>NW_027514398.1:10777500-13632887 GCF_048772815.1 Callospermophilus lateralis
GAGGTGACCTTCATGTGTTAAGGGCTGAGCATGTTTGGTAGAAGGTGAAAAGCTTGTACCCATGGTTTGCTGTATCTTGGCTTTGTGCTCTTTGTAGAAACTGGATGATATTGTAGTATGTGTTCTTTTATTACAGAAGCTCATGCACAAATTACAGCTCTGAGAAGCCACTAACGGCAACTAGTAGAAGTTCCCCCAAAGCATTCCCAGTTTATAATTATTTAGAGCAGAAACACTAAAAGGAAATATACTAATACATTGATTATGGTCATTGCTGTATAGTAGGATTTCACCACTTTCCTTTTGGCAGTTTTTTTTACAATGGTCTTGTGATATGCATAATCAGAAAATAATGCGTTAGAGTTTTTTTCTTTTTTATGACAAAATGGAGGGAGACTTTGGGAGTGGTGGCAGGGCATGCTTGGGAGCCAGAGGTGCTGCTAGAGATGTGATCTGAAGCAGAGAGACAGCATTAGCCAGGTCTCTCTCTTCTTTCCTGCCCCCAATTTCCTGCCCATGCATCTCTTTGACTGACCCTGACTATGCAGGGCAGACCCCAAGAAAGGCAAGAAATCAGTCTAAGAGCAAACAGGGAATTGACAATCATCCGCACATTTCAGAATTGTTTTCCATTTTATCTTTCGATATTTGGGGACACAGGGAGAGAGAGGAGCCCACACTCTCCAACAGAGCTCCTGGTACCACCACACCAAAAAAAAAAAAAAAAGTACATTTTCAAAGCAGTGTGCAAACAACCTAGCTAGATTGCCTAAGTTCATTTTTTTATGGAAAGAACTTAAGGATTCAAACCCAGAAGTGGGAGGAAGGAGTATAATTCACCAAATGAACAACATTGATCATTGGGAAAGTTTCACACACAGGTTCAATTTTTGTCAATTCATAAAATCTATAAACTGATAGCTCTTAATGAATAAGGTTTCATCACTCATTTGCAAGAAGCAGAAAGCAATTCATGAGGTTAGGTTTTCCAGGTTAGTTACTATTTTCTCTATTCCCTTTGCTCTTTGTGTAATCAGGCAGAGCTCAGAAACATGGCGACTCCACTACAACAACAACAATAATCCACTTGAAAGAAGGAGACAATCAAATACTCACCAAACCAACTATGAATTTGCAGAGCTTTTGGAGTTGTGGCAGTTCTGAAAAAGAACCATTACCCCTTCACCTTCAAAAACAACATCAGACTCTATTGTGTTCTGTAAAATCATCTGTAAGTGTGAGCTAGCTAAGTTCCATTTTTAATTCTCTTTATACACATCTCCCATTCATTTATTAGAATGTTTAAAACTGCAGCCTTTGCTAAAAGCCAGTCCACAAACACAATAAAATTTTTCATTAAAATATTTAAAACCCAGAACGGCAGTAATAACATCAAAACTAAATGCTAGCAGCCTGCAGCAGCAAATCTCAAGTGGCCCTTCCACCATGCAGCCCTGTTCAAAGAGACAGCATTTCACACTTTGTCCAAAAAAGCAGAGCTAGCCAAAATCTTGAATTGTCCAAAGAAATGTATGAAAGCCTTCCAATCCTTACCCTCTAGTCCTTTCATAATGTAGAGCTGGATAGACAATAGATAGATAGATAGAATGAATTACCATATGGAGCTGAGCCTGCTGTGAGTGTGTTTTGCAAACTAGCACACCCTGCCATGGAGGCCTGGAGAGAATGGGGAGCAGATGCTAACCCCAGGAAGGATAGAGGGTTAGCTTAGCACCAACAGGTAGAGCCATTTGTGTGTACTGCCATCTATCAGATCTATTAAGATAAGAATGAAGTGCCCAATGCTCACCAGACATAATTGTGCTTCTCAAACCAAATACAGGAAGCAAAAAAAAAAAAAGTGTGATACACAGAACAGAACATTGGAAATGAGAACTGCTGCCCAGGAAGTATCAGACTTGAGATCTGAAGACAGGCAGAGAGATCCTGTGGGGCCTAAGCATAGAGCTCACTTATTCTATAGTTTTCTGAAATACCTTTAACAGGGGCAGGGTTCCCCAACTGGCAATAAGAACCTCAAACTGCAAACACACCTGGGAAAAGTAGTAACACTAACTTGATTTAGCACAAGTTCTGCAGAGCTGCCTTTCTTGAGAAAGATTTCAATTTGAGGGTGAGTACTGAGCAATCATAGGGAGGAGATATAACATAAGGAAGAATTGTCCTGTGGAGAGAGCAAACAACTGCAAGAAGGCAGCTTAATCCAGCAAGAACTTACAACTCCAGGTCACTTTTTATCCCCCCACAAAAAACAAATACATCACAGCAGCTGTTTAGGGAACCCCCTTCCAGCGTGACCTAGACCCATAGTCAACCTCAGGATGGTGAACAGAAGTAGATTCCAAATCCTGGTACCATGAGCTCATGCAGCAGCAGGCTTATGTTCTACAATCAAGGAGAAAGCATCAGCAATGTGAAATGCAGAGGGCTGCAGAGGAAAGTGGTCATGTTACAAGGAAAGGAGTAGAGGAACCCATATTCCTTAAGAATGTATGTTGTTTTTTGTTTTTTTGTTTTGTTGTTTTTTTTGAGAGACCACTTCTCCTATTTTGTGTTGGGAATTCATAATCCCAGTTCTTCGATACTTATCAGTTTTATGCAATAGAGTTCCTATTTTTTCATAATAACCAAATATCATTTAATCTGAATGTTCTCAAAGCAGAGGTAAATTAAGCTAATTGAATTGACTTGACAAAAACAACTTCAGAAACCTTTTCGCAGTCAGGTTTCCTCATCTCAATCCAGAATAAAAGACTATTTTCCCAATCCTTCCAATAATGGTACACACAAATTAGATTAATCCAAACATGTAAGTGAAAAGTTAATTCATTATATAATGAACCCTTAACTCCACTGAAGAACCCTTATTGAGAAAATGTTTGTATTGGAAAGTCAGTAAGAAATTAGAAGAATAATGGTTTTTGCCATTCATAAATGACTTCTGATCTCTGGGAAGTGAGAAGACAAACTTATATGAAATAGTCAGTAGGCAACTTTTATCTATTAAAAATATAAGGAAGAGATAACAATAGCTAGATTTAGGAAGAAACCAGATAGTAAGAGAATTCAATCATTTTTACACATTCACACTGATATATTCAGTGCACTCTGATATTCTTCATTTTTTCCTATGAATATTTTCGTATTTTCCTATCCAAGGGTGTTTCAAAACTACCTCATATCCTTACCTAAGAACAGACAACCAGTATATTTACACCAAATACTAACCAGAAAAATGGCAAGTGAATTGGAAAAAGAATAAGATTCTATGTAATTCAGTTATCTGAACCGAACCATAGGGTTCCAATCCCTTCTAAAAGCATCTTGACCAACACCAAAGCTACTTTTCTCACTGTGGGACATCCTGTATTTAAAAAAATCAATCAATCAATCAACCAACCAACATATGCTCAGTGAGCCCAGTTATTTTCATTGCATACATTTGGAATGACAAAGTATCTTTGAATGAAGAGGTGATATTCTAATTTTGGAAGGCTCACTCCACCACAGTGTGGCAGGTGCTCAAAGTCAACTCCATGTGCCTCTCTAGAGGATACATAGAACCTCGATACACATAACACATTTCAAGTCCCTAAGACCCCAGAAAAAGAAAGTGGTTGCCTCTACAAAATTCCAGTTCCACAATAGCCAGCACTCTGCCAACCAAGTGTTAGAAAGAAGTTCTAAGCAAATGTAAAAATAACCAATAGTCACAGATTTGAAGATAATGTTCACAGGACTAATCAGTCTTTGATGGCATGAATTATTTGCATGATTCTCATTATTAACCCAATTTCTAAAATTCCATCACAGGGTGCATTTCTTGCTCATGTTTGAAGGCTCTTATTGTAAGAGCTCCTCTATGAAGTGATATCCTAATTGCTATGAAAATAATCAAGGTACCACTTAACACTCTTGTCTCAAGATATTTATTTTTAGCCTCTTATTCTTACCCTACTGTAGAACCCTTTACCTTCCCAGTCCCTTTTTATTACTCAAAGATTATACACATTCGAATAAAGAGAAGGAAGAAAATGTCAATAAACAAAACAAAGAAAAAATTACGATCCCTCTTTACAATTACTCTTATAATAATTAGAAGCACAAACATGGGGATCATTATATTTCAAATATTGTCATGGTGACAAAGTAATGCCAGGCAGCTGTGTACGATTTTTTTATACTGTTTTCATTTGTTAAAATACTTCCAACATTGTTTGGATCTTTTCACCAGCTGGCCAGAAATGGGTTTAAGTCCACTTTATGTTACAACGTCTCTAAGGCCAAAGAGCTTCAGACATTTTGAAGTCCCAGATTAACAGGGTGCACATGTGTAAATAAGGAAAGCCGGCTTTACAGCTTGGAGGTGTGTAGCCCTGGATCTCACTCCCACAATGCTTGAAAAATTCCCAACTTGATTAACTTTCAGAGCCTATAAAATGCTTTGAGCTCCTCCAAGAAAGACGCTATATAAATACAAAGTATTATTATTAGGTGGCACTGGAATTTATGAACAGTTTAGTTACTTCATCAGTTTCTTAGGATGTAATTTTTGTTCTGGCTCGCACAAATCCACCTGTAGGGCTAAAACAAAATTTGGTCCAATGATCCAAAAAACCACCTTCTCTCAAACAATAAAGCAAAGTTATTCTCATTAGCTAGAAATAGCTAATTAACTTTTCATGCTGTTGGAACCTCACATTACACCTGTAAGGAGTCACACTAAGCCACCCCTAGGGTCAGCCAAACCATGTAATTCTGTTCCTTTGGGGTGGCATCTCTGGAAAACCATCACAATTATCTTTCATAATATCTACTGCAAAAATAAATGCATTCAAAATTATATTTTTCTTAACTCAATAATTTAGCTAAATTTCCATGCACCCTCTTAATGCACATTTCTGGATATAATGATTTTCATAAGTTTAGTATCAACTACCAAAATCCACAATTTATTTGCCAATGAAGTAAGAAATATTTATTGATTTCTGATAATTATTTTTTTAAAAAAACTCACACATGCACAAATATATGGTAAAGCAATATAGTGTATATCAGGGAGGAAGGAATACAGAATATAAAACAACCAAAGGATTTAGGATTCAACTGAAAAAGAAAATTGGAAATATGCACTTCTAAAGGTGATTAATAACATACAGCTGATGGTTGTTTTCCATTGACTGAATTAAATCAGATGTTGTATTAATTACAAGTGAATATTCCAGCAGGAGGTCAGAGGAGCAACTGAAAATTGAGAAGTGCATCACCAAAGACGAGTTGGGACTAAACTGGTGGTCCAGGTTCATTAAAATCATCTGGAGAGCTTTAAAATAATACTGATACCTGGGTCCCACACCAGACCAATTAAATTAGAAGCTCTGGAAGTGGAGCCCAGGCATAGTATTTTAAAAGCTCCCGGGGTAATTCTAATATGCGCCAGGGTTGAAAAACACTAGTCGAGACTTAGAAGGAGTCAGTCGGACAGAAAAGCAGTGGGGACAAGCATAAAAGTGAGGGAAAGATTCCTAGGTGAATATTAGGTGCACTTGGGGACCAGTGAGCCAGCCCAGAGTGGACAGGCAGGAGATTCTGAAAAGAGCAGAAGGGCTGGTTGCATATATAGAAGGCCTTGAAATCCAGAACCACAATTTGGCTGATCATCTCCTCCTCAGACCCAGCCATTCTGAGCCCCAATTCCTCCTCAAGATGTTAAGGTTTTTTTTTTTAATATTTTAAGTTGTTAATATAAAATATTTTAAAACAAATATCAATTTTCCAGAATATTTAGTCTTCTAGGATAAACCTCTCACAGTTTAATCATTCCTCATAAGAGCCTGATACTTTCTCAAAAACTGGAACCCAGAAAATTTCAGTTCTTGGGATATGGTCTCCCCAGGCAGAAGAGCCCTATTGAGCCCTGGCATAGGACATTCACCAGGAGGAAGCACAGGAGCCTGAACACTTTGCCTTCAGGTCACATAACTGCATGCATGTTAAATTTTTAGTCCACAACAGCTTCTAAATTGGGGTGGATGCTGGTTTGTCTTGCTTTATTTTGATTTGTTTTGCTTTAATAAACTACATAGCTATTCTATGAGTGTGCAGTTGAATTTTTTTTTCCTTAATGGCAGGACTTCGCATTCATCCCTGTTCTATTTCAGTATATTTGTTTTGGCCCGCTCTCCCAGCCTCCTTCATTGAAAGTTAATTATGTTTGATTAACATGATCTGAATGTGTCTGTTTCCAAGTGCCAAAGTGAAGTATTCATCAGCCCTTCGGTGTGATGCACAAATTACTCCACCAAACAGTAAGGAACCAATTTGGACCCTTGGGAACAATTTAACTCAATTCCAAGATACTTCAATGCCACTTCCCTGGTATTCTTCCCACCTAAACAATTTATATGAAGAAAAGGCAGCAAGGAATTGATGAGCTAAACAAAGAAGTAAGGAATCCTGAACTGAGAGTTTCCTGTCTGACTTTCTGTGAGTTTGGATCCCTAAAACATCATCTTTGTAGAAGGCCATCAACAGATAGCAAAGCAGCCCCTCAGCTCTTTTTCTGCCACTTTGTCTCTCCACCACCATAAACTGATTTATTTCATTCCAAGATTACAAAATTTAGTCTATTATTCATTATTAGCATCTTCAATCTAGAGGGATGTAATTTCTATTTGGAAGATGAGTGGGAGAAGACACTGATTTCAGTTAGCATTCTTTTCCAAAGAGCAACTTCACCCTCACATGGACTTAGCTCTGGCCAGGGCCCCCTTTCCTTCCCTATAAATCAGAAATTATACTGACCTACTTTTCTGAGCATAGCTAATAAAAAGTTGTGTGAAGCACCATCCAGATATAACGTGGCCTATAAATGCTTTATGTTCTGCAAGTGGCATGGGACAGCCATGCATTTCTAAAGCTTAGGGGCCATATGCCTAAAGTTTGCGTCTTAATTACAACTAAGAGAGTTCCACAAGTGTTGGCAAGTAAGACATTCTATTTGTACTTGGCAGGTTCATTTTCTTTAATAAATTAGATAATCCAATTTGGGTTCTTTTCGCTGTGGTTAATTTTCTCCCCTTTTCTTCTGGACAGAAAAGATGAAAGAAAATATGAAGAGTAGGAGCCTGTGGAACATCTCAGAATTCAGAAAGAACCATGAATGTGACCTCATATCGAGGCTGATCTATCTGTGTGAACATATATACATGTGAATATGTGTTCTCTAATATGTGTATTGAGGGAGTATTTAAACTGAGATTCATGGGCTCACCTCTCTGAGCAGTGACAGCATCTGACAGGAAAGGAGGAAGGGAGCTCTGAACACCCAAACAATGAACACAAAAGGCTGTTTCACATTCTGTCAGGAAGAGTTGAGGTGGTGGAACTGATGAGTCACGTGGCACCAAGCACTGCATGTTCAAATTCTGCAGTTTCTAAAAGTATTCAGCATGCTTAATTTTCTCCCATTGCTGATATTAATGATAGCACTTAGCATTTCTAAAACATTTTTCATCTTCAAAGCACTATATGAACATTACCTAATTA
Source organism: Callospermophilus lateralis (assembly GCF_048772815.1). Taxonomy (NCBI): domain Eukaryota; kingdom Metazoa; phylum Chordata; class Mammalia; order Rodentia; family Sciuridae; genus Callospermophilus; species Callospermophilus lateralis. The sequence goes on from NW_027514398.1 coordinate 10,785,070, forward strand.
ACTAACATTAACTAATTATAATTAAACTTGCCCTGGGCTTACAAATCAGGAGAACTTGAGGAAGGGAGGGGAGAGGAAGGAGAGAAAAGAAGAAAAGCTTTCTAGACAGACAGGTTCCCCGAGTTTTCTCAGACTGAATTTCGACTCAAATTATCAAAGATTTTTTAAACAGTCCTTGAGATAACCTAATAGGCCTTCCCTGCTTCCCAGTGGTTAAATATTGATGAGAATGATGGTAAATGGTCTCCAGAAAAGAAAAATTATCATTCTTATACCAACTTATATTAATAGAAGAATTTAAATGCCACTTAAAAGTGTTTCTCTGAAGCAACATGTTCTAAAATATTGAGCCAAAGAAATCTCTTTTCCTAGAGCAACTTCCCTTCACACACACACACACACACACACACACACATACACACACACTCACTGCTCAGTGGCGTCAGAATTCCGACTTCCAGGCTTTAAGTGCAGTGAGCTCAGTGTTCTAACTCATAAGCCTATTTCAGACATTTTAATGTATCTATTGAATTTCCTTTTTATTAACCTTAGCAAAAACTTTCAGTAATATTATATCCCAAGATCAAATAAAACATCCTGTTTCCATAATTCCTAGAGAGAAAAGCCATATAATCAAATGAGTCTATTTGGATGCTTACGTTCTGTACGTTATACTTATCTAAATTTATACGCCAAGGAGCGAGTGGGGAGATAGGGTTTAAGGCCTCTTAAAAGTTCCCTCGCTTTCATTCTTGAAATGTCTAGATGAAATATGTTGCTACGCTTGACTGGAAACCGTTGCTAAGACTTTGTTCGAGTCAGAACTTGCTGAGACTCTGTCCTAAAGCATGCACTTTAGTAACCTGCAAATTCTGTATTGTATCAAAAAATAAAGTTCCTCCTTTACGGTTCTTCAAAGGTCAGTGTTTAATAGGGCAGCTGTGCAAAACATGGCAAAAATAGTATAATTCATCTTGGCTTTTGTTTTTGTTTTATTTCACATACTTGCATTGGTAACATCATCCTATTTCTATCAATAAAGCAGACTTTTGTAATGTTATAGAAAAATCATTGCAACATGCCTGTATCCCTATAGGTTTGTGTACTTTAAAGCCTTCCAAGCTTGAAAGGGATATAATCTTCACTTCTCAGTAAGTCTCAGATAGGAACTGATACAGCTCAGTTAACAGTGGTTACACTCAGAAGCCGGTTATTGATCACCTATGATCACCTATGTGTGTGTCGTTTATCTCTGCTGAATTTGATCTTTTCATTGCACCCTTCTAACCTCCACGTAATGGAAGCCTACAGGCCCTGTTCTCCACGAAGTCACCTCCATCTTCTGAGTGCCCACCTACCTCCCTCTGAAGATACCCCTAATCTTTCTCCTCAAAAGCCTGAATCTCAGAGGTAATAGAGGTTTGAGCATAAATAAATGGATGGCTGCAAGCACCATCAAAACATCCAGTAGAGGCCAGAGTCTCTAATCTCCCACTATTTTTTTAGTTTTTCAAAGATGATCCTCAGCCTTTTGCTTTGCAAAGACACACAACTATATTTTAATTCTTAGCTCTCTTAAGAAAAGTTCTTTTTGATTTGGGATTTTTGTTTTATTTGTTCTCTGTGTGTGTGTGTTAACAGTGAAATTAATTCAACATTTGGAAAGTATCCAATGTCAAAGAAAAAGTGGATTATACAGAAATCAACATGTCACATTCTGGGAGGGATGATCCCTGGGGCACCCCATCACGGGACTCTTTCAGAAATAGACACATAAAGGGACCACAAAATAAATCAAAAGAGAACATAATTTTTAAGATATTTAAAATCCTCTCGCTGTAAGGCTAATGGCATATGCCATTTTCATTTGATGGCCTGAGGCAAAGTCCCCTAACTACACATAATGCTCACAGAATCACATCTTTTATTTTTTGTCTTCTGCCAGGGAAGTTATATGACTCCTTATGGTGTCTTAGGAAAACTCAGTATACAATGTGTAAGCTTGCTCTGCTACCTGAATCCTTTAGAGAGATACATTTGCTAAAGGATGAAACCTAATTTCTGAGCTCCACCTAATTGTTGAATCCAAAATCTCTTACATTCTTGATAATTGTTCTATATAATTCCAATTTCAAATGGCATCAAATCTGCTCTAGCAACAGAGAATTTTACATGGAAACTTTTCTCAAACATTTTTCTAAGTTAGAAAAAAAGGGAAATATTTTATATGCCATGTGTTCTGAGCTTGGCGATTCATAATAAATGACAAAATGTGTTGTATGAAGGTAACACAACCCCAATATTAATACTTGGAAGTCAAACCTTGCTGTGCATAGGTTCACTACACAGCCTATTACACAATGTTTTTACATTATTTAAATCCATTTGCTTAACACTCTGTGATTCCTGCTGTAAACTCATGAGGCTGTGATATGCAGAATCTCCACCCTCACGTCTTTGATCTGTTGTGCTTGAGAGAGGGTGAGGACTTTAATTAGAAGTTGAGTCTTGAATAACTTTTTCTGAATAAAGGTAAAAGAGTTTCAAAAGATGAAACCGTCATCTTCAAGATCAAGCTTATTTGTTTGAGGATTTTGAAGTAAAGAAGGGTCCCACATGTGAGGGCTGGGAATAAAGGAAGGACCAATTTAGAAATGTGCTTTTTCAGAGATGCAGAATATGTGATTAACATACCCATGCCAGGACTGCACTCTCCCCTGAATAGAGGACTCATGCTGTGAGCCTTCTTCTCCCTGCAGTTTACATCAAGACAGGAAAAGAAACCAAGCTTCTGAGCAGAGAAACTGAGAACCTGGATTATGCCTAGTAAATGAACTAAAGCAATCTCTGTAATGGCTGTTACATGTTACATTTCTTTTATGTACCCCAAGCAAAATCTGTTTAAAATAAATTTTAGGTTTAAACTGGAAGAGCTTCTAGCATAATGGTATAAGGTACCCAGGACAAAATTGAAATGATCATTCTAGAGCTACAAAAATCTCAGGAACATAAATTTTAATTTCATGGTATGCCTTGAAGTGGTGGTTTTACAATAAATTTAAAATATATGAAGTCTCAGTGTTTGCCTGGCAAATGCAAATACATGAAACAAACATGGTTAGTAAATGAATCGACAATTTGCTACACTTGAAGAAATCCGTTTTTATACTGAAAATTTCAATTGGCAAAGATTTTTTAAAAAATTGTCTTTCTAAAGGAATTACCATGAGTACAATTCACATGATGGTCCCAAAGTGATCAGGGGTAGTAAAACCATGGGTTTGCTGGTCAAAAAACTAATAATAATTTAAAAATTAAAAACCTTAAACAACTGAGGAAATGTTCTTGCTACAATAATTTTCTTTGTTATATGTACATAGACTCCAAAAACAAACAAATACAAACCAGTTCAAGTTCCCTTGCCGAAGGATCAAGAAGCAAAAAAAAAAAAAAAAAAAAACCTAGTAGAAATAAAAAGCAAAACAAAACCACCCATCAAAGGATATAACTGGGCATGGTGGCGCACACTTGTGATCCTGGCAACTCAGGAGGCCAAGACAGGGTCACAAGTTGAAGGCCAACCTCAGCTACATAGGAAGACCCTGAGCAACTTAGTAAAACCCTATTTCAAAATTAAAAAATAATAATAATAACAACTTGGGGTGTAACGTGGTAATAATACGCCTGTGGGTTCAATCCCCAGTGAAAAATAAAGAAGAAGAAGGACACATTCCAGATGGACTTTAGTAGGTTCTTACCTGTGCAGTTTTCAAGTATAAAACAGCTCCGAGGCTAAGAAACCTTAAAGTGGAGCTGATAACATTTCAGCAACTCACCCACTCAACAAACCTGTCACCAAAAGAGCTTATTGAATGAGGATTCTCATCAATTCTTGCCCACCCCCCCACCATATACACACTTTTTAAAATGTAAACGATCATTCTTGATTTATCAATTTTTCAGACTAATGACACAAATTTCGCATTCCCCTTCAGTGGTACATTTGCTTATAAGTTGTTTTTTCCTTCTCCTTTTTTCAGAAGTGCGTTTTATAGCACCAGTCACTTTTCTCAAAATAAATTCTTGCATTTTTTTTGTTTGTTTGTTTTGGTTTGGTTTTTGGTTTTTTGTCAAGCTATACCATCTATCTCACTCCATCAATTCTTTTTATTTTTTTAAAGAGTTTGTTTGAAAGATGCCAGTTAGTCTTCAGTGTTGACATTGACTTCCTTACTACTTTCACCAACCAGCTACAGGAGCTGGAATCCAGGGACTCTAGAAATTTATACTATGGGATCACATTGTTCTCTATATTCACAAGAAAAAAAAAGTTCCAAATTACCATCCCTATTTCATCCTTTCCTGAATCATCTTAAAAGTGTGTGATTAAAGCTCTTCAATTCTCTCCACTGAAGCTCCATTGCCAGAGGCAATAATGCAGTGAAGATATCAGGAAGCTACTAACTCCGAGTCCAGTGTTGTCCTGGGCCCACACTTCTGCTCCTCCCTAGTGGAGCTTTGGCCAAGAAGCATCCACCTTTTGGCCTCAGCACCCTCCTGTATAAAATGAGTAGGTTGGATAGTTATGAATACAGAAGACAATACCAGCATGTGATCACACAGTAAAGAAAGGCAAGAGACTCAATTGGTTCTTTTTTTTTAATATATATTTTTTTTAGTTATAGACAGACACAATACCTTTATTTTATTTGTTTATTTTTATGTGGTGCTAAGGATCGAACCCAGTATTCTACATGTGCTGGGCGAGCACTCTACCACTGAGCCACAACCCCAGCCCCTCAATTGGTTCTTGATGTTGTGTAAACCTATTTGAGAAGGTTTGTTCATTCTTTCCAGAGGTCATTAAATATGAGAAGCACTGGCATAGGGATCTATGAAATTTCTTCCCTGATACAAACTTCCTTGTCTAGTACAGATGTCTAGTAGCCATAGGATAGTAGAAGATGATTCCTGATGATTTGCTTTTAGATCCCTTAGGACTAGAATGGTATCAGAAGGCCTTTTTACCTAGTTCCAGAAAGACTCCCTGCTTATTGATGCTTGAAATTTCTTCAACAAGGAAGTGGAACCTTTTACTTTTACAACCAGAAAAAAACAAACAACAAAAAAAGAGCCTGAAGTGCAAATACTCAGAAAAGGTAAAACCAAGAAATTTAATCATACCAAGGTGAAACTGAACACCAAGAATAAAAGGCAAAGATCAGATTTCTGCAAATTTTGCTAGGGAAGAAGGAGTTGAGAGAGGAAAAGCGTATTCAATGCTTATAGGTTATTCACTAGTGAAATAATATGATAGAAGGAGGGGAACAGGAACCAGAATATAAAATTTAAGGTCATGACAATTTTTGTTCAGCAAACCCTATCTGTTTTGAATTGAAAGAAAATAATCTATGAAGATTTTCAAATTCTAACTTTATTATCAAAGTATTTTGTTCCTGATTTAAATAATGCAAGTATTATCCAATAACCCCAAATAATTTATCGCCTAGTCAACTACATGTTCCCTTTAGCAATTCTGCAGCACACCAGAGGAAGTGATGGCCCCAGGATCTGTGCTGAAGAGGAGCACCCCAGTACGTTAACCATTTGGAGAAATCAGGACAATGAAAGCACACTTTTTCTGGGAACTCAACCTGTTACCAGCTGATAGTCATCTTAAGAGGCACTTTTCTATAAATCACTGCAATTTAAAAACCAAATGCTTTGAAACTCCTTTTGCTAGATCAAATCAAAGTGACTCTCAGTTGGTGGAAGGTCCAGATGTGAGTTTCATAACACACATCAATTACTATCTAATCCATCACTTGTAATGACTGAATGTGCTCACTCTCATTCCCAGAACCAGTGTCATGGAAACAAATAACAGCATCAAGGTAGGAATGGAATGAAAAAAACCACTCTAGTCACTATCTGCAGAGCAAGAGTTGAACATGTGTCAGCATACACTCAGTTTGGCCTTTTAATCTCAAACCATATCATCTCTTGAACTATTTAAAGCCCAAACTGTAAGCAGCAAAAGATGTTGGTATGGCAAAGTGTCAATTTCTCTAATAGCTCCTAGGACACTTTGTCTGGTAACAGCTAAACGTTTCCAGATAATGGTATGTTCATCAAAATGTTCATTAACCTAAGTGATGGGCACATGAGAAGTGTTGGTTTATTTGTGTCCTTCACATTGTCACAGGCCACTTTCAACCAAAAATAACACTGCAAATTAACACAATGTGAATAAGATGACATAAACATGGACTAGTACATAGGCCATTGGAATAGCTAAACTATTCTCACAGCTGAATTTCTAGTCCATTGCCACACGAAAGGTGTGTGTCAGCTATCATCACTTCATTTCCTACTCGAACTGGTTGCTCAATTATTCTGGTGAGAGATCATCATCACCATCACTAAAATTTATTTAGTGTTCACTATGTGCAGGGACTGCTCTGTATGTGTTATATGTATTCATTAATTTCTTCCTTATAAAATTAATAATGTGGTAAGTACTATTATTATTGTTTTATAAGTGAAGAACTAAAGCCGGAGTGGTTAAGGATTTGTGCAAGGTCACACAAGTAACTGTGTTCAATTCTTAACAGAGTATAGGCCTTGTCCTTCTTTGTCACATTTCTAACAGCTCCACAAACACATTACCTCCCATTCTCCCTGACCAGCTAGAATGTTATCTAAAAGAAAGTTGGAAGAATAAACAGATGCAGGCAATGCACTAAGAAGACTTCTTTGCAACAATCACTTTAGCAATCAAAGACAGAGTCCACAAGGTTAGCATTTTACCTATACAGGTCTGTGGCCTTGGAGATGAAATGTGTAACTTCCTTGAATATATGTTGCTTATGGGGACAGCCCAGACAGCACAATCACCTGGAAACCATCCCAGCAAGAGCATCATCCCACCTCAGGTGTTATTTTTCTTGTGTGTTCACTCTAGGAACCAGAATCTTAACTGTGCCACTGAGAAGTTAAACATTTCATGGAGACTGCAGATGATTAACTACAGTGACAGATTCCTCTCTATGGAATAAGGACCATAAACAGTTTTTTATAATTTAACTTAAGCAAAAGACTTATGTGTCTTTATGTGTGTGTATATACAAAATATAAATGTATACAAATATATTATCATTTATTTATATAATATACCTATATTCATTTATGTATATATATATATTATATTGAGATATATGCTTATATACATTTATACATATATATCTCAAGCATTCATATTACCTTGGACTATACAACATACAATGTGGCCAATAGTACTAATCTGCCTAGGTCTCTCCTTACACTGTCCATCATATTCTGTACTCCACACTATGCTTGTCATACCTGTGTCCTATGTTTTGGCAAGTCATTTCCTTGGGTAAATTCCTGCATTGCTAAATCCAGGCAATTTTTAATCTCTATTTTATCCTTACATGGAACATGGTTTAAGTATAGAGTTTAAACAGTAGTATTTCTTTTTTTTTCCATGATAGTCACTTTATTTTTTAATGATATACATTTTATAATGTTAAATTATCTTTTTACATTTCTGGAATAAGCTCTACTCAGTCATCTTATACCATTTTTATTTTGAATAAGCAATTTCTCAAAATATGCATAAACATGCATAAATCACAAGTGTGTACATTGAGGAATATGACAAAGTGAACCTGTCTTGTAACCACATCCAGATTTTAAAAATACAACTTCTGAAACACCCCCAAGAATCACTTTTCCAATTCTTTTTCCCTCCCTCTTCTTCAAAAATAATCAATCCCTAACTCCTAATAGCAGTGAGAAGTTTGACCTAATTGTGAACTTGACATAAATGGACTTGGACAGAATGTATTACACTGTATGTGATTTCTTTAGGTCATAAACATATTCACATGTTTCATATTGTTATGATGTAAATATTTAGCTTGTTTATTTTCATTGTTGTATAGTATTTTATTGTATAAATATATCAAAGTGGGCTGGGGTGGAGGCTCAGGGCTGGGGTTGAGGCTCAGCAGTAGAGCGCTTGCCTAGCACATGCAAGGCCCTGGGTTCAATCCTCAGCACCACATAAAATAAATAAGTAAAATAAAGGTATTGTGTCCAACTACAATTGAAAAATAAATATTTTTAAAAAATTATATATATCAAAGTGTATCAGTAGTATTTTTAACAATGTTTGCTTTCTCCGGCACATTTTTTTAGTTCTTAGGCTAGAAGAGGCTCTTCTTTCAAGGTGCATGATCCTCCTGTGCTATTCTTGTCTGTATGACCCTGCTTCACATGACTCCCATTCTTGTCCCATGAGTGGCTACCCTGAGGCCACTGGAGAAATACTTGTTTTTACTTTGCTTTGCTCCTTTTGTTCAAAAAAATAAATAAGTAACATTTTTCAGATAGTGATCTAAACAGAGGATGACGAACCCTCTCCCAACTCTGAGGGAAAATAGGCTGTCTTCCCCTATCCATCCTTATACTTAGTTTCTGAAACAAATAAACATTCTTACTGAGTCTTCTAAGAGAGTTAAAACATGATCTAACTCAGCTCAGAGGAATAAAATTAATTTTCAAAGTCCATGTTGGTTGCCTGGCCCAGGACAAAATAACAGTCAAGCTAAGAAATTATTTGTGAGTCACACAAATAGTTCCCCAAAGAAGGAACCTGGTTTTAGTGCTATTCGTAGTTTTTGCCTTATTCTTAGTCTCCAAAATAATATTAAATGTGCTGGGGTAATAAGCATTCATGTGCCATTATCTAAATAATCAAAAACATTTAGAAATCTCATAAGGTTGATAATGGTCACCAAGGAAGAAGGAAGCTCAAACACACACATTTGACCTAACAACATATCAAACAAACACTAGGAGAACTGTCAAACAGGAGCTGATTCCTCAGCTCTTATGGCTCTTCTTCATCTTCTTTTTATCCTAATCAATACTTTGCTTTAGAAATAGCCTTAAAATAACATTGGTTTATTCAGTGTAACACTTAAGTCATCCAGATAACAATGCAATAGAAAAATAAAAACAATTTTAAAACCTAAACTAGTTAGGATTCATTTGCAAGTAAAAGAGACATTATTCTGAGTTGGTGATGTTAAAAATCAGGAGAGGGAGGGAAATTAGTGGCTCAAAACACAGTTAAAATCCAGGACAGTCTGTACCAGAGGTGGAACTCCTGGACTCAGTTTCTCTCTACCTCTGGGTTGACTTCACTCTTGAGTATGCTTATGGAGACCTTGTAGCTCAGGTTTACCCATAACCTAGAGCTAGTACTCATGGCAGAAAGGTATTATCTCTTCTCCATAATTCTAACAATGTCCATGAATTGAGTGTCATTGTCCTAAACTAGGTTACATGACCATCCCTGAACCAACCGTATGTCAAGGAAATATGATACACTGGAAATGAGAGTAGAGGGAGATTCTATAATCTCCATCTAAATCTCATAGCCTGAAGAAGCTAGGGAGGGGCAGTTCCCCAAAATGAAATCAAGCAAATCAACTTCCCAAACTGAGTTAGTAAATTAATGACAAACATTTTTACAAAGAGAAATTAAGCCCAATGACACAATGTCACAATTCCAACATCTTAACTAAATGGCAAATTCAGGCATACACTGAAAATATATCAGCACAGAATCCTTCCATTTCTGACAAGAAAATATGTGGATCACTCAGCTAGAAATTAAAATCTGAATCCATTTAGAAACAATCAGGAACTCAGTTCTAAAGTCATGAGCATTCACATACATGATAATATACTCTCATGTCAAAGAGGTCTGTTTCCTTTTCACTTTCATTTTCATCTTTTCCTGACATTATACCATATGGTGTGGGCCAAGTGCTCTTGTATACAAAATGGGTTCAGAGTAAATGAGCTAAAAATGTCTGACATACATAATGGCTCTTGTTTCAACTTAGCTGTGAATACTAGATTACTGCAAACACCAAAATAATAGTGCTGCTAATGAGGATATTTGTTCATAACTTACTATACTGTCAACTCTAATCCTGAACAACAATGGCTATTATTTATTGATATGTTGTGTGTATACAAAGCAGGGGCTGAGGCCAAAAGCAGCCTCTGAATAGAGCCCACGTCTATTAGTTGGTGAAGAATCTCTTACAGGAACTATTTTAAGAGATTTTGCCCCAAATCTCTGTTGTTGGAGATACCTTGATTGAGAGGTCTAGATTTACAATTAGAATACTAGGATTCACTCTATAAGAGACTAAAACAAATGTACAAAGGACAACTTCCAGGGCTGGTGAGGAGGGAGACAAAAAGGTACTTTTAGATGTCATCAATGGGAATGCCTTTGATCCAGTCTTTTGGAAAGGAATCTGACATGATATATTAAAATTTTAAAAGCACATATCCTTTGACTCAGCAAATTTACTTCTGGGAATCAATCCTGTAAAAATTAAAGTACCAGTATATAAGGCATACATAACAAGAATGTTTATTGCAGTTGCATTTGTAATGGCAAAAACTTGAAACAACTTACATGTTTACAAAGGATGGAAAGGTTAAATAGCAGCACATACTGTGGTTCAGGTTATCATCTAGCTATTAAAAGAATGAGTCACATTTATACCCTGACTTTGGATGTATGTGACATAGTATTCAGTGGGGAAAGCAAGTTACAGGAGAGAAAGGTAGGTAAGGAGAAAAGCAACAGCTACATACATATACATAATTCTATCCATCTTTGAAAGAATAGAGCAGTGGGGCTTGAATTCTGCTTTTGAAATTTAAGAAATCTTTGAACTTCAATTTGTGCATCTGCAAAATAAACATAATCATTTAGTGAGGATCAAATGAGGGTGATAATAAAAATTATTTGTGAACTATAGATAGCAAACAAATTGTCATTCAGTTAATATATTATAAGATAGGCTCATGAAGTCTGAAGCTTAGGCTCCACAAAGTCCTCCAAGGGGAATAGCAACTTGCAAAGTTTTCTGTCACTGCCAATATTTGGCATCTCTTCTGGTCTCCAACTGTGTGTATCCATATTTACAAGAAAGAAACCAAATGGTGAAATATAGTTAATACCACTGCAGATTACCCATACTGTGCCAGGAAAACAACTACATGTATTCCCTAAAGGAGCCACACAATCCATTTGGTACTTTCAGGCATAACAAGACCAAGTTTATTTTGGTGGCTAGTTAAGTAGCTAGAACACAGAAGATAATAGCCTTGTAGAAATAGCGTTATATATAGGAAGAATCTTCAATTTTTGAAATCAATGTGTTCTCTTAATATATGCTTAATAGAGAGTTTTAATCATACAGTTAATACAATTTTATATCTTACCTTAGATGGCCATTTCAACCCTAAGCTTTACTTCTTTGTGAGATGTGTAACCTTGGAAAATGACTGTTCCATGTCTCAGTTCTTTCATTTGCAAAATTGGGTAGATAATGCCACTTACTATTATAACAACTAAATGAGTTAAAACATTTGAAGAAAATTACCTAATAGATAGTAAATAAAAGTTATTATCATCCTAATCTTTCCATTTAACATATGTTCATGTTTTTCATTATAAGACTGATCAATATGGAAATTGATTAATGATGCCTAATAGTATATGTCTATCAAATAAGTACACTTTAATTTATTTGGACATTATTCTAAGAAATAGAAAAATGCTTGCTTATGTTTCCAATTTTTCATGATATTTCACAATTATGAATAATATCAATATGGTGATCTTTTTTATTCATGATTATTCTCATAAAATAAACCCCTAGAAAGAGCTTAAAGGAAGAAAAGGTATACCAGTCTTTAGCTATTTTGATACATCTTGAAAGTAGGAGTTTAGGTTATGACTATATAGTTTCTTATTCCTTTGTGAACTCCCTTAGAACTCGGCAAAATGTTCTTCACCCAGCCATTCAACACCTGCTGATGTTTGTTCTCAAGGTTCATTCAAGAAAGGTCATTATAAGAAATTATCATGTTAAAATTCATCTAATAAAACTGTTAGAATTTCAAGAGCTTTGTTGCTAATAAGGCAATTTTGAACTCCTAAAAAACCAGGAAAACCTACTTACTCAATTGACATTTTTAGCACATAAAATTCCCCCTATGAATCATATGCTCACAAACCATGCACCCCTGAACATTCAGCTCCTCTGACTCATTCTGAAACATTCTGACAACTTCTCCATTGATATTCAAAATTTCCCAATACTGTAAGATCCTCCTTTCCTCTAATTAATTAGTTCCCTTTCCCATTGGCAAAATGCAAGTGATCACCTCTTTGTTTACAGATTCAGAATGCGACACACATCTGTAATCTTCCACCGGTCAACGTTTTCCCATCTACAGGTGTGCCTCTCTAGCCAAACACCGGACTTTCATTCTCTTCTTTTCTTGCCACTGCCTACCTCTGTCCAAAGGTGACATTTTATTCTTCAAATTTCTGGATGTTTAATAAAATTCTATTTCCATCTACATTAAACTTCTCTGGAGAAACAAAATCAGGGGTGAGTGGGAAGAAATTCACTATAAAAAATTAATTCAAGTGGTCACAAAGGCTGAGAAGTACAAGATGTGCAGTTGACCATCAGGAAACTGAAGAATCGGAAGAACCCATGGTATAAATTCCAGTCCTAATGGTGGCAGGCTTTGAAACCCAGAAAGAGGCTGAAGGCAGGAAAAGGCCCATATTCCAGCTTAGTCGGGTGAAAAGCATTTCTTGTGACATGAGGGAGTGTCAGCCTTTTGGGTCTATTCAGGCCTTCAACTGATTGGATGAGGGCCACCCACATCAGGGACAGTAATCTACTTTACTCAAGACTGCCAATTCCAACTGCTAATCTCATCCAGAAACACCTTCAGAGATGCACCTGGAAATAATGTTTGAACAAACACATGGGTACTCCTTGACCTAGCCACGTTGAAACAAAATTAACTATCAAGCCATCTGCAGACCTTTGTCTTCTGTGCCTTCTCTGCATAGTTCATTTAAGGAATTGCATGCCTCTCTTTGATTTCTGTGGATTGACTCAGTCTTCCAAAGCATAGCTAGCTCTCCCATTACTTTCTTTCTCTACCCTAACACCCCCAGGTCCAGGTACTCCATCAGGATCTAGGGATCACTCCACACAGAGTTCTTATCATGCAAAAGAAAAACTGAATCCATAATGTCAATGTCTTCTTTCAATGTCCCTTTCCCTTCCTACCAATTACTACAGCAACCCCACCCCACTCCACCCAAAAAAAATCATGAAAGTCATTCCTCAGGTATTTGTCTATTCTGTTGCTACAAATCACACTTGGCTGTTGGTCTGGCAAGTTTTCAAGTTCCTTTGCCACCAGTTATTGAATTAATTAATTTTCCAGCAAGCTTGCTCTTTGTGCTATATAGCACGTAAGTGGCACTCAGGGACGGGAAGTTTATATTAAAAAAAGTAAGACAAGTGCTAATTTAAGTCATCATAAGAAGCACTTAAAATTTCCATATCTTCCATGTGAATCCTTATTGACCATTATCTACCTCCCAGACAGGACGGGGCGAGTGACTTCAGAGAACTGGAAATGTCACCACAGTGGTCTTGCATGAACCCAGACCGAATTTGAAATGAAAGTCATTCTTTGAAACTTCACTGAAAATGTTAGCAATATGGCTGGGGCGATACTTCTGATTAGCAAAATGGCAAGTCATTTATCCTTTTTGCCCTTGTTTCCTCATATGTGAAATGAGGAACACTGACTCACTTCACAGGACGGCTGCATGTGTTTTCATTAATTAAAATATAAGCTGCACTTATATTTTGCTTTACTCATTCCCCTAAGCTTAGTGAATCTGCCAGTGATATTCACTGCTTTGTCAATTCATGTATCTATCCTAGGTCTTTCCTAGAGTTGCGGCTCTTGTCTGGTCCATAAATGTATTTTTGTCTGCATATACAGATCCTTACAGACACATGTGTATATTTTAGTTTTCTATTTTAATGTTTTCTTTTCAATACTGCAATTGTTGGGGTCTCATGTTTTCTTCATCAAATGCTCACTGAGATCCCTATTTACTACAGAAAACTTCAGACATCCATGCCAAAAAATTTCATGTCCGACTAGTACATATCTAGCCAAATGAGCCCACATCAAACTCAGTTTTACTTTTCTTACTCAAAAGCACCTTCTGTGATTAGACAAAAGATGATGGAAACTTCATCCTAGAACATCAAACCCTGCCAGGCATATTTCCATCTGTCCTATTGAAGATTGCCAAAACCTCTTTTACTTTTTCCCCCATAAAGTTAGTCAATCAAAAATTATTTCAAGCAGAAGTTATTTGAGGACTGAGAATGTGATGGTTCCTACCCTGACTGACCTCTTGGATGTGATGGGAGACATACCTGACCAGAATAGGAAGAAAACAATTGTATCTTCAGAATCTGTTTACTTCCTTTCTTTACACACACACACACACACACACACACACACACACACAAAGACACACAAACTAAATGATAAAGAACCATGTCCTTAAGGAGAGAAAATCAGCCATCTTAATCCCTAAATGGAGCAGCAAGATTAGAAAAGAAATCAAACTGATACCAAGGAGGGAAGGTCAGGACCGAGATCTTGGGCTTGAAAGGAACAGATCAAGTCAAAAAGCAGGCTGCCCTTATTGACAACAGCAAGAGCAGCAAATCTTGTGGATAAACAGGCAAGAATGGAAAGCATTTGCTTTAAATGTACTTGTTCTCTTCTATGGCCAAGAGCTTACAGTTAAGGAGAAAAGCTTCTTCAGATTTTTCTTTTTGAACTAAAACTGTGTTAATTCCCTAACCATTGCCAAATTAGCAATCATCCCACCATTTATCTCTTGTCGTTCTTACTTTTTAATGTTCCTCAAAGCTTCTAAGCACCATGAAAGAGTCCCATACCCAGTCCACACCCTTGTTTAGGCCCCAATTGCTCCAGTTTTTATTCCTGTCTTTCCTAAATAGCCATAGCAGGATCATGCCCACATGTTACAGTCTAGAGGCATCAATATGTTAATGAGCCTTTACATAAAGAAACTGTGGAATGCTGATCACTACTATGTTAGGTACCATGAGAGTGCTTTTTTTTAAAAAATGAAGTTCTTCCTTCTACTAATAAAATATGCTTTCTAATTAAAGAGTTAATATCGCCACCAATACAACAGCACTGAACAAATAATGCAGTAGCAAAATAATATATGGGTAAATGGAAAGCAAAATATTACTAAATTTTTAAAGAGAAATTTTAAAATCTGTTACTAAATAAGCAGAATCCAGAGATCCTAAAGGAGTGTCCTCCAGCCACAACCCCAGGAAATGAGGTCAGAGCTATCTAGGGAAAGTGATCACTCCAGCTGCCTTTGTGTTTTACTTCCCATTCAGTCCTTAACCCTCTGGCATCTGGCTTCCTTCCCGAATAGGCTCTCTTTCTGGCAACTGGTGATTCTCAAATTTAGTGTGCATCAGATTCTCCTGGAAGTTGGACAACAGGTTACCCGGGGCCCAGCCCCAGTGTGACTGATTGGGTTCTGAGATGGAGCCTAGGTATTAGCCAGCTCCCAGGTGCTGCTGGTCATGGAACCTCACTTAGAGATCTACCATTCTGTGGACCTGAAGCAAGTGTGACATTGAGCAATTCTCTTCTCTGAAAGTGAGAGTCCATAACCTGGCTACCTCAGAATTATGAAGTAGAACTAAAACGTAAATGAAGTGAAATCTGATGAAAGCCCTTTGTAAACTAAGCACATGTAGCTTTTCTGGTTATCTCAGCCTAATTGCCTCTCTTTGCCACATGTGACACCAAAGACCAAGTTTTGGGAACTCTGTTCTCTGATCCACTGCTCTCCTGTGTCTCCCTCACTCAACCATTTCTGTTCTGTGTCCAGCTTTTCTCTTTCCACATTTTCCTTTTATAGATTAATCTAGTATCCTGGCTCCAGAATCACTCATATGAAACATACTCCCAAAGTTCAAGTTCCTTAGCCCTCACTTACCCTATTCTGTTCACAGCTTCTATGGTTTTGTTCAAACCACCATTGTCCTCCTAGGCTCAAAAATACGTCGTCACATTTTGCCTTCACCCTTCTTAAATCTCCTTCTGTTCAACATACTTCCTCATGTGGCCTTTAATATCTCCTGCCACATTACCTCCCTCCCTCTCCAATCCCAATGGTGCCATCCTTATTGGCCTCTGTCCCACTAGCTTCCAGCCTGGCTTCTTGGCTTCCCTGCTCCAGTCTTCAATGTTTCCTCCTGTGAAGCTGCTTAAAGTACTCTTTTATGAAGTTTCATTCTACTCTAAAATTTATCCTGATTTTCATGGCCTAATATATGAATTCAAAAGCCGATTCATATACCAGGATCTCTGCAATCCACCACCCCCTTTGAATAGAGCCTAGACGGGCATCTATTGATCAGTGGTAGGAGGCACTTCTACATGGAGCAAACTTCCCTTTCAACTCTCCAATTTCATCAAGTATTTTCACTCTTGAGTTCTAATATTTCTTTAATAAATCATGGCTTCAGTCCATTCGACTTTTTGCACCAAGACACCATCTTAACTATCATACGCACCTTTACTAATAATGTCCTTTCTGCCCTCACAACTTCTAACCATCCATCAAGATCAAAGCCAATGCCTTCTTTTCTGCTGATGCTCTTAATTCCGTGGTTTCAAGTACTTTGCACTTAAAGATCGTCCCTTTCTCCCTCCTCCTCTTTTTCTCCTCCTCATTTTCTTCCTTCTCCCTCCCTTCCTCCCACTTCATTCTCTTTTCCCTGAATCATCCTTATGACCATATGACATACTTTAGAAACTTTTATCCTTACAAAGGACCCATCTGCCTACCATCTATCCATCAGTCTATTGCTTGTCTTTGCTTTTGCAACTTCTATACACATAGCTTCTGATATTTTTCCACTTCACATTCATTCCTTCTTCCACCCTTTGCAATTTAGCTTCTAGATCCACTAATTTGTTCTTTTCAGTTCACCAACAATCTCCTCTGTGCCAACTCAATGAAAACATTCATCTTCTAATCCCATCCTGCTTTCCATACTGTTCAGCATGTCTAACGATTCCTCCCTTCTCAATGCTCCTTCTCTTGATTCCAACACTGCACTCTTCTGCTGTTTTTCTTATCTCATTAGTCACTCATTCCCAGTCCTCTGTCATAACTTCTCTTCTCCTCAGCCTCCAAATTTTGGAGTTCCCAGGGGCTGAGTCCTGGACTCTCCTTCTATCTGCACACATTCCCCAGATATCAGCCACTTTCATGGCTTCAAGTGTCACCTGTTTGCCGATGACTCCTTGTTTTATTTCAGCTTAACATCTATTTAGAGTCTCAGTCTTGTTATCTTTGATATCTACTGTGAATATTAAATTTATCTAAACAGAATTCTTCATTTACCTCCCAATCTCCCTCCTAATTCTACTCCTGTCCTCTTTCTCAGTGAATGACACTGCCCACTTAACTCAGGCCAAAAAATCCAGACACATTCAATCCATCAGCAAAATATGTCTCAAATATGTCCCATTTTCTCCATTTCTACTGCTTCTACACTAAACCAAGCCACCAAAATTTCTTTGCAGAAGGTTGTAGTTGTCTCTTAAGTGGTCTTTCTCAATTCACTCTTGACCTTCTCCTGTGAAGATCACACAGTGATCTTTTTAAAATATAAATAACATCATATGACTCCCCTGCTTAAAACATTTAAAAAAGGGGCTGGGGATGTGGCTCAAATGGTAGCGCGCTTGCCTAGCAGGCGTGGGGCACTGGGTTCGATTCTCGGCACCACATAAAACTAAAATGAAGATTAAAAAAACTAAATATTTAAATAAAATAAAATTCAAATTTTGTACTGTAGGCTTGAACATCAGTCTCTACCTCTCTGATACCTCAATTGATACCACATTCATCTCCTAAGAGGAATCTTATTTGGGCCACGTTGTTCTCTTTTTATTCCTCACACAAGTCAAGCTTTCTTGACCTCAGGGATTTTACTATTTCCTGTCTCAGTAACACTCTGCTGGGTTTTGATCTGGTTGATCCATAATCACTCATAAGGTTTCAGCTGCAAATATCATCTTCTCAGAGAGGCCATTTGACCACCCTCTCTAAGTAGTCCCTATTAAAAAGGTACTCTCTTATCTCAATACCTGGATCAGAGTTATCATAATCTAAATTAATTATGTTTTTATTTGCTCTGTGTCTAGTTTCATCTCCTAACTTCCCCACAACTAAATCAGAAGCTCTAAAATAATAAGACTCTTATCTGTAGCTTTCTATGAATTTGTTCTTAGCCCTTAAAAATAAATTAAGTGGATGGTAGACCCACTCATGAGTCAGAATGGGCTTTAAAAGCACAAAGTCTCCAAAATATCAGTGAGTCAAAAGCACAACAACGTAAATCTTCTAAATGCTAGGAAGTCAGTTCATTCTCGTCCTCTGGGAACAATGACTGGCAGAGACTTCCTCTCAACATATGTGTCCACGAGGATCAGCCCAACAGTGGAAAGCCAAGGTATGGTTACTCTAACGTGCCTCAAGGTTTCTAGCAAGAAGAGATGCATATCAATGTTATTTGTGTTTTTCAAAACAAGTTATAGGGTCAAGCTTGAGTTCAAAGGGTGGGAACATATGATCCTACAGGAACCAGAAGGACAAAAGACTAAAATATTTGGTCAATAGAACTTAGGACTTCCACACTTGCCTTCTAGAACATTCCTTCCACCCAGAAGGAAGAACATGCTCACTCTTGACTTCCACATTCACATTGTACTTAGCACTTTCTTCCACCAAGCCAACCTAATGTAGCCTAAATTATCTCCAGCACTTTCTCTCACGTAGTGTTAACTGTTTGATAGCCTGTCGCCACCATCTGCATGTAAATAAGAAAAGCAAGGACCAGATCTCTTTTCTTTTTCATTGTAGTCTGAAAATCTAGCTCAGTGCCTTTCACAAAACAGTCTGAACAAATATCTGTTGGAGGCATTTCTCGTAACTTTTCATGTGTCTGTGTTTTTATCTGCTCAAAGAGACTGGCAACGCCTCCGTATGCAGTACATAAAGACAGGAATTTACATCCCATGTATCTTCCAGTGACTCATCATGGAGATATTCACAGACTGGCAAGAACATAGTAAGTAATTGTTGTAACCAAGCCAATTAGTGTATCAGAGCTGTTCATCAGGGGCAGTGTGCAATATATCCCTATTAAGAAGGTACTTTCAGGGCTGATGTTATGGCTCAGTGGTAGAGCACTCGCCTAGTGCGTGCAAGGCCCTAGGTTCAATCCTCAGCACCACATAAAAATAAATAAATAAAACAAAGGTATTGTGTCCGACTACAGTTAAAAAATATTTTTAAAAAATTAAAAAAAGAAGGTACTTTCAGAGTCAGCACCATCTTCTGAACTCAAGTCCATAAGAGATACACAGTGCCATCCCTGGCTTCCTGTAAAAGTATATGACAGTTTGGGGTTTTTTTTTGGGGGGGGAGAGGGGAAAACCAACAGATGACTGCATAGGTCTTCTTGAACTGTTGGTGGTCAATCTGTGTCTGGAAGTGAAACTCCCCTTTCCACAGGATTTCAACATAGCAGTAACCACAGGGCATGAATTTTGGCCACTGTTAGTGTCTCAGCTTACCTTGAATCTTAATGTGAAAATAATGTGTCCCACTCCCTTATGTTCCCTTTCCTCAGGTAGCCAAATCTTAAAATAATGCCGAGATTAAAATCCACTCCTTCTTAAGCAGGTCATCATCTGTGATGACATAACTGTCTCTATGACCTTCCCCGTGTCGGAGAGAGCTGCAAAATTGTTGAGGTTTTCACAGCAGAAAACATCCCTTGGTTACCAGGTGATTTGTGTTTCTACTGACAAGCTCAAATATAGATATTCAGATATTTTTCATGCTGTAATAACGCTGGACTTATAACCTTCTTCCTCAGAAAAATGCAGTTTCAGTTGACTGAGGACTTCCTTAATCTTCTAAATCACACAGGCAACATAGGAAGCCAATGTGGCATAGAAGAAAGAGCTCCAGAGGCCTTCTTTAATTTCATGGTATATCTTGGGCAAGTTACTTAACATGAATTTCAGTTTCCTCATCAAAAAAAAAATAGAGGAAAATAATGCTTACTTCCTAGGATTAACTGATACAGCATAGTAAGTGTTTATCTCTGTTTCTGACCTGCAGGAGATATTCAATAAATGTTTGTTCTTTTTTAATAGCTACATTAACTATTAAACAAGGTGCCAATTTAAAGTCCTTTCAATAAAATCACACAAAATCTCAGAATTGTTTTGAGATGATGAATACAAGGGCTCACAACAGGGCCAAACACATGGTTAACTCTATGGGTGAACCTTGGCCATCAGCCACTACACTGGGACATGCTACTGTGCTGCAATCTAATTCATACACCTTCCCCCATGCTTTCATCTCATACATATAGCTTTCCGAAAATGTATCATGTTCTAGCTACGCTGGAGATGTAGTTCAGGGGTAGAGTATTTGCCAAACATACATGAGGCCCTGGGCTTAATCTCCAGCACCACAAAAAAATTAATAAAATATTACTCTCTCTTACATTGTGATTGGGAATGTGCATTGGGACAACTTGTTTATATGGATAGCAATATAGCAATGTCCATGAAAATTTTAAATGCAAAAATTATTTGAGCCAATAATTCTCCTAGGAATTTATTCTATAGATATCCTACCACATATGAAATGTGATATAAGTAGAAAATCATTCATCAGAACATTGCTTGAAACAACAAAATACTCTTCTCCATTAGTAGGAAAATAAACAATGATATGGCCATACAGGACTTCTGTAAATGCGTCAATCATAAATACAGACCTGGAACAATCCCCATTATGTCATTAAAAAAATAAAAAGAGTACAGAGAGGGGCTGGGGATGTGGCTCAAGCCATAATGTGCTCACCTGGCATGCGCGGGGTGCTGGGTTTGATCCTCAGCACCACATAAAAATAAAAAAAATAAAGATGCTGTGTCCATCGAAAACTGAAAAATAAATATTAAAAAATTCTCTCTCTCTTCTCTCTCTCTCTTTTAAAAAAAAGAATACAGAGAAATCTCTATAATATACTACTATTTAGAATAAAAATAATATGCACATGTATACTCATGGAAACATAGGACATATCTAAAAGGACACACAGGGGACTGTGAATGGCAATCACCTCTGCAGAGTTAAACCAGGTGGCCCTGGGGAAAAGCATAGTGATAAATTATTTTTCACAGAATATATTTCAAAACACCTTTTGAGTTTGTCACTATATACATGTAGTATTTGTAAAAATATATCATTAGCCAGATGTGGTGATATGTGACTATAGCCCCAGTCATTAGAAGACCAAGGCAGGAGGATGGGAAAGAAAATATATTACTATAATACTAAAAGCTCTCCCTAATCTGTTCATAAAGCAGTAATTAAGTCTAGGAGGAGAGTGATAGACAAAAGAAAGTCTACAACGATTTATTTATTTACAAAAGCACAGCATTCATATTACTTATAATTTTTTACAAACATAGTATAAAAAGAGAAAAATAACTAAAGAAAAAAATTAAAGGACTGGAAGGGGAAATAAAGCTAGTTCAACCATTGTCATTTCCACACAACATTCACTGCCCATCAACGAATAATTATTTATTGAATATTTATTAAGTCCTAATTTCTGTTGGAAGGCTGCAGTGAGAGAAAGAGAAGTCAAGGAGATAGAGGGCCCAGGCTCTACCCTCAGGAAACTCTCATCTGATTGGCTGGATGAGACTGACAGGTGAAATGGTGAGCAGCATCTAGCAGTAAAGAAGAATCATGAAGCAGGAGGCTGGCTGGGGAGAGGCGACTTTCTAAAGGAGGGCTTTGCAGGTCCTTTGCAACAGAGATAATGATGACTTTAGGAACAAGTTATGTCTCCGCCTTTCTCCATTTCCTCTTCTTTAAAATGGAAAACCTTCCTTGGCTCTCTTCTCACAAGGATGCTGTTAGGATTAATGAGGTAAAGTTTGTGCTTATGTAGCGTCTTTCTTCTGAGAACTCAGAGTGCTTTGCCAAGTATTCTTATTAATATTCATAGGATAGTTTATATATTTTTCACCTTTTACTTTGGAAGTTGCACATCTATACATAAACACTCCGATTCTTCTCACACTCTTACTCAACATCATTTTCTCTTTTGCCTCAAAATAGTGCAGATCCAAACTTTAAAATCTTGGTGGTTTTATATAGCTCAAGGCTAATAACATCACACAGCTTGCCTGCAGGAGAACCCACCTGTACATTCTAAAATTTCCACAGTATCCATTGTATCCATATGCATGATACACCTGAGCACATGGTAAGATATCAAATATGCAGCAAGGGAGAGAAAACTATCTATATCCAAACCTGTTTTCTAAGAAGAGTGAATTGCATTAGCAATAAGGGGCTTGTGGGTAGGCTTGCAAGTTTGGAGATAGAGGCTGAGCCCCACCTGCCTCCACTGCCCCCAGGAGCCAATTCATTCTGCATAACAGGGTGATCTGGGGTTAGGGAAGGTAGGGAGTGTGAAAAGGCAGAGAAGGAGGGAGCACACAGGGTGGAAGAAAACTGGAGCCAGGAAGTTGCAAGAGGCCATAGAACTTAGGGTGTGATTCTTCCCTGCAATCTTCCTTCCCAGATTTGAAAAACTTCCACTTAAGCTTATAAAATGTTGGAGTTTGTGGATTTTTATAATTACTAAGCTGAGTTTTCACCCAGAGAGATGGGAGTGGTGAAACAGACAAGTGATGATCCTGGGAAATTACAGAAATCATGGAGAACTCTGGACTTTCTATGCCTTGGGACTGACTAGGATCCAAATAAATCAGACTGAATCTCTAAAGGAGAAAGGGCACCATCAACTTTAGAATATAGATATGTAATGTCTACTGATGCATGTTATTTATACATACTTGCCAATATTAGGGTCTTTACGAAGTAAAATCTTATGTTTGAAACAGAAGATCCAGTTCAGCTCTCCTCTTGGACCAAGAGGCAGAATGGAGAATAGACATCACCTCCCCTAAGCCATAGCCAAAACTGAAGCTTAGCTCTTCCATCTTCTAGTCAGGCTCTGGCTGAACTTAACAAAACCATGCTACCTTCCAAACATGTCTTTCTTCAGGCTTGCTTCTGCCCTGTTTGCACATTTGAGAACAGCACTGGCAGAAGCCTTCCACTTGAGAAGGAGTAGGAGGGCTGCCTACTCATATCACGCTACCTGTTTGGCCCCCACGCCAGTATCACCAAACAAAGCTTCTTGCAGCAACTGAGAAGAAGCCATTTGCATAACTTAAAGCTATGTTGGAATGTTGTGCTTCATGTATGAGCAGCATAAGTCTTGAGCTTTAAATAGCCCAACCCTAACATATATTTAAGAGCAATGTTCTAAAGCCTGTGTTACATAAAGTGGAACACTTAGTGACACCACAGCAAGTGCAAGGTCCCCTTTCTTGAAAATTGACAGGAACCAACCTCAGAAAGACAACTGGAAGGAAAACTTTCCTATGACCTGAAATTCAAAAGTGGTCATCCCTGTATAATTGGAAGAGTCCTACAATATTCTAGCAAGCCCAGATATTTCCTAACTTGGTCTGCCAGTGCCTTAGGAGCCCTCTGACAGAGCCACAATGAGGTCACTCTTCTGGATTAGATAATGAAAAAGGAGTCAATTCCTGGATGGATACTTAGGAATGGGGAAAAATGCCTAGGTACAAAGAGAGAGCCTTAACTGGTGAACAAAAGTGGTAGACAATTCTTTTTCTCCTTTTGGTCTTCTCCCACTTAACATATAGACCCATATAAATTTCCACTACTCTCTTTCATTTCCTAATAGTTGCTTCACATACTTAGAAAGAATGAAAAGTCAAATTGTGCTCCAGAATCATCTAGGGAATTTTAATAGAATATGCATGCCTAAGGTCTGCCCCAAACTTACTGAGTGACAATCTGGAAAGGGGTAGAGGCTTGAACAGGTGTGTTCAATGCAACCGATAATGGCAGGTTGAAATAGGGTGTTGACAGAGGGGACAGAAAGAGATGGAGGGATGAATAAATATTAAAAAAGGAGGAATCAAACTCTTTCCACATCTTTCCATGCCTCCATAATAGTGCGAGTGAATGTCTTGGTTGATGTTCTCAAGAGCAACAACAATGCTGAGAAGACAAGCAAATGTCAATTCTTTATTAGGTTGTGCTCCAAAATCATCATCTGGTTTCTAACTATGGGGATGAAGCACGGTTACATTGGCAAATTTGAAATCATTGATGATCACAGAGCTGGGAAAATTGTTGTGAACCTCACAGGCAGGTTGAACAAGTGTGGAGTGATCAGCCCCAGATTTGATGTACAGCTCAAAAACCTAGAAAAATGGCAGAATAATCTGCTCCCATCCCATCTGTTTGGTTTCATTATATTGACAATTTAAACTGGCATCATGGACTGTGAAGAAGCAAGACGAAAACACCCAGGAGGAAAAATCCTGGGATTCTTTTTCTAGGAATGTAAAACATACATGCAAATAAAATCCCTTAATGGGCAGGAGGGGTATGGTGATTGATTGGATATGAGAGATGAGAGAGAATAAAGAGTCAAGGATGATTTCCAGATTTGCCCTTGAGCAACTAGATTGATTGCAATTTTATTTACCAAAATAGGGATCCATATTTCTTCAAAGACTACTCTCCTCTGGAGAGATTGCACCTAATCTATCCCAAGCAGATGAGTATTACAGTTGGATTTCACGAGATCCTAAGGAGGTCTTCCCTCTAAACACGTCCAAGCCAGCTGTAAATTAAGAAGGTCTGAGAATTAACAGATCATGTAACCAGGAAGCCAGATAGATAGAAGACAAGTGTACTTGGATTGGAGGGAAATTGATTCTAAATCTTTGTCTTTGGAAACACAAATTGCCTTTTTGTTTCTGATCATAGAACTGGGGATCTACATGGACCAAGCGGAAGAAATCTCAAACCACAGCCAGGTGTTAGTGACTATTGGATGCTTTCACCTAGAAGTGCTACTCTGGGAGATGCAGCCAGATGATTTACCTCCATATCACATCATCTAACATGGAGGTGTCAATCAGATGTCCCCCAAGCCCTCTGATCTACAGAATAACTCTCCTTAGATTCTCTACATCCCCTCCACCTTGACACAGAGTATGGAAGTATGGCAGCATGGAGATCAAAACCATACCCATTAGTTCCATGGTTCTCTTTCATTGGGACTGGTGAAGAGATCAGGACTGACACAGAGGAACTGGAGAACTGCACCATTGGGGAACATGGTGGATCCCATCTTAGCCATGGAAAACCCAGAAGCACCTGGCTCCCCCTTCCAAAACCCCTTTTATAGAAAGTTTTTATAAATCTCATTTCAATAGTGGTTTGAATATCTAAGGTCAGTAAAATAATTGTGTTCGGCATGGTAAAGCACCTAAAGCTATGGTTATTAACTATTAGAATGAAATTGTTAAGCAACAACATTCCTTTCTAGAGCTGCCATAACAAAATACTACAAACTTGGTGGCTTAAGATAACATAAATTTATTTTCTCACAGTTCTGGAGGCCAGCAGTCCAAAATCATAATGTGATTCCATGACTGGTATAGATTCTTTCTGGAGACTCTAAGGGAAAATCTGGCCCCAGTCCTCTCCTAACTCCTGGCAGTTACCACAATCTTTCACCTTCCTTGGTTTGTAGACAGGCCTCACAATCTCTGTCTGTGTCTTCTGATAGCATTCTTCTCTGTGCCTCTGGGTCCTTTCCTCTTCTTAAAAGGGTTTTAATAATTGGACTTTGGGCCCATCCAACATATCACCTTGATCCTGAACTAATTACATCCAATTTCCAAACAAGGACACATTTTGAGACTCAGGTGGACATGAATTTTGAGAGAATGCTGTTTAATTCACTATGGCAACATATCAAATTTTGATGTTATTGAATACATGGCTAAAATCAGCTTCATATGCAAGGAAAACATTTTTGCAAATGCATGTCATTCCTTCTCATACTAGGAAACAAAGAGGGAATTTGCCCATAGTATTTATCTCTGGAACTAGGACAACATGCCCCCACCCTTAAACCACTACCCTTTAGCCAATTAGTGCTTTTTTATGAACTAGAAAACTGAACTCTTCTCTTCCCATCCATCAGCACGTTTTTTTCTCCTGCTAAATTCCAACCTCAAAGAAACAAAACACTGCTGAGATTAGGACCTCTTCTTTTCTGAACTCATCAAATGAAATGACTAGATCATCATAGTTTCCCATTTCTTGTTTTATTTAAAGTATCTTAATATCTTACTCTTTCTTAGAGCAAAAGAATTTGAAGATGGGTGGGGGTGGGGATGGTGGTCACATGACCTATTGGATGAAAGGAGTATTAATGGTAAAAATGAATCTGTCTTAAAAATTGTGACCCTCCTGTGGTAAAAACTTCAAATGCAGACAGCAATATTATCTGAAACGATTCTGGTTTAAGATATTTAAATAACCTAATGTATCACAGTCTGTTTTAAATGTAATACATTAAAACACACCTCAACACAAGCCCATAAATGAAACAAAGATGTCATAGAGGAATAGTTTAGCTATGCCTCTTGCAGTCTAAATGTAAACTCCTCTTTAGTCTAAAAGCATTAAGATCATAATAATGAAATTTGCCATTAAGAGTCAGAAAGCACTTTTCTCTTTAAAAAGACAGATGCATTAAAATTTAATTATTGTCTCCCCTACCTGATTATCAGACAAGGAAAAAAGAAAAAAAAAAGCACCTTTGGGGAGGAAAATACACATATGTTCACCCAGCACAGGAATAGTTTTAAAGACTCTTCACAGAGATGTTCCCCAACACCCACCCCAAGTAGAAACAGCATAATTGACTAGATATGTATGTGTTGAAACAGAAGAGCCAATGTACCAACTGCACAAGCAAACAGATAACAAATCAGGCGCCTAGGAAATGACTTGGTTCCTTAATCCTATACATACTACACTGTCTGAAGAGTGTTTGTATGCTTGACTCTGTGTGGCACCCCATGGCTCCTAGCTCCACACTGCCTTCTCCAGGGTAGGTAAGTGGAGATTCCTTTCTAGAGTGTGGAAGCTCACAGCAGCAGGAACACTGCATATCTCATCTCTAATTTATGACTGACTAACTGAAACTCCTCACTGTCAGCAAACTCTGCCATGTTTACTGGTTTGACAGCATACACACATGTGGCAGAAGCCAGATGGACCTTCTCCCCCAGCTTAGAGCTAAGGGTGCTTCATTAGGAAAGAGATGCAGCCAGGCTTTGAGATCTTTGAACAAGGCTTTCCAGCATTACAGGAAAGGAAGTCAGTCAGCAATCTGGAAAGAAAAGACCCTCCCCTAGGCGAGAGATCTGGTCAGAAGAGAATCTATAGTTGCCCCGTTGAAGCCCATCAAGTTTTAAAAGAACAAATGCCCTGTCCTCCCATCCACAGAAGTTGGGCAACTGCTTCCAGAGAAATAAGTTGATGCAAAATTTGCATTTCATGTACCTAGGCAGGGGTAAATAGGACAATAAATCCTAAGCTCTGATTCATAGTTAACAGTGGCAAAAAGATCTGGGAAACTAAAAAAAAAAAAAGTGTCTTTGGCACTTAAAAAGATCGCAACAGAGAACCTTCTCACTACAATGAAATATTGTTCATAAGTTACAAAATAAAACACAACCCTCTGCACCCAACCATTTCACTCTAAAATTTCAAGGGAAACAAACAAACATTTTCTTTAGTTTATCAAACATTACTGTGTTTTGCTTTTGTTTTCTTTCTTTCTTTTTTTTTTTTTCAGGCATGTTATATCCTCTCTATCTTTTCTGATTCCTTAGCTTGAGTCCTGATTTCCTTTATTTTCTGGCTTCCAAGTATGGAAATGTGTGTCTCAAGAGTAATGGGCTTAGTTTGTCTCAGAGTCCTTTTTATCCACATTTGAACCATCTAAAGTAGAGATCTCTGCAAAGTGTTCTGAGCTCTGCCCTCTCCCTAAACCCAGAAAGAAGAGTTTCTCAAGTGGTAAAGGGTGACAATAATTAGGGGAGAATGAATACATAGCAAGGGGAAAAAATGCCCTAGTCTCTGAACTGTCAAACCAACCCTCTGATTGAGTTAAATCCATGAAAAATTCCATATCTCAGGGCCTAGTTCCAAATCTAGAAAGGTCTCTTTTCATTGAGGAGGGAGAAGGAAGCTCGTGGTTTAAGGGACTGGCCTTTTCTCTCAGACCCAATAGATTTTACTGGAAATCTCCAAGCCTCAGTACTGCCTCGAAAGCCCCTCTGGAGATAGAGCTCTAATGAATGGAAACCAAGAGGAGGCCATTGGACTTTGTTGAGAGCTATCCTACAGTTAGTTCACACTGACTTGAAATACTTCTCCCTCTCAAAGAGGCTAAAAATTACGTATTGCTACAGAATGAGGATGGAAACAACTAACAATTTTCTCAACATTCTACAATGCAGTTTTAAAAAATCTATTTCTCAAGAACAGCTTTGTAATTGAATGTTAGAATATATAGGGCCACTTCTAGTTTCTACCATTCTAGGAAGAGTAATTAGATCTAATGCTTTTCATAGGAACTTCAGGACTCTAGGTTCAGTGTAAGGCATTAACCTTCTGTTTAAATGTTATTTCACAGCACTAAAGAGAAGCCCCTAGTAGGAGGCTGTGGGTGGATATTAGCCTGGCCTTTTTTTCCTTGCTAATGGGAAACTTTGATATGATTTGAAACACAGTGGTCATTGTTGGTGAAACTCCATGGAACCAAATCTCCACCAACAGCCAAGGAGAAGGTGAACAGAGTGCTTGCTACAGGACAGTACTGCCAGGATCTTTAGTGCACTGAATTTTATATTGGTGCAGAATGAATCCACCCCCATCCTACTGTCTGTACCTCAAAAGGACAGTGAAATAGCCAGAAAAGTTATTTACAGATAAAGAAGCTGAGGACCCAAGCATTATATGATATGCACCCAAGTGGTTGGTGGCAGGCAAAAAATAAATCCTAAGCTTTCTATACCCCAGAATCTAACAATAGCTTCTTATATGGGGCTTCTTTGGATAAGTGAACATAACTGCTAAAGATCTAATATTCGGTTAATGGGAATACAGAACCAATGGATTGGAAAGTATAGGCTGTGTTTGATTCTAGTTTAGAGCATCTGAATATAATAAGACAACCAGAGTAACGGGAGGAGAAAATAAAATCAAGCTAGTGCAGCCAAGTTTATGGCTCAGCAAACATACTCCTGAATCTCTCCATAGTTTACACCTCAGACAGCCCCAGTCCATGAGAATGGAAGTGAAAAGAAAATGCAAATTCAGCTGCATGTTACATCCACAGTAAATGCAAAGACAAATTAAGAATTAAAGACAAATGCAAATTACTGTGCTCATAAAAGAAACCTATACAAAAGACAGGGAATGAAAAGGCTCTGACAGTTATAGATGAATCTCTGAAGAGGCTCACAGCAACTGTATTTCCGAATTCAAGCCTTTTAAAAACCGGTTAGAAGAATGAGAACAGCTACTGCAGAGAAGGGAGGGAAACTGCTGTGAACAGTAAACCAAGCCACAGAGTAAAACTGAGAATGGTGTCCTTATTGTCAAGGTGAGGATGAAAAGCAGCAAAGGAATGAAGCCAGAATACTCTCGCCAGAAACAGCTGACTTTAAAAGCCAAGCCCCTGGCAAGCCTTAGGCTAGGGGAGATGGAGGCAGAAGGAGAACAAAAGAAAGAAACAAGGTAGAGAAAGAGGCAAGTGTTAGAAGAGAGGGAAAACCCACAGGATATTAGAGAAGGAGAGAGCTGCAGAGGTGTAGCACCATTGGTGAACTTCCATGACTGACAGGTCAGGCAGGTAATGGAGACTGTGATTGATTAGGAGAGGCAGACATTATGGGAAACCATCTAAAGGCCTTCAAATTCACTCTTTCTACAAAAGATGTGGAACATCAACCGAGGACATGTCTACAGATTGGTTTGTGTCATTTTTAAATTGAGTCCTTTGGTGCATATTCAAATCTGTAGAATAGGGTAAGTATGTCTTGAATCTTAGTTGAATGAATCAATGAATCAGTGAACCCCTCATAAAAAGATAAAGAAGATGATACAGATAAAGAAGAAGACTCTGAAAGATTAACGACTCTGAATTCATTCCGTTAGATAAAAGAAGTTATCACTAGGCATTAGTCCCCGACCCTTAATTCAGGGCTCCTTCATCTAAGTTGCAATGCTTACACAAGAAGAAAAAAGGGATCAGGGAGGCAACAGAGATGAGCAAAGTGGTCCTCAGCCACTAGCAAACTGGAGAGAAAATATAGACCTACCCAGTCCCAACGCATCAAGACCAAATGGGAATATGAACCAAACCCTTTTAGAACCTACCCATTTTCTGAGAGAGTACAGGAATCTTTATCTTTATTTGAAACACATCATTTTAAAATATGGCAACCAATTCACTTTTAACCATAGTGAGAGCCAAACAAAACACTTCTGGGTCAAGGTACCCAAGACACTGCCAGCAGACAACCTCTGACTTTAGTTGTGGCACCCATTTTAAAACAAAATGGAGTGTGTTCATTCTAAAACACTCAAACACTTAAGTGTTTAGAAGCTCATGACCCCAAAATCTCTATTGAAGGATCAAATATATGAAAACTGCGTTACAGTTGAAACATGTGCTTTCAATGAGAGCACAACAGTTATATACTTGTCTGTCACATTTCCTGGAGGTACATGTTCCCTTTATCCTTCAGTGGCATTAACTTGTGTTTGTTTTTTTTTTTAATCTACCTGCAGTTAGGATGGTTGTCAAAATGAAACTCCATGGCTTCCTCCTAGCATTTATGAAATATTTAGCCTTCATATGACAACTCATTCAGTCAGGTTTAGGCCTCAAGTGATTACACAAGCAAAACAGAAGAAACCCTAGATTGAGTCCAGTCTTTGAAAAAGAACAATATTATGTAATAAGATTGGATTTGAAAATGAAAATTCGGTGCATTTTTTTTTTATGACCAGACGAAAAGAATTCCAAAGCTTCCAACCAACAGATAGTGACTTGTCTTTTAGGACAGTTGATTCATTTAATTTTGAGGGAAAATGTTTGTCTCCTGAAGCTATTAGAAAACCAGTTTTGTCAATTATTCAAGAAACAGAATTCAAGTTGTTTATGAGACAATCAGCCCCTGAGGAATGATGTCCATACAATGAGCTTAGGCAGAAAGGAGAGCCTGTAATTTAAAACCTGTAGGAATGTGGTTTAGTTGAAGGTGTCTGCCCCTTTCTCCTCACAAAATCCTGCGCTGTGAAAAATAAAAGTGGTAAATGTTATATAAATAGTGTGTGACATTTGCAAAGGTTAAGAAGAGTCTCTTTACTCCTTTTCTTCTTTTCCCAAGTATTATATTTGAGCAGTGAACCCCAAGGTTTCAGGATTCAGGTACAAGCCTGCAGGTCAGGTTACTGGTGACACAAAGGAAGATCAGGAATTTTACTCTGTTTGTTCCTTGGAATAAAGCAAGGCCTCACCAATAATTTTGTGCCCAAACATGGCCCAACCAAGGGGTGATGTGGCATTCTGCCACAGGGTCCTAGTGGTACTGGATTTGAATGAAGCAAATGCAGCTTTGACCTCAGTTTTCATGAGGAATACAGCCAAAATGAGAGGCTCTACTTCACAAAACAAGTTCCATTCCATCTAGTTGTAGCTAGTCTCTGATTTTTTTTTTTTCTTTAATCCTTCTTTTCAAGTAGTTAAACAAAGAGGTTGGGTGTTCCTGCTACCAAATCTGTGAAAAACAGTCAGTGTCTAGGATACCCAAGCAGTGAAGGTGGTGGGTTTTCCAAATTATAAACACAGAACCAAATTTGGAAGACGATTCCAGGAGGTCATCCAAGTCCTTCCCTGCCTCCATACTAAGCAAGTTTAAACCCAAAAGAAAACTTTGAAATTTACAAAAAAATAAGCTTTTAAAGTTCCATTCTAAGTGAACGCACTAATGGCTCCTCAAATTTGGGGAAAGAAAGTTCTCCCTAAGGTCTAGTTTACTTAGATTTTCTCTGTGTGTTTCCTCGTAAAGGGGCAAATCTTCCTCTCATTGGTAATATGAATACCAAACATTCTATGTACTATATCCATATTCATGTAGCAGTGCAGATATGGAGTCCCAGTAGATTGTTCAACCAAAGCATCACAGTTGTCAGTCTATAAATTGCTCAAATGTCTTTGATGTGATGTGGTGCTGGGAGGTTTTCTGGGAACTGGATCTGATGGCAGTAGAACCTTTGCAAACAAGGTTTCTCATCTGATTCACAAACATTTACAGAACTCATTCATCCCTCACACACAACACAATAACAACCCAGGATTTGTAGTTAGGAGAGACAGTGAATAACTGCATATCTATTGGTTGATGATTGTTGACAACTTGACCTCATGAAAAGCCATTGTGGCTCATCCTAAGCCTCTGACTCAATTTTATTTAACAGTTTCCTCATCCATTGCCTCACCTGCATTTACCCCCATAACCCACCCCTTACTGAACTAGCCTGTAGATTCAACCAGCCAGGCACTTGAGCACTGAACAAAAACCAGAGTTCCCACACTTTCCATTGGGGTCCACTTTGGATTCCTGAGTGTTTAGGTTGGTATTACCTGCTTCCCTGATTTCCTGCCTAAGATCCTTTTCCAACTGTGCTCCTAGTTGAGTCTTCTACCTTGCTTCCTAACCTCTGAGAATTTATCAGAAGAACTGTAACTGCTAGGCACTCCTAACAATAAAGATGATGATGACTAGGGCCACTTGGGGCCAAAGACTACAGGTTCATAGAGACTGAATCAAAAAATCAAGGGAAGCAGAATTTGTGTAAGGAGAGGAGGTAATGTATCAATAAATACTTTGTTTAAGTAATTTAGATCTGATCATTCAGGCTACAGTCTGCTCCTCTCAAGACTGGACACTCCAAGAACAGTGTGAAGACTACCAGTGGCACCCCCACCTGAAAGCCTGTTAACAATGCAGTATCTAGAGCCCCACTGCAAATCTACTGAATTGGAATCTTCGTTTAATGAGGTCTTTAGATGAGTTAAAAATGCATGTTAAGGTTTGAGAAATAGTGAGTTAAAGCATTGCTTCTTAATTCTGGCTGCACATTAGGATCCCCTGGAGATTTAAAAATATATATATTAATGTCCAAGTACCACCCTACACAAATGATAGTAGAATATCTTGGCTTGGGAACTGCCCATGAGTATTTTATAAAGGTTTGGCAAGTGACACTAATGTGCAACCAGGGTGTGAGAACTACTTCCTTAGAGTTTACTTTGCTACATAGATGGGAAACCTGACCTTAATTGGCTAAATGAACTGCTTTAGGTCACAAAGCTCATTAACAGCACACAAAGGTTGAGATTCACACGGTTTCTATCATTAAAGGAGCACAGGCTTTTCGCCAGGTTCAAATCCTAGTTCTGCTACTTTCAGAAAGCATGGCTTTGAGCAAGATTTTTAGTTTCTCTGAGTTACAGTTCCTCACATGGAAAATGAATGGATAATAAAAATCTCATGGAGCTATTGAGATTAAAGGAGATAATGTCTATAAGCCTCTATTATCATTTATCTTCTTCTTTCCCCTTTGACTTTATAATCCCCTGTAACTTCCAATACACAATATTTGCAGGAGTCCAAGTTGGAATTATTTATGTATTAAATATTTAAGAAATATTTACTGAGCATCTGTGAGCTGACAAAATCGAGAATCCAGAAACAGCAAAACGATTTCTTGCCCCAAGAAGATAATTCTTGTACTGTGGTCCTTGCCTCTTCTCTAGCAGAATAGATGGGCATAAACAAATTATTATGCAACTTTGTAAAGGAAGCAATGTCAGGCGTGTTATAAGGCACAAAGGTACACCAGAAGAAAGTTTTCTTTAAGATTTCAAGGAAATTTCCCCCAAACACGTGACATGTGAGCAGAAGAAAGGCTTCCAAGGGGACAAAGAAGGAGAAGAACATTCCCAAAGGAAGGAATAGCAAGTACCAATGCAAGGAGGTGTGAAATGCCATGTGTATTAAGAGAGCTACTGGCGATTTAGTGTGACTATAGTGCAAATGAAAAGGGGAGGGTGGAAAGGAATGAGATGGGGAGTAGATGTCAGCCAGGCATTAGGGCTTTCTCTGCTGTGCCAAGCCATGTGAAGTTGGTCAGGGTAATGATAGGAGTCCAGGAAAGGCTCTAAGAACCAGCTTGTTCAGGTGGTGTCTTGTACAGGGAGAGGAACTGACAGGCTCCACTCTGATGTCTTCCAAATAGGCAAGTCAGGGAATAGATGTAATGCAGAGTTTCAACTTTAACACTTGGCTTTCACTGTGCTATCAACCCTACAATACACAGGATATTCTAGGACTGATAGAGTCTGAGACAACGTATTTCACGGTTGCATGAATAAACCAAAAATGAAAAAAAGAGAGAAGATCCAGAAGTCTGGTAAGTGTGGTATCAGTGTTTACAAATTCTGTTCCTACCATGGTACTGACAACGATCGGAGGGTGATTTCTTGAAAACAATTGAATAAGCTTAGAAAGAAAGAGCCAGCCTGTCTGCCTGTGCAGTATTTCCTGCTCTCTTTCCCAGTATCCTTGGTCATCTCTTTCTTTACACCCTCCCTCCTGAACATTTGATCTGGCACATAACTAATGGCTACATTCTTAGGTATAACTCGGGACCACTTGGATATCCTATATCTGTTTCATCTTAACTTTTTATCCAATAACTTTTTCACAGTTAAAAAAAGTAGCAATTTCCATGATAATTTAGAAAAGTATATATACAGTAAACACAAAAATAAATAAATAAATTTACCCATAATCCCACCATTCAGAGATAACTACAAAAAAAAAACACTTCAGTGCATTTCTTAGAGCTAAGCATACATACACATATAAAATTTGTTTATAGAATAGAATTACACTATGGATGTCTATTTATAACCTGCTTTTTACACATATTTATTCATTAGGTAGGGTTAGTTCTATTGAGTCTCTTTTTAAGAATGAACAAGAAAGTAGAGCAGCTGTATACTCAAAGAAACCTAGAAACACCTCCTTCAGAGAGACACAAAAGAGCAGATGAGCAACAAAGGCAAAGACAAGATGTCACAAGACTGCAGAAAGTTAGAGAAAGGACTCCCCTTTCTTCTGAGTTTCTAAAGTTCCAATATACTATGAGCCAAACTGGCTTCCTTCCCTTGGGTTCTAGGCTATTGCTTGTATCTTCTTAAAAAATTTCTCCAAATTTTCTTAAGAATATTTGAATGGGTTGTTTCTTATAAACAAATGATTTCTAACAAGGCAAAAGTCCTAAATAGACTAAAGATTTGGGCATACAAAGGCAGATGGATAATGGCTTGCTTAAGTAAACAAGTGATTTTTGTCTTGAAGGTAAAACTTCCCCAAATAACCAGGTTTCTTCTTGCTGAAGTTTGTATGCCATGTTATTTCTCACCCTCAGATATTAGATTAGAAATTTTATTTAACACACCATGACAACCTGTCAAAAAGAATGACTACTGTGCATTGTATAGTCCAAGCATCTCGATTTGTCTTTGCCTAGAGTTGGATAATTGCCTTGCTTGTTTCTATTGTCATTGGGAAGAAACCAGGTAAAATGATAAACTAAGTCAGCATCCAAACTGGGGGTGTTCATTGGTCCTTACCGTCACAGATTCCTATTTTTAGCAGGGCTATAGAACGCTGCATTTTCAAGCCCAGGATGTGGGAACTTTCTGGCAATAATATCTGTGGGACCTAAGGTCCTTTCCTAAATATTAATTCAATAGTACAGCAAAGACATTATGGATTTCAAAAGGAATTCTGTTGATCTTTCTCTCTTAATCTCCCTGTGATATAGACTTACAAGTCCATTGTACTAGCTATTTTTTACTCCACTGAGTTTTAGTACAGACCAATTATTTGTTCAAACACAGCAGAATGATCTCAGAGAGTCCTCCTAATCACTCTGAATAAGAGAACATCTCTTCCCTAGAAATATATCTCCCTTTATCCTGCTTCTTTTTAAATTGTACTTAGCATAAACTTACATAATACCACACTTATTTCTTCCCACCTTTTTCTATTGGTGCATTATGGTGGTACATATTAATGGGATTTGTTGTTACATATTTGTAGACACACAAAATATAACAATATAATTTGGTCAGTATCCCTCCCCAGCACTTCCCTCTCTCTCTCCCTCTCCCTCCTCCTGGTTCTTTTTCTTTACCGATCTTCCCTTTGATTTTCATGAGATCCCTCCTCCTCACCTTTCTTCTCTTTTTTCCTCTCTAGCTTATCCATATAAGAGAAAACATACCACCCTTGCCATTTTGAGTTTGACTTATTTCTCTTAACATATAGTTTCTAGTTCCATCCATTGTCCTGCAGATGACATAATTTCATTTCTCAGATGACTGAATAAAACTCCATTGTGTACATTTTCTTTATCCAGTCATTCATTGATGGACACCTAGGTTGGTTCCAGAGTTTGACTATCATGGACTTTGCTGCTACAAACATGGGTGTGTGTGCATCATTCTATTATGATGACTTTAATTTTTTTGGATAAATACCAAGGAGCGGTATAGCTGGGTCATATGGTGGTTCCATGTCTGGTCTTTTGAGAACCCTCCATACTGATTTCCAACGTGGTTGTACTAATTTACAGTCCCATCAATAGTTTAAAATTGTTCCTTTTTCCCCACATCCTCTCCAACATTAATTATTATTTGTATTCTTGGTTACTGTCATTCTGACTGGAGTGCCACACTTATTTCTTGATTGTCAGTCTAGCCCACAAGAAAATGTGACAGTGGCCCAACTGGCTTCACTACTGAATGCCCATGGTATGGCACAGAACCTGGCACATGATAGAGCCTTACTAAATATTTGTTGGATAAATAAACTTCTAGACATAAGATCCTAAGACTTGGGCGGTATATCCTTACAGAATATCTTTTCCTTTCCTGAAATGACAGGATTAGATTTAGGCAAGAAGGTCAAAGGTGGCTGGTCACCACTCTTTCACCTCTCCTTTCAGTCGAGGCTATTAGAATTTCCTGTCTTTTTTGCCTTAGCTCTGAAACACTATATCCAGCTGTTCCTTCTAAATTACAAATGAAAGAAGGTAGCATGTGGGTTTCATTTCTATAATACCATAATTCCCAGCCCTGGGACACTTACCACCAAAGTGCCTCTTACCACCTCAAGGGAACATCATTAAAACTTCAGCAAAAGAATCATTTTAATTCATTTGAAGTTTTAAATAAACATAGACCACATATGACAAAATCAAGCAAATAATGCAAGTAAAAATGTGAGGAAGTCGTACTTTAATGGATTTCATGGGTGGGATCCACAATTCTGAGATGCAGTTAGTGTGATATATGTCTACTATACATTTCAAAAATGACTCACCTTTGAATTTTCTCTAATTTACACACTTCACCTACTCTCCTTCCAAATTACCAGGTCAAGAAATGCTTCTAGTTTTCCTCCCTTAATATGCTGCTTCGCCCATTAAGCTTCACATATTAAGTTTTAACTTATTGGCTTCAGTAACACTCAATGATCCCAAGGGGGGGGTGCAATAAAAAATGTGTTTTTCCAAGGTGCCTTCATGCCTGGATTGCAATTTCTAATCTCTGAACTATTGCTTGCTCTGTATCTGTCCTGTGGAAAAGCTATTGATCTGTAATCTCACCAGTACATTTTCCTCTTCTCATAAAATTCCAGGGACATTCTAATTAAAGATAGACTCTGGCTACAAATTATAGAAAAAGAGGCACTTGGGCATTCAAATAGAATTCAGACCTTTGGCATTCACACCCTGGGCAATTGGGAAGCAGTCTGAAATTCTTAATCAATCAGCTAGGTTCTGCTGTGTCCCAAAAGCAATAGTAGTAAATAAATAATAAACAACTAAATAAATGCAAATTAGACTCATGCTATTGCAGATAAAGCTATTGATCCCGTGGTTTACAATGTGTGCATTATTAGAGGCAGTGTGAGGTAGTAGAAAAGCACAGGCTCTGGTGTCCAAATGCCCTGGGAATCCAGGTTTCTCCTTTACCAGCTATATGTTAATTTTCTCTGTACACCTCAGTTTCCTAATCTGTATAATAAGACCAGAATCATATATCTCATAGATTGTAAAGTACCACGATGTGGGCTCAATAGATGATAATTACCACTCCCATTTCAGATTCCCGTAGTCTAGACCATGAGTCAGAGGCTGTAGAGGTATTTATGCTTTTATCATTCAAAGGAATAGGAAAGAAAAATTTAACCAGTCAAGGTGCCTGAAATTGGCCATAGGAATGAGCTACTGTAAACACAGGCTGGAGATGAGGGCAGGAGTCTGTCCCTGGCCCCTCAGAGAGAGTGAGTAGATTATTGGAGAACAGGCTTAACAAAGGGTAAGAGGCTCTTCCTCCAGGACCACATTATCTGGGCAGCAGGGAAAGCCCTTCAGTAAATGAATAACCACAGCTCTCCAATGCCAAGCAATGAGGACTGATCCACTGGCTGTGGTCATCCCAGGCCACTGACGACCTGGACCAAGGTGGAGGTTGCAGGTCAGGCCACCTTAAGCTAAAAGAATAGGAGAGAAGAAAGTGAAGACCAGAAGTAGAGACTACCTTTCCAATAGCTTAATTGTGAAAGGAAAGTAATTCTCCCCTTCCTCGTTTTAAGGACTAGAAAATTCAATGCCAAAAATAGTGCAAACGGGAGCACTGAGCCACATAGAAGTCTCAATTATTAAGACAATTCTCTCCCCCCACCCTCCAGCAGATGTTCAGTTGTTCTTTGGATGCCATAAGTGTCTGCTTGAGTTGTCCCTCCCTGTCTAGAAATTTCTAGGCTTCTCTTGCCTGCCATTGGCTTCCACCTTGAGACTTCTCAGGATGTAGTGAGGAAGCAGGATGCTTAGAGCAGGGAGGGAGACAAATCTGGCTGGCATCCTGGCTCATCACTTGTGAGTTGTGTGACCATGGGCAAAGGGCTAACATCTCTTTGTGCCTCAGTTTCCCTGAGTATGAAACAGAAATAACAATAATGCTGTGGGGTGTTATGAGAATTGAACGAGTTAATACCTGAAAAGCAATTAGACTAGTGCTTATAAGTGCTCAATAAATGTTGACTATTACTGTTAGGACTAGAAGATGTGCTAACCTGTGTTCCTATAGCTACAAGAAGAGCCACTAGACCATCTGACCTGAACCCTGTCTTGCCCTACTCCACTGTCTGATCCTAGGATAACTTCTATTTGCCAACCTGAACCAACCTCTTTCTTGCCCAGGCTTCCATTCTTGATCCTGGTCCAGACCCTATGCCACAACAACATCCTTTAATAACTTTAACAACTGCCTTTTACTACTGCTTAACCACATGCCAGGTACTGTACTAGGAGATTTACATTCATATAATACTCCCAAGCCCATAAGATAGCCATTATAAATAAGGAATCTAGTCAAGCAACAAAACAGTCAGGGCTTATCTCACTGCCACACTCCTAAGCCCTGGGTTATGTTTCCTACTGAGGGTATTCAGATATCTTACTTAAGCTAGGCCCTAGATTCTCCGATTTCTCCTTTGAAATTAGATATTTAGGTATTGGGGTAGTGGATTGCAAAAACAGTTACCAAAACTCCCACATTCTCTTTTCATCAAGAAATAAAATTTATTTTTTTCACCTCTTTAGTCTGAGCTGGGCTTCTGACTTCTTCTGGTCCATAGATGGATGCAGATGCACTTTTGTTTCTAGAAGCTGTGCACTCTTGCTCTCATTTTGGGGGGACACTTACCCCTATCACCATGTGAATGAGTCCTAGAGAGTAAGAGGCTACCTAGAGGAAAAGCAATGCACTCAATCAAAGGTCAGTCAGCACAGCTGACCTGGTTCCCAATTACAGGTGCAAAGTTGAGCTCCAGCCAAGAGCAGGAAGCCTGGCCTGGATCAACAGAGCAGTCCAGCTGAACCCAGCCCAAATTATCAATCTGCAAAAGCATCATTTAAATAAATAGTTTGCGTTCCAAGTCACTGTTTTAGCTCAGACAGCTAAAATCAAAAATTAAAATTAAATAAATGGATTGAGTGGCTAAAACAACAAACATTTATTTTCTCACAGTTCTGGAGGCTGGAAGTCCAAAACCAAGATTCTGGCAAATGCACGGTCTGATGAGGACCCCTTTCCTGATTTGCAGACAGTTGCCTGTTTGCTGTGTTCTCACGTGGCAGAGAGAAAGCTTCTTATATAGGGTATGAATCTCATCATGGGCGCTCCACCTCTTAAATTTAACCTAATTACCACCCAAAGACCCCACCTCCAAATACTATCACATTAGGGATTAGAGCTTCAACATGAATTTGGGGGAGATGCAAATATTCATTCCATTGTTGTCACTAAGTGTTGGTTGGTTTGCTGTGGAACAAAAGCTTACTGATGCAACCATTAACTAATTCATTTCTTGTCCACTGGAGTTCCTATTTACTTTAATTCCACTTGCTCATCTTCCAGATCCCTTCTTTTACTCTGCTTTTGGTCAGACCTTGGGCAACAGTGTTAAACAAGATCCCACTAGCACTTTAGATGAGATCCAAACTTATTCTATTTATACCAAATTTCATGCCATAATAAGTCACATTATAATAAAGTATGCAGGTAATTGTCATGCATTGAGTAAAAGAATTCAATCAGTATCAATGGAAATCCAAACAAGTCTTAAATTCCCTTAGTTTCCTTTCCAGTCTACAGGTTAAAAAAAAAAAAAAAAAAGACACTTTAATCAACATAAGTCTAATATTGGGACTCAATAAAGTCATCAAGAACCCAATGTTCCTTGTATATTTCTTTTCTGCCACACATGACTTCTATAGTCCAAAATTACAGCTTGTTTTCCAGCCATTACATCTGATCTCCAAGCAACAGAAAGGACATGAGCTTCTCCCCACCCCTGCCTCCTACCTGTTAATGATTCTCCCCATACAAAGCTACTCTTCACATCTTAGTGGCAGTCACTTCAGATACAGGGCAACAGGTCACTTTATAAAAGAGGCCAAGAAATGCAGTCCATGTTCTGTTGCTAAGGAGGAAGGGCGAGTGAATATTGGGAGGTAATAAGTAATATCTGCAACAGACAATAATTCATTATTTTTAACTGTAACTAGACATCAGGCAGTTTGATTGACAGTATATACCAACATAGCATCCTGCATCTAAAAAGCCTGGGATGTAATATGGAGACATTGCCAAAGCCTAACAGTATTTCAAGTGGCAATGAAAATAATATTAATTAGAAGTTCCATTTCAGGGAGAAGACTGATAAGGTACTTTTGCCATCAGTATAGATATGAGGTTTTGGTTCCAGAACCTGAGTATTTACTCAACCATGAGTAAAACCGCTACTAGCAGCAATTCACAGCCTAAACCTTGCCTCTCACCTCCAAAGTTTATATGTAACTATCTGCTTAAAATCTCTTCTTAGATATTTGTAAGGCAGTGCAAATCTAATGTGATCAAAATTAAAATCATTTTGCCCAGAAAACATCTCCTCTGCCATTGTCTCCTCTCAGTGAACAATACCACTATACCCAGATGCTCAAGCTAGAATCCTGAATGACAACTGCAAGGCTATATGCTTCTGCAGCTCATCCTGTTCCCTAATTCCACTCACTCACTCACTCAGTTCCAGTCATACAGTCTTCAGTTCCTCCAATCCTCCAATGTACCAAGTTCTCTTTTGCCTTAGTACTTTTACACACACTGTTCCTCTGCCTAGAGTGTTCTGCTTCCTTCCCTTACCTGGTCGACACCACCCATGCTCTAAAACTCAGTTTGAATGTCACTTCCTCAAGGAGATAAGCTAATCAGGCTAGTCCAGCACCCTATGAGATACTCTGATAGTATCCCACACTTTTTCTCTGCTGTCCTCTTCATAATTATAATTGAGTGCTTAATTGGACCACTGCCTTCCCTGCTAGAAGAGGTGCTTCATGAAGACATCATTTTCTATCTCGTGAGGAGATAGTGTAAAATACAGTGCCTAGCATGGTACTCTCAGTAAATATTAGTTGAAGGAATGAGTGAATGAAAAATATTTATGAATGAATAAAGGAAAATCATGCAAGCAGAATGACTCCTATTCCCAGAAGTTTGACAGTAGGTTTGTCACTAGAGAAGACAGTATGAAGAGAGAACACCTATAAATAAAATGAATATGGAATACTTTTGCTCTTTGTAAGGTCATAGCTGGACAACAGCAGTTGTGACCAGCAAGCAATTCAAACAGGTTTTCATGCTCATCCACCTAGGACCAGCTGGGGATCTGTGTCTTTAGGCAGAACTGATGGATACTAATGAGTTCAAGCATAACCAGAAGGTTGACTACTATGTCAGCTTGGGCTCTTTAAACTATAAACTGAATGAGGACAGAGGCTTTGTTTATACTTTGGTGCCTAGTACAGAGTTGGTGCCCAGTGCATATTTACTGAATGCATCTCAACATGCATGGCCACAAATAAGAAAAAAGTGAATACTGGGAACCACAAATTCAGAACAAGCTCAAGAGGCAGGCGACAGTTTAATGTCATACAAGAGAACATTTAAAAACAAAACAAAACATGGTAAGAGGACACTGTGCAGTCTTTAGTTTTTGATCCAATCACAAAAGCTACAGAGCACATCACTTCAATCACACTTGTGACATCTTTCATTTTTCCTTAAGAACTTTGCCAGTTTAGATTGCTTTAAATGTGGATTTTTAGTGCCAGTTAGTTCCTTTCATTTTATAGAGCACATTTTTATACCATTTGAACCACACTAGAAACCAATGAGTTCAGGTGTTTTCAGTCCCATTTGGCACATTAAAAAAAAAAAAAAAAGTATCACAAATAGTAAGACAATTGCCCAAGGCAGTACAGATCACTAAATGATTTGGGGAGAGGATTTAAAAGAATAATGAATTTTTTTCTCTCTATTCACTCAATTCAGAACACTTCTGTGATCAGAGGTGTAGAGGGTTTTTTTTTTCCACAAACCAAGCAATGGAGTCAACAACTGGGTATCCTATAATTCCATTCAATTCTGATACTATCCAAATGCAGGTTGCTTCAGATTACACAGATTGAGGGTTCAGTCCCACAAGAATATCCCACTGACTTCAGAGGCCAATTAGAATAGGTAGCATCTTCAAATTCATTGGGTGTAAATCAGTATTCCTTTTAGAAATTTGATTATAACTGCATTATTAATAAGCACCAATCAAAACAAAAAGCTTTTCTTAGAGAATTAAATCTTTAAAAAATATACAACTGGGGGCTGGGGATGTGGCTCAAGCGGTAGTGCGCTCGCCTGGCATGCGTGTGGCCCAGGTTCGATCCTCAGCACCACATACAAACAAAGATGTTGTGTCCGCCGATAACTAAAAAATAAACATTAAAAAAAATTCTCTCTCTCTCTCCCCCTCCCTCTCTCACTCTCTCTTTAAAAAAAAATATATATATATATACATATATAACTGTCTGTAATCTACAGAGAACTCTATATCTAAGGACATAAGTATACAGAAAGCAAAAGGACATAAAAATGTTATATACAAAGTGACCAAAAGAAAGCTGGAGTGGCAAAATTATAGTAGGCAAAACATAGTTTAAAACAAAAAGTTAAATGAGATAAAATATATTTAAAATTTAAAAGAAATTTAAATGAAGCAAACTAGAATATCTAATAAAAATAAAAGGGACTTTCCCTAGGATACTGCAATAAGAATAGATACACTCACAACTCACATCGTACTTCCCAAATACAATAAGGTAAGATGGAGAGAATTAGAAATAGAAAGCATGACTATAGGACTAGGAGATATCAA
Organism: Callospermophilus lateralis; assembly: GCF_048772815.1. Classification (NCBI taxonomy): domain Eukaryota; kingdom Metazoa; phylum Chordata; class Mammalia; order Rodentia; family Sciuridae; genus Callospermophilus; species Callospermophilus lateralis. Next base: position 10,829,113 of record NW_027514398.1, read on the forward strand.
CCCCACTTAGTAAAAAGGAAAAGAAAGTCAAATAAAATGATAATCACAAAACAGAAGACTTTGAAACATATTTTAAACCAATTATACTCATATATTTCATGTTCTCAATACCAAATGGAATATTAAACTGGATAGACCAACTCTTCAAGAATAAAAAAAGTTAGTAGATATGAAAATATTAAAATTATTTTGTATATATTATAGGATAAATTTAGAAATCAAAAGTGGAAGGGATGTTCAAAAATCCATAAATATATGGCAATTAATTGAATACTCTTGAACATAGTCTTGTTCAAGAATTGAAAGATAAAACTAAAAGATGTTTGTACTATTCAAAATTATCTGGAGATGCTATGTAATAACTATCAAATTTCCAATGTTATTTTTTTGAGAAACAGAAAAAGCTACTTTAGAAATTGTATGGAATCTCAAACTTGTATGAATACCTCAAAAATATTCAGAATACAAATAACTTTGGAAGAATGCTGTTTCCTGACTTAAAAACATATTAAAAGCTATAGTATTCACTTGGTTTTCTTTTTCATTGTTCTTTTTAGATATACATGACAGTAGAGTGTATTTTGACATATTATATATACATGGAATATAACTTATTCTAATTAGGTTTCCATTCTTGTGATTGTACATGAGTGGAGTTTCACTGGTTATGTATTCATATGTGAACATAGGAAAGTTATGTCCAATTCATTCTACTGTCTTTCCTATTTCTATCCCACATTCCTTCCCTTCATTCCCTTTTGTCTAACCCACTGAACTTTTATTCTTCTCTACATGCCCCTCTTATTGTGTTCTAGCATCAGAATATCAGTGAGAGCATTTGGTCTTTGGTTTTGGGGTTGGCTTATTTCACTTAGCATGATATAGTCTCCAGATCCATCCAAAAGTCATAAAGTCATTCTTTTTATGGCTGAGTAATATTCCATTGTATATATATATATATATATATATATATATATATATATATATATATATATATATATGCATGCCACACTTTCTTTATCCATTCATCTGTTGAAGGGCACCTCAGTTGGTTCTATAGCTCTGTGTGTGTATGTGTGTGTATTAGTGTGTGTGTGTGTGTGTGTGTGTGTATAATTATAGCTTAGTTTGTATATATGTATACATATATTATAGCTTAGTTTATATATAATATATATTATTTGTTTTAATTAGTTATACATGATAGTAGAATGCATTTATGCACTTTGACATACATAGATGGGATATAATTTCTCATTTTTCTGAGTGTACATGTTGCAGATTCATACTGGTCATCCAGTCAATATATATACATACAGTAATAATGTCTGCTTCATTCTACTATCTTTTCTATCCGCATATCCCCTCCGCTCCCCTCCCATCACTTCCCTCTACCTAATCTAAGGTAACATTATTCTTCCCTAGTACGTCCTGCCTTATTGTGAATTAGCATCTGCATATTAGAGAAAACATTCAGCCTTTTGTTTTGTTGGATTGACTTATTTTGCTTAGCATGATATTCTCCAACTCCAACCATCTACTGGCAAATTCCATAATTTTACTCTTATTTAAAGCTGAGTAGCATTCCATTGAGTGTATATACCACATTTCCTTTATCCATTCATCTATTGAGGGACACCTAGGTTGGTTCCATAGTCTAGTTATTGTGAATTGAGCTGCTATAAACATTGATGTGGCTGCATCACTATAGTATGCTGATTTTAAGTCCTTTGGGTATAAACCAAGGAATGGGATAGCTGGGTCAAATGCAGTTCCATTCCCAGTTTTCTGAGGAATCTCCATACTGCTTTCCATAGTGGTTGCACCAATTTGCAGTCCCACCAGGAATGCATGAGTGTGCCTTTACCCCCACATCCTTACCAACACCATAGCTTAGTTTTAATGAACTGAGCTGCACTCACTACTCCTACTTGATAAGTTGTTTTCTATATTTCTATGATTTTTTTCCTACTTTTCTTAATAGTTTAATTTGTGGTTTGCTGATTTAGTGACATGCTTTGTTTCCTCTCCTACTTCTCTTTATATATTCTATAGTTAGTTTGTCATTTACATTGAAATTTTATACAGATCACTTAAAGTTTACACTGCATTTTAAAATGATAACAAATTAACTTAAATACATTGTAAACATTCAGTATATTTATATATCTTTTCAAAGTTATGTTATTGATGTTTCAGTTATTTTATACCACATACCCACTAACAGGTTTATAGTGATTTGTATGCATTTTTCTTTCAAATTCTATTACAAAATTAAGTGGTTTTGACCCATCATTAGCATAAAATAGAATTGTTTGTATGTGACTTTTCTTTGCCAAGCAAACTTTAAATTTTCATTTAAGAAATCAGTATTCCTACCACCCTTTCCTTTGGTTTGATTAATTTGCTAGAATGGTTCACAGAATTCAGGGAAACACTGATGTTTACTGGTTTATCATAAAGGATGTGGCTGAACACTCAGATGAAGGAAGACATGTCCTCAAAGTATGGGGGAAGGATGTGAAGAACACTCCTGTCACTCAAGAAATTCAAAGGTTTTGGGAGCTCTGTGACAGAAACTGGGGACAAAGACCAACTGCATTACATGCCCAGGGAACTTGACATGGATTTTTACTTTCAGATTCTATTTTTCTACTATACTCACTTCTCAGTGATGGACAAAGAAAAAGAAAGTGATCATTTAAAAATCAATGATTAGGTCTGGGGGTAAGGGATAGGGGGAAGTTTCAAACAGTTTAAAAAGATCATCACTAAAAACCTTCTTCTAACTTTTGCCTTGTCTTAGCTTCAAATGCCCATGTCTGTCTCCCTGATAGCTTCTTCCACTGTGGTTCACAACACAAAGTGTGTAAATTTACTGCTGTGGAAAGGATATGGAGCTGCAATGTGCTACATTGTGATACAAGATATGGTCACTTTGGGGAAAATATGTGCTTTCCCACAACATGCTTCAATGCATTTCAAAGACTCAGTCTTCTAGAGCTTGGCTTCCAGCTACCCCAAAATAGCCATCAGAGAAGCAATTTTCTGGCGTTTTTAAGGGAATTATCCCAACAGTCACCCTAATCTCCTCTCTGACTTGTGTTAGCCAGAATCTGTCCTGCAGTGTTTGCTCAGGCAGGATCAAGAAGCAAGCTTTCCTCATTTGGATGGCGCTATGATTCAGGGATGCCACTGACTCTGTACAATCCCAATATGAGAGCTGGGAAGATTGCGCCATAGTAATCAAGCTGAAAGTAGATGCTATGTCATAGGATTGCTCCTCTGAGCAGAGGAGCTTGCTAAAATGCAAATTATGAATCCATTGTCACTGGGATCTGAGTTTTTCATTTATAGCAAACTCCAGCGGTGGCAATGCTGTAGGTGAGTAGGTTTTCCTTGGATTAGCAAGACCTGGACTCCGGGTTATTTTCTTACATTGGACCTGAACTTCATAGTATATGAAGTCATTATAATAGTAGTCATTACATGTTTGTGGATCTATTTGAATGATGTCTGTTTCACACACATACACACACACAAAAAAAAACTGTAATGTAAAGTTTTGAAATTGTATCACTCAAAGTCTAGAACAGGTAAAGAGACAATAACAGGTAGTTGAACAGAAGGAATTTAACTTAGGAAACTAGTTACAAAAATTTTGGAGAAATTGAGAGTGAAATAACCTAGACAAAAGCAAATTAGACAAAAACCAAAATGCTGCTATCATCCCTTGAGCTATAAGAACAAAGAACTGTTACATGATCACAAGATCTGAATTATCTTGTGGGGGCTGGATTCATAGCAGAAGCTATGGCAAGAGATGGGACACAAAGAAGATAGTATAACTTCTCAAAGTGGGAAGTGGGGGTACAGTGAGAAATACTATTGCTTCTCATCTTCCTGCTCTACTATTTCTTTATAATGTATCCCACTGATCAAACCTCACAAGAAGCCACCTGGGAAGGGAAACTGGAAATAGTTTGCAGGAGAGATCAATAAATGAATCTGCTTGCAAACAGCTTGACAGTAAAGAAATGTCTAATTTACTTACACTGAGACCATAACACCTAGCATATAATAAATATTTATGGAAAGATTTAATCACCAAAGAAGTAAAACCAGCTATCCTTTTTTATGAGTGTACACACACACGCACACACACAAACAAACACTATATAGACACATACTTTGCACTTACTAAAACCATAAAAGACATCTGTGGCCACAGGATTGTGGCAATGCTCTGTATCATCCAAAGTTACTGTCATGCCCAGACTCTAGCCAATTGGAGTGAATAGTTATCCCTGAGCTGTGAAAGTGACAAGTAGCTTCTATAGTTGAACAATTTCCTTTTACAGTAGACTACAGTCCATCCTGGAGAGAGGAAGAGTAGGTGAGCATAAAAGACCCTCAGGACAATTTGGTTTTGCTACAGCATTATCTATAGTCAGTGCAAGCATGATAGGGGAACAAGCAATACACTGTTCAGCTGAAGATTCACTTCCCCCGAAGATTCATCTCTTGCCAATAAAGCATTCAGCCAGCCAGCCCCTCATAGAAGATGCTGGATTATTATTCTTACTACCTGGTTCTTAAGAGTCAACACAGACTAAAGAAATCATTAATAAAAACGGCTACCTTTTTCTGAGAACTCATTCACTTTCATTCACTTTGTGAAGTACTTTCCATGCCCTTTTTGATTTAGTCCTCACCACAACTCAGCACAGGCACTACTATGACTATTTCCATCTTATGAGAGAGGAAAAAGTGAGCTCAGAGAATAATTTTTCCTGCTTGAGATAACATGATGTTAACAGAGCTGGATTCAACACCAGGCCATGTGGCCCCAAAGCCACTTTATATCTCTGACATACAAATGGAAGATTCCTATCATGAGGGTAGAAATTCCTTGATGTGGACTTTGGTACATGATTTCATGTGAATCCATTCTTCAGAGCAGAGGATTATACTGATCCATAAAGTGGACTGATTATCTTTATATATCTTCCTGGGCATGCCCATCTCAGTATCTGTTTATCAACCTGGCTTATTGTCTTTGGAAAGGACTTCAGATGTTCAATAAGTCCTGATAATCTCAGAAAGTTTTCAAAGAGATCTGAAAGAGAGACTAACAGCATTCTTAGGTTTTCGGTGTCATTCTGAAGTATAGCTACGTAAAACAGAATGAAGTTGGAGCCTGAGAACAGCCCTTACTCCTTTGATGATGAAAACTGACTATGACACAATGCCATCAACTCTGACCCACCTGAGCAAGGTCCACAAAGCTCAGCGAACTTCTCGTCTTGTCTACTTAGCATCTGTCAGAGCCAAGCTTTCCTTGGAAGGGCAGGTGTTCTTGAAATACTGTCAATTTAGATTCCAGACGTTGTACTGGGTATTGCTCCTGTCAGCCTCTTTAAAAAATGTATGTGTACCAGGTAACGTATCCTAAAGTCCAAAGTTCCTCTGGTGGATGTAGGGGGTGATTGTCTTTGGTGCAGAAAACCCACAGAACCATCCACTCATCCTTCTCATCTTTGCCCTTCAGAGTCACCTATGGGGCCTTTTAAAAGAGTAAAGGGAGAGGGATAGGTGTTTTCTTCCCCCTTGCTGGAAAGGATTAGAAAAGTCATCAACATTTGCTCAAGAAAATTCCCATTATTCATGACTACAACTATTTTTATTAAAATCTTTGACAATTCAAATCCATATCTGTCAATTACTAGTTATATATTGAGCATTGTTAAAAATTCAGAAAATATATCATCCCTCAAGGAGCATACAATTTACTGGGGTAATAAGTTACATGGGTGTTGGTTATATATTCCCACCATAATGCTGCATGACAAATAACTACATGCAAAATAAGCACTTTGTGCTTGTGTATCTGGGGTTGTTAGGCAGATCTGCTGATCTTGGCTGGGTTCTCTCATGTCTGGGCTTAGCTGGGCTGTAGTCTGGCCTTGGTTAGATTGATCAGGATTACTGGGCTCCCTTCACATATCTTTCATTCTCTTTCAGGGACCAGCTTGGGCATGTCCCTCTCAGACAGCAGCAAAGTGCAAAATTATAGCCAAACTTCACAAGTGTTCTTTAATAAGATCTGCTAAGATTTTTTATTCTTTTTTTTCCTTTTGGGGAGGGAAGCAGGATATTGGGATGGTGATGGGACCTCATACATTCTAAGCACAAACTGTACCAATGAACTAAGCCCAAAGCCCATGATCTGCTGACTTCTTAACCAAAACAAGTCACATAGCCAAATCCAGATTCAAGAGCGGAGAATAAAACACCCAACTATTTAATGAGAAAAACTTTATTGGCAAAGGACAAGCATATACAAAGGGGTAAGAAATGGATCTATGAATAGAATCAATCTACAGCATGTGGGTAAGAGAAAAAAAATACAGCAAAGAATATATGGCCAAGCTCCTTAGGCATGACCTTCATGATCTGGACAGTTCTGACCTACAGCTTGAGCTTCCTGTCTCCTTCCCACTAGTATTACACTCTTCATCTCACTAGGTGACATAGGTGTTCTCTCACTTCCTGGCTTAGGTTCACATCTACCTTCCTGGAAGGCCCTTCCCTCGCCCATCTCACCTGACATTTTCCCAGTAAGTTCCTTAGGCCTCAACTTAGGTCTTCAACTCCTTTTTTCAAAACTAAAACCAGAGAGATGGGCCCAACTGCATTCTTCCAGCACAGCCTCTTGCTCAGAACCCAAAAACAATAACTGTTCCATGGATGAAACTGCTCAGGGCCTTGGCACAGATGGGGCTGGGAAAAGGGTCCAGGGAAAGGCAGGAAATGATACCCTGAAGAAGAGAAGGGGCAGTTTCCTCCTAAAACGCTTACATAGAAATGATACAGATGGAAGGCCTTGAAAGCTAAAAAGAACCTGTAGGTCACATGGATGGGACAAGAGCACCACTGAAATTCTTGAGAAAGAGAACATAGGAAAGATTCATTTCCAGCAGATACTCAGGAACAGCATCACCCAACAGAAATATAATGGGAGCCACACATGGACCCACTTATGCAATTTTAGATTTTCTGGAAGCCACGTTTTTAAAAAGTAACAATAAACAGGTGAAAATCATCAAAATAACATTTACTTATTCCAACTTATCCAAAATATTATCATTATAACATGTAATCAACATAAAAGTTAGTAATACAATATTTTACATTCCTTCTCTTCATGATATTTGCTCAGTAAGTTCCTTAGGTCTGAACTTGGCCTTCAACTCCTCTTTTCAAAACTGAAAGCAAGTGTATTTTACACTTGAAGCACATTTCATTTGAATTACCCACATTTCCAGGGCTCAATAGCCACAGTGGCTAGTGACTACCATACTGAACATTTTAGCTCTGGGAGCAAAGGAATCATCTGGGACTAATCTAGGATGATAATAGTGATGAAAATGATGACAGTATTGAGGATGGTGAGAAAGGCAAGTGCATGACACTCCACTGGCAGAATTAGTGTGTCAGCTTATCTGAGAGAGCCTCAGCACTAGAAATGTATATTTACACATTTGGCCTTCAGTCTGCATTGGAAAGGAGAATCGATTCACATACAAGCTGTGATTTTGTTCATATTTCTGTTCTCAAAGATAACTATTTGTTAGTGAAATCTACCACCTTTATCCAAGCCATGAAAATAATGAAAGTACTTCTGAGGCTGATTCCCAGTGTTGAGTGCAAGATTTGTGAAATTTAAGCATACTTGGTAGAATTCAAACCCATTTTTATGTACTATGGGTCACAGTGAATTCAACAACCATTGAGTGAGTTCCTACTAATTGGAAGCTTGAGCCACTGAGAAATTATTCTTGGGAGAAGAATAAGCAAAAGCAAAATGTATTAATTTTCTAGTTATTCTCCTGGTTATATAATTAGCTGGTTCTTGCAGATATATTTTGGCATGTCTATGTGTCATAAAAGTATGCAGATATATTTTATTACACTTTATGTTAAGTCACAGAGATTATCTAGTCTAAGGGTCCTTTCAGCTCCAACTTCTTCATTTTACAAGTGAATAACTGAATAAGAATAAAGACTTTCCTGAATATAGTCAATGAAAGATCTGAGAGAATCTTCATTTCATCCCCTTTGCAGGCAAGTATTTCTTCTGGGGCTTGTTTATTTACACAATGTGCTGAGTTTTGCAGGATTTGCTTAATTCCATCCATTTGACATGAAAAAACAAACAAATGTTCACACACATTAAGTTATTTTTAAAGTTTTTTTTCTATGTGTGTGTGTAATAAATGACTAAAATATATAAATATATTAAACGATTTCCTGTTTATCAGAATATTCTAAGTGTATATGTTTGTACTAAAATGGATTTCAAGCAAAGACCTTAAGGCTTTCTATCACCAAATTTGATTTATCCCAAACTGTATCTTCATATTAGCAGCTAACTCTCTTACTCTTATGAGCATCTTTAACATATCTTTTTAAATGATCTGGATTGACTGTCTAGACTGTTTCAAGTTCCCTGGATAATTTTGCAACTCCCTCTTTACTCTAACAATGTGCATGTGACCTTGAGTTAAATTAGAGAGCTTTCCTTTCTTCTAAATGCTTCATATGCACTACATACAGCACTTAATGTTAGAGATTTTTGCTCTAAATGTATATAGAAAAAAAAATTCCTGTTGAGAAATATTAAATACCACTTATCTGAGATTATCAGGTTACAGGACTGCACATTTCCAGCCTTTTCTTTCTGAAAATGAATCCAGTGTTACTGAAATTTAAAGAAATTAATGGATTTTAATCGAATCAATATACATTTACTATAATAAGTACACAATCCATTTTGAATTGTACACTATGTTTTTTTGAGACTAATAAAATCACTACAGGTCAAGAAACAAGTATTGGAACATAACTAAAGATATATACACACATATAATCTTTGTCTCGAAGAATAAGGTGATCTCATCGGGAGCATCAGATAAATTCAAGGATTTGATAAAATCAGGAACACCTTGGAATGGGAGGCAGATATTCAGACAATCTCTTGCTCTGCTTTTTCACATGACAATATGGGCAATTAAGAATTCATAAATTCGTTGCTGAACTAAGATGTCTGGGTAGGTTCCTTGCATTAAATGAATTTTCATATTGCAATGAGTTAATCAATATCAAACCTCACTGCCAGCTGAGGAGCATCAGTATCCATTAGCTAATTGCTTTATTTATATTTTTCTCATCTGTGCACATAATGAAGTAGACCTAGATATTTTTTCCTTGTACTATTATCATCTGGATTTGAAATTCAAGGTATTACTGACTTTAAAAAAAAAATTACTGGGATCCAACATGGCGGCCGGCGAGGAAGCAGCACTTTCAATATCTCCACATTAACGGGATCAGAAACACTCATTAAAACAGCTACATTCTACCTACTGAGGATCATCTAGCAAAATTCCGTTGAAAGAAGACCTGCCGAGAATTAGTAAGTTTATTAGACGTGACAGTTTGCCCCAGACAAGTGAAACTTGACCGGCGGGTGCAGAGTCCAATCCCGCGGCCACCGGCCGCTTCTGCAAGCGGCAGGCGGCCCAGAGCAGTGCGGCAGAAGGGTCCCCGCCCGGCCAGCAGACAGCTTCCGCCATCCCGGCTACCCTGGCAGCCCCGCTCTTGCCCTGCAAACAGCCACCCCGCCCGCCTGGTTCTTAGCCACGCGGCTGCAGCCAACCGGCTTTACAAGCGCCCCGGCGGCCCCGCTCGGCGAGAAGGGTCCCTGCCCGGCCGGCAGACAGCTCCCGCCATTCCCCTCTGGCTCTGCAAACAGCCACCCCGCCCGCCTGGTTCTTAGCCACGAGGCTGCAGCCGCCCGGCTTTACAAGCGGTCCCCGGCGGCCCTGCTCGGTGAGAAGGGTCCCCGCCCAGCCGGCAGACAGCTCCCGCCATCCCGGCACTCCTGGCGGCCCGCCCGCTCTGCGAAGGGTCACCCCGCCCGGCTCTTAGCCACGCGGGCGCCGTCTGCCAGGCTCTGCGGGCGCCCCCGGCGGCCCAGTGCAGCCAGAAGGGTCCCCGCCTGGCCCGACAGAAGGCCCGTGCCCTTCCGGCTCTGCTAACGGCCCTGCCCACCCGGGAAAGGGCTCCCCCCCTTGAGAGAACGGGAAGGAAATCTAACCAAGCCTCTATGAATTAGCGAACTGGGATCTAAAACCAGAGATTGTGTCAGACCAGAGACAAGCCAGTTGCACCTCTCCCTTCGGTCACTCCTGCAAGGAGCCAGGGGCCCGCCGTAGCAGAGAGGGGAAGTCACCAAAGATCGGCCAAAGAGATTCCTTCCCAGCGGATTCTACTTTAGCAGGTGTGTGGTTCCCACGCACATCAGATACAAACAACCGGGAAACTTCATAATCTTTTTGTGGGCGTGACAGTAAGGGCCAAAGGACTCTCCACCCCCAACTCCCCCAACTGCCAACTGAGAGGGCTTGATGGTAGGAGAGGAGGGAAACAGAGGACACCCCAGACCCCCAACTCCTCCTACCGCCAGTGGAGCGGTCTTGATTGTAGGGGCTGAGGGAAGCAGAGGGGACCCTCAACCCCCAACTCCCACTACCACCAGCGGCGACACCAATGGTCTTAGCCGCCAGATTCCGAAGGAGTGCTCACCAAAGGGGTCCGGAAAAATTAAACTATTGATTCCCAGACCACAGCTCCACAGCACTGGGGCTTAGATGAATGACAGAGAGAGTGCTCAATCGTTAGGGAAATAGAGCACTCGGTGGGGCTGAAAGTGTAACCAAATCCCTGGGGAACTGCCTCCAGTGACCAGGACCTGGCTGGCTGGCAGGAAGAAGGGGAGGAGGGGCCATAGAAGTGAAACGGCTCTGGACCAACAGGATTGAGAGACTCCCAGGAGCCGCCTTATAGGGATTGCTGCTGACACACTGAGGGCAAATCTCAGCCCGGAGGGCACAGCTTTGCCTACGGGGAGAGAAGAAAATGGATCTCTAAGACCTAATTTTATTTCTTATTTCATTTTTTTTCTTTTTTTCTCTCCCTTTTTACCGCTTTCTCTCCCCTTTCAAGTTTTATTCTTCCTGCCATTCTCGTCTATGCTATCTATCTCCCTCTCCATTCTTTTCAAGAGCACCTTCCTTCCCCTTTCCCCAACTTTCATCCCAAGCATTACGTCCTCTATTTCGTGTAACTGTCTAAATGCAAATAGGTGAATGTTTCGAGGACGTCTATAGTGCTCCTAAATGCCTAGCTACTACCAACACCCTGATCCAATCGACGGTTAGTACCCCCCTTCAGTAGAACAATCTTCTAAAGTAGCCTAGACATATTAACCCTTATACCTGCATAGCACCTAACCTAAAGTCCTAAGAACAAAAACCAAACCACTATATGCATACAAAATCCCAAAGCCCTTTATAAATTGAAGGAATCAGCTCTAAAGAACAATAAAGCCCAACATTTACGGGCATAATCTCCCACCACAAAGGAGAGACAACAGTGATAAACAAAGCCAAAACAAATGTATAGGAGAAAGCAGTTACAAAGCAGTCAAACAGAGCAAGAAAGTAACGTGAACAACATGAAAAAACAAGGGAAAAAAGGATTACAGATAATGCAGGACAATTTAAATCTGCAGGAGGACCTAGAAGCATCAGAAACATGGACAGGGAAAGAAATCAAGGCATACCTAACTCAGATGGAACGGAATCTTAGAGAAGACATGAGACAGCATGTCCAAGAATTGAAAGTATATTTTGAAATTGAACTAAACAAACAAATTCAAACTGTAAAGAACGAGCTTTACCAGGAGATAGGGATCTTAAAAAAAAACCAAACAGTAATTTTAGAAATGCAAGAAACCTTAAACCAGATTAAAAATGCAAACGAGAATATCACAAATAGACTAGATCAAGTAGAAGTCAGAACATCAGATAATGAAGACAAAGTCTATCAACTTGAAAAGAGCATAGTCAACACTGAAAAGATGCTTAAATCTCACGAGCAATCTATTCAAGAGATGTGGGATCTCATCAAAAAACCAAATTTGAGAGTCATTGGGATAGAAGAAGGCACAGAGCTTCAAACCAAAGGAATGGACAACCTATTAAATGAAATAATCCTAGAAAACTTCCCAGAGATGAAAGATGGAATGGATTGCCAAATCCTGGAAGCTTACAGGACCCCAAACATCCAAAACTGTAGTAGACCAACCCCAAGACATATAATTATGAAAATAGCCAACATACAGAACAAGGAGAGAATATTAAAAGCTACGAGGGAAAGGAGGCAGATTACATACAGGGGTAAACCAATTAGGTTAACAGCTGATTTTTCATCACAGACTTTGAAAGCAAGAAGATCATGGAACAATGTATTTCAAACGCTGAAAAATAATGGTCTCCAACCAAGAATACTGTATCCAGCAAAATTAAGCATCAGATTTGACAATGAAATTAAAATCTTTCACGATAAACAAAAGCTAAAAGAATTCGCTGCCAGAAAACCAGCACTGCAGAGCATTTTGGGCAAAATCCTACAAGAAGAGGAAATGAAAAATAGTGCCCAAAACCAACAGAGGGAGGTATCTCAGTAAAGGGGGAGGAAAACAACCAAAAAGTAAAAACTAGCCAAACTAAAATAAATAAATAAATAAACATGACTGGAAGTACAAATCATATCTCAATTGTAACCTTAAACGTAAATGGTCTAAACTCACCAATCAAGAGACACAGGCTAGTAACCTGGATCAAAAAAACAAACCCAACAATATGCTGCCTACAGGAGACTCATATGATAGGAAAAGACATACACAGGCTGAAGGTGAAAGGTTGGGAAAAAGCATACCACTCACATGGCCCTCGGAAGCAAGCAGGAGTGGCCATACTCGTATCGAATAAAATCAACTTCAAACCTAAGCTAATCAAAAGGGATAAAGAAGGACACTATATCCTGCTAAAAGGAACTATTCACCAACAAGACATAACAATTATCAATTTATATGCACCAAATAATGGTGCAGCAACGTTCATAAAACAAACGCTCCTCAAGTTCAAGAGTCAAATTGACCACAACACAATAATTATGGGTGATTTCAACACACCACTCTCACCATTAGACAGATCCTCCAGACAAAAGCTGAATAAAGAAACTATAGAGCTCAATGACACAATCAATAACCTAGACTTAACTGACATATATAGAATATATCAACCATCATCAAGTGGATACACTTTCTTCTCAGCAGCTCATGGATCTTACTCAAAGATAGATCATATATTATGCCATAGGGCAACTCTTAGTAAATATAAAGGTGTGGAGATAATACCATGCACCATATCTGACCATAATGGAATGAAACTGGAAATCAATGATAAAAGAAGGAAGGAAAAATCCTGCATCACATGGAAAATAAACAATATGTTACTGAATGATCAATGGGTCACAGAAGACATAAAGGAGGAAATCAAAAAATTCTTAGAGTTAAACGACAATACAGTCACAATATACCGGAATCTATGGGACACAATGAAAGCAGTTTTAAGAGGGAAATTCATTTCCTGGAGTTCATTCCTCAAAAAAAGAAAAAACCAACAAATAAACGAACTCACACTACATCTCAAAACCCTAGAAAAGGAAGAGCAAAACAACAGCAAACATAGCACAAGACAAGAAATAATTAAAATCAGAGCGGAAATCAACGAAATTGAAACAAAAAAAACCATCGAAAAAATTGATAAAACTAAAAGTTGGTTCTTTGAAAGAATAAATAAGATCGACAGACCCTTAGCCAAGCTAATGAAGAGCAGAAGAGAGAAAACTCAAATTACTAACATACGGGATGAAAAAGGCAATATCACAACAGACACTACAGAAATACAGAAGATAATAAGAAAGTATTTTGAAACCTTATATTCTAATAAAATAGAAGACAGTGAAGACATCGATAAATTTCTTAAGTCATATGAGCTGCCCAGATTGAGTCAGGAAGACACACACAATCTAAACAGACCAATAACAAAGGAAGAAATAGAAGAAGCCATCAAAAGATTACCAACCAAGAAAAGCCCTGGACCGGATGGCTATACAGCGGAGTTTTACAAAACCTTCAAAGAAGAATTAATATCAATACTTTTCAAGCTATTTCAAGAAATAGAAAAAGAAGGAGCTCTTCCAAATTCATTCTATGAGGCCAATATCACCCTGATCCCAAAACCAGACAAAGACACTTCAAAGAAAGAAAACTACAGACCAATATCTCTAATGAACATAGATGCAAAAATCCTCAATAAAATCCTGGCAAATCGAATACAAAAGCATATCAAAAAAATTGTACACCATGATCAAGTAGGATTCATCCCTGGGATGCAAGGTTGGTTCAATATACGGAAATCAATAAATATTATTCACCACATCAATAGACTTAAAGATAAGAACCATATGATCGTCTCGATAGATGCAGAAAAAGCATTCGACAAAGTACAGCATCCTTTTATATTCAAAACACTAGAAAAACTGGGGATAACAGGAACTTACCTCAACATTGTAAAAGCTATATATGCTAAGCCTCAGGCTAGCATCATTCTAAATGGAGAAAAACTGAAGGCATTCCCTCTAAAATCTGGAACTAGACAGGGATGCCCTCTCTCACCACTTCTATTTAATTTAGTCCTTGAAATACTAGCCAGAGCAATTAGACAGACAAAAGAAATTAAAGGCATAAAAATAGGAAAAGAAGAACTTAAAATATCACTATTTGCGGACGATATGATCCTATACCTAGAAGACCCAAAAGGGTCTACAAAGAAACTACTAGAACTAATAAATGAATTCAGCAAAGTGGCAGGATATAAAATTAACACGCATATATCAAAGGCATTCCTGTACATCAACAACAAAACTTCTGAAATGGAAATGAGGAAAACTACCCCATTCACAATATCCTCAAAAAAAAAATAAAATACTTGGGGATCAACCTAACAAAAGAGGTGAAAGATTTATACAAAGAAAACTACAGAACCCTAAAGAGAGAGATAGAAGAAGATCTTAGAAGATGGAAAAATGTACCCTGTTCATGGATAGGCAGAACTAACATCATCAAAATGGCAATATTACCCAAAGTTCTCTACAGGTTCAACGCAATGCCAATCAAAATCCCAAGGGCATTTCTTGTAGAAATAGATAAAGCTATCATGAAATTCATATGGAAAAACAAAAGACCCAGAATAGCAAAAGCTATTCTAAGCAGGAAGTGTGAATCAGGCGGTATAGCGATACCAGATTTCAAACTATATTACAGAGCAATAGTAACAAAAACAGCATGGTACTGGTACCAAAACAGGCAGGTGGACCAATGGTACAGAATAGAGGACACAGAGACCAATCCTCAAAATTACAACTTTCTTATATTTGATAAAGGCGCTAAAAGCATGCAATGGAGAAAGGATAGCATCTTCAACAAATGGTGCTGGGAAAACTGGAAATCCATATGCAACAAAATGAAGCTGAATCCCTTTCTCTCGCCATGCACAAAAGTTAATTCAAAATGGATCAAGGAGCTAGATATCAAACCAGAGACTCTGCACCTGATAGAAGAAAAAGTTGGCTCCGATCTACATATTGTGGGGTCAGGCTCCAAATTCCTTAATAGGACGCCCATAGCCCAAGAATTAAATACAAGAATAAACAAATGGGTCTTACTGAAACTAAAAAGTTTTTTTCTCAGCAAGAGAAACAATAAGAGAGGTAAACAGGGAACCTACATCCTGGGAACAAATTTTTACTCCTCACACTTCAGATAGAGCCCTAATATCCAGAATATACAAAGAACTTAAAAAATTAAACAATAAGATAACAAACAACCCTATCAACAAATGGGCCAAGGACCTGAACAGACACTTCTCAGAGGAAGACATACAGTCAATCAATAAGTATATGAAAAAATGCTCACCATCTCTAGCAGTCAGAGAAATGCAAATCAAAACCACCCTAAGATACCATCTCACTCCAGTAAGATTGGCAGCCATTAGGAAGTCAAGTAACAATAAGTGCTGGTGAGGATGTGGGGAAAAGGGTACACTTGTACATTGCTGGTGGGACTGCAAAATGGTGCGGCCAATATGGAAAGCAGTATGGAGATACCTAGGAAAGCTGGGAATGGAACCACCATTTGACCCAGCTATTGCCCTTCTCGGTCTATTCCCTGAGGACCTCAAAAGAGCATACTATAGGGATACTGCCACTTCAATGACCATAGCAGCACAATTCACAATAGCTAGACTTTGGAATCAACCTAGATGCCCTTCAATAGATGAATGGATTAAAAAACTGTGGCATCTATACACAATGGAGTATTATGCAGCACTAAAAAATGACAAAATCATGGATTTTGCAGGGAAATGGATGGCATTAGAGCAGATAATGCTAAGTGAAGCTAGCCAATCCTTAAAAAACAAATGCCAAATGTCTCCTTTGATATAAAGAGAGCAACCAAGATCAGAACAGGGAAGAAGAGCATGAGGAAAAGATTAACATTTAACAGAGATGAGTGGGGTGGGAGAGAGGGAGAGAGAAGGGAAACTGTATGGAAATGGAAGGAGACCCTCATTGTTACATAAAACTACATATAAGAGTTTGTGAGGGGAAAGGGGAAAAAAAAAGGGGAGAGAATTAAACCACAGCAGATGGGGTAGAGAGGGAAGAGGAGAGGGAAGGGCAGGGGGGATAGTAGGGGATAGGAAAGGTAGCAGAATACAACAGTCATTAATATGGTATTATGTAAAAATGTGGATGTGTAACCGATGTCATCCTGCAACTTGTAATTGGGGTAAAAATGGGAGCTGATAACCCATTTGAATCAAATGTATGGAAAATGATATGCCATGAGCTTTGTAATGTTTTGAACAACCAATAAAAAAATATTAAAAAAAAAAAAAGAATTCATAAATTCATTTAAAGGGGACTCACTTTCCCCTGGGATAAACTCATCTCATGAGAACTGAGGACCTTGAAGTTAAAACCCTTTGGATCCAATAGGCAGTCTCCAAATTTGACACTAGGGACTTTTCTTTTTCTCTTACAATATGTCAACCTCTGAAAAGTTGGGATATACCCCCAATAGCCGATAACTTTCCCTAATAATATACAGAGCCACAGAGTATCAAAGGCTCTTGGATATATTCTAATGCAAGTCTTTAATTCCAGATTCAATGAGGAATGTCAATCGCATGTCCAGCTGTGTATATCTCTTGAGGTAAATTTCTATGAATTTGTTGATCCGTCTCTTAGAGTGCTACAATATGCCCTTTATATCACTGAAAACTCATATTCATTAAGCTGCCCGTAAGTGCAATGAGTTTAGTCCTTTAAACTTTAAGGCATTGACCATGGCTGTACAGCCTTCAGAGATTTGGTGATCAAGTCTGTATTCACTCTTCTCAGACCCTTCGTGACTTTGTAGACTTCAATCACACTCCCGCCAGCCTTCATCTCTCATATTATTCCATCCAAACTAAAGACATCTGAGGATTTGAAACATTTGGAAGCATTCCCTTTCATTTTCAGCCAAGACAAAAATAGAGGGCTCCATTGTGCTCTCAAGGAAAAAAAAATCTATGTATTTGGTACTTGGGACTGTCTCAAAAAAAAATGGGACCTTACAAAATACATCTCTGTGGAAGGCATACCAATGGGAGCCAGTAAAACCTAGGAGAAACGCACATACAGATATCTACATCCACTCTCACTGTGAAAAAAAAAAAAACACTCCTGCTGGCAGCCACCTTTCACAAGTGAGGATGCTGACTCATTTCCTTCTTGGTATGTACCGAGGGAAATGTGTTGCCAAAGGAGGAAAGGTACACTGTCCCAAAATATTTCTCCTACAAAATATTTCTTCATTATCTTCCACACAGATGTCACTGACTTCTTTAACAGACTCTGTGGGTACGAATATTTCTCTTAGCATGGATTGTAAAATGCAACAGCCTCCAAGTTGATATATCAATTATCTAGATCTCATTATGAATTGCTTTAATCCGATTGCTTTCCTTACTGATACCCAGAGAAGATGAACATGGAAAGAACCATGAGTTTTGACTGGGAGAATAAAACCTAGAGGCACAGGGCACTGACAAGAAAGTGAGGTTTGAATTGGTGAACCACTAAGAAGCATTGGATCTCCAGTGTAATATGAGGTGCATGATCTCTGAGTAGGGGTTGGGAAAAGAGAGGAATGTAGGGAAAAGAAGAAGGGGACAATGCATCCAGACAGATGTATTTCCAAAAGAAATGTTAATTAGAATTTTACATTCATTATCTCATTTAATTCTCAAAACTGTCTTTCACATTACATATTATTATGCCAACTTATAAATATGAAAACTAAGGTTCAGAGAGTCTAATGAAGTTTTCAAAGGCCACACAGCTCATCTGCCATTAAGTATTAAATCCTCTATATAAATTTGTTTTTATTTAGGACTGACAATAACTCTACAAGGTAGATATTACCTGTACTTTAAAGTTAAGGAAACAGAGGATTGGGGAGTTTAAGGTTTTCCAAGGGTTCAGAGCTCATAAGTGACAGAACTGAGATTAGAACTTCATAGTAAAGGCTTAAAACCACTAAAGTAATACTGTCCCTTTAGCTCAAAGCCAAAGCTTTCCTGCTACCCCAACAGCAGCCCAGGGCCTTGATTACGAGTATCTTATTTTGTTGCTTGGGATCTTGAATCTATGTTCAGCTTGGTGTATAACCCCATTTACTTTTCTTTACTGATTAAGATTACCCAGCAAATTTTTACTCTTTCCTCAGTTATGCATATTTGTTCAAACAAGCCTTTGCCAGAAAGTCATGTATCCTGGTAGTTATTTCAGACTTTCCTATGATTGGTTGAATGTCTCTTGATCAACTACAGAGCCACTAGGGACAAAGACACATCTATGAAATGAGAGATTGACGCCCTCCTAAACAACAAATTCCACAATCCTATTAGAGTCTTGTATCAACCTGATAGTACCACAAATATTTTCTCAAATATTAAAACTTAGTAATGCCCAGGAGGTCCTGGAAGAGAGTAGAGATCTAAAGTAAAAGATATGCTGTTTAACTTCCATTGTTAACCCTGCCACATGCAAGGTAATATGGTTGGGGATAACATGTACCTGTTGTGGTCTTGGTGTGAATACTTGGTGTGTTTGTTTAGTTTGTTTTGAAACAATCCCACACTGTCACCAAAGCAAAGCATTTACTTATTCAATATCTATTGAGCACCAAATATATGCCAAGAAAGGAACAGACATGAACACTGACCTATCAATGGGATCTTGTAGGCTTCACACAAGGAGCCAAAAAATTAATTTTTGTAGCTAGCTGACTTTTAATGAGAAGCCATATATGGCAGGCAGTACTTCAAGCACCTTATAATTATCATCTCATTGAATGTTCATGCTAGCTCAGTAAGTACTAGTGATGTCCTCATTTGACAAATTAAGAAACTGAGTCTAAGGGAGTTAATTCATTCTCTAAAGGCAATGCAGATGGTAAATGAAGGAATTGGGATTGGACTTCAGGCTCTCGGTTTCTAAATACTTGCTGTGCCACTTTCTCCTAATACTCACAGAGTTGTAAAACAGGTCTCTATGAGATATGGTAGGAGCAAAGAAAGGGAGCACAAGACCCAGTTAGGCTTCAGAAATTTCAGGGGGAAAAAAAAGTAGTCTAAATTTGAGGTCACTGACTCTTCTTTGAAGAAAAAGAATAAAAAAGAGTTTTTCCCCTAGTATTGATTTATCTAATACATTTCAATTAAATACTATTATTTTTATATCATCAATATGAGCATTGAGAAAATTTTATTTCATTAAAGGCAAAAGGATTTGGGGAAACACATTCACTTCGGAAATTATTTATTCAAGTCATTTGTTTTAATTCAACAAACTCTAAAACTCTTAGGACAAGTTATCACAAGGATAAATTCTGAGTAAGTACCGAGCTATGAAGCTAAGGATAAACTTAATGACTTCACACATAAGTGTTTAACAAACCAGCAAAAGGTGTTTCTTTTTAGGGCTCTCTTAATTGTGCTTCAATTAAAAAAAATGTTTTCAGAGGAATGTGATTTTGCTTCATTAAAAGAGAGAGAGAAAAGAGAGACAGAGAGAGAGAGCAAGAAAGTGGTAAATGTTTTCTGAAAACACCAACCCAAGACTCTATCAACACTGATGTTTACTTCTGACGTCCTGGGACAACCTTGCTGGACTCTGTTATTTTTCCTGATCAGAGCTCCTAATTCCAACTCCAGACCAGACAGTTAAAACAGACTTACCCATGGGATAGGTTTTTGGAGGTCAGAAGGGCTGAAGAGAGAGAACCAAAACTGCATTCCCCCTGGCCATTGTGGACAGAACAGCCATTGTGGAAACTCTGGGAGAAGGTAAGATTCAGGAGATCATTCCCACTGAAAGATAGGTGGTCAGGAAGCCAGAATAAACAACACATCTTCTAGGGTCCTGCCCATGTAAACTTAGGACAAAAGGTATTGAGGAGCTCCACCAATACCTCACCCACCCCCACCACACCTAAGGCAAAGTTGTGAGCCACACCTGACCTTCAAAACAACTCTCAGTGCAATCTGTAGGCTGAAAGTCTAGACACAGACCAACTGGAGCCTTTAGTCAAGCACTGGGAGTTAAGAACTTTTATACTCATTTCCCACCCCTTCCCAACCCCACATAACCTGGGCCCCTGTCCACACCTGCACAAATCCCTAGGAGAGAGGTTACTTGCCCACCTTTTTGCCTACCTACTGGAAGTATTCCTCAAAGTGAATCCAGGCACCATCTCTTCAGAATTACTCAAGGTACTCCTAAACAGTAAGATTCCTGGGCCACATCTCAGAAGGCAAATTTTCAACAAGTTGACATTTATACATCCTAAAATTTAAGAAAAACCTCTGGAACAGCTTCTGGAAAGACAATAATATATGTCCTCATTCATTTGTAGAAACTAAAAAGTCAATCTCTTAGAAGAACAAAATTATATAGTGGTCACTAGAGACTAAGAGCCAAAAGTAGAAAGGATACAAAGAAGTTCAATAAAGGACACCAAAAACAAGGGGAAGAAAGAGTGCTGGCTTTTCACCAGCATAGTACGGTAACTATTGACTAAAACAATCTATAACATATTTCAAGTGAATAGAGAAGAAGACTACTGAATTTCCAACATAAAAGTGATTAATGTTTGAAGAGGTAGAAGTGTTTATTACCCTCACTAGATACTTATGAATTATATACCTGCATTGAATTACCATAACATTTTCCATATAGGTGTACAAATATTATATCCCACTTAAGAGACCTCCAAACAACATTGCTAGGTCTTGCTAACAAGATGCAAATTAGATATATACGTAAGAATTTTAGCTCCCACAGATTAGCCTCTTGTGTTAAAATCAAAATACAACACTGAAGACTCTGTAAAAAGAAAGTGATCTAATAAAATATTCTTTAATTTTTTAGTTCACTAAAGTACTAAGTTGATTTAAAAAAAAAACTTATCACACAATTTTTAAACTAAAGAGCCTTAGAAATCAGTAGAAAAAAAGAAAAGGGACCAAGGAGTGAAAGGTAGGGAAAGAGGGGGGAAAAGCTGGGGAGTGATAGTGGCCAAATTATATTGTTATATCATGTGCAAGTATGAATATATAATAAATAATCCCATCAATGTGTATGGCTGTAATACACCTATAAAAATGTGGGAAAAAAGATAAAGAGCCTCAGAGATTGCTCTGATCCTACCCTCTCACTTTACAGAAGAGAAAAGTGAGGGTAGAAGGGCTATATCTTTCCCAAGGTCAATCAACTTGAAGGTTCAACAGGGGACTTGGAATGGCTCCCATTCTAGTGCTCTTTCTACCTCACATACTGAATTTCTATGTAGACCATTTCTAAAATATATGTGTTTAACAACTGCTCTTGAATTTATTCATTTCAATGACTGATCTAAATTTTATTTTAAACCCAAAGATGAGCAACTACAAAACAGACCACTCAGTATTATAACTCAAATACTTAAATATTTACAAAGGTCAGCCTTTAATACTCAGCTTGGGTGGTAACTGTAAGTATTTATGAAAGTGGAAGGATACATATATACATATGATAGCTAGGGAAATCCTCAAAGGCATTTTAGCAAAGCCATTGAATATTCTAGAAACAGGGTTCCCTACCACTCTGTTCAAATATTCACATATTCACTTATTTAACCAATATTTGTCTAGTGCCAACCATGGGCTGGGTATTCCAGTGAAGTTACGTCTTTTGTGGAAATTGAGTTCCAGGGTCAGCACTGGAGGCAAAAATCATACAAAGGCAAAATTACTCTTGGGGAGAAAAATCCATTAGGAAGGCTTATAATTCCATTTCCCCCAGTTCTTTTTCTGATTGAGCATCAGATGAAGTTGTCAGCTTGCTTTTAGTGGCCATGTCGTATGAAAATTGTCTCATTAAACATCTGAATCACCCATGCTGCAGAGAGATGCTCAGTATGGGAAGCACATAAGAACTGAGACCACCAGAGGATACCTGGGGTTTCCATCTCTCATCTCTTGCTCATTCAGCAGGTGCAAAGGCAAGTGGAATCATCTACCCCATTTACATTATGTTCTTCTCTCTCCTTTTCCCCCTAAGACATAGAATTGAGTCCAAGTCTTCATTTTGTCTTTTTGTTTTGTTTTTGTTTAAGAGACTGGGTCTCACTCTGTTGCCCAGGCTTGTCCCGAACTCCAGAACTCAAGAGCTCTCCTGCCTCAATTTCCCAAGTAGCTAGGATCACAGGTGTGCATCACCATGCCCTTCTTGAATCCAAGTCATGGAAATCCAAACACTTTGGCACCTCTTGTCATTTGTCGTAATCTGTCTTCAGTTTGCATTATCCTGCTTAATCTACATGGTATTTTTCTCAAATTCACTCACTTTGACCAACTAAAGAGAAAAATATAAGGGTCTTAATGACAAGAGGAGGACTTCCATTTCAAACTGTTACTATTATTTTAAGTTTGCTATTCAATCATATGTCCATTGTTTTTCCATCCTCCTGTCTTTGACCACCCCCTGGTCTTACTTCTGGTGGCTCAAACAGCTGCCAGTCTCTGGAATGAGTAGTGTGGTCCATAGTGTGGTGGCTACTGACTCTCATAGTTGTTGTTTCCCATTATGTTCTGTTCTCCATGTAGGCCCGCAATTCTGGAATGATTCCAAATAACATATTTCGATCAGCAATAAAGTTTGGTGACACTTCTTTCTTCAGCTCATCCTATCAAATTGCCTAAGCTCTTAGAAAGGAGGGAAAATTGGTATAAACTGTTTCCAGAAACCATTCCATTTACAGCCCATTCATCAACTATGTGGCATAGAGTTATGGGGATTCTTGTATATTAAAGGTAGGATTGACAGCAACAGCTTATTTCACAGCATCCTCTAAGTGGAGGTCATTAGACTCAGTGACTTTTTGATTGACTCTGAATTGGGAACCAAAAAATAACAGACTCCACATTTCCCATCTATAATCTCATAAGTCACTCAATCTAAGCCCAGGGCTCTATTGTCAAGGTTCGTAGTACATGCAGCTGCATAATGACCTCCAACCAGATCAAGCTTACCCCAGTATAATAGCATCAGGATTGGTAACTTCCAGGCTGGTGACCACAAGCCATGAAGAGCTAACATTTTCTAGCTTTGGGAAATCTGAAAACATCATGCCATCAAGGAAAATAGTAATGGGACAGCTGGCAAGCACTGAAATTTGGGACTCAGTTGTATTTTATTGGCTTTTATTTCCCAGTTCTTATTATGCATCCTGTCCCACTCCTTTTCAATAAATTTACATTAATGAAAGACCTTTAGAAAAAAAAGTTACTAGAAACATTAAAGAAATATTCTTTAATACATAATTGGTAATTAAAATGTGAGCATGTCCCCAGGGCAGAAAATGGATACTTCTGTTAGGAATTTCAAAGCTAATAAATACAGCAATATAAACACACCATTAAATTGCATTGTAACCAACAAACAGATATATGAATTATTGAGCCATACATAAGCTTTGGAACCTGACTGTAGAAAAGACCAAAAAGCAAATGAAAAAAAAAAGTCCAAATTAATAGAACAAGTAATAGAATCCAGAGGGTAAAAGGTTTCAAAATGGAACAGCTGAAGCATTGAAGCATAGCTTCTCAAAAGAAGAATCCCAAGTGGAGAAGGACAGCAGAAGAGAATCAACATAGAAAGTTCAAAGGTTATTTTGGTAAATGCACACCTTGTGGTTTAGATGTCGGCACTAATGCCAATTTCATTCTGAAGACAGAACATGTTGCTAGAAGCACAGCTGTGGAAACAAAATGTGATTCCATTTTGAATCTCTGGCACTATGTACCTTTTTCTTAAAAGTCTATTATGGCCATGGTGGAATTTCAGGCTCCAGATTCACCCTCCCTCCTTAAACAACTTTAAAAACTAGACTGAAGATATGAAACAGCAGTATTCAGACATCAAGTCACAGGGATTCCAGGACAGTAATTCCCTAAATAAAGAGAAACAAACCAGGAGAGTTCTACTTTAATCACCCCTTTTACTGCTTGGAGAGAGTTTCTGGGCTGTACCAAAGGAAGGAAATTCAAACAGAGCCTGATGTCTCCCTGAACTGAGGAGAAGAGTTGAGCATTCAGGGAGGGAGGCCACAGTGGCTAGAATTCAGAGCACACAGAAGCAGAGAGGAGAGAGCTGCCAACAGGACCTGCACATCTCAGAGAACTCCTCCATGTCCTCATCTGGGGTACTGCCCAGCATACACATGTGGGAAACTTCTCAACACTGAGGAGGACCCCTGAAATGGAACAATCCATGGAGCTCACACAGATCTGAAAATAATTCGTGTTCCCTCTCCACAGTGGGGAAGCCTCATCACCCAGAGGGCCATCCAGTGGTGAGCTGGGGAGCCTATTGCCTCAGTAGTGGACAACCCCCCAGGCTAAAAGTTGCTGCAGTTCTACCTAACAAAGTTTAAAAACAAGACTACAGATCACACTGTTTCCAAGTAATTTAAATATATCCAGAACAAAACTCAAGAATATCTAAAAGAAAACAAAAATATCCAGGATGCAACAAGATTCACAGTAACTGGCAGGCAGCAAAAAGGTACTAAGATGAAAAGAAGCATAGTGAGGAGAAAAACCAATTAATAGAAACCAAATTAGAAATTATACAGATTTAGATGTGAGATAGCCCCCAAAAGATCATGAGTAAGACAATGCCAAAAGGTTTAGAAAAGAAATGATTGAGTTATAAGAATCTTAACACAATCAGTGGATTAATCCCCTGATGGGATTGACTGAGTGGTAACTAAAGGCACGTAGGGTGTGTCTGGAGGAGGTGGGCATTGAGGGTGTGGCTTTGGGGTATATATTTTGTATCTAGCAAGTGGAGTTTCTCTCTGTGCTTTCTGATCATCATGTGAGCTGCTTCCTTCTGCCACACTCCTCTACCATGATGTTTTGCCTTACCTGGAGCCCCAAGAAATGGAGCCAGCTGTCTATGACTGAGACCTCTGAAACTGTGAGTCCCCAAATAATCTTTTCCTCCTCCAAATTATTCTGGTCAGGTCTTTCAGCCAGAGCAGCAAAAAAAAAAAAAAAAGCTGACTGAAACATAGGGAAAGTGGACATATACATTGAAACATTTACTCTTAACTTTATTCCATGGTTAGAAGGGTTTCTTGATCTTAGCATTGCTGATGTTTGGGGCCAGATACTTCTTTGGTACAGAAGTTATCCTATGCATTATAGGATGTTTAATAGCACCCCTGACTTCTGCTGGCTAGATGTCTGTACCATCTTCCCAACCCCTATTGTGACAATCCAAAATATCCCCAGACATTGCTTAACATCTCCTAAGGTCCAAAATCACCTGTGGATGAGAACTGCTAAGGTAGAGGCCAGCATAAGCAAGTTAAGGAGAGAGACATAGACAGTAGGAAAAATGCAATTCAAATCCTATGGATGAAAAATAGAATGTTTGAGGTGAAAAAAAATACACAGAATGAAGTAAATAGCATATTAGACACTACAGAAGAAAAAAACAGTTAACCTGAATATATAGCAATAGAAACCATCTAAAATGAGTCACAGTCTATCATGCACTATAGTTACTAACTATATCAGATGATCAGAGAATAGTTAGTAATATCAGCTCTAGGGTCATCCTAGAAACCCAGGCTAATGAAAGCCAATGGCATCATGGTAGTTATGATAGTAAAATAATATGATGACCACTAATAATAGTAATATATAAGTAGAAGAACTATTGATATTAAGGGTTTTGTACCAGATACTTTTCCAAACATTTTATATGTATTTATCATACAATATTCACAACAATCCTGAGAGGTAATTTCTTCTTCTTACAGATAAGGAAACTGAATTTTAGACAGTTTAAATGTGAAATAAAGATTGCCCAGATGCTAATGGCAAGTGAACCCATATCTATTCTCCCCTCTGGCCTGTGCTTCCATCACTGTGTTTGCAGACACAAAACAACTAGTTGAAAGGAAGTGATTTGAGGGATATTTTGAAGAAAAATTAAAGTGGAATTTGATGACTGACTTGAATGTGGAAGAAAGAAAATACAGTTCAGCAAATGGAAAAATATATGATCCAAGACATAACAGAAGGATCAAAAATATAAATAAAACTGTATACACATACAGCCCATAGAACTTACACACACACACACTGACACACACACACACTTTTAAACAGTAAAATAAACACAGCATTTGCTTTCCTTCTCTACATTTGTTGAGTGCTTTAAATGACTTGCTTAGGTCCTCCATTGCTAGTTAAGATACAATGTTAAGACTGAAGCTCTACTTGTTGCCCCTCTCTGCTCAACACCCTGCTTCTCCTGAGTAAATATGTAAACATTCCTACCCCATGCCTAGCACAGGCAGATTCTTAATAAATATTAGACAACCAATTAAGCCATTCGAAATGACTTACGCATATAGACACAGCATTACTGCATAGGCCAGACCCACACTAAAATTGGCTCAGCCTTTTCTTCATGGAATAATCTTATTTACTATCAAATGATGTAGCCAAGTCACAGTGACTGGGGAAAAGAACAGATGTTCTTAGGATTATTTCCCCTCCTAGTGTATGTTCTTGAAACCCTCTCATGCTAAAGTGCCTAACATTTCCCCACAAACAGGATTGCCTGCGTTTAGTCATTTTCACAGGAGGGATGAGCTAACGAAGGCAGCCAGTTTAAATGTACAATCTTATGAGCATGTCAGAAGCCAGGTGAGCCATCTTCCACAGGGCTCTGTAACATTCAGGTTCCACCTGGGCCCCACACAAAGCCTGGGCTTAATCGCTTGATCCCCATATTCTGCTCACACAATTGACAAACCCACTTAGAGATGGCTTTCTCAGTATGAGATTGCTGTCCTGAGCAACATGTGAATCAGTTTGCCTTTAAAGAGCCTCTCCATCGCCCTTGGCACCAACGTTTCCTAATGTTTATGTTTTTGAGAGAATAGTGTTGGTGATAAAGCTCTCTGTCACACAGAGGTGGCTTTTTGCTCCAGCAGTTCACAAGATCTCCAGTTTTATTTAATGGCTTAACTGCTTCATAATTGCTCATATTCAGCTGCTCCTAAGCCTGAATGATCTCAGCTTTTAATATGCCTTGTCTAATTTTTAGCCACATCAATCTATACAAGTAGCTCATCACTACTCTGAAATGCTAATGCTTGTCGCATATTTCAATCGCCTTTATAAGACCTTGTTCTTGTGTTCATAAATCTTGTTAACATCCTAGGACCTTTATTTTCTTGCCCAATGATTCAATATATATATATATATATATATATATATATATATATATATATATATATATATATTGAATATGATATGTGTATGTATGTATATATACAGATTCAAATATATATATATATATATATATATATTTGAATATATATATAAATATATATATTTGAATCTGTATATATACATACATACACATATCTCCTAATTTTCTCCAAGGACAGAATTCTTTTAAAATATGAACTAAATAGACAGGTAACATCTTTTTCCTATAACACTATTTGTTAAACGTTTATAGCATTTTATACCCTTTGCCTTCTTTCTATGTTTCTTTCTATATTTTTTTCTCCTCTTGTTTATAAATACCTTGGGATAAGCCAAGAAGATAAATAAAAGAATAATAGGGTACTGGGGGAGACTGGGTAGTCAGAGACCCCTTCAAGACATGGTATCTAGACTAAGACCTAAAAAATAGGAAAGATGAGCTGCAGTGAAACGGCCTCAACGTTCTCTTCTCCTGGGAGAGAACAGCAAGCTGTTCAATCAATCACTATATGATGGAGATTTGTTTCTCAAAATGCTAATTTCTACAGTGAGGCAAGTGATGACATCATCAGAAATGGGTGAGATAACACGAAATTGTTGCCAGACACTCACAAGCCAACTTGAAGTCTAAGGACTCATTGCAAAATACCCCATAACAGAGCAAACAGTACCCCAAGTAGAGACTCATAAATGTGCCTTAAATTGATGATGCTCTATTTCTATGGTAAGTATAGTCAGCAATATTAGTCTCTTCAACTACATTGACAGGTTTCTATTCCAAGATAGAAACCATTTTTCAAATGCCACCTCTCCATCTTTGTTATTATTTATTATGTATCACCTCCACTAAAAGATAAACTCCAAGAGTGCAGACTATTGGTCTGGTTAACAACTAAGTTCCCAACCCTGGAAGAGAACATATAGTAGGTACTCAGTGTGCTAAAAAATGAATGGTGCCAATCTGGCATCAGAGCAATATGAGTTTTAATTGGTTGCAAATAAGACTGAATGGCCCTTGGACTTAGAGAGGAGCCTTTATAACTAACTAACTAATTAACTTTTACTATTAGGACATTAGAGTGTCCATAGTAGCTGGGTTCATTTTAACAAAATCATACATGCATGGAATTTTACTTACTTAATTTCAGTTCCCATTCCCTCCCCTTTCCCTCCTCATTTCCCTCCAGTTATTCTCCTTCCTCTATTCTACTGATCTTTATAACTAAATTTATAGTTAGTATCTTATTTTTTTTTGAGACAGAGTCTCACTACATTGCTATGTTGCCCAGGCTGATCTCAGGTTTTACAATTCTCCTGCTTCAGCCTCCTGACTAGCTAGGACTACAGGCATATGCCAGCACATTCATTTTTAAAATGTTTTATTTCATTTTTATTTTTATAATAGGGGATCAAGCTAGGACCTTGCACGTGTTTGCAAATCCTCTACTACTAAGCTGCACCACCAGCAGTATTTTTAAAACCAAAGAAAGTCCCTACAGGAAATAACTATTACAATGGTCCTGGATTCTTTAAGTTACAAATTCTTTTTTTTTCTTTTTTTGTTGTTGATTTATTTAAAAAAAATAAATGACAGCGGAATGCATTACAATTCTTATTACATGTATATAGCACAATTTTTCATATATCTGGTTGTATATAAAGTATGTTGACACCAATTCATGTCTTCATACACGTACTTTGGATGATGATGTCTATAACATTCTACCATCCTGGCTAATCCCCTGCCCCCTCCATTTCCCTCCCACATCTCTGCCCTATTAAGTTAAAAATTCCAACATGACAGATCCAGTCAGCACACTGTACCTTGCCCTCTTCCAATGCCATACATCCCATAGGCTGAGGGAGAAATCAAACAACAGTGGCCACAGGGACTGTTTATCTGGAACTGGTTCTCATCTGCGAGCACTGTCAGAATACCACCAGGGGTGTCAGGAGTGTGGCCATCTGGCCTCCCATGCCCAGTTCTCCTCCTTGTTATACCCTATGCTAAGCAAAGAACACACAGCCCTTCTCTTTCTCAATTGCCTACAGCACCATAGGTTAAATAAACATCCAGTGTTTGTTTCAATTCCTACACATAAATGTCCATTTTCCTTAAACCCAGTGAGAGCATAATCATTTAGTGGACTGTTTCCATTGTACCTACCTGCATCCATCATGACCAGGCACCATACAGTCATTTACAGATCATGGTCTTCACCCAAAACCAAAACATAAGGCACTCAACATAATTCTAAATTCCATGGACCAGACCTTCCAAAAATGTTCCAATAAAAGAATTTTTCTCTTTCTCCTCCAGTACTTATTACCTTTAATAACACCTGTTATGAATGAGGCCTTGAGCAAAAAGAATGTTAGCTTAAAATTGTATGTTGTTAGTTATAATTTGCCTGCTGGGAAAAATGTTGCTTAAGTAATAAATACATTTTATTAATAGCAATCTTGGTAAGAATTTTAAAGTGTCCACTTTCCACTTTCCAACTACCTTTCTCCTCTTTCCCTAATTTGTGCTACTTTCCAAAAGCTGCAGGTGCTCCTAGGAGTGATTATAGCAGCTAGGGCAGGTTCTCCTGACAAGGCCAATTCTAGAAAAAACATCTGCATCAAATTGGTCTCCTGGGTTCTGGTCTCCCTTACTGCAACAATTTACCTCCACTTAGCAACTCTCCCTTTTCATGAACGTCTTATGGCATCATTTATCTGATAAACACACTTACACTAAAGCATCAGAGGTGTTGCAAGCTTAGTGTGTCACCTCATTCAGGAGTATTTGTGTTTCAATGGGAAGTAAAAGAAGAAAAAGGCAGTGTTTAAAATGGAGAAATGAATTTCTAATTGTGTAATTTCAAATTACAGTAAAAGAGCTACAACTATCTTTTCCTTCTATCAACAAAAACCAACAATGTGCAATCTTAAAAATCATTCCGTTTATCATTCATTTATCCAGTAAGTCAGCAAATATTTATTGAAAGCTCGTTTATTCCAGTCACTGAAATAGCTGCTTAAAATATATTACATCACAGGCAGAGTTCTTGAGTTCACAGAACTTGCAACACGCAACTCCCTGGATCTTGATTCACAAAAACTAATATCAAAATCACTGAACACTAATTTAACATTTGGACCAACACACTTCAAATACTCTTTACTTATTAGTGTTCTCAAAACTCCCAGAAGTTTCTAACACTAATTTCAGCTAAAAAGCATTACCTAGCTCTGATTTCTTTTGCCTTTTCTTTCTCTTCAGTCTCTATGGGAGGGAAAAAAAAAGTATCTGCCAGAAGACTTCCAAAGCTTTTCTCTAAAAGGCTTTAGCTTCAGTTTCAAACTTACAACCCAGAGACCCCTTGAACAGTTTCTACATAAAGTGATCCTCAAGGGAGAAATAGCAGTTTTCTTCAAACAGCAAACTCACTCAGTACTCCAGAAAGCAGGACACTTCTCTTCCTGGCAGCCCATCACAGAAAAGAGCAGCAGACCAGCTGAGCCAGAGATTGAGAGAGTTCAGGCAACAGGAACAATCTAGAAACAGCAATTGGCAACAGCAAGCATTCATAGAGTTGCACCTGGAGTTTAAACATACCAGCCTCTGTTCTGATGGTCAGTGCTCCCTAACATGCCCTTTCCCATCATTCTTCTGTAACTTTCATATAGATTCTTTTGGTTTTTACTCAAATATTTTCTACTTTGCTCAGTCTTGTTGATTTAAAGTGAATAGTATGTCTGATTCCATCCTGCAGAAGATTGAGACAAAAGACAATTTTGCCAATGAAACTCAAAAGTTTTCCACCAAAATTTGATAAAGGGTATTAAAGAAGCCGGTCATAGGCAAGAGGCTTGTCCCTATATGATCTGGAGGAACCAGGTAAAATTTTCTGTGTCTCAACAGGACCATTGTGGATGACAAAACAGTGGTCAAAAGCACACTGAACCAAAGTTGCAGTCACAGTGAAGCAAAAGGATGTCATTTTAGAGCAAATCACTTTCGCAAATTTGGGGACGGCTGACTTAAATTAGTAGGCTGAATAGAAACTTAATTATTTCTGGAGCCAATTTTCAGAGCTGCTCTAGCAGACTTTGAAGACCAGGAATTAGAGATACTTTTAGAAACTGTTTGATCTATATATAGGAGGAGAAAGCTATATAGAGGAAAAGGAAGTACTGGGCTGCTTCTATATGAGGCAGAGCAAAGTCTTCTCTAGCAATTTTTTGCACGTGGAGTCATGCTGCAGTTACTTTTAAATGATTAAAGTTAATAACTAGAGCATCCAAACAGTATTACAGATATTCTGAATGCCATGAATCAGTAATTATTAGGATATCTGGGGAACAATTTAAGCAGGGTAAAATCTTAATGGTAACGAAAAGAAGTGTTAGCAAACACAAACAAAACAAAATAAAAACCCATAGATGATAATAATTGAGAACTTCATTCTTCTGTATTTGAACAACAAAAATCTGCATCTTAATTTGACCTATAACTTTGGTCTTCAAATACCTATTTTAAGTGAACATCATCAATCTATCTTATGTTTTTACAATTAAAACACTTAATCCTCTTACACTATCCCCACATCTTTCTTGAAAGAAGATAGACAGGTCATAATCCATGCATAAAGGAAGTTCCTCAGTGTCCCACCTCCCCCCGACACACACCAATGGATCTTTCTATACAGTCATCCTTCCCAGCCATGTTGAGAAGTCTGGGCTTTGGGAACAGTACCCTTGCACTACCTTGATCACACATGTCCTCAGGAATCATAGTCCAAGCAAGTAAGGGGTCAAGTCATTAATTTTTTCAAAGCAGAACTATTGATTTGTAGTCTTTGCTCGTGAATTTCTCCCATTGCCATGATTGATCCAAACCATTCTACTTTATCCCCTGTCAAACCAAATCCTGCACACCTCATTCAAATTCCACTTCATCCACACACATTCCCCAATCCATCTAGACAACATGAACTTTTTCTTCTCTTTGAGCTATCTGATTTCCACAATAATGACAACACTGTACAATTTGGGGGCCATTCCAACCAGAATAAGTGCTCCTCAACCAGAGACTAAGCAGGATTGAATTAGGTTCACCCCAAAATTCACATCCATCTGGAACCTCAGAATATGCACTTATTTGGAAGTTGGGTTTTCCAGATATATTCAGTTAAAATGAGATCACATTGGATCAGGGTGGGCTCTATTCCCACGATTCCTCATAAGAAAGAGACACAGATACACAGAGGAAAGACAACTATGTGACGACAGAGGCTGGATTATGTACACTGCCACAAACCAAGGACCACCATGGATTGCTAGTGACAATCAGAATCTAGTAAAGATTGGGAACCATTTTTCCCTACAGCCTATGGAGTGAGTGTGGCCCTGCCCAGTCCTTGATTTCTGACTTTCCCCTCCACAATTGTGAGAGATTTCTCTTGTTTTAAGCCACTCAGTTTGTGGGGATTTAGTACAGCAGCTCTAGGAAAATGTTATAAAAGTAATGTTTCATACAGGTTAAGCATTCCTAATCTAAAAATCTGAAATCCAAAATGCTTTAAAATCTGAAACTTTTTGAACACTGACATAAGGTGACAAGTAGAAAATCAACTTCTGTTCTCCCTACGGGTCATAGTCAAAACCTGCACTAAAATATTGTATAAAATTGCCTTCAGGCTACATGTGTTAGGTATATGAAATTAAGTGATTATTGTGTCAAAATTGTGTCCAATCCCTGAGATCTCATTAAGTAAATGCAAATATTCCAAAATCCCCAAAGATATGAAATCCAACATATTTTTTATCATAAGCATTTCAGATAAGAGATACTCAACCTGTCCTTGAATTTCTTCTGATTTCACAGTTGTGAGCTCTGGTTCTTGATCAATTATCAATACTTATTTACTAACAGGATGCTACATTAGGATGTTTGTGAAAGTTAAGGCAGCTGGCCTATGCAGCCATAAATGAGAGCTGGTCTTTAAATAGAGCCATTGGGCCATTCTCAAGATATCTGGGAAGCAAGAGAGCCCTGCTAATATATTTTCCAGTGTCAAGGATAGATTCAAGAAGTGGACAAAAATCTTAATTTTTAATGGATGTTTTTATTTGGGGTGATGATTACTGCCTCAAATATCTTTTCTGTTCGAAAGCATATTCTCTCACCTGTATGTTATGTTTTTACACTCCTGACTTTAACAGGAGCTGTAGAATTATGAGCAGAGGCAAAAATCTGTTTTAAGAATCATTTTGCTCTGAGCCTTTGATATGCTAATTTGATCATTAACTTCCATGGCCATATATAGTTTTTAAATTTCCCATATTTATTTGATCATGGATTACTTTGGGTTGTGGAACATATTCAGGGAATACATTTTGGAAAGCCTACTTATTAGTATCCCTTGCCTCTTTCCATGAGAATCTTTGTCAGAGTATAATAGAAAAAAAATGATTCTGAACGGTCTAGATGGTAAGAATTATTTTCTCATCTACTAAGCTCTTTGTTAGATGTCTCCAAGGATGGTTAACTCAGCCAATCAGTGATGTCATGAAGCCCTATGGGTCTTGTCTCTCCTCTGCCTTTCTCGAGAACATTGTGAGTCCCTCCTCATGATTGCAACAGCACCAGCCATCACAACTGCACATGCCAATCTCTGCCAGAAAAATACTTTGTTTCCTCTCTTCTGCTTCCTTTAGTCAGAGGCAATCTTTCCCCAAAAGTTTCCTATCTGATTCCCCATATATCTCATTGGCCAAAATTGCACCATGCTTCTAATGCTTAACCGAACCATTTGCAAGAAAAATTAGGCCACCATGATTGGCTTAGATCTTCCATCTTCATGATTTTTTTTTTCTAGGACTGGAAAGGGAGCCCCTCATTGTGAATGAGTCACACTCCTTGACAGTGTGGAGGAAAAACCTACTCAATCCGTGCTTGGTCAGTGCACACACAGGCATGTGGCCTCAACTGTTATCCACTCCTTCTATACCAACAGAAGCGCAGCTTTGTGCAGAACAGCCATGTACTGGTACCCCATGTGTTTGAATCAATGATTACCTAAGCCATTCATAAAAATCCTGATCATGTTTTCCAGATAATGGATTGAGCATCTCTAATCTAAAAATCCAAAATCCAAAATGTTTCCAAAATTTGAAACTTTCGAAGTCCTGACAACACTACAAGTAAAAAAAAAAAAAAAAACTCCCCATTGTGTAACTTTGTTTCATGCACAAAGCTACCAAAATTATTGTATAAAATTAACTCCAAGCTATGTGTATGAGAGGTACATGAAATATAAATGAATTTTGTATTTAGACTTGGGTCTCATCCCCAAGAAAGCTCATTATGTATATGCAAATATTCTAAAATTTTAAAAAAAATCTGCAATCCAAAACACTTCTTGTTCCAAGCATTTTGGATAAGGGTATTCAACTTTCAGTGGCTTTCCCAGACCCTGTATTGTGGGTGATCATAAAATATACTTCTAGTCAATGAAATAGGAATAAAAGTCTTCTGGGGCCTTCTATATATCCTGTGTCTGTCTGTGTGTCTATCAGTCTTTCTACACATATAAGAATGACAAAGAATTAATTCAAGGTACTTTATCTCCCATTTATCTGCACCCTCCTCCTTTCCACCTTTGAATTTGGCCATGCTGTCAGGAGCTATGACAGTCATCTTGTTACCCTGAAGTAACCAGCCAAGAGTCAAATACCAATACAGTGAAAATGACTGACAGAAGATAATGCCTCATTCATTGATGCAATCACTGAGT
Organism: Callospermophilus lateralis; assembly: GCF_048772815.1. Taxonomy (NCBI): domain Eukaryota; kingdom Metazoa; phylum Chordata; class Mammalia; order Rodentia; family Sciuridae; genus Callospermophilus; species Callospermophilus lateralis. Next base: position 10,864,823 of record NW_027514398.1, read on the forward strand.
CACAGAATCCACCCTAGATGTTCACCCTCTGAACATTCTTTGCATTATATCTGTTCATATCAAGCAGAACACTCACAGAACACAGAGAGCAAGACTTAGGAACACCTGAATTCTGGAATGGAAATACTATTGTAGCTGAATAAGCCCTGTCCACCATTCCATCAAAAAAGAAAAAGAAAGAAAGAAAAGAAGAAGAAAACAAAATATTTCTTTGGGGAATAGTATGTCAAAGACAGTAAGAAAAGCACTTACAGTTGGCTGCAGTGGTGCACTCCTATAATCCCAGCGGCTCAGGAGGCTGAGCCAGGAGGATTGCAAGTTCAGAGCCAGCCTCAGGAAAAGTGAGGTCCCTAAACAACTCAGTGAGACCCTGAAACACAAAATAGAGGTGTGAATGTGACTCAGTGGCCAAGTGCCTCTGAGTTCAATCCTCAGTCACCCTCCACCTCCACCCCCACCAAAAAAAAAAAAAGCACTTACAAAGGCAGATTTGCTGAGGAAAGCAGAGGTGCCAGGAACCTATGTTGCGAGGGAGGGGTGTGCACAGGATTTCACTGCTGTGAAGCAGCAGTTGGGACCCCAAAAGGATAGGGATGGGGAGAAGGGGCAAATGTTTTACTGCAAGGATTCTAGGATCATTTTAACCACATTTTATCTTAACAAAACTGGGGTGGAAAGAAATGGCCCACTCAGGGTCATCAGCACTGGTGCTGTCTGATCCACCTACTCAACAACAGGATGATCCGGGTAGAAAACCACTTTATTGGGATCTCCCTTCACTTCTCCCAAAGTTCCATCTCAATCTCCGGCTCATCTGTGACCTGTTTTATAACGTGCAGGCAAAGCGCTGAACTTTGCTTAGAAAAGGGGAACTGAAAAATATCAGTAATAAAATGAGATGAGTTGGCAGAGCAAGCACATGCTTAGCACATTACCACCAGCAAAGAGGAGCTTAGAGCACGGGATCAACTTGTTCACTTCCCTCAAATCATCACCACACCTTTATTGTAACCAGTTGTACATTGTAACAGTAAGCCTCTAACCAGCACTTTCAGCCTGTGTCCAGGAAGTTGAAAACACTCTTTTATTTATTTACGTATTATCTTGATCTAATAAATACACAAATTTATTCATGTTTCTGAAGTTTAAAACTCAAGAGTTCAGGTTAATTGAAGCAGGAAGAAGAGAAAAAAATTCAGAATAGAAGCTAAGGAGAAGAATGGCATGAATTTTCTAACTAGAGGTCTCCATAGAGGTTTTCTCATTCCACAACCTTCCCTATTTAGCCAAAGAACAGAGAAATCCGTTTTGTGCCAACGCTAAAATCTGTATTTCTACAATTCTTCTCCAGTGCTTTTCTCAAGGGACCCATCGTTTTAATTTCAACACAAATTTGTCAGGCTGGAGTGTGGGAGAATTTAAATCATACATTATTCACATAGAAGCACATTAAGAACTTGCCACAAAAATATACATGCCTTGAAATATACCTAAAGTATTGCTTTTCATACCTTCTAGCTCTTTTATTTGTAACATCAGTGATATGTATCAGCCTATCAGTTAGGTTCATAATAGATGTATGAACTCAAAAAGGTTTAAGAATGCTTCTCAAGCTTAGCCAAGTCATCCCTCTTTGGGCTTTCCAACCAGGGAATTATCAAGACTGACAAATATTCACCAAAATACCACCCATAATTGCTGGTTTTTTTTTTTTTTTTTTTGATAGTTTCTGTTCCGTGTAATCACTGACAGTCTTACGGGTCCAAATCAATCCCCTCAACAATGGGCAGGGGCCAGGGTTGCAGGAAGAAAGGCCCCAAGGCTGCTTCAGAGGCACTTCCTCTGGCTCTACCTTCCAGACTCCCCGCCCCAGGACCCTGGCTCTCTCTGGTTTTCATCTTGCATCCCCATGGCCATCACATGGTTTCCATCTCTACAGAGCTCACAGACATAGATTTCAGTTTGTTCTGAACACTGGATTCTCGTCTGGACAGGCTTTCAGAGTTCCCATGGCTCTACTTTTCAGTCAGTCGTACTCACATCCCTTGACTCCTGGCGAGGTCAAGTCAAACCTTCTAACCTTGGGGGGGGGCATGTTGAACATTGGCAAAAATGAGTTTTATCAGCTCTGTCTTAAAGGCAAGCAAAGGGAAATAAGTAGCAAATGAGCATGGGTTTGAATTTGGTATATGCTCAAAAAAAAAAAAAAAAAAGAAAACCAACCTAATTTAGAAAAACACTGTCCCAGGAATTGGAAGATCTCTAAGCAGCTGGATGGACCCTCATCTAACTAGCTCAGTTTTCTAAAGTCTGTGATCAAAAGATCTGGATCACTCAAAGCTTGAAGTCCCTTCTAAATCTAAGATTCCATGGTTTGATGAAATGAGTGGATCAAAAAGAACTGGTACATAAACTTTCTAGTAATAAACATTTCTTAAATAACACAAAAAGCCTAAAAGTACTGACCCAGAAGACAGTACTAAGGAAATGAAAGTCAGAGTAACTGAATTTTCTTCTGTTCTCCCATCCCTCTTCAAGAGAAAGCAACCGAGATGCAGTTCCTGGTAGACTGGCAAACGATCCACAAGAAAGCAGAAGATATATTTCTAGAATTCCTAAACTCCAGCCACCACCTCAGATCAATGAAAGTTAAATCATGATAAGAAAGGTAGATCTACAGTATTGCTATCTGATTAAAATTTCAGAAGCTTTAGTTAAAAAAAAAAAAAGTGATCGTTGATGTCACTTCTCATTTTGACTGAGCCACGGGATACACAGATAGCTGGCAAACATTATTTGTAGGTGTGTCTTGAAAGCATATCTGGAGAAGATTAGCACTTTAATCGGTAGAATGAGTAAAGAAGATTGCCGTCACCAACATGAACAAGCATCATCCAATCTGGTGAAGGACCAAACAAAACAAAAAAGTGGAGCAATGGTGAATTTGTCCACTCTGTTTTTGCCAGGATATCCACTTCGGCCGTGGGACATCAGTGTCCCTATTCCCAAGCCTTCAGACTCAGAATGAATTATGCAATCAGCAGGTCTGATTCTCCAGCCTGAGGTGGCTGATCATGGGACTCCTTTCTTGACCTTCATAATTTCATGAGTCAATTCCCATTATGAATATCACCTCCCATATATTTATATATATGCTATCAGTTCTATTTTTAAGGAGAACACTAACATAATGTATTACCAATTTGCATTCCATTTGAAATACGTGTAAATATTAAGTTTTTAAAGATTCTGGTTTATAGCAAATACAATAAAATAAATATTGTAAATAAAATAAATACAGCACAGTGTATATATGCTTTCCTCAATTTAATCCTGTCCTCGATAGGAACAATAAAAGTACAATAAACACACAAATATCCAGATTTATCCAGTTAAAGTAAGTGGGACTTCTAGAAAGCAAGACACCATTGAAAAAAAAATCTTCCCACCATTTCCATGGTGATTGGTCCTTTTCAGTTGTTAAACCAAAGTACCTGAACCTGGGTACTTTATGAGGTTTATTTAGCTCACCATTTTAGAAGTTGAAAGTCCAAGATCAGGTGACCCCATCTGTTTAGTCTCTGGTGAGGACTTCGTGGCACATGGTACCACAATGGCTGGACTATGCAGAAGAGATGGTACCATGAACAGGAAGCTAGGTTTGCTCTTTTTATAACAGCTGGCTGTCACAGAATCTAGCTGAGGTCCTATGAGGACTGTTAATCCCTTTCAAGGGTAGCACCATCTGCACTGACCTCATCACCTTCTACTTGCCCCACCTCTTAAAGGTTCCACAACACTCAACATCACCACCCTGAGGACCAAGCTTCCAACACATGAACCTTTGGAGGATGCACGTCATATTCGAATCTAGTTTACATCTCCAATTTATGCTGCTCATCAACCAGTTTTCACTTTCCAGAAGTCTTATTCTTAGCTTACTCTCAGCTGGTCTCTCTCAAATAAATGCTTTTTTTCTGATAGTGGTTTAAGGTATTTCTTTTTCCAGGTATATTTGCATGTACATATGTGAGAGTTTTAAACCATCAACCTTACATTTAAGGAATAATGATGTGAGGGAAGGGAGCAATATGGAAAATAGGAAAGTGTTGAGTGGAAATTTTTCAATTGGCCAGCTTACTTTGCCAAAGCCCGAAGGAGAGAGAGAGAGTTGCAAATAGATATCAAGAAATTTAAACCCAAAACTGCCAACTGCTGAACTTTTATATTTCTTTTAGGTGCAAGTGACAAAAACATAATTCAAATCAACTTGGGCAAATGTGAAATTTTACTGGCTCATAATATTCGAGAAAGAAAAGAACAATAAAGTATGGGAAGAGGAGGGACATTTCTAAACCTCAGAAATTACTAGAATGGGAACTAACATGCACCCTGGAGTTTCACAGTATTTTTCCTTCCTGCTTCACTGCCTATCAGTTTTATTTTCTCTCTCTGATGTTTGGCATTCTTCAAATGAGAAGACACACCATGCTTGACAGTTGCTCAATTAAGTTTATAAGATATCCTGCAGATTTAACCCCAAGAAAGATGTTGTCCTCCATCTCTCTCTGGCCTCCAGTCCACCCAAGGAGAGTAACATTATCTGAGTTTAAATCAGTCCTTGGACAAGTCAAATGGGCCCAAAGGGAGGGTTGCTGGGATCAGTCACTTCCAGGGAAACCTATCAGGTTGGGTCCAGGAACTGACACAGGAAAGGATCCACTCTGAGGGGAGGAGCTGGGAGAGGGAGTTCTTAGCAAAGGGTCCAAGTGACAGGTGTTAACATCTGGGCACCGCATGGTACTGCTTAGGCCTCAATGTCTCACATTAGCACAACATCCTCACTCCTTCAATATGGAGTGCCATGTGGCTTCACGCCATGGAGATTCCAAAGAACACAGCCTTCTTGGATAGAACTGCTATAATATAGGGGTAGCAGCAGGATAATATTGAGGAGACACACCGGGCAAAAGGATTTAGTAGATCCTACTAGATCCGTGGGTCCATACCTAGCTGATATTCTCTGGGAACTCCCAGAATTACTTAGAAAGTGGGGACAGACGGCATATTGCTAGAGTATGGAGTTTCTGTTAATACTATTTAGGTGCTGTGGCCAAGAAAATAAAGCTTATTGCTGTTAGTGTAGAATATAAGGAGCTAAGAGTTGGAGCTCTGGATCTGGACAAATCGGTTCAAATTTTTGACCTACTAATTCCGAGGTATGGGACCTTGGACTCTGACTAATGCCTCTGTCTCTCAGCTTTCTCTAAAATGGGAACAATAGTAGTATTTACCTCACTGGGTTGTTTTCAGGGGTTAAAGTATTTCCCAGACACATATAGATGGAAACCTGATGAAAACTAAAATGTCTCCAGATCCAAAGGAATGAATTTCTGATAGTTAAACTGTAGACATAAATAAGGTACTTCAGGGTAGAGAATTATGTCTATTACCCCTCAGTCATCACAGATACCTGCCTCCCTGGCTTTGTGTTCACAGTGCCAAACAGGAAAGGACAATTTCCAATGTTTTTTCCTCCTCTCACCACATCTCTAAGGGTCAGGTGACACATATCTTTTTGATGGCTTAAAAATTATTTGATCTAGACCTTGAATCAGACCCCAACTTTGTGCCCCACCTCATTGTTCTAAATAATAAAACATGGAACCCATGTAGACTCTAAGAATTAGAGGATGAGTGAGGAAGATTGGAAGACAAATCCTGAAAGAACTGAAGAATACCTCACAATGGCCCATTGAAGGAGATAGGAAACAAAGAGGAAGAGTGTGCATCTGGCAGACTAGTGAATCCTCTAGGCTATCTCAGAGAAAAGTGATAACATTCAGCTGCCCTCCAGACAAGGTAAAGGCCAACAAAGTAATCCTTGGGCACCTGCCATGGCTCTGAATTAAGAGGGAGGCAGAAGATGGTCAGATCACTCCAGGGCATCTTCAACCAAGGTGACAATATGTGGGTGGTTGCACTACCCCTACCCAACCCCAGAAAAATGTAGGCTCAATACAGAATGTAAAAGTGGACTCCTTTGAACTGCTGACTGATGATAACCCTTGTTTTAAATGGTTGTAAAAGCCGTGAGGGTACTTTTTTTTTATTCTTCTCTCTTTCCCCTGCCCCCTCCTTTAAAGGAAGTTGCTAAACTTGTTACTGGAAAGAGTCTGATTCCTTAGATTGTTCCATATGCCCAAATCTGACAGTTACACTGGCACACTTTGGTTCCCCATTTCAAAAACGTGTGTGGAGACGCAACTGAGCGACTTCCATGTCACATCCTGTTCTCTCAACCCAGCTTTGACATTTGCAGAGGACTCTTCCAAAGGAATAAACTAAGCGCAGATAGAACTCAGTCTTTTCCCTTTAAGCCATCTCTTGCTTTAACATATTCTTCATCAAAGATGCACTAGAAAACACTGTCTAGTGCGTAGAGAAGGTGTAATTTTTCAGTTTCTCACTGAGATGCAGGTTGGCAAATAGGTTAATTTTAACTTCACAGATTGCAAGGTGTGTGAACAGAACAGCTATATCAAGAACAAAATAGAGCTGAGAAGAAAGAGCTGCTCTGAACCACCAAGCTGTTTCATTCTAAGGTCATAGAGGGCATTGGGGGCTGCCACATTAACTACTGAGGAACCTCTACAATATATGTCCCTTTAATTCTTACCAGGAATAAAGAAGTGCACAGAACAGAGAAGGGAGATCAGGATATCCAATTTTTTCATAGATAATACTTTTAGCTAACATTTATTGAGTACTTACTATATGCCAGGCAATTGACTAAGAGTATGACATGCATGATCTCATTTAATCTTTACAGAAACTCTATGGGGGAGAAAAAGGACAGTTTCAGTCCCTTACAGATAGAGAATCTAGGGATCATAGAAATTAAATAATTGTCTGAAACCACAAAACTGGTAGGTGACTTCAGAACCTATACGTCATTTCTCTATCCTGCCTTCTGCCAAAAAAAAACCCAATGACAAGAAAAGATAGTCTACTGCTGACCCCCAGTTCCCAGCCTCTTTCTGCAGTTCACGAAGGATCCAGCATTCTCTACCAGAAAAGTAAGCAAGCAGGGGCTGAGAGCAAATGAAAGAAGAGAAAGCAATTGACTTGTCGCACACTACTGTAAACACAAGGAAGTAACTGAAACCAATTGACAGAGTGAGATTTAGGTATTAACTGTATGTTCAGTTATCAAAACTGTTTGCTGTTCCTCATGAACCTACATAATCAAGTTGACTCCAAAGCAGTTTTGTTTGCTTTGCCTTTTACCCACCTAATTAGCCTAGACAAAGAATTCACTTCTGATTTCAGATGAACAAAGTCATTCTATATGAAACATAACTGGTTCTACAAGTAATACTGCAGCAAGGTCCCACCCTTAGATTAAATATAATTTAAGGCCAGTAATGAACAAGAACATTAAGTCATTATAAGGCCTCTTACTCCTACTGACTACTAAACCAAGGTGTGTTTATTCATTCACAAATGCCAGAAAAGTCCAAAGAAGGATATGCTTACCTTAATAAAGAAAGGATACTAAAGAGGTTAACTTATGAGTGACTTAGATTCATAGTTACATAATTCTCTGGATATTGACCCTAGTTCCAAGGTTAGAAAACACAAACAAATATACTCAAACAAATGTTTTCAATGATAATATATTGAATTAAGTAAAGTTATGTTAAACAGTTTAAAAACTGAGTAATAGTCTTGAGATGTTAATAATTCTTTGGGGAATGAAAACTGAATGCAATTCCTGTTTGATTTGGGGACAAAGCAGACAGACCTAGGGCAGCATGGTGTGCTGAAGTTTTACAACCTTGTACATTAAAGTAAATATTTCTCCTTGGATAAAGTCAGAGTTATCCAAGTGCCTTGGAAAAAAAAGAGTTCCCTTTTAAATCTTTTTGACAAAATTCATCTCTTGAATGAAGTATGTCTATTTCTAAAGGTCACAACAGCCACTGATTGATAAATGGACACTGTGGCAGAAAGTGTTGACTAAAACCCATATTTTCCTCTTCTTCTGAGAAGCACAGGTAAACTGCATCTCCTACCTTCTCCACAGTTAGATGTAACCCTGTGGCCATTGGAATGGGAGCAAAAATTATGGGCACCATTTCTGGCTCATCAGACCTTTCCACATATGCCCCTCTATACCCTTTTCCTCAATCATGTATCCCTAGATTCCACATGTTGAAAACGGCACAGTCTCCATCAGTCTGAGCCCTTACATGGCTTCATAGGAGACAGCCACTCTGCTGACCTATTCGCTTGTTCCTATCATCCATCAAGTGAACAATAAATAAAACTTTGTGTGTGTTAGCCATAATGTATTTTGGGGTCTATTCTCATGATAGTTAGCCTGCCCTAACAAACACAGATGCATTTTTCAGCCAAAAATCAGCTACAAATTTATTAAAATCAGTTTATCTTGACTGACCTCCTGGGCATTTCTCAGGAAAATCACCTATGATCCATAAACAAATCCTTGCTATTATTTATCTAGAAGCACAGTCACATAGAAATGCCCATGGAGAAGTAGCTTGACTGCAAATCAACATCTATAAAAACTGAGACTATTCGCTTCAGACTCATTTTGAAACAACTGTTGGTTTTTGCTAAGGAGCCTTGAAACATGCAGAGAATGCTTCCCAATTTACAGGCCACGAGTCCCTCCCTAACAATGTCTCCATTTCTGTCTCTAAAGAATGAGCACGCATCTCTTGGAAGTGATTCCCAAGAACCTCATGAGTGAATCTCTGATATGCCAGACCATCATTATTTAAGTAAGACTACATGAATCAGGCATCAAATCCTATCTCAACCCTAACCCTAACCCTAACAGAAGAAATCTTCAGTGTCTTCAAAATGCGAGGAACAAACCAAAAAAAAAAAAAAAAAGTACACAAAACCAGTGTGAGTAAATGCCATTTTCCTCAATATTTCCTATAATTATTCTGAAGCACTTTTTAAAAAAATGCTTCAAAACTATTTTAAAATTATTTTCAAATTTACCTATATAACATTATAATTACCTGTTGATGATCCAAATTATTTTTAACCTACAAGAATACCAGCACCCCCGTCACTTCCCTCCTCATTATTGAAAAGCCAACATTTTAAGGAAGTTATTTAGTTCCTTAGCTTCTGATTCACAGATATCTAGAACAGGAAATCAGAACAGAGGCCACAGAAAAGTCCAGTCCTAGGAAGTGGGGAGCGAGATGAGGAGGAGAGTGGAAGAGAAGCGGAGGGGAAGCAGCTGATGTGAGCTTAGAAACAGGGAGATGTCTTTGAGAGGAGGAAAACAAGAGCGGCCCAAGTGGAGTAGTTACTTATGCAGTGGTTGATGAGATGGTGAGTGTACAGTCACCTCCCAGACTGCTTGGAGCAGCTCAGTGATGTGATCAATGTATTAAAATTTCATTGTCCTATACATGATAAATTCAAAGTACCTTTACTTTTTATGCTCAAAACACAAGGACACTTTCTACAAATCAAGATCTCAGTGTCCCTGTCCAGTACCCTACCCACAAAATCCTCCCCTCCACATTATTTGTAGGAGCCTCCGAAAGAGTCCTCAGTGCTTACAAAGAACTGCCCACTAGTCATCAGATGTTGTCTTCTGTGGTCAGGGACCATTCTCCTACTGCAGGAGCCTCTTGGTTGCCACTGTTAGCCCACCCTCAACAAAATATGTGACTCCCTGGCTCACATGTGGAAGCTAGGATGCTGATGGCTGTAGTAACATGAAAAACCAAAATGGATGACCTGGATGTGGACCCCCACCTGTCCTCTCATTCAAATTCTGCTCATGTTAGACAATGAGCAAATTAAATAACTCTCTGGTGATAAGTTCTTTCCACACTTCAATTCTTCCTCTGTTTCCTCTAATCTTGATTTCTTCATAAACTTGTCTTGAAAGCAAAAGAAATCTGATCTTGAAATGGATTCCTGTTCTGGTTTTTGAGGTCTGCCAATAATTTGTACCATCTAAGGGCATCAGAAGCAGCTATTTTGACCATAACCAGATGGCTGCAGCTTCCCAAATTATCTGTATCTTCAGTGTAACATTTTTTTTTTCATTTGTTTTATGGAACTTTTTGTGAGTCTATTGGTATCTTTTATTTCAGCAACAAAAATTCCCCCAAGGAACATCTTTTCAGCCTCCCCCTCAGCTTTTTCCTAATAGTTGAAATTGTGAGGTTAAAATATGAATTGAATAATCTGTCCAACTTTATAATGCTGCAAAGAAACATCAGTAACTTTCCGGTAAGACATTTTAATTTATACAGATGAATTTAGTCTGGATCCAGTATCTACTTAGCTCAACATTTGCACTTACCCCCTCAAACACACACACACAAACAAGCAAATAAATTTTAATAATATATGCTTTGTGTGCATATATATATACACATAATAACTTACGTAAGATTTTTGTCATTATTGTTTTTGTTTGTTTAGGCTTGGTTTCATTATTTTGTTGTTGAGTTTGTTTGTTTGTTTGTTTGTTTGTTTTGGTACCAGAGATTGAACTCAGGAGCATTTGACCACTGAGCCACATCCCCAGCCCTATTTTGTATTTTATTTAAAAACAGGGTCTCACTGAGTTGCTTAGCACCTCGCTTTTGCTGAGGCTGGCTTTGAAATCAAGTTCCTCCTGCCTCAGCCTCCTAAGCTGCTGGGATTACAGGCATGCACCACAGTTTGGTTATTTTTGAGACAGGATCTTGCTAAATTGCCCAGGCTAGCCTCAAACCCATGATCCTACTCTTGTCTTAACCTCTAGAAAACCTGAGATTACAGATGTGTGCTGCTGACTTGTAAGTTTTATATATGGCTAGAGAGAAGATTGATATAGATATATAGAAAGGTATAGATAGATACAGAACATTAGAGAAATAAGGTTATACTGATGCCTGAATTTCACCTAAAATTGAGAAGACAATCAACTTTGGGCTTATTACAATACACAAGTTAAAACTGCAGTTTTTTCTAAAAATTTGTGTGATTGGGAGGGGATTTAAGTGGGAATACCATAATTACTGCTTTTGGAATAAAATTCATGAGATTATTGTGTTCTCTCCCTCTCCCTCCCCCTCTCCCTCCCCCTCCCTTCTCCCCCCCCCCCCGACATGCCCTTCTTTAGAAATGACAACAACCTCTATATTCATCTCTTCTTCACCAAGGGCAGGGATAGAAGATGGTGACAGAAGTTTACACAAGACCAGTAGAACTATCTTTTGTGTCCGTGTCCGTCCCACCCCTTCAGCCAGATCTTTGTGCAGGCTGGTGTTTCTTTGGCAACACAGTGATAAATAATGGAGCCTGCCCTGGGAAAGGCTGTGACTGGCAGTTAGGGAGGAGGAAACTAGACAGAAAAGGGAAGATCACTGGCTGTCAGATGGGGTGGAGAACTTAGGGTGGAGAATGTTATTGTAGAAGCAAAGAGGTTAAATTATTAGTCTGCATTTTTCTACACCTGATATCACTTCTTATGTATGTATGTATGTATTATGTATTATGTATGTATCATGTATTCTTAAGTATGTGTGGGAAAGATCGCCCAACATAGAGGAGAGACTGATCTGGGGAGTAGCTCAAGATCATTCACTAAACTTCTTTGGGCCCTTATTTGCTCCAACTGTGAAATCAAGAACAATTCCTTATTATTTCTCTAAGGCAACTCTGAGAGTTTGAGATGCTAATGTGCTGGTCTTTAAACATTTCAATTTTGCATTGTCAAGACAGACTGGATCATGCTGAGGTTTAAAAAAAAAACTAAACTAAGATCTCTGTAACTGAACATGACACACATTGATTTTTCTCACAAGTCCATGCAGACAGGACAACTCTCCAGAGCAGCTCTCTTCCAAGACTCAGAGTAGCAATACCTGCCCCTTAGATCTTGGGACCACCAGCTCAGTATCAGTACTCCTCCACAGCTTCAGTGTCAGGAGAAAAGAACTCAGAGAGACAGTCACCATCCTTCACAACCTTGGCCAAGATTGGCATGTGATGTCTCCCAAATGTAAGGAGAGCAAAGAAGGTACAGTTTTCACAGGCAACCTGGAGAACTGAGAACTAAAATTCTCTTCCGCACAGTTATGTCAGGAAGTACAGGACATACACTTTAAATGATATAAAATATTTAAAAGCATAAATAATAGTTGAGGAAATTACCAATATTCCTATAAGTCCATAAGAAGTAAAATCTTTGTGTCCAAGACTCAACTACATGCTAAGGGGACTGAAGAGAACTCTTAAGTGATAGTTTCATCTCTCAAGGAGCTTTCAGTGTTGTCACAGAGACAAAAATCTGCCTCAAAGAGTAGGGGCAGCTAGAAATAGTGAAAAGAGCATCCTACCAGAACCACAGTTCTTAGATTCTAGTACCAGCTCTGTCACTTAGCATAAGCAAGTGCCTTAGCCATTCTCGGGTTCCTCCTGTGAAAACCAAGCATCTACTCCATCCACCCTACAGGGCTGTGATGAGGGTCAGGGGGGATGACACACTTGTCTGAGTATCATGGATGAGAAAGTGTTCTCCACACATGAGCTATAATCGCAGAACATTACAAGGCAGAACCATAATGGCACTAATGGGTCTATATAACCATTCATTTAGAAACTCTATGCTTTACATTATATTACTCCTGGAGTATAGCTGTGGACTTAAACAGGAAGAGAGAAGGAAGAGACACTCAATTACATGTGTTGGGAGCAGTGTGAAATGGAGGAACTGGATTCCTAAGCATGACAGATATAAGGAAGGCAGGTCTGAGTAGCACAAATGGTTTCTGAGAAATAGTGTCAGAGAAATCTGAGTAGTTGTAAGGAAGGGTCCACTAATGGAGAAGTTGTGAAGGCAGGTTGACAAGAGTGGCCTAGATCTAGTTGTTAATAGGACACAGTAGGGTCTTTGATTGGAAAGTGACATGACAATAAATGCTGTTTAATGAGATTAGACAAGATATTAATGACAAAAAATGCTGTTTAATGAGATTAGACAAGATATTAAGGATGGTTTGGAGTAGAGAGGGGCTGGGAGCACATAACATCCTGTCTTGAATGGAGCCAGAGAATGGAAAGAAAACTTAGCTGTGAAGACAAAATCAACACATTTGTCACTGATTAGATAAGGATAATGGAAAGAAGAGGGTCAAAGATGCCCCCAAGTTTGCTTCTAGAAGATAACAAAAACTACTTTGCACCTTTTATCATCAGATAAGGAAGCCCATCTTAAATATTTGACACGTGGAAATCCAGTAATTACTTAATAAAATGAGAGCTAAAGACAAATTGTTTGTTTTTATCTATTTAAAGTGACCACATGAATTCTCATTAGAAAAATGGAATGTAATTAAGATTTGAGAAGTATAGATTGCACCTCTGCTCCAGCACCTCCCCCTCAATGGCCAGTTACCTCTGTGCAAATCCAGTCGGGCATATCACTAAGGCCTTGGAGAGTCTGGCCATATCACATCTTTTTGAACCTGGAACTCACTGCAGTTCCTCATAGACTTTCATGTTCCCCATACCCAACTGCATCAGGCTTTCACAAGCAGGCCTAATACTTTCTCACCTCCATATCTCTTGTTTCTCCAGACCCCCTACATGGAATGTTCCTTCCCTCTTTTCTGTGAAGAAATGTGGCCGTGTCTGGTCTTATGCCTCAATGTAATTTTATGCCTCTAGCATGCAGCTTGATTCACTTGGTTTGAGATTATGACTAACTGAATATAGTTTCCACTATCTCTAGGGGTAACCAACTCATCCAGATTTGACATGCACCATCCCTATTAACCAAAGAACCACATCCCAGAAAAAAACTATCCATCTCAGACAAATTGGGACAGATGGTTACCCAATGTCTTGCTGCGTCACAAGCCAAATGACCCACACACTGCTGAGCACAGTGAACTAAGTGTATACTCACCCTGTGTTTAAGTGGTCTTTCTCTAGGCACTTTATTTGTATTTTTTAATTATCACAGCTGCCAACAAGAAAGATGTTACTATTACTCCATTTTGCAGATGAGGAAACTGAGAAATAATGAACTTAGTAGTACGCATATTTGGGAAATAGCAAGGCTAAGATTGGAACCCAGGAAATCTGATTTTTGGCCCCATTTCAGTGTAGACTCAGATATCAGAGAAGTTGGAGCCAGGCTAATGTTTCTCCATGTTTGTCCTTCAGCCAAATCTTACTTTTCTTAATAAGAACCACATATTCTACATTCTAGAAATGGCAAGGACTAGTTCCTATGTGTTCAGTAATGTTCCTTGAATTGAGGTTAACTGGTTGATAACTACCTAATGTGAAAAATAAGAGAAATACATCAAGGGTAAGGGAGCCATGAAAGAGAAATATTAACTAATTTTCAACAACACTACAAAGGAGAAAGGATGGCAATGATGCTTTTAGTTAGAGGTTAAGATAAAATTGCACCCAGTCTGACTCTCTCCTAAGTCTCACCTCCTTTCAGTCAGTTGGAAACCAGGCCCTTTTTGCAACATTTTCTCAGAACATTTCCAAGTATTACTTCTCATTATTCTTATATTATTCCATTTGCATTTTAAGCATACAGTGTAAAGACTTGAAAACAATGAAACATGCAAATAAGGAAGCTGAAAGTGTTCTTTGAAAAGTTAAGTGATGAAAAGTAATGGCATTCAAGTTCTTTAAATGCAATACATTATCTCTTTAATCGACTTTTCTACCTTCCCCCTGCTTTTGTTACGCTCTGTCTTCAAATAAAATATTCCACAATAGGTTTTTGTAGGGAAAATTAACTTTTAAAGTTTGAATTATTTATTTTTAATCTTATAAACATAATGTCTTTCTTGAAAGAAAAAAAGTTTAACCTGAGCAGACAATTGTATGACAATTCTCTATCATTGCTTTCTGAGGGATTACATAATTAAGAGATGCATATAATAGTGGATATTCTTAAGCTTTGGGCTATTATGAGGGTCAAAGTCTTTCTCACTTTCCAGGCCAGTGATAGTGACTTGAATTCCACTAAGGACATTTTTAACCAATTAGGTCATCACATAGCCATTCGGGTTTCATTGTGAAGAGGTACCATTTATATTTTCTGTTTACATAAAATTAGCTTTCAAATTATTATCTTTCATAATCTGCAAACTCTGAGAAGAAACCATTTCTGCTCTATTTGCCCACTTTTTAAAAAGTGACTTCAATGGTCCTCCACAGGGATCAGTTCAATATAAGTGTATCTTCATGGCGACAATAGGGAAAGACTCAACAAAACATTCTTCAAGGGTGCTGAATGGTCAATAAGGTCTGGGTATCTACTGTTAGGTAAGTGAGCAGAACTGTGCAACCAGGGCATGTCTTATGTGAGCTGTGCCACAGTATTCTCTTAGCCTGGAGCTCCCTTCCATGATCCTCACTTCTGAACCACAGCCAGACTCTTTCTAGATTCTGCTCATGAGTAGATTATTTTGGAGAGCATTAGTCCTCAGGTAACATGTTTTCTCGAGGAAGATGATATACCTCAGTTAGAAAATTCATAAATACAGACCTCATGTGAAACATGACATAGATTAAGCTTTTCTTCCCCTCTATCTTTGAGATTTTATAATCTCTCCATTCTGCAATTTTGCTTGCCCCTGGCCTTTCTCCCTGAAGGGGTTCTCTCCTTCTACTTTTCCTCCCCTGACAAACTAGTCTCACAGGTTTGTTCAATCTTTTCCTCCCAGAAGTATTTGAATTTTAAATACTGGAAAACAGGGCTCCCCCATGGATGATAAAATTAATGATAAAATTAACATATACTTATTTCATAAAATTTAGAAAATTATAAGGAAGAAACATAAATTACTCATTATTCCACTACCCAAAGATGGAATATATCCTTCCAGATTATTCTGAAAGCTAACATGCATTTTATGAATGAGACCCTCCATATAGTACGTTATAACCTGATTTCCCACTATACGATGGAGTGAACAGGAGCGTGCAAAGCTCTTTTTTAAAGTGCCTTAATAAATGCTAGCAGAATGTGAATCTAACATTTTGTTTTTTTCCTGATAGAAAAAGACCTGCTGCACATTCTCTCTTTGCACCTCGCCACCACCAACAACATTTAGTTAAGAAAGATGTGGAGAAAATTCTTTTATTCATTTAGTAAATCAGTTCACTCCCCACATAAAAGTCAGAACAATTCCTCAGACATGAAAGGTCCAGTTTCCTTCACACCCTGGGCTTCCCCAGGGCAGATAGCAGACTTTTTGTTTTCTTCAGTGCTGGGAGAATGGTCATTATGGATTCACACAGTGGGCCCTGGCAAACTGATCACTCCTGTGTTTTGTCTCTAGAAAACTGTTCTTATTTCTTTGATTAGTTCCTCCCCCTTTATTTTTGTTGTTTCTTTATTCAGAAGATGTTGGAACTTCCTGCTTGGTGCTCTTATCTCGGGTGTTGTTGTATATTTCCATTTCTTCTTCTTATGGCTTTATGTGCTGAGCAAGTTCTTCTACTTCCTTTTCCAATTCTTGCACTAAATTATCTGTATACAAGCAATAATATTTTCATTCTTTAGGAACTTTTAGTTTTTATGATTGCTCTTATTTTATGTAATATTTTCTGGACTTTCTCTGAGTTGTATGTTGTTGTTTGTTTTATTCTGTTTCCTAAATGATCTTAGTTTCCTTTGGGCTTAGTTTAGGTTTGTTTTTGTTTTAGTTTTGTTGTTTGTTTTGTTTTTTTTTTCTTTTCTGTTTCTCTTGATCCTTATTTTCATGGGATTAATTTCCTTCCTGCTTCTTGGCTATGATATCATGGTTAAGAAAAGGGGATTAAGTAGCTGCTGAGGGTTCTGCTGCTGCTACATAAATCAATCTGTTTCTTGAAAGATCTCTTACTTGAGTAGGAAACCTAATGGAGAAGAATGTATCCATGGGTAAAACATCAACTAGCAGGCCCTGTTTATGGGTGAGGGTTGGAAGGCAACTCAAGGCTAAGACCGTATTCATGACCCAGTCTCTAAACAAAGAAGGACTTCCACACCAAAAACCCTTGCTTTCTTTCAGTGGTGAGGTCAATCATTTAAGACATGAAGTCTCAGAATAATTTCTGGGAATAAATGACTCTTTAAGTATCTAGTAATAAAAACCACTGTGCCAGGTTTTTGGGGGAAGGCACACATTATTAGTACAGGTACACATCTCTTAGTTAAACTCTGAAATCCCAAAATCTAAAAACCAAATGTCATTCCTAAATTTGGACCTAACTGACTCTTCAGGTGGCAAACCTAAACTGAACTGAATGCAGCTATTTATTTATCTTCTTAGTGTGAATGGCTTAGTGTAAATCATGTAAAGAATAGGTCTTTATTTATCTACTTAGTGTAAATAGCCACAGGAATCACTAGAGAAATAGAAAAGGGTTTCATCAGGAGGTGCTGCCCTAGACCTTTCCCAAGTGTTATTTTAATATATGAAATATATATTCCTCTAAAACATCTTTCTTTCAAAGGGTCTTCTCAAAAGACTGTCACTCAAAAGGTAATCTGAAGATAAAACTGATTTCTACTTTTAAAACTGTTGTGTTTTAATATTTTCTTTGTTACCTTTGTTAGTTGGTTTTGATTTTTTTCAATTTATAGCTATGAAGTTTTCAAGACGGAGTTTTAGCCAGGATACTCCATTTATATACAAATAGAAAAATTATTAACAATCAATTAAGTTTTTTGTTTTTTATCACTTAAAATTGATTACATTGAGTTTTTTGTTCCCTTATTTGTTTCTTCTATGCCTATACCAGCTTTCCCCTTTTGTTTTTGTTTTATGTGCTGAGGATCAAACACAGGGCCTCATACTAGGAAAGTACATGCCACCCATGAGCTACATCTCCAGTCTGCCTGAACCAATGTTTTTTAAAGAACTATATCTATTCCTCTTGTCATAATGTGTAATAGTAAGGCAACCTGACTTAAAATCTGTAGCAAAATACCATGGTTGAAAAAAAAAAATATGAAAATGAAACTTGCACTTAGAAATCGTTCCTCACCCAGAAATAGTCACATTTGCCACATATAATTCACCAGTTATCTCAGCTGGGCAGAATCATTTTTCCAGTTCCATGTGGAGACATAAGGAGGAACCCAATTAGCCTCCCTGTTAATAGAGCCCAAAGCTATTAATAATAAATCCAACACACGGTTTAATTTTTTAAAAAAATGAGAAACTATTGTCAGACAGAAATCACCTAATATAAAAGTAATTTATAATGCACACCCTAATTAATAATTTACCTTCTAAGAAAAATATTATCAAAAGTAATTATAATTAGAACATAGTATTTCTTTTTAAGGATAATAAGATAATACTCAAAGCTAGGGTAATATTGAGTAACAATTCAACTAATATTATCATGTCTTTCTGTCAAAAATTATGATGAATGTTTAATGCTATTTTTTTTCAAATATAGAGGTTCCTTTGCCTTAGCTGACAGTCAATTAAACTGGTAATTGTGACTTTGCAAATGGCAAAAACTTCTAAAAATGGTCTGATATAATTCTACCTAAGAAGGATATCCAAATGCTTAAAGCTTGGATGAGAGATGAAAATTGGTTTAAGTTTGGGCATATTGAGTTACTGACCTAGAACCAATTCTGCACTAAACAAGAGACTTCAAGAAAGAAGATTAAACACAAACAGCCTCCCAGAGGAAAGAGCATTATAAGAACAGGGACTCTGCACACTTTCATTATCATATCCCCAGTTTCTTGCACAGTACCAGGCAAAATTTCACACTTAAAAATTATATTTTGCTTGAGAAAATGAAAGAATAAAGAATTATAGAAAAATGTATGAATATTGACAGTTGTAGAAGGAGCCCACTACCTTAAGGAACCGGAAAGACTAAGTTTCCCCAACTGCAGCAAGTGCTGCAGGCTGTCAGCTCTCAGTGGGTGGCCTCCTCAGGGCTTGCAGAAGGTAGAAAGACCAACCTCACCCAAGATCACACCCTTTGCCCAGGGTGGCCCTTCTCCACAGATAGATCTGTGTGAGTATGAAGGGCACAGCCTCCTGTGTCACAGGTCTGAAAAGGTTATCCATGATTTGCAAATTCTCTATAAGATTGTCTGAGAACTCAGCTGAAATTGATTCTTAGTTCAATCTTCTCTCTGCCCAATCCTGCCTCCTTCCAGAGATATTAATCACAAAAGAACTCCCTAACAAATACCTTATTTGCTAATCCTCAGAGTCATGTCCCAGGGAACCCAACCTGTGACCAGATGTACACTTTAGTTGAGAAAATTGAAAATTTGGAAAAATAAAATGTTTTTAAAGCACAATTTCCTGAATCCTCTATTCTATTATCCAATTTACAACTAAATTCAGTAAGTCAGTAAAGAAGGCTGGAGAAGGAAGAAGTCAGTTGACAGACAAGCATCACCAGGAGCAGATCATCAGGAAATGCCACATTGCTAAAAGCCAGTCTTTCAAAGCAACTGTGGACTTAATTTGCTTGACGTCTGGGAGATAAGATGCCCCAAAAGAATATAATACGGTCCCTGACCATAGGGATTTAGGTATCCAACAGGCCTGGATTGGAATCTTCTCTCTACAATTTACTGGTTGAGTGAATTTAGGCAAGTTTTTTGACTTCTCTAAGCTTTAATGTCAAAGATAATAGCCAGTGAAGTTATTGTGAAATATTTAAGAAAGTCCCTGGCACATAGTAAGCACTCACTAAATGGTAGACATACTTAATTTACCAAAAAAAAATGATTACTAAGAAAGCAGAAAGATAATGACCTTTGATTGTCAGTCTCCCAACCTGAAAACAATGACCATTATTGTTGCAAAGGAGAAAATAATCATCTGCACCTTGGTTTTCAGTGCTCAGAAATGAGAACCCTGTGTGTTCATAAGGAAACAGAGGAAGAAATATGAGAGAACCCCAAACCTGTTTGCTTCTGGAAAGATGATGAATGGATGGGGTATTCCCATTTCCAGAACGTTGTCAAGTATATGCATGACTTTTGGAATGTAAACTGAACTTTTATACCCACATGCAGAGAGCATGGACAGCTCATCTCCAGGGAAGATTATGTCCTTAAAACTAAGCATGGGTAACTTGCAACTTCCACCATGACAGAATAAGGAGATGGGAGAAATTTCTTTTTCCCAAAATCAATTATAAAGTTGGACAAAGCTGTCAAAAGCAGCCATTTCAACAGTCTGGAATTTTACTGAAGTCATACCACAAAATGCGAAGAACTTATTCACAAAATTTACCTAGCACTGGGTAAGAACAGCACATGTCTGGCATTTTGCCCAGAGCTGCTACCTCCCTCCTCCAATTCCCACTCCAGTAGTCCAACTAGAGTGGAGAAAGCCATGAAAATAATAAGCCTTGCTGTTGCTGCTGCTGCTGCTGCTGCTGCTGCTGCTGCTGCTGCTGCTGAGGGCTTCCCTGATTTCAAGCATTTTTAGTTGGAAAGAAGACCTTGGTGACAAGGGAAGGTTAGGGCTCCCTTGGCCTGAGGTTGCTAGCCCTTTGGAGGTAAGCAGTGAACTGGCAAACTAACCCAGAGTTTTAACAAGGGAGTTAGAAAAAATGAGACCTTCAGAGAGGGCAAAACAAACTCTTCAAATGCCCTAAGTTAACTAGAGGTTATGTACATGCACAGTCACCCATACATTCTTGGTTGACAAGACCTGCATGTTGGCACACAGAAAAGACTCAAAAGAACTGATGCAGTCTTGAAAATAACCTGAAATTTGAATGCACTCCCCATCCCACACCCAATCCATCAGTAGAGAATTTAAGGTACACTGGTTCAAGGTGTTCAAGCCTCTAAACAATAGTTGGCTAAACACTAAACCATTTAGACACAGAGATGATTCTAGAAAGTCAAGCTTCAAAATAAAAATGATAAAAACAAACTGAGTAGAGGCATCTGGAGCCATATATTGCAGGGGTGACAGACTTCCCAGACTTAATCTAGGCAAGTTATTATACAAACAAGTAAACAAATGAAAACAAATTCTTCGCATGAAAGAATCAGAATCCAGAGTTGCTATAAGAGATTACCTACAATGTCCAATATTCATCAATAACAACAAACAAAAACATTAAGACAAGCAAAGAAACAAGAAATTATTACCTATACTCAGGGGAGAAAACCACTTAATAGAAAATGTCTGAGAGATAGAGATGTTGGGCTTAGCAGACAAACCCTTGAAAGTAGATGTCATAAATATATTTAAATAACTAGAAGAAACTGTATTTAAAGAATTCAAGGAAAAATATGACAATGCTTTAGCAAACAGAGAATCTCAAAAAAAGAGATACAAATTATAAAAGAAGTAAAAGAATATTCTGAAGTTGAAAAGTACCATAACTGAAGTAAAAAATTCATTACAGGGTTTCAGAAGATTTGATATGAATAAACATATGGAAACATGATCATAGATTACTAGAAATTATCCAACTAAAGAACAAGAGGAAAAAAGATTGATGGAAAATGAAGAGTCTCAGATTCCTATGGGGCCCTCTCAAGCATATCAAAATAGATGTAAAGTTTGTTTAAGAAGGAGAAAGACAAGGAGACTTACAAAACTTGAAGAAATAGTGGCCAAAACCTTCCCAAATTTAATAAAAAATGTTAATCTACAGATCAGTAAGTTCAATTAACTTCAATTAGAATAAACACTGAAACATCTGCACCTAGAAATATCAGAGTCCAACTCTTAGATGGCAAACAAACAGAAAATCTTGAAAGCATCAAGAAAGAAATGACTCATCTTGCATAGGTAAACATCAAGGCAGTTAATGACTACCTTCTCATCAAAAACAAAGAGGCCAAAAGAAAGTGGAATGACAACTCAAAATACTAAAATGACTGACGTGTACACTTGCAGTAGCTAAATTTTATGGTAGCTAAATTATAAGTTAATAAATCTGTTGAAACAAAATCAGTTTAAGGGTGAGACCACAACATAGGCATACCTGGGACCATTCCTGGGAAGAGTCAGCCTCTCTGGTTCTCTCCTTCTACTTCCTCCTTTGACTTTTTCCGAGCCTCCCTGCTTTTTTATCCTCCCTCATCATCCCTCACTTCTTCCAGAACATGACTTCTGTGGCAGCTATAACCCATGGAAATTGCTCAAGACCAGAAATAATCCTCAAAGATAGAGAGGCTCCAACTCCTGTTTGTGAATTATAGAAATCCTCAGAGGGGCCTTCTCTGTATTCAGATCTTCCTCATTTTCTTTTGTAATGAATTTCTATTTCCAATTATAAGTCTGATTTCATAAATCTTTAACAAAAGGAGGGGGAGAGAGATAACTATGACTAACTAATTTCAAAGTGCCTAGCATTCAAAGAGAGACAGTTTAAGAAATCTAAAGGGGAGTTTCCATTTACATGGTTGGCCATGGTTCAGCGATTTAGCATCACAGTTTTCATGCAAATCTAGATAATTTAGCATCATAGTAAAGTCATTAATGGTATACTTTTGTTATTTATGCCAATATTTTCTATGGAAAAAATAACTTCATTTACTTCTATGCATTCATTAGAAGTGGGTAAAGGGCAATGGTTCTTTGAAAATTGACATACACTGAAAGCTGAAACTTTCTGTAAGAATAGTCAGATATGGGGAAATTTGGGCAGCCTTTCAAATCAAAACTGAACATGACAGATAGGGGCTAGCATCAGGTGGAAAAAGTTACGCAGTGTTCTTGGAGCCTGGTGCAGACACTGTACTGCGTAAGCTGGTACACTTGGTTGGTGCAGTATGCTACAGGGACATTCAAATTAAGCTCCTTTTTACAGTGCTGAAAGGACATAATGTGATACAGGCTTCACAAAACAAACTTTTATCAGAAATGAAATATCAATTATTACAATTCTACCCAAGCCAGCAGCTTGATCTGGTGGGAAAAATCTAAGGCAGCAGGTCCTAAAAGCAAAGCCTTGGGCTAAGAATCAAGAATTTATTCTGGTTTTACTGTTCAGACGTTATATAACCCAAAACACGGCTTTACTTTCATTGGGCCTCAGTTTTCTCATCTGTAAAATGAAGGCATTAGTCCATCTGTTCCCGTGTCCCCTTCATTAAAATAAATGAAGCTTATAAAATAGTCACCAAGCTCACCTCATTTTTGTTAATTTCTAGCTCATAAGTCATTTTTAAATGTTTGCTCAGGACTGGTTGTTACCCTTCCTGAACAATCTGGCAGGGAACAACTTGTTATAAAATTTACCAAATTATTTATATGGTTAAGGAACTTCCACATCATGACCGGATAGAAAAGAGCTTCAGACTAATATCCACATATCCACAGAATTGCCTTCTTTGAGATATTTTTTCCCTTCTTTTTTTTTTAATTGTGGAATTGTGTCTGGGATTTCATCACAAAATATTCAAAGTATTCCGCTCACTTTTCATGCAATTGTGAAAAGGATTAATGAGATATAAACCGGGATCAATCCACCAGCCTTTCTACCGAGTTATTCACCAACTTTGTGCCTCATAAAATCTACCCCTTATGCTCCTGACATTCTTTTGGAAGGAATTTCTCTACCTCAGCAAGACATTTAAGGAAATGAATCTTGCAAAAGCAAAGAGGTAGAGGATCTACCCTAGGGTGTTCTGCTTTAGTTTGAGCAGGTAGTCAATGTTGAGCAAAGAGAAACCAGATAAGAGGATAAAAAGAGAAAGAGAATAAATTTACAGATTGAGAATCCACTCAGTTTGCACCCTATATTGAGTGATTACCCTACATTAAGGAACCCCATTGCCCCTACCTTCCCTGAGGAAAAGCTTCTATTTTTGTGTTTTTCTGCCAGACCTCATTGTTGAGAGGTTTATGTTTCAAGCTAGCTATTTCTCTGAATTCTCTCATTTGCATTAGCTGTAGTCTTCTGGCAGCCTGTCCAGTAGAACAGGAACAGGGACATTTACTTGCATGCGGGCTTACTGATTTTGCACAACTTAATAAGCAGGTGAAAGAGAATCATCTTGCAAAATACACATTATCTTTAGATAGTCCTTAGCTGTCAATAGTCAGGCTTTTTAAGGATCACATTTGACAAAAAGCAACGTTTGCTTAACGTTATTGCTCCTTAGAGAAAGTCATGTTGTAATAACTTAATAAGAAACCAATGCTTTATTTCAGCAAATAGATTTTACCCCCTCCTCTTAACTCTCTCTGTAATGTCACTACCAATATTTTTCTAAACAAATTCAATTCTTAATAAATCAATGAGAACTAAATTCCAATAATTATTTTCCATCAAGATTCAAAGTTATTTTACTACACTGGATTTCTGTTAAGTGTATTGATTCTCTCCAAGATTCAGGAAAGGGAGTCAAGATGCACAGCAATTGGACATGATTTGAGGATGCTGTTCTTGAAGCAACTTCTCATGGTCACACATCTCCCCCTTCCCTGACCAAAACTTATACCAGTTCTGTGGTGGGAAGGTTAGACTACCATCTGTGATTTTTAATGAAAAATGATCCCAAGCCATAAGAAGCGGCTAACCCTTACCACAGCAGCTGGGCTCTGTCTCCAAAGAGAGTTATAGGGGAATCATCGCATGCATAGCATTGCTTTGCAAGAATCTGATTAGATACAGCGTGGTAACCAAAAATGTGAATAAGCACAGTATAACTTTAGAAAGTGAGATTTACTATTCTATTCTCAGTTCCACATACTTTCTAGATTTCGTGAGTAGAAAGCCATTGTTTCTCTAACTTTTGTAGAAACAAATTATTTTACTTGATCTATTTAGAAACACAATTATGGAAGGAGGAAAATCAAATGGAGGTATGAAAATCAAAGTCAAGTTTCCTCCCTCACCAACGTGACTAAAGTAAAGCACCAGAACAGGATGGACTCTACAAAGGTAGAATGCATAACCTTTGTAAGAGTGTGAGGTCAGAAAGGAATTGGAGGAAACTAAAATTGTGTGAGGCAGAGAAAGAAAAGTAGCATGTCTAATGAATTTAATGAACTTAAGAGTAACTAAACTTTTCCCACAATGTTTCTTGAAACAAAGCCCAAAAAGTCACACCATTTTAGAAGATCAAGGGAACAAAATCCCATCAAAAGCAAAGATGGGAAAACTAAGGAACCCACAGAGCCCAGGAATTTTGCCACTATTGCAGAATGCAGGCCCCACATTGCCAAATTTTCTCATTTGTTAAGAAATTCTTTCCTCTTTTCTGTGCATGCTGGGGAATCAAACCCAGGGCATGTTAGTCATGTGCTCTACCACTGTGCTATCCTCCCAGCCTTGAAGATGCTAGAAGTCGTATATTAAAGTGCACGACTTGTAAAAGCCTAAACAAAACACCTGTGCATACTAGATGTAAGCCAGAAACCACCTGTTTGCAACATTCTTATTTCACAAAAGGACACTGAAGCCCAAGGAGTTTAAATTCAAAATCAAATAGCTATCTTTGGACAAATATAATTTTCCTGATACTGATTCCGTGTTCTGTCCATGCCCTTCAGTAACTGGCTTACCCTAAATATGTCAACAATAAAAAGATTATGGGAAAGAAAAATAAAACTACAGGCGATAAGACTCTGCCATTCTCGTATTAGCCACCCAGTTTGCAATATGCTGCAAAACAAAAGAATCTAAGCCTTCCCATCAGGCATGCATATGCTAGAAGAAGCATGAAGCTTGTGATATGCAGCCATGGATCTTTTGATACACAGGACACTTCTCAGATTAGACTCTGACTCAAGGGGTGCAAATCATCTTCTTCTAGGATTGTGACACTTTCTCAAAATGACAAACGTGTTGACATAAGGCAATAAACACAACTGACCAGTATTTTCTAAGAAGATTTTACTCGTTAATGCCTTGAAATAACAAATGCTATTTTAAAACATTTAAAAATAACTTATACTGCAGTATTTACTTGTTCTTGTTGAGAACTGCAAACAAAAATAGCCACTCATGAAGACTTGCATAAGATTGTGCTATGATTTTCCAATGAAATCAGGACAGATTCTCTGAGGTCAGAGATTAAAATCCACAAAACAAGTAATGCAAACTAAGAGGGATATGTCATTACTTCAAAGAAAAAAATGTGATATTTTATGTAACAATGTCTTAGTTTACAGTGACTTGCATCTTGTAATTGTATGGGATGAATTATGTATGCATGATCTGCAAAACAGTTGAGGACTGGTGTTTAAGTTGTGTCTTAGAGGAAACTTCAGCAAGAGTTCTAAGATAAGAATTTAAGTAACTAATAATAGAAATATTAGCAGAACAAATAACAAATTTTAGTTTTAAAATGCAAATATTTTTTTTTCAAAGAAGATCTGATACATGTAATTCAGACATTAATATGTTTTTATAATAAAGTTGATAATCAAAGCATGGCTTGGCACATTCACTGACTAAATTTATCATGTATTTCATTTGGAATTGTTATAGTCAACAAATGAAGATAGTTGGAAGAAATTGCTTTAAGAAGGGTTGACTTCATTTCTTATCAAATGTCACTAATTGGTCTACTTTCTGCCATTGCATAGTCTCAGAAGACTCTGGGACTATGAGATGAATTATACTTACTACAGACTATACAACTAAATGTCCTCTTATGTTATCAAAAGGAATCAAATTAGAGCAGCAGTGCATTGTAAATAGCTGGTCACATGATCAGACATTAAACTAGAAGGTCATTTTGTTAGGACGCAGACGCTTAAAAAAGATCTAGGAAGACAGGAAACTGAACCAATAACTAAATACTACCATGATCTCATGCTTCATTTTGGGAAACAGTGTAGAGGCAATAAAGAGAATTTTAGGACTATTTTAGATACAAGTATGCAAGGATGGTGAGCTTGCTGTCTGCAAAGGAGCTAACTGCTCCCTTATAAATGTCAGAACCGACTGCAGAAGGATCCAGGCCAATATAAAATCATCTCAAAAAATAACAGCTATTATTATAGATCATGCTGCAAATGGTATTTAGAATCATACTATCCATACCAATGTAAGTTTCCAAAAGGTAAGTCATGTCGTTCCATTACATTTCAATAGCATATCTCTAACCAGATTCTTAAGGTCCAACATTCAAATAGGAGAAAACCCTGGGACACTATTTTTTACTATATTTCCCATAATGATAAAAAAATTTCTCTTCCAAAATGCCATATTTGTTTAAGAAACATGAAAATTCCAACCTCATATTATAGCATTTGTCACATCTCATGTACATATTCTTTAAAGTCAGAACCAGGTTTTATTTATTTTTACACTTCTTACCACCTAACAATGCTTTGAACAGTGTAGATGTTTAGTGTTTGTAAATTGATAGTCATCAAATCTCCTTTCATTCACCCATTTAATTAATAAAACTACTCATTCAGACAATTCAAATTTTTTATAAAGTAGGAAATGTAAAATGTGTGCTCTTGCCCCATATGCTTTATTTCATACATTTTTACCAATTAAGGTTGCTTGTTTCTTAAACCAAGTGTTCTTCATTCTATGAAGCATGTTTTCTCCCTGAACCTTCTAGATTTAGTAATAATGGGAAAATAAAAGTAATAATTTCAAATTCTGTTTATAACAGAAATATGGCCCGTAAATCCCTTCCTTACATTTAATGGCATGTAAGAGCTCCATCTTCTCATGGAGAACTTACAAGGGTTGCAATACCAATCCCTTGTGTCATGAAACTTAATCCCCCAGCGTCTGGCCAAATTTAAATTGGAACACATCCACTGTGCTTTCATAATCCAGCAAGATGCTAGCAGGAGTTCTGGGACCATTTATCTCATCCTTCTCAGTTAAAGGGGGCCCCTTCTCCCTTTTACCCTGAGAAATATCCCTTGGCATGGTCCCTAAGCTACTGTTATTTTGGATTTTCAGTTAGCAGCTTGAGCTGACAGTGTCAAATTCCGGCTGTGTTAGGGCAGAGACTGTGACCACGCTCTGAGAATCACACCTCTGCTGACTACCCACCTCATCCATCTCCAAACTAATTTTCTAAGCATCATATGGCAATAAAGAGAGATTAGAGTTGGAAGGCAGAAGACCTGGCTTTTGCTCCTAGCTGTCGCTACTTTTGGTCAAATAGAGTAACCCTTTAAATATGATTTCTCATGAGTAAAATGAAGAGCTTGAATAAAATGTTTCCGAAGGTAACTTTCAGAGTTGAAAACCTACAGTCTCAGTCTCTTAGAACCATGATTTTCTGGTCTATTAAATGAAGAGGCTGTCAAGATTAAACTAGAAAATAGAAATATTAGATAAGGGAATTTAACTCATTTGTCACTGCTATAGCTCATGTGGACCAGAACAGTGCCTACCACTTTGTAGGCACCCAATAAATATTTATTGGCCACACTGGTGCTGACCAAGGAGATGATCCAATATTTTGCTTATCTATGATCAGTACCAGCCATCACAGCTGTCCCACACTTTACATTTCACCTACTTTTCTTCGGTGTAATTTAACATCAAGCCTATATTGGAGAGATCCCATAGTTTCTGCTCTAAATCTCTTAAGTCCCTAGGCAGCCATGGTAGAATTGTAGAATTGGTCTGGGTCACCCCATTTCCAATATGGTATACCCAGTTTTTAAATAATGCTGCCAACTGCTGAGAACAACTTTGGCAACTGAAGAACGAAGGCACTTGTTTTCAGATGGCTGCTTGGCAAAGTTTATCAGGGAAAAGCTATCTCCAGTCACCCTCCTGGCCTGAGACACACATTGATCTAAAGTTCTGCATTACTTGAAATGTTTATTGTGAGAAAACATGTCCACTAATTATGCCAATTTTTGTTTTCAGGTATGTATATTCTACTTACTCTGTTTATACTTATTCTTTAGGAAATTTAGGACATTAATTTCCAAAACATTTCCCCCCAAACATGTAATCCTCAGAAACTAGACTTTTATTTCTGTGAAAGAGACCAGTGGGTGGGGGAGGAATATGTAGGAAAATACTTTTGGAAAAATATCACATGCATAACAAACATTGTAATGTTAAAAGTTCTAATAAGTCCTATAGAGAAGAAATGAACTTGTTTTTCTAGCATTTCTCCAATCTTTTGACAAGGAAATATTTTCATTTTCTACTAGAACGAAGGAACTTTTTTTGAGAAATGCTCATAAGTCTCTTCTAGTTAAATATAAAGAAGGAAATACAACAAAATTTACTAAGAAATGGAAACCTTTGAATTCATACTGATAAAAATAATTTCATCTTAAAATTAACCTATAAATAAACTGTCTAATGAGGAAGGAGGCGGTTCAAGCTCTGATTGGTGCTGACATTGAACTGTCCAAAGGCAAGGTCCATTGAGGCACATTTTCTTCACAAGAGAACAGTCTGTAACCTCAGCTATTATAGCCAAGTTAGTGGGTAAGGATCGGGATGCATTTACAGACCAAAACACTAGACTGCCACAAAAGGGCTTCTGACCAATACAGGAATTTTTTCCTAGAGGAGTGCAGACAGGAGACCATCTTCTTCCTGCCAGATAACCCCTCACAGATTCATTTTCGACAAGGTAAAAAGTTTGGTTTTATTTTAAAACTGTTTTGAAACATATATCCACATTGGAGGAAAAACACACATCCTAAATTTATTCCATTTGATATATTTGCACAAGAGCAAGAGGAAAAGCTTGAGTCAAAGACCAATGCAATTGATGGAGATCACATGTGAACCAGAAGTACCTGTTTTAGAGAATGATGTCCACACAAGACTGATTGAGTTAGTGGGTACACTGCCCCTAAGAGTCACACATCTAGCCCCATACCTATCAGGAAATGTTCACAGTTATCTTAGTTGCTTAACATAACTGTAGGTGGCCCTTGGCTTCTGATTTGACAAGAATACTATGGAGTGTTTGGTGTCAGGCACCTGGGCACCTGCACCTTATTAACAGCTCTTCCACAGACCCTCTGCTGCCAGAAATAGGAACAATGCTCTGTTCTCATCCAGAAGATGTTTAATCTCTCTAGTAGAAAGACCAATCAGATGTAGAAAAAACCAGGATCAAATTTCTTGCTTCTATCCTGGTGCAGTAGTGCTGAAACTTGGGGGCTGAAGCAGGAGGATCACAAGTAAGCGGCCAGTCTTGGAAACTTAGCAAGACTCTGTAACAAAATAAAACAAAATGGGCTGGGATATAGCTCAGAGGTACAGTGCATGCATGAGGTACATGCATGAGGCCCTGAGATCAACCCTTAATACTGGGGGTTAAAAAAGAGGCTTGCTTCTGTGGTAGAGTCTTCATCTGTATTGTGGGAACTCACCATGCAATTTGGTAATTGGTTGTAGGCAGGGAGAGATCAAAGCTAGAGACTGAAATTGACATTCATTGAGAGCAGTTCACAGAACAGTGTTGATCACAGCAACAAGGAGCAAAGGAAAAACAATATTTTTACAAGACACAAGAAGGCTTTTGTAGTAGATGGTTAGTCCTTGTACCAAATTCATTGTAACTAAATCCCCAAAGTCCAGACTCTTAATTTCAGGACATAAAACATCTTCATTGTACAGATCTCTTCATTGCATTGTCTACCCATGCATCTTCACATCGGATAGCCACTAATAATACCAGCTGACATTTTACTGAGCTCCTATTATATACCCTGAAACATGCAAAGCACTATTCCTACATAACTCAGTTACTCTTCACTGCAAACCAGTAAGGTAAATAATGTTACCCTCCATATATATAGAAAAGGGTCAGGCTTGAAGAAGTTAAATAACTTACCCAAAGTTATACTGCTAGGAAGCAAATGATGGCGGCATGCTGAAGCCAAACACTGACTGACCAATGGCCCTGCTCCTAATCACAAAGTCAGGCTGCTTCGATGAACAAAGTTTAATTTCCTGCAACACAACCTCCAAGGTATACACCCATGTACGAAAACCAAGCAGATCCCTCCATCTTTCCCGCTGTGAAAGGATGCTAGAGCTAACAGTTTCCTTATCTCACAGCTTTCCTGAAACAAGATACCATTGACTCTGTGGCTCAAGAATCTTCAGAACTTACACTTTCCCAGGCGATCCAACATTTACATTTTCTTGTTTTTGTAAGCAAGACCCTGACACAGTTCATCCATGGTGGATTCAAGTGGTGTCTCCTTGACCTGTACTCTAGCCCTGTATAGTTACATTCATGGTCAGCTTTGCTGCTCCGTTTTACAGGCCTGGGTGTTGTGCAATCTTTATGTTGCATTTAATTGACTGAAGAAAAAGTCTCTTGTCTAGGGACAGGGACCACAGACCTCAATCCTCGAATAAGAGGAATAGTATCTTCCTCTCCTCAGTTGCCTTTGGTCAAATAAGAGCGACAATTTTAAAAACAGCTTGTTAGCTTCATGACAAACAGGTAAACTATCATTTAATCAGTTCTGCTTAGTACAGCAGTTTCCAGGTCTCTAAGGATAGGCCATAGTAACAGTTCTTTGCTGATCTGCTTTACACACACACACACACACACACACACACACACACACACACAAATCTATTAAAAGAAAATCCTTTAGAACAGATGTGTTGACAAATCCCTGTCCACAAAGCAGTTAAGCTATTTAACAAAAATGTTGGTTCAGTATTTGTTCTATCTGTTGTCGCTGTATGTGTTTGCAGAGTCTCAGTGGGGTGCACTGGAGGAGGTTGGGTGGGGAGAACAGAGAAAGAAGCATTAGCAAAACCAGGTGAGGATGAAAGAAAAAAAGCAACAGGAAGCAGTGAGAGGAAGGGAGGGAGAGAGAGAAAGAGAACACCATGCAGGACAGTTAAAACAAAAGTCACAGAGGTAGTTGATAGCAGGAAAATGACACCATATTTGCCCATCAGATGATGTTAATCCCAACAGTTCTTCTCCAAATTTGGCAATCCTAAAATATCTTCCAGACCCTTGCCAGAGCCCAGGCCTCAGCCTAAGGCTGCCCCCACCCACCCAGCCCCAAGACCACCCCTACAGATCTGCACTGGAGCCCAGGTACAGGTCAGACCCAGGACCAACCCTACTGACCCACCCAGGAAGCCTAGCCTGCCTTCATATTGGGTCACTGCAGCCATCACCATAGCCCTCACCACATGGTAGCCTCCACCTTGGGACAACAGACAGGGCCTAGAAGCAGCTGCATCCCCAAACAGGCAGCCATTGTAAAACACACCCTTCCAGCCCCATCTCTGAAAGTGGTTGTATTAATCTTAGGGCACCGCCACTGCTATCTTGAGTTACCTCCACTATTGCCACCACCACCTTAAGTTGCAGAATCATCCATCTTGGGAAGCCAGCCAGGGACTGGAAGCCCAACACCAAGGTGAGGTACAGGTAATCTGCAGGGACGCTACAAGATTATAGGGTAGAAAATGTAATACCTTAGATCTGCACTGCAAGAAAGAAAGACACATAGACAACATGAAAAAAACAAAGGAAAAAAGTGCCCCAAACAAACCAAGATACTACAATAACAGAATCCATTGACAGCACTGTTGATGAAATGTCAGAGAAGGAGTTCAAAATGTACATAATTAAAATGATCTACAAATTAAAGAATGACATAAGAGAGCAAATACAGGCAAAAATTGATCATTCCAACAAAGAGATAAGGAAGCAAATACAGAGAACCATTGATCACACCAACAAAGAGATAAGGGAACAAATACAGGTAGCAAAAAGATTACTTCAAGAAAGAGACTCTGAAAAAAAAAACAGAAATCCTTGAAATGAAGGAAATAATAAACCAAATTAAAAAAATCAATAAAAAGCATCACCAACAGACTAGATCACTTGAAAGACAGAACATCAGATAATGAAGACAAAGTATACAATCTTGAAAATAAAGTTGGCCACACAGTGAAGATGGTAAGAAACCATGAACAGAACATCCAAGAAATATGGGATAGCGTCAAAAGACCAAATCTAAGATTTATTGGGATAGAGGGGGGCACAGAGATTCAAACCAAAGGAATGTATAATCTTTCCAATGAAATAATATCACAAAATTTCCCAAACATGAAGAATGAATTGGAAAAGCAAAAGAGGCTTACAGGACACAAAATTTACAAAATTACAACAGATCTACACCAAGGCACATTATAGTAAAAATGCCTAGCATACAAAATAAGGATAGAATCTTAAAGGCTGCAAAAGAGAGGAAGCAAATCCCATGCAACGGGGAGACCAATTTGGATCTCAGCAGATTTTTCAACCCAGACCCTCAAAGCCAGGAGATCATGGAACAACATTTACCAAGCTCTGAAAGAAAATGAATGCCATTCAAGAATCTTATATCCAGCAAAATTAAGCTTCGGATTTGATGATGAAATAAAAACCTTTCATGTTGAACAAAAGTTAAAACAATTTACAGTGAGAAAGCCTGAACTGCCATTCTCAGCAAAATATTCCACAAGGAGGAAATGAAAAACAACAATGAAAATCAGAAAAGGGAGGAACTACACTAAAGGAAAGGCCAATCAAATGAGAAAACAATTCAAATTAAAAACAAAAATAAACAAAAAGGTCCAGGAATACAAATCATAAATAATAACCCTGAATGTGAAGGGCCTAAACTCATCAACTAAAATACATAGACTGACAGATTGGATTTTAAAAAAAGAGAGAGAGAGAGGAGAGAGAGAGAGTCTGGGGCTGGGGCTCAGTGGTAGAGTACTTGTCTAGCATGTGTGAGGCACTGAGTTCAATTCTCAGCACCACATATAAATAAAAAAATAAATATCCATCAACAACTAAATAAATAAATAAGAAGACCCAACAATATGCTGCCTTGAAGAGACTCATCTCACAGGAAAAGACATCCACAGACTGAAGGTGAATTGGTGGGAAAAAACATCACTCACATGTACTATGTAAACAAGCAGGGGTTTCCATATTCATATCAGATAAAGTGGATTTCAAAACAAAGCTATTGAAAAGGGATAAAAAAGGACATTTCCTACTGGTTAAGGGATTCATATATCAACAACACATAACAATCATAAATATCTATGCCCCAAATAATGGAGCAACTATGTATATTAAACAAACCCTTCTCAACTACAAAAATCAAATAGACTACAACACAATAATACTGGGTGACTTTAATACACCTCTCTCATCACTGGATAGATCTTCCAAACAAAAACTAAACAAAGAAACTATAGGACTCAATAAAGCATCAGACTTAACTGACATAAATACAATATTCCATCAATCAACGAGCAAATACACTTTCTTCTCAGCAGCACATGGATCTTTCTCCAAAATAGACCATATGTTATGCCACAAAGAAAGTCTTAGTAAATACAAAAGAATAGAGATGCTACCCTGCATTCTATCTGACCATAATGGAATAAAATTAGAAATCAATGATAAAATAAAAAATAGAAGCTACTCCCATACCTAATAATATGCCATTGAATGTTGCGTGGATAACAGAAGACATCAAGGAGGAGACAAAAAAATTCTTAGAGGTAAATGAAAACTTTGTACAACCTATCAAAATCTCTGGGACACTATGAAGGCAGTGCTAAGAGAAAATTTCATTGCATTAAGCTCATTTACTAAAAGAAGAAAAAGTCAACAAATAAATAATCTGATATTACATCTCAAAGCCCTAGGAAAAGAAGAACAAACAAACACTAAAAGTAGTAGAAGACAGGAAATAATTAATATCAGGGTGGAAATCAATGAAATTGAAACAAAAGAAACAATTTTAAAAATTCACAAAACAAAAAGCTGGTTTTATAAAAAAATAAGTAAAATAAAACTGACATTTAGCCACCCTAATGAAAAGAAGGACAGAGAAAACTCAAATTACTAAAATTTGTGATGAAAAAGGAAATATGACAGATAGTACTGAAATACAGAAGACAATTCAAAACTATTTTAAAAATTTATACTCCAGTAAAATAGAAAACCTCTAAGACACCAACAAATTTCTAGAGGCATATGATCAACCCAAATTGAGTCAAGAGGACATGCACAATTTAAACAGATCAACTTTAAGCAAGTAAATAAAGATCTCATCAAAACTCTACCAACCAAGAAAAGCCTGGGACCAGACAGACTCACAGCTGAGTTCTACAAGACCTACAAAGAAGAATTAATACCAATACTCCTCAAATTATTCCATAAAATAGAAAAGGAGGGAACCCTTCTAAACTCATCCTGATACCAAAACCAGGCAGAGACACATCAAGGAAAGAAAATTTCAAACCATTATCCCTGATTAACATGCATGCATACATTCTCAATAAAATTCTGAAAAATTCCATACCAAAACATATTTTAAAAACAGTGCACCATGATTAAGTAGGATTCATTCAAGGGATGCAAGGTTGGTTCAACATATGGAAATCAATAAATATAATTCATCACATCAATAGATTTAAAGATAAAAATCATATGATTATACCAATTGATGCAGAGAAAGCATTTGACAAAATACAGAAGGCTTTTATTTTCAAAACACTAGAAAATTTAGGGATATTAGGAATACATCTCAACTTTGTAAAAGCTACATATACTAAACTCAAGGCCAATATTATTCTAGATGGAGAAAAATTGGAAGCTTTCCCTCTAAAAACTGGAACAAGACAGGGATGCCCTCTTTCACCACTTCTATTCAACATAGTCCTTGAAACTCTAGTCAGAACAATTAGATAGATGAAAGAAAAAGAAAAACTCAAATTATCATTATTTACTGATGACATGATTCTATACTTAGAGGATCCAAAACACTCCACTGTAAAATTTCTAGAATTAATAAATGAATTCAGCAAAATAGCAAGATATGAAACAATACCTATAAATCAAATGCATTTCTATACATCAGTGATGAATCCTCTGAAAGAGAAATTAGAGAAACTACCCATTCACAATAGCCTCAAAAAAATAAATACTTGGGAATCAATTTAACAAGAGGTGAAAGACCACTACAATAAAAACTACAGAACACTAAAGAAAGAAATTGAAGAAGACCTTAAAGATAGAAAGAACTCCCATGCTCTTGGATAGGCAAAATTAATATTGTCAAAATGACCATACTACCAAAAGCACTATACAGATTCAATATGATTCCTATTAAAATCCCAACATCATTCCTTATAGAAATAGAAAAAATAATTATGAAATTTATTTGGAAAAATAAGAGACCTGAATAGCCAAAGCAATTCTTAGCCAGAAGAGTAAAGCAGATGTTATCACTATACCAGACCTTAAACTGTACTACAAAGCTATAGTAACAAAGCAGCACAGTATTGGCACCAAAATAGAGTTGTAGACCAATAGTCCAGAATAGAAGACACAGAAACAAACTCACATAAATACAGTATCTCATACTAGACAAAGGCACCAAAAAACATACATTGGAGAAAAGATAGCCTCTTCAACAAATGGTGCTGGGAAAACTGGAAATCCAAATGTAGCAAAATAAAATTAGGCCCCTATCTCTCACCATGCACAAAACTCAACTCAAAGTCAATCAAGGACCTAGGAATTAGACCAGAGATCCTGCACCTAATAGAAGAAAATGTAGGTCCAAATCTTCATCATGTCAGATTAGTCCCAAACTTCCTTAAGAAGAAATAAAATATATTAAAATATAAGAAATAAAATAAAATATATAGAGCAAGAAATAAAATCAAGAATCAATAAATGAGATGAATTTAAATTGAAAAGGTTCTTCTCAGCAAAAGAAACAATTAATAATGTGAAGAGAAAGCCGAAATTTTAGGAGCAAAAAAATGATAGATGGAGTTCTTATTTTCCTATTCATATCCCTTTAATTTCTTTCATTTGTCTGAATAGAAGTAGTGAAAGAAGGCATACCTGTCCTGTTCTAGTTTTTAGAGGGAATTCTTCCAATTTTTCTCCATTTAGAATGATATTGGCCTTTAGTTTAGCATAGATAGCTTTTACAATGTTTTACATCACCTAACTGCATCTACAGTCTTTCTACTCCCATCTTTTTGCCCCCTTCTTCTGTGGGAAAGATGCTTAAAGTCTTTAACTGACACCCCCATGGCATTCTGAATAAACTTCTAACACTGAGAATGACAGACAAAACCCTTTGACACTGGTCTTTGCCCATCTTTCCAGTTTCATCTTTTCTCCCATCTCTCTTACCAGTTTCTATCTGTACTCCAGTCACTTTTCTCAGCCCCTGAGTTTTTCCTGTCTCTGTAGCATTGCACACAGAGAGTCCTTTCTGATTGGCTCATCAAACTCACCAACTCCATCCCACCTCCCACCAGCCCTTCGATTCTTTTAAAAAAAAAAAAATATTTATTCAATTGTAGATGAACACACAGGATCTTTGTTTTTAAAGTGGTGCTGAGGATTGAACCCAGTGCTTCACACATGCAAGGTAAGCACTTTACCACTGACCTACAGCCTCAGCAGCCAGCCCTTCAATTCTTTAGCTCTGGTTGTGGGTGAAATCAGGAACAAGGGAACTTTAGATCATTTTAATGCAGTTAATCTGGAAATTCAGATGCAGCAAAATTAAATGAAACCCCTATCTCTCAAGGACCTAGGAATTAGACTAGAGATCCTGCACCTTATAAATAGACAGTTGTCCTTCAACACCTACAAAAGATTTGTTCCTCTTGAGATACCAAAATCTGTGAATGCTCACATCCCCGATATAAAAATGGCATAGTATTGCATATAACCTACACACATCATGCTATATACTTTAAATCAACTCTAGATTACTTACACTTAAAACAATGCAAATATTATGTAAATAGTTTGGGGAATGATGACATGCAAAATAGTCTGTACATATTCAATATAAATGCAACTTTTTAAAATATTTTTTATACATAGTTGATTGAATCCATGGATTCAGAGCCATGGATATAGAAGGAAACACACACACACACACACACACACACACACATACACACACACACACATACACACACACATACACACACACACACACACACACACACACACACACACACACGGGAAGGTGGAGGGAGAAAGAGGTGGTGTGGGTAGAGAGCAGATACAAGACTAGGAGAAGGATTCAGCAGACTCTCCCAACTGCCTCTTCCCTGAGTTTGCCTCGCTCAGAGCCCTTGTCATTGTCACAGTCTTTTGTGGTATTGTTTGTTTCTTTGTTTGTTTGTTTGGTTGGTTGGTTGGTTGAGACAGGGTCTTGCTAAGTTGCCCAGGCTGGCCTGGAACTTGTGTCCACTTGCCTCAGAGTCCCAAGAAGCTGGGATTACAGGTGTGCACCACCATACCTGGCTACTACAGCCTTTCAATCACCAGAAGTTTTCACCTCTTTGAGAGCAAGAAGACTGTCAGGATATGCTCAACATAAGCCTGATGCTCTGGATGCAATAGCAATTGCTTCTTGAATAGAAAGAACCCGTGCTCATACCCAAACTTTCCTTATTGAGAAACTATTATTTGCAAAGACTACACACTAAAGGATGGGAGGAGGGAAGTAAAATTTCCACATCCTGCAGCACTAGATTTTTTGCTTTAACATAATTTGGATTGAATAAAACCATCTGAATAACCCATCTGGGTGGTTAAAATGGAAGTTTTACCTGCAAATAGGAACAGGCACTTTAAAAAAATATTTTGTATAGTATAAATTGTTCTCACTGATGGAATCCTATCTGCAGTTTAATCACAGTGTTTATTGATGTTTCCATAAATGTATCTGTACTGAAAGCACAGTTTATTTTCTGGACCAAAGAGTTCTAATTTCAACCACCCCAGAGAATACCCATCATTTTCATCCAATTCCTTGACTTCATAGGAGGTCTTCCTTTCTCCTCAATGGGACAAATGAACCATTTTTCCATCATTTAAGCTCACAGTAGCTGCTGTAGAGGAAGTCCTCTGCACAAGAGAGAGCAATTCATTAGGCACTCAACAATACTATACTAAGTACGAGGAGGAGAAATTAAGGACCTAAATAAAGATACTGCCATTGAGGAACATCCACTTTTTGATGCAAATAGTCAGCAGTCTTGAAGAAAACTGATGTTAGTGCTACGTATCCTTCCCAGTTTATAAACCTCTTTTCCCTGTTTCTTTACCCTTTCTGATTTCCTGGCCTCTCTGGCCACTGACATTAACAATCAATCACAAGCTACTCAGATCTCTCAGAGTAAGACCAAATGTTTCTCTTGTTCCTTCCCTCAATTTCTACTGCACTCCCTCCCCAAGGGGGAATTTCCAACACTCTCTCCTCACCAGTGTAGAATCCTTCTGCAAAGTATTTAACTTCTCTGCACTACAATTTCTGTGGATGGAAGTCACATCTGCATACTCTTATGTCAGTTTAATATATCAGTTGAGATAATAAATACAAAATATGCTAGCACCAAGAGTGCTACACAAATCTCATTGTCGTGATAACATTTCTGATACTTTAAAAAGATAAGAAATCAGCCTGCGATACCACCTGGACCAAAACAGTTCATTTGCTCTTGATTTTTAACTCTGCCCAAATATACAATCCTGACGTCAATCTCAAATTTGAAAATATATATGGTGGAAGGATGGGGATGCAGGGGAATTAAAGATGAAAGAAGAAGTAAATTAAGTGACAAAAGATAGGGATCTTCACACGATCCCTTTGGGAGGCACTGTTATGTTGGTCATAAGGATAATAGTGATAGTGGTGTTAATAATATATATGTAATATTTAGTAAGCAATTAACTATGTGCCAGGCATTCTTTTAAGTGCTTTATAGGTGCTAACTCTCTGTTCTTCCAACATCCTCATAACATAGGAACTATTATTACTTTTATTTTACAAAGAGAGAAATTGAGGCAAATACTTACTAAATTCAGCAATCTGAGTTCAAGGCTCACACTCTTGACCACATTGTCTCTCAGAACAGTACTGCACTGACGTACACAGGTTACAGTGCCAAACTGCCTAGGATTGAAGCTACTCTATCACTTACAATTACTCTCAGATTAATGAGATAATAAATACCCGGCACACGGTAAGCATGCAGTAGATATTAGCTAGCAACACAGTGGCTCAATTTGCTTTTCTTTGCTTCTCAAACAATGAACTGGCTCTGTTGCTTATCCCAAAGCAAAGCGATTTTTGAAGGCAATACATTTAAAATCAAGTGCCAAGTGGAAGCCCTCACAGATGCTAGTAAACCAGCTGAAAGGAATCACTAAGTTCAGTAGGTTCAGACCCTCCCAGGCTTTGCAGGGGATGGAGCATCAAGAAACCAGCAACATTCATTTTGCCATTTACTAAGATGGTCCTCTGTGAATAAAATTAATTGAATTTTTTTCCCCAAATCAATCCATACAGGGTAAAAACAGGCACAGCGTAAGGTCTGTCTCTCTAAACAGATAAGGTGAACCATGGAGCAAGGCAATTTTAGATCATTTTAATGTAGTCAGTCCAGTTGAATAATTTAAACTAAAAATCCCTGTTTAGCCGTAATGAAGATTTTTTTAATGAAATAATTTAGGCAATTGTCCCAGATTTCCATTTCACTTCATTGTATCTATGAAGCTTAAAGTTGCAATTGACAAACTCATTTATAAGGACCAGGAACTTGACTCTCAGCTCAGGTAAGAGGGAGAGTCTTCCGTAGTCTATTCTTTTTTTTTTTTTAAAGAGAGAGTGAGAGAGGAGAGAGAGAGAGAGAGAGAGAGAGAGAGAGAATTTTTTGATATTTATTTTTTAGATATTGGCGGACACATCTTTGTTTGTACGTGGCGCTAAGAATCGAACCCAGGCCACACGCATGCCAGTTGAGCGCGCTACCACTTGAGCCACATCCCCAGCCCCCGTAGTCTATTCTTTACCTGCTCAGGGCCATCCTTCGTGAGCTGTTTTGCAGAAGTCCTCAAACAGGGCTTCTCCTCCAGTCCCTCCTATGATTAAAATATATATATATATATATATATATATATATATATATATATATATGATCAATTATCTCATAATAGAGTGTGACTCAATATATCATGCCTCCCTGGAGTATTTGCAATTTAGAAAAGAGCCACCATATGAGGGACAATCCTAACAGAAAACAATGAATCACTGTCAGTGGCATTTCAAATATCCACAGTAGGCCTGTATCTTTGAGCAGGGAAACTTCCTTGCTTCCTCTCAAATCCACAGGTATCTATTAACACTATATCACTAGAAATCATTTCAAATGTTTTTGTCATTTTAAGAATCAGCAACAGTGTATCATCATAATAAAAAACCCAAGCAATATAAACCTTCATTAATGGAAAATAATAGATGATGGAGTTATCTATTCAGTATCACAAATCTCTAAATAACAAAAGTCACTTTCCTAGAAGAAACACAGATTTTTCTGTTTTAATATACATACAAGGTAGAGGAAAGAGTCTTTTCAAATACAATGTCATATACACTAGCTTTCTTATCCAAGGGCAATATGTTCTAGGATCCCGAGTGCTTGTTTGAAATCTTAAATAGTACCAAATCCTATATATTGTAGGGGTTTCCTATATGTACAAACCTATGATAAAGTTTAATTTGTATGTTAAAAACAATGCCTGATTAACAACAATAATCAAAGAGGACAATCTAATAGTACTATAATAAAAGTTATGTGAATATGGAGTTTTCCACTTAATATTTTCAGATCATGGTGGACTAGGTAACTGAAACTGTGGGAAACGTAACTGTAAGTAAGGGAGGACTACTGTGTGCTTTAAAAAGCATTGCAGGTAAGTCTGGCTGTGATTTTGGATATACATAACTGTCTAGATACAAAGAGAGAAGTGTAGATAAGCTTATTCGTCACAGGGAGAAAGCACTGGCTCATTAAATAATAATGTTTTCAGAGGAAGGATCAGAATATGTGTGATATAACTGTGTGTCTGCATAAATGATGTATGTGTGTCCCCACAAGAAAATCCCTCCAAGTAAGCTTTAGAGATATAACATCTTGAATTTTTAACTAGTTTTGCTTAACAGTTATTCAATATCATGACAATCTTTGTAAAAATTGTTTCAATGTGTCCACATGTGTCTTTATATAGTATTATTTTAAATTCAGCATTTAGAACAATTGCTTTCTATAAGAATTGGACCACTCTCATTATCAGAACTACTACCTTTAATATACAGAATTTCAGTCTACCCTGTATGCAAAAGAAAAAAAAAATTAAATTGTGGTAACATGTACATAACAGAAAATTTACCATTTTAACTATTTTAAAGTACAATGTTAAGTATTGTTAAGTCGATTCACATCCAATCTTTTCATTTGTCAAAACAAACCCTAACCAGGCCCAGTGACACATGCCTGGAATCCCACCTCCTTGGGACACTGAAGCAGGAGGATCCCAAGTTGAGCCTGGCCAGTGCAACTTAGCAAGATCCTATTTCAAAATAAAAAGGGTTGGAGGTACAACTCAGTGGGAGAGCACACCTGGATTTAATCCTCAGTAATATGCACATGCATACACACACACACACACACACACACACACACACACACATATCCCTGAAAACTTGACCTCATGTAATATACAATGAGTTAGGAGAAATGAAAAATAATCACATGAAGATGTAATATAATTCAGGTCTTCACAGAATGTGGGTAAGACAGAATGTCCTAGTTCAGGTCTTTCCACCTATTCTTACAAAATCATAATCCTATTGTATTAGAGTCACACCTTTATGGCCTCATTTAAGCTTAATTACTTCCCAGAGATCTCACTTCCAAATACCATAGTTGGAATAAGTTTGAACCCACTAAATATCAAACAGTGAGGATTCAAGTTCAACATGAGTTTTGGTGGCAACATTCCAGTGGTCTCTCTAAAAATGTGGAGTTTGAGACCAAAATGGAAGAAGAGGCAAGGCATGCAATAATTCTGGAGAAGAACACTGTAACCAAAGAAACAGCAAACGCTGAGGGGAGAATGAGCTGAGTGTATTCAAAGAATAGCAAGAATAGCAATTTGGAAATCACAGAAGAGTGAGTGAGGAGGAGAAGGCAAGAGATGAATCATAGAAGTGGGCAGAGGCCGGATCACCTAG
This sequence comes from Callospermophilus lateralis, assembly GCF_048772815.1. Classification (NCBI taxonomy): domain Eukaryota; kingdom Metazoa; phylum Chordata; class Mammalia; order Rodentia; family Sciuridae; genus Callospermophilus; species Callospermophilus lateralis. Next base: position 10,907,887 of record NW_027514398.1, read on the forward strand.
ACTGGGAAGAGGTTTGGAATTGCTATTATAGATAGTCACTGGAAAGCCAGTGATGTATCTCAGCAGGAGAACACCTGCCTCCCATGCGCAAGGCCCTGAATTTGATTCTCAGCACCCCCAAAATAATAATAATAATAATAATAATGTCAATGGATACTTTTTGATCAATAGTAACATTCTAAATTGTTAAAAGATAATCCTGATTGCTCTGTGGAAAAGAAACTGTAAGGAAACAAAATAGGGAATTGGATGTAGTTGCTTTCAACTAGGTAAGAAATGATGTGGTTGGGCTGGATTGATGCAGTGGAAGGAGCAACATAAATGAGCATGCAGCAGTAGTAATGAGAATTGGTAGATTTTCGGGATATATTCTAAAGGTAGAGCCGGCAGGCTTACAGACAAATTGGCTAATTGAGAGTGAGGCAGAGAAATCAGGAATGACTCCTTTGTTTTATTGTAATCAACTGATGGAATAACAGAGAGTGGATTGAGAAGGACTTGGAAAGGAAGTAGTTAACCAATAGTTACACTTTAAACCTGTTAAATTTGAGATGGCTATTAGACATCTATGTCAAATTGTTGAGCAAGCAGTTACACAAAAATCTGGGGAAGAGGGCAGAGTTAGAGATACAAGTCTGGAAGGCCCTAATTCTTACGTGGGATGGAAGTCATTTGATAATGAGCAGAAAATAAAGGAAAGAAGGATAGAGACAGTGCTGGGCATTCCAGCATTTAGAGGTCTATGTAAGAGAAAGACCCAGGCAAGAAACTGGAAAGGAACAACCAGTCTGGTAGCAGAAAAATCAGGAGAATAAGAAATCAACATCCAGAAGAAAACAGAGAAGCAAAGGATTTGAAAATATAGTTTATGGAAAATAAAATACAAGTGACTATTAGAAAAGATATTCAGCTTCCTTCATAATCAAGGAAAATAAGATTTAACTTCATTGTGATACTGTTGTTCACCCACAGGATTAACAAAGATCAAAATGTTAATAATATTACATTAAAGAAGCTGAACAGTTTCAGATATTATGGTGAGAGAGTGTTTAAACTGTCATATTTCCAGGTACGGTAGTGCACGCTTGTAATCCCAGGGGTATGGGAGGCTGAAACAGGAGAATCTCAGGTTCAAAGCCAGCCTCAGCAATGGTGAAGCGGTAAGCAACTCAGTGAAACCCTGTCTCTAAATAAAATACAAAAGGGGGCTGGGGATGTGGCTCAGTGGTTGAGTGCCCCTAAATTCAATCCCTGGTACAAAAAACAAAGAAACAAACAACAACAACAACAACAAAAAAAAAAAAAAAACCTGTCATATTGTCTTTGGAGAGCAACTTGGCAATATTGAAATTTCAAGTGTGAATATACCCTTTGACAAAGCAATTCTACTTCTGGGAATTGTTCCTATAGTATATTTAGAAAAATGCAAAATGGCAAGTGTATTAGGATATACAGTACAGAGGGGGGTGACATTCAATAGCAAAAGGTTAGAAACAACTTTATGCATCATCAGGGAACTAGTTAAGTAAATTATGACTGATCTCCAAAATGGAATACTATTCAGCTATTAAAGAGAATGAGGCAGCTCTATAGGTGCCAAATGGAAGAGTGCTGAAAATGCATGATTAATATGGATACATACATCATATATTCACATATGTACCAAGAATAGCTCTGAAAAGACACACAACATACACACACCTCTGGTTATGAGAATTGTGTCTGATGGAAAAGAGACTTACTCTGACTTTATACCCTTCTGTGTCTTTATAATTTTATTTCATGCACATGTATTACCTATTCAAAGGTTGTTTATTGTTGTTAACATAAGGAAGGAGTACTGCCCACAGGTCAAGTAAAATAAGGACTGAAAATTGGCCATTTCTAAGACCAGATAGAGGTCCTTGGCAGCATTGATTAGAGTTAGTTCACTAGAGTGAGAGAAACGAAGAAACCTGGTGGGATATCCAAGAAAGAATGATTGGCATGTGCCAATGATAGTGAATGCAGAGCCTGCACTGGAAAGAATGTGACTTATTTCAGACCCAGCCATTTCTTATCCTTTCAACCTGAACAAGTCTCATAATTTTTGAAAGCCTCAGTTACTTCACGAGTAAGAGGAAGAAAGCCATATTTGACTTGCCTATTGGACAACATTCATGTTGAGCTCAAATGAGAAAGTGCCTTTAATGAGTTACAATACCCATTAATTAAATACATCATTATTGGTATTACTATTTACGCAGCCTTGTGCTATAGAAGAAACCTTTGAAAAAGTATTTTGAAGAGTTGGAGATTTAGCTTTTTCTCTGTGGGTCCATTTTTATAATGCAACCCATAATATATTTCAGGTATGTCAATATTGTTACTTTCTTAAATGCCTTGTTTTTACCCAATGAAATATTTTCTCTTTAAAATTCATCAGTTTTAAAACTGTAGCTTTAACTAAAAACTTAAAAGCCTCTTGCAAAAAAAAAAGCCTCTTGTTTATTTTTGCTTTAACAATAGTGTGATAATATAGAAATGTGCAAAAATGTTTTAAAAATTGAAAATCACAACAGTCTCATTTCCCAGAAATAACCACTCTTAACTTGTACATTTTAAAAAATATTTACAGACATTTTTGTATTTTGTGATCAACAATGCAATCCATATCCTTGTAGGAACTTACTTTGGATTTAAACAAAAACAAGTTGACTCCCGCTGACACTTCTTAATCAAAACCAAAACACTGAGCCACAGTATATCTCTCCCCACTACAAACATGAGTTGCCCCCATCCAGATCTGACTTACAATGGGAAAAGCCAGAGGTTTCCCCACTCTGCACTACTCTCTATGAAAAAAGTCCATATAAATGTCTGGACAGAAACAACAAACTTTAGCAACTGAGCAAGACCCTTTCTCAAAAAAAAAAAAAGGGCTGGGGATGTAGCTCAGTGGTAAAGTGCCTCTGGGTTCAATCCCCCATTCGAAAGAAAGAAGGAACCGACCAGCTTTGATAATAGGTCCTTCTTAAATGTTGAGTTTCTGAGTTGAGAAGAAGTTGTAGCAGTTAATTTGATTCTGCCAAATAACTCTTATCTCATTGGAAACTGGTAGAATTGTGTGGATGGATGCTTTGCAAAATAAGATATGGAAAACTCCCTCTGCTACTAACCCTTTGACCACGATAATTAGGAATCACCTAATTTAGCCCTGAACACTCAGTAGTGAATAACATATTCCCACTTGAAAGAGAAATTTTAAGATGTAATAAATATTCTTTTTAATCAAATTAATCTTTGTTTGCATAAGCAGACCCATCTCCAGGGCAAGCCCAAGAATAGAAATTGCACATAAATCATGCAATACACCTCTATCTGCAAATGTGAATTTGCAAGTTGCAGAAACCTAGAATGCATCGAAGGAATAAAGATGTTTCTGTTTTTCTTCTCACCTTCTAATTGTAATATCAATACTTGAAACACCACCAAAGTAATGGGGAAATAGCCAGATTTGGTGGTACGAAGAAAAAAAAAAAGAGTATTTTTAGTGACTGTACTAGCATATTGGTTGCCATAACTAAATACTAGACTGGATGAATTAAACAACATAAATATGTTCTCTCACAAATCTGAAAACCACAAATCTAAGTTCACGACACCAGCTTTGTCAGTTTTTAGTGAGAACTGTCTTCCTAGTTTGTAGGTGGACACCTTCTCGCCATGTCTTCACTTGGTAGATTAAAGGCCAGCAAACTCTCTGCTGACTCTTCTTATAAGGGACCATCATCCCATCACAAGGGGCCTTCCCTCATCACATTATCTAACCCAAATTTCTTCTGGAAGGGTCTTTTCTCCAAATATTATCTCATTGGAGGTTAGGGCTTCAACATGAATTTGGGGAAGATATTGAATCCATAACATTAGTGCTTTCTGAGGTAATTTGTATAATTAAAAGGATTATAGAAACAATGAGAAGTGAAAAGTACCCTGTGTTAGAAGCCAAGAGACTTGAACTATGTTACAACTCTCAGTGTGTCCTTGAGCTAGCCATTTGATCACTCTCCGTTTCTTCCATTTGTTAAAATGAAACAGGTGGACTGGAGACTCAACACTAGATCTAATATTCCACTTATTCAAAGCAAAAGGAATGCTGTAGAACTTAATTTTTCTAACACCAGATAAAATTAATTTCTATCCAGCTGTGAAAAGATGATTGAATTATAACCTTCCTTTTCCTTTCAAAAGTTATCTTTCCCAAACAAAAATCCAGTTTGGTTGCTAGAAATAAATTGCCGTATCTGTGGGGGAAGGAGGTTTTATTTTGCAAAACCATGTATAACACATATCATATGACTAATGAAGAATTAGTGAGACATTTGGAAAAAACCCACCAGAGAAAAAGTTTAAATGATTTCAAATTCCTTATTAATTTCCTTTCATCATTTTACCTTCATCTCTGAATTTACTCTTTTAAACTATGATAATGTTTTATGACCAGATTTAATACAATTAGTTAGCAATCTTTCCACTTTCCTGGTGATACATAATTGCCTCGGTCTCATTTGGTGAGGATGATATGTAGGTTACATGACTTTTACAAGGTACTTTCAGATCCTATAAACTATACAATTAGTACTTATGAATTTTGTTTCTCACAGGATTCAGACATTTTATAAACTTTAAGAATAAAAACAAACTGCAAGGTTAATCAATAAATGTTTATTGAGAGTTTTAAGAGTGTCACATAAGCAGCCCTCAAATTTTTTAAGTTAGGGGTAGGGGTGGAAAGTGTTCCACAGTGACACCAGGAAGCCACAAAAATGATTTTGATACAATGGAGGTTTTATTTTTCAGAAGAAATTCAACAAGTACCTGCTATCTTCATGTCAAAACAAATGGTATGTTAAGTGCATTATGAATTTGGCATAATGAATCCAATATTATGTATAATTATAACCTACCAACCAAAAAACAGTGGAAATAGATATGATTATTTCTGGCCCCTCAGATTAGTACAGTTCAAAAAACTCTCAGAGAAACAATATAGGGGAGGCATGAGAATCCTCCTTACATCTGATGCAACCATAAATTTGATATGGATTACATTTGATACAATTACCTAAAGAAATGGTCCATAAAAACTTAAGCCTGTATAATTTTAAGAGTAGCAACCAGATATCCTACTCCAATTGTAATCCTGTTTATGAAGCAATGCACATCCATCAATGGATATAGGGCATTCAGTAAGAGACGAGTGTCAAGTCAGATATTTCTCTGATCCACGTTCACCTAAAGTTTCAGCAGTTCCCTCATAAGAAGGAAGAAATCTCATTTCAGAATAACTTTCAATATTTATTGTATTTTGTTACATATATATTAACTTAAGTATAATAGTACTAATTTCAGAACATAGGTTCAGTTATTCTCAATTACACATAATTCCTTTAGACCTTGACAAGAATATTGTCTGTACTGTGTGAACATCATGACCCCAGATGATAACTGCAGTCAAGATTCAACTGCCGAAAGTTAATGGGCAAGGTTAGCTTTACTCCGAGTAGAAAGGGCACAAACAAGCCTTTTTCCTATTTGGATACATACACATTATGTCAGCCTTCGGCTAGACATTTAAGGGTTAACTAAAAAAAGAGGTATACATGGCATTGTTCCTGACTTTTACAAGCTTGTTATATAGTTAGAGAGGCAATACTGATATACTTACACTCACAGTTTTAGCAAAAAGAGGGGGGGAAAAAAACGGCTTATGTGCAATATGCTGTGCTAAGCAGAATATAAAGATGAACAAGATATACATGGTCCTTGACTTCAAAATAATTGCAATCTTATATGTAGAGGAGGATATAATAATAGCAATAAAGTAATAATAACTTCAAACATGTAGGGCTTAAATAATGTACCAGGGACTACACTAAGAGATTTATAACACACACATGATCTCATTTAATCTTCACATTAACACTATGAAGTAGGCACAATTATTCTTATTTTCCAGACGAGGAAACTCAGTTTACAGAGTTTAAGTAAGTGGCTCAAGATCATAAATCTAGCAAGTAAGACTTGTGTGTCTTGACTCCAAAAAGCATTAGCTCTTTCTGTGATAGCTCACCTCCACAAACAAATCAGTGTGATACAGCAAATGTCACAAGACCAGACCAAAGAACTATAGGGCATTTTTGTCTTATGGCATTTATTTCCGGTCATAGAAAACCAAAGTAATGGGAAAATAGCCAGATTTGGTAAAGTAGATGTTGGACTTTGGTAAAATAGATGTTGGACTTTGGTAAAGTAGATGTTGGACTTTGGTAAAATAGATGTTGGACTTTGCCTGGCCCTTGAGCAATGGCAAAAATTCCAGCAAGAGTCAGGTAACTATAGGAAATTAGATTATTCCAGGAGGCAGAAGGCACATGAACAAAAGCAGGGAGCTCGGTGAACATACGTTTTGTAAAGGAGGGATGGTTAATGATCTTACGTGAGTGGTAGCCTAGCAAAAATATGGTGTTGTGATGGAAAAAGGGAGCTGGAACCTGGTTGAAGTCAAATGGTAACAGTAGGTCTTGAGTGCTACTTTGAGTTTAGACTAATTGATTGCTATCATTGATTTATTGAAATGTGTTTGAAGGAGAAAGAGCTTAATCAGAACAGTGTGTTAGTGCAATTAAATAAGAACAACAATAATTAGGTGATGATATGTGACAATTGTTATCAAATAGTATCTCAATGTGAGGAAATATTCCCATTGTGACATAAGGAAAAATAACCAGTAGACTGAAAAGCGCATTTTAACCAGAATTATCACAGTCCAGTCTAGACCCAGAGGACTTACAAACTCAACCTTGATCAGTCACCTCTAGCAATTTGACCTCCCTGGGAAAAATGACAAGAATAGCAAGGAAAATAAATGAACAAATTTTAATAACTGCTAAACTTTGTGGAGTTCATATGATGTACCAGGAAATAGCCCTAAGCTTTTTATAATAACAACCTGATGTCTGCTCCATGAATCCAGGTTCATTGCCAAGAAAGTTAAGTAGTCCTATGGACTATTTAAATCAAGCTATACAGATATCAGAGAATTTATTTCTTTTCAAGTGATCCGATTATTAATGACAACAAATATAGTCTCTCCCTCCTGTTGCACAGTTATGATTAAAACACTGAAAAATACACTCTCCGCCTTTCCCTTTCCTAACCCTCATAAGGACCATTTGTCACTAACACACTTCATTTCCAAGATTATAGTTTCTTTTACATTAGTTACATTTAATGGTGCTTGTTTCCCAGCACTTCTGTCTCTTCAGTAAACCTCTCTTCTCCAAATCAAAGTGTAGGATGAGTTATATCTAGGAAAAGCTCCTCCAAATAAACTGATTCCACCCACTGTGTATTCATTCTGGTGTCTTGTTCCTGAATTTTGAAGCACTTTTGGAACCTGAAGCTCACAATCTATAATTGCTTAAAGTTTCTCAATGTAAAGGCAGACAGGATTTGTGAAATGAAAAGGAAGAGAAAGATTTTTGTGACCATTATCAATCTTGACTAGAGAAGGAGACAGAGTCGCCCATGTTTTCACTCACAAAACACCTACTATAAGTAAGCTATAGGCTTAAAAATTAAGCTCCACTAGGATAGAATGTGGGGGGATAAACACTATCTTGAGCCAGATTATTACATATAAGTTTTTAAAAGATAGAAATTACTTCTTAATTATTTTTGTATCTTTGAATTGCCTAGCAGTAAGATATACAGTCAGAACACTGAATAAAATATTTGTTGAATAATGAATAAATAAATGCTTTCTTAGGAAACCATAGATTGGTAGAAAGAAAAGTAAAATTTAAACGTGAACAATTCACTTTTTTTAGCCATTTGAATTAAAGTATCTCATGATGAATGAAATTTGAGTTGAATTCATTTATTAGTTCTAGAAGTTTTCTGGTAGAATTTTTTTGGATCCTCTAGGTATAAATGAATTCAGCAAAGTAGGAGGATATAAAATCAACACCCATAAATCAAAGGCATTTCTGTATATCAGCGACAAATCCTCTGAAAGAGAAAAATAGGAAAACTACCCCATTTACAATAACCTCAAAAAAAAATACTTGGGAATCAACTTAACAAAAGAGGTTAAATATCTCTACAATGAAAACTACAGAAGCTAAAGAAATAAATTAAAGAAGACCTTAGAAGATGGAAAGATCTACCTTATTCTTGGATAGGCAGAATTAATATTATCAAAATGACCATACTACCAAAAGCATATTTAATGCAATTCTAATCAAAATCCCAATGACATTTCTCATAGAAATAGAAAAAGTAATCATGGAATGCATCTGGAAAAATAAGAGACCCAGAATAGCCAAAGCAATTCTTAGCAAGAAGGGTAAAGCAGGTGGCATCACTATGCCGACCTTAAACTATACTATAGAGATATAGCAACAAAAATGACATGGTATTGGCATCAAAATAGACTTGTAGACCAATGGTACAGAATAGAGGACACAGAGACTAACCCACATAATTACAGTTATCTTATATTAGAAAAAGGCACCAAAAACATACATTGGAGAAAAGATAGCCTCTTCAACAAATGGTTCTGGGAAAACTAGAAATCCATATAATGAAATTAAGCCCCTATCTCTCACCATGCATAAAACTCAAATCAAAGTCAATCAAGGGCCTAGGAATTAGACCAGAGATCCTGTACTTAATAGAAGAAAAAATGGGCCCAAATCTTCATCATGTCATATTAGGCACCAACTTTCTTAAGAAGACTCCTATAGAGCAAGAAATAAAATCAAGAATCAATTCTTCTCAGCAAAAGAAACAATCAGTGAGGTGAAAAGAGAGCCTACAAAATAGGAGCATATTTTTGCCACACACACATCAGATAGAGCACTAATCTCCAGGATACATAAAGAACTCAAAAAACTTAACACCAAAGCAAACAAACAAACGAACAACCCAACCAATAAATGGGCCAAGAAACTGAACAGACACTTCTCAGAAGAAGATATACAATCAATCAACAAATATATGAAAAAATGTTCAACATCTCTAGCAATTAGAGAAATGTAAATCAAAACTAAAGTTTCATCTCACTAAAATTTCATCTCTCTAAAATTTCATTTTACTCCAGTCAGAATGGCAGTTATTAAGAATACAAACAACAAGAAATATTGGCAAGGATTGGGGGGAAAGGCACCCTAATATATTTCTGTGGGATTGCAAATTGGTGCAATCAATCTGGAAAGCAGTATGGAGATTCCTTGGAAAACTTGAAATGGTACCAGCATTTGACTCAACTATCCCACTCCTCTGTCTATGTCCAAAGGACTTAAAAATAGCATACTACAGGGACACAGCCACATCAATGTTTATAGCAGTATAATTCACAATAGTTAAACTGTAGAACCAACCTAGATGCCCATCAATAGATGAATGGATAAAGAAACTGTGACATATATACACAGTGTAATATTACTCAGCATTAAAAGAGAATAAAATAATAGCAAGTGCAGGTAAATGGATGGAGTTAGAGAATATCATGCTAAGTGAAGTAAGCCAATCCCAAACACCAAAGACTGAATATTTTCTCTGATATGTGAATGCTGATCCATAATGGAAGTGGGGAGAGTATGGGAAGAATGGAGGAACTTTAGATAGGGAAAAGGGGAGAGAAGAAAAGGGAGGGGGAATGGGGGTAGAAAAAATGGTGGAATGAGATGAACATCATTATCCTAAGTACATGTATGAAGACACGAATGGTGTGACTCTACTTTGTGTACAAATAGAGAAATGAAAATTATGCTCTACATGTATACTACGAATTGAAATGCATTCTACTGTCATGTATAACAAATTAGAAAAAAAAATTAAAATAAGAAATTTGAGTTTAATATGTTGGGCTTTTATTAAGATTTAATAATCTTTTTTGACATAACCAATATTGAATACCTTTAATAATAAAATGTGGTCAGGCTGTTATAAGATATCTTCTTAGCCAAAGGAAGAAATCATACGCCCACTCCGCCTGCCTCAGCCATAGTCACCTCCACTTTAATGAATGGTGTAGTGGGTTAAATGATCAACCCAAAAAAGATATGTCCTGGTCCCTAGGAACTGTCAATATTATCTATTTGGAAAAAGGGTCTTTACAAATGTAATTAAGCCAAGGTTTTTGTGCCAAGATCACCTGGACCACCGAAGAGGGCCCTAAATCTAATGACTACTGTCCCAAGAGACAAAAAAAGCAGGAGGCAACACAACCATGAGCGCACATTGGAGCGATATCCCCAGGAAGACCATTGAATGCTAACAGCCGCCAGAAGCTGAAAAAATCAAAGAATGGATTGGATTTTCTCCTAGAACTTCCAAAGGGAGTGCAGACTTGACAGCACCTTGACTTTTGACTTCTGGTCTCCAAAACTGCAAAAAAAGACATTTCTGTAGTTGTATCCCATCCAGCTGGTGGTAATTTATTACAGTGGTGCTAAAAATCTAATACAAAATAGATTTTCTTCCCCTTCCTTCCCCTGAGATCATCCTTAACTTGCATCTTTTTTTCATCAAAAATCCATCCTACAGCACTGCTCTCCAAATCTCTCACCACTTCACCATTTGCCCTGTTCATTGATTCAAGCCTCCACCCAGGTTAGGACTGTTTATTATCAACATCCAGGCAAACTACCCTTTAAATATATCATATCATGCCGAAACACTTTAGGCACCCCCACAGTTTCAGAATAAAAGCCGAAATCCATGAAATGGCCCCCAAGACTTGAGTGACCTTTTGACTTCATCTCCTACTCCGCCCTACGTTTTGCTCACCTCCAGCCCTTGGCCTCTAAACCCCTCTTGGTTCCTCCTGTTACACTCCAAGCATGGTCTCATCTCAAGATCTTTGCACTGGCAGTGCCTCTGCTTGGAAAATTATTTTCTTAAGCATCTTCAAGGCTTACTCCAGCACCTCTTTTAAGTCTTTTGTTCAAATGTAACTTTCTCAGAGATGAATAAAAATTATTGAATTAAATAACTAACAGAATGTATTTCAAATCTATATATTTTATAACTATCAAGCACTTTTGCTTCACAATTATTCTGTTTTCCCTATGATTTTTTTAACTATATGTCCTTGTCTTAGTGTTCCATGCAAATTTTCTCAGCATATACAGAATTAGAGGCTTTTCTAATGTCTTATATGTTAGATCCATAATTATTTAATGACTTTGGATATCATGGAAACACACGCTAATGCCTGATATTTTCTGAAGTGATATGGCATGCATTGTCCTACTAATTAATTAATTGTGTTACATATGTAAGTGAAATAGTCTTTGCCTTATAAGCAGGGAGACAGCTGTGTATCTCTTCATTTTTTCCAAAGTTAAAAACTACTGTCAAAACCATAAATGGTGATAAGTTAATGAATAATGTAAGAGAGTGGTTAGAATAACATAGAAAGTTAGCTTCAAAAATGAACAAACCTATCAAAGAAAAAAAACTATCACTCCAATATGGTCAGGATGGTAGCAGGTATATTATCACTACAGGAAGCAAATTTAACTGTCAAGTTGATGAAGAATAATTACAATTGTCAGGCAGAGAAATGATGAGATTGTGGGAAATTGAGCATTCTAAAATTCTCACACAAGTGTTGACTTCATGTTATAGTCCCAAAACTCATTTTAATGCTATAAGATCCAACTCACTTTTCCAGAAGTTATTGTTGCCAGTTTTTATCCTGCCAATTGTGAGAAGTTCCAATGTAATTTTGGTGTTTGTTTGTTTTATTTGTTTGAGATTTCATTATCACATTGTCAGATTTCCAGGTCATTGCTCAGAGAGGCAATTTTAGTAGTGTTTTAAATCACCCATGTGATAAACCTTTTCTTTGGAAAGACCTCTGTCCCAGTCATCCAAAATAATTTCATAATCTCTCTTGGTTTGAGAGTTTATGGATTTGAGGCCCACATAAATATCTCTTTGGCTAAGATGATAAATTTTCCCAAGCTAAACAGAACTTTCCCAAACCATGTTGAAAACAAAATTGTGATATTCCACTAAGTGTCAATTTCGACAGATCAAACATCCTTTCAAACTTTCAAACAGATCAAATACTTCTAGAAGTTAGGTACTGTGTGTTCCTTCTTGATTTGCTAGGTACTTGGCTCGTGGTAGTGGCATAATAGTGTAGCACTTCCTTTGAAGTCAGTATTCGTAAAGTCCCTAGAGGGACTGGGCTCAGGTAAGTTCCTCAGAGCTATGTAAGAGACAGACCTGGTCTGATATGTACAATAGCCCATGGCATTACCAGTTCACATTATAATTTTGCCAGATCTTATAAACTAAGCAGGTGTGGCCCTAGTCATTAGAGAGATGGGAAGCCCCCAGGGTAAACCAGATGTTGTAGAAACTATCATTACAACTATTATCAACATCTATCTGGTGCCAAAAATATATCTAACTCATTGTTGTCTCTTAGATCCACAGCAAGACAATGATTCTGCACTTCACTGGGGACACATGAATGTCTTGGCAATTTTAACTTAGGGAAATGTTAAACCAGAAAAGCACTTGTTGCAGAGGTTCTCAGGCAACATTATCCTATCCCCTCTGACTCTGGACCATTTCCAGTTTCAGCATCCTTTATCATCTTCTTCTGTAGCCAAAACTCTGAAGGAGGCCCGGATATAATTTGATCATATTTGGACAATTTTCTCCCTAATACTTTTCAAATCTATCTCATCTTTGTTCATGCCAAATACCACTGGCTTGTTCAGTCCTTCTTATCACTGACCAGGACTAACACAAGAGATCCCTAACTGTTCATTCTAACTCCTGTTTATTCACTCCCCCTTCATACCAAATCCATCCCCCTACATACATCCTCCACCTTGCAGAAGGATCTGCCAATCATGAGAAGTTCCAATGTGTGTTGCTTTTTAATTTTTAAAATATTTTTTTAGTTGTAGATGGACACAAAACCTTCATTTTATTTATTTATTTTTATGTGGTGCTGAGGATCAAACCCAGTGCCTCATAAGTATGAGCCAAGTGCTCTGCCACTGAGCACAATCCCAGCCCCCATTGTGATTTTTATATGTAGAAACCTCCTGGAACACATCTGAATCATTTCAATCTCAAGTTTTTCATGATTCTGAATTCATTAGTTGGTTCATTCACTTCATTCAACAAATCCAGAGTGTTTCAGAACTAAGGGATACAACAGTAAACAAAACATATCTTTACCTTCTTGAAGCTTATATTCCTGTGGGTAAAGCAGGTAATAAACAGACAAATATATAAAAACAAACAACAACAAACACACACACACACACACACACACACACACGTGATGGAGGGGGAAATAAATTTTAGAAAGTCAGGGGAGTTCTGTCCAGCACAAACAGATGGGAGGAAAACCTTAGCCACAAGAGGAGATTAGGGTGCAGGGGCAAATTAAAGCCTTCCTTTCAGGCCTTCATAACTATTCTAGATATAAAGAAGCTATTGGAGGCTGAGCACTAGGGGATGTGATTACCTAAATTGTGTTTTAGAGTAGATCTTCTTACTTCTGTGCTCTGGGTAGACTTAGAGGGACAGAAATTGAAGCAAGGAGGAATATTCCCACACCAATTGTGGAGACACTTCTGTTATCCAGGTGGAAGTGCTGATAGCTTGGACTAGGTTAGTGATGGTGGTCAAGTTTGAGATGTCTGGCCAAAATGATTTGCTGAAGGATTGAATGTGGGTTAAAGAGAGAGAGAGAGAGAGAGAGAGAGAGAGAGAGAGAGAGAGAGAGAGAGAGAGAGAAATAAGAAGTAGAAAAGTAAAGAATGAAGAACTTAGCAATGCCTACAGAATCAAGCCCAAGTGTGACATATCCCCCCATCCAACTCCTGCTTCTTCAGCTTCTTCTCCTTCCTTCATACGTAAAAGATTTCCCTCCAGCAATTCTGATCCTAAGAGTTTCTTTTCCCATGTTCCCAGTGGCATTTCATGTCCCTATGATATTTCTCAGGCTGTTCTTTTTGTGTGGATTTCTCTTCCCACATAAATAATACTTTCTCAACTTTCAGGACTCAGCTCAGGTATCATCTCTTTGGGACACCTTTTCTGGACCCCATTTCTGACTATGTACCCTCCTTTTATGTGCCCTCTGCAATCTTAACATTAATCATGCTATATTGAAATTCTATTTTTGGTCAGTCTCTCCCACTAGGCTATCACCTCCACAAAGTAGGGATCTTGCATTATTTATCTTGGTATTTGTAGGGCTTCACCCAGGGCTTGCACACAGTAAAGGCTCAATAAATGCTTATTGATCTGAACTGAGCTTCCCAAGAACTCTCCACATCATCCAAGTCAGCCTGATGAGGAGCCACAGAGGATGCTATCATCAAATAAATGGAGAGGAAAGCTTTCCTGAATAAATCACATTACATGGGAGAGTGTGCTGACCACAGGAATCACATGCTTTTCTTATGGAGTGTGGTAAAGGCAGCCAGTCCCTTTATCTTACATCCCTGGGTAAGATAAAGTCAGGAATCAAGGATTAATGGCTTGAGTCAGGGAGAGAAAGAATAGACTTACCTACTCTCTTTTGCACATGGAGGTAACAGGCATCTAGAAAAATGAAACAATCAGGCACTAGCAGCCTGTTACCTTCACCTGTGTCCCCAACATCAGCCTGTGATGGTGATGCTTTTCTCAGTCATGTCTGGTAGACATCAAGAGAATCAGTCTGCAAACTTCAGGTACAGAGCCGTTTTCAGGGGATCTATAATCATGTTACATAAAGTGGGGTTTATATAAAGTTGACAGAATGTGCTGATGTGAGCCATTTACAGTTCAATTGTAACAGAGTAGTCTGGCAAGCAGCTAGCTTTATCTGGGATATGATGTACTTTGGATTCTACTATCAAGTCAGATTTAGAATAACAATCTGAAAGGAACCAATCCCCCTTTTTTAAAGTCTGCTTTTTCTTCCTGGGATTCAGGAAAGAAAGCAAAAGAAGCTAGAAGAGTTTGCATAATCCCAGCAAACTTTGCATTACTCTTTACAGAAATGCAAATCACCTAAAAAGTTTTTTCCAAGGGTAATATTCATTACACAAACCTTTATTTCATAGAGTAGATAACAAATTCTTTTTAAAAGAATTGCATTTCCTTGAGTTAAATAATTTTCCAGGTGAATTAATCAAAGCTTTAATATTTTTCAGCATGTATTTTTAAAAATATTTTTTAGTTGTTGATAAACCTTTATTTTGTTTTTGTATTCATATGTGGTGCTGAGAATTAAACCCAGTGCCTCATACATGCCAGGTAAGTGCACTACCGCTGAGACACAGCCCTAGCAGCCCCCCACCTTTTTTTTTTTTTACTATATATCACAATTCACAATAAAAATTCTATAAAGGGACTAAATTAGGGAAGAGACATGAGACACAGACTATCAGACTGTCAGTTTAAATTTCACATGGGTATGAAAAAACCAAGAAGTATTTTGGTTTTCTTGTAGAATTTTTCCTCTTAATCCAGGACTATATTAACATTTCATTTATCTTCAGACATATTCTCAAATATTTGCAGCAAATATTTTTTCCCAATTTGATTTAGATTTTTCTTCTAAAGATTTTTTTCTATGCTGGATTTTTTTATTTTTGTAAAAAATTAAATACTTCAATATCTTCCTTTAAGCCAGGGGGGAAGGGCGGATATACATAATGAGGAAAGTCTTTCCTCCACATATACTATTACTATCAGCCACACTTGTTTTTTCTTATAATTCTATAATTTAGTTTTTACACTAAATATATGGTCCATTTAGAATGTATGTGAACATAGTGAAGTCAGTGTTTAGTTATTTTTTTTCCTGAATGGCTAATCAGTTTTCTTAACACTATTTATTAAATAAGCCATGTTTACACAGCCACCTTTACCATATTTTATACCCTTATTTACATGAGTTTCCCAAACTCATTGTTTTATCTCATTCTTCTGTCTATTCCTGTGCTAGAAGAACCACCTACCTCTATTCACCCACCATTGTTTTTCTTTCTCAAAAATTTATTGGTTATCCTTTTCATTGGCTGTTCACTTTTTCAGAATATCACTGGCTATATTTATGATCCAAAGTTATCTTGAGAATCATTTAGTCAAGCTCCTTCCAAAAAACTCACTTGGGATTTGACTAGTATCACCATTCACAAGTCAATCAACTTTGAGAACACTATCATCTTGACATGTACAAAGCGTTTCAAGCCAAGAAAAGATGTCTTTCCATTTTGTGTTTTTTTTTTAGAAGCTCACTACATTTTTATTGTTTTCTTTATAGGTCATGTATATTCTATGTTAAGTTTATCTTTTGTATTTTGTATGTTGGAAACTTAGAAATTATAATTGGCCATATCTTACACTAAAATTAAGATTCAAAAAAGATCTTAGCTCCCAACTTTAAGTCAGCATACTTGTTAATGTATCATTAATGTTTAGTTCATCTCAAAATTTATGTGCCTTTACCAAGGTTCTTTAGTCATAGCCTTTGGAATATTATTGTAGCTGCCCACTATCTTTCAAGTATTCTCAATATTTTGATAGATTCTCACACTGGGAATCCACCCTTGCCAGCATAGAATTAAACAAAAAAATACTACTCCTTCCAAACTCACTTGTAGCTACAGTGCAAGCAGCAGACCTAGGAAGCCCTAAGTTGATTACACACACCCATAGAAGACTCAAGAAATAAAAGATGTAGAAAGTACAAACAAGTAGCCACATGTAGGAGAATTCATCTTCTGGGAAATGTGGTGGCGAAGGTATTGATTCTTCAGGAGGTGTCTGTAACCAATTCTGCATGTGGCACCCAGCCCAATTAGTGAAAGGTAGTCGCAATGTTATATTTGAAAATAGCCATCCTGCAGCACAGTGGGGAGGAGCTCTGAGCTATACTGATGGAGAGAACTTGTAGCATTCCAACCTGGTCAATGGCCTTGCAGAGACTCTGAGTCACCTAATAAGCCTTTCTCTCTCTCTAAACTATCCAGAGTAGATTTTGTGATTTTCAACTAAAATCTCCAGCCAATTCATAAATGAAACATGGAAACTCCTTTAACAAGCACTAAGAAGAAAGAACTAATATAAGTTAAAGTGAATGATTTTTTACGCTTGTTTTCCTGTTTCCTGGGTGTTTATTTAATTATAGCCTTTACTCTGGCTGATAGACAAAGTTTCTGCTTGAATTCCTTAAGCACTCATAAACTCGTTTTTTTTTTTTTCTTTTTTCTTTTTTCTTTGTACTGAGGATAGAACCCAGGGCCTCACGCATGCTAGCCAAGTACATGTAACTCTGTCACAGAGCTACATATCCAGCTCTACATTTAACTTTCTCATATAAAAAGCAAACATACTTTCATAGTACAGAACTTTGATCCCTGAGTTGCTTAATTTATCATACATTCTGGAGAAAAATTGTGAATTTGGTAATGTGTATTTTTTATCCTTGTTAATATTGGCCATCCTATGTCTAGAGACTTAAGAATAGGTATACTTGAAGACAAATTAAATATTCATATATAACTACTAAACCACAAATAAGACACTAAATACATATTATTTGTAAATTATTTACTAGTCTCAGCTATACTATTAGCCACCAACAACTCTTCATATTTTATTGGGTTTCTAAGCAATATTATTAATAAGCTAAAAGAAACCAAGTTTTCAGAATAAGATGGGACTGGGATTTACTGCTCTGGTTATTGGTTTCCCATGCCCAAACACCATCTAAAGATTTTTTTGAAAGAAACAAAAAACCCCTCAAGAGTATTGGGTATAGGGGGAGGGTTGTGGCTCAGTGGTAGAGTGCTTACCTGGCATTTATGAGGCACTGAGTTCAATCCTTAGAACCCCATAAAAATAAATAAAGGCATCTGTCTATTTACATCTAAATATATATACATATGTGTGTGTGTGTGTGTATATATATATATATATATATATATATATATATATATATATATATATATTTTTTTTTTTTAAAGATTGCTAGGTATAAAACTATGGAAAAGAGAAGTTGAATACATATTCTATTTTCTTCTTTTTCTAATTCCATTTTTCTTTCTCCGCCTCATAACATGGTTGAGCTCCTTTCCTTTTCTTGTTTCCTGTCCATTTTCTCAACTAGATAGTGAAATATCTCTTCTGCTCTTCCTTACTCAAAATTCAAAGATACTTTGAATTTCCTTAAACAAGACTCAGGCCATCCTTATTCATTCCTGGAAATATACTTCATGCTCTGTTCAAGGCATTTGTTGGCCCTTAGAAGAACAACCATTAGCAAAGGATGAAGTCCCAGAATGCTCACATCAACCTCAGGTGATGCCTTATTTCTCTAGCTTCAGGAACTATAACAAACATAAAGAAAAAACACTGTGTCTCCAGCACCTGGCACAGTCCCTGACATAATATGGGGTACACAAACAACATTTATTCAGTTATGCTTTGATGTTGGATTGTCGTTGGTCAGCTTCTTGGATGTACATGAAAATGTTCTATGACTGAATTTCTGATTAATTTGAAGTGGTCCAAATAACAAAAACTTCCTTCTGAAACTTATTATAACTTACTTTGGCTCAAAGAAGGTAAGAAAAGTTATATCCATTACAAAATTGCCTTAACTGAAAACTTTGTTATGGTCCTATATATATGAGCAACTATATGCACTATAAATAACTTATTCAAGTGAAGAAATAAATGGGGACTATTTAATAAAACATTAAACTAAAACATTTAGCCCATGAGAGTCAGTGGGATTATCTTCACTGTTTTATGGATTAGAGTAGATATTTATAGATTCTTTATTACAATATAATTATATGAGAAAATCTGTATAAAATTGAAAATTCTAACATTTTTTTCTGACCTAACAGACTACACTATCTAGACATTGCCTTCCTGTAAGGAATGGGTTTTCAAATACTATTCTCTAGATTTGACTCTGGATTTATCCATTTGCCCTTCTGAAAGGTAAGCCATACTTTAGGTAGCTGCTACAAATTTTCTTTTATACAGTGATTTATTCTTCACCTATTGACTTAATTCTTCAGGGAAAAAATGCAATAAAAATTAATAGCAATTGGGAAACCAAAATTTTTAACCTTTTCCCCCAAAAAAGGAAAGAAAAACTTGTGAAGAAGAGCTGCAATCTTGAAAGGTAGTGTGGCCTTTATAAGTACTGTCTTGAAATCATTTATTTATTTCCTCAGACTAACCATGTTGCTGAGAATTATTGGCTTGCATATAAATACAATTAAGAAACATTTTCTTTCCATATAAAAAACAGATGGGTACTTGTTTTCTAATAAAGCAAAAATGATGACAGAATGGAAAAAAAAAGGGAAGCTTTCCAAAATCTACAAAATTGAAATTGCTGCTGCTTCTTGGGGAATACAAAAAAGGTGTCTTTTTTTTTCCCCTTTCATACACTGGGAATTTATCTCCTCAGCTTCATCCACATTGAACCAGAATCTATGGTTTAATGGCTGTGTATGACTTTGAAAAGCAAGGGCCAAACTCTAAATAAGCGTTTTTAAATGATGAGTTTGTTGCTAGAGGGCTTTCAAAGGCACTTTAAAGAAAATCAAGTGGATAATAGTTGGAAACAGAAAAATAAGTGATAGCTACTAATAGTAGGTGGTCACTTACAAAGCAGAGGCTTCTTTTACTCATACAGTCTTCACATTGTTGATTTCAGTCAGTGTGACCCATTTCCTAGCCATTTCAAATTTGTGTCAGCTCTCGTCATCTCTTTTCCTCATGTTCCTCACTACAGATTAAGGTCACCGATTTTTCACAGAACAATATGAAGGGGGAAAAAAAGAAAAAGAAAAACAGAACAAGAACCAATTTCAATCAGTAACTAGGAGGGAAAAGGTCAGTCTGTTAACAATTATCTACTAAACTGCCAATATATGTGAAGACCTGGAATAGATTCTGTATGGAGGGGAAAAAAAAAAACAAGCAGAAAATACTAATCTTACCTCTGGGAGAATTCAAAATCTAGTAGAACAAATATAAAAATAATGACATATAAAAATATAGGGGAATTATGAACAGCCTGAACACTTTATGTACAACCAAGATTCAAAATGTCTGATTGATGATCTTAACTTGTTTGGCACCGTTCTCCTTATGCAGCTATTGAGTCTTCACTGCTTAGCTGAACTTAACAAAAAAGATGGTAGGACAAGAAAGTAAGACCAAACAGATCCCACTCACTTGTGTCAATCTTTCATCATGCAGGTATCTGAACTATTCCAAGTTCACTCCAGATGCGTGAATTCAAAGTATTTAAAGAAACTTTCATATCCCAAACTTATATTCTAGAAAACTATTCACTTAAATCTACTTTAGAAAATGAATGTTTCCCACTATCCTCTAGTTTAACAAAAACAATTCAAGTTGATTAATATCTTTCACTGGATTCCTTAAAAAAAAAAAAGAATTTGGGAAAGAAAAGTTTCTCCAATTGTGAATCTGGGCCAAGCAAGCAGAAGACGATGTGAAAAATGAAAGCTGGCTCTGGATACCCCACGGAGCATCAGGGAGAGCAGTGTGTGACTTCTCCTGCTTCTCCTCATAGGGAGCTGTCCAAACACAGGGCAATTTTTGAAAAATAGTAGGAGATGAACATAGAACAGCAACCTGGGAAATCTCACCAAGCATGCCAAACAACTAATGCTCTTAGCTTTTTCTTCCTTCTTTTCCTGTTATTTGTTGGCAACGAGAACCCACAAAACACAGGATCACATGCATTAAACTTTTTTTCGTGATAAGTGCCTATCTCAAAAATAGTAAGTTCCTAGTGGGAGCAGAACAAGAGGTATGTTGATTCTTTTGCAGATAGATGGTTACTACTGTGGATGCCACTGTTTTTGTTTTTGTTTTAAGTGCTGAGGAGGGGGGTGGGGGAGATCCATCTGTCCTTAATCTGGAAAGGACTCAATGGTTCAGAAGCTTTTGTTTAAAGCTCACAGGATTGCTATACATTGACTTGTCTGCCTAAATGTAAGACTCAAGGCCTTCACTTAGACACCCAAGTGAGAAAATTATGAGACTAACAGAATTATGTTTTTTAATAACCATTTATTGTCATCCAGTGTATTTAACTTAATATCTTATGTCTTCTTTGACATCTAGTTAAAATGTTAGTCTCTTCTCACTGAAATTGATGAAATCTAAAATGTATAATTAATGACCTCCTTTGCAGAAGAGTAGAAAATTAACTTTATTTCTTTTTTAAAAAAAAGGTGTTATTCTCATGAATAACCAAATTTCTCTAAGTTGTTGGAAGTAGTTTAGCTTAATAGTCTTGTAAAAAAAGATCACAGAATTTTTATTCTTCCTTTTGCAAAAGAAATAAAAGCTACATGTACTGTATCACTAATTCTCAAAATTGGAGATTTTATGTTGACTACTTCCATCCTCTGCCCCACCCTCCATCACTTTGCCATGCCTTTTCTTTCATTCTTTTGTATAATTTCTGAATTTCTCTGTCTCCCCACCCCATAAGACAGTAAGCTCTTCAGAAAGCAAGAAAGAAGTCTGACTCTTTTTAGGCTTCAAAGCTCTCATCTCTCAACCATATGTACATAGTAGGTGCTCAATAGGTGTTTGGTCAAAAATATTTTAAACTAATAAATATACCAGAGACTGTTTCTGTTTCTATGTACAAAGATGGAATTGTTGACATCACAGCCCTGATGACAGCAAGACTTCCAAATAGGCAGATGGTGTGTTAGCAATGCCTTTGCCACCTCCACCTTCCCTCAACCTGGCCTGCAGCTGCTGTTGGAGTGAATAATGTAGCATTCCTTCTTATCCCCAGGCTGTACTTGATACCAACTAGATGTCATGTGCTCCAAGATTGAGAGCTCATATAAGAGCTTACCTGTGTGTAGCATCTTATTGGAAAGATATATATGGCCCTAGATAAACCCCTCTGGACTTTCCTGGTCCCCTAATCTGTAGAGGGAGTCAAATGCTGACCTTTACAGGAAAAAGAATTCCTGAGACAACATATATGATTTAGGAAGATGTTTCCAGAGCCTAGGTCCAAATGGAGAAGGGAAGATTTCTCAGCTGGTGAAAGTTGGTCTAGGACAAGGCACTCACAATGATTGTGAGTGTCATGAGTCTGCAAAGTGTTTGTCTCAATCTTCTTGATGTCAACTGTGTTCCTGCCATCAGCAGACCTAGTATCCTATGCACATGGGTTACGTTGTCTGGCTTCTCATTGCCCATTCCAACACTACCCTAGTTGATGCCACAGGTTCTAAGTAGAAACCAAAAAGATTGGAGAAAGGATCCTTTGAGTTCAACCTTCCTAGCTCCACAAGTAGTAGCATCTAGAAGAGTGAGCAGGGCTACATGTGCTAGTGGACAAAGAGAACTCCATTTCTACTCCTGCCCCAGTCAGTCCAAAACATTAAGCCCAAGAATCAAGCACAGAACAGAAATAGTTTTAAGCACATGGTTTGCAATGGAAGGCAAAGATCCAGCACATTCAGAAACAGAATGGTAATGACCTTCGGAGACAAAAAAAAAAAAAAACTTTGATGAGGTTCTATACACAAGCTCACCAGCATGCAAAGAACTGTTAGTAGCCCTAGGTAGTTTGGATTCCTTATTTTCTCAAGGATATCTGAAGGGGAGAGAGAGATTACAGGACCCAGGCACAAGCCTTCTAGGAACAGTTTTTAGTTTTTAGTTTGTTTCCCAAAATCAAAATCAAAAAAGTATACACTGGTTTAGGAGCTAGTGGTAGCACTGAGGTGGAAGATGGTCAACAAGATGAAAGTTGCAAAACTGGTGAGGCAGAAGAAGAGCCCCCAGGAAAGTTGACAAAAGAGGAGACCCAGCTTTGATCCCAGGAGTGACACCTTCAACTGAGACCAATGAGGTGGAAGCCAGAATAACCTAAATGGTTGTACTAACATAATACCATCATCAAGTAACACAGGTATTGGAACAGCTGACAGGATCCTGAGACCAAGGTAACAGAGGAGGCAAAGCTTGCTAAAGGAAACAATCAGAGCTGTTACTCTGCAAAACTACAAAACCTCCCTAGGAAGAACACAATTGTCACATTTGCATTGGGTGGCTGAAATCAGCCTTCAAGAAGCAGCTATCTACTGAGACTGGTGCTCACCTGGATGCTCTGTATGCAGGCAGAAGGAATCAGGGGAATCTTCATTTGTCATCTGCATCAACATTCCTCAAATATTCATTGAATTGCCCCAACACAACAAAATGGTTTAAATCCCTGCCCTCATACAGCTTTCTTTCCATTTGAGAAGATCTATCAATAAGTGAAATATTAATTGTGGAACTAGTGCAAGCACAATGTAGAAAATGTATCAGGAAAGTCACATAAGTTGGTGGAGGCGAGGTGACAGTTATAAATGAGGCATCCAGAGATGGTCTCATCAAGAAGGTGATGTTTGAAAACGCATATCTTGAAATATTTATTTTTTCTCACCATGCAAATGTATATTTTTTAAATGAATGGAGGGCAATCTAGAAAGACAAAAGAGGAAAAGCTGTCATAGGGATACAGGGTGTTTCCTGAGAAGCATATTTGAAAATGGGTGGGGTGGGGGGTGGAACCGGCAGGAGGTCCAGTGTTGAAACATTTATAGGGAACTCCACAGTCCCCTGGAGCTTCTACAGGAAAACAGCAGAGCCTGTTCTTACTGCCATGTCCTCCCTAGAAGCTGCTCCCTTTCTGCTGGCTGCTCTGTGGGATGCACTCCAGCTCTGGACCCCCACTAGAACTCAGAGAGGATCATATAATATGGGAGGGAAGGAGGAGATGTAATGGGCTTCCTTTTCTTTCTTTCTTTTCTTTTCTTTTCTTTCTTTTTTTTGCACAAGAGCTTTTTAGTCTCCACCAGAATAACTCACTATGCTTCACAGGATTAGGCAAATTTCTTCTCTAAAGGAATAGTTGAATTTCAGAAGAGAATAAAAACAGAGGCAGAAGAAATGCTAAAATTCCAGCAATGTGGACTTTCTTCTTGAGTTTTAAGTGCACCTCACAGACATAAAGGAAGAGTAAAACCTCCAAGAAGGTGTACCTGCTCTCCCCAACTCCAACCTTGAGTCTCTTACACACACACACACACACACACACACACACACACACACACATAACTGATCTCATGGATGGCTGTTGATGCTAGGAAAAAAAGATAAAACAATATAAACAAAGCTTCTCTACCTTCTAATTGGTTTCTACATGTTATTTGGCTACAATGTTTGTATGTGTACACACACACACTCCTACTTAATGGGTCTTCCAGATCCTCTTTTACTTTTTAGTACTAATAAACCATGTTATTTACAATTTCCAATCTATACCCAGATATTTAGTTCCAAAATTCTGTAGGTTCACCATGCATATTGACTACTAGTCAATATTTGAAGAACAACTCCAGCAAAAAAGCATCATAACATTATAGCCACATAAAGACAATAATTGAAATAGGAAAATTAACATAAATTGTCCTCGGTACTTAAAAAATATAGTTTGAAATGGACCTCCAAAATTTCTTCCTTGAATAGTTATCCAGTTGGATAAAGAAATTAAAGTTACCAGTATATCATTGTTGGACAGCTATAAATACTCATAAAAAGAGTCAACATTGCCTGACTTGGCATTTTTTACCTAATAAGCTAATACAGAGATAAAAGGCCAGTTTAACCCAACCCTCAGTGAACCACACCCCAACATAGGAAGACAGACCCATGTGGCCTCTTGGATTTGTCAAGGATCATTTCAATGTTTAGCAGAGGGAAATTTGAATATTCTTCCAATATTTAATTAGAATTTCATCTTTGAGAGCTCAGGGCACTCATGTTTTTAACTCAGTCTGATTTGATGAGCAATGTCCCTTCTTCTTTCTACAGATTATTTTCCTGTAAATTTTTCTTGACAAGATTGCATTTTCATCTAACTAATATTCTCTTTATGCAAATGGATGTTATTTGCATATATAAAACTGGTTAAGAAATCAAAATGACACCCAATTGATATTTACAGGCAATTTCATCTGCTTATTTTTTGGTTTCATAGAATTTAAATTCAGCATTTTCTGACTTGAATTCCATTAGATTGGTACATTTAAGAGTAAAGTTGATTTCCTTTCATTAAAGTTTAGTTTCTGTGGCTTAATCAGTGAACTGTAATTGCATAAAGTATTCATTTTTATAAGAATTTTCAATAAATTATCAAGGATGTTTAAATCTGAAAACTGATGCTATTTCTGTACTTGTGGTCATAGATACACAGCACAATCTTTGCAGCTAGTCAGCTTGCTCTACTTTAATCTAATAAACCAGCTGGGAAAAAAATGGTTCTGTTTTCTCTCTCCTGCATTTATTTATTTTTTCTATATGAATATGATCCTTTAATACCTTATCATTCTGTCTCAAAGGACACAAGTTTTTATTCTGAATCATTTCTTGATTCCTCAGGCAATAATATTGATGGAGAATTTATCACATGCTAAGCACATAGCGATGGATTAACTCCTTGTAACAATCCTAAGAAACCTCTACTCTCAGTATCCTTATAAAGATAAGGACACTAATGCACATGAAGGTCAACCTTGGAAGATATTACTCACTTTGTAGGTATGTTGTATTCTCACTAAGTGCAGAACAGTGTATGTGGCTACACAGGGTCTTCCATGTTCTTATTAAATGCAGTGATACATGTAAAGCACAAAGCATAATGTTTAGCATACTCTTTGCACTATAAGTGTTCAACTAGAGTTAGTTCTGTTTTATTTTCTGTGTATATTGTTCTATTATAGCAAATGCTTCACCACATTCCAATTATGTATTTAGCTACATGACCTTGAGCAACATGTTTAAGAGCCAGTAAGCAGCACTGCAGGATTCTTACCCAGGCAATTCTTCTACAGTCCTCGCTTTTAATCAGTAAAATATCCTGATAGATAAACAATACAGCATTGATAATTTCATCAAATCAATACATGTTCCACTTTCTTATGATATTATGGTACACAGGGGATGCCTCTATTACCACACTGATTTGAGAATATTACCCACAGTTAAATCTAGATGACAATATCATGGGGTAAATACGGGGGAAAACATAAATATGGAACACGTTTACACAGTAAAGAGTGCTACATTTGAGACTGGTTAGGAAAAAGGCATGAATCACCTAACCCTGAAGAAAAGGGAAAGTGTATAATCCAAGGCTCAAAATAAGAAAGGAATAATAAAGCATTTTGTTCATGACCTTCATCCTGGAAATGCTTTTAAACCAATAAAGAAAATAGTATTAGTGGTTTTAATGTATAAAACTTTTAAGGTGGATTCATTCTTAAAACCTACCAGATTGCCCTTTCTGTAACGCAAATCTGATATTCCTCTACCACAATCTTGTGATGGCTTCTTACCACCCACGAGGTTCACTAGCTAGGACCTGACCCTGTTTTCTCTTGCATTTCTCTCTTCTTTCTTCACCACTCCAGATCACTTGATGTAGTGATGAAAACTTGGGTTTTGAAGTCAGAAAGGCACGGATTATAGTTCTTCACTACTGCAAAGTGAGTGATGTAAGGGAGAGTCCTAACTTCTCTGATCACTATATTCCTCCTCTGTGAACTGGGGATAATTATGAATGTTTGGGGGGGTAGTATTATTTGGATTAAACACAGTATATAGTATGTGTATGTGTGTGTGTGCGTGTATTGTGTGTAAGCATATAACATAGTGCTCAGCATAATAGATATAATGCTCAGCATTATAGATTTCCAATTAGCTTTAATTTCATTATATTTTGTTTACATGTTTTTCCATTATGGCAAGACTCACAGTATATTCCAAGTATTTACAAGTTCCTGAATTTCTTTAGGTTCCATTTTCCTCATCTTGAAAATGGGCATTGGAATAAGTGTTTACCTAGAAGAGTTTCATGAGGATTAAAAAAAATAATGAAATTTTTATAGTATAGTAATCACTCACTGAATGTTAGCTGTATTGTCACTGCTTCTGAGGTCAATGCATGAGCTCCTTAAAGACAGAATTCTGCTTTATTCTACTTTTTATCTGAGATGTCTTACACAGTGTCTCCTTATGCAATAGGAATTCAACAAAATTTCAAAGGGTGAACAAAGAGTTTTATCCACTCTGCTTTTAAAGCAGGGCTTCTTGGGACTCTCCAACCACACCAGAATTTATAGTAGTTTCAAATCTCATTTCTTAGTTCCACTGGAGATTTCAGAAACCAACATCATTGGTAAAGGTAAATGATTATAGTTGCTATGGAAACAACCTACAAACCTCAACAGTTCGACACAAAGAGTTTATTTCTTACTCACAGAACAATCTAAAGTGTGTGGGGTTCTCATGGTTTGTGAAGGGGATAAAACTGCCAAAATCATCTAATTCCTGTAGAATAGGATCAGAGCTGTGTATTTATTTGTATTAATGGCTTCTTAATCATCACTACCCCATTGTTCACAGATATTAACAGTATCTTTGTTTTCTGTAAGAATTCAGAAAATACTTATGGATGAAACTGCACAATAAAGTTAGGCTGTTATCCAAATATTTTAAGAAAAAAATCTTAATAAGAAAAGTTACATGGTGTGATGTTATAGCTCAGGGGCAGAGGATTTGCCTAGCATGTGTGAGGCATTGGTTCGATTCTCAGTACTACATATAAATAAATAAAATAAAGGTCCATCAACAGCTAAATATATACAATAATATATATAACAAAATATATTTTTTTAAAAAGTTGCATATAAAAGTCCTTATCTGTGAATTTTGTCTAAATAAATTCATTTTGGAAGAAAATTGCTTAGATAATAACCACATTGAAACCATTTTTTGTACTAATTTCTAGCACTGCTAAAATTTTTTTAAAAAAAAGCACTCAACTAGCTTAGTATGTATATTAACAGTAGTGATAAGTACTCTCTTTATAGACAGAGTCTGAGTCTTCCTGAGTGAATATTCAATGTACAGAATACATTAGAGTATAATGAATACTTACTGAATCCTTCTATCTATAGGCAATGACCTAAGTTTTCTAAATGTATGGACTTATTTAATCCTCTCAACAAACTTTATAAGAGAAATACTATCATTATAGGTCAAATATTCCTTTTCTGAAAATGCTTGGGACTAGATGTATTTCAAATTTCTGTTTCTTCAGCTTTTGAAATATTTGCATATCCATAATGAGATATCTAGGGGATAAGACCCAAATCTAAACATAAAACTCATCCATGTTTCATATACGTCTTCTGTACATAGCCTGATGGTAATTTTTGACAATACTTTTAGTGTACCTGCATTTTGACTGAGATCTATCACATGAGATCAGGTTTGGTGCCATGTTACTACGCAAAAAATTCAGATTTTGAGCATTCAGCCTTGGGATTTTCAGATTAGAGATACTCAATCTGTGTTCCCTTTCATAGAGACAGAATTGACACAGGAGTTTCAACTTGCCCAAGGACTTAACAGCTGGGGAGCACAGGAGTTAGACAACAAAATTCAGGCAGTTGAGCTAAGAGCCCATGCTCTTATCACCTCTACTATCTCTGTAATAAAGTATATATGGAAGAAAAATAATGTATTTTTGTATTCCAACTTCTGTCTTGTTTTTATAAGGTGGAAAAAATGGTATAGAAAGCCACATGGGCAAACTGTCATTAGAAACTATATAGGCACAATTGTCTTTTATCTTTTTAACTTTAAAAAAGCCAAAGCTTTAGTATAGCCTGAATTGACAGCACTGGCGTTATCAATTAGCTTGGTAGCTGCTTTCTTTGATGCCAAAAAGGCATTTCATTTCATGTGGCAAAATAATACAATCCAGTTTTAAAGGTAAAATTTGAGCTGAACTCAAGATTTGCTTTTAAAAAAAAAATCTGTAATCTTCAGTTACCAATGGCTGATTTCCAGATTCTATTTTGAAAGTGATAATTAGGCCTGGGAATTTTTTGCTAACTTTGTTATGTAAATCACACCTTGGGGGGCGGGGTGGGGGGCGGAATTGGACAAAATAACATAATAGCAATAGAAAATCATCTACCCTGAATGATTTTTTTTTCATCTACTCAATCAGATGATATATATTCTAGGCTTTTGATTTTTGGAGCCTAAAAAAGTTCAGTCCCTGATTCAAAAAAGAATGAACTTTGTATTTATTCCACTCTGAGAAATAATCTGGAATTCCTCAGGTCTTGAGTCTCCATCTCTCAACTAGTTAGTGGTTCATTATGGAGTCTTGAATCATTAGAATCTGAAATACTCTTCTCCTTTACGCCACATTCCCTTCCCCCATCCCATTTCCAACAATGCTTCTCTGATAGAATATAAATAAATCTCCTGTTCATGTTTTTATACGCTTATGTCTATACTCTTTTAAAACTTTGAGACCAAATTATACAATTTCCAAAACTTTTCTTAGTTCAAGACAATGCCCGAATAAAAACCGATAACCTTGCATGACACAACCAATGGGAAAGGGCTTGCTTGGGTCAGACAAAAGGAGAATAACTGTATCCGCTCTTTTGTAGCAGGGCTGCTTCACTGTGGGAGGCAGAATGAAAATGGTCCTACTATTGAGCACCCTGTTCTGGCTCCTTGAGAAGCCGTGTCTGGTTTTGATGGGAAAGTCCAATTCCAATGACAGACTCAAGACATCTGCAGAACTAAATATATCTCTAAATACAGCACAGCTTGAAAAGCAGACCAGATCTGGTTTCAAAACACTATGTTGTTAACCCTTTTCAAGATATGGAATCCCTTGAAACGATAATCCACATAGTTAAAGAGAAAAAAATGTCATGGAAAATCATTTGGATCCAAACATTTGCTTACATCTCAAAATGACATTCCCATGGTGGCTGCATCCTACCATAAATTACTTACTGTATAACATCCAATGGATTCCCAGTTGCTGGAAATAAGAACAAAACAAAATGGATATAATTGTCCTATTCATACGTTGAGGTCAGAATGGAGAGGCTGATTCATCATGGAGTCCTTAGGAAGTCACAGTCCTTTCTATTGTTTGTTCACTTGTTATTATGAGCTATTCAATTGCTGTTTTTCTTTCTTTATGCAAAGCAGAAACATAAGGTCTAGGCGAGAGAGTGGCATCCTTAGTGACTCTTCTCTCTCACACCCGACTTGACAGGGTGGCCAGTTGGCTGTCCTAGCCAGTTAGACACACATGTCTTTGTCACCCTGCCTCCTCATGTCCTCCTGCTTTAATCACTTGCCAGCATGCTTTTGTCTCTTATCTGTTCAGAGGGTAGTTTTCCTGAGCACAGACGCTCTCTTTGTTGCTGGATATTCCATTTATTATAGTTCAGTTTAAATTGTATGCATACTTTAATGATTTACCTAATTTCAGGAAGTCAATTTCTGTTTATTCCTATTTTTCCTAATGATGAAGATTCTACACAAATAAGGGAACTTCTCTTTTTAAAACTCAGATCCTGATATATCTAGTTTTTTGTAAATCTGGTGACTAAAAGAATCTTCCCAGATTTCACGGTGATAACTCCCTTTTCCTTCCCTTGGAAGTACATATTTAATACAGTCAGCCCTTCATATCTGTGGGTTCCCCATCCATGGAGTCAACAGTGGATTGAAAATATTCTAAAAAACAAAGAGAATTGCAGCCAGGTGCAGTGGCACACACCTATAATTCATGAGGCAGGAGGAACACAAGTTCAAAGCCAGCCTCAGCAAAAGCAAGGCACTAAGCAATTCAGTGAGGCCCTGTCTCTAAATAAAATACAAAAAAGGGCTGAGATGTGGCTCAGTGGTCAAGTGCCCCTGAGTTTAATCCCTGGTACCAAAAAAAAAAAAAAAAAGAATTGCATTTATACTGAACATGTATACTTTTCCACGTCATTATTCTCTAAACAATAGAGTACAACAATTATTTACATAGCATTTCTATTATATTAGGTATTTTAAGTAATCTAGAGATGAATTAAAGAATACATGAGGATTGCATAAGTTGTGTGTGTAAATTTTGTATCAGACACATTTTGTATCAGACACTTGATCATTCATTTTTTTTTCTCTTTAATTATGTGGAATATTGTTTCAAGGGGTCCTAGAACAAAATTCCCATGGATATGAGAGACTTGTTTACCTTATTCCATTCCCTTTCAGTCTGAGCTTGCCTAGCAGTTGTTCTATGGTATATCAGAAATACTTAGGAAAAACCCTACTCCTGCAGATTGTAATTCTTATACAGAATAAGAGGTCCAGGCACAATGGCCTACATCTATAATCCTAGCTACTCAGGAGGCTGAAGCAGGAGGATCTTGAGTTCAAAACCAGCCTGGGCAACTTAGCAAGATCCTGTCTCAAAATAGAAGTTTTAAAAAATAAAAAAGTAGATTAAGAGTGTTGAGAGCCACAGCTGAAGGGGCTCCAGCAAACTTTCAGACTGCCAGCTGATGATTGGCTCACAGCGGCCCCAGCAACACCTAGCTGATTGGCTCCTCTGTGGAGATGCTCATTGAGCTGTTTCCCTGCCCTTTCAGACTACCAGCTGATGATTGGCTCACAGCAGCCCCAGCAACATCTAGCTGATTGGCTCCTCTGCGGTGATGCTCATTGGGCTGTTTCCCTGCCCTTTCAGACCACGGAGCTGCTTATTGGGGGACTTTTTTGGCTCTGCCCATGCAACCCAGCCAATCGGCCTCAAGAGCAGGAGGATTGTGGGAGGAAGAGTTTGTTGGGGTGTGTGGCTTGTGGGAAGCCGGTGGTGGCAGTTGGGCTCTGAGGGTTTTTTCCTGAGGAGCTGTTTTGTTTATCTTGTGTGGTTCTAAAAATAAAGTTAGTTTCTTTTGACAAGTGGCTCCTGAATTGTGCCCAGCCAGACTGCGGCATTTGGTGGCCCGTACGGGGAGCGACTGAGGGTAAGTAAACCGCTCGCCCCTGAGGGCAGGCGAGAGGATGGGGAGCCATTTTAAGATTCCTCTTTTGTTTTGCTTCATTTTTGTTTTAAGTTGCCTGTCCCTGGAGATGAGTGAGACGGAAGAAAAACCGCTCACTTCTGAGGAAAAACTATTTACGTCTGAGGAACAGATAGGGAGAAAGGACGGATGCACATATAAGGAGGATAGAAAGGCTATAATGAATTTTTGTTGTTCCATTTTTATTTCATTCTGTCTCGGTTTTGTTTGGCGTCATCTTGTTGGGTTGTATTATAGTAGAAATACAGGATCAGAAACTAGTAAAAAACAAACTGAAAGAGTGTTAAGTAAATTGTTAGAGGAAGAAGGCATCCCAGTAAAATCAAGAGCAGTCAGGGCATACGTTGATACAATGCAAAAATGTAGCCCATGGCTTTTTAAGGAGGAGTTGTTAAATATATCACAATGGAACCATCATGGTGAAGATTTAAAAAAAATAGAAAAGAACAGCCCAGGAACTCTGCCAGCTGGCACATTAGCATTGTGGGCATTGGTATCTGGTTTTCTTAGTCCAAAACCTTCAATTCAGACAAAGGTAGAGGAAGGAGAAGACATATTGATTCAAGTAAATGAGGAGGTCTCTCAAGTTAGTCAGAAAGAGGAAAAGATTCAAGTAAAAGAGAAGGTCTTTCGAGCTAATCAGACAGAGAAAGAAAGTTTAGAGCAGAAAAAGCCATCAGGGGGAAAGTTACAAAAGGAGACTGCTACTAAAACCTTTCTATCACCAGAGGGCTTAAGTGTCCAACCAACAGCACCACCTCTACAGGAGACTGCTACTAACACCTTTCTATCACCAGAGGACGTAAGTGTCCAACTGACAAGGCCACCTTCATATGCTGAGAGGCCCCCAACCCCCGCAGTGGATAGTTCAGATCCTGAGACAGGATCTCAAGTATTAACATGCCCTGTATTTGAGGTAGGAGGGCAGCGAATTTACCAGACTTTAAATTTCAAAACAGTGAAGCAGCTAAAAGAGGCTGTAACAACCTATGGTCCTCAAGCACCCTTCACTGTAAGCTTGGTCGAATCCATTACCAACTTGAACATGACGCCAGCAGATTGGGCTAATATGTGTAAAGCTGTGCTAAATGGAGGACAATACCTGTTATGGAAGGTTGCCAATGAGGAATTTTGCAAGGAGACGGCTAGGCAAAATGCAGCAGCTGGTTATCCTCAGAGAAATCTAGATATGTTGTTAGGAAAGGGACCTTATGAGGGTCAGCACCAACAAATTGCATATGATCCTGGCGTATACGCACAAATTGCTGCAGATGCTGTTAGGGCATGGAAGACTTTACAAGGACATGGAGGTTTACAAGGTCAATTATCTAAGATAATACAAGGAACTAATGAATCTTATGCTGAATTTGTAGATAGGCTTTTTCAAACAGCTACCAGAGTTTTTGGGAATACAGAACAAGCAATGCCATTAATAAAACAACTGGCTTATGACCAAGCGAATCGTTGGTGCAGAGATATCATTAGACATGGAAACATGAAGATTTAAACACATATATTAAATTATGTAGAGACATTAATGAACAAGAGCAAGTCATGGCAGCTGCAGTAAAACAGGCTTTAGATGCCAGAGACATTAATGAACAAGGGAAAATTGTGGCAGCTGCAGTAAAACAGGCTTTAGATGCCAGAGACATTAATGAACAAGGGCAAATTGTGGCAGCTGCAGTAAAACAGGCTTTAGATTCCAGGCCAAGAACATGCTACAATTGTGAACAAACAGGACATTTTTAAAGGAATTGCCCCATAGGAGGAGGGTTTAACAAAACTAGGTATCAAAGGAGTAGAATACCGGGTATTTGCCCACGATGCCGTAGAGGGAGACATTGGTCTAATGAATGCCGTTCTCAAACCACCATAGAGGGTACTCCATTATCAAAAAACGAACAAGGACCAAGTGTTTATCCACGATATCGTGGAGAAAGGTATTGGGCTCCATTGCCAAAAAATGGACAGGGGGGCCCAATGCTCCGGGGCCCAAAACCACAAATATACGGAGCACTGGAGGAACCCAGCAACCCCATCAGGGTAGTGCCCAGGACACATTGTCCATCAGATCCCTCATCAGACAAACCAGAGGGAGCGCAGGGTTGGACATCTGCGCCTCCGCCAGATCAGTACTAACTCCAGAGATGGGAGTTCAAATCATTCCCACAGGGGTGAAAGGACCTCTTCCCAAAGGAACAGTAGGCTTATTATTGGGACGCAGCTCTTCTACTCTAAAAGGACTTATGATAAGTCCTGGGGTAATTGATCCCGATTATGAAGGTGAAATAAAAATTATAGCCAGTTCTACAAATGGTATATCAGTAATTTCACCAGGAGATAGAATAGCACAGTTACTAATAATACCAAGCCTACATGATAAATTTTCCAGTCGTGCTGTAGAAAGAGGTTCCAAGGGATTAGGCTCCACAGGTGTAGATTGGGCTATGCTGTCTTTAAATTTAGATTCTTGCCCCATGTTAAAACTAAATATTCAAGGACATGAATTTAATGGGCTACTGGATACAGGTGCAGACCTTAGCATCATCTCTCGTCAAGAATGGCCAAAACATTGGCCATTACAACAAGCCACTCAAACGCTTCGAGGCCTAGGAGTGGCGACTAATCCCCATAGAAGTGCAATGGTATTAGATTGGAAGGATCCTGAAGGATGTGAAGGAACTATACAGCCATATGTATTGGATCATCTTCCTATAAATTTATGGGGATGAGATGTCCTAGATCAATTAGGTTTGACATTAACAAATAACATCAACCAAAATGCACCCACTATTATGACTAGACAAGGTTTTAGGAAAGGAAAAAGATTAGGAAAACAAGAACAAGGTATAGCAGCACCAATACAAATAGATCAAGGAACAGACAGACATGGGTTGGATTTTCAGAAAGGGCCACTGAGACAATAAAAATTACTTGGAAATCAGAAAGACCAGTATGGGTTCCTCAGTGGCCCCTGACTAAAGAAAAGATACTAGCAGCCCATGATCTGGTCAAACAACAATTAGCAGAAGGACATATACAACCTTCTGTATCTCCCCATAATACTCCCATTTTTGTCATCAAAAAGAAATCTGGTAAATGGAGATTATTGCAAGATTTAAGAGCCATTAATAATGAGATGGTTATTATGGGACCTGCTCAATCGGGCATTCCTCAATTGTCTGCTTTGCCAAAAACTTGGTATGTTTTAGTTATAGATATTAAAGATTGTTTTTTTTCAATTCCAATTCATCCTGAGGATAGTCCACGTTTTGCATTTACTATCCCTGCACTGAATCATGAAGGTCCTGATCAGAGATATGAATGGAAAGTACTCCCTCAAGGGATGGCTAACAGCCCAACTATGTGTCAAATTTATGTTAACAAAGCAATCCAGCCACTTAGAAATCAAAATCCTGAACTACAAATATTTCACTATATGGATGATGTATTATTAGCACACAAAGCTAAAAACACATTGCTAGACTGTTATGCCACACTTACAAACTTATTAAAAAATTATAATCTAGAGATAGCAATAGATAAAGTACAATTAAATTTTCCAATTAATTATTTAGGAGTTCTATTATCCTCAACCATGGTCCGTCCACCAAAAATTCAAATACGAGTAGATCAACTCAAATCACTTAATGACTTTCAAAAGTTATTAGGAGACATAAATTGGATAAGGCCTTATCTAGGTATACCAACAGGAGAGTTGGGACCTTTATTTGATATCCTAAAAGGTCCATCAGATCCAAATTCACCCCGAATGTTAACGCCTGAAGCAAGAAAGGCATTAAAAATCATTGAAACATATATGGAAAATATGCATTTGGATAGAATTGATATAAGTTTGCCTTTATTATTTATTGTACTACCAACAAAAAATATTCCTACAGGAGTATTTTGGCAAGAAGGCCCATTATTATGGATACATTTATCTTATTCTCCTAACACTATTCTTACTAGGTACCCTGAGGCTGTAGGACAATTAATACTCAAAGGAATAAAAGCAGCAAAGGGAGTGTTTGGAATTTCTCCCAATAAAATTATTACTCCATATACTATGAATCAAATTGATGAGTTAGCTAATGAGTTAAATACTTGGGCAATAATCATGTGCAAATCTAATGTTTCATTTGATAACCACTTACCATCTAATCCTTTATTGTCTTTTTGGTCATCGCATCCTGTGATCACCTATCGGGAATGCTCCAAATATATTCACTGATGGATCAAATAATGGTACAGCAGCAATAGTTACACCTGATCAAACTTTTACATTTTTAGTACCCAAACAATCAGCTCAAAAGGTAGAGCTTAAGGCAGTATTACAGGCTTTTGTGGTGTTTAAAAATTCTGTATTTAATTTATTTTCCGATAGTCAGTATATAGTTAATGCTATAGTATCCCTTGAAGATGCTGGTAGGATTTCCCCTTCCTCTACTATTTTCTCTTTGTTTTCCACTATACAAAGTCTAATCTGGGACAGAAAAGATCCATTCTTTATAGGACATATCAGGGCACATACAGGATTGCCTGGAGCCCTTAGTTTGGGCAATGATTTAGCAGATAAAACTACACATGACATACATATTTTCTCTACACTAGAAGAAGCTATAAATTTTCATAAAAAGTTCCATGTCAATGCTAATACTTTACAAAAGCGTTTTAAAATAACTAAGGAACAAGCTAGACAAATAATAAAACAATGTCAAAATTGTGTGATCTTTTTACCACAAGTTAATCTTGGAGTCAATCCTAAAGGATTGATACCTAACCATATTTGGCAGATGGACGTCACACACTTGCCAGAATTTGGAAAATTAAAATATTTGCATGTTACAGTTGATACTTCTTCTGGATTTTTGATGGGCTCCCTTCATGCCGGAGAAAAAACTAAAGATGTTATAGCTCATTGCTTACAAAATTTTGCCACTGTGGGCGTTCCAAAACAGTTAAAAACAGATAATGCCCCTGGTTATACTTCTACCTCTTTTAAACAATTTTGCTCATCATTTGGCATTACTCATATAACAGGAATCCCATACAATCCACAGGGACAAGGCATAGTTGAAAGAGCTCATCAAACTATTAAAATGTACTTATTAAAGCAAAAAGAAGGAATTGGGAAGGGGTATATATTCCCCAAAGATAAACTTAAAATAACCCTTTTTACTCTAAACTTTTTAAATTTAGATTCATCAGGGCTTAGTGCTGCGGAAAGGCATATGTGTCCAAAAAATGTATATAAGCCCAAGGTACTTTGGAAGGATATTCTAACAGGACAATGGAAAGGTCCTGACCCAGTAATTGTCTGGAGTCGGGGGTCTGTTTGTGTGTTTCCACAGGGAGAACAGCAGCCGATTTGGATTCCAGAGAGATTAACTAAGGTCCTGACCCAGTGATTGTCTGGAGTCCGGGGTCTGTTTATGTGTTTCCACAGGGAGAACAGCAGCTGATTTGGATTCCAGACAGATTAACTAAAGCGATTTCTACAGACCAAAAAGAAGATGTGATATCCAGAACTCCAGTTTGGTTATTCTTACATCTGCGACAGAACCAGAATGCTTTTTTCAATATCTATTTTATTATTGCCCTTTCCCATATTTTTTTTTTTTTTTGAGCTCATACAGACCTAGGTTAATGTTTTGCTGATCAATAGAGTTTTTAAACATTGCAATGGAGATTTCACCTGTAAAAAGTTATAAGGCCTTTACTATTATGTTATGTGTCGTATGTATTATGTGTGCACACTTGTGTTTTGTGTTTGAATGTACGTATGTCCATATGTCATATATGATGAGTGCTCATGAAAAAATGGATCCAAATAATTTTTTTTTATTCACGTGATTTAAATGGTTTAATTTAAATTGGGTAAACAGCTGTTGAAGATTGTTTTAAAATGTGAACAAAAAAGGAGGTTAACAGATCTGTTTGTTTACTTTCACCTTTCCTTTTCATTATATTTAATAATTCTCTTAAAGATAATGTAAATTGTTAAGAAAATTGTTTTCTTTTAATGCCTTCTGTAACGTTACATAATTTTTTCTTTAGCCATTATTGCCAAAATTCCTATCTTCAGTGAAGACAATGTAAATTGTTAAGAAAATTGTTTTCTTTTAGTGCCTTCTGGAATGTTATATAATGTTATATAATTTTTCTTTAGCCATTATTGCCAGAATTCCTATCTTCATCCCAGTGCATGAAGACAAAGATAAAACCAATCTACAGCTTCTGCAATAGCTATCACTGAACTGCTTGCAGAACTTGCCTGGACTATGTATCACTTATATGCATTGTGAACTCACTTGTATGCATTGTGAACTATCTGTTGGTGCAGCAACTTCTGGTAGTGTTGGGGTATTTATGCTGATGGTGTCATCGGTGGTACAATTTTTCCAAAAGGAGCCGTCAGCTGGCTTGGTGTATCTTCCTCCTTTCTGTTTATCATGATCGTTCAGCTAAAATTTGGGGGCCAACAGAGGTGAGGCAAAGAACCTCACCCCCCCGCTGGTACGAAGACCTCTACACAGGTGTGGCTGTATACTGGACTGGTAGTCAATGACGGGTAAGATCCAATTACTATGGTACCAACCTAAGACAGGAGGCTGACGCCTTGAGGTCAGCTCATCCAATAACGGGTAAGAACCATATGTACTATTGGACAACCTAAGGCAGACACGGTCCCTAAGCCACATGCTTCTTGTTTAAACAGAGAGGGGGAGATGTTGAGAGCCACAGCCGAAGGGGCTCCAGCAAACTTTCAGACTGCCAGCTGATGATTGGCTCACAGCGGCCCCAGCAACACCTAGCTGATTGGCTCCTCTGTGGAGATGCTCACTGAGCTGTTTCCCTGCCCTTTCAGACTACCAGCTGATGATTGGCTCACAGCAGCCCCAGCAACATCTAGCTGATTGGCTCCTCTGTGGTGATGCTCATTGGGCTGTTTCCCTGCCCTTTCAGACCACGGAGCTGCTCATTGGGGGACTTTTTTGGCTCCGCCCATGCAACCCAGCCAATCGGCCTCAAGAGCAGGAGGATTGTGGGAGGAAGAGGTTGTTGGGGTGTGTGGCTTGTGGGAAGCCGGTGGTGGCAGTTGGGCTCTGAGGGTTTTTTCCTGAGGAGCTGTTTTGTTTATCTTGTGTGGTTCTAAAAATAAAGTTAGTTTCTTTTGACAAGTGGCTCCTGAATTGTGCCCAGCCAGACTGCGGCATAAGAGGGCTGCAATACCTATAAGGGTGCTGCCTAGAAATATAATTTCTTTTTTAAGTTTTCTTGTGACTCTTGAGGCAGATAGTCTATCATCAATTAGCCAGTGTTTGAGGATCTTTATCAGAAATCAATAGTAGTATGGAGGTTGTAAAGTGGAAATAGTAACACAGAGAAGGCTAAGGGAGATGGAGAATACCGGAAGTGACTAAAATAAAGATTAAGTTAAATTATGTGGATTTATTTTGTAGATAATAAAACGCTACCAGAACCTATTAGACAAGGAATGTCATGATCTAACCACAATTTAAAAAAAAATGTAGTTCTGAAAGTCTATTGAGAAGGATGGAATTAAGTGAAAAAAAAAAAAAAAACAAGAGTCAAATGAAACCAATTACACAGCAGAAATGAGGTGAGGAGGTCCTGATTAATGAAGGAGGAGAAAGAAGGAATAGATGTGAGACATTCAAGATAAACTGTCAGGTTGGTGTTAGAGTAGGGGTGGAGAGTCAAGATGGCAGCAGGGGTTCAAAACACCTCTCAAATATCAAACCGGATTACAGGATGATACCATTGCCCCCAAAAGGAGGCACAGAATTTGCAGGAGAGATGATAAATACAGGGATGCATTTCTTCCTGTAAATCAGATTCAACTTGCTTTTGGAATTATACTCAGTAGTTGGTTGGAAATTTAGGTCTGGAATTGAGGAGAGAGGTCAAAACTGGAGAGGTATGTTTAGGATTATTTATATAGAGGTTCTAATCAGAATAGTACATGATCAGAATATAGACAGAGTGGGATTAGGACCTATGAGAGCCTAAACTTGAGAAGGAGTATTATAGTTTAGATCTGGAATGTCACCCAACAGCTCATGTATTGAAAGCATGGTCCCCAATGCAGCAAAGTTCAGAGGTAAGGCTTTTAGATAATGATTGGATCATGAGAGCTCTGACCTCCAAATGGATTGATCCATGGATAACTAGATGAACTACTGGGAAACGGGGCCTAGTTGGAGGAAGTAGGTCACTGGGAAAGCTCTGGAAGAGTTTATCTTCTCTCTGGCTCCCCAGCTGCCACAAACTGAGCAGTTTTCTCTGCCATGCCCTTCTGCCATGATGTTCCTGCCTTAGAGCCAGCCAAACATGAATGAAATACTCTGAAACCATGAGCCAAAATAAGTTGTTCTCATCAGGTATTTTGGTCACAGCACCAAAAAAACTGACTGACATAGTGGGCTAGTGGCATCTTGGGTCCCTTCATCAAATCTGAGATCAATGAAAAGGCCCTTGTGGGAAACATGAGAAGAACCAAACTGGGGAGGAATGAAAGGATCATCTAACAGCAACAATGACTGTACCAGTCAAGTTATGCCAATTGCTGTAACAAATAAAGAGCCTCCAAATCTCAGTGCCTTACCACAAAAAAATAGTCCTTGTATTATGGTCAGTGAGGGCTTGTGGGGGTAGGGAGAGCAAAGGTCTGTTAAGGGCTTGATTCCATGTACTTATTCAGGGACTTCATTCTCTTTACTTTACAACAGTGGTGTCAAGATCATCCTGGCACAATCCAACCAAAGGATGAGGAAAGAGGGACTGTGGTGGCGTGGAGGATTTACAAGATATTTTAGAGTTTAGGACCAGAAGAGGTATATATATTGCTTCTACTCACATTCCACTGATTAGAACTCAGTTATATGGCTTTGCCTATCTGCAAAAGATGCTGGAAAATAAAATTTTTTGTGTGTGCCAAGTTGGAAAAGAAAGCAGATTTGATGTGTACATGAAAATATCTCCACCATAGTCTACCTCCTGGCTACCACATATCTGTTTCACCCCCACTCCCCCAACATAGAACAACAAAAAAAAAAAGTAAAAGTATGTGGAGACAGAATCTTCACAAAGATAAAGTTAAAATGTGGTCATTAGAGTAAGCCTTAATCCAATGTCTGGTGTCATTATAAAAGGAGGAAATTTGGAAGCAGACACACACAGGGGATAATGATGACAGGAAGACACAGGGCAAAAATGGTCACCTACAAGACAAACAGAGAGACCTGGAGCAGACCTTCCCCTCAGAAGGAACCAAGCTTGCTGACACTGAGATCTCTGACTTCTAACCTCCAGAACTATGAAAAAATCGACTCTATTGTTTAATCCGTTCAGTCTGTGGTACTTTGTTATAGCCACCCTAGCAAACCACTGAAGCTCTCTAGTGTCCAGACATCAGCTAGCCAGCAGAAGGGAAAAGAGGGAACTTGGAGAATCTTGCAGAATTAAGAAATCACATCCTGTATATCACATCCACTTCATAGTAATAGCTAGAACTCAGTCAGATAGCCTCCCCTAATTGCAGGAGAGACAGGGGAATATTTGGTTGTTTGTAAAAAGGAAGTAGGTTTGGTGATCCCATGAAAATGTCCTTGTTGCAATGCCAAGCTTAAGTTGTCTAGCCTGAATTTATGGTAGATAACTCTCTACTCAGACCAGGAATTCCTGGTCATTTCAGCAGAGAATTGGAAGGAAGAAGAGGAAAGAGAT
The DNA here is from genome assembly GCF_048772815.1 of Callospermophilus lateralis. Taxonomy (NCBI): domain Eukaryota; kingdom Metazoa; phylum Chordata; class Mammalia; order Rodentia; family Sciuridae; genus Callospermophilus; species Callospermophilus lateralis. The sequence goes on from NW_027514398.1 coordinate 10,949,709, forward strand.
TCTCTGCTGTTTACAAACACTGTTTTCAATTAGAACTCTATTCATTTGGTCCTAAAACAGCTCATTCAAGTTTCTGCTGCACAATTACTAGTTGAATTCTGTTATGGATTGAGTGCTTGTGTTTTCCCAACTTATATACTGAAACCTAAACTCCAGTGATATGGAATTAGGAGGTAGGTGCTTTAGGAGATAAGTAGGTCTATATTAGATCATGAGGGTGAAGCCCTCAGGATGGAATTAGTGCCATAAGAAGAAGAAAAGAGACACCAGGGTCTCCTCTCTCCGGTATGTGATCATACATTGAGAAAGTAGCTATCTGTAAATCAGGAGGGCTGATGCCAAAATTACTATACTGGAACCTCATCTCAGACTTCCCATTAAGCTATCCAGTCTATGATATTTTGTTATAATAACTTTTTTTTCTCTCTGCACACTTTGAATAAAATGTACTTTTTATTTTTAAATTTCTTAGACTTTCAAAATTCATTTTGTGGTTAGAATAGTTTGCATAAGTTACCTATTTCATTTATTTCTTTCAAAGCTATAAGTTGACAGATCCTTTTTTACTGTGATATCTAGATATGGCCTTTCCTGGCCAAGAATTTGAAGTAGGTGAAAAATATGAAATAGATAATGTTGTAGCCTTTCAAATATTATTTTCTTCTGCATGTTCTTTTTCTTTCTTCCTTCCTTCCTTCCTTCCTTCCTTCCTTCCTTCCTTCCTTTCTTTCTCTTTTTTTTAATTGTACCAACTTCCAGTTACTGTCAGGTTCTCAGGGTCACCTTAATCTCATGGGTAACTAGGATAACTTCTATGGCCATAGACATTCCTAATTCTTCTCATTTCTTTCCCAATGAAATGTATTTGTCCTCTCTCACACTCCCAGATGTCCAAACTTAACCTGATAAGCAAATTTACAGTAAGGTATAAATGCTGAACACAGCAGCAGTTTCATGGTTGGTTTCATGACACCCAGGGTTGTTTGCAGTGAGGTGACACACTCCAAGTAGGAAGGTAGAGTATGAAAACTTATTCATATCCCCCAAATAGAAAAACCATATATATGCACATGGGAAAAATTCTGTGGTCCCATGTTATCCAGTAAAATATCAATATAAGAGGGGAAGTCCTAATTTAAAATTGATTCAAGTAGGAAAACAAGTGAGTAAAAAAATACGGAATATTTTAGTGTTGGGTCGTATATCTATTCTGGCTGCCTACAGATATAAAATAATTACATTGGAGCTGGATAGCTACTTCATATAAAAATTTGTTCCTCTAAAAAATCGTCTGACTTACCAACATTTAATGAGAGAGATAATAAACACAGTCTAGAGGACAACTTTCTGTTGAATTGATCTAGTACCCAAATAATGACTAGATTTAAGTATAAAAATCATCTGCCTTCTCTATAAATTAGCTGGATGGAAGGGCCACAAATACAGTGGTCCAAGCCCTCTGGGAGTAGTACAGCTGGGTTCAATGAAAAATGATTGAGAAGGGAGAGAGAGCTAGAAATGTACAGGCCATATTTTAAGATTATGAGCCTCAGCCACATGGAGACAATGTCTTCTTGATTCTCTTGAAACACTCTTGTACAGGGCCATGTTGCATTTTTGATACTCAAATGTCCTTCAATACTAATATCAGAAAGCTTTCCACCCCTTCATAAGCTTCAAGAACAAGGAGGAGTTTTCACCTACATTCAATGTTATCATACCATTTGAGTCCCAGCAGCTGAGAAGTCTTCCCCTCGCTATCATAAAATGTTTTACTATGCTGATTATGGGAAACCCAATCAGTCAAATAATTCAGAGTGAGATGAAGCAAAGTACCTGGAGAACCATGGGAAATGATCATAAACCTGGCACAATGATATAAATGTCTTTTTAATTTCAATGATTCCTGATTCCTGAAAATCAAGAAAATTAATCATTCGTTCCTACCCTTTTAACTATAAACCTACATACAAATGCATTTAAATAGAGGAGTTAGGTTGAGCATCATAATCACCAATTTTCACTGTGGATGAGGTCAATTAAAGAAAGAAGAAAAAGATAATAAAAAAAACTTGCAGTATTCTCTGTCTCAATAAGTCGGAGGTAGGAAAGTAGATGATAGGTAGGTAGATTCATTAGCAAATGAAGCTTTTAAAATTTATTTAATTTTTAAATAAAAATAATTTAAGTATTTTCATTAAACAGAATCAAGATGAAAGAATTAGTAAGCCTCTTTCCTCCCTCTCTCTTATATACCTAGTCATTTATAGATATTTCAAGCACATCAAAGTGTAAATCATTAAGTATAAAACTAAGGTGGCATACTGATTATCTGCAAAGTCTCTTACCTCTCTTTCCCTCTATCACACAGAAGTGGAGAAAACTTCTTTTCTAGTTTTATTATTCTTTTTGTTTTTCATTTCAACAAATTTGCCACCAATTGGATTAATAGTAACATGTTGGTAAGCCTTACAGAGAGACAAACAAAACACTGTAGAGTTAAAAAGTCTGCTTAAATAGCCTTTTTGTTGTCATAAATTCGTTATTTCAACATATTTTCTGTATTATTTTGTAAAAAGCAGTCTCAAATTTTATACTAAAATGATAAATTTTAAAAAAATATGGTTTCAATGATTCTTTTTCAATTCATTACAAAATAACTTCTCTGATACACCAGTGGCAGGGCTTCTGGAGGATTCCTTAACAGTTTTTTTAGAACCATAAGTTTTATAATCTCCTTAACCCCTCGAGAAGGGGTAGCCAAATTTATTGTCCTTAACACTTTTATCTGTTGTATATAAAGCCTCTCTAATTTCACATATATGAAAGGAAGATGCAAAATAACAAAAATACTTCTTCGTTTTTCAGGACAGGAAGAAATCAAGTTCTTCAGCTACACCTCTGATTACGGGTGATTAGTTAGCTTTCCTTTCCTTGTGTTCATACCTCTGCCCTGGAATGTGCACTCCTAAATGGAGATGGTGGGAAAAAGTAGGGATTTGTCACAGGTCCAACCAGCCCCATTCAAGTCTGAGTCAGTGGAATCTGTTGTGACCCCAAATATACATGCAATGACAGGAAAAAGGAGAAATACAGAGAAGGATCTTCTCCAGTCCTATGTGAATACTTAAAGACACCACACATCTGCCTTCAACAGCCTACTAATTGTACATCACTGCAGATTTCTACTGAAATGAAAACACTGCCCCTAAAGAGTGGCCTTTCTAATGCTTAAAATAGATAACTTACATCCTCAAGAGGAAAACAAATCCTCATTTATTTTTAAAATGTCGTCCTTTGCTCAGAACCAAAATGTTCTTCTGAACAATATCATGTAGTAGAAAGCAAAAGTAACCAACGATGTTTTAGTAACTAGGTTTTCTTATGTTAAATAAATGTAGCATGAAGTTTGCATATTGAAGAGGGCATAACGATGTAACCCAATCTCAGAAAACTTATATTGACAAATTGCTATTGGGATATATGCATTCCAGAGCTCTGAGATTAATAGAATATTTTTTATTTGTCAACAAACCTTGACAAATAAAAAGTATTGTTGCCTTTATATAAAATAAGGCAAAAAAAAGCCATTAATATAAAGTTTCTTGATCAATTCTCTATTGCTTACAGAGAATTGAATTAACTGAGACTTTTCTTAGTTCAAGAAGAGTTCGACAAATTCGCTCTATCACCCCTAACCCAAAGCAAATCTTCTTTTCTTAGTCTTATTTAATTTTAACCTCTATTTTTAGAATTTCCTCTTTTGTGTGTGTGTGTTAGTGCTTGTAAGCTACCATCAATCATTTTTGAACACTTGAAAACATGCCTATTCACCTCTCTTTCCCAAGTCCCAAGAAGCAGGTGGAATTGATTCTGCTTTATTCCAGAGATTCTGTGTCCAAATCTCACCCCCTTGTTGCCTTGGGAGAGTCACACAAGGCAGATGCATTCACATTGGTAAAGAGGATTTGGGGGGTAGAGGTATGTGTGTACAACAATAATATCACCACATTGAAAATCTGGCTTGAATTACATAAAGAACTAAATACTCCATGTTGGAGTTGCTTCAGTTGGAACTATCTCAACTCTACCCGCTGTTCTAGGAAATTTTGGCAAACTGAATTGCCCCTTCCTACCTTGCCCCAATACTGTTCAAACTCTAAGTGACAGGATTATGGTTCCAACATTCTTTGCTTCTCTTTGCATCCCCAATGATTTCATCCAATGCTGTACACACAATAACTGATATTTATTAAGCACTTACTATATTCCAGCCAGTGTTCTACACAGTTAACATACTATTGCATTTAGTTGCTTCAACAACACTAAGAAGTAGATATTAATTGTATCCCCATTTTACAGAGCATAGAATTAAGGTATGGACATATTTGGTAGCTTACCAAAGTACAAATTCACACTTGTAAGTAGCAGAGGCAGAATTAGAAATCAGACCATTCACTCTTGAACACTAAACAGATTTTTCTTCCACTAAAAACACCACAGATGCTCAATGGCTATTTTGTTCTTTACTTGTTTAATCAACTTTGATATGAGAATAGGTGATTTTGGCAAGCAAGGTCCCAAAAAGCAGTTGAAAGTCCAGTTGCTCAAGTAAACAGGTGAGTATCCTTGATAACTCAGAAAGTTCTACCTTTTACTACATATTCAGATGGAAGCAATGTAATTTCTTGAGCCAGACTGTGCTGTGAACATGCGCTGGCTTGCGTGATAGCAATAACTTCCTACAAAGCCTTCCCCTCTGCAGTTTCTCCCACTTTCAAACCATTTTCTTTGCTTTCCAAATTATTGATACTAAGGTTCTAATGTAAACTAGTTCACAATAATTTAGCAAGATAATTTATCTCCCTCATTTGTTTCAAAATTAAAGCTCATTGAGAAAGGGATTGTATATTGTCATTTTTATATTGTCTAGGTTGCCTTTCAAGTAGTAGGCTCTCAAAAAAATGTTGAAATTAGTTAAATGAGAGCCTTGTCAAGTTTGGCTACTTCTTAAGGCAAAAGTAGGGTGATCCTGACTGGCCGAACATTCTGAGAAGAGAAGTCAGGCAAAAATATGCATATAAATATTTGTAATTTTTTCTTTTATTCTATATTGTTATAAATGTGTTCAGTTACAAATAATCAGGTCTCACTTCCTGGCTCAAGCCAATAAAGTTTCTTTTTTTTACAGAGCAAGATCAAGGGTAGCAGCTGCCAAGATTAGTTCAGCTGTTCAAGTGTATTCTGAGACCCAAGCACTTTCTATTCACCCCCCTTTACCATACTCCATGTTTTGGCTTTTCCTCTGCATGATTTTTATCTAGTATTTGAACAATGGCTCTGTACATCCCATCCTTAAGAGGACAGGAAGAAGGGAAAGTGTACCACCAACCATCCCTTTTATCAGGAAAGGAATACTTAACCAAAAGCACCCTCTCTGCCCCAGCAAGCTTTTACCTAATATCACTGTCAGCATATGGTCACACATTCAAAAGGAAAGCTGACAAAATCAGCTTGTCCACCCTGTTTATAGAAGATAAAAAAGGAAAAGTAGTTGGCAATGGCTGTGGGTCAGCCAACTAATAGTGTTTGCTATGGGGTTCTTCTCTTCCCATCTTCTCTGCCTTCCTGAGAACATCATCTCCAGAAAATTCATATATGTGTGCTCTTTCCTCCATCTCTTACCAGCCTAATATATCAAAACTATTTCTAAGGAAAGAATCTGAAACTTAAGTAAATTCTGAGTAACAATGACTACTCTGGTATTTACACATTAAAAGAAGCCAGTCTTAAGCTAGACTCTATCAATATCTCTCACCATTTGTACCACATGCATAGCCATTTGGGGTAGAATAAACCTTTGTTTTGCTTGACTGCTCATGTAAAATATTTATCATGATCCCTGTCCCCTTCCACAACTGATTACAATAATTTGAAATATCTCCTCTCATTTCCAAATGCCCCATAATAAAAATCCCTGCTGAAAACCATCGAGCTAAAAGAAGGGAGCTCCAGGGTGAAATGTCAGAAATCAAAGTTAGAGACTGAGTAAGAAATTAAGCTAGACAAGACTGTGGAAAGGAAAGTTGGATGGGTCAACATGACCTTCTCAGAGCCCTTGAAAAGTTAATACCATCTGAAAAAAGAAAAGACTAAACAACTTTTCTCCATTTTTTGCCATTTGCTCTTTACAAAGAAGGCTGAGCATGGTAGATGTACACCTGTAATTCCAGCACTTCAGGAGGTAGAGGCAAGAGTATCCCAAATTCTTAAGAAAGGAGAGATCATCTGGCATGCTTGTCTGACCAACATTACTGCATTCCACAATCCATGATAGACTACAAATGGAATCAGAACAGGATTGGTAAAGAAGACATACCACTCAATTTAGAGAACAGACAAAGCAGCAGACATTTCACACATGTGTGCACACACATTTGCACAAACTTAAAACAGCAATTCTATAGCAATATCGTCTACACACCATACAATTCATCCACTTAGCACTTTTACTTGTGTCAGAGGAATGAAGTTTTGGGCTAGGTAGTCTCTGAGGGTGTTTGAAGCTCAATGATTCTCCCACTCACTGTGTTTTTCTGCACTTTATTTTTGAGCAGGTGATGGGAGATGAAGAGAAGTTACCCAGCCTACAATCAGTGCTAGGAGCTGAGATGCTTTACCTGCTTCACCACCCTGTGTCTGCTGAGTACATGGGGAATGTGGTGCTGCTATGCAAAAATCATAGCAGTTATAAATAGTACTGTCCTCCAAAGAGCTCAAAGCCAGCATTACCTTACAGGAGTATTTATTTCCTGCATTAAGTAGGCAGGGGTTAAGTATGCTTATCTTCACTTCACTGATAATGAAAATGAAAGGCATTGGTTTTAGGTGGCTTAGTCAAAGTTCCACCATTTATCACTGGGTTAACTGAGCTGAGATTTCCAATGAGAGCACTCTGTTTTTATCTCTTAAAAGAATAAACTTTAATGGCAGTTTTCTACAAAGTTGAAGAGCAAAAATTACAATAAAATACAATTCCTTTGTACAATATGCTTGATGTGTTCTTTCAGTTTGATCTTTTGTTACTAACAATGAAGATTTAGCACTTATGTAGCACTTTTAATCCACAAAGCACTTTTCAAATGTTAACTAATTAAACATCACAAGCACCCTGGGAATAAGAAAGAAAGTTATTATATTAGAATTATATGCTTTCTGTAACAAGTATATTAAAAAGTTTATTTTGAGTTCCTCAGAATATTAGTGACATGGATGAAGAAATCTCATTTTCACTAATTAATTGTCATCTTCTTTACATAATGCAATAGAAAGTGTTATTAAAAGTATTGATTAGGTATTCTGGAATTTTAATTTTAGTGAAATAATATAGGGCTTGAAACTCAATGTATTTTTGGTGTGACAGTTTGTGCTTTTAAAGCATAATAAAATAATATCATTAACTGTTTTAAATCAACCATTAAGAGAGGGTAAAAACATCATCGACAATAACAAAAATTACTATCATTTATTAAGCCTCTCCTATGCCAGAGACAATTCTAAGTAGCTTACATTTATCAGCACATTTAATTCAGCCAATAGCTCTATAATGAAATACATATCCCCATTTCATAGATGAGAAAACAAGGGAAGAAGGTTTGGTTGCCTTGAATAGGTTTAGACAGCTGGTAGGGAATTTAGGCTCCCTGGCCCCAAAGTTCAGATTCTTAGACCTAATAGTGCAATATTAAATTTGCAACTGAGGGTAAATTTTTAAAAAGAAGATTTCAACTTAAACAGCCACAGGTAGTTATTAGGATACATACAACCTGTCCAGGCACATTGCAAGTCTTAAACATAAGTGTGAATTTAGAAAATGTTTTAAAGTCTGAAACCATTTCAGATTTGCAAAAAATTATAGATTTCATAATTTTATGAAGATTTTAATGCTTGATATTTATCTTAAGTGCAGATATAATAAAAATATCTCTGACATCACAATTAAATTTTTGAATGTTTAATTTGTCAATTTATCTGTTAATAACTTTTAAAACAATTATTAAACCTAACACCACATAGGAGGAAAATGCCACATGTTACATTTTTTCTGTAGATATGAAAGCTAAAGAGAGAGAGTGTGTGTGTGTGTGTGCACGTGTGTACTCAAGAGTGTTACATAATATAAGCTAAATAGAATAAAATTCATATCTGGAAGAAATCAAATTTAACTAACCTTTGTCAGCATATATTGTTTAAAATATACTAGTAAGTTCAGTGGATATTCAAAAAGCATTCTCCACACACAAAATATTTATTAAGCTTCTGCTGTGAATATTTGGAAAGGAAGAAGGAATAATTTTTAAAAAATTTATATAGCATGCTACTTATATTTGGGTATAGTACTACAAATATCTTAATAGAAAAGGAAATGCTCATTTACTATGATTTAATATGCCAACATTCATAACTTAATACCTAGGATGAATCAAAATGTGATATCATCCTGCTACAAGTTGTTTAATTTCATTGTGAATTATATTTACACTTCAGTTCAAATAGTGACCTTGAATATCTCTTTGAACAAAATGCAGCAAAAACCGGAATGGCAACTATGAATTCCATCTCTGTCACCCAAACTACAATACAGACTCCACTGTATCATCAGGGTTTTAAAAGCCACCTTTGAGAAAACTACAAAATTTTCACCTCCTTGTTGAACCAAACCAGAGAAAATTCCCAAGGCTCTTTTCTATTTGTCCTCCTTCTCCTACTACAATGACCTCCCCTATCACAGGAAGAGGGGCATCCCTAAGAAGCCATGGTCAAAGACATTAGAAAATATGTCAGATTTAAAAGCATTCTTGCTATTATGTCACTTCAACAGGAACATATATATGCACCCTACTATTTTGTTACTTTCCCTCTCCCCATCCTATTAAAAATTCTATCACTTTTTCTGTGTCGCTGGGGTGTTAACATACTCTTATTACAGTTCAAAACAACACAATTAGACATGGGATTTACAAATCAGCCATGCCAATGATATTTTGAAATTCATATGAAATTAATATCCACCTTATTAGTCCTCCACTTGAAATAACTTTTTATTCACTTTGTTACAAAAACAACCATTTTTAAAATTAAAAAAAAAATTTTAATTGTCAATGGACCTTTATTTTATTTATTGATACATGGTGCTGAGAATCAAACCCAGTACCTCACACATGCTAGGCAAATACTCTGCCAATGAGCTACAACCCTAGTCCCCAAAAACAATCATTTTAAAGATACATGTTGATTGCTATGGTTAAAATTTCAAGTACTGTGTTGAATAAGGAACAGTAAAATTGCATAATGATTAGATGGTACATGGGAACTTATTGATACATTTTATACTTCCTTTCAAGAGTAGAGTGTTTTCTTTCGCTTCCCTTTGTTTCTTAGCTATACAGCCTTATGAGAAGAAAACTTGTACCTAATACATGTGCTACATGAGGCTAGTGGAGATAATGCCACTCATAGGCACTTATAAATCTTCAGCAAAACTCTCTAATTCAAGATATGGAGCCTAACCATCAAACAAATCTTCCAATTTAGGAGTCAATCATTTTGATAAAAGCACCAAATTTGGTGATGTTAAAAGAACTTTACAATAAAAAGAGGGAAATGTGACAAAACAGCAGGGCACACTATATTCTAACTTGTCTCACTGGGGAATTAATGTGCTGTAATGTTTGATCACAATCTAGTTGTTAAGTGAAATGATTATGTGACAAATGAGTGTAACATAAATGTCACAAGGACATGTAGATAGTGAGTGTTTCATTTCTAAGAGGGACAACAGTTTATTTTAACAGCTCTGTGGTAGAAAGGGGTATGTTTAATAGTGTTTATTATTTTTGTTTTCAAGGTAATATTTCCCTCTGTCTACATAGCTGAGGTTGTACTATCTATAGAATGTATATGGATTATATATGTGAGTGTGCATGTATATAGAAAGATTTTTTTTGTTCTGCTTTTATCATCCAGAATCCAACAATGCATTTTCTTAAGAAAGAGTTTGAAAGTGTAATTAAGGGATCCCTATTCTGCTATACAACCCCAGTCAAAAAGAAGGAAAAGGAATAGTAAAAACTGTGCAGACAGTGAACATGCCACAGTGCTAAAGCAGGACTCCGTTGATCTGAGCTTCAGACATTTGATAAGGGTGTGGCATATAGGTACATTAGATCTTATGTTGCAGGTGACATAAACCCCCACTCAAATTGCCTTAAAATAAATTTATTAGGCTTAAGGAGTTAAATTACTTCAGGAAAGGTTGGATTTAGCAGCTTCATTGATTTTACAAATGAGTCAGTTTGTCTCTATTTTCCACATTTTATCTCCCTTTGTGTTGATTTTACCCTCCAATCCCGCATACTTGCCTCTACTGACCCTATCTCTAATAACTGCAAACCTGACATCCTATCCACCAAGTCAAGAGAAAAAGTTCCATAAGTCAAATATAAATTGCAGGCTAGGGTATCCTTGGTCCAGGTGGGATCATATGCCTCTGAACTAATTATGAGGGCCATAGAAATGAGATATTGATAAACTGATTAAAGCCGAGGCCAGGGCTAAGAATAGGGTCAATACTAACCACAAAACCATTGGCTGAAAGTGGATGGAGATAGCATGGGAAATGAATATTTTGAGACAAAATAGGATTAAATGACAGAAGAATTAAATATGTTCTCTATATCAGCCTATACATCTTCTGCTATAGTTGGCTCTGATTAGGCCTTCCTTGAGTCACAGTCTTCACAAAATAAAATGATAAATGCAAAAACTGTATAGATGATTCACAAGTAAACAACAAAGAAAACTAGAAATATTTAAATTCCTTAGCCTAAGGAAGGGAAATTTGAAATCTTGTTCAACATATTCCATAGGAATAGTTCTAAAAAAAAAAAAACCAACATTTTGATCTGAGGATAAAGATTTACTGGTCTTGGATTGTCTTGGATTGTCCCCAAAATGAATTCTTCTTGCTATTAGACTCCCTATCCTATTACAGAACCATGCTGGAATTCTCTATCACTCCATTATGGTTTGGAGTGACAGAATTAGCCTAGCCTCTTGCCTAAGCATCTTGTCACTCACAAGCATAACAACCGCAACAAAGGCCAACTTCTATTGACTGCTTACTATGAGCCAGACAGTATGCTAAGAGCTTTATATGTATGCTTTCATTTAAGTTTCACAACTCCATTGGATGGTAACTATTATTATCCTCAGTTTACAGATGAGGAGATAAAATTGAGTTTCTTCTCTCCAAGGTCATAGCTTTTAAGTAGTAGAGAATTCTTTCTCCATGTCCAAATGAGAAGCAACATAATGATTTTGTGGAAAGCCAGTTGCAAGGCTTTTCGATGAGGTAGTAGTTTTTTATAAGAAGACAGTCACTTTTCTTGAGGACATATAGCTACCAGAACTCTTTGAATATCTATTATAACTATCCCAAGACAATATATTACCATAATTGGTGTTGTGGATCATATTAGTGGCTAGGTTAATCAGGTAAAAGATAGGCTTAACTATTGTTCAAATATCTCTAATTTATAATAACCACATAAAACCCAGTTGATTTTTAATATTTCTTTTACATTCTGTCTATAAAGATTTCATCTTTACAATTGAACTCTTCTGTATCAGTTAGCTATTCTCCATAATAAGTCAACCCAGTATTCAAGTCATAGACAGAAAAATATTTATTTTTCTTTTGTCATATTTTCATGTTTAGCTGGAGTGTTCTTATTTCAGACTGGACCAGACCTGCTCTGCTGACTGGTGGAGGCAGAAGAGCAAGAAAGAAAAATCCTTTCTACAGAAGCACTCACCAGACCTTTGTTCACATCTTATTATCTAATGTCCCATTGGATAAAACAAGGAATATTGCTAAAATCAACATCAATGGGATAGGAAAATATACATCTCCCACAGAGGTTTTTGAAGGGGAAGAGACTCAATATTATCTGAACAATAAGTTACCACATTTCCTCAATAAGGGATGAGGAGAAAATTAACATGGATTAAGCACATACACATTTAGTCATCAATTTAGAAAATACTATAGACTAAGGTTCATTGTAGCAACTATGCTAATACAAAGATGGCATTAATGAACAATAGTCTAGTGGAAAAACAAATATTATTCCTTGTGAATCCTAATTTCAATCCCATTGGTAGATATGCTCTTCCTTATTTTTCAGCTAAAGAAACTAAGGCATGAAAAGATTCAACAACTTGGTCAAAAGCCAACTGACAAGTAGCAAAGGTAGAAAGGGAATATAAAGACTAATCATCCTGAGAATAAAGCCTAAACTCATTTGACCTCATTGATTTTGCTTCCCAATTTCTTATGACTTCAGAAATGCATAATAAAAAACAAATAGACCACAGGAGGATAAGTAAGGTTCAATCAGGCAAGCAGAACTAATAGGAGTGAAAGAGAATAAAGAATTCATTATGATAGGGATTAGCCCTTAGACAGTCATGTATGTTACCTCTATTTCTACTGCAAAAGCAGAAGGTGAGCAGTCAAGAAGAGAAGATGGTCGCTGTTTTAGTCAACTCTTTTGCTGCTGTGACTAAAAGATCTGACCAGAACAATTGTAGAGGAGGAAAAGTTTATTTGAGGGCTCACAGTTTCAGAGATCTTAGTCCATAGAAGGTGGGCTCCATTTCTTGGTGAGGCTGAACATCATGGCAGGAGAGGTTGATAGAAAGAAACAGCTCACATCATGGTGATCAGGAAGCAGAGAGAAAAAGACTCCAAACCACAGATACAAATATATACTCTAAAGCCACGCCCCATTTCTCATCTCCTCCAGCCACACCCTACCACTTCAGTTACCATTCAGTTAATCCCTATCAGGGATTAAGTTCACTGATTAGATTGACTCTTATAACCTAATCATTTCTCCTTTGAACCTCCTTTCATTGTTTTACACTTGAGCTTTCAGGGGATACCATATCTAAACCATAACAGTTGCAAAGTTGGGAAGAACAAGAGCAAACTGGAAGTTCAAGGAAAAAAATGAAATATCATCTAATCACTCATCACATCTAGTCCTAATGGTTTGGGTGGGATAAGCCAGCATCCTTACCACAGATCTGTATGTTCCACTGTCCCAACATTCTGAGAATCTGGAGGAGCCTAATTAGGAGCCAGAGGAGCTAGAGGCCCAGCAGCTGCCTCTTGTTGACAATAAATCCCTGGAACTGTGCAAACTGAAGCAGCATCTGCCCTGCCACCACCTTTCCCAAACATAGCTGCCCTTCATGTCCAAATCCCACACAGGGAATTCTAGCTGGTGGTAAGCTGGAACCAGATGGGAAGGGAACACTAGACAATCAACATGATACGAAGTCATCAGCCTCTGTTAGAACTCTTACTGTGAACATTTTAAAACATTTAAAATAGGAAGACATGACATAAAATGATTCTTTAAAACTTTCAAGTACCATAGAGTAGAAAATATTAAGATGTATCAGAAGACTCATGTTCAGAAGTTTCTTCCCCTGCTTCTTCTCTTCATTGTCACCTTATGAGGTTATTTCTTTTAGGATACAGTGACAATCATGAGTACCCTTCATCTATTTAATACTGACATTTCACATTTAAAGCACCTTAACAGTTTTTCTCAGTATAATTCCACTTTAATGAATACTTTTTTGACTAAAGTGATAGAAATCCAACTTAAGCTAGCTTAATGAGAAAAGAGGGAATTTATTGCCTAATATACCTGGAAATTCAAGGATGACTCTTGCTTTAAGTGTAGCTAAGTTTTGTGGTACAAATAGTATCATTAAGATTGATTCAATATCTCTCAACTCTGCTTGTTCCTGTATCTGTTTGTAAGATTCATATTTTCTTACTCGAAATGACTACCTCCACATATCAGAATACATAAGTGCCAATATTCCAAGTGTGCATCTCTATCTCTCCAGAAGCAAAAAAAATATATATATATATAAACCCTTTCTAGCATGTGTTTACACATACACACACACACTTCATTGAAGGACTCTATGTTGTCCTGTCTAGATCATATGACCACCACGTGTATCAAAAACAACAAACAAAACGATAAGACACCATGACTGCACAAGCTTGGGTCTGTCTTCTGCCCACTCCTGAAGCCAGAAACTGATAGTTTACTGGGACTGAAATTTCACCAAAACCCCAGACACAAGAGAGGAACAACTTCTCAAAAATCATGGACATTCTGATCATATTAAAATGATTGGTTTCTAATTCAAAGGTACCCAAAAATCAAAGAATTTTAAGGTTTCCTTTAATTGAAAGAGAAAGGATGTTGAAGCATATGCTGTTATTCCCTTTTTCCCAAAAAGCACAAAGGTAACAGAAAGAAGCACTTTTATTAGTTCCCCTATAACATACAGACTATAGAGGGGAAACCAGCACATATTGGCAATAGAATCCAAAGCAATTTTCTATACATAGCACTAGCCTGCTACAGTCAACAATTTAAAATACATTGAAAAAATTTCTACCAGAGAAATTTTATAACCAAACAAACTTTATAACCAAAACTTTAATTTTGAGTGAAATAAAAGAAATCTGACATCTAGCAGATATCCTATAATGTTTTGCTTTTGTTTGGGTGTTTTTTTATTGCCAAACAATCATTCATATAGCTGTTATGAATTAGCCATCCACAGCTCATATTTATATACCTCCCAATATGTATATATTGGGGTAAACACACACACACAAGAATAGAGAACTTTCCTGATAATGAAGAATGTCTTCTAATTATAATGGATTTTTTAAAATTTTTTTTAGTTGTAGATAGATAAAATACCTTCATTTTATTTCTTTATTATTTTTTATGTGGTGCCTAGGATCGAACCCAGTGCCTCACAAATGTGAGGCAGGTGCTCCACCACCAAGCCAGCTCCCTTATAATAGATTTTTACTTTCAGGTAAATTGGTAAAAGCTAATCTTTAAAGCATGACTTAAAATTATTTTTCTTAATGGCCTTGTTCCCAGACAGAATGTGAATCTGGAAGTAAAACATTGAAATTGGTTCAGAACTAAAAGTACTAAAGTACTTTTCACTCTGTATTGAAGGGCTACTTACTACATGAAACGCACTGAGCTAAGCATGAGGGATACCAAAGAGAACAAGATGCATCCTTCCCTTGCATAAACTCACAGTGCAGTGGAGGAAAATTCAAGAAACACAGAAATTGCTTTAAACCAGTTGAGTTCCAAATGCTATGACAGTATAGAGAAGCAAACGTTTAATTTTTAGTTGGGTATCAGAGGAGAAGTCTTGTTACGCAATTTGTAGTGAAGATGGAGGAATTTTCTAAATAGAGAAAAGGATATTCCAGTAAGAAAGAGTAGCTTCCACTATTACAGAACTTTGGGGTTAACAGGGTCACTGACAAGAAAGGGGACATTAATAGGGATGAGAGCAGATTGAACAGTATGGGAATGGTAGAGTATGCCAAAGGGTTTGAAAAGATAGTACTGGGAGCAGAAAAAAGGGTGGGTGACAAACAGGAGAGGGACTGATAACACCAAGATCTTACATAGGTTATGGAGAAGGCTAACAGGGGACCTAAACAAGGACCATGAAAGTCTCTAGAGACTTCCCAAAGTTAGAATAGAAATCAAGTAACTGAATGAAAGAAGGCTCTTGGGGAGAGGGGGAAATTAAAATACCTCTTATGTATCCAGTTTAGGAGATTAGTTGGATGGTGTTAGCATTAAAGATATTAGAAGACAAAGACATAGAAGCAGAAGGCAAGTTAGGGATGCCCTAGGAAAGAGAACAGAGCTGTGATCACCTAACTACTGTGTGTTAATTTTGTGTTTTAGTGCAAATAGTTACAAGAAATATTAGTTTTATCCATAGTACATTATTCTTTGATATATTTTGACTAATGTCACTTATAAATGTATTCATCATGTCAATGCACATGTTATTAAATAGCAATATGAAGCACACCATCTATTTCTATATTCTCAATACTATATGAGGAGTTGAGTAACAGTCATCTCATGCTCTATTCAGTATTCTGCCTTCATGAGTAGTATATTAATTACAAATGATTTGGTGGGAAATCTGTGTATAGAGCATGTAACTGCACAATATTTAGAGACAAATTTTTTTCTGACCTCAACTACTATTCTTGTTATAAAGTGAGAACTGATACAACTGATACATTCTAGCCTTCATTTTTCATGTGGAGATGTTTTCATCTGAATAAATAATAAAAAAATAAACCTTTTCAAATGGTGTCTTTTGGTTTAATTTGTAAAATTGAGGACTATAGATTCTGTTGGGTTAGGATTAAACTGTTATTCACCAGAAGTGGTAATAGCTACTAGTTATTGAAGATATGTAATATTTTTCAATGATCTGAGAAACTTGCTCACTACTATAACTTTCACAGTAATCTTTGATAAGGCATTAAAATGTATTACAAGAGAGGTAGATGAGTTTTTTTCTCACCAAACATGAGTGAAGTGGTTGGAGAGTCTAGTCTTATTTCACACTGAGTCTTTTTCATTTGCTTTTTTTTAATGCATTCAAGAGTTGTTAAAGTTTCTTATATAAAAATATGATTGATTGTTATAGTGACAGTAATTGCATTTTAGCAAAAGTAACCATTATAGTAATTTTCTTCAGGGAAGAGAAATCTAACTAGCTAGTTACTTCCTCACACATTAACTTTGAACATTTTTAACATAAAAATACTTGATAAGGGAAGTAGAGATTGAAGAACATAAAATGGCATGCAATATTTATAAAACTATTTTCATTAGGTGGCTCACCATTTTACATAGTTGTTAATCATAAATTACATGAAACAAAAGCAAGGAAAAAAACTAAAATTTCTATACTAGTGGATCAATTAAACTAAGTCCTCAATTGCAGTCTTTTAAACAAGACTCTCAGATATCTTTTTTCATTTCTGAATTACATAAGACAATTATTTTTTAAAACCAAGAAGATTTATTCTTTTTATTTCCTTAGAAGATTGAATCAAATGAATACACAAAGATATTATGATCACAAAGAAAAAGAACAAAATTAACATATATACATGTGCAAAGACAGGGAAAAACTGGATATAGTAACAATTTGTATATGTTAAACCACAAACAAAGCAACACTGACATTTAATTTTACCTGTTCTTCTGCATACCTGAATATTAATTATCAACTAAAATGAGAAATGTGTATTACTACATGTATTGATAAAATTTCAGTTACTGATTGTTCAGAACCAGTGATTTAACATGAATTGTATACTGGAAAAAAATTAACTCATCATTTTTAGTTTTATTTCTAAAATTACTTTTCTTTCTTATTTAAGGCAATATGCTAATTTAAAAATTGATCAAAAACAATTTAAATGTTGGCTAAATTTGAAATTACATTTTTAAAAATATTTACTGTTAACAAAGTATAGATAGTAATTGCCAGGAGGAGTGTAAAGCAGAAAGTTCAAACTCAGTATACAAATACATGAATTCAGGGTAACCTAAATCAATTTATTCAACTCAAATTTTTCATTGTTAGTGAGGCACAAAGAATATTGTTACATTGTTTCTTCCTCCCTTTAACCCTGTTTTTGAAATGGCACCCAGAACTTCAAAAGACAAGTTCTATAAACTCAGACATAGGAAAAGTACTTTATTACCTTCATGATTTTCCCTGAGTTCCCTCTATTCAACTCTCTTCATCTCCATTCCTTGACTAGCCTCTGTATTTAAATTGTCCTTGCACTACAATTTGATTTATTTCTGTATTTATTCATAGAGATGAGAATTCCATCTACAAAACCATATTTCTTTGAATTAATACCTTCCTTCAGTGTTCTACTATCCCCCATAGATTACAGATCTTCTCTCATTTGTTTATATCATTCTTTCCATCCACTGCATCTGTAATACAAACTAGTTCTTATTACATGTGAGAGAAATTGCAGGAGCATATGTATGCAAGTGCACATGTTTGTTTGCTTGTAAGTTATAGTCTAAGAATTTAGTATAAAGATGGTCCATAGTAGTCTTTCAGCAAAGTCCTGTTTTCTTGGAGTCTAGCTGGTATCTCTTTTATTAACAGAATACAAAGGTAAAAAGGTAATTACAAAATAATGAACATTAGCAGACATCAAAATAAAATGTTTCAAAGAGAAGAACCAATAAAATCACAGAGATTGTATCAGTTAGGAGGCTTCTTGTTACAAAAAAAAATAAAATATAAAACATAATTCAAACTTGCATAAACAATAAGGAGAATTTAGTGGCTCCTGTAATTAATAGTCCAGAGGATGGGAAAGACTCAGATACAATTAATCAGAGTTCTAGGTCCACTTGGCTGTAATTATTTGGTTCTTCCATTCTTTGATTAATAGCTCTACCCTTAAAATAGATTCTCTTCAGGTTGCAAAGTTTCATCCAGCAGCAACTGGGTCCACATTCTTTCTCATTTCCATGTCTCCTAAGATGGCATGTTATTCTCCAACCAAAGAATGGAAGTCCTGAGCTTCATTCTGATTGGCCCCGTTTGGGTCTCTTGAGTTGCTTATGGTGGCAAGAAGGAAAAAACAATGTAACATTTTAGACCATCCAGTAGACCATGTCTACTATACATTGATACAATCCCCTGGATGTTTAAAATATTGAAATGCTCCTAAACCCAGAGGATATGTAGCCAATGCTCTGAGTTACTTCTCCTGGCTCAAAGCATTCTCCAGAGCAGGACTTCTCCAAATTCCAGAAACTAAAACATTAATATCTGAAAATCAAGGATCCATTTGGACCCTGCTCTAGCAATGCATTGGACATTCTTCTATTTGGATGGATCATGTACTTGTTATTAAAACATTTTGAATACAATGCCAACTGAGGGCAGCATTAATTTATACCATATTAATTCCCTAAGGCTTCCATAACAAATAACCACAAATTGGGGCCCTTAAACAAAGAGCTTTATTCTCTCATCATTCTGATGCCCAGAAGTCTAAAATCGAGGTATTGGCTGGGCCATGCGCTCTCCAAAGGCTCTAGGGAAGAATTCCCCCTTGCTGCTTAGCTTTTGATTTTTACCAGTAATCTTCAGTGTTTCTTGGCTTATAATTTCAACCTCTGCCTATTCACATGGCTGTCTTCCTTCTCTGTGTGTGTGTCTAAATTTCCCAGTCATTGGATTGAGGACCACTCTAATTTACCATATCTTAACTTGATGATATCAGCAAAGACTTCATTTACAAACAAGGTCAAAATCACAGGTTTAGGCTGGTCGTGAATTTTGGGAGGGATGGGGCAATAGTTATCCCAGTGCACCCATCCAAGTGAAATGTTTGCTATGAAATGGGAAAATGGCAATGCAGTGTTAGGTAAGTCACCACAAAATCCATTACAGATCCTGAACACGCTCGGCCTTAGCTCTCTTCACTTACCTGGTTACAGTCAATGGTTTTATAGTTAACAGGCATATCAGATTTTATTTTAATCTTCTAAGCAGATCCCATCATGTCTAATTTCATGTTGAACTTCAAGGCCTAAATCAATAGACTTCAAAAAGCAGTTTGAGGGGTTGGGGATGTAACTCAGTGGCAGAGCCCTTGCCTGGCATGTGTGAGGCACTGGGTTCCATCCTTAGCACCGTGAAAGAGAGAAAGAAAGAAAGGAAGGAAGGAAGGAAGGAAGGAAGGAAGGAAGGAAGGAAGGAAGGAAGGAAGGAGAAAATGAAGGCATTCTGTCCATCTACAACTACAAATAAAATTTTTTTTAAAAAGCGGTTTGAGCGAGGGGTCTGTCAAAGAGTCCTTATGTCCACATGCCAGTCCAAGCATTACCAATAGAGTAAGTAGGAAATATGCTCCACCTACATTAATCCTATTATCATTTTTTCAAATGTATATAGTTGTGACTAATTAAATAAAAATTCACTGAAAACTTTCCTGCATTTACAATATCCCCTTTTTCATTAAGCATTTTTTTCTATCAACAGATGATATAATATAATAACTATTATACTTTAGCACACTAGCCTTTATTAAAAGGGCCATGAATATATTGGGATACAAGTCTAGCTGCTATCATAAAGGCTGAAAAAGCAATGGCTCAAACAAATAGACCCTGACTTCTTTCTTACCTAAGAACTGGAGCATAAACCATCCAAGGATCATGAGGCAGTCATTCTAAACTCTTGAGGACCTCAGCACTTTCTACTACATTTTCCAGCATTCCCAAGACATAGTTTCCATCCCATGGACTAAAATGGCTTTTGTAACTTTCATCAGTATCACTCTATTCTGCATATCATTGGGCAGATCCTAAAATACATGGTCAAACACAGCAGCAACAGAGACTGGGAAATATAGTCTTTATATTGGCCCGGCCCAGCTAATTGTAAAGGGTTCTATTACTAAAGAAAGGAAGGAAGAAGCAATATGCTGCTAAACATGATCTTAGGAGAAAGTAATGGATATTTGCACATGGTTGTATATTTCTAAAAGATTATGACATTTGGTTTCAGGTAACTTTCAAGATAGTATTTCACATCTTGGTGAGAATGTATAGCTTAGTGGTAGCACACTTGCCTAGCATGCTTGAGTCCCTGGGGTAGATCCCCAGCACTGGAACAACAACAAAAGTAAATATTTCACATCTTTGATATTGTAACTTTTTGATTTGTTTTATTTAGTCTCTACCTCATCTTACTAACTCTAATTATATAATTGGCCTAAATTTGCTCACTAGATGTCTATAATAAGAACACTCTAGAGTCAGAAGGAGAATGGTGACTACTGAAGTCAATAGGATACCTTAATACCATGTATAAGGCAATTTGGAGAGTGATTGTTTTGCAAGAATAAGATTTTAACTCCCTATTTTTGATGGCAAGTTATCTGATTGCAATGAACAAGTAGAAAACTCAAACTAGAGTCAGTATTACTAAGGCTTACAATATATCTGCACAGCAAAGTGAGACTGTATAGATTGAAAACCTGGCACCTGCTTAAAAGTAGATTATTCTCAAATAGGAAGAAGCATATCAACGTCTTTATAAATATTTAACAAAAATTCAAGCAGCCAAAGCAAAACAAAATAAATAAAAACAACACTGTCAAGAAGAAAAACAAAGGAGGAGAAAAAAGGTGATTTTTTTTTTTTAGGTATAAACACTGAAAGATTGGGAGAACACTATTCAATTTATGGTCATTCAGAGTTCATAATGGTAATTAACTTTTCATAATTCTATGACTTTCTACAGAAGCTAATTATAAATTTTTTATGGAGATAAGGAGCTGAATAATCTCAATGTGTCCCTCAGAACCACTCGCCATCCTTCCTACCTGCTCTGTGCCTCAGGAGGCTACTAGACTTGCTTGTCCTCAGGCTTCCTGCAGGAACCTACTGAGGAGAAGCACCAATAGGATACTAGACAAAGGTTTAACCCTGCCTACACTTTTGTAAATAGTTCCTTCATCAAATTCTCCTCAATTGCTCCTTTTGATTGAGCCATCTGTTTCCTGCAGGGATCCTGAGTGATATTATAAGGAAGAAGTGAGTCACTCACCAAAAAGCTTGTCCTACTTGTTCAGTGGCTAATAGGCCATTCTCAGTTTTTAAATTCTCTTCTACCAATCCATGTTCTGTTCCTCATGAACTTGAATTGATGCTCATCTCTTTCATAAGCCATTTCTAAATCAGCCACATGGCTGTACTTACTAAAAACACTGACCATCACTTCCCAACCCAGTCCATTACCCCACTTTTCTACTTTTGATGTATTTATAAGCCATTTCTAAATTTACTGTTGCTTGCTACAGACTTTTTTTTAGACCTTTTAGTGTCTTCACTACAGAGATTTTTTTTTTTTGGTCTACTTTCTATAGAAATTCCATGAATGTTTCTAGAATTCTATGCTTCTTAACCAATAGATGGGCTACATTTACTTCAAAGAAGCAAATATCTCACTTTTCTAGAGTTAAAATTGGGGAGTGTGGTAAATATAGATAAATTTCCTCACAATGTATTCCCCACACTGCACTTTCACTATAAACAACATATTTGTAGATCAGAGTTCCTCTTCATCTCTAGCTCTTCTTCATGCTAGTGGGCCCCAGAAAGCTTACTTTCTTGCCTATCAATACTTTTCCCCCTGGTAGTCCTCATCCACTTTTATGGCTTAAAAGTCTAAGGAACATTTTCACTTCTATGTCTAATAGGCATTTTAATCTCAAACTTAACATATCTAAATCCAAACTGCTGATCTCCCCCTCACTCCTACTCCAAATATGTTAATGTTCCAGTCTTCCTCTTTCAGTTACCAGAAACTCCAGTTCCTTAGGCCAGCCAAAAACTTTGGAGTCATCCTTTACTTGCTCCCCATGATACCTTACAAAATTCCTATATGCAAAAATAGATTCAACCATGTCTCACTCCTTACTCTACTACCTACCCCTTTGGTCAAGCCACCATTATTGCTTGCATGGGTCACGGCTACAGCCTCCTCACTGGTCTCCCCTGCCTCTGACCTCATACTTCTAATAATCTTTTCCCAACAAATCAGCCCAGATTGCTTTCTTTTTAAGCCGTGGTCAGATCATGTCATTCCTCTCATCAAACCCCTCCATTGGCTCCCCTTTCACTCAGAGTTACAAAGTCCTTACATTACCTACAAGATCACACTTGATGTTGGCTCTGCTATCCGTCTGCATCTTCTACTCCATTCCAGACAAACCAGCCTCTTTGCTTCTGGACAATGTACCTGTTGTTCTTTCTGCCCCCAGGATTCCAAATCATCCCCTCCCTCACCTTCAGGTCTCCACTCAAATGCAACCTGTTCCTTCTACAACTCATTTCCCTGCAGTGATGATCATCATTGACATATGAGATATTTTGCATGCCTATTTTGTTTATTGTTTGGCTTCCCCATAAGAATACAAATTCTTGCCAGGTGCAGTGGCACACACCTATAATCCCAGTGGCTCAGGAGACTGAGGCAGGGGGATCATGAGTTCAAAGCTTAGCCTTAGCCATTTAGCAAGGCCCTAAGTAACTCAGCAAAATTCTGTCTCTAAATAAAATATTAAAAAGGGATGGGGATGTGGCTCAGTGATTAGGTGCCTCTGGGTTCAATCTCCAGTACCAAAACATATATATGGGTTGAAACCCTAATAAGTCTGACTACAGAGTCCATTCTCTTCCTAATGTAACTAAAAATGCTTCTTTGCACTTAAATAAAAATCAACAGTAAAAGAAAAAGATGAAATCAAATGTTTGTTTAAAATAATATAGTTAAATGCTTGAGCAGGATTCCAAGGATATGAAAATTACAAATTTTAGCTTTCAGGGAAAAAAATATGAAAAGGCCTGGAAAAAGGCTGAGTACAAATTAGAACAATAGGTCTACAGATTTATTTCAGACTAAAGAATTAAAGCTAGAGAAACTTTAATAAAAATCCTATTTTCTCTTCTCTTTTATAGTCATCACTGAAGTGAAAGAGGCCAAAATGAAGCCCAGTCCCTCTGAGACTTTTGACCTGAGCAAGAACCATAAAAGCCATTTCAATGCACCTTCTCACATTCACAGGGAGATTATGTCTTCCCCATTTTCCAAATAATGGAGACAAAAATGCAATGTTCGATCCATGTCTATCCAAAAGGATAATAAAGTACAGGTTGTGTGAGGACACTACAAAGACCAGCAAGTTCAGGATTACAGAAAGAAATATACCATCTACATTGAATGGGTGCAGCAGGAGAAGGCTAATGGCACCATCGTCCATGTGGTCATTTACCCCAACAGGTTGGTTATCACTAGGCTAATACTGAACAAAGATTGCAAAGAAACCTTGAATATGAAGTCAAATCTCACCAAGGAGGAAAATATAGGGAATATAGGAGCTATAAAAATAAAGATTTGAGGGATATACATACCTTTCATTAAAAATTTAATGAAAAAACAAAACCAAGAAACATCTCCTCAGACCTACCCCTGTTGTCTACCTACTGCCTCACACTCCCATAATCCCAAAGGCTGAAAATTGTTCCAAGATTTTGCTTACTGATTTGTTATCAATTTGCACGAAAAGACTGATATAATCAACAACTTCCAGGAATAAAATTAGAGCCCTCTTAATTAAGAGGGTCTCCTGTCTCTGCACTTTTGTTGGCATACCAGGAAACCTAAGTTTGACTACTTCTGTTCTTCTCCAAATCTTCTTTCTTTTGAAATATGCACTATATTTTAAAACCACTATGTTTTTAAAACAGTCAAAAAAGAAAAAGAGAAAGGGTAAAAGTCATAGCTTCCCAGATACAAGGAAATGTTCTTGGGAAACATTTGCAAGTAGGTACCTGAAACTTTAAAAAACCACATCAATAAAATAAGAGATTATATGAATGACTTTTGAATATTAAAACTTAAAGTATGTTGCCAGAGAAGAAGGCCTATAAAACAAGACTACACCCTTTCTAACATCCCCTAAGGTCTCATTCCCATAAACAAAGATTCTAGAGGGAATTTTATATAAGTAATTCCCATTTGGAGCCAACAGAAGCTTACCACTGATGATGATATTACAGTTGCCAGTATCCCCCCACCCCAATAATACACTTAAGAATAATAAGTGCCTTAAAATTTCAATTCTTTGTATGATTTGATTGGTTTCAGAAGTACTACCTCAGAGAAAACTAAAATTTATATAAAACTTTGGGATTTTAAAAAGCATTTTATGTCTTGGCTTTCTTAACAGAATTTTGTAGAAAAGAGGTAAAATATTGAAATTCAATCATACCTGAAACAAGGCAATGAAGTTGAATTTACTACTGTAAAATCAGAATTTCAGTACCAAAAGGTACAAATGTTGATATTTACTACTTTTGGTTTCTCTATTTTATATTCATTGATACTACTGCCCAAGATGCATGTTTATATTTTTTAACAGTTGGAAACATGATACAACTTGTGATATACCTCAATTGAAAATATTCTTCATTATACCAAATTTTGTGTGATGATGGCTAACTCAGTACTAAGGCTTGGGTAACAGTTACAGGTCTCCAGAAAATAGACTAAAAGATTCTAACACACTAGGAAGCACTTAGAAAATACAAGTTATCCCGTCTAGTTTAAGGTAGAGTCTTGTGTATTTAAAAACAACCAAACACCTGATGGAAATTCAGTAGCAATTAGACAAGTTTGCTAAAAGATAGCATGATATTACTCAAAAGTCAAACATTTTTTTCATTTGCTAGGAAAATATGAATTCTCTCACTAACATCATGTGTTGTTTATAAAAATTACATACCCATCACTAAGTGGTTGGATTCACCTACATAGTTGAACTAGCATATCAAGCAAAGAAAACAGGCTTGGCCACAAAGTAAATGAAGGTCAAATAAAAGGCCAGACTAAACAGATGAGACATCATGCCCTGAAGATCAACAAAGGAGATCACTGTTAGGCGAAGAGGGTTCAGAAATTTCAGCAAGGTTGATTTGCTGTGCCATCACAAACACAAAGCAGCTCATTTAAGTTACTTAGTAAAACCCAATACAGCTGCAAGACTGATGAGAAGTTGGTTGTATACACTTGGGTTATTTTCTTCACCATGCTATACTAAAGTTAAACTACATTGGGCTTTACATGGAAATATATTTTTTAAATTTTGGGTAAGAACAGTGGTAGTAACAAACAGGTAGTTTTGTATGAGTTCCTTTTTTTTAAATACAGAGAACATTCTGTATAAATATGTGATGGCAAGTATGATGACTGAGATTAAGATAATAATGAAATGTTTATGCAACCCTTACTATGGTTTGGATAAGTATCCCCTAAGGACCCGGGTGTTAAAGGGCTGAACTTCAGCTCACGCCATTGTGGGGAGGTGGTGGAATCTTTAAGAGGTGGAGCCTAGTTGTAGGAAGTTAGGTCATTTGTGGTAGTAGGCCTTGAAGGGGATAGTGGGACCCAATTCCCTTTCTCTCTCTAGTTCTCCTTTCTCTGCTTCCCAGCTGCCAAGTGATGAGCAGCTTGCTCTACCACATGCTCCCTGCTGTGATGTACTGCCTCACCAGAGGCCCAGTGGCAATGAGGCCAAGAAACCATTGACTGAAACTTCTGAAACTGTGAGCCAAACTAAGCCAATCTTTTTTTTTTTTTTTAATAATATTTGCTTTTTAGTTGTAGGTGGACACAATATCCTTTATTTTATTTTATATGTGCTGAGGATCGAACCCAGTGCCTCACACATGCTAGGCAAGTGGTCTACTGCTGAGCCACAACCCCAGCCTGCCGATCCTTTTTATAAGTTATTATGTCAGTTGTTTTGTCACGGTTATGAGAAGCTAATTAACATAATCCTCAACCTGTAACATTCTTCCCAAAATGATACCACACTTTTTGAACAATGATATCATCTGATCTACTTGTCTACTTGAAGGTACCAAAAAGTCCATAATATAAAATATATAAAAGTACACAGAAATAAGCTTAATAGGAAATGTTAAAACACTACTGGAGAACAGATAAGAAATTGTGAACACAGAGAAGATTTATGTAGTCGATAGAGTTAACATCAAAAATATATCAATTCTTTCTGAGATAATTTATCACTAATATGAGCCCAATAAGAAAAATATTGAGTGAGTTTTGTGAAACTAGCAAACTGATCATGAAGCTTATAATGAAAAACAATTATCCAAAGTAGAAAAACTTGAAAAGGGGGGCAATGAGTGGAATGAATACTACCAGATATTATAACATATTATAAAACCATGAATATTTAAAGCAGTGTGAAATAGGTTTGTCAATAAACAAATTCATCAATGGAACATAATGTAAACTCCAGAATAATTGCAAAAGCATGCTACAATTCAATATATGATAAAGATAGCATTTCAATCAATGGAAAGAAGATAAACACTTCAATAAATGGTTATACAATATCTGAGGAAAAGCTGTCTTCTTTTTTTTCTATTTAAGTGAGCATTTTCTTCCATTATATATTCATACTGTTTGTTGTTTGACTTTTGTATATTAATTAATATTGTGCCCCACTATTTTGCTAGATAGTTTTTAAGTCAAGTTTCTTGAGTTTTCCAGGTATATAATTATACTGGCTTCCAGGAAGAATTATAATGGATGCTATGGAAGATTATACTCCAGTGAAACCAAGTTAAATTTTAAATGAATCTAAGATTTACATATAAAATCCTGAGACTATATAAATATGAGAAAAATGGGCTGGGGATGTGGCTCAAGCGGTAGCGCGCTCGCCTGGCATGCGTGCGGCCCGGGTTCGATTCTCAGCACCACATATCAACAAAAATGTTGTGTCCGCCGAGAACTAAAAAATAAATATTAAAAAAATTCTCTCTCTCTCTCTCCCTCTTCTCTCACTCTCTCTTTAAAAAAAATAAAAATAAAATAAATAAATATGAGAAAAAAACACAGAATTTTTTAACATTGCAATGAAGAAGGACTTCCTTCTTCTTTATAACTCAAAATCCAGTTTCCATAAAATAAAGTAATAAATTTAATGACATTAAACTATAAACAAAGTCAAAATTACAAACCGAGAAACTTATTTCCAGACAATTACCTGTCTCCCTAATATTTGAAGAGCTGCTAAAAATCAACAAAAGACCAACCACATAATAGAAAAATGGGCAAGAATATATACTTTGAAGTCATAAGAAGAAAATGCAAGTGACTTATAAACATAAGTAAATGATCAAGTCCACTTAAAATAAAATAAGAGAAATATGTGTCAAAACTACATCGATGTCATTTTTCAAATTGGAAATGATCAAAGAGCTTGATAATACTTTTTATTATTTGTAGGAAAACAGGTCCTCTCATACATTAGGGATAGTTGTAATTTGTATGACTCTGATAGATGAAAATTTTGCAATATTTTTCAAAGCAAATTTGTCAAAGCATTTAACAGTTGACCCACAATTGGACTTCTAGGAATTTATCTATAGATATAGTTGTCCACATGTGAGAGGACATTGTATGTAACACTATCCATGCCATTGTTTGAAATTTAAAAACTGGATACAAATCAAGTTCCCATCAATATAAGAAAATTCTTGTATATTTACAGTACTACACAATGGGGGAAAAAAGGAATGAGGATGCTTGCTAGTACTGATCATAGAGGTATATTGTTAGCCGGGTACTATTATGCATGCAGGTAATCTCAGCGACTTAAGAGGCTGAGGCAGGAGGATCAAGAGTTCAAAGCCAGCCTCAGCAACTGATTGAGGCACTTAGAAACCCAGAGAGACCCTGTCTCTAAATAAAATACAAAGTAACTGGGGATGTGGCTCAATGGTTAAGCACCCTAGGGTTCAATCTACAGTATCAAAAAAAAGATATATTGTTAAATGCAAAAAAAAATCAACATATAAAATAGTGGATATTGATGATACTTAAGAGAAGGAATAAGACTATTTCTATTTCTCAGTGTTTGGATAAAGAAACTACAAGAACATGTGAGAAAACAATAATAATGATTATGGCTATACATGTATAAGAGAGCTATGCACATGGTGTACAGGGTAAGAGTAAAATGTTTCACTGTGCAGTTTATATTTTTAAAAAATTTCAAAGTATGTCAGACTTTTTGAGGAAAGGAACAAGAATGCTGTTCTTGACAGAAGAGATATTTCTTTACAATCCTAATCATAAGCAAACCATTTGCTGTTAGGGAGAGTGGTAAGCTAATTTAAAATCATCTATTTCATTGAAGACTTCAGGACTCCTACTAAAATATAGACCATTAAAACCACAATTTGGAAAGAACGTAAGTAATAAAATACATTTTTTTACTTTTTTTGGTGCTTTTCCTAAATAAAGGAAATTATGCACAAATAAAATGTTATCCTCTAAGTCTTTTTAATCCTTCTTAAACATAGAAAAACAACCACTTAGTACCTTCTCCCAAAACATACTTTCAGACATTTTTAATGTTATTTTGATTTTTCTTTTACTTTTGTTGATTTTGCCATTATTGTTGGAAACTCCTCCAATTTGTCTACAGAATTTTAAAGTTTTCTGACCAAGATTGATACATTGTTTTAGTACAAGTCTGACAAATAAAAAGTATAGTGGAAAGATTTCTCAAACTGAATTTGTGAGAATGTCTTTTTGGTTCAGCTTCATCTTCTATTTGTCTCCTATGATTTCATCATACATGGTTTTATCAACTTATCAAGGTCATTTGCCTCTCCACTAATATATTAGCAAAACATCTAATTCAGCTCCTACTGAGTCTAATAATATGCTATGAATTATTTCACCATGATATCCATAAGGATATGGAGAAAACTGTGTTAATCAACTTTTCATCATTATAACAAATACTTGAGATTCTCAACTTACAAAGAGAAGAAAGTTCTTGTCCATGGTCAATTGTTCCCATTGTTTTTGAAATTGTAGTGAGGCAGCATATTGTGGGAGAAGAGCAAGGCAAAGCAAAACTGCTTACATAGTGGGTAGAAAGGAAAAGAGAGGAAATGGAAGAGGCTGGGGTCCCAGGATCCACTTCAAGGGCATACCCTCAATGACCTGATGACCTGTAGGCCCCACCTTTAGAAGGTTCCACAGCATCCCAATAGTACTATCTAGAAATTAAAACTTAACCACATGGACCTTTGGGGACCCCTCAAGATCCAAATTCTATAATCAGACATAACTTTCCTAGTCTTGTATTTGAATACACTATCAAGGTAACTCTGCATCATGTGCAACCACAAGAGTGGGATCCTAAATAGAATAAGTTACATTCTACATATGTATAATTTGCCAAAATACATTATACTATCATGTATAACTGAAAAGAACAAATAAAAAATTAAAGAGCCAAATTCTAGTACTGTCCTCTGCATAGGCTTAAACTAATTGTCATTTGATTGATCTCCTCTAGAGGTATAGCCATAGCCAACTATTCTTTACCTAGAAGTGGGGCACACCACAGTAGACTATTTTACAGACTTTGAAAGCCTCTTTTCTCTTCTTTCAACTGCTGCAGTTGCTAATAATTCATCCCAAATAGATATCCCCAGACTTTAACCTGCCTAGATTGAAACTGATCCAATTTTTTGGTCAGAGGTTTCTCTGAAGAATACAATGTGGGGTAACTATGACAACAGTAGTGTAATATAAAAAAAATCCCTGTAAACTCCAATAATCTAGAATTCCCCTCAGCCATTGTTTCAAATGAGAATTTATAATGTACCTAGTACTGTAACTTACATTATTCGGTAAAGATAATATGAAAGAGCTAGCCCTAGGATTAAAAGAACTATAATCCATTTGTTTTTCTTTATCACCCTCCACTTTTTCCCCCTAGTATTTTAGTTTGGTTTCTGGACTAAATTTAGAATAAAAAGCAAATTGGGGTGGGTGTTGTGGCTCAGAGGTAGAGCACTCACCTACCATGTGTGAGGCACTGGGTTCGATCCTCAGCACCACATAAAAATAAAATAAAGATATTGTGTTTGCCTATAACTATAAAATAATTATTAAAAAAGTCAAATTGATCATGGGGGATAATAATTCTTGAGACAGCAATGTTAATACAATATAGTACTCAAAGATCGTTCTTTTAAAAATAAATATAAGCAGACTGCAATAATTGTAGAAGTTGGGTGATAAATGCCTAGGGGTTCCATATACCATGCCTCTACTTTTGTATATAACAAAATAATAATAACTAAGTAAGCATCAATGTATGTTCTCAATTTCTTGTGGTGATGCATGTTATTGAATAGCCTCTGAATTACCCTGGGGTTCATTCCCTAAAATTGATCTAAATTCACAGAGATTAAAAGTATAATTCAGGTGAAATATACTAATGCTTTATTATATTTGATAATACAATGGGAACAGTAGAGAAACAATAGCTAAGTGGTAGCAACCCCTGAATTCTAGAAGTTCTGAGCTACTCAGACAGGCTACTGGTATCTGTGTAGGTTTAGAGTGCAGGGGAAAGGGAAAAGTGCTGTGTAGTTACATAAAGTTGCCATGAGAAAATAAGTTCTTCAAGAGATTTTGGGTTCAGATAGCAAACAAAACAAAACAAAACAAAACAAAACAAAAAACATAAGAGAGAATAAACTCAGGAAAAACTGGTCATTTAAGGCTGAGCTCAGAAGGCTTATGCATAATTTCATATATCCAATATAAAGTAAAGAAGACTGATCATGGAATTTCTGTGGGGTTAATCCCAATGACCCTGACAGACTGATGACTGCTCTGATGATTACAAGGACTGAAGTTTGCAGTTTTGACCCAAATCTTACCCAGACCGCTCCCACCCACCCCCTGCCACACACACATACACAAAATACTCTGCATCTTCAAAGTTTTTTTTTTTTTGAAGAGTTTCATCTGCCCTTGAGTTAAGTATAGAAGAGGGTTGATTGTACTAGAAAGAAAAGGCAGTGCTTTCAGGGGTTTGGGTTCAAGGAGAGAGCAGCAAGTGAAAAAACTGAGAGATGGTTTGCTACTTCTAGGGTTTCTTGATCTAATGAAGCAATATACAACAATAACACACCATATCAGGTATAGTTTTTTTCCGCTAAAATTGTTGAAGAGAATGGTAGTATCAGGTGAGCGATTGGCCAAAGGGTGAACTGTCTTTTGGTGAGTGTAGTGGGAAAGGTTGTGTTCCAAGGAGAGAAAAATTCAGGCTATAGAGAGGTATCTGGAGAAAAAGCCCCTCATATCTTGAATCTTTAAGTAGCTGAGATTTTAAGTTTTTATTCAAGGTGAAGGGTAGAGAAAACCCTGCTAGAGTTACTCTCTATATGAGTCCTGAGAGTGGAGTTTTATTATTTAGAACTTAATTGCAAAATCATAAATGAATTATCCAAGTTCCTTATTCTCTTCATAAATAGCACTTTCTCACTTTTGTGCTATTAAGTTGACTGAAAATAAAATAAAGGGTTTCTAGTAGCTATCCACAAATACATAACAGCTTTGTAGATTCTACTTTATTTATTATTCTCATCTGTGATTTCAGAATTTATGTTCAAAATATGCTTATTAAACTAGTCAAAGATGAAAAGTTAGCCCTTATCTGAAATACTTGAGACCACAAGTGTTTCAGGTTTGCATTTTTTCAGAATTTTGGAATATATAAAATAGAGAGGAAGACAGAGGGAAAGAGAGAGATGGGTTGGCTCAAGTCTAAACATGAAATTCATTTACATTTCATACATACCTATAACAAGAAGGTTATTTTAAACAATATTTTTAGTGTGCCTATGTTTTGACTATAATCTGTAACATAAAGTGTGGTATGGAAGTTTTTTGCTGGTGGCATCATATCAGTGCTTAATATGTTTTGGATTTTGAATTTTGGAATTAGGAATGCTTAATCTGTACCGTTTTCCAGGAAAAGCCTTGTAGCATAGAGAAATGCTCAGATAAGTTAAGGACATAGATGCTAAGGTAAGGATAGGTTCCTAATATTCTTCAAATACCTAGAAAGGAATCACTGAGTTGTGACCAAGCGTTCTATGTTTTAGTAGAAATCAGGGAAAGAGTAAGTGGCAGAAGTACCTAATATAATCATGGGTGAATTCCTTATTCAAAGTATGTGATACTGTAATGAATGAGCATTGAGAAATCTCATCAAGGCGTATGTTTAAGTTGGATGACAAATACTCTTCTCACAGAGAGACTAAAAAGAGGAAGTTCTTATTGTTTTTCTTATTGACTTACTATGACCATTGCTATCATTTAATTGGAGTATTAATTCAACAAATCTAATGTGATTACTGATGTACTTGGATTCAAATTTATCTTTTTACTCTATTTTCTATTTTATCACCTATTCT
Organism: Callospermophilus lateralis; assembly: GCF_048772815.1. Classification (NCBI taxonomy): domain Eukaryota; kingdom Metazoa; phylum Chordata; class Mammalia; order Rodentia; family Sciuridae; genus Callospermophilus; species Callospermophilus lateralis. Next base: position 10,982,609 of record NW_027514398.1, read on the forward strand.
CTGTTTTGCTGTCCTTTCTATTGGATTGAGTGTTTGTTATTTCATTTATCACATTATTAAATTGTTACTTATATATTTATTATTACCTTATTGTCTACTCTAAAATATTAGATTCTAATATTCTTATTGGAATTGCTTTTTACAATCTACCTTAAGTCAACTAATATAAGTCCTTAAGTTGACTGTTAGTGAGTACATTTAACATTTCTTGGATAAGTCAAGGACCTTACAACATTTTAACTTCATTTACTATTATGGACCAAACTAAGTCTCCCTGCCCCCTCAAATCCATATACTGAAACTCTAATTTTCAATGTGACAGTATTTAAAGGTGGTTTCTTTGAGTGGTAGTTAGGTTTAGATGAATTCATGAAGGAGACGCTCCTGATATAGGACTAGGGTCTTTATAAGAAAAGGAAAGAGACTGGAGCTCTCTCTTGCTCTCCATCATGTGAAGACAAAGCAAAAAAGTGTCTGCAAACCAGGAAGAGGGCAAGGAACTGAATTTTCTGACATTTTGATCTTCGACTTCTCAGCTTCTAATAATAAGAAATAAATATTTGTTAAGCCACTCAGTCTATATTGTTTTGTTATAGCAGCCTAAACTAAGACATGTACTTTTTTACTTTTTATATTATTATTGTCATGTATTAATACTCTATTTTAAAACCCTGTAATGTGTTACTACTATTGTTTGTGGTTAGATTTACTCCTATATTACCCTCCAAGTTTTCTTAATTTTTCTATAGGTCTGCATTTTAATCTGAAAAGATACCTATAGAGTCAAATTTAGTATAAGTCTGACAGCAAAAAAATCTCTATCTGAAAAAGCATTTAATTAACATTCCTTTTTAATAGATATTTTTATGAGTATGAAGTTCTTGTTTAGCAGTTATATTCTTTCAGAAATTTAAAGATGTATTAACCTTGGCTGTATGGTTTGCCTAGGTTCTACTAAAAAGTCAGCATCAAGTCTCATTTTTGTACCTTTGAAAGTAATGTGTATTTTTTTTCTCTACATCCAGTATTTTTAATTGTTTTACAAATGTTTGAACTTAATCATCTGGGATACTTTTCATTAAATTTGTACTAAATGTGGTTTGTAGATCTTCTTTATGTATGGCTTCTTTTCTTTCATTAGTTTTGTAAAACTAGCTACCAATATTTTTTCAAATATTGCTTTTGTTCTATTCATGTTTTCCTATCCTTCTAGGACTGCAATTATAGTTATACTAGAACTTTTAAACTCTGTTCCACTCTTATGTTCTTTTGCTCTTTTAGCTTTTATTATTCTGCCTTCTGTATTTTCCTTTTTTGTTTTTGTTGTTGTTTTATTCTCTGTGCTTAAATCTGAATATTTTCTCACCCTTAATTTACTATTCTCTGTTGTGCCTAACCTATTATAAATCCATTTTTAAAATTCATTTTAGTTCTTATAATTTTGGGCTCTAGAAAATCCATTTGGTCCTGATTTTTATATGCTTTGTTAATTTTTAATTGAATGCTGGATGTTGTGAAAAATTGCAAAGATTATGCAGGAAGTTATCTTTCTTCCAAGAGAATTTAACTTGTTCCAGAAGTCATATAATGCATAGACTTAATCATATTACTCTACTCAGTATTAGATTTCAGATTTTTTTTAGGTTCACAAACTTTCAGTTTGTCTTAAAGCTTAGCCTTTACTTTTTAAGAAGTAGCCTTCTTGAAGAATTGACCTGGGCTCTTCCTCCTTCCCATCTCTGTCTCCAAAAGTTTCCAAGACTGCCAAAATCTTGGTTCAATTCTTTAACTACCAGACTGTTTCTTAACATTTAATTTCTCTGCATCTTACCTCACACAGTTAAGGAGTCAGCCTGTGATTTGAAGAGATTCAGCAGAATTTTGGGTTCACTCCTCTGTGCTTTTCTCAACTTCTAAACTCTAGTTCATCAAGTCACTTTAGCAGTCATAAACTACAACTTATCTCCCTAATCCAGTGAAAAAGCCACAGTCCTAACTGCCACTCTTTTGTTTTCATCTATTATCCATACCTTGAATGCAAAAAACAAAGTGAAAAGCATAGGCAAATATGGACCTCAGTTCATTAAACTTATATCCTCTCTAGGATTTTTGTCCCTTTAATAATGGATTCTTTAATTACTTTTTAAGTAGTTTCAAATAGTTGTGACATATCTTATTTATGAATTGTTATTCTTAACAGGAGAATTAATGTAATATAAGTTTTTCTATCATATCCAGAAATGGAAGTAGAGTCATTTACTTTTTTAAAAAAATACATTTACTTTATTTATTTTTATGTGGTGCTTGTGTGAGGCAAGCGCTCTACTGCTAAGCTAAAACCCCAATCCTGAGCCATTTGCTTTTTTTTAATATTTAAAAAATTTTTTTAGTTGTAGTTGGACACAATACCTTTATTTTATTTACTTATTTATATGTGGTGCTGAGGATCAAATCTAGCGCCTCACACGTGCTAGGTGAGCACTCTACTGCTGAGCCACAACCCCAGCCCTGACCCATTTACTTTTAATTTGTAATTTTGAATCTACTCTTTCAATACAATCTCCTTCCCATTTATGGCTTTGAAAGTACAGGGTTAAAATTGAGTAAAAACTATTACATACCTGGGTGGACTTGAAATAAGAGCAATGAGTAAGGTAAACATTTATTTAAATATTAAGTAATATTTATACAATGTTTTCTACGATTAGCCTAGATAACAAAGAGTACATGGATTGCTGAATTATGTGTCCATTTTATACAGCAAATTCATAATTCTGTGTATCCTAGGTCTGATGCTACCATTAAAAACAAAACATTCTATGGGTTTACAACTAGGAAACAGTATATTTTTGTAACCTATTTTGTATTACTTTTTGAATTTATAATATATACTTATTCTTTAACAAAAAAAGCAAGTTTGATAATTTTGTGCGTAAGTTATTTTCTTTTTGCCTTAACTAAATGAAATAAATAGGTCTCTTACTATTTTGCATAGGTCTTCTGGATGGGACATGCTCCATTTAGAGCTCTGTTTCCTGCTTGGAGGAACAATTAATACACCTACTACTTGAGAAACAGCATGGCTCATTTGACTAAGCTTTGAGTCAGTAGTTTGGAGTTATAATCCTACTTCTGCTACTGATTCAATTTATGCTTCTAGGCAAACCATTTAACCTTTGTATTTGTTCACCTGAAAAATGGGATAAAATTATCACTTATTTGCAAGAGCAGCTAGTAATAAATGATTTTGAATATAAAAAGGTACACAAAATGTATTTGGATTAGTTAAAATTACTAACATCCCTACAACTTAAGTTTCCCCTAAAGCTTCAGTACAGCTTTGATTAAAATTCTTCCTATCTAAGTTAAAAAGAAGCACAATAAAGTGCAGTTAAATGTTTTGTTTAATTTGCATGCTTAAACAGGTGGGAAAATCCAGTGTAGTTAAACCTAAGAAAACAAAAATTAAAAAAAAAATCATATGGAAAAGAAAAAATTTTTTTCTTTTCCCACTGGCTTTATTTTACCACAAAATATTTTTATATATAAATATAAAATGTATAAATTTTATCTATTATGAAAGTGCAAAAATAACTTTCACACAAAATAAAAACAATAAGCTCACCTTTTCATTTTTCTATTCATAATTCTTTAAGAATAGAGTTTTAAATCATAATTATTTCTAAAATAATAATTTTATCTTAGCATAGGTTAAAAATGCTCTTTCCATATTATAAAAGTAGCAAATATTCAGATAAGTCCTTTGTCATGTACTTTATCTTTCTTTACACAAAATATGCATCTTTTTCTACTCCCTATTTATATGCTCTCATTCATTTCATGGCCTTAAATACCATTCATACACTGAAACTTCCATATTTATATTTGTAGCATTGCAAGCTCCTCCAAAATTTAGTCACATAATCTACTTGCTTTCTTTATATCTTCATTGAGGTGTCTCACAGGCACCTCAAATTTAACATTTTCAAAATTGAACCTTTTAATCTTGTATCTTGAATCTCATCAATTTGAGATAATATGTAGTGCTTCTTCCGTAAAGTTTTCCCCATCTCAATAAATGACACTACCTCAATTAATTTGCTTACGAAGTAAAATCAGGAGTCATTCAATCCATCAGCAAATTCTGTTGATTTCACTTCCAGAATATATCTTGAATCTTCTCACTCCTTTCTATATCAGTTCATAATACCATCATCTCTAGGCTGACTGGATGACTTTCTAACTAGTCTCTACTTTCTTTGAGAATATCCTGCAAACTCATTCTCCATATAACAGAGTAATATTTTAAGCATAAACCTGACCACCAATGGCTTGATGCTTCACCTTGAATTGAACCCAAGGACCTTACTTTTTTCTTTGAGATTTTGTGTATTCTGGGCCTTGTTTTTCTCTCACTTACTCATACCACTCTCCTCCTTGACATGAGAGCCTTGTTTCAATGTCTTAAATACAATCTAAGTTTTGTACTTTCTGTTTCTTCTTCACTAACTTCTTTCTTGGCTATCTCCTTTTCATTATTCAGCTTTGTCTTAAGTGCTACTTTCTTAGAAAGCCCTTCTTGAATCACTCTCTCTAACTAAGTCCCCTCTTTCTACCCCATCCTACTACTCTTATTCTTTATCTCAGCATTCTGCCCACTTATCAGAATAATTCCTCCCATTTTGACAGTTACTTGTTTACTGGCTATTTTTTCTGTCACCTTCATGGTATTGTAAGTTCAGTGAGGGCAGAGACTATATTTATTTCATCCATTACTTGTATAACTAATACCTAGCACAAATCCTATACCTAAAAATTTATTTTGGAATAAATGAATATCATAGGTAAAGATGGACTACATATTGAAAATGACTGACCCTTATGCAATCTTGCTTTCTGGAACTTCAGTACTAAAAGGTCAAAGTTTTAGTTAAGATTTTAATCATTTGTCAAAATGGATGGAAGTCGCTGTTATTTTTTTTTAATATTGTTTAGTTGTATTTGGACACAAATTCTTTATTTTACTTATTTTTTATGTGGTGCTGAGGATTGAACCCAGGGCGTCGAATGTGCCATACTACTTGTTGGGTAGAACTAATCAACCTACTGAAGGGAATTTAACATCCTAATCCTGGTACCCTAAAAGCTAGTAGCACCACCCTTACCAGTTGTTGTCTAAACTAACACCTTGCCCGACTCCAACCTCCATCCCCATACACATTTCTAGCTGCTGAGGGAAGGGTTGGTGATGCCACAATTCAGAACCACTGAAGGAAGGGGGTTCTGCCAGCCACTCAGCAGTTTTAGAGTAGGCACTTTGGTTTTTCAGTCTGGGGAGGAGTTGAGTCTTAGTTCCTGAGGAAAACTGAGTACTGTGCTAATCAATATAAATTGGAGGGAGGGAAAAAAAAACATCCTTTCAAATTAATTTTGTTATTTTTGTTTCTCATACTGGGTTTTGAAGGAGATGATAGTGGGGAGAAAAAGTAACATGTTGCTTATGCCATGTTACAGAGAAACCAATTGATTGTTGATATTTACATTTCTGGATGGATTACTATAGCCTTTTATCAAAGTGCTAAGTATGTTATTTCTGTCACAACTAGTTTCTCTTAACTGTACTTACATTCTTGCCCTAAAATATTTTATCTCACTGCTTTGCCTTTTATCTAATCCCACATCCTCATTCTCCTCAGTATGTTTTGTTGACCCCATTGGCATAGTGTTGCTATTGCTGGGCATAACAAAAGGGGAGGAATAAAGCAAAAGCTACTGTGTGGGGTTTCCTTTTTACCTTGGGCGCATAAAGAGAAGATATTCATAAAATATATGTTGATCATTATCTGTCTTCCTTTGACTTACAAAGTTACCAAGTTTATTCCTTACGTATTATGCCTTAGAGCATTGGTATAGAAGAAATTTGTGTCACTTTCAGGAATGCTTGTGTTATGAGAACATAGCTGTAAACTTTTATAGTAGCTAGAAAGCAGCAGAAATACTTCCAAATCCTTCATTGAAGGGGAACTTAACCTTCTAACATACATCAAAGGTTTTCAGTTATGTATCTTCCTGAAGATGAAGAGATTTGACATCTTGCTTCAGTGATATATTCAGATAAGTCCTTTGTCCCAAAACAAGTGAATTCTTAGGGTGAATTTCTCCAGAAATTCTACAGAATGGCATAATACTCAATCTCAGGGCAAATTCAAATTCTAGCAAATTCAATTCTAGCTCAGTTCAATTCGAGTGCTACTTCAGAATTGAAACTTTTTGAGCCACATAAGTTATTAATTCAAAAACAAAATCACCTTTTACTCTTAAGCATTCTGTGTCACTATCTCATCCAACTAAAATATACTTTACTGTCTAGATTGAACCAACTTCTCAAGATTATTATAACACTAGCTTGTGGTTCAGTTGAACTTCTTAGCAGGACTCTAGAACTTGAAAGTCTAACACTGGGTTGGTAACAAGGTTAGATCTTGGGTGTGAGGATTAAGTGTCATTAACTGAATCTATTTATCTCATAACATCAAATGTTCTAGTACACTAAAATCCCTTGTTTCCTTTCCTTCCTTCCTTTTCTTCCCAAATCAGGTTGTACATCTTGCACAATGTTAGGAAAGTGCTCAATTTGTGGATTCCAAAAAGGGATTCTATGAATGGGCACAGTGGCAGGGGCCTGTAACCCCAGTTATGTGGGATGCAGAGCCAGGAGCATTGCAAGTTTGAGGCCAGCCTGGGCAATGCAGGGGACACCATGTCAAATATACATCACACACACACACACACAATTTTTTCCTTAGAAAATAGGGAGGAAAGAAGGGCAGTATAATTACCTGTAGCTACCTTTATCTTTTTTAAGCTTTGGAACTCCAGTGGGAATTAGTCACATAGTCTGTGGTTTTGCTATTATTTTTGAAATTAAAAAAAAAAGCAGAGGGAGGAGTGAATATAGATGTAGGAGTAGATACATAGCTAATGTTACTGGATGTTAATAACTTCTCTCATGGGGTTACTTAACTCTGTTAGAATATTCTAATGAAGATTTAGATTTGTTGCTCCTCTTAAGTACTACAGAAAAATAATCTTCATATTATCTTATAATGACAAATTTGAGTGGTAAGAAAATAAGCAATATGTTTTCAAGTTTCAGTTCCATTTCTGGTTATTCCAGTTATTCCACTTGCTTTGGTTTCACAACACAAGAATATTGAAGTGATGCAGTGATAAGACAACAGTAGGGCCTGTATCCAGGGCATAACTGACATCAAATTCCTGAATGGACTGAAAGTGGTTCTAAATCAAAAAAGCATTTTCCCATATGGATAGTGGAAACTCTTAATTCAACCAAAGAATGGAAGTTTTATACATATTCTTCTGACCAGCTCATAAAAGCTGCAGAATTGCATGAGATCACGGACACCTTGAAGACTAACTTGGAACTTTGTTGCACAATATCAGTCAAATTCTGAACACCACAGCTTGAGAACTGGAAATCTTGGAGAGAGTTTAAAGAGCCACAATGATTATTAATAAGCCTGACAAGAGGTAGAACTAGGCAGATAATTACAGGATGAACTTAATATACAGAAATACAGAGTAATTTAAGGAAAGAGAAAAAGAAAACAGTATAAATAAAAGTGAGAAGAGAAGGCTTGAGTTTTGTGGGAAATTGTGGGAATTGGTAAATCCTAAGTAAAATATCAATTAGCCTACGATACAGTTGTTGAAAAAAAGTAGATGTAAAGATATTTGTATTTAAGAGGTCAGTTACTTTTGAATCATTTACAATTTTCTTTAACTTATTAAGAACTTATGCCAGACACTTCTCCGTGCTGAGATAAAAATAGGGAAAAACACAAGATCTCTAACGTTAGCTCACTAACATGTGGCAAAAGACAGAGCTAGTTAACTTTAATAGCCTTTAATGTGTATTCTGTAGTCAACTTCCAATATAGTATATACCCTGAGCTCCATGTGGTAGAGATCCTATTTTCACATTTTGGATTCCATTATGTGCCTAACACAGTACCTTGTAAGCAAACAACATGGATTATATGTCTTTTGGGGCCTAAAAGAGCTAAAAATTTAAAAAGTAAACACCTGTCTGACCATTGGGTATGTCGATCGAAACCTTGAGGTTTTTCTTCAAAGCGTAACAATTTGCGAATGTATTACGTACAGAACCGTTTTCAAAACAACGCTTTGAGTACAAAAGGTATGGTGGAAAAGGATTTAAATTGTACATTGCGATAATTGGCGTGGATATCCCAACCCATCGGACAGGTCTTTCTTGATTAGTTTTTCAGATGCAAGACAAAACGCTGAGATAGAAGTCACAGCGGTAGGTCGCATCGCCTAGGCTGGGGGCACCGACGCCAGCTCGCGCGTCCCGAGCTCCCTCTGGCAGCTTCAAGGGCGCGGCAGACCGGTTCCCACCCGCGGATTCCACCCACTTGGTGCTGGCGACTAGGCGACCCCCAGAGGAAGGGCTGGGCGCCGCAGACGCCCTTTGGAGTCACTGTCCACCATCCTGGGTTCCTCCAGGACTGTCCCTGAACGATTGGGCGGGCACTCCAGAGAGTCCAGTTGGGCGCGATCTGGACAACAGCCGTGCAAGGTACCCGGCCGCAACCACCCCGCCCACCTACAGCCCTGCGAAGGCCCAGAGACTTTGAGGCACCCGCGCCCCTTTGTCGAGGGATCTTCAGACCAAGCAGGCCGAACGCCGAGGCCTCGCGTTATCGAGCCTCCGGCCGCCCCGCCTCCTCGCCCTCCAGTCAGCCCCGCCCTCGCTCTCCCCCCTCCCCAGCTCCCGCCTCGCTTCCCCGACAATCTCCTCGCGCTCCCGGGCCGGCACGCGCGCTGCGCCCGGCCGCCGCTGCCGCCGCCACCGCCGCCGCCCAGCGTTCTCCGCTGCGCCTAGTTTCCAGCTTCGGGCCGGAACCGGAAGTCTAGGGGGCGGGGCCCGGCGGAGGCCAGGAGACCGAAAACGCGGCCGAGCCCGGAGCCCGGAGTCGGAGCCAGAGCCTGGACCAGAACTTGGCCGCCACCTGCGCTGCTGTCGCCACCGCCTCCTGCCGACCCTTCCCCGCGCCGCTGCCTCCTCGGCCGCCACAGTCGCGAGCTCGGTCGCCAGTGGTCCGCGGACTTTGGGTGTCCGGGTTGAAGGTCGGTCCGGACGTGGGACCCAGCTCGGTTCCCGGACTGTCCGGGCGGCAGTGGACGCCGCCGCCGCCGCCGCCTCCTCTTCGCCTCAGCCTGGCGTTTTGTTCCGAGAGACTCGAGAGGCGAGCGGAGCTGACAGTGATTTTGACAGTGATTTAAACCCGCTTTTGTTGTTGTTGGCTTTTCGTTGTTTGGTTTTGTGTGTTGTGCGTGTGTGTGGCGGTTTTTCCCCGTGGTGCATTCTTTTTTATTGTTGTGCTTTTTTCCCCCGTCTTTCTCTCTCTCTCTTTTTTTTTTTTAAAGAACCCCCGTGAATGTTTTTTTACCCCCATCCTCGGGGGCTTCCGAATATGTTTTATGACGGTTGATTTTACACCAGGAGGTTTGTCTCCGAGGAAGACGCAGGAAACTGGATATCTAGCGAGAATTTCCTTCGGATTCCCCGGCGCCTCGGGAAAATGGGAGCTGCTGCAAAGTTGGCGTTTGCCGTCTTTCTTATCTCTTGTTCTTCAGGTAGGTGCTGGGAGCGCGGCGGGGCTGCTACTGCGGCCACGGCTGCCGCCGCTGGTGGCCGCGGTTGTTGTTGGGTCGGTGAGCTCCAGTGGAGCCTGGGGAGGTTTCCCCACACCCTGAGCCCGTCTGCTGCTACCACCACCGCCGGGTCTGATTGTGATCTGGAAATCTCCATGAATTTTTCTTGTTTTGAGTTAGGTTGACGAACTGATAAGAGTGAGTGCTGTGTTGTTGTGGAAGTGAGAAAGTCATAGTTTGTGGCCATAACACTGGATGACAGCGCTGGTGGGGTTGCTGTTAAGCCACAAATACCACAAGTGACAATTTATGCAAAGGTTGAGACCCAAAAGGGGTATTCTGAAATGTCATTTAGTGTAAGCTCCTCTAAAACAAGTTTTTTTTTTCTCTTTCTTTTATGAATGTCATTTTCTAGTCTTCTAATTAGTGCTTCTCCGGTGAACATTACGACATAAATCAAGTCAGTTGATACTTAATTTTGACTGTGAGAAACAATGAATCCTATCAGCAATTCATCTGTCTCTTCTCACGTTTTCTTCAACTTCATTGTCCAGCAGTGTTAAAAATAGTTGTTGTTGTTGTTGGAGTATTAACTATAACTCAGTGCAGGAGAGGTATGCCGCTGTCTGTTGGTAATGTGCTGGCTTTCAACCATCATTTATTTGTGTGCTCTTTTCAGGCATAGATTTTGCTTACCTACGGAATACTTATTTTAAACGCTTTGTGTGGAAGCATTGTTTTCAGTTAAGAACAGCCAATGTGAAATTGTTCCTACTGTTAAATATGGTATGCTCATGAGATATATTTTAGCCTAAGGTTGGTAAGAGTGATCTGGCCATTTTATATTTGAAATTTTGATTTTGTGAGGACGTTCTGTGTTGCAACCAGTGGTTGGAAAAACTAGTCTTTTGTATTTGAAATTCTGTAAATGAATACAATATTTAGCAGCAAGGTGTGCAAATGTACATAACAGGAGAATTAGTAGCATAGATGAAACAGTTTAAAAATCATAATGGATCTACTTATCCTAAGTATTCACTATCCAGTTACTAGGTTGTGAGATAGAATTATAGGGGGAAGAACGAATTGACAGGTTTCATGGTCATGTCTTTATCTCCTTTGCCTCAGGGAAATTAGAGGGTGGTAGTCTTTTCTTTGTGTACCTCTGTGGTGTGTGTGTGTGTGTGTGTGTGTGTCCGTGTGTCCCTCTTCCCTACCCCCCTTTTAATAGAATCTTTTGTAATGTATAGAATTTTGCTGAATGGTACATTTCCTTGTGGTTAATAAATGGATAAAGTCTAGTCTTATGTCTGTAGTGGTATTGATCAGTTCCGGGTGGGCTGAATGTGTTGTGAAATGGCGATCATTGCCAGAGATTAACCAAAAGAATCATGTCTGTTTAAATGGAAGAAGAAACATGCTTAAGGCAAGCTGACAGTTCTTTTCCATTTAGGGAGGAAGCTAAACAATGGTGTGTCTGAAATGAATGAAGGCCTTGATAACATTAAACATCTTGCTTTTGTGAAATGACTTAACCATGTAGTTTTTATCTTTCCTGTAGTACTCTTTTTCCTCTGTCCCTATTATGTTCTGAATGGTGAACTCCTCTTATTCAAATCCCTTTTTCTGATCTCCTGCCCTTGAGAAGGAGGGGCATCATGGCCACTGATCAAAGGATCCTGGACATTATTCCCTCCCAAACCTACCTGAGTCACATTAATTGGTGAAGGATGTTATTCTTGAGTGGTCTTAAGGTATTACTTCTAGAAAAGCAGGCTGTCGCTATAAATATTACAGCTTCCTCTGGTTTGGGAGTAAAAAGAATTGAGCATTAGTTTCTTGGAGGATAATTTTTCACTGGGCCAGAGGTTAATATTGAAAATTTTGATATAAAGTATTTTGTTGCTATGGAGCATAGAGATAGTTCATTTACATTAAATTAATATTAAGTATTGTTGCATAGATTGTTTTTTTTTAAATGAACATTCCTAGTTGAATTAAAATATGTGGTCCTATTGAATATAATTGAAGTAATCTTAAAAGCCTTAATCCATATTTACATGAAGGTTTTTAGTACTTAAAATGTCTGATTTTTAAAAAGGGCTTTGTTATGAATCAAATATACTTTAAAAAAGGATTATTGTGTTTCTCCTGCTAATTGATTTTTCTGTGTAATGTGTTATCTGGCATGCTGGAAGTATCAGAGTGGTTGTTTTTTATGAGAATTAAGAAATTTATCAAGTTGTCAGGTTCTTTTTTTTTTTCCTTTGATATCTCATTTAAAAATTTTTAAGTGGGAAACAATAGTAAAGAACAGTCCTTCTGAGTGTTCAGGATGGAAATGTTTTCTTTAGTATTTTGTGGACTTCAATTTTTCAGTTTCTCATTCCATGGTTTGTATTCTGGAGACTAATTATGCAAGATATAGCCAAGTGTATAATTTCCTCCTATCTCTCATTCCAGGGGAAACATTTTGAGTTTTACCCTCATCCTGGAATGCTTTCAGATTCCCTTTGATTTTGAATTTTTTCATTCCTCTTATCTCTTAGTTTCAAAATACAAATCTGCTTCTCAATTTTTTCCTTTTTAAAGCTTCATGGTTAGTTTGTATCTTTTCTTATAATTTGTAAAGTATAAGGATGAATTTAATACTTGTCCTAGAACTTAGTTTATTCTACCTAGAATAATGAAGCTTTTGTGGTATTTGAGCTACATTACATTTTGTAAGAATTCCTTTGGATTCTGTGGAAGCTGGAAAGTGTGGTCAATATATTTGATGAATAAATGAAAGTATGGTAATTACATTACATTTTCTTCAGTTCAGCTAGGCTATGTGTGTGTGTGTGTGTGTGTGTGTGTGTGTGTGTGTATGTATGCGTATATGCTTGTGCGTCCTCGATACTGTGTGTGTGATTGGAGGGAGAGTTGGCACTGCAGAGAATCTTCTGAGATTCTTGTTAACTTTGGCTAACAAGTATAGATATTAAATACATTGTTTTCTAAGAGGGAGGATCTCTTAAACGTTGTCTGTGATCAAATATAACCTGTTGAAACATTCAGACTAGGAAAAAACCCCCGACACACCCCCCATTTTATTTAGATTTTTTTTCTATTTATGAGGTACATCAGTAGTTTTCAAGTTGGGGTGATTTTTTTTCTCCCCTCTACCCCAGGGTACATTTGGAGATATTTTTGATTGTCACAGCTTGGAGTGTATGTGCTACTGGCATCTAGTGGGTGGAGGGCAGTGATGCTGCTAACCATCCTATAATGCATAGGACTGTCTTCCATAACAAATAATTATCTGACTCAGTGTTGAGATTGAAGACCTGTTCTAAACTCTTATTATTATTATTATTATTATTATTATTATTTTTTTTTTCTCTTTGCAGTACTGGGGATTGAACACAGGGGCGTTTTACTACTGAGTTACATCCCCAGTCTTTTTTATTTTGAGACAGGATCTTGCTAAGTTGCTCAGGCTGGTCTCAGATTTGCAGTGCTGCTTCATCATTCTGGAATTACAGGTGTGCACTGTGCTCAGTTTAAACACTTAATTTTTAAAAGCTTAGTATAGAAGTAAAAGTGCTGTGCTTCTTACTCCCCACAAAGTCGGTTATCTAAATTTTATCAGTATTTGGAATTGGTGATCTCCAGTTGACCTTGTATTTAAAGTTTTTATCTTTTCTTTATCTTTTAAGATTAAAATATTAAATTATGGAAATAGGCTATATGTATAGGTTATATATATTATTGCATCCCATTAAATTTTAATAAAAATATTTTGCTGACTTTTATCAGTAAACTTACAATGGTCTATTTTGATAGTGTTCATGAAAACTGCATATTCATGGATATGATGAAAAATTAGTCAAGGTATCAAGCCTAATTATATTGCTTTGGATCTGGGATTCTCTGTGCTATACCAATCATCTTTAAGGATATTGCCTTTTATCTTTTTGAGATCACTGGGCTGCATGGCTATGGGGGTATGTGTGTACATGTGTCTGTACATATTTAACATGGTGCCTAAAAGTTTTGTATGAATGGAAGAAATATGTTCACCATCACATGTGCTTTGAATAGTTTCAAGGTATAAATTCACCCTTTAAAAAGGATTTCTTTTGTCTAACTATAATTTCAAGAAACTTTCAAGTGAATTCTTAATTATATAATTTTCTTGAGAATCATTAGTTGGGTTTTGGTTACCATTAGACTTATTTAGGATACACTAAATGCTATTCTATGATCTTTTGCCGACCCTTGCCCTTTTTAAGATTAAATGTTGATCATAATTAATAAATGCATACCTTATTTTGAATTCGGATTTATTAAAGTTAACTCAGCCAGCCAGGATGAGAATTATAGTGAAATTTGAGATAGATAGATTGATTAGATTTGATTATATGTTTGTTTATTTTAGTGACGGGGTCTGCTTATGTTGCACAGGTTGGCCTTGAACTTAACCATCCTTCTGCCTTAGCCTCTCAAGTGTTTGGAATTATAGGCATGTGCCACCATGCCTGAATTTATAGTGAAACTCTTTTAAGTAGTGCTATACCATTCAGAGGAAAAGTCTGAAGTCACTTCCACAAAAAGTATGCAGATCAGCCTCATATTAACAACTCTTCATGGCCCTCTGGTATGGTACTACTGATATTTTCACCTTTGGATCCACCAGAGTCTGTCCCAAAGAAATGAAGACTAATTAAACCAAATGAGCTCACTAATTTGTTCTTTTAGAGTCTAAGACTTATTTTTTTTTCATTTTTCTTTTATAAGTACTATTACTTCTCATCTTTGATATCAGATTTGTCTTTTCATGCTTTCTTATGTTGCCACTTGTCACAGTGTTCCTCAGATCATAGAAGAAGTTGGCAACCTTTAACACTGGGGTTACTGGTATACCTTCACTATTTTTGTTATAAAACTCATCATTTCCTTCTGTTATAGTTCCTTTTTCATATTCTTCCCTTTGTCTACTCCCCTGCCTCCTTTTCCTTCTGTACTTTCCTATACTGTAGGCTGTTTACTTGTGGAACCTATGCTAAGAATTCACCATGCCTTAATAGGGCTCACTCATTATTTTCAATGAAAACAGATTGAATTTAGAATGTTTGAGATTGACCAGATAGTTTTTTTCCTCTGGTTTCTGAACTACTGTACACACATTTGGGAGTAGTGTTATCTCTTGTAATCAAATAGCTTGAACTTTAGATTGCTCTTATTTTCCTTTTCATATTCAGGTTTTTCTTAACTCTTTTCTGCTGTCATATAGCCTCTTACTAATTCATCATCTCTGTTCATGCCAAAATTTGACCATACCTGAAAGTGTATTTCTTGCCACTGATGGGCCCACATTAGCTTTTCTTTGTGGTGCATTTAATTCTGTTAAGTTATGACAGCCATGTCTAGACAGAACATTGATTTTAAATTAACTATTGAACATGAAAGTTCTAGGAATAGTGTATAGAGGAAGAAGGCAGGAAAACTATTTTAGATAGCAGTTGATTTTCCATCATTCTCCAACTAGATTTCATTTAGTCATTTTCATATACCCAATACATCTAGTGGTCAGGTTTTTTAAAATAAAAGTATTTAAAGGAAATATGTTGATCCTGAGGTTGAATTTCTAGAACTTTTAGAATGGTAGACCTAAGGGGGGAAATTTGGAGATTCTTATGGATAATACACAACAATGTTGGTTGTAGTGTTGGTTGACTTGGGTTCTTGTGCCAGTACTATCACTATCTAGCTCATCTGTCATTTTCTCTTACCTGAATCATTGTTGGTCTTTTAGCTAAGTCCAGTTAGTTCCCTGTCACTACTTTTCTTTCCAGTTCATCCAGATAGCTGCCAGAGTGGACTCATTAAAAAATAAATCTGACATCACTTTTGCTTAAAACCTTTCACATTGAGTCACCTTTATAGAATCTAAAGTATTAGAATGGTACACTGGGTCCTTTGATTTTTGGTTCTTGCCTATTTTCTCTAATCTCTTTGTATAGCAGTTAAGGGTATAGGCACTGACATTAGATTTCCTTGGTTTAAATTTTTACTTCACAGCTTAACCTTGGCCAAACTCACTTTAAATTCATGTGCCTCATTTTCCTCATCTACAAAATGGGAATATTAACAGTGCCTGCCTAAGAGATTGGTTTGAGATTAAATGGCACATAAATGCTAAATATTTTGCTATTGCTTCTCTTTAGTGTGGATTCAATCAATACTTCATTCATACAAATTTGAATTACAGTTTTCTGGATGTCATCTTGTGTATCAGTAGGGTATCTTTGTATATGTTGTTTCTTCCTCCTTTACCTAGCTAACTCCTGTTGTTTTAAAAGACTAAGTATCACCTCTTTAGAATTACTTTCTATCACCCAACCTAGATTCAGTTAGTTGTTTTGTGTTCATCTAACATCTTGTAAGTCACCTTGATTTCAATAATTATTGCAAATGTTTACTTGCCTGCTTTTACTTTACACTAGTGCAGATGTTTACTTTCCTGTTTGCACTCTTGAAAACATCTTCTCTTACTCTACATACTCATTCCTATAACCTGGTACACAGTAGGCACTCAGCAAATGTTTATAGAATGAATGAAATGAAATTATTTCACTTTTCTGGGCCAGAGATTTCCTCTTATGTTAAGAGATGAACTTGGATTAGATGACTTGAATTAGATGATCTCTATTTTTTTTCCCTGCTTTAAAAGATATAAGATTCTATAATTTTAGGATTAGTGTTCAGTAGTGACATTTTGTTAAGAAAAATTATTTTGCTGGTAGTTGTTTTGATATCCTTAAGTTCTGATCATTTTTAAAGAAGCTTTATCTTTTTTCCTTAGGCTAAATCTTTTAATATAATTTGAAATTTTGTACTTAGAAGATATGTTAGATATCTTCAAGTTTCAGTAGCTTTCATGCTTTTTTGGCCATAATCCACAATAAGAATTATACATTGTGTCATGACTTAGTTCTCATGTATTTGTGTATGTGGTGTGTGTGTGTGTGTGTGTGTGTGTGTGTGTATGTGTATGTAGCAGAACAAAGTTTCATGAACTATATAATCTTAATGTGAGTAGGATACTTTTTAAAAAAATTTGATTTCATTTTTAAAATGTTGAATTTGACCCATCAATCAGTGACCAGCCAATGGATTGTAAACTTCTAAAACACACTGACCTAGCTCATCAACTTCTTATTCTAACCAGTACTTCAGAGAAGGAAATATGTTCAGTCAAAAATATATACACTGAACAAAACTGTGCACTGAAAAATATGGTCATCATTTAATCTGTAATGGAGAATGTGTGTCTAGGTATTGGAATATAGGGAAAACTGGTCTCAAGGGACACTTTATTTTTGTTCTGGACTAGTTGCATAAATTAAAGTACATAGGAAGGTGTTGTAGATAATTTTGGGGAATTCAGACTTTTTTTTTCATTTAAGAAAATTAGAGGAATTATAGCCCAATACTAGAGAAAAATAGTATCTTTCCAGGAGTTTAGAAGAATATTCATCTTATATGAAGCAAAAAGTACAAAATAGCATCAGGAGCACAAGAGCAGTTGAGAGTAGACTTGACCATGGTTGGAAGGCATGTTGGGATAGAGGAGTTTTGACCTAATCTGAAGAAAAGATTTATGTAATAAAGAGAGATTCATAATTGCTTAAAGAGGTGGGATATTCTTGGTCAAAGGGGTAAATGCAGATGAAAGTAATTAAAACTTAGAAAAGGTAGAAGTGATATAAATCCTGATGGATGTTCAGATATATGATGTGGAATATAGGATGGAAGAGCAACTTGAATATTAATGTAGATGGAGGTAGTACTAAATAAAATTGGTAAAGAAGTTATAAGCCAGAAAAAAATAGAAAGAGCTTTCATAACTGAATAAATACACAGATAGACATGAATTTAGTGATAACTATGAATGAAAATATGCACACAGATTTGGAAAAATGAAAGCGCACATAAAAAACTGGAGAGCCTGTGATATTCTCTTGTGTGGTGAACACTGTTTGATGAATATGTCTTTATTGTGATACCTACTTAAAGAATTCTGAGCTTTAATGGCTCAATATGTTGTTTGTGCTTAAATAATGATCAGATTCTAGTAATTACAGTAATGAGTCTTAACTGGTCATCTAGATTATGTTTAAATAATGGTCAAATTCAAGTAATTACAATAATGACTCGTTATCTAGATTTTTATATTGTATATTTTTTTATATTTTTCTAAATCTATGTGAGGCATTTTCCTTGCAATAAATTATACTGTACTATAGAAATAGATTTAGATATTTTTCTGATCTTGGTATATACTATTCATACCTGAAACCTAAACCTTTCATTGATCATTGTTTTGTACTTAATACAGTTAGTTTTTCATTTTTTTGGGAGGGTCTGTTATCACACTGGGAATCAATTTATTCCCTAATGTTGCTGGAGTAACAATGTTAAGCAAGGAGATACTTACTAAATGTTAAGCAAGGAGATACTAAATTGGACTAGCTACACATTTGGGCGAGGGGCTGCCTTATGAAAGATTTTTAAATTACATCTTTACATATTGTGATAGAAATAAGTCTGTCTAATTATAAAGCTTGAAGGGAAGATTTTTCCTAGTTGTTATTATTGACTTTAAAATTTATATTTTATAGAAAGGCCATTATTAGGAAAAATCTGTTGTTCACATCTTTATGACTATATATTAAAAACCAAGCTTGTTCCTAGGCATTATTTCAAGAGGAAAGGGCATGGGTAAATTATGAGATCTTAGCAGGTTTCTAAAACTCTGAGATTAATTTTTTAGATGTGTAAACCAAGTTGTATTAAATAGAACACTATACCACATAACACAGTGGCAAATCTAGAGTAGCTCTCACATACATATGTTAATCATTAATCTGTCTTTGAGTCTAATTGAGAAGGATATAGTGTGTAAGACATTTAAAAGTATAAACAGTTTTTGGGAGATTTTTTTTTTTATTGTGGTACTGGAATTGAATCCAGGGATGTTCTACCACTGAGTAACATCCCCAAGTCTTTTTATTTTATTTTATGTTGAAACAAGATTTCTCTAAATTGTCCAGGCTCACTTCAAAACTTGTGATCTTACTGTCTCAGCCTCCCAGATTGCTGGGATTGCAAGGATGTGTCACCATGTTTGGCTTTCTTGGAAGATAATTTTAAATTTGCAGGTATATTACTTATAAACTAATGTGAAATCATATTCTAACTAAAAATGATACAGACAAAATATCAGTATAGAGTGCTAGATAGATGCCAGGAAATAAACATTCAGATATCATAGTTGTTTACAAAGAGTTCTTTAAGGTCTCATTGTTCTCACTCATTAAAAAGAAACATTGGCATAAATCTGCATCTGTATTTGTCAGAATTTAAAAAAATGATTATTTCATTTCAATTTTAGGTATTTTAAAACTTCTTTTTTGATATAGAATTTTTTGTGTTTGAAAGATTCTCAGGTCTTTTTTAGGTGCCAGTAACTTAAGCTTTGAAAACACAATTAGTTGAATTTTAAAATCAGTATTTTGAATGTGGTATAATATTTTGGAGTAAAATTTAATAAGAATCTTTCACTCAAATTCCTACTTTCCTAGTGACTCTTCTTTGACCTTTGACAACCATTAAGACCTCACTATCCCCAAATTAAAGATGATAAAATAGGTGCTCATTCATTTAACAAATAAATTCTGGATGGTTTGCTAAGTGTTTGGGATTTGGCAGTGAACAAGACAGACATATTATGCTCTTATGGAGCTTATAGTCATGAAGTAAGCAGTCAAGAAGCAGTCAAGTGAACAACTAAATATAGAGGTCATAGTTACTACTGTTGAAACTAGCAGGGTGCTGAGAGGATTGCTTTTTATTCACCTCACATCACACATCACAATCTCTAATTGTTTACCTTCCTATTTATTATTTATCATTTTCACTGCTAGAGTTTAGGTTCTAATAGTAGCTCCAACAGTGAAGCAGGGTATGTGTTCATCACCATATCTCCAGGACATAGCACAGTTTCTGGCACAAAATAGAAACTCAAGAAATATTTAACTAGGGCTGGGGATGTGGCTCAAGCGGTAGCATGCTCACCTGGTATGCGTGCGGCCAAGGTTCGATCCTCAGCACCACATGCAAACAAAGATGTTGTGTCTGCCGAAAACTGGAAAATAAATATTAAAAAATTCTCTCTCTCTCTCTCTCTCTCTCTCTCTCTCTCTCTCTCTTAAAAAAAAAAAAGAAAAGAAATATTTAACTGGCTGCCCAAAGAAGTAAATGTGGAGATCTGGAGAGAGAGGAACAAGATAATACAGGACTTTGATCTAATAGGGGATGGGATTAGAATAAAAATGCAAAGAACAGTGGTAAGCAAAGAATTTTAAGGAGGAACTAGATCCCTTTTGCAACTATCTGAAAAATATATTGGGAGGGTATAGGAGTAAAGAGGTGAAGACTAGTTAGCAGTCTGTTGCATCAATGTGAGTAGACTCTCCAAGATCTCTCCTAGCATTGAACGTTCTCTGTATTGTACAGCTTGCTTACACTTATCACTCTTCCTCTAGTATTATTTAGTTATCTGATATTTTCTACTAGAAAAAAGGTTTTTTTGTGTGTGACATAAGAACTTTGAATATAATGTCTCAAAAAAAGTAAAAAAAAAGATAATAAAACTTGGACTTGGTTATTGAATTTTTGTAATAAATCTCTATATTTATATTTTGTGCATCTGCTAATTTATATTCTTATTTAAGCATTCCCACTTCTGAAACTTTGGCTTTCCTCTTCTTCAAATGCTTATTTTTAAATGTTTTTATTTGTGTATTATAGTTATACATAATAGTGGGGTTCAGTTTGACATTCATAAATGCATATAACATAATTTGCTCCACTTCAATCCTTTGTACTATTTTTTCATAGGATCACTACCTCTTTATTGTTTGAAATATGTAATATATTGTATTTTGTATCTTAATTATTATGAATAGATCTTTTTCAGGTAATTAAGCTCTTACAATAAATTCTGAAATGTAAATAGTTAATACTTTGGGCTGTTAGTTTTACTTAGTGCTACAGCCTCTAATTATAGGTAGTCAGTTTCAGTATTCTTATCTGGAAGGATTTCAAGCTTCTACTCTTGGTTAGGGAAATAATGCTTTGGGCAGGGATATTGGCTTTTATTATGGCACCAAGTTGAACAGCATCTTTGACTAGGAAATAACTGCATTATTACATAAAGGTGAAAGCAGAAGAGACATAAAATTTTACTGAATTTAAAAAATATAATGGTGGCTACCTTTTCATTTGATGTCTATCATTTGAAGTAGGAAAAACTAACTATATTTGAGTCACTTTGTATAAAGAAGTATAGTTTCACACCCTGTAAATATTATAGGACATTCTGTTTGTTATTACCTTTAGTAAAGTAGTTCTAGGAAAACAAAACAAAACAAAAAACGGGTGGCTAGGCTTTGTGTTACCCTCTAGTGGAGTTTGATACTATACGATTAGTGGAAAATTTTAAAAAAATTATTTTTGTTGGTGAACTTTATTTTATTTATTTATATGTGGTGCTGGGAATCAAACTCAGTGCTTCACACATGCTAGGCAAGCACTTTATAAGCTACAAACCAAGCCCTAGTTAGTAGAATTTACTAATTATTTTTATAATGAACTTGAACTTGCACAAGTGTACTTTAAAATGATATGGGGAGAACTGAAAAGTTGAAAAGTATAAGAGAATGTTGATAAATAACCAATGAGGACAGACAGTTCCTAGATGGTAGTTTTATGCAAGATGGGCATAGTATTAGAAAAACAATTTGTTTAGCAGGTATTCAGAAACAGAATAAAATACCTTTCTAAAAGACCAGGAAATAAAAAGAAGTTGAATAGAAACTAACAATAGTTCTATTCTATATAAATATATGACAAATTTTATTTGGTATCTTTTCTTATTTTCTTCTTTTGTTCTTTCTAGATATATAACTTGATTTGGGTGTTAATTAGGAAATTAGGAGGCTCTTACTACTGAGAGGGCCTAACAGCCTGTCAAGTACCATTTTCTCCAGTAACTACCTCTGATGATTTTTAAGAAGAATAAACTACTCAAGCTGATCCTTACTTCTGAAGTATGGGATAAAAGCAATAGGTTATTGTCAGAAGAGAATTAGTTGGACTGTTATTTTCTCTTTGGAGTCAGTGAAGCATAGTTGGGATCTTTTATCTTCAGGTCTTTTAGTATTGTATCCCAAGAATATTACTATACCAAGAATTATAATTTCTAACTACTCTAACAGCATGTATTTAGCAGCCCTAATTTAAGTATTTTCATAGTTAATAACTACCCTTATTTCCATGATCTCACTAAGCCAGAGAACAGAAGAATAGCTGACCCAATATATTATAGATTATAGAATTTTCTGCTATTGGAGCATGTGATTTACCAATAAGGACTAGTTAACAGAAACAAAAACATATTGGTACAAGTAGTTGTTTGTTGGCAAAAATGGCTGTCTAAAACAAACAGCCATAAGAATTTCCTTTGTCTTCAAATTCAATGTAAGTCATATATTTTGCATTCTTGGAATCGTATATTAGAAAGAGCAGACATTTCTCAGGAAGAAACCTTGGGTGTTGGACCTTTCTCTACCATGGTGTGGTTCTGTGTGAACTTGGGGAAATTCCATAACTCTGTGGACTTTTTACATTTCAGTGGAATTTATGTTGCTCACCTCATAAGATTACAATGAGGATTCAAGGTTACACACAAAAGCCCAAGCACACTCATATACATATATACATGAAACATTTAAAACTTTGAAATGTTATAGCAAATATTTTTAAGGAATACACCAATGTTTTCAAGGAGTATAGAATAATAGGAAGAGTTCAGGGGAACTATGATAATACTTCTAATTCAGAATTTGTGATTATTAATGAGTAGAAATTCATCTTTAAGCTGTCAGTGAATACAGGTAATAATTCCATAGGCAATTGAATATAAAACATTAGAAGAGTATTTACTCCTTACAGTGACCTTAAAGACACTGCATACTATGGCCCAAGTCCAACCACATTTGCCATATCTGTTGTCTGGTAGTTCCTACAAGAAATCAACTGCTTTTTATCTCTGTGAGCTTTTTTCCACTTGCCTTTCATTTCTATTCATAAGAGAGACCATAGCTGACTTATTTATTGTATTGTGCCCAGTATCTGGCAAATAGTAGATGCTTAACAAATATTTGTGAATGAATGCTGAATGCTTTCAAGTGCTTAGGACAGGAGTATGCAAACTTTTTTGTAAAGGACCAGATAGTAAATGTTTTAGGCAGTCTCTTTTGTAGTTATTTAACTCTGCCATTTTTAACACAGAATCAGTCATATGCAATATGTAAATTAATCTAGTGTGACTGATTTTCACTGAAACTTTATTTGTGCATACAGGAATTGGAGTTCATGTAATTTTTAAAATATTTACTTATTTCTAGTTGTAGATAGACACAATACCTTTATTTTTTTAATTTATTCATTTTTATGTGGCACTGAGGATCAAGCCCAGGGCCTTGCATGTGCTAGGTGAGCGCTCTACCATTGAGCCACAATCCCCAAGTTCATGTAATTTTAATGTGTCACAAATATTCTTTTGATTTTTCTCTATTATTTAAAAATAAAAACCATTGTTCAGGGGCTGTGTAAAAAACAGGTCACAGAGTAGATTTGACCTGTTGGCTGTAGGTTGCATTTGTTGGTTGTATGGATGGCATTACTCCCTCAATTTAGAAATATGTTTAAGAAACTTTCTTTGGAAACTAGTTAGCATTTTCTTATAAAATCATTAAAAATCGTTTTTTTATAAAATCATGTTTCTTATAAAAACATTAAGTTCCTAGACTAATATGCAAACCTACTTAACCATCTGTATTGTATTCCAGCAATCCTATAGACTTTACCGTCAGGAATAATGCTATCTCTGAGGGAAAATGGGTTTAATAATCCTTCTTGGACCTTAATAAAGACTCTCCCCATTATTTTCAAAACTTCCTCTTTCCATGATCTCTCTTTTGCTTTCTGGGCTTTACATCTTAGGAAATACCCTGCTTCTGGGTGCTCCTGTAGGGTGACATAGGAAGACTAAAAACACTTTGTGCATTTGGTTAGAGTAGAAAAGATAGGAGGAGAAAATCAAGGAGAGAGAAGAGTACAAGGTAGTGTTTTTTTTTTTTCCAAACTAGAAGTCACAAACCATTAGAGGTCACGAAATCATTGTAGAGCGTCAATTTGATGAAAAAATAGAAACTATTAAAATGTATCACACAAGTGATAGTATTGTTTTGTGAATCTTCAGTTGTGTGTGATTAATATATATGTATGTAATGGATCTCAATGAAAAATTTATTTCTTACTGTAGTTTGTGGTCAGAAAAGTTTTATTAAAAGCCTTTGTTCTGGGGCTGGGATTGTGTCTCAGCAGTAGACTGCTCGCCTAGCATGGGCGGGACCCGGGTTCGATCCTCAGCACCACATAAAAATAAAAGGCATTGTGTTGTGTCCATCTACACCTAAAATAAATAAATAAATATTTTTAAAAAGCCTATGTTCTAAGGGTTTGGGATATTGATCTTGAGATTCTTTTTTTTTTTAATTTTTTTATTGTATGTGAGAGCCAAATGAAATACATAAAGGAAGCCTCTTGATTGCTTACTGCAGTGTGTTTCTGGTACTGAGCTACTTTATGAGGTAGTTACCTGTTTTACAGGAGGAAAAAACAGAGTCATATAGCTAATACACTTTATAACTGAGATTCAAACAGACTCATTTCATTTTAGAGTAGATTGTGTGCTTCATTCCTTATATCCTGGATGAAAGAAAGAAGGCATGTATGATTTTTTTTTTTTAACTGTGAATGATACTTTTAGGCATTTTTGTTTACATCTGAAACTCTGGGAATTCAGAATTAATATCCTTGTTTGTAAGCTTCTTACAGGCACCAGAAAAAGTTTTATCCTTGGGTTCCACATTATTCTGTGCTTTGTCCAAATGAACCTTTATGAGCTGGCTGCCATCCAGCTTCATGGGATCCTCTTGCCCACAGTTTGATTTGAGAAGACCGAAGTTCTCAAGGATCGCATTGTACACAGCTGGTCAGAGTGCAGCTTTTGGGATGCTTTTGCCTGTTTTTCAGATGGCTTTTTTTTTTTTGAGTTGGCTTAGGCAGAATTATCTGAGCAGTAGAGACCATGTGCTTCCCACTGAACTTTTTTTCCAATTCATGCCAAGCCGAACTTTGATATTATGAGAAGATTTCAGTTGAGGAACTGGAACAAATATTATGATAGCTTTTTGACCACCACCAAATTCAGTTCCCTTGACTGTTGTGCTGTTGAACTCCCACAGCTGGGCTTTGAGGTCCAAGTTTATCTCCAGCTTTAAGAGTTCTTGTTGCCCATTGGGCTTCTGAGCTGTGGGTTTCATAATTTTCATAACTTTATGTTTTGCAGGACAAAAAGTTGGTGGCAGCTCACTAGATTTCTTGAAGGCATTGACTTCAGTGATAGAGCTTTTGAAAAGGTGTGAATAAATGTGTAGTAATCTATACGAGTAATGGCACATGATACTTTTAGGCATTTTTGTTTACATCTGAAATTCTGGGAATTCAGAATTAATATCCTTGCTTGTAAGCTTCTTACAGGCACCAGAAAAAGTTTTATCCTTGGGTTCCACATTGTTCTGTGCTTTGTCCAAATGAATGTGTAAGAGGAGAGATTTTACTTTTAGTTTTTCTTCTTTCTATATTATACTCTTTGTTCCTTCATTTTTCATCAGCAGTTGGGCTCTTTACTCATACTAGAAATAGCAGGGAATTGAGGATGTGGTTTAGTGAGGAAGAGTAGTATAATCATGGCGTTAACTGAGAGGGGAAACCCAAGTAGCAGGGACACCTGGTCACCAAGATGGGTTTGCTGCTCCCATATGGCAATTTACAAGTGGGTGTAGGTAAAACAGGACTTACTGTTAAATTGTATAAGCAGAAGTCTTGGCTTTGGAGATGGGTAGCTTTGATATGCTAATTGAAAAAAATTTTAAAGTTATATTAAGGGAAAAGTCTCTCTCAGGTAACTTGGAGGTCCGGACTTATTTACCCAGTTACCCATTTTAAATACTTAAAAATCATAATACTTGTCATTAAGACATTTCTGTCGCTGTTAAATATTGAGTGCAAATGTCGTGAAAACAAGTTCATGCTAATTCTGATCTCTACCTTGGTTTGTCATAGTTTTGGAAGAAATAGATGGAAAGACTATTGTTCTTCACTAGAAAAGTAACAAAACCATATTTAATCTGGTTAGAGAATGGAAATATGACAGAATCCTATTAAATATAATTAATTGTTAATACTGCTTATTGTTTTTTACTAAGCAGTGGCTGGCTATCTCTAAACCATTTATTGAATATGACAAGTTGGAGTGTAGTGAATTGACAACTAAAGCCACTCCAATATATTTAGTAAGAAACTACATTTTTACAGTTGGCCACACTATTGTGTTCAGGATGCAAATAATTTCTTATTAATATTATTTATATTTTTATAATATTTATTTGATTTAAATCTAGAACATCATCAGTTTAGTTGGTTTTCAGGGAAGAATACTGACATTTTCTGTTTCATAATTTAGTGGTATTGTTTATACAGAAGTTTTTAGGGAATCTTTTCAGAATATTATAGAATGAAATAGTATGTAATTTAGTAGTATATTCCCAAATGAGAGCACCTCAAAACTTTTTTTTCCCAAATGAGATAAAGCAGAATGGTTGTGTTAGGGGAATAACTTGAAATTTCCAAATTATATCTTGTTTTATTTTCTCAGTATTCAAATACCAACGTTTCTGGAAAAATAGCTTTCATTTATTAATGCTTTATAGTTTTGTAAGTGATTTCATGTTTGTTCTTGTTTGATTCTATCTGAACCTATTTGAAATAGGTTCTATGTTGTTATTTGCTTTAACTCAGACTCTGAGATAATATATTTTGCCTGAAGTCACTAATGAATGGAACTAGAACCAAAACCCTGACTTTTAAGTTCAGGGTTCTTTATGCTTACCAACTTTTAGAGAATACTCCACTGCCCTCTCTCACCCTTAGTGGGGGAAATGTTTGCAGTAATTTAGAGTGGTTGCTTTGCAGATAATCTTTTGTACCAGACTTTAAGAAATCCATGTTTAGAGCCCAGAGAGCTGGAAACAGCAATGCAGCAATAGAAAGTACCAAAGTGAGCTTTAATTTTAGGACAGATATACTCTTGCTTGGCTAGCTTGATGGTGACTAAGAATCCACATGTGTTGATTATTGCTTGAAGGAAATTTGTAGATAAATCCTGTCCTTGATTGCTGAAGAAGTGCTTTTCTCAGTCACTTTTGTATTTTGATTGTGAATGTTTTAAATTGTTTTCCTAATGGTTCATAATCAAGTCAATCTCATTACACATGTGCCATAATTTTACTTTTACAATGTTATATTTCTTTGGTCAAATTTGAAACAGGCAAGTTATGTCACAGTCATTGTATATATCAATAATATTACTAGGATTATCATTTGTTAAAACCATCACTATTAGCATCCATCTTTTATAACATGCTTTGGGCTAAGTGCTTTGAAGTTTTAGTGATAATATGTGTGATTTGCAGTACAAGATAAATATTACCCCATTTTATAAATGAGGAAACCAAGAGTCAATGGCTTGTGGAAGGTCGTATAACTAAGTAGCAGAGTTAGAGTATCTAATCTAGATTTTTCAGGACTTAATTCTATTCTTTATATTGAATCACATATTCAGATACTCTAAAACATTTATTAAAAGATGAGTTACCAATTCTTGGGCAGTATGATTTTCTTTGAACCCATTCTACCAAAGTTCCTTCCACTTCCCCCTATCCTAACAAAAACTGCTGTTGTTTACACCCCTTGAGATTTATGATGTCAGAAATGGTAGGTTATCCAGTTGAGGTGTTGATGGTTGGTGGTGACTGATAAAGCAGAGCTTTCTCCACCTCTTAAATAAAAGTAATTGTTTGTGCACAGCTGTTTAAAGACTGAGAAAAAGAAGTTGTTTCTTTTGGTTATACAATGAACCAGAATCAGAAGTAGGTCAGAATTCATTTGCTCTGATCACTTCTTGAAGGAATTAGTGAATCAAATGTATAAAGTAATTGTGTCTATTTAAAATAATACACCTTGATTCAGAAAAGTTGAGTTAATTGAAATTTGCTCATGTAGAAGGAAACAAATTCATGTTCTTTTTGACTCATACATGGAAAATAATTTAATGATAGTGGTTATTAGTTACTCACTTGGTGCCTGTTACAAATTCTGGTTTCATGAGGAAGAATATGTTAGATAAGCATGAATAGTCTGGTTTCTTTCCCTTCATTTATATTAAGATGGCTTGATAAATAGATTAATTTATTTTTCTAAATCCAAGGACCTCAATTTTCTGTTACTATAATTTTTAAAGCATAGGTTAGCTTACAGAAATTGAAATGTGATGAAGAGAATAGGAAAAAAAGGAAATCCCTTATTTCTCTAGTTTTTAGAATGATAAGTATGAATAAAAGATGTTAAATGAGTAGTGAAGGCAATAATAAATCCATGGGGTTTTATTTGAACTTAAGCAACTGAATTTATAGGAAAACTAATATTGTCATATCCATGGTCCATTTAGTTATAATTGATATCAACCAACAATTAAGGATATTTACTATGGGCTTCCAAGTTTGGTAGATTCTGCAGAGCTTAACTAAAGAAGGATAGTCTTTGATTGTCTAAGAAATTAGTCACTTTGGAATGATACCCTTGCCTTCTAACACAGTACATACTCTGAACATGCAGTATAAAAAATTCAACACCTTCATTACTAATATTAATGCTGTCTAGCACCAAATTATTGACTGACCGTCCTTCTTTTTCTTTCCTTTTTTTCTTTCGTTTGGTTGCCTTTAGGACTAGGTGAGAGATGCATTTTAGATTTTCCTCCGCCTGGCTTTTTTGGATGTTTCTTTTTATTGTTTCTTCCTGAATTTATTGCTGCTAAAAAAAGCACCATATAAGGATTGTGGTCCACCTGTGTATCATTGCATTTGTAGTGTTCAATACGTATTTGTCAAATAAATTAATGGGAAAGAGTCTTCCTTTTTTCTCTCATGGTCCAGTTTCTTCAGATGGCTCTTTATCTATACCTGGCTCCACATCTGTACCTTTTATTCTCTCTTCAGCTTACTGTTAACCTGAAATAAGTGAAATAATTACCTCAAAGATTGATTTTCTAATTGGTTAAAAAATTGTTAGGTGTATCTGGTTATGACTTAATTTTTTTGTAAGTTTGATGTTATTGTCTGCCTGTTCCTTCTTGAAATTCTTTTGTTCCTTAACTTCTTACTTTAGGCCCTCACCACCTTAATATTCATTCTTTTTGTGTTGCTGTTTGTTCAGAGTTTAATCCTTATGTAATTTTTACTCAGTATACCCTTCCTTGCTGAAGTAATCCCATCTCTTGTAATTTTTTTAAAGCTAAATGTAGATGTCCTGAGTTATGTCTCTGACTTTGATTTCCCTCTTGAGCTCCAGACTTCTTAGTTGTCTAGTAAGTATATTGACGTCTGCAACTATGAGGATAAATAAGACACTACCTTACTCTAGAGGATTCACAGCCTCATTGGAAGAGAATGATTGGTAAACTAGCGATTATACAGCACCTCATACATACATTAGAATGCTTTGAGATTACAGAACAAGATGGCCCAGTTCAGTTTGGAGTGGATCAGGTTATGTTTTGTTGCAGTAATGCTTAGAGAAATCGTGAAGGATGACTAGGATTTCACCAGATGAATAAAGTAAGAAGAATAATTTTGTTTCTAACAAGTCTAGTGATTATGTTCCCTGGGGGTGAGACAGCTCAGTGTGGACAAGTTCCTTGATAACAGATGAAAGACAACCTCAGCAGGGACTGAGAATTGTAAGCCAATGTCATGTTTGCAAAATTGTATAAAGAGTTAAATCCATAGAGAGAGGAGTGACTGTGAAAACAAGAAAGTTAATAACATTTTCATTACTACTGATTCAAAGAGCCTATGTAAGGGAATGATTTAGATCAAAGCTCTCAAAGTTGTGCGTGCTGGATTTGCCTTTTACTGTGATACCTGTTGTGTATTGCAGTAGTGATCATGATAGATTAAAGTGATGCTTTTCAGGCTTTAATATGTACACAAGACACCTGGAGATATTGCTAAAATGCAGATTTTGATTTGATATATCTGGAGTGGGGCCCAGGTTCTGCATTTCTAATAAGCTTGCAGTGTTGCTGTACTGTCTATTTAGGGACTGTATTTTGAATAAAAAGAGATTAAAGGAGCCAAGAATGTCCAGACTAAGGCCAAAGAAACAATTTACATGAGTACATGAATAAATGTTACATTTTTGAGGGACTGGAATTAGTTCAGGAAGCTTAGATCATAAGGGATAAGTGGGTCATGAAGCATGTTGGAGGATGAGTCTGCAGAGGTTAAGTAGGGCCAGATTATGAAGGGCATGATGATTTACTAAGGAATGTTAACTTCATGATGGAGGCTGTGGAGGGGCCATTTTCAGAAGTAGAATGTTTCATCAGATTAGTGCTTTAGAATAAAGAGATACATTATATTTTTATCAAGTTAAGTACTTGTGGCTAATCCTGATAGGGATTTCATATGAGTAGACTTATAGAGCTAAGCTGGGGAGAGGCATTTGAATATCCAGCCAGTATATGTATAGGCATAGAATCCAAATAGGCAGAATGAAGAATGAAAAGAGAGTCAAAGTCCAAACTCAGGGGGATATGAACATTAACAGGGCAGAGGGGGAGGAGGACAAAGATGACGAAGATGTGTCCAGAAATATAGAAAGAAAACAAGCAGTTTCATTCCCTCCTAAGTAGAGAGACTATTAAACAGTGTCATAAGATAGAGTCTGAATATTCATCACTGGTTTGTCAGTTAGAGGTTAGTTATTTGTAACTTTAACAAGAAATATTTTCAGTGGAGTGCTGGAGACAAAAGCCATGTTGTAAAATGAGGAGTGAAATGTAGATGAGGAAGTGTATTCTGGTGTGATCCATTATTTTTAAGAAATATTGGTTGAGAAAGTTTGTGAAGAGATGGGGGGAACTCTTTCTTTCGCTCGGCCCCGTGGCGTCAACAAGGTGGGCAAGTGTCGCGGTCTTTGTACTGCCAGGAAGCTCTGTAGTCACTGACAGGACCAAAAGTGGCATGATAAACAATACAGGAAGGCCCATTTGGGCATAGCCCTGAAGGCCAACCCTTTTGGAGGTGTTTCCCATGCAAAGGGAATTGTGCTGGAAAAAGTAGGGGTTGAAGTCAAACAGCCAAATTCTGCCATCAGGAAGTGTGTCAGAGTCCAGCTGATCAAGAATGGCAAGAAAATCACGGCTTTTGTACCCAATGATGGTTGGCTGAACTTTATTGAGGAAAATGATGAAGTTCTAGTTGCTGGATTTGGTCGAAAAGGTCATGTTGTTGGTGACATTCCTGGAGTCCGCTTCAAGGTTGTTAAAGTAGTCATGTCTCCCTTTTGGCCCTATACAAAGGCAAGAAGGAAAGACCAAGAGTATAAATTTTGCTGATGAAAACATAGTAAGAAATTTTCATATTCCAGAAAAAAAAAAAGATTGGAGAAGAGTTAGGGTAAAAATGTATATTTGCTTGAAGTATTGGTTCAGGAGAGTGCTTACAGAAAAGGGAAAATCAAAATTGGAGTCAGAAACTTGGCTTTCATCTTCACTGTGTTCTTTTTACTGTTCTTTCAAATCTGTATAATTATGAAATCCTGCCAACTTGACCTTGTGTTTCTTATTTCTGTTTACTACTTGCTTCTCCATTCCCATCATCAGTGTGTTAGTTTCACCCTTACCATCCCTTGTTTGAAGTCTTGAATAGACCTTTTTGATCTTTTCCTCTTCTACTCCATAAACAAAACAAAGTAAGCAAAAAAAAAAAAAAATCACCAGGGAAAAAGAAATCCTATCTTTCACAGTCTTTGATAGAAACCATGGAGATTATAGAAACTAAGGGATCTACAAATCTGACCCTGACACTCAGCTTTTTTTTAAAAGCGAGACAGAGACAGAGAGAGAGAGAGAGAGAGAGAGAGAGAGAGAGAGAGAGAGAGAGAATTTTTAAATATTTATTTATTTAGTTTTGTTTTCGGTGGACACAACATCTTTGTATGTGGTGCTGAGAATCGAACCCCAGCCGCACGCATGAGCGCGCTACCGCTTGAGCCACATCCCCAGCCCGACACTCGGCTTCTTAAAACTCCTCACTGACTTCTTGTCACCAACAAATGATGAAGGTCAAGCTTTTTAATATGATGTACAGCAGTAACCTAGGGATTTTTTTCCACCTTCATTTCCTGCCACATACTGCCAATCACTTTGATCTTTTAACACTAATAAGACTTTATAATTTCTCTTCTCTCCCTTTCCTACATACTTGTTTTTGTTTTTTCCTCCACACTCCATTGTTTTGTACGTCTTGCAGTTTCCTTGGGGACCCTCTCCCCCGTTTCCTCTCTCCTGCACCCAGTTGTTAGATGCTCCTTTCTGTGTTTCTATAATATCATATAATCACTTTCTATGTGATTGACATTTCTTCAGTTTTCACTGTTCATATTAGATCGATAGGAATTTTTCTAATTCATCTCTGTCCTTGTTGCCTGCCTTACTGATTGTGGAGTTGATGCTTAACTCATGTTCATTGAGATTTGAAGAGAGTAATGCATGTATGTTGTGGCTTGTCACTGTGCCTGAGAGGAATGGTTGAATTTCACCAAGTGGCGTTTGATGGGAAAAACATTCTATTTACTGTAGCTGGCAAATCACAAAGCATTGAGGCAGTAAGTTTGATAATATTTACAATATGCTGAATACTCCTTTTAGACAGGAGAGAAGAGGTAGAAAATATAACAGAAGATACGGTTAGAAAAATAAGTTGAGTGAAGATGAAATGGAGTCTGGGATCTCATGCTTTAAGGTTTTTCTTCTTTCACCGTAACAATGGGCAAATCTTTTTATTATTAATCTGGGAAATAATACTAATTCTTGAATTTTGAGGAAAGGTTCTGTGTCTTCTGGAATTATCAGATGTGGATAACCCTGTCTTGTTGTGCCACATTTTAATAATTTCTGTTTTTTATTAAGGTTTAATTACCTTCCTAAAATGGTACTGCCCTTTTTGAATATGCAAGTACTTTATATCATTGTGTTTTCATGTCCTCAGACCTTGATGACTCCTAGATTTTTTTTTACTCAGAGATAATCATTTAACAAGGCATTTTACATTATTTTTCTTTTAATATAGAAAATACTCTAATATTCACCTACTTTTATACCCCTTAAAGAACTTTATAACATTGCTTCCTTTTGGTTTGATAACTTGTTGCTCAGAATTGCTTGGGGAAATCTGTAAATCTGCAAATTTTGCTGTGCATATGCTTGCTTGTTCAGGTTATTTGTAAAAATGTTCAAAGATTGATTTTACATCATTCATGAGGGGGAGTAACTCTTCATCCTTGACTTTTGCTTATTTCCTTAAGCCAGCATCTAATTTGTAGTTGTAAGATCCCCAGTTGTATTTCGATATATTTAAATGTGATATTTTGAAATCATGGAAGTATATCCAGGGACTGAATATATTTGAGATATAGACAAGTTATGTCAAAGAGGGGAATAGTGTATAGAGTTAGCAGCCATACAAAAGGGATGTGTCTCTTATTGTGTTTCTGTAGAGAAAACAGAAAGCTGTGGCTTTGTTGTAGCTGAAGAGAGAATTCTATTAATAAATCAACAATAAATGTTACAATGTAGTTTATATATAAATGCTAGGTTGCATGAAAAACCAGCTGAATACTAGTCAAGTAAGTAGGAAATCCAGGACAATGAAAAACATCAAGAGGCAAAATAACCTGGACATTTCATGAAGAAAATGGGATTTCAGTGAACTTTGAAAGATGAGTTAAAATTCAGGTTGATGGAATGTGGTTGTGGGTGGTGTGTGGTGGGTTGCAGGTAGGGGCTTGAACTAAGATAGGGACAGCAAGAATGGTATACTTGCAGTGTAGGAATTAAAACTGGCACAGGGATAAGGTTGAGAGGGTATGATTGAGAGGCTAAATTATTGCCACATTACTTATGTAGGGTCTTGAATGTCAGAGTAAATAGAGGGTAAGGGGTTTAGGGGTGTACAAGGTGGTATGTGGGGATAGATACGAGAAGAGGTGTATGTGTTACTATATTCTCTTTCAGGCAAAAACATATTTTAGTAGACTATAAAATAGAAGAAAATCTTAGATACTTAGAAATGCCCATTGTCCTACTCTCATGTAGCATAGCATCAAATTAAGCCTAGGCTTATTTTTTCTCCCTTTAATATTCTACTTGGTCATCCTGCCTTGTTATTTATTTAATAAAATATGTTAGTTTCAATAACTCTGCCTGTCTGCCCCTTTTTTAAAAAAATTTTTATTGTTGGTTGTTCAAAACATTACATAGTTCTTGACATATTGTATTTCACACTTTGATTCGAGTGGATTATGAACTCCCATTTTTACCCCATATACAGATTGCAGCATCACATCGGTTATACATCCACTGTTTTACATATTGCTATATTAGTGTCTGTTGTATTCTGCTGCCTTTCCTATCCTCTACTATCCCCCATCCCCTCCCCTCCCATCTTCTCTCTCTACCCCATCTACTGTGATTCATTTCTCCCCCCCCCCTTTTTTTTCCTTTCCTCTCACTTCCTCTTGTATGTAATTTTGTATAACCCTGAGGGTCTCCTTCCATTTCCATGCAATTTCCCTTCTCTCTCCTTTTTCCTCCCACCTTTCGTCCCTGTTTAATGTTAATCTTCTTCTCATGCTCTTCCTCCCAACTCTGTTCTTAGTTACTCTCCTTATATCAAAGAAAACATTTGGCATTTGTTTTTTAGGGATTGGCTAGCTTCACTTAGCATAATCTGCTCTAATGCCATCCATTTCCCTGAAAATTCTATGATTTTATCATTTTTTAATGCAGAGTAATACTGCATTGTGTATAAATGCCACATTTTTTTTTATCCATTCATCTATTGAAGGGCATTTAGGTTGGTTCCACAGTCTTGCTATTGTGAATTGTGCTGCTATGAACATTGATGTAGCAGTGTCCCTGTAGCATGCTCTTTTTAGGTCTTTAGGGAATAGACCGAGAAGGGGAATAGCTGGGTCAAATGGTGGTTCCATTCCCAGCTTTCCAAGAAATCTCCATACTTCTTTCCAAATTGGCTGCACCAATTTGCAGTCCCACCAGCAATGTACAAGTGTACCCTTTTCCCCACAACCTCGCCAGCACTTGTTGTTGTTTGACTTCATAATGGCTGCCAATCTTACTGGAGTGAGATGGTATCTTAGGGTGGTTTTGATTTGCATTTCTCTGACTACTAGAGATGGTGAGCATTTTTTCATGTACTTGTTGATTGATTGTATGTCCTCCTTTGAGAAGTGTCTGTTCAGGTCCTTGGCCCATTTGTTGATTGGGTTATTTGTTTTCTTATTGTTTAATTTTTTGAGTTCTTTGTATACTCTGGATATTAGGGCTCTATCTGAAGTGTGAGGAGTAAAGATTTGTTCCCAGGATGTAGGCTCCCTATTTACCTCTCTTAGTGTTTCTTTTGCTGAGAAAAAACTTTTTAGTTTGAGTAAGTCCCATTTGTTGATTCTAGTTATTAACTCTTGTGCTATGGGTGTCCTATTGAGGAATTTGGAGCCCAACCCCACTGTATGTAGATCGTAGCCAACTTTTTCTTCTATCAGATGCCATGTCTCTGATTTGATATCAAGCTCCTTGATCCATTTTGAGTTAACTTTTGTGCATGGCGAGAGAAAGGGATTCAGTTTCATTTTGTTGCATATGGATTTCCAGTTTTCCCAGCACCATTTGTTGAAGATGCTATCCTTCCTTCATTTCATGCTTTTAGCCCCTTTATCAAATATAAGATAGTTGTAGTTTTGTGGATTGGATTCTGTGTCCTCTATTCTGTACCATTGGTCCACCTACCTGTTTTGGTACCAGTACCATGCTGTTTTTGTTACAATTGCTCTGTAGTATAGTTTGAGGTCTGGTATTGCTATACCGCCTGATTCACACTTCCTGCTTAGAGTTGTTTTTACTATTCTGGGTCTTTTATTTTTCCATATGAATTTCATGATTTATCTGCCCTTTTTGAATTAGTTCTTGAGTAAAGTTATACCTTTGCCAGAATGCCTCATTTAACATGCCATTTCTGATTCTTCTTGTTAAAACATTTATGTCTTGAGAGCAGATGTCACAGTTTGTACAAATCTTTGGCTTATCTAGTCCCCTGTGGGCTATTCACAAGGGAGTTGGCTCTAAATATTGGAGATTTATGCTTTAGCCATAACACCTTTAAGCCTGGTAACTGTACAGTGACTGTAAATATCATAATTATCATGACTCTGTTTTTAAATTGCAAGAGCTGTTTACCCTGACTTATTTCATTCTCTCCTATTTAATCCACTGACTGTATCATGAAGGAGACCCCATATTTCCTTTGTCTCTTTTAATGAGTTTTTTTTTCATTGCTTCTCATTGTGGGCTGCTTTCTCCATATGTGCCATACCCTTTTCCTTCTTTGTACTTTATACTTTCTTTTTCTGCTTTCTACGTATAGCTAGAATCTTTTCCATATACTGCGTCTTTTCTAACTGGTTCTTTTTATCCTTTTTGGTCTTTCTTCACATTTCTTTTATACTTTGTTTGCCAGTAAGCACACAAATTATTTTAAATAATTCCTATATTTTTGATATGTTTGTTTTTCAAAATGGATTTCAGATTTCTCTTAGGCAGAAAAAGACTCTTTTCTTTTGGTGTGTTTTCCTAATGTTTTGCCAACTTTGAGCATTTAGATATGGTTAATGTCTGATGCTCAGTCTCCTCTCCTGAGCCCAGAGTGCTCACACAGCTCATGTATGGAGAGGTGCCTCACCTATGTTGAAAGTCCTCTGGTTCCAATACTTGTTGATTTTAATGATATTAAACAGTACCTAGAAAGAAAGATATATATATATATATATATATATATATATATATATATATATATATATATATATATCTTTCCCTCTCTCTCTCTCTTTTTTTATATTAGTTTTGAGTAAATAAAGTGTCATCAAGTTAATACAGCAAATTAATCAAATTGTTAAGTAATATTTATTCTGTATTTACCTGCTACTAATCATTTTCTTTGCATTTTAATTCCTAAATTCTAAGGACTTGAAGGGTCATCAAGAAATAATTTAACGTGCTGTGCATTTTAAGTCAGGGTTTTAGTCAAATAAGAAAATTTATAGAATGTCTAGCCTACATGCCTCTGCATTTATGTATATGTCATGTGTCTAATTACAAAGACATTTTTACAACAGATATATCAATATTTTTGAAGGAAAAAAAAAGCTGTGTTCTCTGTTGTGGGTAAGTTGTAGCAAGCAAAAGTATAGAACAGCTGCTCTTACATCTTCTGTCTTTTCAGTTTCAGTGGACTTGAGCAGATATGTATTTAAAAAAATTGTTATATAAATATTCTGAGGCCTAAGTCACATCCTTGGCCATCTGGTAAGATTTTGTTTTAAAGCTTGCTGCCTGCTTTTGGGGGTCACCCATAGAGCTGCTTATATTGCCAGCATCTTGCTTTTCTTCAGAGTGACACCTTATTGATCTTTCTGCTCATTCTCTTCTCATTTCTTTTTTCCATTTGCATTCCTTATGAGATGATTTTGTTTTTTCATGGTCTTTGACATGAGTAGGAGAGAGAATGATTTGAGTGGCTACTATAATAGGGACTTCTCTTTTTGCCCCTAAATATGATCCTAGGGATTGAACCCAGGGCCTTGTGCTTGCTAGGAAAGTGCTTTGCCACTGAGCTACATCCTCAGCCCTTTTAAAAATTTTGATTTTGATACAGGGTCTTTCTAAGTTGCTTCCCTTTCCCTAGACTTTTCAGCATCTGGGATTACAGGCATGTGCCACCACTCCTCAGCTGTATTATGGATTCTTACTTGTAAAGATTGTTTGCTCTCAGATACAGGTTATTTTTACCCAGCATAGCAGCAAACCTGCTTGTATACTTTCCATTTCCTCTTACAAATTAGCATTAAAAACATGAGTCCATGGTTTGGTATTTATGTATGCATTCTATTACAGTACAATTTTAAAGACTGATAACTGCCTTCTTACTAGCTCTCTACTTACTAGTTTTGTATCCATCAAATCAAATAATACATTATTTTTTCCATATTAAACATACAGGAGTGACTGGGGTTGTGGCTCAGTGGTAGAGTGCTCGCCTAGCATGTGTGAGGCCCTGGGTTTGATCCTCAGCACCACATAAAAATAAATAAATAAAATAAAGATGATATTGTGTCCTAAGAAAAACATTCAGAAGTCAAGTCTCATTAGAAGTAAAACATGCCTTTATGATAAAAGTTTCTTAGGTCCTAATAGAAAGTTGATTTCATGAGTATTTAGCATGTTATGCAGTTGATTTAAAACCTTGGTAGCTTACATTGTATTATACTTTATATTATCAGAGTATTTCTGAACAGACATCTTTCTCTCTTGCTTCTTTTTCAGTCTGACAACAGCAGACTGCCATGATTTTTCATCTGATGATTTGGTAAAACTGCCACTTCTACAAATTCAGAAACATTGCAATTTTGGCTCATACAATTGAAGAAATATTGATTAGACCTCTTCCTTTGACAGGAATGCTACTGGATGACCATGGTAGGAGTCTGGGGTCACCCACCACTGTCCCTAGGTCATCTAGTAGAGCAAGGTTTGTGGCAGCTGCTGTTAAATGCATTCTTTCTGAAAATTATAATGATTTCCCTTATTACTAACATGTCTTCTAACTCCCAGTATCTTAGATATATTTGGTTTTATATATAAACATTTTAGTAATAGAAGTAATACTTACCTTTTAATAGTTCTTAGGATTTTCCTTTGTTAGAAATAACCATTGCCTTACCTTCTTGGAGGAACCTTTTTAAGTACATAGGAGAAAAAGCAATAATAAAAATTGCACAGAATAATTTCCAGGTACAGGACTATTTGTAGAGAAGGCAGAGTGGTTTATGTGCTTTGGAATAGCCCATTTGACACCTAACTTGTAGTTTCTCACTTTGGAGACATTCATAGTAGCTTCATTTCCAGATGTGTTCCTTCAAATGCACATATATATTATTTGTGATGAAACATTGTTTTTTTATCAGATGAACTAATATAATTTTGAGGAGATGATTGAACATATAAGAGAGGGTATATTCTAAGAAGGCCTTATATTGCTATATGTATTATATTGATGGACTGCCAAGCTTGCAATGATGGAGTGTCTAGAAAAGTGCTGCACAAAAAATATAGTGCAAGCCACAAGTGTGAGCCACAAAAGGAAATTTTAGATTTCTAGTAGCTACATCAAAATATTTGAACCTGTAATCAGTATGAAAATTATTAATGAGAATTTTTTTGTACCAAGTCTTTGAAATCCAGCATGTATTTTACATTTAAACACATTTCAGTCCAGATTAGGCACATTTCTAATGTGTGATAACTCCATATGGCTAGTGGCCATTGTATTAGATTGCTCAAATCTAAAGCATGTGGTGAGGTAAAACTATGGTAATTAGAAAATTGCTGAAGGCCAAAGATGAACACACATGAAACTCTTAGGACCTACCTCATGAAGGGAATGTTGTATGAAATTGTTTTGTATGCATATTGTTTTGGGAGAGAATCAAAAATTGGTATGAAACAGAGTTTTGGTAAATGATGATGAAATTGTCTGGAAGTTAAGAATAGTAGAAATTTAAAAGGTTTCAGGAAAATAGAAAATGGCAGAACTTGACAATTACCAGTTTATTTTAAGATGACCAGAGTAACTGATTATCATTTTAAGAAAAACATCTTTTCCTACTAAGGGCTTTTTATCCAAGGCTGTGTCATCATTACAAAGTTTGAAGGAGAAAGGTAGTCATTCATAATGACACCCCAGAGAAACTATTGAGATGAGCAGATAAAATTCATTGCAGAGGCATAATGTGGGTAGCAAGGAGGCAGAGAGGATGATTTACACTAATACAGTAGAGAGGAAGAGTCTGAGGTAAATGATTGATTTTTATGGAGTAAAAACCGGACAAAGTTCTTGGTGACCTAAGAGCAAATGAAAGCTCATGCAGAATATGGTATCAAAATTTATTGCTCAGGCAGTGACTAAGAGGGCCTTGTGTAGAGTCATTGGCCATAGAATATAAATGTAGTTAAGACCTGAGTGGGCCACTTTGTTTTCATTGGCAAGTTACAACCACCCAAGCCTCAATTTCTTCGTCCAAAAAAATTGTATGGATTAAATTGTATGAATTAAATACAGAATCTGCATGTAGTGACCTTGACTAGTATGGCAGATTTCCTGTTATTATTTTTAGTTGGGGACATCAGAGGGGATAAAAGAGTGACTATCATGTATTTTTGGAATGTATGTTCACACTGTCTCTCCCCTTAAAGCAGTTTTTAAGAAGAGGAAGGCCCCCATCTACAGGAAAAAAAACTGTTTCAGTAGTTAGGATAATTGTTTTGTTTCATAATTTCCTGATTTTTCTGTAGCACCTTTCAGATCACATTATATATTTTTCCTACAAGAAACCTTTGTCCTCCAGTATATTGGTATGATCATTGAGTATCTCAACAAGATCCAAGGAAACCATGTCATTGTTACTCAGGAAATACTATTGTACTTGAGTGTTTCTCTTGCAATTTTTTCTCTGTTGAATGGAGTAATAAACACTTTATTTAAGGGAGGAACAGTTTTCAAGATTTGGTGAAACCTCTTGATCAGTAATTGATGAACATTGTTTTACACATAAATTATATTAGGTGAAGAAAGTACTTTCTAAATCTCATTTTGTGAGTTGTGTTGATAATAAAAATGAGAAGTCTGGGATTGAGTATGTGGACCTAATCACCTTATCTCTTTAGGGTATAGTTGGGATTGTTTTTCAAACTGTGATTTGAGGACCTTTCATTATTAGAATTACTTTTGAGTAGTAGATAAAAATGCAGATTCTTAGGCTACATGTTTGACCTACTGAATCAATCTAATGGTAGAGCCAAGAATGTTTTATTTCACACTCAACTGTATCTGTTGTACATCATATGGATTTTGAGAACCACTGGAAAGGATGGCTCTAAAGATCTGGTTTGGTTCAAGCAAGCATCTACTCATATTATTATTGGATTAGGAGTTGTGTAGGAATGATGTTATCTATTTCTCTTAACACTGTAGGATTGTTATAAGGATCAACTAAGATTTTTAAGTTTGTAAAAATAGGATTAAGTGAAAAGATATTTAAATTTTAGACTTCTGTAGATTAAAATCGAAGTGGTAGTGACTTATTAATAA
The DNA here is from genome assembly GCF_048772815.1 of Callospermophilus lateralis. Lineage (NCBI taxonomy): Eukaryota > Metazoa > Chordata > Mammalia > Rodentia > Sciuridae > Callospermophilus > Callospermophilus lateralis. The sequence continues at coordinate 11,023,894 of NW_027514398.1, forward strand.
TGGTTTCTGTACTAGTTGAGTTTTGGTGAATCTTAGTTCTTATTAAATAGCTTTTGGTGCATGATTGCAGTCCACAAAATTATGTGTTTTTAAATATCCCTATCCCCTTTTAAATTTTTTTTTGGTTTTATTAGTTTCATAGAATCTAAGTAGAATTATAGATATTCAAATTAGATGAATACAGTCTCCCTTTCTGTCCATGGGTTTTGCCTCTGTGGATTTAACCAAACACAGATTGAAATGTATGTTTTTTAAATTGCTTCTGTACTAAACATTTGCAGACTTTTTCCCTTTGTCATTTCCTAAACAGTCCAGTACAATGACTATTTAAATGGCATTTGCATTGTATTAGGTATGTTAAGTAACCTAGAGGTGATTTAAAGTATGCAGGAGAATATGTGTTGGTTATATGAAAATACTATATCACTTTAAATAAGGGAGTTGAAAATCTCTGGATTTTGGTATCTTCAGGGGGTTCTGAGTTTTGTTTTTTCTTTGGTACCAGGGATTGAACCCAGGGGTGCTTAACCACCAAGCAATACTCCTAGCCCTGTTTTATATTTTTATTAGAGACAGGGTCTTACTGAGTTGCTTAGGGTCTCGCTACATTGCTGAGGCTGGGTTTGAACTCATGATCCTCCTGCTTCAGCCTCTGGAGCCACTGGGATTACAGGCATTTGACACCGATCCCAGCTCTTTGTGACTCTTAATTGTTTAAAGGAGGTTATCCAGATTTAGGATTATTTATAATCTATGTTTAATAACCCTTCTCTATCAATTAACCTCTTCTGCCCTCAACAAATAAACAAAAACACCAACACAGAACAAAAAGCCACTCCATCATGACTGTACTTTTTGGAGATAAAATATCCTCTATTTTCTCCATTTTCAGAGAGTACAGACTGTTATTGAGCATCTACCTTGTATTAGTTACAGTGTTTCATACTTATAAATTTTCTTATTTAATTCCTATACATAGTTAATAGAACCCCTTTTTATTTCTCTCTGGATATGAAAAAAGTAACTTATTAAATATGTAGAGCCTCAGCTAAACAGCATTATATTAGAGAATTGGATTTGTGGATCTGGAATGGGCTCAGAATTCAACTTTTTGGCTGAATTATTTTTATGAAGGTTGTTCAGGGCCCACACATTGAGAAACATTGCTCTTGTTTCTTGATGCCTCCAGAGACACAGATTATAGGTACTGACTTTAATGTAAGTTGGAGATAATATAATTTTAGCTTGAACATTTAAATGTTGGACATCACAACGCCATGTGTGTTCATGTGTATTTTCCACGGGAACTCAAGATGATATTTATAGAGATGTCAAATGAAGGGACAAACCCACTATCTGTAGGTCATACCTGATAAGAAATTGGTTTGATAAAACTCATTTTATTTGTTTATATCACTGTTCTTCCTTTCCTCAGTTAGGTATATACCATAAATTTCTTATGTGTGTTTGAAAAATTATAATATTAAAGACTGAGCTCTTAGACTGGCATTTAAGTATATAATTCTCATTAGCTTATCACTGTCCTTGTCTTTATCAGACTTAACAAGGTTTTAAATACCTGTAGGTATGTAAGTTCCTGTGGGCCTTTATTGCAGTTGTTCCCGCTTCTTAATTTTTCTTTAAAAAGTAAAAGTGTTCTTCCCTGGAAACTGGAGCAGGTGGATGGATGTAAGTGATAAATGGGAAGAGGGTGTGTGAATTCCACCAGGAATTGGTTTTCAGATTTAATAATGACTGTGGATTAGAATTGTTGACCCTTGACGCATCCTCCACCCAGCTGCTTAACTGAGAACAATTCTGATGGATACAGTTGTTCTTTCAACTTCATTTTTGTTGGCTTCTGTCTTTTGCTCCTGTCCCTTTCCCATCTCCTCAGCACACACATGCATCCTTGAGTATGAAAAAAAAAGAGTATTATTATTTAAAGCTGCTGTCTGTGTTTCAAAATTATTTTGTTTTCTCTAACATATATCTTTATCTCAGGCTTCCATTCTGAGGGCAGACCTGAACTAAAAAAATTGGCCAGCCATGGCCTTACTTAGTTTCTAGCATTCCAAAGTAGTTTTTGACTTCGAATAAAGTACATTATCACTTGAACTTATTTGAGTCTTATTTTAGTTTCTTTCAGTGGTCTAGAAATATGACTTTTTTTGCTTCGTTTAAATGTTTCCAAATAAAGATTGAGAACAGCCCCAATAATTATTAAAGTTTCTTTTTAAGATAATGATGGATATAAACATTTCTGTGTAGAAGAAACAGTGGAATGGCATTCAAGATAGGCTAACAAAAGTTACAGAATTCTTTTTAGGACATTTATTTAAAACATAAGGCACAAGTACTTAAATTGAAACAATATAGGAAAGATTAGCAAGACCTCTGGGCAAAGGTGACATGTAAATTCACAAGGAATATAGACAAGGATGTATTGGGTTTTTATTCACTGTGGGTTTAAGTGAATGGTTTAACTTTATTTGCCATTCTTCAGTTTACTTTAATACCATTGTCATCGGTTAATTGTAGTTTGTAATATTAAGTAAAAAGTTGTGTTTATTTTGTCCTTGCTACTTTTTGTTTATGATATCTAGACAAGATAGTAATCTAAAACAACTTTAGTAATTATTGAAAGGTCTTTAAAATGGGCACATATTACTTTTGTTAATATATTTTTTTTACTTTTTTATTAAGCACGAATTCAGAACTGTGAACTAGATTCAGATATTCATTTGATGTAGAATGTAAATCTGAAGTTTCTGGTTGATTTTCTCCAGATTTTCTGTGAAAGGGTGCATGTTCATGTTATTAAAGGAATAGTCTCGCTTTCTTTCTCTCTCTCTTGTTTTTCTTTAAGAGAAAGATTTAGATTTAAAGGCTTTCCCTTGTCTCTTATAAATTAAATAGCAAGTTAGTTAGCTTTCTTTTTTTAAGGGAGATGTAATATTATACAACTATCAGAAATTTAACTGATTTTAAGTGTTTTAAAGATGTAAGTAATTTCATGGGAGTGGAGAAGATGATAATTTATGTATTTTGAAAAACTTAAAATGCAATCAAATTGTGCTTTTAGTAGTTTAAGAAACTAAATTAGAGATGATGTTTTGCATTTTTTTTTTGGTGAACTTTTTTCAAGTTTGACTTAGTTTCTTTTGTGCTGCTATAATAGAATACATGAGACAGAGTTATTTATAAATGATGTGATGTATTCCTTCATAGTTCTGGAGGCTGGGAAGTTCAAGCTCAAGGTCCCAACATCTGGTGTAGGCCTTCTTACTGTATCCTTACATAGTATCAGGGCAAGAGGAAGCACCTACTTCTAAAAGCCATTTTTATAACAGCATTAAAACCATGGTCTAAACACCTCCCATTAGACCCATCTCCTAGTACCTTTTATTGGCAATTGTAAATTCAGACAGAAGTTTTAGAGTGATAAACATTCAAATCATAGCAAACTTTTTCAGCACTTTCTCAATGTTTTTACTTCCTTCCATTATCTCACCCATTAAAAGGGATTCTACTGTCATGTATAACTAAAAAGAACCAATAAAAATAAATAATTTTGGATTTGAAACACAAGGAGGGGGAGGAGATTTGGGGATGATGGAAGAGTGGTAGAATGTATCACCTGAGAGTTTGATATTTAAAGAAAGAAGTTCATTTGGTAGGAATTGAGGCTGAAGAGGAGCCAGATTTTTAAATTTCTTATATTTGCTAAAGATTTTTTATCTTAAGGCAAGTGTGGCAGGCAGCCATTAAATGAATGGCTCTAAGTTGGGGGAGTGGCTTGATATTTTTTGTTTTAACCTTAATAAAGGAATTGTCTGGTTTATGCATGAAGTACTGATTGTATAGGACAAAGTAGAAGCTAGGAAATCAGGTAAAAAGAGTATTGCTTATAGCTCAGGCAGAGATAATGATGACTTGCAGTAATAACTTTCTTACTTCAGTGACACTCACTTCCTTTAAAAATCCTGGTTTAGATTTTCTAATTCTGTTGTTTATGATTTATATAGTTAACTTGAATTTATTTTATTTTTAGCTTCGTAATTTTTTAGAAAATTTGAGCTAGTTAATATTTCCTTCATCATATTTCAAACTTTTCGGTGTCTTTGTGGACAAATTAGACTTTAGGGCAAGTTTTGGATGGTGTTAAGTTTTTGTAAGGTTTAAATACAGCCCAGAGCAGCCAAATAGGGAAGGTGATACCTCTAAGCTATGTGTTAACATAGAAAGAAAGGCACCAAAAGACCTAAAATGTATTTATAATCATACAGAAACAAATTAATGAGTCTTCAATAGGAAAGAAATTATGTAGCACAAATGTAATAAACAAGAATTTTAGTTCTTTTTTGATACTAGAAATTCTATTCTTTGTAAGTTGAAGCAACACAGTTATACATATGAAAAAAAGCTGGTGATTTAAAAAAAATAAGCTTAGCTAAGTGATTCGTATCCATCTGTTATTTAATGTCGTAGTGAGTTATCAGCTTACATCTTTTTAAAATAACTACTGTGTTGCTATTAAAAGTTACTTTTAACAAATATTATTATTATTATTTAAGCTCTCCTTTAAACTTTCAGATATTGCTTTGATGAGAGTGTTTATGGTGGCTGTCATGCTGTGTCCCCCGCCCCCCCCCCACTTTTCTCACTCTTGACACTGCTGATTGATTCTTCAAGGGTTATATTTCACATTACTTTTATAGTAAGCATAAATGATAGAAATATTATGTGTTTGGGTACTTCATCTGTCTACTAGGAGCTCTGTTGTGATTTTAAGAATCTACCTTTCATCTTTTTTCCCCCCTAAATTTATGCTCAGTTTTGGCTTTTGTATATTTTTAAAAAATAACCTATTAATCTGATGGGATTATTGGCCTCCAGCTACAGTCTTCATGATTCCCTTTCCTTGCCCGCAAATGAATATCTAATATCAGAAATATCTTTTGTAAAATCTTAGTAAAACTTGTATTTACTTATTCCTGTTTTGGTGTAAAGCATCTTTTGAATGAATGCCAGAAGACTACATAGAACTATTTTAATCTTAAGACTTCGGCATTTATAAATATACCCCATGTTTTGTGGCTATAGGCAAAAAATACTTTATTTTGTGCTTTTTCTTTGAAGATGTCTAACTTATCCTGGGCATTACATATCTTTTATGACAGTGTAAATATCAGGAAAAGAGCAACAGGGAAACATAGGATAAACATGTTTGGAAGCAAGCTTTGTTTTATTGGAAGTTGGATAAACATTTAGAAATGTAGCTACCTAATAAAGGAAAGGGACTAGGAGTTGTGAGAAAAGAAAGGAAAGGAGAAATACTGGGGAATGATATTGACCAAAGTGTATTGTTATGTTCATGTATAAATATATAATAATAAATCTCACAATTATATAATTATGCATTAATAAAAATATAGGAAAAAAAGAAATGCAGCCCATCCAACTTAATAAGCCTTTTCATTTTTATATATTACTTTTATATGCTCAGAGAGACTAAATATGGGACTGTAGTAAGCAAAAACTTGATCTCTGTACTCTAATTTGCTAATCCTTTTGATGATACCTATGACATGCATATTATAGACCATTGTTTTTTATTGATTGGTTAGTATGGCTTCATGAGTTTCATTCCATTTCCAACACAGTTTACTTATTGTTTTCTGATCAATCTTTAAAATGCAATTTTATGTTTTTGTTGTCTTCTAAGACGTTTTTTTTCCTTTAGTGTACCCTATCCAGTACTAAAGAATATGAAATGCTTCCATCCAATGAGGGCAAACACTGTTCACAACCTTGACTATAGTTTCATCTTCTCTGCCTATATTTACTTTAGTTCTGTCTCATACTCTAGTCCCGTTTCCTCCATAAATCCTTTTAATTTTCATTCTCTCTCTTCTTTTTTTTTTTTTTTTTTGTTATGAGCAATTGAACTCAGGGATGCTTAACCACTTAGCTACACCTGTTTATTTTATTTTTTTTAAATTTTGAGACAGTGTCTCCCTAAGTTGCTTAGGGCCTCATTAAGTTTCTGAGACTGACTTTGAACTTGCAATCCTCCTGTCTTAGCCTCCTGAGCCACTGGGATTACAGGTGGGTGCCATCACACCTGTCCATACAGTCTTTTCTAATTCTTCTAGGTCTTTGTGAATTGATTTAGTGCACATTTGTTGAGTGTCTATATGGTGTTAGCCACTGATGATACAGAGGTTGTGATTGTACTTGTTAAACTCTAATGGGGGTCCTAGGTTATCATTTCCAAATTCCTACTACATTTATCTAGCCCTTATCTTGGTGATTTTATTTATGGAACAAGTGTATGATCAGTTCTTTTATCTGCATACATCCAATGTAAAGCAGTTTTCTCTAAAAATTTATTCCTTAAAATAAGGTGTTATATTTTAGTTTTTACAAGATTTTTCATATTTTGAAACTTCTGTTATTTTATTTTTAACAGAACTAAAGGATAAATAACCCTTATTCTAAATGCTTGGGACCCAGAATTGTGGAGTATTTTCTCATATATAATGAGATATTTTAGTGATAGGACCCAAAAATTCATTTTAGTTTTGTATACATCTTATATACATATCCTGAAGTTTTTGTTTGTTTGTTTGTTTTAAACAGTATCTTTAATGCACCTTGTTTTGACTGTGAGATGTCAATGTGTGGCATCATGTTGCTGCTTAAAAAGTTTCAGATTTTGGAGCATTTTGTGTTTTAGATATTTGGATTAGGATGCTTAACACGTTACTAATGGAAATCACAACATGTACGTATAGAACTATTAAAAAACTAACTGCCTTAGTATTATGTGAATGAATATTTTTGTCTGAAAAGATATTTTTATTGAGAGTATTATATATGACTTTTAAAATGTATTGCTTTTCAAAACAACTTAAATGGAAGTGAAGATTATGCCTTTTAGGATACTTTTGATGACTCAAAAAGAAAGTAATAAGACACTTGTTGAAGATACAGGTAAAGTTTGAAAGTAATTATTTTATTAAATTTGTGTTTGTGATTTAAAACATAAGGCTAAATTAACAAATTCAGTATACATTAAACTGTATCAAGTAAACATAAAAAATTTGTATATTTGAGGTTAGTCAAGATAAAAAAAATCTTCTTGGGGAAAATTAGGGATCCTTCATATTGAGGGCTGCCTGATTAGAAGATATTTTGGATTAAAAAACATCATTCACTGTGATCTGTCTTCCATAGTTGATTCTTTGAACATGTAGTCTGTCCATAAAGTGGCAAGAGTAATGATATGTGAAAGGGAAATAAGAATTGTTTTTTGAGTTGAATTTATTATATTTGAAATTTCATTAACCTTTCCTAGAAGACTTGAATTGCTTATAGGAAGCACAAATTTAGGGTAGGTCTTCAGTGGCGTACCTCTTTATACATAGTAGTAGTTTCAGACAGTATTATATCATCACCTTGTATCTTCTGTCTAAAGAAAAGAAATGTCAGTATAACTCATATATTCCCCAGTTCTTAAACTGGACATATGTTTTTTTTTTTTATTGACTCATTTTAGTTGATAAACAAAATGATAAACATTTAGCATGTACACCATGTTTTGAAATATGTGTACATTATGAAATGGTTAAATGATGCTTATGTACATATGCATTGCCTTACATACTTACATTTTGTGGTGAGAATGCTTAAAATCTAACCCCCCAAAGCATTCTGATATGTAATAGTACATATATAAATAGCTGATTAAAAACATTGAATAAGTATAAAACAATTTATGTTGGATCAGTTAGTGAGCACTTTAGGAGAAGAAAGAGTCCTGATTAAAAGAGTTAGGATTTTGATATGTGTATCTTAAGAAAAGTTGCAAACTGTCACATACATGAGATTTTGCCTGGGTGGCTTTCTGAAAGAGCTGGACTTTCAGGAATTACTAGAATAACATTATATAGTGAGGGGGAGGGCATTCAAGATGTATTTGCTTCAGATCCAGTTGTTCCAGCACCCGTTTCTGAAAAGCTACCCTTCCTCCATTGAATTGCTTTGTCCATTTTGCAAAAATTAATTGAACATATTTGTGTGGATCTATTTCTGGTGTCTTATCTGCTCCACTGATCTATGTGTGTTTTCCTCTTCCTATACTTCACTTGTCTTGATTTACTACAGTTAAGCCTTCAGGGGTGTTGTAAATGTTAACATTGTGAAAGTGGAGAGTGATTTCTCTCACTTTAGTCTTCTTTTCCAAAAAAATTTTAAAGGAAGCTTGTTTAATGCAAAGAAATTTGCTGAATTTTGGTATGAATTGCACTAAAACTGTATGTAAGTTTAGGGAGAACTGACATCTTTATTAGTCTCAGTTCCATGACATGAACCTAGTATGTCTCTTCAACTGTTTAGGTCTTTGGTTCATCAGCATTTTATAATTTTCATCATAGGGATCTTATATATGATATGTTTGTTAGGTTATAGCTTCAAATTGTAACTGGTATTGCATTTTTAATTTCCACCTTGTTGTCAGCATATTGAAATGCAGTTGATTTTAGTTTATTGATCTTGTGTCCTATGACCTGACTGAACTCATTTATCCTAGGAGATTATTTTTTTAAGGAATCTTGTGATTTTCTATATAAATAGTAACATCATCTGAAAATAGAGACAATTTTATTCTTCTTTCTCAGCCAGTATCCCCTTAATTTCCTTTTCTTACCTTATTGCATTAGCCAGAACTTTTGAGTACCATTTTAAATAAGAGGGATAAGAGTGGCTATTACTACTTTGTTTCCTAAGCATTTGGTCTTTCACCATTAAGTATGATGTCAACTGTAGGTTTTTTTAGTATAATATTCTTTTATGATACTGAGGCAGTTCCTCTCTATTCCTAGGGACTAAGTTTTGTTTTTTATAAGAAAAAAAAACTTGAATTGTCCTCAGATGCAGTTGCTTTAGGTGAAATTTTTTCTTTCTTTCTTTTTTTTTTTTTGCAAAGGAAAAACATTTTAGATTGAACATTAATTCTTTTTTTTAATATTTACTTTTTAGTTTTAAGTGGACATAATATCTTTATTTTATTTTTATGTGGTGCTGAGGATCAAACCCAGTACCTCATGCGTGTTAGGTGAGCATTCTACCACTGAGCCACTACCCCAGCCCTGAACATTAATTCTTCAAGGTTATTTTATGGCCCAGTAATCTACCAAATATCAAATTCTGTGTGTTGACCCCACTGCCCCCATACCCCATACACACGCTCACATGTATGTATATTTTAATGGTAGGACGAATGCAACAGTTAGTACTAGATTTCAATGCATAACCATTATAAATATTATCTAAACTATAATTTAGATAATGTTTATATTATTTAGATAATATAAACATTATCTAAATTAAATCTGATGCTGGACCCACCTGGCTAAATTTTCTGTAATAAGATGGAGTGTGAATTATGGATCTGGAAAATAATTTGGAAATTGAATTGAGGGATTTGCTAGCATGTTCAAGGCAGCAGTTTGTGAACTAGTCTGCATGTACAGGCCAAAGCCTATTAAGCCAATGGTTCTTAACTTGGAATGAACATTAGAAAAAAAGAACACAAACCGAATACTATGTGTATGTGTGTGTGTGTGTGTGTGTGTGTGTGTGTGTGTGTGTGTATCCCCCAAATGTACTTTTCATCTACTGCATTTCCAGGACATAATAGCGCTTTAATATGTGAATGTGTGAAAATACAAAGGGAATTCTGATGTACATCATTGTTTAAGAATCACTGTACTAACTCTGAATGAGTACCTTTCATGTATGTTTATTTCTTTTAAAAATGACAACATTAAGCAGATGGAGTTATTTTTGATAGAATACACTTTTGTATAGGAACATGAAGTTTCAGGGGCTGGGGATATTAGCTCACTTGGTACAGTGCTTGCCTCGCATGTATAAGACCCTAGGTTTAATCCCCAGCACCACAAAAAGAGAGAGAGAGAGAGAGAGAGAGAGAGAGAGAGAGAGAGATAGAGATAGATAGATAGATATGAAGTTTCAGAGAGATATGAAGTTTCAGAAAGTAGGACCTGCCATTAAAACCTAATACATGTAAATTATTTTGCCATCTTTTTAAAACCACACCTTTAAAGTTACAATGTGAGCTTAAGAATATAAAAATATATATAATTTGCTTTATTTTATAAGTACCTCTTTATGTTTAGTGTTTAGTTAGAGGTGTGATAGCATAGAAACTGATTACAGATAAGCCTGAGGAGTAGTAGAGAGATTGTCATAGTTTTTTCCATAAGACATTTTCTCTCTGCCTATATTTCATATCAATAAAATGATAGTCTGCATCTAGAAAATCACTCAGAAATTGTTTACCTTTAAAAAATAATTAGTATGAATACTTTTTAAATAAATAAAATGGCCATTAGCTTATCTTTTATCTAAATTTACTCTGTCTAAATTGATGTGACATTGGTGTTGCTCTCCTCCATTCTAAATGGTAAAATCCTTTCAGAAAAATCCTCAAAATCCCTTTTAGTACAGTGCTCCAGGCAGCCACTCCTTGATTGGAATTAACACCAGAGTTGCAAAGGGCAGGGTTCTTTGTTCTTCAGTTTTATTTAAATTAAGGGGTATTAAAGTGCCTCAGTGGAAACTTCTTTCATAAATTGAAGGTAATTATACAGTGGTATTTTAACACAAATGAAATGATTAAAATTCACAGGATACCCATCCCTAACAAAATAAACACAAGGCAAGTTAGCTGTTCTGTTGTAATTAGGACATTGTTTTAAGACAGGGTAGCAGACCACACAATCTATGGGTCAAATGCAGCCTAAAGAAAGATTTTTACATCTTTAAATGATTGAAAAATTTTGAAAAAAAAATTTTAGATGCAAAAATTAGAAGAATTTTTATAGTGTTCATAAATAAAGTTTTATTGGAACACAACCACATTCATTCATTTACTGTCTGTGGATGCTCTTGTGCTTCACAAGCAGAGTTGAGTAGTTGCGACAGACCATATGGCCTGTAAAGCCTAAAATACTTACTGTCTGGACCTTTACAGAAAAAGTTTGCCATCTCTGTTTTAAGATAAAGTGTGGGCAGTAAATGATTGCTTTGGGATTTTTTTGGTAAAGGAGGAAACTTAGTTTGCTCATATTTTGAACAAGTTTCTGAAAAGGAATAACTTAGAAAATGGCTGTGTACAAGATAAGTAGTAGTATCAGTCCTTCTTTTATAGACTGCAGTTGACAGTTACCAGCATAGTGTGCTGTCAGTTTATGCTATTATTTTTTCCATACTTGAGGGGAAAGTCCATGGCTCCATTACTACTCATAGATACTAGTGGCTTATAATTATATCTGTGATAGTACATTTATAGAGCAGCTCTTCTTAGGACTTCTTTAGGCTCTCAAAAATCTCAAAGAACTTTTTAAAAATGTGGGTTGTATCTGTTAATATTAATCATATTTGAAATGAAGACAGAAAATTTTAAAATATTAATTTGTTTAAAAATAGTAATAAGTCTGTTCTGTTAGTAAAAGAACAGATCTTTATGAAAATATATTCCAAAACAAAGAGAAATTAGCAAGATATTTTTTCATGATTGTTTTAGTAGAAGACAACTGAACTCTTCTCTTTGTTAAGTTTGTTGTGATATTTTATTTTGAATGAAGTATATGAAGGAAATCTGGCCATACACAGATATATAGTTAGGGAAAGGAGTAATATTTTAATAATGTATTAGCTATTTGTGGATGCTTTTCTTTGATTCCATACCAAACTCAGGTGGTTTCTTTTCAATTTTATTTTCAAATCAGCTTTATTTAAATATAATTTATGATAGAATAAAATATATAGTTTTAGATATACAGTTCTTTTTTGTTGTTGTTTTTAAATGTATGGACCTTTTTTATTTGTTTATTTATATGTGGTGTTGAGAATCGAATCCAGTGCCTCACACATGCTAGGCAAGTGCTTTACCACTGAGCCACAGCCTCAACCCCTAGATACACAGTTCTATAAGAATAGTGACCCTTAAAGTAAAAAAGTATGAGTTCACCTTTGTACTTCCCTCACAAATTATTTTGAGTATTTTAGTTACTTGCTTTCCCAGCTAAGATTAAACATAGTTTCTTAAAAGTTAGTTGGTTTGGTATCACTGATGAACTTTCCATCCCTTGATTTATCTTACACATTGGATTTACTTATAATTGCTTTTGTAACAGTACCCATAATTCATTTAGAAAATATTGAGTCTCAACTATATAGACCTTCTAGAGATTAGTGCATTTCATTATTCACTCTTTAAAGGAGACCTTTGGGGGCTGGGGTTGTAGCTCAGTGGTAAATTGCTCGCCTCGCACATGAGAGACCCTGGGTTTGATCCTCAGCACCACAAAAAAATAAATAAACAAAAGAAAGATATTGTGTCCATGTATAACTAAAAAATATTGATAACATCACCACTGATCTTTTCAGAAAAAAATTTTAAGTATTGGGAAGGTTTTAAAATTTTCAAAATTCTTACTTTTGCCTGAAAACTCAAATTTTAGCATTTTCAATATACCCTGTCCATTTTTTTTTCTTGAGGTAACAGTTTTACTTGGTTTACTTTTAAGAACTTATCTGCCAGATACCCAAGTATGAATTTGTATATTGTACAGTCATACAAGGACCTTTTCTTGAGGCAACCATTATGCTTTGCTGTGCAGCAGAATTGCATTTGCCTAGTTCCTATTTTGTCACAGGTATTGAAAGGAAGTCTATTCAATGATTGAAAAAATTGTTGAGGGACCTGCCATTGTCCAGCATCGACTGTGGAAACTTGAGGGCATGGAGAAACTCCTTCAAAGAAGGTTTCAGAGAATAACATCTGCTTTATTGTACAGTAAAAATAGCTTTTATAGTGGATATATGCCAATTTACATAAAACAGTCACAATAGACCAGAGGTGATACATAACATACCATCTTATGGAAATCCAGACACCAAGAGTCTAGAAATTGACATGTAGGATGAAGTTACACCTACAGAGGAAATACTCCTTGTCAAAGAGGCAACAAAATTGGACTTGCCAATATTGTGACAACATTTTGTCCCAAAACATTGCATTCTATTTTAGGATTTCCCTGCTGCACAATAAGCAAGACCCCCCAGGTAGGTCCAAGATCAGGGCCTGAAACAGTTCTCAACTCTAAGTCTTGAATAATCTGAGTTATTAAGACATTTTTTTTATTCAGCTTCAGGCATACAGTTAATAAGACTTTTGAAAACAAACAAGGTTAACAAGAGAAGTATATCTAATATGCTATATGTTAACAGACTGTAGTGATTAAACCATGAAATTAACTTTTGTCATTGGTCAAGTAAGTGTTTAGCCGACCCTTAAAAGAAAGTGAAAACCATAGGCATGTTAATTTTAATAGAATTAGTTTTTACAATTTGGGCAGTTAGTTTAAAGAGATTTTGTTGGAATTGATTCTCCCAAGGTCCATGAATATAATTTGATAAAATAGTATAATTTTATAGAGAACCATTTCAGGAAAATTGAGTTCAATAAGTGTGAATACAATACACATCACAAAGCAGTCTTTAAGTTTGATGTAGAGCTTTGATTTTTTTATTTATATATGACAGCAGAAAGCATTATAATTCTTACTACACATATATAGCACAATTTTTCATATCTCTGGTTGTATACAAAGTATATTCACACCAATTTTTGTCTTCATACATGTGTTTTGTATATTAATGATCATCACATTCCACCATCATTTATAGTCCCATGCTCCCTTCATTATCCTCCAACCCCTCTTCCCGATCTACAGTCCAACTATTCCTCTCATGCTTCCTGTCCCTACCCCACTATGAATCAGCCTCCTTATATCAAAGAAAACCTTCAGCATTTGGTTATTTTGGATTGACTAACGTCATTTAGCATTATCTTCTTTCACTCCATCCATTTACCTGCAAATGCTGATTTTATTCTCTTTTATTGCTGAGTAAAATTCCATTGTGTATATATGCCATTTTTTTATCCATTCATCTATTGAAGGGCATCTAGGTTGGTTCCAAAATTTAGCTATTGTGAATTGTGTTGTTATAAACATTGATGTGGCTGTGTCCCTGTAGTATGCTGTGTTTAAGTCCTATGGGTATATATCGAGGAGAATATAGCTGGGTCAAATGGTGGATCCCTTCCCAATTTTTCAAGAAATCTCCATACTGCTTTCCATACTGATTTCCAGATTGGCTACATCAATTTTAAGTCCCACCAGCAGTATATGAATGTACCTTTCCCCCCCATATTCATGCCAACACTTATTGTTTTTGTCTTTATAATAGCTGCCATTCTGACTGAAGTGAGATGAAATCTTAGAATGGTTTTCATTTGCATTTCTCTAATTGCTAGTGATGATGAACATTTTTTATGGATTGATTGATTGTACATAATCTTCTGAGAAGTGTCTCTCCAGGTCCTTCACCCATTTATTGATTGTATTACTTGTGTTTTTTTTTGTGTGTGTGTGTTTAGCTTTTTGTGTTCTTTATTTACTCTAGAGAAGGGTGCTATATCTGATATGAGAGGAGTAAAGACTTTCTCCCAAGATGTGGACTCTCTATTCACCTCACAGATTGTTTCTTTTGTGGAGAAGAATTTTTTTTTAATTTGAGTTCATCCTATTTATTGATTCGTGATTTTAATTCTTGTGCCATAGGAGTTTTATTAAGGAAGTTGAGGCCTAATCCCACATATGAAGATTAGGGCCTACTTTTTCTTCTATTAGTTGCAGGACCTCTGGTTTTATTCCTAAGTTCTTGATCCATTTTGAGTTGAGTTCTGTGCATAGTGAGAGATAGGGGTTTAATTTTATTTTGTTGCATATGGATTTCCAGTTTTCCCAGCATCATTTGTTAAAAAGGCTATCTTTTCTCCAATGCATGTTTTTGGCACCTTTGTCTAATATAAGATAATTGTAATTTTGTGGGCTAGACTCTGTGTCCTCTATTCTGTACCATTGGTCTACCAGTCTGCTTTGGTGCCAATACCATGTTGTTTTTGTTACTATTGCTCTATAATATAGTTGAAGGTCTGGTATAGTGATGCCACCTGCTTCACTTTTTCTGCTAAGGATTTATTTAGTTATTCTGGGTCTCTTATTTTTCCAGATGAATTTAATGATTGCTTTTTATATTTCTATGAGGAATACTATTGGAATTTTGACTGTAATTGCATTAAATATGTATATTGCTTTTGGAAGTATGGTCATTTTGATAATATTAATTCTGCCCATCCAAGAGCAAGATAGAACTTTCAATTTTCTAAGGTCTTCTTTGACTTCCTTCTGTGGGGTTCTGTAATTTTCATTACATAGTTTTCTCACCTTCTTTTAAGTTTATTCTCAAGTATTTTATGTTTTATGAGCCTAATGTAAATGGGGTAGTTTTTCTTGTATCAGATTTCTGAGTATTTATCACTGTTACTCAAAAATACCTTTGATATGTGGGTGTTAATTTTATATCATGCTACTTTGCTGAATTTATTTGCTGGTTCTAGAAATTTTCTGGTAGAACTTTGAGGGTCTTCTAAGTATAGAATCATATCATCAGCAAATAGTGCCAATTGGATTTCTTCTTTACTATGTGTATTCCTTCAATTTCTTTCATCTGTCTGATTGCTCTGGCCAGTGTTTTAAGAACTATGTTAAATAGAAGTGGTGAAAAAGGGCATCCCTGACCTGTTCCAGTTTTTAGAGGGAATGCCTTCAAATTTTTTTTCCATTTAGAATGATATTGGCCTGGGGCTTAGCATAGTCTTTATGATTTTGAGATATATTTCTGTTATCCCTATATGTTCTAGTGTTTTGAATATAAAGAAGTACTGTATTTTATCAAATGCCCTTTCTGCATCTATTGAGATGTTCATATGATTTTTATCTTTAAGCTTATTGATGTAATGAATTATATATATTGATTTGTATATGTTGAACCATCTTTGCATATCTGGGATAAATCCCACTTGATCATATTGCACAATCTTTTTGATATGTTTTTTATTTGATTTGCCAAAATTTATTGAGAATTTTTGCATCTATGTTCATTAGAGATATTGGTCTGAAGTTTTTTTTTTTTTTTCTTTCTTTTTTTAACGCGTCTTGGCCTAGTTTTGAAATAAGGATGATATTGGCCTCATAGAATGAGTTTGAAAGTTCTGCCTCTTTTTCTATTTCCTGAAATAAACCGAAGAGTATTGAGACTAGTTCTTATTTAAAGGTCTTTTAGAAGTTGGCTGTGTATCCATTTGGTCCTGGGCTTTTCTTGGTTGGTAGACTTTTGATGGCATCTGCTATTTTTTCACTTGAAACTGATCTATTTAAATTGTTTATATCATCCTGATTCAGTTTGGGCAAATTATATGATTCTAGAAATTTTTTGATGCCTTCAATATTTTCTATTTTTTTGGAGTAGAAGTTTTTAAAATATTTTTTAATTATCTTCTGTATTTCCATAATGTCTGTTGTGATATTTTTATTTTCATCACATATGTTAGTGATTTGGGTATTCTCTCTTTTTCTTTTCATGAGCATGACTAAAGGTCTGCCAATTTTATTTATTTTTTTAAACAACCAATTTTTTGTTTTGTCAATTTTTTCAATTATTTCTTTTGTTTCAAATTTATTGATTTCAGCTTTAATTTTAAATATTTTCTGCCTTCTGCAGCTCTTGGTGTTAATTTGCTCTTGTTTTCCTAGGGCTTTGAGATGTAATGTTAAGTCATTTAATTCTTGACTTTTTTTTTTCTTTTAAGGATTAAACTCCATGCAATGAACTTTCCTCTTAGGATTGCTTTCATAGTACCCCAGAAATTTAGATATATTGTGTCTGTATTCTCATTTACCTCTATTTTTTTAAAAAATTATCTCCTTAATGTCTTTGGCAACACTTTGTACATTTATTAGAGTGTTATTTAGTCTCCAGGTGTTGGAATGGAATTTTTTTTTGTAATTTTATCATTGATTTCTAATTTCATTCCATTATGATATGATATAATGCAGGGTAGTATCTTTACTTTTTTATATTTGCTAAGGATTGCTTTGTGGCATAGTATATGGTCTATTTTAGAGAAGGATCCATGTGCTGTTGAGAAGAAAGTATATTCTATCATTGAAGGATAAATTATTCTATATGTGTCAGTTAAGTCTAAGTTATTTATTATATTATTGAGTTCTATAGTTTCTTTGCTCGGCTTCTGTTTGGAAGGTCTGTCTAGTGAAGAAAGAGGTGTGTCAAAGTAACCCAAAATTATTGTGTTGTGGTCTATTTGACTCTTGAACTTGAGAAGAGTTTGTTTGATGAATGTAGATGCTTCATTGTTTTGGGTATATATATTTATAATTGTTTAGTCTTAATTATCGGTCTATGGTTCCCTTGAGTAGAAGGTAGTGTCCTTCTTTATCCTTTTTGATTGACTTTAGTTTGAAGTCTAGTTTATTTGATATGAAGATGGAAACTTCTGCTTGCTTCCACAGTCCATGTGAAGGGTACGATTTCCCCCCATCTTCACCTTCAGTCTGTGGATATCTTTTTCTATGAGATGAGTCTTTTGGAGGCTGCAGATTGTTGGTCTTTTTTTCTTAATCCAATCTGCTAGTCTATGTCTTTTGATTGGTGAGTTTAGGCCATTAACATTCAGGATTATTATTGAGACATGATTTGTGTTTCCAGCCATTTTTGTTTACTTTTGATATTTAATGTGACTTGGTTTCTCCTCTGATTAGATTTTTCTTTGATGTAATCCCTCCCTCTGATAATTTTAATCATTGTTTTTCATTTCCTCTTCTTGGAATATTTTTCTGAGGATGTTGTGTAGTACAGGCTTTCTAACTGTAAATTCCTTTACCTTTTGTTTGCATGGAAGGTTTTTATTTCATCATCAAACCTAAAGCTTAGTTTTGGTGAATATAAGATTCTTCATTGGCATTCATTTTCTTTCAGAGTTTGGTATATGTTTATCTACAGTTTCCTAGTTTTGAGGGCTTGAGTTGGAAAATCTGCTGAGATATGAATTGATCTCCCCCTATATGTGATCTGATTTCTCTCTTTTGTGACTTTAAAAATTATATTTTTATTTGGTATGCTGGGCATTTTTATTATAATGTGACTTGGTGTAGATCAGTTGTAATTTTGTACATTTGGTATCCTGGAAGCCTCTCATATTTGGTTTTCCAATTCATTCTTCATGCTTGAAAAATTACCTAATATTGTCTCATTGAAGAGATTGTGCATTCCATTGGTTTGAAACTCTGTGCCTTCCTCTATTCCTATAACTCTTAAATCTGGTCGTTTGATGCTGTCCCATTATTCTTGGATGTTCTGTTCATGATGACTAACTATCTTCGCTGTGTGACCAAATTTATTCTCTAGATTGTATACTTTGTCCTCATTATCTAACATTCTTTCTTCCAAGTGATATAGTCTATTGGTTATGCTCTCTGTTGAAATTTTTATTTGTTTTATTGTATCCTTCATTTCAAGGATTTCTGACTTTTTTTTTCTAGAGTCTCTATCTCTCTCTTAAAGTAATCTTGTGCTACCTGTATTTTCTCTCTTATCTTATTGTTGAAGTGATCAATTTCTGCCTGTGTGTGCTCCTGCAGGTAATTTATAAATTTACAGATCATTTTAATTATAACATTTTGAACTACTTCTCTGACATTTCATCAACTTCAGTGTCCATGGGTTCTGTTATTATAGCGTCCTTGTTTGTTTAGGACACTTTCTTCCATTATTTTTTTCAAGTTGTGTTTGTGTCTTCCTTTATTGCAGTCTGGATCTGAGATATTACCTTTTTTTCCTATATTCTTGTAGTACCTGTGCATATTGTCTGTACCTTGACTCGATGTTGGGCTCCCAGACTCCACTGGTGTCCTTCAATGAATGCTTCTGCATACTGAATCTGGGTCCTGCATAAGTTGGTGTGGGTAAATGTGGGCAGCCAGTTTGAATGTTTCACATTCTCCTGCCTGGAGCAGAGAGGTTCTCATCATCACTACATTATGATGTGACCTGGACATTGCCCCAGTCCTGGAGGTTGAGGATGCATCTTCAGAGGTAGGCATGTTACTCCATGGATTGAGCTATGCTCACCTGTTCTTTTGTGATATTACCCCTTTGCTCTCTTTGGGATAGAAGTTCCATGGAAATGCCCTTTGTGTGTCCATTTGTCTTGCCCTGGTTTTGGGTATGGCCTTCTTAGATGTCAGGCAACCTGCTGACAGCAGAGTTCAGAAAGATAGTCTCAATCCCTGAAACCAGATCTCTTGCCTCATTTGAATGTCTTCTCCTCAACAAAAAGGTTCAGTATACACTCTCTCTCTCTCTGAAGACACTTAGAGGAGGCATCACAGGACCCCCCCCCCCGAATAAAAAGGTATCTCTGTCTCTTGTGTGGTTATTTCATGCAGCCTGGTTGTTCTGGAGTTACCCTTAGTGTGTTTATCATGAGAAACATGACAGGTGAATCTGGGTCACTGGGTTTGACCTCTCTTTGCAGTCAGGTGGCTGTGGGTGGTATGGGCTGAAATTTGGCTTCCACAGTACTCTGGTGGGCAGAAGGGGTGGTCCTGCACCAGAAGCTAGGCTCTGCTGGGTGTATGCCCCACCAGGGTAGAGTGGAATGGGACTGCTGTGAGCCTGGAACCACCAGGCCAGTGTTAATTTGTTCTTCTTGAAGGTTATTTTGTTGCAGGAGAACCAAGATAGCAGCATGTAATTTTTTATTGATTCTTTTTTAATCTCAAAAGCAGTTCTTATTTGTTGTGTTATGTTGTTATCAGCAAAAAGTAAATAAAAATAAAGAGCTATCTCTCACCATGGGCCAAACTGAACTCAAAATGTATCAAGGACCCAGGAATTAAACCAGAGACTCTGTGTCTAATAAAAGAAAAAGTAGGTTCTGATCTTCTTCATGTGGGATTAGCCCACAACTTTCTTATAGCTCAAGAATTTAAACCAAGAATTAATAAATGGGATGGAACCAAACTAAAAAATTTCTTCTCAGCAAAAGAAATAATCTGTGAAGTGAACAGAAAGCCTACACCTTTTTACCCCTCACATATCAGATAGAGCACTAATCTCTAGGGTTTATAAAGAAATCAAAATGCTGAGCACCAAAAATCAAATAACCCAATCAACACATGGGCTAAGGCCTGGAACAGGTACATATAAGAAGAGTATATACAATCAATCAACAAACATATGAAAAAATGCTCATCATCTCTAGCAATTCAAGAAATGCAAATCAAAACTACTCTAAGATATCATCTCACTTTAGTCAGATGGCAACTATTATGAAGACAAACAACAATAAGTGTTGATGAGAATGTGGGTGGAAAAGGTACACTCATCCATTCCTGGTAGGACTGCAAATTGGTGCAGCCAATATGGCAAATAGTATGGAGATTCCTTGGGAAGGTGGGAATAAAACCACCATTTTACCCACCTCTCCCTCTCCTCGGTCTATATCCAAAGGACTTAAAATCAGTATACTACAGGGACACAGCCACATTGATGTTTATAGCAGCACAATTCACAATAGCTAAACTGTGGAGCCAACCTAGATTTCCATCAGTGGATGAATGGATAAAAACAACGTGGCATATATACACAATGGAATTTTACTCAGCAATAAAAGTCAATAAAATCATGGCATTGGCAGGTAAATGGATGGCATTGGAGAAGATAATGCTAAGTGAATTTAGCCAATCCCCCAAAAACAAATGGTGAATGTGTTCTCTGATATAAGGAGGCTGACTCATAGTGGGGTAGGGAGGGGGAGCATGGGAGAAACAGATGAATTCTAAATAGGGCAGACGGGTGAGAGGGAAGGGGAGAGGACAGGGAATTAGCAAGGATGATGGAATGTGATAGACATCATTATCCAAAATACTTGTATAAAGACACAAATTTGTTTTCACCATACTATATGTAAGAACAGAGATATGAAAAATTGTGGTATGTATGTGTAATAAGAATTGTAATGCATTCTGCTGTCATCTTTTGTTTTAAATCAATTTAAACAAACAAACAACAACAACAACAGCCACAAAAGGAGCTCTGTATGACAAGGGAATGGAGAAGTTCAAGGGTACTTTGGAGAAACCTATTGGATGAGCAATATCTTCAAACAGTTGAGAACTATTGCTAAAAATTTGAGGAAATTGTCCATCCCTTTCTATACCTATAAGGAAAGGAGCATGAGCCATGAAGGTCCACAAAGAAATAGTCCGTGTGCTATTAATGATTAAAGTAGTTAAAGAACATATTAAGAATATAGAAGCCTGGGAGACATTTTGATGTGAATTTCTCCCATCTGTTCAGATTGTTTGACCAACCCTTTGACACGACCACAGGTTTTTGAAAGTTGTGGTTCATTGTCAATGATGATGCTTTCTCATCTTTAGAGTCAGTTGCTGCATCCAGGGAATCAGCCATCAAGTGTTGCACAAGTCTTGCTGGAATCCAGATATGTCTACATATTCTGGAAAAGCACAAGCAAAAGCTTTCACTAGGGTTAGTAAAGGGGCTGATGGTTGCCATTGTTGTTTCTGAGGATATTTCCAGACCACTTATGGAAACTTGAGGGGCTTGTTAATGGCTAATATTTCTGTATTGGGTTATGGATAACATCATTAAATTTCAAAAAAATAAGGTAAATAAACCTATTTTGGTTAACATGAGGAATTGCATCAGTTAGCAAGGGATTCCATCTCTAATTTTTGTGATTTGAGCCATAAAATTTTGATGGGCTGTCTCAACAATGGCTTGTCCTTGGGAGTTATAAGGAATTCCAGGAAAATATTTGATGTTCCATTGTACAAAGAATAGAGCAAACATTTTGAAAGTATAAGCCTAACCATTCTGTGTTGTGATATTATGTGGAAACTATTTTTTCACAATGCATTTGACCATATGTTGAATGACATTGTTAGTTTTTTCTCTAGCAATAGGAGTAGCTGTAAGTATTCCAGAATATGTGTCAATTGTGTTTAATTTACCAAACAAGTGTATGCCTTTAAACCCCATAAAATGACTCCTTGAAGTTGTAAGGGTCCCCCCCCCCCCAAAAAAAAAGAAGCATAACTTTTACAAGTTTTCACTATCTGTTTAGTTTGTAGGATACTGAGTGTAGAAAACAACTGTTTGAGGGAGTGAACTGAATGATGGAATTGAGCGTGTAACTCTTGCAGATTCCCAATCAGTGCCATATGCATTTCACATAGCTTGATCTGTTAAATTATTAAACTTTGAGTGAAATCCAGGAAAAACAGTATGTGATGAATCCAGCCTAATTCCATCTTAAGATTGGCAGCCATTTGTCACAAGGTCATGAAAATTTCATTAATGTTTTAATGTAATATACTAATATTTCTATTTCGCCTGATCACACTTTGGTGTTTTAAACTTGCTTGGAACTCCTGCCAAAGCTTTGAACTTACTTATGCCTGGCTCTCCCTGACCAGATAACAACCCTTCCTAAAAATCTCAGCTGCTTCTTATTAATTATGATGGTGGAATCTGAGTTTACACCTTACCTTGAGATGTTAAAACATGTAGATCATTAACCTGCTATCTGCCTTTGTATTATGCTTCCCAGGACGCTGTCAGCTGTAAGCTGCCAATACATTTACCTTTGTAACTTTTTATGTTATAAAAACTTCCCTGATCTTAGACCAGGCACTGTACTCTGATCCTACCCTTGGGTGAGGCAGTTCACTGATCAGCTCTCTTGTGAACACAATATAAGCTTGCTTTAATTTGGTTTAAAATCAAAGTCAGTGGTCTTTGCTTTGCATTCTGGGTTCAACATATGAGCTCTGATATGAGTGATGAACAGTGAGTTAGTACATTTTTGGAGCACTCTTTGAGAAGAATAAAGGAGTATATCTAAAGCTGATTTTGCTTTTCCTTTAATAAAGGAACAGAGAAACCTGGCTATAAGTTGGGCACAATAAACACTATCAGTAAAGATACATATAGATTGTGGCTTAGCTTTAGTGGCCCAAGTGGTGGCCTGTAACTCTAATAATTAGCGTGAGGCAGGTAGCTCCTTGTAAGTTCAGGTTTTATATTCATCCCTGGTAAGATTATAAACAAGAATTAATAGGCCACCAGAATACCTGGCATCAGTAAAGATAAGGTCAGCTCCAGGAATTTGTTCATCACAAATTATCTTTAAAAATAAACTGTTGTATCAATTAAATCTTGGATAGATTTACAATGAGGTAAATGATTAACCAATGGAAAAGTCATAATTGAATCCTGAAACAGGATATTATTATCAAATTGAGGTTTACTTCCTGTTTAATTAATGGCAAGACAAATTTATCAGGTTTTAGCCCAAATAATTGAAGAGTCCTAGTTTGTAGTTGTAATACCATTGGACAAAACATACTAATTTTGGAGTAATTTTGGAAGAAAAAGCAGCAGAAAGATGCACTGATTCTAAATTCTACTTTATTCCTGGAAAAGAAGACCAGTGGAAATAGGTGAGGTGTCTAAACTATAGTAATAATGTCCTTGTCAGGATCCCATTGGCTACGATGCAAATCAGCAAGCTGATTATTAACCTCTTAAAAGTCTTTATAAGCTTCAGGAGGTAATCTTCTGAAAGACAAAGGGTATGGATCATTCTCCAAACATTGGAACGGGAGGTAGAGCCCTTCAAAGAACCTGTTGAAATGATGTAAGCCAATTTCTGTTTCCTAAAATCTTTTGTAACTCATTTAATGTAATGGGAGATTTTATGTAAATGTTGGGAGCCTGTATTAAGATCTCTGCAAGAGTTAATAAATGATTCACAAAAGGTGAAAATAGGCTAATTTTTGAACATTTCCTGGAGCTCTATTTAAATCAATTTCTTTAAGTGTTAATAAGGTCTTGGGCAGAGGGGTGGGCTAAAATAATGTCATCCATATAATGTATAATCATGAGGTCTGGTACCTTGAAGAAAGGCTCCAAGGCTTGGAATATATAATATTGACAAATAATAGAACTGGTTTTCATGCCTTATGTTAAGCCTAACATTGCCATCTCTGACATGGTACAGCTTGATTTAATGTATGCAGAAGGAGTTGACTCTTCTAGATGGCACTGTTGCAACATCTGTGAAAAAGAAGGATATAGGAGCTTATAGCCAAAGAGGAGACTCCTTGCTCTTTCTACATTCTTTCTCCTCTTCTTTCTCCATTTCTACTTAAATCTCAACAACTCACATCATATACCCATTTTCTTCTATATCTGTGTTACCCTCCTCTTACTATATTTTCTTCTTGTTAGCTTCCCCCGTTTTTCTTCTGATCTTCTCTTGCGATAGCTGTCTCTCCAAAACAACAGTGGGCAATCTCTTCTCCACCCAGGAGTGAGCCAATAACAGCTAGAAAAATAGCATAAAAGAAGTTTGAGGCTTGTTTATGTATTTGCCACTCCTGCTGAAGAGCATTTTTCAGAGCCAGTTGGTTGCCAGACATGGTATTGAATATTCTTTCAAAAGGAAACCATAGATTTGTAGCTAAAAAATTTTTGCCAAAAAGTCTCTAATTCCTCATAGTTCACTTTTATACCCTGGAGGTTTAAAACCTGTTTTGTAATTAGTAGATGAGTATGTTTATGTGAACCAGGTAAATTACCCATTGCCCTGACTGCTTATGTTTTGAGCTTTGAGTTTCCTTATGGCCAGGGATCCCTCAAGCAAAATCACCTGATAATCCAATGTTTGAGCACCAGAATGCTGAAGGGCCTGCCCTTCCAACATCTACTGTGGGAGCTTGAGGGCATGGAGAAACCTCTCCAGAGATTGTTTCATAGAACAGCATATGCTTTATTTCACAGCAAAAATAGCTTTAACAGTGAGTGTGTGCCAATTTACATATAACAGTCATGATATGCCAGAGGTGATTCACAACATATGGGTGTGCAGACATCAAGAGTCCAGAAACTGACATGTAGGCTGACCTTGCCCCAACAGGGGAATAATTCCTTGTCAAAGGAGCAAGTAAATTGCACTTGGCAGTGTTCTGACAGAACTTTGTCCCCGAATATAGTGTTCTATGTTAGGACTTCCCTGTTGAACAATGAGTAAGATAAGCATTCCTCCATGTAGTTTCAAGGTCAGGCCCTGCAACAAAAACTGAAACTAAATATCTATAAAGACTTCCTTAGAACTAAGGCCTGTTTATCTGAACCTTTATGCTAGTGTCTCTTGAGTACCTGGAATTGTTTCTTGTAACAAAATCAGTAATGCATGTTTATTTGCCATGGCATACACTACCTTCAAATAGTGAAAAGGAAAATACAATTTGTAAAGGGCGAAAAGTACTCTAGTGAATGAAAAAACTATACTAACCTCCTATCTTGACCATCACTATACACATATTCTGCATAATTTCAGTGCAAAGGCCTTTAGTATATGCTGCAATACTTGCTCTTGACCTCTCTTGGCCTCCTACTTCTCTGTAATGATTTTAAATGAATGCCCTACTGCTCTGTTCTGTCTAGTAAAACCTTATGCATCCCTTGTAGACCTGGAGTAGATTTTCAGGCTTAACCCATTAAATTCCCAAGAACTCAATTCTATGACTATTTCAATGAAATCAATACAGGTGCATTAAAATAGGTTTGAACTTATCATTGAGAACTTATATATTATCACGTTGCTATTAATCAATATTATATTTATTTTAATGTACTTATAGTCTTATAACCATTACATATCACAGAATTATATGTCATATACTGTATTTAGGCTTTCATACGTGTTCCACATCTGGGACGATGGGACACAGTTTCTCTTCCCATGGCTGCATCTCACACAAAGAAAAAGGGCTAACATCAGCTTTTTGAGTACATATGCATAAGACACCTCTTGGGATGCAAATAACATTCAGAAGTCGGTTCTGCACAGATCCACCTTGGCTAGAATAAAGGCATGGGACATGAGATTTCAGAGATGGCAATGGCCAGAGGTTCTGGAACATTGTGCTGGGTGAGAGGCAATGTCTGCTCAGTATCAGTGGCATCAGAAACTTCCCTAAGCAATATACAGTATAACTTTATGGTTTCTCCCAACCGTATAATTTCCAACCCAGATTCTCAGACCCCTTTAGAAAATCTGTAAGCTACCTAATGCCCTTCAATAAATGTTTAATTCCTGCAACTAAGTATTCTGGCAGATACATAAAGTACAAATTTTCCATCTTATTCCAAAATATTTTAAGACCATTAGTGAATCATGCATAACTTCATTCTTTTTGAATACACAGGAAACTTAAACATTATAGTGATAGTTGAAGACATCAAAGTGTAATGAAGAGTGGAGTCACAGGCCTTTTTGTCCTGGTAAAACAACTTTGAGCAGAGTGAGCAGTCTGTTTGACCACTTCTTACCTGCCCACTAAGAATTAGGTAGTGTGTTTTCTGTATTGAATATGGGCAGGACCAGGACCAATTGCATCAGTGTTAAAGAAGCTTTGTGACTTCCAAGAGTAAATCAAATGAGACAATAGACACACCTCTGCCTTCTATCCTGAGATACCCCAAGCCATCATAAAAAAGGTCTGGCTACCCAAATACCACATGCTGAAGGTAGCTGAGACCATATTAATGAGTTATATTAGGTGATCTCACTGATAGACCCAGCTGAGGAATCAGTTGTGAGACACAGTCTGATGTTTTTCTTTTTTTGTTTTGTTTTGTTTTTTTTATTTGACACTTGTATTGTCTGGTCTTGACTTTCTTGCCATGATTTGATTATTAGGGGAAAGCTGACTCTTGCCTGGCCTTGCCTAATCTGGCCTTGCCTTGCTCCTTCGTGGCATGACTGCTGAGAAGTTAAGACTTGCTTGGCCTTGCCTAGCATAACCTTGACTTGTCTTTCCAACCTTGTCATGGCTTGTTCATCAGGGGAAGTCAAAGCTTTCCCTAACTTGAATTGATGGCTTGCTTCATTGACCGACCATGGTTTAGCAATGAAGGGGAAAACCAGACTTGCCTTGCCTTATTATTTCTTTTTCCTTTGATATCCCTTGCTGTGATTGAGCTATCTAAGAAAAGCCAAATCTTCCCTGGTCTGGACCAAACTTTCATGGCTTGGTCATGAGGGAAGCCAGGCTTTGCCTGGCCTGACTTTGCCTTCTGTATCAGGAAAGCCAACTCTTGTTTGCTTTTCTTCCTCACCTTACCTTTCTTTTCTTGCATTGCTATGGCTTGGCTACTGAGGGGAAACAAGCCTGGCCTTTCTGCATTTTGTCATGCATTACCTTGAGATGGCTGTCATTGGGAAGCTAAATTTGTCTCACTGTTCCTGTCCTTGCCCGTAGCTTTGCTATGAAGAGGAAGCCAAGCCTTTGTCATCCTTGCTGCTTTGTCTTTTAAAGACTTGTCTGTAGAGGGGAAGCTGAGCTCCCCTTGACCCATGCTGCTTTGCTTTCACTTCCCTGGGCTGTCAGAAGGAAGCCTCACCTTGCCTTCTTTTCCTTTCCAGGTCTAAGAAACCTCTGTATTCTCAAATATTAGTATTAATGTTCTTATTCCAGCTGCCAAGAAGGGGAATAACATGGATGGTGGAAGAGACAGACATCATTATACAAAATACATGTATGAAGATGTGAATTTGGTGTCAACATATCTTATATATAAACAGAGATATGATGATTTGTGTTATAAAGATGTATTAAGAATTGTAATGCAAAAAAAGAGAGTTCATGTATAATGGCATAATTTGGCATGAACATACTTTATATACAGAGTTATGAAAAATTATTCTGTGAATGGATAAATATGAATGTAATGAATTCCACAATTGTCATATATGTAAGAAATAAATAAGTAGATATATATATAAATAAAATAATACCATGTCACATTTATTTTTTTATGTTTTAATACTCAGGCAATACTCAGAAATATTCCTTTTTGGTTTTTTTTCTCTCTTTTATTGAGTGATTTTCTGCTTGCTTAAGCACACCCCTATATTAACTAGCTCATAAAATATACATTATTTTAGTATCCATTAAATATAATGTACCCATTTTATAGTCTCTTCAGCATATTATTGATGAGTCATATTTGTTTTCACTGCTAAAGATTGACAACAAGGCTTTCTTTTAAATACATAGCAAAATGTCATAATGAGGACAGATCTCATTTTGTTCTTGTTTGATTATATGTTTCAATTATAACAGGATGATAGTGTAGTGTATATATAGCATTTTTTCTGGGTGCTACTAGGGACTGAACCCAAGATTGCATTACTTCTGAGCTGTACCCCCCAGCCTATTTATTTATTCTTATTTTGAAACAGGGTCTAAGTTTCTGATGTTCTTAATGAGTTGCTGAGGCTGGCTTTGATTTTGTGATCCTCCTGATTTATTCTCCCATTACTGGGATTTCAGGCCTGCACCGTTATACCCAGTCACTATTTTTTTTAACATTACATGCATGTGGCCCAGAAACCACATTAGACCAAGGTAGTTAATAATAAATTCAAACAGATATAAATTAACTAAAAGACCCCTTGAATATTTCTTAGTAATATATTATATAAGCTAATTTTAACATTTTGTTCATATGTGCACATAAAAGCTCCATGAAGAATAAATATTTCAAAGATAATATTTCTTTGTAGACACAAATTAGCTTATTCCAGGATATTTTGTACTATTCAAATATACAAATTGGTCATATGGATTAATTGAATTCAAAAACAGAAATAAAAGAGGAGAAAAATTTTAAGTAATGTCATTTAGAAATCTGAATTTTTGAGAATTTTACATAGTAACATAAAAAATATTGTGCGACACAAGTTGAGATATGCTTACAAAGGAGCAAGAGAGTTACATAAAGTACCTTTAAAGTGATTTGGTACATTAGCAGAAAGTTGGATATTGCATGAAGATCATCAAATTCATGCCTGTAGAACAATTCACAGCATGGTCATATGTGTAAATAAAGGCATCTTCTCGACTATTTTTTGTTATTTTATAGCTGCTAGGCATCAATCTCAGGGACTTTCTTGCACACTCATAGTAGGCAATCACCCTGCCACTATTCCAGTAATAAACAGATTTGGAATGAGTCCATTCCCATTCATTTATTGTCTATTACAGATTTCAGACAATTGCAACAGAAATTTATTGTGTCCCAATTCCTAACATAAATAAAATTATTTTCCAAATTTATCTCTTATTCATATCTCATTGTGATTTTAAGATATTGAGGATTTTTTTTACAATATATCAGGTTTTCTAATTGAAACATTATAAGATTAATAATAAAAACTTTTAATCTTTCTTGTGTATATGTCATTTATTTCCTTTCTTTCCTTAAATGTTTCTATTTTCTATTTAAGTATATAAACAGAATTAGCTGGCATGCCTCAGGTTCAAGATTTTAATTGAACAAATTAAGTGTTTTGCCATCTAAAAATGGTACTGTCTCCTGATTTGCAGAAGTGGTGCTCATTTCTTTTTCACTTTCAGTGCTGTTTTAATTAGAAGTACTCACAAAGATGCACCTTTATCTGTACTCCTCATTAAACTGTTGATTAGACATGAGAATAATCTCTTTAACTTATGGATTTCTATATCTAGAATGTATTTTTCTTGTTTTATAGATTCTCTTTACAGATGTTCTAATTAAATTTTTCCACTTCCATTCATTTGTACAACTTTTATGCCATTAAGTTTATATTCATGTTTTTTATATTAATAAAATAAAACAACACTTCCACGATAAAATTCTGCAGTCCAGAACATATTGAAACACCTTAGAATATAATGATCTGATCCTTCAATTCACCTAGAACTCAGTTATTAACCTATACTGTCTGCTTGCCCACTTAATGGTAGCTTATAGTCCCCTTTCTGATATAATTTATCCATTCATATTTGTTACTTACTGAGTTATTTTTGTTTGAAATTGATTTTAAAAATAGTCCTTCTTCTTGGTTCTCAAGAGAATTTCTATTAATTACCTGCCATTTTCTTTTGTGATTTTGATTAATTTATTCATTGGTATAGGAGATTGAACTCAGTGGTAGTCTTTCACCAAGATCCATCCCAAACTTTTTCATATACTAATCTGACACAGAGTCTCATTGTTGCTTAGGTCCTTGCTGAATTGTTGCAACTGGCCCTGAATTTGTGCTCTGATTCAGCCTCCCAAGTAAAATCATTTGGAAAAAATGTACATGTCAATCTCCTGAACTTTTTGTTTGTTAAATTATCTTTACTGGACTGTGGTTATTATTCTTTCTCAATACTAGTATTAAAGTTTCACTTGCCTTATTTTTTCCCTTTATTTAAGTTTGAGAAGCTTGGCACAGTGCCTCATGCCCTTAATCCCAGAATGGTAGAGGTGGAAGGAAGCAGAGAATCCTAAGTTGGAAGCCAGCCTGGGCACTTAGTGTCTCAAAATTAAAAGTGGTCATTTAAAAAGGATGGTGTGTACAGCTCAGTGGTGGAGTACCCTGGGTTCCATCCCCAGTACTGGGGGTCAGGGAGATTGAGAACCACAAATTTAATGATCATTTGTATTTTCAATTATATATTTGATAGATTTATTCCTAATATTTAATTTATTGTCATTTATTTTTCATTGTTTAGTATTTCTTAATACTTTAATAACTGTAGTTTTTGACATTCTTGTTTGTTAACAGAAACACTAAGAAACCTCATTTTCTAGGCCCCACAGATTTAACAGGATAGCATGGCTCTGTGTTGTGGCTTTTCTTGGGGTGCTCCTTGAACTAGTTTGCCTTTGGTTGAGAATTTTAGTTTCAAACTTCTCTCTCCTGGTGGCTGCACACAGGGGAAGATCTTCACCAGCAAGCCCAGTTAAGTATTTAAGGGCTTTGTCACCCTTTATGTGGACACACTCTCTTCAGACACTTAGCTTTCCAGGAAGAAAGCTGTGGAATTCTATCAAAAGTATATAAACTTTTCTTCCACCTGGTGTCTGCACTGTAGGTTCTTTGATGTTCAATGTTTTTCCCCTTTCTCAGTGTGACTAATTATCAAAATATGCCACCAGTTCTGTGTCACAATAGACAGAAAACAGTTCCTTAAAAATCCAGAATATTGGAGCTACGTTCTCCTTTCTCTGATGCCAAAAGGGGAAAACTGAGAATTGGGCAGTTTCTCCTGATCATACTGGTGTGTCAACTTGGGGGAAAAGCTGATCTGTGAGAAAGGCAAAAGTTTTCCTTTACCATTTAGTGAGGCTGTTCTTGGTTTTGCCCTCTATCTCCAGTTCTTATTAGTTTTACTACAACTATTTAGCTGGGTATTGAGGCTGTTTATATATATTTATGTGTGGTTGTGGGAAAGAGAAATCATTTGTATAGCTGTTTTTGTGGAGTCTAAACTCCCTTCAGCCACTTGGGAGTTCTTGTTATTAGAAATGGAAATGTTCCATTGATGAATGAGTAATTGTAAAATTAAGTGCATGAAATTAAGTATAGATGTGTTTAAAGTAAAATTCAATGGTAACTTTGGGAAAAGTAATCCTTAGAGTTATGCAGGAAGAGAAAAACACAAGAGTGAGATTCACAAATGAATGTAAGACTTGGGATATGGCTTAGGGTAGAGCATATTCTGGATTAGATTGGAATATCATCAATCAATAAAATAAAATAAAATAATTAAAAACTGATTTTAGTGTTTGCAGATCCTCCTTTTGAAAGACATTGTATCTAAGTGGAATAATGGAGAATAATCTTTGTTCTTCCTTAACTGTATTTTTCAATCTTTACATAATGATCATATGTAAAACTCTGAACATTTTAAAAATTACATATGTAACACGAAAAATGTTAAAAATGTATTAAATAATAAATTCATAACAATTTAATCTACAGTCACCTTGAAAATTTCTTCCTGATTTATTAGATAAACTGAGTATTAATTTTCTTATTTTTAATGATAACACAGGACTGGGGTTGTTTTTCAGTGTTAGAGAATTTTTCTAGCATGGTTGAGGCACTGTTTTTGATACTCAGCACCACATATAAATAAATAAATAAAATAAAGGTTTATCAATAATTAATAATATTTTAAAAAAGATAACAGAATAAGTTTCAAGGGCAGATATGCAAAGAACTTATTAATATTGAAATGGTGAACTCAATAACAAAACCTGAGAGCAAATTCAGAAAATATTCTTATTTCATAAACTGAATTGTACAGAAAGTCTGTAGAAGAATGATGTGGTGCATATGAAGTGTGTCCTGCATACAAAAGACATGCATGCAGGTCACCACTGAAGTTTCACAGCATTAGAGGAACATTGGACCACCAAATCAAGACTAAATCCAGAATGTAGCTTGTTTTGGCAAATAAAGTGTTTCTGTTGTTGTTTTCTTTTGCCATGCTGAGATTTGTCCTCAGGCTTCATATGTGCTGTACACGTACTCTACCACTGAGCCTCACCCACTTACCCTGAAAATATAGTTTTATTGGAATGCCATCAGGCATTCAATTATTATATATTGCAGATTTTAGGCTATGACCAGAGAACTGCTGGTCCACAAAGCCTAAAGTCTTCATCATGTGCTCCTCTAAAGAAATATTTTGCAAATTTCATTGGTATTAATTTTAATATCACCAAATATATTGACATATTGGTGGAACAGGGATCCCTGTGTGCAATCTAC
Source organism: Callospermophilus lateralis (assembly GCF_048772815.1). Lineage (NCBI taxonomy): Eukaryota > Metazoa > Chordata > Mammalia > Rodentia > Sciuridae > Callospermophilus > Callospermophilus lateralis. Next base: position 11,056,607 of record NW_027514398.1, read on the forward strand.
CAGCAGCATTCAGGTTAATTTGAGAGTCAAATATTTTGAGCATTTATCCACTGGTTATGAAAATTAAAATTTAATTATAAACTGAAGAAACATCTATAGAACTACTACTGAAATACACCATTCAAAAATCAAAATCAAAGATATCATGAATATCCCAGAAATGCCCAGAAATCATCCCAGATTTAAAAAAAAAAAAAACATAACAAACAAACAAAAAAAAAGAAGAAGAACAAACAAGACCACTGGACACAGTGAATAATTGATATTAAAATTTCCCCAAATTGGATTTATTTTGGTTCAGTGACAATTGTTAAAATAACTGTCAAATTTTGAATAAGATTTGTAGAGTAGATATTCACAATATAATTTACCTATTTTGATCATTGCACCATAGTTTCAGAGATAATCTCTCATTTTTAGAAAATGTGAGTTTTTTTATTTACAAATAAAAAGACATTGTGTGCATCTTGCAAATGGTTCAGAGATAAAAACTGTTATGTACCTAGACTTATCTAGAAATGAAGAATAACATTTGGGTAATGTTTCTTATGAATTCCTTTCACTACTGTTTTAAATCTTCTATAAATCAGAGATTATCAAAATAGAACATTTCTGAAAGAAAAATAATTTTTTTAAATATTAACAAGTAACAGCAAACACAATACAATAAACCATGAATCTGAATAGGTATAATAAATGAACAAATTTAGTGGTGAATGATACCCAATTATATTTATATTAATATTTATAGTCTCAAACTATCTTCACACAAATAATAATTACAAAGTAAAATCCTGCAAATACCACATTAATGACCAATATTAACATCAGCAGTAATGAGGATATTATAGGTCACATGATGTGATTCAAAGTGAAAATCATAGAATTGATTTCTGTGGTACTCTTGCCAAAAACATGTAATCTAGCTCCAATCATAAAGAAACCAGAGAGTCCATTTTAAGCACATTCTACAAGCTTTCCTCCTGAAAAATTCAAGGTCATGAAGGTTAAGAAAAGACTAAGGAATATTTAAATCAGAAGGCATCTATAAAATAAAACAATTAAGTTCATTTCATGTCTATGAATGAAATTTTTTTTATAAAGAACAATATTAGGCTACTAGAAAAACATGAAAATAATCTGAGAATTAAGTGGTCGAAGGCATTATGATAGAATGTATAAGTGTTGATTTGAGAAACAGCATTTGCTTAATGTTTTTTTTTTTTTTTTTTTTTTTTTTTTTTTGCTTTTTTTCTCTATACAATCTTGGAAAATACTAGTGAAGTTGCAGGTTCTAATGCAAAGTACTTTTTCCCACTGAAGCACTTTAAAATGAATTGTTAACATATGCCATCTTTCATGATAAGTTTAGTATTTCCTAAAAGTCAGAACATGCTAGATAACAATATAACCTTCATAATGAAACTGATATAATTAATAACTATGCTGTTACCTGTTAATATTTGAAAAATATATTCATAATGAATGAATGTTGAATTGTAGTTATCTAGCATGTTCTGACTTGTACAAAATACTAAAAATATCATAAATGATAGCATATGTAAGCAATTCAATTTAAAATGCTTCAGCAGACAAAAGTACTTTATATTAGAACCTGTAAATTTACTATTATTTCCCAAGATTGTATAAACAAACAGAAAAGGAAAAAAATATATAGATAAACCACTAAGCAAATATTCTTATTAGAAAAATTAAGTCAGTGCCTCAAATATAAATTTAAAGATGGCAGTATAATAATTAATCCATTAGTGAATATAGTAACCAGCATGTAAAAATAATGTTGCCTAATTCTATGGACCCATATTCAGTGATATAATATAAATAATCCATCATTAATGTGATATTTAGATCTACCAAATTAGTGTTGATTTGGTTGCTGAATTGAGCTTAAATGCTAACATTTAGATAGTCTGAAAACACATCTCCATAAAAACTGGTTTGCACTTGCACTTCAAATTTTCTTACAGATATAAATATTTTCATATTTTGATAATTTCATCATATATATGTTACACACATCCATTTCAATAAAGTATTTACATCACATCACATTTCATAAATAATTTAAATATTATATTAACAATCTGAAAAACACAATATTAGCTTTCATTTTTTTTTCTTAAAATCTCTGTATATCCTTATGATGTTTCAAAAAGTAGATCTTGTCTTGTCTTATTAGTAATTCTTAATGCAGAAGCTCCCATGGTCAGGACTCAAATTCTGCAGCAAGTGAAGAGAAAAAGAATTATATTTTTTCTCAAACATTTTATAAGTATAAATCAGTGAAGTTTAGAACTTTTCATTGTTTATAAGAAGAAAAATAGATATGTCCACAATACAAAATCACTATGGAATGCAGTCTGCCCATATTTTCATACACAGTTGTCATTATGACTGAGTATCAGAGCTTTGGGTTTTCCACCCCTTATGCATAAATTTGACAACCATATGCTAGGGTATTCTGGCAAGAATTGGGATGACAACATGGAGATGATAATGGACACCTCTCAACAGTCATATACCATAGCTTCAAAAGTAGACAACCAGGAAATTTCCATACAGAGTCATTGGCATTAGGACAATGATAAAACAGGATACTACTGGAACACTTAGAAGGGATTTCTGTCCCAAATTTGTGTCAGTGTTTGAGGTCCTTCAAAGGAAGTGATACATGAGTTAACACCTGAAGTAAAAGGAGAAATTGTGAGAGAAAGGGAAGAGGTGCATGCAGACACCGAGATGAGAAAGAACACTTGTGGAATCACAGTGGTCCAGTGTCACTAGAATCTAGAGCAAAGTGGCAGTAAAGCAAGTGAGATGAGATAGGCTGAGTAACCTGACAAAAATCCAGTTGATTTGGATATTTTAATTTTTGGCTAAGAAATTTCATACTTTTCTTGAGGCAAATGTAAACTAATGACAGAGTCATGACAGGGTATTTTAAATGTGTGACTGTTACTAAGTCAGTCTGGGCTTTTGGCCGTAAACCACAGAATATGGGTGATGCCATTTTTTTTCCCACCAAAGAATGTCAGTGTATAGGGTGAGAGTTTCATAGTGGGGCAGAAGTGGGAAAAAAGCAGTTTCACACTTAAGGTCTTTTTATAAAACTCTTCTATTACTAATTCCCCAAGTAGGGTCTAAAATATATTACTGAACATAGTAAGTATGTTGTAGTGATAACAATAAGGTGGTGTCTAATGCCTTTACACATTTGATGTGAAAACAAATGATTTTGACTGACAGAATTCCCATTCCTGTCTTTATGTTCTATTTTTAAAGAAAATTATTTTAAACAAAAATTTTTACTGGTGCATTTGACTATATATAATAGAGGAAGTGGTTATGACATATTCACAGATGCACATAAAATAATTTGATCACTCTTCCTCTCTAGTAGTTTTTTCCTCTCCTTCTCCCTTCACCTTTGAAGGCATTCTACAGTGATTATGGAGACATATCTTTGTATCGTGATGAGAGAGTTTAAAAAACACTCTTCTATTCAGGCTAGCATGATATGGCAAACTAATGTTCCACAAGGAAATGTAGAACCATTACATTAAGTTTTAAATAAACTAGCTTATGCATAAGTAAAAAAGAATCATCACTTTCTCCCAGAAATACATTGGAAAAACAGTTGCCTCCCAAATCCCCTTTGGATTGTGTCTACATTCATACACAATTTATCATTGTTTTGTAAATGGTAAATTATCTCATTTTTTCTGGTAAGAACTAATAAGAACAACTTATACTTGCAACATGCATAACAACTAACTTTCATTCTCTTTTTGTATATAGTCATCCAATTTCATGACTCTGAAGCACTTCAAAACCGATTCTCTCATTTTTTCAGAAAGATATTCATGTAAGCTAAGAAACTGAAAAAAACATATATCAGCTATTAAATTAAATTGTAATTTATGTATTAAAATTATTTCTTTCTGTCATAACTATTTAACTTCAGCATTGTTTTATAAAGCTTAGATTTGTTCTCCTGTGATTTTTTAGGTCAAAACGCCAAATAAAAGAATAAAGTTGAGGTCACATTTAACATAGATATGCATGGCTTTACTGTGTGTTAAGAAGTTCATCAAAACACATTGAAGCAGGGTGTTATGGCACATGCCTGTAATCACAGTGGCTTAAGAGGCTGTGACAGGACAGTCTTGAGTTCAAAGCTAGCTTCAGCAACCATGAGGCCTAAGCAACTCACTGAGACCCTGTCTCTAAATAAAACATGAATAGTTTGGGGATGTGGCTCAGTGGTCAAGTGTCCCTGAGTATAATCCCTGGTACAAAGAAACAAAAAAACATGGAAAAAAAAACATGGAATCTCTAAACCAAGCTGCCATGAAAGCAAAGTAGTATCTTTTATTTGTTCATTTTCAAGCAGATATTTCATTATTGTAATAATACCCCTGATAAAAAATTGTCAAATATTATAGAAATATCTTCAAATGGGTTCAAAATAGCTGGACATTGTTTTTCTTTTCAACTCTTAAAAATATAACTCATCATTGTTGGACTAATATTTGACTCACTCAAATGAAGTCTTAGTATGAAGGAAATCACCTGGTTGTACTGAAGGGCTCCTGTTACACAATGCAACTCTAATCCTATCCCTAACCCAACCCAAGCCAGGGAATTGGGGAGAGCACTCAGTGTGGAATTGTGAAATGAATCTGATCAAGTTTTTTGTGAATCCATATGAAAATATCACAGTGAATTTCACCTTCATGTATATTCATAATGCATAATTAAAAAAAAACGTAAAAACTACAAATAAGTATAAGATAAGTAGAGCAGAAGAAAGAGAACACAAGGAGGAAGAAGGAGGGATAAAGTGGAAGTACTGGTTACTGAATTAGAGCACATTACATTTCATGTTGTTAAATTATGTCAAAATTAACCTCAATATTATTTATGTCAAAATGCACTTTCAAAATTTTCATCAAATAAAAGAATAATTTAAATTTTCCATAAGAGTAAGTGGAGGGATTGTTGCTCAGTGGTAGAGTACTTGCCTACACATGTGAGGCACTGGGTTCAACCCTCAGCACCACATAAAATAAAGAAAATAAAAGTATTGTTCATCTATAACTAAAAAAATATTTTAAAAAGAGAGTAGGTAGAAATTCTCCATATGTTGGCACAACACTGAAAAGAATCAGAACAGAGACAGTGTATGCAATTATGGGTTTGTAATTTCTCTAAAGAAGTGTACATATTTCTAGGGGGCTTCAAACTTCCAATTAAAGCAATGTTGGTGGAAGAGAGACAGAAATCAGCGATGTATGACTTTGCAAGTAACAATGCTGCCTTCTTGAAAGACTCTCCTTGGAAGATTCTTGAGGATGCCATTAGAAATATTGGTATTTTAAAGATAAATATAGCAGATGATGTATACTTTAGTTTATTTGACTACTAAAGTCATTTTACTATGTTGAAGTATATTAAATCATTATGGTTTCCTTAAACATATGCAACTAGAAAATTCTAGTAAAGCTAGAAAGATTCATATTTAGTGAACCAGTTCAAGCACTTAAAGAATGTTCCTTGAAGATATTGTCAAGCATTTATTACCATCATATGTATATTCTACCTATTACCTAGATAAATTAAGCATTTGACACTGAGACAATTCAGAGCAATAGCCACTGGTTCAGAACAAGATAGGTAAGTGGTTGATCAAGATAGATTAAAGCTGCTGCCTAGAAAGTTGGCCCATAAATTTGTTACCAGGGCTTCAGGAGACTGCCCATTCATTCTGTCATTCACAGGCCCCAACAAGGATCATCAGAATATTTTTAACCACTTTGCAGGTTATACTTCCCATCATCACAAGTATGACAATGTAGAGAGAAAAAAATTATATACAACATTTTGTCTCTAGATACCATGTAAGGATAATATTAAACAATTAAAATAAAAATCAGTTAATCTGTCAGGTGTCAGAATGTGCTCAGAGTGTAGTCATAGCAACACTGGACACTTAAGGTTTCAGTTATAATCTTTCAAAAATTGTGACTGTAGAAACAGTCACAATATTAATATGTGAATCACAAAACTTCAAAAATACTTAACTAAAAGTCTAATAGACCAGATTACATACAGGAGAACACTAAGGGAAGAAAACTTAATAGTTTACCTTCAGATGTAAAATGCAAAGGTGAGTGAAAGATAAACTTCCTAGACTAATATTTCAAGAGTACATTCATTTCATAACATTACTTACACAAATTATAGGGTCTAGTTAGCTTTTGCATGCTACCAATCTCATCAACCTGTCTCAAAGTTATGCAGTAGATACAAATTAAGGAGACTAAGTTGCTCTCTTTCAGTCTAGGTTCTGACATACTTGTGGAATCTGGATTGTTCTATATGGAAGTGTCTATATTCTCTCAGTTGCATTTCTTAGAATTTTCAGTTCAGATTCCAGATGGCTAATTCTGAGTTCCATCTGACTTCTTATTGAAGTAAAATTAGTCTTTCTGAACTGCTCTGTAATTTCCGCAGCTGCTTCTTGTGTCTAAAGAACATAAAAAAGAATATATTTTAAAAATAATTAGAACCCAAATAATTATTATGTAGTTATTTTATTTAGTTCTGTGTAAAAAATTCAGACAGCAATTTTAAATGTGAAGAAAAAAATATTAGACTGTTAACTTCTGTCATCAGTATCAATTACATTAAATCTGAAACAATAATAATAGAGTTCTTCCTCTCCCCCTTTCCCTCCTCATTCCCTGCCCTCCTCCTCCTGCTTTCTACTGCAAATGGAACCCAGGATGTAGCACAGGCTAGGCTATCTACCATTGATCTGTGCTCAAAGTAATGAATCATTCTCATATTAGCACTCAGATTATCTGACAATTTAAAGAATAATAGAATCAATTCAAAATATGAAAGTTGAAAATTTTAACTTAACAATTCAAAAGTATATTTCTGCATCACATTTTTCTCCTCATACTCTTACTATGCCTACTATTATCAAATATTCAAAAGTTATCTGATGAAAATTATTACTCAGATCAAATTAGCTGAAAGGATGATGTAAATTGTGGTATTTGAAGGGGCATCAAATGTCTTCCTTCTCTTTGAAATCTACACAACATCCTTCCTCAAGAGATATAGAATACACCTATAATATGTATATCCAAAATACAGTTTACAATGAAATGAATTAAAGCAAATTGCAGATAAGTAAGATAGCCTGTAAAATCAGAAATACTTGTTTTTGCTTCTCCTCTAAATTCCATCTTGCTCGATGTTCAATGTCACATTCCCACCATACTCCTTGGCCTCGTTCTACTCGAGTGCTCCGTGTGTGCCTTGGAAAGTTTACTACATTTTCTTCCAACTTCTTTTGATTCCTTTCTATTTTTTCAAATGTATCTTGCATACTTTTTATAAAAAACAAGTTCTGCATAAAACAGTCATAGTTTGTTCTCAAATGTAAATGCTTTGAAGATGCATTTTTCATCTTTGTAGTAAGATCATCCATCTGCATGAATAAAAGAAGTATGAAAAACCCAATATGAAAGTAAGATACTGAAAATATTCGACACAAACTCAAACAACAAATTTTACATAATTTCAATTGCAACAAAACATAATCTATACCAGCATTTTTAAGAGTAGATTAAGTTTCTATAATAAGGTATATTAGCTTTTCAGTTGGTAAGGATTACACATCTATAAATCCCAATTCTGGCTACATAATAAATGTTGAGGAAATCTATATAGAAGATGATTTTTCCCATACTGAATTTTCTACTGGATTAAGTGAATTTAATTTTATATTTTGTCACTGAAATATAGTTAGAATAAAAGTCTTAACAGGCCAATCTACTAATAAAAAATATTGATTGATATCAAATAGTAATTTTCTTAAAGCAACTATTAGGCATTAATATTTTCCATTCATTCTAGAATAGGTGTGGATATCAGATATTACTCTCACCTTGGGAGAATTTATATCTCAATAAGATAATCACCATGCAAACACTTTTGGTGACAGAAAAGTCAGAGAAAGAGCATGAAAAATAAAAATTCATTTTATGTGATCTCTGAATAAACATGATCAAGTGAATAAAAACAGACAAGTCAGAAAGTACAGCATGAATAAGACAGAGATATGGTACAATCAGCACAATTCATGAAGACCACAAAGTCTAATAAAAGCATGTCCAAATATTGACTTGTAAATGGATGCCCCCAGTCATGTAGTACTGGAATTGTCAAGAGGTGGAAGCATTTTGTGGTTTAGCAACTGATAACTGGCTAAGTGACATGGTCATAAAACAAAATTCTGTTATACAACATAAACAAATAAAATAATGATGCTTGCTACAACACAGAGGATCCTTGAAAAAAGTTTTCTAAGTCAATGAAACTGGTAAAAAACAAAATACCTACTGTTGTATAAATTCACTTGTATGAAATATCCATTACAGAGTAATTTTAGAGTTAGAACTATAAGCCAACTTCCAAACAAGATTTCCAAAAAGCAAAAGTTAATATCAAGAATCAGCAAATGGTGGCTGGTAGTTCAGTGGTAGAGTGCTTGCTTAGCATGTGTGCAGCTCTTGGTTTGATCCTCAGCACCACACATGAATAAATAAAGATAATGTGTCCATCTACAAATAAAAATATTTTTTAAAAGCATCAATATGGGGCTGGGGCTGGGGCTGTAGCTCAATGGTAGAGTGCTTGCCTTCCATGTGTGAGGCATTGTGTTTGATCCTCACCACCACATAAAAATAAAGATATTGTGGTCTATATACAACTATTTTGCTCTTTTAAAAAAAGGATCAATAAATGGGTTGGTATCAAACTAAAAAACTTTTTTCACAGCAAAGAAAACCATCACGCATTATGAACAGAGAGCCTTCAAAATGTGAGAAAATCTTTGCCATGTGCACCTCAGATAGAACATTAATCACCAGGATGTACAAATAATTCAACTTTTTTAACACCAAAAGAACACCAACCAATAATCCAATCAATAAATGGGCAAAGAAACTGAAAAGGCACTTCCCAGAAGAACATATGCAAATGTTCAGAAAATATATGAAAAAAAAATTCAATTAGAGAAACGCAAATGCCACACTGAGATTCCATCTCACTTGGATCAGAATGGCAACTGAAAAGAATAAAATAATGATAGATGTTGGTGGCAGTGTGGGGAAAATGTTGACTTACACATTGCTGATGGGACTGCAAGTTGGTGCAATCACTCTTGAAAGCAGTATGGAGAGTCCTCATAAATCTTGGAATGTACCCGCTATTTGACCCACTTATCCCACTCCTTGATTTACACACAAAATCCTTAAAATCATCATACTACAGTGACACAGCCACAACAATGTCTAAAGCTTCTCAAATCACAATATTGAAGCTATGAAACCTTCAATAGATGAATATATTTAAAAAATGTGTCATGTACACAGGATGGAATATTAATAAGCAGTGAGAAAGAATGAAATTTTGGCATTTGCCAGTAAATGGATGGAACTGGAGATTATCATCCTAAGTGAAATAAGCCAATCCTCCAAATCCAAAGGCTGGAAGTTCTCTTTAATAAGTGAATGCTAACACACAGTAAGGAATTTGGGAAAAAAGAATTGAAGTTCATTGAATTAAGACAAAAGGAATGGGAATGAAAATGGAAACAGAAAAGACAGTAGAATAAATCTGAAACAACTTTCCTATATTCACATGTGAATACATGACCAGTGTAACTCCACATTATGTACAAATATAAAAATGTGAAGTTATAATCTATGATGTAAATATTCAAATACAGTCTACTGCCATATATATCTAAAAAGAACAATAAAGAAACAGTGTACTACAGGGACATAGCCACATCAATGTTTATTGCAGCACAATTCACAATAGCTAGACTGTAGAGCCAACCTAGATGCCCTTCAATGGATGAATGGATAAAAACATGTGGCATATGTACTCAGTGGAATATTACTCAGCACTTAAAATAATGAGACCATGACATTTGCAGGGAAATGAATAGCATTAGAGAAGATAATGCTAAATGAAGTTAACCAATCCCAAGAAAAACAAATGCCGAGTGTCTTCTCTGATATAAGGGGAGTGACTCAAAATGGGGAAGAGAGGAAGAGCATGGGAAGAAGATTACCTCTACATAGGGAAGAGGGGTGGGAGGGGAAAGGAGTGAGAAAGAGAATTCCATGGATGGTGGAAGGAGACATTCATTGTTATACAAAATACATGTATGAACATGTGAGAAAAAAATAATAGTGTTACCTTAGATTAGGTAGAGAGAAGTGATGGGAAGGGAGGGGAAGGCTGGGGATATAGGAAGGATAGTAGAATAAAACGGACATTATTATTGCCATGTGTATATATGTGAATGCATGACCAATGTGATTCTGCAACCTGTATACTTAGAAAAATGAGATATTTTATCCCATGTGATTCAAATGTATGATATGTCAAGGTCATTGTATTGTGATGGGTAACTAATTAAAACAAATTAAAAATCACATAAAAATAAAATAGAGTCATTCCTAAAGTTAAAAAATAAATAAAAAATAAAAAGTACTATTGTTTACATTTGTTAATTTCTAAAATAATATATTGTTAGTTTTCTAGGACTTTGGACGTGTAGGGATTAGAAAACTGACAGCTAAGAGGTTCCAGGTTTCTTTTCAAGAAAATGAAAATGTTCTAATATTGACTGTGTAAATGGTTACACAACTCTGTTACTGTACTAAAATACACTGTATTTTCCATGTTATATGGGTGATTTCGATGTCAGGTGCATTACATATATAATAAAAATGCCTTTTAAGAGATGTACTGAAAAAACACTTAGCTAACATTTTTCATTCTCTAGTTTGGATATCAGTCCAGACATAATACAAATATTTATATGATTCATAATGTATGTAAATAAATGAAAAAAATAAAGAAATAGCCTAAGTTTTTCAATAATTAAACTAAAACCTAAAACATATCTGTATTTTGAGAAAAGCATAAAACAATTTGTACACATTTTTAAAGTCAATTTAGTAATTACTTGCAGATTTTGAATAGATGCACAAAAATGAAGTAAAAATAACAAATTTTCCTGAAACATTCTATTAAATAGTACCTCTAATTTAGCTTTCCTTGTTGTACCATGGAAGTAGAGACAGCATGAAAAGCTGCTGGGTTATACAAAAAAGCCTCAGCTTTCCTCAGACTAGATATTTTAATGAAAGATGCTGATTTTGTAAGAGAAAAATTCTAAAAGAAAATTTTAAGTGTAAGAAATAAGTGCAGTATAAAGATCCCCAAATATAATAAAAATCAATTATAATGAAAATATAAAGAAAGCTGTTCATTGAAATTAGTATCCCAGAATAACTTTTTTTACTTAAGCAGGTGTTGATTTACAGATGACATGTTCAATTTTCTACATACTTGACTTGTCATTTGTCTTAGTTTCTTCATTAAATCCTGTCTTTATATTTTAAATTTATGTGAAAATATGCTAAATCTTCTAGAGAAGACTCTGATACGCGTTGTAGTTTCAGGGTACCGGCTGGCTGTTTTTCAAGATGTCTCGCAACTACCTGATATTTCTGTTAATGATTTTGTTACTCAGCTCACTTTAAAAATTTATTATTATTGTTATTGTTATTATTATTATTATTATTATTATTATTATTATTATATAATGATGCTTACTCTGAAAAAAATATCACTACATACAACAGTAAGCTGCTGTTTATTTCTGAATTCCCTTAAGAAAATAGAAGATTGTGTACTTCTGCTGAGTCACTATCACATTCCTTACACAACAGGGAGAGCCCTGTATCTCTACATACTGCCCTTGATAAAGTTGCATAGTTTAACAAACTATTGAAATCTCAATCAATAATGGTTACACAGGTCTCATTGGTAGTGGTGAATTCTACAGAGGTTATTATCCCTCTCTTATTAGAGACTCAAATTAATACCCCACATCCTCACATCTCTAAAGTTTTGCTAAAATAATTCCAATATACTTTCACAAAGAATAAAGGAGATGCTAGGTAACCTGGTCTCCACCTCACTGCCTGTCCACATCTCCTAGATTTCTCACTGATCCTCAGACTACTCCTGCTTTACATAAACCCTGCCACACTCATTAGTCTGGGCATGGGGGTTCAGTGCCAAATTAATGAATTTTAGATGGCTACAATTATCTTTGTACTGAAAGTCACTCTATAATAGGAATTAGGCCATGAAATGAAGAAAACTATTAGCAAGTTATCATGAATATATGCATCAAATTACAGATGAAATCAACTGTGGCTTTGCTGCAATTCATCACATTAGTCCCAGTTTATGATAATGACAAATAGATGCTTTTAAAGAGGTGGACAAGACATGAATGAAAACAAAAAATATCAGGACAGTTATTTTCAGATTTATGTTAAACTTAAATGACTTATTAATTTACCAACTAGAAATATACAAAAATATACTGAAGAAAGTCTATTACAAAACACAGCATCTACATTTCAGTTCAACTGGAAAATCTGGAACGAACTGTAAAAGTAACTAATTTATTTGAAACTAGGTATGAGCATTTCCATTATTTGTTTCATTGTGATCTTCAAGTATAGCAACAAGAAGACACTAAAATTGTTATTCAGTAATGGGATGTAGCTCATTGGTAGAACATGTGTTGAGCATGTGCAAACTTTGGGTTGAATTAATGGCACCAAAATTAGATATTGTTTCAGCATTATTGAGACCATATTACTAATGGCAGCATATAAACCTACAAAAAAATCTTAACTCAACCTCTTAAATCTTTATAAGAAACAATTTCTTAAATTGAAGGGTCAGGCCCAAGTTTCAAAAATTTCCTCCTTTTTAAATATTAAAATCCATTTTAACTAAGTTTTTTGTGTTTAGTTGACATATGAGTACCTATAGTTATTTTAAAATATGTACACAGTGTGTAAGAATCAGAGCAGGGAAATTGGAATACTTAGCACTTCAAACACAGATTGGTTGTGCTGCAAATGATGTCTAAGTTATTTTTGCTAGACAACAGGTTGTAGTTCTGTGTTGATACAGAAACACATTCATAATATCTACATTTTTATATTCATCAAGAATCAACATTTAGCCATAAGCAGATATCACTTTGAGTATTCCTTTGAAGACTCTTTATAGAGATATCTTGCTTGATACTTACTTCTTCTGCTTTCTCCTTTCCATATTGATCCAGTTGTTCTCTTAAATGATTAGTTTCATTGATTAACTCCAAATATTTGTTTTCCACCATGAGACGATACCTGTCATTCCGAGCTTGAAGTTTTTTTATAACATCATAAAATTGCGTTTGGACATTAATAACTCCATCTATTCTATTGTCACTTTTGTTCTGATAGTCATGCAATTGGTCTTCATGCAATATAGTTTCTCTTCGTAGTTTAGATACCTTCTCTTTAGAAACTTCCTGCTTTCTGAGGTGTTCATTCCTTTTTCTTTGTTCATCTTGATACCTGTGTTCGATCTCCTTCAGTTGGCACTGTCTTTGTATTAGGTGTCCGTTTACCTGATCTGTAGCCAAAGTCATTACTCTTGACTCATTTTCTAGGTTACTTATTTTTACTTCACACTTTGGAACCTGTTGGGAAGGAATCTCACTACTAACGTTTAGGTTAGATACATCAATATTCTTTTCTTCCTGTGAACTAAAGTCTTTATCTCTGCCTCTCTGGAAAGCAAGTTCTAGATTTCCTTTTGATGTTGGACTTTCACTTTGATGGGGTGGAGCAGGACCAGATCTGGCAGGGTGAGATTTGACATCTGTTTCTGGTCTTTCTGTGCTTTGTTTTTCACTCTCAGGTGTGAAATTTTGCAATGTACTCTCAACTTTCCAAATATCCAACTGTTCATTGGCCTGGAATATTTCCATAAGTGTTTCCTCATTCAATTTTTGTGTCCATGGAAGGCTGGTATTCTTTTCTCTTAAAATTTCAGTATTCTCAAAGCACTTCTTTTCCTGGTTCTGATATTTTACTGTGTCCATTCCCAGTCTCTTCATAGAGACCTCATCCTTCTTCTTGTGATATTTATGCAATAGCTTGTTCTCTGTCCCATCACTAGGAGAAACCTAAATAAAACCAAGGATACATTTAGCTAGCACTCAATAAAATGATGTTTCATAATTTTCACTGAAATTAAAGAAAAACCTGTATATTTATATGGTGAAAGGGTTTCAATAAATAGATACCCACTGAAGAAAAAGTAGATGTAAACTTCTGAGCTTATAAAAATATAAATTCCCAAGAGTTCAAAAGTTAATTCAAGAAGATGGATCTATGAGAGTAAAAGAAAATTACAATTTAAAGAATGTAAGAACTGCCAGGTTCAGGGGCTCATGCTTGTAATAAGAGTGTCTCAGGAGACTGAGGCAGGAGGATCACAGGTTCAAAGCCAGTCTTCAGCAATTCAGTGAGACCCTGACTCATTCATAAATAAATAAATAAATAAATGGATGAGGATGCATCTCAGTGGTTGAGCACCCTGGTTCAATTCCTAATTATAAAAAAAGAAAAAAATTAAGGATTGAAAAAATCTGCATTATACCAGAATGAAAGAATAGATTGATTAGTTAGTTTGCCAATGTAAGAAAAAAAAATAACTTTGCAGAACAGAAGAGAAGTGACAGAGAAAACCCCACACATATAGTTATCTAATACTAGACAACACACTATAAAACATTCATTGGGGAAAGGATAGGTTCATCAACCAATTGTGCTGGGAAAACTAAAAACCCATATGTCATAGGAGAAATTTAACCCCTATTTCTCAAAAACAAAGTGGATAAAGGACCTAGATAATAGATAAAAGACCCTAGACCTATTACAAGACTAGACAGGCCCAGTGCTCCATCTTGTCATTGTAGGTACTGAATTTCTCAAAAAGACAGTTAAAGTACAAGAAATAAAATAAAGAATCAATACATGGGGTGGTATCTTTACAGCAAAGGAAACCATCAAGAATGTGAGTAGACACCCTATAGAATGGGAGAAAATCTTTGTCACTGACATGTCAGATAGAGCATTAATCTC
The DNA here is from genome assembly GCF_048772815.1 of Callospermophilus lateralis. Lineage (NCBI taxonomy): Eukaryota > Metazoa > Chordata > Mammalia > Rodentia > Sciuridae > Callospermophilus > Callospermophilus lateralis. Next base: position 11,071,732 of record NW_027514398.1, read on the forward strand.
CAGAATACATAAACAACTCGAAAAATAACTCACAAACAAAAAAAATTAACCCAATCAATAAATGAACAAAAAACTGAGCAAGCACTTAAAAGAAAAATATGTACAAACAGTTAACAAGTATATGAAAAAAAAATGTTCAACATCTTTAGCAATTAGAAAAATGAAAATTAAAACTACACTGAGATATAAAGAATACAAGTAACAATAAATGTTGGTGAGAATGTGGGGAAAAGATTCACTCATACATTGCACCAAGAAATTTTTCAGGAAATCAGTATATAGATTTCTCACAAAACCTGGAATGGAACGACCATTTGACCCAGTTATTCTGCTCCTCAGTGTATACTCCAATGATACTATAATGACAGAGACACATAAATATTTATAGCAGCTCTTCACAAAAGTTAAGCTGTGGAACCAACCTAGGTGCCTTTCAACACATGGAAGGATAAAGACAATGTGTCATATATACACAATGGATTCAGCCATGAAGAATGAAATTATGGCATTTGCTGGCAAATGAATGGAACTGGACACTATCATGCCAAGTGAAATAATCCAGTTCTCCAAATCCAAAGTCTGAATATTCTCCTTAACATGTAGTTGCTAACACACATAAGGGTGGAGGATAAAAGAATAGAAGTTTGTTGGTTAGACAAAAGTAAATAAAGGGCTGAGAGAGGAGGGGAATATAGTAGAATGAATCTGACATTACATTCCTATGTTCACATATGAGTACATGACCAGAAAAACTCTAGAATAGAAGAAGTTATATACTATGTATGTATAATACACCAAAAGAACTCTATTGTAATGTATACCTAAAAACAATAAATAAAATTTAGAATTCACTATTTCTCATGTTGATCCACTTTTAGGATCATATGATCTACCCTTTAAACAGTTAAAAATTCCAAATATTTTATTATGTACCTATCTGTTGGGATGGCTTCAGTGGCAAATAAAACAACATTTAACTTTAAGAAGAAAAAGTTTGCAATCTGACACCTCATGAATTCAACCAGACCATAGTAAGAGCCTTAGCTCTACATCTACTGAGACATACAAAAGTTCTCCAAGGTCTTTTCCTAAAAAATATTCCTAGCATATTCTGTTTTCTAACATTTTGTAGCTGGGAATGAGAATTTCACCTATTGATAAATGATAAATGTAGGAACAGCATTAAACACATGATCTATATCAATGAACAATGTATCAAAATTCTGAAAAGGAGCACAAGGCTAAAAACATAGGCAAATTGCATGATTTTTCTCCAAGTCTTTTGCCTCTGCTTCTAGTGCACACCCACAAAGCCAGTTACTTCTGTCCTATGAATGGATAAACACCAAAGAAGGCCTGTGTTTCAAAATACAAATGACAAATAAGGCAAAATGTGTAAGACTCTACTCAGAAAATCCTGAGATTTCTACTCAGTAGCATTTGTTTCATTTCAGTGATGATTGAAACATGAGTCAATATAAAATAAAGGAAATAAACAGATCTTATGTATTAGGAACAAATACTTACCAGTGATTTATTTCTAAAAACATATTATGGTATGCCATTTTTTTACAAAGGTGTTTTGTACTGAAGTAGGAGATTACTTGAAGCAAAGTGTTTGTTTCTCTTCTCAAAAGTGAGAAAATGATTTACAAAACCAGAGTATTTGCTGGCCCCACTTTTCCTCCTTACATAACAGTGGGAGTAGTAATGCATATTAATACAACAAGAGAGCAAAGTAACTTCCCCAAACTAGAAGATCTACTATTAGAAGCAAGGGTTTTGAGATCATAGAAAAATCATCTATTCCTCTGGAAAATATTAAAAGTCTTTTCTCTTTATAAGGCTACTCTGAAAGTCTTCATGGGACTGCTGCAGAGAAATACAGTTGAATTAAGAACATTACTTAATTCAATGGGACAAAAATTGCACCCCTCACCTCCAAAATATGTACATTATGGTTATAAATATATGGATTTAAAACCCTCTATACTTTCCCATGATTAATAGATTTACTGTTTAACTATGTTACACACACACACACACACACACACACACACACATACACACACACACACACACTCTCTCACTCACTCATTTAAAAACAGAAGAAAATAATTCAGGAAACATTTCCTTTCTGCACATGTCTATCTCTTTTTGTTTGCAAAGATGTGTTATTGAAATTTCATATCGTAAATTCTGGCATTATGGTCTCATGGAAATTGTCTGTAGGTTTCATTTTGTTCTGCTAAAATCTACAAATTTATTTCAGCAAGGTTTTGGCTGTATATCAGAAGGTGACAGAAGTCTAAAAGCTTAATTTAAGAGTGGGACCTTCAAGATTAAAAAATAATTCCAAAAGGTAGATTTATTCTTTATGAGTAAATGTCTTACATTTCAATTGCACAAATGACAGATAAATTTGGGTGAGTTAAAACATTTCTTAAATGCAGACAGAAATGTAATTGTGAAACACTTTCAAAAAAATTTTTTAAATAGTTGCATAGCTATTTAGTTTGTATTTTAACATAAAACACCTAAATTTGTATTTATGTCAGCGATTAAACTAAAAGTATTCATTCAGAAAACCAATGCTTAACAACTACCAGATGCTAAGTTTTGCTGTAACTAGTTTTGTCATAAATATCATCATTTAATTTTAGAGTCATATAACATTGTGGGCTTTTTTTTTCTGGTTTGTCAGATCTTTTTTAATTTTTTTCTATTGCCAAGTAATGAACATTTTGTTTTAAATCAAAATAATATACCCATGCTTTGGAAAACAGCAGACTGCATTTAAATGGAGGTGCTCTAAGTCTGTGTTTCCTGGCATTGTGGGAGATGTCTGAAGTGTGTGGAAGTACAAACACATGATGACTGCATGTTGGTGAAATTGCCAAACAGCACATTCCTCAGACCACATTGCCATCATTAAGTAAAACATGGCCACATACAATAAGTTAAAGGGATTTTATAAATAATTCAAATGAAATACAGTAAAAATTTGAAACTTTACTGAATGTTCATTTACCTGATTAAAATGATTTCTTGCAGTCTCCAATTCTGTATCTATTGTACAAACAGAGATTTCAGCTTGCTTTCTCACTTGATCCTCTTTGTTATATTCTGTTTCTTTTTCTTTTAATGGGTTCTTATTTTTTTCATGTAACATATCATCATTTTTTCTCTTCACCTCATCTTCTTTTAAGGTATATCTGAAGTTAATATGGATGCCTTTTAATTGATTTTTGCCAAAAACCAAAAATGTATTTTTATGTTCTGGCTCTTTGTATGCTGATTTAGTATCTTAATAAAAATTCTATGTTCTCTGAAGCTTTTCTAGTTTAACATTTTAAATTTCTCCTTTAATCTTATGTAAAACATACATAATTGAAAGTCAATAATAAAAGATTGTTTTGTTATTTGATAAGTTTCTGTTACTAGCAAATTTTTTAGATACCACAGAAAAGGAATTTAGAAATGATTTGGTAAATTGACAAGATTAAGGTAATTTTTTTTGCACAATCATAGATCCTCCCCATTTAAAAAGATAATTTCATGTCAAATAAGTTTTAAAGGCATTTTTTATATACAAACTTATGAATTCAGTAGTAATATCATTTATCTTCATAAAATATGTCAGGTATACCTATAATTGGCTTACAGTGTAACAGCATATTCAGACATTCTTTTTTCAATATGTGTCTTTTGGGGCTGGGGCTGTAGCAGAGTGGTAAAGTGTTTGCCTGCAAGGGTAAGTTGCTAGGTTCAATCCTTAGCACCACATATAAATAAAATAAAGATATAAAAAATATGTATCTTTCATATTACTATAACCCCAAATTGGGATAAATAATCTAATACCTGTTGTTATACTTTTTATGTTTCTTTTATGGTAACACTCTCAACTTACCTTTTTGATCATTATGTATTTTACAAAAAACTCAAAATCCATTTTTGAACAAGATGGGACCTAATATTTAATCCAATAATGAAGAATAATGTTCTTCAACAGATGAATGGATAAAAAAAATATGATGTGTGTGTGTGCGCACACACACAATGGAATATAAGACATAACAAAAATAAATTTATGTCAACATATAGTCTACTGTCATGTATACCTAAAAAACATAAAAAGTATATGTCCTTTCAATATAGAAATATGAACAAATTTATGAATGAGAATGAATTTGAATAAAAAATACTCTGTTTTCATTTCATTTTTTAATGAATGTTAATGTTAGAAGTGTAGCCAAGGGTCTAGCTCATCACTAACACATCACACTAGTAACACAAAACCCTGAGTTTGATCCCGAAAATCAGCCTAAAAACTATAAATGTATAATAACATGTTTCAGGGCAGTGAAAAATACCTCATTGGTGGAATACAAACTTTCTTGAGAGAAATTTATAAATCCTGTAATCTTTTTAAAGTTTCACAACTTTAACCAAATAACTCTATATTGAAATTTTTTTCAAAAGTAAACAGAAATATAGAAAGTTATTTTTCTTTTCTTCTCATCCCCAACTTTGGTACCAGGGATTGAACCCACAAAAGCTAAATCCCTTACCTACATCCCAAGGTCTTTTTCATTTTTTTCTTTTTTTTTTTTTTTTTTTGAGACAGGGTCTCATTAATTTGCTTAGGACATTGCTGCTATGTTGATGAGGATTATTTTGAACTTTTGTTCCTCCTATCTTAGTGTCCCAAGCTGCTGGAATTATAGGCACATGCCATGGTATCTGAGTAGGAAATAATTTTTTTATAAATGGTATTTCTTGAAATATTAATTGTAATAAACAGTTAAAAATATAAACATATAACAATCCCAAATTATGTTTGTTAAATAAATAGGTTACTAGCAGATGGGGTTCCATAGAGCCATTAAAATTGTGATGGGGAAAAATATGAACTTATTTTTTAGAAGTAATCACATTTAATAATATGCTATCATATTTGTAAGAATTTTATAATTTATTCACGTTTTCTCTCTTGCAAAGTGCTAACAGATGAGGCAGTAGTTAAAAAAATTGTCCTTCTTATTTTACTGGATTAAAGGAAAAGATTCCACTCCTTCTTTCAATCTAGGATATAATACCTCAAATTGTGGAGTTGTTGTTTGAATTCTATATTTTCTTGCTTAAACTCTGATACCCTCTGTTTTAGCTCATGAATCTCATTTTCCAGTTGTGCATTTTTTTTAACATGTAGTGAACACTGTGTGCAGTGACTTTTTTTGCTCTTTATTATTCTTTGAAGTAATAAAACTGCTTTTTGGGTTTTCGACAGCCTAACAGAATCTGTCAGAAAAAAGAAGATAGAAATAAAATGTGACTAATTTAAATATATGAATGCTGTATATTTCACATGCATTATTTATACACTAAAGCAATGAGTGCATAAAACACGTGACACAATATGCTGAACTCTCTGAAGATATAGCAGATGAGATTAGACCCCTATTTTTCTTTAGCTTAAAGTCTAAAGGAGAAGACAGACACACAAAAAAGTTCATTATAATTTTAGACAGATGATATTAGAAAAGAGGTTTGTGATCTAATACATAAATCTGATCTATAGAAAAGATTCCCTGAGGAAAATGAAAATACACTAAGAAATGAACAGAAAGCAGGTAGAATGTGAAGAACATTATTCTTTCCAACATAAAAATTCAAGTTTTCCAACTCCCCTGTGGTCTATACTTGTCTTGTACAGAAACTAAGAGAGACACTCCCACTATAACCTGCTGCTGGACTTCGGTCTTGAGAGAGACAACTCTTTATCTTTCTTGCTTTTTCTTTATTCCCTGTTTACTAGGTTCATTTCTCCCAGTACTAGAATATATCAGCACTCATGTTATAAATCAATATTCTATCCAAAGAACTGTTTAGAATATGTTGTTCTTACCATGGACATGTCCATCTTCTTTCTCTTTTGCTTTATGATGTTTCTCTCCAGATGAGTGAGAAACAAACATCTGTGGATGATCCTCAGAAAATATCTGCAAAATAAAGGACCCCAATGAGCTGCATGAAGACTTCACTATCACTCTTTTAGACATCACCCAAATTTTGGTCTTGAAAGCAGCTAACTAACATGTAGATAACTACAGACTGAGCAGTCATACCTTCCACAGGGTGTCTTAGCATTGTGCTCCAGATGAAGCTGAACACTTATCTTCCAATGGCTCCTGATTTGGTAAAAGCATGGTGGATTTCATAGAAAAGGCATTCCTTGACAACATGCTAACAAAGGTGTATACACCCCAAAGGATGGGAGGAATGATATTCATTGTAACTCATCCAACTTTGCATTCACCATCAAATGTGAGAAGGCTGTCAAGTCTTATTTTAAAGAATTTTGAGGAGTATGTTTCATATTAAATAGGATTACACTTTTTAAACAATGAACTAAGTTTTTGTTTGAAAATATGAGACTTAGGTGTTCAGTTGGGAATTTGACACTGAGATATGGCCCCTGCCCAGGATACACACCAAAGGGAAAGCTGTAAACCCAAGGACCTACATATGTCAGCCAAATAAAATAAATCTAGATGTGTGCTAAATCTCACACCAGGAATGTTGGCAATGTGAGAAAAAATTCCATCATTGCCCCATTATTGCACACAAATACATTTCTTTAATATACTAAGACATTTTGATAAAATTATTCAACATATTGACTGAATTTTCTGCAAGGATGAGAAACAAAATGAAAAGGTCACCACAGAAAAAAATTGTTTAATACACGTAAAAAGACAAAAATTGGGTCAACATACTTTATACACCACCAGAGGTATAAAAAATTGTGCTATATATGTGTAATAAGAATTATAATGCATTCTGCTGTCATTTATTTTTTTAAAAAAATCAATAAAAAGTAAACAAAAAATAACAAATAAACATTAACCAGGATGTAAAGTTTTATATATATATATATATATTTTTTCAACTTGTAGCAAATAACTACTAATTTTCACTAGAATTTTGAGCCTTTGACAATATCACCCTTTCACATGAATGTAGTCAGTGACCATTACCATTCATAACCCAAGTGATTATTCGTCAGTCTCAAATTTAGTCTCAACTTGTTATTTTTCAAAATGTTTATGCAAGTGGAAGCACAAGCAACATTTAGAATTGTTTTTCCTCCCTTACATAGTAAATTTAGCTATAGGTTGACAGGAATACTAATACTATTTTCAAAGTATAACCAGTTCAGAGTAGTTTTAGATGTAATTAGTAATATATAATGCCTGGATTCCAAAAGACTATTTAAATGGTATTTTCATTTGGCCTCCTTTACTTTCTTCAAGAAAGAAAAACAAGAGGAAACAGGAAGAAATGCTTTATATGTTGACATACCTGAGACTGGGTACACTGACTGTCATCAAAACTTTTGTGCTCTTCCTCTGAAGTCATGTCAAAATGGGTCTCTGCTGATAAATGAATACATTTACTCACATTCCTTAGAACTGCATTAGAAAGAGTGAACATCAATCCAAATAGAAAAGTGTAATTGTAACACCAAAACAACTTAATATTCCCAAATATGATTTTCAATTAAGTTTAATATTTGGTGAATAATTACTGGTTTCAACTTTCCACAGTTTTTCTTTTTTCTTTTTCTTTCTTTGTGTATACACCTTGGGAGTGGACCCACAAACTTATGCTTTCTTGTCAAATACTCTACCACTTAGTTCTATCCCATGGCCACTTTAATTGGCAACTGGAGTCCTCTGAGTGGACTGAATACAGCCATCCTTAAAGGCTTGGACTTCCAAGTAGTTGTCAATAAAGATGTACCCATTTGCACCCAACAAACATTGATTTCTCAGGGAGTAGTTTTTCTTGATCCAGATCCTCAAAACACACCTTATAGAGACATGACAGGATACAAGGTTCAATGCAAACCATATTGCCAAGATTTGACTACTCAAGATCAATGAAATTTGCTCAGAAACAAGCTTGAAAATCCACATTGAAAGAAGGGCTGATTCTGGGAAAATGTTTGTATAGAGTAAGCTGCATTCTAAGCTACACTATTGCATGGAGACCAAAGAGTTGGTGAAGAGCTTCTCAGCAAAGTGAGTGAAAGAGGGATTTTATTCAAATCTCTAAAATTTCTGAACACTGAAAAGGTCCAGAGATTCAGTAATCTGTGTAACATAAACAAAAAAGGCCTACAACCTTCATGCAAATATCAGTGCAGATCTGCCTCAGACAAATGGGGAGAGAGAAGAGGAAGTTGCATTCTGAGTTGTACCATGATGTGCCCTGCTAAAGAGAAAATATTGCTTAAACTGATCTGACAAAAAGGTGCACTATGCACTGGTGCTTAAAAAGCATGCTCTTCTCTCAATGGGTGATGAGAGTGCTGAAGCCGTAGCCATCCTCGGAAAGAGTGCAACAGTGGTTTCTTTGATTCAGTTCCTCTAAACAATACACACACACACACACACACACACACACACACACACACACACGAGGATCCTGGAAGTGCCTATCAAGGGACCTAGGTTGTGCCTGATGGAAGGTAGAAAAAACTGGTGCAGGCTAGACTATACCTGTGTGACTCCGGTGAGAAGGGCAAAGGGGAACCTATGTGTCTGGAAGCTAAAGTGTCAGAGAAAATGAACTAAGAAAGCAGAGAAATGTGCCCCTAGGGATGGTGTTTTTTCTGGCTACTCACCCGGCAAAAAGACAGGTGAGAGGTAAGTAGCCAGAGAGCAGGAGATGGTGAGAGCATGAATTGCTGTAGGCCCACACAGAGAAAAGTATCAAATAGGTCAGAATTTGTCTCAGAATAAAGGGATAGGTGAGGCCTAATGCCAGAGGACAGTTGAGGCAGAGGAAAGGTATAAAAATATGGAATGAGGCTTGCTCATGTCAGGAAATATTTCTAAGAAATTTCAGAAGGTTGACCTTTCACATTCTAAAGAGATGCTTATGGTGACATTTGCATGGTAGCTAGTTCACTCCAAAGGCTGGAAATAGGGAGAATTTAACAGTATTATAGGGAAGGGAAACAATTCAGAATTGAGGGGATATTCCCAGAAACACAGAGGCGAGATCATTTTCTGCGACTACTGATGACATTGTGAGGAAAATCCTCCCACCTCTTTGGGAAAACCACCTTACATGTGAGAACACTGGTAGCATTTCAAGTGTTTTAACATTGTGTTCCCTGGAGTGTTGTAAAGCAAAACTTACCCAATTTGACTTTCTTTTCTTTCACCTTGCCTAATCCTTTCCTTGGAAGGGCCTCTTTTATTGTGATGGGATCGGTGCGCTTAGAAAGAAGATAGTAAATAAAGAGTGTATTTTTCATTGACTACAAAGTTAATAATTTAGAATAAATATAGAAATTTAATTACCTTTCTGAAATCAGATGAATTCCTAGAGGCTGAAAAACAAAAGGGGTATATAATCAAGCAAAGGTGAAGAGGACAAAACAACTCATACATTAAACATGCCTCCACATACAGCTGAGGTCCATGGTTCAGCTGTGCTAAAAATTATGCTATCTCCTGGGTTTCTGTGCTGGCTGGTTTGGCTGACAACAATCATGTGACTAAAATATGCCAAAGGAATTTTGTGAATAAGTTTTGTGAAACATGCTGTTCATTTCACAAATCTGAGGGTATTTGTCCAATGACCATAAATAAAAGAGACAAGGGAACATATACCAATGCAAAGATTGATGGAGAATCCAAAAATCCTCTAGTGGAGAAGCAAAGAAGGTTCCTAAGAGAGTCAATGGCAAAGGTGAAGTCAAAACAAAAACAAGCCATTGAACCTAACTTATGGAAATACTATTGAAAAGATTTAATCTTTATAATTTTAAGTATGTATATATTTACTGCATTTGTCCTTTCATTTTGTTTAGTAAGGCCAAAGCTGTGTTCAGATCCCAGGGAAATGTTAGGTTCATTTCTCAACAAAGATATCTGAATGAGTCAGTTGAAATACATACTTTGACTCTGAAAGCTATGACACCTATTGTTTGTTTCTTATATTCAGGTGGGATGCTGGTTCCTCTTGTGCATCCTCTATTCCTGTATTCTCTGGTTTAAATGGATTAGATTTTCATGATCCCCTTGTGTGAGAACAGATAGTTTCCACATCTAAGAAATAAGGTTTGATTGGTTTAAACTTTTGAGACATAAAAATTTAAAAGGAAAGTTGAAATGGAAGAGCACAGCTTTATCTGATAACAATAATATATTATTACACACACAAACACATGCATATATGACAAAGATTTTGGGTATTCAAAGAGTGAACTGTATAAAGATTTCTGTTTACAAATGAGTTTGGTTTGGTTGACTTGCCAGTGTTTTAAGTGTATTCATAAAAGGCCAGGCCTATCAAAAAATTATAATTAGCTTTTGAAACATGAGGATGTAGCTCAGTAATGAAGTGAATTTCTAGAATGCCCATGGTCAAAATTTTATTTTCAGGCAAATAGGAAAGAAATACAGAAAGTAATTATGTAAGGAAAAAAGACAGGGAGGGAGGGAAGGGAGTACAAAGGAAGGAAGGAAGGAAGAGAGGAAAGAGGAGAAAGAGCAGAGCTGTCATTAAAAACCATGAATGATTCTGAAATGTAATTTTGCTCCTCAGAATGACTCAATTTAAACCACAGGAAGCAGTATGTCTTATAGGTATGGAGAAAAGATGATCATGGCTGGAATCTTTCCCCAACTTACAAGACCCTCATGATTCAAATGATGGACAAGTTACAATCTCTCACATATTGTAAAAGATAGATATACTGATAGCCCCTGAATTCCATGCTCTCAGTTTCCCCATCATTCCCTCCAAGATTACCCAGCTAACTTATTTTGTTTCTTCCACATTTCTCCTTCCCAGGAACTTTTCAAAAGCAACATCGTGATCTCTGTTCTTGATTCTTTATATTTTCCATTTTGTCTATGAATTATCCCCACTCTTTCTTTTTCTTTTCTTTTTTTTTTTTTAGTTGTAGAGGGACACATATTCTCTTTTCTTTTCTCTCTTTCTTCCTCTCTCTCTCTTTCTCTCTCTCTCTTTCTTTCTCTCTCTCTCTCTCTCTCTCTCTCTCTCTCTCTCTCTCTCTTTCTTTCTTTCTTTCTTTCTTTCTTTTGCTGAGGATAGAACCCAGTGCCTCACGCATGCCAGTCAAGCACTCTACTACTGAGCTACAACCCCAGTCCACCACTCTTTCTTAATTCCCAATTTAAGGATTAGACCTAAGAAATATAAATTCTATACTTTGAGTTCTTATCACTTGCCAAGAGACAAGATCAGAATAAAAACAAGATGTATGCAATAACTTTATTACATTTGATGTTCCAGTGGCTCTGCATTTAGTTTGGCTAAAAGGAAATCCTTTGCTGATGTCTTTACATGGTGGCCGGCAGATAGTGATTATTGGAATTACCTTACATGGAAGAAAACATAGATGTGCAGGCCAGGTAAGTCAGAGTATGCATTTTGAATTGGGTTCCCCACAGATGATCTATTAGAGTCTGAGAGTCTGGGTCTGCACTTAGTCTGCTTCTCATTTCCCTGCCTTCAAATGCCTTACAATAATAGAGCCAGGTTTCCACCCAATGATGTTCTCAAACCTGAAGGATGAGAAGAAGTCCTTTCTCCTTCATTTACTCACTGTATTCTCTCTCCTTTTCTCAATGTCTATTCTCCCTTCTCCTTTCCAAATTTTCCAAAGAATATTTTAAAAACCTATGAATTTAGGTATCAGTCCATAACAATTTGCACATTTTTCCACTTCCCATACTGCTGTGTCTGCCATCTGTGCTTCATCCCAGGTAGTGGCAAGAATGTCTATGATATAGGTATTTTTATTTTTTATTTGTTTTAATTACAATATTGTTTTATATAAATTTATGACCAGACACATGGATTTATGAACATTTGACTTAAAAAGAAAAAAAAACTTCCTTTCTTCATGATCAGTTCTTCACATGTCAATTCCTTTCTAATGACAACTCAGAAATGAGTGGTGAGAAAAAATATTAACACCTTGAGTCATTTGCACAACTGGAAACTCCCATTTTCTTTCCACATTTTGAACAGGTGGTCTTTTTATTCTGGTAAATGACTAAAATTTACCTGCCTTCATTGTTTCTTATTCCTTCATTTACTTGCTGCACTCACTCTCTCTGCCTTTCCCAATGTGTATTCACCATTATCCTTTCTACTTCACAATTTTCAACTCCCCTATGATCTATGCATGTCTTGTATAGAAACTAAGAGGGACACTCCCACTATTACCTGCTGCTGGACCTGGTCTTAAGAGAGACAACTCATTATCTTTCTCACTTTTTCATTATTACCTGTTTACTAGGTTCATTTTTCCAAGTATTAGAATAAATCAGCACTCATGTTAGAAATCAATATTCTGTCCAAAGAACTGTGTAGAGTATGTAGTTCTTACCATGGACATGTCCATCTGCTTTCTCTTTTGCTATATAATGTTTCTCTCCAGATGAGTGAGAAATGCACATCTGTGGACCACCCTCAGAAAATACCTGCAAAATAAAGGACCCCAAAGAGCTGCATGAAAACTTCACTATCACTCTTTTAGACATCACCCAAATTTTGGTCTTGAAAACAGCTAACTAAAATGTAGATAAGTACAGTCATATTTTCCACAGGGCAACCTAGAATTTGTGCTTCAGATGAAGCTAACTCTTGTCTTCCAATGGCTCCTGATTTGGTAAAAGCAAGATGGATATCATAGAAAAGGTATTCCCTGAAAATTTAATAACATGAATGCATGTATTCTAAGAGTGTAAACAAACATATATCACAACCCCACAAGATGAGAATGCATTAAATATTTAATTAAACATTCTTGAGAAATATAATTAATATTATGTTGCATTACATGTTTTAAATAACAGACTTATGAGACTCGGTGTGATAAGAGATTTGGAATTATGTGATGTTGAGCAGGAATAAGACTTTGTTGGACTTGCCTCATTTTGGTCATCACAGTCTCACAGGATCTAAGGAGCTTATAGTAAGTGTTTCACTGAGAGATAATCCAGATTAATAAAATGACAAAGTAGGGTGAAGAAATATTTCTATTGTACTGTTAGAAAGCCACACACAGGATCTGGGTAGAGTAAACAAAAAGTTCCTCTGAGAGAGAACTAAAAAGTACACCAATGAAGAAAAATGACAGCACAAAAATGTACAGCACTTCCTGACCATTTTTCAGAGCTTGAGTTATATTGGCTCCTGTGTGCATTCTGGATAAAAAAAGAGCAGCTATGGAAAAAAAGAAAACCTGGAGAGGCACTGTAGAGAGCCTCAGACCAAATGAAACCTAGAACTTTGGCTTTTAGAATAGTAAATAAATTCAAGGATTTAACCAGCTGTCCATGGGCTGGGTGTGTGAGCTATGCACATTTGAGTGTATGAGAAAAACTGGTCTGAAATTGCTGTCTGATTAGGATCTGCATGTATGTGTGTCTTTTCACTCACTCTGCCTATGATACCCAAAGAGCACCTGAGATGGGTGTGATTTTCCATGTTTATATGTAACTAAAACTGAGCCAATGGGAAGGACCATCCTTTACCATAAATGTACTCAATGACCATCACAATTAATGTTCATTAATTAAATGGTTATTTGCAAAACCACTAATTTTAACTTCTTCATCATTTTCAGGGATTAAAAAAATGGAAACCCAAATAATATTCAGAAAAACTTCTGAACGAATCACAAGGATAATATTTATCTATATATTATCCTGAATTTTAATGCTATTTTCAGATTCATAACCAGTTAAATTCTATTAGGTTTGAATATTAAATTATCACCTTTAGATTTTAAACCACTGTTATGAAAGGTAATCAAATTTGCCCATATTGACTTTCTTAAGCTAAGGAATACAGTAAGAAATCAGAAGTTTTAAAAAATATATATGAGTGAACACACCTGTGGCTGCTTACTTTTGGTGTCATCAAGACCTTCCTCCTCTTCTTCAGATGATGAGAACCAAAGTGGTTCAGCTGAAAAATGTATGTAGATTTATGTAAACTACTTAGAACATTTAGAGAGAATGACAGTCTGCCAAAAAGAAAAAGTAATTATAAGCTTGAATTTTAGGTGATATTACCTCTTTAACTGTTTATTGGTGGGGTATACTTGTGTGTACTCAGTGATTTAACCCTAGAACATTGCAACATTGCAAGAGCTCTGCCAGAGTTGTATATTTGTTTATTTTTGGAAACTGGGTCTCTCTAAAATGTTTGTTCTGGCCTGAGACTTGCCATGCTCTTGTCTCAATCTCCCAATAGCTGTGTTTAGAGGTGATCCACTGTACCCAGCAAAGAATTTTTTTCAGGGAATGTTTTTAGTGGTATAAAACTTCAACAGTCTACCTGAGGAGACACTATGTATCACCAGGTTTAAGAAAACAAGAATATCTCAAAGGTATATCCACTCAAGATGAATGAAAATTTGCCAGAATTAAATTTTAAAAAACACTATAGAAATGTGGGGATACACATAATTTGCTATTCTCTTCCCCATAACATTAACTTTTAAAAGCAACTATTCATAAGTAATCATTTCCACAGTGACTTAGACTCTTTCTAGTGTTATCAATGAATATCTTGCATATGCAATGTTTTTCTATATTACTCTAAAAAATGTGTTCTTCTGTAAGACTTAGTCTGTTCAGTCCTGCATGATTACCAATCTCCTTGTCATAAACTGTTTTTACCCCCTTGAGGTATCTCAGCATTTCAGCCACTGTTCAACTGGATATCTACCAGTTGACTTGTAAATTACTCCTTCCCCTGTCTAGTCCTTTGGCTCCTGAACTTGAGAAGACCTCTTTTACATCACCTTAGCATCAACAGTTTATTTGAACCAAGAATTAATATGTTCCCTATGAGAATAGAGTAAAAAGGTGCTAGGAATAGTGGCTTTCCTAGAGCTAGAATTCAGCAGAGACTAAAGGAATGAGGTTACCGTCAGAGGCAGAAAATGGGGAAAGCTTAAAAGGCTGTAGCTACACACAGACTGAAGCATTAAATGGGTCAGTATTTGTCTAAAAATATAGGGATTGGTGAGGAGCCATCCAGATGACAGTAAAATTAAGGGAAAGGATAAAGTGTTAGGCTTAACTCATGAAAGATTTCTGGGTAATTTTAAAAGCTGGCCTTTTATCTTCTAAAGAGGTTCATAGTCACATTTGCATTTTAGCTAGATGGCTCCTAATGCTGAAGATAGGATGAGTATGAAAAGCATATGCATGAGCAGAAATGAATAAGAAGATGGCAGGAGTGCCAAATAGAAGGAAGCACGCCAGAATGAAAAAAATGTTCTGTGAAAAATAGAGGATATATCATTTACTGGGACCAGTGTAGAATGAAGTTTCATTAAGTAATAAAGGACAAAGCTGGATCTCTGGAATAAAAGCTCTGTACTGTTACACAAGGTTTCAAATGACATGTAGAATAAAACACACCAACTGTTTAAGTTCTTTCGGTTTACCATGTAATATTTGAATTTCTCATTTTTAAAATTCTCTCAATTTGTACTCTAATTTGTAGATGTATTAGAAGTCATAATCTTTCCAAGGAATGTTTTAAATCAGGCCATCATCAAAGTGCATCTGCTTATTTTTTCTTTTTCTTTTTGGTTGTTGTTGTCTATAGTCTTTTCTTATTCTTCATTTTTGAATTCTTCTCTCCCCTTTTCTTATGTCCCAACTTTCCTCTAATTTAAGCAGGTCTGGAAATGGACCTAATAACTCATCTCCTCTAGGACAACTCCAACTTACCCTGTGGTTGCAACTTGATAAGATACACTATTTCAACTCCCATACTATTTATTATTTTCATTTCTTCCACTATTAAATCACACTAGTGCTCATGTTTTAAGCATGCATTATATCCAATGATTTTATAATGAGTGGTTCTTACCTTCTGTATGTCCATTTATACCACCTTTTTCTCTTTGATGTGCATCACCAAATGAATGACCAACACTATTCTGAGGAAGAATCTGAGAGAGAGTCATCTGGTAAAATTATATCACCAATGAATTATATGAAGATTGCCTAATCAGTATTCTAAGGAGACACCTAATTTTCCAGATTTGAAATAAATTAGATTTAAAAACTAGAGAAGTACACATTAAAAATTGAAATACTTTATATCACAGTGGTATATATACTCTGCAAATCAGCCAAATATTATATTGATTTGTCTACTAACTCTATAAAACCAGGATATAAGGACAATAGAGAACTATCAACACGAGGGCTAGGGTTGTGGATCAGTGGCAGAGTGCTTGCCATGCATGTGTGAGGAACTGGGTTCAAGTCTCAGCACTGCATATAAATGAATAAAACAAAAGTCCATTGACAGCTAAAAGAAGAGAGGGGGGAGGGGGAGAGAGAGAAAGAGAGAAAGAGAGAGAGAGAGAGAGAGAGAGAGAGAGAGAGAGAGAGGGAGAGAACTACCAATAGTACACTAACTGATGTGCATATTTCTATCAGGAAGTAACTTCATTACACTGAGCACTACTCATAAATTACTACTAAAAATAAGAGGACCTTCTACCATATATAACATATATACTATATAACATGTATAAAGTTTAAGTTGTATACACACACATATATATGTATATACACATTTGCTACACATTATTAAACATTTAAAACATTCTAATTATAAGCTTTTCCTGTTGAGACTGAATTATGTCACATCAAGTAGAAAAGAAGTCTTGTTCCCACTGTTTTATTCAGGGAAGCAAGGGCTTACAGAAATCTAAATTTCTTTTGGTGAAACTTTTACTGATGGGAAAACTAGTTTAATAAAATGATAAACTGGTTTTAAAAAAAAGTTTTCTTTCTTTTCGAATACAGTTTCCACACAAGAAAAAATTACAAAATATTATACTATGGTAAAAAACATATGTAGATGCGTACAGTGGTTACGGACTGCACCCTGAATTTGAGTCAAATCAACTAGTGTATGTTTGGCAAACCCGAATAAGGGCATGCAGTGGAGTGCAATTACAGAGAGCCAATGAACAGATTAGACCAAAAAATATGTTTTTTAGAGTAATAAAATAGTTAATAAAATAATTTAACTGCAGCAGTTTTCAGGGAAAAACTGACTAGGTGGAAGCTCTTCTCTGGTAGGCTCACATCCTCTATAATCTTTAAAAAAATGTATTTTAACTTCCAGTAATGAGTTTCATCAAGTTGGATTCTGCCTGAGATGTCAATGGAGGACAGGTGCACTGCAGATTCTTCTCAGCAGAATCAGAGTGCTTACTGAAGAAACTTCTTTACTGGGGGTCCTTTTTCTAGACTTTCTTGATGGTTGATCAGAAACCCTGGCCTTTATGTTCTTATATTTCCAGGACCCATCAAGGACATGAATTTGGCAGGTCAAGAGTCATCAACAACACAAGTCAGGCTCTATCAACAAATGAAACCGAGACACAGATCTCTAAGGAGCTCTGGAAAGCTGTAGTCATGGTTACATGGTCATCCAAGGGATACAAACTGAGGTGAGTTTCAATTAAATGTGCCTGTAGAAATTATGTAAAAAAAGACAGTCAGAATTGGTTCTGGTAAAAACAAACAAACAAACAAACAACAAAAAAAAACTTGCTGCTACCATCGACAGAGAGGAGAGCCGATCTTCAGAGTCTGGCTATCTCACTGTGCTTAGAGGCATGTGAAGGAAGAACCCCCACTTCTTCAACTGAAGCAATTATAGTCATTTCCTTGGCAATTCACCAAGGGGATTCCCTCTTTAGAAAGGTCCCATTGCTGGAACTCTGTCTTTGAGATATCAGGGTCTCCTGTATGTTATATCTCCAAGACCCAGGGACTGCCTCTATTTACTGGAATTGTGGATACCCACCCTTTTGGTCCAGATTAACAGAGATATGTTGAAAACTCTGATCAGCAGGAAGAATGGTGTGCTGGTTGGCTGCATTATAGAATGGAGGGCAGTGGGGACATCTCCCTTTCAATACTGGTGTTTTGAGATTAGTAAAAGAAAAGAAGATGAGTTGCATGTGATTTTGTGGGGCAGAACATTTTTGGAATGCTTTGAAAAGCTTGTTTCCTGCATCTCCCCCAACCAAGCACAGACCTTTATGTAGTCCATCTCTACCATGCTTAGAGGCAGTGAAACCAACCACGGAGACTTGAAGTCTTGCATGACCTTGAGCTCACTGAAAGAAGTGTGGAATTGGGATTTTCAGCACAGACTGACCCACAGGCTCCATGTCTTAAAGTTTTGTTGATAGCTCCTACTCTAACCAGAGCCCTATACTCAGGTACATAAAAAACCAATACTGTGATTGATTTACCTCTTCATATAAAAATGATTCTACAGAACTTCCTGGTAGGCACAAAGAAAACTTTTCAACATTCAAGACTCCACAACCAGTACTGACTTGTTGAGGCTATTATTGAGAAGAAACAAGTAGAACAATAGTTGCTCCCCAGAAACACCCCCAGAATGGTTAATCTTAAAAGTAGAAGTGGGGAAAGAAACTGTCTATATTTGAATTACATCAGATGAGGAAATCATACTTTTCTTGTCACTGAATCTTTAAATGACTTTTTTTTATCATTTGTTTTTCGCTTTCTAACATACATGATCTTTTGTTTAATTTTCTTTGTACTTGTTTTCTTATTTTACATTTGTATTTGCATTAATTTCATTTTTTCATTTTTTTTTCTTCTTTTTTCTGTGTATTTTTGTATTAATTTTAGAATCACTCACAACTGAATGTTGGATATTTTTTATTCTTACCACTTCTTCATTGGTTACCTGAGTTGTAGAGATCATTTTTAAAAGTTTTTGCTTTGGTCTTAAGCCAACATGTGCTTAGCTTCTAACTTTTAGATATTACTGGAGGCTATTCTTTCCTCTTAAATTACTTTGGATTAGTGGTCCCAGCACGTTTGTCAATGAGTTGGGGCTTTGAAAATAGAACATACACTCAGTTTGGGGAATATCTGAAGGGAAATCTGCTGAAGAAAATGGCCCACATCTAAGAGAATAGAAATCTATTTGAATATCTGCACAAACCTCTGTATATTAAAACAAGAAAATGAGAGTGCAAGGCACTAACACATTGCCCAAAGTGTTTAAATCCCTAATAACTTACTACACATACATTGATGTGTAGGACAGCAAAGAATTCAAACAATTTATTATGAAAACAATTTCAGAAATTAAAGGACTAAAACAAGAATTAATGAAGGAAATCCAAGTTTTGAAAGAATATCCTC
This sequence comes from Callospermophilus lateralis, assembly GCF_048772815.1. NCBI lineage: Eukaryota > Metazoa > Chordata > Mammalia > Rodentia > Sciuridae > Callospermophilus > Callospermophilus lateralis. The sequence continues at coordinate 11,091,033 of NW_027514398.1, forward strand.
ACAATGAAATAAGAGTTTGTGGGGAAAAAAGGCCAGAAAATTTGGAAATAATAAGTTTATTAAATCAAATAAAAGTCAAAATGAGAAGTACTGAAAATATACTACATCAGGTAGATGGAAGAATGTTAAGTCTTGAAGACAAGGTGGATGATGTAGAACTTTCCTAATGTAATAAAAATGAGAGACTTTAAAAAGAGAAAAAAAGTGTGTAACATTCGATTGGATAGAGAGAAATGATGGGAGGGGAGGGGAGAGAAAGGGGGGATACGAAAGGCAGCAGAATAGAATAGACATTATGATTGCTGTATGTATATAGGTGACTCTATGACCAGTGCGATTCTGCAATCTCTACCATCAGAAAAATGAGAAATTATACCCCAATTGATTCAAATGTTTGAATTACCAAGATCATTGTAATGTCATATGTACCTAATAAAATGTAATAATAAAAATAAATAAATAAATATCATGTATTGTGTCTGAGGAAAAAAAAAAGAATATCAACGTTTTCTAGGGCAACTTTAAAAGACCAATTGAGATTAAGGTCTTGAAGGAAGGAATGTATAGACAAACTAATGGCATAGAAACATATTCAATGAACTTGTACCAGAAAAAAAAAATTTAATTGTGGAAATAAGAACATCAGAAAGCATTTAGAAGGCCAAATAGACATGGCCAAAAAAGAAACTGTCTACATTATATTTTGGTTAAAATGGCAAAATTCAGAACAAAGAAAGATTTTTACAAATTCAAGAGAGAAGCACCAAGTTATTGGTAAATGGCAATGCATCTGGATAACTCTAAGGGCCAGCAGGACATGTAATAATATATTTCAAGCATTAAAATAGAAATATTACAGTGGCACCCCCTCCTCCACAAACCCATCTTCAATAAGCTTCCCCAGAGACCCTCACCACAATTGTTCTTGTTTACAATGTATTAGCTAAGATCGCTACAAAATGACTCAAATGTTGTTATACATCCTATTTTCTGTTGATCTGCTCTGTCTTGAAAAAACTGAATTTATCCCTGGACTTAATGAATGTACTCTGCTTTTGTGGTATAATCTGTAAAATCCCTGACAGTTCTAAGAAATGAGACAATAGGTAACTTCTGAGAACTCACAGAAAAAAAAAAAAACTTTCATGTAGACCCCTGCAAAATGGATACTTCCAGGCTCCCATTTCCACACCACCGGGTATAAAGCTCAACAAATGTCTAGACTCAGCATTCATAGAGAGAATTTTTTTCAGGTGAAAGCCCCCTCTGGACAAGCTGCAGACAATAAACCTGCATTTTGCTAATTCTTCTGTTGTCCAGTCTTATCTGTCTTACCTCAGTACTGCCAGCCTACATTGTTATCTACATCAAAGTTATTCTTCAGAAATAAACACCTTTCAAGACAAGAATAAACTAAAATAAACTATGACAACTAACCTGCCAGTGTAGAAGATTCACTATGGAATTCTATATACACAAGAAGAAGATTAAAATAAATCATGGGAGAATATAAAAGAATAAATGTAACTAGAAGAGTGGATAAGCAAATAGGAACAAAGAGTGAACCCTATATTATAAAGAAACACACTTCATTAACATTGGATTCACATCGAGTTAATTATCAACTCAAAAGACATAGATAAAAATACTCAATTAACAAACAAGACCCAAATGTATGTTGTCTACAAGAAACACAGCCTGACATGCAATGATGTTCACAGAATAAAACTGAAAGAATAGAGAGATATTCCATGTAAATGGAAGCCAAAAAAAAGTAGTAGCTATTTGCAAATTTGATAAAGGTGACTTTAAACAACAATTACTCAAAGTTAGCAAAGAAGGTCACAACCTACAGCTAAAGGGAAAAATCCAACAACAAGAAAAATGGCTGTAAATATTTATACGTGAGTGGTAGTGCAACCAATTTTATAAAATAATCACTATTCATCCTAAAGGGACAGAAGGACCCAATAAAAACAGAAGTGTGGGTGACATTAATACTAATCACCAGTGACTGGTGAGGTGGACAAACTTTCCTATATATTCAATATAGAAAACTTTCAATAACTTTCCTATATATCACTTTTACTTTTTATCATGACAACATAATATTTGTCTACGCACTATTTCATCTGACAAGAACAGAACTCATAATTTGTTAGCAAAAAAAAAACTTTCTTTATAATAGATCATATATTAGGATACAATGCTTGTCTTAGTAAATACAAAAACAAAATAATTCCATTTATCCCTTATCACATCACAATGGATTGCTATTAGAAAACAATACATGCAGCCTTTTTAACAAGTGGGTCTGGGAAAAAAATACCCAAACTCATGAAGAGGAAAATCAACTCGAGTGTGGATCAAAGATTTAGGAATTACCCAAGAAACTCTACAGCTGCTAGATAAAATTGTAAGCTGAACTTTTCAACATATTATCACAATCATCAATTGTCCTAATAAAACTCCTAAAGCATAAGACATAAAACCAAGAATCAATAAGTAGGATGGCATAAAGTTAAAAACTTCTGAATACTAAAGGAAACAAATAAGAGCATGAAGACAGAGGCTGCAGAAATGGAGATCTTTGCCACCTGATCCACAAATGTGGGTTAATATTCAAAATATATAAAGAACTCAAAAAACTTATCACAAACAATTAATAACTCACAGAATAAATTGAAAAACACTAAAGGTGTCTTTCTAAAAAGAATTACAATTGAACAATAAATATATTTTAAAAAGTTCAACATCTCCAGCAGTTTGGAAATACAAATAAAAACTACATTGAGATTTTATCTCACTCTCTTCAGAATGGCAATTATCAAAAACACAAATAATTGTAAATGTTGATGAGGATGCAGAAGAAAGGTACACCCAACTCTTCCATTGCTTGGTATAGATTCAAAAGATTTAAAATCAGCATATTTTAGGGATGTAGCCACATCAGAGTTTATGGCAGCACAATTCAAAATAGAAAGGCTATCAAATGAAGCCTAGTTGCCAATCAACAGACTAATGTATAAAGACAATGTGGCATATATATATATATATATATATATATATATATATATATATATATATATATATATATATATATAAAATGAAGCTCTACTCAGTAAGTCATCAATTGAAAGAAATAATGGCATTGGTTAGTAAATGAATGGAACTGGAAAATGTCCCACTAAGAGAAAGTAAATATCCTGCTCAGACTCAAAAAGTCAAAGGCTGAATATTTTCCCTTCTATTAAGAAGGTAGATAATGGGGCTGGGGATGTGGCTCAAGTGGTAGCGTGCTCGCCTGGCATGCATGCAGCCCGTGTTCGATTCTCAGCACCACATACAAACAAAGATGTTGTGTCCGCCGATAACTAAAAAATAAATATTAAAAAAATCCTCTCTCTCCTCTCTCACTCTCTCTTTAAAAAAAAAAGAAGGTAGATAAAAATAAAGGGAAAATGGGGGGTTCCCTAAAAATAGAAGAGGTCAGTGGAGTCGAGGAGGAGATTAGGAGGTATGGAGGGACTGCTAGAGGAAGTGTGGTGAAATGAATCTGAAAAAATTTTCCTTTGTACATTTAAGAATATATCACACTGAATTTGACCTTTATATCCATGATGTACTAATTGAAACAACTACAAATAAATACAAGAAAGAACAGTGGAGTAGAATTGGAAAATTGTATACCATGCTTGTATGATTATTTAAAAATGAAGCTCAATATTATATGTGAAATGATGATCTAATTAATAAAAAGAAGCAAACAGGGAGTAAAACTATAGAAATTGCATGGACACTTGAACAATGAATAATACAGTTGGGTCACTAATAAAATTAGGGGAAGGAAGTTTTAAATAAACCTGAGAACCACATGAGAATAAAAACACAACATCTATACATTTACGGGTTAAAGTAAAAGCAGATCTTTTTTGTTGTTTGTTTTTTTCTTTTATTGAGACATTTATATATATATGAGATAGTGGGGTTCATTATTACGTATACAGAAATGCATATAACATATTTAGACAAATTTTACTGCCCAGTACATTTTCTATCCCTTCTGATATCCCTCCACTAATCCACCCAAAGCAGTTGTATGAGGGCAGTTTATATTAAGGGCTACCTCCACTTAAAAATCTAAGATATTTAAATTTAAAAATCTCATGATGCATCCCAAGTTCTAAGAAAAACTTCAGTAAATGAGTTCTAAAACCAATACAAGAAAAGAATTAATTAAAGTCAGAGCCAAAATTATAAAATAGATAATTTTTTTAAAAGACATAGTAATAATGAAACAAATAGTTCGTTGTTAAAATGGTAATTTGGCCTTGGAAGATACAGATGAATAAAGCTAGAAACAAAAAGGGAAATATTAAAACAGATATCACTGAAATTCAGAAGTTCTCTAGAGACTATTAGAAAATTTATATTTCAATGAATGGGAAAAATTTAGACTATTTTAAAGAATAAAATTGAAAGATAAATAAATCTAAGTGATATTAATGAAATATGTCATAAAATGTTGAATCAAATAGATAGAGAAAAACATAGCTCAATAATAAGCAAGAAGGTTGAAGCAATAATAAAAAGCCTTATGGACCAGAAGTTCAGAGGTGAATACATGGCTAAATTTTATCAGATATTTAAAGAAGAACTGATATTAATCCCCCATTACATTTAAGAGCAAAGGAAAGATGGTTCCAAAACAATTCTGCAAAGTATTACCCTGACTGGAAAAGTGAATATTGGACAGAACAAGGAAAAAACTAGATATCAATAGACTTGAGAAACATAGTATAAAAATTCTCATAAAATCTTTGCAAACCACATTCAACAACACATTACAAAAACAACATACATATCAGGCATAGTGGTATAGGTGTATACTCTCAGAAAAGCATCAGGTTGTTTGAGGAACACTGTAATTTCAAAGCCAGCCTGGGAAACTTAGTGAGATCTGTTATCAAAGTGAACAATAAAAGGTGCTGGGGATGTGGCTCCTTCGTACCATGCTCCTGGTTTGAGACTCTAGTCACATACAAAAAAAAAAAAAAAAAATTGATAAAAGCTGATTTTGCTCCAAGATGATTCAATACATGCAAATCAATAAAATTAATATGCCACATATAGAATCAAGAGCAAAATTACATGATCTTTTAAGAAGCTGCAGGAAAATCCTTTGACAAATTCAATGGCCCTTATGACAAGCCCTGAGAGATTAGAAATAGGAGAATTTTATTAAAAGATAATAAAGACCAAGTATATCAAATCCAAAGCCAATAGTAAAATGAAGAAGAACATTTTCTCTAGAATCAAGAAACACACAAGGATGTTCATTGCCACCAATCTCACTAATTACAGTACTTAAAATTTAGAAAAAAAGAAATAAAAAGGATTTAAATAGGAAAGTTAAAATGTTAAATTATTTCTATATGCAAATGATGTAGTCCTATTCTTAGAAACCATAAATAATATATTATGAAAATTCTACTTTGATGAATGAATTCATCAGAGTAACAGGATACAAAATAAACATATAAAAATAAACTGTCTATATACCATAGCAAACCTAGAGAGAATAAAGTAAGAGTAATAGCTCATTCAAATAACTTTAAAAATAGCTAGGAATAACCCTAAACAAGAAAGTGAATGACCTCTTCAAGTAAAATTACACATTGATGAAAAGGAAAATAAGAAAACAATAGGAAGTAAAAAGATCTGCTATGTTCATAGATAAGCAGTATTAATATTGTGAAAATGGGCATAGTACCATAAATGAGTTATAGATTCCATGTATTCCCATTCAAATTCAAATGGTATTGTTCGCAGAAATGGGGGGAAAATAACAACTTCTAAATTTGTATGGAAGAAAAACAAACATACAAAAAAATACTTAGACAAAGTGTTACTGATCATAAGATAAACAATGGATAAACTACAATGCCCAATTTCAAAATATAAAACAGAGCCATAGTAATAAAAACCATGGTCCTGGTGTAAAGAAAGACCCATAGACCAATGGATAGAAGTCAGACAGCAAACCCACACAGGTACAGTCATGTGATACTAGGCAAAGACACCAAAAACATATTTTGGAGAAAATATGACATTTTAGAAATAGTGTTGGAAAAACTAGATAACCATATGTAAAAGAAGAAGCCTAGATGCCTATTTTCTAACACTATACAAGAGTTTATTCAGAAAGAACTAAAGACATATGTACCAGACTAGAAGGTTTACAAATGCTAGAAGAAAATATATGGAAAATACTTCAGTATGTAGGCAATAACTTCCTGAATAGAGCCCCCTACAGCTCAGAAAATAAGAGCAACAATGGATAAGAGAGGGTGCATCAAACTGAAAAATTCCTGCATAGTAAGTGAAACACAAAACCGTAAGAAGTGGTAGCCTCCAGAAATGGAGAAAAGCTTTGACAGCTCTCTTCTGACAGAGGATTAATATCCTAAAAATATTAATGCAAATATATTAACACCAGAAAAAACAAAAACCTTTTCATTAAAGAGCAAATGCACAGCTAGTTCTCAAAATAAGAGATACAAATGGCCAACACTTCAGGGAAAAAAAAACCCATAATACCTTTATCAATCGGAAATATGCAAATCAAAACAATATCAAGATCCCATTTCCACTATTCAAAAAAGCAATCATCAAGAAGGCAAATAATACTGGGAAGATGAGTAGAAAAATCTCTTATATGGGAATGGCAGGAACATAAATTACTATATCCCTATGGAAATTCATATGAAGGCTACTCAAAAACTAAACATAGAACTACTTTATTATTCAAATATACTACTCAGTACTTACCAGAAAATATTAAAGTCAGCATATTTTAGAGATATACATATGCCCATCTTTGCTATGACACTATTAATAATAGGCAAATTATAAAATCAGGCTAGATGCTAGTTAATAAAAGAATGGATAAAGAAAATGTGGTATATATACACAAAGAAGATTTCTATGCATAGAGAACAACAAAACTAAGTTAATTTTAGGAAAATGTATAAAATAGGGAAGCATAATGTTAAATAATATAAGCCAGTCTCAGGAAACAAGTATCATATATTTCTCTCACATGGAAAAGTAGAGGTGGAAATGTTCAACATAAAAATAGATGAATAATAATTTTTATCCATTAGCATACATAAAATTGGGAGTATGGAGGAAGGAATGTTAAAGATAGCATTAGGGGAGTATATTTGGTCTATATGTATGTAAAAATATGCCACTGTGAAAATTCTGTTTAATTAATGTGTATCAATTTTTAAAACCTGATCATCTTTTTTTAATTTTTAAAAGTTCATTTATTTTTTATTTATCATGTTCACTACCACTATTACTCATTTGTTTGGATTTGTATTTTTTAATAGCAGTACTATTTATATATGCATATATATTTATTTTATTGATTTCTTTTTAGTTATATGTGACAATAGAGTCCATTTTTATATAATCCAACAAGCACTGACCATCAACATATTAAGTCTATATTAATTGTTACTAAATATAAATTACTTGAAGCTTTAATAGGAACAGAAGCAAAGAAAAGAATGATTTCTTAAGCATCTAAAATATGCCACATTTATTTGTTTATTTTTCTATTCATTATAATAACAAATGATTGTGATTGTAATCCCAAACCCTGCTTCCTAGTCATTCAAGGATGTCAAGAGTAAATAATAGACAAATATAACACATTATTCTATTAACATTTCTATGTTTGGCCTAATATTGAGTTGCTGCTCTTTTTAATTTCAATATTTCTTATTTTAAGTATCAGCCATCTTGACTCTCTTATTCAATCTGGACACTTGACTTTACCTTCATAAATGAATTCTTTGTATGCATCCACTTTTCTCAGCTTCATATTCATAAAGCTGTTCTTTTTCCTTCTTTTCTATTTCTTTCCTCCCATAAGGGCACACTGAAGAATTGTTTATTCCCACCACTTTCTGGCAATGTTAATTCTGTACATATACCTCACCTGTTGCTCTCCTTGTTTTCTACTATAACCATGTAGCCATATTTCTTTCTAGCATGTTTTTCTTCCTGGAAGATGATATGTTAAAAAATGGAAAGATTTTTTTTAACACATTACCTTTGATTCAGGTGATGGAATTGAAAGACAATCATTCTTTATTCTGATTGCCTGCACAAGTGTGGTTTCAAGTATTTCCTTCTTTTGACTCGAAGGTTTACTCTTGTCAGGTAAATTTCCACTCTTTTGGTTCCCAGTGTCATATTTTACTTCTGACAATAAAAACAAAATAAAGAGTATATAAAAATTCTGTAATTTAAAGTCAATAAGCAGCACAATTTCAGGCAGTCTTCACATTGCTTACCATCCTTCATGGATTGTCTGGAAGCTTCAATAAATTCTCCTCCTTTTTCTGGGATGTTCTAGGAAGAAAAAAAATCAAGGGATAATAAGAACCAAAGATGACAAAATAGTTATTATTCTCCACTACTATAGGATACAACAGAATAAGCATTCTGATGTATACTTATTCCAAACTAAAGGCACCAGGGAAATTCCAAATTCTATAAAAATTAATTTAGGCATGAGTATTTTAAGTCATGTAAGAATGATTTAAAAACCACAGTAATGAAAACTGATCCTTGAAATAATCCTTGAATAAATATATTTCCTCTACAGTTAGAAAGCTGTTTCTAATGCAATTTGTCTTTCACTATGTATTTCACAGCCCATTGTTACTTCCAGCCCCCACGATCCTCAAGTACTTGAGAGAATAGTGAACAAAAAGCATTTTTTTAAAAAAAATCAACATAATTCTTTGAAATGGATTCTTAGCAAATATTCATATAAAATATAAGAAAAAATATAGCTTAATTTTCAGCAGTAACATCTTAAAACACAAAATTCAGAGCAAGAACATGAGGTTTTTTACAAAAGATCACGTTACCTTAATATGAGCTTCATAGCTGCCCCCAACCATTGCAAACAAGGAATCATCTGAGTGTGATTTTTTGATAGATCTTTAAAGCAAAAATGTGTAACAAAAATGGTGAATAGTTTTCTTTTTAAAATAAACTCTGTTTAATTTAAGGTATAACTTATTAAATGGTATTTCTTGATTGATATAATTAAAATATAACCTCCAATTTAAAAAAATAGCTTGTATTCACCTCTTTGTGACTCTACTGCTGTGAACCTATAAAATATTCAATATAGATATTGAGGCACTCTTAGTTCCAATTCAGAGCAATAGTCAATACATGAGCAGAAACAGATAATAATTTGTTCTTGCAAATTGCCTGTCTTGAAGGCTGAATTTAAAACCCAAGTAATGGCTGATATTTTTTTTTTTCACCTGAACTGAAACAAACCTCTGGTAACACAAGACAAGATAACAAGAGGCACAGTTCTCTCTCATGGATATCCAGGAGTCAAATACTAAGCAATGTTGTTTTACAGGATGGAAATTACCAATAATAATACACTATTTATTCCCTCTACCCACAAATAATGCACAGAGTTCTCTGGGAACTTTAAAAATTATTGAAAGTTAAAAATATATGTTATTTAGAATACCTTTGTCAGAAACATTGAAATAAATTATAAAATTGATTTTTCCTGTATAGGTCTCACTTTATTCAGGTCCTCATAAACTAGCAAGCCCTTTAAAACCTTTCCAGGAACTCAGACACTCAGGGGGAAAGACTTCCAGAAAAGCAGAATCTTGGTATTTGTACCTCTGTTTCCCTAGCTATTATGTAAATATCCTCCTTCCTCTGGGAATCCATTTCCCAGTCACTCATCTGCAAAACTCAGTGGCAGTCTCTAAACTTGAAATCTACATCCCTTGAATATTCAGATTCCTGACACAGGTTAAACTAACTGGAGTCTCAATCATTGGCCTGTCTGAATACCTTTCCAAATACTCAACTGAAGCTTTTAAATAACTTTCCCTGTCAATCACTCCTTTGCCCAGCACTACATGTACATTTTAAGGACATCAGCAATTTGGAAAGAAAGTAAAGGTGAATGAAAACCTGTTTTGTGCCACAGATCCATGTATTCTAACAATTTCCACAGTCTGTTTCACTAGTCTCTAATCCATTCTTGTATCACAGAGATGAAAACAGGCAAAATACAAGCTATTAAGACTTCCTCTAAATTTTGTGTTAATATGCCATTATAGAGAGCTTTTAATATTCTGTGTTCTTCATTCCTGTTTTGTGCTCATCAAACTAATCATAAACCCTAAGATTTTGGTCTCTTTTTAAAAATGCTTATTCCTACCCAACACAGTGTTGTTACTCTTGGTGAATACTTATATAGCCCTTTCCTTCACTAGTTAAATTTTGATCCTCTACCACTATGTTCACTTAAAAATTCTAGTCTTGTCCTCTTTAGTTGGGTTCTTATAGTCAATCTTCAATCTATTATTTTAAAAAAAATCACCTTAAAAATGATAAGCAGAAAATGTACTGAGCTCAGAATTAAGAAACTGGAGTTTAAATCTCATTGTTGTCATTGTTTGTATCCAGAAAACTCCCTTTAATATATTTAAGTTTAAGGTACATCCTCAAAACTATCATTTGGCTGGCATGTAGAACACATGCTGAAAGACTAGTAGGTTTCTAAAATTCCTTAAAATTCTGAAATTTCTAAACTTTTGATCTGTCAAAATAAAAAAAAAAATATTCAATTGACAAAACAGAAACACAAAGAGAACAAAACAGAAAATACAAATAGAAATTAAATAAAAGGTTATAGTCATAAAAAAAGAAAAAAAAGTATAAAATTAAAAGTCTTCATAAAATTGTTAGGGGTAGTAATTGAAGAGAAACTAACTGGAAAATCAGGAAGTAGAGAAATAAGAATGTCCTCTAAGGATTAATATAAGTAATACAACATTGTCTAAAAAGTGTTATTCTTAACTTCCAGTAAAATAATTTCTCTACAGCACTTGCCTGATCTTCTTGTTTATTAGAAAACATGAGGCCATAGCTCTGTGAGATTTTCCACAAAAGCTTTTGATATATTAAAAAAAAAAACCTGAATACTAGTTTGAACTGTCAATATCAGGACAAAATCTTGGATGATAACCTGGCTTATCAGGTAAAATATAAATCAGAATTAACACACAACTGCCTTTGACTTTCTAAATTGATGATACGCAATTTGAAAGTTAAAATGTGAATATATATGTTATTTAGAATACATTTGTCAGACACATTGAAATAAATTATAAAATTGATTTTTCCTGTATAGGTCCCACTTGGTATCAACCTGTACAATGGAACAACACAATGGAGTTGTCATCTAGGTAATACTACAGCCTAAACACAGGCCTGAAACTTATTAATTACACAAATATTAAACAAATAGTCAACCTCTATGAATGACAGCTCTTTATTAGTAATTAACAGATTATAATAGCACAGATACTTTCAAAGTGCTTATAAAACAACTTCAGGAAACAAGTGTTAACTGAATGTGGTGGTGTCTGTCCCACACTAGAATACTCAACAAATTCTTCTACCTTCACTCTCCACTTGGTTAATAGACATTTTTTATTTAAAATCTATAAATTCATACCTTCTTAATGAGTCATCTTTAGGACTTTCTTTCACTATTAAATAAAACAGTAAAATATATAATTAATCAAAAACAGAAATATAAAATATAAAATTTTACAACTCTGACTTTTTGTTATAAAATGTTCCTCCAGACAAAGACTCGGAGAAATTTTTAGAATTAATATTAATTGTATTTCTGACAGGTAAGTGATGAATGCATTAACAACACCTATGTCTCCCACTTTGTACTTATCAAATGCAAGGAAGAAACAACAGGAATTATAAAAGTTTGATACTTAAAAGTAAATCATTGGTCCCATAATCATAATCCTTAATAAAAGTTGCAAAAATGAAAAAAAAACATTATCGTTGTCAAATAAAGTAGCATAAATATGTAAGTGTCAAACAAGGAGAGACATGATGGTGAATTAGCCGGAAGTGGATTTCCTCACAGATCCACAATATGGGACTCAGAGAGTGAGAAAACTGCTTCTCTGTGAGGTGGGAGATAAAAGCATGCCACTGATACTCAATACTCAATATTGAACAGAGAGACCTTGAAAACTGGGGAATTTGGGGTATATCAGAAAAAGATGAGAAACAGAGCTGGAGCTTAGGATCTTGATGTGAGTGGGGGAAATCAGTACATTAAGACAAAAAAGGACTGCAAAGTGATGTAGACAAGGGGCTAGGGTTGTGGCTCAGTGGTAGAGTATTTGCCTAGCATGCATGAGGCACTGGTTTCAATCCATGTAAAATAAAATAAAGATACTGTGTCTACCTAAAACTAATTATATATATATAAGAAAAGTGCTGCAGACAGTCTTGGAATGCAGAATGTGGGACCAGAAGGTCAAGCTAGTCTACTCATTAAACTGTGGCATGAAAGTCATCACCGGTCTGCCTGGAATGTACAGAGAGTTTAAGCTGGAGACATATTTAAACATCTGCACCAATTCAGACTGAGAATTTAGATCCATGTGTTGGGGCTCAGTCCGATATATAAATCTGACAGACACCATCCACAAGACATAAACTGAGCCTAGCAAATCAGGAGAATTTCTGGCATGTACAGTATTTCTCCTGGGGGTAATACTAGTCAGATAGGCCAAAGAGAGCCTGTCCCCCTCTCTTCCCTTGACATAGCTGTGCCCAAGACCAGTGGCAGTTGCTTCAAAATCTCAATGAGCAGAAGTGATGGACCTTGGTGCTTGAGGGCAGACCTAAGGAGGTAAGAAAGAACAGTACCCTGAAAAAACAGTACTGGTAAAGCCTGGCTTCCCTGTCCCATGAATGTAGCCCTGGGGAGAAAAGTAGAGTAAAGTCCTAGGTGTGCATTGATTTATTTATGCCCAGTAACTACCCATGAAATGAAACACATGGGGCAAAGACAGGAACTCACTGCCTCCCCTGAGAACATATTGTAGAACCTAGCATGACCTATACCCTGGGCATGGAGCTGACAACACCTTTCACAGCCCCCCATACCATACCATGGAGAATGGAAACTGATAGATGGAAAGACACTTTGGAAGAGACAGCAAGCACATACTTTCAGTAACAATCCTGTTTTTTTTTTAACTTTTTAGTTTTAGTATGTGTACTGATGGATACATGAAGGACATTCATACACTTGTACATATTTGTTCATGCTTTCTCATTTGTACTATCCTGAAACATAGTTATTTTTCCTTACTCTGTTGTTAAGGGTTAAAGTTTTCAATTAGCCTGTTTTGGATTGAGTTTGTGTTCTGTTTCAAATCTTTTATTTCTTTTTGTTTCTATTTCTTTTCTCTTACAAACAGTCAAATTCCATTATTCTCACTTTACTCTTTATTTCTTTTACTTGTTTTTCCTTCTTCCTCATTAACAATACATCGTATATCACTTTGTTCTGCCCTACTCACATCCTGAAACTGCTAATCCTTTTTTATCACCATTGCTTTTTTCTTCATAATGAACTCTATTTTTAATTTCTCCCAGAACTCTTGGTTTATAAAACTCCACACACCACCACTAATGCTAAAGCAACAATTAATACAATTGAAGCTATAGAAAACACCTACTCTTTTATTTTATGAAAGATATAAGTCATGATTACTTACTGTCGTTACTGATATAAATTGATACAGTCACTTTGTGTGAATATAAAAATTAAGTATGCAATTTAGTTCTCTATTTTTTATGCACAGCTAGTTGCAATTATTTGGCTCCCCCCGCAACCTGTGAGCCACAAGATATCTACAGGATCACTAGAAATGCACAGAATAGAAGTTCTGTTGCTAGAGATCCATTTTGATACATGAATAGACACACAAACAATATGAACAAGAAAGGGAACAAAGCATCACAAACAAACCAGACTGTCTCAAAATCAGATTCCACAAAAACTACAGTGAAGAAAATATCAGAGAAGGAATTTTGAAAGTTTATATTACAACTGATCTATGAGATAAAAGATAATGTAAAAAGTAAAATCACAGAGAAGACACAAGAAGTAAAATATCAAGAAGGAAATAGAAGTTCTAAAGAAAAACCATTCAGAAATTTTCAAAATTCAGAAATCAATAAACCAAATTATAAATGCAATGCAAAGCATCACCAATACACTAGATGACTTATAGGACAAATATTCAGGTAATAAAGAAGTAGTGCATAATCTTGAAAATAAAGTTCATCATGGAGAAAAGATGTTACCAAACCATGAACAGAATTTAAATATATATATATGGGATAATAAGAAAAGGCCAAATTTAAGATTCACTGTGATAGATGAAGGTATTGAATTTCAAAACAAAAAATGAACAATCTTTTCAATGAAATAACTGAACATTTCCAAAATCTTAAGAATGAAATGAAAAATCAAACACAGAAGGTATATACAACTCCAAATATATAGAATTACAACACTCCTAGCCACAATAGTATGAAAATGCCTAACACACAGAATAAGTATAGAATTTTACTTATAATAGAATTTTAAAACCTGATAGTGAAAAATGATTGGTCATATTCAGAGGCAAACTGATCCAGATCTCAGCTGATTTTTCAAAGACCCTTAAAGCTAGGAGGTCTTGAAATAATATATACTAAACTCTGAAAGAAAACAGATTCTGCATAGAATACTAAATTATATCAGATTTTAATATGAGATAAAACTTCCTATTATGGAAGTTTTTGTTTATTTGTCTATTTTGTTTATTATAACAAAAGTTAAAAAAATCACAACTAGAAAGCTGGCATTATAAAACCCAATAAATATTTTATTAAGAAAAAATAAAATATACAAATAAAAAACATACAGAAACTAAAACTAACAGAATAGTTTATCAAAGTAGAATCTATTTCAACTTGATAACTAGAAATGAACCAAAATAACAGGAAACATAAGTCAACTCTCAATAATAACACTGAATGTTAATGGACTCAACTCATCAACAGATATACACTGGCAGATTGAATTGGAAAAAAAAAGAACCCAACAATAGCCTGTCTCCAAGAGACTCACCTCTTAGAAAAATATATACACAGACTAACTGTGAATGGATGGGGAAAACATATCATTCACATGGATGTTATAAACAAGATGTATCTATTTTCACATCTGACATAATGGACTTTGAGAAAAAGTTCATCAGAACAGAAAAAAAATTCCATTTTCATACTGCTTAGTAGAGTAATACAACAGAAAGAAATAATAGTGGTAAACATATATGCTCCAAACTATGAAGCATCTAAGTAATCAAAGAGTTCCTTCTCAATATCAATAATCAAGCAGATCACAACACAATAATATTGGGAACTTTAAGATGTGTCTCTCATCACTAGAAAGATCATACCAACAAAAATTAAATATAGAACTAAAATTATAATAAATAACTTGGACTTAACAGAAATGCACAGAATATTTTACTCATCAATGACTGAATACATTTTCTTCTTAGCTGCAAAGGGAACATTTTCCAAAATAGACCATATTTTAGTACATAAAGCAACATTTCACAAATACCAAAAATAGTGCTAATACCTTGAACTCTGTCAGACCATAATGGAATAAAACTAGAAATCAACAAGATGAAAAATTTTTAAAAAAACTAACACTAGGAGACTAAATTCACTATTGAATAATGAAGAGATAGATGAACAAATCAGAGTTTAAATAAAAAAAAAAATTAAATGTAAATGAGAATAGTGATACAATATATAAAAACCCTTGGGACACTATGAAGGCAGTTCTAAGAGAAATTTTTATAGCATTGAGCCCATACATTAAAAGAATAGAAGGTTACTGAGTAAAATAATCTAATATTATATCTTAAGGACCTAGAGAAAAACACGAAAATCAGCAAAATAAAGGAAATAATAAAAATCAAGGATGAAATTGATAAAATCAAGATGTAAAAACTGAAAAAGAAATGAATCAAAAATTTTTTAAATGAACAAAATTGATAAATATTAACAAAGCTATCAGAGAAAAATGAAAAGTACCAAAACCTCTGATGAAAATGGAAATATCAGCACAGATACCACTCAAACAGAGCATAAATAGAAGCTATTTTTCAAAATCTATACCCCAATAAGCTAGAAATTCTAAAAGACATCAGTAAATTCCAGGAGACATGAGCTACCCAAATTTAACCAGAAGTATATAGAAAATTTAAAGATATCAATTTCAAATAATGAGAATAAAAAAGTCATCAAGACCCTATCAACAAAGAAAAGCCTAGGACCAGATGGATGCTCAGCCAATTTCTACCAAACCTTTAAAGAAGAAACAATACCAATCCTCCTCAAATTATTTCATGAAATTGAAAAAGAGGGAATTCTTCAAATTCATTAAATGAAGCCTATCTCACACTGATACTAAGTTCAGACAAAGATTCATGAAAAAAAAGAAAAATTCAGACTAATATCCTTTATGAACATAGATGCAAAAATCCTCAATAAAATACTGCTAAATCTTATACAAAAATAGATTTTAAAAAATAGTGCACATGACCAAGTAAGTTTCATCCCAGGAATGCAACACTGATTCAACAAATGGAAATCAATAAATGTAATTCATCACACAAATAGATACAGAGATGAGAACGCTTAAGTATCAAAATAGATGCAGCATCTATTTTTTACATAATACCTTATCCATTCATGCTTTAAACACTAGAAAAAACAGGAATGAAGGAATCATACCTCAACATTGTAAAAGCTATACATGACACACTGAAAGACAACATAATTATAAATGGAGAACAACTACAGAATTTCTTCTAAAAACTGCAATGTGACAGGGATGCCCACTTTCACTACTTCTATTAGTACACAATGCAAGTCTTAGCAAATACAAAATGTAGAGATAATACTCTGCAATCTATTGGATCATAAATGAATAAAACTCCAGAAGACCAAATTCATGACTGAATGATAAATAGAGAGCTGAACAAATCAGGTCCTTTAATCTCTTGCCAGAGAATTTGGCAAAGGAATGTAATTAAAAGGATATGAATAGGAAAGGAAGGGCTAAAACGAGCACTGTTTGAAGAAAACATGATTCTATATTAAGAAAATCCCCTCAAAAAAATACTCACTAGAAAGATTCTAGAACACAAATGAATTCATCAAATTGCAGGATACAAAAGTACCTGTTTCTATACTCCAATAAAAGATGAGCTAAACAAGAAATTAGGAAAATTATCCTATTCAAAATAGCATAAAAAACACTTGGGAAACAATCTAACAAAAAAGGTAAAAGACCTCTACAATGAAAAGAATGAACACTCAAGAAATAAATTGAGGAAGGTCCTAGGATATGGAAAGACTTTCCATGTTCTTGGATAGGCAGAATTAATATTGTCAAAATTACCATACTACCAAAAGTGCTATAAAATTTCAATGCAACTCCCTTCCAGAGCCCAGAGATGTTCTTCACAGAAACAGGAAAAGCAATAATGAAATTTACTTAGATAAACAAGAGAGGCAGAATACCCAAAACAATACCTAGCAAGAAAAATGAAGCAGGAGGTATCAAAATATCAGACTTCAAATTACATTACAGAGCTATAAAGACAAAACCAGTATGGCATTGGCAACAAAACAGGTAAGACCACCAATGAAACAGAAGACAGAGACAAACCCACATAAATATAATTACCTCATACTAGACAAAGGCATAAATATCATATACTGGTGCAAAGATAGCCTCTTCTACAAATGGTGCTGAGAAAATTCATATGTAGGAGAATTAAATTGAACACTAATCCTCCCACCATGCACAAAAACTCAACTCAAAGTGGATCAATTACTTAGGTATTAGACCAGAATCCCTGCACCATATAGAAGAATACGTAGGCCCAAAACTCCAACATATCAGCTCAGGAATTGACTTATTATTAAAATCTCTAAAACACAAGAAGTTGTTGGTGGGCCTGACCTTGGATCTACATGGAGGAATGCTCAACTTTCTCATTGTGCAGCAGGGATGTCCTAACATACAACACTATGTTTTGGAAGAGAGTGTTGTCAGAACACTGGCAAGCACCATTTACCCGCTCCTTTGACAAGAAATTACTCCCCAGTTGGTACAAGGCAGTTGCTAGACTCTTGGTGGCAGGACTCCCATAATATTATGTTTTGTATCCCCTGTGGTCTATCATGACTGCTGTATGTAAATTGGAACATAGACACTATGAAAGCTAGTTTTGCTGCATAATATAGCAGAAACAATTATCTGCAACTGTCTTTGGAGGGATTTCTGTATGCCCTCAAGCTCCCAAGAGTAGATGCTGAAAGGGCAGGCCCCTCAACAAAAAGTAAAATCAATTTTCAATGAATGGTGCTCCATCAAACTAAAAAGCTTCTTCACGGCAAAGAGAAAAACCCAGAACATGAAAAGAGAGCCAACACAATAGGAAAAAATACCTTTGCCACCTGCACCTCAGAAAACACATTAAATTCCAGGATAGATAAAGAAATAATAATAACAACAACAACAACAAAAACAAAAACAGCTTAAAACTAATAATAACACCATCACCAACCACCACCCATTTAATAAATGAGCAAAGAAATTCAACAGGCACTTCACAGAAGAAATACAGATGGTCAACAAATGTATGAAAAAAACACATCTACAGAAATTAGAGAAAAGCAGTAAACAGATCAGAGACAGAAATCTTACAAAGACATTCCAGTGTAGGAGACAGCAAATATGCTCATCTCTTACTTCCAGCTACTTTTTCTATCTTATGTGTGGTACAACCAAAACTTTACTTCCCCTAGGGACAAAAGTGTTGAAAGATGACAACCTTCAGAGTTTATACACTCTTATCCATTCCACATGGTGATAGGGAAATATAGAAAGAAGCACTAGGGAGGTAGCAGCAAGTTGTTATGTAGAAATAGCTGATATGATAAAATATTTAAATAGGCTATGAACTCACTCATGCTTTCAGAATGAGCCAAACATTGTCTCTCCATATAGAAGAAATTCTTTCCCACTTCATTAGAACTATAAAGCAAAACAAAACAATACAACATCAACAAACAAGGCATTTACTCTGAGAGAATCTCCTGGTAGGGCAGAGGAAAGAGCTAAGTGGTAATGTATTGCATAGAATGAAGGAGCTCTGGCTTCGATCCCAACAGTGAAATAAATAATGATGATGATGCTGACAATGATGGTGATGATGATGTTGATGATGTGGAGGAGGAGGAGTACAAAAGACTTGTACTGTTAAAATTATATAGACTGAGTTTATATTCACCATTCAAAATAAGAGGAGTATTTCAATTCATGCATTCTATTCACATTCTAGTCTTATTTCACATGGCAAGGTAGATGTGAAAGACCTTTTGATGGCATTTTTATAAACTATGACTTTGTTAAGAAGTATTTTTTAGTTGTAGTTGGACACAATTTCTTTATTTTATTTATTTTTATGTGGTGCTAAGGATCAAATCCAGTGTTATCATGTGCTAAGAGAGCACTATACTACTGAGCCACAACCCCAGGCCAAACTATTATTTATTGAGACTTTTAAATTCCATAAAGAAGAGTTTATCTGATCCCAGGAGACCAGGATGGTCCATTTAGTACTGTGTTATACAATATGATGTCAATTTTCTCAATCCTACTCATAAGTGGAAGATGTTTATAGACTCCACACTTCTTCAGCATGCAATCTATATGCCCTCATGTCCTATACTGATGTAAAAAAGTACTAAAAGTGGAAGACAACAGCTTTAAATGTAGCCCACTCACAGAGAATGTGCCTCAATTTCATGATGTTATGGGTTCAATCACTGACACCACAAAAGCACTGAGATCTATTTTTTTTTCAAATATATTTTCCCTTTCCTATTTAATTGTTACCTGAATGATTTATGGACATTTATACATATTCATAATTCTTTTTCTCATTTGTAGTTTTTTTGGTACTGGGGATTGACCTTGGGGATATTCAACAACTGAGCCACATCCCATCCCTGCTTTGTATTTTATTGAGAGAAAGGGTCTCACTGTGTTGCTTAGCACCTAGCCATTGCTGAGGCTGGCTTTGAACTCACAATTCTCCTGTCTCCGCCTCCAAAGCTGCTGGGATTATAGGTTTGTACCACTGAACCCAGAGATTTCTAGCATTATTGAAGCAACTTATTTTTCATAGGTCAATATTTTGACCTACCAATAAAGAAAAGTCCACAACTAGATAAATTCTCTGGCAATTCCTACCAAACCCTTAAAGAAGAACTAACACCAATACTCCTCAAATTATTCCATGAAATAGAAAAGGATGAAACACTTCCAAACTCAGTCTATGAAGGAAGAATAACCCTGATACCAAAACCAGACAGAGATACATCAAAGAAATAAATTGGACAAATATGCCCGATGAACATACATGCATCAACTCTTAATGAAATACTGAAAAAAAATACATATAAAAACATTTTAAAAACATAGTGCACCATGATCAAGTGGGGTTCATCTCAGGGACACAAGGTTGGTTCAACCTATGGAAATCAAAACAGAATTCATTAATAGACTTAAAAAACATAATTATCTCAATAGTTGAAGAAAGAGCATTTGACAGAATACAGCATTCATTCATGTTCAAAATGGTAAAAAAACTAGGGATAATACAAAGGTCACTGAACATTTTATTTTATTTTTAAAGAAAGAGTGAGAGAGAGCGAGAAAAAAGGAGAGAGAGAGAATTTTAACATTTTATTTTTTCAGTATTTGGCGGACACAACATTTTTGTCTGTATGTGGTGCTGAGGATCGAACCGGGCCGCACGCATGCCAGGCGAGCGCGCTACCACTTGAGCCACATCCCCAGCCCGTCACTGAACATTTTAAAAGCTCTATACCAAAAAACCCAAGACTAACATGATTCCAAATGGAAAACATGAAACGTTCTTTCTAAAAACTAGAAAAAGACAAGGGTGCCCTCTTTCTCCACTTCTAGTCAACATATGAATATTGAAATTCTAACCAGGGCAGTTTGGAAAAAGAGATTAAAGGGATATTAATATGAAAAGAAGAGCTCAAAAATATCCCTATTTGCTGACAACAATATTTTATATGTAGAAGACACAAAACTACAAAACAAAATTTTTAAAACTCATAACCACACTCAGCATAGTACCAGGATATAGAATTAACACTCATGAATCAATTATGATCCTGTAACCAAATTATGCATCAGCTGATGAATCACAATGGATTCAAAAAAATTTAAAAAATAAAATAATCAGGAAACAATCTAACAAGTGAAAGACCTCTATTATGCAAATTACCAAACACTAAAGAAAGAAATTTAGGAAGACCGTAGAAGATGGAATATTTCAAATGTTCATGGATTGGCAGAATTAATGTTACCAAAATTGACATACTACAAAAATGCTATAATTTTAATGCAACTCCTATTAAAATGTCAATGATATTTCACAAAGAAATCGAAAAAGCAGTCATAAAATTCACTTGGAAAAACAAGAGGCACAAAATATTCAAAACAATCCTTAGTGAAAAAAAAGTGAAGGAGACAGCAGACATCACAAGATCCGATCTCAAATTATACTATAGTGCTACAAAAATGGCATGTGGCAGAATGTGGCAGAATCAAATTGAACCCCTATCCCTATCCCTACACAAAACTCAAACCTACAAAATGAGAGAAAATCTTTACCACCTGCACCTCAGAACATTAGTCTTCTGGATATATAAAGAATTCAAAACAAACCAGCACAGGAGGTTGAGGATCAAATGTTCAAATCCAGCTTCAACAATGGTGAGGCACTGAGCAACTCTATGTCTAAATAAAATGCAAAACAGAGCTGGGTATGGGGCTCAGTGTAAGAGAACTAGCCTTGCAGACGTAAGACCATGGGTTTAACCTTCAGCAATACGTAAAAATAAATAAATAAATAAATAATAAACAAGTAAATAAGTAAACTGTGTCCATCTACAACAAAAATAATAAAAATGAAATAAAAATAAAAATAAAACACAGGGCTGGGGATGTGGCTCAATGGTTGAATGCCCCTGAGTTGAATCCCCACTACTTGCCCCCATGAAAAAAAAATCAAAAAACTTAACACACACACACACAAACACACACAAACACACAACCCAATATAGTTAATATTCTCTTCTAGTGGTCATAAGATGTCAATAAATGTGCAAAGGAACTGAAACCGGTAGTTCACAGAACAAGAAATACAATTGGTGAGCAAATATATTTTTAAATGCTCAATATCCAACCAGCAGTGTATGAGGGTACCCTTTTCCCACATCCTCACCAGCACTTGTTGTTTGTCTTCATCATGGCTGCCATTCTTACTGGAGTGTGATAGTATCTTAGGGTAGTTTTAATTTGCATTTCTCTGATTGCTAGAGATGGTGAGCATTTTTTCATATATTTGTTGATTGATTGTATATCCTCTTCTGAGAAGTGTCTGTTCAGGTCCTAGGCCCATTTGTTGATTGGCTTATTTGTGTGTGTGTGTGTGTGTGTGTGTGTGTGTGTGTGTGTGTGTTTGGCTTTCTGAGTTCTTTGTATACCCTAGAGATTAGAGCTCTATCTGATGTGTGAGGGGTAAAAATTTGTTCCCAGGATGTAGGCTCCCTATTCACCTCACATATTATTTCTCTTCCTGAGAAAAAAACTTTTTAATTTGAATTCATCCCATTTGTTAATTCTTGGTTTTAACTCTTGTGCTGTAGGCATCTTATTAAGGAAGTTGGGGCCTAGCCCCACATGAGGAAGATTAGAGCCTACATTTTCTTCCATTAGATGCAGAATCCCTGGTTCCTAGACCCTTGATCCATTTTGAGTTAACTTTTGTTCATGGTGAGAGATAGGGATTCAATTTCATTTTGTTGCATATGGATTTCTAGTTTTACCAACACCATTTGTTGAGGATGCTCTCTTTTCTCCAGTGCATGCTTTTAGCACCTTTGTCTAATATAAGGTAGTTGTAGTTTTGTGGGTTAGGCTCTATGTCCTCTATCCTGTACCATTGGTCCACCAGCCTGTTTTGGTGCCAGTACCATGCTGTTTTTGTTACTATTGCTCAGTATTATGGTTTAAGATCTGGTATAGTGATACCATCTGTTTCACTCTTCCTGCTTAGAACTGCTTTTGCTATTCTGGGTCTCTTATATTTCCAGATGAATTTCATAATTGCTTTTTCTATTTCTGTGAGTAATGTCATTGGGATTTTGATCAGAATTGCACTGCTGGTGGGATTAGAAATTGGTGCAGCCAATTTGGAAAGTTGTATAGAGATTCCTTGGAAAACTGGGAATGTAATTACCATTTGAACCAGCTATTCCTCTTCTAGGACTATACTTAAAAGACCTAAAAACAGCATACTACAGGGAGTCAGCCACATCAATGTTTATAGTAGCACAATTCACAATAACTAGACTGTAGAGCCAACCTAGATGCTCTTCAATGGATGAATGGATAAAAATATGTAGCATATATACATAATGGAATATTACTCAGCACTAAAAAATAATAAGATGATGGCATTTGCAGGGAAAAGAATGGCATTAGAGCAGATTATGCTAAGTGAATTTAGCCAGTCCCCAAAAAACAAATGCCAAATGTCTTCTCTGATATAAGGGGGGTGACTCAAAATGGGGAAGAGAGGAAGAGCATGGGAAGAAGATTACCAATACAGAGGGAAGAGGGGTGGGAGGGAAAAGGAGGGAGAAAGGGAATTGCAGGGATGGTGGATTGAGAGCCTCTAATTGTTATACAAAATACATGTATGAAGATGTGAGAAAAAAAAAGAATAGTGCTACCTTAGATTAAGAAGAGAGAAGTGATGGGAGGGAAGAGGAGACGTTGGAAAGATAGGAAGGATAGTAGAATGAAATAGACATTATTATTATTGGTGTATATATGTGAATGCATTATCAATGTGAATCTACAATCTGTATACTCACAAAAATGAGATATTGTATCTCATGTGGTTCAAATGTATGATATGTCAAGGTCATTGTACTGTCATATGTAACTAAAAAAATAAAAAATTAAGAAGGAATTGTAGTGCAAAAAAGTACATCTAAAATGGCATAAATTGACATAAACATACTTTATAGTCAGAGATAAAATTGTGCTTTATATGTGTAATAAGGATTATAGTACATTCCACTATTATCATGCACTTAAAAAATTATAAAATCAATAAAAAGTAGAAAAAAACACAAAAATGCTCAATTTCTCTAGAAATTAGAAAATGCAAATTAAAACCTCATTGATATTCCATTCTTGGTCCAGTCAAAATAGCAACTATCAAGAAAAGAAGTAACAATAAATGCTGGAGAGAATGTGAGAAAAAAAGTTACACTCATACTTTGCTAGTGAGACTGCAAATTGGTGCAAGTACTCTGGAAAACAGTATGGAGATTCCTCTGAAAATTTGGAATGGAAACACCATTCAACTAGTTATCACCCCAGTTGAATCTTGATTTTATTTGTTGCAATTCAGAAGTCTTGTTGAGGAAATCAGTTTCTAAGTTGACATGATGGAGAGTTGGGCATGTATATATATATATATATATATATATATATATATATATATATATACACACACACACACACACACACACACACACACACATACATACATACCTGTATATATCCAAATGACTTTAAATCAATATACTACAGCCACATAAATGTCTACAGCAGCCCAATTCACAATAGTTAAGCTAAGGAAACAACCTAGGTGAGCTTCAACAGATGAAAGGTTAAAGAAAATGTGCTACATATACACAATGGAGTATTTCTTATCCATAAAGAAGAATGAAATTTATGGCATTTGCTGGTAAATGGATGGAACTTGAGAATATTATACTTAGTGAAATAAGCCAATACCAAAAAAAAAACAAAGGCCAAAAGTTCTCTCTGATCCTAAATAGAATCAGATGTAGCCCATGTATGTAAAAAATACACTGTACTGTCATACATATCTGAAAAAAATAAAATAAAACCTGGTGCTGAAATAAAATTAAAAATAAGAACAGAGATAAAAAGCTTTAACCTAACACACATTTAGTAATGGAAAGAGATGACTAAAATTCAGTGGTCTGGACACACTAAAGCAAGACTAGAAATAAATGAAGAAACTCTTACAGAATTATGCGAGTTTGAGATCTTCATTTATGCAGGTTCTCAGCCTAGGTATCTCCCATATATTTGCAGACACTAAATTATTGACAAGTATGGAGGAACCACCACAGAAAATGCATTTCAGATACTCTACTGCCTATATCACTATTTCACTAACATGACTCCACTGACAAAGAAAGTTGTTACTTAACACTGCAAGCTATCACCACTCAGGAGTAAAAGAGAAGACACAGGAAACTACAATAGAGACACCATTTGGAAAATAATTCAACATCACACATTTAACCAATAACATAAGACACATCATCCAGGGAAAACAGTTTCCTAAGCAGACACTCAAATAAATGTGGAAAAGATATATATCCCTGAAGACGTACACATTTCAATATAGAAATATAAGAAAGATAAAAAGCAAGGTAGCATGACTGTTTCATAGTTAATAACCCTAGAAACTATTTCCAAACATAATGCAATATACAAAAATGCCAGAATAAATTTCAAAAAAATGCTAAAATAGTGAATTAATTCAAAGATGAAGCAAAGAAAAACTGAGTAGATTAAGGAAAACAATGCAGGGCATAAAAGAACAATTCAATACAGATTCTGAAAAAGAATCAATTTGAAATCTTGGAAATAAAGAGCTCAATACTTCAAAGAAATATATCCAGATAAAGTTAGACCCATAGACTAGATCAAGTGAAAGAAAAAAATACCAGAGCTTGAAGTTGATGATGAAATATCACATTCAGACAATATCAACCACAATCAAAATAATATTAAACAAATTACAAAACCACTAGACACAATTCATAGACTATTTTATGAATCACTGGTACACATAAAGGAGAAGAGGTACAGGCTACAGGCAATGAAAGCTTTCTCAGTGAATAAAAGAAACTATTTCTTATATCTTGTGAAAGTTATGGACAGTCAGGTATAAGATTTTAGGATACCAAATGGACATGGCCTGAAAAGAACTTCTCCAAATCATAGTCTATAAAATTACCAAAGGTACACTGAAAGCTATAATAAGGGCCAAAGCAATTATAAACACATGAGAAAAATATTAGATTTCTGAGTAGAAATTTTAAGGCCCAGGAAATGGTATATTTCAAACCCCAAATAAAAATGTTAAAAAGAGAAACAAAGACAATAATTGTAAAATGGATGGAAAGGGTTGTCAACATGTTAAGGTGAAAAAATCAGGAACAAACCCCAATTATCACATTCTCTCCTTAACATGTAGAATCTGGGAAGAAAGTAAGAATTACTAGAAAATGATGGAGGGAAACATTAGGGAAGAGGGTAGGTAACTGGGGATGAAAAAGGGAGTAGAGGGGAAAATGGAAGTACAGAGAGTGGTCAGGATTCAAGTATTGTATATGTGTGTATAGAAATATCACTGTGAAATTCATAATGTAGGAACTCAATAGGAGCTGATATTAACAGTTGACAAGAACACCTGGTTTTATAACAAGTCCAATCTGCTATCATGTGACCATATACAAAACAGAATGTATAATTTAAAAATATTCTTAATTCTGCAAAGACATAAAATTTCAGGGTCAAAATTAATGTAAAATTTCTTCAGACAATATCATTTAGATGATAAATTTCTTATAGTTAATTATTAAGATATCCTGGATTCTGTATGAGCAAGAAAGATATAAAAAATATGAATGGAATTTGATCATTATTTTTTTCCACTCTTCTTTTGTTGATCAAACTTTCTTACTCTTATTTTCACAGGGCATGAACACCAAGAGTAACTCATTTTTTTAAGTCTTACCTGGATTGAAATTTACTGATGTTCTAGATTGTGCTTTCATGTATTGAAGAATTAAATTCCTGTTTCTATATTTGAAAAAAGTAATAAAATTGGTACTTTAATACTCATATGAAAACACTAACCAAATATAATTCAATACTTAATAATAATTTAGATCTAGTATCAGTACTTTTTCATATGCTCTCCTAATCTGTATGCCCTATAAACATTTTGTTAACTTGAAAATTATTTATACAATGTTTGTTCTTTTCTGTTTTTTGAGATGGTATTTCATGATGATGATCAGGCTGATCTTAAATACCCAGGCTCAAGCAATTGTCCTGCCTCAGGCTCTTAAGTAGCTGGAGTAAATGCATGTGTCACTGCACACATAATTAAAGAAAAAAAAAGATGAAACAATCATGAATTGAGAACAAGACAGGTAAATATATTAACTAGTGTAGCTTGAACTCAGAAAATGTCCTGTCTCTGTAAAAAATAGTTTTTTTATTCTTGCACAACTTTTTTCTCTTAGGCTTAAGGCCTTCTAAAAAATAAGGGTTGTATCACTTTAGTTCACCAGGTTGTTATGGAGATTTACTAAGATAATATTGAAACATGTTAAACAAAATAGTAAAATAATGGCATACTTAACTACTTACAATCTCAACTAGAACTAATGTGTATTTTTCATAGGTTCTAATATTCAAAAGTTAAAATTATTTTAAAAAATGCCTGAGTCCTAATTTTCATGATCAATTGGGCTCTTCTTTGTGCTTTATAACTCAGAGAAAATCAACAATTAATTTATAACTCTATTTCTAAATATCTTCTTAAATTAGAGAATATAATCATCCCCTTCTGTGAGACTAATCAATAATAACAAAGGCAAGAAATTAACAGATTCCAAAAACTTGGACTACTACTATTTCTTCTCTACCTAGTTGAACAGAATCAGCAGAGAAGTGTAGCTACATTTCCATGTTGATCTCCAACTGACTTGGAACACAAAATTTTCTTCAACACAATGGATACTGAGGAGTCATGATGGGGCTTAGCTCTCCTAGATTCAATGAATCTGCTTAATCTATTCCTTTTGAGGCAGACCTTAATAAATGCTGAAAACTTTAGACAGCGATTCCAACAGATTGGAAATTGTCCATTACTTGGGAAAATTACTAGAAGTGCCAATCTAAAGTTGGCACTCACCATGGAAAACAGTGAGGTGGAACCCTCTGCAGTCAAAGGAAATCTATTTCAAGGGATGGAAGGATTTGGGGCACAGATCTGTTAGCCAAGATGAAAGAAAACTCTGATCTCTTCCAGAGATTACTTGAAGCTTTACTTGAAGCTTTCTAATAGATTTGAATGATTTTATTTTTATGACAGAAAAGACAAAGTCCTAAAAGGATAATGCACCACACAAAGGGTAAGGCTAATATGGAGATTCCACATAAGGTTCCTAAAGGGGGGACAGGGTCAGAGTGCTTAGTATTTGTTGGCCAAAGCTAGAGGCCAAGCTGTCAAAGCAGAGTGCTTCTGCTTGGAAACAACTGTTGAATAAAAAAGCATGAGTGCATGAGAACCAAAAAGATTGTTGTAACTATTGAGTCTAAGTGTAGGGTTACCATGAAGACAGGGATTGGATCAGTCAGGGTATTTTGAAATAAAAGCTATTCACTACCAGACTGCAGAGCCAGGTCTGGCAGAAACACCACAGCAACAGAACTGACAGAGACAAAGGAATAATTTAAAAATCTATTTATTTTCCTCCATCTGACTACAGAATTATGTTCCTTACACTTCAAAGATATCATTAGGTCCTTGATAAATTAAAGGGGGATGGTAGAATAGCTAACTTCAGCTAAACAGGGAATTTCAAGACCCAAATTGCAAATTATAAAATCATAGGTGTGATACTATCTGTACATATGAGAAGGGGTTATGCTTGAAATGAATTGGATAATGCTGGAAACCCTAAGAATAAAGGTTTACAAAGTCCTAAGATATTCGCTAGTGGTGTATCTCAGTGGTAGGAAAATTTCCCAGCATGCATGAGAAGAAAAAGAAAGGAGAAGGGGAAGAGAGAGGAGAGAACAAACCTTGAAGGTGACTCATGCACACATCACTACTAATTTTTTTTAAATAACTAATCCATTTTAATTATGTATATATGACAGTAGAGTGCAATTTGATTCATTTGACACAATTGCAACAACTTTCATTTCTGATTTCACAAGATGTACCATTGCACCATATATGCAGTCATACCTGTACCAAGGTAATAATGTCTATCTCACTCCACCATCTTTCTTGCCTCCATTACCCCTCCCGTTCCTTCTCTTTGCCCAATCAAAGTATCATCACTGTTTCTTGCCTAGACTTTGAAGGGTTTCTGACTAATGAACTGTCCTAACTCACTACGGTTCCATACATAGTTATGCTATGAAATCTCACCTCATATATAAGATGCAACAGGTGTAACTATTGTGGATATACATCTAATGTTGATTAGTATTGTAATATAAATACTTACGCAGTATTTCCACTAGCAATGGCATAAGACAAGGCAATCTCTCCGCAATTATCTGAAGCAGACACATTAACACCACAATGAAGAAGCAGCTCAGCTATTTGTGTTGATTTATGTTCCACAGCCAACATGAGGGCTGTTCTAAAATAAGAGAGATAACTTCAAATTTAGGTATTTTAATAAGTTTAGTTAAAAAGCCATTGTAATACATTTTACCAATTTGACATCTATCTTTACATACACTAACAGACACATACATCTTGGAAGATCAAATCTTTATCTTTCTAAATCATTTGTAAGTCTATAAGGAAAACAAACACATAAAAAATAAATCACGTGTCCCAAAAGGGGAGATTTACAAACTTAAAATCCTTCAATGAACATTAATTATGATGAGGTCATTCATCTGGAGTTGGCAAAGATTTCAATGAATAAAGCTCCATTTCTTTCTTAGGGTGATGTAATATATTGTAACTCACAGTCAGCCAAAGATCAAGGAGTAAAAAAGGTATTTGCAGGTATAACATAGTAACAGGAGCACTGGTGATAATAATAATAATTTTTGCTTCAGTCCTTCACTCTGAGAAGCATTTGCCAGGCATTGAAATCAATGCTACATGTATAATCTTGCAAACAGATTTCAAGCATATGTTACACTCTTTTTCATTATAAATGTTCAAAATTTGTTAAGACTAATTAGATGTCATTTAGGAAAAATCTGAAATCAATATTCTACAAATTAAGTAATTTAAATCAAATAGTCATATAAAGGAAAAAATAATTTTCAATATTTATTTATACTCAACACAGCATTTCCAAAAGAAAACTATACCAGGAGAAGATGAAATATTTCAGAAAATTTAAAAAGTTCAATACTGAATAAAAGCACAAACTAAAAGTCTATATTTTACAAAACATGAAAACTCTAGCTAACATAATGTGATCAACAAAATCAAATAGTAATCATCAGCCAATAATTATAAGGGCATATGAATCATACTACATACTCTTATTTATGTTGCTCAGTTTGAATAATTGCTTTTCTTCTTAATTTTAGTTTATGTTCAAAAATTTCACTCTATTCCAATAATTATGTCATTCCCATTAATTTAATATTTTTAACTTGAGTGATTTTACTACAATATTAACATTTTTCCAAAAACATATAAAGTACTATACCTTCCGTTATCATCAACTGCATGAATGTTTGCTTTATTCTTAATAAAAAATTCTACCATCATCTGTCTGTTTTTCTTTATGGCGAGTAAAAGTGGTGTTTGGCCCCTCTGAAAAACAACAAATATAGTTTATTCACAAAATTACTACTTTTCAACTGAAGGTAACCTTACAAAATAGTGTATGAACATAAGCATATAATAATAATGTAAATTACGAGTAGCCACTCTCTTCCCTTCCCATTCTGCTTCCATACATGCTGCTCTTTCATTTTTAGATGCCTCTCCTCTGCCTAGAGTGGCCACATGAACTCCAGCATTTCTAAAACTGCTTCATACATTTACTGTTTCCATGGATCTTTGCCGCTGTCAAGCATTCATCATGGCATCTTGGAGTTATGTAACATGCACCCTCCTCAACCAAGAGCATCTTGAGGACATTAACTGTATTTTATATCCCAATATCCCCATTCTTTAATACATATTAGTAAAGGATATAAGTATTATATTTCATTAACAAGCCAAATTCTCAATTCACTAGTAGGGTGTATCAATCATATTCTGAAGAACGTCTACTTTTCCAGAAATACCAAACTGCATAGAAAAGATTCCTTGTTTTACTGTTAGAGAAAATTTACACAACTGTGCATGGTATGTCCAGTAGTACAGAAATAGCCTTACCATTGCTTAACACCTACTTGACATCGATTTTTCATTGTAGATATAAACATGTGGACAATTGAAGTTACAGGAATATATTTCTGAGAGCTTTCCAGCAACATGGAAGTTTTCTCCATGTTATACAAGTCCACTTGATTCTTTTTTATTTATGAAATCAGAATCCCAGATTCCAATGTAAGGAATTTCTGCTTAAAATTGATAGTCTGAGTATGTTGCTTTTTCATAATTGTTCCTGTGTCTTCTGTTATTATAAGATGAAAGATATTTATCTTACATGTCAGAAAGTTCAATACAAAAATATATTATTTTTATGCAACTGGAAAATTTTTTTCCAACTAATCCACTGAGATGGGATTAACAAAGAGAAATAACCAACTCAAAAAAAAAAAAAAAACTAACACAGAGCTGGGATTATGGCTCAGTGGTAGAGCACTCACATAGCACATGTGAGGCCCTGGGTTTAATTCTCAGCAGCACATAAAATAAATAAAATCAATGTATTGTGTCCAATAATAATTAAAATATAAATATTTTTAAAAACTCCAAACAAACAAAAAAACCACCCAGTCAATAACTGAGCAAAAGAACTAAACAGAAATTTCTCAAAAGAAACACAAATGTCCAAACTATATATGAAAAAGTCTTCTACATCTCTAGCAATTATGTTAATGCAAATAAAAACTACACCAAGACTTTATCTTACTCCAGCCACAATGGTAATTATCAAGAACATGAACATTAATATATACTGGTAAGAATGTGGGGCTGGGGATGTTGCTCAAGCGGTAGCACGCTCGCCAGGCATGCATGTGGCCCGGGTTCCTGTTGGTGGGACTACATACTATTAAAACCACCCGTGGAAAACAGTTTGGAGATTCCCCAAAATCTAAGAAGGGAACCACAACATGAAACAGCTATCCCATGCCTCAGTATTTTCCCAAAATTAGTAAAACAAAATTTTACGTGTAACTGTATATTAATGCAGTCACATGTGTGTTTACAGTAACACAATTCACAACAGGTAAATTATGAAATTAACCCAAGTGCCTGTGAATGGATGAGAGGATTAAGAAATTGTGGTGCACATACATACAACGGAGTATTACTCAGCCATAAAAATGCATTATGTCATTTGTTGGTAAATGAGTTGGTATCCAAGAATATCATGCTAAGTGAAATAAGTCAAATAAGAAACTCAAAGGTCAAATGTTTCATATGTGGAAGCTGGAGTTAATTAAAGAAAAAGAAATGAAGAACAGAATATCAAAAGATGTAAAGAAGATCATTAGTGTAGAAAAAGAAGATTGAGAGGCACAGAGAGAATGAAAAAGGGAAGGCAATGAAGAAGGAAATCTTTAAAATTCATATTATATGCAAACATAAATATACCACAGGGAATTCCACCCTTATGTATATGTAAAAAGAATCAACCAAATATAAATAAATAGGTGAAAGGAGGTCCAGGAGAATAGGAGGGGGAGAATGGAGGAGGAGGGGTAGACAGATGGAAAAGAGGGAATCAAGGACTCAACTGGAATTCCATGCATTAAGATTTTGGGGGAATGAATTCAACTACTATGTAAAACTATAAACTCTTAATAAAAATAACATTGAAAATGTATTCTCACTTGTAATGACAATCCTGGTAACATAATGCTTGCTTATTTTCCAAAATTCTTTTTACTCTCATCCACTTTAATTGCTACTTAAAGTTACTTATAATTTTAGGCAAAATTTAATTCAGAAATTTTGTGTATCATCAAGATTTATGTTGATCTACACAGATTACTTGTAGCATCATGAAAGATACTAAATATTAGCATTTTAAGGAACAAAGCTGAAGACTGATACATAGTACAGCTGGCGAAATCCATGAGTTATCTACTTCTAGCAATAATTTATCCATTCTAGCAATGAGTGACCTAATCAGCCTTTCAAAAATTCCAGTGGGAACATGATTTTTATAGTATATATATAGAAAACTATTTAACTGCCAATCTCTAATTTCAAAAATTTAATCCCATTTGAAAGAGATTCATAATATATTATGTAGTCCATATTCTTATATATCAGTAGAAACCACCATGAAAGCTTTATCACACTATATTAAAAAAGAGGAGTTATAACCTCATTTATAGAGGTAAAGTAGGTGATTGGAGTAAGTGCTGCAGTTGCCAGTAGCAAACTGAAGAACATGTGTGCCCAGCATGTGGGAACAAACCATACACACCACACCGCACAGTACTATGGCTCAAGGGGACCGCATCAGGTTATTTCACAGAAGCTTGAAGTTCAGAATTCTGCATCAACTGATGGAGACAAACTAAGTACACACATGAGCTACAAAATAAGGAGGAAGAATACGAGGAGAACTTCCAACATTTGCTAGTATTTTAATAAAAAGAAAATTTGCCTATAATCAGTATTTTTAACATGCATTACTGTTAATTTTAAGAAACATTTTAAATATTTTGAAAATAATGGTGATTAATGTATATACCGTGTTTTTGGCTTCAATATCTGCATTGGATGAAAGCAGTTTTGTTGCTATTAATGTGTTCCTATAAAAGATAACATAGTGGAGCGGAGTTTCACCCTTGTTGTTGTGAACATTTGGATTGGCACCATGTTCTAGAAGAATAATTGCACATTCCTCTTCCTCATATTGTAGGGCCTGTTGGTTTTAACCAAGAAATAGATTGTAAATTTTGGAAATCCAAGAAAAATATTTCACGTTTTACTCATTAGTTATAGCTAAATGGCATTAACCAATTTTTCTTCTAAGCATTTCATCAAATTCATTTCCTGCAAAACCACTGGCTATATCTACCTTCATCAATGGTGTGTTGCCATCACTGTCACACAAGTCGATACTACATTTCCTCTTCACTAGAAGAGCCACCACTGCTGGATTGCCATAGGCACAGGCATAATGTAGAGGGGTTCTGTGCAAATAAGAAGCTTTATTAGGAATTCATAAGGTACCTTTTGAAATATACTACTATTTATGCAATTATAAACATTAAAAAGCTCATAATTCCTCTATTTTCTTATGAAGAAGGTACACTATTTAGTAGCTGTCATTACTTATTTTATTAATGAATGATCAGCCTACGCCACTGACATTTTCTTCTTATTTCTTGTTTCTGATACTGCTGGGGATTGCCCCCTGGGTTACTGAACTACTGAGTCATATCCTAAGAACATTTTTATTATATAAACAATTTTGATGCAGGGTCTCACTAAGTTGCCCACTGTGGTCTTAAACTTCCAATGCTCTTGCTTCAGCATCTTAAGTCACTGGAATCATGGGTATGTGCAACTGTGCCTGGTTCCATTGATTTTACTTATTTTTGTTTGCTTTGTTTTCATATTGCTGGGGATGGAACTCAGGCCTGAAACATTCTAGGTAAGGAAGGGCTCTACCACAGAACCACATCCCCAGAGCAGAGTAGCCCACTTGCCTAGAAAGAAGATGGACTTGAGATTTTGCTCATCTTCAGTTTGAATTCTACTTTAGGCTCTGTGATGTACGAGTTATCCCACAGTCTTACTCTCCCTCAATTTCCTAAAAAGTAAGGATTAAAATTTTGAGTATCTCCCTGGATACTACCAGGATGCTTAATGGAGAATCTATGTAAAACATCTGAAGAGTTTGTAGCACAAGCAACAGCTCCATAATTGGTAGCTATTGTAATCAATATTATTGCTTTTTATCAACTAAGAGTATTTCAATTAATAACTTAGTAGTATTGTAGTGATTTTTAAAAATATATTTTAAAAACTATGTATTTCAATGAGTCTAAGATGATTTTTTTTCTTATCATTTTAACAACACTGACAATGGAATCCCACCAATAATTTGGGCTGCATTACAACTATAATTGGCAGCATTTAATTTTTTCTTCATAAACAAAATAAAGAACCATCATAATTCATGGTGCCTTACCTTAAGTGAAATGTGAGACAAACAATAGATTTATGGCAGTTCTCATGACATGGATGGCATTTAAATTCAGTTTTAAAAGTATGAAAGGTAAAGTAGGCTAAATAACAACAGTAAAAGGCCAAACCAAAAGCAAACTTAATGCCAAAGGAAAAAGAACCTAAATGAATTAGTATGGTTAAATTAATTCAGTATTTATATATATGGGATTTATATATGAATCAGGTATTTTCAATGTTCTGTATTTAATACTGTCTTAATTTTTCACAA
This sequence comes from Callospermophilus lateralis, assembly GCF_048772815.1. NCBI lineage: Eukaryota > Metazoa > Chordata > Mammalia > Rodentia > Sciuridae > Callospermophilus > Callospermophilus lateralis. The sequence goes on from NW_027514398.1 coordinate 11,126,622, forward strand.
GGGATGTTTACAATTTCTTACCTCCATGAATGCATGATAGAAAAGGGGGAAGAACTGTTTCATTTGAAATTGAGTCCTATCACTTCAGTTTTAATTAACTGGTAACACCTAGAAAGTTTTTATGTAAGAGTTCTCTGAGATAGTAGAATATGTCAAATACAAAATAAGTAGCTGTGCATTTCTTGTGCATTAAAAACATATTCATTTTATGAGTACAAATGAATAGAATTAAAGAATAATTCTTTAATGCTTTACTTTATAAAAGTTTCACTTAAAAATACTAAAGTTGAGAGGTTTCGTATTTTTATGTGAAACTTTTATAAAGTAAAGCACTACTTTTTCAGTAGTAATAATCTTTTATACTTGCTCTCTTCTATTCTCACCAAAACAAAATTATTAACTTATAATTGCATATTTAAAGTAAAATATACATATATTAGAAATGTATGTGTAGTAATATCTACAACAGATGAAATGCACTATAGGATATCTATATAGAAATGTACTAGAAGAAAATATAAATGCTTTCTTCATGTTGGCAAAGGTGTTCTAAGAAATAATGAATTTGAAAGAAGACTTCTTTTTTTCCTACCTCTCTTTTTAAAATTTATTATGTTGATGATGATGACAATGTTATTGTTGTTGTTTTGCTGGGGATTGCATCCTTACCCTTTGCTTTGCCATGCAAAAAGTGCTCTAACACTGAGCTACATTTCCAACCTTGGAATTCTAATTTAAATCAGATAAAATACTCTAATTTTACAGATGCTCAAGTGATAGTGACATATGAACATAGAAAAAATATTTATGTCCTTGGCAATAGAAGGAATTTAAGTCTAACAAATGAAATAAATTTCTCAGCTACAATATTTTGAAGATGAAGAGTAGTGGTATTGGGCTGTTGATTATGGCTTGAGCTGTTTATTGCTCCTCAAATAGATGATTTAATGATAACTTCTGTGCCACATTTAAAACTGTGCATGCCACTACCTACCAATTCCATTTTACTCTTCTTCCAGATATTTGAGTTTTCTTTTTATCCTGTTCCAGTCACTTATCATTTGGTCATTGGCAAACAAGTAATTTGTGAAAGTTAATAATGTATTCTGATACACAGAATGGCAAGTCTTTGTTCATTGCAAACATTTTCTTAGTGTCATCATGACCCTAAATGACTGTGTGTGGAACTAAAAAAAGGTACTGATATTTTGTTTTTTGTGAAATTGATAACCACAGAGAGCGCTCACATTTGGGGTCAATGAGTATTCTATTGCACAAACCACAAGCAGGGCCTACCTTTGATACTCTTAGTCCCTTCAGAACAGAGTAGGGCAAGCTACATTAGAGCAGCAGCAGGCAGCTCTGTACAGACTAGGCATCCTTTGTGTGCTACTCCCTTGGCCCTCGTGACTGAGAGCCTGCACTGCCTAGATGCTCTCAACCAATGCTCTACTCTCCATGCTTGAACAGATACACAGTAATGGATAACTACAGGAAAGGATACTGGAACAGTGGAATTAGCAATTTTGGAATTTTGTGCGAGAATCTTTTGGCAGATGCTTTTTTACTTTAGTCTAAAGTGATAACAAAATTGAAATAGTATGCTGTGTTTGTTGTTTTGAAAAATGTGAAAGCTGCCAGTGAACTCTAGTGTCCTCTGTGGAAAGGTAGTTAAAGGTAGTTAACTTCACTAACTGAAGTTAATGAAGTATTTGCAGAAAATTCAGGGCTTGTCAAGACTGTTGTTATGAAAATGGTTTGATGATCAAGATGACACCGAGTTATCCTAAGAATTTGATAAATTAGTGAGTGAAGCATGTGAGAAATAAGTAAAATCTTATTTTAGTGTACCCCTAAATATACTAGTGTGAAGGAATTTTAAAAATTAAAAAAGAAGAAAGAACATGGAGCCATCTTCCCAATTCAGAGTTCTTGTGAGGCTCTCAGGACACAACATTTTTCAATGCTTTTGAAAAATGTGTACATTAAAAGATGTTGTGTGTATTTTTTTTTTAAATCAGTGACCTTATAGGGAAATTTTAAGTGTCTGGGAAACCAGTTAAAAATTTGGTTTTGTTTAGCTGCTTATTAGATGTCCTGGGTATGGAACTTCCAAGGTGTGCAGGTCCTGGATATTGAGGACTCCATAGGATATTAAAGTCAAATATTCTGGTGAAAGGAGAACTGGTATCCTTTCTGCTCTGCTCCTATTGGCACAGCCTGGATGGTGCAGGCTTCAATTTCATCAGCCCATTGGTCCCTTACCCCTCATTCCCTGGCCTCCCAGACCCTATTACCTATTTTTATGATCGGTGCTATCAATATGACATCCACGTCCCAGATAACGTTTAATTCTTCCCAATTCACAATTTTTGGCAGCCTGGTGGATCTTCCCAAGAGGGTTATATCCGAAAAACTTGACTCCCAGGCTTATATAAACAAACTTTCTCCAGGCTCTATCCATCCTAAAGACAATTAGGTAACAACCTCTGCCAAGTGGCCTACAAAAGCACCTCTTCCATTAGCTATCTGCCAACCAACTGGCAAAATAGTCGTTGCCAGGTGATAATGATAAACACAAGTGCACATTCCACAATCTGCATGGCCCTAGGTGATTGGCTCCTGGATGGCCCGCCCCCTGTACTGTGATCAGCGCCTGGCTATTCTGTAAAGACCCCATCAAGAACCGGGTGGGACTCCCCTGAGACCACCCAATACCCATACAGTGAGTGAGATGACCCACCAGAATCAGGTGGGCCTCAATGGCGGGCAGGTGAGAACCCCCCACACCCAGACCTGGGTGGGCAGGACTCATCCTCTCTGCCATTGCACAGCTGCCTATGTCCACAGCAGGAAACAAATACTGCACTCTTCCTATTACTTTATTCAGTAAATGGCAGAAAAGGAGATCCCTGACTTAAGATGTCCATTAAAAAAAAAATCTGGAAAAATTCAGGAATGCATTTAATTTAAGCAACAGATTAGAATAAAACAACAGAATAACTGCACCAAAAGCAATTTTATTGTCACTCTTCTGCGTCATCCAGTCCCTGACATAGCTCTGCTCAACACAAAGAGGGAGTAAGCAGCCCACCAGTTCCACTCAAAAGCAAAAGGAGAATAGTGTGACAACCATCACCCTAGGCTTTCCAGTGTAGTACCAAAATGTCGTGATTCAGTTTCTCCCAACCCAGATTACTGAGAAGAACAGATGAGCTATTTGGAGATGACTTGAAACAAAGAAGAAGTGGTGCAACACATGGATCAACTTGCAGCAGAAGAAATCATGGTCCCCAGTGGCTACTCTGCCCAGAACCCCCACAACCTCTGCACTGTCTCCTCCTGTAAACAACTCTAGCCTTCATTTCTGGCGTTCCCTCAGGGTTTGCCATTACATAACTCAGGTGCTTGCTCCAAACAGACTGCAGTAGTTTTTGCCACTGAGGAAACCAACAGCCACAGAGGAACCCTGCATCTTTCCCTACTACAAAAAGCCTCAAAGGTGTTTGCATTCACAGTCTCCAAGCACCTGTACCACTACCTCTAGATTCTGCCTACCCAAGATGACCTCAGCTATAGTTGCCACAAATCCAGACCCAAGGTCCCCAAACAGCCTTTTCCTGTGCATGAGAACATGAAGGCTGCAGCCCATACTGGAGGCACAATCCCATGTGATGGGTGTACACCTGCAGCCATATCCATGCACCCTGCCAGATGTTGGACTGACAGTTGCACATGCACAATACCACTTTCAACACCTGTCATGAGCCACTGCGCGCCATATTTAGCAGCCTCTGAAGTTATATATACATGTGTCACCAGCTCTGTTTCATGGTGATATTAACATATGTAAGCACCCAGAGTCCCATTAACCATCACCACCACCATGTAGCTTTGCCTGAAGAGAGTTGTTCTGTGCCACTGCACACGTTTCTCCTCAGCTCCACTCACAAAAAAATAGTGCATGTTTACAGCCATCCTCTACACCTCCATGTCCCTTCCACCATACTTGAATTCACAGGTGAGGTTTCTAGCTTTATGCATCCATGATTAGGCCCCAGAGCTGTAGATACACAGCAGGCAGGCAAAGCTCTGCTTTTTGGTCCTTCCCTGAAGCCCTATGTGTCTACAATCAGATCTGATCCTACCGTCCTGTGCTTTAACAAACTAGGTCCCACCTCATAGGCACTCTTTGCCAGCCCTGGCTTCTCTCCTTGGTCCTAGCTTTTCCTTATTACTTCTGTGCCCACAGGTAGCCTTTCTACATTGCACATGCCTGCAGCTGACACTGCACCAAAGTGTGCACACTGCCTGGTCCATATGTCTTTCACCTTTTCTAATCTTCTCTGTATAGATCTAGAGGAACTATCTAGGACCCAGCTAGTCCTCATAGCAACTCTAGATTTCCCATAGCTCTAGCCACCAATGACCATGAAGATTCTCATGTTACCAAAAGTTGTGCCTGCTAAAAGAGAAGCAATGCATCCTTCAACCTTAGATAACAACGATGTTGCTCCATGCCACTAGACCAGTGCTATACTAGGTCAGCATGCCCTCCCATACTGTTCTGCAGGAAAAAGCTTTCCCATCCTGAAATAAGTCCTTAAGTCTGGAAGAAGTAATGGTTTCTTCAAATGTGCATGCACCTTTTCAAGCTACTAGGGTCAAGAAGAATCAGAGAAACTTGGTAAAAAAAGGATCACAAAAAGTCTTCATTAAATGAATGGTCCAACAAAATTAGAGACCTTGATATAATGAAAATGGGAGAATAACATAACAGTTGGGTTAAAACAAAATCATTTCAATGAAGAAAGTTTATACCAGGAGCCAATCCATGACACCCACCCTGATTCAGGCACAGATGACTTCCTATTCCTCTTAGAATAAAGTTCAACCTACTCACCATGGTCCACACTCCCCATGGCCAGGCACTGATCTTCATAATTCTTTGTACCTCCCTTGATCTTGCTCCCTCCCCTCAGGGCCTGTGGCATTATTTCATATCCCTGCACTTAATCCAATGCCTCTGGTAGGAACTTGCTTCCATTTTCCCTGCCATCACAGGATAATGAAGCCCTCACTCAGAAGCAAGCCAGCCTTGGAACCGTGAACACTGAATGCCTAGTTTGTGTCCTTTACTGGGCCTTCTTTATTGTATTTATTGTGCTTAATTTGTTTTACCCCTAAATATTAACTGAAACGAAGGAGACCAGACATACTATCTTGGACACTGTTCTAATCTACATAACTGACTTGCACTTTAGCCTCCAGGACTCAGTCAAATTTGCAAAATGAGTGAATAGATGCTTGGAGACACTCATGGACTCTCTGCTTCTCTAGGCTTTCAGGTCAGGACCTCCACATATGTCCCACATCAACCAGTATCCCTCAATCTCCCTTGATAAGTTTTTTCATTGGCAAGAATAATTTTGGTAAGTCATTTTTTAAGGAGATAAGCACCATACTCAGGATCTCATACATGCTAAAGCACTCTACCACTAAGCCATATACCCAACACCTCGGTCAATGCTTTTAAACAAAACAAGATTACCATAAAATGGTCTGGTGTTGGGGGGGGGGTATGAGGTGACAATTGGAGGGAGCCACATATGGAACACAGAGTTTTTGTGGCAGATGATAGGCCTTGTGAGGACCACACTGCATACTCTTTGCACTGCTGAGGTTTGGGGAAACCTTTCTGTACCATGCCCACCCAAAAAAGAAAAACTTGCCAGCCTAGCTTCTTCAGAACTAAATAGAAAACGTTAATCAGATAGACTGAATAGACATCTATGGACTATTTGATCTATCAACAATAAATTCATTTGCTTCTCCATCAAACAATGACCATTGTTTGAAATAGTTCATATTGCCAGGCGTGGTGGAGTACACCTGTAATCCCAGCCGCTCAGGAATCTAAGACAGAAGGATTGCAAGTCCCAAGCCAGCCTCAGCAAACAAATGGTGCTAAGCAATTCAGTGAGATCCTGTATCTAAATAAAGCTGAGTATGTGGCTCAATTGTCAAGTGCCTCTGAGTTCAATTCCTTGAACCAAAAAAAATCATATTTTTGAGTACAAGGTAAATGCAAGAAATAGAGATAACTTCTTGTGCCCTATCAGATCATAAATGAAAGAAATAACAAGTTAATGACAAGAAACAAACTTTTTAATGCATGGTGGTTAAAATATACAACTCTGGATTAGGACTGGATCACAGATACAATAAGGGGAGCAAAAATTTCAGAAATAAGTGGGAACAGGGATACAATACATCAAAATTCATTGGGTTATTAACATCCATAAATAATTTATGTACCTATACATCAATGGCAAAGGAACTGAAAGAGAATTAGAAAAATATCCCATTCACAATTGCCTCAGAAAACAATAGAATACTTCGGAATATATATAAGAAAAGGTATGAAATTGTTCTACAATGAAAACTACAGAATACTGAAGAAAGAAATTAAAGACCTTTGAAGATGGACAGATCTCCCATGCCCTAATTCTGCCTATGTTAGGCAGAATTAATATTGTCAAATTAACCATACTACCCAAAGTGCTATACAGATTCAATGCAATTCCTATAAAAATATCAATGAGTTCCTTTGTAGAAATAGAAAAATCACCTATAAAACTCATTTGGAAATATTAGAGAATCAGAATAGGCAAAGCAGTCATTAGCAAAAAAAGTGATACAGGAGGCATCACAATCAGTACCAGAATCATGGTAAAAAAAGAAGACACAGGAAAAAACCCACATAAGTACAGTTATCTAATATTATAAAACAGCACCAAAAACAAACCCTGGAGAAAAGATAGCATCTTCAACAAATGGTGCTGGGAAAACTTGAAATACATGTAGCAAAATGAAATTAAACCCCTACTTCTCACCCTGCACACAACTCAAAGTGGATCAAGGACTTAGGCATTAGAACATAGAGACCCTGCAACTAACTGAAGAAAAAGTAGGAATGTAAGCTTAAGAACTTACTTTCTTAACAACACCTGTGAAGCACAAGAAGTAAAATCAAGAATCAATAAATGGGATGGAATCAAAGAAGCAGCCTTTAAACTTCTTCTCAGTTCAAGAAACAATAATATGAAGAGAAAGCCTACTGAAAAGGAGAAAATCTTTACCACCTGCACCTCAGTTACAGCATTAATCTCCAGGATATATGAAGAACTCAAAAACTTTATACTACTACTACTACTACTAATAACAACAACAATAACAATAACAACCACCCAATCAATAAATGGACTAAGGATCTGATCAGACACTGCACAGAAGAAAAAAATACAATCAACAAATATATGAAAAATGTTCATCTTTAGTAATTATAAAAATGCAAGTCAAATCTACATTGAGATTTCATCTCCCTTCAGTCAGAATGGCAATTATCAGGAATTCAAGCAACAATAAATCTTGGGGGGAAGTAGGAAAAAAGGTTCACTCATACCTTGCTGGTGGGAAGGCAAATTTTCAATTTATCATTAGAGAAAGCAGCATAGAGATTCCTCAGAAAACTTGTAATTGACCCAGTTATCCCACTTCTCAGTTCATACCCAAAGGATTGAAAGTCAGAGTACTACAGTGATGCAGCCACATCAATGTTATAGCTAAACTATAAAACCTGTCTAAGTGCCTTTCAACAGATGAATGAATAAAGAAAATATGGTATACATACACAACCAGATATTACTCAGCCTTAAATAAGAATGAAATTATGGAATATGGTGGTAAATGAATGGAGCTGGAGAATACCATGCTTAACAAAATTAACTAATCCCAAAGAACCAAAGGCTGAATGTTTTCACTGAATTTCAGATGCTAATTGACAATAAGGGTTGGGGTTCCTAGGGATGAACAGAGGTACTGTGCATAAGGCAGGGGGAGTGAAGGGAGGGGAAAAGGAATGGAGGTAGGAAGAATAGCAGAATGGATTTGACATAATTACCCTATGTGCATATATGACTACATGACCAGTGTGAGTCTACGTCATGTACAAGCAGAAGAATGAGAAGTTATACTCCATTTATGTATGATGTGTCAAAGAGCATTTCCACTGCCATGTACAACTAAATAGAATGAATAAAAAATGCTTTTAGGTGCTCAGGAAAAAAAACACATATCAAATAACTGTAAAAGATTAAAAGGTGTATCAAAGATGAAAGCAGAATTAGAAATCACCTGATCCAATCAACCTATTTCATTAATGAAAAACCTTATTACAATACTAACATATCCCCAACCAGAAAAAATGAGAAATTCAAATAATTATCAAAATTATACTACATACAGAATTATAGTTCACGTGTGAAAAATACAGACAAGAAGAATAAAATTTTAAAAGATGAAGTCAATCCTCATACTGCAGACATTTTATGGCTTAAAATTGGCACCCATGCTTCTCAAGGAAAAAAGATGATGGGCATGGAGTCAAACTAATCGAGTTCCCTCCACAGCCATCTGTTTCCTTCTCTGGCTTAGTATCCTTCATCCTTACAGCAAGTTATACTATTCCACCACAAGGATGAAAGATCACCCACAAGGATCATGGCAAGCACACGAGGAACACCAAAATTGGAGGCAAACAAGAATGGAGGGCTGTGCTATTACTGTCATCAATATGATGGGCTAACACTAGCTTCCCTGTGTGCCTAATGCTAAGAATTCAAAAAGAAGTGAGATAATATGAAACTTTATTCAGCCACAAAATAAATGAAATTTTGTCATCTGCAGGAAAATGGGTGGAGACCATAATATTAAACAAAATAAGTCAAACTTAGAAGATCAAGGATCATATGCTTTCTCTCATATGTGCAAGCTAGAATGGAAAAAGAAATAGAAAGGGTGTGGGGGATAATCTCAGGAAAATCAAAGGGAGATAATTAAAGAAAAAGACCAAGGGTTTAGAGGTATGCATGGAGGGAAGAAGTGAAGGGAAGCAATATTGGCCAAATTATATTGTTAAATTTTGTGCATGTATAAATATATAACACAAATCCTTGTTATGTACAATTATAATGCACAAATTTTAAAAATATTGAAAAAAATAATAGCCAATGGGAACTGATTATGTTTCAGCTTAAAAATCTACAAATATCTATAATCATTTTATGATGCTCTGTCTCTTGGAAGCCCTATTGCATACATAAACATATATGTATAAGTGTTTCTGCATATATATATTACTGTACTAAACATAGAAATAGATAGATAAATAGATAGATAGATAGATAGATAGATAGATAGATAGATAGATAGATTACGACACTCAAGACTCACAAAAGAACTCAACCTATTCATAAGCAGGGTGAGCCCCTGACCTTCTAAATGTGGACCCACTTAACTAAAGACAGCATGATTTATGCTCTTTATATAATGCCTTGTGGTTTTCTAACTTAAGTGCTTTTTGTTTGGGTCCTTTATTTATTTTAACCCCAATTTGATATCCCTACAGATATATTCATGTTCTAAAACAGAAAGGGATAGACAACCTGTCCAATATTAAAAGTAAAAAATATTAAATACCAAATAAAAATGCTATTATATATTTTCCAGCATCCAAAATAGTGCTAAATGCAAAAAATAGGTTTTCCATACGAATCCACAAGATATTTGCTTACTGTATCCTGTCAGAAAAATAGGTTTAGAGGTAAAAGTATCTGTTATTTAAAAACTGTGTAGTGAATATGGCTACAAAATATCAGTGGAAAACATACTTATGATTTGTCTTGAGAAAAATATCACTTAATATTAAAACAACAGTTGCAAGATAATAATTGGAACAGCTCAGTGAAATTTCCCACAGGTGGTTAACAAGTCACAATATATAAACACCAATATAGCTGAGAAGGATATGAGTTGGTTCCAAAATGCATTTATAATTTGAAGCTTTTAATTTAAATTTTCCTTCTCTTCAAAGCAAGTGGCCCAGCCTGAAGAACTCTCCAAGTCATTTGAGATAAGCTTATACATATTAAATAAGAATATTTCCTGGAGGATCTAATGGATCAAATTTATAGTCTCAATCAATTTTTTCCAATTTGACTTTGAAGAGAAACTCAACATTGAAGCAAAACTGGTATAAATAAAAATGTAAATCTTAATATATAAAATTGAGATACATTAAGTTCCACTTCAAAATAGCCTTAAAACCTGAAAAAGAATAAACTGAAAAAAAACAAAAGCTCAAAATTTTGATTAAAAAGTATCTCCTTCCCTGTTAATAATTATCTATTAATATGACTAATATACCATACAACAATTTTAAGAAGGAAAGTTTATTTTTGCTTACATTTTCAAAACTTTCAGTACATGGTTGGCAAACACCACTGCTTTGGGCTCAAGGTCCAATAAAAAATCTTGGCCAAAGGTAGAGAAGAACATAGAGATTCAGGCTAATGGTGTTAACCTTTTTGATAAAATAACACTAAAAGAAAATTCAAACATTAAAAATAAGATAGACATATACATACTCTATACATACAGAATCCCAAAGAAAAAATATCAAGATAAAAAGCAGCTCTGAAAGACGTATTATAATCAAAGGACCTAACAATGGAAATAAAGAAAAATAGTAAAACATACACACAAAAAAACATTAGGTCACATTTATATAAAATTATATTTGTTTGTATAAATTTAATTTACATTTATAAGCTTCACTTCAAACTTCTCACTTCAGACTCTAAAATCAAGGGAGTTTGGAATAAAGTATTCCAAAGTTTGAAAGTATATAATTACCAACCAAGACTGCTATGTCCAGCAAAGTTATAAACGGAACAAGGAATGACATGATCAGTGACATAATCAGACACAGAATGCAAAAGGTTGAATGTTTTATACCCTATGAAAAAGCTAGAGAGAAAAATGAAGAACAAACAGGGATCACATAAAAATAGAAAGAAGATCACACAGTGATGAGCCACCTGACTGGTTACAAAGATGTAAGAGGGTAAAGCAGTAGCTACAGGAAGAAATGTACTTTGGAATATATAAAAATGCCCTGAAGTTTCTGAGAATTCTCTCACAATGAGGAATAAGTTAAAAACAATATTTATGCCCTAGAAAACATCAGATGATTTAAGTGCCAGAGGAAAGAAACATTGCACATGTATCAACTGAGGCTATGGAGAGAGTTCATTCATAAGTCGCCAGAAGGCAGTACAGAGTGCAGTGAGTGAGTGGAGGGCTACTGGCACTCTCTCAGAAGAATCCCAGAACTCCTCACTTTCTTCACGTCAGTCATGGTTTTCACATCTATTAGTAGATTATTGGGTTTTGAAATATCTATCCCAAGTACAATATCAATAACCATTTTGCCATCTTTGTTTTTGCTCAAATTCTGCTGTATGTCACAGATTCCTTCCTCAAATATCCTCAAGTCCATGTTCAAAGGCTGGTTCTCCAATACAGATGCAAGTACACAGTCTGCTCTGATCAGCTACTGATGCACCAGGACCAACAACATCATGTCTTGACTAGCAAACAGTACTGCAGGAACTTCCACATCTCCAAACAGATCTACCAAAGAGGCACACATTGATAATGGCTCATGAGCAGAATGCTGATGTCACCAGCAGCAGAGATGATGTCACGATATGCAATACTCACACACATAGTGATCACCTACCAGGGTCATCATCATAAGGCCTGTTCTTGGAAAATGGGGTGCATGGTGTTAGCCAAAGACCAATCACCAGAAAATTCTAATTTTTCAAAAATACGAAGACCCTATCCATTCACAGCTTGTACTTCCTTGGTCAGAACAACTTCCTGTTCTCTCAACCCCAAACCTCAATATATGAGTAAGTCAGACTAGCACTAAGCATCTGTTTCTTTCTTTTTTTAAAAAAAAATTTTTACTTGTAGTTGCACACAATAACTTTATTTCACTTATTTATTTTTATGTGGTGCTGAGGATCGAACCCAGGGTCTCACATGTGCAAGCCGAGTGCTCTTCCACTGAGCCACAACCCCAGCCCCTATACATCTGTTTCTTAACAACACTGATCTTAGATATTGGTCTTTCCTTTTTCTCTTTCTACTTGTGATTTTTAGAAGGTCCACTTCACGGTACTGATCAATCTCACTTGCTTCAGGCATACACCTGAGCTCCTAAAGAATCAACCTGTAAAATTTGAGGGAGGGGCCTACACTGCAGGGTCTCTTAGAAGATCCAGACACTATTCTACCTCCTGTGATATCTTGCTTCTCAATTGCTGGGCCTCCCTGATCCAAGCCAGCTGCCAGCATTCTTCAAGCACAAAAAGGGAAGAAACTTTGCTCCTGGAGCTGTAGGTCTAACCAAGATAGGATCCTCCACTTGGCATGCTGTGGTTGTCGGGGTTGAGGGTACAAAGTGCAAAATACTGGCATTTACACCAGGACACCTGGATATTCAGCTTTTCAGTGGCAAGGTAGTTTTTAAGATGGATGAGCTTAAAACATTGAATGGGACAGAAAGCAAAGTTACTGAGTACTCAGCTTGCACAACTTGATGACAAATGTCAGTGGAAAGACACTGTTTATTGGCAAAGGTAAAATAAAATTCAAAGTACCAGAAGAGATACAAAAAGAGCTTTGGGCAAGGTAAGCTTGTTTTAAATTATAGGAGTCGGATCCAACATGGCGGCCGGCGAGGAAGCTGCACTTTCAATATCTCCACATTAACGGGATCAGAAACACCAATTAAAACAGCTACATTCTACCTACTGAGGATCTTCTAGCAAAATTCCGTTGAAAGGAGACCTGCCGAGAATTAGTAAGTTTATTAGACGTGACAGTTTGCCCCAGACAAGTGAAACTTGACTGGCAGCGCGGGCTCAGAGTCCAATCCCGCGGCCACCCGCCGCTTCTGCAAGCGGCAGGCGGCCCAGAGCAGCGCGGCAGAAGGGTCCCCGCCCAGCCAGCAGACAGCGCCCGCCATCCCGGCTACCCTGGCAGCCCTGCTTTCGCTCGGCGAACAGCCACCCCACCCGGATGGTTCTTAGCCACGCCGCTGCAGCCACCCGGCTTTACAAGCACCCCCGGCGGCCCTGCTCGGCGAGAAGGGTCCCCGCCCTGCCGGCAGACAGCTCCCGCCATTCCGCTCTTGTTCTGCAAGCAGCCACCCCGCCCGCTTGGTTCTTAGCCACGAGGCTGCAGCCGCCCGGCTTTACAAGCGCCCCCGGCGACCCTGCTCGGCGAGAAGGGTCCCCGCCCTGCCGGCAGACAGCTCCCGCCATTCCGCTCTTGTTCGGCAAGCAGCCACCCCGCCCGCTTGGTTCTTAGCCACGAGGCTGCAGCCGCCCGGCTTTACAAGCGCCCCCGGCGACCCTGCTCGGCGAGAAGGGTCCCCGCCCTGCCGGCAGACAGCTCCCGCCATTCCGCTCTTGTTCGGCAAGCAGCCACCCCGCCCGCTTGGTTCTTAGCCACGAGGCTGCAGCCGCCCGGCTTTACAAGCGCCCCCGGCGACCCTGCTCGGCGAGAAGGGTCCCTGCCCGGCCAACAGACAGTTTCCGCCATCCCGGCTACCCTGCCGGTCCCGCTCTTGCCCTGCAAACAGCCACCCCGCCTGCCTGGGTCTTAGACACGCGGCGGCAGCCACCCGGCTTTACTAGCGCCCCCGGCGACCCTGCTTGGCGAGAAGGGTCCCCGCCCTGCCGGCAGACAGCTCTCGCCATTCCGCTCTTGTTCTGCAAACAGCCACCCCGCCCGCTTGGTTCTTAGCCACGAGGCTGCAGCCGCCCGGCTTTACAAGCGCCCCCGGCGACCCTGCTCGGCGAGAAGGGTCCCCGCCCAGCCGGCAGACAGCTCCCGCCATTCCGCTCTTGTTCTGCAAACAGCCACCCCGCCCGCTTGGTTCTTAGCCACGAGGCTGCAGCCGCCCGGCTTTACAAGCGCCCCCGGCGACCCTGCTCGGCGAGAAGGGTCCCTGCCCGGCCAACAGACAGTTTCCGCCATCCCGGCTACCCTGCCGGTCCCGCTCTTGCCCTGCAAACAGCCACCCCGCCTGCCTGGTTCTTAGACACGCGGCGGCAGCCACCCGGCTTTACAAGCGCCCCCGGCGACCCTGCTCGGCGAGAAGGGTCCCCGCCCTGCCGGCAGACACCTCCCGCCATTCCGCTCTTGTTCTGCAAACAGCCACCCCGCCCGTTTGGTTCTTAGCCACGAGACTGCAGCCGCCCGGGTTTACAAGCGCCCCCGGCGACCCTGCTCGGCGAGAAGGGTCCCTGCCCGGCCAACAGACAGTTTCCGCCATCCCGGCTACCCTGCCGGTCCCGCTCTTGCCCTGCAAACAGCCACCCCGCCCGCCTGGGTCTTAGACACGCGGCGGCAGCCGCCCGGCTTTACAAGCGCCCCCAGCGGCCCTGCTCGTCGAGAAGGGTCTCTGCCCGGCCGGCAGACAGCTCCCACCATCCCGGCACTCCTGGCGGCCCGCCCGCTCTGCGAAGGGTTACCCCACCCGGCTCTTAGCCACGCGGGCGCCATCTGCCTGGCGCTGAGGGAGCCCCCGGCGGCCCAGCGCAGCCAGAAGGGTCCCCGCCTGGCCCGACAGAAGGCACGTGCCCTTCCGGCTCTGCTAACGGCCCTGCCCACCCAGGAAAGGGCTCCCCACCTTGAGAGGATGGGAAGGAAATCTAACCAAGCCTCTATGAATTAGCGAACTGGGATCTAAAACCAGAGATTATATCAGACCAGAGACAAGCCAGTTCCACCTCTCCCTTCGGTCACTCCTGCAAGGAGCCAGGGGCCCGCCATAGCAGAGAGGGGAAGTCACCAAAGATCGGCCAAAGAGATTCCTTCCCAGCGGACTCTAAATTAGCAGGAGCGGCGAGGGAGCCGGACGGAGCTGGCGGGAACCGTGGCAGCGGCACGGGAACCGGCGGGAGCTGAGGCGGCGCTGACGCAGGAGCCGGCGGGAGCCGCGCGGCGCGGGTCTCCCAGCTACAGCACCCACCAGTGCTGACGACTGAGGTCTCTTGCACCAGATACGGGGGCGTGGCTACCAGAAGAAAGAAACGCGATCAGTATGAAAAGACAAGGAAAGAAAGGACCACAAGCAATGCAGGTCAACTCAACTTTAGAAGAGGTAATATCTGCAGCAGATGGAATGTCAGATAAAGAATTCAGGATATACATGCTTCAGATGATCTGGAGTCTCAAAGAAGACATTAGACAGCAAAATCAGACAATGAAAGACCACTTCGACCACTTCGACAATAAATTACACAAACAAATCCAAGAAGCAAAAGATCAATTATACAGGGAGATAGAGGTTATAAAAAACAAACAAACAGAAATCCTGGAAATGCAGGAAACAATAAACCAACTTAAAAACTCAATTGAGAATACTACCAGCAGAGTAGAACACTTAGAAGATAGAACATCAGACAATGAAGACAAAGTATTTCAACTGGAGAAGAACATAGACAGCTCAGCAAAGCTGTTAAGAAACCATGAGCAGAACATTCAAGAAATATGGGATAACATAAAGAGACCCAACTTAAGGGTCATGGGGATACAGGAAGGTATTGAGGTCCAAACCAAAGGAATGACCAATCTATTCAACGAAATAATACGAGAAAACTTCCCAGACTTGAAGAATGAGACAGAATCCCAAATCCTAGAAGCCTACAGGACGCCGAATGTGCAAAATCATAAGAGAGCCACACCTAGACACATTATAATGAAGATGCCCAACATACAGAATAAGGAGAGAATTTTAAAAGCTACAAGAGAAAGGAAGCAGATTACATTTAGGGGTAAACCAATCAGGATAACAGCTGATCTTTCAACACAGACTCTGAAAGCTAGAAGATCCTGGAATAACATATTTCAAACGTTGAAAGAAAAGGGGTTCCAACCAAGAATTGTGTATCCCGCGAAATTAAGCTTCAGGATGGAAGATGAAATTAAAACCTTTCATGATAAACAAAAGTTAAAAGAATTTGCAGCTAGAAAACCAGCTCTTCAAAACATTCTCGGAAAAATATTACAGGAAGAGGAAATGGAAAATATCAATGAAAACCAACAGCGGGAGGTAGTACAGTAAAGGTGGGGGGGAATAATCAAAGAGGAAAACAAACCATGTTTAGTAACATAAATAAACAAATATGGCTGGAAGAACAAACCATATCTCAATAATAACTCTAAATGTTAATGGCTTAAACTCACCAATTAAGAGACACAGGCTAGCAGAATGGATCACTAAACAAGACCCAACAATATGCTGCCTTCAGGAGACACATCTGATAGGAAAAGACATACATAGACTGAAGGTGAAAGGTTGGGAAAAATCATATCACTCATATGGACTTCGCAAACAAGCAGGAGTGTCCATACTCATTTCAAATAAAATAGATTTCAAGCCAAAGTTAATCAAAAGGGATGAAGAGGGACACTACATACTTCTCAAGGGAACCATACACCAACAAGACATAACAATCATAAATATATATGCCCCAAACAATGGTGCAGCTATGTTCATCAAACAAACTCTTCTCAAGTTCAAGAGTCTAATAGACCACCATACAATAATCATGGGAGACTTCAACACACCTCTCTCACCACTGGACAGATCTTCCAAACAAAAGTTGAATAAGGAAACTATAGAGCTCAATAACACAATTAATAACCTAGACTTAATTGACATATATAGAATATACCACCCAACATCAAGCAGTTACACTTTTTTCTCAGCAGCACATGGATCCTTCTCAAAAATAGATCATATATTATGTCACAGGGCAACTATTAGACAATATAAAGGAGTAGAGATAATACCATGCATATTATCTGATCATAATGGAATGAAATTGAAAATCAACAATAAAAGAAGTAAGGAAAAATCATGCATCACTTGGAGAATGAACAATAGGTTACTGAATGATCAATGGGTTATAGAAGACATCAAGGAGGAAATTAAAAAATTCTTAGAGATAAATGAAAACACAGACACAACATATCGGAATCTATGGGACACATTGAAAGCAGTTCTAAGAGGAAAATTTATTGCTTGGAGTTCATTCCTTAAAAAAAGAAAAAACCAACAAATAAATGATCTAATACTTCAACTCAAAATCCTAGAAAAAGAAGAGCAAAACAACAGCAAAAGAAGTAGAAGACAAGAAATAATTAAAATCAGAGCTGAAATTAATGAAATCGAAACGAAAGAAACAATTGAAAAAATTGACAAAACTAAAAGTTGGTTCTTTGAAAAAATAAATAAAATCGACAGACCCTTAGCCACGCTAACAAAGAGAAGAAGAGAGAGAACTCAAATTACCAGCATACGGGATGAAAAAGGCAATATCACAACAGACACTTCAGAAATACAGAAGATTATCAGAAATTATTTTGAATCCTTATACTCCAATAAAATAGAAGATAGTGAAGGCATCGATAAATTTCTTAAGTCATATGATTTGCCCAGATTGAGCCAGGAGGATATTGACAACATAAACAGACCAATATCAATTGAGGAAATAGAAGATACCATCAAAAGACTACCAACTAAGAAAAGCCCAGGACCGGATGGGTATACAGCAGAGTTTTTCAAAACCTTTAAAGAGGAATTAACACCAATACTTTTCAAGCTATTTAAGGAAATAGAAAAAGAGGGAGAACTTCCAAATTCATTCTATGAGGCCAACATCACCCTGATTCCTAAACCAGACAAAGACACTTCAAAGAAAGAAAACTACAGACCAATATCTCTAATGAACCTAGATGCAAAAATCCTCAATAAACTTCTGGAGAACCGGATACAAAAACATATCAAAAAAATTGTGCACCATGATCAGGTAGGATTTATCCCTGGGATGCAAGGTTGGTTCAATATACGGAAATCAATAAATGTTATTCACCACATCAACAGGCTTAAAAATAAGAACCATATGGTCATCTTGATAGATGCGGAAAAAGCATTCGACAAAGTACAGCATCCCTTTATGTTCAAAACTCTAGAAAAACTAGGGATAACAGGAACATACCTCAACATTGTAAAAGCAATCTATGCTAAGCCTCAGGCTAGCATCATTCTGAATGGAGAAAAACTGAAGGCGTTCCCTCTAAAATCTGGAACAAGACAGGGATGCCCTCTCTCACCACTTCTGTTCAACATAGTTCTCGAATCACTGGCCAGAGCAATTAGACAGACGAAAGAAATTAAAGGCATAAAAATAGGAAAAGAAGAACTCAAATTATCACTATTTGCAGATGACATGATTCTATACCTAGCAGACCCAAAAGGGTCTACAAAGAAACTATTAGAGCTAATAAATGAATTCAGCAAAGTGGCAGGCTATAAGATCAACACGCATAAATCAAAGGCATTCCTGTATATCAGCAACAAATCCTCTGAAATGGAAATGAGGACAACCACCCCATTCACAATATCCTCAAAGAAAATAAAATACTTGGGAATCAACCTAACAAAAGAGGTGAAAGACTTATACAATGAAAACTACAGAACCCTAAAGAGAGAAATAGAAGAAGATCTTAGAAGATGGAAAAATATACCCTGTTCATGGATAGGTAGAAGTAACATCATCAAAATGGCGATATTACCAAAAGTTCTCTATAGGTTTAATGCAATGCCAATCAAAATCCCAACGGCATTTCTTGTAGAAATAGAGAAAGCAATCATGAAATTCATATGGAAAAATAAAAGACCCAGAATAGCAAAAACAATTCTAAGCAGGAAATGTGAATCAGGCGGTATAGCTATACCAGACTTCAAACTATACTACAGAGCAATAGTAACAAAAACAGCATGGTACTGGTACCAAAACAGGCAGGTGGACCAATGGTACAGAATAGAGGACACAGAAACCAATCCACAAAACTACAACTATCTTATATTTGATAAAGGGGCTAAAAGCATGAAATGGAAGAAGGATAGCATCTTCAACAAATGGTGTTGGGAAAACTGGAAATCCATATGCAACAAAATGAAACTGAATCCCTTTCTCTCGCCATGCACAAAAGTTAACTCAAAGTGGATCAAGGAACTTAATATCAAATCAGAGACATGGCGTCTGATAGAAGAAAAAGTTGGCTATGATCTACATACTGTGGGGTCGGGCTCCAAATTCCTCAATAGGACACCCATAGCACAACAGTTAATAACTAGAATCAACAAATGGGACTTACTAAAACTAAAAAGTTTTTTCTCAGCAAAAGAAACAATAAGAGAGGTGAATAGGGAGCCTACGTCCTGGGAACAAATCTTTACTCCTCACACTTCAGACAGAGCCCTAATATCCAGAATATACAAAGAACTAAAAAAATTAGACAATGAGATAACGAATAACCCAATCAACAAATGGGCCAAGGACCTGAACAGAAATTTCTCAGAGGAGGACATACAATCAATCAACAAGTATATGAAAAAATGCTCACCATCTCTAGCAGTCAGAGAAATGCAAATCAAAACCACCCTAAGATACCATCTCACTCCAGTAAGATTGGCAGCCATTAGGAAGTCAAACAGCAACAAGTGCTGGCGAGGATGTGGAGAAAAGGGTACTCTTGTACATTGCTGGTGGGACTGCAAATTGGTGCGGCCAATTTGGAAAGCAGTATGGAGATTTCTTGGAAAGCTCGGAATGGAACCACCATTTGATCCAGCTATTCCACTACTCGGTCTATTCCCTAAAGACCTAAAAAGAGCACACTATAGGGACACTGCTACATCCATGTTCATAGCAGCACAATTCACAATAGCAAGACTGTGGAACCAACCTAGATGCCCTTCAATAGACGAATGGATAAAAAAAATGTGGCATTTATACACAATGGAGTATTACTCTGCATTAAGAAATGACAAAATCATAGAATTTGGAGGGAAATGGATGGCATTAGAGCAGATTATGCTAAGTGAAGCTAGCCAATCCCTTAAAAACAAATGCCAAATGTCTTCTTTGATATAAGGAGAGTTACTAAGAACAGAGTAGGGAAGAAGAGCATGAGAAGAAGATTAACATTAAACAGGGATGAGAGGTGGGAGGGAAAGGGAGAGAGAAGGGAAATTGCATGTAAATGGAAGGAGACCCTCAGGGGTATACAAAATTACATACAAGAGGAAGTGAGGGGAAAGGAGGGAAAATATAAGGGGGAGAAATGAATTACAGTAGAGGGGGTAGAGAAAGAAGAGGGGAGGGGAGGGGGGAGGGGGGATAGCGGAGGATGGGAAAGGCAGCAGAATACAACAGACTCCAGAATGGCAATATGTAAATCAATGTGCAACTGATGTGATTCTGCAATCTGTATATGGGGTAAAAATGGGAGTTCATATCCCACTTGAATCAAAGTGTGAATTATGATATATCAAAAACTATGTAATGTTTTGAACAACCTACAATAAAAATCAATTAAAAAAAAATAATAAATTATAGGAGTCACTGGTATACAAAACAATAAAACCCTACCAACCAGCTATGACCTA
Organism: Callospermophilus lateralis; assembly: GCF_048772815.1. Classification (NCBI taxonomy): domain Eukaryota; kingdom Metazoa; phylum Chordata; class Mammalia; order Rodentia; family Sciuridae; genus Callospermophilus; species Callospermophilus lateralis. The sequence goes on from NW_027514398.1 coordinate 11,147,065, forward strand.
TTGACTACGATGAAAAAGTCACAAGTTTGCAGGAGACTCCTCATTGAGGAAAAAAAGTGCTAAATGATTTTCAGAACCCGGATTTCATATTTGCTATTTCACTATGCTTAATAACAAAAGGAAGTTTCTCTCTAACCAATGTCCACAATCAGTCACCATAAAACACTTCCTCCTCCATGTAATAACCCTACCTCATCCTCAGGTACAGGCCCTACATCCTTGAGGACACACATCCCTACAGGTGTGTGTCTCCAGGCTTGGCATACTCTAACCTCTTCAAAGATCAATCAGCCAATGTCCAGACTCAAACTGCTACTCCTCAGCCAGTAGCCCCTGCACTGCCTCCCACTGCTTCCCCTCCCAGCACTCCCAGCCTAATCCCCACAAGAACCCTGTCCTGACAGGGCCCTGCATTTTACCAATTCCCCTTTCTGGAAGCTCCCACTGCCTCCCACTTTCCTGCTGCTCACTAATACCTAAACACACATCCCAGGGCTTCCAGGCATCCAAAGCCCTATGGTGCATGTAGAAGGCAGGTGGTCCTCCCAGTAGCAATATTCAGGAACACACTTCCACATCATGTAGGCCACAACTAACCTCCAATTTGTGTCATTCCCCTCGAGTCAAGCAGAATCCAGATCGGGGGGCTCTCTTCCAACCTTAAGCACTGGTGATGGTGTCTGCTAAGTGGATGTTGAACCAGAGCCCACACTGCCTTTCTGCTCAACTGCAAACCAGTGCCTCCTAGCTTGCAGCAGGGTTTCCAAGTGTCTCCAATCCACTGATTCATGGTCAGCCTCAGATTCTCTCTCCAGCACCTACAAGATCACACTTGGTTTGAGTGTGAGAACTGATGTTTCTAGGAGTCATTCCCTTAGCATTGGAGCACCATTCTTCCCATTATACTTGGTGTCCCATCCCATCAATACAACCTGTCATACACAGAAATGGAATTTAGAGTGCAACCCTATCAGTAAATACTCTTCACAAGAAACCAGTTCACTGACTTGAGGCTCGTAAAACTCCTACTCAGCAAGCAAGCCCTGAAAACTACCAGGCCAAGGATCAGAGGCAAGGGTGCTGCTATTTCCATACACTTCTGATACCAACCACAATGTATTACTAAGCATTCAGACAACAGGGAAACATTTATCAAAACTGAGCACAAACAGAATGAGCTAAAATAACCACGTTAATATATTTAACTACCACAAATATGTACAACTCTGGTACATCTAAGTTTCTACTGGTCAAAATATAAACATCATTTACAAAAGAAGGAGAGAGAAAATAAGAACTACACTCAATCTCGACTTTTTTTTTTTAAGTTTATAAACAGAAGGAAACTGGAAGCAAGAAAGATAATGAAAGGCAAGGCAATGTCCTCACCATTATTACAGTACTGTCAGATCAAGGCTAAACTAAAACAATTCTAGATTCTTCTACCTAGAAAAGATACACACAAATCTCAATACATAGCTAATTTTTTTCTCAACATATAATGCTTTTCTGTTCAGAGATATCTTGAAGGCTCATGCTGCAGCATCCTTTTTCTTTCCTACTTGAGAATGTCATGGTCCCCCTCAGGCTCAAAATACTTTTGAGTACTTAATTGCACATGCGTGAATTCTATTTGGACTCAAAGTCATCTCATCACGTACTTCAAAAAGGATCTACAGTTGTCTAAATGTCTGTATAGACACTGGGGACCATGTTAATAAAAACATTGGACAGCTACTCTGCTTATTGGGAAAGATCAAATAAAAGTCAAGAAAGAAGTACACAAAATGTTTCTGGCAACATTAAGTTGTGCATGGATGTGGAGATCTTTAGCATACAAAAGAGTGAACCACTACCATTCAGTTGAACTGGGATGATCGATCAGTGAAAAAGAAAATAACCACTCCTGAGACTAATCAGGTGAAGTACAGACCTGCACTAAAAACCTGCAAGTTCTTCTTCTGAGGAAACACAACCACTGACAGCTCACGTTCTGAACCTTGACTTCAAATGACACCGCTTCCGGACAATTATTTATGTAAGAAATCTCTCATTTATTCCAGTCCAAGTGTGCTTCCCACACCCTGAAGCCCTCCCAGTTCCCAAGCTTGGCATGCTATCACCTCTGAAAAGCTGCTGCCCCCAACAAACACCCAGACTCCACTTACTCTGCTCTGCACAGAACCCCTGAACAGGCTTCAATGGTCTCCCATCCCCCATTTCCTTCTCACCCCAACCTTCCTCAGCAACACTGTGCTGGTCCCCTGGAACTTCTTTTGACAAAGAATAAAAAACCTCCCACTACCTCTGGTCACCCTAGAGCCTTCCCTACCTGCTGCTGGATGCCCTTCCAGGATGGGGTTGGGCTAGCAGGTGATGTCATCCAGGATGGTACAGAAGACTTCAGGTATCACAGTCCAGCCTCTTGGGAATGTAACCCTGCTTACATGAAGCAGAAAGTTTTTAATTCTTACTGAATTAAGATTAAATGTTTTTTGTATTTACCTTGGCTCCCCATCCAGAATCTGCTCAAATGGAAAGCAGTATGGAGATTCCTGGGAAAGCTGGGAATGGAACCACCATTTGACCCAGCTATTGCCCTTCTCAGACTATTCCCTGAAGACCTTAAAAGAGCGTACTACAAGGATACTGCCACATCGATGTTTATAGCAGCACAATTCACAATAGCTAGACTGTGGAACCAACCCCGATGCCCCTCAATAGATGAATGGATAAAAAAAATGTGGCATTTATACACAATGGAATACTAGGCAGCACTAAGAAATGACAAAATCATGGAATTTGCAGGGAAATGGATGGCATTAGAGCAGATTATGCTAAGTGAAGCAAGCGAATCCCTAAAAAACAAATGCCAAATGTCTTCTTTGATATAATGAGAACAACTAAGAACAGAGCAGGGAGGAAGACCAGGAGGAAAAGATTAACATTAAACAGAGTCATGAAGTGGGAGGGAAAGGGAGAGAAAAGGGAATTTGCATGGAAATGGAAGGAGACCCTCATTGTTATACAAAATTACATATAAGAGGTTGTGAGGGGAATGGGAAAAAAATAAGGAGAGAAATGAATTACAGTAGATGGGGTAGAGAGAGAAGATGGGAGAGGAGGGGAGGGAGGATAGTAGAGGATAGGAAAGGTAGCAGAATACAACAGTTACAAATACAACAAAAATGTGGATGTGTAACCGATGTGATTCTGCAATCTTTGTAATGTTTTGAATAACCAATAAAAAAAAAAAAGTTCACCTCCTGTTTTTTCAAGAGCTCTTCTTGTCATGTACATCGTTCCTCTTCTACCCATAATAAAGTACATATGAAAAAAGGTGCATTTTCAGAAAAATTCAAAAGCTTGTACATTTTATTAAATTAAAAGTTTTTTTTTTAATCCATATAGTACATTTCATCATATGCTGGCCTGGTCAAGAGTTATCCTTCCATATTTAGTACTTTAGAGCTAAGTTTTTAAACAGTGTGATAACAGAAAAGGGTGGGATGGTATTCCATGTACTTGTATTTTTGTGAGTGTTTAAACATTTTAACAACAATATATTAAAAAATAAAAATAAGGACTGCTTCTGTGTAACAGTTGCCACCCTTATCCAGGTGCAGTGGTGTATACTTGTCACCTCATCTATTCATTAGGCCGTGACAGAATATCTCAACTTTGAGGCAAGTTTCAATAACTTACTGAGAGACTGGAACAAAAATGTTTTTAAAATTAAAAATATATAAGTTCAGTTGCATGGTAAAGTGCCTCTGGATTCATTAATAAAAATCAATGAAAAAGGTGGGGAGGGGCTGGGGATGTGGCTCAAGCGGTAGCGTGCTAGCCTGGCATGTGTGAGGCCCAGGTTCGATCCTCAACACCACATACAAACAAAGATGTTGTGTCCACTGAGAACTAAAAAATAAATATTAAAAAATTCTCTCTCTCTCTTTAAAAAAAAAGAAAAAGAAAAAGGCGGGGAGGACATCACCACTGGGAGCTGTCCTAGGTAGTTACTTCAGCTTTCCTCCCTGTGCACACCCCACAGAGTTACACCCTCTCTTCCACCCAGGTTTCTAAATTTTGGAAAGAAGCTGTGGCTAACTGATTAAGATGTGAACTGCTGTATAATGTTCCTTTAGATTTACAAAACCCAGAACATCTGGTGATTCTCAGATAAAATCATAATGTGTCATGCCTCTTCTTAGTCTTTAGCTATATACCAACACAAAACAAGCAAATTTCTGTGACATTTACCATGCAGAAAGAAATATGTTGATTCAAGAAAAGTATAGGTACTAGCCCCAGAAAGTCAAGCTCCATTGTGATGGTCCATTCAGAAAGAAAGAAAAGGAAACACACCCTCAATGACAAAAGTTATGCTTAGAGAAACCTTTCCCACTGCCTCACAATCCCATCTTTCTCTCCCTATAAAAATCCTTTGTGTCCCTGAGATTCCCAAGAGGATCACTATGAGGATGACAGCCCCCTCCCTCTACCAGTGTGCTGGATCTTCAGTAAACCTGATTTATTTCCCATTAATTCATATCTCCTGACTACTCATTTTCCAGTAATGAGGAATTACTGGACCTGGATCTGGTAACACCTGGAGTCTGCCAGTCTCTTCTATCACTGATGATGACTCCAAATTCCTTTTTAAAAACTCCCTTTTACATCATGTCAATAGGTTCATGTTTCAACAAATAATTCTTTTCTATTTTCAAAGTAGTCCTTTAATGCAAATAATGGTTTGTGAAGAAACACTGATTATGGAGTGCTTACACCCTGTAGCAACTCTGCAGGGTGCTAGTGATAAAAAGGTACAGCAAGGCATTGTATTTACTTCCATAAGTGCTCAACAAGCTCACAAAATGCTCACACACCATTTACAGAGTGTAAAGAATCATGAGCCCACATTCCTCTTGATGCACCACCTCTAGGGTGCAGCAGACCATCTTTATCTTCTCCCTGAAGCAACGGATCATTTTACCAACTAATCTGGAACCTCACACTTGAAAATGAACTTCCAACATTCTTATTACTCCTAGGAGGGTACTATTTTCCAGCTGTTGGACAAAGATCAGGTGCCACCCAGGATACTAGCTTTGTTTTCAACATGTGCTCTGAATGAAGGATGTTGAACAATTCAGATAGTGGTGTTTTAACCATCTCCTAACCTCTTATCTTTTTATATAAGAGGCACTTCATGCACCACAAACTTTTATTGAACTACCCACTGATTGATCTCTATTAAATTTAGTGACCGTTTGGAAAGTTAATCAGTGGAGAAATTCACAGAGGGAGAGGCCCTGTCTAGTTATAAACCTGTTACTCTGAAGCACAATAAAATCATTCCCAGATATAAGGTACAGAAGAGAAGACCCTTTTTACTTACTCTTTCATATGCTTGTGGTCTTACGATTTTGCTTCTCTTATCTGTTCCTGTGTCTTTTTTATGTATTTTCTTCTTTATTTTTTTCTTCTGATATCAAAATGGAAAAAAGGGGGAATAAAGCAGGCAAAACAAATGAGAGTTTGTATTAATACATACATTTTATATATATATATATATATATATATATATATATATAAATTGAAATGAGAATACAGGCTTACTTCTGAGTTCTTTGAGTTCTTTCACTGACTGTTCTAACATCCTTCAGCAATATCTGTCAACTTTTGAATGAGGCAATTTTTTTTTATTACAAGAAGAGCCTCTCTCCCTACCTTACCCACCCCAAACATCTGTTTTTAGAAAATCAATGATGAATCCTAAAAAAATATTATAAATTGTCAACATCTAATACTGGCAAAGAGGACATAATGCTAAACCATCATATTATCTAGGCCACTGGGTTTTAATAAGAATGTCTTATTATCTCTATTCAAACAAACTGAATTCATTAGATTTTGGGGCCTGTTACTACAGCTTGGCTCAGGGAAAACACAAATAACAGTGCAGAACTAGGTTTCTATCTGTACTCTATGACTTACTGAAACTGGGATTTGGCTAAAGGTCCCACATTTTATGAACCTACTTTCATGATTTTAAATAGGATTATCACTGCCTTTATATCTTGAAGGTATTATGACTCTTTAAATGAGCATGACACACATGTAATTTATATTTTGCTTTCCATGTGTCATTTATTATTGAATTGCTTCAAGAGGGACATGAGTTGCCCACTTAAAAATCTTCTTTACAGCAAAGAAAACAATCAAGCATGTGAAGAGAACCTACAATGGGAGAAAAAATGTTGCCACCTGCCCATCAGGTTCAGCATTCATCTAGAGGATATATAAAGAAATCAGAAAAATTAACACAGTGCAAACAAATATTCCAATCACCAAATGGGCAAAGGAACTAAACATGCACATCACAGGAGAAATGCAAATGGCCAACAAATATATGAAATAAATGTTCAACATTACTACAAATTAGAAAAATGCAAATTAAAACAACACGGACATTCTGTCTCATTCCAGTTGGAATGACAATTATCAAGAATACAAGTAATAATAAATGTTGGAGAGGATGTGGGAAAAAGGTGCACTCATACGTTGCTGGTGGGACTGCAAATTGGTGCAACCAATACTTGAAAGCAGTATGGAGATTCCTCAGAAAACTTGTAATGGAGCCGCCATTTGACCAAGTTATCCCACTTCTCAGTATAAACCTAAAGGGACATAAAATCAGCATAATAGACCCTATCAACCAAAGGCCAAATAATTTTAATGATATGTGGATACTAACAAATAATCAGGGGGGAGAAGGAAGGATATAAATTGATTGGATTAGACAGATGGGAATAAAAGAAGGTAGGGGAAATGGGAATAGAAGAGACAGATTGAATCAGACATAACTTTCCTATGTTCGTCTATGAATACACAAACACAGTGAAGCCCCATATCATGTTACAACCATAAGAATGGGATCCTAATTAGAATAAGTTATACACTATACTCTATGTGTATATAATATTTCAGAATTTACTCTACTGTCATTTATATATCTAAATACTGAAGAAAAATATTTTTTAATTCCATACTATAAACCCGAATAGGATACTCAATGAAATTCTAGTAATCTAAATTTAGAAGAGTAATATTGTAACTTTTGGGATAATTGATGAGTAAATTTGAGCATTGTTATTTTATGCATCAATTCCTGCTCTAAGATTCTCAAAGAGGCAGCTACTAAAAGATTTGAAGTCCTTTGTAGTACTCTGGGACTATTTCTGGGAAGCAGTCTCATGTCTACACAGGTGCAGGGGTGTATTCATCCTTCTCCATTCTGATTATTTGTTAGTATCCACATATCATAAAGATTATTGGGCTTTGATTCTTTCAATGGACAGGTGGACCAATGCTACAGCTACACCGTGACTACAACCTTGTGTGTTCCATGTGCTTCTGGCTGGAGCAAAGGACCCAAAGTGAGGCAAATTGTAACTATCAAAATTTAAAAATAAAGATTTTTGATGGGTTGGGGCTGTGGCTCAGCAGAAGAACACTTGCCTGGCAAGTGTGAGGCACTGGGTTTGATTCCCATCACCTCATATGAATAAATAAATAAAAGTCTGTTCAATTCTCAGCACCATAAATAAATAAATAAATAAAGTCTATCAGCAACTAGAAAATAAGTAACCAAATAAGTAAATAAAACGAAAATAAAAAATTTTGAACACAAGAAGTTAAGAGTGGTTTATCTCCTAAGATGGAGCTTTCATAAAAACATCAGCAGATTTTTTGGAAGAAAACTTTAGGTCAGATATGATGTATTAATTTTTCAAAGAAAAAGGATGCCCACACACAAACTAAAAATAATTTGACAACTGAGAAGAGAGCACCAGCAATAATTTCCTTTAAAAATTAAGAAAAAATAACAACTTTCTTGGCAAAAAAATAAAACCTGAGTGAGTTAATTACCACTAGACTTCCTTTTCGGAATTGCTACAGGGAGTCTTTCAAGTGGAAACAAAAGAATGGTATAACAAAAAAGCAAATGATCATATAAACATTCTAGGAAAGGAAAATATGCAAATACTGATTCTTTTTATTTATCAGTAAACATTATTATATTTCTCATCACTGACAGCATAAAATATGTTAATTTGAATACAAAACCTACCTAAAATTATTTCTCCTTTTTTAAATTTGTTTTTTTTACATAAACATGACCCTAGGATGTATTTTAACATATTATGCATATAGAAAGTGCAAACCATTCCAATTTTTATCCCATTCTTGTGCAGGTATACTGGTCATGTGTTCATATGCACATTGAAAAATCATGTGCAATTAATTCTACTCTCTTTCTTCATCCCACCCCTCCTTTCATTCCCTTTTGTCCAATTCAGTGAACTCCTATACTTCCCCTCCCTTGTTATGGGTTAGCATCCACATCTCAGAGAGAACATTTGGCCTTTGGTTTTTTTCAGACTGGTTTATATCACTTAGCATGACAGCTTCAGTCCCATCAATTAATGAGCAAATGCCATATGTTCATTCTCCTTGAGGCTGAGTAATATTCCATTGTGTATATATACCATACTTTCTTCATGGATTCATCTGTTGAAGGGTACCTAGGTTGTTCCAACAATGTGAATTGTTAGTATTACTCTATTACACACTTAAAATGGCTAAGATGTTATTTTAAAGGAATTACTATTTGATTTTTTTAAGTATCATTTAAGAAAATTTATTCCTAACTGAAAATTATCGATTTAAAATACCAGCATATTTTAATACAAAACAACTATTTACATATCTAACTTAAAAATGTTCAAATGGCATTACAAAATGGGACACTTAATAGAGCTTGGGACTGTAAAATAAAATACTCAATAAGCCTGTCACTCTTGTAAGTTGTTTATTTTAAATTATAATTTGAACAAAACTAATCTGTCAGTCTATAATAATGGCTAAGATGGTAAAATCCATTATGTTTTTATTACTTGCAGTAAACATGAGGGAATTAATGTTGCCCCTTAACCAATATGCTTGAAGGACTTATATATAAGATAATGGGAAGCGAGGGACCTGTGAAAACAGAAGGAGATTTGAGTGAGGCAGCTGCAAGCTGAAAAAATTGAAGAGGATTAATGGCTATCACCAAAGCTAGGAAGAGAAATGAATGGATTTTATCCAGAGTCTCAGAAGGAGCACAGCCTTGCTCACACCTTGATTTCAGATTCTGACAGCTAGAATTTTGAGAGAATAAATGTCTGTTGTTAGCTACACAGTTTGCGGTATTTTGTTATGAAACTTCCAGAAAACTTACATAGCCCCATTCAGGGCTGCTCTGTCACATAACTCTAAACCACACATGGGCAGAAATAATAAATAAACCATAAAGAGATTACAAATTGAAAAAAATAATTTTGGATTTTAAAAAAATAACATTTACCTACTATTACTACTACTACTAGAAACACTTTTAGTTATTGCCAGGAGTTACCATGGAATCTGGATAGAATAATTATGTAATTAGATATTGTGAAAATTTTGGCTAGTATGGTGTGGATTTAGGTATTTTCATTGTTATTTTGGACTCATGTGCAAAAATGAAAAGAGATCAAATATTTGAAAATATATAAAGATAGGAATTTGAATTCTAATTTTAATACCTTGCTATTTTTTTAAGAGAGAGTGAGAGAGGAAAGAGAGAAAGAGAATCTTTTAATATTTATTTTTTAGTTCTCGGCGGACACAACATCTTTGTACGTGGTGCTGAGAATCGAACCCGGGCCGCACGCATGCCAGGTGAGCGCGCTACCACTTGAGCCACATCCCCAGCCCAACCTTGCTATTTTTTTTAAATATTTATTTTATTAGATGTAGATGGACACAACACAATGCCTTTATTTTTATGTGGTGCTGAGGATGGAACCCGGGTCCTGCTCATGCTAGGCGAGCACTCAACCGCTGAACCACAATCCCAGCCCCAATCTTGCCATTTTGTAACATAACAGGTAGTTTTTAAATTAATTTAGAAATCATAGTTTTCTTTATTTCTATTAGTTTATGCTGTATTAAGAGAAATACATCCATTTTACCTTGCTGATTTAGAATTTAGTGTAAGGAAATCTGAAAGAACTCCCTAGATACTTCTGTTCTAGAACATCAAAACATTGCTTTATATTGTGTGTGTATGCATACGTGTGTGTGTATATATATACACTAAAATATTTACATATATGATTACATGTATTTAATGTGTACATAATTCACAGTGTTCTTTGAAAATTGCATATTACACATTGTAGCTAACAAAACAGTATTTTTTATTACTTTTCACAAAAATCCACTTTTTCTTATAGATGCACATATGAAAATAAAATGGAAGTAGGTATAAATATGCAATTTTGTTTTAAAATGCCATTTTTAGGAAAAAATATAAACTAGCCTGATCTCTTATTAATATTGAATTAGCATAATATTTATAAAAATGTTTTAAGGATTATACAAAGTTTACTAAAGTTTTCACTGTGATGAGACAGGAATAATATTTCTGCAAAATAGTTGAAATTCTACTGTTATATTTATTGTAGGAAAATTATATATTAATTACATTTTTAATGATGGCAGATAAAAAACTTCATAAAAATTACTGTCATCCTGAATTAAATTTTCATTCATTCTGAACTTTACTAAAGAAACAGGTGATAATGTAATGGAGAAGAATTTACCTACAGCTTGTTCTTCTGCTGCAAGGTGCTTAATGTCATGCCTGTAAGAACTTGAACACCAATGTGTTCTAATTTATAACTTATTTTTTATTAAAAATATCCTGAGTGTTTATTTTTTTCTCAAAAACAATAACAGTGCTATTTATTTCAGTGAAGTGTTGTAACATTTTTTCATATACCTTAGATCACTTTTTAAAATTATTCTCAGAAATACTGATGCAGATATCTTAAAAATTTTTATTTTTACCTTATATCTGACTGCTGATACTGAGGATTTTTAGTATACTATTCCCTTAACAAAGATGTGCAACATGAATTTCTTTTATTTTTAGTATTTATTTTCACTGCATAAAAGCATGTTAAGTTCTAAGTTGCAAGGAGGAGAAAATAACTGACAGATTCTTCATTAAGTCTCAATAACAAAGAGAAGATGATGCCACTAAAACATGATTCATCGTACTTCTGCCAGTCTCTTCAGCAGTTAAACTTGGGAAAACAATCACCCATATTGAAGAATCACTGGAAGGACTAAATTAGAGAACTTCTATAATATGTTTAGCTTATCAACTAACAAAAAGAATTCATTATCATTATGTTTATGTTAGTTTCTTTTTTATTTGTATTTTTATCCTAAAGGTACATCTGAAATAATGTGACAAGAGTGAATATTTTTAGAAAGAAATTTCTGATGTAAGTGAAAATAATAGGAAAAGCTACAAAATATAGGTGTCATGAAGACAATTGGGGGGGGGGCTCTTAGTAATAACATTTCAAATAGCTGCAGTTGAATGTGTTCCAAGAATGTCACCCTACAGTGTATGAACAATGCATAAAATTTTTCAAACACCTGTGTGGAAAAGGAACCATTCATCACCAACTGGTTTATGATTAGCTGTCACTATTTAGATCACAGAGAATTAATGATACTGTCAGGGATTATATCTCTCTGATACTTCAACACTGTTGTGATATGACAACAAAGGACCACAAGATAGATGCCAGTGGCAAGAGCTGCTGCTATTTTTGTTGGGCACTGTCTAAATGGCAGCTTGTCTCCACATCATTTATTTAAAACTAATGGAAATTATAAACAAGCTGCTATATTTATTGCTACCTTTTAGATAGAGAAATAGGAACAGAAAAAAAAGTAAGTTGCCTCAGTTCCCAAATAGCAAATGGTTCAAATCTTGATGACTTGTCATGACAGAACACCCATCTTGGAGTCCTTTGTAGAGGACAAGGTGACCTTTTTCCTCCCTTGTCATATAAAAAGAAATCATATCAAATTGCCTTTTCAATCTCCAATCAAACATGGAAATAAATAAATGGATAAACATATAGATAGACTCTTATATCAATCAGAGAAAGAGAGAGAGAAAAATAAACATTTTCCAAAGTCCTTTTTATTATTTTCATAGTTCATTATTTGCCACTCACACCCCAGCTTCAGTAAGCCTCCGGATTAAGATTCTTAAGCCATATTTATGATTAAATGTTTTATATCATCAAAGAATGGTGGCCAAACCATGCCCACTATACACTAGATATAACTAGCTGACAACTAGTTATTAACAAAAAGAAATATAAATAACTAAAGTAATATACCAATTTTTCAGTAATTTAAAATTATCAAAATAAATCCCATAAGTCATAAATATTATGATTAGGACAAAATAACCTTATCTTTCTGTTTGTTCTACCTAAATAAAAAAAAAAAACCTTTCATGTGTTTTCTTATAAAATATACATTCATTTCATGAAATTGTTATCAACTAATTGGTTCTTTTTTTCATTTATTTTTATTCATTTATTTTCTAACACTGGATATTGAACCCAGGGATGCACTACCACTGAGCTAGATCACCAACATTTTATTTCAGTGAAGCAGATGAAACCATTTTTGAGAAAGGATCTCACAGAGTTGCTGAGGCTGTGCTTGAACCTTCAATCCTCCTGTTTAATTGCCATTATGTCCTATCTTTTCAAATTAATGTTATTCTCTGGTATGTATATAACTCTATATTACAACCAGTACTGTGATTAAGACCTTTAAAAATTTCAACATTGAAATATAGAGATATTACCTCCCATTACATGTATTCTAATAAAATAAAAAAATCACAACAATGTAAACAACATACAAAGAGTTGAAAACATTTGTCTCAAACTTTAAAGATCATGTAACATACTGGAAAATACATTATAAATTTTCTAAACAATTTATTTAGGTAGCTATAGTATATGAGAAAAAGAGGTGGTGATAGTTTATACTTTGCAAAGAGTGAAAAAAAACTAAGATAAAACTAATAAAAGAAAAACAAAATGGAAACATAGCTATTATTTTGGACTTCTCAAATGCATTTAATATTGATGATCATCCCAAATAATTAGTCTCACTGTGTACTGATATTATCTGATCAATATCTGATATTAAAAGATCAATTACAAAATAAAGAATGTACCAGCAAATAATACTTTTTCAATTTTCATTTTTCTGTTTATTATCAGATATTTCATTTTTCTGTTTATAAACTATTTATATCAGATATTTCATTTTTAAGTTTAAATTTTATAGCAAAATTATACCAGAGTATCCAAATATATTTACCTAACATAGAAAGTCTTTCTGCCCTTCTCTCTCCTCTCTCTCTCTCTCTCTCTCTCTCTCTCTCTCTCTCTCCACACACACACACACACACACACACACACACACACACACACAGTCATACATGTTTATGCACACAAACATACACACACACACAGAAATATTCAGAAAATTCTGCTTTAGCTGGAAAACATTAAGAATTAAAGGGTTTTTGTATAAGATGTATTGAATAATATAATTTGTGTTAAGAAATAAGGGGAAAATGCCAAGATATGATAATTTAAAAATTTGATGCTCAATGGTGAACATAGATTATTATATGTTTAATGGAATTGTTTTACTTCTCTTCATTTTGTTATTACCTTTGTAGAATATTTTTGTTTATGTGGTTCATAAATACATAACTTAAGAAAACTGTTGATGAAACAAAAATAGATTATGCATGTCAAAATATTTTTACATATTAAATGTAAATCTTGAGGAGTCTATGATGCAAGTTATGCAGAATACCTCAATAAATTAATACATTAAGTCTACTAGAAATCCTTACAATGCCAGCAAAAAAGAAAAGATTAACAAAAAGAATTTTATTTAAATAATGCAGCAATAGTGATGTGTGACTTTTCTTAACTTTAGCACCAAATAAAAGCCAAATACTTTTAGACCTTACATGGATATATATACTGCCTAGATAATAATGCATGTGCTCATTTTCTTGCTGACTAGGTTGATTATTTGTCTTAAGTGCTAGAAAAATAGACATTTTAATTATTGGTAATATCTTAATTTATATCATCATTATTGATATTATTCTTGAATAATCTCAAATTATTCTTTATTCATGACTCGTGTGGCCATTTTATTTATTCTTGCATCTCAATACATAAATTTAATGGTATCTATGAAATTCTCCATTTTTATAATATAGTCTGTGCCTGGGGATATAGCTCAGTTGGTAGGGTGCTTTCCTCACATGCACAAGGGCCTAGATTCAATCCCCTTGGGATATAAATGTAAAATTGAGCTACTGTTAACAAATATGGTAAAGTAAAAATGACAAATCAATTTTATAATAACATAGTAAACACTTAAAATTAAGTATACTGGAATGAACTATGTAAATTATTGAGAAAGTTAAAGATATTGTTGCATATAAATTTAGTAAACTTCCAAACAGAAACTGTCATTGTGTGTTTGAGAAACAGTTATAAAAAGTTTTTATTTACATGACAGTATTGAGGACAGTGAGATAACGGTTTGGCTAGGTAGATATTCTCATACTTGGAAAGCCATAATATTAGGAAAATATTGGGATACATGTGGTAGGCAAGACACAAAAAACATTTTTGAAGAGTGTGATGGTTGGAATGTAGTTAGTTCAGTTATTATAGAAGAAAGTATGGAGAGTCCTCCAAAAACTAAAAATAGAGCTACCACATAATCTTGAAATTTCACTATTGGAGGTATACAAAAAGGAATGAAATGAACATGACAAAGAAACACCTGCACTATCCTACTGATTGCAGCACTGTTCATAATAGCCAGGAAATGAAAACAACAGATGTGCCCATAAACAGACAAATGGATAAAGAAAATGTGATATATACAAAGAAATATTATGCGACCACAAAATTAAAAGAAGTCCTGTCATACGCAACAACAGAGATAAACATGGAGGACATTAAGTTAAATAAAATAATCCAGGAACATAAAAACAAATATTACCTGATTCCATGTATACGTGAATTCTACAAAAGTCAATCTCATAGATGTTGAGAGAACAGTTGTTACCAGAAGCTGGGAAGAGTGTAGAGGATGGGAGGATGGAGAGAAATTGGTCAACCAGAACACCATTACAGTTAGGATGAATAAGTTCTTGTGTTCTATGGCAGAGGAGGGTGAATATAGCATTGAATAACTGAAACTAGATAGAAGGGAGGATATTTAAAATATATTTACAATAAAAAAATGATAAAAGTTGAGATAGATATTACCCAGGAATCAAAGTAATTACATTGCACATACTAAAATGTACTTATAAGGTGTTAAACAAAATAAATCTTTGAGAGAAGAAATATTGCCTGGGAGGTCAGAATAAATGAGAAGAAAAGCCAGGCACTGTGGTGCACACCTGTAATGTCCATTAGTTTAGAGACTGAGATAGGAGGATGCCCTCTAGGGAAGAATACAGGTGATTTGGATAAGGCAGAGAGGAGTGAAGGGAGTGGAAGAGGGTAAGAGGTTAAGAAGAATAGTGGAATGAATTTGACATTATTACCCTATATACATATATTATTACATGACCAGTGTGAATCTACATCATATACAACCAAAAGAATGAGAAGTTATACTCTATTTATGTATGATATGTCAAAATACATTTTATTGTCAATTATAACTCATATGAACAAATAAAACAATCAAGTATGCATCCCTTTTCTCCATTTATACCATCATCATTCTAAACCAAACCACTAGCCGGGGCTTGGAGACCCTGGGGTATGTCACAGAACTGCTGTGGGAATCCAAAATTTACACATTTAGTTTCCTCACGAGAGCCCTCATTTGCATTTTGAGGTATTCTAAATAGCAAAAACTATGAAATTAACTTATACAAATATAATCAACACTCAGAAAGGTATTCTACATAATTAAAAATCAAAAGTGACAGGATTTCAGAGCATACACACACACAAACACACACACACACACACACACCACACATATATGTTTAGGTGTAGCCACAAACCCAGCCCAGGAATTCAGGGCTTAATACTTCCATTAAAATATGTAAGCTTGGTTGCATCTAGGCATATTTGTTAAGCTGCTACACTTAAAAATACTTCAAAGAAATGGTACTCCTCATATAGTTCTCAATCCCACTGTGAAATCCCAAAAGTAAAAAAGAATTAATTATAATAGTGCTGGTTAATGTTAATATTCTGAATTGCCTACGTTGATGCTAACATGTAAAACCCCTATGTAAAACTCATTATGACAAATGACCTTGTGGTAAAAATAAAAAATAGCCCTAACTTTGCTACCAGCTTCTTTTATCAGAATGGTGATCATAATCAATTCCCACCTATAGAACATGAACAGAGGCTCAAACATATCGAATGATGAAGTGAAAAAATAGAAAGCCTTTTTTTACTAAAACTGGGTGTATGAACAAAAAAATTGACATGAAATATGGGTGTTACTATAAAGACATGTACTTACAAAATGCATGTCTCAAAAGAGCAAAATGTCATGTCAACAGAAGACAAATGCCTTAAAAACCTGACCATTTCAACAATAGTTTATCTCCCATTTTAAGACAAAAACAACTGATAATTAAATTTCCATGAAGCTTGAGTAAGACACACTGGACAAAATACAAATCAAAGTATTTCAGAATGAATATACCCTTTGCACAGCAAAAAGGGAAATGCCAATGGATGAGTAATTGTACTTACTGGGAAATAGTGAACTAAAAAGCAAAGAAAATGAGGACTTACAAAAATGGTTTCCATAAAAAGGGTTGATTTAAAATATGAAAGTCATTGATATATAAACAATGAATCATTACAAATCACCTAATTGTAATAAAATATAAGGTACAAGAAAAACACATAAATTATACGTACAGAATGTAGAGAATAGACTTACACTGAAAACTTGTAATTTACTCTTTTGGGGGGACAAACAAAAGAAAACACTGGCAGATAAAGTTTAGAACACAGCTTTTAAAATGATACACCATATGCACAACTTTAAAAATGATACATGTGTACTCCCATTTAAACCAGGTGTTCCTCTTTCTCCCTTCAATATTCCCCCATTCAGGTCAGCCCCCAACCAAAGTTTCCCTTCACACTTATACCCCCAACAAGGTCCCACTATTGAAGCCAGGTACCGGCCCTAAAACCTCCACCACACAAACTCAGCTGCCTCCAGGAACACCCAGGAACAGCACCCAAGTGCCTCTGCCCCACTGCCCTGAAACCTCGGCCACACCCACTCAGCTCCTGCCAAGAGCACCCAGGAACAGCACACTAACTCCTATGCCACACTTCCCCACCTCAACAGGCCTTAGCACTAGTGCCCCCTCCAGGCACTCCCTCACAGCATGCACCCACTACCCCACTTAGCTGCCAGTCCCCCTGCACCTCTCCAGCCAGGGTTGCACCACCAGAGGCCTCACGACGTGTGTCTGCTCCAGTCATCACCTTGCAGCCACAGGCACTGAGTGCCCCCTCCCCACACACTACCCCACCTAGCCCTCTGGTCCCAGGACACCTCTCCTGCAAGGGTCCAACCCCAACAGGCCTCAGAAAGAGGGCCCTCTCAAGGGGCCAGCACAGCATGCCCCCTCCACACACACTACCCCACCCAGTTCTAACTCATCCAGGTCCAGTCCCCAATGCCTCTCCAGCCAGGGCTGCGCGCCCCCTCCAGGCCTCAGCATGAGCACCCCCTCAAGTAACTGCCTCGCAGAGACAGGCACAGTGTGCCCCATCACCACACATTACCCACCGAACTACTTCACCACCCAGCTCTGGTCCCCTAAAACCTCTCCACCCAGGGCCATATGCCACATACCACTGGGGACACTGGAGTCCTCCCTACCTGAGACTGTCCTCATAAGTCCACTAAGACCAACAAGAGGTGGTGGTGAGGGCCATGCTGCCCCTGTGGGAGGCCCAACATCCTCACCAGGAACCATGAATGAGAAAGGATGGCAAGGACACCTTCCCAGAGGGTGACATAGTCTAGGGGCAAGACTGGACCAGCCCAGGCAGCCATCAGTAGAAAGGATCTCTGTGATTTGAAGGCCCTAGCCTCTCCACAATCTGCAGTTTTACGCTGCCCAGAAATCCACTGTGCAGATGCAGTTTGGGATAAGTTCCTGCATGAATCAGTGAATGTGTGCAAACTGCATGCACGTGTGTGTTGAGGGCAGGGCTATGTGCAGGGATGTTCCCAGGCCCTACCTCACAGTTATAGAAACAGTTCAGCCCTCCCAAGGTACTACCTCATCCAGCTCTGGTCCCCTAAGACCTCTCCAGCCAGGGTTGTGCCCCTACAAGCCTCAGGACAACTGCCCCCTCCAGCTACCCCCTAGCAAGAACAGGCACAGTGCACCTCTCTCCACAAAAGTTCCTACCCCACCAAGCTCCACCCCATTCAGCTCTGGTCTCCCAATAATACTCCAGCCAGGACTGCACCCCCACAGGCCTCAGCACAAGCATCCACTGTAGGCATTGCATTGCGGTGACAGGCACAGCAAGTACCCTCCCCATGTACTACCCCATCCAGTTCCTGGTGCCCTGACACCTCTCCAATGAGGGCCTTGTACCCACAGGCCTCTGCAAAAGCGCCCCCTCCAGGTATCTCCTCACAGGTAGAAACACAGTGGGCCCCCTCCCCATCAACTACCTCACCCAGCTCAGTTCCCCTGAAGGCTCTTCAGCCAGGGCAATGCCCCCAAAGGCCTCAGCATGAGCTTCCTCTCCAGGCACCACTTTACAGAAACAGCATGCCCCCTCCTCACACACTACCACACCTAGCACCTACCCCATCCAGTCTGGTCCCCCCAACACCTCTCCAGCCAGGGCCATACGCCACACATTGCTGAGGACACTGGAGGTCTCCCTACCTTGGCTCTGCTCCCAGGTTCAGCAGGAAGGATCTCAGGTACTTGAGGAACATGCTTCTCCACTGTCTACTGGCCACTTCTGGATGCCTGGAAACTCAGAGCACAGAAACAGTTTGCAATATGCCCGCCCAAGCTTGTGTGCCTCATGCACCTGCCTGTGTGTTGAGGGTGGGGTTTTGCCGAGGAATGTTACAAGGCAATGCCTAGCAGCAACAGGCACAGTGCGCCTTCTCCCCAGACACTACCCCACCCAGCTCAGGTCCCCTAAGATCTCCATCCAGGACCCTTCCCCAACAAGCCTCAGCATGGTCACCCCTTTAGTCACTGCCTCCA
Organism: Callospermophilus lateralis; assembly: GCF_048772815.1. Classification (NCBI taxonomy): domain Eukaryota; kingdom Metazoa; phylum Chordata; class Mammalia; order Rodentia; family Sciuridae; genus Callospermophilus; species Callospermophilus lateralis. The sequence goes on from NW_027514398.1 coordinate 11,166,338, forward strand.
GAGATAGCACAGAGCATCCCCTCCCCTGAACTATCCCACCCAGCTCCTACCCCACGGAGAGCCTACCTCACCTACGTCCTACCCCTCACACCTCCTACCCCACCATGCTCCTGGTTCCCTAAGAACTATCCAGCAAGGTTCCTATCCCAAACAGGACTCAGCAGGGTCCGTGCATCCATGAACCACCTTACAGGGAGAGAGACACACTTTGCCTCTTCCCCATGCATTACTTACCCAGCTCTGGTCCCATGACGCGGCTCCAGCCAGTGGTGCACCCCACAAACTGCTGGACATACTGGTGCCCTCTCTACCTGAGGCTCTCCACTGGAATCCACAATGTCCAAAAGGAACACAGTGGTGAGTGCCAGGCTGCCTTTGTGGGAGGTCTCACATCCTCACCAGGAACCGCAAAGTGGAAAGCCGGAAGGGACTTCATCCCAGAGGGCGACAAAGCTTCTTGGCCAGGAGCAGAGCAGGCCAGGCAGCCTTCCAAAGGTAGGTCCTCAGCTACTTGAAGACACGTGTTTCTCCACCATCTGCCTGAAACTTCTAGGCCGCAGGAAACCACTGCACAGAAGTAGTTCGCAGTGCGTCTATGCCTGTGTGCTTGTGTGTGTGCTTGCGTGTGTGGGTGCTTGCACGCGTCTTGCATTCATTTATGAGTTGAGGGCAGGGCTGTGCCCAACAATATAGGGGTGGGGCCACATGATGTGCAGGGAGGGCGAGCGGGAAGCAGAGTTCCCGGGAAGATGGGGAGGATGGCTTGTGTTGCAGGAGGGGGCACTGCAGAACTTGCCCAGGAGGTGGCGTAGGGTGCCTGCCGGTTCCTTGTCTGGGCCAGAGTGTAGGAGGCAGCGCAGGAATGTTGTGTTGTTCCCCCCCCTCCCCTGCAGTTTCTCTTGAGGTTGTGGTCAATGCACAACTTTTGCTTTTTGGAGCCAAGGGAGTTCTCACAGCCCTCTTGGCTTCAACTTGTGGGAGGACTGGAGTTCTGGCCAATGCGGTGCTCAGCACTAAATAACTCTGGCCAAACATGGAAACCTGCTGGTGCCAATGCAGAGACCTGGTAGTGATGATGCAATTGCTTGGCTGCACAAGACTGCTGAGGTCTCCTGTCAGTTATATATACATATACACACACGTACATATCTGAACCAGTAAGCACAGCTAGCACTCACAGGCACATATATACACCTGATACACCTGATCACATGGATTTATGTAAAATTGGTTAATATGTAGAGGTAAGGTTAGGGTTAATATGAAATTTTGGTTTGAGTTAGTGGTAGGGTTAAAGATTAACATGTATATGTGAAAATATGAACAGTCCTAAGAATTTACATTAAAAATGAACCAAAACATATATAAACATACAGGATATGACATAGAGAAAAATACAATATGAGTCATGTGATTACACATGTTGTATACAAGTGGAGGTGAGGATATAACTTATAAATGACATATATTAGTATAGATGCAGATTTATCATTAAACAAATAAAATAGAAGTCAAAATACAATTTAAAATTTATTGGACTTCATGGATTCAAGTCAAACTGGATTTAGATAATGTAAAGATAATATAAAATTTTGGTTTGAGTTAGGATTAGGGTTAAAGAATGAACATGTATACTGGGAAATATCTGTATTCATAAGATGAATGTGTGAAAATATGTTAAAAAATATATAAAAAACATGCATGGTATGACATTAGGGAGACTGCTATATGAATCATATGATGAGACATTTTGTAAATAGGGAGTTTCAAGGATATACCCTATAAATTATATACAGTGATATGTATGTGAATTTAATATTGATCATTGAAAATAAAAGTCAAAATACACTTTAAAATTCTTATTGGTGTACAAGGATTGAAGTAAAATTTGCCTTTCTTATAGAAGTAATATAAAGGTCAATATAAAATTTTGGATTGTGTTAGGGTTTTAGTGTAAGAATGAATATGTGAATTGGGAAATATCAATATTCATAAGAATATACTGTGAAATTATGTATGAAAGCATATATGAAACCACATGTTGATACAGGCATAAGTAAAATGTGAGTCATGTGATTACAAATTTGGTAAACATGGGGATGAAGAATATATCCTATAAACAATATATACCAGTATATATGCAAATTTAATATTGATAATTGAACATATAAGTCAAAATACACATAAAATTTTATCATAGTGTACATGCTTTTAATAAAATTTAGTTCAGTTTCTTATTTGAGGAAAACTGATAATGCAAGTTATATAATAGAAAGTATTTTCAGGGTAACAAATTTTTACCATGACGGTAGGATACCTGGTCCTACTTTAATTTAAATTTTAATGTAAATTTTTTTCCCCAAACATACTAAACGTTTCTGACTATGATGTGTCAGTACTCTTGGGAAGGAGGTTAACAAATGTCGACCTGACATTGAATAAGGAAAAACAAGAGACCAAACAGGGAAAGTCTTCCAGGTATAATTCCAGAACTGAAATGTTGATTGTGTGCCAGTTTCAGACTCTAATCTCTACTCCTGGGGGGAGTAAGGGAAGGAGAATTCATTTCACGAAATAAATTTGGGAAATGAGGTCAAAGAATCTGATCTCTTTCATAGAGCATTCTAATTAAATCCATTCCTCAACTGTCATGGAAATTCTTTTTCAGTACTGACACAGAGTGGAGTCAAGGTGTCATACCTGGGCTGGATGGCCCCTCAGGAGAGCTTGTTTCCAAAGCACTGTCTGGAGGAATCCCATCTACTAACTGCAGGGCTGAAAGAAACAACACAATTTATAAACAAGCCTCATACAGAAAGCACATTTACAGCTTCACTGTAGCTTTTTTTTATATATAATCCAAAAAGAATTGAGCCTTGACCTTCCTAAAAGTCATTTTACTACCCAACTGTGAAATGACAAAATTCCACTTAGATTCATTCCTCTTACTATATAAGTCAATCCTGGAGTGGCAATGTTTTCTAAATAAGTTTACAAATTACAATCTGCTCATTTTCGGATAATGAAGCCATATAATTTTGTCATTTTATTTTGTGTTGCAGATTCATAGAAAGCAGGCAAGTGAGAATAATCAGGGACTATTTATAAATCCTAAATATCATTATTTAACAAAAAGACAAACATATCATTTCTGTTTGTATTAAGCAGAACATAATACAAATGATAGTGTTAATGGGAAAAGTAACATTACCAGTCACTCGGCCATTTCCATCACTTGAATGCTGGGCTGCTTTGGAGGATGGGGAAAGTGCTTTTCACTTTGTTCTCCTCAAAGATGAAGTTCCCAGATGGAGGAGCTACTGAGCTGCAGTGAGCCTGTTCTCACTATGCTTGCTTCACAGGGACTCTGTAAAAAACAAAACCACCAAACACAATCCTATATTTAGAAATTAATTGCATACCTTATGAAGACACTGATCTTTAAAACAAATCCATCATCTACCAAAATGAAGCACAATAGTAATTTATTAAGAAAATAGTTATGGAACAAAAGAAAATATGTGCAGAAGTAAGGTAAAATGTAAGGAAAAATAAAATATATCCCTCCTCAATTAACTTAGACTAGGACAGGGGACAAATATGAAAATAACAAATTGAAATGTAAAAGGCTTTTGAGAAATACAATTAAAAACTAATTTTTACAGAAGAATCAGAGAAATTATTGAATGCAAAGTAAGGGTTAAAAAGAGGAAGAATACTGGTACACTAATACCTGGCTTGGTTAATCTCTCTCTTATTAGCACCAGTGTATCAGTGGAAAATGTTTCAAGAATTTATATTTACCCAAGATAAGGTCCTTGAAGTCACAGACTACAAATGGCTACTGCTCACATTCCTGGCAGGTGAATGTCTGCAGAACCTAGGACTTTCCTGCCTCCTCAGGCAGATTGATGCCTTCTGGCCAACTGCCACACCATCTTTGCTCTTTCACTTATAACAAAACTTAGAATTGTTCATATTTTATTTCTGCAATTTCTCTTTTCCCTCTTGAATTTCCCAATTAAACTTTTACCAACCCTTGACCCATTACACTTTTCCTATCAAAATCACCAATGACCTTGACCACAAATAAATCAGTGGTCATTTCTCAGAACTCTTTTTTTTTTTGGACCTGTTAGCAGCAATAAACACACATGACCTCCCTTCTGTAGTGCTTTTTCTTACCCAGAACACCACATTTCTCACTCTCAACAGATCCATACTCTGGCTGCTCTGCTTTCTTGGTGCATTACTTTTCATCTTCTGACCAACATTGGTGTCACCAGAACTCTGGCCATATTCTTGTTAATATCTATACTCACACTTTCTTGATGATTTGTTACCTTTAAGTTTTATATACATGCTGATGATTGTAAACTCATGTGTACTCCATCTGATGACCTGTTTTGGTCTCCAGTTCAACTTAGCACATCTAAACCTGAAATGTTAGCAGTCATTCCTTTTCTTCCTTCTACCCCAAACTCTGTACTTCTCATGGTCTTTATCTTAGCAAAAAGCAAGTCATTTTTCTATTTGCTGTCATCTCCTCTCTCATCAACCATTACAAGTCTACCCTGTTGACTCCTCCCTTAAAAGACACAGAGCATCAGCTTGACTTCTACCATAGAGTCTGAATCATTGACAACACTCTAACAGGGCTCTGCTTCTACGCTACATGCCAACTGTCTTTTCTCAACATAGCAGAAAAAAAGGATCCTGTTAAAGTGTGTAAGTCACTTTAGGATGCTTTGTTCAAAACCTTCTAGTATTTTCCCAATTGGCACAGAAAATCTAAGTCCTTTTAATTGATGTCCTGGTTCCTAGATGTCTCTGACCATCTGCAAGGACAGAATAGCTCACTCCAGACACACTGGCGTTTTTGCTGCCTCTCATGGTGCCTGGAGAGTTCCTGGGATGGCTACCCTGGCTGTTCCTATACCTACAACATTCTTCCTTCTGATAGCTTAATGTTTCCCTCACTCATTTCCTTCTGGATATTTCTCACATGTCACCTTTCAATGCCTTCCTCCTTGACTCCAAAATTTTCTATCCCATTTCCAAGCTTTATTTTTTTTACTATAAGCCTTTAACAGCTTTTGGCTTATTTACTGGTTAATTATCTGCTTCCACTGGAATTGGCTGTAAGGGCAGGAACTTGTTTTTCTATTTTGCTCATTGCTGTAATTCTGGAAGAATTGTTTGGCATACAGAAGTTTCTCAATAAATATTTAACTGAGTGGAAAATGAATTCTGTATTTTCTTCTTCATGGGTAAGAAGTCTTGATAAACTTGGACTAGATGTTTGTGTAAATTTGGGTCATTCCACTCTTACAGGACCATGTAAGTACATCCAAGCAAAATAGTCCAATACATAAGAAGTTCTCTGTCTTTGTGCTTTGCTATATATCCAGAAAAAAGTGACGAATTTACTATTTCATAACTTTCTAATACTTCTGCCAGAGTAAAGAAACCTGCCCCAAAAAGAAAAAAAATGATTTAAAATCTATCATCATTGCCAACTGTGTGAGATACTAAAGACAATGATGGATCACTACAGGGACAGAAACACAAGACTACATGGCAGATTCTATACTATACAAACCCCTCATTCATAATTCCTCTTAAGGAAGGAGAGGTAAGGTGGCTGGTGATCTCATCATCCCCCAAAATATTAAACTTCTACCATAACAGTTGGTATATAGTTATAGCTAGCCCTTGCCATCATATTACGCTGTTCCTTCTTTCAGAACTCAGACCTCTAATAATCTAGCAAGAAAAGAAAACCTGCCACTCAAACTCATATTTTGATTCTGAACCACTAAAGTCAATTCTGATTAATTATTGTGATCATCCCCCAACGGGAGGTCAGACCTCTGAAATAATTCAAGAGAAGGATCCTCAGTAATAAACAGATGATATAGAAACATAGTGAGGAATTAGCAGTAAATACTGATTTGAGTAGATTATAATGCCTCTGTGGTCTGAAACTTTCACTTGATCTCTCATAGTATTAGCAAATTCAGAGAAACTCAAGGAGATGGTTAAACTAAAAGGACATTTTAAAATATTTGTCTAAAAATCTAAAGATGTTATTTCTTGAGAAACTGACTTCAGTTTAGCCTTATCCAAGCATCACTCTCACTGCAGACCTGGTTTATTAGTAACAATACAGTAAAAGCACGCCAAGTATGACATCTTTGATCTTCCTCCTTAGTTTCATGTTTCTCATGTTTTGACTGATTGCTCTCATGAGGTATATAATAAAAATACTTTTACCTTAGGCCATATTCTCAATCACTGTCACTTATGGATCTCACCTATTACATGCTTAAAGCAGTCATGATATGAACTTCACAGACAATAGTGTTTAAGAGCTAAAGACTTTCATAATACAGTAAAGCAGACAGCATAGAAATTTTAAAAATAGAGGAATTTTTATACTCACAAATTCATGTGAACATATCCACAACTCAAATACAGAATACCCACATGTTCATATATTTATCAGTCTGGAGATCCTAAAATAAGCTAGCATTTTTTGTACAGAATATGTATATTTCTATGAACAAGAAATTTGAAATTTGTCAGAATAAATAAATAGCATTTATGAAGACAATTGAGGGAATACAAAGCTATGGATACCTTGGGAAGCATATACGGTATAATCATTCTACAAAACACTGGTATAAAGGGGTGTACATTTCTAGAGTTGCAGTTTGAACCACAGACCCTCAGAACAAGGACATTAGGAGAGACATGATTCTTACTAATTGATATGAGGTAGAACTTGTGCCTGTCATAACTAGATTCCATCGTATAATTAATAGTGAAAACTTGCTAAATAAAGAGACAAAATATAAATGTAACAATTAGTATAAGATGATTCAAAAGCAGGAGTTCTGAATTAATAAGAATTGTGAGATTAGATAATCAACACAAGATTAATAATAGAAATGTAAATTTTGAGATGTAACACCAGTAATAGCATTTAAAAAATAGCTTTATATTTTCAGTCATCCTATGGGATACAGAAGAGGTTAGTTGTTTTTATAAAAACAGACTCTTAGAAAAGAGCTTCAGTCAGCTAAGGTAACAGCCAAAGAAAGTTACTAAAAGTCATATTTGAAGTTTTTCGGGGTTGACTAAAATATCACTACTCAGAAAACCTGGAGGAGTACTTGGTCTTGAAGAAAAGATGATCTGTATCTACTGAACATATCCTTCTCTTGGGTGAAAGTCTGCAGGAAAAGATGGAGTATTTACATTAGAACACTTAAGTATTTCTTGGTTAGATTGTAGCCAAGAAAGCTGGGTGTATTTAGATATATATATACTGTATATATATCCTAATACAAAAGATTGGAAAGGCTCCAAACACAGGAATACTTACAGCTAGAAAGTAGACTTCCTAAATTACCACAGTTATTAAAGTAATACACAAGTTTCCATTTAGAATATATATTCTCCTGTGTCCTTCAGGATGTGCTCCCAATAGTCTCCAAGTAACTGTACTTTTGCACTGATCAGAATTCAATCACCTAGTGTTCTGAAGGTATATCTTTTTAAACCAGAGGGAGATTCATAGAAGTTTTTTATGTTGGAAGATAGCTCACCATAATGGTGATCCCCAAAATGGACTATGGGGTCAACACTAGGGGCAGAACCAAGAAACATGTCATTTACTGTCTCTGTGACCTTCAGTCTCATCATCTATAAAAAGTAACCATATCTATGTTAAAAGGTGCTGTGATCCTTAAATAATCTCAGCATATATAAAATGGTGCCTAGTACACAGTACATGTTACATATTTATCAGCTGTTATTACATGACATGTGAATGTATTCCGTCAACAAAATAAAAACATGATAGTTATTAAGGTTAAAGTGAAAAGTATGGATATTAAAAAAGGAAGTATTTATTACTGCCTTTCTCTTTGGTGACAGTGGCATTGCAGGTCCTACTGAAATCAATCTCAGTTATGATCAACTTTAAAACCCAACAGTGTTCAATGTTCAGGAACCTGTGCTTAGTTCGCTGCATAAGCCAAATTCGCTGTTCTAAAATTCTCCACCTTTAATCCCCTCAAGTTATTTCATCATACCATGAAAAACTTTAATAAAAGTTAAATATTTAACACTAGTTTGTTAAATGTTGGAGATGAGTACATGAATATGCATTAGAGTATATATATTTGAACAATCTAACAGGTGAAGTTTACATGAAGAATTAAATAAAGAATAATTTATAAATATTTACCTTTTATAACCAGGATACATTTCCTTTGGTCAAATTTTATATATATACACATACATATACATACATATATATTTTACAGTGGTTAAAATTTAATTATTTTAAATCTAAAGGGTTTACAATATGAGAAAATGGGTTTCTATTTACCAGGAGAAACCTGATATGGTTAATCATTAGATATATTCAATTATTTAATTTAGTCAAAGCTACTAATAAGTCTGTGTGCCATTAGTGACCACTGCAAGTGTAATAGAAACACACATCACCAAACTGTGCGCTCTGTGAAAAGGGAAACACTACAGGAAAAAACAGAATCCTCTAGCAAAAAGGGCAATGTCAGGTTGAAAATCAGGCCCGATAGTTAGTGTCCCACAATTCTCATCCAAATCAAAATTCACTGGTTCAAATGAAACTAAATAAAAGTTGAAAACAGAATTAAATAATGTTCAAAAGACTGATGACTAGCTGAGAACTAGCTTTGCACTAGTTACTAGGTCACTTATTAATCATTAGGTGAATCATAAGATGTGGGTCACTGGAATCAATGCATTCTAGATAAGAGTTAAAGAACACAAAAAGAAAAAAATGAATTAAGGCATATAAACAGTAGTCTAATTTTAATAATGTTATTTAATATATCTATTAGGAGTTTTTTTTATTATCTGTTTACAATATTATTTTCACATGTGGGGAGGAGCAGGGTAAATAGAGAGAACCTAAGAAATCCTGTAAAATTATTATAAATTTTAACACCCCTCCACCCTAACCACCCCCCTCCCCCCAAAAAAAAACCACAACTTTTTTTTGCCAAAAGCACAATGCAGGTCTACCTTTGTTTTAATCATCCTCTATTACAGACTCATCCCTGGTGACCATCTTCCTCAGGATCAGAGTTTTGTGGAGGTTTTGAGGGCTTTGGGCAGCAGTTGGGTGATTTCCCCAGACTGCAAACACTTTGGAGGACCTGTGCCTCCTCAGAGGAGGGTCTCCCCATGGACCCTCTTCATGGATGGAAAATCACTTTCCCCCTAACTTGTCCTTGGCAGGAAATGAAAACTTTTCCCTCAACTCCCCATGGAATCCTCTCCCTTCACATACACAGCTCACGAACCGCTTGTGAAGGAAACACTGCATTCATCTTTTGGCTTTGTGTGTTGGAAGCAGGCTATGATTTTGAGCATTTTATTTTTTTAAAATGTTTTTATTAGTCCATTATGGTTATACATAATAGTGGGTTTATTTTGACAGAGTCATATCTTCATGGGATGCAATTTGCTCTATTTCAGTCTCCAGTACTTTCTCTTCCCTCCCCTCCTCCTTCTTCCTTTTGGCCTTCTTCTCCTCTACTGGGCTTCCTTTTATTTATTATTATTTTAATTCGTGCTTTATAGACATGCATAAAGATGGAATTCACTGTGGTCTATTCATATGTGTTCATAGCATGATTTCATTAATTTCATTACGAAGTTCCTCCCTTCTCAAGTCCTCCCTCCCTCCTTCTCAATCCCCTTCCTTCACTCCACTAATCACTGCTCTATTTTCAGGGGATCCATCTTTTCTTTTCCCCCCTCATGTTTGAACATATTCTTTTATCCAACATTTGAACCAACATTTTTTTTTTGTCCTGATGGTTATTGAACCTAGGGCCTCATGCTAGGCAAGTGCTGTGCCCCTGAGCTGGATCCCCAGCCTGAAACCAACTCTTTTCAATGGAAAATTACTATGTGAGCACGAGATTACAAAAAAATTAAAATGGTGCAATATATTAAACATGAAGTCTCTCCCTCCAGTCCCCTCCTCAGAAGCCACTGTTCATAAATTTTCTGTTTGCCTTCCAGAATTATTCTATGGAGAGCATTGAGTTCTTTAGACAATACACACTTAGTAGGGAACATGTTGTTAAGTGAATAGCAGTCTGGGGTGGAGGCTGGAAAATATTCTCCAGCAGTGGCTTTTAGACATCAGGGACCAAGTTTTACCATAGAACTCTTTGCCTGAAAAATACCTCTAATTTCCGAGATTCTGTTAGTACTTTGGTCTCCTTCGTGTCAGCTTTCCTGCCAAAGGAAGGCATTTGTCTCCCTAATGACCTGCAGGCAGGAAGGATGTTCTGTAACCTCACTTTGTTCTATTTACCTTCACTGGAGCCACAACTGATCCTTTGAAGAGAAGATGGGACAATGAGCATGAGGAGTGCTTGAGAAAGCTCTATTGAAATGTTCATTTTCTCCTGTTAGTTTGTCTGTTTTACTCCTTAAGTCCATTATTTTAAATCTGTATGCGTTGCACAGATCATTCTCAAGCACTTCCTCTGTACAAGGCTGTGTGTGCAGGTGAGGAGACAAGGTGAACTTGTGCCTGAGAACAGAGAACAGTCCTGGCAGAGGTGGTGGTGACTCACTGGGTGGAAATGGTGCAGGACAGGGCCAGGTAAACCATCCAGGGCCGGTTCTTATTGTCTTTTCTATTCTGAAGCATCTGCACAGGTCAGTTTCTGTGGAAGGTTGGACTTTGTATGTATTTCTTCTGATGATTCATATGAGGTGAAATCTATTCTGAGAGGGATATGGATTGCTTCTAAAAATGATTCAAATGATGAAGGAATTTTATACATGATCTTTTTGGGTTTTTTTCTTGAATAAATCTTAAGTTGTGATGAAATGGTGACTGAGGTGCTTTGCCAAGTCTGACATCTCTTTAAATAGATCCCCCATTTGGGTGTGCATAAGAACGGCAGCCATTCGAGGCAGTTCATTGCATGGTGTTGCTGTATTTGCATTTCTCATCAAAGCCACCTTTTCTTATTTAGCACTTTTATGTTTCAGTGAGGGTGGTATTGGAGGTAGTGATGTTGGAAGTAGTTGGCTTCTATGGTTGCAGCTAAAACTGGGAAGTAATAATTTCCTGGGTTTTCTTTTCCTATCCATGTGATAGAAAATATAAAAACATAAAGAAATATGGTTAGTATGAATACCCCAGGGAATACAATTTTACATCCAAGATACTCTAAGGGAGGAATGATTGTTAATGTCAGCTTTAAAATTCTGTAAATCAAAAATAGAAGAGAACCCTAAAGACCTTTGTCACACCATGAAGCACTGTTAATTCATGTTAGCATTTTAGCCACCCTGGTTTGCTAGGAGAGAGAATGCAGGACACATTCCCATTGCTTAGGAGATTCACTAAGAGACACGGGCAGCCCAGGGGCTTCACTGTGCACCTTTGGGCAGAGCTTGCTGTGTCTCACTGGGAGAGAAGGAAAAGAGGGGGCTCTTGACTCTTTTTCATGTGATTCCCAGGAAATTCTCCCAGAGGATATCTCCCCAACCACAAAAATCACAAGAGTTACTGGGAAATTTTGCAGTTGAACGTTAGTTTAGAACAGCAGAAAAGCAAAGAGCATGCTAACCATGTCATCTTGATATCTTTAGGGTAATTGTGAGAAACTGTTGCCCTGTGTACCTCAATCTGGGTTTGAAATATGTTCTGTGGCTGCCTTCATTCAACAATTTCAGAATCGTCTGCTTAGAAATAGGGGCTGGAGGTGTAGCTCAGTGGTAAACCACATGCTTAGCATTCACAAGGCTTTGAGTTCAATTCCAGCACCTCACCCCCCCCAAAAGTCATATTACTCTAGGCAAATCATTATTTATTCTGTCTGATTTCTTTTGATCCCTGAACTAAAATTTGAACTTGAATATTGGTTACCTATGTGCATTTTTTTTCTGCTAGGGATTGAACCCAAAACCTTATGCATGCTAAGCACATACTCTATCACTGAGCTATATCTCCATCCTGGCTATGTGCATTTTTATTAAATTAAAATGATAATATCAGAAGTGGGGAAAATTTTGTTGCAGCAATTATTTGTAGTATCATGCATATAAAAGCTCATCAACTTAAAAAAAGAGCAAACTGTGCTATGTTCATACAGTGTGATAAACTAATTTTGTGTGAAAAAAGTTTAAAAGCTTGGTAGGTACTTCTGTATTAGTTATTTATTGGTAATAAACCCCAAACATGTTAGCTTAAAAAAATACACACTTATTATCTTGTAGGTTCTGTTAATCAGGGATCCTGGAAGGATTTAGTAGCTCATTCTGGCTCAGAATCTTTGATGAAGCTGCCTTCAAACTCACTTCTTGACTATTGGTGCCTCTCTGTAGATCTTTTTCCACAGAGCTGCCTCATGACATAGCATGGCCAGCTGACTTCCTCCAAAAAGATGAATCCTAGAAAGAATAAGAGAGATCACCCAAGATAGAAGTCATAATCATTTTATGACCTAACCTTCTAAGTGGCATCACATTACATATTCTGTTCACTTAATGAGAGAAAATTCCCCAAGGCTATGAAGAACAGAAGGTTGGGATCATCAGGGAACAAAGTGGAGGCTGTTACAACTGATTACTATTTTTAATGTATTAAAATAAATGATAAAATAGTATAAAATATAAAAAAAATTGTAGTAACATCAATAATAATATTATTAAAAGAAACATATGAAATTTGGGTGAGGATTGGCCCTTGGAATAGAAGGTGGTAGCAGGATTGGGAAAGGGTCAAGAGTACCTGTAATGTTTCATTTCTCTTTAAAAGAGTGAATATGGGGCTGAGGATTTGGCTCAAGCGGTAGCTCGCTCGCCTGGCATGCGTGCGGCCCAGGTTCGATCCTCAGCACCACATACAAACAAAGATGTTGTGTCCGCCGAAAACTAATATATATATATATTAAAAATTCTCTCTCTCTTTTTTTTAAAAAAGAGTGAATATGAAAAATGTTATAATTCAATAAATTTGGGAGACAGTGAATAAATGTACATTAACATTTTTGTATTTTTGATAGGTCTACAATATTTCACAATACTAAGGAATGAGCAAAATACAAATAATTAAAACCTCTTCATCTATTTTCTGTGAGCTCACTGGGATGGGCTTCAGATATTTGGCAGAGATATGAGAGATAAAGGTGAGGGAATCTCTGACTCTCTGGTTATCTGTTTTGCTTCGGTTTCACTTTATTGGAGGTTCTGGTGTTACTAAAGGACCACTATTTAGCCAACCAGTAACATTTTAGTATGTAATAGACAGTCTTACATTGAGTGACAGGGAAGCTGACTCACCCTCATACTCTAACCCTACTCTCCCCTAATTTAGGGATATGGATCCTGGCAGGAGAAGGCATAGTTAAGTTTTCATGAATGGAAATTTGTTTCTGCACTTTATTTTTAAAGATTTGTAGAAACAACAACTCCATCTCTAGTATTTAGTAGGTTACTGAAACAAATTTTCAATGAAATGAACTGGTGACATGGTCTTGAAACTTTTCTGTTTATAATACTTTTTTTTAATAACACTTTGCTTATATAATACTTTTGCTTTTGCTTATATAATTCTGGTCGCATAGTGTTTTGTAATGAACTTTAAATGAACATTTAGATGATATTGTCATCTTATTGTAATTCATTGTTTTTCATTAAATATACTTGAATAATTTTTAATAACACCTTTTTTTGTATTAAGGTAAAAATACGCAACATAACATTTTCCATCTTAAACATTGTAGATACATGGAATGAGGTACATTTGCATTCCTATGCAACTATCACCTCCTTTCAACTCCAGAAGTTTTCATCTTACAAAACTGAAACTTTGAACTTATTAAACAATAACTCCTGATTCTCCCTGCAGCCCTGGCACCACCTTTGTACTTTCTGCCTCAATACATTTGACTATTTTAGGTACCTCTTATCAGTGGAATCATATGGTATTTTATTTGGGGGGAGCTGGCTCTTTTCATTTAGTATAATATCCTCAAGTTTCATCTATATTGTAGCATCTGTCAGAATAATATTTCATTAGATGTTTCTATGTCACATTTTGCTTTTTCATTCATCCTTTGACATTTAAGCTGCTTCTTAGGTTTAGCTATTGTGAACAATGGTGCTATGAACACAGGTATACAAGTATCTCATCAATACCCTGCCTTCAAATGGGGGGTTATATACCAACTAATAGAATTACTAGATCATATGGTGATTTTATTTTTAATTTTTTGAGAAACTGCCATCCTGTTTTCCAGAGTGACTGCATCAATGTATGATCCCATCAACAATACCTCAGAGCTCTCATTTTCTGCATCTTCACCAACACTTATTTCCTGATTTTTTTTTAAATTAGGGCCATCCTAATGGGTATGAAGTGGATCTCATGTGGCTTTGATTTGCATTTATGTAATAATTCATTATAGTATTTTTTCATGAGTTTATTGATTATTTTCTTTAGAGAAATGTCTATGCAAGTCTTTTGTTCATTTTAAAATCAAGTTGTTTGTTTTTGTTATTGAGTTTTAGGAGTTCTTTATGTATCCTAGACATGATTTGTAAATATTTTCTTCTCTTCTGTGGGTTGCTTTCCTTTCTTTAATTGCCTGTGTCCTTGGTGTCAGACCCAAGACATTATTCCAAATCCAATGCAAGGCATTTGACTTCTAATTACTGTTGCCACTTCTCTGTTTGTCAGGTGGAACACATCTCCTATTTGTCCACTGAATCCATAAAACATGTATGTAATTGCAGCTTGTGATTACTCTACATTTTCCTTTTTCATTTAACATCTCATTGTTGTCACATTATATTCATCTGATCTTTTTTTTTATTTTAATATTTATTTATTTTTTAGTTATCGGCAGACACATCTTTGTTGGTACGTGGTGCTGAGGTTCGAACCCAGGCCCCACACATGCCAGACGAGCACGCTACCACTTGAGCCACATCCCCAGCCCCATTCATCTGAACTTATTAAAAGATTTTTGTTATGAAGCATTTTCCTAGTTTTTTTATTATTGTAACTGGTAATGTTTTTCTAAATTCCTTTTTAGCAGTTTTCCTGCATTTTAATTGGTGTTTTTCCTTTATGATTGCTGATTCATGGATTTGATGGAATGCACATGCAGATTGCATCTCTGTGAACAGGTATTTTAAATATGCCAGGATTGTTCCTAGAAGATTTCCTAAGTAAAAACTGATTCCAGTCAACTTACTTAAATTCATTCTGAATTACCTCAGACTCTGTCTTTAACACATTCAATATTTATGCAATGCATCCCCAGGAGTGTTTCAAGTATATTGTTTGAGGATGAGATGAAACATCCAAAAATAATTAACACTGTGGACAAAGATAACAAAAGGACAAAACTGAAATAGAAGATGCAGATGTACAATTGTTTGCAGCATGAAAAAGTAACAATCAATTGAGAGTGATTTTTTTTTCTGGACAGGATTGTTGCAAACAGCAGCAGGTTTGATGTTTATGAGTTGCAGCATTTTATAAGATGGACAGAAACCAGGATCATCACTGTGGTGTATTACATGATCTGGGTACAGTTATGTTTCTGTAATTGATTAGAATTGTCCATGGAGAATGTTCTTTCCAGCAATCTAAGGATTTCTTCAATGTTTCAGTTTCTCCAAAGGCCACTTGTAGGGTAATGTGTTTCTAGAGGAATGAATTTTCTAAAGGATCAGAAAATAAGATTGAGGTTTTACAAAGATGTCTATATTATTCTCATTGCCTCTGCTAACAGAAGCACTATATTAGAAGCCAGAGGCCTAATTTGTTCCTCCCTATTTTTTTTGTTAGAATTAAGTTTCAGAAGTTGGATAAAATCATGTAAAAATTGTTGCTTCTGAAAGTAAAAGATCAAACATTTGCTTTTAGATGGAAAGGGTTTAGATTTTTAGTGAATATAGTTAAATTGATTTTCATGCTTATGTAAGCATGGGAGGAACACCACTCCAAGAAAGATTGGGCAGAGTGGTATGACTTGCAATATTAAGCAGAGTACACAAATGCTTTTAAGGACACTACAGAACTTGCTTAACCATTTTATTTCACTCTAGGTGTAACAAACCTTATGATCCATACACTCAATGAGAGTGTGAGGTACCCCATATTCCTGCTCTCAAAAGTTCTTCTACTCCAGAGAGATCCCTGTTTCTGCTGATTTGGACATCAGAAATGGCCCTTAGTAGTCTGCAAAGTGGTGAAGTTTGTCTCCAGAACACAGATGAGTAGAAATGAGGCAGTCAGACCTCTCTGGTCTTTCTAGGGGCTGTTTACTATCCCATCAAAACATGGTCTCAGGAAATACCCACAGAAAAGCTCCAATGAAGTAACTCACGTTTCCATATGTGTACTGAGCTACACTGAAAATATAAATTCATTTGCATTTCAGAAGTGGAATACCTATTCCTGAGAAATGGAACACAAATACAAAAATTTATTGTTTTTGGTAAAAGTGGAGATGGTAAAGTGTGTTCTTAGTCTACTACCTTACTAACACATAAAATCAACCCTGAGAATGACATTATTCTTAGTTTTACTTAGACTTCCATTCACATTTTGTTTGCTATTTTTAATTATTTATAATTCTCTAAGCATTTTCACATAAATGATTCATTTAATGAAATTGATCCAACACTTGCTGTGTGAGAGGAAGCCTAAGCAAGAGTTACCTCTGTTTTTATGGGTGAGGACATGGGAACAGAGGGGAGTCAATAGGATATATTACTCTCAATCTTTCAAAATGTGGTTGGATCACCAAATACAACAGGGGGTGAAGTAGCAACACAGAAGCTCATTAAAAAAAAACATGTCCAATCTCAAGGAATTTTAGGGATTCTTTTTGTTGGTTTCTGAATTACAGAAAAGTAATGGAATTTCTTACAGTGGTCTATGTTATGCTTTGAATATACCTTGCTGCTCTGTCACTGCAATTTATTTTTAAAATGGACATGTTTCTTTCTCTCCCTCTTTCCCTGCTCTTCCCTAATCTCTCTGTCCCTAATCTCAGGGGAAACAGGATTACCTTTCTTCCCCATCCTAGGGAGATGTCCTTGAGCATACATCCACCATAGGAATGACTTTGGGGATGGTACCTGATCTAAGAAATGACTATCTCCTAAGTAAATTACAACTCCAACAGAAAACAGGTGGAATGTAGCCTTTGATTCACCTCTTAAAAAGTCTCCTGCTCCTTGATGTGCAGAATCACAGCCTCTGGGACAGGGCTGTGCTTCTTCTTTGCTAGCAAAGCAATAAACCTTTTTCTTTTTTTCTCAAAATGATCTCCTTATTATTGGATTGGCATCAGAGACAAGGACTGAACTTTTGGTAACAAATTCTTTATAAACTTTTTTGAGTTGTGAGTAACCCTTTGGTGTCTTGCATAATCTTTTAATACAGTGGTGTTATTGTGTAAGGAATTGATAATAAAACATTTCTGTACTTGCCTAAAAAAACAAAAACAAAAACAAAAAAAAAAAAACAACCAATCAATCACACAAACAAGAACTGCTTCTGTTGGCATAGCAAATATAGCTTTTCTTCATAAGCTGTTCCTATTCCTTCTAGATCCCTGGTGAAATCATGTTGTGAAAGACAGTAAAGCATATTTTTGAAACTACTAATGAGCTCAAGTAACACAGATAAAGATGCACACTCTTGGTAAATAGCCCATAATCAGGCAATTTTTGTATTGTAATTAGAAGAATTTATTTGAAGATAAAATTGAAGTTATCAGCATTCTTTGTTAGAATTTTAAACATTTTCATGTGATATTGATTTCAGATATTTAAAGAAATATTCAATGACTTGTTTCCAGTGTGTCCTGGAGTTTGGTAGAGAGAAACAGTTATGTTGAGGAAGATAATGTTTGATTAATGAAGATTTCCATTGATAGTTTGCCTATTCATTATTTTTTAACCATAGTGTGAAGTTTGATTTTTTTCTCATTTTAATCCAAAATTTATCTTCTATAATTTTATTTTATTAATTTAAAAATGTATCTTGTTTTTCATGGACATAAAATGATTGTACATATTGATAGAGTACAATGAGGGTCTTGATGCATGTGTCCATTATGCAACAAATTGCATCAGGGTACTTAGCATATCCATCACTTCATATGTTTGTTCATGGTGAGAATATTAAAAACTTTCCTTCTAGTTATTTTGAAGTAGTCAATAAATATTGCTGTTTTGAAATGTTTGATTAATATTGCTAGCCATATCACTACTGTGCAATAGAACACCTGAACTTATTCCACCATTTTAACTGTACTGTCTCCTGAATAAATGGTGCTGGGAAAACTGCAGAAGAATGAAGTTAGACCTCATTGCTCACCAAATACAAAAATCAACCCAAAATTGCTTAAAAGCTTAAATATAAGACATGTAATAATAAAACTATTAGAGACTCATTTTTTTTGCCAGTTCACTCTGTTTAGTTTTTTTTTTTTTAAATTAACCCATATATACAATTTTATCCAAGGCAGTTATAAACCTAGAACTTACATATCCAAAGAAATTGTGTCCTTTTAGGTTGCTACTTTTGGAGAATATGTGCCAATCCTGACATGTTGTCATGAAGAACACTCTTAGGACTTCTCTTTTTTGATTGTCTTTCATGTCAATTCACAAGTCATGAGAAAAGTAGTTTCACTTTTGGGAGTCAGCATTACTCTGTGTTATCAGCCTTCTCCTTCTCAGAAATTATTTGGTTATTTCCGAAGTTTCATTCATCCCACAAAGGAGTAACATTTGACACCTTTAAGGGCATTTTGAAAAATGGGTCATTGGCTTTGGTGAGTTCCAGAATTGGCTGTAGCAATCTAAAAAAATAGGCTTTCAGGACAACCAAAAATCAATTATCATTCTCAGAATTTTTGAGAACCTGGAAAGAAATAATATTAAAAAAACTTCTTAAGCTCAAAATATTTATTTCTTGTGTTGTCTAGATTTAAAATTTTTATCTTTAAAAATTATTTATTTATTTATTTTAGTTGTAGATGGACACAGTATCTTAATTTTTATTTGTTTATTTTTATGTTGTGCTAAGGATCAAACCCAGGGCCCCCTACATGAGAAGCAAGTGCTCTACCACTGAGTTACAACCCCAGTCCCTAAAATTTTTAGTTTTGAAAGCAGGAAAAAAAGCTTATCGAATGCATGTCTTTGAAACCAATTTCTATATTCAGTTAACACTCATTTGAAAGCTAAAAACTTAATTCAAGTTCATTTTTCTTTTTGAAAAGGTGGTTTCTGACATATTTTTTGCCTACTCACTTTGGATTATTTCTGAAAGGCAGAAGGCCCAAATTATTACCAATCCTTATTCTTTAGATATATGAAGCTTACGCTTAGGAGGCAAACTAAAATGGTCTTATTCATTTGAAATTTTAGAATACTTGTAATATCCAAGATCTATTGCTATATATAAAAAAATTTCACTCTCCTTTGCCTTAAATCACCATCATTGTTATCATCAAAATACCAATTAAGTAAATTTTTCCTTGACAGAAGATATAAGAAGATCTGGTTAGTACTTAGTTTTTGTTGAGCCTCTAAGAATAGCTGTGATAAAGTGGAGGTGTGTGGGTATTTTATTATTCATCTGAGTGCCGAAGAACATTTAGTGATTCATGAAATATTTATTGAGCTATTGTTAAGGTGAGATTGCAATAAATCACCAAGTCGATCTTAAAGCAGGAGACAAAAACCTTATTCATCAGCCATTGGTTCAGATCCACCAGCTGGCGTGCCAAGGGGTAGGCTGCAAGTCTATACCTTTTAACTCCCTCCTGGGATTTGGGTACACTTTTTGTAGTCCAAAACCGTACTAATCATAAGTAGCTGTTGCTATGATTCAAAACAAATTTCATGAGATCTAAAATCATAAGTAGAAGGGGGAGTGGGTCAAAATGTCCCTAGTTGAGTACAAGTTGAATGGTTACTCACATTTAGACAATCAGTCTTGGAGAGGGTACATTGTCCAAGAAAAATGAGAACCAAAGAGAGAACAATTTTACATTGTATAAGAATTGCCATTTTGTGTTGCCAAATATGCTTTGCTAAGCAACTATTGATGGGTACAGAAGTGGGGCTTTCCCATGGTAGAAGCAGTTTTTACATGACAGGGAGTCTCAGGGGAAGATGGGGTCTGTTTGGTCTTTGCCCGTATAGCGTGGTCTAGAACACTACCACAAGCCAGGACATGCTGTCAGTCCTGGTTTTACAGTAAAGGACAAAAGTGACAAAAATTTCTGCCTTCCTGAATCTTAGTCAGAAGAGACTCCTGCTTCAGTAATAAACCAAAGGATATTTTTATAGTGGTGATAGAAATGATGGAGAAAAACCAAACAGGACAGGAGAATGGGTATGACTGATGGGCTTGGCACTTAAACTAAGATGGTCAGACATGCCTAACAAGGCAGGGAAAAACTTTCCGACTGAGGGAGTGAAAGGGCAGAGGGTTTTCAACCAGCAGCAATGTGACCCATGGTTTGATGTGAACTGAGCAGGAGGGAGAGTAAGGAGATAAATGAGAAGGAGGTGAAGGGAGGAGACAGCAGACCAGGCAGGGCCTTGGAAGGCACTGTAAGGATCTGAGTTTTATTTCTGCATCCTGGTCTAGCTTCTGTTGTCCATGCCCATCCTGCAAAGATGTCCACTACCTCAGCCCAAGAAGAACCAGAAGCTTCTCCATTCAGGCCCAGGAGAGTGCCTGGCCCCTCAGGGGAGAGGATGAGGAACTAGAAGCCACCTTGAATAGACTCTCCACTGCAGAGCCTGAGGAAGGTGACCTTGAAGACCCAGACAAATCATGTCCAGCATATTTCTGCATGGATGGAGTTCTGCACCTGCCACCTTCCACAGGTCCCTCAGGTCCTCCCTACGGTTACTATTCCACCTAATTGTTGTCCCCACCTGTCATTTGAGTCACCTGGAAGTGTCTGAGTCTCCAGTCCAGGAGTGGAATGGGTGTTCCTGGGTACATTTCCTTCCCTTAATGCTGACCCCGCCCGTAGCCAATTTTATCACTCTTTCCTAATTTACGGGGATCTTCGTTCGCAGCCCAGTGCAGCAGCTGCCTGCATCTCCAGGAATGAGGGACCTCTGCTTTCCCCAAGGATTTTCCCACAGTCCTCTGTTGACAGCCACACCTACATCAGATCCCATCCCCCACCTCCATCTTTTAGATACCATATCCAATATAATTTCATCATTTTGAAATAATTTGGAGCTTTGATTTAATTTAGGTATTTTCCCTCTTATTTCCTTTTAGTCTTTGCTTTGTTACTTGTTTGAGGTTATTTTTCTGTTTGCTTTTCCATAAATTTTCTACTTTTGCTTCAGTGGAAAAAAAAAAGAAAAAGAAAAAGAAAATGCAGACCAGCTAGACACTCTAGGTTGGGCTATTTCAGAGTCTTGCTAATACTGTTTTAACTGGAATCCTCTTTCATCCTGCCCTCCCAGTTCTAATCATCAGCATTAAATGATTAAATGTGTAGATCACTTTGAGTTATATGGACATTTTAACAATATTAATTTTTCCAATCCATGAAGATAAAATGTATTTCCATTTATTTGTGTTCTTTTCAATTTAGTTCTCTTTTTTTTTCCTTTGAGTTCCTTATATATTCTGATATTAAGATCTTGTTGGGTGAAGAATTTGCAAATATTTTCTCCCATTCTTTGGGTTTTTTCTTCATTCTTATTTATAATCTTTTGCTGAAAATGGTCTTTTTAGTTTTATAGTATCAGATCTTACATATGTATGCCTTTAATCCATCTCAAGTTAATTTTTGAGTGTGGTGTGAGAGAGGAATCTAATCTCATACATCTATGTGTGGACATCTAGATTTCTTGACAGCATTTACTGAAGAGGGTAATTGCCCAAAAGCATGATCTTGGTGTCTTTGCCAACAATTTGATTTTAAGTGCATGAATTTATTTCTCGGTTTGAAAAATCCCGTTTTATTTGTCTTTGTCTATATTTGTGCTAGCACCACAGATAGTTTGGGTCACTATAGTTTTATAATATATTTTGAAGTTGTATTGTGTGTCCAACTATACCTAAAAAATATATTTTTTTTAAATTAAAAACAAAAGACTAGTACTAATGTAATGACAGAATCTGGAGTCTTTATCTTGGACCAACTTTTACAAAAACAAGGATATTGTAATGTGTCTTTAAGACAATGACTTTATGGCATAAAACATATTAATAATGACATGTTCCTATTGAGATTTCACTCTGTATTCCAAGGGGAGATGCTTCAGTTATAGCATTTTAAAACAGAGCCAGAGAGTAATATAGTTCCATTTGAGTTAGGAATAAAATCTACAATTTTTTTGAACATGATTAAATCTAATTTTAAAGTAGATTTTGAAGGTTAAAAAAAAGAAATCTACCTTTGCTCCATGATTTTATCTTAATTATTATGATTTTTATAACTATTTCTATGATTAGTTTATGATTATTATTTTTTGGAAGCTGGAATTTAGTAAGTCATCTAGAAATGCTCATATTGAAGCTCTTAAATGCTAGAGGCCTATCAGTTCATGTTCGTATTGGCTGATATTTAGTATTAGAAATGAAATGAAGTGAGACCTGTACTGAAAGGACATTGTAACAATACACATGACTATTCTATGAAAACAGAGGGGCTTACTCATCCCAGAGGGTTACTCTAGATATTAAAAACCCTAAATCCACTAGGATAAAAAGAAAAAAATGGACAAATTCTTTCTTATTTCAATTAATATGGTGCTAAAAACCAATCAGCTCACACTATGTGTACTAATATTCTTAGAGGACTAAATAATTAATTTTGGTGTCAGAGGATACAGAAAAGAGCATAGTAATTTAAAATAAAACTACTGTACATTTTTGGTCTGTATGAAATTGACAAAGCTCTCTCATATGCATTATAATGAAGTAAGCAGCTAGATGTGGCAACTGAGTCTCAGAAAAGCTTAGCATCTTATTCAAATTCAATAGAGCTAAGAAGGAAAGCTTCAATTTCATCTGCATCTGGCCTGATGTGGTTCCTATACCAAAGTGCCTCTAGTGCGGTACTTCTCAAACTTTAATGTCCTTAACAATCATGTGTACATGGGGGGACTGGGGACGGTAGAGCATTACCTAGTATGTGTGAGGCCACTGGATTCAATCCTAGATACAAAAAAAAAAACAAAAAAAAAAAAACAAAAAAAGATCAAGTGGGGCACCCAAAAGAGCTTCAGTTTTGCGATTCACTCATACCCTGAGATTCTGATTCAGTCATTCAGTAGTGGGGCCAAGAATCTATACTATAAAGGCACTCCAGGAAATTCTGCTAGACTGAGTGTGTAAACCACACTTTGAGAATAGTACTCCAGGCAATATATGATTATGTAAGGTGGATACTCTGGGGTTGAAAAATGGCACATGAGAACTGACTGACTACTGTCAAAGACTGACTCTTGCTGGTTAAGGCCAGTTGAGAAAGCAGGATTCATGAATGACACGGACACATTAGTAATAGAAAAGATATGTGTGGTGGCACATGCTGGTTGTTGGTGCCAAATATTTGAGAATGGAGACCAAATACTATACCTTGTGGAACCCAAAGTGGACTTTCTGCAAGCTGACTTGGAGCACATACTCCTGATCAGCGTGCAATCTGATCCATTTGTTGTCATCTCGTTTGTCTGCAGTCAGAGTTGAGACAGAGAGTTCATTGTGTCCTTCAGCTAAGTCATTCCATGAGCCTTTAACACTTATGCCAACATCTATCACTGGCAAATGAGATAAAAAATTCCATGCCTAAAAAGAAAAAAGGAAAAACAACAAAAAATGTCACATGGAGTAATCAACTAAGAAATAGTGTAATTTTAGAAAAAATCAAACTTTTAATTTTGAGATTAATTCTGAATTAAAAGCAATTGAAAGAAATAATGGACATCTTTTGCGTCGTTTACCCAGTATCATGCAATGGTGGCATTTTTCAATACCAGGATACTGACATTGACACAATCCACTGATTATTCAGGTTTCCCTAGTTTTTCCTGTACTTGTACATAGGTGAATATATGTAGAACAGTGTTTTTTAAAATCTTCTTTAAGTTTTTTTTTATAAACCAAAAAGTTATTATCTAAACTTTTAACTTATTATAAATGCCTCTTCATATTGAGTGGTTATTGACTAAAAAAAAAAGAGGGACTAAAAGTTTTTATTGTATTTTTTTTAAAGAGAAGCATCTATTTTAACATTTATGTGACTTTTAAGGTAGAAAACATTACTTAGCGATATAAAGGAAATCTGAAAATAAATCTGTGATGCAATTGTTGATGTCAGTATAATCCATTGACACTTGTCATATAACACAGGGAATCCTGTAAGACTAGGGTTCCTTGTAGAAACAAATAGGTTTTTTTTGGCATTATCATGCTGAAAGTACCAGTTAAAATCACACATATTAATTAAAAGAGTAGAAATATTTTACCAACTTTATTCTTGCCTTTTAAATTAAAAGATATTTGTGAGTAATCAGTATTCCAATAGTACTTAACAATGCTGAATGAACAAATGAAAGAGTGAATCTTATATCCACGGAAAGTATATAACACAATAAA
The DNA here is from genome assembly GCF_048772815.1 of Callospermophilus lateralis. Taxonomy (NCBI): domain Eukaryota; kingdom Metazoa; phylum Chordata; class Mammalia; order Rodentia; family Sciuridae; genus Callospermophilus; species Callospermophilus lateralis. The sequence continues at coordinate 11,191,053 of NW_027514398.1, forward strand.
CTTTAGGACTAGGTAACTGTAACCTTTTTTTAACATTTACAATTATGTGGTAATGTAACTATTGGTCAAGACAACTTCTTTTTTTAACATTTATTTATTTTTTAATTGTAGTTGGACTCAATATCTTTATTTATTTTTATGGGGTGCTGAGGATCGAACCCAGGGCCTCACACAAGCTAGGCGAATGCTCTACCGCTGAGCCACAACCTCAGCCCAAGACAACTTCTTAATAGCTGTTTTATCAATTGTTATCTTCTAAGGTCATTTTTAAAGTTACACAACGAGTTTAATTTTAGTTTTCCTTTTAGTTCTTTTATATATGGTATGGATTTCCTTATAAGCTTTAATTTTCTGTTTGCTAAGACTTTAGTGTTGCTGGTATATGTAATCAAATGCAGTAGCCCTGATGAACCAAACTATCACTTAGGAATTAAAAAAAAATAAGATAAAAAAATAGATCCAATGCAAAATTTCAATTCAACTCCAATCCTGTAACTTGTCTTGTGAATTTGAAATTATGCCTACAATTAGACTTCTGAAATTAAAATTGTCAAGCTATAAAATGTACTTCAAGTACAAATGATGGTCTATCTCCTACTAGAACCAAAAGTCACTGAGTTCAGAAGCTGCACTAATTAATTATTGGCCGACACAGAAAAGTGGTTGAGGGAACACTTAAATATTTAATTTCTGCAAAACATTTAATTTTGTGAAACAAGGAAAGTAATATTTACCACACAAAGCAGGACTTCATGTTTTTGTACTCATACCATTAAATTAGTCACCAATATGATGTTTTCTGATATTAGCAACTCACTGAGATTTTTCTTTACAAAGCTTCCAAATGTCTAACTGGCTTATATTTACATATGGCATCTTTTTGTAGGACTTATTATTATGTTTTAACTTATAATGTGTACAGATATATTTATTTGGTATATAGGTATATTTATGTATATAAAACATGAGCTTTTTAAAAGAAACTGCTAAGATATTTCAATACCAGCCAAACAAATCTATCTGAGGATTAATCTTCATCTATTGAATCAGGCAAGAGCACTGCCATGCATACAATTATTTAATTAGCAGTCAAATCCTCTGCCTGTCAGCAACTGTTCCAGGTATACTGATGGGGTAGGAGATGTAAATCTCACAGTCGTACTGCTTTTTCTCATTACTACTTCAATTAGCACTTAAATTGATGCTTTAAACATACTAATTTCTGGAATAATTCAGGATTTGTATGTTACCTGGGATCGCCTCACTGCAAAGCCGACACCAGATTGCTCTGCAAAATTGAAGCACTTTTGAGCCAAAATCAAGATCATCATATCAGACAGAGCCAATTTGCATTTGGTTTTAAAGATAACAGAATGGAAATTTATGCAAATAAATTAAGTAAGTTTACCTGTGAATTCTCCCTGAACTAATTATAACAAGTCTTGTTCAAAAAAAAGTTTTACTTGGAAAGAAAAAGAGACATGCTTTAAAAGTTTCTTTAATATGTGTACATACAAATCAATATAATCATGTTATAAATCCTGAACATTCACTTTTGACACATTTAGGGTAAAACTGCTTAAGACTTAAAAGGCTAGAAAGCCAAGTATCTGGCATTGTTCATTTGGTTTTTGGCCTTCCAAAGATTGTTTAGATTTAACTTTCCTTATAAGTTACATAGTGAACAAATAATGGGTTTATTTGAAAGAATCTCTTTGAATCTAGGAACAATAATGTAATTAAAATAAGAGTGGAACATAAACAAGTAATTGAAGGAATTAGATGAAAATATACCCTACAATAAAAAGGGCAAAACTCCCTAGAAGAGATGGAGAAGGCTCCTGGGTAATGCAATCTGGTGATGGAAAGGCTAAATGGAGCCTTCCAAAGCAAGCTTGAAAGCCTTATACTGAACAAGTTCTCATAATGCCAGTAATGTTATTAATCACTATTACTATCATTTGTTCAATTATTATTCTATGTCAAGAACTATATAAAGCAGTTTACATAATACTATTTTGCTTAACTTTCATAAGAATGTCATAAGATATATATAATGTTTCCATGGTTAGTAAATGGCAAAGACAGAATTTAAACACAGGTGGGACTGACTTCAAAACCCACGCCCTACGTTAGAAAACTCTTGGTACAACTTCACAGAGTAAGGCGGCCTTACATGCTTTGTTTTGGTGGCCTGTAGCTCCTTCTCGACCATGGAGCTGAATATATGGTCTTTCCCTACACAGGCATGAATCAGTTCAGGGAGGCACTCAATGGAAGTTTGGCACCTAGCATGTGAGCACTTTATAACTGGTTTCCATTTCCTTAGAACTTATATCAACACCAACAAAATAACTCTTTCAAAGCACAAGTTAGATTTTCTGATAACATTGGTGTGTATGATATTAACAATTGTTAAAAATTAAGATATAACTCTTTATAGGCCATTATATTAAGTTTTAAATATTGCCTAACATTCTTTATATCAACCTAAGGCAGTATCACTATCATTGTATGAAATCTGTAAACTGTAAATAATGTATCAGGTTCAGTAAATACGTAAAAGAGTTCATATGCAGTGGATGTCTTTCTATAGGAAGCACCGATGTGAAATAATGTTTCCATGGAGATAAAAGTGCTTATGTGAAACCTTGACATGATTTTGGTGAATGTGTGCAAGTGTCAACTATAATTACTTGAATAAAATTTTAAATTTTAAGTTTGGGAAGCACAGAATTTAAAGTACACTTTGGAGATCTTTGAGATAATTTTAAGTTGTGCCAGATCACAGGAACACGAGCCACCTAAAAGTTATAGTAAGAAGAAAATATAGTCGAAATTACATTAATATTGAATTTTTAAGGGTAATAAGAAAATTGGAACAGATCTCCTACACCCTCCAGCAGATTCCTTGATAGATGATGCTGTGTGAGGTTGTGCCTTTAATGTGCTTTCTATACTGCTGAAATCCAACTCACATAACCTTCAGAACCTTACCAGAAGAGCTTCTGACAAGTTGTAGATATATCTACCTTCTTTCCCTGCCACCTGTTGCTGCTATGGCTCACTCTCTGAATGTGTCTGTTAGTTTCCAGGGACATCCTATGGTAGGGACTCAAGCATACCTGTCACCCTGTCACCCAGAACACTTGATTCAAATTAGGGATTTTTCTTAGGGGACCCCAGGTGTTCCTGAGGTTCTTGTTGGCATCTGTACTTGGATGGTTTAAATAACTGTGATCCTCATGCAACTGACAAGAGGTAGAGGGTGAATGATGGCAAGCCAGACTATTTTGGCTATCTCCATAACTGTGAAATAACATTCTGTCTGCAAGGTATCTCAACTGCTGTGAAACATTGGTGTGAAAGGATATTTTCATTTAAACACTGTCAATCTAGCTTGTATACTGTACTGTTCTTTTCCTTGTTGAAACATTTGCAGCCATGTATGTGAGACCTAAGGGTTGAATTATTCGATACTATTATAAACTCAGTACAGATTATATCTTGAACTCCCACTACACCTGACTATCTAGTTTTGGACATTTCAGATCCATAATTTACTATTTTTAAAAAACATTTTCTTTTAGTTGTCATAAGACACATATCTTTATTTTATTTATTTATTTTTCTGTGGTTCTGAGGCTTGAACCCCACGCCTTGCATGTGCTAGGCGAGCCCTACCACTAAGCCATAACCCCAGCTCCCCATGGTTTACTTTGGACAATGGATTTCAGATCCCTCAGTCTCTTCTACATAACAGAAGCTGCCTATTTATCTTGGTTTTAGATCACAAAGCACCTTAATAATGTTTTCTTAAATAAAGCTGATAATGTAAAGGAATAAATGCAGTTAAAATAGAAACATATTTAATATTGCAAAGGGAGAACACACAATTTAGGTAGGAGAAGGTTAAATTGAATTGTGGTTCATCTTGGTACTGAGGGCAGGTCTCCTTCTGGGAAAGGGGCATTTTTAAGCCAAAGAATCAATATTGTAGGCACCACATGAAATTCCAGTGTCTATATATATATTTTAATAAGGGAATTTTGGGGAATTTGGGGGTGTAGCTCAATGGTACAGCCTAGCATGCATGAAGCCCTGGGTCTGATTCCCAAAAATACCCACTCCTCCCCAAAAAAATCCATTAAAAAACTTTAAAAAATTACATTGCAAATTAAGACAATTACCTGAAAAGTTGAAGACGGTGCTGTTCTATGTTTGGTAGTGAAAGAAGAGAAGAATCTTTTAACCACCGGCCCTGGATCAACATCTGAACGAGGTTGGTGGTATTCAGGGCAGTCACCAGCCAACCTTGCTTTGCAGCCACATCCAGCATTGCCTGAATAGGCAAAGAGCACATGTTACAAGAACATCAAGGCATTCACCCTCTCCCATTGGAAATCTTACATTAGCTTTAACAAAACAAACAAAAACAAAAAATCAATCATTTTATCACTAAATTACTATTCATCCAAATAAAAACAGAATAAACTACAGTTGGATGGGGAGCAAAATGAATTTCCTGTAACATCCTACAAAAAAGTCAAACCCTAAGCTAATTTTAAGAGTAAAAACTCATTGTGCTTTGAAAACAAATACTTAATAATTCACTATATCAAGAATACTAGTAGTTGCATTTCTTCTTTTTTAAAACAATTCTTTTTAGTTGTTGATAAACCTTTATTTTATTTATTTATTTATACACAGTGCTGAGAATTGAACCCAGTGCTTTATGCATGCTAGGTAAGTGCTCCACCACTAAGCTACAACCCCAGGCCCTTCACAGAGTCTTTTAAATTTGAAAACTATTTATGATGGTAAGGAGAGAGAAGGTTTTCTTGTGAAACACTCATTTTCCCCAAAGAGCAAGATAAGAATAGAATCTTGTTCTCAATGAGAATAATACACCACATCCACAATGACAATACAGAAAGGGGCAATTGCCAGTGGCACATGTGGAATGATGGAGAGCTATTCATATCAGTCTATACATTTAATCCAATGTTTTATGAACAAACAAAACACTGCATTTGCTTAAAGCAAAACTAAACAGTGAAATCTTATTAGTTTAAACAGTGAAATCTTAGAAGTTTACACAGGCAAAGCCATTTCAATTAAATTAGATTCTGGAGAATGCTGTCTTAAAGACACATAAGTTAATATTATGATCTTAGGCAGTTATTTCATACAGTTTTAAGACTCCACTCTTATTTTTGGATGTACCTAGCAAAGCATTACAATGATACTTTAATGGTAAATATCTCACTGACAGCAAAATATTTAAAAAATATCGAACAAAAATCTATTAATTTTGAAATAATTTTAAGCTGTTCTAGTAAAATCAATTTCCTGTACTTCTAAGAATTTTGATAGAGACACATTCTTCTTCTAAGTTGCAAATTTCCAATTCTGTGTTTTCTAATTTACAAAAAGTAAACTATTTTAATAAATTTGTTTAAACTAACCAATGATCTCTTTATATACATTACAGGGAAATAGAATAAAGTTTTTGCATACCCTAATTAGTGTTAAAGGATGGTCAAAATGATTTTTAGTACCTGCTAACCTGCTAGTTATACATCGTAAAGCCTGGATGTTGGTGTAATAAATATATGTGTCTTTATGTGCATGTATGACTGTGTGTACACACATGAATGTACATATTTATGAATCCAGAGAAGATATATTTATATTTTTCTTTACAAAGAAGAAAAATGCACTTTTTCTGTGAAGTATAGGAAACAAGCAGCTTATGATGAATATATGCTACATACAGAAAAAAGTAGTTCACTAGTTGTAACTCTTGAGACTTGCTAAGGGAAAAGGAAAAGGAAAAATGAATAATTATACCTAATTCAATATCATAACTTGTAATGCGGAGTAAGTATGGCAATTTTACGTGTGATTTTACATTACAACTTGACTGGAAATAAATTCCAGACCAAAAATTCACATACTAGGAGAGCTGAATGAATGAGCCATATGTTTTTAACTTTGAAGTTTTGACGATAAAGTTGAAAGATTGCATAAAATTTATGAGACTTCCCCAGAATTTTTCATTTTATGATCCAGATGTGAAAATTTAGAAAAAAAAAGCAAAATAAGTGCTTATCATGTGAAGTAAATGAAAGGCCATATCACGAATTGAAAAACTGTTATCTTTTATTAGTTTACAGAAAAGGCAGGTGGGTAGATCAAGAATCCGGGATGATAAAAGGTTTTGAGGTTTGTGTGGTGAACCAAATGCTATTCCCCTTTTCTCTCTGCTCACCCCGCCCTGGTGCTCCTGTTGTCTCCTCCCCACTACTTGATACTGACGCTCCTTGTCTCTGCTGGAACGTTATATAAATTTCCTTTATTATCAATCTCATAATTTTCCTTTAATTTGTACTTTATATTTTTTCAAATTGAATTTTTAAAGGGGTAAAACTGGTCATGTCATTCCCCTGCTTAAATTTCTTCAATGCCATCATTTGGTCAGGAGAACAAAACTAACATGTCTCTCTGCATTACAGATGGTCAACACCCCACTATCTATTTGGTCCTTGATTTATCTGGTCCTTACTTTTCTCTCTGGCCATCCCCTTGCATAGAGCACTAGAAAATTACTGTTTTTTTTTTTTTCACATTTACCCTTTCTTTTATTTATTTATTTTGTAAAACAAATATCATTCCTTTTGTTCACCTGAGAAATTCCTATTCATTCTCTGGGTCTAGCTTAAACACTACTGATATTATGAAACATCACTGATTCTTTTTTTTTTGAGAGAGAGAGAGAGAGAGAGAGAGAGAGAGAGAGAGAGAGGGAGAATTTTTAATATTTATTTATTTATTTTTAGTTTTCGGCGGACACAACATCTTTGTTTGTATGTGGTGCTGAGGATCAAACCCGGGCTGCATGCATGCCAGGCGAGTGCGCTACCACTTGAGCCACATCCCCAGCCCTTCACTGATTCTTTCAGATGGATTTAGTTCTTTCTCTATGCCTTTGCTGCTTTTGAGGAATGCCATCATTATTATAGCATGACTTTTTGTTTACACATTTGTCCTTTGAACTATAGGTTCTTTGACAGCAAGAATCTGGAATTATTTTCTATAACTCCAGCCCTAGCAAAGAACACTAAAAAAATACCTGTTCTACTAAAGAACACTGGAAAGCCCATGGTACATGCTTATAATCCCAGTGGCTCAGGAGGCTGGGGCAGGAGGATTTTAAGTTCAAAGCCAGCCTCAGTAATGTAATTAAGGTCCTAAGCATCTTGGCAAGACCCTGTCTTAAAAAATAAAAAGGGCTGGGGATATGGCTCAGTGGTTAAGCACCCCTGGGTTCAATCCTCAGTAACAAACTAACAAAAGAATATAGGTTAAAAAATTATAAGAATTATAATAAATTCTGCCTAATTTACTGTATAAAACAGAAGATAAAACACAAGTTTGATGTCACACACACACAGATTTGTATCCTAATTCTGTCCCATTTATAACTCAGGAAGATCACTTTACCCTACTGAACCTAAGCTTCTCACTAATCGAAGGGTATCATATTTCACCTCCACATGCTTTCTTTTCCAAGAAGCAAGATACTTGCAGCCCTGCCTGGCCTAAGTGGACAGAATGTCACATTCTTTAGCAAACTATCTGTTAACTGCCAAAGAACAGATCCTGAAGAGATTAAAAAAAATATGAGATAAAAAAAAATGAGGTTCCTTCTAACCATAAAATCCGTAATCCAATTGGAAGGGGTCAGCATGGGTGAAGGTGATCTGGAGTTGCCATGACAATGGAAACTTGAAAAATTCAAGAGCCGGGAAGCCTGGCTCTTGCCCCTGGCAAGACCCCTTGCTATGACACTCGTAGGCCTGATTCACTCCTTACATGTTAAACTGCCTGGTCCAGTTTGTTACGTCATGCCTAAAACCAACAAAACTAAAGATGGTCCTGACTTATGAACAGGAAGACCTTATTTATCCAGCTTTATAAAGGTTGATGCCTTATATGATACAGACAGGCATCAGAGAGGGAAATGAAGAAGAAACATTGGTTTACATTACATTACATTACTTTACAGTTTTGGTCTTTGTAAGAGTGTTACTTAATTACTGGTCCTTGTAAGAGTGTAGTTTAAGTGCTAGTTTTTTTTTCTTTTAATATACCTCTGAGAAATGTAAGCTTACAGTTTTTGAGAAACTGCTGCCTGTGGTGAAGGTCACTTGTGATGTCGCTTGGAGGTATTTCACTGCATTCATTCTGCATCTGTGTACTACTTATTGAAGAATTCCTGTGCATGATCCTTGGTCACACAGTTCAGTAATTCAAACTAACCAATGTTGTAATGGGTAAAAGAAATAATATCAAATTTCCTACAAAAGTTCCATGTAACCTCAGTTTGGGGTCCAGAATTTCAGAGCATTAGCTCATCTGGGTATGCCGGAATCATAAACCTGAGTTCTCCAACAACAATCCCCCCCACAAAAAAAGGTATCATATTTCCTTTTAGGTGTTCTATGAGGGTAAAATGAAATGTTCTACTTACTATATTAGTACCTAATATACTATGCTACAGAGTGGAAACTAATGGACAAATGCCTATTTTAAAGTTCCTCTATGATAAGATGAAGACATCCTAAATCAACCCATTCTTTCTAACAGGAATTTTCTTTGATCTTTTTGTTGTTGATTCCTACACTGGGCAGTAGTAGAAGGGCAAAGGAGATGCATGGGATGGAAAGTACAGGTCCATCAAAAGAGGTGTGCAGTTATAGGAAAGCCAGGAGAGAAGGTCAAAATCCGATCCTGCAACTTAGGTCAAACGGGAAGGTGTGGGCCTTCTCAATTCAGTGGGCAAGTTCATTTTACTCTTCAGAAGTGTGTTAACTAATAGGAGGTAAAAATGGAGGTGGTCTAGGTAAACAAGCTGGGGGATCCTGGTAGTATGTACATTTATATGACTGAGCCTAGAAGGACTGACTCTATCTCCTTATCTTTATAGTAGTCTGTCTGGCAGATAAGGTCTAATATGCTTCTCTCCAGAGTCTGGCTTTGGCTATAGTGGAGAATATGGCTTAGTTTCCACGTTACCTTGAAGTCCTTTACAGAGATGCAAGGCTTAACAATAAAAGGCTTCTTCAGTACATTGAGAAAGAACCCTGGACATTTTTTAGCAACTTTACATTAATATTAGGTAGATACTGAATCCCCTTTCACCTCTTATCCACTTTCTCCTTGGCACACTATCTATCAGACAAAGAATAATTCTGAGTACAGGGGGAAAATACATGGGGGCTCACTGCATAAGACCTTTTACCACATTGGCACCAATTTCAATTGATTGCTGATTCAAAACAATTTCTCATATCCAGTCATGGCAGAGTGGAAATGTGATTTCTAGTATACTATGCATTTATAAAATTACAATGTAACCAAAGAAAACCCTTATCCTTATTACTAGAAACAGTGGGGGCTATTGTCATTTGCTGATGAGGGGTGGGTTGAAAAGGAGGCGATGAGTTTGATCTTGAACACATTTTAACTGGGGTGCTACTATGAAGCCAGGTAAGAAGTTCAGGTGAAAATGAGCTGTGGAGAAAGTACAGACTGGAGCTCTGGACTCTGAAATCCTGTCAAAGAGGTATATGAGCCACCCTGTCTGTGGCACAAGTAGAGAGAGTAGAATTGAGGTTACCAGGAGATCTGGAAAGACAGAAAAGAATAATGGAGGAGGATATCTAAGGATTCTCAAGGCCAAGAACAGACATTTGTTAAGTGTCTACTATTTGCCAAAAATTCTGTAAAATGTTTTATGTAAGATACTGAATTTAAGCCTATTTCACAGATGGAAAAATTGTGGCTAAAAGAGGTAAAGAAACATGTCTAAGCCTGCATAATTCTGGTAAGTGGGATTCAAATTCAATCCAAATGATATACTTTAACAACATTGTGGGTAATATGGAAGGTGTGTAGAATTTAAATGGGGTTATAAACTAGAATTACAGATTTTATGAGAAATGGGTATAGCTGCAACAATGAAACTTTGAGAAGTTTTCCTGACAACACACTGTATTTAAAATGAATATAGTCAGTCATCCCTTGGTATATATGAGGGATTGGTTGTAGGACCCTGGCAGATACCAAAATTCATAGATGGTCAATCTCTTACTTAAAGTGGAGAATTTGTATGTATCTTCCTGTATGCTTTAAATTCTCTCTAGATTACTTACAATATCAAATAAAATGTAAACATTATGCAATTAGATGTAATACTGAATTGTTTAGGAAATATGATGAAAAAAATATGCTGTACATATTCAATACAGATACAATTTCTTCCCTTTACATTTTTAATGTACCACTGATTGAATCTGCAGATATGGAATTGAAGAAAATGGAAGGCCAACTTTTTAAATTTTGGATAAAGTGTAAACAATAGTACGATTCATGAATATCTGACACTGATTTGAAGGTGGTGTGTGGTACACTTCAGAGACTCAGAATGACAGTTTCGAGTTCCGTGCCTCTAATTTTACTTTGAAACCTTGGACAAATCCCTTAACTCCTGGTATTTATTTTCCTCATCTGAAAAATATAATTTGATTACGTACTTTTTAAGGTTTGTCTTCTGTCCAAGCTTTACTCTTTCAATGATTAAATACCAATACACTCATACTATGTAATTATTTGTTTTTATGAAGTTTGCTTTTTGTCATTTTAGGTGGGCTATAAAATTCTTAAGGTTGGGGGTAGATTATACTAAATACAAAATAAGCTGTATAGAGGTAAAAAACCCTCCTGAGTTCAGAAGATGAGGGTTTCTGAGGTCCAGAAACTGATGATACTGATGCCAGAGGCTTTCAGTAATCTCTGTAAATTGGAGGTGATATCTTATGCTGTGAGAAAGAAAAATGTTGGGAATAATTACTGGTAGGATGAAAGATGTGGAAAACAACAAAACAAAATTAGAGCTGCTGTGACTTTCAATGACTCTGTAGTAGCAAAAATTAGCAGTGCCCTGTGGTTGTTTACAGCAATAATGAATAATTTGGGTGTGAAAGCAGAGAATTCAGGTGTTACCCAAAGAGATAAGATCTTTTAGGGAATCCTGGCATTATTGTTAAAATGGCTAACTCTGGGACTGATGCTATTTAGGTGGCAAGTGAGGTTATAATGGGACTGAGGAATAAACTGAGGGATCAGGAAAGAGAGAAGAGATCCCAGGTCATAGTATCAGAAATGTTTAGTCAAGTTGATTGACAAAAATGCTGCAGCTAAAGAGGTAACTTGGAAGATGATATCACAAAGGTGGGGGTTGAAGTGGTTTGGATATAACAGCAATAAGAGTAAAGGAGTTTGGGATGTATATCATTATGATATACATAAGATTATTTGTTTAAGCTACTGTGATGGAACCGAAGATGGAGAGCTGAAGGCTATTAACTGGTGCTTAAGGAAGGTGGGGAAAGAGATCTAGAGATTGGGAGACACTTGAAAACAAATCTTATGTACAATGAAAATTAAAAACAACATAGATTGAAGAAGCAGGAATCTGAGAAGGAAGTGGTTGGAGAGACCCAGGGAGGTCTACTCTTACTGTTGGGAGTAAAAGAATCAGCCAACTCAAGAGTTTTAGAGAGAAAGGTGAAATGCAGATGGTGTGTGTATCTGCCTCTATTTCAGCAAGAGAACAACAGAAGGGAGGAGAGAAAGAAGGATAAGGTGAAAGAAGGAGGCAAAAAAATAAAAAGAGACAGTATACTCTTGCTAGAACTCCTCCCCATATGGGAAGTGCAAGAGCTTCTGAAGTACTTGGTTATATACAAGGGTAAAGCAAAACAAAACAGCAATGGCAAAAAACAAACCAGAAAAAAAAGCTTAAAACAGTGAGAACTTAGAAAATGAACAATCTCTAGAAGGAAATATGTTTTGGGTGTGAGACTCCTAAAGTCAAGGTGTGCTTTTTGACTTGGATACATTTCATGTCCTCAATATTCATTTTGAATCCATTTCAAGAATTCCCTACGTTCGTCAATCTTGGTCTTAGCATTTAAATTCAACCACAGTTTTATAGTGCTAGAACTATTTTTGCATATCAGATTTATTCAAATCTACTGATATTTTTCTTATCTTCTGAGATTGCCAATTATACTTTAAACAGCTAATACGTTAAGTTTGACAATATCTTTATATTTTATAGCAAGTATTATGAATCTCATGCAATTATTGTGAAAAGATTCAAATGGTGAATTATATAAAGTCCAGTCTGTGTAGACAGTATGTATATATAATATAACGAAAATATTTGTACAGTAATATATAGTATAAAACACTTTCACTAATGGCTATCATTTAATCCTTAACAATACCAACTATGAGGCAGGCATCAGTATTACCTGCTTTCCACAGACAGGGAAACTGAAACTCACTATGTCATCCCTCTGGTAAAAAAAAAAAATGGGATGGAGTTAAGGATTTCTCTCAGATCTACACTAATTGCAAAATAACCCATTACTTCTGCTGACTTGCACCCTGTCTTGTTTCAAAAGGATTTGAGATGGCTTACATCTGATTCTCTTTTGTTTACATAGCTGAAATTATAAACTGCAGATAAAATTATGTGTTTATTTAATTATTATCTCTGCGAGTAAATTTAAAACTTATGTTAACATAAGTTTTAAACACATAAAATTTAAAAATTAATTTTAATCTACCATTGGTTATAACTACATCTGAATGTTTGATCTTTAGGCATTTACCTTTTGGCCACACCTGAATTCTGAAGTTAAATAATTCAAGGGTAGAATAGGAAAATTGAGTACTGTGATCAAATTAAGTCAGCTTCTGTGTAAGATAACTGAATCACTGACCTAGGCTATTAAAAGAAAAAAATGACATCATTAGAAGAAAAATGATACCATAAAAAGGTATATTAATAGATCTGGCTCTAAGATTTATTATTAAAAATTTCTCCTAAAATCTAAAGTTCAATTTGAGAAATCTGTCAGTTTAACCCTCAGTGTTGTCAAGATTCTGGCTGTAGGATGCATGAGTGGAGCTGGACAGAAAATGTTCCAGGCTTTTTCTACATAGTGGGCACATTCTATAGACTTGTACCCTCTTTTCCTCTTCTCTTGATCCTCCCTCCTCCTCCAGGGACCCCTGCCCCCTGTATCTCTTGGAGTCATCTTGCTGTCACCAGTGATTGTACAGGCATTGCAACAGCACAGGAAAATCATATCATGATGAATGTCAAAATGGCTGGTGATGTTGCTAATTCTATTCAGGTTAAATGATATGAAGATAATATACTGTTAACAGATTTAAAATAAAGATTTAGTTAGTCCAGAATGAGAAGAAAATTGCATTGATTTATAAAAATCAAGTGGTTATTAATGGAAAAACAAAAAAGTATGAGAAACTGTCACAGCCAAGATAAGAGGAGTCTGAGACATGAAGAGTACAGTTAAGTAATGTGGTATTCTAAATGAAATTCTTGAGTACAGAAAAGATATGAAATAAAAATTAGAGGGTTATGAATGAATATACACTTTTGTTGATAGCAAAAATAGCTTATTAATGTATATAAGCTACTAACACTAGAGGAAAAGCAGGTTCAAGGTACACAGGAACTCTATATTTTTGCCACTTTCCTGGAAATCTAAAACTATTCTCAAATTAAAAGTTCATTACAAAACAATAACATAACCATGGAAGTTTATCCTAGGCAGCTTGTTAAAACATTAGTTGTCAGACATCTGCTAGCAAATGCATTATTTACCTCAAGAGCTCCCCAAAGTTTTACAGTGTTGGGAAGACCTAAAAAAAGCTTTCTTGACAGAAAGGCACACTCTTTTAAAGGTTCAGGTCAGTTTCAAATAATGATACAATATTTTGTCAATAATTAAAATGCTGTAAGTACATTTATAAGAATCTTTTCCAATAGCAACAGTTGTTCATAGTAACTTTCTCCTGAACTTGTACCCCCAGAAGGTTAGCATTCAGGAAGCTCAGCTGCTGTCTAACAAACTTAATTAATAAAAAAGTCATTTCCGAGCTGTAACTATGAGTAACAGCACTTCAAGTGTGCTAGCAAGTCTACAAGTTAATCAAAATGCTAATACAGTACAAATTAAAGTTGTGATTAACATTTCACAATAGCTGCTTAAGTGAATTGATCACACAAATTGGTTAAGCATTACTCATTTCCTACAGCCCCAACCGGGAAAAGGGTTTTTATGTGGGTATGCAGAGAGGAGCTTCGGGGAGAATGATCCTTCATGATAGCATCATATCCTCAATACACCATCATTGAATTGTCATACAAAAGCTTACAGGTAAAGTCACCCATGAGAAAATAGCCTCCCAAATTATATTATAGTCCTTGAAGGGAGATTGCTTGTAAATCCACAAGAGTAATTAAAGGTGTTTAACACTGCAAAATACACACATTTGTGTTAGTTTTGGACATGCTAAATACACCAGCTCAGTGCTGCTTCCCTAGTGGGGAATGGTGCTTTCTTTTAAGGGGTGTTCTGGTCATTATCCTTTGGAGTTAAACTGTACCTTTGACTATCCAGGATGACTTTTCTCCACCACTGTGTGAATCTTTGTAAGAGTAAATCATTCAAGAGTAATCTCATTTCTTAAAACTATTTGATTTTAAATACCCATTAATAAAACGTCATCAGGTTTTTATGGCAAGATCTTAGCTTCTGGAAATCTGGCCAGGAGAGCAGCCAGATTAGAGTTTACTCTGCTCTTTATGAATTTGATAACACTACACAAATATTTATAACAGAGACTACATTTATTGGTAGACAATTCAGATTTGGTAGAAAATCTTAAAATAAGTGGGAATCTATATACATAGAATAAATCTAGCCTTTCCAAATTTTTCTTATGAAAAAACTAGAAAGGAAAAACTGAAATATTTATTTCATTCTGAAACTGATATCTACTATATGCCAAGCACTGTGCCAAAGTCATCTTAATGGTGATGCTACAGGTATTGAAAAGTTTCCAGCACATCTTAGGTGACACAAAACCTCCAAATATATGTTCAAACTATTGATATTCTTTGAAACATGTCATGATAGACATGTTATTGACTGATAATCTACCTGTCTTTTTAGCAGAATGATTTGAAGAAGCTTTCTAAAGCCTGTTGTGCTACACTAACCTTTGTTTTCATTTGGTTTAATTATAAACATTTAAAAATTTCAAAGAATTTTACTAAGAGTAGTAATGAAGATTACCTGTCATTTGCTGTATCAAAACATTTCTTGCAAGTATTGGATTAAGGATTTGACTAAGGACTTCTTCTGTTAAATTTGATACTACCTTAGGAATATTTTCACTGATAACTGCATTTGACTCTGCAATTCTAAAACTGACATTCTTCAATACACTGCCAATCCACTGGGCCTATGCTTTGTGCACACATAGGCAAATATTCCTAAAAGGTTACCTGAGCCCTGCTCCATAACAGTTCCACTTCCTGGCATCATCAGATATTTCTGTGCTTCTTAATCTACTATACATGGGAAGCATGTATAGTAGATTTGTCTATGAGACATAGACCTCTCTTATAGTATTTGTCAATGAGACATTTGTCAATGAGACATAGACCTCTCTTATAGTATCCTCAATTAAAAGGCCTTTTTTGAGTTTACCCATCTTTTGTTGTTGTTGTTGTTGTTGTTTTGGTGCTGCTGGGGACCAAACCCAGGGCTGGGAAACTGTTTCTGTGTCCTTTACTTTCCTCTTCTCTGACTCTGATATGTGTACATACATGTGCACACACATATATCTTATGCATCTCTATAATTATAGAGAGTACAGAAAAATATAATATTGGCTATGTGAAATGTAATATATTTTTAATTTATTAGATGTTGTTATACGAATAAGAATGTCAAAGTACTATTTTGAAATTTAGATTAAAAAAAAACCCTGCCAATGAACTTTAAAAGATCTATTTTGCAAATTTCAGAAGGCTCTCTATAAAATAGAGAATAAAAAATTTTTAATGTTAAGTCACTATGACACCGTAAGGATATAGAAAACCTACTAACTATGAGAATCCTAAGATTTATTGAGTTCCCAACTTATTGTTTCACTTTATGACAATTAATAATGCTTCATGCTTGTAAGATATTGTTTTAACTCAGACATCAGGGGTTAAGTGATCTTCCTAAGGTTTCATAGTAAAATGACAGCAGAGGAAAATTATAGAGGTGGTGTATGAAGTCCCATCCATAAAGGACAGGATCAGGTTGCTGTCCCATGAATGCAGTATATAATTTTCAATCGCTAGGAGGGCTGAATCTTGGAAAACTGCTGAGCCAATAATTTCTATTACTAAGAGTACCCATGTATCTAAATGAGAACAAAGGCACAAAATTAGAACTATCAATCAGTCTTTACAGAAAATTTTAATCTGAGACAATTTGAGAAGCAAAATAAAAATGACAGCAAGGCAGTTTAACCAATAGGATAAAACAAACATCTATGATTCTATAGTTATGTAACTGAATAAAGTAATAAATGTGAAAGAATTTTTGCAACTTTATAGTGCAACTTCAGGAATGACAGAAATAGAAAATCCCAATAGTGGGATTAATGCAGATCTTAAAAAATTCCAGTCATATATTTTAGCTGTTCCAATTTTATAAAATACATTATTCACTAAAATAGCACTTGTTTAAAAAATGTCTCAAACTAGAGTATTAACTTTTCCTTTTGATTTTGTTTAATATATGACAGCAGAATGCATTACAATGCTCCAGAATGTTGGCTTAAGAAAGGACTTCCTCAATAAGATTCCTAAAGCACAAGAAATAAAATAAAGAATCAATTAAAAAATCAATAAAAAGTTTCTTCACAGCAAAGGAAACAATCAAGAATGTGAACAGAGAGCCTACAATATGGAAGAAAATCTTTGCCACCAGCATCTCAGACAGAGATTGATCTCCAGGATATATACAGAAATCAACAAACTTAACCGAATAAATAAGTAAATAACAACAACAACAACAAAAACAAATAACCCAAATGACAAATGAGTTAAGAAACTAAACAGGCACTACTCAGAAGAAAAAATATGAATGGTCAAAAAATATATGAAAAAATGTTCAACATCTCTAGCAATTAGAGAAACACAAATCAAAGCTACACTGAAATTCCATCTCACCCCAGTCAGAATGGCAGAGGTTCATTTATACATTGTTGGTGGGAGTGCAAATTGGTGAAAATACTCAGAAAGCAGTCTGGAGATTCCTTAGAACACTTGGACTGGTTGTACATTCTGTGTCGAAGGAACTGCTGAGCTAGAGTCAACACTATAAATACAGAGATTTAATAAATTATGGTATAAATGTGTATTAAGAATTGTAATGCAAAAAATTATGATTGTATTGCACTGTTATTCCACTCCTTTCTTTATATCCAAAGGACTTAAAATCAGCATACTACAGTGACACAGCTACTTCAATGTTTATAGCAGCTCAATTCAAAATAGCTATGATACCAACCTAGGTGCCCTTGAAGAGATGAATGGATGAAAAAATTGTGGTATATATACACAATGGAATATTACTTAGTCATAAAGAAGAATGAAATTATGGCATTTGCTTGTAAGTAAATGGAACTAAAGAATATCATGCTAAATTAAATAAGTCAGTCACAAAAATCCAAAGGCAGAATGCTCTTTCTGATACGTGGATGATAAGTCACAACAAACAGGAGGGATTCGAAATTCACTGGACTAGACAAAGGGAAATGAAGCAAAGGGAGGGGGTGACTGCAATAGGAAAGACAGTAGAATGAATATGGAATATCATTCCTATCCTCATATATAAATAAATGACCAGTGTAACACTACATCATGTACAACCACAGTAACAGTATCCTAATTGTAACAAGTTACAACTTATTCTATGTATGTATAATATTTCAAAGTATACTCTACTGTCATGTAAAAAAATAATAATGATAAAAAAGAAAAAACCCTTTCTTTTTCATAATGTTATAGCTGAAATCAAAGAATTCTAGAATTGCAGAAATGATGGGGACTTTAGAAATCATTTAATACAATTTTTTAGGAAAAAGTTCCAGAGAAGTTGTGACATTCCTTGTGTCACACAATAAATTGGTAGTGGGGGTAGAACAAAAACCTGATTTTCTTTCTTTAACTGTGGAAAAATTTGGAAGCCCCTGATTGATTTCATGTAATGAAATCATTATGTTTTCTTTGGAGTTTTATTTAGTTAAATTAAGTTTGCCCTGTTCCTACATTTATTCAAGGAGTACTGACAACAACAGAAAAAATTCCTCAACAATGAGAACCAGAATAAATGTGTGCAATCACAGTTCATCTATTTCATCAAGGAATAAAGTTCCAGTGAAGTTGTGAAACTTGCCATCATAAAGTATGAAAAAGTGTCTACCTATTCTGGATCACAGTCTCCTTTTCCAGCTTCCACTTTCCAGTAATGTAGACTTTATTGCAATCTGAGACACATTATGCTGTTTTATAAGCATATAAAATAAAATTAAATGTTTAACTGAAAAAAAGTAACAAACTAACTACCCAGAACAATCTTCAGATTCAATATAATCCCTAAAAAATGCCAATAGCATTTTTCTTAGAGATTGAAAAAATCCAAATTATTAAGGAACCATGAAGAACCAAAAAACCAAAGAAATCTTGAGAAAAAATAAAGTTAGAGGCATTCTACTTCTTGACTACAAATTATAGTACAAAGCTTCAATAATTAAGATAGTATGGTGCTGGCACCAACATATACACATAGACTAACAGAACAGAATACAGTCTAGAAATAAACAAACATCCTGTCACTAATCTAACAAGAATACCAAGAAGGAAAAGGATAGGTTTCAATAAATGATGTTGAGAAAACTGAACATCTACGTTTAACAGAATGAAACTGGAACCTTGTCTTACACCATATGCAAAAATCATCTCGAAATTTATTAAAAACTTAGATGTAAGATCTGAAACCATAAAACTCCTAGAGGAAAACAGGGAAAAAGATCTTGACACTGGTCTTAGCAATGAGTTTTTGAATATGTTCCCAAGAACACAGGAAAAAAAGGTGCAAATAAACAAATAGGGGTGCACCAAAGCTACAAACCTTCTGCACAGAAAAGGAAGCCATCAATGAATTTTAAAAATAACATATGTAATAGGAGAAAATACTTACAGATGTTAGTAAGGTGTTAATATCCAAAACTTATAAGGAACTTATATAGCCCAAGAACAAAAAGGCTAAAAATTCTATTATAGAAAAAAAAGGTGGAGGGACAAATGAGGCCAATAGATATCATTCTGTTGAAATACAGAATGGCTAACAGACATGAAAAGGTGCTTACTTTCACCAATCATTGGGGAAATGCAGATCAAAATCCCAGTGAGGGCTGGGGCTGTGGCTCAGTGGTAGAAGCACAGGTCAAGCATGTGAGAGGCCCTGGGTTTGATCCTCAGCACCACATAAAAATAAATAAATAAAATAAAGGTATTGTATCCAACAACAGCTAAAAAATAAATATTTTTTAAAAAATCACAATGAGTCAACACCTCACATCTGTTAGAATGAATATTACTAAAACAATGAAGGTATTGGCAAGGATGTGGAGAAAAGGAAACTGCTACACACTGCTGGTAGAAATGTAGTTGGGGAAGCCATTATGGAAAATACACATGAACAGCCTTAAAAAATTACACATGGAAAACATCATCATCATCATAGGAATTCTACTTTTGAATACATATCCAAAAGAAATGATATCAATGTCTCAAAGACATGTACACTTCTATGTTTATTACATCATTGATTAGAAAAGCCAAGATAAAGAAACAGTCTAAGTGACCCAAGAGGGATGAAAAAAGAAACTGAAACACAATGGGAGATCTTTCAGCTTTACAAAAGAAGAAAATCTTGCCATTTGCAATACTATACTTTGTGTTAAGAGAAATAAGCTGAAAACAACAAAACACTGAATAATTTCACTAACAGGTGCAATAATAAAAAGTCAAATTCATAGAAGCAGATTAAAATAATAGTTAAGAGGGGTGAAAGTGGGGGATATGAGGAGATATTGCTTAAAGGATACAAAGTTTCATTTATGTAGAACTAGTTCTAGACATCTAAGGTACAGTAGGGTGTCTGTATTTAATAATATCGTATTAATAGATTTGAAATTTGCTGACTAGATATTAAATGTTCCCACTGCAAAAATATGTGATTATCTGAAGTGATGGATATCTAGCTATCTTCATTCTATCAATTATTTTATAATGTATATGTATATTTAAGTATCACATTGAACACCTCAAATATAAATCATTTCTATTAAAAATAAAATAGTATTGGGAAAAATTTACTAAATATGTTTTAAAAAAATTAAAAATCAATACTTATTTGATTCTGGTGTTATTTGACATTAATTGAAATATCAATATTTGGAGGAATGTAGCATAAATTATGTCTATATTTCCTGTGTATAATCGAAGTGTTTTAAAGCTTTAGCATTTCATTCATATCCAAAGAATTATTATGAATCATTATATACCTAACAAGTACAGCTAAGAATTAATTACCTCATAAAAGAAGTACCCATGAATTATAGATATGAGGATGTGTGAGCACTATATACATGAGAAATTCACCTAGAAGACTCCAAAGTTGATATCAATTTTTTTTGCAACAAATTATTCTAGTACTGATCTGGCCCCCTGGAAAATTCACTGAGAGTATAACAAAGCTATTCACCAGGGTATGCCAGAATATTTGGACCTGGCTTGTTTAGAGACATTAACTATCTTTTCTAATTGAATATAATAAGCACACAATATGTTCAACATACCTTTGAGGAGGGATACTTGTTGAAGAATCTGAAAATAGCTAATTCAGCTGCAACAGTCTTTCCTGATCTAGTGTGTGCTCCAACTAGGACACTACAGTCTGTGTGATACAGTGTATGAAGTATTTGTGTCTGCACAGGGTTAAAGTGGCTGAAGTTGTACAGGGCTTCATATGCTTTACATCCTAAAGCCATAATTGGCAAAGGCTGAAGATCCAGTAATTCTGAAAAGATCCAACAGTTACTTCTATACAATAACTGAAAAAAACATGCACAATACTGAATACTGTATTATAAAGAATAACATTTCCTAATTATCTCTAGAGAAGAACATATTTAATATAAGTTCTTATACACCAGTGACACATCTTATTTAGTCACTACATTTAACATAACTGATAACAGAACACTTTTATTGAAGAATCCCCTATAAACCAACTATATATTTCTCTTCCACAAAGGGAAATAACTTGAATAAAAGTACATGACAATATGTATGTTATGGTACAAAAATAAATCTGCCATAATTTGTAAAACAATGAAAACCTCAGACTCAGCAACTTAGTGATATCCTATCTCTCAAAATAATAATAATAATAAAAAGACTGGGGATGTGCTTCAGTGGTTAAGTGCCCTTTGGGTTTAATCCTGGGTACCTTGTCCCTAAAGGAAAAACAAAAAAACAAAATAAAAAGATGACTTTAAGAAGTTATCTTTGCCCCACCCATTGCTCTACTCTATTATAAGAATAGCTGAGAGCTAACTTCATACTCTCTGTGTCTGATTATGATTGTTTAAATTTTCCATAGCTCTGGAAATCCAGGAAGGAGGAAGACATTGCATGATAAGGCATGCAATGTTAATCAAACATATTTTTTTTAAAATAAAAGACTAAAAATTAAACATTGTACAATGTCAAATGCACAGTTATTGACAATGTTAAATTAAGATGATCTATTACAGTGATTTTACCTAATTGTTATGTTTATACAATATCAGCTAATTATATAAATAGGTTGATATGTATTTGGTTGCTTAAGAAAGAAATTATTAAATTGGCATTAACATATAATGCTAATATATGTGAAATTAAGTACTTTAATGAAAGAAAGAAACCTAGCAATGATATTGGAAGCATATATTTTAAGTTAAAACATCATCACTTCCACATATTTTGAACTTATGAGATTCTAGATATCACATAAACACATTTGATGAAATAAGACCAGAAAGACCCTCTGCAATAAGTAGAATACTAAATTATACAGTCTCAATATCATTCTATTTTGATAAAATATTTTGGTTTTGCTATGCCAAGATATCAAAGAGAAATTGAGATGTAGTATAAAGAATCTCTCAATGAATGATATGAATAAGGTGTACATTTGACAAAATGAAAGATTATAAAGTCATACTTAGGTCTCCTTTCACTTCTGAAAGGGCTGTCAAATAGCATGCTCTTTAAAGTAGTCAGAATAACATTTTTATTCTGAAAAGTCAAACAGTGTGTCTGAAATATACATGGGAAAGAAAATTTGACTCCTAATTTATGTCTGTAAAGTAAATTAAGGACCTCTGAAAATCAATACTCATCAATTATGAATTCTCAAAAAATGAAATTAGTATACTACTTTCGAGATGTTTTTGAAATAGATTTCAGGGGTACTTGAAAGTATCACTGCAAAGATTTATTCATGAAATTTTGCTTTTTTAATAAATCAAAACAGAAAGGCATTTGTTCATTTTATGAAAACCTAGAGTTTATACATTACAACAATAAAAATGCTGCTGAATGCTCTTACTATATATCCCTTTTAATAATTTGTTATATATATACAAACATTCCAAAATCTAAAAAAAAAATGTGAAATTTGAAACACTTCAGATTTTAAACATTTTGGATAAAAGATAACCTGTACTAGAAATAAGTTTATGTGAATTGGAATAAATGTAAGAAAAAAGAGATATCTCAAAACTTTCACAGAGAATACAGATTAAATGATAAATGACAATTACAATGAAAAAGGAAGGCTATATGGAGAAATAATGATTATATGTACAGATGAAAGTCCAGTAACAAAGAAATAGTAACTTTTATCATTACTATGGTTATCAGAATTGACTAAGCCTACTTTAATGCTTTTGGGGCTTAAATAAACAAAAAATTAAAGGTCCACAATTTGACTATCTACATATACATATTTGATTTTGAAAATTTTGAACATACAGTTTAGAAACAATTTTTCAAGTAAGTTGGACTTTGATTCAGAATAAAACAACTTTATACTTGACAACATTAATTAAAATAACAATTTTGGGAAGTCAATAATTCACATCAACACATTAATGTTCAATTTGTTACCTGTATGGGGCTGATGCCTGTCTGGTAGAATCAGATGTTGGAAGTTGATAATACAAACAGCCTCTGCTCCAAACCGTCTATCAGAAACTGCTTGGATATAGTATTGGGAAGGCAAAGGTTCAAAAATAGGGATTGCAAATACCAGTAGTTGAGCTTCTTTACTAATGACCTAATGTGAAATAAAGTCTAAAATAAATAAAGTTCTTAATAGTCAATTCTTAATAGTATCTATACCAGATGTAATAAAAATAAACTATGTTGGATTTCTAAATAGCTCAAATATTCAGGTACTACAGTAACTTGTAGGTGATTTCCTTCTGAGGATTATTTGATATAACAGAAGGTAAAAATTTCTACTCACTTTATATTATGTGTATATGTGTGTGTGTATGTGTATATATATATATATATATATATATATATATATATATATATATATATATTATCATTATGACATGTTACCAGTTTGATTCATTATCAGAATTTCCCAAACATGATTCATGCAATTATTTCATGATTTCTATAATTTCAAGTACCATATTATTATTTACTTAATATTTTTCTTTAAATCTGATGAGTATCTTAAGTGGAATATCTGAAATCTCTTAAAATATATATGTTACATGGTTATCAAGATGATAAATGCATGAAAACAAAATATTGCTATAAAATACTATCGGTATCTAGTCAAGATTTTCAATCAAAAGCTTGCTTTCTCTTTGATAAAAAGAGAAATTACAAATAAAACATGAGTTAAAGATGTAACAACAATTGAGTCTTTACAGATAATTTTACAAGGAATGATCTTTTCACTAAGCAATTTATTATTTTGCAGAAAATTATTTTACCCTCCTTATTTTATATATTCCATGCCTCTAGAAGCCATGCCTTAAACCATGGTAAAGATTATAAATGAATTTCTTGAACTAGGATCAGACTGAATAATCAATATTGTTACACTGAATCTCTGTGTTCCTTTGAAATAAAACAGAAAAACAGAACATAACAAAACTTTCATGGCACTCTGAAATCAGAGAGATAGTAAAAAACAAAAATTGTTTATATATTTTTTTATGATAGCTAAATAATAAGGTTATATTCACCTGGTTTTAAGAGCTAGAAAATACTCTGAATGATAAATATGATCATTTGTAGGATCTCCCACCCAAATCCACCAGGGTTCTCCTACTGTCCCATGGACCTAGAATAAAAATTATCCTACTACTATGAAAATCATAACTCAAGTAACAGTACTGTTTACATATCAGCACCTATTAGTCTAACAACTTTTTTGATATATAATTTATAAAACAAAGTTCACTCATTTAAAGTATACAGTTCAATGGTTTTAATATATTTACAAAGTTGTACAACTATGAACATAATCTAATTTTAGAACATTTTTATCACCTCCAAGAGAGTACTTATATTCATTAGAAGTATGGACATGGCTATTCTAAACACTTTGTTAAATGGAATGATATAACATATGGTCTTCTGTGACTGGCTTTTTAAACTTACCATACTATTTTTATAGTTCATCCATGTTTTAAACTGCATCAGTACTTTGCTTCCTTTTATTGTCAAATAATATTCCACTGGACACATATATCATATTTTTTTATATAAGCCAATCTCTCTTTTTTCCTTATATGGTCCGATACTGTTCAGAATTCACTTCTTCCTCGGGGACTCATGAAAAGGAGATCACATCCCAATCATTTCTCCTCCAAATAATCTTGCACTGTCTCACATGAGCTTTTGGGGGACACCACATTTAAACCATAACACCTGGGATAATTTTGATTCACATAAAGCCAATCACCTCATGATATTCTCGTGACAATATCTACAGTAAAGGAGAAGTCCATAACAAACACTTGGCATAATTAGACTGGGGGGAGCATGTATTTGTGGGAAGAGGGCTTACAGTTTATGTTGTGGGCTGAGGAAGTGGGTATGTGTTCCCCTTACTCCATTAAAAGTGAAAGAGAAGCAGGAAAACATTGGGGAAGTATCCAACAGTGTGAGCAGAGCAAAGAAGTGGAAAGATCTTGGGCCTTGTACAATACTATTAACCTCAAGACTGGACCCTCCTTAGGGCCCATCTGATCTGTGGACCTTTCATTGTACAAAAGGATATATTACCTTACGTAAATCAGACTGAGGCAAGTTAGGTTTTACATTCTTGAAGCTAATAGCATTATAAGAGAGTTAATCATAAAAACAAACATGTACTTTCTCCTATTAATTAATAAAACTAAATTATGATGTATTATGAATAGCAATAGTAGAAAACTATGTGCAAAAATAATGAAACTTCCATTCCTTTAAAAACAATCAAAAATTTCAAATATGAGCTTATACTTAAATATAATTTAATATTTTATATAAAATTTCATATTTATAAAAATATTAACTGTAATTTGGTGTTATCAACTAGTGCTCATATACTGTGAGAAAAATAGGAATGAGGAATGCTTTAGGAATTAAAGGTCTGAATGCTTTAATGACAATGTGGAATTAAATTATAACATGGATGGGAGATTTTAGAACACACTGCTGAACAAAATTCATTTACATTAAAGATGTACAAATGTTAACTAATATAAGAAGTATCCAAATACATTTAACTAGAATTTTAAAAGACTACTTGATGTAAAGCATTGTTGTATACAGTTCCTGATTTACTTGCCTTCCCCAGTTAGTTTTTTGAAACTGTAGACTGAGTCCTATTTGCCTTTTGTATGTACAATTTCTAACACAGTAACTAGTCAAAGGATATATCTTAAAAACTATTGATAGAATAAGAAGAGGATACAAAGTAGGTTTTTACATGTATGTTTACCATTATGTTGGTAAACACATATAAGATATCGAAGAACTTCTAAGTATTAAAGGAAGAAAAGGAGGAATAAAAGTAGAAATAGAAACATGATAAGAATCAAGAAAGGACATCCTAGGGAAGAGCTCCATATAAAATGCTATCTAATCAGAGAAGGGAAATAACTGAAAAATCTGCTGGTTATGGCATCTGGTCAATCAGATATTAGAGATCCTTGAGGAAGTGGTCTCAGCAGAAAAAAAAAACTGGTGACAAGAAAGAAAATGTAGAACACCTTTCTCTACAAGTCTAATGTTTAAGAAAAGGAGAGAACAGTATTTTGAGAGACATCATGATTTAAAAATGGATTTTTGGTAAGCAAAAATGAGAGTCAATAGAGAGGGCAAAAATAAATGGCAAAGTTCTCACGGATTTGAAACCACTAAAATAGTGTCCAGTGATGCAATGTTAAGTTCCCTAGGCTCTCTGAGGACGGAGGTGTAGTAAAATCTGAGGTACAGACATTTTAGTTTAATATAGATACAGATATTTTCCACTTCTACCTGATCATTCCATGTGAAATCAGGGTAGATGCGGACAGTCCATGTGATAGGCTGAATGGATGCTTCCATCATAACAGAAGGAATCTGATGAACACATTGTTTGACCTTCCATCCAATATCCACAATGCAAAATGTGACCTGAAAGAAAAATATCAAATAGAAGTAATGTGTCCAGACAGAAAAAAAGCAATATAATCTGACTTGACCTGGCATTGTTGAGAGCCACAGCCCAGTCAGAATGATGCCTGGCATTTGCCAGAGGGAATGTTTGAAAGGTGATGCCAGCGAACCATTGAGATGATGATTTGAGTTAAGCTATATATAATTGCTGTGATGCTGGATTGATTGAGTTGTATATTTGACCTTTACTTTCGGGCAATAGGGTGGCTCTTGCTGCCTCGGGCAGCAATTCATAGCTCTGGAAATCAGTATCAAGGTTCCTTTAGGTATTATTAGGGTTCTGAGCCTTGATTTTGTCCTTAAACTACTTTAAACAAAACTACTTCTTTTTGAGTTAGTTTAGAACACATACAGAAATATTTAACATTTTATGTACATAGCCACTGGTTTATTCACAGTCTACTTTAGAACTCTAAAATCACGAGAAATGCTTCAGGAATTAAAAACAACTCATCCACCCAGGCCCACTTCTAGAAAACATAAAATAATCAGGTTTTGGAATGCAGACATGTATGGGAATACCAAGGGTAGAGGCTGTTAAAAAACAAATGTGACTGATTTGAGCAATTAAGTGAAAATAGATCATGTTTTAAAGCATCAAGTGTGCAATATGTGTACAGTCAACTT
Source organism: Callospermophilus lateralis (assembly GCF_048772815.1). Lineage (NCBI taxonomy): Eukaryota > Metazoa > Chordata > Mammalia > Rodentia > Sciuridae > Callospermophilus > Callospermophilus lateralis. The sequence continues at coordinate 11,218,486 of NW_027514398.1, forward strand.
ACTTTGTTAATAGTCCGCCTTTCTTTCTGCCCTTTTTCCTACTCTATCTTAGGGTACAAATGTTATGACTATCTCAGCCTCTCTAAACATCTTTGGAATTCTTTCTTCCTTTTTTTTTTTTTTTTTTTTGGTACCAGTGCTTGAACTCGGGACACTTGACCACTGACCCACATCCCGAACCCTATTTTGTAATTTTATTTACATACAGGGTCTCACTAAGTTGCTCAGTGCCTTGCTTTTACTGAGGCTGGCTTGGAACCTGCAGTCCTCCTGTCTCAGCCTCCCCAGCCATTGGGATTCCTGGGCTGTGCCACGGAGCTCAGTTTCCTATTTAGAATTCTGGCCAACAGTAACCCTCCTCCTTACTCTTCTTCAGAATGACTCTTTTCATGTGTAATGTCTATCCTCTGCAGAAGTCAATACTGTCTAATCAAGGCATTATACATTTATTCCATAAATGTTAGGATTTGTGGAAATGTATGTTTAGGAATAACTTTTCAATATTACACAAAATGCTGGACACTGAATACTATGCATGCACTGATGACAACTGGATTTAAAGGCATCTATGTGTGATTAAGCTTGTTTAGAAACTCTGGAGAATGTAGAGCTTATTGTTCACTTAAACTTTTACTGTGATACTGCTGATATACATAACAGATCTTTGAAATTAGTTCAATATTAAGAAACAAAATGAGAATAAATATCACTGAATGATTATTATCATTTATGGGTAGGATCTACATTTAAAATACTTAAAACTTTGCTAATATAAACTATTTTAATTGCTAATTTTTTGGAGGGGGTAGTGGGGGTTGAACCCAGGGACAGCAGCTAAGCCACCAAGCAATATCCCTAGCCCATTTAATTTTTTTTTTTAATTTTGAGACAGGGTCTTACTAAGTTGCTGAAGCTGACCTGGAACTTGTGATGCTCCTATCTCAGCCTCCAGAACTGCTGGTATTAAAAGCATGTGTGACCACATCCAGCCTTAATTGCTAATTCTGCTAAATAACTTCATAAAATCTGGAGTGATTTTTGCTCTTTTGCATAAATAAAGAGATTTCACATGTAGGTTCAAAATTTATATTGAGTTATATGCATTCATGGATATGTCAAAATTAACAATGTAAACTATAATGTACTAAAAAAACAAATAAAAAAAGAAGAGAGAAAATAAATTTATTGGGGCTGGGGATGTGGCTCAAGCAGTAGCGCGCTCGCCTGGCGTGCGTGCGGCCCGGGGTTGGATCCTCAGCACCACATACAAACAAAGATGTTGTGTCTGCCGATAACTAAAAAATAAATAAATAAATATTAAAATTCTTTCTCTCTCTCTCTCCCTCTCTCGCTCTCTCTTAGAAAAAAAAAAGAAAATAAATTTGTGTTAAATAATATGAAAATTCACAATATTTTTTTAAAATATTTATTTATTTATTTTTAGACCAGATACCCTGAGCCTGACAGAGGAAAAAAAGAAAAAGTAGGCCTAAATCTTCATCACATCAGATTAGGCTCCAACGTCCTTAAAAGACTCCTAAAGTACAAGAAATAAAATCAAGAATTAATACACAGGATGGATTCAAACTAAAAAGCTTCTTCTCAGCAAAAGAAACAATTAATGAGGTGAAGAGAGAGCCTACATTTTAGGAGCAAATTTTTGCCACAACACATTGGAAGAGAATTAATCTCCAGAATATATAAAGAACTCAAAAAACACTTATAAAAATCACAATCAATACATGGGCTAAGGAGCTGAATAGACACTTATCAGAAGAAGATATACAATTGATCAATGAATATATGAAAAAAATGTTCAACATCTTTAATAATTAGAGAAATGCAAATCAAAACTACTCTAAGATTTCATCTCACTCCAGTCAGAAGGGCAGTTATCAAGAATACAAACAAAAAGAAGTGTTGGTGTAGACGAGGGGAAAAGGCACACCCATACATTGCTGGTGGAACTGCATAACTGTGCAACCAGTCTGGAAAGCAGTATGGAGATTTGGAATGGAACCATCATTTGACCCAGCTATCCCACTCTTGGATCTTTACCCAAAAGACTTAAAAATCCACATAATATAGTAATGCAGCCACATCAATGTTTATAGCAGCTCAATTCACAATAACTAAAGTGTGGAAGCAACCTAGATGCCCTTCAATAGATGAATGGATAAAGAAACTGTGGTATATATACATGAAGGAATATTACTCAGCATTAAGAGAATAACATTATGGCATTTGCAGAAAAATGGATGGAGTTCGAAAATATCATGCTAAGCAAAGTAAGCCAATCCCCAAAAAACAAAGGTCAAATGTTTTCTTTGATAAGTGGATGCTGATCCATAATGGGGGAGGGCATGGAAAAAATGGAGGTATTCTGATTGGGCAAAGAGGTGGGAGGGAAGGAGAGGGGATAGGGAGACAGAAGGAAAGATGGTGAGATGTGATGGACATTATTACCCTAGGTAGATAAATGACTGCACATATGATGTGACACTGCATCATGTACAATCAAGAGAAATGAAAAGTTATGCTGCAATTGTGCACAATGAATCAAAATGCATTCTTCTGTCCTGTATACCTAATTAAAATAATAAAATAAAATTTAAAAACCCAACAACACCATTCATTACATTTAAATAAAAATAAGAATTTTAAAACAAAAAACATTTAAAACATACTTTTTCTATATTAAATCTTCAAATAAAATTACAAATATAATGTAATAGAATAATTACATGAGATAACATAATTATATAGGATTAAAGTTTACTTCTCAACTTAATAAAGGTATTTCTAAATAAAAATAATCAAAATGTATACTTTAAAGGTTAGGATTTTTTTTTTAATTTATGCTTAGAATCAGGTATGGTGGCACACACCTGCAATCCCAGCACTTCCAAAGGTTGAAGAGGAGAATCATAAATTCAAGGTCAGCTTCAGCAACGTAGCTGTTTAAGACCTTGTCTTAAAGGAAAAAATAAAGCCAGGTGTGCTTGTGTGGGAGGCTGAGAAAGGAGGATTGCATGTTCAAAGCCATTCTCAGCAATTTAGGTAGGCCCTGAGCAATTTAGTAAGACCCTATTTCAAAATAAAAAAAAAATAGAAAGGGTTAGAGATGTGATTTAGGGCCCCTGGTTTCAATCCCTAGTACTAAAATAAATAATTAAAAGAAAAAAGTAAAAAAGAACTGAGGATATATTTCAGTCATAGAGAGCCTCTCAGTTCAATCTGTAGTATTATGGAAAACAAAACAAAGAAAAGAAATGAAAGACAAAGAAGACAAAAAATAACTTACTTTATTTCACATGATGGTTTAAATATATGAAGAATTTTTTACAATAACAGTTTTTAAAAGTTATAAATTAAATGAGCTGTAGGTTTAGGGAACAATTTTCTTTCAGTATTCAATATTTAAAATCAGAAACCTATCATACTGGAATATATATATTAGGCATTATATAAGATAGATTTGTTACTAAGCCAAACAAACCACTAACTTTCACCCCCAGTCCTGATTTACAAGCACAGGTTACATAAAAGATGTACAAATCAATATCTTTAATTCTAAGGAGAAACTGTAGTTCATAGAATTTCTCAAAGTAATGTATTCACAGAATAATAGAATTAATTCCTTGGTCTCTAGAGATAAACAAAGAAGAGAAAATGGGGAGTAAGATTCTTACCTGTGTAACATATGCAGAATCTGACATAAGGGAGAAACTATCCATCTCTCCTCGGCTGGTGGAAGCTTGAAGAAAGATGTTTATTTTCCCATAACTATTTTCTACACCTCCAGGAGCTGAGAGTTCACAAAAAATTTTTAATAGAGCATCTAACTCCTCTATTACTTCTTCTCTGACCTAGAAGAGTCAATATTTTTATAGTAATATTTGGTTTGATTTATTTAAAAATCATATTGAATGTTTTAAAGATTGCCTTTTAGTATAATGTAATATTTTACTCTTGTACAGCTAAAACCCAGTAATTTTCCCATAGGTAAATTATAAAATATAATATGAAATTATGTTGAGGCAGGTACAATTATATTTATTGTTCATCACCAATATTAAAGTTGCCATTGACACATAAAAATTTGATATGCCACAAAAATTAAGTCATCTGACCTCACCATCTTTCAACTGATGATGTTTCATTTTTTATTTGACCAGAGTAAAACCTCTGCCCAGACTGAATAGGGCAAAATTGAAGTCATATATTTTTATATGGCATAATGCATTCACTGCTTAAAATTGTGAAGTACTATTTCAAAGTATTAAAGTTTTCACTGTTAATAACATTAAATTATAATATGGGTACAGAAATATTCATTTCTGTATTAGTTTGAATCATGGATTTTCTTAACATTTTCTTCAGTGAACTATATTGCAAATAAACCAAAACATATACAATATATTTTTGATAAATTCATTAACACACAACCTATTTAAATTTCTTGATTTGGGATACAAAGCAAAGCATGATGTTAGGTATGCTGTGATATTATTATCAAGAACACTGAGTTTTCTTGTACAATAGAAAACACTGCTGATACTCCAATATGCCATATGGCTTTTTTATATTGTATCAGGAAAAACAATTAATTTCAAACTTTCATAAATGAATAAATGTGTCTTTGTTGTACATATCTGACTGAAATTTCAAGTAATCTTACCTTGATCTGATCAAATTATTCAGCTTTGGAGACTATCTCAAGTATGTCACCTTCTGTTTTTTTGAGCATCGAAGAGTTCATTAAAGGTCTATCAAAGTAAGTGTCACATTTAATTAAAATAGAATATCAAAAGATATTATCAAATTTATGAAAGATTATAAAACACTCTTAAACATAGTTAAGAAAGCCATTAGAACCAAAAAAAGATCAGTAAAATCATCTAATGAAATCTATACTAAATGTCTAAGAATGTGCAACATAACATTCTGGTCCTGACTTCAGTATAGGCATATGGAAATCTGCATCATTTACTAATTATAAGCTCACATACATCATATAAAATTCAGAGGGAAATAACTAGACAGCATGCAATTCAAAGAGTCTCAAAATATGAATAGTGAGAATACACAGAAAAATCAGTTAAAGGCCATATGGAAAAGACAAAGGTACTACAGGGCTAGAGTTGCTGAAAAAGAACTGCAAAAAAAGAAAGTGTTAGACTGTAGTTTGGAAGCAGTCTACTAGCAAGAGGACAAATGAGAAAGGCTGTCTCATAGAGACAATGAGATGAGAGTAGGTGATATAAGGAGGAAGGACTAGGTCTGGGATTGAGGAACCACCAAATCACAGCTCTGAGATAATATGTGAAGAGGTCTTGCAGAAATCTAGTGTCATACACATATAGGTTATTCTGAAAAAATGAGGAAAACCAAGTAAGCACATAAAGGTGTTTTTCTGAAACCTGTCTTATATATAAGCAAATATTAAATCTACAAACCCGAGATTTCATATAAGCTGAGTTTTTCTTTTTGATGATTTCTATTCTCCTATTTTAAAAACAACTTTATGTACAAAAGGCAAAAATGAATTTAAGAAAAAGCTCAAAACACTATCTATTGGAAAAAAGTATAAAAATTCAACTTAACCTATTTCAATCTCTTCATATTTAAGTATTCTCCCAACAGGTTATCATTGTATTGACATGCACTGATATACATACATGAAAACACATAAAGAAATGTATATGCTTTTTAAAAGTAAAAATATTAAAGTATCACATCATCTTAAACAGGACGTTGTTAAAAAGCAACAAATCCTCTTATAATTGTATGGTCAAAATTGGCCTTAAAAGTTTCTTAAATTACTCATCTAGTACAAACAGGCTGACTTGGTAATTTTAGTAGTTTCTTAAACTCTTCTTTAGTGTTTCTTACTAATATGCAATTAAGTTTCCAACTTTTTATTCAAGGAAATAATTAAGCTATCAAGTCCAGCTTAAAATCATTCTGGCATACACTCCGTAAGACTCACCAATAGGCTTCAACTATTTCAGGTGTATGTAGTGTTTAGGATATGTTCATGAAACAGGATGGCAGAAGAGCACCATTGCTATCTAAAGTCATTTTTTTTCTTGTCATTACTAAAAGTATATTGCTGAATTCATATAAACTAAATGTATTTGCTCATAAGTTGCTTTTGTTATTTGGCATTATTAATATATTCTGAAGTCTAGAAAGTATTTGACTATAAAAACAAACATTTTTGCATTTGTTCCTCTCAGAATATTACCTCAATGGTACTGTATTTAATATAATAGTGGCTGGCAGTTCTACCCAAATCCGTTGAGGAAAAATAACCAGTTCTCTCTTCAAAATGAATCATCTGAGCTTTGTCTAGTTTTCATCCAACTTCAATGACTAACTGTTCTCGATGCTTCTTAATGTTGGGTCAATCTACAGGAAAGAAATATAAACACTTGATGTTTTAATTAGACTTTTAAAAACTTAATTTTGAACTGGTACTTGGAAGCATAAAATTATATGTATCAATGGTGTAAAGTGATTTTTCAATACAAAAATATATCAATATTTAAAACAGATTAAATACAACTATCTTTCAAACATTTATCATTTATTTATGGTAAAAACTTAGTACTCATTGATCAGTCTCTCCCCATCCCTCTCTCCAGCCCCTGGTAACCACCATTCTATTTTCAACCTCTGTAAGATCAACTTTTTGAGATTCTACACATGAATGTGATCAGGTGGTACCTGTTCTTTTGTACTTAGCTTATTTCACTTAACATAACAACATCCAGTTCCATCCCTGTTACTGCAAAGACAATATATCAGTCTTTTTTTATAGCTGAATAATGCACCATTTGTGTATAGGTATTAGATTTTTCTTTATCCATTCATAAGCTGATGAACACTTAGGCTGCTTCCATTTCTTTGTATGGATAGTGCTGCAATGAACACAGGAGAACCGATGTTCTTAAACATACTGATTTCATTTCCTTTGGGTATATATCCAGTATTGAAGCTGCTGATCAGAGATTTTTCAATTATAAATTTTGAAGTACATTCTATACATTTAAGAAACAACTAAAAAAGATTTTATTTGATTAAATAAAGAAAGCTTTAAAATTCATTAAAATTATCAATCCACATAGTCTTTTTGGATAATAAAACTATCAATCTGTACAGTCTCTTTAGATACCAATATTATTCTTCCATGATCTTATAATCTTTCAGGTTATAGACACAGGGAATCAGGTATAAGGAAAAAAAAACATCATCTTCTCCTTCCCACACATAAATAGGCACTTTAAATTACCGAACCATACTTCTATTTTATCAGTCATTTGGGGATATGATGGCAAGAATGCTTTTCCCTGTCAAAGGTAAAATAAATGCATGGTTATTCCCTTAAAAATAAAATTCTATTGTTTTAGTAATTTTCACAACTGTTGGTGGAAAAATCCATTTTGCCTATAATAATAATAGAAGCAAAGAATAAAATGAAGTTGACAGTGAACTTTTATATAGTTTTAAAACTATTATAATTTTTTCTAAGTATAAATTGATATTCAATACAAAATACTAGCAAATATTCTTTTTCTAAGAGAGAGAGAGAATTTTTTAATATTTATTTTTTAATTATCGGCAGACACAATATCCCTGTTTGTGCGTGGTACTGAGAATCGAACCCGGGCCACACGCATGCCAGGCGAGCGCACCACCACTTGAGCCACATTCCCAGCCCCCTAACAAATATTCTTGTTGCTATGTATATACATGCACAACCATACTGTACAAGTGCACAACCATACACATCTAAGTCTTGAAGATTAATCTCTTGTTATGAGCAATAATGTAAAATATGACCTTTAATGGGGTGTTGGAGAAGTAGTAAAACTCCTAGAAATCTAATGAGTTAATACTTCTTCCATTTATTTTAACTTAGATCTTTATGGCAGCTTAAAATGTTTTAAAAATCAGAAAAATGAGGCAAAAGGAAACCAACTGCAGATAAGTAACATAGCATCAAGAGTATTATCAGCAAATATTTTCTATAAGTGATACTATATATATCAGGTCCAAACTACTTGATTTGTTTTTGTCTATAAGAATTCTATAGATACAAATTTACAGAGCAACAAAATCAAAACATATAAGTTAAAGAAAAAGTTAAGATATAGAACTGTAAAGGCAGTAAAACTATGAATCCTGGAATGAAACAAAATTCCTCTTTTTTAAATACCAGAAAACTATGTTAAATTTTTCATTATACTGCAAAAAAACTTTTGATATTAACCTAATACTTAAAAATCAATTGATGTGTTTATCTTATTCCAAGGGATATTTAACCCATGAAAATACATGTACTTGTTTATTTTTAGTCCTTCAGAAAATTTTCATTGTACCTTTGACTATTCTCACAATGATCATATTTGTCATGAGAACATTTAGAGACACATAATTTAAAAAGTGCAAGGTCTGTTGGGATTGTTGGGTCACAGCAGCACAAATCATAATAGTCAAAATTATGTGATCAGTTCAGGTACCCATGAACATATGAATGAATGAAGAAAATATGGTATATGTACAAAATGGAGTTTTATTCAGACTTAAAGAAGAATGAAATGGCATTTGCTGGCAAATGGATGGAACTGGAGAACATCATGCTAAGTGAAATAAGCCAGACTCAAAAAGACAAGGCCTTATGTTTTATCTCATGTGGAAGCAAGAGATAACTAAGGAACTAAAAAAAACAGAGAAACGGGGTGGGCAATGTCCCATGAAAATAGAACCGAGATCAGCGAAGTAGATAAAGGGTACAGAGGGAAGGGAGAAGGGATGGAAAAGGGAGGAACCTAGTGAAGAAACTGACCAAATTATGCTATGCACATGTATGAATAACCATCAGTGATTCCCACCTTTATGTGTGCCTATAGAGTATCAGTTAAAAATTAATAAATATAAAAATGTATGAAATCACAGATTATAATGCAGTTATAATTTGCTTATAAAATAAGACATCCATTTGAAGATCAGCACATATTTTAACTGAGAAGCAGAAAAGTAGTGGAATTCTATGTAAAGAAGACCCAAGTATGAAAACCTAAGAATTTCAGACTACCAGCTTCACAACTAGTTGCTACTACTATTCTTATTGTTTCCCCCCTAAGTCTTAAGTTTCAACTCTTCCATGCAAAATCTACTGCACAAGAAAAGGAAAAATGAAAGAAAAACCCCAAAAGTTTGGCAATTGCTTTGATAACAAATGTATGTATGTATGTATGTGTGTGTGTGTATATATATATATATATATATATATATATATATATGTATGTATTTACCAACACACATACACATACATACACTCTCAATGCATATGTATGTGTATTTATTTATCAATACAATATTTGTGTGTATGTATATTGGTAAATAGAGAAAAACTATAATTTTGAATTAGACTCAACCTCTTTGATAATTTTGACTTAACAGAAGTAAATATAATATGAAGATGATGAAATAATGTTTTTATTACATTACAACTGAATTTTATCTGTAATTAGGAAGCATTTACAGTATATAAAGCAGAGTTCTAAAGAAAAGACAAGATCTGTAAGCCACATGGACCACACAACTATAAAGCTCATAGGAAGACCTGCTATCACATGTATCTAATTCTCTGTCTATGCACACACATTGAATCATGAAACTGACTTCAAACTTTAAACTGTTAAGACAATAATGCATTAATGCTGTCTTTTATTTCACTATAGGGAATAGAAGGGACATGACAGGAGGAGTAGATTGTATATAACAAGTGTATTTTTAAAAATGGTTTATATGTTTCCTTATATACGGTTATTTCTAAAACTCAATGTACCAGAGTAAAAAATCATGGTGAAATATTAACATCTAACAGAAATATACCTGAAAAATAGAATGATACAAATATCAACATTATTAATGGGAAAAGAGATTTTAAAAAAGGCAAATAATTACAAGGAACCAATTTAATTTTTTTTAGTGTATTTTAAAAACGATTAAGGCTCTTTATTTTTCTTCTAGGTCCATAACTCTATTCAGATGAGGCAACAGTAGCAAATATTTATCCTCACATCATGAAAGGATTACAAAACTAAAAAGAAGGCTTGAGGTTTTTTTTTTTTAATAAATGAGTTTGAGTTTTCTACCTGATAAGCTTTGTAACTGATGCCATACACTAATGGATTTGCTCTCATCCGTACATAAAGGTAAGTGTAACTTATCCACTTCACTGCTTCTTCCATGTTTGTGACTGTTCCCAGAGCAATCTGCAAATCAAAAATACAACAGAAATTAAAGGAATGCATTAAAGTCAAACATAAACATTACAGCAAAGGCCATTCTGCCAGAAATTAAGTTTTCAAAATAGATCATTGTGCCACATTTAAAAGTAGGTAAGCACAATCACTGAAATGACTTCTCAGTTAATGAAAAAAGAAGGCCTCTTTATTTCACTGAGAATAATACATTGGAAATGCTATCTTCCAAAACTGAACTTACTCAATGATGACATTTGATTGTTTTTCCCTGTATGGATTTTAATTCTACATAGCATTAAGGACATTTTTGACATTTGTTAATTCTTTTTCATATTCTGTATCCATTTTGTTTTAGTTTCATTTTATATTATAAAACTACTGAATATGTTTAAATGTAAGTGTACCAGAATAAAAATAACAAAATAAGGGGCTGGGGTTGAAGGAGAGCACTTGTCTAAGCACATTTGAGGCACTGGGCTTAACCCTCAGCAGCACATATAAAATAAATAAAATGAATAAAGATTAAAAAGTAAAACTCAACATTATTAAAAAAATAATTAAATATTAATTCTGTCGAGAATTTTGAGGTTTATGTGTATAAAGTCATTCATAAAGACACAGATAGCCTAATCCCCATAACCAATTACCATATATGACTCTTGCTATGCTAATTATTCACTCTAATTTAGGAGAAAGAAAGTACTATAGGTTCTTTTCTATGATATATCCCTTGAAAGATGGTCTTGGTTCCCACATGGTCTGTCCTGATTATTACTACAGTACAAAAATATAGTAACAAGTTAGCATTTCAGAGAGAATCCTGGTTAGAAAAAAAAAACAACAAAAAAAAAAACCTCATCTACAATTTTCATCCTCTTTATTCATCTAGTTATCTTAAATAAATATCAAAATAATAATTTTTAAAAACTGAAATGTGATTTTAAACTTAAAATTTTCTCATTACAAATTTCTGTATCTCCAGGGATTTATAACATTATTTATTTAATTTGTATGTGTTTATAGTGCTTCCCCTACTCAGGTATTTTCAAATATTGCAATGAACATGCTCCCCCCCACAAAAACTAGCATGGTTCCTTCACAAGATGTATAAATTTTTCAAAACAAATCTATTCTATGTTTCTAAAATTCATTTTAAAGTACAGGAACAAAAGTTGCTGTAAAAAAATTTACTTAAAAGTAAGAGAAGAAATAAGGATAAAATCGCACTGTTATATCAAGAACTATGTAATGTTTTGAACAACCTACAATAAAAATTAATTTTAAAAAAAGAGATACAGGAAGAAAGCAAGCAAAATGCAAAATCAGGGGAATAAATCTAAATAAACATGATACATAATAAAAAAAAAGTGTGTCATTTAATCAAAGTAAGCCATGTGAAATGAACACCTGGGTTTGGTGAATTTCTCCTCTCTGAAAGAGAAAATGAATTCCATTTTTTAGTATTTGAATTCACATCACAAAACTTGGTTCTTCAATAGTCTTCAATAGCATCATTACTAAGCATACAAGTTAAGTCCTATGTACTCTGAACGGAACCTACATGCCTAGCCCTCTGTGCATCTTATAGTCCAATGACTAGATATTATTCTCTGAATATATCTAGTATTTTCGTTTAATGGTCTTTTTCTTTTCTCCTTGGAATGTCTATTGAAATCTGAGAAAACTAGCTTAAACTTACCTGCTTCCCTTTGGTGTTCCAACAGAACTGATTTTCCTTTTCTTAAGCAATAACAATTCTTGATTTACATAGTACATATGTGTGTACATATTCATTTCTAAATCCTGTTGAGTTGCCTGTATCTCAGAGGTAGAGGCCTTGCCTTGTTTAATCACTTATCATTTAGAGTGTCACTCAAGACATGATCAATTAAACTAGTATTGACAAGTTAATTTAAAACTGAATGTCTTGTTATACAGTCTAAAATAATGTCTTAATTTACAATACTTAATTGAATTTCTGACCATACTTTAAAATCCCCTACTGTTATATATGTTTGATGTCTATGTTTTTAATTATAAATAGTGCGTTGAAATAAAAATCTTGGTGTAGATTTAATTTTTCATTAAATTTTTTTCATTTAAAAAAATTCCCAATTTTAGGACACCAAGATTAAAGGTGCTGGAAAAAGATTAGCTATTAAAATATATTACCAAAATGTTTTGTAACAGGATTGAACTGTTCAAATACCACAGAAAATCTGAGTGTGCTAAATCCTCAAGGCATTTTCAGAATTGAACATTAAAATGTTTAGTTTTTGACAATTTATTTGAGTTAAGAATATATAATCTTTTTAACGTAATTCATCTAATGATATTTTCATCCAAACTTTCCTCGGAGCACGGGCGCGGGGCAGAGGCACCGGCAGGGCAGCCTGAGTCCAGCTCGGCCTGAAGACAAAAGGGTCCGAGTCGGCGCCCGGGTCGCAGGGCTGGCCGCCCAGCAGAGGCCGAGCCCCGCACCGTGGTCCCCCGCCCCGCACGCCCGCCGCCGCCCGCCCCGCCCCTAGGGTGTGTCCGCGGGAGAGTGCGGGGTCCTCGGAGCCCCCGCGAAGGCCGCGGCCAATGTCCAGCATGGCGCCCCCAACCCTCCAGGCCCCCGGCGCGGGGCGCGCCGGAGCAGGGATGGCGCCGAGGGGAAGTGGGTCTCCGCCAGCCCCGTTGCAGCCGCGCGCTGCCGACCGAGGGAGGGCGTCGCTCCCGCCGCCGCCGCCCCTGGGCACCGCGGCCCTGCCACCGCCGCCCCTTGGTACCTCGGCCCCCGCCGCCGCCGCCGCCTCAGGCACTGACTGCGGGAGATTCCGCCGCCAGCAGAGCTTCCGGATCCGGCTGCAGCCGCCTCCTCTGCCGGCCTGGGATGCGCTCCCAGCTCCAGATCCGCCTCTTGGCTCCCGGCGACAGCCAGCTCCAGCTGCCCCAGCAGCCTGGGCCTTGCAGCTCCCCACCCCTACAGGCCAGCGGCCGCCACCGCCGCCATCAGGGCATTGATTGTCTGGGGCAGCCTGGACCTGCCGGCTCTGTCCTGCCGCTGAAGCTCCGCCCAGGGCCCGCCCCGCCCTTTCTCCGCCAGCCCAGGCCCCGCCCGCCCTCGAGGCCCCGCCTCCGCCGTCCGACCTGCCTCACCCGCCTGACCTGCCTCACCCGCCGGACCAGGCCATGCCCCGGGCTTTGGCCCTTCTTCACTCGCTGGCGGGCGCCCCTCCCCCGTGACCCTCCTAGCTTCGCTCTACCGGGCAGGTCTGGTTGAGCTGCACAGGCCCCGCCTTCGCCATCTAACCGGCCTCACCCGCCCGACCAGGCCACGCCCCCGGCGTCTGCCCTTCTTCACTCGCCGGCGAGCGCCCCGCCCCCGTGGCCCTACTAGCTTCGCTTGCCCGGGCAGGTCCGTTGGGCTGCGCAGGCCCCGCCCCTGAGGCCTTTCCCGGCTTCCCTGGCAGCCAGTGCCCGGGCATGGGCATGCGTGGCAGCTTGGGACCCGCTGCCGCCCTTCGGGGCGCTTTCGGGCGGGCGTCGTGTCTCCGCCTTTCTACGGGGGGGGGGGCGGGGGCCGGAGGACAGGGTGGTGGTGCGTTCTGGTGACCTGAGCTCTCGGTAGTCGCCGCCTCCCTCTGCCGTGAGCCTGCCTTTGTCCTGCGGGTCGCCTCCCTACCTTGCTGGGCGCCTCCGAGGCCACTGGGCTGGCAGCCCCGTGCGCGCCTGGTCGCAGTTCTGTCCACTGAATTGCGGGGATGCTTTCGCAGACCAGAACTCCACGAGGGATGGGCAGAGTGGGGGACGTTGCCTGGCCGCCGCAGCCCGCCCATTCAGGACGCTCCGCTGTAGCGCCGCCCATCACCTGGCAGCGTGCAGGACGCGCCGGCTGTTGGCTCGCCCTGCGCCCTCCCGAGGTCTAGATCCCGGGTTTCTCCTGGGAAAATAGGTGTGTGTCAACCGATGGAGTGGGAAACCTAGTGCATTTATTATTTTGGTTGTTTTGGCTAAAACAACCAAATATGTTTCCCAAAATACCAAGCCAATCTCCCTGGTTTTAGGAACTTCAAAGTACAACAAGCATACATAAGTAGAAACTCAACCAAATAGACCTGCTTGTGCTTACTCTACCATATTGCTTATTCATGGCATGAGGCTTAATGTTTAGCTTTGACTTATGTACCCTTAATTTGGTGGTTCTTTTTCCAGAACACAACCAAAATGACAGTAAAGTTCAGTTTTTCCATAATTAGATGAAAGTTGATTTTATGAAACTGTAAATTATGATTTAAACAGCTTATTTGTTTTAATAGTTTTACTGGCACATTATAGTTGTACATAATGGGGGATTTATTGTAACATATTCATACATGAACACAATGTAACAATTTGGCCAGTAGCATTAACCAGTATTTGTCTTTTTCATCGCTTGCTCCCTCCCCCTGATCCCTCTCCTCAACTGATATCTTATCTCGATTTATAGATTTACATGAGATTCCCCCCAAAACACCTTTATTTTCGTTTTTCCTCTCTAGCTTTCACATATCTGAGAAAACATACCACCTTTGACCTTCTGAGTTTGGCTTATTTCACTTAACCTAAGTTCTCAAGTTCTATTCATTTTCTTATACATGCCACAATTTCATTTTTCTTCCTGGCTTAATAAAACTCCTTTGTGTATACATACCACATTTTCTTTATCCATTCATTCACTGATGGACGCCTTGGCTGGTTCCATAGTTTGGCAATTGTGAATTTAGCAGTTATAAAATGGGTATTTATCTGTAGCTGTAGTATGACTAATTCTTAAGGATAAATACTATGCAGGGGTTTAGATGGGTCATATGGGGGTTCCATGCCAAGTCTTTTGAGGAACCTCCATACTAATTTTCCATACTGGTTGTACTAATTTACAAGCCCATCAACAGTATAAAAGTGTTCCTTTTTCTCCACATCTTGTCCACAATTTATTATTGTTTTTATTCTTAATGGCTGATGTTCTAACTGGAGTAAAGTGAAATTTCAATGTAGTTTTGCTTGCTTAAGCAGTTTTTAAAAATATATTATTTGTTCTAATTAGTTATACCTGATAGCAGGATGCATTTTGGCATCTCATAGGTAAATGGAGCAGTTTTGATCATGACTTAGTTTACCATGCAACACTGATTGACTCTAGTTTCACAGTTGTCATTTTATGTTTACTGAAAATTTTAAATGAGAAATATGTATATCACATTTCATTTCCATTAAGCCACTTGCTAGTGTGATAATTAAAATAGTTTCTACCTAACAGGGAAATTCCAGAAACTTGGTTTGGTGGGCCTTTCTAATGATAACTATCACCCTGCATGGAATACAATTTATAGTAACATCAGCTACATCTAAGCAGTTTAATCTTCAGCCCATCTAGAATTTTATTTTTTTTACTTTAAATAAATTTTATTTCAGGGCTGGGGTTGTGGCTCAATAGTAGAGCACTCACCTCGAATGTGTGAAGCCCTGGGTTCCATCCTCAGCACCACATAAAAATAAAGGCATTGTGTTGTGTCCATCTACACCTAAAAAATTAATATTTTTTTAAAAAAATAAATAAAATTTATTTCATATGCAAATAAAGTTTATTTCATTTTTTATTGCTTTTTGCTTTCCTCAATAGAAAAGTTTTGATAATAACAATTTTATAATACTTCTTTTTGTTAATTGCCTGCATGCTAAAAATAGCATGAGCTATTAATCAGTTTCTTAGCCATCATTTTCTCCAAAAGTAGGTACTGGCATTTTCTAAAAAAATGCCTTTTTTTCATATGGCTTTCCTTATTTTTCTTTATAAGATTTCCTAAAATTATCTTCACAACTGCATAAATTTGAAGTTACTGACACCTTCAATTACTGCTTCTCTATAGAACCTTAAATCAAAAATTTTCTCTGTTTGTAGGACGGTATCTACTACGTTCAAGCAAACTCTGCTTAATGTATTCTCAATTCTGGTTTCTTCAAATGTTCAGCTTAAATCTTTCCCTAGAAATTGTCTTTTTAAAATCCACTTAGAGCTACACACGTCAACATATATTTTTACAAGAGGAAGCTCAACATATATTTCAAATTTGTTGCTTTGATGATCTTAAGCAAATTTGTAGACTGCACAGATTGACATCTCAATTTTAGCACATTTGTGTACAAAATATAGTTTGTTGTTTTTGTTGTGGTACTAGGGATGGAAGCTGTGGCCTCCTGTGTACTAGCACTCATCCTACCACTAAGCCACATCCCCAGCCCCAAATATAGTTTTATCCAATTAGAAGCTCCATCAAAAGATTCTCCCCACAAGTTCAAGTATCCCAAAGCACAATTATACATTTCAAAATTAGTTTTTTAATGAAGTTTATGCTCTTTTCATAGAGTACATTGATTTTCTTTTTGGTCATTATAAGACTTTAAAGCTGCTGAATGTGAATAATCTGATTTTAGAGTGCCAATGATTTTGAATGAAATGCATGAAAATGTAGAGGCTTTGTGTCAGTCCTCCAGTTTAACTAGTAGGTCCATAGGTTTATTCACAACAGAGTGCTTTAAGGAGCTTTCCCAGCAGGCTTTCCAACTGGGCCACAGTGTACAAAAGCATTCAGCATACTTGCTTCCTCCTCCACTGTAGGCAAAACCATCTCTATTTCACATGTTCCAGACAAACCTCATGAGATTTTCCACATGTACCAGTGGATCTCAGAAGTAGCAGCCCGGTGGGGCTCTTGTGTGTGGAAAGTGGCAGCAGCAGGCCACAGCATTCTAGGTGCAAGGCTGACACACAGAGTCACAGCAGCGTCAGAGGCCTCCCAAGCTTCTCTGATTATGACCAGGCCCAGGACTGCTTGGAGGTGCACATGTACCACCTCTCATATCAAGTCATTTTTAAGTCATATTTACTTACTTCTTTTCAGATAGCACCCTGTACAGTATTCTAGTCACTTTGAATCTGGAAAGGTTCAGGAAAAAAGTTATCACCCGCCATCTTTCATATTTCCCCACAAATTTAAATTCTGTCCTCTCACACACTATTAAACATGGCAGACGCTGGAACTAAGACAATGAAGGTCTATCAAACTCATCCCAAATGATTTTAATGCTAATATTAATAAGGCCTTATCTACACAAACACGTGCATTTGAAAGAAAAGTGACCACAACACTCGGAGCAACCAAAAGATCTTTATTGCAGCAGTGCAACAAAGAGAAAGGAAAGAAGGAAAGAGAGAGAAAGAAGAGAAGAGATGAACAGGGAGAGAGCAAGAGTGAGAGAGAGAGAGAGCACGTGCAAGAAAGAGAGCAAGAGATAGAGAGAGCAAGAGAGAGAGGTGCCTGGAAGGAGGGAGTTTTTATAGCCCAAATCTAATGGGGCCTCTGGGTCTGCAAGCTGCCTTGTTGGCCCAAAGGGGGTTGAGTGCTCAGCCTTGAGTGGAACTTGACACAAACAGGTGATAAAAGACCAGATAGAGGGGGGTTTGAGTGCCTGGGCTATCTTGCAGCCAACATCTGTTCAGCCTGCCCTGCAGACAGCACAGTTCAGCCTGCTCTGCACCCAACAGCATTATGTTAGTCATGTTGATTGGTCTTGAGGGAGACCTAGACCATGCAAAAGATTTGATTGGCATGATAAGTGTATTGATAGGGATAGCCAGCTGTGTTGCTCTCTTAAATACTCTTTTAAAACAAACCTTATTTAAATTTCAAATTTTAAAAAAATTAGGTGCCAGCTTTATTCAGTGCTATTCTTGAAAGCATGTCTTAAAATAGTCTTTACTTATAAAATGTGAAAGAAAAAAGCCTCTCCTTCAAAAATTAAAAGAACCCCCAAATATGATTAATTTTGCAGAATTACCAGCTAAGCAAGATGAAGACTTGCTAGCTATGATTATCAAGTAGCTGATTACAACGCTTTACCATCAACCAAAGGTCTGCCCCGCCCCCTTTCAGAAGCAGTGCAGAGTGGCCCCAAAAGGCCATCCCAGGGACAGGGAGAGGCCCAGCCAGCCCACATCCCAGGGGGCAGTGGGTCCTGGGATGATTCCAGCCTCCACAACCATGAGCAGCAACTTTATGAAGAACCCCAAGAGAGATCAGAGAAAAAATTGTCCAGCTGAGCCCCGGGAACCCCAGAAATATAGGGGCTGACAAGGCCAGTGGTGTTTTGAGGCTCTGGGGCGGGGCTTGTGAAATAGTAGTAAGTAATTTAAACACTGTCAGATGGAAACAATAAACAGCTTCACGGTCCATACATAGGCTGAGCATCCTGAATCCAGAAATCTGAAATCCAAAATGTTCCACATCTGAAATTTTTTAGTGTTCCCATGACACTACAACTGTAAACTTCCATGCCCATCCTCACGAAATGGTCACACAAGAGTCCCACTGCATTTATTGTTGCAATCTCAAAAAATAATAAAACATTTATTTCCAACCAAATTAGGTACATTAAAAGCCTAGAGTAAATGGAAAGGGAGGGAATCAAGTTTATGCTTAGAGACCTACAATCTAAAATAAAGAAGGAAGCCAGGGACAGGGCACACGCCTGTAATCCCAGTGGCTCAGGAGGCTTGAGGCAGGAGGATTGTAAGTTCAAAGCCAGCCTCAACAACTTAGTGAGGCTCTAAGAAACTCAGTGAGATCCCCAGTACCATGAAAGAAAGAAAGAAAGAAAGAAAGAAAGAAAGAAAGAAAGAAAGAAAGAAAGAAAAAGAAAGAAGCAATCATTTTGTCTAAGAGAACACATGAAATAATAGTAATAAAAAAGGAGCTATGTTGTACATCCTTCAGGAGGGAGTATGTCTTTGAATTTACTTTAAGTGAAGTCATATTTGAATGTTAGCAGCTTCATGGTTTGAGGACAGTGTAGAGTCACCACAGATAACTGCACAGGCTGAGTACTGCACAACGTCAGGTGATATTATTCAAATGGATTGTGATGCACTTCTCAAGGACTAGAGGGCATCAGGTTGGAAACATAGTTAGAGGTTATGCTGAGTATGGGTAACAAAGCCCACAAACAATGGTTTGATCACGAGGGGGTATTTCTCTTGGGCAGCAAGAAGTTAGGGAGGCCTAGTTTATATGGTGTACAAAGCCATCAAAAACCACCCTGATGTCTCTCTTCTGCCATTCCATGTAGCTCAGCATGGTGGAGCAGAAATAGGCAAGCAGAGAGCCAGAGGAAGCCAGGCTGGGGACTGCCCAGGGAAGGACAGTGGGAGGCCGAGGAACCGGATTGTGGTGCATGCATATGATTCCCCAAATTGTCCATCCTGAAGTGCATCCTGGGGAAGGAGTACCAGACAGCCAGGCAGGGTTCTGCTAGTGAGACAGGCGGTAGGACAGGTAACAAGGTTCCTTTTGGACTTTCAGATTCTGGGGGAAAATTCTACCTGAGAAAATCAATGATCTCAAAGAGGTAAATGAATATTACTTCTTTTTGGCCTATGACAAGAATATTTGCCTTTAATTTGATATTCGTCAAGTAATTCTGTTTTGCTCATTGAAAAATTCTAAACTTTAGGGGTTGGGGATGCAGCTCAGTGGTAGAGCACTTGCCTAGCACATGTGATCCTCTGCACCTCATTAAAATATATATAAATGTGTATGTATGTTTGTGTGTGTGTGTGTGTATATACATATATATATATATATATATATATATATATATATATACACAAATAAAATAAAGTGAAAAAAATCTAAACTTTAAGGATAAAATTTTTGTGCTAAAATGAAACTATTTCTGTCACAATGATTTTGTTTCTCAAGCTAGAGCCTAGATTTCCACATGTGGGCTCCATTTCTCACATTGGTCTAGGTTAATTTTACCCCAATAAATTTTCTCACTCCTCTAAGCCAAGGAGAAAAAACAATTCTCAAGAAAAAGGAGAAATTAACAATAAATCAATAAAGACATCTTAACGATAAAAGCAAAATTTTGTAGAAAAGCAGATGGTGATTTGATGACTGAAGATTTTTTTTAAAAAATGTATTTTAATGAAAATGTGTGTGTGTAAATTTAAGCTAAATATTTAGTGTCACATGACAATTATGATAGCTCGCTGATTGAAAATGGAAACCATTTGTCTCAAATGAATACTGACAGTTGTTGGAAGTGACAGCTGAATTGGAAGCACCACCTCCTACTTAAGTTGGGGCACATTTAGGAATATATGCCCTTATCAGACTGGGGATAGCAAGAGCCATAACAATCTCTCTAGGGGAAGTAGTATTTATTGCATATTTCAATTTCCCCCTACTAATATTTGAAGGGATTAAATAAGTGAAATCCAGAACTACTGCTATTTATGTAAATATACTTTAAGGAATCAGTAAAACAAGTCAGTCCTTATTCAGATATTACAAATAAGAAAATAAAAATGACTGTAACAGACTTACAGACCAGCATCACAGCTGCAGTGGTGGAAGATAAGACAATGCTCTAGGAACCAGTAACATAAATTTGATTTTTCTTGTGTGGACCTCATTTTATTTAATACTAACTATTAAATTAAATAGTAATTGTTTCTTTCATCATCACTGTGGGTGATCATCATTTAGAGTAGGGGATACGGGTTTATAATTGTTTGAGTTCAGACCTGGTGAACATAAAATGACACATTTCTCAGAGGGGGAATCCTTCCTCATGAGAGCTTTTAAAGCTCCAACCTGAAGATTCTGTATACTTGACTAAGGAAGGCCAAGGCATTCCATGGAAGATGGAACCTTCTGGAATAAAGAAGAACCAGGCCCACAGAGTCGGCAGCAGAAGAGCTGCGGGGCCCCTGCAGCAGCCCCGCTCTGGTTTGGCTCCGCTGAGGCAGGAGGCTTTTGTGTCTCAAGCCAGAGCCTAGGGCTGGAGATGTGGCTCAAGCAGTAGCACACTCACCTGGCAGGCGTGCGGCCCCGGATTCAATCCTCAGCACCACATACAAACAAAGATGTTGTGTCCACCAATAACTAAAAATAAATAAATAAATATTTAAAAAATTTAAAAAATAAAAGAAAAGAAAGATGGACGGAATGGATCCTTCAATTAATTTAAAAAAAAAAGCCAGAGGCTAGATTTCCACTCAGGGCTCCATTTCTCACATTGGTCTAGGTGAATTTTACCCCAATAGATTTTTCTCACTCCTCTAAGCCAAGGAGAAAAAAAATTCTCAAGAAAAAGGAGAAATCAGATAACAATACAATGGAGAAAATATTACCTGCAGAATTGGCTGCCTGTCCCTGAGAAATTGAAGATGGTTTGAAGCCTGCGAGCTCTTACACTGATAAAACGATACTGTAAATTTTAATTTAGTTAAAGATAAAAATACACTAAGTATAATTTTTGAATAGGAGAAATTAATTACAAATTTTCAAAGTATAAAAATAATCTTTTCTATTAATATTATTCTCTAATGCATTTTTCTGAAAATGATGAATGCAATATTACCTCCTTTTGACTCATTGAATAGAAAAAGATCATTAAAATGTTGGTACAGAATCTCTTTGTATATAGCAGTTTGTAAAGAAGTCTGTGGTAAAGTGGAGTTTTTGAAAGAGGACTCATTTTTTGTACCAGCTTTTGGTGGAGGATTAGATTTTTGGACTCTGTGGCTGCATTGAATCCCTTAACCTGAAGCTTAGTGGCTGAAAACAACCCTTAACTATACTTCTCCACCATGCTGTGTCCAACTGGTTGCTCTGATGCCTATTGGGCCCCCTCATGCAGCTGCCCTGGGGTGGGGGGAGGTCACTGCATGTGTAGTCTAGCAGCTGAGAGACCCTAAAATCTGGTACTGGGTCTTCTTCTCTTCCTGGGGGTCCAGAGTTCCTCAAGGGCTGGGGGCAATGGGGGAGGAGGTTGTGAAAAGCTGTGAAAGCTGGTGAGGTCTATATTCTGAAATTGCCCCACATAGCTTTCTGTCACATCTTATAAAAGTCAAGGCATTTGACCAGGACAGCTCAGCATCAGAGGTGGGGGCAAATCATTGGCATAAGGTTCACAAAATTACAGCTATGTTTTTTAAAGACCACGAATGGAAACCTTTGAAAACTTGATATTTAATATTAATTCCTCACCAGAGAAAAACAAAAAGCACACATATACCAGTTCTCTGTCCATTTTAAAGAAAGCTGATCTTCTGTGTTACCTTAGAATCAGGATGGTCTGATTCAAACAGCTTCCATTTTTATGGATTTAATTCTACGTACTGTTTAACATGAATAAACAGGAAAACCACAAGATAAAAACATATCTCCATCTGTACCTTTTTCAGTGTTAGATTCTGTATTTATTAAAAATTGCATTTTTATTCAATATAACATTATTTTTACAGAAGTTAAGGCTGAGAAACTTGAAATATAGTAGTTCAACTGAAACTTATAACTTTTGGAAAATATTTTGTTTGACCTCAAATGGGATATTACTCATATGAATGAATACATAACAAGATGATAGTACTTTTCAAGTTTTATAAAAAGCTTTTTTTATTTTAATTAATTTGACATTCTGTCTCTGATTACATTCTTTTAATCTGAGGAGGCTAAAAGCAAATAGTTTATAATCTTCTGCAATCATGGGTAGAAGGAGCTTCCCTCAAAGAAGAAAGCAGATATATTTTTGCTCAATTAATGTGCTTTAAAAATATGTTAAAGCATATGAGCATTTTGCAAAAATAATTTAATAATTACTATAACTTAATAATTGGCATCAGTTAAATCTTCTCAAGATTCATTTCTTATTTGATAGAATTTTTGTAGTGAATTGATTTTATAATCCCTGTTAGTTTAATTGGGCTAACTTTAAAGTGAAATCAATGAAGAATATTTTATTACTTTTATTTTTTATGTGCATTAATTATTTGCTTCCAGAAGAATTTAGAAATACCAATTACATCAGTGTCTAGCATTTCAGTCTATAATTTGTGATGGATAAGAAAAAAGCAGGACTTTTGGATATGTACACAAGTTACATAAAAGAAACCCTGGCACAGTTCCTGAACTTCAGGAGAACCAAGGTGCTGCCATTGGATGCCACACAGGAACCTGTAGAGAGAAATATCATAATCAAAATATGCTCAGATGGGAGCAGGGACAGTCATGGTAAAGTTCATTGTAGGGGGTTATATCAGGAGCTCACTTATCACACACTAAAGTAAATGAAGGAAAGTCCCAGTTCAAGCAAGACTATAGAACTAAACCCCACCTTGGGGGTGACTGTCTGGGAGAATCTTTGTTCAATTGTATTTTGCCACACTGTTGCTGGCCTTTGAAGATGGAGAGGACCATAAGTAGGGATTGGAGAATGACTGCAAGGAGCCAAGAGTGACTGCTGCCCAAATACCCAGGAGGACTCGGGAACCTTAGTCTGCAACTTCAAGGAACTGTATTCCACCAGTCACAAGAATGGGCCTGGAAGAGGACCTGATGTTCCTGAGGGAAACAGGCCAGCAGGACCTCAGTTGGTCCTGCTTTGACTCCTTAAGCTGAGAACTCGATTGAGTCCTGCTAGACGTATGGTGCACAGAAACTGGGAGGTAGCGAGTGGGTCCTTTTTTAAGTTTCTAAGTTTGTGATCATAGGTATGGAAGCAACAGAACACTGATATAAATTCTGGTACCAGCCATGCTACCATAACAAAACCTCAAATATGTGCAAAGTGTTTTGGAATCTGCTGGTAAACTAAGCTGCTGGAATTTTGAGAAGAATGATAATAATTGTAAATGCCTATATTGCTTTGAAAAACTGCTATAATTATGGACCCTAAAAGGACTGGAAGGGAGTGCTCAGAAGAAAAAACCTCATGTTATTGAAACTGCAAGAAACGAGACCCTTGTTCCACAGTGGCCAGAAGCTTAGGAAAATGGTTCCCTCCCTTTAGGAGGTAGGACCTGTCAATGGTGAGTTTACAAATTGGGTTGAGGAGATGTCTAAGCAAAGTGTTGAAGTGAAAGCTGGTTCTTCTTTATGTTTATAGTAAAATTTGGGGGTGGGGATAGAGAGGGAGAAACTGAGGAAAGAGCTGTCGATATGAGAAATCCTCATCCTCTACAGATGGCAAAAGGTGCTAAAAATAATAGATTGCTGCTCTGGAGGTTAGCACAAAGAGCTGAAGGGGTACAGCAGTACAGCCCTTTGCTGCAATCTCAGGAAGATGGAAAGGTCCCAGCATTCAACACCAGGGGTTCAAGTTATGCCAGTGGGTCTTCTCAGTCCTTTTAGAGAGCCACCAGGGAGCTTCTTGGAATTATCCTTCAGCCACCCCAGAAGAAGATGAAAATGGAAAAGGAACGACCTCAGCAAGATGTGAGCACATGTTCTGTCTCTTGAGGTATCCAAGGGGCCCACAAGGAACTGGGCTGTCTCATCAGCAGGAGAGCCGCCTGTGGGAACTGACAGGGACAGACCACAGGACAGGGGGAGATGCTCAGAACTATCAAGATCTCTGGCAGGAGGGGGCTGGGCAAGCTACAGGGCTACTAACACAAGTTCCCTTCCATGAAGAAGCAAGAAGACACAGTGAAGCTCCCAGAGGGCAGAGGTAATCCAGATAGGATTTTCCCGGGCCTGGGGACCTAACATAGAGGAATTCCCCCATTGGATTCAATTTTCCCCATGTTTAAAGAAGAATGCCAGTAACTGTCACTTTTCAATCCCCATGTAACAAATTAGCACAAAGGTAGCGACTTAAAACAGCACAATTTTTTTGGAACCTGTTGAGAGCCACAGCCACAGTCAGAATGATGCCTGGCATATTGCCAGAGGGAATGGTTGAAAGGTGACACCAGTGAACCTTTGAGATGATGATTTGAGTTAAGCTGTATATAATTGCTGTGGTGCTAGATTGATTGAGTTGTATATGGACCCTGTGGTGGGGGGGGGGGAATAGGACGGCTCCGGGAATCTGCCTCAGGCACCCGATACTTTGTAGTCATGTTGCAGGGCTCTTCTTTTGGAATTGCTTTCAGAGTTTATTGGAAATTTTTGAATGGTGACAAGTCTTGTTCTCTAAAGATTAATTAATTTTCAGCAGTAACTAAATTTCCAAAAAGCAAAGTATTGTATATAAATTTGGGCTCAAAATTAGACAAAGGTTATGAAAGGACTAGAAATCAAGTAGACATAATTTCCCATATGGCTTTTAACTGACTGTAAAAAAAACTCAAGAATAACATTTAGAATAGTTGAAATCAGTTGTAACTTCCCATATTAACTTTGCTTTTATAATTAGTTTGAAATTATCTTAAAATCTAAGTACTTTCATATCATATCAAACATTTTAGCAGATAACACTAACTTGAATCAGTTACTCTTAGTTTCTTTACCTACATTCATTGTATTCAAATAATAATAATAATAATAATAATAATAATAATAATAATAATAATAATAATAAAAATGTGTTAGGCACCATTCTGCTTCAAAGGTGTTTCTATCAAAATTTGTGTGAAATTACAGAAGGAAAGTAAGCTTTTACCTTGTAGGTTGAGTTCTGTTGCCTATTATAATAAGTAATTCAGCCTCAGGTGATTCTGTGAAGAGTTCTGTATTTGCTGTCATTCTAAATTTTTATTAATATTGTCAGAGAAGCTGACAGGTAAGGGGTAAGTTTCATGAGTTACACTTAAACCTAAAGACCTTGAACTTTACTGAAATTGTTTAGTAGTAATGAATCACAGCCCTGCATCACCTGAGTCCTCTTCCCATAACCAGAACACTGCTGCTGACTGTGTAGATTTCCATATAGGCTGCAACCAAGAGCAATCATTAATCTCCTTACTACAAACAGTAACTCTAGAGTTAAAATGTTGACTTTCAAGAGAATGTATGTGAGGCCAGAGACCTACCAGGTGACCCGATGATAGTGTACCACTCCAAACCAAAAATTTCACAGTAGGAAAAATGTGGCAGATTCCTAGAGTACAAAGTTGGAAGACATCAAATCCAACATGGTTTTTTTCTTCTGTTGATAAACTTACAGATTTCTTCTTTAAGAAAAATTCTGAAGAAAGGAATTACCTTATTTTCATAGTCAATGTGTAACTGATTATGTTTTTCTGCCTCTTCTGTTAGTTTAGGAATGAACTTCAACCTTGATTTCTGTTTATTCTTCTCTTTACAATGAATGCTATCAGAGCAGTCAGTTACTTTTATGTTCATGGAGCATGGCACAGAGAAGGTCATGAAGAAATCTTTTTGTTGGAACAAAGAAAAGAAATAAATTATCTTACTGGATTTTGCAAGCTTAAAAATAGTTTTGGAGTCAAACTTTCTGTATTAAGATTTTATTTATTTTTATGTTGGTGAATAAAAAAAAATATTTCCTCCCATTGAACATTAATTCCCTTAACTATAATGCTGGGGTATAATTTGACCAATCTAAAAATACTGTTGTAAAGATTAAATGAGATAATACAAATAAAGTTGATAATATAATAAGTAGGTATTATATAGTGTTCTAACTGTAAATAGCTTTATACCATTTAGCTTTTATTACTTCAAAGGGATTTCATGAATCTATTAAAGAATCTAATGGAATCCCCTCATCATCCCCTCATCATTCCATAGCTTTAGCAAGCTCTTCAAACTATCTAAGCATAATTCACAATAGCTAAATTGTGGAACCAACCCAGATGCCCTTCAGTAGATGAATGGGTAGGGAAATTTTGGTATATATGCACATTGGAATATTACTCAGCAATAAAAAGGAATAAAATCATGGCATTTGCTGGTAAATGAATGGAGTTGGAGAATATAATGTTAAGTGAAGTAAGCCAATCCCTAATAACCAAAGGCCAAGTATTTTCTTTGATATAGGATACTGACTCATAATGGTGATGGGTGGGTAGCATGGGAGCAATGGAGGAACTTTAAATAGGGCAAAAGGGAAGGAGGTAACGGGAGCGCATATGGGGGTAGGAAAGACTGTGGAATGATTTAGACATCATTACCCTAAGTTCATTTGTGAAGACACGAATGGTGTGAAAATACTTTGTGTACAATCATTAGTGAAATGAAGTCTACTTATTTCATAGGGACTGATTTTATTTAGGGGGAACGACTTGCCAAAGATTGAATTCAGGGGCACTCGACCACTGAGCCACATTCTCAGCCCATTTTTGTATTTTATTTAGAGACAGGGTCTCACTGAGTTGCTTAGCACCTCGCTGTTGCTGAGGTTGTGTTTAAACTCAAGATTCTCCTGTCTCAGCCTCTGGAGCTGCTGGGATTATAGGTCTGTGCCACGGTGCCAAGCCCATTATATTTTTAACTAATATGAACAAATGGAATGGAGTGGAGTAGAGTGCAGTGGAGTGGAATAATAGAAGAATAGAGTCTATGCTTTGCATTTAGTAGGATAAATAAAGGTAAACATTTTGTGCAACTTGCCTTAAGGTGTATGTGCATAGTATGCCTATGCGCCTGTTTATGTATGTTAGGTTCAAATATATCTTGCTTGATCAAGATGGCTCACACAGAGCATCCTGCAGATTTCTATGCCTTATCATTTTCATCACACTTGCTGTTCTTAGTTTCACCTTGTTTGCTTTATTTCCCAACATCTAAACACAACAGCTACATTTGCAATACAACTGATCACAGAGATCACACTCATTTAAAAAACAGATTAAATCAACCAAGTGATCACATTATCAAGCGATCACAATAATTGTATGCTAGATTCACCGATAACACAAAAGGTCATGTTCAGAAGGCAAGATGCATCAAATTTTGAGTGTTCCACATAGAGGACATATATTCCAGAGTTTCTTAGACTATGGCCCCGGGAGCATGTTATTCACAAAGCAGGAAAATGAAGTTGCACTCTTCTAGATGATGTCAGAAATAGTTCTAAGTCAAACTTTGTATCAGAGCATGATGCCTTACAGTAAAATTATAATGAATTAATATTCCAGATTTTTGTAAATAAGATGCTTTAAGCCAATTTATCCACTTTCTTAACTTGAAACTAGAATCAGAACGTGAATCAAACATGTCACGTGGTTTTTCTTACAAAACATAATTCCACAACTATATATAAAATGTATTTTGTTCGAATGATATATAGTAAAGACTGTTCACAAAAAAAACTAAAATCCCTCCAGATGATGGAGACACCTTTGAAATTCTCCATTCCAAGGACCATTAATCTAATTTTCTTCTATTTCTTCTTGAATTAATATCTCTTCAAATAGGTTAGTTTCTTATTGAGTCTCTGAAATGCAGTGTAGCTGTTCTCCCTTATTGTTAATGTCTTGTTTATTAAACTTTTTCAAGAATTAATCTAATTAACATTGAGTTTACTTTTTAAGACTTGTATTGCTTCACAAAGAAAAGACATAAAATTATTTGAGGAAAAAATGCAAGCATTTATTGTTTTTACCTGGTGCATTTTTACTGTTTGCCACATTAGTGATTTAATTTACACTGAACAAACACAACTCTCTCCAATACAGTTTTATTTAAGGCAGCTAAATTTGTATTTGTCAACATTGTACTATATTTAGGATGGAAACATTAGTTAAAAGAGCACATAAACAAAGTATTTATTTTTGATATTCTATGAACTCAACATTAGAGATTTTAGGAAGATTTGCCAGAAGAATTCCAGAAGTTATAAGTCATTATTTATTTAATTGGTTTTCCAGGGAATGTTTGGAACTTTTGATGAATCTATATCTCATGTAGATGCTTGCCTTAAATATTGATTGGATGAAGAATTAAATAGTCAATGTGCTAGAAATTAAAAACATAACTAAACTTTTAACTTTAGCAATTCTTGGTCTGTTGACTAAGGATATATGGATGTTCTTTGAGGCAAAACATCTTTAATAAGCTTTAGAATATATATGTTTTTGAAGATTTGTAACTTCATATATATTATGTGAAGAGTTGAAATAAAGCAATTAACTATTCAAGCCAGATCAAGAATACCAGGAAACATGTCATTGGTGTAATAAATGGTGCTCTGTGCATGCAAATTTAGGAGATAGAATTTACAGGCATAAAATAGAATTTGTAACAATGGCAACAGAAGCCAAACAACCAGAATATAGTCACATGATATGGTTCCTTAAAGAGCATTAGCTCAGCAATCAGGAGGTCTTCATTTTATTTTCCTTGTTGTCATGACTATTCTTAGTTTGTTATCTTTTGTAAACTGAACATCTAATTATAAATGTGTGAAACAAATATAAAAGCAACGTTTGTATTTGTTGTGGGACAAAACACTGAAAAGGATTTGTTTTGGAAATAAGATACTAAAGTGGTTGCTTAAGTCACAAAGTTCATATTCAGGCAATTATGACTACCATTTTAATTTCTGTAATAATATTTTTTTCTTCCAATAGCATAATTTTTTTGTTCCCTCAAATGGTGACATTCTTGAGTAATTTTATAAGCACAGAATTTTTTTAAAAAGTAAATGTTCTCCAGGAATATTTAAAACTTTAAGTTTTTCATTTAAATGCTGCCATTCCTTCTCTCTTAAAAACTGGACAAAATTCTAACTGCAAATTTAAAGAAAGAAGGATGGACAGACTCAGTCATTTTCATTTATAATCTTTTATATCCAGTCCCAGAATATAATTTGGAGTCCAAAATAAACAGTGAGGGCAGGGACCACATTTATCTTTCACTGATCAAGTTACCAGGCCCCAGTAAGATTTCAGTTAATATAGTTTGAGTAAGTGAAAGAACAAAACTAAATCCAATAAAATGAAACATGATAAAAACCATTTGTACTTTTAACATAGAAGAGCAAAGGCTTCTTATCAAGCATTTTTTCTCTTGAAATTTCCTATTACAAAATAGTATAAATTTCTAAGCAATTTTTTATTAATGTATTGTCCATGAATTTAGAAAAACTTGTGATTTTCAGAGTTAGGGTAATTTTCTCCACCAATAAGAAGAGGAGGAATTGATACAGTAAGTTATAATGTTTGATCCAAAAATATTGGATGACATCAGGCAAATAAAGTCCTAACATGCAAAAGAGTGCAAGTCCTGAGCAAACCCACACTCGGACAAACAGAAAAGTTATTTTTCATGTACTTAGAAGATGTCTTATCACTCATGGACTATCTTCTCTTTAGCTGTGGTTTTTAATTAATAGAAGCACAAAAGAAAGGCTATGCAGTGGGATGGCCAAGTTTTGCAGAACACTCTGAAGATGATGCTCCTGCCTATACTATTTATCCCAGGGACACCCAAATTTGGGTTGACACATTTTGAAGTCTGTGATAAACGTTTGCAAAATTAAACAATATTGACAGTGAAATGGGCTTTTTATTAAAGTTTTTTTTTTAACTTTGAAATTTCATTTTAAACAGAAGTTTTTAAATAGAATATTATTGAATAGTAAATTTTGCTGTTTCCAAGCTCAAATAATTTTAAACTTTAGAAAATTGGTAACAGAAACACCTTCTGAGATTGCATTAAAAAAAAGAAAATAGAAAACATTGCAAGTGCAAGAAGAAAACATTAGATTTGAAAGGATAAAAGAAATTGAAGTTAAAATGTAAAGGACCAGGTTTTGGAAAGTTTTCAAGCTGCACTCAGAGCCTGAAATTCCTGTGGCAGTTAAGACAATTCCTGGAACTGCCTGTTAGATGTGTGTCGAAATCTTCCCCTGACCAAGTAGTTACTAAATCACCCCTTCCCAGAGGCTGTGCAGCTCAGCACATACACTTCTCATGGCTTCAACCAATCAGTTTAAATGTATGCCTATCTTAGTGCTGATCAATCACCCCCACTCGACCTGTTCCTGCCAATGAATGTGCTAATCATGTTTTAGAGTTGTTATTTGATTTTCCCGCAGTATATGATGATTTGCTAAAGGAGGCTATGATGTATGTAAAGCCCCTGCCCTCTCTAAAGAATGTATATAAACTCTGCTCAAATGGCTCTTGGGGCTCTTTGTTCTCTGCTCTTCTTAAGTGAGCTCTGAGCCCCAGCATGCTGGACCCCCAATAAACCCTTTGCTGTTGCATGAGATGGTCTCTTGGTGGTCTTTTCCTCCGACGCTCGCCCGACCTTTTCAGATTAAAGGAACAAATTTCAGTGTCTCTATTTACAACTGCCATTGATTGATGAATACAGAGAGTCTAGGAGTACTATGAATGGGGTTCCTTCCTCTTTTATTCATCCTTTGAAAGAATCCAGCTACCCTTGATACTTCTTTGAAAAATGTCATTCAACAATACCAAAGAAAAAAAAGAAAAGAAATGAAAGGATGCTTTTTTTTTTTTTAGAGAATGAAAATGGCCATGGTTCTCAGACTCTTTCTTTTTCATTAATTTATTCAGACCTGACCAAGTTATGAGGGAAAGTCTTACAATTTATTGTATAAGTTGTGCACAAATGCAAGAAAAAAAG
Organism: Callospermophilus lateralis; assembly: GCF_048772815.1. Classification (NCBI taxonomy): domain Eukaryota; kingdom Metazoa; phylum Chordata; class Mammalia; order Rodentia; family Sciuridae; genus Callospermophilus; species Callospermophilus lateralis. The sequence continues at coordinate 11,250,140 of NW_027514398.1, forward strand.
CAAAACAACACTTATTCCAAAATAAACTCACTCTACTTAAGCAAATTGTTATTAACAAGTTATATTGCATTTTAAACAATAACTAATGTGCCTGAATTCATTTTAAAAGAGCTAAACATATGTTAAATTTTTCTATGAGTATGATTTAATTATTAAGATATCTACTTCAAAGTTCAGAGATGCATGAAAACTAATATATTTACTTTCATAGAAGTCTTTTTAAAGAGGGAGCCTGATACTTCTTCAAAATAGATAATCCAGGTTTCCTAGGAAAGTGGTGAATTGAAGTTTTTACCCCAGGATTATTTACTGTAGGATTATTATGTAAGGGCTGGAGTTGTGGCTCAGTGGTAGTGTGCTTGCCTAGCATGCATGAGGCACTGGGTTCGATTCTCAGTACCACATACAAATAAATAAAATAAAGGTCCATCAACAACTAAAAAATTAAAAAATAAATTAAAAAATATGGCCTGAGGCCTTGTTTAAAAAGAGGATTATTATGTAATTAAATTAATTTATAATGTAAAAGTTTTAAGTATAATTTCACTTGGTAAGTAAATAAGCAAATAAAACTACATAAAACATACCCCAAATCACCAGTGTATTTAGGGACTATAGCAGAATCATGATACCTTTGAGCTAATGTCATTATCATATTCTCTCATGCTTTAAATTAATAATTTTCCTTACACATTTACACATACATTCACACACATATGCACACACAACCGGTTCATACACTCACATGTATAGACTTTAACCCTTTTGCTTTACATTTAGACATTTATAGCTAAAACAAACCACTATGTGCCCTATATGACTAAATAAAACTTCAAAAACTCTCCTTTGGGGAATTGTTAATTTTTGTATATTATTGAAAAATTTATTTACTGCCTCCAATCAATTCTGTAGGAGAATCAAATAAGTATAAAGTCATCTCGAAGATTTAAAAGACTGCAAACAAGTTTGGAAGAAACACTGCATCCTGAATAGGAAAGATAACATATATGTAATAACAAAAATGATACACATAGGCAAGGGAATTTGGGAAAAGTTGTAACAATGGAGAAAACAGACATTTAAACTCTGAGCTGGACCCTCGAATTTAGATTTTTCTTTTTAAAGTTACTCATCTGTTAAATAAGAATAATAGTAACTACCACCCTGGTCATTGTGGAGATGATCAGGCATGTTAAATGACTAGCTCTGGAACAAGTATATTTATTAGAATTAGCAAATAAATGTTCATTATTATTAATGGAATTTGATGACATTAATAGTTATAATCAAACTTGGTTGTGATCTTCTTCCCCAGCACCCCCCACACACTGAAGCTTACTTTACACTTGTCCCATGATCCTTTTCACCTGTTTGATTATTAATATTGTGCTACAAGTTGTTGAACTATGTGGGGCCAAGTATTATGATGAGCTGATGTGTGCATCCTACAAAGCAAGCTCTCTCCAACTACAATCTGGTTTCCATCATTTTATTCTGTTTTATTTTCATTAAATTTATTTTAACTGATACATAAAAACATGAAAATTACACAGATTTTGGAGGCTATCATGTAATGTTTCTGTATATGTAAACATAACTTACTTATTTATCTACTTAACATACTGGGGATTGAACCCAGTATGTTAAGTAGATAACATAACACTGAGCTACATCCCTACCATCTATATCCCCCCCGCCTCTTTTTTTTTTTTTTTTGAGACAGTCTCACTAACTTTTTGAGGCTGGTCTTGAACTTAGGATCCTCCTGCCTCAGTCTTCTGAGCAGCAGGGATTACAGGTGTGTGCCATTGCACTCAGCTACATGTAAATACTCTCAATAATTCTGGACAGAGTTCTAAGGTTTTGCACTTTAACCATGATTCTGGTTCCTCTCATCATACTTAGAGTACAAAGGTGCTACCATACTTACCACATTGCAAGATAGTCTATATTTCTTGAATTAAAATGACAACATAAAACATACTATTTAAATTGTAAACTTAATGATTGAAACAACCATTTTTCAAAGATGTTCACAGGGAGAAACTACAGAAGACTTTATAGGAAGAGAGTTTTCTCAAGTTCTAAAAATTATAAAAATGAAAATGGTCAGGATAGAAAGAAAATAAATTTAGATTTGTAGAAGACTTTGAGCCAAATGGAGCAGAATGGAAGGAATGTTCATGCATTAGTGCAGCCTGCATGCTTTTTTGAAACATAAGCTTTAGATTAGATTAAAAATAAGTTCAAAAATATTAGTTGATATAAATGTTTATCTAAAAATGAACAAACGTACAAAGTTTTTAAGTAGAGTCTGTGAAATGATCATGATGTTTTTAGGACAGCTATTCCTTACAGCCATATAAGGTAGTTGAGAGTAAAGAGAAATGTGGAAGACAGGTGCTTCAATAAGGTCTTAGTTTCAACTTCTATCTGTATGTTCAGTGAGATTGCCAGAATTTAAATGTAAGATATCTTTGCACATGCTTTCTATTGCTATGTTAAATCTCATGCTAACCCTGAGACAATTAAACAAGAGTATTTGTATATTTTAGCCTCAAAATAAACTTATTTATAGTTCCTTCTGCCAATTAAATATGTTAATATGATGCATTTTTCCTGATTTCAAGCATCTCCAAATTTCTGAGGTCTCTTACAACTTTCCTAACTGCATTGTATTGGGACTCATATTTAGCAAATATCACTGTTATTTTTACATATATAATAAAATTTCAATGAAATGCTTAAAGCATGAAACTATTAACAACCCATGGATGGGGTGTGAAAAGTAAGCCAATTGCTTACCTTCCATAATAAAGTGAAAAAATAGAATGTAGCATTGCCTACTATATTTAATAACGAAGCAAAGAGTCATGTTTGTGGAAAGCAGTTTTGACTGTATTGTAAAATAATTAACAAGTTTTGACCATAAATTCTTAAAATTTACAGCTGAAAAAATCACTCACTAATGTATATTTCAGTGTATCTAATTGCAGTTTTTCCTATTATGTGATTCATTTCTAGGGGGAGATAAAATGAGACTTGTCCCATATTATTTAGTAGTAACATATAATTAGAGGATATAGCTGGCATAAAATAATTGAAGAGTAACTCTCACTAGTGATGTCTAAGATCAAGTGATTTAGTGTACTGCATCACTTAGAACCAATGAAGCAGAGTAAGCAATTGGCAGTAAAAGTTTTTAAAAAATAGTGAAATGGCAAAGCAAGGCAACTACCATTAACATCAACAACAACAGAAAGTAATGATCTTATTATAGACATTGTATGCCATCTCCACTCTAATTTTCACAACTCTGGATTCACTTGCCAGATTTGCAATAATGTTTTCTTCTATCACATAATTTTAACTTTAATTCAAGTGTAAAATCAGAATACTGTTTAATACTGTTTAGATCTTTATTATAGGTTTCACACTTAAGTTACAGTGTTTCATATGCCCATGTGCAGTATTGATTAATACAGTTGTTTTCCTGCCCCTCCTTTTCTAATCTGAGTTATAGTGATTCATTTACATATAAAAGTTTGAAGATAAGCATCCATTAATTCATACTATGTATGTGGTAGAAAAGATTATTTCATATGTGGAAAACTCAATAGAAATCACAGAGAATTCAAAAGATTATTGTAATTAGGCCTTTTAGGAATAGATCTCAGTTTTTTGAACTGTGAGATCTGATTTAAAAATTCATGAGAATTACTTTCCTGTGAGAAGGCTCAGGGAATTATAAATATGACAGACAAAAGCAAAATAAAAATAGGAAACTCAAAAAATCTGAAATTCATTCATTATGTGGGTTTTATAGTTTATTATCACTGATTAAGATAAATCTTGGGCATTTTTCTTCAGTTCGCAAACTGCAAAGGAGAAGTTTTAAACTACCTGTGTAAAATTGCTTTGGAACCATGTAATTGTAATTAGATAGGTCAGGATATATGAAAAGACAAACATATGCAGTAAATTCTGTGATATTTTCTAATTGAACACAGATTCTATTTTCAACTTTTCTAACAGTGTTTATTATTACAACAGTTTTTGTTTTAAACTTAAGAGCAATATTTAGAATGTGTGTTCTGCATTAATTTTTAATCATTGAATTTTGATGGACTTTCTGTTTTATTGCTTCATACATGAATAACTTGTAAATTTGTCTAGTCAATTTTTGTTTCCACATAGAAAACTTGACCTTAAAAAGGAAGTTAATGTTCTAGATATATATTGAAAATATTTGTGAAAATGTAATTTATCATTAAGCATTATAATAGGGGATACATAAAAGAGAAGCACAGCCTCTTTTTTCAAATACAATACAACCATTTTAGTTGTAGCAATGATTGATTTTTAAAAAATAAAAAGTAAGTCCAATTATTATTGCATATATTCATGTACATAATGTTTCTAATGAAAAGTAGGTTAAAAGAGTGGTCATAGTTACATGGTGAGTGGCACACACCTATAATCCCTAGCAACTTTGGAGTATGAGCAGGAGGATTGCAAGTTCAGAGCCAGCCTAGGCAACTTAGCCAGGTCCTAATCAACTTAGTAAGACCTCTATATTATATAGGGGTGAGTGTGTAGTATAAGTGCCACAGTCAATCAACCATCCAGTTCTATGAGTAGTAATGAAACAGGGCACCTCCGCACCTCCTGCTTGTATCATTATTAATTGTGCCAGTCTTTTCTAGAATTTTGGGCTTTATTTGAAAATAAATGTTACAGTATTCTGCTTTGCACAGTGTGATGCAATTATATTTAAGAGTGAAATTTGATTCACTGTGTGACACTGGTTGAATTGTTGCCTTTCTCTTTGTAAGATTTTCTTCCTATTTTTAAGAGGTAAATTATATTTTTCTGCCCTATGCAGCACATAATGTTGTTTGGAAGTTCAAATGAACCTTAAGTAAAGGTGCACTGTCTTAAAGAAATACATCTCTATGAAGAAATTTCTAAAGAAAACCTCAGGCCTGTGTTTTCATGATCTTAAGTTCCCTACCAGTGCTATGATGTATACTCCAATCTCTTTCTCAGAATTTGTCTAATATTTTATCTAGAATTTGTCAACATCCACTCTGATTTGTGCACAGTACAATTTTCATCAAATACCACAAGGCTATTATATTGCAATATAACTTCAAATAAGTATTTTGTACAGCAGAAACCTAGATAGAACTGGAAATTGAGTTCACCATTTCCACAAACCCTTAGACATCTGTCATGTGTCCGACATTGTGCTTGTCACAGAAATACAAAGAAGAGTCTGCCCTTCACGAGCTTTTTATCTAGTTGAAGAGAAGAGCAAATGAGCATATAATAATGTATTGTAAATATTATTACTCTAAAGTGGATAAATGAGATAAACGAGAAATGTTTACTCATTTCAACAGTTTGATTTTATTTGATTTTAGGAGTTACCATATGATTCATAAAAGGAAGTTACAACTAGTAGTATGATTCCATTCCAATTATTGATTTATGCCAATTTTTCAAATAAATGCTATTTTGAAGAGTAAAGTTCCTATTGAATGTTACCCACTATAGTTTATTTAAGTTCTAAAAGAATAGATTTTTAATTTAATTCACTAGTCAATGTCTTTCTGGCAGTAAAACTTATGGGCTTCCCATTGAGCTAACCACTTATATTGAATTAAAGTTATATGTTTTGGTCTATACTGCAGTTTAAGATGGAAAGATTACGACAATTACCCAAAAAGTTTAATCAAGATTTTCATGTTTATAGAAATGCATACAGAATGTATAATGGATTTAATATAACTAAGTTATATAAAATATAATAAACAGATGGCATTTATAACTAATTATGCATAATATTTAGCCCATTTATTAATTCATTGTAAGACAATAAGGAATCCATCTATTTACAGATACTTAATAATTACAGTTGCCATCACTTTTGCTGGGAAGCCTTATAGGAATCCAAAGTTAAGACATCAATTTTTTTGATTATTCTATAATAAATAGTAATTGAGAAATTATTTATAATAAATAGTAATTATTTATTATTATTATTATTATTATTATTATTATTATTATTATTCTATAATAAATAGTAATTGAGAAATTAAGGGAAAAATGGTTCAGCCAGAGAGATTAATAGAAGAAATGCACATTCTGGCTTTAAAAACGTTTTGCTCTGAGAAACTATAGCAGCATTTCTTTATAATCTAAGAAGCACTAATGGCAACAAACTTACAAAGATATTGAAAGAAAAGAAATAAAATTATAAGCCACTGGTGCCTAATTAAGAAATAAACAAAAGACTCAGAAAATTAAGACAAAGATTTTGATTCAGTCACCTCTTGTGGAGTTGAAGACAATGTGCAGAAAACTAAAAGTGTAAAAATCAAACAAATGTAAAAACCAAATCCAAGCTTTTTCAGTTAAGTTTGGGGTAAAATCCAGGTCCTCTTAGAGTTAGTTCATCAAATATACAGTGGCAGATCAGCATAGACATTCCATAGTCCAAGGATCAAGGGAATATGTACATTATGAGGCACAGAGGCAAAGTGAGTTCCAGCATTGCCAAATCAACAGTAACTGTCCTTCAGGAAATCTCTGAGGTAATCTTAAAATTTGAATGATGGCTTCTCCGTCTAAGTCAGGATTTGAGGGGAGATACAATTTGTAATTGAATGCACTAGTAATACTGTTTCTCTTCAAGCATATTTATCATAAATTTTTTTTAAAAAAATGATAAAAGCAAGATCTCTAGGGGAGACATTCTTTCCCTCCATTCCTGGAAATTCTAGAGACTGTAGAAGGAGCATATTCCTTGAGCTTAAGAGTTCATTTCTAGCCACCACATAAATGGATATCACCCTAGGAAACCTCTATAATGAAACTCATATTTACCACATTCCCTACACCATCCCTTTGTGTGGCTTTTCTGAATTAATTCAATAAATTTTTATTGTGTTCATGCATTATTTCAGGAGCTATTTTTCTGTGCCAGTGAAATCCCAGTAAAAAACCAAGGCCCAGACCTGGGGGACTTATATTTTGGTCAGGAGTTGAAGATAAGTAATAAATAATGAATAACATAATGCAAGTTATTAAGAAAAATGGACAGGGGGTGCAGGTGATACTGGGTCTCTTGGAACAACTCTCTGATAATGTGTCTCTTCAGGAATGGCTCAAAGAAAGAAGAATTTACAAATCCGTGGGAAGAATTTCCAAAACAGGAGAAATGAGTTGAAGAGCACTAAGAAACAGCTCATATAAATATCAGAAAGAAGGTGTAGGTGGTTGAGCAGGGTAAGTCAGGAGAACAGGATGAACTGAGGATGGGTGGGGACACAATACAAATGACACAGATCTTGTGAAGAGCATTTGATCTGATTTGCACAAAGTATAAATTACTTAGTGGGAGATTTTAAATTAATCCCTCTGCCCGATGAATAATGAAGATAGTGTACTGACTGGGTTAAGGTAGAACTTGCATGTTAGTCAGAAAGTGATTGCAATAGTGCTGGTGAGAGCTGTACTGGCCATCGCTGAGAGTGTTCCTTGGGGCAACGAAGCCTGACTAGATCATGGTCACATTGAAGGCTGTTGGATGGGTGTGGAATGTTTGGAGATTGAGAATTAGGCAATGATTTTGAAGTTTTAGTCTTAAACTACTGGAATACTGGAGCCATACTGAAACAGAAGGGTGGGAATTAAGAGCATGGTTTTGAGTGGTTTTGAGATGCCATTTGAGTATCTAAATGGAGTTGGTATGCAGGCATTTGGATATGTAGGTCTAGAGTTCAAGGAAAGAGTTGAGCTTGAAGTTATAATTTGGGCATCATCAGCATTAAGATATAATTAAAGACCTAGGAAATGATTGTAACAAAAGAAAAAGTCCCCCAACTGGCATTTAGGGAAGATAATTAAGGTGAGCATACAATCCTGGTGTTTCTCTTGTTAAGAGATAAGGTCTCAAAAGACAATAAGCCAGTCATCTTGTAGTGCTCAGCACTGAATCATTTGCAGATAGATAGTTTGCAAGTCACTTTCACATTGATGGGTGAGACCCAAACTGTGTTAACCCCAGTATACAGAGACAGTTATTCTTTTGCAGGTACAAATTCATTAACATTTTGGAATTAACCAACATATTGTAGAATTCTAAAGAAGGAAGTGTGAGACAGAATCTTACTGCATAGGCAATAATCCGATTAAGAGTCAAATTCTGTGGCATTTCTTTGATTAAATAAAAGTCCTTTTTTCCCCTAAACTATCCAAAATTTTAGATGTCAATATCCATTGCTTTAGTTATAGGAACATCCAGCTATGATTGATCAAAATCTATCCCTTAAAACATGGATGGTAGGTAAAATATTATAGCAAAAAAACTCTTGAGAGTTATATTTCATAACAACTTGTTTTTAATATTTGATAATGGAAAACATAATAAATAAATATTCATATAATACTAATAAAATGTATTCATATTGCCTATGTCATTAGGGAATTCCCAACCTGTTGAAAGAATGAGAGCTTTGTGGTGTCTTGCTTAATGTCTACTCGTTCATAGACTTTTCTCCATCTGGTTTCCTAGGAGTTTTAAAACATTTAAGTTAAAGTTTTTCATTTTCATTTGTTGTTGTGTTAATATGAAAATTATTCTTGCCAGAAGCATTCTGTTACAATCTTTTAAGACAGAAATTGAAATTAGATATATGTGCCTGTTAATGTTGTGAGAATAGTGCTAACTGCATCTGCTAACTAAATCTGTAGATTAGAAAATCTTTGGTTTAGTGATCACATCAAACTTAAGGAGCTGCAGTTTAAAAGAGATTAAATGTATTTCTAACAACTGCTTCCAAAGTTGTTGATAGCAAAGGAAATGAATGACTATTATCTTGAGAAATGTCTGCAAATTTTCTTAAGGTAATATTTTGATCTTTTTTAACTCAGGTGGCATTATATCAAATGCAGGGTATCGTAAAATAGTGCTTTTGCAAGTTTAAATAATCATGCTTAAAATATTTTTCTATGGAGTCATTATCTTTCGAAATATTTTCTGAGATGCCATAATTGTCCAGAATTTATACAGAATTAAAATATATTATATGAGGAAGCCCAGCATTCAGATAGTCACAGAATTGCAGTTTGAATCACAGTGATATTAAAAATCAAAACTGGAGTCTAAAGTTATTGAAACTCATTACTTTGTAAAGGCTTAAAATAATGCAAATGTGAAAGATCACATTAAAAATGCAAGCTTTTTTAGGAACATTTTTTCACTTTTTAGGAGGATACACAGAGAAATCAACATTAGAGTTTTCCTCTGACAAGAAATAAAATTGTATATTCTATTTGATGCAATGCTTTCTAAAAGAGCATATTTAACTATTATATGAAGTTTGCATTCTGAATGATATAGAAAAGAAATGACTATTGTTTGAACTGCATATTCTATTGAATAGGTTGACTTTTTATCTGTAAACAGGAAATGTAAAGAAATTATTTTATATACATATAATCTTTTTATCAACTTACAACAAAAGCACCACTTGTAAATATTTCTTGGTTCTCAGTTTAACCTGGAAATGGGGATTATATAATTTTTATTATACAAATATACAAGCTCCATTTTGAAAAAGTCTAAGGAATGTCAAGAGTATATTAAAATTATAGATATGTGATAATCATTGTCCTTATTTTATTCATGTATTCAGTATGTTGTGGCTTCATAGAATGAAATCGATAGTATACTGTCTCAATCCATGATGTCAGGTCTCCCAACTCGATTTCAAGTCCTTGTCATTATTCTAACTAAGACCTCAATTTCCTCAGAGGATAAATGGATTTCTGTATATTTTTATAACCTCCCTAGGATGTAACATGGTTTCTATATGATTAGAGAAGAGCAATTCCAGTAAATTGTGTTTATAATGCAGCATCTGCTATTAAAGTCTCCCAATTTTCTATTTCAAAAAAAAGAATATCTCATAATTCTGCAATTTGCTATCATTATGATATAATTTCAGCTGTATACATACAGACATGCTAAACAGTAGAAAAGAAGGGTATACCTGCAGAAAATAAATAATTCTGTCCTGCATTTGTGTTTACCTTACATCTAAGAAATTGAAAGTAGTTAAAAGAAATGAATGTTGAAAATCAGAGGCAACTACCTGTAAAATATAGTTACCACTCTGTTTAGCAAGGTGAAGTATATACACACCACACAAAGTAAGAAAATTGCTCTCTCTGGAGTAATATGGGGAGTGAGAGGAGTATTCTGAGTATATCTTTTACTACTTACACATAATGATTTTTCTTTCCAGAAATAAAATAGTGAAAAAAATTACAATTGGCCCAAATTTTCTAAATCGTGTCTTTTTTTAAATTTTTTGTTTGACTCTTTTACTAAATACAGTAGTACTCACCATCCACAGGGTTTTTGTTCCAAGACACTCAATGGATTCCTGAAACCACATACACTAAAATTTTTTTCCTATATAAACCTATCTATGATAAGGTTTAATTTTTAATTTAGGCACAGTAAAAAATTAAAAGAAATAACTGAAAATAAAACATAATAATTATAAAAATAAACATAATAAATGTTATGTGAATATTGTGTCTCTTTAAAAAGTCAAGACAAATATTGACATTTTTAAATTCTATTTCTCCAAGAGTACCTACACCTGTAAGTATGTGGTGACTACTACACTGAAAACCAAGGTTTATTTATTGCTCTACATATGATAAATACAATTCACAAATTAACCTGTTAAACCCTTACAACATCATAAGGTATTATCTATCATTTCACAGATGAGGAATCTAGCAAGAAGAAATTGGGTAGCCTGTCCCAAATCCCACAATAAAGAACTAGGGTTAAAATGTTACTCCACTACCATTAGAGATAGCCTTTGACCTTAGAAGGACTCTATGTTAGACCAGCCAATAAGTTCCTCGTTGTCTGTCTAGAGTTTTCAAAGAGACATAAGTTGCCAGGGCTCACTTTCACTCACTAAATGAAGGGAAACCTTCAATCATATAAGGAGAGCTCTGAAACCTGTTGCAGTCCTTACTGTTAGTCAAGCTACAAGATAAATAATTCCATTGCTAACAGCACAGTTAACAGGCTTGATTACCCATTATAAATCACACACATAAAACCTTGAATTATTGCAATTTCAAGTATTGAGAGAAATGTCTTTTCTTCCTTCTAAGAGGAAGTAAGAACTGAATGGAGTTAGGGCTAACCATTCCTGTTTTTTCAATTGCACTGATATCCTTTCATTTTCTACTGTTCTTAAAACTAGTTGCCCTTTCACTTGGACTGTTCAAGGAGAAAAGTGCTGTTGGTTGTAAAGCTTCTGTTTAGGCAAATCTGTCAGGTAAAACAGAAGAGATTAGTTCATTTTAGAAACTATGAATCTTTGTCAGTAAAATCACATTTCAAGCATGGGTCAGAACATCAAGGTACAACCTGGAAGCACAGTGTGATCGTGAAAGGGGGACCAACTATGTGGCAGTATAAAGTGGATGGTCAACAAGGAGCAAAACACATTCAGAATGACACATGCTGTTTCCCACACAATAAAGTATGATTCATAATGACCCTCCTTAAAGAAATAAAAGCCAAGTTTATGCACATATTTATCAGAATTATAATATTTTATTCTCCCATAAATCCCATGACTATTAATTTCCTACTTTCCCAATGAAGAAACAGAAGTTGAGGAAGTTTAGATGCTTTATCAAAATTATGTGTAAACTGTGAAGCCAAAATTGGAACACAGAATTCCAATCTGTAGCCCACATTCTCAACCATTTTTCTATTTTGAGTTCATCACATGGCCCACAAACAAGAAACTTCAGAAGTAAGACCTTGCCTCTTAAAATTTGGCAACTATTGTATTATGATTAAGTAAACATATACGCCTAAAAGAGAATCAGAAATTTGTGTTCTATAGAGAATCTATCAAGTTTTAAATTGGTTAGGATACCAAAGATTTAGAATCTGAGAGGCAAAATACATTTGAAGTTACTCAAGTGTAAGAAAAAATGAATTCTATCATATACATGAAAGCCAACGTCATGAAGATAATGTCAGTTGTTCTAAATATTAACCACTGTGCTCTGCATTTTCAGGATCTTCTTATTTTATTTTTAAATTTTTATTGTTTCTTTTTAGTACAATCCCTTTTGATATAATTATACAAACATGTAATATATCTTATTCTAATTTGAACCCCATTCTTCTGGATATACACAATGGTAGGGTTCACTGTGGTGAATTCATATCTGTGCATAGAAAAATTATGTCAGATTCATTCCACTCTCTTTACCTTTCCTATACCCACTCCCTTCTTTAATTCACCTTTGTCTAATCTACTTAATTTTTATCATCTGCCTCCCTTTATTGTGGGTTAGCCTCAATATATCTCAATGTTTGCCTTTTGGGGATTGATTTATTTCAGTTGGCATGATAGTCTCCAGGTCCATCCATTTACTGGCAAACAGACATAAAGTCATTCTTCTTAATGGCTGAGTAATGTTTCATTGTGTATATATACCACATTTTTTTTTTATCCATTCATCCAATGAGGGTAACCTAGGTTGGCTGCACATCTTAGCTATTGTGAATTGTTCTCTTTAAAAAATTGATGTGGCTGCATCACTGTAGTATGCTGATTTCTAATCTTTTGGATATATACCGAGGAGTGTGATAGCTGGGTCAAATGGTGGTTCCATTTCTAGTTTTTTTGAGGAATCTTCATACTGCTTTCCAGAGTGGTTGAATCAACTTGTAACCCAACCAGCAAGGTGTACCTTTTACCCAAATCCTCACCAAAATTAATTATTACTTGTATTCTTGATAATTGCCATTCTGACTGAAGTAAGATAAAAATTTAGTGTAGTTTTAATTTGCAGTTCTCTAATTGCTAGGGATGTTGAACATTTTTTTCATATATTTGTTAACTATTCATAGTTTTTCTTCTGAGAAGTGTGTGTTCAATTCCTTCACCTGTATATTGACTAGGTTGTTGTTGTTCGTGTGTGTGTGTGTGTGTGTGTGTGTGTGTGTTTAGTTTCTTTATATATCCTGGAAACCAACATCATATTTAAGGTGCAGGTCATTTTAGACAGTGCAAAATTGATCTAATTGACACAGTGTAAACTTTGGACAGTGCACATTTTAACCTTGCGCAATAAAAAATTCAATTTCTTGAGCTTTAGTTGCTAAAACATGTTCACAAGCAACAGACTTTTATTGAATTAAATACTTATGATCCCTTCCTACACCAAAAATTTTTGTTGGTTTGAGAAAACATGCTGTGAACACATGAAAATTATATATAAGGATTGGATAGCATTACCTAACAATCCCAAGGTCTCTGACCAGTAGCTTGTCATCTCAACCTGAACATCTCAAACACAATTTATACTAACTAACATTAATATTTAAAAACCTTTGCCTTCTATGTTCCTTTTACTTTCATCATGAAAATGGTCATGAAACTTATGTTTCTTGTTTTATAAGCTTACCCATCATTTTCACATCTACAGCTCTGGAAGCCAATATGGTGCGTGATAGTCATAAATATATTGATATTCAAAAAGTGACTCATGAAACAAATAAATCAAGAAAGTAAATATCAATACTAAACACTTGGTTGGCTAGGATACCACCACCATATAATTTTGACTCAAAACCCAATGGGAGACCTAAGCGTTGGCTATGCGTGATACCCTCAATCATCAATTATGTTAATGTTTTATGTAAATATTGAGTGCTAAACAACACAATATTTCTTTTTCTATAACTTGAGATGCAACAAAATTCTGAGAACATATATAAGAACTACACAGATGTTGACAGACATAAGGGAAAGAATGAGACTGTGTGTTCAAATGTAAAAGATTGAAAATAACAGAGATAGCGTGGTCAGATTCATGTTTCCTGATTCAGAATCAATTCCCTAAAGCATACAGTTATTTCAGTGAGGCTTCCATATAAGTAAGACTTTTGATGTTTTATTTTAAATTGTATTCACAGTCATAAAAAATTTCCTTGGAATGTCTTTAACTTTGCAATTATTTCACTTTCAAATGTCCTTTTGAATTTTTAAAACACCCAAATTTAAGAACAATATGTACAGTGAATATAGTTGCAAGGACAAAAAACATTTTGTTAGTTTGGGAGAACAAAAAGAATAAAACTGAAATTCTTTCAAGAGTCTTAAATTCTCTGAGAACAATTCTTTAAGAATTTCTAAAACATTTAGAGCAATGGAATTAGGAAGATTTCAAATGACAACATCCATTTGTTTGCCTAGGACTATGAATGTTTTACATAGAAATGTCTAGTCCATTGTCTCTGTTTGGAACACAGCTGTGGCCTTCCTACTCCAGAAGCTACCAAGTAGTTTCTGGGTTTCCCCTCTAATTTCATATCTGTGCCCTAGATTTACGGGTTCACTTGTTTGCTCCTGCATCCTGTTATTCATTCATTCTTTTATTTAATAAATTATGCATTACAGAAGGGGCATACATCAATGCTCTAAAAAATCAAAAACACAACCCATTTTGGGGGTAGGTAGCAGGGCAAAGTCTATTATAAGTGCAGACAGCAAAGGTTATGGTGTGTAACAGCATTGCAAAATTTGCTAGGAAGAACTCAAGCTAGCAGCAAAATTCTCAATACAGTTATATAAAAAGTGATTTTCCTTATTATAAAATATTTATGTTTGCACTAAAGAGTGTAGAGCATATTTCTTTGTATTTTAATAATGCTTCATGGGTGATGTTTGCTGTGGATGTTATTAGTTTTTGCATAATTAAGTAATGAAGCAATTAGCACAGCAGGCACATGTCAACTAGATAGTGGTTAAAATTTGTGATCAACTAGATTTTTTGCTGTGTTTGCCATTATTCTCCTTATTACCAAATAAGCTGTACTCTTTTCACTATGAAAGGATTGGGCTCCTACATATTTGAAGCTTTGCCTACATAATAATGCAACTTGATAAGTCTTAGCGAAATGTCCTGACAACATGAAAATACTCACAGCAGAGTTCTCTATGAAGATCTGTGAACTAAAATTCTAAGAAAGTCGTTGAGGTTAAACAGGAAAAAAATCAAGTGTTCAGCATTTTCCATGACACTTGAATGTGTACCTTGATTCTTTATAAAGTCTCCCAAGTAACACCATCACTCTTCAACTATTTTACACTGTGTCTGCACATTCTCTGACAACTAAATACTTTATGGTTGGGAACTTGTAGAGCTATGAACAGGAAAACTGGCCCCTACAAATTTCAGCTTTGTGGCTCCATCATGTAGACAAACTGAAGAAAGCAAATAATGCACTCTGACTCAAGGTTCATGGGTAATTATTTTCAATAAACATGTATTATCCTTCTGCTCTGTGACAGCACTTCACTCTCCTCTCAGAGCCAAAGATTAGTAAGCAGTGGTGTCTTTACCCTTGAGGACCATACTGTCTACACTAAATAAGGAACCAGATTTTATTCATCATTAAGTCACATATGAAGACATGTCATATTACAAAAAAAAAATGTTTGCTAAATTTAGATGAGACTCAAGAGTTTTATAATTGAAACTCAATAATCTGGAAATTATTTTTTTGTTCTTTTTATGACCTTTTAAATAACAGTAGAATTAAGTAAGAAATTTGGTGAAGTTCATGGAAAGCCTACAGGCATGACATCTAAAGATCAGGTTCCTTCTCTGATTCTTGTTAGCTGGGCACCCCTTTAAAAAAATTCAGAATTTCTTTGAATCTGAATGTATGAATGATAATAATTTGGTCCTGCCAAGTAACAGGATTGTAACCAGACTGGGTATGTTGCCTTTCTCAGAAAGTAGTAATCAAGTGAGAATTTATATGTAGGAAAAGAGATATAAAAGCATAGGGCTTTATTATCACTCACTAGACCAATGGTTCCCAATTTGGCTGATCATTAGAAGTGTTTGGGAAGCTTATTAGAAATATAGAATCCAAGCTGGGTGTGGTGGTGCATGCCTGTAATCCCAGCAGCTCAGGAGACTGAGGCAGGAGGATAGTGAATTCAAAGCCAACCTCAGCAACTTAGTGACACCCTAAGCAATTCAGCAAGACCCTGTCTCTAAGTAACATAAACAGAATCCCAAGCACCTATACAGATCTATTGATTTTGCATTCCTGGAAGTGAACCCTGCATACCCACAATTTTAGAGCTTTCTGAGAATTCTGATGATCACAAGGCTTGGGAATCAAAGACAGGTACTGTATATCTTGGTTTTCTAAAACCTCTCACCTAACACATGGTAATTTTATAGCCATATAGTATTTATTCTACAAATAAGGGTCTACTGTGTGTCAGGCATTGTGCTAGCTACCAGAAAAACACACAGCACCATACTCTGATTGCTGGTGGTGTGGGTGTTGCAATGAAGGTACAATAGTATCAACACAATGTGCTGAGTGCTGTTAGAGTGCTGAGCCATTGACAGGTTTTGAGCAGTCCCTCGATATGATCCTATGTCATCAGTCTTGCCTTTGTGTTTGATGCCTGAGAATATTCTATTTTCAATGCTTTGTTATGGGCAATAAATCTTACAAAAATAGCATGAAGTTTTAATGGAAACATTTGGTGGATTTTCTCATCAGTCAGACTTCTTGTTTCTTCCTGGTCAGAGTCCTTGGATACATGAAAAATATTCATTTTATATAAACAGCAAATACTAGTGAGGACATAAAGTCAAAACACCACAGGTACAGAAGGTAAGATGCCAAAGGCCATGCCATGAAAGGGGAGCATGAGAAAATAGATCCTCGGGGAAGTCTCACTCCAAGATGAAATGTGTTTTAAAACCATGAAGGCACTGAAAGAAGGAAAGTTAAAATTCTAACATCTGTCTTGGGAAGTGAAATACAGCAATGTTCTTGATTCAACCCAAACATGGCTGGCTGACCCCGATGTCTGGCTGACCTGAACATGGCTGGATGACCCAAGTTTTGCCCAGCCCTTGAACCAAACTTGAACCTTATGCAAGCTCTGAAGTCATTTGGAAGATCATATGAAAATGTTTTCTTCCCTTTGTTTCTTAGTTTGCTCTGAGAAGAAATGTATGAAGAGGCAGGATAGAGGGCTCAGTTTTTTTCTATTAATGTATGCTTTGATGACAATTTCTCTGCAAGTGTTGACCAAGGAAGAAATGACGACTGACTCCTTAATGTGTTGGTGGGAGCAAATGGAGCCACCCATTGAGACATTGTGGAAGGACAAGAAGCATGGGATTCAGATGTGGAAGATGTGCTTCAGGTGTCCTGCTCTAAGTAGGCATTCTAACACATATTGATGAATGAAGAAAGAATGAACAAATGGAAGAGTCCAGCTAGATCTGTTTAAGACATTTCACCAAACATGAGACTATACCCCAAAGCAATAACAGAAAGCAAGAATTACTACTTTGGGCTGGGGATATAGTTCTGTTGGTAGAGTGCTTGCATAAGGCTCTGGGTTCAATTCCCAACTCTCTCTCTCTCTCTTTCTCTCTCTCTCTCTCTCTCTCTCTCTCTCTCTCTCTCTTACACAAACATGCACATACATACACACACACACACACACACACACACACACACACACACACGGAATCTACTTTGGGATGTGAATGTATCCCAGATGCTGAGCAAGAAGCAGACACTTCAGATATAGCCCCTGTTAGATGTTCACAATCTGAGAACCACCAAGCAATAAATTCTGAACTATCTCCACAACTCATTGAAGGAGAGGTTTGGTGTTAGATTCTACATGAAGGAGTCCTTGGTACATGCAAAATATTCATTTTATATAAACAGTAAATGCTAGTGAGGACATGAAGTCAAAACACCACAGGTGCAGAATATTAGAAGCCAAAGGCAACTAAAACCAGAGCTAAGAAGAGGAAGATAATTTGGGTAGGCAGACAAAAGGGAAGCCTGAATCTTTATTAAGAGTCTGAGAAAAAGCAGAGACATGGTTTGAATGGTGATGATAAAGTTTGTGAAAGTCACATGACCCACACACAAAGCTACTGGGGAGCCCTAGGGGCAGGCAGTAGGTTGGCTTTGAAGTAGGCAAGGAATGAGAACGTTGTGTGGTAGGCAACAAGGAACCATGATGGGCTCTTGAGTTGAGAACAATGTTCTGGGTGAATGGTCTGGCAGAGTGAACATGTCTCCACCCATCTCTTAGCCAACCCTTGTTTTTTGTTCAGCTGCCAAGATTAGATGAAAAATCCATCCAATGTATCTGCTGCTCTCAGGTGAATGGATCTGCAGATGTGTGGGGCAAATCCCCTCACACACTTCCTAGTCTGAAAACTAACCAACTTAATGGAGTCCACATCAGACACCTTGAAAAACACACCAAGACCCCTTCCCCCTAATATGATTTGCCAAATGGCAGATGATCCGAATCCCTATAATTAGTTAGAACTTTAATTGACTTTCAGTGGCAGTAATAAGTAACTAGAGTTCAGTCTTGTGGGATTTCCTTCCTAATTGTCAACGTTAAACTACTCATTATAGGGATAAATAGCACACAACTTTATTTAAACCTTTTCCTCCTTATGTGTAAATCTCAGTGGAAGTGTCCTGGCATTTGCTGGCCCCTGGGAAGGCAGTCTTGGGGTAAGGAGCATCGTGATGTGGCCTTGAGAGACCTGTTGAAGCCCTTTGGCTGTTTCTTTTGAATAAACAAGCCACAAGTTTCCAACTGCTTCAGATTTAAAAGACTGTAGAAAGGATAATTGACCACAGCTTGTCAGCAGGAGAGATTTACTGTCATTAACACAAACTCAGATGAATTACTTTAATATCATGGAATATAAAAAATGGCCAGATAGTTTCCTTTCTCAGTACATTAAGGGGACTTAAACAGCTTTTCACACTTTGCTTCTGCATTTGGGGGGAAAGGAGTGAGGAAATCATAATGGGCCCATGAGAGGTAGAGGCAGGGAGGAGTGGGATTAACTTGGCAGGAGTAAGAAAAGACAGATCCCACATTCTCAGATCAAATCCAAAGGAATAGACCTCTAAAGTGTTGCTCGTTGGGGGGAATGGTATAAAAACTAAATAAACATTCATTTTTAAAAGTCTCCAGTATTGATTTCTATTTTCGAATCCAGTGCTAATTTATAAAATTCTAGTACAACTTGAGTTCTTTGTGTCTTAACTCAATTGTAGAAAGAAAAAGAAATACTGTAAGGCAGATTCTGAAACCTTTAATAAACCGGAGACGCTGGCTTGGGAGACCTGAATTGTCTCATTCAGGGCCAGGCAAAGATTTCCCCATGACGTGTTCTATTTTGTTTTGCTTTGCTTTTGAACCATCCATTTTTCTGAAGATTGTATATAAGATGGTCAGTGCCCAGGAATAAAGAATGTCTAGAACCTGGAGTAATTTATTTTTCTTTTGCTTACCCACAGTTCTTTTTGCAGAAAAACATTTGACTCCTAATTCTTAGAACCCAGTGCAAACTGCCACTAGCAATTATTTTATTTTGATTTTCCAGAGGAGGGCTTCATTCCTGCCTGATTATTGAATCTAGACTTTGCAATCTGTCCTCTGCTTCCACTAAGATACAAACATGTGGGCCTGGTTCCTGTTGTTACTGTAACTGAAATGGAACTAATCTCACTTGTTTCTGTGTGGCTCAGCACTGCAGGTTAATTCTGTAGATGCTGTTGCCAATACTACAGCTCTATTAGCCCATGGTAAAAGCTATTTATTCTTTTGAAAGGCATTGCTTTCTTTTTATTCCTCAGGTACATTGTAACATACCTGAGAGGCAAAAGTTACAGAAATTCCCTTCTAAGAGGAAAGAAGAAAGTCTTGTAAAACCCAATACCATGTTTAGTTTTTGTGCGTCCAATTGTTTCCCCTTCACTACTGAATATCATGGCCATAACAGAGGGAAATGAATATTTCTTAAAATAACCTTATTAGTAGTTATGTTGCTTAAAACACATAAACAACAGCCACAACAAACCAAGGGCACCAGGAGCTGTGGTCTCTCCTCAGTCTGGTGACTGAGCTTGACCCTTGGTTGAAGATGTATTGATTGGTCTTTTCAAGATCCACAAAGTGTGGCAATTCCAGAGACTTAGGACTGTAGGTGATTTATCCAATGTCTGTTGTGTGACATTTTGAGTTAGTTGTTGGTTTGCTTTACATCCTACTAAGCTAATGATGCCTAGATTCTAAGTTGCTTTGAAAAGGTCATACTTTGCTAATTCCAATTTCAAATAGAATAGGGACCTCAACCCTTAGCCTTTTGACCAGACTTTATATGTTTGTGTGTCACAGAGAAAGACATTCTATCTATATGTAAAGAAATAAAAGGTATGTAGAAGACAGAGTTAGAGAGAGGTTTGAAGAAGAAAATTCAAAAATGTTGCAACTCTGTTATAAAACACGTTAGCTTCTCCATTCCTACAAGAAGGCAGCAATGGTTCTACCTTTATCCTTGCAAAATGTGTGTGAAATGATGGCAACCTTCACATGAGAAAGAAGAAGATGGCACAAAATAGCAGTGTACCTGACTTGGTTATATTAGCATATGATGATTTTCTGTTGTAGCCAAGATTCCTTTCATGTTCTTTAAGACAGATTGGATCCATGCCTGACCAGGATGACAATATTTCCTCTTGAATGGGTAGTCCCTTTAAATAAAATCTACATGTTCTGTCTCTGCATGACATGAACCTTTAACTGGTCCATTGTATGCCTGGTGGAGCGTCTGAGTCCAAGGCACTTTGGAAATGAGGCAGTGCATCAAATAAGAGATGCTTGTGGAATTATTGAGAGAAGCAGAATGTGGGAGGGAGTATCAGGGTATACTGCCAGCACCCAAAAGAGCAAGTTTCTGTCCAGGAGGTGTGAGCCACCTGGGAAAATAAAAAGTTTAAAATAATCAGTAAGAAATAAGACAAAGCTAAAGGTTAGATTTAAAAAGCAGAGCACTTGATGAATCTTCCAGTCCTGATAGCAACAGGACCTGAACAGCTGAAAAAGACCCAAATTTTTTTCTTAAGGGGGAGTACATCAAAGACAGGGATAAGGTTTTAATGTTGTTTCAATGCTTGCTTCTCAGTGTGACAGGGGTCTTGCTGTAAACAGGTTCATTGGCATTTGGCAAGTTGCACCCATCTCCAGGTAGCTGTGCTTGAACTTGAGCAATGCGCATGAACAGGGCACCAACAGAAATTAGGCATTCTTGAACCAGTGGATTCTGCCTGGGAGTTCCTTAGACTGGACTTCCCTGCCTAATGTCTGGAACATCACTCACTTCACCCATGGCTCATAGATGGCTTCCCGCAAAGGGGAGTGAATGGAACTTTTAAATTTAAACATACCAGCCTGTCACTTAGAAAGGTTTTCTGTCTCCCTTCAGGAATGGCTTGGTCCCTATGGCAGGTTGTAAGGGACTTAAAATTTGCATAAGGACAATGGAAGGAAGGAAGGGAGGGAGGGAGGGAGGGAGGGAAAGGAGAAAGGAAAAAGCGTAAAGGAACGAAAGGGAAAGGACCTAAGGAAGGGAGAGAAAAAGTAAAATGTTGGATTTTGTTTCCGTACCTGTTTCATTTTTTGCAATGGAATGCTAAATGACCTGTATTGACTATTTCACTTGGCTATCTCCCAATCAGTAAATGCATTTCTGGGTATAGAGGCATGTGCTTTTCTGGATTTCACCTGCTTTGTGGGACATGACCCTCATCACTTTCATTTCCACTCCTCTGACAGATCCACTCCTCTTGCTGGCACTGGAGAGGCTGTAAATGCCCTGCAACCTGCATGCATGCATCAGGGAAGGTGAAGGAGGGGGACAGCAAATGAGACAAGGCCGTGTGTGCAGTGACACCATGGGAAAAACTGCAGGCCCTTTCTACAGCCATAGTTTCTTCTAATCTTCACAAAGTCAGGGATTTGGGTGAACACAGGGGAGCCTTTACAATAATTACACTGGGTCTCCAGAGTTTTCTGGTATAGTTTTTTTTTTTGTTGTTGTTGTTGATTTTAATACAGTCATCATTAATATCCACAGGGAATTAATTGATTCTAGGGTGCTCCAAGGATACCAAATTCTGAGAATGCCCAAGACTCTTATGTATAATGGTATAGTATTTGCATATAAACTATAATATCCTCCTGTATGCTAGATTTCTTATAATGCTCAATACCATGTAAATGCCATATAAATAATTGCTATTCAGTATTGTTTAGGAAGTATAAAAAGTCTGTGCATGTTCAGCACAGATGCATTTTACTGAATATTTTTAATCCACAGTTGGTTGAATCTGAAGATGAAGAACCCACAGGCTGTGCACAGTGGCACATGCCTGTAATCCCAGTGGCTCAGATGGAACCGAGGCAGGAGGATCATGAGTTCAAAGCCTAGCCTTAGCAATTTAGCGAGGTCCTGAGCAACTCAGTGAGACTTAAGTTTCTAAGTAAAATCAAAAAGGGCTAGGGATGTTGCTCAGTAGTTAAGCATCCCTGGGTTTAATCTCTGGTACCAAAAAAAGAAACAAACAAACAAAAAGAATCCACAGATATGGAGAACTGACTGTATATTTCAATTTAACATTACTATGAGTGTACTTCCTGTCTTTGTGTGTTTTTTCTCAAAATTTAAATAGCTTTATTTTTATCCTCTTGCAAAGCAGTTTATACAATGCAAAAAGGTAGAAAGAAGCAAGTTAAAATAACTTCTAACCCAGTATTCAGTGATAATCCATTTAACATTTTGTTTAATATTCTTCTGGATATTTTTTCTATGCATATATGAACCCTAGTATGCATAAGTATAAATAAACATACAAATGTTCTTTCAAAAACCTTCTGCTTTTAAAATTTATCATATTGAAACTTATCAGTTCCAGGTTTCCATGCCATAACTATGTTCTGTATCATTCTCTCAAATGGTTTATTACATCTTCTTCTCAAGTGGTTAAATCATTCTTGCAAAACATGGTCCTTTTTATCATTATTATAGAGTACTTTGCAGCTTTCATATATATCTTTGCACACTTTTATGATGTATTCAGGATGAATTTCTAGAAGTAGACTTGTTGAGTTGAAGATGATACACATTGGAAATTCAGATTAAATTTTGTATGTTCTCGTGTTGTCTTTTAGAAAGACAAAAATATAAATGATTATTATGAATGCATCTATGATAGAGTTTATGTTTTTGATCTTTGAAGGAAATGTTCACATATTTATTTCCTGTCTTTCCATGATGTAGTACAGATATCTAATTATTAAGTATTTTCTAGAAGGAAAAGTCATGCATATGCAAATGATTATTTTGTCAAATTAATTGTCCTTTAACAGTTTTTGCTTAAATATTATTTGCTGATAAAAAAGTATAATTTTTTATGATCATGACTAAGTAATAATTTTATAATTTCTAACTGCTTTTTTGCAGACATAGTGATGTTTGTGTAGTTTGTAGCTACATTTACCTGTAGAATTTGCTTTGGAGTTTGTGTTACAAATAAATTAGATGATTCCTATGGATGGCACAATGTGAATGCAGGTCAGAGTCATGGGTAGCTCATTTCCATTTAACCTGAAAACAGTATTTCTGCATACCCTGACCAGAAGTAGACAGTGTACACATTCAGGCCTATGTACATAAAAATGCTATGAAGACATATGCAAATGTAAACTAAAAGTTCTTAGCCCATTGCTAAAGAATATATCCAGTCTCGTGAATAAATAGGACAAGATGCCTACAAGTGTCGTGTGTGAGTTTGTGAGTTTGTGTGTGGAAGGAATTAGTGCCACTTGAAAAGTATGGGTAACCTTGGGGTAGGTTGGGGGACGTTAGGGACAGTATCTGCTTTTTCCAGGAACCGCCACACCAGGCTTTTAAGACATCCACAAAAAAATCAAATTAAGGCAAAAAATGTCCCTGTGGCAAAATGGAATCTCAGACACAAAATAAACAGTTGTATAAATTCAACCAGTTCAAATTTTACTGATTTCAATGCATGTGCATGTGTATGGCTGTGAGTTTGCATAGATGTCTTGGTTCAGTAGGAGGAAGACATACATCACACACTGACGTCTTCTATCATGACGCACAGTTCTTTAAACATGAAATCATAGCCAACCCGTCTGGGTGTCAACATAAGGCATGAGAACTAGTCCAGCATCACCACTGTTGCCATTTGTTATCTGAGCTCTCATTAATTTACATAGCCCGTGGACTAAGCATAGAACCCTCCATCACTCAGAGAACCAACACTATACAATCAAAATAGTCCAATCTCGACTTTTAATGTAAATAATATTTGCCGAGAAATATTTTCCCCAAAAAAATGTATTTCAAGACAGTCTACAGGGATTTAGAACTTTTTTTTTCCTGAATGAAGAATCCATGTCCTGTTCTAAATGGTCCTTTTATCCTGCAGATAGTTTTAGCTCTTATCCCTATCTAAATGGTCCTTTTGTGAAGTGTGTCTCAGGGGGATAATTTTCTTTATCCTTTATTCTGATTTCTTGCAGAAGGGAGAAAGGGGTTTAAAAAAATCCTGAAATTTGCTGAGCACCTTATATATGTGCTAATTTCATATATCAGATCATTCAACACCATAATTGTAGGTTGTATCATCCAGCTCCAGAGAAGCTAAGTTGTCTGAGGTTGCACCTCATTAATACTTGGTGGAGAAAGACTCAAACTCAGGTTAGCATGATGCCAAAGCTATGAAAGTTTCCCCTGAGCTGTGTACAAAAGCAGTAGAATACTCAGGATTCTTTATTCTTATCAGGAATCATAGAAGTCGCTATCAGAGAGAGAATATAGCCCAGAGAGTCTTTGTAATATACACGTAATTCATGCATTCTTGTAAAATGTATTTTCTATGCACCTACGTGTGGCCCATGCTGTGTTCCACATCACAGTGGGTGCAAAAAAATTAAGAGGTCTTGGTCTCTGCCTGACCTGAAGACACTTTGTAGAGTTCCTAATCCACTGCATCCATTGGCTACCCCCAAATGCAACATTAGACAATACCAATCAAAACCAGAGCAGCTGAAATTATTCAAAAGTGGGGGGAGGCCTGTAAATATATTCTTCTTTCCCAGCCAACAATGACAAGCAGATCTGGAATGCTTGCTCTTCCTCAGTTTTATAAATAATATTTTTATAAATAGTATCCCTGAAATGTCGGATACTCTGGATATATGTTTAATTAATTCTTAATATACTTCAAGAGAAATACTATTATTCTCAATAACTTAAAAAATAGATCAAGGCATATTTTCCTAGTTTAAAAATTCTATTTGCAAGTTATTGCCCTACTTTGAGTCTTAAGTCAGTCATAATGTTGATGATGATGATGAAATCTTACATTTCTTGAGCACTCAGTCCTTATTTAATCTTGTGCTAAGATCTTTTCTTGCATTATCTCATTTAATCTTCACAGAAATCCTACAATCAATGTTCACTTCTTACCAATAGGAAACTAAGACCTGGCAGAGTAAATGATTCACTAAAGTTTTCAAAGTTGGGGAGCCTGGACTCAAATACAGGCCTGTCTGATTATTCCACATGTGTTCTTCTTTAAATAGAAGTAGCAAATTGTTCAATCAAATAACATTGATCTTCACATCTGCCTAGTGATGGACTCAGATATGCATGCAGGGATTGCATAAATATGAAGGTCTCCCTGGAGTTGTGTCTATGCATACAGGGCCCCCCTCTATTCTCTCCACTGATCTGCTTCTTATTTAACCGGTAAGTCCATCATTAGTATTCTTCTCCAGCTGGTCTGGCTTTGAATATACATAGCCTAATCCTAAATCCTATATTGAAAGCAAGCACCAAAAATAAAAGTCAAGGGGTTAATTCATTTCTTAAGCACTTGCTATATGCAGGGTACTTTGTAGGGTCTCTAAAGGAATGGCAGTCTCTGACTCTTGGGAAACCAAATGAAATTAATGCATTCTGTATATCAACCAATATTAATTCGTTCTAATGCAAATCAACCAATACAAAAATAGAACAAAGGGTTTGAAGGCAAAGAAGATAAAATGCAATCAGGGGCATGCTCTGATTTCTTCCTATTCATTTCAACTAACATTTTTAAACACTTTAGTTCATGCAAACACTTATTATGTTGAACACGTGTTTTGAACTTGGCACCATGATAAGAAACAAATAAGATATGCACTCATGTTAGAGCCAAAGAAATGGAATAATACCCCCCAAGTAGTTAATTGTAATAAAGATAAGATCAAAGGATTTCAGGTGCTTGTAGAAGAGGTAACTCTGTTCTGTATCTTGCTGGGTGGGGGCATTTCATGTGACAGGGAGGGGACTAATAGCAAGCACCTGACAACTTTTTGGAGAGCAGGAATTCTAATATAATGTGGATATAAGATATGGAGTATCTTATATTAGAACTGGGAAAGGAAAAAGAGAAAATTTTATGGAAAAGCCTGACATCTGCCTGCGCTTAGGATTTGAATTTTCCTTAAAGATGCTGAAACCCCATGGAGGTCTTTTAGCCAAGGAATGACATAGGTTTTGTTTTTTCTTTTCTTCCCTATAGCTCATCTACCTTTAGTATGATGGACTAGCTAATTGTGGAATATGGCTTCTTCTCAATTCTACGGTATCATCTTGTTTAACTTGCAAACCCACAGAGCTTGACTACCTGTTCCCCATAGCAAAAAACAAGGTCTAAATTGTCCTACTCAGCTGTGGTCCTTTTAGCATTAGTTTGGATTGTCCTCCATGGTTTTTTTCTGAGGTGAGTCTCTGGATCTGAACATTTATCTGAAACAGGTATTTGGAACTCATCTCTTGATGATCTAAACTGGTGAAGGCTGAAAGGGACAAGAGTTGATGGAACAAAACAAAAACAGGCTCTCTGGGCAACTTCTTTGCCTTTGATGATTTAAACCTTGCTATAGTTTGAGTATATCCCCTGGATTCATGAGTTAGAAACTGAATCCCCAACACAAGGATATTAAGAGGTGAGGCATCTAAGAAGTGATTAGGTCATGAGGGCTCTGCCTTCAGGAATGGATTAATACATTATCGCAGGAGTGGATTCCTGATGAAAGAAAAAATTGGCCCCTTTCTTTCTCTCTCACTCTCTGTCACTTTCATACCTTCTTCCATGGGAAGATGCAGTAATAAGACCCATACCAGATGCCAGTATCTTTATATTGAACTTCCCAGCCTCCAAAACTGTGTTAAATAAATTCATTTTCTTTATTAATTTCCCAGTCTCATGTATTCTGTTATAGCAACACAACATGGATTAAGACAATTTTCTTTCCATAGGAAAAAAGGACCAGATATGCTTTTATAATTACAGAACCCATAAAAGTTATGAAATTTTGGAGCTGAAAGAGGTCTTATAGAGGCAGTCTACACTTTTCAGAAGGAGAAAATCAGAAACAGGATAGGACTTGAAATAGTATACCTAGGTTATGTGACTTTAGGCTAGTGACTTAACCTCTTTGAGCCTCAACTTCACCTGTTAATTAATGGTACTATCTCTCAAGCATTTAAATATAAAATAGGAAAAAGATAAGACCATGTGCAGCAAGGTTGTGCTTTCAGATAAAGAAACTGAGACAGAAGGAAGTTACATGAACATATGGGAAGGTGGCCACAGAGCTGCAGTAAATAGAATTCTTCACAAACTTGATCTTTGAAACTCTAACATGGCTTTTCCAAATCTGTAAGCATCACCATGCTGGTG
Organism: Callospermophilus lateralis; assembly: GCF_048772815.1. Lineage (NCBI taxonomy): Eukaryota > Metazoa > Chordata > Mammalia > Rodentia > Sciuridae > Callospermophilus > Callospermophilus lateralis. Next base: position 11,277,903 of record NW_027514398.1, read on the forward strand.
TGATGCTTTTTATGAAAATGGCAAAATCTTTCTGCATGCTCTGTGCTCTCACATCCCATTGAATTTTTAGTATTTCTTGCTTTAAAGTAGCTGATATCTTCAAACCCTGACTATCTGGCAGTCTTAGTGGTAAAGCTTAGTGTAGATTTTCTCTAGCAGTTCACAAATTGTATTGAGGGTGCCTTAGTGTCTCAGCATCTTTATAAAGCCCTCTGTGGTTGTTTCTGGTATGAATCTCAGTGTCTACCTGACCTAAGTGTTAGCAGTTGAGCCTCCCTGACTTATCACTTCTCTTTGGCTCAGACACCAGTCAAAGATGGCTTCCTACTTGTTGATGCATCCTCTATGAGCAACTGGGCAATAAAATATAAAGGTTCCTTTTTGTTCTGCCCTTTCACACATCACCCTGGGCTTCTTTTCTTGCTCAACACTTTTCTCATCCTCAAGCCATTGATGCTTTGGTGTCAGACATATTCTTCATTAAGTCCAGTGGCTACTGGCATCAGGATAGGAGATATCCAAGACCACAATAAAAATTATTAATTACAAAAATGGGAATAGGTATTGTATTTTCAGAATGCCTTTTTATTACAAACTGAAATCAATCAATTTTTTTCTGATGATTTTATTTTCTGCCTGAACAAAACTAATATTTTGGTTGTGTTTGTAAAGCTCAAATCACTGGCTGTGGCTGCAGGAGTTGGTCACTAATAGCTGAACTTCTTTAAATTAGACAAGAGTAGTAGAATCACTCCTCAAGCTTCTTGTTGTCCACCACAGAGCCTCTCTTCTGTCCTGCTTTGCTGCCTTTCTTGGCAGATGACAGCCACACAAGCAGAAATGGTAAGATGGAAACTTACACCAAAGCTCGCTACAAGCCCAGAGCTTTCATATCATAATACCAACGTTAATTCATTGAATGTTTACATTGTAAACTCATTTATAATACCAAAGAAGCTGGGGACAAGAACTGTTGGTCAGAGCTGTGATGGGCCATTGTCAAACTGTAGGGACATTTGATGCCAAACAATGGTTCTCAATAGGGACATGGTGACAAATGTCTGGAGATATTTTTGGTTTTCTCAACTGTGAGATAACTAGATGCAAAGGATGCTGCTCAACATCCTAAAATGCACAGGCCAGTTCCCCTGCATCATCTGTATCCAGCCTACAATGTCATTAATGCAGCAGTTGAGAAACCCTGGCACAATGTGATTTAAGTGGTCTTGCCTGGATTGCCTAAGTATAAATCTTGCTTTAGCAATTTATGTGTTGTGGCTCTTAAGCAAGTTACTTTACCTTTTTATGGCTCAGCTTTCTCATCTTTTTTGAGGAGGAGAGAGTGTTACTGGGGACTGAACTCAGGGGCACTCGACCACTGAGCCACATCCCCAGCCTTTTTTTGTATTTTTTTTAGAGACAGGGCCTCACTGAGTTGCTTGGTGTCTCACCATTGCTATTTAGGCTGGCTTTGAACTCGCAACTCTTCCTGCCTCCACCTCCTGAGCTGGTGGGATTATGGTCACGGTGGCACAGGCTTTTCTCATCAGCTTTCTCATCTTTAAAATAAAAATGATATGGGGCTGGGGTTGTGGCTCAAGTGGTAGTGTGCTCTCCTAGCATGTGTGAGGCACTGGGTTCAATCCTCAGCACCACATAAAAATAAAATAAAGATATTGTGTCCACCTAAAACTAAAAAAAATGATAAATATTAAAATAAAATAAAATAAAAATGATAATAGCAACTTTACATCATAGAGTTAATGCATGATCATGTGTATAATATATGTAAAATGCTTAGCTCAGAGTCAGACATATAGCAAATGCTCAATATATCAGCTGCCATTTTCAAATAGAGCCTTTCTTGTCTTCAGAAGACAAATTGGGCTGCTCTTGGTCTTGATAGAAGTCTTGAGAAGATACCTTCAGTTCTTGCCATCTTAATGCTAAGAGAATTCTTGTTTTATCCTACTAGGAAATTTAGGAAAAGTTCCTTTTGATGTGTTTCTATGGAATGTCTTTTTGTCATATTTTTTCTTGCACCTTTACGATAGGGAGCCAATTTTCTCTACTCGGGACCTGTATTTTGTCACATTGCCCTTTCCATGCCCATCTTCCAAGGCCGTTGCTAACCTGTTCTCCCTGCATCATCTCATGCCATGTGGTGGCTTAGTGAGAGGGGAGTCGGTATGGCTTCATCCAAGTCTACATCCCTTTCCAAGACAGGTGTGTTCTCAACATGCAGAGAAGGAAACCACACCTGCTTATTGGTGGATGTCTCTGGAATCCTTTAGAAAAGGAACAGTCTTTTCTGAAAGGAAGAGGAAGCTTGATAAGTGTTTCTCAAAATCAGAATGGTATCTGTCATTCAGTGTGCAAGAAAATGAGTCTTTGTGCAGAAGGAGTTTGTGTCAGTCCTGGTGTAAGTGGGCAAGAAGTAAGTTTAAAGGAATTTTTTTCAGGAAAACTTTGCAGAACCTTGTACCAAAGAAACACTCTGTGCCTTCCAAACAGAGTGTGAAACAAAACGGAAGGCTGAACAGTTTGGCACGTCAGGATTCTGGTGCTCCACTGAGGGAAAAACAGCTGTTCTGCAAGGTCATGGCCTCCATCAGATGCCTACAGGCAAATGGCAGAGAACAGACCCTGGTGACAGTGGATGAGAATCTCACAGGCTACTCACTAGAAGTTTCTTGAAAGTATTTTTGAAGGCATGAGCTGTGAATTCTGGTTCATAATATTACCACATTGGTATGTACTGGCCTGAGGAAATAAATGGCACTCAAAATTTCACAAATATTCTGGTCCCTCAAAATGCTAACAAATTTGGCAGTTTGTTATACTTTTCTTTCAATCCTTCAAACTGGCATTTCCCCCTGGCATGCATTGTAGGCTATTCCTCTTAAAAGCCTGCAACACATTGTTAGGAAAAATACACTTTCAGAACAGTCTGAAACTCTGGAAGAACGGTCTCATCATGTCATTTATGAATTACCTCAGTGTCAGACAAGGAATTCATAGCAATCAAAACATATTAATTTTAAATGACATTGTGTTTTAGACCACAACTACTATTTCAATATTGAAGTAGTTTAAATATAAATGAATCTACAGAAATGTCAGGCAATGTAGAACTGCCAAATTCTAAGCTTATTGGCAAATGTTTGAATGGCAGCCCAGCATCAGACCTCACAAACTTGGGAAAGAACTTCCCCCCAAAAATTCAAACCATGTAAGCAAAGATACACTTTAGAATTCTGCCACTTTGAGTTCATTTATTCAGTATGTTGACTGTCTATGTGTACCTGGCACTGGACTGGGGGATGGAAGTGGGGAGGGTGCTGTGGGGCTACTGGTAGAGACCCTGGAGTAGAGAGAGCACTTCAGTTACCTATTATGCAATTATTTTGGAAGGTTTTAAGCAGATACAGAGTCTTCCTTATGATCATTTGAAAATGATCACAAGAGTTCAGCATGGAGAATGAATTTTAGTGAGGAGTTAGAGCATCAGTAGGGAAATAAGACAGGAGGTTTCTGCACTAGTCCAGGCAAGGGATGATGGTAGCTCAGAGTAGGGTGGTAGTGACAGAAATGATTACAAGGATTTGGACACAAATACATTTTGAAGATTGGGCTGATGGATCTTGCTGGGGAATTGGAGAAGGGGTATGAAGGACAGAGAGGAACCCAGGATGACCCCAAGTCTGTGGCGAAGAATTGAGTAGATGTGAATTTTCATATGCAGAGTGGGGAGGCTCAGGAAAGAGTAGATCCAGGGAAGCTCATCAGGTTTTCCAGGGAAATGGCCAGTTACTACTAGTTCTTTTAAGACTAATTTCCCAGCTGGTCCAGAGAGCAGCTGGGTGTCCCAAACCTCAACAGATCTCCAATGGGAGTCACCCTGTGAAACAGTCTGCCTGAAAATGAAGTCTGAAGAGAGAGAAGAGCTGATGACCTTTCTTAGCTCTCAGATTCAGCCCAATGCCTAAAGACCATCCTACTTCTTTAAATTTTCATTGAGTCAACTGACTCTCCCCTTCTTTATTGTTTATATTAATTTAAAGTGGGTTTCTGTCATTTGCCTCAAAAAAAAAAAGCCCGAGGACAATAAGAAAAATAGCTCAGAAAATAGCATAACAAGATTGACCATATAACAAGGAGCTTTCCACAATGATAAGAAATTTTTTTTAAAGCAAAGTTTATTATTTATTTTCACTTGGTTCCAAAGGTTGGGGAGATTGGAGGTCACTCAAAGAGGGAAAAGATCATTAAAATGTTATTTCATAAGCAAAATTTAAAGAAAATCTCAGTTACTTCTTTACAAAATTGAGACCCAGATAAGTTGTTCCTGAGCTCTGCCGCTTTCCCCAGGATTTCTCAGGGACACTCAGGACTGCCTTCCTACATGGGGGTCCCACGGAAGCAGTGGATATCCCAAGCTACTGCCTCTCTGGAAAGCGGACTCTCTCATCAATCCCAGTCTCCCAGGTTTTGGAGTTAGGTCTCCTCTGCTGACAGTTGGCTGATGCCTCAGACCCAGATTCTGCAAGGCGAATCCTTGAGGCTCAGCACAGGAAGCCATACAGCACTTGTTTCTGAGACTCTGCAGGAAAGGAAGAGTGGGGCCAGGTTGGGAGTATTGTTAGCTTAGCCTTATTAATAAAATAGGGTTAATGATTTATTCATAGCTGGGACAATGCGGCTGTGCTCTGGAGGAGAGCACAGAGCTGTTACATTAGAGATGAGCAGCTGCTGCGGAAGAGACGTGAGCCTTCCATGAAATGCTCTGGGGCTGTTTCTATGAGGCAGTGAGCAGATTTATCTAACCAAGTCAGAGCTTACAGGCAATTATTTGTGTACTGTGGGTGTTGTAGGAAAAATGCTAGTGAAGGAGGTCCCTGGAAAGCTACCCCTTGCTTTTCCATTTCTCATCTAATGAATGTTTACTCACCTTCTTGCTTTATCCTCTCCTCCTCAGTATCTGGAAGATGCCTGAGTTTATAATTCAAGATGTGTTATCTGGGGAATATCAGCATAATACACATCTGAACGTGATCCCCATCAAAGGAAGATCATCCTAGGAAGCAGAAGAGAGAAATAGTTTTGGGGCTTTTCTGATTCTAAGCTATGCATGCACTATTTTTAAAGAAAAAATCATTTAAAATCATATATCTCTCTTCCCCAATAAACTGTAGAATTTTTACAAATAGTTAAAGAAGAGATTTAATACAACGCAGAATCCTATTAAATAACTAGGAGGTATAACGTTTTTTAAAAATATCTCTTACTTGCCTCGAATGCATGAGACCCTTGGTCTGATTCCCATGCTATTAAAAAAAAAGGCCAATTACTGTCACTCTTGTTAAGGATAGGATAGATGTTATTTTATCAGGTGATTAGTTGGTTGATGTGGTTCAGAGGGCAAGAGGAGTCAGGATTTGACAATTTCCAGAAAAACAAAAGCAAGAGAAATGACTTCTCAGCAAACCAAACCAGCCTGGACTAGAATGGACAGAAATCAGGTTTATTTACTGCCACATTGCTGTTTCTGCTCTGATGCCCCTGTCTGAGCTTCCCTGACCTCCCCCAATGACTTCAGGAGATTTAGATCAAATGTCAGAGAGAAGAGCTGGGCTCTTCCCCCTTTGGTGCCTGACTAGAGGGGAGAATTCAGGCCTCAGGAGGCACTGAAGAAAAATCTCATTGTTGGTGCATATGCTTCCACACAAGGAGGCTTCCTAAGAGACTCCCCTCCCCTCTGCTCAGCTTCCCTGAGAAGAGATCAAATATTTCAAAGCATTTCCACCTTTACTAATTTTTAATGCCTCTGCCAGACTGAGACTTGCCCACTGGAAAAATAAAATTTGTGCTCGTTGAAACAGCCAAAAATAAAAGTGATCCTTTAACAGTAGCACATTTAACTTCCTCCATGACTACCAGCAGGAGCCAAGGAATAGAGCTTTTGCCCAATATATTAAGCATGAAAAAGCGTCTTTGGGAAATGATCACACTGGAAATCAGAATATTTTTAAATATAATTCTCAAAATTTGTAGTCTCCTTACAAAAGAATCAAAGAGGCCATCACCCTGATCCTTCCCTACAACTGCTCCAGCTCCCAGCCCCACCCTGCTCATTCCTTTCCTTTGCTCCTTTGCCCAGTTTCCCCCCAAAGCCACCCACCAGGGTCTATGTGGGAGCCAGGAATGTAACCCTAGCATTTGGTTTCCCAGGCCATCAGGAGATAACACTGCCTATCAGCCAAAAAGTAAAGCTTCCTGACTGCAGTTGCAGAAATTACAGCTAATTATATGCTCCATGCTTCCTGCAAAATATATATATTTTAAGCTGCTGGGCTGACTTTCTCCCTTGGCTGTATTTAAAGGTTAGTTTCTGACCTGCTTCCTGGTTTAATGGAATCGTTTAAATATTACAAATCATTATTGATTCTAATGAATTATATCTCCCCTGGCACCTCACAAAATCCTTATCGTGCCAGAGGATATAGTTGGAAGGAACTGGGAGTCTCCATGATAATAAACAGAATATCATGCCATAGGGTTGTAGGTTTCAGGATCCCCGGCTTCTTGGGTGGTTGAAAGCTCTTGGCCCTGGGCCTCACACTCAACCCAGCACCTGAGGCATGTGGCTGAGCAGCATGAGCTCTCACTCCCCTGCCTCGAACGATTGTTCACTCAGCTTAATTGTCAGCTCCTGCTAAGAACATGTAACATCTCATTTTCCCAGAGATTGTGGAAGCATTGAGCTTTGCTTGTGGCCAATTTGGGTAGCTGAATGAGCATCGCTTCCTGCCTTAATGCACGAATGCTGGGATGGTCTAAAACCCTCTCTGTACATAGAGGCCTTTTACTGAATTCCAGTTTCCAATTCTTGTGAAGATCTGGACCTATGCACTTTCTCTTGATGTGCAGCAGATATTCTCATCCTATTTTTATGTGCTGTCAATCTTATTAAATGGAAGAAGAGTCACCCAAACTCATGTACACAAGAAAAGTTGCTTTCAAGGCATGGAAGTCTACAGCATGTGAAAGGCTCTTTTGTCTTCTCAGGAGACAGAGGGGAAATTCATCTGTTGAAGGGGACCTAGGTTGGTTCCATAGTTCAGCTATTCTGAATTGTCCTGCTAACCACTGATGTGGCTGCATCACTATAACATGCTGTAGTCCTTTGGGTATAAACCTAGGAGTGGAATGACTGGGTCAAATGGAGGTTCCATTCTAAGTTTTCTGAGGAATCACAGCAAAGTGAAGCACTGCAAGGTGAGCCTGTGGAGAGTCCATCAGCCTTGACAACCAAATAGTACATATTCATGCCTCTGGTTGCTTGCCTAAAATGCAGATGTGGAAGTAAAAAATTCAACCAAGTATACAGGTGACTGGTTTGTTATGTCCTAAATGTCCTGATTTTCCTTTCAGTGCCAATCAGACCTCAAAATATGAGTGATTCTGTTAATGAGCTTTCTTTTATTATAATAAATAAACTGGGATTACCAATTTATAAAGATAAATGGTTTGTTTGGGCTCAGTTTTAGACATTTTAGTCCATGGTCAGCTGGCCCTGTGTGTTTGGCCTGTGGTTGGGTCTTGATGAAAGTGCACAGTGGAGAAAACCACTCACCTCAAGGCCAGAAAGCAAAGGAAAAAGAAGAGACCTGTCATTCTCAATTGCCATTCAGGGCACATGCCCCAATGACCTAGTGACTTCCCACCAGGCCATATATCCTAAAAACTACACCACATCCTAATATTGCCTACCTGGCAACCAAATCTTGAACACATTGACCTTCAGAGTCATTTAAGATTCAAACTCTAGCAGTAATCATTGAAGTATCAACCATCCTTCACATTGCTCATGACATGGAATTCTCTAGCAATATGTCTTAACTATCAATAATAGGTATTCTTTTTTTTTTTGGTGCTGGGGATAGAACCAGGCAATAATAGATATTCTTTAATTATTTTTATAAAGGATGAATCTTGTGAATATATGGATTTAAACTACTAAGTGATATTACTCAAAAGTTTACCTTATTGCACAGCTTCTTAAAATATATTATATTGCCCTGTGCAGGTACTTCCACCATTGCACAGCTTCTTAAAATATATTATATTGCCCTGTGCAGGTACTTCCACCATTGGAAACTAATTTATTTTCTCTTAGGAGATGCCCCAATAAATCCAAAAACACTTTGAAGAACTAGTTCACCTTAAGAAGGTAAATATATCAGATGATTTGCTAAGACGATGGGTCAGCCAAGGACCTTAGTGAAAGGGGATCAGTATCTCAACTGTCCAGAAAGGGGATGGTATATGTGGAAATGTCCAACAGGGGCTCAACAGCTGCACAGTGAGGTCTAGCCATCTTAGCAGCATGCAAAGTGTCAGGAGCACTTCTCTGTGGATCAATTTCAACAAGGAGAAATCATCTCCCACTAGATGGATATCTACCACTCACAAATAGGCAAATACCCAAATCAAAAATTAAAATTTCTTGTTTGTTTTGAGGAATATTTTACAATATAAAGTTTAAAGCCTCTACGTTTAAGGTTTCCATTTGTAAGAGAGAGCCAAAATGGAAAAACCAAAAGGAAACCTGGAGACACTTTTCTCTGAGAAAAATTAAGTGAAACCAAAATCCTCGAAGGGATAGACACAATTAAAGCAAAGACAGTTTACACCTAAATGGAGGGATGCCATTTTTTTCTGATTTGTTCAGAGCTGAGAAGAATTCAGGAAACCAGGGACCCCCCTCTGCTGATTTCTTCCTTGGAGCAAAGCAAAATATCTCACGAAATTCCATTTTGCTTTAAAAGGAGACTCGTCTGTTGGGTGTTTTAGCATCTTTGTAGATACTGCAGAAGAAGGGTTTTAATTTAATATCTCTGTCAGCCAGATAGTTTATCACACTCAACAGCAATGACAGTAGAAAGGAAAAAAGGGTGGGAAGACATTCTGGGGTGAGCTGCGGGTGACAACAGGATGGAAAAATCCAGCTTCACCAAATATTTATTCATGCTTATATAAACCTCAATTAGCTATCTGAATGCTAAGTCTCTGCTGAAGAAAAGACACATTTGGAAAAGTGACTTGGAAGCTGGTTGGTGTCAGTTATTTTGCTGCATTGTTGATTAATGTAATTGAAGTATATATTACAGAAACAGAAAAGGAAATGTGACTTCTTCAAGGACCCATTAATTTCTTAAGCATAAAGTGCTTGAAGGTTCAAAGGCTTTGTTGAAGCTTATTTTAAATTTACAATTTCCATTGCCAAGGGATTGATTACCATTCTTATATTAGCTTTGCCAAACACCAAGTTGATCTTAGTTCTTTCAAAGTTTTGTGGCACTTAATTGTTTTCAGAGCATTTTTTTTAAAGAGAGACTGTCTTACAAGTTCTCTCAAGGACAGACTTGTCTTCCCTTTACAAGAACAGCAAGCCAAAAAAAAAATTCTTAAACCTTAAAAAGAGCAATTCCCACTCTACCCACCTTTGGAGTCTTGAAAGTCATTTCTGTGAGTCAGGTACCACACCTCCTCATTCAAACACCTTCCCATATTAGTTTATGTTTGGTTTTCCTTTGACTCTAAAACATCAACTTCTCTGCACACTTGAAGCTCAGTCATGTTGTTTAGGGACTCCACAGTCAGATTTTTCATATCTCTCCACCTCAAATGACTACACTTTTTATAGCTCTCTCCTGTCTTCCTCTGATCACAGTTTAAGACGCTCTCATAAACAACACCCTCTGCAAGGGAGCCAAGACATCCCCAGCACCCATCTTTTTATGTTGTGTTGTCCTGATAGTGAACTCTTTAGTTCAAGAAGTCAGACAGCAGCATTTCCAGCTCCTTGGAAAGCCAGCCAAGCAGAGAACTGTCATTTCACACAAGGGCAAGAATGGGAAATATGTCTTTAAGAGATCAGGGTTAACATGGCACTGCCATATACCCAGGCGAAGGTGATGTGAGGGCATCTCGAGGCCACAGGAGAATCAAGAGCATTGTGACCCAAGGCTTTGCCCCAGAAATCAATAACGAGTTTTGCTAACCCTCTAAGAAAAGCTCCACAGAAAATCCTTTTATCTCACAAGAAGAAAGGTGCTTTCTCCTCACTGCTCTGTGCCTTTCCTAACGCTCTTGCTTGGTGCTGGGAGTGTGGAATTAAGCCAGCAGCCTCCACTCCAACCTGTGGGATCACCTTCCCTCAAGGCTGTCTCCAAGTATACTGGGAAGATGGGCTCAGAGTTCAAGAACTGTCCCTCCAAAGCTGCACCAAAGCCTGACAACTGTTTGTACTTGGTTCAATGGAACATAAATTTTCCCCTCTGGTGAAATCCTATCACTTGTAATGATTTATTTTCAATATCTTTTCCATTTATGCTCACTTTGGGGGATGATTATCTGGATCCTCATTTTAACTCTCAAGACAGAGTCAGGCGGTGTCTGGGTGGAGGTGGTGTGGCTTGGAAGACACTCTTCCCCAGTTCCTCTCGGAATACTGTGCTCTAGGCCTTGTCTTTGTCCCAGGTCTAATTCTCAGCCTTCCTCCTCCTGACCCAACCCCAGGCAGAAATGTCTTCCAAGTACCTGCTTCTAAATCCCCCAACCCCAAAGAACTGGAAAAGAATCTAAACTGAAAATGGCTTTAACTTATTCTTCCTCTCTAGTAACATTTATATATGAGCCAGCTGAAAATAGTGAATTGTGAGTGAGTAGTGAGGTGTGTGTGTGTGTGTGTGTGTGTGTGTGTGTGTGTGAGGGGGATGGGGCAGAGGGTATCAGGAATCAGGCCAGACCAGTGGTGAAGATGCCTCGGGCTTGGGATGCTCAGGGAGCAGTTTCCTACCATATCGGAGCAGGAGTGAACCTATACATTGTCATGAGTAGACCCCTGAAGGCCCAGAAGAGGGTCCCTGAATTAAGGCAATCAACAATGATGACATGAAGGGAGAATGTGGAAGCAGAAACACAAAACCAGAGGCTACAGTTTCATTAATGCTAAAAAAACCACAGTGGCTCCCCAGGATGGAGAAACACTTCAAAGGGCTGTGCTTTGCCATCCTGACGAAGCTGAAAACCTCCTCTTAGGTATTGCATTTCAGTCCAGTGAGCACCAGAGAGAAGGCTGAGTAGGTTCTCCCATGGGGAATCCAAAGGTGATAACTTTTAGCATCACTGTTCAAAATTTGCAAGTCTGTATTCTCCATCCTTCAGAACATAGAGACCCCTAGCCTCCTCCACTCTCAATGGCTTTCTCTGAGGAGTTGCAGGGCCTTTGCAGCAAGAGACCATATGTGTGGCCTCTGCTCTGTGCTTTTCATTTATCTGAAAGTGTTGTTAGTTAACAGTGAGAAGGTAGATGCCTGGGCACGGACTTCTTCCCCCACCTTCTCAGAAAGCATGGAGATCTGTTGTAGGAATTGTGCTCTAGGAGAAAAACTGAAAAACTCTAGAGAATTTTTTTCCCCTTGATATTCAAAATTCTTGAGTCTAAAACTGGAAACGCCAGAAAATATCTGGCTGGAATCACCTGTTGGACATTTCTTTTGGGGGATTCATGCTTTCTGGAAGGTTCAAATTCAGTCATGTGAATAGTTAGTTATTAACCAGCTACTAAATTAAATCATGTTTAATTTTTTTTTGGGGGGGATGAATTTTTATTTGAGCTTCTCACAGTGGTTAGAGCCACTCTGTCTTCAGAACAATCACAGCACAGGAAATGCGTCACTGAGACTGCCCAGAAAAATCTGACCAGCCGAATCTTATCATATTTAAATTTTAAAATACACTGTCCTAGGCACTCTAGATACACAGGAGAGAATGGTCCCTGCCTGGAGTGCAGAGGTAGGCAGTATTATCATCTTTTGAGAGACGATGGTACAGGATCAGAGAGGTTAAGTGATTCATAATCAGGGTATCCTGAATCATTTCATTAGCTACTCAACTTGAGAACTCAAAGGCTAGAAGGGGCATTCAGGGTTTTTCACAGCAATTTCTCTTTCTTCAGGGGTGGAAACCTAAAGCAAACCTGAGATACTCCTTTGCCCCTCTGTGCTCACCTTTGACTGGATGGAAACTTAGCTGGGTGATTATGAAAAGCCTGGGTCATACTTTGCTATCAGGACTGAGTCAGTGCTCCATCTTGGTCAGTTCAAGCCTAATTAATGTCTCATACAACCTGACTCTACCCTTTAGGTCCATCCTAGACCACTGGATGATGATGGTGGTGATGATAATGGTGGTGGTGAAGCCAGAATTAGACAGGCAGTCAGTATAGATAGGTAAATCAAATCAGGTCAGATCAAGGAGGCCAATTCTGAGTGAGTCCAGGAAGTTGGAGACTGTTCCCTGAAGGATTAAAATGTTAATTCCTTCAGAGCCCTTCTTCCACCCTTATTAAGAACCTGCCCCTGCTCCAACCTGTTGCTAAGGTAAACTGTCCCAGGAATTACCTCTCCCTACAGGGAGCTATAGGATTATTAATTAATGGGTCCTTGACTGCTCATCCTGCCCTTCCCCCTTCAGCCCACCTGTTTCCCACCTTTTGGCCATCTCACCAAGCATTTCCTAGGCCTAGTCAGCAGGAAGGAGAAAGGTAAGTGGAAGATGGCAGGAGAACAAAGAAACCTAGGACATATAAAAAGGGCAGAACACCTGGCTTCTTAGGATACCAGGCCCCCTTCTCTTTCCCAGGAGAAGTCTATGTTACCCCTTTTTAAATAAATCCTGCTTTATATACTTGCCTTGGTGTGCTTTCCAATGTTCTGACTTCAACATGTGAGGAAGCAGAACTCGTCACCCATAACCAGCAGTATCAGTGGTGATGGTGATAGTGGTGATGATGATAATGAATAAAAGCATGACAACAGCAATAACAACTATTATATTGCTACTACCTCCACCAATATGGAATTCTTTCTTGGGGTCACTTCAGCTACAAAGTGCAATACAAATATCAACCTTGCAGGTCTAATCTTCACTGCTGTAGTGTAGTACTATAGAACATAAGCTTTAGACCAAACAGAAGTGGATTTGACTCTGATATTTTACAAATATGAGGAAACTGAGGTTTTTGGAGTTTGTTACTTACCAGAGAAAATATAATTTGTAAGTAGAAAAAGCATGCAAAGATTTGACCTGGTCCTGCCTTTCTCCAGAATCTACACTTTGTAAGAGATGGTATCTGCACACACTGATCTCACCATTTACTTATTTATTAGGCACTAACCATGTCTCAAGAAACTTGCAAAGCTCCTTATTCACATTGTCTCATTGAATTCTCTTTAAGTGTCATTATAATTATGCCCTTCGTCAGAAAAGGGAAGGAGACTTAGGGAGATTTAATAACTTGGTCAATGTTTCACAGCTAGAAAGTAGTAAAATTCAAACTTAATCCCAAGACTGACACTAAAGTTCATTTTCTTGACCATTGTGCAGGCATTTAGATCGGAGAGCTGAGGTGGACCAAGGGATTGATGTCTTACTTAAAATTTCCTTTTATTGCTGAGCAGATGCTTCCATCACTGCTTCCTTGAATACAGAAAGCCCGAGTACCAGTTTAGAAACCCAGATTAACATCAAAGGTGATACAAATATATACATAGACCCTCACATAATTAAACCTTTGTGTTAAAAGGAACCTTGACATTGTGTGGTACAACTTATTTTTTAGTTTGGAAAGTTGATGTTTTCGTATTTATGGAGATTTCATACTTGAAAAGAGAGTTCCAGTCTGGATCACTTAAATTGTACTTTTTCCCCCTAAAATTTAATTTACTTGAAAGGGTAATGATATTGAATGTCAAATTTGGATTGTTACTTCTGATAAATATGTCTTTTTAATTAGCCCTGACTAGTGCCTCTATCTTCATGATGATGGATGACTGTCCATATGTTCATGGTAAAGAAAGCTTGCATGTTTTTATCTGAGCCATAAGTACACAAAATTAGGGATGATTGATCTGGTCACAAAAGTAGGAAGAAAGTTTTAAAAGTGGTTAAAACTTCTAAACAGTACTGTCCTGTTGGATTTAATGTTTGTGAAGCCACCTTGGTTTTAGCTTATGGCCACTTGACTCAAAAACAGATAGAATTAAGGATGTACTGTCTCCTCTTAGAAACTGTACTCTGGACTCTGTGAGATGACAGTTGTTATGAGATTCCCTTATAGTAACAAATCATATCTAGCTACAGCAACTTCTAGTGCAAAGTACTGCTTAATTCTCATTGGCTTACTTATTGGTAATGTTAAACTTGCCCTTTAGTTTAAAAACAATAAAGCAGTCAACATTCATGAATGCTAAATGTTTTATGTGTAATGTATATAATTTTTCCTTAGAACAACCTTTTGAGATGGGTAGTGTCATCATTTCCTTGGGAAAACTGAGGCAAAGAGATATCAGATTAATTATCTAATATCATACATCCATTAAGTATTGATCCCATAATTCAAAACCAGATCAGTGTGACTCTGGATACTTTTTATTAATAATTTTTAAACACAGTAACAATATAAAGACAATAATATTAGGAACTCCTTTTTATTTATTATTTTATTTTTTAGTTGTTCTAATTAGTTATATATGACAGCAGAATGCATTTTGACACTCATACATAAACGGAGTATAACTTCTTCTTCATCTGGTTGTACATTATATAGAGTTACACAGTTCATGTAATCATATATGCACATAGGGTAATAATGTCCAATTCATTCTACTATTATTCCTATCTCCATGCCACCTTCCCTCCCTTCACTCCCGTCTGTCTAATCCAACATACTTCTATTCTTAAAACACACACCATTGAATTAGTATCTGCATATCAGAGAAAACATTCAGCCTTTGCTTCTTTAGCATAATATTCTCCAGTTCCATCCATTTACTGGCAAATTCCATAATTTCATTAATCTTAAGGGTGAGTAATATTCCATTGTGCATATATATCACAGTTTCTTTATCCATTCATCTGTTGAAGGGCACCTAGGTAGGTTCCATAGTTCAGCTATTGTGAATTGTTCTGCTAACCACTAATGTGACTGTGTCACTATAGTATGCTGTAGTCCTTTGGGTATAAACCTAGGAGTGGGTTGACTGGGACAAATGGAGATTCCATTCCAAGTTTTAGGAGGAATCTCTATATTGCTTTCTATGTGGTTCCATCAATTTGCATTCCTACCAGCAATATATGAATGTATCTTTTCCCCACATCCTCGCCAACATGTATTGTTGTTTGTATTCTTGATGATTGCCATTCTGACTGAAGTGATAAGGAATCTCAGTGTAGTTTTGATTTGCATTTCTGTAATTGCTAGAGATGTTGAACTTTTTTCACATATTTGTTAATCTATTGTATTTCTTATTCTGTGAAGTGTTTGTTCAGTTAGGAACTCCCTTTTAAAAAATTTACTTTTCCCAGCTTTTTTGAGGTATGTTTGATAAATAAAACATATATTTAAGATATACAACAAGAGGATTTGTTAAACAAAAACACTGAAATTATTCCCACAATCAAGTTAATTAACACGTCTATCATTTCATAATAGCTGTAATGTGTATTTGTGGTGGTGGGGAGGACACAATCTACTCTCTTAGCAAGTTTCAAGAATACAATGCAGTAGTAATAACTTTAGTCAACATTAGTACATTAGGTCCCCAGAATATATTAATCTTATAACTAAATGTTTATAATCTTTGAACAACAAATTTTTCTCCCAGCCCCAGCCCATGGCAACCACCATTCCACTTTCTATGAGTTTGACTTTTTAGATCCACATATAAGTGGAATCTTACAATATTTGTCTCTCTGTGTCTGGTTTATTTCACTTAGTATGATGCCTTCCAGATCCATTCATGTTATCACAGATGGCAGGATTTCCTTCCTTCTTTTCAGGCTAATAATATTCATAATATATATTTACATGCTAATATTGATATCATATTTTTTCATGGATTATGTGTCACATTTTCGTTAGTCATTCGGCAGTGATGGACACTCGGGTGGTTTCCATATCTTGATCACCTGAGTAGGATAGCAGTGAATACAAGAGTGCAGAGATCTCTTTGAGATAATGATTTTATTTCCTTTGTATATAAGCCCAGTTGTGGGACTGCTGGATCATATATATGGTAGTTGTCTTTTTGATTTTTTGAGGAACCTCCATACTGTTTTCCCTAAGTGCTATGCAAATTTACATTCCCATCAACAGTTGTATGAGGATTCCTTCTTTTCCACACATTAAGGATGCTTGAATAACTTTGTAAGTTTCCATTTGCACTTGCTTCTACTCTTTTGTCTTCTGGCTCAGTCTTTGGCAGTCTCCATTCTTGCAGGTGTGTACCTCACTCTTGTTCCCATTTGGATGAAAAAGAACTTAAAACATATGGCCTTAGGCATTCTGGGAAATATAGTTGACCCGTGGGCTCATGGGAGGGAGAACGGGTTTTTAGTTCACAGTTCTCCAGTCTGTTTCTCTTTCCAAGGGCATTTCTATCTCTTCAGGAACCACTGTACCTAAGCCCCTATCTGGTCAACTTTCTGTCACAAAGTTTCTTAGGGAAATTAGCAATCAGCAACCCTCAGACAATCTATTTCAATGATTAAAAGAAAACAAAAATAAATCTGATAGAGCAGACATAGAGCCCCTGAAGATTAAGAACTGAGTGATGTTTCATCATCTTTATTATTTACATGAACTTGAATTTTAGAGTTTTTAAAAAGTTGAAAGATCACTAAATTGCTCCACATCATTAATAATCATCTGGTTATGCATTTCAAAAAATATTAAGAAAAAATACATTACTACTGAGGTAGAAAGAAAATTTAGAATTTTTTGTTTCTACTGTTATATTCATGGTAAGCATAATAGTGCAAAGATAAGAAAAAAATATTGTATATTAAATTATCAGGCTACTAAAAAACAGACACAAATTTTCTTTAATTTCACAAGTTTGTTAACTTGTGAATGATATTTTGAAGTCAAATTAATTTTTAAACTGATACATAAAGATCCTACACATTTAAGGGGTGCCATGTGATATTTCAATACATAAATACATTGCGTTTTAGTCAGATTAAATACATCTATATTCTCAAACATTTATCATTTTTTATGGTGAAAACGTTTGAAATCCTTTCTTCTAGCTTTTGAATGGTACAATGGATTATCGTGATCTATAGCCATCCAGCTACATAAGAGCACATCAGAACCTCTTGCTCTTGCGGGACTGTAACTTAATAGCCATGGATCAACCTTTTCCCACCCTGTGGGTGATACAATTACTGGTTATTTTTTTTAAACTATGCTTTTCAGTGTTTTCTATGCTTTTTGGTACATAAATTCCCCATCATTAGGAAAAAAACCCCACATATTTCTAAAGAGAAATTTACAAATCAGATTTCACTATATGAATCTGTAAGTGGGAACTGCATAGACTCTGGAGTTAAATCAAGCAGGATCTGAACCTCTGATCTGTTCCTGTGGGTTGTTAGGCACCTCTTAACTTCTCTGAACCTCCGTCTCTGTCAGTGGCTATTTCCACTTACCTTCCCAGATCACTGGTGGATTAAAGGAGAGATGGTCTAAACCACTTGGGAATTTTCTTCTCCCTGTGTCCCCTACTCCCTTTCTTCTCTTTACTTCTCTATTTCTTTTCACCATTTAGAAATGAAATACAACTTGGGGTGGGGCAGGAGGCAGGGAGCAGAATGTTACATTGAGATTCCTAGAAGCATTTGGCAAAACATGAATTGCAAAATCTCTAAGTTTTTCTACCATGGTATCTTGGCACAAAAGCAGTTAATGAACTCATAAACAGAAAGCAGGTAAAGATAAAATTAGACAGGAAGAGGGAGGAGGTAGTTGAGAACCAGTAAGAAAACATTTCAAGAGTCTATAGCATTGTAATTTAAGTTCTCATCTGCATCTCATTCTCTTAATAATCCAAAACAACAGCTCTTCTAGGCCTTACACAGAAGGAGGATGGGACATAATTTCCTTGGACAGGGTCCCCAGCCTCTCTATCACTTTAGATATTATTTCCAAATATTGAGTGTCAAGGGAGTGTTTCACATTCTCCTAACCATTAAACAGTTGGCTCCCTTTGGGGAAGAGATGATTTTGACAACCCACAGAGCAGCCTCGTTGTGGGATAGACTTCTCTGGAATTCCAGAGCTCCAGCAGAAATCCAGGGCCACATGTGGAGCCTCCACAAGATGTGCTTTATCCTAGCTTCCATCCTCCTTTTTGGAGACTCTGCAGACAATGCTCAATGCAACGGGTCATGTCGGATTTATTTCACTTTTTTTCTCCTAGAAAATTTAATGTTTTTTTTAAAAATGGTTTATTTTGAAATATCTCAAACTTACAAAGGAGTCACAGTAGAGTGCAAAGAATCTTATAGACCTTTTACCCACATTCTTCAAACGTTAATATTTTAGTACTTTCGCTTTATCACTCTTATCTCCCTAGATACATACCCTTATTTTTTAGGATTTTCTGACCATTTGAAAACAAGCTGCAGATATGATTCTTTTTCAACCCCAGACACTTCAGTATGCTCATATTAAAGGGGAGGGGGCATTATTCTTACAAATAATACAATGTCATTATTGGGAAATTAACACTATAATCTATCTTCAGACCTTATTCAAATTTCTCCTGTGTCCCAATGATAGGCTATAGTCAAGGGATTCCACCTAGGATACATACAGCATTGCTCTTTGGTCTCCTTTAATTTTGAACTCTTCCTCTTTTTTTCTTTAGGTCCTTGACATTTTTGAAGAATATAAACCAGTTATTTTGTAGAACATCCCTTAATTTGAGTTCATATGATATTTCCTTATAGCCATTTTCAGGTTTTGTGCATTTGGCAGGAATATCACAGAAGATGTGTTGGCTCTTTCTCAGTGTATTATATACTCAATGTCTTTTTTTCCTGTTAGACTTTTCTAATCTTGATGCTGTTGTTTTTTTTTTTTTTTTTGTTTGTTTGTTTGTTTGTTTGTTTCTTTCTTTCTTTCTTTCTTTCTTTCTCTCTCTATTTCTTTCTTTCTTTCTTTCTTTTTGGTATGGGGAATTGAACCAGGGACACTCAACCATTGAGTGACATCCCTCTTTTGTCTTTTATGTAGACACAGGGTCTCACTGAGTTTCTTTGTGCCTCACTGTTGCTGAGGCAGCCTTTGATCTGAAGATCCTCCTGCCTCAGCCTTCTGAGCTGCTGGGATTACAGGCCACACCCACCCCACTGTTGCTCTCTTTGTAATTTATAGAATCCTGTAGGAAGATATGTTGAGATTATATAAATATTGTATTTCTCCTCAAACATTTTTAACCAGTGGTTTAATCTTTTAAAGTATTTTGGAACTTGACCTTTTCTTCATTATTGACTAAAAATAACAGATATATTATTAAAGTTCATCTCTCCAGAATGCCAGACATTAAAAGGGTGCACTTTGAGGCACCCCTGGGAGCACATTAGGGAGTCTAGATGTCCCAGGACCAGGCTTGGTTTTTTTTTTGGAATCTCTGAAGCTTGCTGTGTCTTTAAAGGTCCCTTCTGTGCTGACTGGGAGAAAACATTTTCAAACAGTCCTACAAGTTGGAAACTGAGACAAAACAGCCCCCTGTAAACCTCCAGAGAACCTCTCTGGCCAGTCCCTGAGAATGTCGTCTGGTGGTTTATGTTGGGAGCTTTTTGCAAAGCTTTTGTTTGTTCATGTCTGCAGAACCCTTTATGATGGCTTCTCCTTATTTACATTGGACATTGGAGATTTTGGACTCTGGTAGAGGCCTAGGCTCCTAGCCCAGGTCTGAACTGGAACATTAAGGGGGTGGCCAATGAGGGGTCATCAGAGGTCCTTTCTCCCACCTCCTCTACCACTTCACTCTTCAAAGACCCTGTGAAAATGCAGACAGCTTGGGAGAAGTTGATCAGATCCCTGTACTCAGGAGGACTCTCTCTAGTGGGCCTTTGCCTTTTAAAACCTGCTCTTATTTAGAATAAAAAAAATAGAAAAAATAAATTGAGATTCTTTTCTGTCTGTCCAGGATCCAGTGGGGACGTTAGCCTGCCAGGGCCTACAGTACCTGTCATCATCGTCACTCAGAAGGCCAGTACCATAAGGGCTGACTTCAGCCTTAGTCCCAGCAGCGACACTGCACTCCAGAAGATGCCATATTCTCTTTTCTTTCTTTCTTTCTTTCTTTCTTTCTTTCTTTCTTTCTTCCTTCCTTCCTTCCTTCCTTTCTTTCTTTCTTTCTTTCTTTCTTTCTTTCTTTCTTTCTTTCTTTCTTTCTTTTGTTTGAAAAAGAAATCTGTGATATATATTAAAGCACAAAGAGTAGTTTTATAAAACCAACTTGGCACCTTGTAATCCCAGCAGCTCATGAGGCTGAGGCAGGAGGATCGCAGGTTCAAAGCCAGCCTCAGCAATCCAGAGAGGCCTTAAGCAACTCAGTGAGACCCTGTCTCTAAGTAAAATACAAAACAGGGCTGGGATGTTGCTCAGTAGTTAAGTTCTGCTAAGTTTAAACCCTGGTATCAAAAAAATTAGAATAAAAAAACAGCTTTATTGAGATATAATTCTTATATGATGGTATTCATCCAGTTAAAATGTACAATTTGATGGAATGAGTATATTCACAGAGTTATGCAACAATCACCACAATCAATTTTAGAATATTTTCATCTCTTAAAAGGAAACCCTAGTCCCATTAGTGACTCCCAATGGGGTAGTTTTAAAAGTGGCAGACTGTATATTTCTTAAGCAATAGTTACCAATCTTTCTTCTGTTCCTGGACTTAACTATTCAGTCACTGTCTTCCAGCTGAGCTGTACCTGCTATCGTCTGATGGCAGTTATGCAGTTGTGTTTTCTTCCTTAGGGGGCACTAATCTGAACATGCACTTAGTAAATTTGATTTTGAATATCTTTTCCCTAGAGAATTATGGATAGGTCATTCTTAAGAAATGGTAAGAATCATTTTTTAGGATTTATAATTTAATTAGCACCTTCATATATGCTATTTAATTTATTCCCAAAGCAACAATTAAAAGTAAAAAAAAACCAATAGAAATGATGTATAATGTGCATATTCCATAGAAGGCAGTTCTGAGTGCTTCTCATATATGTATTAATCCATCTAAGCCTGCTGTGATCTGAATGTGTTCCCCAAAATTCACATGTTAAAACTTAATCAATAAGGTGATAGTATTGGGAGATGGAGCCTCAAGGAGGTGGCTAAACTTCAAGGGGTGGAGCCCTCCTGGATGGGATTATCACTTCATAAAAGGGGTTAAGGGGTCAAGCTTAATCCGCCCCCCCATCTCTTCCACTATGTGAGGATATGGAAAGAAAGCCCTCACCAGTCCCAGAATGCAGGTCTTGATCTTGAACTTTTCAACTTCCAGAACTGTAAGAAATCAATTTCTGTAGTTTATAAGTTATCTGGACTCAGGCAGTTTGTTGTAGCAGCACAAATGAAGTAAGACAAGTCCTCAATCATCAGATGAGACACATACCATTAAAATTTACCAGAAGTGCAAAGATGTTAAGTGACAACAAGCTTGAGGTCATAGAACCAGAAAAGGCTGAGTTGTGAGCACATACAGTTTGATTCTCATCTAAGTTCTAAGCATCATTCTAATTGCTTTCAGTGTTTTCATTTTAGAAGCAAGAACTGAGCCTTGGAGAGGTTACACATTATGAAAGGGACCTAGTTAAGACTTTAATATAAGTATTCAAAAAATTCAATGTAATAACCAGGATTGCCTCCACTGTGACCTACCCCAGTGTCTTGCTAGGTATAAAGAATTGCATTCCTGGGATAAGCCAAAAAAAAAAAAAAAAGAAAAAGAAGAAAGAAGAAGAAGAAGAAGAGGTAGAGGAAGAGAAAGGAGTAAGAAGAAACTATTCCCTGTTGAAACTTCCTGTCATCAAATATATTGTTATAATGACACACATAGAATACCAAAAAGAAAAAAAAAGCTATCAAAAATGTTACAAGTTTGGCTATCACTTGGTGGGTCAAACAATTTTTTCAAACCTCCAAGGTTAGTCTTCTCTTCTTTGCTCTTGCCTCCCCTTTGAAACCTCTCCCCATTTCTCTTGCTCAATGTGTCCTATTCACAAACAGAGAATGAAGCACATGGATTTAATAATGGCAGCAGTGATTCATGTTTACTTTCATCTAATCAGAAAGAGCAGTGGCAAGCCCAAGAACTCATTTTGGTTGTATATCATTTTAAAAGAGTTGACACACATGTCCTTTAGAGAGAAAATAATAAAATTTTAAAAAGCAGAGAGCCAGCTCAGTCCTGCCAGCTGCAGTGATTGGTTACACAGAAGAGACCCGTGGAATTCCGAAGCCATTTGGGTTGTTTTAAGTTTGCTGAAACAGCACCAACTGTGGTCTCTACCACTTTAAGTGGTTTAATGACTTTTGGATAAGCCTTCAGAGTTAAATGGTTAAATCACCAAATGCTCCATAAAATAATTATGCAAACAATTTTCTGGCTAATTATCTAGCATGAACAGAAGCACACAGCTGCTAAGATATATAATTGCTATTTCATCAGGGCTGACTATTGTATTTACATAATCCTTCACTGATCTTGGTGTGGTTTGGTGGGAGGGCACTAACTTACTATCTAATGAAAAGAAAAGTTAAAGGCACAGCTCTGGTCCCAGCTGCTAGATAACAGTTGTGACTTACTTTGATATAATTTTTAAAGAAATGGATTAGGATTGTTAAGTCCATGTACAATTTGTGCATTATATGTAAGACCTTGGACATGTGTATTTAGTTAGGAGAGTGATAAATATTTTTCACTCTAACAGTTTTATATAAGCAAGTGAACATATCATAATTGTGCAGTACAAATTGAACACCTTCAAGTAACCAGCATCCAGAACACGGATGCAGATATTGCCAGGATTCTAGAAGCCTCCCTTGTACTCCTTCCAGCTTCTACCCACTCTAAGGGTAGCTACTATCTTAACTGACATTAGTTGAGAGATTAATTTTACATGTTTTATATTAAATTTAAATGAAAGCATAGTGTGTGCTTTTTTATGTCCATGTCTGTGAGATTCGTTCATGTTCATTGTAGTATAGTATTCTATTGTGTGAACATACTACAATTTATTTATCAATTTACTGTGTGTAGATGTTTGGATAGTTTCTACATTGGTGGTTTTATGAAAAAAGCAACTGTGAACAGAGCTGTGTGTGTCTCTATGCACACATTTATTTTGGGTGAATATCCAGGAGTAGAATTTCTAGGTGGTGGGGTATGTAAATCTTTACCTATATTAGATACTGTCAAATATTTTCCAGAAAAGTTACACCAATTTGCACTTCTACTAGCAGTAAAAGAGGAAAGTTAAAATGAATGTTGAAAAATTCTAACTGTTGCATGCTAAATTTTTAAAGTCAGTGAAGAGTAAGAGAAGCATGAAGAAGAAGTCTAACGGAAAGGATTCCCACTAATTCCCACTAAAGGTAGCATCAGAGAAAGTAGCCTGATGGAGGCAGCAGAAATTTGAGTTCATTTAGTGGATAGGGGAAGCCTCTTGGAAGTTTATTACCTACTCTGTGGCACACAGTATGTGTCTGAGAGAATCACCCTGCTTTAGTCTCCCTTTTCTTCTCAATTCACATGCAGCACACCCATGGGCTACCTAGGTTTGACACCCCACTCTGGAGGGTTGGGGATGCACCCCTTCTTAACCTGTGCCGCCCTTGCTGGAAAGTACAAGTTCTTAACACTGGCTTCTGGCACCTCCAAGGTAGGCACACCATAGACTAAATGTGAGTTCCCTAAGACCCATTTGTTGAAATGCTAACTCTCATGGGATGATATTAGGAAGTAGGACCTTTGGGGGTAATTGAATCAAGAGAGATTAGAACCCTTCAGTAAAGAAGACCACAGAACTCCCTCACCCTTCCACCTTGTGAAGGCACAGTAAGAAAATGGCCATCCACAGACCAGGAAGCAGGCCCTCACTAGAACCCAACCACACTAGAGGCCGCTCTCATTCTTCCAGCCTCCAAAACTTCAAAAAGTAAATTGGTTTCCTGTCAGCCAACTGCTTAGCAGATGGCAGTTCAATATAGCAGCCTAAACTGACTAAGTCAAAGGGAAAATTGAGGATGGAGAGTGAAGATCTAGGCAAAGAGAAATCGGAGAGAACAGAATGAAGACCTGAGCTGATTCAAGCACCCTGAGTGTAACTTCAACAAACCACCCGAACTTCCACACAGCCTGGGCCCCCTCAGCTGCAAAAACTAAAAATGGCAGCAATGGTTTTAACTAGGTTTACTTGATAATTTAATGAATTAAAAGGACATAGGTGAAAATGCTTTGGAAACTTTAAAAAGCAAACACTGATCACCTTTTTGACAGGATATTATTCTTTTTGATTTTAATTTTTATTGGTTCATACAGTTATATTTAACATTAGGATTTATTTTGATATAATTATAAATGCATGAAATATAATTTGTTCCAATTAAGTCCCCAGTACTTCCCTTTGCCCTTGCCCCCTCCCTGTCCTCTACTCTACTGATCTTTCTATTTACTGACATTTAAGAAAAAAACAAAATCTGTGTATTATGGATATACACAATGGTGAGATTCACTGAGGAGTATTCATATGTGTTCTTTGGAAAGTTAGGTCAGATTCATCTCACTGTTTTCCCCCAGGATGTTATTCTTAATAGTCAAATGTCCCTTTAAACTAGAACTGAATCTCTAAATAGTGATATTTGTTCTAGTTTTCTATCCACATTATAACATGCGCATACACAGGTTGAGACATATTTCTTCTCAGTAACGTTCAAAGGAGTAACAGAAGGTCTGGAAACACGTTTACCCAGGATTCCCCAGGGTCACTGCTTCACCCACCAGACTTACACCCATTGATTTATTAATTTAGCAAACAATTATTGAAAAATTTTTGTTCATTTGGTTGTTTTAGAACAATTAAAGACAGAGATTCTTGACAGGATTCAAAGACAGACTTCAAAGGATTTCTGAACCTTCAGATCTTATTAGGAGGGGACAGGGGAATGACTTCTGCTATCAGATGCTCATGGGACTCTGTGAAACCCCCTCTACAAAAAAAAAGGAATGAAAAAAGAAAGAAAAGCTAAGAAGCACTGCTATAGAGATGTACAGAATAAAGCAACACGATCACTTTATTAAATGATACGTAGTTATCTACATAGGAAATTACAAATGAAATTGACAGCAATGATAGATGCCTATTAGCAAAAATAGATGACTAACAGAATAATATGTTCAAAATATGGAGAGAAAAATAAATAATATACCAAGCTCTATGATTCTTTGAGCAAAAGTAGAGGCATTTTCAGAGGAGCAATGGTTGAGAGAGTTTGTACCATTATGTCCTCACTGAGAGGACTCATTGTGGACATATTTCAAGAAATGGGCATTTTAACACCTAAATAAGAAGTCGGTACAAGAAGGAATGATGAGCAGAGATATTTGTGACTATGTTTGCAATGCTAAGAAGCATTAGGTATTGTTCAAACAACAACACAAAAAAATGTTGGAGGGCAACAACAGTGGGACAGAGTGAGGTCAGAGTCCAGAAACATTGTGCTGTTTAGGAGGAAGATAGAGACCAGTTCACTCAGACATTAAGCAAGTATGTTTTTGTTTTTTAACAAAACTCTTCAAGTAACTCTCGAAGAATAAGGGAAAAATAAAAGTACATGAGGAAAAAACAAGATTAAGCAATGCTAGATTCATTTGAAGCAAAAAGGAGAAAACATAAAGGCTTAAAACTAAATAGAATAAAACAAGTGTAGTAGAAAAAGTCTAGATACAGTAGTAATCTCAGTAAATGTACACGGATTAAACCAATTCGTTCAAAGGTAAAGATCTTTAGATCATTTTTAGAAAACCAAATCCATCTACATGCTGTTTATAAGAGCTATTCCTAAAGCTTGATAGTGCTTAAAACCTGAAAGATGGGGAAAAGGCAAAACTGGTCAAAACTGACCACAGAAGAAATAATATGAAGGCAAATCATCATCCTCTTCACCACCACCACCATCATCATCATCATCTGGAATTAAGAAGGTCATGATTTAATGAACAAAGACCAATCCTCGGAGAAGCAATAAAAGTGCTAAATATGTATGTTACTAGCAAAACAGTCACTATTCACTTATTGAATAAATTTGACTATTCCACCTTTCGCAAGCTTCTTTCACAAGCTAATCAAGTAATAAATATTGAAAAAGATTTAGATGTTTTGAATACCATAATTAACAAGCCAGATAAAGGGGACCATAGGAAACTTGTGTTCCATTCCTTCTAAGCAACCATCAGAAACTCTGACCATATAGCAAACCACAATAGAAGTCTGAAGAAACACCCGATAATTGATAACACAGAACATTTTCTCTTTCTACAATCATTACTAGACATTGACAACAACAAAAAAAATGCCAGAAAAACTCCATATGTTTGGAAACTAAAATAACTTTACTAATATTAATAAATCATAGGGTAAATAATAATGGAAACTGAAATATTTAGAATTGAATGGCCATAAAGCACTGCCTATAAAAACTTGCAGCATGGTCTTATACTTGCATTTATTAAAACAACATGGTAACTGCAATGATCAAGGTTATTGTGGAGAAGAAAGGGACCAGAGGAAGTTTACACAGGAGGGAGATATGAGCTGAGAATTAAAGCTCAGTGGTGGAGTGCTTGTCTAGCATGCATAAGGGCCTGGGTTTGATTCCTAGGCCCCAAACAAACAAACAAACAAAAAATAGTGTCTGCTGATGAAAGATAGGAAAGTCAAGGTAGCAAGAAAAAAATCTAGAAAAATCCAGTGGTAAATTATTACAGGTTATTCCAATGTTTCAGAGCATCCACAACAATTGGAAGGTCTTATTATTTTAAAGCAAGAAGAAAACCAGTTATCCTAGTCACATCCGGACTTCTCCCAGGCCACATGGAAAGTATATTACAGATTAGGTCATAACTCTACCATAATTGCTAGCACTTTAGCTTTTCCTTTTTTTTTGACAGTGCTGCTAAATATCTACTCTTATGCAGAATTATTATGCATTTTTAAAATTAAAACTTACATTAATCTTTTAAAATATCAATCAAGATGTACAAGACTCCTTCCCCAAAACAAATTTCAGTTTTTCTTGGCAATATGACAAGGAACAGGCATTTATATTTCATTAGTTTGCTAAATATTATTTTCTTTTCACTTCAATTCAACTGAAGGGTGTCAGGTATTACTTATGGTTCACATTTTCAGATATAATATAGAACATCGAGAAATGACTATAAAAAATGACTGACACCAGCCCTCTCATTTTATAAATAAGAAAACCAAGCCATGGAGCTCTTTAGGGGCTTGCTCAATGTCACACATCTAGTAGATGAAGAGCCTGAATTGCCACTCAGGCCTCAAGATTTAGAGATTATTTTACACCACCCAAGATCTAAACAAAATACCCATTTCTTTTCCTGCCTTGATCATTCATGAGTTCTTGAAATGGGCTAGCTGTTATGTCTGCAAAGTTATTCCAACACAGCATATTACGGGTCCATATCCCATCCCTACATTTGAGAATGAATGAAATCACGAGACAAGTCCCCTGATTCTTGTAGGTAGTGGGGTCATTCCCCTTGGACCATTTCTTCTGGATCAATAGTATGAGAAAAAGCCAGTTGAGGATTAGGGGGAAAGAAACTGAAATTCCATATTTTCTAACATACATGAAAATAAGTTTTATATATATATATATATATATATATATATATATATATATATATATATATATAAAACTATATATATATATAAAACTATATATATATAAAACTATATATATATATAAAACTATATATATATATATATATATTTTACTGAGGCACAGATAAAGCCTGACAAATAACCACTGAATTATTTTACCTTGAAAGAAAAGACCCAAAGGACTGAAGGAACTATGCGAAAATCTGAACCCGTCATTACAATAGCAATTCACTTCTCTACCTAATAGATGTAATCCACCACCAAAAGACAGAACTACTTGGCAAACACAACCTGGGTGAGAAGGGTATTCAACAAGGTTTATTTTCAATAGTGTTTTTGAAAGAAACCACAGGAAATCAGCTGATTGATTCTTTCAGAGCCTTCTTTTCTCTTTTTACCCATTCAGTCTTCTTTATTGGAAAAGGTCCGTGGCTCTGGGGAACTTTGTCATGGTTTTCTGATACCAATTCCATGAGGAAATGGGTAGAAAATGACTGAGAAACTTCAGAGCCAGAAAAGTGGTTGACTTTTCCCTAAGTCAACAGCAAATCAGACAGTGAAGATGGAAAAAGTGGGCTGGATACAAAAGAATGGTTATAACTCTTGGAAAACACTGTGAACCCATTATGACAGGATGTGTGTGGATGAGTTATTGTGCAAACTAGTTGAGATTACCTAAATGAGCAGGAGATATTCATTAACATGTTCGTGACCTTATGATAATTTGCCAAGGGTGCATCTTAGTCCATTTTGTGTTGCTATAACAAAATACCTGAAGCTGTGTACTTCATAGTGAAAACAGTTTTATCTGCCTTATGATTCTGGTGGCTGGAAAGTCCAAAGAACATGGTGCTAGCATGTGGCAAGGTCCCTAGGGCTGTGTCACAACATAGAAGAGAAGTAGAAAGGGGAAAGGAAAGGGGTGCATGCAGAAGGTGCCAACACTTGGGGGTGGATTCACTTTATAATGACTCACTCTCAAGAACTAACCTGGTCCTGTGAAGATTGTATTAACCCTTGTCAGAGTGGTATCCCTGTGACACAATCTCCTTTCACTAGGCTCCACATCAGATCCACCACATCTCAATATCATTATATTGGGAACAAAGCTTCTAGCACAGGAGCCTTTGGAGAGCACACTCCACCACAGCAGGCTCACTTCCAAAATTAAATCAGTTTACTTTTCCCTTCCTAGCCAATAAAGTGGATTTTAGAGTGGGGAGGACATTGTTAATTTTTTAAAAAATCACCTTTTCCTAATAATTTTCAAAATGCTTTCACATCCATCCTTTAATTTCACCCTCTAGAAAACCTTGTGAAGTATTCTCTGCATTTTACAGATAAACAAGATTTGAAGGTGACCTGCCAGTGTATCTTAGATCATAGCCTAGAATCCCCCATACCAAGACAGCCCACCTCAGTCCCATGGTGCCTGAACCAAAGTCCCCACCCAGAACACCGTGGCTATCTCCAGATGACACTCTAGAATTCCGACTTATAATATTATTCTGCCAGTCACAGAATAGCTGAGGGGCTCAGTGGCATATGCCACACCAACTCTCCTCCCTGCTTTATGTTTACTCTGTAATATCTTGGAATAGATTGAAGGAAGCAGTATTGCTTTAGCCACTCAGACTGCAGCTTCAGAAGAGATTCTTTACTCCATCGGGCACAGCTTCAGCCTGAAGACAGAAATCTGTTAGCTGCCACCATGCTGTCTTTTTTCCACAGTCAGGAAGATAGGTCACTTACTATCTTCCATGGAGTTGTGCAAGACTTAGGCTAACTATTCATTCCACTCTGTCTTTTATGGTGGGATGAAATAAAATTGTAAGCTCATGATACAAAAGTACTATATACTGAAAAGAAGCTATTGTGCCCAAGGATAGTTACAGAGGGTTTGTTGGAACTGCATTTCAGACACACCCTCTGAGTTTTCTGTACAAGGTATTTCCTTGACAATAAAAAGAGAACATGATTAAAGTGATAAACTGTAATTGGATCAGCTGTTTATAGCCCAAAATAATTGATTCTCAAGTTACAGGGAGTTGGGAGCAATTTCACCCACCATTGGGTGGTAATGTCTGAAACAAGGGTAGGCAATGGTTCCTGGAAGAAGACATTGTAAAGGAATCAGGACAAGTGACATCAAAACTGCACACTAGAGTCACGATTCCTGCAAAACAGAACAGTTTTCATTGGAATGATGCTCCTGACAATCAAAATTATAAATTCTGGATGAAATGTAAAAAATAACTTGAAGGCATGAAGCGCAACCAGAGCCCTGTAGAAATAGGGGAGCATGAAGGAAGGGAGCCTGTTCCCTGTGGGAAGTCTCAGGCTTTGTGCTGCATAGGGTACTAGAAGTCAAACAAAAACCCCACCATCTTCTTGGACTGAAGGAACAGAGAAGCAAGGATGGAACAGAAAAAAAAAATAGCTGGAAAATGAGGGATGGGGTCCCAGAAAGGAGGAAGCCCTTGTAGGGGCCGAGAACTAAATTCTGTATATTAACTCCTTTCAAATCCTTAACTATTTTTAAAATAAATTTCATTGTGTGTATTTGATATTAATAACATACAGGATACACGTCGATAGTAAAATGATCACAATAGTAAAGCAGATTAACGTTTTTCAGTGACAAGAGAAGCTAAAATCTACTTATTTAACAAAAATCTCTAGTACCGTACAATTTTATTTAGTTCTGTTTTACATGAGATCTCTAAATATGCTCATCCTATATAACTGCTATTTTTTACCCTTTAATCTACATCTCTTCAGTTCTTCTCCCACCCCACTTGTGGGATAATTCTGTGTATTTGAGCTTATTTTTAAAATAATTCCACATATAATGGAGATCATGCAATAGTTTTCTTTTAGAGAGAATATTTCTCTCTAAAGAAAAATATTGCTTAATTGACTTCTGAGAAGTAAATGCATGAGTAGGATTCCAAAGATCCCAAGGGGAAAATAACATCTAGGAGGCTGAAACAGCTAAGGAAAGATTTCAGCCGCTGGAACCACATGGAAAATAGAGCTAGAAGTTTGAACCTTTGACAAGTTAGAAAAGTTTAGTAAACACTTTGGACTTCCCACTAAAACACCAGAGTCCTTAAGAAGAAAGTCCATATAACAGCTAATAAGTTTACCCTGGAATTGATGGAAAATGAAAATTGATTTTGTTTAACATAAAATCAAGCCTATAGAAGTTAATGACTTCTTAGTAGTTTGATTGTTTGCTTGAGAAAAATTTGACAGTCTTCAGGATAAAATAAGAGATTACAGTCTTACTGAGTTTCCATAGTGTATCATTTATAGTCCAGTATATAATTAAAAATTACTAGATATGGAAAATTTTTTTAAAACTCTGATACACAAAGAATAATCAATCAATAGAAATAGTCTGACTTAGATGTTGGAATCAACAGACAAGGACTTTATAATAACATATATTTAAGTTAAAGAGGCTATAGGAAAATACATAATCTTAATATATAATTTGTATATATTCATATGTATATGTGTCAGGAGTATGTCAAGAGAAGCTTAAGACTGAAAAATAAAAAAAAATAGAAAAATACACTATCTAAAACTTTAGAAACTACTAAATGGGATTAATTGTATATTGAGAAATATATATATATATATATGTGTGTGTGTGTGTGTGTATAGAGAGAGTTATGTATACCAGTTGACTTGAAGGTAGAGCAATAGAAATAAAGGGGGAGGAAATAAGATTTATTTTATAAGATTTTTTTCCTGTTTTTTTAAAATTTTATTTTTACCTTTTAAACATTTTTGTTCAAAACTAAGACACAAATGCACACATTAGCCTACATTGTTCATCCTACATATCTGCTAGGTGTGAAGTGGTTTACCAAAGGATAGGAGAAAAAGAATAGAAAAAAATCATTTTTAATTAATGGCTCAATATTTCTAAAAATGATTTAATAAAAAGCCCACAGCTAATAGATTAAGGATGTTGGCTAAACCCCAGAAGGATAAACATTAATGTAAACAAATCTAGACACATTATAGACAAATGGAGAAAAAAAAATGACAATAAGTTAAAAGAATCTTAACAGAGAGAAAATAGACACATTAAACACAAGGGGCATTGGTTAGAATAACAGATAACTTCAAAACCAATGAAAACCAGAAGACAATTGAAAGACATCTTTTAAAAACTCATCACCTAAAACTTAATATCAAGTGAAGTACTTTTAAAATTAAAGTAACACTAAAAACATTTTCAGAGAGATAAAATATGAAATATTTGTACGAACAGCACCAAATATAAAAATGCTAAAGACTCTAAAATTTATTTTCCTTTTTAAAACTTAAAAAATGCTAAACATTATTCAAAGGGGAAATGATATCAGTTGGAAATTCAGATGTACAGAAAGGAAGGAGAAGCACTAGAAATAGTAAATATAGTCACTCATCACTTCACAGTGGAGATGGGGGGTCTGAGAAATATGTCATCAGGTGATGTTGTTATTGCACAGACATCATAGAGTATACTTACACAAGCTTGGATGCTCTACCTATTGCTGCTAGGCTATGAACTCACATAGCATGTCATTGTACTAAATAATTGTAAGCAATTATAATACAAGGGTAATTACGTGTGCATCTAATCAGCTAAATATAAACGTTATAGAAAAGCACTGAAGATAAAAACTGATACACTTCTCCGGGCACTTACCATGAATGGAGCTGGCAGGAATGGCAGTTGCTCCCAGCGAGAGTGGCTGAATGGTGAACAAATGGGAAGGCCCAGGACTGTGCTCTGCTGTAGACTTTATGAACCCTGCACACTCAGGCTACATGAAGTTTAGAAAAATATTTTTCTTTCTTCAATCATAAGTTAACATTAACCAACTAGAACTTTTTTGCTCTATAAACATTTTGATTTTTCTAACATTTTGACTCTTTTGTCATAATATTTAGTTTTAAAACACAAGCACACTTACAGCTCTTCAAAAATATTTTCTTTTTTATACCCTTATTCTATAAGATTTTTTTAAAATTATTTTTACCTTTTAAACCTTTTTGTTCAAATCTACGACACAAATGCACATATTAGTCTAGGTCCACAGAAAGCCAGGTCATAAATATCATGTCTGCATCTCCACATCTTATTTCACTGGAAGATTGTCAGGGTAAATAATAAGCACCCACGTGTCATCTCCTGTAATAATGCCTTATTTTGGAATCTCTCCTGAAGGACCTGCCTGGGCTATATTACAGTTCAAGTTTTTATATAAGTAGGAGTATATTCTAAGTAATGATAAAAGGTATATTTAGTAAATACACAAACCAATAACACAGTCATTTATTCACTATCAAGCACAAAGTGTACATAATTGCATATGCTATACTCTCTCAGGACTGGCAGCCCTAGAGGTTTGTTGACACAAGCATCATCGCGAACACGAGAAATACACTGCTCGACGATATTACGATGACTATATGTCACAAGTTGATAGGAATTTTGCTGTTCCATTAAAATCCGACGAAGTCTGTCATTATCAAAACCATTACGTAGTACATGACTGTATGCAGGTAATTATAAAATATTATTTTCCTTTAAAAAATCCCTATAAGTTAATTGATAGTTAAAACAACAGTTTACTGTGTAGGGTTTTCACATATATAGCAGTAAAATAAATGATAGTAATAATACAAAGAAAGGGCCAGAGTACATATGGAAGTGTACAGTGATAAGGTATTTATTGTTCATGAAGTAGTACAGTATTAACTGACAATAGATGGTGATAGATTAAGCATGTATATTGTTAATTCCTAGGAAAAGATATAAAGAAGTGTAGATAAAAAAGCAAATGAAGAAGAATGTTATGGTTTAGATATGAGGCATCCCCAAAAATCTCACATGTGAGACAAAACAAGAACATTCAGAGGTGGAATGATAGGGTTATGAGAGCCCTTACTAATCAGTGCATTCATCCTCTTGACTGGATTAACTCGGTGGTAACTTTAGGCAGGTAGAGTGTGGCTGGAGGAGGTGGATTACTGGGCTGGGGTTGTGCCTTTGGGGCTTATATTTTTCCTTGTTGGGAGGAACTCTCTCTCCTTCTCTGCTTCCTGGTTCCATGTCCTGAGCTGCTTTCCTCTGTCACACACTACCATCCTAAGTTCTTCTGCCTCAGCTCAGGCCCCAAGGAATGCAGTTGGTTATCTATGAACTGAAACCTCTGAAGCTATAAGCCCCAAATAAACTCTTTCTCCTCTAAAATTGTTCTTGTCAGGTCTCTTGGTCCCAGCACCACAAAAAGACTGATTAAAGCACAGACTAAATAAAAAATGAAAAATTACAAAACTACAAAAAAAAATCAGAAAAGGAGAGGCAAGAGTAGAGATGACTAAAAAAAATAGAAAGGAGGTAGACTTAAATCCCACCATACAATAATTAGATGAAATGTGAGTAAAGTAAACCCTCCAACTTATGTATACAGGGAAAACAACAATAACAACAATCAAGACCCACTTTATTCTGTTTACAGGAAAGGTATTTTAAATATTTCAACACAGGTTGAAAGTTAAAGAACAGAAAAGGATATACCATGCACACACTAAATATAAATAAGAAAGCTAGGATAACTACGTTATGTCAGACAAAGATGACTTCAATAACAATAAAAGGAACCAATTCATTCAGAGATCTAACAATATTACATTTGTATGCATTTACAAATTAAACTATATATAAAATTGAGTAGATAGTCAAGGTTGTCCAGTTTTGTTTTGTTTTGGTTTGGTTTGGTTTTTGTGGGGGAAACTCCTATCCACTCTGCTGCTGTTGTGTACCTAGGAATGCTGAGGATGGAGATGGATTAAGTGATATTTGTGAGGTGCATAATTGCACATGCAAAATCACTAAATGATGTTTCCTCTTGCCATGAAACAATATTTGGATTTCAGGAGGTGATTCTTTGTTTCTTCTTTAACTTAAAAATCTAAAGTATTGTTGTTTTATCTAAATAATCCCAAATTTAGGGATCTTCTCTAAACAAGTGTCATGACTTTGAAAAAGTTGGGTCAATAGCCCAATATAGTCTATATCATGGCCATGATATTCCCTGAGGAAAGTCTTCACTTATGTGTTTCTTTCTGAGTGTTAAACTACAGTTGGCCCACAAATTGCTGAAATCCTGGCAATAAAGTGGAGATATCTATCAGAATGCAATCTTGATATTCTCTGGTGATAACAAGTACACACATGACAACATATTGAGACACCCCACTATTAAACATTGCCCAAAGTTTGTGCTCCAAGGTTTCATTTACCATGGAGTTGTTTGGAACACAGAGTTAATTACAAATTATAAGACGACTCTCATACTTACACAACACAATGAATGATTAAGGAAACTTTTAGGAATAGAAGAGGGGTGGGAGGGAAAGGGAGGGGACAGGGGATTGGCAAGGATGGTGGAATATGATGGACATCACTATACCAAATACATGTATGAAGACTTGAATTGGGTGTCAATATACTTTATATACAAACAGAGATATGAAAATTTGTGGTATATATGTGTATTAAGAATTGTAATGAAAAAAACAAAGTACATGTATAAAAGCATGAATTGGCATGAGCATACTTTATATACAGAGATATGAAAAATTGTGCTCTATATGTGTAATAAGTATTGTAATGTATTCCACTGCGGTCGTATACTTAAAAAAATAAAATCAATAAAATATTAAAACAAAAAAAGAAAAGAAGAATTAGAGATTCTTTGACAGATTTAATGCAATCTGCATCAAAATGCCAATGGCATTCCTTATAGAACTAGAAAAAAATAATCCTAAAATTCATATGGAAGCACAAAAGACCACAAAGTGCCAAAGCAATTGGGAGCAAAAAGAACAATGCTAGAGGAATCACAATGCCAAATTTCAAAATATATTAGAGAGTCATTGTAATAAAAACAGCATGGCACTGGCATAAAAATAGACATGCAGACCCATGGAATAGAATAGAAGACCCAGAAATAAACCCAGACATCTACATTATCTAATTCAAAACATACTTTGGAGAAAAAATAGTCTCTTCAGCAAATGGTGCTAAGAAAACCAGATTTGCAGCTATCAAAGATTGAAACTAGATCCCTATCTCTCACCCTATATAAAGATTAACTCAAAGTAGACCAAAGGTCTTCATGTGAGACCTGGAACTTTGAAGCTACTAGAGGAAAACATAGAGGAAAGACTTAAAGATATGGTATAGGCAAAAATTTCCTGAACAGGACTCAAATAGCTCAGGAAACAATAGTAAGAACTGACAAATGGGATTACATGAAATTAAAACCTTGTGCACAGCAAAGAAAACAATTGACAGAATGGAGAGACCACCTACAGAATGGGAGAAAATTTTTGCAACTATTCATCTGACAAGAACTAATGTCAAGAATATATAAACAATTCGAAAAATTTAGTACCAAAAGAACAAGTAGTCCAAATAATAAACAAGCCAATGATATAAACAGATACTTCTCCAAAGAAGTGAAAATGGCCAATGCATATAAAAACAAATGCTCAACATCTTGAGCCATCAGAGAAATGCAATTCCAAACTCCATTGACATGTCACCTCACCCCATTCAGAATAACTGTAATCAAGCAAACAAAAAATCAACAAATGCTCATGAGAATGTGAAAGAAAAGAATTCTTATACATTGTATATGGGAATGTGAGTTAGTATAGCCATTTATGGAAAACAGTATGGAGGTTCCTCAGAAAAAGCTAAAAGTATAACTACCATATGATCCAGATATACAACTCCTAGGTACATATATATATATATATATCTGAAGGAATCAGTCAGCATACTATAAGGATAACTGCATGTGCATGTTTATTGCAGCACTATTCACAATAGCCAAGTTCTGGAATCAGCCCATATGCTCACCAACAGAAGAAGAGCATCATTTAGCCATAAGAAAGAACAAAACCATGGCATTTGCAAGAAAATGGATGGACCTGGATATCATCAAGTTAGGAATAATAAGCAAGACTTAGAAAGACATTTTTTCTCACATGTGGAATCTGGGGTAAAAATGATGACACAAAAGTAGAAGGGAACTATTAGGTAACAGATCCAGGGAGACAAGGGTAAGAGAAAATAATAGAGAAGATAGATATAATCAATGTACATTATATGAGTTGTTGAAATTATCACAATGAACCCCATTATTTTGTACATTAATATGCATTAATGATTATAATAAATATATAAAAAATCATTGTAAGAATAATTATTTTTTATGTGCTAATAATTTTTAAATTGTAACTTCTTGTGCATGTCCATGTGTTCTCTCAACTTCACATATTCAGATGTTATACATAAATATACTAATTCTCAAGCAATTAATTAGTGATTTTCAAGACACATACACATTCCATGAACATTCAAATTATGAGTCTATTTTTTTAAAGGGAGAATTTGGGTTTGATTAGGTAATATTCCATTTTAATTGAGAATGTACACCTCAGTCTTACTAAGTTTCTGTGTTTTCACTGGAATTTGGGACAAAGACCCAGGTGACCCCATTCCAAACACCATACTCTTCCCTTCATCAGATCATCAAGTAAAAGGAACTAGGATAAAAAGGAGGGTGTTTTTGTCTGCCTGTTGCATGAGGCCACTGGAACAACAGTTCTGAGTGGAGTCCAAGCCTGTGGGTATCTTAAATATTTCTTTCATTTTGGAATTAATGTTCTTTATAGGAAAAAAATGCTGAAATCATTTGAGCAATTTCATGTCAAGAAAATGTGGTATGTTTACAGAATGGAGCATCATTCAGCCATAAGGAAGAACAAAGTTCTAATTATAGGTCTAAACAAAGACAAAGGTCTATAGGTCTAAATTATAGAGAGCTAAAAATTAAAACAACCACTCAATTTAACAAGTAGAGAGTTTTTGTTTGGAATGATGAAAAAGTTCTGAAGATGAATGGTGGTGATGGCCATGTAACACATTTTAAGAATGATTCTTGAAAAATAAATAAATAAATAAATCCTTGTCGATCACTTCAATTAGCAATTTCTATATTTGCAAACATACAATTCACCAGCAAATGTTGTTGAAGTGCAGATTCTGGGGTCCCTTTAACAGAGATTAAGATTTGTGGTTGAAATTAGGACTTGTTATGGTTTGGATGTGAGGTGTCCCCCAAAAGCTCACATGTGGGACAATGCAAGAAGATTCAGAGGAGAAATGACTAGGTTGTAATAGTCTTAACCCAATCAGTGAATTGATTCCCTGATAGAGATTAACTGAGTGGTAACTAAAGTGGTAGAGTGTGGCTGGAGGAATGGGAATTGGGGGCGTGGCTTTGGGGTATATATTTGTATTTGGCAAGTACAGATGTCTCTCTCTGTTTCCTAATCATCATGTGAGCTGCTTCCCTCTGCCACACTCTTCCTCTATGGTGTTCTGCCTCATCTCTATCTAGCCCTAAGGAATGGAGCCTGCTCTCTGTGGATTGAGACCTTTGAAACTATGAGCCCTAAATAAAATTCTCCTTCTCTATGATTGTTCTGGTTGGGTCCTTTAGTTATAGCAGCAAATAAAAAAGCTGTCTAAAACATGACCCAAGAATGAAAATTTTAAAAGTCTTTCTACAATTATCATTCTGGTAGATGTCAGATAACACTCTTGAAAAACACCGATCTCAATGACAGGGAACTTGCAGCATCCCCTTGAACCATCTTTGAACTTGACCCCTCTCTCAGCAGCCCACTGCATTTTAGAAGGTTTTCTCTCATACTGAGCCAAGACTGCCTCTGCCTCTGTTCAGGTTCTTCCTTATGAAACCACACCGAATAAGTCAATAATCTCTTCTACTATGTCAGCTCTTTGCATTTTTCAATGTACTTTTTGGTATCCTATATAAACCCTCTTATTTTCCAGGCTAACCAGTCCCAGATACTTTGATGTTTTCTCAAAACCTGTGACATTTCATCACATCACCTACCTTTGTGTTTTATGTATATTAAAATGCAATATCAGAGCTGAAAAACATATTTCATAATGATAAAGTACAATGATGGTCCTTGGCCCTCCCTAGTTTGCCTTTACAATTTTTAAAAATCTTTAACAGATAGTATAAGTCCACAACTTTGTCCTCTATAAAACGTTTTAGCTATTCTAGACCCTTACTATTTCATATAAATTTATAATCATAATAAACTATATTATAATTTTTCATTACAATAAGTTATAAAATAAATTTATTCTTAAGTTGTGCAAAAAATTCATTGAGATTTAAATTTGTATGGCATTAAGTCTATACCTCAATTTAGGTAAAGTTAATATTTTAACAATATTGATTCTTGCAATGAATGAACATAGACTCTTTCTCCACTTAATTAGGTTTTCTTAATTCTGTCATGTGTTATGTTTTGTGAGGCTTATATTTATTTAATATTTTGATGTTACTGAAAATGTTAAAAGCAAAATTCCAATTATTTGTTGCCGGTATATTAAAATACAATTAACTTTTTCTATAAGGAGAAAAATGGCATGTCACGTTTTTTTGTTGGCTTTTTTGACACTGTGACCCAAATACCTGACAAAAACACTTTAGAGGAGGAAAAGTTTATTTTGGCTCACGGTTTCAGAGATTCTGTCCATGGTCAGCTGACTCTTTAGCTATGTGACCAGGACGATGCAGAACATCATGGCTGAAGGGCATGGCAGGGGAAAGCGGTTCAGTTAATCATAGTTAGGAAGCAAAGAGAGAGCTCCACTCATCTGAGGCAAAATGATCTAATCTTTTCACCTCTGAAAATTCTTACATTGTCCAACTCATAAGCTTTTGGGGGTACTCCTCACATCTAAACTATAACATGTATTTTACACTTTCTTGGACATACGTTTCTCTCTGGTTCACTTTTTTTTTCATTTTTTCTTTTGTACAATCTTTAATTTTTTTTAAAAATATATCATTCTTAGTTAGAGAGCCATGTTCCAAACCCTGACCTGGCAGTTTATTTTACCTGGAATTCTTACAACCACACTAGGCAGCAGTAGTGTCAATTGCTATGTCTCTATCTCCTAAGTTTTGGGAGGAATGGAATTAGTCTAATCTAATTTTAGCCCTTAAATTTATCCCTTTTATTAAAGTATACATCAAAGAGATCATAATCTCTTTCTATATTGATCTGAGATATAAGACTAATAGAAGAATATGTAAATAGGGATATATCAAATAATAATTATAAATAGAATAATTATAACAAGTCATTGGAAACTAAAATATCTCTACCTTTGATACATCTACAAAATTTCTAATCATCAAAGAGTAACAGGTTCTGATCTCTGTGGGTCTGGATGGGCAGCCACAGACACACTCAATTCTTTCAGCCCCTTTACTCTCACAAATCAGATGTTAAAAACATCCTTCTGTACTCACAAACCAACTAAAGGAAGTTGAAGGTTTGGGGATGTCTTGGTCTCCTATTTTGTTGGTCTATTTTGACTGCAAACAACAGACTTGCTTTCTACATCCTTTTATTACAACAGAAAAATCTCACAGATCCAGAAGCAGAGGCTCATGCTTATAATTCCAGTGACTTGGGAAGCTGAGGCAGGAGGATTACAAGTTTGAGGCCAACCTCAGCCACTTAGAAAGCCACTTGTCCCCCACCCGCCCCCAAAAAATTAAAAAGACTGGGGATATAGCTTAAAGTATCCCTGGGTTCAATCCCCAGTACCAAAAAAGAAAAAATCCTATATAACATAAAACATCCATTTTCCTTATACTTTTATATTTTTAAAAATGCCTTAAGAAGAACAAGTTTGTCCTCTAAAAATACCATTATCAGACCAAGAGAGTTTTTTTTTAATTAGAGTTTCCACCACTGTTTGGTTTATTTTGTTTATTTGTTTGTTTATTTTGACTTATTTCCCTTTTGGCAGACAGTTTTATGAATTTTAACACATATGAAGATTTTTTATTTTATGTAATCAGCACTATAAACAGCATACAGAATAGTTTACCACACCCCAAAACTCCCTCATGCTAGCCCTTTATAGTCACAACTTCTCCCACCTCTATTCCTAGACAGTCATTAGTCAGTTCTCCATATCTATAATTTATCTCTTCAAGAATTTCATATAAATGAAATCATAGAATATGTGACATTTTGAGATGGCTTCCCTTACTCTGCACAATATCTTTCAAATTTATCCAAAATGTTGTATGTATTGATAGTCTATTCCTTATTATTGCTGAGTAGTATTCCATGATATGGATATACCACAATTTGTTTAACTATTTACCTGTTGAAGAACAGGCTATTTGGCTGAAGCTGTTATGAGTTTTCATATCTAGATTTCCATGTAAATATAAGTTTTTCTTTTCTCAGGAGTAAGAGTAAGCTAGTAACCAGTAAGCTAGTTAACTAGTAAACTAGTTAAGTTATCTTCTCCCTAGGACCCTCTCCTCAACCAGTCCACAGTTCCACCCCAGGAAAAGCCTGCCTCAGCTCCTGACCTGATCACCATGGTCTGAGTGAGTGTGCACCTGCTGGACTTAAAGCCTAAGCCTGAGATTTTAGATCTGGGACTTGAGCTTTGCATGCGGAGGGAATGTCTGTCATGAGCATGTCATGATTAAGAGTGTTTGCAGTGCTTAGAATTAAGATATAAACTAGAACTATTAACCATATGTTAACTTTATAAGAAATGGCCAAGAGTGGTTGTATGATTTTGCATTGCCACTAGCAAGGTATGAGAGTTCCAGTTGTTCTGAATTCTTGTCTATATTTGGCATTGTCAGTATTTTTCTTTCAGTCATTCTACTCGTTGTGTAGCAGTGTCGAATCGTGGTTTTAATTTGCATTTCCCTACTGACTAGTAACCTTTCTTTTTTTTCCATGTGCTTATTTGCCATCCTTATATCTTCTTGGGTGAAGTGTCCAAGTCCTTTATCCATTTTTAAATTTTTTTTGTGGTTATCTTTTCATTGAGTTTTGAGAGTTATTTATTATTCTTAATACAAGTTGTTCATCAGATATTGTGAGGATGGCCTTAGT
This sequence comes from Callospermophilus lateralis, assembly GCF_048772815.1. Lineage (NCBI taxonomy): Eukaryota > Metazoa > Chordata > Mammalia > Rodentia > Sciuridae > Callospermophilus > Callospermophilus lateralis. Next base: position 11,319,810 of record NW_027514398.1, read on the forward strand.
TAGGCCTTAGCCTAAGAAACTCCATTTTAAAACTCCACCTTGAAACCTACAGTCTCACCAGGCATGCCTACAATGTGGTCTTTGGGTGTAACCTGATATAAACAAGTCACTTCTCACCAACCTGACAAACTTAGAATGAAGTCTCTGTCATGTTGCTCTCACCCTGATAAGGTTGAGAGGGAAGAAAATCAGGGTGGGGACCACCAGACCAGATGTTTTAACCTCAGGGGAAATGATGTCACTGAGAAATCCAGTAGCAGCAGATAGGGATTGAAACGGTGATCAGAAATCTCGAAATTTAGTATGAATGATGGAGCAAATGGCCAGACATTCAGCCAGGCGACACTGATGCCCTTATGCCAGAGAGTCTGATGAGGACCTGGACTGACATCCCAACTCTTCTCATCCTCTGCATCTTCCTCACCACTCTCAAACTCGACAGCCACATCTTGACCCTGGTGAGGACTGCAACATCTCCCTATGACCTTCTCCTCAACCAGCAGTCATCTCCACCCCAGGAGAAGCCTGCCTCAGCTCCTGACCTGATCACCGAGGTCTGAGTGAGGAGTGAGTGTGCATCTGCTGGACTTAGAGCCTAAAGCTTGAGACTTTAGATCTGGAACTTGAGCTTAACATACAGAGGGAATGTCTGTCATGAGCCTGTCATGTGTTTGCAGTGCTTAGAATTAATCTAAATTGTTTGCTGTGGATTGATTATGTATATTTCAGTGCCTGGCATTAAGGATTGTCATTTTCTTAATTAAAAACCTATAGAGCGAAACTGTATTGAGTGATTTGAGTGAATGAAACATTGGAAGGGCAGAAGCAAGTGGATATTCTTTATTTCTTGCCCTCGACTGCATAAGTCGCACCTTTTGTCCATCAAGACAGATATACAATTTGTATATATTTTCTCCTACCATGTAATTTTCATTCTCTTGACATTGCCTTTGAAAGAACAAAAGTTTTTAATTTTGGTGAACACTGATTTATTAAATTTTTATTTTGTGGATGGTATTTTTGGTGTAATTTCTAAGAACTCATTATCTAATCATAGGTCATGAATATTTTCTTTTTAAAGTTTTATGTTTCACATTTAGATTAGGCTCCATTTTTAGTCAGTCTCTGCAAAGGTGTTCGGTTGAGGTCAAGTTTGTGCTTTTACATATGAAAGACCAATCACCCCAGCACCATTTTCTGAAAAGGCCATTCTTTTCCTATTGAATTGCTTTTGCCAGTTGCCTTCCTCAGTGATCATATTTGTAATGAGTTTATTTCTGAACTCCATTTCATGTGCTCCATTTCATCCCAATCCATGTATCCCTTTCTTTATTAACTCCATCCTGTCTTGATTACTACAACTATAGTAAGGTCTAAAAAATTTGCTTACAGAGAAGAGCTTCAATTTTCTAAACTATTTTATCCCTTCTAATTTCTTTTCTCTTGCATATAACTTTAGAATCAAATTGTCTATATCTAAACAAACAAACAAACAACAACAACAACAACAACAAAACCCCCAGTATTTTTGGTTGGTATAGCTTAAAACTGTAGCTTATTTTGGGAGCACTGGCATCTTCTCTGTGTTGAATCTTCCAAACCATGAATGCAGCATGTTTTCCTACATCTTTAAATAGTTGAACATATAGCATTGACAGTGTGTTAGCTGCAGCTATTACATAGTTGCTTACATTTATGAGATTCATAGCTAAGTATTTCAATTTTTGAAACTTTTATAAATGGTATATATTTCTTAATTTTAGTTTCCCACTTTTAATCGCTTATATGTAAATAAGCAATTGATATGGATTTTGACCTTTTATCCTCACTATTTTTTTTTCACAGCCCATTAACAGAAACTGAATGTTTTCTCATATTATTTAACTCTCAACAGAGAAAACAGCACTAGACCACTGGGGCAGGGGGCAGGATAGAAGCAAGACAGGAAGAAGCATGGAGCATGTGAAATAACCCAAGCTTTAGGTAAAATGAGACACCGCTGGGATACCATCCTGTCTTTTCCATTGCTTACCAAATGTATGAGCTTGGGCAATCCCTTTGCACAGGAATGGCACACTATGAGTTCTTAGCAAGTCTTAGATTTCCTTGACAAAGAGAGTGTGGAAAAGTCTAGAGCCATCATTTCCAGATTTTTTTCCCCCACCTTTTTAACATAGGAACACTTTCTGCAAATAATAGCCTATGTGCAACCCATAAAACTGTTCTAGTACAGCATAGGTATCTATTGTATTCTAGCTGTATTTATGTGAGTCTATTTTTGAATCTTACACTATCCTTTCACCAGTTCCCACTATTCCCTAGAATTTCAGGGAACACTATTGAGAAAATCTGCAATGTCGATATAAAAGACGTTGTGAAGTAGCCACATTCCAGGGGTCAGAGCGGAAGCATATGTGTGCAGCCTTGCTAGTCAAAGTACAGTCCCTAGCCTAGCTTCATCATCAGTATCCCAGGCCTATTCCCAATCTATTCAATCAAAACTGCATTTTGTCAAGATTGCCTGCTCCTCTGTAAGCACATCAGAATGTGCCCTGGTACAATGTGAAGAAAGGGAAGAAATCACATATCAGAGTCTTCATAAAATCAGTAAGACATACCAAAACAACTCAGCTAAATATTACAAAAGTTCATTCTGTGAGTTCTTTAGAAATTTAACAATTTCTGTAATAGTGTTAGCAATTTTCCAATTTCTTCAGGGATTAGGAGTTTATTAAAAGGATATTACGTTTTATTTATATTTTCTCTTTGAACCTGTGGACTATTTTTGGATTTCTGAATTATTTTCAGATTGTGGTACCAAATCCCCACCCTCCTGAGGATTAGTGGCTTGTTGTTATTTTTTTTTAAGAAACAAACTTTCCCACCACAAACAGAAACTCCATAATAACCTGACTCTCTAATGTGAGCTGTTGATGGAATCTTCGCTATTTGAAGGTAATGGTACTGCACACAAATTATTAAACAAGGTAGAGGACACTCAGGAGAGAATCTCAACTTCTTTTCCACAGCAGTGGCTCTGCAGATGTCTATCTAGAAGCAGTCATTCTTTTTGTAAATGATTGATTTTTCAACATCTGAATACTGATAAATCTATAACCAGCTCTGATGTTAATATTGTGCCAGGATGAAAAACAGAATAATAATGACACAGCAGGGATTGTAACATTGAAAGAGAAATTGGGAATTCAGCATATTGTGAAGGGAATTTGTTATCTGGTTTTTGATGGGGGTTGTTTGTGTGTGTGTGTGTGTGTGTGTGTGTGTGTGTGTGTGTGAGAGAGAGAGAGAGAGAGAGAGAGAGAGAGAGAGAGAGAGAGAGAGAAATCTAACCTGGAATATAGAACTTATGTTGTCCTTCTTAGTCCTTTCATCTACAAGGTTTGGATTAGTTATGATTTTCAAACTATCCTATACCTATGAAACTAATTGTGCCAATGAAATGGGGCATGGCAGCCCTATGTGTGGGCAAAATGTTCAAAAGGGCACGCTGGCTAGAAAGGCTGGCCTGAAACTCCAGGGCAATTTGCTCTCTAAAGAGTAGTCTAACTCTGAAAAGGGGCAGAACAATAAGCAGTACTTAAAAAATCAATGGTTTGGAGCTAACATTATCTAAGAATCAAGGGAGCCATTAGAAGTAAACATGCCCTTTGTAAATTGTGTTTCACAAATGCAAGGCAGTTTTTGTGTTAGAGGCTTGGAGGGCCCAAGTTTCCCCTTTCCCTCTTCTGTGTTCTGATGGATAGAGAGTAGGTGTGAATATGATGAGCCAAAAGGAACTAGGTAGAGGGATTGGTAGAAAAAAATACCCAGCATCCCTCAAAATCTCTCTGGTAATGTCTGGGTTGGAGAACACAGCTTGGAACTGAGGCCAACACAGAAAATTTCTAACACTTTCCTGAATCCAGACCAAAGGACCTACTTAACACATTGACTCTGTTGGAAATACAGGCTACAAATCTGCTGTAGACCTGGGAGTTTGGGGGAGTTTTTTGTTTGTTTGTTTGTTTGTGTTTTAATCAACATTTTCTAACAGAGCTTCCCCATGAGTTGGGGGACAAAGTGGCACAAATAGAGGAGGAAGCCTGTGAAATGCATTTTAGAGGAAATGACAGTAAAAACGAATATGACTTACAAGTGATTAGCTTGGAAATCCAGCAGCTGATAGAAATGCTGGACAAGAAAGAGGATTTGAAAGAACAAGTCTTCATTCCTGTGGTTCTCTGACTTTTAGGCGATTAGGAGGACCTAGTTTGGGAATATATAATAAACTGCAGTGTACTCTGGCGTGAGGTGAGACACCAGGAGAACTGGAAGACCATTTGAAGGAGAGGCTGACAACTAGTGATACTGATACTGGAAAGCAGTTAAATTAAGGGCCCTTAATTCAAATAGGAACAAAACTGTTGTGTATCCTTTGATTCTCCCCCATTTCAATAAATACCAGCAGTACATATTAAGATAGAGGTATAAATGCTGCTTGAGCCAGTTTCCCATTTATTTTCCAAAAAGCAAGGAGGCCCTAACTGAAATGACCATTGGGAAACTTTGAATCCAAACCTTTGCCACTGGTACCACTCACGTAATTGACAATTATGAATCCAAAGAAGAATGTCAGTGAATGCACACCTTTTAAATTTATGTTTTTAATCTCTGGCTGCTGCCCTTCTGGTGGAGACCACTTGGCCTGTTTGTCCTCTATTTTGCCATTCTAGCATTTACCTACATGGTTTCATTGGGTTTCTCCAGTATGGATTTTTCCCACAATATCTTAAGAGAAAAAGGAAATATAACTCAGTTGGTAGAGTGCTTGCCTCGCACTTACAAGGGCCCGGGTTCAATTCTCAGCACCACACACACACAAAAGAAAACAGGTATTGGAAGAAGAAAAGGAAAGTAAACATTATTGAGCATATATTATTTTTCAGGAAGAATATCAGATAATTTACAAAAGTTTTATCTTTGCCATCACTCCCATATAGGCAAGGCTTTAATTGGCATCTCACATTTATAGAAGAGTCCTCAGCATATAATTCATATAAGTTATTGCATCATCTAATCTTCCCAATGGCCCTAATATGAAGAGGCCCATGTTTCACATTTTAGAAATGGAAGAACTGAAATTCAAATAAGCTGGTCAATATGCCCCGGGCACAGGGAGAGGCTAACACTTGGTACCTAGATTAGTGTCTGACTTCCACATAAGACCTGTTCTGAAGACATGGAAAGAATGTCAGCTTTACTATCATTCAGATGTGGATTCAAATCCTGGCTTTAGCACACCCAAGAATACCCTCTAAAATTGAAAGTCACCATTCCAGAATTTATTAATATCAAAATTTGTGAATAAACATTTTATTGAGCATTTTCTTCATCCAAGACACTGTGTTGGGTGCTAAAGGGGATATAAAAACATGGTCCTGAGGTCAGAGAGTAAGCTTCGGTCTGTGTGGACATCTGTTCTTCCAAGGGCCACTGTGGAATGAAATGCACATTCTTAGATATTAGGCTACTTCCGTGTCCCTAAATAAAACTTCCATCCTTATGTGGTTTTTTTACAGGAGTTTTCCTGCACGTGGAAAGTCAAAAAAAAAAAAAAAGAAAGAAAGAAAAGATACAATTTTAAAGTTTTAACTAAAATTCAAAATCCTTCCCCAAATAGCATTTCTGACAAACCATCAGAATGTACTTGGAGCTAGGTTTGCTGGGTTTCCCTTAGCTCTTGTGTCTGGCCTTCGAAGTCAGCCAGCCTAATTGCTCTAACATAGTTTTTTCATTAGTGAGTGATAAAGTCAATTTAGTAGGTCTTGACCAACATATTTTAAACTAGAAAGACCAGGCCAGATTACAAAAAATAAAATTTCATAATCCTTATCCTTAGCTTTGTTCTTTGAGAAATATTAGACTATGAAAGATTGTTTTTTGCTGTGAATAAGCATCAAAATATTTGATAAGCATGTTCTAAAGAAACAAATTCTTATAAATTATAAGTTCCAACAGTGTCCATAGAATAAGTGGTGTGGATTAGGCTTTAGGTTGAAGTCTATCACTTTATAAATTATTTTCTTCTAGGGATTCCCAGTAAAGTGAGCATAGTTGCTATTAGGTGAATATTCTTCCCTCCTTCTATGGCTGCATAGGCCAGTCAGCTAGATTTTCCCTGATGCTATTTTCTTCACTTCTACCACCACCATCATTATGTCTATAGGGGAATCTCCTTAACAGGGTCCCAGAACTAGTCCCTTATGAGCTGAAGTATCACCATGGTGATTTTCTAAAATCCCTGAAAAGGAATATGTGGTCAGTCCACAACCAGGAATAAACCAGCATTGCAGATAACTGTCCAATCATCTGTACAGAGTCCAAAGGATATGGCAGATTTTTGTTATTGTCATCGTTTTGTTCTCTCCAAGCCACCTCCTGTATTGTCTCTTACTTTCATGGAAGAAGTACCTTCTCTCTTAGGAGCCCCTTGATCCTTTTCTACCCACTTCTTGGGTAACTGTTTTATTTTTCCACTGGTCCTTTTAAATCAACCAGTCCATCCCAGACTCCAAGTGGCAGATTCCTTTCCTTGGGATCCTCCCATTCTTCAGAGTGGAGTTCTCATGGGACTGAAATGTTTCTTAGGATGATCCCACTCACTCCTCAAGCCACAACTCTACAGCATTATTAGGATTAAAAATGACACCAATAGGAAGGAGCAATGGGTATGAAATGCATAGAGTATCCTGTGCTGTCACACTTGTCTTACTGCTTTGGATTAGGCCTTTGTTCTCTGCATCACAGGAGGTCTCCTCATAGGACAGTGAGCCAACATTGTGATAGCTACAAACCTGTGCTTTTATCCCACTGAATCATGTTTGAATCTAAATCTATTTAAAATACAGGTACACATGAGTTACCTCCCACAGCTGTAGAGTTGTCAGAGAAGGAAGTGTTGTTGAGGACCAGAGTGAGGATGGAATGCTACATGGGTTAGATGAGGCCTGAACTGAACCCAAACAGATGGACAGATAAGTGAAGCAATGTAAGTAGGGCCTTGTTGGCAAACAGGGCAAACACACACAGTAGAAAAGAACGGGGGACAGTGCATGGATGAGTGGACCAGCTGGTGGAAAGCAGAGTTGGACTGGAACTCCATTGGGAGATAGAATGGAAATGCAAAGTAAGACCAGATCCTCATGGAAGCACTTGCATGCCAAGAACAGAGAAGAAATCTTGAAGATCTTTGACCAAAAGAAAATGGTGTTTTAGGGAGACCAACATTTTTAGTTTGTGGAGCAGAATTCTGTGAAAAGACACATCTAGCAAAGTACTCTGAGGAGCCACAATAGTAATCCCTGCTTGGAGCAACCAGGGCACCAAGAGCAGTGATGTGGTAACCCAAGAGAGAAGCACAGATATGAAGGCTATAAGGGAGTATGCCATCAACTTAGGGCAATCTCACTAGCCATATGGTGTTTATGTGTTTGGTCTTGAACCAGTTAATTTGCCTTACAGATGTATCTTTCCTGAATATGTAAACTCTCTCATTAAGATAGAAGCCATGTCCCTGCTTTGAAGCTGAGCCAGACCCCACCTATCGCTGTCCTTTAGCTCTTTCTTCTCATTGGTAATCAGCTCACTGGAGCAGATGTTACTTCCTGACTCCAGAGATGCCAACAGCCTCAGAAAGAAATGGATTAGAGAACTGGGGTTTGCACTCAGCGTGATCCAAATATGGAAATCAAACTGAGGACTTCTTAGGCTTCATGCTTGGCAAGGAGAATGAAAAGGGGCTTAATGTTGGGCCTCAAAAGACCCTGTGGTTACCAAGCTCAGAGTGGACCCATTTACTTGCCCACAGAATGACTTGCCAGTGGTAACAATTAACACTAATGGTGTACTTTCAATTTACCTTCATGAATTAATTTGACAAATATTTACTGGCTGTGTACCAGGCACCAAACAAGGCTGTGGGGATAAAAAAGATGCAAAGGGTACAGTTTTTGCCTTTGATAAAGTTTTCAGCTAAGTAGGGGAGACAGGCCTATAAACAAATAAATAACATTCAATGGAGAGTTCTGCTCTCTGCTTGTTCTCTGAACGCCAAAAGCTGTAATGAGTTGATACTGTAGACATAGATGATTTGAGACCAAAGTCTCCCCACTGCATAGTTTTAGAAGTAACTCTGAAGGCCAAGAAGCCACAAACAAACACCTTACACTAAACTTTTTATTTGAATAGAAGCAAAAATGTAAACTAAAAATCAACAAGTCTTCAGAGAAACCTGGGAAATGTTCTCCATGATTATTTTTCCCATTTCCTTGAACTTCTACTTAAGCAGTTGTAGTTACACTTTCTGACCCTTCTTTTTTTGTAGAAGCCTTGAACTTTATGATGTGAAGACCCCTATTTTCGGGCCCTAAGAATGAGTCACCCAGCAGTTCTTAGCAGTGGAGAATTTCAGCTGATAGCAATGTGCATAGTAGGAACTGGGAAAAGGATAATCCGACCTCTTAGAGAAACCCTGTGCAGGTCCTGTGGAAACATAGTCTAGTGAGGTTTGGATCCAAGGAGTTTAGGAAAAATGAAAAGCTTGTTGGTGAACTTTTAATCTGCTCTGTGAGTTTTTATACAGACACCCTCCATAGTTATTGCTTCCCATAGACAATGAAAGAAATACAACTTAGGATTAAGTTAGCCAAGTAAAGGACTGATTGTGTTGTTCATTTTTTAATTTATATTATTCTATAACAAACTGGCCTTATGAACAGTTAGAACTGTATATGGTTACGAGTCATTGTTTTCTAGTAGTTTTTATTTGTGTGCGTGTTCCTGGATTTAATGAGGTGGTTTCTAATGGTGGGGGATATGCAAAGTGATGGTGGGAGAAGATTAACAAAATAGATGTTGACTGAAAATAAATGCTGAAATTATATTGGTTTTAAGGATTATTTCAAAACTTAAGAAGAAGGTATTGAGAATGCTTTAGAAATAATAAAATGTAGATACCAAGTATCTATGTAATTTCAGCCTAGTTTCCTTGAAAAGTACACTGCCTCCATTTCTCTCTCATATCCTGGTTAGGTTTAGCTTAATAATAATGTGAGGGGGCAAAAAAGCTTTTAAAGCTGATTTCCTTCAGTTTGTAATTCTTTGCCAGGAACTGGAGGACTAATTGGCCAGGCCCTCTTTAGTTTCCTGGCTATTTGTGAAAATATAAAATGAAACAGTGCACACACACACACACACACACACACATGCACACACACACAGCACAGTACAAAACAGCATCACAGGAAAAACTGTGTCCACATTAATCTAATTTCACTAAAACTGGAAGTGGTTAGAGAAATAATAAATCCCAATAAATTATTTTTTCGTCCTCAAAGGGAGGTGCCTGTAAGTCAGCAGCCATTTACAGAGAGTTAAGTTACCCCTTGGAATTGAGTCTCTTAAAGATGTGACCTGGTTCTTCTGTTGATCAAGGACCAGCCAAAGTCTGTTCATGGAGCCTGGAAATGGTGAGGAATGACTTTTGTGGTCTGTGCTTTTCAAGGGAACATAAATAATTCAACAGCTGTGTTTGATTCCACTGAAGTCCCCCAAGTACCCACCCACTCCAAGTCATTTATAGGGGAATACACATCTAAGTAATTAGTGAATTATCCAATTCATCTGTGAAACCAGGTACCAGAGGTGGTCTTATGCAGGTTTCAGGTGATTAGTTAACATTTTAAGTTGAAGCAAAAATCCATAGTTCCTCCTCTGGCTGGGGTATGAATTTTTCTCTACTAATAAAATATCCAAGAAAGTTGTTTGAATCACAAAATCACTGGGAAACATCAGTGCAACACATGTTGAACCCAAATTGCCTGATGTCTAAATTATTCTCTAGTAATGATGTTTCCACATCGTTTAACGTATAACATTAAAGCATAATTTTTCAGCCTTCCAGTAAGTCTAACCTGGATTTTCCTGCAAAAAAAGAGACAGACAGGAATTCCCTTTATTCAAATTGAAACACAAATGGTTTGACTTTCTTTTAGAAAGAGAGTGAATTTCCAACATTCTTAGGATTTCTTATCAAGGCAATTAAGGGGAAGACTGAAGACTCGTTCATTCGACAAATATTTGAGAATCTACAACATTTCAGACATTACTAGTTGCTGAGGGAATGACATACATATATCCCTTTCCTTCATAGTCCAGACTTCCACAAATCTGGGATGTTCAACCACTGCAAGAGCTAGAATCAAATTACACACAAAGGATTGCAACAAAATGAGGCATGCATTTCAAAGATGATGATGTAAAGAGTCTAGGAATCTTGTAATAAGAATACCTGAAGGAAACAAGAAAGTTTAAGAACATTGCATGTGTTACTCTCCATGACCCAAGATCAAGAGGTAGTAGATTTCAGTTCAATATAGAAAGGCCTCAATAACATTTAGAGCCATTACAGAACAGAATGAGCTCAAGGGGGATGGCAAGAACTCTACTTCTGTGTTCAAACATCCATAATCTTAATTAACACTGCTCAACAGTCTTGCAGAGATAATTTTCACTGAATGAAAGTTTGCATCAGATGATTTTTAATGAGCCTTCCAATTCTGAGATTCTTTTTATTTTTAAATTTTTTGGTGAGAGGGTGCAGTGCTGGGGATTGAACCCAGGGTCTTGTACATGCAAGGGAAGCACTCTACCAACTGAGATATATCCCTGCCCCTGCCAATTATGAGATTCTATGATTCCATACACCTGATGTCCAGTGACCACAGAGGCTATCGGCTCTATTTAGCGATTGATTCTTTATACTGAATATATCTTAAGCTCAGCCAAACAGAGAACTGGGAGAGACTCTCTCTCCCTTTGTTCCAACTGAAACAATATCAGGTAGCAACAGAAACTGATCCTTTCTCTTATTTTTCTTCTACCCAATATGATTCATATTAATTCAGACTCATCCAGGGAGATATGGCCACTGATCAATAGTTTTATGCAAGGAGACTTCAAAATTGTACAGTAATTTTTCAAAGATACCTAGTTCACTAATGGTAGAGTCCAAACAATAATCTCTACTGTTTGAGATCAGTTCATATTCCACGAAATGCTGATTGTAAGTGGTAGACCTTGGACATGATAGGATAGGAACAGGTAACTGTTGGAGCCACATGCTAAGGCTAGGCCACAGATTTGTCCAGTTCAACTTTCAGTATTTAATTCTATGATGGGCCAACTCCAGCCTTCAGAGTTGCCTAGCTATAACATTCTCAATAGAAAGATCCTAAATTTCTTTGCCTCCATTTGCAATTCTCCCTGTTCCTCTTTTCTTCCAAATCAAACCCAAATCAAACCTTGAGGTTTTATAACTGTTTATATAATCAAACACTTTGTTTCAGAAGCAGCACAACTAATGTATTTGTGAGGAAATGCCCTGCGGATGCTCAAAACCTCAAAACAATTTTCAAAATCTCTACTTTCTCTAAAAAAAAAGAAAAATAGAAAGAACAATTAAAGAGATTTCAGAGGGGAGGCCTGGCATACATCACCCTCATCCACCATTCAGGGTATTTTCTTTGGAGGATGACTACAGCTGTCCAAACTTTAAATTATTTACATTGAAAAAAAAAAACCTTGATTTAAAAAAGTCCAATGACTTTATATAAACTAAAAAGTGGCAAAGAATCAAAACTTGGCATTTTTCATGGACACATTGCCCATTGGCTATAGCCTCGGAAGGATGCTTTTTAGGGCCTTGGGTGGGTGGGAAATAATAAAAGGAAAATGAAGAATGAGAATTTTGCCTAGTGAATCATATTGGGTTGCAGTTGAATTTGAAAACAGCAGGTAGTCATCAGAAAGGTTTATGTGAAATCTAATGAATCAGAAAGAGAAAGCAGGGGAAATGGTTTCTTTTCATACAGGGCCAGATCCTCATCTGATGTAAGTCTTGGAGGAGAATTAGCTGACATATGGAAATTATCCCCATGTGGTCATATGGGATAGCAGTAGGAGGAATTGTTGAAGGAACAGAAATATTTAGCATTGTGAGGAGAAGACCTGGGTAGGAGAGATAGCTCTTTTCAAATATTTAGAAGGTCAGCAGTGGAAAAGGGAGTATTGTATGTTACTCCCAAGGGCAAAACAGGGTCAATGGGTAGACATTGGAAAGACGGGCTGTGGTTTAATATTCTCTCACTAAAGCCATCAGAGCTTGGCTATTTCCTCACAGCAAGATAGGCTCATGGGGTGGGAGGGACAGGAAGCTCTTTGTGGAGTCATTCCCTAGGAACTGGGGTGGGAAATGATGAGACTGATACAGTCCTGAGACTGACAGCAAAGTTCAAGCCCATCAGGCATGGCTTGACTCCAAAGGCAATATCCATACACAGTTTAGGCAAATAGGTCACAAAGAGAAATGGAAGACACCTAGGCTTTCGAGTCAGGAAGGTCTAGGTTGAAACCGTTGCCCTGTTATTTACTGTCTGTGTAGCAGTGGGAGAGTTCCTTGGCTTCTTTGAGCTGCATTTTCTTGATCTATATAATAGGGATAACTGCACCTGTGCTCATGAACAGCTGCTGTTTCTGTCCACTTAGCATTCCCTCTCCCTGCTCTAGTAAAAGCACCATGATCTCCCTAAAAGCCGAGAAGAATACTGACATCCATCAAAGTGGCTTACCCACCATTGGAAAATTAAACTTTGCTTCCCTGGAACTTTATTCTTGAATGGACCAACCCAAGGACACAAAGAATTTGGAGCCCCTTCTTTCTGAATATGGCATCACAAAGGGACTGTCATTCAGTTACTGCTGTCTGAAAGCCCTGAGCCACCAAGGTATTGTCCTTCTTAGGGCCTGCTTGTTCCGTTTCCTCTTCTTTACAAGTTTTCCCAATAGATGGTATATTTTTAAGATTTTTTTTTAGATAAGCACCCAGTATCTTCATTTTTATGCAGTGCTAAGGCTCAAACCCAATGCCTCACACATGCAAGGCAAGTGCTTTACCACTGAGCTATAGCCCCAGCCCACATTGTGATTTTGCTTAAATTAGCTGAGTCAATTTCTGTGCCTTACAAACACAAAAAACTGTATTTGTATGCTTATCTTAATAGGATTGCTTGGAGAATTAAATGAGAAAATATTCATAAATTCCCTGATACAGAACTGTTGTCTTGCTTATAAGAAATGCTCTATAAATGAGAGCTATTGTAATTTTCAGGTATTGTGGGCCAAGGTGAGGTGGAAAACAGTTCTAATAGATGGGGAAAGCCACATTCTGAAGTTTGGGTAGAAATACAGAATCAGGGATATCTCTTCCCAAATATCTGGCCCTAGCTACTGTTTGTGTAATGAAAACTTGTCAACAATTGAAATTGGTCATTAGATTTGGCAGAACTTCCTAACTCTGGAAATAATCAAGTTTAAACTGAGAGTCCCCAATAAGAAGGCTGTAGAAAGCTTGCCATATTGGGAGGGAGGCTGTACCTGAGAGTCTCCAAAATATCTTCCAACTCTATGTGATCCTGTGCAATGGATGCTCCAATTGCAACAGTCTCATGAGTAGAGAGGAACTCAGGGGCTCTCGGTAGTCAGGAAAATCCTTTTGGTCCTGATATTACTTGACCCTGCTGCCATCTGATACTGAAAAACATCTCTCCTTCCTGGTTCCTTGTACCACCAATCCCTCCAGATTTTTCTCCAACCCCATTAGCAATGACTTTTCATGAGCCACTCCTTCTGCTTCTAATGCCCTTCATTTTAACTTTTTCAAATATCTATCTATCTATCTATCTATTTATTTATTTATTTGTTTGTTTTACACGATGTTGAGGATCGAACCCAGTGGCTCACATGTGCTGGGCAAGTGCTCATTCAACTCCAACCCTTGAATGTCCTTCTTCACTTCAATTATCAGGCCAATTCCTATCCATCTTTCAAGATGCACTTTAAGGACTAGATCTACCTCAAAGCCAATTCCTACCACCCCAGCCCTCTCTCCCACTGGCTCCCCAGTCTGTCTCAGCACCTTCCATTCCAGCTGTCAGTACAATGCATTTTCATAGCTGATTCTTTGCCTCATCTTGCCCTTGTGAGGGCAAGGCGGATGCTAGGTCTTGTTCATTCTACTTCATTCTACTTCCCCAGTGCTCATGCTCAGCACAATGTCTGGCACACAGCAAATGTTCAAGAAGCATTTGACAAAGGAAGGAATGGAGGGAAGGAAACAAAAGGGAGGAGAAATGGACCAATGGTGAACAACCCTACACTATACATTTGGGTTTTAGTTATTGTGGGTGTGTGAGTTGGAGGTCATGTGTTCACTTTTAGAGTTCAAGATCCAGTTTATGAAAATGTGCCCAAATGGAGCAGGCAGAAAACTTTTTTTAATTACTCATAACTTCCCTGGCTTTGCTGCCAAGAAGCACAGCCCAGGACCCAGATAGTAATCCAACCTTGGAGGCTAGTGAGAAGACATGGGATGAATCAGATTGACCAAATATTACAGGCCAGCACTTTAATTTCCTGCTCTAGGTACCTCCAACCCTAGATAATTCTCAATGTTTGCCCTGGGATCAAAGATTACAGGATAGTTCCCATCAAGTATACTTGAACGTCTATTGTGGTCTTATGCCAACCATCCTAAATCAAAATGTTTGCCACAGGAGCCCAAAGAGAACAGAACATACTACCTAATTATTTCACCTTCATTAGTTAAGGAATGGAGTCAGTGACATGATTAGTTGCTTTAATCTCCATAGGCTGTAATTCTATGACTAACTTTTAAACAAAGCAAGAGACAAAACCCCCACATGCCAATTTTTATCTAGCCCTTGTTTGTTTCCTCTGACTGTCTTTATGAGCATCTCCAGTGATGAAGAGAACACAATGGTACCTCATCAGGATGTACACCATACCCAGAAATACTTAGATGACTTGCAGTTATCCTCACTGTATTGAGTTAAAATTAGATCTTACTTTAGAGAAAAATGTACTTCTCCATATACTCTGGATTATGAGCTCCTACAGTAGGGGCTGTGGTAAAAAGAAGGTGGGACATTGGTGCTATTATTCTCAGTCATCACACCAAGAGTGTGTCTATGCTTTCAAGAGTGAGTAGGACCCAGGGTATACTGGCCTACCTATAGGAAACCTTCAGATGAGGGAAGGAAGATCTCTGAGCTTGCCCACTGTGGGGAATAAAATTGGTCATGAGCCCAGTAAATAGACAGGAGAGGAGATGTGGAATGTTCCCATTTCTTCCATGAAACAAGGCCGGCTCTGGGGTTCTAGGAGTCATTATATTTCACCTCTGTCTCACAAAGCATTACATACACACAGTCAAGCAGCTGGCTGCTGGAAGGAAGCAAGAATGTTTAAATAGGGTGAAGGCTTAGAAGTGGCTTGTGAGATGGGGGAGACAAGTGAGAGGTGTCTTCCATATTCTCCATGGTCATATTAGGCAGAACTCCAGGGCAGATGTCTTTCTACTCTGTGTGATAGAGATTTGTGTACAGATCTGTTCAGAAAGGAGAGGGGTTACTCGTGAGACTGTGGAGGGCTTCAACCAGACACTGGACCACCTCACAGAGAAGTTGAGGAGTGTTCATGGAAACCTAGTGGGTAATTGGGCTGGAAGACCATGAAGATTCCTTTCTTCCTCAAAAATTTAAGTAACCACAACTTAAAAGAATCTAGGTACATGTCCTAGAGAAAGAAAGAAAAATTTTTTCCTTGCTTAAAATAGGTTTTTGTAGGGTCTTGATGAGTGTGCTAGGGAAAATCAGAGCAATTTTGATCATTAACAAAGGAAGCACTCTTGACAAAAAATATACATATTGCCAGAGTAAGCTGGCAAAAGTCTGGAGATATGATCCTGGTCTACAGAGCATTTGACACACTGGACTGCATCTAGAACTATATTTATTAGGCATTCAGAATCACCTGCTGTGCAAAGAGCACTGTTGTAGGTATTGGAAGAGTGACAAGATGTTTATGGCCCAAATAGAGTGTAATATATATGGAGAAAGACAGTTTTACTAACCAAAAACTTAAGATCAACACTGAGAAAATTTTGAAAATATTCAGATAGGAAAGAAAAGAGAGTAATTGAAGAGGATCCCAACTGAAAACTTAGAAGGCTGAGCTTCGCTTGGACCCCTTTCATACTTGTGTTCAAGTGATCTGCAAGTGCGGACCTATAATATGATAACCCTCATCCCCTTCTCATTTATCTTTTGGACCTGGTTAGGGTTGAAGGTAGGTTGCGATGAGGACATACTCTCTTCTTGGTGTGGGCTTTTACTTTCGTTCAAGAATGTTTTAGAGAAAATGGCACATGGGATCTCTCAGTTTCACTTTGTGAATCTTTGTCTTCATGTTTCAGTGCTGTTTTACTAGACTTTGCCTCCACTTCTCCACAGACTTGGGGACAGGGCAATCATGGAACAGGCAGGGAAAGGAAGGGAACCAAAGGGAAACAGAAAGGAGTTTCTGAATCCCTACTTTTAAGTTGTTTCAATAATTCTTAGAGTCCAAGTGATGTTAAACCTAACAGCAACAGAGAGGTGCCCACATGATCAGCATCCCAAACTGCCTCCAGGTCCACTGGGCATCTACCCAACTATGTTAAATACACACACACACACACACACACACACACACACACTTACATTTAGGTTTAGGAGAAATAATGTTTTATCAATTCTCATTTTGAACAAGTATCAGAAAATGCATTTCCACATGGAAATGACTACCTAATTCTGTAGACTTTTAGATCAAGTGCAGAAAACCAACAATTCTACAGGGCCTATGTACCAGAGAGGGGCATAAACCAGGAGGAGCTCCTGACAATTTCAAACAATTTCAATGGAGCTTTGTATTTTCAAAGCAGTTTTAAATCATGAAGCAGCCCACCCAGCCATCCTGGAAAAGTAGGTCAGCACAATATTTTCACAGGTGAGAAAACTGAGATACTGTGTTTGGTAGCTCCCCCAAGTACTGCCAGGGTAGGAACACAAACTTCCGTCTTTCCATCCGGAAACTCATTCAACTGGGCTGCCTTCTTCCCAGAAGAGCAAAATACAAGCATTTAGAAATTTTCATTTTATATTTTTATATGCTAACCATGTTAAAACATCACTGCTGTAGGCCAAGAGGTGATAGCAAATCCAAGAGTAAAGTTTGAATCCTGTGATTATTCTTCAACTTAGTCTGTGTTCACATGCTCTGTTCTAGACAAATGATGGCCAAAGAAATTATTGAGAACCAGGGGACTTGGATTGTAGGAGCAAGCTGCGTGGCTTTCCAAAAGTCACTCAAACATTTTGAGACTTCATTTTTAATCTTTCAAAAAAAAAAAGAAAGAAAGAAAGTATTTTTGAAAAAAATTTACTTAAAATGCATAAAACATAGTATAATTCAATCCCTCATAATTTCACTGTACTTTTTGAAATATTGGAGAAGTGGCATTGCCCTTTCTCTATCCATACAATGCCTTTCCATTCTAGACTCAAATTAATAATTACACATCAAATGAGCAAAATTCATGCTTTGATAATTTTATGAATAAAAATGAAATCATGCTGTACACGTTTTTCTTAGCAATATGATCATTCTACTTCAATAATTGGCTCCCAATTATTTGCTGCTCTCTTAAATGAAATGTGTGTAACTAAAACAAGTAAAGATGCCACATTCAAGGAGTATGGAAAAGGCAGAAACCTAAATACAACAGAAACAAAAGTCAAAACCCAAAGGGCAAGTTCCACATGTTGTCTATTCACACTTGCTGTCAATATTGTCCAAATTATCAGGGTCATTGCAAAATATCCAGTTTACTTCAAGCTATATAGATGGAGCTTGTATGTCAAAATTAGATGATTATAAAATAGCTCTTTGGGTGTTATCTTCAAATTCAACTCTTTTCCAAAGAAGGGCTATTAAAGCAGTTTCTACAGTGACAACCATCTTTTCCAATTGAAGTAAAATAGTCTAAACACCTAATGGGCCCAATTCTCTGCAGAAGCTGCTGTTCATTACCCGTCTGAAGCAAAGATGTTGACAACAGGTATTTAGCAG
Organism: Callospermophilus lateralis; assembly: GCF_048772815.1. NCBI lineage: Eukaryota > Metazoa > Chordata > Mammalia > Rodentia > Sciuridae > Callospermophilus > Callospermophilus lateralis. The sequence goes on from NW_027514398.1 coordinate 11,337,894, forward strand.
CCCTGTCACTGTGAGACCCACAGGTGGAAGAGGGGAGGTGGGGAGGGAAGAGGAGCTCTTCACCCTCCAACCTTTGGGACATTCAACAGCAGTAATGGGGACTATGAATTATCAATGTCACTTGGGGCCTTAGAGCTCTCCACAAATCAGGTAAGTTCACATTCTCCCTTTTGTCATCATGTCCTCCTACTCAAACATCCTCCTGCTCAAACACCTGACTCTGTATTCTATTCACAGAGGAACATTAGAGATCCCATTCAGGAAGCATCTGCGCTCCCTTATCATGCTTACAAACCTTTCGCACCCATGACCATCCTCTTCCCTTTACTGTCTAGGGTAGAGACTCCCGCCTGGACTTTGGATCTCATCCCTTAGATTTCCCAGAGGCTTTATTTCCTTCTTGAATACAGCCTCCCTTTCCTTTCTTTTACATCCAACTGACCCATTAAATTTGCGGAGTTCTCGCCAACAGGAGGAAACATTGTAAATGTCACTTCACCAGAGTAGGCTGGTTAGAGAATATCCAGAATGCCCAGTTAGATTTGAATTTCAGATAAACAATAAATTACACTTGGTGTGATTCTATCCAAAATATTTCATGGATATAGTTAACACTGCAAAAGTAGTTGTTGTTTATCTGAAATCAAATCTACCTGACTGTCCTCTATCTTTATTTGCTTACCTTGCAAAAAACTTTGACCACTCAATAAATAAAGCAGCCCTCTTGTTCATTCACACATTTTCTGTTATCTTCTTTTCCTTCTCTCCAAATATTTTACCTTTTATATGTTTGTCTCTTGTCTGTGTCCCTCCACCTCACAACTAGAAACTTCCATGGTAACAGGGACTTTTAAGAATCTCTGCTACATCCCCATTGCCTAAATAGTGCTTAAACACTAGAGGAGTGTTTAATAAATGTTTGTTGAGTAGATAAACACTTGAAGCTTCCTCATTTTAAAATAAGTATCGCTCAACCCTGTGACCTCCCTAAATCTACTCCTTATTCTCACTCCCCAACCTCATATTTCTAAAGGGGTCTTAACACTCACTGTCCCTGATACTTTGTCTCTCAGCTCGCTCTCTTCCCTCTCCTTTCTGACTGTGCCCTTATCATTCCATTGTAACTGGCTAAGGTCACCAATAACCCCATGTGGCAATCACATGGGCATTTTTTACACCCTCTAGTTTCTCAATGATATTTGATGCTAATGATGACTCTTACATGCCATAAGCCATTGCTTCCTGAGACTGCACTCTCCTGATCTTCCGCCTACCTCTAGCATCATTCTTAGTATCTCTTGCCAGTCATCCTTTTCTACATGGCCATCCATAGTAAGTTAGTCCTAGGCCCTCTTCTCTCTTCACTCATCTCACCTTCGTGTAATTTCACCTATGCCCTTGGCTTCAAGATACATTTTTTTGCTAATGACTCCTAAATTCAAAGATTCAATACAAATCCCCTTCTTATTATCAGACTTATGTATCCAATTGCCTATTTGGCATCTCCAAATGGATGTCTCTAAGTTATCGCAAACTTCATTTTCTGAGACTGAATTTAAAACATCCTCTGCTCACTCTAACCCTGGTACTTTTCTATTTTTCTATATCTCAGTGAATGACACTCCATGCAACTAAATGCAAGTCATTACACAGGAATGTCACCCGTGCAAGAACACTACAATAGCTTATTAATTAAAAGCACTACATCCCCTGACTTGAACTTCCTTCCACACAGTTCTCCACATTTCCTCTTTGAAGGTCCAACATATCTTTCCAGTTTTATCTCATATTACTCTCTTCCTCATTTTCTTAACTGCACCAACACTGGTCAGGAATTGATTTCATCAATTCAACTACATTCAAGAGGACTGAATGAGAAACCAATCACAAAATAACGAGTATATAAAAGTAAAGATGGGAGAAATAAAGCTGCACATGAAAATCTTCCATCTGCCAAAATCATCTTATAAAATTTAGGGCTGAATAGTTCTTGATGTATCATCTGCTCTAATTCTATTCTTCCAAATAAGAACACCAGAAAATGAATGTTCAGAGAGGAGAAGAGATGGGCCAAAGTCACACTGCTCTTTAATGGCAGAGCTGGGAATGCCTGAATCCAAAGTCACACTCTTTGGCCCAGATGAGGTGGGATAATGAATGAGGAAGAAAGTGACCTGAAAGTTGCTGTAGTTCTAAAGACATAGAGGGCTCAGTCAGCATGAGGTTGAGGTAGGTGAAAGGACCTGAAGCCAATCTGCTCATCAACCAACAAACATAGCCACAAGAGAACTAGAGACTTTAGACACAAGGATCAGACACTTTGTCAAGGAACTTTTCAACCAAGTTCAATGCTACTGTACAGATAGGTGTCCTTTAATCATCAACAGATAGGAATGGGGCCGGGTTTGGGGGCTCTGTGGACAACTTCGCAGTATACAAGGAAACAAGTCAGCCTTGACCAAGCTACCAAATGAGAGCCCTCCTTCTATGAGTTTGTCACATCAGCCCCCTGTTCCCACCTGGGATTTTTACACAGAACCCTTTCCCTTTCCACAATTCTTGAAAGCAATCAACTTGGTATCCACTGAAAGTTATCAAATGAGAGCAGTAGTTTCAAGGCACTCATATTTCCCGATGATTAGGAAAGGGTATCATCTGTAAGATCCTAGATTTTTTTCCTTTCAAAGGAAATCCCAAGCTCCTGAGCCCAATTCATACTTTGAAACTAAAGTTGTTGTTCAATAGCCCAGGGAAGCTTCTGGAGGGCTCTTCTCTTGAGATCAAGGGAGGCTGAGTAAACACCCTGTGTGTGCTTATCACTATGGGCACTGAAGTGTAAATGAGTGTGAAAGTTGCCTTTTGGTGTCAAAAGAGCTGACAAGAGACTTTTCCAAATGGGATTGGAATTATTAGTAAATTTATTGAACTGAGAGGCACTCTTTATCAGCTGTAAGTATTTTTAATTGGTTTCCAGGGAACACCTGTGTTAGGGTTATATGCATCAAAGGTGATAAACAACTTAATTATCCCTTCAGAACCATTAGGAAAAAGTATCACTGTTGGTGAGTTTTCTTTGATGCCTTCTTTTTGAAATGCCATCCTGCTACTATTGTGGGACTATTTGTAGTTGATTTCACAGAGCTTCGATGCTCCCTTCATAGACAGAAAAGGCTGTTAGAAGTAGATTAGTGACATTATTATCAATTGCACTGGTCAAGTGTGTCTTCTACTACCATTGTACATAGCTTCTCCTTAGAGAAGCAGCAAGTGAGAACCAGAAAACCTTGAGAGATGGAATGGAAAGCTCATGACAAGATAGAAAGGCTTGGGTATGGAACCATGGATCATGGTGGTATCTGAGAAAAGGAAGTTGCCAACTTGGCAGGATGTTACATGGAGGAAAGAAACCACTTTTGAGTTTTGCTTATTTCAATTCACTCTCTGTTAATTTTTTTATGCAGATAAGCTGAGATATGGAGGCAGAGTGTGGTAGCAGTGGTTAGCAGGCCAGATTTTCTCTGCACAATACCTGTCATTCCTATAATTCCAACTTTGCACAAATTTTGCACAGTGAATGTTTGAGGTTTTGTTTTGTTTTGTTTTGTTTGCTTTCTTGAATCCTTTATTCAGATAAAGTGTCCCTGGGACAATAACCACATTGCAGAAAAAAAGGAAAAATCAGGAAGTGATTTCAAGCAGAGGCCAGAGTTGGACTGCCCCAAATTCATGTTTACTCGGGACTCAGCCTGAGTGACTGAATGTTTTGGTCTTATCTTATTTATTTATCACATAGAAAAATTTTCTGGCTTTCAGTTTCACTCTTTGAAATATCTCTTTTACCCTACATAAATGAACAAAAAACTATGTTTTGAACTCCACAAGAAGAGGTGCTTTAGAGATTCAAAGGAATATACTATGATCATTTTTAAACACTTCATGTTTTAAAATATGCTGACTTTGTTGAAAATCAGAGTCATAAAAGGACCATAAGGAAGCTATTCCTGTCTCACTTTTCAAATGAGGAAATGGACTCATCCAAAATTTGAAGTTATGAGCACAGGGCTCTTGCCCAACTCCTTGGTGGGCTATCCACTTGATTCTGTGGAAGTAAATCTTCTACCACAGTTGGGACCAGAGTCATGTTCAGTAACTACCTCCACCGAATGTCTTGAGTATTGGATAGAATTAAAGGCCACTGTCCTTTCAATCCTGCCCCAGATTGGCAATCTACCAACTAGACCAAACTTGAATTTCCAAAAACCATTTTGAAGCGTGGAATATTTTATCACAGTAAAAATGTCAGTTGGTCATTAAAAATCACAGCTTTAAAGGGGGAGACAGATTCTCTAGCTTAAGAGCTTTGAATTTAAACTGGGAATGAAGCAACTGAGTTGTCTTTTGGTCTAGGTTGATCCCAAAGGGGTCAGGACCTTCTTTTAGCATTAGAGAGTCTATTAGCATGGGGCTGTAATCTGTGAACTCACAGAAGAGCTTTTTCTCCCTTCACACTTACCTACACCACATCCAGTCAATCCCGCCTTTCATTATCCAACTGATGAACTTCAAATTCTATCTGAATATGGTGGATATTATTTTCTAAAAAGCAAAAGGTCAGTTTGTATCAATTTACATCATGTAAGCTTTAAAAATGTAAAGAATAAAAATTTTTAAAAATGTGTGTATGTATTCCAATCTTGAGATTTCATATTTCACATGTAGGAAGGCATTTAAAGAACCCTGGTAACCTCAAACCAAATTGTCCCAGTCTATAGACTAAGGACTAAGTATGAATTGCCATGTACCCATTAATTTCCATCTATGAAGATTTTTTTATCTTTATATCTTATATCTTTTGTCATTTCTCTCCTTGAATGGAAGATCATACCCTCACTGTAGCATCTGACCAGTGTCTGACCTCTATAAGTGGTACACCTTATTAATGTCACCCTACCTTCTTTACTTGATCCTTACTAGATCAGGTACCTGTCGCGACCCCTTGCCCGCAAGGAAGACGCAACTCAGGAATCTTCTTTCAGCAGTTTATTCAGGCCTTGATTTAAGTATCTTATAGTGACTCACTTTCTTTCTTCTTCCTCCCTCTGAGGGCCCAAGCACAGCCTAATAAGGCCTCCCACGTACCATTCTTAAGCTGCCGCGTGGGTCTTTCTTATAGGGTGGCAAGAGATAGCGTGCCAACTCTCCACAAAGGAATTTGATTTATCACAGGCCACAGTGGAAGCCGGCGCCATCTTCTAATGGCGGCCACAATTTACAACAATGGCTTACTACAGTTCCCCCTTCTAATTTATAAAACAATGCAGGCGAAAGTAGAGGTCCTATCCTACTGTGCAGAAGTGGCTGCAATGTATGGTTCAGTCCTAAGGAGGGCCCTTCCCCAGACCTGACCCCATATCAGCCGACGCCTTTTTTCGTAGGGCGGGGGTGTGGACGTCAAACCCGCATGCAATAGGACATGCTTTCCTTGAGGTCCGTTGAAGGATCACTCAAGTGCAGTGCTTTGCCTCGCATCCTGCATCGTGATGAAGGTGGATGAAGGGGGACAGCTGAGGCTGTTCTGTGGCTGTACACAACGACAAACGAGTTGACAGCACCCTGAAAGAAAGGCACGGACTTTAAGGCGATAGAGAAGTATTAGTGTGGAAACCCACCTGCGTGCAATGGCAGCAAGACCGGCAGAGTGCAAGGGCTTTCCAACACTAAGAGAATAACGAGGAAAGACATGCCGATCCCAGTGCAATGTTATAACAACTTGGGGTGCAACGGCCATGTCAAAGATTTACTGTTTAAGCTGCGCAAGCCAGACTTGAGGTGAATTGCCACTTTCTAAAGCTGCAAGAGCTTGGATGATCATAGCCTTATCGTGAGCATTGCGGGCCTTGAGGCGACAGAGAAACCACAAACAGAGAAACATACCGAAGCAACACATTGCACCAAAAATGCCTACCCCCACCCACTCTTTAAAAAAGGAAAAAGCAGAAGATATCCAATCGGTGAATTGACCCAAAGTCACGGGATCAACACGGGTGTTATTCAAGACAGCTATCTGGGTTAGTTGAGACTGGATCATGTCTTCCGCTTCCATGGACCAATTTCCAGCCAAATATTCGCCAATGATGCGGGAAGCATTCCTGGAATCATTAAATCTGACAGAGGTTATGCATAAATGTGCACGTTGGTCAACACAACCCAAAAGTACTAAGTCAGCCAATTCTTCTACCTGAGCTTGGAGTAAATCTATTCTTTGGTTGGCAGCTAAAATCCCTGACAAAATATGTTGATTAATTGTATTTTGGGATTCAAGTATGGTGGAAGTTTGTTGGACAACTTGATTAATGGTGGCAGCAGTTTGTACTTGATTGGCCATAGCCATTCCGGCCGTAACCGCTGCAGCAGCAGATATCGCCACGGCTGTCACTATAGCCGCTGTGATCCCAAAATCTCTGCGGACTCTAAGTAGCTCAACAATAGGGAATTTATCAGGATCCGCAGTGACCGGGATTGGGACAAAAGTTGGAATTTTCATAACCACTGCTACAGTCCAGGAACCATTCCAACACTCAGATAAGAGACAGGTAGTATGAGAACAATCCAGCATCTCCGATGAGGTGGCCTCAGCCAAAAGGAATAAGAAAGGGGATTGGACACAGACCATTGCAGGAGGCAATGCGGCATTATACAACAGAGAGTTGAATGAAACAGATGTAAGTCTATTACCTTGTTCACTTTCCCTAACAGTACCAGAAATATTAGCCAGCCAACTTTTGGCTCCTAGCAACTGAGCCAATGCAGAAATATCGGCTGAAGCCCCCTTTTCATTGGAAATCAGCCACTGAAACCAGGACCAACCTACTCCTGTAGAGGAGCTGGCACTATTGTTAAAGTTATAAACATACCTCTTAAGAGAGGGGGAAAGAGAGAAACCTTTAGCAACCTGATGTTTCTCCCAAGAATGATCCTGACAAGGCGTAAATGTTGGGGGGAAACCAAGATTAGGGGAACAGTAAGGAGAGGCCTTAAAATGAGTGGCCTTATAAATACTACTAGAAGAAGGAGGCACTGGGATTAGTACCTCAGAGATAATAGCCAAGGTAGTTATGTTAAGAGCAGAGCTGCTGTTTGCGGGGGTCCCTGAGCCTGATTGCTTCCCCGAAACTACTTTGCTCAATACAGCACTGATAATGCTTCCTGAGACCTGATTGGACCGCAATGGTTCCTCCCAGTTAGTCAAATTTTTGGTCTTAAGGCTAATGCAATTAGCGTTTTTAAGGCTGAAACAAAAAACTCCTGTAAGATTAACTTGAGATTGATTAAAAATTCTCTCCATGTCCCCTCTAGGAGAGGCACAGGGAGCAGACATCTCACATGAGGTAGAAAAAAGAGTGGGGAGGACATTAGAATTACCATGAACCGGCATCGGCATTGGCCATGCCCGTGCCACTGCCCACCACTGCATTGGTGTCGCCTGTGCCATCGGCACCAGCACCAGAGCCAGAGCACTTAGCAGAATGAAGATCTTCATCACAGGATTGTTGTGGTATCTCTTGTTGCTGGTCAGTTGATGTCGAGACTCTTCTTGTCAAGCGTTCAGGGACCCACAACGGTTCCGTACGATCCTGGGGAAAAACACATACAGATCCTCGTGCCCATGTCAGCACGGGGTCAGGGCCATTCCATTGGCCCGTGAGAACATCCTTCCACTTAACATAGCCAATCACAGAGGGCTGAGGGGACACATGTCTATCGGCCGCAGAGCGACCATGAATATCCAAATTCAAAAAATTAATGGTAAAGAGAGCTAAGGACAGGCGTTCTTTAGGAGTGTGTTCAGCTCCTATTCCCCCTTTTTGTTTTTGTAGAGTTTCCTTTAAGGTGCGATGAGCACGCTCAACAATGCCTTGTCCTTGAGGATTATAAGGCAAACCATGAGTAAGTTGTACTCCCATAGTAGAACAAAAAGCTGTAAATTGTCTGCCAGTATAAGCAGGTCCATTATCAGTCTTAAGGGATGCAGGTGCACCCCATGCTGCCCATGCCTCTAAACAGTGAGTAATGACATTACGTGCCTTTTCTCCTGATAAAGCAGAAGCATGGATAATTCCAGAGCACGTATCAACGGAAACATGCACATACTTAAGGTTACTAAAGTCAGGTATATGTGTCACATCCATTTGCCAAACAACCAATGGCTTTAATCCCCGTGGGTTTACTCCATAATTAGGGGGATGAAGAAATGTGACACAATGGGGACATTGCAATACTATCTGCCGAGCATCCGCTCTTGAAATGGAAAAACGCCTGCGCAGCGTTAATGCATTAACATGGAAGTTTTGGTGAAACAACTTAGCCCTCTCTAAGGAGGAAGCCAAGCATATCAATTGACTTCTAGTGGCTAAGTCCGCACAGGCATTACCTTGGGATAACGGACCAGGAAGAGAGGTGTGAGCCCTGATGTGCATTGGATAAAAAGAAGCAGTGCGGTTAGAGATAAGCCGTTGAAGCTGAGTAAAGTAAACAGACACATTGTGGGCATCACTTATAGTTCCCACGGCCTCCAGGACTTTTAGTGCTTGTACCACATAACTGGAGTCCGAAATAAGATTAAAAGGAAAAGAACACTGTTTAAAAACTTCAATAACAATTTGTAGTTCTACCCATTGTGGATTTCCAGGAGCAAATTGATGCTGGATAGGGGGAGAGTCATTAATTACGTAGGCTCCCATTCCAGACTTGGAACCATCAGTAAAAATGTTAACAGCCCCCGGAATTGGACTGGATGAAGTTACCTTAGGGAAAATGATGGGATGTTCTTTAACAAAATGGAGTAATGGATGAGAAGGGTAGTGATTATCAATACTCCCTTGAAACGAGCAACACAGAATAGCCCAGTTGTCTAGAGTAGCACATAAAACATTAAGTTGAGCTTTAGTGTAGGGTATGATAAGAGAAGAAGGTGATTGGCCGAAAAATTGAATGCTTTGTTGAATCCCTTTAAGTGCCAATGCTGCAACAGCATCAGGATAATATTCTAAGGATTTTCCTGGGGATACATGTGGGTGGATCCATAGTAAAGGCCCATCTTGCCACAGTACTCCAGTAGGCTGCCGCATAGTGGCAAGCACACATAACTGGAAAGGTTTATCACTCTGGAGCCTGCATAGAGTGGCATGCTGTATAGCTTGTTCTACTTTTATAAGGGTCGCTCTAGCCTCAGTAGTGAGGCTACGAGGGGAAGCAAGATCTGGATCACCCTTAAGAGTAGCATACAAAGGCTGGAGCACAATATTAGGAATATGTAAATATCCTCTTATCCAATTAATATCTCCCAGCAATTTTTGAAAATCATTTAAAGTTCGGAGATCTTGAGTCCTGATGGTAATTTTTTGTGGTTTTAATTTGTCATACCCAATTGTCGCTCCCAAAAACCTGATAGAATCCCCCGTTTGAACCTTTTCAGGTGCGATGTGCAGTCCATGTTGAGCCAACAGCATCACGAGTTCTTTATAAGCCTCATAAACTGTCTGTTCTAATTTTGCGGCCAATAACACATCATCCATATAGTGAATGATCTTGGTGGAGGAATACTTATGTCTGAGAGGTGCGAGTGCCTTTCCCACATACATCTGGCACATCGTGGGACTGTTAGCCATCCCCTGTGGCAACACCACCCACTCAAACCTTTGATCTGGTTCCTCATGATTACACGAGGGAAGGGTGAAAGCAAAACGTTGGGAATCTTTAGGATGCAAAGGAATGGAAAAGAAACAGTCTTTAATGTCAATAACAATTATATGCCAGCCTTGAGGAACAGAGGAGAGTAGAGGCAGCCCTCTTTGAATGGGCCCCATAAGCTGCATCTGAGCATTAACTGCTCGTAGATCATGCAGTAGGCGCCACTTCCCTGATTTTTTCTTAATGACAAATATGGGAGTATTCCATGGAGAAGTAGAAGGTTGGATGTGACCCAAATCAAGTTGTTCTTTGACTAGATCATGGGCTGCTGCCAGTTTAACCGAGGGAAGAGGCCACTGAGGCACCCAAACAGGCTCCTCGGTGAGCCATGTTATGGGTATTTGAGCCCCAGTGGCCCCTAGGAAAAACCCAGACCAAACCTGTTAAGCTTTTGATGACCTTGCACAGGATGCTTACGTCCCTGTAGGTGCCTTCCTAGTCCTAGACCTGGCTTATACCCCATATCTTGCATGATATGTTGAGACACTGGGGAATAGTCATTACTAAGAGTGAACCCCATGTCTTTCATCAGATCACGGCCCCATAAAGAAATAGGTAAATCAAGTACATAAGGCTGAAAGGTACCATCATGTCCTTCCGAGTCCTTCCAAGATAGATGTCTACAGCTGATTTGAGGGGCTTGGGCATATCCAAGTCCTCTTAAGGATTGATCAGAAGCCTGCACTGGCCATCCCCTAGACCAGTCCTTAAGGGCTATGATACTACGATCTGCTCCTGTGTCCAGCAGTCCCACAATAGATTTACCTTCTATGCTTAATTCCAAAGTGGGGCGATTGCTCATATCCAGTGACAAATAGGCACAATTTCCTCCGGTGGTACCAATCTGATTTCCTGTCCGTGACCTTGAGTCAGCAGGGAAGTGATTATGCAAACTAGGCAAAATTAGCAATTGAGCAATCCGATCCCCTGGGGAGATAGACACAATGCCCCTTGGAGCTTCCACCATAACCTTTATTGCCCCTACAGTATCAGGGTTTACAACTCCAGGGAAAACATGAAGACCTTGTAGGATAGAGGATGCACGTCCAATTAACAAACCTACAGTGCCAGGGGGTAAAGGCCCTTTGAACTCAGTTTCCACCAATTGGACTCCCATCTTAGGTGTTAATACGAGTCTGGAGGTGGAACAGAGGTCCAATCCCGCGGCACCTGTAGTGGCTCTCCGCATCTCGTGGGATGGCGCAGAGAAGGCCATGTCTCGGGTTCGGGTGTGACATTCTCCATTGCCCCATATATTCGTGGGCCCTGGGGTCGGGGGCCCCTTTGGCCGTTTTTTGGCCCAGCTGAAATAGGCTGTCCATGGATGTCCCTCACTGATCTACACTCCCTTGCCCAATGCTTCCCCTTTTTGCATTTTGGACACAGCCCCGGTTGACGAGGGTCATTAGAAGGGCCACCGCTAGGAGGTCCAGTAAAATTGCCTTTTTTGGGACAGTCACGTTTGAAATGGCCGGATTGACCACAATGGAAGCATGTTCCGGCACCAGGACCGCCCCCTTTTGCAATCCGAAGGACAGCAGCTGCAAGACCTGCATTAGTTAAAGGTCCTCCAAGCTCTCTACACACTTTCATCCAAGCTTCTATGCCCTTGTTTTTATAAGGAGCGATTGCTGCTTTACATTCTTTGGTGCATTGCTCAAAAACAAGTTGTTTAATCAAGGGCATTGCTCTATCAGGGTCACCAAAGATTTTTCCTGCGGCATCCACCATCCTAGCAACAAAGTCCGAGAAAGGTTCTGTGGGGCCTTGCATGATTTTTTTTAAATTGCCAGACACTTCTCCTCTATTTGGGAGTGATTTCCATGCACGGATACAAATGTTATTGATCTGTTCATATACCTCAGGGGGATATCCTGTTTGTTGATTAGCATATCTGCCTTGTCCCAAAAGCATTTCCTTGTCCCAATGGGGGTGTCCCGCCGCATAGTTTTGGGCAGCCTGCTCTACAGCACCCTCTAGCACAAAGGCTCTCCAGTCCAAATATTTGCCTGGAGAAACACAAGCCCGAACAAGGCTAGCCCAATCAGAGGGAGTCATACAGTATCTAGACAGACTCTCCACCTGAGTTAATGTGAAGGCGGCATCCACCCCATAAGTACGCACAGACTCTGCCAGGGTCTTCACAATTTTGAAATCTAAGGGCTCATGGAATCTTCCCCTATTGTCATCCTGGAAAACTGGATAAGCAAGACCCATCTCAGCATTAACAGCCCTCCATGTTTGGGCATGGAAAGCTCTCCTCGAAACACCCTCACCGTATGGTGGCGGGTCCGGAGGATCATTTTTCTTGAGCTCCTGTTTATTTTTGTTTCCTTCTCCCATAGTTAAACTCCCTAGCTGCCGAGACAGTCTCCCGAGCTCCTCCTGTTCTTCCTCCTCCTCTTCTGACCCACTTTTACATGGGAGTGTGCGCAGTGTACTGAGATCTGGATACAAGCGTTTCCTCCCCCGTTTCTCGCTCTGCACATTCCCCTCCTCCTGAAATATTTCACTCCGTGCCAGAGACAATCGCCTCCTCCCCTGTTTCTCACTTCGCACACTGCCATCCTCCTGAAATACGTCACTGCCTGCCGGAGATAATTGTTTCCTCCCCTGTTTCTCGCTCCGCACACTCCCACCCTCCTGAAATACCTCACTGCCTGCTATTTCTGATTTTTCTTCATGTAACTGCTCTAAAACTTCTTGTCCTTTAGTAAGTGCTTCCTGACATCTGCTATCTGTGAGGCAACTACGAATCATCTTCCAAAGGGGTATCACCCCACCCTCTAATATGCCCTGCTCAGAAGCAAAGTCAAGGTCTGTGCCTAACTTATCCCAGCTAGGCAGTGTAAGACTGCCAGAAAATGCAAACCACGGTGCAATAACATCTGTCTTCTGTAAAAATCTCTGTAAAGTACTACGTTTCACTTTTAGGCCCTTGGAACGTAACAGGTTATCTAGGGCCAGGAGAAGCGGACTTGAAGATACGGCACCCATGACACAACAAAAGACACACAACAAACAAGAGTGAAATTAAGAGCAAAAGTACACAGTGCAGCTGCAATAAGATTTAATGCTCTCTCTGGCTTTACAGAGGAGCTGCCGCCTTGACAGCGGGTCCTAAATCACCTAGGACTAATCTCCGCTTTAACCGGGGTCCCAATTAACCTGGGACTAATCTCTGCTTTAACCGCAGGTCCCAATTAACCTGGGACTAATCTCTGCTTTAACCGCAGGTCCCAATTAACCTGGGACTAATCTCTGCTTTAATAGCAGGTCCCACCTTACCTGGGACTAACCGGTGCACCACCCCTGACTGCTGAAAGTTCTGGTTCCCGGGTCTCTCGGCACCACTTGTCGCGACCCCTTGCCCGCAAGGAAGACGCAACTCAGGAATCTTCTTTCAGCAGTTTATTCAGGCCTTGATTTAAGTATCTTATAGTGACTCACTTTCTTTCTTCTTCCTCCCTCTGAGGGCCCAAGCACAGCCTAATAAGGCCTCCCACGTACCATTCTTAAGCTGCCGCGTGGGTCTTTCTTATAGGGTGGCAAGAGATAGCGTGCCAACTCTCCACAAAGGAATTTGATTTATCACAGGCCACAGTGGAAGCCGGCGCCATCTTCTAATGGTGGCCACAATTTACAACAATGGCTTACTACAGGTACCTTCTTATCCAAACATTAGTATCCTGTGTTCTTTTCCTCAAGATCTTGTAGATAACCAGTAAGAGATTTAATATACTAGTACATGATAGTATATTAAAAGTATGTGCTTCAAGATGGGCATTGATGGCACATGCCTGTAATCCCAGCAACTCAGGAGGCTGAGGCAGGAGGATTGCAAGTTTAAGGCTAGCTTTGGCAATTTAGCCAAGGCCCAAAGCAATTTAGTGAGACCCTGTCTCAAAAATAATAAAATCAAAGGAGGTGGGGATGTTGCTAAGTGGTTAAGCCCCTCTGGACTAAATCCCTATTACAAAAAAAAAAAAAAATCGGGTATGTGCTTTAATGCAAGATATGGTGGTGCATGCCTGTAATCCCAGCTTCGTTGGAAACTGAGGCAAAAAGATCATAAGTTCGAAGCCAGCCTGGGCAACTTAATGAGATGCTGCCTCACAATAAAAAAAAAAGTCTGAGAATGTAGCTCAGTGGTAGAGTGCCCCTGGGTTCAATCCCAGGTACTAAAAAAAAAAAAAAGTTGGGCTTCAAAGTCAAAGTGTGATACCTGAAATACTGCCAGCGCTCAATCAAGCAGCACTATCATTATGGTATTGTTATTCATCAAAAGCAGCAGCTATTAAAGGCGTGATGATCATCTCCAAGTATTGTCATTCTTCCAGAGGCTTTCAATGACTTTCCTTTGAAGAGAGAGATGTGAATGAGCATTTCAGTTTCTAGCTGTCCCGTGTGAGCATGGTCTTGCTGAGATACTTTCAATCCTTCTGATCTTCCTCTGTGCTGCACTGAAGGCTGGGCCTGCACCTGGCTCCAGGAGACATCCATCCCTGTCCTGTAATAAGCCACTGCAGGCCAGGTGGTGGGCTAGACTTGAAGTCCCCTCACTTCCTCTTCTCTCAGGGGCCATAGAGGACAAGTTCCAAAGCTGAGACTCATGAGGTATCTTTAAGCTCAGTGTAGCATTAGCAGATAAGAAAAGTAAGGAGTTTCCATTCTATAACTTAAGCCCAGGGGTCTTGATATGCTACATAACAGGGTGTGTGTGTGTGTGTGTGTGTGTGTGTGTGTGTGTGTAAGAACTGGTCAAATACACACTCTTCTTATTAATTCCCAAGAGTGACACAAGAATCAGCATTTATTGAGCCACCTATAGGGGGAGCTAACAGTGGTGATATTCTCAAGTGAGCCACGGTGCCCCACTGGTTGGAACAATTGTGGGCCTTTCCCATCTCTTGTGTAGTAGCTAGAGAGTTGCCACAGCAAGGATGCTAACACAGAGCCATGTGCCAAGAACTGACACTTTGCCGACTTTGGCTACCACATTATGCTGGCTCCCAAACAGAACATATTTCTCAAGTGAGTTAATGCCTATTTACCACTTCGTTGTAATGTGTAATTATCATAAATGACCCTTAATTGTTTAATTACTAGACCAAAGGGTAGATAACAACTTGCTTCAAGGAAGATATAAGACTTAGCTTCTCTCTATATAAAAAGGCATATATATTATATATGCATATGAACCGTACATATTCACACATATCTACAGGTATTTTTATGAGTATTTATATATACATAAAGCTATATTTGCACATATTTCTGACACATCAGATTGCCATCGGGTCATACCTGCAGAACCAGGAGAGATGCAGTCAGTGTAAAGTAATGGTTTGGTTGACTCAAAATGTGAACTATGTCCATGCCTTCTTGTTCTCCTTTTTGATAAAATAATTCACCATGGAGTGAGAGCCTATAGAGATTAAACTGCACAGACTGCAATTCAAGGTGAGGGAGAGGCAACCTGAATAAAGATCTTTAGCTGGAGTCCAATACTTACCCCAAAAAAGGCCTGACCTTCTGAGGAAACATGAAGAACAAGATTTTCACTTTAACTCCCTCTGTGACAAATAGTTCCTGTAATCTTTAAGGAATGCTAACCTCCCTTTTCACAGGAAGAAAAATTTAAGGCAATTCCAGGAATGAGCTGTTCTAACAACCAGTTTCAGAGACACAGTTCCTTGTGGACTATTTCCCAAATATAGTCTCTGCAGGTTTTGGGCAGTTATCCCAGGTTACAATGGCTGACAGAAATAGTTCCTATTAACTGAGAACTTACTATATGCTAGCTGTTAGGCTGTGCTTTATTTCCTGTAATAATCCTATTAGGTACATCCTACATCTAATAGGTAAAGAAACTAAGTCTTGGAGAAGGTAAATATCAAACCCATTGTCACACACCAGTAAGTAACAGCAGCAGAACCTGAACCCAGACATGAAGTCTCTGGATCCCATTGCTCCAACCACCAACCTATGCCAGCACACTTTGCATCGGTTCAGAACTGGTGCTAAAGGTTTCAAAGGCTTGGAACATCAGTTTCTACCAAATTTGGAGTGGTCTCAGTGGCTGATAGAAAAACACCTACCAAGAATATGAATACAACAACAACAAAAACAGAGATTCTGGTGAAACCGGCAACACGTGGCAAATCAGTCACTAGAAACAAGTCAGGACTCCTGTTTTCTCCTGCTTGGCCCTGGCAGCTGCTGTAGAAGCAGGAGACACAGTTGAGATTAACTGTTGGAGGAGTGTGTTCAGCAGCTCACACTCCTGGGGCTCATTAACCACAAAGGTGGCAGACATCACAGAAACGGTACAAGTCACCCAGGGAAGAACTGGCTAATGATACCAGGCTCCCATTCTCAAGCCCAGAGGTAAGTTGCACATTCCTCTCAAAGAAATATTTTTGTGTGGTCACACAAGTATTAGAGCTGTTAGGAAAAAAAATACTGTTGAATCTTTGTAGTCCCTCAGCTGGTACCATCAGATGCGTACTTCATATTTTGAAGAGAGGATTGAGAAGTCATGAAGCTCACAGAGGATTTTTTTAATAATTTTTGTGTTCAAAGTTCTCCCTAATGATCTTCCCAGTGTCTAAAGTGACTCTATGCATTTGAAATCTGTTTTATTTGGCAAAGGATGTTTTATAACACACATGGCCTTCAATACCAGCTTCACGACTGAGGGAAGAGGGGAGGGTGCTCTCTTACGTGTTTAGTGAGGGGGACTTTTCATGCATTCCTTCAAGAAAGTTCTATGGAAGAACAACTATGTTTACCTGAGTGAAGGCTGAGGAAAACATAGAGGTAGATGGCATGGTCCTCTCCTGAAAGAAGACTTTGTTGTCATGTCTACAGTGATCAAAACAGGCCTGTCATCAGAATGTGTTTGAAATGTGGCCACCATCTTGTCGGGGTCATCCTCCGCTGTTACCATACCTCAAATTTCTTCTACCCTCAAAAGAAAGAAGCAAACACAAGCAAACTGTGAGAGGGGGATAAAGTGAAAGAGAAAATACCACAGGATACGTTTATGAAGGTAAAAATCATGAGAATCAGAATTTTTAGGAGAGAGATGAATTGGTTATATGGTATGAAAAACAAAACAAAACAAAAAACCCACTTTCTGAGTAAATCTTAGTAGATTAGAGTCGGGGCCTGCCACTTACCTCTTAAGTTAATTCTGTAGTTCACAGCTACTCTGAGCTTTCATTTTCTTCATGTGAGATCAACAGTAACTGTTTTGCCTTCCTAGATGAGTTGGTATAAAAATTAAATGAGATAAAATAATATTTCATCTCTAAATTCTTTTTGAAGGGAAAACTAAGTTAGATCAAAGGCCTTTAACTTTGTTTTTCTTTAGTTATTCATTTGTTTCGGTATCATAGAAATATTGTGCCTCTATAATGTCAAATGACGTCTTCCCTCATGATGCTATAAGGAGCTTTATATCAGATACCTGACATGAATCCCCTGAGGATCCTTTCAGTCTTGCTTCTCTCTAACTCCAGCCATTGCTGTGGTATAGTCCTGCATGAGTTCTGGCAAAACTCACCTAGGCTTAACCTGAATGTGATGTACTGTATGTTCTGAATTTGCTCCTTCTGCCAAAGTCTCCCCATGCTAATACAGAAGTTTAGGGTGCCACAGAACCCTGCTAGGCAGTCATGCAAACACAAACGGGAAATGCATTGGGGTTAAGACCCCCATAGGAAGAAAACTTGACTAGTGGAACCCACATACAGATTTATTTCCCTTCTCCCCCTATGGACTCTTCTCTGAGAAGCTAATACATGGCTTCTCAGAGGATCGTTTTGCAACATCAAGCCACAAGCCATTAATCTGGAAAGTGTATCCTTCTAGATGCCCATAAGTAGAGAGGATCAGAAAAGTTTACCTCCACTTTGTAGCGTCAGCAATTCATTCATGAAATGTGAGCTTTCTGTCTCTACCACCTGGTTCCCATTTTAGGGTAGAAAAGGAAAGAGGCACTGCTACCAGGCACACAGAAAGGGTTCTGCTAATCCTTAAGCTTTAACTACCACACTTGGGGCTCCTCGTGCTAGTGGATCAAAAGGCAAAGAAATGAGTTACTGTATTGGTGACAGTGATCAACCCTGATTACAAAGGAAGCTAAAGTTTTGCTGCCACATATGCAGACAGGGAGAAGCATGGTCCATATCAATAATATATCCTTATCCCCCTGAATTGTCCTGAGATTTTACCCTCTAACCAAGTAGTAACACCGCAGCCTTTTGCCTTTAAGAGAAACCAAGTTCAAGTTGTTCCCACTGGCAGGTTCAAATATACTTACTTACAGGTAGAGAGCATATGTGCCAGGCATTTTACAGATTTCATTTCACTTAATCCTCAAGACAATTTTAAGAGGTAGAATAATTATTTATATTTTTCAGATAAACAGACAGATAAGTACTGATACCTCAAGGAGCCTGCCAAAGGACATACAGTTTACTAGTAGCCCAACCAGGATTTGAACCAGGAACTGTCTAGTCTAACTCTCAAGCTTTTCCTCATTTATAATGGCGTAGGTCAAGGATGACAAAATTGCACACTTAGAAATAAGACAATTCTTTCCTCATAGTACTCTGCTAACCCCCTTTGCATCGTTACAGATTGTTTTTTATCATAAGATTTTGTTTCTGTTTAATATTTCCTTCAGTATACAGTGCATGTTTATATAGGTACATACTGCAGGGGTGATTAAGGGGAACAGCAGACTCATTTCCAAGAACCTGCTTAGGATTCCATTCTTTTGAAATGTAAAAAGGAAATCGAAGTATGCTATTTTAAGTAAAAGTCAGGATCTAAAAGGTGAATGCAGAGATAAAGTAAAAAGTCAGCTCATTAAAAATTTTTTTTCTTTCAGGATGTAATTTGTTTTTAAATAAATTCAGCACAATAAAAGGCATGAAAGGAAAAAAAGGGAAACCTTATCATATAATTTCGAGTTTGATTATGTCACCAAATAAATTCAATGTCAATGGAGTAGAAAGAAATATAATCCAAAAAGGAAGCGAGAAAGGTTAAAGAAGTTAACAGTAATTAAATAGTGACTGAAACTGAATGGAAATCGATCCATATTAGCTGAAGGCCATTCCTGTCTTTTAGAATGTTATGTATCAGTGAAGAGAGAAAAGAAAGGTTTCTGCTATTTTGATATTAAAAATATGTCATTTCTGAGCAAAGGTTGCTAATTCAAAACAGCAGTAGGTTCTCACTACATACATTCTAATAATCCACACCTGCTGGCAGGTATTAAAATAGATAAGATTCTTTAATAAGGCTCTGTGGGGCTATGAGTCATAAGAGCTTCCTTGG
This sequence comes from Callospermophilus lateralis, assembly GCF_048772815.1. NCBI lineage: Eukaryota > Metazoa > Chordata > Mammalia > Rodentia > Sciuridae > Callospermophilus > Callospermophilus lateralis. The sequence goes on from NW_027514398.1 coordinate 11,356,998, forward strand.
CTACTCTGTTTACCTTTGTGGAAGATGAAAGCAGATTGATCCAATCCAATGCAAATAGAGGTGAAAGTGGCAGCTTTAGCATTTAGCTGATAGAACTTCTGATGGACAGTTCTCTGTCCCCAGGGAGACATCAGCTCAATAGGGACTCAGCTGGGAGCAGCAGGCTGGAAAAACTTGTACTGTACTTAAAATTTTGTCAAAATTTTGCTTCTGGATTTTAGGTTTTCTTACTAAACTCAATGTAATGGGAAACAATACTGACTGCTGTTTATAACTTATATTATGATGCTACTATTATGAAAAATTAATCATTATCATTAATGGTGATGATAGCATGGTCCATATCAATGATATGCATCTAAAGACATTAATTCAGTGCCTCCTTGATTCTGAGACTTTTATATGTAAATAGCTCTACTTACAACTCTGCAAGGTAAATAATATTATTCTTAATTTCTATATAAGGAAACTGAGGTTCAGAAGGAATAAGCAACTTGCCTGAAGACAAAGGCTGAGATAGTTCCATTGACCTAAATTCCTCTCTGTCTTCTCCATGACTGCTGATTCTCTCCCAGGAGTCTACATAAGCAAGCATAGACTTTAAGAGCATCCTTCGTGGTACCAGAAGGTGTATTTCAGAGTTAATACACATTTTTGGAATGGAAGGTAAGTAAGGTTTAGACCTTGCCATAAAGCATGACTGAAACAACAATAAGAAGCAACACAGATAGGTTGATTCATTGTGATATTTGGGTCACAAAATCTATCAGTTGATGGAAAAGGTGTTTATCGAATCCTAGAAGGTCATTCATTCACTCAATGCATGTTTGTTGAGTTCAAGGTGCTCTAACTCCACAAAGTGCCATGGTTGAGGAAAATAAGAAAGAAAGAGTAACACAGGGATGAATGAGGTAACTGAAAGGACTTCTGATATTTTAATATATCCACCAAACCAGATTGATGTTGTCCATGTGGCAATTCCTCTGACTTTTAGCAGTTCAAAACAGATGAATCAAGTTTATATATCTACATTTTGATTCTCAACTCAAAACAGAAGTCAGGGTTCCTTTTACAGATTGTCATGCAATACAATGGTAGAGACTGCTGGTTTGTCACCAAGTCTTCTTCTTCTTTGTGGGTACAGAGTGAGATTCCCTTTCTCTGTCTCTCTTGCAGTGAGATGTGGCCATATGAATAGGTTTTAGCCACTGAAAAGTCAATGAAGGTGATGGGAACCACTTTGTCCAAAGATGCCACCCATGGAGCTTTCTCCATGCACCATCCCTCTTCTCCATCATAATGCAGATGAATCTAGCAATCCTAAAGCCACATACTGAAGATATCAGGCATATATGAAAGAACCTGAGATCCCTAATGGCTACATGGAAGGCCACCCTCCTGGGAATCCAACACGGCCACTTGTGGCAGATAGGAAATGGAATTTGATAGTTTTATGGTTTGGATATCAAGTGTTCTGCAAAAGCTCCTGTGTTGATGTTGGATGTTCAGAGCTGGAACCTAATCTGTGGATTAATCTATCTGATGGATTAATAATTTGAAAGGACTACAGTACTGGGTGGTAACTGTAGGCAGGTGGGGTGTGGCTGGAGGAAGTGTGTCACTGAAGCACACTTTGGGGATTAATATTTTATCCTTGATACTTCTTTCCCTTCACTTCTCTTCCCCTCCTCCCCCTCTCCCTTTCCTCTTTCTGTTTCTCTCTTCCTCTTTCTCTCTCTCTCCTTCCTGGCTGCCATAAGCTGAGCAGCCTTCCTCTGCAGTGCCTTTTCACCATGATGTTCTGCCTCTTCTTGGACCTGGAGCCATGGAGTTGGCAGACCATGGACTGAACCTCTGAAACCATGAGCCAAAATAAACTTTTCCTCCTGTAAGTTTTCTTGCTGGGTACTTTGGTCACAGCGATGGAAAGCTAACACAGAAGGCAAACCCTATTTCAATTCCTCACTCTTCCACTTTCTGCAGATTTTTCTTTGATCCACTTTGAATCTCAGCTTTCTTACAGCTAAACAGGGAGTGATAATATCTACCTCTCGAAAATGCTGGAGGGTTAGAAGCAAAATTTTCAAAGAACCAATGAATAAAGTGTCTCCATGTATTATAACTATTATTAGATTTATCATTAATTGTGGTTACTATGCTTGTAAGAAACATATAAACAGAGCTTGGACCATTTGAACAAGATAAAATATAGAACAACTAGACATTTGGGCTGCTGATTTTGCTGTGTCCATTCTCATTAGTGCTTTGATAAAACTGTTTATTTTATTCTGTATCATTCAAAAATTAAGGCCAAATCAAGATAATAAATCTTTTGGAAATTTGATTCAACAAATACTTCTTTGGTACCTTTAATGTGCAACACTTTGTGCTGGTTTCTAAATGTATTGAATCCTGAATTATATTTGGCTTTCAGTGGTTGTTTGGGATGCTCAGTTGTCCCCCTGGTAAGAATGACATTATCTCAGGAGGACTAAGATTTCTTTTTTCCTTTTAAAGAACTACTTGAAGGACCATTGAGAAAGAATGGTGTTTGTGAATCTCACTGCTATAACCTCATTCAACTTTTAGTATCCCAGAGTGATGTATACTACACAGAGTAAATGAGCCTCTTATAAAAGATTTAGAAGCAATGAATGGAAGTTAATTTGTAGAATGTGTATATTTAATGCTCTGGGATTGTAGAATGGCACTAAACAAATTCGTGAAATAAGGGGCAAAGAATAAAGGCTTTTTTTTTTTATTCCCACATGTCATCAATCAAATGTATTCTAATATTTCTGTGACCTGGAGCTTACCACAGAGAGGGAGCACAATATGCTTAGTCTGACCACAAATGTCATTTTAAAATGCAAGCTTTCTTGAGGTTGGGACTGTCCAGTCTTGCAAATGCTTTAAGCTTTTAGTAATCAAGGATTATTCTTTTATCATCTCCAATACCTGTGGCATACCAACCTCATGGCATTCTATCACCATGGTTACCATTAATCATTATTACTGCAGGGACCAGCCATCCTCACCTCCTCCACCTGCCTGAATTCCACCTCTGACCTGCTGTAGAGCAGTGAAGGGATGAAACCTGTGTAGGCAGGTTTGTAACGCACAGGTACTATGTCAGGCTGATAATAGCAAGAACACACCAGGCTCCCCTCTCCCACAAACCCCTCTGGAAAGACACTTCTGTGGTACATCTCCTTGGAGAGCAGTGATGATCTGAAGAAATGCTTCCTCTTGAAAGCACCCTTTTTATTCACAGTAGAATACTCTTGAATTTTGCAGATACTCAAACACTCACAAAAAAAGTTTTTTTGTAATAGTTGAGGAAATAAGCCTAAAGAAAATGTGTACCTAATCCTATTAGCTGACTTAATATATAATTATTAAAAGCCTTGATATACAGGATTTAACACAATCTTTCTAGCAGGGTGTGATGTAATTTGTTTTTGTTCCTCAGCTAGCAGATGGCTTACCTTTAAGTAATTTCCAATATGTTAAGAGATCAAAAGCCATCTTCTCACCACTGAGGCAGTAATCGTTCCTCTCTGCTGGGGGTTGCTTGGTACTGTGGTAGGAATATGCAAAGGCTCCTGGCATTTCCAAAGATAGAATGGCAACATTTCTTCAGACTTTGAAGTTAATAATCCTTCAGAAGTTGAAAACTGAGGGATTTTTCAAAACCCTTTTAATGTTCTATATGCCATGTGCTAAGTAAATATCTGTAAGAAATCACTGAGGGCTGGTGCGAAGCTTGGAGGGGTGCTTTTTAACCTCACGTGTTGTGGGCTGGCTCAGTCTCTCCTTGCTGAGGGTGTGGAAAGATTGTGCTTCATCCAGTAACATTCATTGGAGGACATGGTTTCTGCATTGAATGTCTTGAGAATATGCTAGAAATGAATGTGAAATTATTTAATATGTTGTCACTGCTGAGCCTCACCTCGGCATTAGTGACAGGTCTATCATTGCAGTCAACACAGGACTCTTTCTAAGTATTGAAGCCTTCAACTGCTTCCAAGAAATGAGGTAAATGGGCATTCAGAATTCTGTTTGATATTTATTACTAGAGAGGAAAAACATGTTTTTGTCTCTCAACAACTTAATATGTTCCTAATGAAAGCCCACAGGTTTTTTTTAAAATCCAATTCAAATTTTCATGATGTGCTGAGTGATAGAACACTGCTGAATTTTTGACTTTAGACAAACAAAAATGTCTCAGGATTTGTTACCTCCTTTGCTCAAGGCTCTTGCTTTGGATATGGAAAGGTTTCATTTTAGTCCTTGGAACATTTATTTTCAGCTACTTAAAATGAGAGAAAAAAGTCTCAGTAGGAAAATATATTCCTAAGCATAGAGGAAGCCGAAGGTTAGATCTTCCCCTAGAGATAAAACAGATTGTTTTAACTTGAACAGCAGGCCCTTCTACTCTCCCCTTCCTCCTTCTCGTCACTTTGGATTAGGCATTTGATAGCCAGAAGATGATCAGGCTATGGGTGCATAAACGAGCATCTAATTGTCATTGAAAACTACAAGGAGAAATATGAATAGAATTCCGGAGACATGTACAAGAAACCTGCAAGCATCAGGTTTCATTCAGAATGGAGATATGGATAAATGACCTAGGGAGGATAAAACAGATGATACAGAAATTTGAAATGCCATAATATCATTTTGTCTTACACAGAAAACCATGAATGAGTGGAGATTTTCCATTTCCCCAAAATGACTCAGAGAACTTTTTGAAGCAATCAGTACTATCTGCTCTCTGTTCTAACCTTCAGCCTACAAGAAGCCCTATCATTCATTCCTCAATGTCCTCAAAACGTTCTACCACAACTATTCTACAGTGTATTTTCTTGTGCATTCTATATTTTGAATCTTGAAATGAGTGGTTCAAGCAATAAGATAAAACTTCTCCAATCCAAAGGAAGAGCCGGTAAGAGTTAGAGGGATAATTTGCAAGATTCTTGCATAAAATCTCCCAGCTGGACACTGAGTTCATTCTTTCTTTTCAGAATGATCTCAACATAACTGCTCTTCATACTCTCTGGAATCTCTTTTCTCAAAAGCCATTGTTATGTCTGTGCTTTCTTCCTTTCAGTATGAAAGTACTTACAATTTTCTAGTGTTATTTAAGGACTCTTGCTTTCTCACAGGTCTCCTCTAGGTTCCCTTCACTCTGAGTCACAAATGAGGGTGCAGAAATTAATTCAATCAGCAAGCTGAGCTATGGCAGCCACCAGTTTGCTCTTTCTTCAATCAGGTATATGAATAGAGTCTAACTTTGAATTGAACATCTAAAACCTAATTATAAATGCCAGAATTGCCTCAAAAAGGGTGAATCTTGAGAAGTCAGTGATTTTATTTGAATGTGGGTCTGTCAGCGTGGATAACTGTCTATCCTCTGAGACTAGAAAGACACCCATAGTCAACTGTCATTGGACAGAGTGATTATGGAAAGTAAAATATCAAGGATAAAAATGAAACTAGAATCATTGCCTAATTATTCACCATTGGCCTAAGAGTACTTAGAAATCATGATCTATAACTTGCTCTTGCTTCGGACAATTGTTTAACATTTAAGTAATAGTTGCTTTGTTCTTCTCCATCTCTTCCCCAAAGAGAGAAGTCGGGGTTTCCTGTTGGGAGAAATGAGAAACAGGTCGAGTGTAAGAGCTGTGTCCCTTCTGATTCTGTGGCCACCTTCAACTGGCACAGCTCTGCTAACCCCTTCTGTTCATCTTCCAAGGAAGTTCCAATGAGCAATAATTAGCCTCTGCATAACTATTCAGCTCCCCTCTGCCATAGAGATGTGCCCTGTTCCTGCTTCACCTGAACCACAGGTAATCCATGGACCAGCTAATTCAATACTGGATAATGTCAAATTGATTATATAAGACACTTACTGGATAAGTGAGCATCTTAGTCTGGAAATAGAAGAATTTTAGATTATGCACCAATGTGACACTCAATTCACAGAAAAATGTGATGATTTTCAGAGAGTTCTGGGTTTCCTTAAAGGAAAATACTGCATAAGTCACGAGGTCAGATCTCATCTCCTGGCTTTTAATAACAGTATTTCCTGCAAGCCAGGGTAAAGAGACATATCCTCTCCACATGAGATTAGCCTGCAGAGAGCTGACAATCACCAATCTCCCACCTCCACCTTCCCATATCACAGAGAGTGGGAGTCACACTCTTGTTCCTTTGTTTATATATATGTGTGTGTGTGTGTGTGTGTGTGTGTGTGTGTGTATCTCACCAGTAGTGAATGCAGAATCACAATGCCAAGAAGGGCTTTTGGAGGTCAATGAATTCATCTCTGCTTTTCTGCAGGACTGTGCCACTTTCCTACTAGATCTAGAGCTCCTGGGATTTTGAGGCAGCGTAGGATGAATGTAGGATATCTGTCCCTACAGCACACAGTGAAAAACTCAGCCCAGCAGTGAATGCACAGAACTTTCTCTATTCCTACTGTGCCTTGAGTAAAGACTTTTCACTTCATACATCATTCACAACTTGCTACAGGGATTTCACAAAGCCAGTACACACCCTTTATACAAAGAAAGAAGAAAAAGAACAAATCTAGGAGCGAAAAGAATAAAAGTATGACTGCCATACTTGGCTAATAATAATGCCATACATTATCAACAGGGATATTAACAAAGTACAATAGTTGGGCTACTAACCAATTAAACAAATGGAGCTTCTCTTTCTGCTCACACATTGGAAGAAGGAGAGATAACTGCAGAGTCAAACATGGCTAGGTAGTTTCATTTCCTTGCTGGGCTCTGGTGCCATAAGGAACAAAGGAAAGGATGATAGAAATTGGAAGCTACTTTTCCCCTAGAGAGACCTGGTAACAGGTTGAGTTAGTCCTACCAGATGGCTCACAGAATCTCAGGGTCCCAGGGGTGCCACTTGGAAGAATAGGAGATACTGTCAGTGCAGGGCAGCCAGCCCCCACTGACCGAAGAGAGAGCCCCCCACCAAAAAAATGGATACTTATGTATAGTTTAGATTTTTAGTGTCACCCTAAAAGTCTGTGTATTAAAGGCTTGGCCCCCAGGTAGTGCTATTGGATGGGAGGGGGAGTGATAGAACCTTCCATATTTAGGGACTAGCGAGAGGGCTTTAGGTCATTGGATGCATCCTCTTGAAAGGGATTGTGGCACACAGACCCCACCTCTCTTTCACTTTTGCTTCATGGCTATGAGGTGAGTGCATTTTTCTTTAGGCCATGCTGTGCTACCTATCACAGACCTAAAATTTCAGGGCCAACTGATCATGGACTAGAACTACCAAAATGGTGAGCCAAACTAACCTTTTTCACTTTGAAAGTTGATTGTCTCAGGTATTTTGTTATAGTGATGGATGAACTGAGGACTAATAAAAGATGCCTTCAATTAACTCCTTGAATATCCCAAGCCAGGACTTTTCCCCACAACAAGGTGAAAGTAACAGTTTATTTCTTGCTAATTCTTGAGGAATTTTCTCTTTTTTTTTCCTCACAAGATGATTACTTATAAGTCTTACCATTATTTTCTGAGTAACAAACACTTCTGCTAAACAATAACTGAAACTTCCTTCCTGTCTCCACAATGTTGTATAATATTATTTCCTGGTTGGGCTTCATAGTGACTGGATGTGCAGATTTGCAGGAAAAAGGTCAAGTCACAGAGAATTGGTCAGAATTAATCAGAGAAAGACTCATTAATTTTCAAGTAGTGAATTAATCTTGGAAAACCACTGTATATGTTCCTTTCACTATCTTTTTCAATGTGAGAAATAAGAAAAACGTTTAATTTTTGAGGTTGGTAGGAAAAAGATCTGGGGCTGTAAGCCTGTGACTATTATTCCTGGTCATCTTGGGCATCAACAGCTTGTTATGGTTCTCTCTGCTCGCACTTACCTCAAGTTGTCTTGATTCTAGATGTGGAAGCTCAAGAAGCCCATGTACACCGAGCTCAGGATCACTGTTCAAGTTACAGGGTCCCAGGACACATCAGGTGTGGTCTCAATACAATATGTGATCCCCATATTTAGCCCATCAACCCTGAGAGCCCTTCTTACACCACACTACAGCAGGCACACGAGGTGCCTCAGAGAAGCTGATGGACTACCCACACACACTGTACCAGCACATCCTCATCCTGCTCAGCCTCATCCTGCTGACTCAGCTTCCATCTCTCTAGAGAAGGGGTTGGTGTTTGTAAATTTGCACTGCACAGCTGTGGAGCAGAGTGGAAAACTCTCTGAGAACTCTGAGCTCAGTGTCCTCTCCCTATACAAGGAGTTAGCCCTACAAGAGCACACTAAGAACTGCATGATCTTAGAGAGAACCAAACTCACTCCTTTCTTTATCCAGTCACTCATTAGTTAACAAATACTTGTTCAATTTCTACTATCTGTCAAACTTTGTGGTAACCCTGAAGATGATTCTAGGTCCCCCATGCTTGTATTGGTGAAGGGGAGAGGGCTAAGGCTTATCCTGTATCAACATGTTTAGAATAAAATCTAAGCATGCATTTTAATTTTATTTGGCCAACCAATCATCCAAATGTCTCATTGTTGCCCTGACCCAGTTGCCAACACATTGCCCAAAAGATGAACAAACTGCTTATAGAAAATACCTGTAAACCTAGCTCAGGATGTGTGGTCTCAGTACAATGTCTGATGCCATTGTCTCTCTGCATGGTGATTCCTAATGGTTATTGTGAGAACTGCCTGTTGCCTGTGATTGTGACAGGATTAACTCAATTCTTCATCATAATTCAGTAAACACCATTCAGATCCTAACACTCACCATGTGTTTGGTTATTTATCATCCTCTGGCCTAAAAACTTAGTTGAAAGGAAATCCAAAATTATAAGATGATGGAACCAATATTTACATGTCTTATTAAAAGTGGCTGGTTTGTTTTCCTTTGTTTTACAGAAAAGAATAGGAAGGCATAGTTATGCAAATGGTAGAGTAGTCTACAATAGGACCCACATATTTGATCTTACAAATTATTACACTAGGAAGAAACAGAAGAATCAGAGTAACCAATAAAAAATCTATGACAAGAGGAGAATAATTGAATAATAAAGAAGTGATTTGATATCTCTATCTGGTAACTTGAGAAGGTGACAAACATTAGAAGGCCTAGAAATCATTAGCTGGGAAAGGTAGTGTAACCTGTAATCCCAGCTACTCTGGAGGCTGAGGCAGGAGGATGGCAAATTTGAGTGAGGCCAGTGAGAGGAATTTAAGGAAACCCTGTCTCAAAAATTAAAAAAAAATGAGAAGGGGTAGGGATATAACTCAGTGGCAGAGGGCTTACCTGCATAGCATGCACAAGGCCCTGGGTTCAATCCACAGTCCTGGAAAAAAAAGAAAGAAATGAATAGGAGTCTAATGTTCTCACCATGAAAACAGTCCCATGGTTTATTTTCAACATTTCTGCAGGTAGAGACCAATTTAATGGCACTTACCCATAAAGGTGATATAGACTTCATAGTTGGAAAACTCAAGAGAGAAATCCTTTAGATTAAAAAGTAAAATTATAGAGTTTTCATAGGTAACTTCATTTGATCAGTCAGTATTCCCTCAGAAGTCTTTAATAACTCTGTGGTATCTTTGACAAGCTTTCCTCAACAAAGCTAGAGTGACTTTAAAAAGACAACTTTTTAATACTGGTCTGAAAGATAAAGAGATGCCATTGAAAATCAACTGAAGAACCATGGGCACGTTGCCTACCTGTGATTTCTAGAGATTTGGAGAATTTCTCTTTAAATTGTGCTAGACTCATAAAGATTTGCACAGAGGTGTTTGGATTCAGACTGGCTCTTGTTCAAAGCACTGGAACAGCATCAGCACTAGAAGGGCATGATTAGACAGTAGTTTTGGGGTTTTTTGTTTGTTTGTTTTGTTTTGTTTTGTTTTTTTAACTTGGAGAACAGAGTGGTTTCCCAGAGTCACTGACTATATTTTCTCACACCTATATCACTGGGGAGAACACTGGGTCCTTGGAAAGTGAGCAGATGGCTGCCCAACTTCCTGTGAAAGGAGAGGAGGGAAATACCACAAAAGCCCCCGGCCGCCCTCCATCCTTGCTCCTGGCAGTGCTAACAATCCAGGTGGACTAAGGGAGCAGCTGTTGGCAGTGTGGGCAGTGTTCCATCGTTGGCCTTAAAGGAACAGGCTTTGTTACCTCTGTTTAGAGCAGAGTCCACAGTTGCAGAGAGAATGGCTGTTGGTTCTCTGCTTTTCCCAACGGGAATTGAAACACATTAATATTAATGAATTATTAAGGATTCCTTCAAACAACTCTAAAACATTCAGAGTTTGAGAGTGTAATTCTTCTCAGAGACAAAGCAGAATTAACTTCTCATAATACTAAGGAATGCAGGCTCTGGTACCAGACTGCTGGTTCTACTTCAGGTATTTACTAATAATACATTAGAATTGATCGCAGCACTTAGTTTCTTCATCTGTAAAAAAGGTTGAAATTGTCTACCTTCTAGTGTTATCATGAGGATTAAGTGAAATAATGTGCTTAACTGAGTATACCTGGCCCATGGTTAGAAGTTAAAAAGTATTTGCTGGAACAACTATTACCAATCGTATCTAATTATCATAACACACACAAAAATAAACACTATTCAAACAGACCCTCTAAGTACAGAAAGAAGACAGACAACATAAAGTGGCTGGATGCCTCCCACCTACCCAACACCTTAGAGGGGGAAAGCTCTTGACTGTTTAACTTGAAAAATAGGTATGTGGCACTTCTGGTACTTGGAAGTCTGAAAATTGAAAGACTGAAGAATCAAACTCAAGAAGGTAAAAAGTTGGATAATCAAAATAAACTCAAAGAAAGTAGAAAGAAGGAAAAATAAAGATAAAAGCAGAAACCAATGTCATGGAAAGACTCTTACAACAGAGAATCAACAAAGTCAATCACAGGTTCTTAGAAAAGACCAACTAAAATGACAAACCTCTGGCAAGAGAAATCAAGGAATAAAGAGAGAAAACAAACTAGTAATAAGAATGAAAGGCGGGGGGATGTCACCACAGATCCTGAAGATACTAAACAAAAAATAAGAAAATGTGATTGAATTCGTGGAAGTATTCAAAACTTTAAATAAAATGAATAAACTCCACAAAAAGCATTTGATAGCTGGGCAGAGTGGCACACACCTATAATCCCAGAGGCTTCTCAGGCTGAGGCAGGAGGATTGTGAGTTCAAAACAAGCCTCAGCAACTTAGCAAGGCCCAAAGCAACTCAGCAAGACCCTGTCTCTAAATAAAATGCAAAAAAAAATGCTTTTCCTATAAAATAAGAAGTCACATACAATCAATCAACAAATACATGAAAAAATGCTCACCATCTCTAACAGTCAGAGAAATGCAAATCAAAACCACCCTAAGATACCATCTCACTCCAGTAAGATTGGAAGCCATTAGGAAGTCAAACAACAACAAGTGCTGGTGAGGATGTGGGGAAAAGGGTACACTTGTACATTGCTGGTGGGACTGCAAATTGGTGCAGCCAATTTGGAAAGCAGTATGGAGATTTCTTGGAAAGCTCAGAATGGAACCACCATTTGACCCAGCTATTCCCCTTCTCGGTCTATTCCCTAAAGACCTAAAAAGAGCATACTACAGGGACACTGCTACATCGATGTTCATAGCAGCACAATTCACAATAGCAAGACTGTGGAACCAACCTAGATGCCCTTCAATAGATGAATGGATAAAAAAATGTGGCATTTATACACAATGGAATATTACTCTGCATTAAAAAATGACAAAATCATAGAATTTGCAGGGAAATGGATGGCATTAGAGCAGATTATGCTAAGTGAAGCTAGCCAATCCCTTAAAAACAAATGCCAAATGTCTTCTTTGATATAAGGAGAGTAACTAAGAACAGAGTAGGAATGAAGAGCATGAGAAGAAGATTAACATTAAACAGGGATGAGAGGTGGGAGGAAAAGCAAGAGAGAAGGGAAATTGCATGGAAATGGAAGGAGACCCTCAGGGTTATACAAAATTACATACAAGAGGAAGTGAGGGGAAAGGGAAAAATACAAGGGGGAGAAATGAATTACAGTAGAGGGGGTAGAGAGAGAAGAGGGGAGGGGAGAGGGAGAGGGGGGATAGTAGAGGATAGGAAAGGCAGCAGAATACAACAGACACTAGTATGGCAATATGTAAATCAATGGATGTGTAACTGATGTGATTCTGCAATCTGTATATGGGGTAAAAATGGGAGTTCATATCCCACTTGAATCAAAGTGTGAAATATGATATATCAAGAACTATGTAATGTTTTGAACAACCAACAATAAAAATTAAAAAAAATTAAAATACAATTATACATGGAAAAAAAAGAAATCAGAAAGTTTGCCCTTTTAAAATATTTCTATTCACCATTCTTCTGAGGTCCTTCTCAGGGAGGTAAGAAATAAAAAAGAAATACAAAAATAATTTGTACTTTCTTTAGTAATGTTACTAAATTATTAGATTATAAATCAAAAGCATATAAACATACCATCTAAAAATCAATTGTGTATGTGTATTACACACACACACACACATACACACACACACCCCAGATACACAGTTAAAAAGATTTTAAGATTTGTTGTAAAATACAAGTAAAGGGCTGGGGATGTAGCTCAGATGCAATTCTAAATATGAAATATGTTTTATTTACACACATGGCCTGAAGGTGCTTTTTTTATACAATATTTTAGTGCACCTGCATTTGACTATAAACTTTCATTTGAGGTCAGGTGTGTAATTCTCCATATGTTGCATCAGGTTGGTACTCAAAAAGTGCCAACATTGTTAGCATGAATGCATATATGCTCCATGCTCATGTACATGAATGTTCAGAGCAGCACTATTAGAAATAGCTCACTCATTCTGTAAATTACTCACATGTCTGTGAAGAGTAAAATGTACAAGTTGTGGTCAATTCACAAGCATGTTCTACTCAGGAATGAATATCACAACTTCTTGCAACAACATAAATAAATCTTGTGAACACCATGTTGAATGTGAGAATCCAGATACAAAGAGTTCATACTCAGGGAGAACATTTACTTACCTTCAAGATAGGCAAAATTATTTTATTGCATTGGAAATCAGGATAGTTGTTACTTTTAGGGGATGTAAGTGACACAAGGGAGCCTTCTGTTTCTTAATACAGCTTTTAATTAAAAGGTTTCACTCAGTTTTGAAAATTGATGAGCCATATATTTATGCATGGTGTACTTTTGTCTTCAATGAATCCTGTCTTACAAAACTCATGCAATAAAATCAGCAACTTTCCTATAAAGTAGAAATAATAAAATTGAAAATGTAATGGAAGAGAAGCTAGTGTTTACAAAATAACAGAGTACACAAAATCTAGGAACATGCCTACAAGAAATTTTCAAGATATTTCTGGAAGCAATTTTTTTTTGAATAAATGAAGATGCATACAATGTTCATGTTGAGAAAATCCCTAGTGGTCTAATAGTCCATTTACATTTGCAGAAACTTGGCTTCAATTTCAGCCAATAAAGGCAATGTAAATAACCTATATAGGTTCCACCCAATTATGAAAGAGCAATGCCAAGTGTTCAGACTAGTTGAGGCTCAAACTATTGAAAAATGTCAAATTCAACAGGGTTTAAAAGCTATACTGGTAAAAATATGGGCATTACCTAGCATTCTGTTTGATAAGACAATTGGAAAGTAAAATTCTTTGATCAGGTTCTGTGTTTTCAAGCTGTGCAATTTCCATCTCACTATATTTTTACAAAGAATCAAAATACACTATCTCCAGAAAGAGGAAATAGCTCTCATTTTAGCAGAACCTAGGACAAGTTAATGCCTAATTGATGCCAAGGTGGATATGAAACTCTGATAAAACAGAGTCGTTAAAACAGTGTAGAATTGTCACAGGAATAGATGAATCAACAGCAAACAATAAAGAGTTTTATAAAATCCACATATATAAGCAGATGGCATCTAACACCTGTCTTGAAAGATCATTCACTTATTTTATCATCAATTTGACTCAATTTATTTAGATAAGTACAAATTACAAGGTGTCTTATATTTACCACGTGTACAGATTGCAAGATCACATTTGTTATATAAGAATTCATACCCCACTTGAATCAAATGTATGAAATATGATATGCCAAGATCATTGTAATGTTTTGAGCAACCAATAAAAAAAGAAATATTACTTGAAAAAAAATAACCTATAGAGTGAAATTATATTGAGTGATTTGAGTGAATAAAACATTGACTAGGGCAGAAGCTCATGAACATTTTTTATCTCTCTCCTCAACTGCAGATGTTGCACCTTTTGCCCATTGTGACATCCCTCCAAACTATAATAAATGGAACAAAAAAATTACAAGGTGTCAAGCATATTATTTCTATTTTTACTTTATTACCAGACTACAGAGTTGAAAAAATGGGGTCAGTTGAAATAAAAATGCACTAATTGCCATACTACCTTAGTTAACCTGATATTCACTTTTATGTGATTAAAATATTTTTTTTCTTTTTTCAATGTTCTAATTTTTTTCTGTTGCATAATTGTCAAGCTTATTTATATAAATTAAATTTACATCATGCATAAAATTCCTAAGAAAGACAATAGAAGTTAATCTTACAACTCTACACTAACATCAGATTGCCAAAAATTAAGAGTCTGAGTCTGACAACAACAACTCTAGGTAATGATTTAAAGCAGTGACAACTTCTTGATGTCATTTAAATCAATGCAATTACTTGATATTCTCTGGTTACATTAAATATGGGCTTATGCACCATCTAGCAATTCTACTCCACAGTCTCTTGCACAGGTGCACCAGAAAACATGTTTAAGAATGTTTATAGCAAATTTATTTCCAACATGCAGCATATAATGGAATATCATACAGCCATGAAAATACACAAATCTTAGCCAGACACAAAAAATGCATACAGTATGACTCCATTCATCTAAAATTCAAAATCGGGCACACTATACTGTAGTCTTCAGAGATATGCAGTTAGTTGGCAAATGACAGAGAAGCAAAGGGGTGATAAGGATTAAGGAAAGTGGTAATCTTTGAAGGAAGGAAGAGGATTGGGATTAGAAAAGAACACATTGAACCTTCCGAGGTATTGGTAATTGGTTTCTTTAACTGGTTCATAGCTGCACAGGTGATGCTGTGTCACACAAGTGACACATCCTTTGATTTGTCACTTTTCTACATCAGTGCTTTATTTCACAGGTCTTTAAGCTGTTAAAAAAGCAAAAAATATTGGATATTTTTCCTGGGGAACTGAAGACATATGTTTCTGGAACATGGTTTGCCTTTCCTGTGGAAGGGTTTCCCCAAAGGCCCAGAACCCCTATTAATTCAGGCTGCCTACATGTGCCACTCTGTTGGGAAAAAAAGTAATTCAGAGTCCTGAGATGCTTCACATTTCACAAGAAGATGAGCTAACTCAGCATTCTCTATTTTTAAAATTTGGGTTTATTTCTCCTTGTGGGATAGATTATGACTCTGTAAATGATCCTTTTACTATACTTTTAAAAGAAATCCAGTCTGTTTCAAGAGTTACTTTTGATCTAGCGAAATAGAGAGTGCTATCAATTAGGTATTCTGAATATCATCTGTTTGTTATCATTTAGTAATGTGATATGCCTTGTGTATCCACTTTGGGGGCTTCCTTTTTTATTTCTGTATTCGCCATTATTGCAAAATCAATCAAATGTGAACAAAAACAAAGGCAACTGGGATGCCCCAAAATGGAGATCTGAGCTGCCAAAACAAGCCATAAAACCATTTTACTAGTGTTACTGATTGTCAGAAAGATAACAGTTATAAACTTTATTTCAAGTAAGTTTCAAAAAGTTCCAGGAATGTGATTATTGGAATGCAGATTGCGCAAAACTGTATGTCCTCTGATTATTCACAGATGCGACCTGTCCTATAACTAGAAGCCCATATTAAGATATGGCAATGATGTTCTGACATTAGCGATATGGGGCTAGTGCTATTTCAAGGCCAGTTTGCTCATTCTTTCCCAAGGATGATCCATACAATTTGTGTTCTTTCACCAATGGGAAAAGACCACCTGAGAATTATTGAGACACATCCACCTAACAACCACATTTCCTCCCAGAGAATGGGATTTTTGTAGGGAGATGGATAAAAATGGTCCCTTTCAGCTTTATATATTTGAGGGTTGTTTGATTTTGATTAATTGAGTATTTTATAATTAAATTATAATTCATATTTAATTTTCATTAAAATTGAGATAAATATGAAATCCATCATTATAGTGTGTCATCCCCCCATCCCCTTCTTTGCATGACTGGCTCCATTTTACTCTACATATTATATTAAAGCTCTCTCTCTCTCTTTGAAGTAGGTTCTTCCTGTTATTCTCTCTCATGGTAACTTATTCTTCCACTTTGGAGTATTTTTTCACAATTTATAATCATGTTTATATGATACTTTATTTTGATATCCATTAAACTGGGATTGCCATCAAGGCAGGTACAATATTTATTTTACTCACCACTTCATAACCCATGTTAGCACAGTGTGAAAGAATGATGAAATCATAAATGGATCAATTAATTAAAATTACCAGATTAAAACTACCATATAAATACTATGATGTTGCAATTCCAGATATGAATGCATCCTTCCATTATTTTGCAAGATAATCACCTGTAATACTAAGGAGCACTCAACACTAGGAGTTCAGCATTGCAGACTCCATCTGGCTGTCAAACAAACACTGAGTTAAAGCAGGTTTCACCTTGGGTCAGAGATGCCTTTCTCTTCCCCTAACTCCATCTTATCACACACTAATGTTCACCCCCTTCTCCCTCCTCCAAATGCAATATAATTAAGACAGATAGACATTTTACAGACAGGTAATCTTATGATAACAGATCCCTGTTATTTTCACCAGCAAAACCATTTCCACAGTGTCGGGACTTGTCTGCACCCACCAGATTTGGGCCCTGCCAGTCTGTGATCTGTAAAGGTGTAGGATTCCTTAGGATTCTGAGAACAGCTGTCCAGGTCTGGTGAGGTTCAAATTACAGGATCTCATTAATTCACTCTCTCTTACCTGCTTCAAGCCTTTTGTTAGGACCAAGACCTATTATTTCAATCTGTCTGGTGTCAAGAGGGCCAGGGACTGAGGGTTTTATTTTACCTGTTTCTCTTCAGTATCATTTTAAAGTGTAGATTGAGGGAAAGTAATAATAATGACTTTTATTGCAAATGATGCTGTTTTATATCCTTAAGCAACTAGTTCTTGTTAGAAACTTCCTAGTTATTAACAATGACATAGTTTAAATTGTGCTTAATTTGCAAAATGCTGTGAAATATGGAGAACTTAATAAAACTTCTAGAAAGTTATATTGTTTTATTATTTTATTTTAAATTTTGATTTGGTAACTAAAATCAAGTTTAAAAAAAACATACACCCCCCCAAAATTACTTAAAGATTATTAAAGGATTATTATGTATGTATAGAGCTGGGAGTAGCTTAACGGTTAGAGAGCTTTCCTATGAGTTCAACCCCCAGCACCACACACACACACACACACACACACACACACACACACACAAAGGCACATATGTCTACTTGGAGGTAGCTCAGCTGAGTTAGCTCAGCATTTTAATTCTGAATACAAACTGTACAAATTGACAAATTATAAGGACACCCTGGCCTTCTTCAAGGGTCTGCTATAAACAAGTGAAGGGTTGTTTTTCCCTTACCTTCAGGGTAAGGGAAAAACGTGTGTCAAGGCCTTAAATGAGAATGTAGAAGGACATAGAAATTAAAATAGTGTGATGTGATGAAGAATAAACTACAGAGGGAAGAATGAAGCTAGAAGAGGACAATATAGGTAGGCGCCAGGTCATGGTGGCTTTAAACAGCAGGCTCAGGACACTACTTTTTAACCCAAAGGCAAAGAAAGGGTCTTCTAATGGCTTTGATTGTGCCAGGAGGCAGGAAGGTAGGAATGTAGTCAGACTTACTTTTTGAAGCAACATATAGACTGGATGTAGAGGGTTAGTACATGTAAGGTTGGGATAGCATTGCAGTGATCCATGGTGAGAATCATGGTAGCTTGGATTAATATGTTGGCTATGTACATAAAAGAGAATGGAGATGAAAGAATTTAGAACACATTTAAGACATGAAATTCTCTAATATCTGTTAATAAATTGAGAATTCAGTGCAATGGGGGAGAAAATGTCAAGAATGAATTCCACAAAGCTTTGCAGCAAACTAAGTAAATGGTTATAGCATTTACTAAGAAATCACACTAAGGAAAACATGATATGAAGGAAAATACTAAATTCAAGCTTATAATATAAAACAATACGTGGGTTTGTTGTTGTTGTTGTTTTGTTAAGTTTTGACTTGGTAACTTAAGTCAAACTGAAAGAAAGCAAGGCAAGGGGGACAAGAGAGGAAGGCAGGCAGGCAGGCAGGCATGAGCATTTAAAAGGCATGGATGTGTACCTGGGTTTCACGTGCATAGAAGCCTTGGCTCAGAGACAAGGGCCTTGCAAATACAAATTTCAAGGGCACACTGGTCTTTGCAAGAATCTGTTATGAACAAGTAAAAAATTAAGCAACATGTAAGTTTGAGGTTCTTGCAATCAAGAGAAGATTGTCACCAAAGCAATTAGATATGAGTCTAGAGCCCAGGGGAGAGTCCTGTCATCATCATTGTTCATTCGGGCCATGGTTATGGGTAAGACAGCTTAGCAAAAGTTTGAAGTGGGAAAAGAGGGCCTGAAAGTTATTATCAAGAAACTAATCTTTACTGATTGGCGGAGGAGAACTGGAAGAGACCACATAAGAGCAGCCAGGAGGCAGAAGGAAAGCAGGAAGAATGTAGAATGGGGGGGCGGGGGTGAGAGAGGTCAAGGGAAGGAAATATTCACGATAGAGGCAGACAGTGGTCAATGAGGAGGGACTGGGGTTAATACACTAAGCATCAAATAAGGTAAGAACTGGAAGTTGCCTGCTGGAATTAGAGTATTATAGTCATAGGTAATGAGCAAGACCTATTTTGTTTAGTGTGAAGGAACAAAGTTCAACATGAAATGGGTCTCTGGAGAAGTTAGTGGAATAAGAGGAAATGGAGAAAGTAAATACTGAGTTTTGATAAATTTCTTTGTGAAGAAAAAAAAAGGAATGCTGATGGATGAAAAGGAAACAATTCAGAATAATGACCTACCATGGATCCTAGGCCTCACCCTATGTCAGATCCCCAGGCTCATTACTTGACCAGCACGGGAAGTGAAAGGAGTCACTAAACTCACAAAATAATCTGCTCAATGGCCAAAAATGTTTTGTCTACATCATAGGAAGAGCTGATGACCAATCTTTTACTCCATCTTAAAAATCACTTAAAGGACAACCTGTAATAGTAAGCTACACATCATGAGATTCCATCCCAAGCCATGCCTTCCTTGTGTATGCTTCATAGATTTTCCTCCAAGGCCTCCTTCTGGCTAGTTTTCCATTGAATTTAATATGACTGTCACTTCCTACAAAAATCCACTTTCATCTGTTTCATGTATTTTTTTCCTGTTCCTTTATATTCCCTGACTTACTTCTTAAGAGAATATATTGAAAGCTGAAAGTAGCAGATAAAGATTTGTGTGCAGAAAACAAGCTGTCAGCACAGATGCATGGTATAATTTTTACCAAAAGTTCTATATTACCTTCATGTGTATTCAGGAGAAAAGCTATAAATATAATGTTCACTCTCAATGGGATCATAAAATAATAGAATATTTTCATTGATATTTTACCATTGGCTTGAGGCAGTTTTATACTCTATGCTTTCTGATTCTTATGTGATTGCTGTTGGAGTTTCATTGAAGAAAGGAAGGAAGGTAAGGAGGAAAGAAGGGTGGAAGGAAGGAAGGAAAGAAGGAAGCTTGATCTTGCTTTTTTTCATTACTTAACAAGTTATCAAGCACATTGGCATCTGGTTTTAAATTCCAGAATCTTTGGTATTTCCTTTGCTTCCATCTCTTCTCCTCATGCACAATACAGTGATAAGATCACAGGCTTTGGAGACGGGTAAATCTAGGCTCAACTATCAGTTTCATAGCTCACTGCCTATGCGACCTTGGCCAACTGCTAACTCTTTGAGCTTTCAGTTCATCTGTGAAATGTTTAGTAATATAAATTCGCTGGGTCACTGCAAGGATTACATAGAATTATGTTTACAATATGATATGATATATCAATAATTGTAGCTGGTCCGCACGGAGGGTCACACTGCGTATGCAGCAAATCGCCCTGCGGCCAGAGTCTGCGGCGCGCGCTGGGAAACGACGGTAAGATAACAATGCAAAGATACAGTGCTACGGATTCTGCAGGCTCCCGCCAGCTGTGCAAATACTGTACTCAGAGCTGAATTCTGGGCTTGAGACGGGGAAGGAAGCCATCCAATTCGGTTCTCCACATCGGTCAGACCACAGAGGAAGCCAGCGGCCACCATCTTGGAGAGCTGACGTCATCATCTCTGTTTTTTTTTTTTTTTTTTTTTTTTTTTTGACTGATCACAGCTCTTTCAGCTATAGATCAGCGGGGAAAACTTAAGGGCCCCTCCCAGCTCTCCTGTGAGCGCAATAGCCAGTCCGAGGGCGGCACGGAGCCGGCGGGAGACGTGGCTTCGGCGAGGGAGCCGGCGGCTGCGGCGAGGGAGACAGCGGCAGCGGCGGCTGCGGCGAGGGAGCCGGCGGGAGCTGGGGCTGCGGCGAGGGAGCCGGCGGCAGCCGGGGCAGCGGCACGGGAGCCGGCCGGAACCGGCGGGAGCCGCAGCAGCGGCGCGGGAGCCGGTGGGAGCCACGGCGGTGCTGGCACAGGAGCCGGCGGGAACCGCGCAGCGCGGGACTCCCAGCTACCGCTCCCACCAGTGCTGACAACTGAGGTCTCTTGCACCGACTCGCCTTGGCATGGGACTCACGGCTACAGCTCCCACCGGTGCTGACAACTGAGGTCTCTTGCATCAGATACGGGGGCGTGGCTACCAGAAGGTAAGCAAGTTTGCTGGGGGTGCTCAGCCCCAAGCTCTACAAACTAAGGGCCTGAGGGAGGCAAACAAGGAGAGTGTGCCCAGGCACTAATGAAACAGCTGCTCCACGTGTGTGCAAGGTAGGCAGAACTGTGACCACCGACAAAACAGGTCCAGTGGACTGCCAGACACATCGCTCAGATTGGGGGAGGGGCAGAGCCGCCAGGCGCCTGCAAGTTACGCAGACCTGCGAATCACCAGCTGATCAGACCCAGCAACCGCGGAGCGGCAGAGCCACCCCGGGGCCTGCAAGGTAGGGGCACTTGCCACCCACTGGCAGGTCAGGCCCAACAAATTGTGGAGGGGCACAGCTGCCCCACGAGCCTGCTAGGTAGGCAGAACCCTGACTACCAACAGAACAGGCCCAGAGGCCGGCCAGACACATCGCCCCGCCCCAGTTGGGGGAGGGGCAGAGCCTCCGGGCACCTGCAAGTTACACAGACCTGCGACTCACCAACAGATCAGGCCCAGCAACCGCGGAGCGGCAGAGCCACCCCCGGGCCTGCAAGGAAGGCGCACTTGCCACACACCAGCAGGTCAGGCCCAACAAACTGCGGAGGGGCACAGCTGCCCCACGAGCCTGCTAGGTAGGCAGTACCCTGACCACCAACAGAACAGGCTCAGAGGACGGCCAGACACATCGCCCCGCCCCGGTTGGGGGAGGGGCAGAGCCGCCAGGCGCCTGCAAGGTAGGCAAACCTGCGTCTCACCAGCATATCAGGCCCAGCAACCCGCGGAGCGGCAGAGCTACCCCCGGGCCTGCAAGGTAGGTGCACTTGACACCCATTGGCAGGTTAGGCCCAGCAACTCTCGGAGGGACACAGCTGCTCCACGCACGTGCAAGGTAGGCGGAACCGTGACCACTGACAAAACAGGCCCAGTGGCCCGCCAGATACATCGCCCCAGTTGGGGGAGGGGCAGAGCCGCCACCAGCGCCTTTTAGGTAGACAGACCTGCAACCAACAGACAGAACGGGCCTAGTGGCCAGCGGAGGGGCAAAGCCACTGCTCACGCCTGCAAGGTAGACGGACCTGTGACCACCGAAAGAACAGGCCCATCGAAAGTACAGGCACAGCGGCCTCCCGGCGTGGTAGGCACATTGCCTCAATTGGAGGAGGGGAAGAACCACCGCCAAAGCCTGCGAGGGAGACTTTGCAGCTATACAAGAGCAATATAAATATATAGGGGGAAAAATCAATAACACAACAGTTTCACCAAGCAGAAAGAAACGCGATCAATATGAAAAGACAAGGAAAGAAAGGACCACAAGCAATGCAGGTCAACTCAACTTTAGAAGAGGTAATTTCTGCAGCAGATGGAATGTCAGATAAAGAATTCAGGATATACATGCTTCAGATGATCTGGAGTCTCAAGGAAGACATTAGACAGCAAAATCAGTCAATGAAAGACCACTTCGACCACTTTGACAATCAATTACATAAACAAATCCAAGAAGTAAAAGATCAATTATACAGGGAGATAGAGGTTATAAAAAACAAACAAACAGAAATCCTG
This sequence comes from Callospermophilus lateralis, assembly GCF_048772815.1. Lineage (NCBI taxonomy): Eukaryota > Metazoa > Chordata > Mammalia > Rodentia > Sciuridae > Callospermophilus > Callospermophilus lateralis. The sequence goes on from NW_027514398.1 coordinate 11,379,650, forward strand.
GAAATGCAGGAAACAATAAACCAACTTAAAAACTCAATTGAGAATACTACCAGCAGAGTAGAACACTTAGAAGATAGAACATCAGACAATGAAGACAAAGTATTTCAACTGGAGAAGAACATAGACAGCTCAGCAAAGCTGTTAAGAAACCATGAGCAGAACATTCAAGAAATATGGGATAACATAAAGAGACCAAACTTAAGAGTCATTGGGATACAGGAAGGTACTGAGGTCCATACCAAAGGAATGAGCAATCTATTCAACGAAATAATACGAGAAAACTTCCCAGACTTGAAGAATGAGACAGAATCCCAAATCCTAGAAGCCTACAGGACGCCGAATGTGCAAAATCATAAGAGATCCACACCTAGACACATTATAATGAAGATGCCCAACATACAGAATAAGGAGAGAATTTTAAAAGCTACAAGAGAAAGGAAGCAGATTACATTTAGGGGTAAACCAATCAGGATAACAGCTGATCTTTCAACACAGACTCTCAAAGCTAGAAGATCCTGGAATAACATATTTCAAACACTGAAAGAAAAGGGGTTCCAACCAAGAATTGTGTATCCCGCGAAATTAAGCTTCAGGATGGAAGATGAAATTAAAACCTTCCATGATAAACAAAAGTTAAAAGAATTTGCAGCTAGAAAACCATCTCTTCAAAACATCCTTGGCAAAATATTACAGGAAGAGGAAATGGAAAATATCAATGAAAACCAACAGCGGGAGGTAGTACAGTAAAGGGGGGGGGAATAATCAAAGAGGAAAACAAACCATGTTTAGTAACATAAATAAACAAATATGGCTGGAAGAACAACCCATATCTCAATAATAACCCTAAATGTTAATGGCTTAAACTCACCAATTAAGAGACACAGGCTAGTAGAATGGATCACAAAACAAGACCCAACAATATGCTGCCTTCAGGAGACGCATTTGATAGGAAAAGACATACATAGACTGAAGGTGAAAGGTTGGGAAAAATCATATCACTCATATGGACTTCGGAAACAAGCAGGAGTGTCCATACTCATATCAAATAAAATAGATTTCAAGCCAAAGTTAATCAAAAGGGATGAAGAGGGACACTACATACTTCTTAAGGGAACCATACACCAACAAGACATAACAATCATAAATATATATGCCCCAAACAATGGTGCAGCTATGTTCATCAAACAAACTCTTCTCAAGTTCAAGAGTCTAATAGACCACCATACAATAATCATGGGAGACTTCAACACACCTCTCTCACCACTGGACAGATCTTCCAAACAAAAGTTGAATAAGGAAACTGTAGAGCTCAATAACACAATTAATAACCTAGACTTAATTGACATATATAGAATATACCACCCAACATCAAGCAGTTACACTTTTTTCTCAGCAGCACATGGATCCTTCTCAAAAATAGATCATATATTATGTCACAGGGCAACTCTTAGACAATATAAAGGAGTAGAGATAATACCATGCATCTTATCTGACCATAATGGAATGAAATTGAAAATTAACGATAAAAGAAGTAAGGAAAAATCAGGCATCACCTGGAGAATGAACAATAGGTTACTGAATGATCAATGGGTTATAGAAGACATCAAGGAGGAAATTAAAAAATTCTTAGAGATAAATGAAAACACAGACACAACATATCGGAATCTATGGGACACATTGAAAGCAGTTCTAAGGGGAAAATTTATTGCTTGGAGTTCATTCCTTAGAAAAAGAAAAAACCAACAAATAAATGATCTAATACTTCAACTCAGAATCCTAGAAAAAGAAGAGCAAAACAACAGCAAAAGAAGTAGAAGACAAGAAATAATTAAAATCAGAGCTGAAATTAATGAAATCGAAACGAAAGAAACAATTGAAAAAATTGACAAAACTAAAAGTTGGTTCTTTGAAAAAATAAATAAAATTGACAGACCCTTAGCCACGCTAACGAAGAGAAGAAGAGAGAGAACTCAAATTACCAGCATACGGGATGAAAAAGGCAATATCACAACAGACACTTCAGAAATACAGAAGATTATCAGAAACTATTTTGAATACTTATACTCCAATAAAATAGAAGATAGTGAAGGCATCGATAAATTTCTTAAGTCATATGATTTGCCCAGATTGAGTCAGGAGGATATTGACAACCTAAACAGACCAATATCAATTGAGGAAATAGAAGATACCATCAAAAGACTACCAACTAAGAAAAGCCCAGGACCGGATGGGTATACAGCAGAGTTTTACAAAACCTTTAAAGAGGAACTAATACCAATACTTTTCAAGCTATTTCAGGAAATAGAAAAAGAGGGAGAACTACCAAATTCATTCTATGAGGCCAACATCACCCTGATTCCTAAACCAGACAAAGACACTACAAAGAAAGAAAACTACAGACCAATATCTCTAATGAACCTAGATGCAAAAATCCTCAATAAACTTCTGGCGAACCGGATACAAAAACATATCAAAAAAATTGTGCACCATGATCAGGTAGGATTTATCCCTGGGATGCAAGGCTGGTTCAATATACGGAAATCAATAAATGTTATTCACCACATCAATAGGCTTAAAAATAAGAACCATATGATCATCTCGATAGATGCGGAAAAAGCATTCGACAAAGTACAGCATCCCTTTATGTTCAAAACTCTAGAAAAAATAGGGATAACAGGAACATACCTCAATATTGTAAAAGCAATCTATGCCAAGCCTCAGGCTAGCATCATTCTGAATGGAGAAAAACTGAAGGCATTCCCTCTAAAATCTGGAACAAGACAGGGATGCCCTCTCTCACCACTTCTGTTCAACATAGTTCTCGAATCACTGGCCAGAGCAATTAGACAGACGAAAGAAATTAAAGGCATAAAAATAGGAAAAGAAGAACTCAAATTATCACTATTTGCAGATGACATGATTCTATACCTAGCAGACCCAAAAGGGTCTACAAAGAAACTATTAGAGCTAATAAATGAATTCAGCAAAGTGGCAGGCTATAAAATCAACACGCATAAATCAAAGGCATTCCTGTATATCAGCGACAAATCCTCTGAAATGGAAATGAGGACAACCACCCCATTCACAATATCCTCAAAAAAAATAAAATACTTGGGAATCAACCTAACAAAAGAGGTGAAAGACTTATACAATGAAAACTACAGAACCCTAAAGAGAGAAATAGAAGAAGATCTTAGAAGATGGAAAAATATACCCTGTTCATGGATAGGTAGAAGTAACATCATCAAAATGGCGATATTACCAAAAGTTCTCTATAGGTTTAATGCAATGCCAATCAAAATCCCAACGGCATTTCTTGTAGAAATAGAGAAAGCAATCATGAAATTCATATGGAAAAATAAAAGACCCAGAATAGCAAAAACAATGCTAAGCAGGAAGTGTGAATCAGGCGGTATAGCAATACCAGACTTCAAACTATACTACAGAGCAATAGTAACAAAAACAGCATGGTACTGGTACCAAAACAGGCGGGTGGACCAATGGTACAGAATAGAGGACACAGAAACCAATCCACAAAACTACAACTATCTTATATTTGATAAAGGGGCTAAAAGCATGCAATGGAAGAAGGATAGCATCTTCAACAAATGGTGTTGGGAAAACTGGAAATCCATATGCAACAAAATGAAACTGAATCCCTTTCTCTCGCCATGCACAAAAGTTAACTCAAAGTGGATCAAGGAACTTGATATCAAATCAGAGACATGGCGTCTGATAGAAGAAAAAGTTGGCTATGATCTACATACTGTGGGGTCGGGCTCCAAATTCCTCAATAGGACACCCATAGCACAACAGTTAATAACTAGAATCAACAAATGGGACTTACTCAAACTAAAAAGTTTTTTCTCAGCAAAAGAAACAATAAGAGAGGTAAATAGGGAGCCTACGTCCTGGGAACAAATCTTTACTCCTCACACTTCAGACAGAGCCCTAATATCCAGAATATACAAAGAACTAAAAAAATTAGACAATGAGATAACGAATAACCCAATCAACAAATGGGCCAAGGACCTGAACAGAAATTTCTCAGAGGAGGACATACAATCAATCAACAAGTATATGAAAAAATGCTCACCATCTCTAGCAGTCAGAGAAATGCAAATCAAAACCACCCTAAGATACCATCTCACTCCAGTAAGATTGGCAGCCATTAGGAAGTCAAACAGCAACAAGTGCTGGCGAGGATGTGGGGAAAAGGGTACTCTTGTACATTGCTGGTGGGACTGCAAATTGGTGCGGCCAATTTGGAAAGCAGTATGGAGATTTCTTGGAAAGCTCGGAATGGAACCACCATTTGATCCAGCTATTCCCCTACTCGGTCTATTCCCTAAAGACCTAAAAAGAGCACACTATAGGGACACTGCTACATCCATGTTCATAGCAGCACAATTCACAATAGCAAGACTGTGGAACCAACCTAGATGCCCTTCAATAGACGAATGGATAAAAAAAATGTGGCATTTATACACAATGGAGTATTACTCTGCATTAAGAAATGACAAAATCATAGAATTTGGAGGGAAATGGATGGCATTAGAGCAGATTATGCTAAGTGAAGCCAGCCAATCCCTTAAAAACAAATGCCAAATGTCTTCTTTGATATAAGGAGAGTAGCTAAGAACAGAGTAGGGACAAAGAGCATGAGAAGAAGATGAACATTAAACAGGGATGAGAGGTGGGAGGGAAAGGGAGAGAGAAGGGAAATTGCATGTAAATGGAAGGAGACCCTCAGGGGTATACAAAATTACATACAAGAGGAAGTGAGGGGAAAGGAGGAAAAATATAAGGGGGAGAAATGAATTACAGTAGAGGGGGTAGAGAGAGAAGAGGGGAGGGGAGGGGGGAGGGGGGATAGTAGAGGATAGGAAAGGCAGCAGAATACAACAGACCCCAGAATGGCAATATGTAAATCAATTGTTGTGCAAATGATGTGATTATGCAATCTGTATATGGGGTAAAAATGGGAGCGCATATCCCACTTGAATCAAAGTGTGAAATATGATATATCAAGAACTATGTAATGTTTTGAACAACCTACAATAAAAATTAATTTAAAAAAAAAAAAAAAAATAATTGTAGCTATTGCAAAATGGACTGAGCCTTCTTCATTGAGTAAGTAAATTAATTGGAATTAGAGTCATCTGTTACTGATGAAGGGTTTCACACTAAATAGACTCAATCACTCTCAAGTTGTGACTCTTTCAGGAAGAGTCTGAACATTCCTTAGCATAACAATATCTGCACTATTATTTCCCATGGTGTATGCTTTCTTCAGACGAGCCTATACTGTGAGGTCTTTGGGGTAGATATGAGAAAGGGAGGGAGAGGAAATGAATGCTTGCTCTGATGAATAAGCTTGCTTCTTGGGGCCAAAGAAAACTAGTTACAATGCTTGCTAGTGGGGAAATACATCAAGGCACTTTATATCCTTTCAACTTATAAATCTAAAGAACATTTTCCCCTCTCTGGGATCTGAAAAACTTACATTCGACACCAGAAAGAACATGGTAGTAGAATCTCTAGAGAGATTATAGAGGGATGAATTTAGACAGTGGACTGGGAGTCTACATGAAGGAGCTATAGGATTATAGGGGAGGAAATTCAGAAAAATGAAAGAGAGTTGGAAAAGAGGAATCCACATGGAATACACATGATGCCCTATAACTCATATAATATTTAATGTGAACTCTTGAACACTTTCCTCCTGAGGTCAAGAGTAAGGACATAGGCTATCACCATTTCTCTCCAATATTTTATTTGAGGTCTAGCCAGTGCAATAGGTCAAGAAAAAGAAATAATAACATATGTAAAAATATTAAGTTCTAAATTATTACAGATAAGTATAATTTATATACTTAATATATTTTTGCCAAAAATTATAGATAATATACATTAAGCCAAAAGAATTCTATATTAAACAGAGAAAACTAGAATATAAAGTATCTCCAAATATCAATTTAATTATTCTTTGTGAACTGGGTTGTGTCTGTAGTCTAATGTCCTGTCAAGCAAGTATGCATTTTTATTTTCTATTTTATCAGACTGCTCCAGACTTGAATATATGGTAGAGTATCAGACACAGCAGCTGAACTGATTCTTCAGAGAAAACTTATTCAATTTATGACTCGTGAATAAACTGCTTTCAAACATGCTTCCTGTGTTTTAGTGATAATATGGCAGTGCAACCCTATTATTATGATCAGGTTTATCCAAGCTTTAGCAAGAATTGCAAGAGGTTGCTAGATAAGCATTTACCTGTTTAGTAGTACTAAAGTAGTCTCTAGATTATCATCATCAGAATCAAATGAATGTTGGAGTGGGGCTTTGAAAGCTTCATTGTTAAAACTCACCAGTTGATTCTTATGCTCAAAAGTTAGAGATTTACAGATTTAAGTGATGCCTAATATTGCTTTGGAAAATCCTCTGATTGTTAGTTAACTGGGTGGCCTTAATCTCCTTTAGCCCCATTTTCTTCTTCTGTAAAATGAGAAGATTGATTTAGGTGGTTTCAGAGATATCTGAAAGAACCTATTATGTGATTATAGAAATATATGTTCTGCTAAAAATAAAACATTTGCTCCTTGAAATATGTTCACTTTTTTCATGAGATAGGGGGTATGTTTAGTAGAACACATACTAATTACTAACAGTGGTTGTTTATTTTATTGTGTTTTTTCCCTCTTCTTTTCCAATAAAATTATATTATCTCCATAAAAAAAACCCACAAAACTGTAAAGAAATGTAATTAGTCAATGACATATAAAGTACTATAGAAGAGTGTCAGAATTACCAAAGTGTGAACATTGTATCTACAGTATAGTGGGAGAGAGACTTGTATATTGTAAGACTACAGTACAAAATGGAAGAAAGGTTGAAGAGCTGGTAGCAGGATTATTGAGAAGGGGAAGAATGGCTGAAGGTGAGCTGATGAGGAAACTCACTAACCTGGAGGTTTTAAACTAGCTCCAAAGTGGGCAACGTGGAAGTCCTGTTCTCAGTATCATGCTGGCATTTATAAAATCTTAATTCTATGTTATAAACAGAAAAGTAGGTTGAAATTGATTATCTACTGTGTGTTTAGCATTGTGATAAATTCTATGAAAATATAAGAGAAATACTATACCCATTTTTCATCTTATAAAAAGTTGGGGATTTGAAACAAATGCTTTGAAAGTATCTTGTTAAATACTAAGAGCATTGGTGGAGTTTCCAAGAAATGATAAAGCAGTGCAGTACAAGTTGTAGATTTCATAGGAGTGGAAGAAATACTGGTCTTGAAGTTACTGAATTAATAAACAGAAAGAATAAAAGTATTACTTGAATTCTGGATTCCATCCCAATCAGGCAAACCAAGATAATTCAGTGGGGTATGAGAAGTTAAATTATTATTCACAAATACAGCACTCATCCTTATTTTCATATCTATCTTTCTCATCAATGTTGGGGGGGAGAAGTGAGGAAGTGACACAGTGTAGAATTGCCACCATCGTGTTGTAAAGAATGTGATTATGGAGTTAGATGGGTCTATATGTAGACAAGATAGATGTTTTCCAAGAATTCCTTGCCTTGAAATATTTTCCTTCTACAATGACCATACTTTACCAATTGTAGTAAATTGAAGAAAAATTAACAGATTTACTATATTTGCTAAAAAACCAAATACATTAGGAAATTTGTGCTCTTAGCCATAATGTCAAACTAACCATTTCACTATAAACAAGCAAAAAAAAAAATAGACAGGTGAGTTAATTATGCAGTACAGTTTTGTACATAATTGAAATTTTTAATGATAGGGACAGGTATTAGATGAGATCCAAAATCCTATGAGATCTTGAGGATATTTTCCAAACCAAGGTTCAGTAAGCATCATCTACACTTCCCAGTATGCAACAAAAAATTTGCAAAGAACCAAAATATGTGACACACAGTCAAGAGAAAAACAATCAATATAAATCACCCTAAATGGTCAATACGTTAAAATATTCAGACAAAGATGCTAAATAACTATTAAATAGAGTAAATGACTATTAAATAGAATTAAAGGAAAATACTGTGTTTATGAATGGAGACATATGGCATATCAACAGAGAAATGAAAATTGTAAGAAGTAATAAAAATGAAAATACTAGAAATAAAAAATACAATAAATAAAGTGAAAAAATCACTAGGTGGGATTATTAGCAAATTGGAAGTAGTAGAAAGGTGAACAAATCTGAGGACAAATCAATAGAAAATTTCCCACTTGAAGAAGAAAAATAAAGAACACTGAAGAAAAATGAGCAGATACTTGAAGCTTGTGGGAAAGCATAAAACTTTTAACATATATATGAAATGGGAATTCCAGAAAGAAAATAAAAGGCTAAAATTTCTCTAAATTTGTTTAAAAAAAACATTAACTTAGGGAGCAAAGAAGATTAACAATACCCGAGTAGCAAAAACACATCTAAAAACACAATACAACAAATGTTTAATGTTCAAATTTCATTTAAATTGAAAAGAATAGAAGAAAAAGGTCACATGTCTTTGAAATAAATGGATTCTTCTTTAATGTCTCCAGAGAGGAAGACAGCCCTTCCAATACTTATGCAAGTGAGATTCATGTGAATATTCTGGCCTTCAGAACTATAATATAACAAATTAATTAAATCTGGGCTTTTAGATTGAGATAGTTATGGCAGCAATAGAAAACTAATATAATGGGTAATATATATGCTGTTGTAAGATTATAACTTGCAAAGTGAAAATGGAATGTATTAGATATGAAATTGGAAGCATGAAATGATCTATTACTAACTATAAATGAAATGTTATGTTACAGATACATTTGGTTAGACTAAATGCAACTATGTAAATATAATGACAACAACAACAACAACAACAACAACAACAAAAGGTTTAACCAAGACTCAAATAGAAATAAAATAAAGCATGAAAAATATTTGGTTAACTCTAAAGAAGGCAGAAAATGAACCATAGAAGACAAAAAAAAAAAAAAAAAGAAAGAAAAGAAAACCCTAAGGGACATATAGAAAAACAATAACAAGACAGTAGATTAAACCAAGCCATATAAATGTAAATGGAGTCAGTGATTCAAAGAAAAAACAGAGATTATTGGTATGGACAAAATTGGCAAGGCTGTTTTTATATGTAAGAAATGCACATAGACATATGAAGGCTTAAAGTAAAAATTTGGGAAAAGGTATATCATTCAAATAGTAAACATAAGGAATTAGTGTGGAAATATTAATACACCTCAAGAGAAAGTATTTCATAGAGACAAAGGAGGATATTTCATAATGATATGACTTCACCACATCCCAAAATTCCTAAATATTTTCCCAACTAATAAGAGAGTTTCAATCTATAAAACAAAAGAAGGAATTAAAGAGAGGGGAAATAGACACAAGTACAATCATAATCAGAGATTTTAACACATATCTCTTGGTAATCAATAAAGCAAACAAAAAACTAAGAATATAGAAGATCTGAATCAAAAGCAAGTTTATTTAATCAACATTTATATAACAGTATACCCAATAGCCCCCCCCCCCAAAAAAACACCACATTCTTTCAAATATACCAAGATACATAATGGGTCCCAAAATAAATCTCAATAAATTTCAAAAGAAAAACATATTCACTGAACACATAATAATTAAATTAAGAATACCCAAAAGTAAGTTATCAAGAAAATGAAAATAAAAGTGTACATTTATAAACAACCCACAGGATGGGCATGGTGGCACATGCCTATTGTCCCTGTGACTTGAGAAACTGAGGAAAGAGGACCACAAGTTTGAGGCTAGTTTCAGCAACTTAGCAAGACTCTGTCTCAAAATGAAAAATAAAAAGGGCTGAGGATGTAGGTCAGTGGTAAAGTGCCCCTGGGTTCAATCCCCAGTACCAGAAAAATACAATAAAAACTAAGAGCCAAAGAATAAATTCAAGGGGAAATTTAGAAATAATGAAAATGAAAACATCAAATTCCATAAATAGATTAAGAAGTGCTTAGAATAAAAGTTTTTGCTTTTATGGTTATACCAAAATTTAATGCTTTAAATACCAATGATCTACATTATGACCTTTAAAACCAGGAAAAGTAGAGCGAAATAAGTTTTACAAAAGGATGTAATAATAATAAAGGCAAAAAGAAGGAAATTTTTAAAGACTTCATTCCAAAGAGAGAGAGAGAAAACATAGACTACCAATATCAGAAATGAAAGACAGGTGTAACTACAGACACTAATGATAGTTAATAGGTAATATCACCAACTTAAATAAATAGTGAGATTTCTTTTGAAAATATACCTCACCAAAACGGGATCAAAAAAGATAAAAATCTAAATAACTCTATATCAAGAAATTAAATTTATAAAATTATGAATTTATACTAAAATTCACAATTAAAAATAGTCCAACTACTTAGAAAGATAAAAGTAACACACATTTTTTTTAAAGAGAGAGAAAGGTAGAGAGAGAGAATTTTAATATTTTTTTTTTTAGTTATCAGCAGGCACAACATCTTTCTTTGTATGTGGTACTGAGGATCGAACCCAGGCCGCACGCATGTCAGGCAAGCGCGCTACCGCTTGAGCTACATCCCCAGCCCAAAAGTAACACATATTTTGGTATTAGGTGGAGATACATTGGATAGTCGATTTCAATGAAGAATGTTCCATAACTAGTACTACATTTCCCTCCCATTATCCTTAATTAGACATATATAAAAGATGTAATTAGCTTCATAGAAACCACCTCCCAAGATAAAAATAATCAAAATATTTTAATTTTAAGAATCCTGAATCCATTTGAATTTGTACTAATAGAAAGTACCATTTTTATGTTGTATTTTTAATAGAGCTAACCAATTAAGAAGTCAATTCTTTTCTTTCTTGATGGCCTTTCAAGAGGCAATTTAATATTTCCAGCCTCTTAAAATGATTGAGGAAGCTCTAGTAGAAACTTTTGTGCTAGTCTCAGTGATTCACTATGAAAATTCAAAAGTTTCTTTCAAGAGTTTGAAGGTGTTCAAAAGCAATCCAATTTGGTAATTCCAAGAATGGTCTCTCTCTTTGCAGATTTATCTAAGTTCCCTGTCTCCCTCAGCCTTTGACTATTTGATCACCAATCACAATTCTCTATTTTCCATGGAGATAATAACCTTGGACACTTGAGGAAAACCAGATCCTAGTTAAACATATCTATTTACTTGGCAAAGAGTTCCATTTGCAAGAAGAAATGGAAACTGTCATTTAAATACTGGTTTTAGAATTATCCTAAAATCTTTTATAATGAACTCTTCTTATCTTGGTGTGTGTGTGTGTGTGTGTGTGTGTGTGTGTGTGTGTGTTTGTTGGGATGGGGAGGCGGAGGGAAAGATGGTTAAGATAAGTAGTAGATTCTTTCAAAAGTTTAAACTTAAGACATTGAACTAATTCTATTTCTAAAAGTGATTATTTGCCAAAGTATATTTCTCCCTTATTCAACCTGCTATGTCTTAGTCATGGAGTAACTAAGAACACAAGCCAGTGTCATTCTTTTAAAAATTATTCCAGTGGGGGCAATAGGGTTTTCTTTGGAAGGAAAACCTACACTTGGTACAATAACATATGGTCTAACAAATTCACAATTGAGTGACTTTTCTTGCAGCTGTGGTTCAAATTATAGGCATTTCAGATGTTTAATGGTGACTTTAACTTACCATGAGGAAGTGTATGCTGAGCATCTGGAAGGACATAATTTTTCTTTAATCATTTTGATTTAGGTGACAGTAATTACAAGTATCATCATTGTCTATAGAAAAAAAAAAAAACATTGGTTTTACTATTACCTGCCAGAACTTGTTTCCAATCTACTAGGGCATTTCTTTTCTTGGCCAAAAAAGGAATAAATCACTATTCTAAAAGTTCCTTTCCTATTTAAGTACCTGGCATGTTCATGGATTCATAATAATGGAACAAATTGATGAACTTGCTTAGCCAAACTGACTACAGATTAAAAGATTAGGAATAAAGGCATTTAAAGTAACTGGAGAAAACAGTGTTAAATCTGCCCCAGAAATCTTACAACTATGTAGATGCAGCAACTTGAAAGTCCTCAAAGTAACATAAACTGTTCCTATTTCTGAAAATGCATAGGTTGGTTTGTGAAAATCTCCACCAGGTACATCATCAAAAAAGGTATTAAATATGAAATAAGGCAAAAGCCTTTCTGTTAGCTCTTTGGTCATTCTATTTCCTATTTAAAGTCGTAGAATGGAGAGGTTAGAATAATCATTTAACTATAAACACAAGAAAAATATTTAAACTCAAGGCCAAAATATCTCAGCCATGCAGAACCCTTATAAACTGAAGACTTGAAAAGGCAGTATTTTCTGTATCTGATTCGCCAGAATTTTATTGAGGATTTTTGCATCTAGGTTCATTAGAGATATTGGTCTGTAATTTTCTTTCTTTGAGGTGTCTTTGTCTGGTTTTGAAATCAGGGTGATGTTGGCCTCATAGAATGAATTTGGAAGAGGTCCCTCTTTTCTATTTCCTGAAATAACTTGAAAAGTATTGGTATTAATTCTTCTTTAAAGGTTTTGTAAAACTCCGCTGTATACCCTTCCAGTCCTGGGCTTTTCTTGGTTGGTAGTCTTTTGAAGATGGGAGGAGAGGGGGAATAGTAAAGGATAGGAAGGGCAGCAGAATACAACAGACACTAGTTTGGCAGTATGTAAAAAAGTGGATATGTAACCGGTGTGAATCTGCAATATGTATACGGGGTAAAAATGGGAGTTCATAATCTGCTTGAATCAAATGTATGAAATATGATATGTCAAGAGCTTTGTAATGTTTTGAATAACTAATAATAAAAAAATTAATTTAAAAAAAGGAAAAGGCAGTATTTTCTATATTATTCTATTCATGCTTTCTCAGAAAATATTCTCCCATCCCCCATTTCTCTCCCACATACATACTGAGGAATATATCTGGGGTCCAGGTACAGTGTTTCTTCTGGACCTTATGAATAGTAGCACTTTCATTTATGGGATCATTCAGGGAGGGAGTTACTCTACTGTTTCAGAGTTGATGAGGTCCAGTCCTGTTTAGCCAAGTTTGCTCTTTCTTAAACTGTCTGCTTTGAACCAATTTCTTTCTTTATCAATAACGCCTTCTAAGGAAATACATCAGAAATTAAAGAACACCAGCATCATGTACTCTTAGAGTTAAAAATGGGCATTAGACACTCCTCCTCCCCCATTACCCCTAGAGGAAGTTTCCTTGGTCATGAGAGGCCACATCTGATACTGCATATAGAAAAGCAGGATGTTCCCCAGGTCCCCATCCAGGGCTCTTTTCATTACTCCAGCCTAATTAATTTGACTAGTAACGATGTTTTTGACACAGAGGAGTTTAAGGGCTTCATTAAAATGGGGATGCTCATTTTTTTCCTGCCCTTTTTATCTTTTCTTTTTTTATGGGCTTTTGACATGGGGCATTGAATAAGTTCCAGAGTCTGTAATGAGGATATTTAAAGCTACAGACCCTTTGCCACTTTTTTTTCTTATTGTTGTTTTTTTGGATTTATTTTTGTTGTTGTTGCTGTTTTGGTTCTGCCATTTAGTTTTATCCTCTAGAATCCTTAAAATACAGATTCTTTAGAAGAAATAATCTTATTACTGGATGCTTTTAATGGCTAGGTTATAAAGAAATTCTCAACCTCAAGACTCTATTCAATTAAGAATATAGTCTGGATCAATAAATTGTGAAATTTATACATAAAGGGATCACTCTTATAGAAATTTGAACTAGATACTCCCAGGTGAAAGGTGTCACAGGGTCATTCTCCTGGCATAAATTCCTTCCTAATTAATTAGTCCACCAAATCTGCTGATCCCAAAGCCCTCCCAGTGCATGGTTTAGAAAAGCCATCTGACCTGATTCTAACCAATGGTCCATGAGGAAGATCTGTGAGTGGGGCTAGAGTTTCTGGGAGTGATTTCCTTGCTACTAAACACTTGACAAGAAAGTCACGGCCCCATCCGTTTCTCTGGATGGAGTTATATCTGATGGAATTATATATGATGCCCAGAACTGCTAAAACCATCTTGATTTTTGTCTGCGAATGAAACCAACACGTAAGCACTGCAGAGCCAAGGGTGATAGCAGAAGAACAGAAACTGTGTCTCTGGGAGATAATAAATTATTTTAGCCTGATTAATAGAGATTTCCTGTCACAGTAGCGAAAGGCATCCTAACTGAAAATCTGAGTGACAGTAACTTTGTGATTAATGACCCACCCACAGTCTTGTCTCTGTGAAATGCTTTGAAATGTATAGTTGTCTGCCTTGTGGCTATTCTCTGTGAATGTCTCTGGAAGGCAATGCAAATCTCAGAAAAAAGAAATAATAATTATTTGTAGTAATTATTACAAATATAATTTTTTGTAAAGGTTTTTCCTACATAATCTACTCTGCTTCAGGTGGTTTGGATAAGGAATAGAATTATCCAGGTATAAGAGAAAAACATCAATCAGCAAGTCCTTGTTAAGTATCTCTTGTGACCAGCATAATATCAGGAATTTAACCAAAAGTAGATATGTTTTGCATTATTTTCATAAGAAATACAGTTTATTCTTATTTGTCAGTTTCTAAAGGAAGTATTCTTAATCTCAAGCCTGAGACTTCTTACGTTGTTAGTACCTAGTGCAGAAAAACGTGCTTGATGAATTTGTGTTGACTTTACTTTGCTACCCAACATGAAGGCATCCAGCCCCTGCCAAAATCATCATTACAACTACTTCTCATGAGTAATAACAATAATATTCTTTTCCTTTATAGCACCTTGAATCCAAGAATCTTAAGCCTATATAAACATTTGGCCAACAATACTTTCAAAATCTCAGTATTTGGTTGATGGGAAAATACAACTAGATGCAAGAACAGGGAAATAAAAATAGAATCCAGAATCTTGACTCATAATGATCTTTCAATCTATTGTCCCCACCCCACCATTCAAGGAAAATAAAACATTACAAAGGTTTTAGCAGGATAAACAACTAAGATTTTCCAAATCCAACTGATGAATAATTTATTATTTCTTTTTCCTTTCGATTTAAAATTTTTATTATATCATTATAATACATTTATTTTTTTCACAAACTCCCACCATAATTAATGGAGAAATTGAGTGAATTAGGACTATTGCAATATCTTGCATCAGCAAAAATTACCTGGCAATAATTAAGGAGTGAGGTTTCTTGGATATGTACAGAGCTTCCTGTTGGACTAAAGTATTAACAAACTACTATCTCTTGGTTCTCAAGTAAATTTCTTTCTAAATTGAAAAGAAAGAGAAAAACATGGATTCAAATTTTGTAGAAATAAAAAATGATGATGCCTTGAATTTCCAATATTCTGATGTTAAGCATATTAAAAAAAGAGCTTGGAACTCCACTTTCATGGATTTAGGGTAAGTCAGCAGAAGCTAGGTGGATCTTTGAACATCATAATGAAACTTAAATTTCATGACATATAATAGATAAAAACTATTTTTGAACATAAAGAAAAATTAATAAGTTGATTGTAACTTAATCACTTCCACAAATAAATCAGACCCACCAGGGTCTCAACTTGGCAAGATTTCAATGAATCCATTGCTGGTTTATTGGTGATTACTCTCTCTTGCTCCACAGAGGCTTAGAATTGAAATGATCTCTTAGAAAGTTATAAGATTGCATTTTTTAAAAAACAATCTACTTATTTGAGTATCTTCCCATTTGGGTCTTTGTTAGCCATGGGTCTGATTCAGTCTGTGAAGCATCCTGTATAAATAAATGGTAACTCTCAGAAGGCAGCATGACAGAAGAGAGATTATAAAATATTCTTATTGCATTTTTCTACAGCTGAGTTCACAAAAAGTAAAATGTAAGATGTGGATTTTCCTTGAGTTTACATTTTGAGTCTTCCATTAGTAACTCTCAGTCATCCTTGTCAGGGACCCACACTGAAGTTGTGGTGTTGTAAACTGCATGAAAATATTCCTTAAAGTTGAAACTTCATAGGGAAACCCAAGACTCCTCAAGAAATAGTCCTAGATTTAGTAAATGGTTCCACTTACAGATCAAATTATTTTTATTGAAGGCATACTTTTCTTTCTTTTTTAAATTATATAAGATATATCCAACTGTTGATCTCAGGTTCTTAAATCACTCTGAAATAACAATCAATGGCTACTTTCTAATTTTCAAGGAACTTTATAATTAGTACATTGAATGCTCACAACTGCCATATGAAATAATTTGCACAAGCATTATTATCTCTACCATTATCACTTGCTCTAAGTGGCTCAGCTGTTATAATGGCATTAGAATCCTGTCTCCTGAATTTTCATCCATTGATTTTTCTGTTGTACCATTGTGGTTTTCTTAAAATCCTGAAATACGTGTGGAGTAGCCTTGTAACCTAATTTATTTCTGTTGAAATAACGTCACTGTATTTTCCTGTGCTATATCCATATTGAATCACCACATGAATTCTCATTTCTAGACATAAAATCTCTTTAGTGTTGATATAAATTATTCAATAGACTTATTCTGCCTCCCAAAGACTGATGAAGTTCATTGTGGAGAGTCTCTCTCCATGGCATACCATTATTGTTGCCCTATTGTACCAGGTCTATGTGACAAAAATCCTTTGGAAAATCCTTATAATTTGAAATTAATATAAGCTACTCAATTCAAAAAAAGGGAAAATGATAAAACATATTCACATTCAACCCAGATTTTTGAAATGGTTGAACCAATTTGACTACCCTACTATGGAAGAAATTCAAAGACCAACAAACTTGGGCCCTCTATAAGTCCCTTTGTTATTATGTTCTCTGCTACAATAAAGTACTTTATCTGGCATCAAAATTATATTAATGCCTTATTCACACTGTTCTTGCAAGAAAAAAAATACTTCTTTGTGTCTGAGTTTTCCACATGGTTGCCCTAATGAAACATGTGCCATTGGAGGACAAATATATTGATATAAATAAAAAAGAGCAAATTAATTCCAGAACCTAGTTAGAGATAAAAGATGTCATTTCCTTATTTTATGAAATTCAGCTTATATAAAATGTAACACTGGGCTTCATTCGTGGAGGAAAAGCTTGCTTCAACTTCATAACCGACAATTTTTCTAACTTGACCTTATGTTCATTCCAAAAGTGCTGAACCAAATTGTGGCGACTTCTCACCACTTTTGGCTAAGTCATTCAGTAACTCTTAATGTTATTATTGAAGATGAATGAGCCACCCAGGTTTTGGAAGCTCTATTCCAAAAACCTCTGTAAAGTTTTGGTACAAATGTGAAGAGTGAAAGTTTGAATTCTCCTGAATCAGCAAAAATACTCTTTACTGGGATGACTTGTAATGCTTCTCTTTCTAGTTGAGCTCTGATTCTACAAGCCCACCTTGGAAATTTGGGTACTCCTGCCAGAAATTGAAGAATAAAAGGAAGAAACTGTAAACCTTTCTTAATAGTTATCCAGAATAATTATCAGTAGGTGTACATTTCATTATTACTTGCTGCAACACCTGAATCAACAGAAGAGAGATCTTTACATAAAGAATATAATACTTTCACTTTCATTCAGCATACTTAAGCCACTCAGCTTTTGCATTTCATTCTGAAGTTGAAGTATCATTTTTCCCAAATAACTGATGAAAAGTGAATAATTAAAACAAGTTTTAAGAGCTATTCAGGATACAATCTGAACAAATGTAAAAGGATTTATTTTTATTGAATTCACTTGTGACAGTTTGTAGTTAGATATATAGCCTTAGATATTACCATGATTTTGGGAAGAAACAGTATGCTGACCCTGAAATTCTGATATGACATTTAGTCTTTGAAAATAACACACAACTCTGTCCTCTCTGTGTAGCCCAGTTCCTGATGTATATAGGACAAATCATAAATAATGAATGATGAGTAAATAGCAATACAGTGTTTGCTGTTTGCTAAATGATACCTTCCTTCTCTTTGGAGACAACCATTCATTCTCAGGCAAAGTGCCCTTGAAAAAAATAATTGGAGTGTGATGCTAATGGTCAAGTGCCAGTTAGAAGATGGGAAGGGGAGGAGGCAAATGCACTCATCAGACCTCCGTGAAACTTGATAGTCATTTCTAATTCCCACTTCAGGATTTGTCTCCATATAAGTTCTCTTTAAGGAAAAATAACAGGAAACTCAGGCTTTGACTCTTATTTAAAGACAAAACAAAAAACAAAAACAACAACAAAAAAAAACAACCCTACACCTTTACCCCTCTCTGGAATTTCAAATTGATCTTAAAATACTTTGGTTCACAGCATTTTGAAGTTGTACAGAATCGCACTATTTACTGAAATAGAAGGGTCTTTGCAGGTTTGTAAAGGTTCCTATATCACCAACATCTCGGACTTTCTCTGGTAATATTTTCCTAGCCATTAGAAATCTCCTCATATGGAGAATTTTCATTAGTTCCAAAGTTTGACTGGAAGGAAGTTATAAAATCTCAGAACCTACACAACACTTAAAAGAAGGGAATATGTTTTTCTTCCAAGTTGAATTCCTATTTACAAATTCTTTCTGTTTTGTTAAAATCATCTAATGGATCCTGAATATCAAAATTCAAGTACAGTCAGGCTATAGTACTGAGTCTTCCAATCCAAATTGTGTTTGTAGTTGGTTTTTGTTAAGCAAGAACAAAAACAGAAGAGTAAAACAATTCCAATACAATAAAAAGAAATTATATATGACTAGAGTTAGTTACTATGGATAATATGTAACTGAAAACAGTTTTGCTTTATAGAAAAAATTGCTAAGTAGGAAATGAGATTAAAAGGACTCAGAGGAGGGCTGGTTACTAGGAGAGGAATTTATTGATGTCTATTGTAGTCTCAGTTTAGGCATTATATTAATAATTCAAGCACAAATTATGCCAGGTGTAATATTTACAAATAAAGGTCCTATTTTAGTTTTCTGAATGCCTCCTCCTATTGCTATTCTGTAGATGAATAACTCTGGTCATTCAGGCCACTTGCCTTTTGAAGACTTAGAGTAGAAATTGTTTGGAATTTATGAACATAGCCCCCACGTCAAAGGAATTAAGTTCTGTTCCCCCTTTGTTGTCTTTAAGGCCCTGTAGGATCTTGGGTGGTTAGTGTACAACTTCAGCCCACACGGTGAACTGAAGCACTGAAGACCTGACTCATGCACACCAAATCAGATTTAGAAACTATCTGTTTTAGGGGAGGAGTTAAATAAGCTGCAATTGAACAAATAATTCTAACCTGCTTAAATTTCTCATCTTAAAAACCTAACAGGTATAAGATTTGTTTCTTGATATACTAGTACTTAGGGCTCTGGGACTTTTTTCTCTCTGAAAAAGGTGTCACCTACCTAATGAAACTCTTAAATTATACCTTTTTATTCATAAAATGCAGCATTTCATATCTAGGAATTATCCTGAGGAAATAGCCTATGTAAATTCTTGCTATAAATGATGCTCACTGTAGTGTTATTTATAATTACTCCCAAATTTTAAAGACCACAAATGTCTACAAATGAGATATTATAAAATAAACTTAGGTTAAAACAAGATATAGTGGGAGTTAATATTTTATTTTAATTTATTTAATTTTTATGTTTTAATCTTAAATTGACAAATTATAGTTGTATAGCGTTTTAGAGTACAAAATGATGTTTGAATTTATCATTTCAATCTAGAATAATTAAATCAAGTTAATTAACTTATTAACATATCCATCACTACACATATTTATCTTTGTGTGTATGTGTGTGGTAAAACCATTTGGAATTTACTGTCAGTAATTTTGAAAAGTGTAATTTTTTTTACCATATTCACCATGTAGTGCAGTATATCTCAAAAGGGAAAAAAAACTTATTCCTTTTGTTTAATTGAGGTTTTATACCCTTGACCATCCCATTCCTCCTTTCTCACCTCTAGTAACCACTATTATACTGTGTTTGAGTTTGGTTGTTATTAAATTCCACATATAATTGAGAATATGTGGTAATTGTCTTTCTGTGTCTGGATTATTTGGGTGATGATATTTTAAGAGAATGAAAAATGTACCAGAAAAAAAAATGACAAGAAGGAAATTCCAAAGACCTTTCCTCCAACAGAACCCCTGAAAAGCCTGGCAAAACCTGTCAGAATCAACTAAGTCACAAGTCAGGAAGATTTACAAAGACTTACTGCAGTCAAAGTGAATGCTTACTCAAAAACGGGGTAACTGAATCCTAGTAGGACAGCAATGCGGCATTTTTACCTACCTTTGCTCCATCATGCCCTTTTGTACAATGGTAATCAGATTTGCATAAGCAGAAGAAAGAACTAGTAAACTTGGAAATAGGTCAACTCAAAATATCCAATTTAAAAATAGAAAGAAAAGAACAAAAAATAAAACAATTTAACAACAGCTCAGAGTCCCATGAACCTCATCAAACTTACATATATATAATAGTAGTCTCAGAGAAGAGGAAATGGGCACAAAAAATATTTGAAAAAATAATGGCTAAAACTGTTTGAAATTTGATGAAATACATAGATCTACACATCCAAATAATTAAGCAAACTCCAAATAGAATAAACTCAGAGTTCCATATTGAGATACATTATAATCAAATTGTTATATGACAAAAATAATATCTTGAAAGCAGCTGGAGATAATTTGTTGTGTAAAGGAATCCTAAATAAAATAAACAGATGATACTTTAGCAGAAACTATAGAGGCCAGAAGGCAATGATATGACATATTTAAAGTGCTAAAAGAAAAAAAAACACATTTATCCGTCAAGATTCCTATACCTGTCAAAACTATCCTTGAAAATATGAAGGCCAAATCAAGATATTTCCAAACAAAAACTGAAATAGTTTATCACTAGTAGATTTATTCTACAAAAATTCTTTAAAAATGGGGGCTATCTTTCAAGTTAAAAATAAAGGACACTAGGTAGTAACTTGAAGTTATACAAAGAAATAAAGAACAATACAAATAACAATATAAAATTACAAATGTCAGCATTATTCTATTTTTGGCTAATAACTACTTTTTCCTATATTATTTAAAATAATAATATATAAAACAATCATAATTAACTTATGTTCATGGACAGAAAATGTATAAAGAATTGTAAAAATAGCAAGACATGGGGAAAGGATGGAGATGCATAGGAAGAGAGTTTTTATGTCATTGAAGCTAAGTTCATATTAATTCAAACTAGATTGTTTTAAATAAGATGCAATTATAATCCCTGGGGTAATCAGTAATAAAATATTTTTTTAAATAAAGAAAAGGAAATAAAAAGGGAACCAAAACAGTACGCTAGAAAAACACCCACAGCAACTAAATACAAAAGTAAGAAGTAATTGAGAAATTGAAGAACAAAACAATGAAAAAAGATATATAACATATAGAAGACAAAGAGCAAAATGGTGCAAATAAATCCTCCCTTTTCACAGTTCCTGTAAATGTAAATAGAATAAACTATCCAATTAAAAGACAGAGGTTAAAGGAAGAGTTCTTTTGTTATTGCTCTTTTTTGAGAGGTTGTACCAATGATCCAACTATATGCTGTCTACCAGAAACTCTTTTCCAATATAAAACTATAGTAAATAATGTGTGTGTAGTTAGTGTGTGTGTGTGTGTGTGTATGTGTGTTTGTGTGTATACACGTATATATCCCATGCAAATATGTGGGATATATATATATATATATATATATATATATATATATATATATATATATCCCATTCAAATAATAAACAAAAGGAAAGTTTGGGTTGCCAGATTAACAACAGATAAAATAGACTTTATATCTAAAATTGTTATGAGACAAAGAAAGATATTATATAATTACAAATGGGCCAATACAGCAAGAAGATACAATAATTATTAACACATACACACCAAATAACAAAGCTTTAAGATATCTGAAGAAAAACATGACTGAATTAAATGGAGAAATATGCAGTTCCATACTGATAGTTACAGTCTTGAACATCCCACTATCAAGAATAGATAGAACAAGGGCTGAGTTTGTGGTTCAGTGGTAGACTGTTTTCCCAGCATGTGTGAGGCCCTGGCTTTGATTCTCAGCACCTCATATAAATAAATAAAATAAATGTCCATTGACAACTAAAAAGATATTTTTAAAAAACGAATAGATAGAACAAAAGAACTAGTCAAAAGATTAGTTAGGAAATCAAGGACTGGAACAATTGTAAAAACAAGCTAAATCTACTGGTCATACAGAACAGTCCCTCTGACCACAGTAGAACATACACATTATTTGCATACAGGATAGGCCATATGATAGGCCACAAAATGAGTCCCCACAAATTTGAAAAGATTAAAATTATATAAAGTATCTTCTCGGACCACAATGGAATATAGTTAGAAATCAATAACAGATGTAAAATAGGAATTCACAAATATGTGGAAGTCAACACATAAATAACCAAAGTTAATGAATTAAATTGAAAATATGATCCAATAATTCTGAAGGATCAAATGCAATCATTAAAACTGATGTACATGTATTAACATAGAAAAATATTCATTATATCAAGTTTGAAAAGAAAAACACTTGCTGAAAAAATGTAGGTGTGTATGAGAGGAACCCTTAAAAATGTCTCACATACTTAGATTCAAGGAAACCAAAAAGCATCTGAACAGATACAAAGCAAAAGTCTATTATGGTTATCTTTAGTTAATTACTACTTTTTTTCTGTCTATGTATCATCATTTTCCAGTTTTCTCCAATGGGTATGTATTACTTGAGTACATTTTTAATGAAAAATAAATAGGGGCAACTATGAGAATTGAACATGTAGTTTTTAATTAGATTATTTCTTCTGCTGTTATTTTAATACATAAAGTCAATGAAACAAGTAGATAAAAAAATCGAGATTATTTTAAATCAGCAAAGTATTGAATGTACATAACAAACCGATTTCAACAAAATTATTATATGATGTAGGCTTTTGAAGAATTTTTCAATCAGAATATTTAGCGACTGCCTAGATTTCTCTTTGATGTGATTTACGGTTGGATAACTTAGGCTTCAAGAAGAAAGTAAACACACCCAGCCTTGAGGAGCACTGTTTCAGGTGGGTGATTATTTTACTGCTACCAGTATTTGGAGAAGCCCTTTCAGGATGATTGATCCTCTGGAGAAGAGAGAGGAATTTCCCCTCTGACAATCGGAGGCTCCTTAGGGCTCTCAGCAGTGCTTGCTTTGTTTTTTACATCATTGGAAATCCAGTTGCATTAGATTAGCTGCAAGGATTCAAATGTTATGGGAATGAAACATCCAAATCTATTTTCTCTCTGGAGCCTTGTCTTTGTTCTAATCTCTGTTCTAGTTTTATCTCCTCAAACTTGTCTGTAAATTCGGTAAGAAAATACTTAAATCATAAAAGGTAAACCTAATCATAGAGTGTGGACTTAAACAACAGTGGCAGGAACAAGGAGGAGGAGGAAGAGGGAAGGGAGAGGGAAAGTACTAGGGATTGAATTAGAGCAAATTATATTCCATGCTTTTATAATTATGTCAAAATAAATCCTAATGTTATATATAAATAAGAAGAACCAAAAAGGGGGGCATTGACAAAGCAAGGAGAGGGCTTTTTTTAAATTTCTGAACTTAGTGCCAAGTACAGATCTTCTTTTTGAAAGAATTAAGTTTGAGACTGTTCTGCCCCAACATAGAGAGAAGAACAAGAGCACTGATAGCACTCGTTCCATTATTTTCTATAATCTATGATGTTACTTATTGGGGAAGTTTTAAAATATCAAATTAAAAACACACACAAGAATAATGTGAAAATAAATCTGTTTGTAAAATACCTTAAATTTATCAGAAAAATTCTGATCTACATGACCCCTGACATTTCTACACCCTGCTTCTCACTAGTTTTGTCCTCAGAGAATGGAACTCCATCTCTTTCTAATACTCTTAGCCACTATGTTGTCATTTATGGTTTTCTCAGCATTCAGCTAGGGAATACCTTTCCCATATTTTATATGATTATGCCTTCCTCTTTGGCCATGAATAGGAAACTCTGACCTGTGTTCATTGTAATTTAGATCTATTCATATGCAACAGTAGCATGACGTTGGCTGTTGAATTCAAGGAGAAAAAAAATTACAATCTGTATTGTCCCAGAGATACTTAAAGAGAAATTTCTGACTTCAACCCACAGGTGGAGCCCTGAAAATCCAGACAAAAATGAGCTGGCTTCCTCCAGTGGATACTCCTGACTTTCACTCTTAGAAGAGAGCAACTCAACCACAAATTTTTGCTTGTCTTTGTTCCTTTTCATTAGATTGTGGATCTTTTCACAGTCAGAAATATTTCCTCAAGTATATCCCAGTGCCTTACGTGTATTAGACTCAACAAATTTTGTGAATTTGTTTTTCTAATGATTCCCTGCAGAGTTGGGAATCCAAATAGACACTAGGAGCAGAATCCAGTCCTCAGGCTAAAGCATAGGCCCTTCTCTCAATGCAGGTGTGGTGTCAGGTGATAGGACCCACAGAACAATCAGGGAGCAACTGGGACCCAACTGGCACTTCACCACCTCAGACTGATACCTCTTTATTACTTCACCTAGTAGCGTTCACTCATCTGTTTCCACTGCAAATGTTTTTTGTAAATTCTTGTAATTAGTTAATTTTCTTAGAAATTATACTTGATATCGTTTTTTATGTTTTCATTTTTAAGTGACAAAAACGCCTAGAAAAAAAATGGAATGTAAAAAAGTTAGAGAACAAAAATATTTTGTTCCATATAGTTGAACATTTAGGATGGAGTGGAGTATTTATGTTTTTTCTCATGTTGAATCTGTTATTCTAATACTAGATTTCAGAGATTAAATGACTATGGGAACAGTGTGCATGACATACAATATTGTACCTTTAAAACTCCAAAAATTGGGGCTGGGGATGTGGCTCAAGCGGTAGCATGCTCGCCTGGCACGTGTGCAGCCTGGGTTCGATCCTCAGCACCACATACAAACAAAGATGTTGTGTCTGCCAGAAAAAGACTCAGAATTAAATATTTAAAAAACTCTCTCTCTCTCTCTCTCTCTCTCTCTCTCTCTCTCTTTAAAAAAATAATAAATAAAATAAAATGAAGGTATTTTTAAAAAAAAACTCCAAAAATTTTAATTTTAATGAGGTCCAATTTTACCAAGTTCTACACATTTTGATTAATATTTCAATATGTATAAAGTACAAAAATGTCTATGATTGTTATGTTTTATTCATAGATTGTTTTTAATTAACTTGAAATGTCCCTTTTTATTATTTTAATGCATTTATTCATCATTTTTGTATACTATTATACTTGATTCTCTATATACACACATAAATTTCTACATTATTTTCTTTACATGCTAATAATGATTTCATCAGTGAGAACTGTTGGACATAATCCTCATTTATTTCAAAATTACATTAAAATGTGTAATCAGAATTAACTCATGCTATAATCAAATGGTGCAATTACTTCAATATGTTTCAGAAACAAATGTTATATAATGTTAACATCTATGGACATTAGTGCTAACAAATAAATCTATAAACAATGTGTCATAAAAATTGCATTTAATTAATTATAAAGTCCAAACACAAAACACTATATTGTAGTGAATATGATTATCGATTATATATATCAACAAGGAAAGGCCCCGATTTGAATTTTTTTTCCAAAGATTCCTTATGTAAAAAAAAAAATCCAATAAACTTGCCTTACTATATAACAGCCTGATCTTGCTGGAGCCTAATTGTCTAGAAATAGTATCAGTGTGGTCCTGATTCCCAATCCAAGTAGTGAACTTCTGGGAACCTCATGGCTCTTGCCTTCTAACATTCATAGAATTCTTAAGAAAGATGTGGCTTTAAAGACATACATGATGCCATGATGCCTAAATGGGACATTATCCTTTCATTTTTATCTCTTGTAGCACTCTTTTTGTAATGATCCATCCTCTTATCTCTCATTCTTCTCCTATAATCACATGATTAACATGGGGCTTAAAGGCCCACTGACCACCAAGGAAAAGAAGGAGAGAAACCCACTTTCCTTTTCAGGCAAAGCAGGAAGACATAGTGCCAGGTCTAGGAAAATCTCCTTGGGGGAAAAGGATTCATGAGAAATTTAGATAAAAGAAATCCTTGAAACTCACTTGTAACCCAACCTAGCTGAGAACCTAGAGGTAAAGTGGATGTTAGGTCCTATTAAGAGTTTTCTATTAATAAGTATTGTCCACTTGCCTAAAACATCAACTATAGGATTCAGAAGGGTTTGCTATAATTAGCCAAGGATTAGCCTCACTCTTACGGAGGTTTTTTCCCCTCTGCTATAATGAAAAAGTCTCTCCTTGCCTCTAGGTGCATACTAGTAGAAAAGGCATTTTAGGAGCTAGAGAGATCCCAGAACTAAAAATGGTAAAGTAGTTTTTCCTAACTGACTTCTTATATTTCCAGATTCAAAATAGTTTCTATAAAATTGTTATTCTATTATTCTTCTCTATCTAATCTATTTATCTATCGACCTACCTACCTATCATCTATTTATTATTCTGGCTGCATATCTTATACTCCAACATATGAGAATAATGTCTGGATTCTTTATATACCAAAAACAGACTGTAAAAGCGGGAGTTCTAGGTACTCCTACATAGACATCAAAGATTTCCTTCAACTATTGTTAGCTCCAATGGTTAGTATTACATGTTAACTTGACTGGGCTATAGTACCCCGGTTATTCAATCAAACACGAAACCTGGTTTTGCTGTGAAACTATCTCATAGATGTAGTTAACATCTGAAATTAGTTGAATTTTAGTCAAAGAGATTGTTCTCAATGAAGTGGGTAGCTTTCATCCAATTAATTGGAAGACCTTAGGACCAACATTGAGGTTTCCCTGACAAAGAAGAAATTCTGCTTCAAGACTGCAGGATCATCAGCCTCCTTTTCAAGAGGTTACAAATTTACAATCTCTCTGAAAGATTTTGTATTTTCCAGTACCAAAATTACATGTCAATTCCTTGAAGTAGACTTTTTAATCCATATTTCATATATGTATATATTTGAGTGGTCCAACGACAGAGGGGCAAGTCCCCTCGACGCTGGGTGCCCTGACACCCAGTTTCAAGGGATATATATATATACCTTCTACTAGTTTTATTTCTCTGTAAGACCCTGGCAGATACACCATCTTGTTTCTTGATACAAACTACACTAGCACATGAAGGATAAACATGAAGCTTCTCCAAAAGATCTTTAAATGGTATCATTATGCACCAGGGGATAAGCTTCACTATTTGAACTATTCCTGCCCATCTGGTGATTCTACATCAGATGTTGCCAGGCCCTATCTGCATGATGCTTTGCTAATCTTTAATTTCTTCCACCTCTAAGACCCAATGGCAATCACTTCCTCCAAGGCAGTAAGGAGTTTCCTTTTTGTTTTATCATAGCTCTTCTACTTATATCTTATGGTAAAACTTGACATTCAGATTCATAAAGCTCTGTTTTTTATAGGACGATTTTGGAATTTGGAAACCCATTCACTTTCCCACCAAAGCCTGACTGCTTTAGTCAAATTTATCATCGCTGTGACCAAAAGACCTGAAAAGAACAATTTTAAGGAGGAAAAGTTTCAGAGGTGTTGGTCCATAGATAACTGATCCATCCCTTAGGGCTCAAGGCAAGGCAGAACATCATGGTGGAAGGGTATGGTAGAGGGAAGTGGCTCAAAACATCACACCAGGAAGCAGAAAGAGAGAACTAAATTCAGCTCACAAACTATATACCCCAGAGGCATGCCCCAGGGACCAATCTCCTTCAGCCACACCCTAACTGCTGTCAGTTACCATTCAGTTATTCCCTATCAGGGGACTAATTCACTGGTTGGGCTAAAGCTCTCATAACCCAATCATTTCATTTCAAAATTTTCTTGCATCATCTCACACATGAGCTTTGTGGAACATCTAATATTTAAACCACAACACTGACCTTCTAGTATTTTGTTACTAAAGATTCAAAAAGCAAATTTGTGGCTGAGTGGCTAATTTATTGTTCCAGAAGACATACATTCAGGTCATGAAGCACCAAAATTCATTGATTCTTTAGGAAGGAAATTACCTGGCATAATTATTTCAAGAGAATTAAAAATATTTTGAGTTATAGCTTTAAGTATCTACATCCAATTAACTGAATGTCCTCGTGACTCAACTGGCCTGAACATAATGCAGCAAATTATAGTCACATTTCTTCCCTTCTCATTTAGACATAT
The DNA here is from genome assembly GCF_048772815.1 of Callospermophilus lateralis. Lineage (NCBI taxonomy): Eukaryota > Metazoa > Chordata > Mammalia > Rodentia > Sciuridae > Callospermophilus > Callospermophilus lateralis. The sequence continues at coordinate 11,408,016 of NW_027514398.1, forward strand.
TTTTAGTAGAGACACTTTTGCAAGTCACTGACATAGGGTTTGACCAGGTCACTTACCTTGATCAAAGGAATGTTGAAGGAGATAATGTAAACTACATTGAACTGGAGGCTTTAAGTGTATTTGTGTAGTTTTGTTTGCCCTCTTGCAAATAACAATGAAGAGATAATATTACAGAGAATCACAGATTCTTCAATCGGAGTCCCAGAGTAAGAAGACATTTGTGCCAATCCCAGCCAAGTTCAGCTAAGGCACACCCAATTCCTTGCTCTATAAGCAAGAAGTAAATGTTTATTTATATAAGCCAATGAGATTTGAGGAAGTTGTTTGTTACACAGCATTATACAGCAAAAGACTGACTAGCACAGTAGTCTTATAGTAAATTACTCTTGCATGTTTTATCATTTACATGGCTTATAGTAGTTTAATTTAAATTATATATATGATTATCCAGCTTAATCAATTCTCTTTATGACTGAAAAACAATTTGAACTGTACAGTTTTTGCAACCACATTTAAGGTGATGCAGTAGAAATATATCTGTGACATAGTCCATTCCTACTTCTATAATGAAATCCCAAAATCTGGGTATTTTATACACAATAGAAATTTACTTTTCACAGTTATGGAGGCTGAGGAGTTAAAAATTAAGAGAACAGCAGATTGAATATCTGCTGAAAACCCATTCTCTGCTTCAAGATGATGGAAGAGGCATAAAGGTCATGAACACTGTGTCCTCAAGTGACAGAAGAGATGGAAAGGCTAGGAAGCTCTCTAAAACTTTATTTATTTATTTATTTTTAAATTTATTGCACTAGGGATGGAACCCAGGGACACTCTACCACTAAACTACATACCAGACCTTTCCATTTTTTCATTTTGAGATAGGGTCTCACTAAGTTGCTAGGTGGCCTTAAATTTACAATCCTCCTATCTCAGCCTCCTAAGTAGCTGGAATTATAGGTATGTACCGCCACACCAGGCTGAAACCTCTTTTATAAGGGCTTTAATCTCACTCACAGGGGCATAGACTACATGATTTTATCTCTTCTCAAAAGACCCCACCTCTTAATAAATCATCATTTTGGATTTTAAGTTCCCACACGTGAATTTTGGAGGGATATGTACATTCAAACCATAGCAACTACAACCCCCACCCCATTAAGTTAGATGTAAATTGTTTTCTACTAGCAGATCAAGAACCTACTAAGGGCTTCACATTTTCAAAGCCTTGGAGTATAGTCACTCTTGACAGGCTATATGGTGACCAAGAATAACTATCCATTGGGAGAATAAGTACACTTTCTGTAACAAACTGTTCACTTATACAACTGCAGCACAAGGGTGGAATCCTAGCAATGTGATAGAAGAATAAACTAGACACAATTTTTGGTATTTACATATTACCACAAGTATCTCTCAGGAGATACATGTGATGCTGACATCAGTGATGGCCTTTCTAAATAACTCAGGGCATCAGAGGATTGCTTTCTCCTGTAAGCCAAGATAACTTTGGCAAACACATCTGTATAATGTGTGCACTGGGCACATTTCCTCATTGAATTATTCAATTAATCTGATAATGAGAGCACATTGACACAGTTAAACACTCAGGTGAATAAAAGATTCACTTTGAAGTGCAGAAATTTCTGGAGTCATCTCTGTGTTAACAAGTGATGATTCCATGACTACCATCATTCAGGGAGGGAGAAACTTTTGAAAAGGTAAGCTAGAGTTGAACATGCTAGAGGCCTTTTCTGGCATGATTTCAAGGAGATGAAAGGTAGAGACACTTTCCAATGTTCATTTGAGCCGTCAATCTTTTTAGAATAAATGTGCTGAATTTTAAGAGATAGAAGAAACAAGGTTTAGTTCTCAAGTGAATCATATTCTACTGAACTCTAATGAGACAGAGAGATGAACACTATCATTGGTACCAAAACATCTGATTTCTGATCTTCCCTCTGCAAAGCCCCTCATGTACAACCTACAGAAACATCAGACTTTCTTACCTCAGTGCTCACTCTGTAAAATGGGAGAATTTGACTGTCCCAGTTATTGCCATAGTACCTATTAAAAAACACCATCAAAACTATTTTTGCAAATAAAAGGGTCACTCATAAATGCAAATTTGGATGTGTGTTATCTAAATTTGATGTGTACATTATGAAACACCTGCCAGTCACACTGGCTGTCACTGAACTGGGGCTTGCACTGGTAAATGCCAGGTTGTATCATTATTATTAGCCTGCTCTGTGTCTCCAAGTCGTATTTATATTCCTCAAAATAAGAACCATTTCATAATCTCATATTGTTTATTACAGCACAATACAGAAAGCACAAATTAGATCACAATTAATTACATAAGTAGTTAATAGCTGCCATTAATTGATCCTGTTCCATGTTCCAGACCCCATGCCAGGCATTTTATATACACTGTCTCTAATCTGTACAATTGTACAGTAACTCCAAAAGGAAATATTATCTCCATCTTACAGATCAAGAAACTGAGGCTCAGAGAGGCTAGGTGACTAAACCATGGCCACACTCCTAGTCTAATAAGGATAATTATAGATCTAATGAATAATGTATGCTTTAAATAATTAGATGCTCATGATTAACATGAAAAGCAGAAGCTAAAATATAGTATCACAAGTAATTGTTAATTGCTGATGTAGTTTACTGTCCACATAACTATTATTCAGTATCTCCTAGGATCAGGGAGCTGCCTTGAATCTTACTTAACCTTTGAACCAAAGCTTTGCTTGCACATCAGTGTCTAGAGAAGAAATTAAACATATGTGAATATTTGTCTCTTAACAAAGAAATCAGTTCAATCACATGTCGGTCTGGCCTACATCTTTCTTTACAAATCTTCATAACAAACTGATGAAGAGGAACTTTTTTTTGCTAAAATCTTATGCATATTTGCCACTGAAATAATGTCTACTGGTCTTATCTATAATTTATATACCATATAATCCACATTAGCTCAAGAAGAAAAACATAAAACAAGATGAGGGAGAGAATTGGGGGACAAATGATACAACATAATTTTTTAAACACTGGACCTATATAGTAATTAAGTCATTCCCTTTAGAGGTTAAAAATGTATCATTTTCCCCTTAAATTTTGAAAATATGTTACCTTAAATTTATCCCAGTTGGGTGTTATTTCTCCACTGACCTCCTCATGATTGTAATCTGATAATGTGAATGAGTCCTTTAGATGAGTTCCTCCTCATAATATCTCATTCATGATCGGGAAAGGGCATTTAGCTAACCACTCTCTTTTTGCTGCTGAGGAAACTAGAGCCCAGTCAGATGAAGTGACCAGATTATGGTCAGTCAGCTGGACAATGTCAAGGTTGCAATTAGACTTTCTTTCCTTTACCCCAACCCCAGATTTCCAAATGTACATTTAAAATATACACCCTCCTTTTCTCATGTAATAATTTTAAAATTTACAATATAAGCTTAAGAAACATATCCTCTTTCTTCAGTCATGAATTAGCTAATGATTTAAAGAGTAAGCCTTCCAAACTATGCAAATCCACTGTTCTCATCCACAGAAGCAGGAACATGGGGTCACTCTTTTCTTGTTTACAAAGAAGCTCATATTTAGTGTTATATTTAGCTCTCACTACAATCTGTAAGCAGTTATTATGAACATGACTTTGTAGATGAGGAAACTGTTGATCAGAGATTAAATCATCCAGCGAGTGGGTGATTTAGAGTCAGAACTCAAAAATGATTTTGTAAACTTGACTTCACTACTTCCTCTATTTCAACACATCTCCTGATTCTTTTCATAGTACAGTTGCCTAACTATCTCAGTGTGCTCAAGCTCCTACTCTCAGGTGGAGAGTCAGGAGATGGCTTCCTGGACAGTGACAACATTCACAGCTCCATGCCCATCTGGGTGAGGCCCCATGTGAGTGATCATCAGCAGGATATGAGCAGAAGTGTCATGTCACGGAAAACATGCCTTCTCCACCCGATTTTTTTTTTTCATCTGATGGCATATGCTGGTTTCCCGGGTATCCTTGGAAGACACACGTTAAAGACAGCAAGTCCCTGAGCCTTGGTCCCTCAGTATCAGTGGAACCATCATGTCTTCCACCCCTGCTCTGTTAACCAGAAACAGCCACCATAGATTTTTAATCACACGCACAAAAATATATGTTTCTTGTGAAAGCCACTGAAATTGTGCGGTTCATCTGTTACAGCAACCAGCATGCCCTAATAAAATTGCACATACTCTTTCTTGGAGACCAGAGTTGAGAATTCTATTATTTCCTAACAAATCTTCATAACACTTATTTACTAATTCATGGATTATAATCATGCTAAATGAAAATGATTCTTTCCCAATGACCTCTTTCTGTCCCTTACTTTTCAACCAGTTTAAAATTAATGACAATTTCTATCCTGTATTTCTTTTTGTGACACTCAAAACTATCACAATAGCCTCTTGATGGCATAATTCATTGTAAAATACACCAAAAATTAAAATTAAAAAGACTTCTGTCATTTAAACCCTTCCCATCATTCCCCATCTTCAAAAATAATTTTTAGGAAATTTTACATCTCTGACTGGGAAGGGAGTGGTGGTCTGGAATTAATCAGTGAGGATTTATTGAGTCTTCTAAGTATATGGCTTATATGTGGTTTTCCCTGCTAGTTGGCGACCCTCAAAGCCTTAACCCTGAGAACGCCCCCTCAGGAACACACAGGACCTGTTGTCTGGCCACCAGCTCCAAAATGTAGCCTAAAACACCAGGCTAAGAGCTCAGATCTCTTGCATTTCCCCACCACATCGAGGGCCTGAGGTCTCTACTCTGTACATTTCCTTGATGTGGTTACTCAGGAATAAGGGGAAGGGGGAAAGAATGCTTTTGAGAAAGGTACCTAGAGAATTAATTTTGACAACTCCCTCTTCCACCCTAGGCTTTGCTTGCTCCTGCTCTCTCTCTCTCTCTCTCTCTCTCTCTCTCTCTCTACCCCCTCCCAAAGCTTCAAAGTATTACTCCTTTTAATATCTCAAGTCTAAAGCCTGAAAAAAATCTGAAAAGAAGGAAAGTTTTGCCCACAAAGCAGCCCCCATAACAAATGATGAATGCTCCAAGTGCTTTTTGGAAAAATCCTGAAAGCAGAGTTTGGTCACTAGAGTAAATCCCCATAGAAAAAGAAATAAATCTCTGTGACATCTGCTAATGTACACCATTTCCCTTAAACACCTCTTCCTGTCCAGTTTCTACACCTCCTTCCCTCTTTCCCCAATGCTTCTTTTGTTTTGTTTTGGCCTTCAGGGGATGACTTAGCCTGCAGATGGTACCAGGTAAACCAAAGGTATTGCATCCAGCTGTGTGTAAGCAGATTGGTGCATTAAAGCCCCTGATTTAGGATCTGAAATAAAAATCAGTGTAAGCAAAAAGATGGTTGCTTTTCTTTCTCTACTTTTTGGTGCTTTATTTATTCATTTGCTCACAAAGCATTTGTCATTTGCCTATGATGTTGGCAGTATTTAAGGCAGTAGAGAAATAAAGATAAAAGAGTTGTGATCTCCATTTCCCAGGTGCAAGTTACATACTTAAGGACCCAAAACAAACTGTACAACTAAAAGGTGAAGAATAAGGAATTCAGGACCAATTAAAAGGAAAACATGCACATGTTGCGACACATGATGCACAAGTCAGAAAAGATGTACTTTTGTTTTATTTGTTTATTTATTTATGGGAGGTGGAAAATGGATTATCAGAAAAACACTGGCACATAACACCTGGAGAGAGATCCCTGGGCTGACTGCATCGTGGGTCAGACTGTAATTATAGCCTGGGGTTTAGATTAGTTCTCCTTGACTTCAGAGGTGTGGATGCAGGGACAGTCCAGTGGAGAGTCACAGAGGTGGTGAAGATTAGGGAAAGAGGGCTTGGAAGGAGCGGACGGAAGCAGCAGTAGCCCCCCGCCCCCGCCATTATATATGGATTTGCATTTGACTTTACCATCATCTAACCCCAATGAGTCCAAAAGAGATTTTCCAGACTGAATGTCCACTGTGGAAAGTCCACTCTTTTATGGCTATTTTGATGTCAGAACGGGCCAATTCCAGAGAAGCCATAGGAGTCACCTTGAACTTCCCCTGCTTTGCATTATTGCCTCTTGATTCTCTTCCCTGGAGGTTCTTCAGACAGCTGGACCACATTGTGGCATGACATGCTTCTCATTTTCCCCACAAACATCCATGATTGAAGGCAGATGACACACGACCTTAAGCTCACCTTTAGGAAATGGTGCTAAGCCTGGTTTAGCACTGCTAGGTTGTAGCATGGATGTTATTCCTATTTTCCAACTCTATGGGTCAAGGGTTATTTTCTACAACTACAGCTGTTGTGCATTGCCAGGGAGATCAGAACCAGATTGAAATGGTGTTTAAGTTAAACATCCAGATAATTACACTCTCTGAACCCAATGGTCCTTAAGAACAGAATAAACACTCACCTGTTTCATAGGTTTTAATACAATTCTCCATAAAAGGTGGTTTCTTAATATCCCCTCTAACGCTGTACCAATATATCCCAAAAATTCAGGTGCTGGCATGTCCCCTAGTTTTTACCTCCTTTGTTGTTGTTGTTGTTGTTGTTCCTATGTCTGAAGACTGTAGGAACCGAAGGGAAGTGGTAAATATGAAAATAAACTGCACCCATGTTCTGGTTCTTCCGTGAGTCTGAAAATGTCCTGATAATTTTTAAATCTGAATAATTATTGCTTCATTTAAATGCATTTTATTGGCTTGATTCTTGTGGCATCCTCTTTGGTGTCTTTTATCATCTTCACCAGCATCCTCATTATCATCCCTAAACTATATTGATTTCTCACTCTGATAGGTGCTGTGCTAACTGCTGTCTAGGTACCATCTCTTGTACACCTCACAATAATTCTATGAATTACCTACTATTAGTGTCACCATTTTGCATGTGAGGAAAAAAACTGAAAGAGATTATGTGACTTGTCCACTGGTAATGATATTTATTTAAGGGGCTACCATAGGGCATCTGATAAGAAATCATTCTTCTGATTTGAGGCACTTATATTTTTGGGGTGATAGCTGCATTTTTTTTGAGACTGGTCTCACTAAATGCTAAAACTGCCCCCAAAGTTGTGAGTTCAAGCTATCTTCTTGCCTTAGCCTTCCAAGGAGTTAAGACTACAGGTGCATGCCCAGCCATTCTGCATTTCTTGAATTAATTTCAAGATACTGAAACATACTGAGTCCTTTACTCTTCCTATGCTACTCTCTCCTCCCTTGGAATCTATTATCTGCCCCTTGGTCTCTTCTCCCAATCTAACCTCTATCATCACCCCCACCCCCATGTCTGAGATTTCTAGGGACCTCTCCTTCCATCCTTCTCTCCTACCTACACAAAGCCAAAGCATGAAACACAGGTGCAGAGAAGCACTTTCTCATACAGGCCTGTAGTAAAAGGGCTTTTATTTGCAAGAAGTCCTAAGGACTTTTATGGCAAAAAGAGAAATTTTCCCTGCTCTCAATATTTGGCAAGTTTCCAAACTCTCAATGAAGTAATTTATTCCATATGAAAAACAACAACTAATTCAAACATTTTATGCACCTGACACCATCACATTAGTGGCATCAGATTACATATTCACTAAGGACTTCTGCCACATGCTGTTGCAATTAACCACATGGGAATGTGCAGGCCAGGACTCCTCAGTGTTATTCAGTCAGAGACATAGTACAATATACAAAGCACCGAGAACCAAAAATGCCCTTGGAACAGAGCTATATCTCATTAGGAAATGAAATTGTGGCTTTCTAGGGAATGACAGCTGTGTCAGGGATAGATGGCAGCCTGGATTTCTAGTTATCACCAGGGGTAAATACTCTTTAATTCTCCAGTTTTGTGTCAGGTTTTTGATAAAGAAACTCCAAGTAAATTTCTAGATAGTTTGATTAAGGCACAGCCTCGGTGCCTATAGATTCTAGATGCCTGATGGGCCAGAAGAACCCAGTTGGAGCCTGGGTAGGAGAATCTACTAGTCCTTAACCTGGACATTTGCACTGGAACCAATGAAAATAAATCCAACTGGAAAGGCCTGGGGTGCCTGCACCAAGACATCCACACTAGCTCCTAAGAATCTGCTTCTGAAACTCTTCTATTTTCAACTTTTCCAAGGCCCCTGGCACTCTGAAGCTCCTCCCTACTGCTCAAGGCTCCCTCCCCAGAATTCCAGACCCTGACCTACTTCTCTCTGCTCCTACCTATCACATCTACTTGTCAAGGACCTTGTTTTTGACAGGTGCTTCTGACTTAGTTTTGGAATGGTGACTATCTGCCTAAGGAGACAGAAATTTGGGGGCATTATTTTATGACTGATCTTTGCTATCTCCAAGTTCATTGACAATGGAATGTACTGACTAAACAATGTGCTTGGTGTTATAAGAGAGTGAAGAAGAAAACAATTTAGAAGTCCTACTGTGGCATTCTGAGTCCTCCCTCTTGATCAGTTGAAGACTTGGGACAGACCTCAAAATATGTCTGATTTTAGTACCACAGAGAAAGTCTGAGGAAATATTTATATAAGGAGTGCCAGTTGTCAAATTGCAGGTTAAGGAATCAGCATTGATCATGAAGATGGCGTAAGAATGAATGAGCCACTGTCTACAGTTCATGGACTCAGAAGCCATACCCACACCACTTTGGAAAATTAGCATGGAACATACCCCTTTCCCACTTGTCAGTAGATATTTAAGTATCTTAATAAATATAGGATTTATGTTATTGCCATCTACGGTTACATACTGTGCCAGAGACAGTGTTATGTGCTTGTGAAACCTTTTTTCTATTTTCTTCTAGGCATAAAACTGGACCACATTTTCCAGCCACCCCTGAAGTTGGTTGAAGCCATACAACTGAGTTCTGGCCAGTGGAATGTGGGCAGAAGTGAAGCTAAGGCACTTCTAGTCTAGCCCCTAAGATCCCTGTGTGGTCCTCCATAGGCTCTCTGTCCCCATTTACTGCCTAATTTATACAATGAAAGACAAATACTGTATAAATGGCAGAGTCAGGCTGAGGAAGGGTCCTGAAGCCCCAAATGACTGTGTAGAAAAGGACATGCACACCTCACCCCTTCCCTCCATACCCTCACCAGCTGACATCAGCCAGAAATTTATTTTTCTTGTCTCAAACATCTCCCCAAATATTAGTGACTTTTCAAATGTGCTTCCTTTGTGTTCAGGGAGGTTTGCTGAGGATCCATGAGATAACTGGTACAGAGAGGACCAGGACACAAAAAGATAAATTACCATGGGATCTGGTAGGTGCAAAGTGCACCTTTTGAAGTTGGAAATTTGGGGAGTATTGTGATTGAAAAATATCAGTTTTTCTCCCCATCATCTTTTTTCCTTACCAAACAGTGACACAGACATTCCTTGTGGGACAGTGTTCTTTCCACCCACCTTTGTGGCCTGGTGGGACTCAGGGCATTCTGCAGCCACTCAGTGGTTTCAGCTGAGCGAATTCAAACAAAAGGAATGTGGTGATGCAGGCAGTAATCTCAGCCCCTCGGGTTCCTTGGCCTTTCACAGGGAGCATATGTCCACAGCCAGAGCACTTAGGATTCAGACCCCACATGAGTATACAGTCTATGGGAGGAAGGGGGTAACTTAAAACAGATGAGAGTTTTAAGTTCAGCCTGTGCTCAACAGTTACATTTAATTTAGAGACTTCCCAAAACCTTTCTGAAATTGCAAAATGGCCATGAGAAATCAGCTTCTTTCTTTGGGGTTACAGATTTAATTCTGCAATTCATGAGGCTGCGTCAAAGTGCTTGCATAACACTGCAAGCTGTCTCGGATGGAAATGAGGATGGTTTCTTCTTTGGTGCTAAATACCTAGAGTTACTCCACAAACATTCAGCCCTGGCTAGTGTGTTAGATGTCTGATTCTGAACTCTGGCCCCCAGAGAATTCAAAGTATGGTGAAACAGCCCCCTGGAAATGCCTTAGAAAGGAAAATGTTCATGGCAGATGTGGTGCCTCAGAGGTTAAACTTGAAAAATCCAGCCCTGGAACGGAGACTTGAAAATCAGGGGGAAATACTTGGGTAAAGTTACAGGACTGCCAGGAGAGCTGGGGACTGGAGACACTTCCTGCTGAATTCACATTCCCTGCCTCTGCACGGTCAGCACAGGCCCTTTCCAGCACCACAGAAAATCCTCCTGCTCCTAAAGTGCTCCTCACAACCCAAATGAAGGTTTAGAATTACATCCTGGGAGAGAGCAAGCTCCAGATCCTCAGCCCCTTTCTACAGGGCTTGGTGTCCCGAACTGTCTTTTCCTTTAATATTGAATAATCTAAACTGGGAAGCTAGAAATACGCTTCCCATCTAGTAATTAATTGGTTAGTAATGTGACTTTGAACAAGTCCCTTCCTCTGCTTTGCACCTGTGAACTGTAGAGTCTAGTATATGAAGGCACATAATAAATATGTGTTAAATTGAAATCCACTAACTGTTTCATCATTTGTAATTAAAATGGAAATCTCCATAGAATTATTGTAACCTGAGAGTATATCAAAACCTCCAGGGAAGAGTTTTTCTTATTTATTTTTTCTTTGCCAAGATATAACTTACATACAATAAAATGCATAGGTCTTAAGCATACAGTCAATGAGTTCTGACAAACATAGACGTCCATATAACTATCACCCCAATAAGAAAATATTAACTACCCACTATGTTACAGGTACTACACTATATGCTTGGGACATGGACATTTTCTGCCCTTCTGGGTCTTAAAATCTATCTGGGGATAAAGAACAGAAATGTAGAAATTTAATTAATGTAGTCAGGTAGTTTTTAAAATATGACAAATAAGTGAGGTCAGCAATAAGTGTATCTTTGTGAAAGAACTAGCCACAGAAAAGCACTGGTGTTTAGAGAAGATCATGTGGGGGATGAGACTTAAAGTGACTTTAAAAGAAAACCTATGTTAAATGAGGCAGGGTCAGGGGAGCCTTTTTGAAAGAGGAGATGCCATGAACAAAACATGGTGTGTATTTGAGAAGAGAAGAAGATTACAAAGATTGTGAGATGTCATATTTTGGAGGGTCTAGGAATTTGACTTTGCATGACCATTAATTAATAGAGTCAAAAACAAGTAAATAATTTAAATGGTAGCCAAGTAATCAGAGTCATACTCTGAAAACATCAATCTTCAGCAATCTGTGGAGAGTGAAAATGCCTATTTACTCTCAGACTCTTTCCCCGCCCTTCCCCTATTCTGTATTATAGTGTGGCTGACCCCGCTGTAGTTAGCCTATCTGATCAATAAGGTTGAAGAGAGAATGAAAGGAAAACCCACAGTATTTCTCCTGGTCCTTGTTTGCTTCGACTTTCTCCAGCATCCACTATGTCACTTCGTTGGCATCCTTCCTAGCTCCCCCGAAATGACCTGCCCCTGAGTTCTGGTAACACTGTCTTTCCCTTCTTCTCCCCAGTTTAGCAGCTTCCTAGTATCACTAATCATTGGGTTATCTTGCCAAACCCTGATAAACTCCTCATCCTCTTGCATTGTTTCTACAACGAAGCACCTGTATTAAGCTTCTTAAGTTTCAAATAGTCACAGTGGTTTCCATTTCCATGATGGGATCTGGTTATATCTGGGATATCATCATAACCACTTCAATGTATCATATTTATATTTCTGAGTTTTGAAAATTTTTATGACAGATATTACTTCTAACAATTATAATAAAATCAAGTATTTTAAAAAAGAATATTGGCATGAAAGCAGTGTATAATGTGGATTGGAAGTAGGAGATATTGCCTGCAAGTGACATAAGGTTTGTGTTTGCATAGTTCTATGAGTTCTAAATGAAATTGGAGTAATAAAAAAAGATATAGGGTGGACATGTTAAGGACAAAGGCAGCTACTATAGCAGTGATTCCATACCAGGGAAGCATTTTGGAATCACCTGAGAAGCTTTTCAAAAATGCACGTTTGGTGTCTGCCTTGGTTGCTCTCTGGCTACCCAGCTCCACATTTGTGTTTGAATTGTGGATTATGCAGAGGGCCTGCAGCTGTACTTATTGACCTTATCTCAACCAAGAGCTTACAGTGCAAATCCAGGCCAGTATGGCACATGTCTTACAAAAGAAGGGATCATTTTACCAATAAATAAATAAATCTAAAAATATACATGTTTGGATCACACCCCAGACCAACTTAATTGCTATTTGGAAATGACTTCATGAGTGGTTTCATAAACTCCATCCTTACCTCTCATCATCCCGTCACCACTGAGAAGTTGTAGACATGAGGGGGTCTCAGAAGAGCAGAATTAAAAGGATGAGGAGTCAGAGGAGGAAAAAGTCCAACAAAGCAAAATAACATCTACTGTACATTTATGTCTAGAAAATAACATTGAAAAACAAGACTTTATAAAAATGTTTCCTGTTCATCTTATATATTAGCTCTAAGAAAAGCATGCTTCTCAAACACTTCAATGTAGGGAGAACTTGGGCAAAGACAGCTTTAAGTACAAAGACTTGTCTGTCTGAAAATACCAAATAAAAGAGAGGAACTCCATTTGGAGCTGTGTGATTTTTCTAAACCATAAGAACTACGAGGAAAATCCAATAAACAACAGCTTTTTAAATGCCAAATTAGAATGAATAAATAAATAAATGACCTTCCCAAGGGAAAACTTGCTCTCTTGAAACTTCAGCAAATTGAGTTATAATTGCTATATTCCCATATTTATGGAAAACTATGCTTTATTAATAATGAAATTGTCAGTTATCTACACAAAGAACAGAGATTTTTATGAAAGGGGAGAGTCAATAATTAGCGCTTACCTCTTCATTAAAACATACCAATAGCAAGAAAATCATCAACTCAGCCTTGAGTTCTACAAACATAAAAATTACCTTTAGTTAACAGAACACCATTCATGGGAAGTTCAATGAACAATTTATGAAAAGCATGTAATAAGTGAGCTCAAGGTGTAAGTAATGCATATTTTATACTTAATAAAACACCCCAATCCTATCCATGAACCCAACTGTTAAAATACTGGAATCTCTAAGCCAAAGAAACAATCTAATGAGTGAGTGTTCTTCCTGGGGACAGACCCAGAGCTGAGCAAACTTCTCAGAAATCCCCACAGGCTCTCAAGCCCCAGGGTTCTTGTGAGGATGGCTGCTCTCCCCATTGGGGCCCTCTGTTCTGCACACAGCAGGTACCCTTCATCCCTACAGTACCAGTGTGTGTTACGAGGACACTCCCATGGTGAAAGGCTAGAAATTGGGCTGGCAGGAGACAAAATAGTGGTGAGAGAGAGAGATGGGGGCTCATGTGGCTCTTCAGTGCCTGGGAAAGGTGTGAATGAAGAAAACAGAACAGATTTAAGTCTAAAATACTGGTTCCCAAACTTTTTCAGGTTCCCATTAGTCTGTTTATCTAAGATAAATGAGAAACAGTTTGATTAGCAGAAAATACAGCTATCACATAGAGCTGCATGTCTATGTGTACATGTAAACATACATATGTAAAAATACGTATACACAATACAAAATTATTGCCACATGTCTAGCAAAATTCATTGTGAGCTAAATACAAGGGGCTGCTCCTCGGTTTTCCTATTAACATTTCTCGTCTTGTTCATTTTGTCATCTGCTAGCATTCACAACCAGGCAAGTGGTTACAATTTCCAATGGTTTGAGAATAATTAATGGGAGAAAAATCATAAAATCAAGGAGATTATTCATTAACTTAACATTTTTCTGAGAATTGGAAAAAGACTACTATAATTGTATTTTAGAGGAAATTAGCCTGGTTCGTTATAAGAAACACAATTGTTAAGACCCTTAAACTGTAAAAAACGAAAACTGAGTTAGCTTAAACAGAAAAGGGGGACATTTTTAAATGAGAATATAAAGGAATATCTTAGAATACAAAGGCAGAGATGAAATAGTTTCACAAAGAATTGAAACTCAAACCAGACAAGCCAGAAGGACTCTCTCTCCATCTGCTGTTTTTCTCTGCATGTCTCATTCCCCTGAAATTCTTTCCTTTTCTCTCTCTCTCTCTACTCCTCTCTCTCTGTCTATACCTCTCTCTTTTTTTCTCCCTCTCCCCTTTCTAAACTAGTTCTTTCTGCTTCTCCTTCCATAACATAGAAACAGTGGACATTATCTGCTTAATGGTCATTAAATATTTAATCCTACGTGCAAAGAGCTTTTATTTTAAAAGGCTTCAGCTATGCATGTTTTAGGCTATGAAAGTGGCAGTGGGAACAGGCTAAGGTCCTGTTCTTAGAGATCTGTTAGGAAGCTACTGATCTGGTGCACAACTCAGTTCTCTAAGCAACTAGGATTTCAGATTGCCTGACAGATCACCTGAGGGGAACTGCAGCCCTCCCCACAGTGAAGGTAAATACACAGAACAGCAGCTGGTAGCCCCCAGCATGCCCTAACACAGAGCTTCATACACTTGGACTTGCTTATCAAAAGGCAAAGAGCTACAATGTCCTCAGGACAGGACTACAGCAGCACAGTGTGTGATGTCTGTGGCCTGAAGGAGGGAGCCAGAAAGCCTCAGCCTGGCAAGCAGGATTACGCTGTTTCTGTAGCTCCAGACTTGTCCAGATTCACAAAGAATTTTCAAAGAGTGAACTTATGTTGAACACTATAATCCAAGCAGTTGGCACTGTCATGTAAAACTTACCTGTGGGTGCTGAGCTTCCTAAGTGGATTAGGCAGCTGTCATGCACCACCTATGAGGAAAACGCTGTCATCCAGGAGACCCATGACTTTTTGGTACTTCCAATGGGAGCTTGGAAGTACCAAAAAGTCATGAGCAAAAGCCTCGCTTTGCTGGGGGTTTATTTTGGCTGGAGGAGAAGGTTATAAAAAGATGATTGAAGTATGAAAATTAACAAATGACTCTTCTGCGTAGAAGGGAAATAACTCAGGGTCTATTTATGGCATATGTCAAGTGACTCTTGACAAGATAATGTAGTTGGTCAACGTAACAAGTGCCTTTAGGTAGAACAGAAAGATTCTAGATGCTCTTGTTACTGTACCTACATGTCCCAGGCTACAAATGTGCTAAAATGTGTTAAACATGAATAGTTCATTGGTGTCACATAGCCCCACGTCCCTTGCCACAATACCCTCAATGCCCCAGGTTATCTGTACCAGTCTGAGTTTTCCCTCTTGGAAACTGGGCTCAGATTCTATCTCTAACTGCAGATCACCTTCTGGCCATTCTTATGCCCATATACATAGAGGTGTGAGGTAACAGAAAGAAATTCCCACTTGCCCCCAAACACTTCCACATCAACCTGCCTCATGCCTGAATTCCTGAATCTCTCTCTTCCTTTGTGGAAATACTCCTTAAGTCAATCTACCTGTCTATCCCATACCCACTATCTTTCCCACACACACCACCACCACCATCATTTGCCTAGACTATTGCAATCACTTCTTAACTAAACTGTCCTTCCCTAAGCTAATCCATCCCACAACGCACTTCCAGGGAGCCTCTCCAAACACATATCTGATATTTCCACCCCTGCTCATGAAACATCATTTCCCTGTGGCCTGTGAAGTATCAATTTAAGTACAGAATCTTTTGACGGGTATGCAGGACCATTACCAATGTGAAATAATCTAATTTCATGGTTTTTGCACTCTTGTCTTTTTGAATTTGTATTGGGAAGAAAAATGATCCCCTTACCTTAGTCTGTTTACACTTACATGTATACTCCAAACCAATTTTACTATTCGTTTTTTGGAATATATTGTGTATCATTGCCTGTACCATTGGGTTCTGTTGTTTTCTGGGTCTAGAATTCTATTCCTCCAAACTCTTCTTCCCTGCTCCTTGACCCTAAATTTCTCTGTCTATTGAACTCCTATTCATTCTTCAAAGTCAAATCTCAAATGCTATTTCCTAAGGGCTGGTAATATGATAATGTGTGTTGCGCCCGTTGTCAACTATTAAAAATTTTGAAGATGGCTAAGGGTCTAACTCAGTAATAAAGCTCTTATGTAACATTCACAAGGCCCTGGGTTCAATCTCCAGCACCATAAAAGAAAAAAAAAATAACTGGGTGCAGTAGCACACACCTGCAATCCCAGCTACTTGGGAGGGTAAGGCAGAAGGATCACAAGTTCAAGGCCAGCCTGGGAAACTTAGTAAGACCATATCTCAAAATAAAATGAAAGGGTTAGGGATATAGCTTAATGATAGAGCACTTGATCTATCAAGTAGGAGACCCTTGGTTCCATCCCCAGTACCAGAAAAAAAAAGTTATTTGGGTCTTGGGGCTCTACCTTCATGATAGAATTAATATCATTCTCAAGATAAAGAGTTAGTTATGGGAAGGGGTTATTTATCACAAGAGTGGGCTGCTATAAAGTGAGACCACCTCTTGGGTTTTCTCTCTTCCACACACACACACTGGCCTTTCCTCTTTCCTCTATCGTATAATACAAGGTCTTCTCTTGGACTTTTCTGCCTCCAGAACCATGACATAGATTTTTTTCCTCTGTAAGTTACTCAAATTCAGGTATTCTGTTATCAAAATAGAAAACAGATTAAGAGAGGGAGATCATCTTTATTCCCAAAACAAATTTAAAAAGACAAAAAATCAATATTTTGCAAAAGAAGCACCAGGTGAGAATAAGCCATTGAAAAGCTAGCATAAGAAACACCAAGTAATTCTATAGCCTCACCTGATTCCAGACTGATTATATTTCATGTCACTCACAAAGCAGTATCAAGTTCAGGTAGTCCAGGGTTGTGATTGTAACCAGGATACACTTGAGATTCAAATCCTGATAGTTTACCCCTCCATCTGCCCCAGACACTGATTTAATTGGTCTTGGATGGATCCAAACCACAGATCCATGGCTTTTGAATGAAGCCATGGCTGAGAACTACTGATCTAGGCTCTAGATGCTAAAGTAAGTTAGTTCTGAAGACCTCAGCATATACAATAGTGCCCATCTATGTTTGTGAGTGAAAAACAAAGTTTGGACTAAGTCTCTTTGTGCTGCTATAACAGAATACCTAAGACTGTGTAATTTTATAAAGAACAGAAATTTATTTCTCACAGATCTGAAAATACCACAACCCAGTCACCAGCAGATTAATGGTCTGGTAAGTGTTCAGTCTCTGCTTGCAAGATGGTGCCTTGAATGAATGATTCATCCTCTGGAGGGGAAGAATGCTGTGCTCTCAGAGGGCAGAAGGTGTAAACTCCTCTCAGTCAAATCGTTTCGACTGGGAGGTACCTAGTCCCATTCCCCTCCCAAAGGACAAACTTCCCAATTCTGTTGCACTGATCATTGTTTCTACATGAATTTTGTAGGGGATAAAATATTTCACCTATATCTTTCCATTCCTTGTCACTCAAATGCTTGTTCTTCAAAACTATTTTATCATCCTGATAGTTCCAAAAAGTTTTGATCTTATTCCAGCATCAATTTTAATGTCTACAGCTAGTCTCGTCTAAATAGCCTATGAATGAGATTCGAGGTACAATTCATCCCAATACAAATTTCCCTCAATCTTTGAGGCTGTGAAATCAAACAACTTATGTACTTACAAAATGCAATGGTGAGAGAGGCATATTGGTAGATACTCTCACCAAAAAGGGAGAAGTGAGAAAGAAAAAAAGGGAGTGGAGATTCCAAGTAAATACTAAACCCAACCAGAGTGAACAGCATTAATTATTAATTATTAAATCTATGTCCCATATTCTGGACACACTGGGGTAGTGAAGAAGGCCTCTAAAACTCTGGGTGATCCCACCTCCATGACTTTGCTGGTTGTGACCCAAATGGCAGCTCTCACAGTTATATTGGGTACCTGTGGCTCTCCCAAGATGATATTGCATGCAGCTGTCTCTACAGATCTGGGATCTTGGAGGAGGCCTTGATCCCATGATTCCACTAAGCATTTCCCTAGTGGGAATTCTCTGTGATGACCACAAGCCCACAGTTTCATTGTGCATTGCCTTAGTGGGACACTTTACAGTGGGCCTGACTCTACAACAAGTCTTTTCCTGGTCTCTAAGATGGTCCATGATATACTTTGAAATCTAGGTGGAGACAGTCATGGCCTTAGAGCTCTGACACTCTGTATGCATGTAGAGTTAGCACCACATGGACAAGGCTGTTTTAGTCAGCTTTTTCACTGCTGTGACTAAAGGACACAGCCAGCACAACTGTAGAGGAAGAAATGTTTATTTAAAGACTCATGGTTTCAGAGGTCTCACTCCACAGAGAGCTGGCTCCATTTACAAGGGCTCCAGGTGAGGCAGAACATTATGACAGAAGAATGTGGCAGAAGGAAGCAGCTCACATGATGATCAGAAAGGAAGTGGGAGGAGAGGGGATAATTCAGTCAAGAGGAACTATCTGTAATAATTTTTGTCAGAGCACTTTGCCCAAGTTGTTGGGACTGTGTGTATTCTTTAGGATTTTGAAATAATAATGAAAACTCAGGTTGTAAGAATGAACGAACTGGTCCAACTGCCCATTCAACCTCTCTTTTGTTTCTTGAGAACTGAACAAATAAAACCAATGGGAATCAGTGCTCTAAGCATTTTGTCTTGGTGAAAATCCCAGTGAGTCCACTTTATACCCTGAGGAAGTAAGTGCTTATAAGTGGGAAAGATTGTATCAAGTCACTTCAAAACTTAAAGTGTTTATTTAGCTCAATGGAAGGGAATGAAGGAGCTCAAGCATCTAGAAAATAAATCCTCTTGAAACCAGTGGCCTGTCCCAGAAATAAGGTAAAGCCTTGTGAAGTACTCAAGTTCATTCTAAAGTTGTGATCCTTAAACTTCATCAGGAGCCACATTCAACTCTAGAATTCATCTAAAACACGAATGAATAGGCCTTCTTTCTAGTTCCCAAGATTTCTGTATTGACCCCCTTCACTATACTGCATGCTCCTTCAGAGTGCAATGCCAAGGACACAAAAGGTGCTCAGAGAGGGTTGGCTGCAGTCACCCTCATCCTTTCTGTTCTTGCTAGAGTCATGAAGACGGGAAGGAAGCAAGCCTGCTGACTCAGTCTTCTGCATTCTAGGCTTGTGCGTTCTCAAAACTAAGCCGCAGAGAGTCGAGAGCTGCGTTGCCACATCATTCAATCAGACTCACATGGGCTATAAGAAAACACAGAGATGCTCCCTCTACAGAAAGCTAGCAAATCAGCATGACTTTAACTATTTCATACATGTATGTCCAGGCTTTATTATACATTTATGATAACTTGCAAGAGAGACAGTATGAAGTGGTTTTTCTGGCCTGAGAAACTGATTACCTTGACTCTGTTTCCATAAATACGACATTGGAATTTCACACATGGATTCCCCTTCTACATTCAAACATTAGGTTAACTAAGGGGACAGGTGGCCAAGAAATATTTTATATGTCTCAAGAGCTATGCAAAAGATCCATGAATCAGGGCCCTTTCCAATTCCTTAAGAGATATTCTTTAGTGATTATAAGATAGAGTTGAGTTATACAAAACTTACAAGCTGTCTTGGAGTCAGCTCAGCAACATTCTATGAATTTGTTTATTAGAGCATTATAGTTATAAATGGAAGTTGGGTTCATTTTGACAAAACCCTATAGGCATGGAATTTGATTTTCTCCAATTCATTCCTGCTCCCTCCCTCCCTCCCTCCTCTCCTCTGCTCCTCCCCACTATTCTCCTTCCTCTACTGATCTTCTTTTCTCTCTTTTATTTATTTCTCTATTTTTTATTGGTGCTTTCTACAAAAGTGAAATTCTCTGTAGTATATTTACATATGCACATAGCATGATTTTGTTATATTTCCATATTTTGTTATATTTCCATATTTCCTCCCCTTTCCGATCCCTCCTCCCTCCCTCCATATCTTCTCCTTCTACTATACTGATCTTCCCTTTATCTTTATGATATATGATACCCCCTGGTTTCTTTCCCTTCTTTTGCTCTAGCTTCTGCCTATGACAGAAAACATTTAATCCTTAATATTTTTTTAGCCTGGCTTCACTTAGCATGATGTTCTCCATTTCCATACATTCACCAGCAAATGCCATAATTTCATTCTTCTTCATCACTGAGTAAAACTCCATCATGAATACAAATCACATTTTCTTAATTCATTCCTCCATTTACAGACATCTGTGCTGATTTCATACTTTGGCTATTACGAATTGTGCTTCTACATTGATGTGCCTGTTATCACTATAGTATGCTGATTTTAGTTCTTTTGTATAAATAACAAGGAATGGGATAGCTGGGTCAAATGGTAGTTCCATTCCTAACTTTTTGATAAATCTCTATGTTACTTTCCAAAATGGTTATACTAATTTGCAGTCCCACCAGCAATATATGGGTGAACGTTTTTTCCCCACATCCTTGACAACAATCATTATTACTTGTAATTCTTGACATTACCATTCTGACTGGAGTGAGATGAAATCTAGTGATTACAGGATGTGTTGAACATTTTTTATATATTTCTTGTGTGTGTGTGTGTGTGTGTGTGTGTGTGTGTGTGTGTGTGTTTTCTTTAGAGAACTGTTTGGTTCTTTTGTCCACTTATTGATTGGATTATTTGATTTTGGAGTTCTTTTTATATTCTGGATGTTAATTCCCTGTCAGAAGAGTAGCTGGTGAGGATTTTCTCCCATTCTGTAGGCTGTCTCTTCATGTTCTTAATCATTTCCTTTGCTGGGCAGAAACTTTTTCATTTAATGATGTCCCATTCATTGATTTTTGGTTTTATTTCTTGAGCTTTAGGGATCTTGTTAAAGAAGTCAGTGTCTGAACCAATAAAATGAAGTGTTGACCTATGTTTTCTTACTAGCAATTGTGAAGTTTCTAGTCTAATCCCAAAGTCTTTGATCCACTTTGATTTGACTGTCAAACAGGGTAAGAGATAGGAATCTAGTTTCATTCTTCTACATATGAATATTCAGGTTTCCCAGCATCATTTGTTTAAAAGGCTATCTTTTCTCTAACATATATTTTTACCACCTTTGTCAAGTGTCAGATGGCTGGAAGATGTAGATTTGTCTCTGTGTCTTCTGTTCTATTCCATTGGTCTTGTGGCCTATTTTAATGCCAGTACCATGCAGTTTTTGTTACTATAGTTATGTAGTATAATTAGAAATCGGGTATTTTGATGCCTCCAGCATCACTCTTCTTGCTTGGGATTGGCTATTCTCTTATTCTTCCAGATGAATTTAAGGACTGTTTGTTTGTTTTGTTTTGTTCTAATTTTGTGAAGAGTCATTGGTATTTTGATGGGGATTGCATTGAATCTATATGTTGCTTTTTGTAGTGTGGCCATTTTGACAATATTAATTCTGTCTATTCAAGAATGTGGGAGGTCTTTCCATCTTCTAAGGTCTTCTTCAATTTCTTTTTTCAGTATTCTATAATTTTTACTATAGAGATCTTTCACCTGCTTTGTTAGACTAATTCCCAAGGTTTTTTGTTTGGTTGATTGTTCAGTTGGTTGTTTGGTTATGTTTTTGAGGTTATCGTGAATGGGATGATTTTCTTGATTTCTCTCTCATTATTTTTGGAGTATAGGAAAATTATTTATTTATATATTTTTATTTTGTACCTGTTGCTTTGCTGAATTCATTTATCAGCTCTAGAAGTGTTCTGGTGGAGTTGTTTGTTTTATTTTTTGGGGTGGTTTTGTGTGTGTGTATGTTTTGTTTTGATCTTTTCTTCTAAATATAGAATCACGTCATCAGCAAAGTTATGAGAATTATATTGAATAGAAGTGGTGAAAGGGGACATCCTTGTCTGGTTCAATGGGTGCTAACTTTTATCAAAGGTCTTTTCTGCATCTAATGACATGATCATATGTTCATTGTCCTTAATTCTACTTAAGAAGTGAAACACATTTATTAGTTTGTGTATATTGGATCAATCTTGCCTCCCTGGGATGAAACCTACTTAATCATGGTGTATTATATTCTTCATGTATTTGTGAATGAAGTTTGATAATATTTTATTAAGGATTTTTGCATCTATGTTCATTTGGGATATTAGTCTGTAGTTTTCTTTCCTTAATGTGTCTTTGTCTGGTTTTGGTATCAGGATTTTACTGACTTCATAGAATGTATTTAGGAGTGTTCCCTCTAGAATAATTTGAGAAAAACTGGTGTTCTTTTTTAAAGAAAGACTAATAGAACTCTGCTGAGAATCTATCTGGTCTTGGGCTTTTCTTTGTTAGAAGACTTTGAATTGCTGTCTCAATTTCATTACTTGATATTGGTCTGTTTAGGTTTTCTGTATCTTCCCGTTTCAATTTGAGCAGGTATATGTGTGTCAAAATAATCTATGATTTAAATAAAAATAAATTAAGTTCATGAGATAATCAAGATTCTTAAAGAATGTTATATTGTAAAAGAAAATAAGGATTTGAACCTGTACTTAACAAATATATGCTACTATTTACAAATTAAAATTGAAAAAAAAAATTAAAAAGCAAGATACCAAGTTTCCCTCCACTCAAAGATACTATATATTTAAAAATTACTTCAAAATAACTTGAAGTTCAAATTACTTGCTAAATTCCATTGTTTCTTTTCTTCTTATACCCACTCCTACTTATCTGAATTTATAAATGTATGCTATAATTTTATTTTCCATGGTAAGTTTTAAAGTTGTTGGCATATAGTGATATGCCATTCCATAAGCATACATAAACTGAAGTGTATTGAGAAATTCTCCACTGTTTTCAACTACTCAATGGATTTTAAAATTGAAAGATATTTTGTTGATATCTGTGTTCAATGACCATTAACTCAGAATAGCTAAAAGCATTTCAAAAAACTATAGTAACTACAAATAATGTGAGTGTAAAGGCTTCATTCTGATTTCTCAATCATAGTAAAACTAACACTGCTACCTAGTTTATATATTTTAGCAACAACCTGAATTCTCTTTTCATAATTAATAAATACCCTTAAGAAATCTTACCAAGCCAAGAATTAATGTTACTGCCTAATTTAAAAAAAAATCTGTGTACATAGTTTCAGAACAAGATAACACCTGTGATAGTTAAATTTAGGTGTCAGTTTGACTGGTTAGAAGGATAACAAGCATTTTTTCTGAATATGTCTGTTTCTTAGTCCATTTCCTGATTCTATAATAGGATGCTACAGACAGGGTTAGTTATAAACAATAGATGTTTATTTGGCTTATGGTTCTGGAGGCTAGGAAGTCCAAGAGCATGGCTCCAGCATCTGGCAAAGGGCTTCTGTGCTACGTTATAACAATGCAGAAAGGTAAGTGAGCATGTGTAAGTCAGAGAGAGGAAATCAAGGCAAACCCATTTTTTATGAGAAACCATGTCCCATGGTAACTAACTCACTGCCATGCCAACAGCATTAATCCTCTTACGAGGCCAGAGCCCTCATGACCTAATTACCTCCTAAGAATCCAACCTCTCAATACTGTTAAAAATGTAATTAAATTACAACGTGAGTTTGGGAGGAACATTCAAACCACAGCAATCTGGGAGGATGTTTTCAGGGGAGATAGATATATGAATTGGTAGACTAAAGCTGGTGGGGAAGATTACCCTCAATGTGAATGGACATCATCAATGGTGGACTGCAGCCCATGTGGAACAAAAAGATGGAAGAAGGTTGGATTTCTTCCCCCACCCCAAGCAGCTTTCTCCTCTTACCCTTGGTCATCAGAACTCCATATTCTTTAGCATTGTGTCCAGGAACTTACCCCACCAGTCCCTAACATTCTCAGACCT
The DNA here is from genome assembly GCF_048772815.1 of Callospermophilus lateralis. Classification (NCBI taxonomy): domain Eukaryota; kingdom Metazoa; phylum Chordata; class Mammalia; order Rodentia; family Sciuridae; genus Callospermophilus; species Callospermophilus lateralis. The sequence goes on from NW_027514398.1 coordinate 11,431,838, forward strand.
TTGGCCTCACACTGAGAGTTACACCATTGGCCTCCCTCCTTCAGACACCTTCAGATTTGGACTGAGTCATGCTGCTGGTCTCTGATTCTCCAGGTTGTGGACTTAGAACTTCTCAGCCTCTATAATCACATGAGCCAGTTCCTCTAATAAATCCCCTCTCAGATATCTCCATGTAATCTATATATCTCACATTGATTCTGTCTCTGTTGAGACCCCTGACTAAAACAATACCAAAACACAGTTTCATATGAATTTTTTTAAAGGTGACATTGTTCTGATAGTCATGAAACTTGTCAATTTTTCACCACCACAAACACAACTATCATTGAAATTATATTCTGCCTTTTCAGATTGCTTTTTAAAATTTATTCAGATATTGATAAAAATTCATAGCCAACTTCATTTCTTTATTGCTTCTGCTAAGGAAATAGGCTACTGAAGACCACAGACAACAGAGCTCACCGTATTTGTGGAGATAATGTTGGAGAAAAAATTTTTGCAGTGGGCAGCATGAGCAACTAAAGATAAGCAGACACTCTTCTGCTTACCACAAAGTAGTAGATACTGGGAAGAACTTAGAATCACATTAGGACCCTAGAGAGGAAGACGAACTGTGGTTTCCTATAAATATATGGTTCTTCATTTATTTAAGAGACCCAAGGGAGCTGAATAGATAAGCTGTGTCTTTTCTTTTCTGCATTTTTATTTGTTTATATTTTTAATTAACACATAAACCCACACATATTTATGGGATGCCATGTAATGTTTCAATACATGTGTACATTGTGTAATGCTCAGATCAAAGTAACCATGTATCACTTAAATTTTTAAGCATTTTTATGGCAAAAAAATAGTCAAAATATTTTCTTCTGGAATTGTTTTGAAATCCACATAACATCATTATTATCTATAATTAATCTACTATGAAATGGAATCAAATTTATTCCTCTCCTCTAACTATAACTAAGTACCCACTGATCAATCTTGCACTGTTCCTTTCTCCTCCTGACTCTTCCTAGCCTCTGGTAACCACCATTCTACTCTCAACGTCTATGAGAGTAATGTTTTGAGAGTCAACATGTGAGTGAGATCACACAGAACTTGTCTTAATTTACTTAACATATGACCTCTAGCTCCATTCATGTTGCTGCAAGTGACTGGATTTCATCCTTTTTTGGTGAATAGTATTCCATTGTGTCTATGTACCACATATTCTTTATCCATCCATCAGTTGTTGAACACTTGGGTTGTTTCCATTTCCTGACTATTGTGAAGAGTGTCACAATAAACATGGAAGTGCAGAAATCTCTTCTAGGTCATTGCTTTTCTAAGCCTGAGCTAAGAGTGTAAAAAGAGAGCTTGGACCTTACTCCAGGTAGACCATTAGGGGATGTTTGGCCTGCTTTTTTCTTCACTACTCAGTCAGTTAGAGAAGCAATGCCATCTTCCCCTGCTTAAGGAATTCCTTTACTTAAGGCAATGGGAACTGAGTCCAAAATAACCAACAAATAAAAAGAGAGAGACCTACATAAGAGAAAGATTTGTAGAGACCAAAAGAACAGGTGTGCAGGAAAATAGGAATAATGGATGACTAACAACAACTGAGGATGACTAACAACAACAAAGAGGAAGAGAAAGGAGAGGAAAAGAAGAGAGAAGGGCAGATAAAGGAGGAAGCTTTTCAACAAAGATGAAGAGACAATTCAATGATGGGAAGAACAGTCTTTTCAAAAAATTATTCTAGAACAACTAGACAGCCACATGCAAAAGAGTGGATTTGGGTCCCTACCACACACATAAACAAAAACTAATTCAAAGTAGATTATAGACAGACATGGATGTAAGAGCTAAAACTTAAAAAAAGCCTCTTAGAAGAAAATATAGGAATAAATCTTCATAGCTTTGGGTTTTGACATCTTTATAATATCTGTTTCTTATATACAACACTTTGGATAAATTGGAAACAAACCAGAGAAATAAAAGGATAAATTGGAAATCATCAAAATTTAAACATTTTGTGCTTTAAAGAACACCAACAAGAAAGTGAAAGACAACATACGGAGTGGGGAAAAATATCCACAAATCATATATCTGATAAGAGACATATCTAGAATATATAGAACACCTACAACCCAACAACAACAAAAACAAAAAAGGTGAAAAGTCAATGAAAGAGTGGAAAAAGTATTTGCATGGACATGTCACCAAAAAGATATGCAGATGATCAATAATGACATGAAATGATGTTAATGTCCTTACTCAGAGAAATACAAATCAAAACTATGAGATATAACTACACACCAAGATGGTTATAATAACAGACAATAATACCTGTAAATAACACAAAATTTGAAACAACAACAACAAAGCAAAACCTCTGAACAAATTGAGATGTCTCAGTTTCCAATGAGAAGAGGCCCAATAAATCCTTTCAATTAGACAAAAACATTCAAGGGAAGGAGATTAAGAGTGTTACTCTCCCTTTGAAGCTTGATAAATCCAAGGAACGAACAATCAAGTAGAGAAAAAGGAGGGAACATGAAGGATAGAAAGCAAAGAATCGCAGTACATTTAGGAACCATGTCAGGAAAAAGATGGTGAATGAGCTCTTGGCATATGAGGCTGCTTAGAATCAAATACAAAAGAAGTTAACCAAGTTTGGGAGAGGGTTGTGCTGTCAATTGACCCACCAGCCTGATTTAAACAGATTGTGATTGTGGCTTAAAATTACCCTTGGGCTACCTCCACCAGCTGAGTAAGCAAGCTGCAGTGCCCATGGAGGGCACAATCGCCAATGCTCTCTCCCCACATGACCAGTGACATGATAGGGAAAGGAAAGCCTCTCAGAGGAAGAAAGAGCAGAATCGGGTAAATTGAGGAATATTTCAATCCTTTCCCACTCCTGCCTGGAGAGATGGCAAAATTCCTATGTATATTTCATTCTTCTCTTTTTTTAAATGTTAATATTAATTGAGGTTTCTGAGTTTGCATTCCACCCTTACATATTAGGCATATAGAGGGAATATATCACATCTTTAATTCACAAATCTCTGGCTTAAGAAGAGCTGTATCTAGATCTGAATTAAAGACAATTAAACATCCCTCAGAAATCCTGAATTCTGAGCTTGATGCTATCAGTGTGTAGAATCCTGGTGTTATTTCTCTTGGGCACAGGTAGTGAACAAAATACAGTCTTCCATTGGCATTCCTGGGAGATTGGCTCCAGGGTCTACCATGACACACATGTCATGGACACACAGGTCCCATATATAAAATGGTCTAGTATTTTCATATTGCCTCTTGAGATCCTCCCATGTACTTTAAATCATCTTTAGATTACAATACTTAATATAATGTAGCTAGTTATTATGCTTTATTGTTTAGGGAATAGTGAATAAAAAAATGAAAGTCTGCTTTTATTTACATGTTCACTTATTTACATTTTATTACAAGTTTACATTTTATTACATGCTTTTACATTCTATTACATGTTCATTTTATTTACATGTTTACTTACATGTTCAGTACAGACAAAATTTTTTTTCAAATATTTTCAGTGTATGGTTGGTTGAACTTTTGGATGTGCAACCTGTAGTCCTAGAGGGCCAACTGTATATGATAACCAGAGGGTGGAGAGGCATAAGTACTTTCACAGATATTCCCAGCTCTCCTCCTCCCAGGCACATAGTCAACTTGTACTTCCCTACCCTTCAAAATTTGGGGAGGTTATGCTACTTAGACAGTAAAATGTGAGAAGAAAGAATGTGTGGAACTATGAGACAGTTTGTGATTTCCATATTCCCTTCCATCTGTATAAAGTTGATGCAAGCATGTGTCAAGATAGTGTATCCCTCAGCCTTGGTCCCCAGGTGACTATAATCAATAGCAGTTCCTATGTTGGACAACAAGAAAACATGTATGAGATGAACTTTTCTTGGAATAAATATATTTAGGGGTTCTTTGTTTCCAAGACAAAACCTATCCAATACTCACTGATACACATGTCAAACTTAATTTGAGAAAACTTTGCCCTTGCTAGTACAGATATTTTTAAAATACCCCCAAAATGTGGACTTCACATTTAAAATAACTGTACCTCACAATGTTTGAAAAATTTTAAAGTTATAGTCATGTTTCTAAATTCTTAATGATACCTCAGAAGAATAAAAATAAAAGTTTGTATGAGGATCACAGTTTGTCCTGGGGTCATAGTGAAAAGTAAATTCTTAAACATCTCTTTGAAACCCTTATTGAAATGCATTCACTCACACAGCCTCATCTTTGAGTTTGAGGAGCATCATGGACGGTTTTCTGAGGTGCACAAATACAATTCTTGTGAGCTGTAGAGCGACAGTCGACCAAGAGTTCTTGTTTCTCTTTTGGACCTTTCCTCATAGACCATGTCTTTTCTGATTAAAAATGAGAGAAAAAAATGAAATCTGCAATTCCTGCCCCCTTTACATGTTTCTAAACTAACAGTGACTGAGTGAATCTCTTTCCCCATAAAGTTCAATACACATTACAAAGAAAAAAATAAATTATAATAAAGGATAATGTCATGTCAAATAGGTTAAATGAATCACGTCATGGTCACTGGAATTTATTTATATTTTATTATTTTCTGGAAAAGAGAAAACTCATAATAAACTGATTATTTTTTCCATTTTTATTAGAGAATTATGGTTATACATAGTATTTCAATTCATTTTGACAAAATCTTACATGCATAGAATTTGATTTACCCCATTTCAATTTCCATTCATGTTCCTCCATTTGCTCCCCTCCTCCCTCTCTCTAGTCTCCTTCTTCTACTCTACCAATTTTCCTTTCACTCAGATAAACTGAAAAAGGAAGATATGAAACGTAAGCATGTTGTGAAAGAGAATTGTCTGACGTCCAACTTCTTCACATATGTTAAGGTTTTGATCCACCTGAGCTAGACAGTTTATCTTGGTACACAACATCAGTTCTATAATTTTTTGTTCGTCACCCATCCAATCTCAGAACTAGAATAGTAACTATATATGTGTGGAGTCACCAGGTCAGATTCTTTTTCCTTAGCAATACTTAAGAAGTTCTTTAGCTCCATTTTCTATAAAGACAACAACATTTTATTTAAAAAAGAACTAAACAACCTCTATAGATGATCTACATACAACCTTCTAATGGTTATTATATATATATACATATACATATATATAATGTTCATTATATATATACCCTCATCATTACTTTAAAATCATGTTAATTATTAGATTCATCACTAGATCTCATTTTCTACATTTAAAAAGAAGCACATATGAGACTATATCACAAATTTTAAAATATTTTGATAACTGCATTCTGACATAATTGATTTTAATTGAAAAATTAATAAAAAATATTTTGATGCATTTTTAAAATATTTTTAGAAGGGGTATATAATCATTCCCAAACTTCCAAGACGATCTATCACAGAAAAACATTTGAAACACCTGCCAGATGTGGTGATGATTCTTAATTGTTCTTATTTGGCAAAGTTGTCTATTTTATTTCCAACACACTTTGTTCTTTCTGTGTCCCATTTATCTAACAAGCATTTGCTGATTCTCTGTGTGTGCCAGGCACTGTCCTAGATGCCAGAGATTAAGAAGTAAGTGATATATGAGCATAAGTCTAGTGGGGAGATACAAGCAATAAAAATAAATAATCAGAGTAATTTCAAGTTACAAGAAGTACTGTAAGAGAAACAAACCCAACGTTAAGAAAAAGGAACTAAGAGAGGGAATGTGAAATCTTTTTCTGAGGATGAACATATGTCATGGGTGTGGAAAGCTGGGGATGTGTTTTCCAGGCAGTGGAAAAGCAAATGTACCAAGACTGCAGAAATCCACTGTTGGTCCATGTTAGCTACTTTCTGGTCACCATAAAACTAATCCAGAAAAATGGCAATCTAATCCTGACTGTCATTTTTCCCTTGGTTTGAAAATGCTCAACTCTGCCTTAGTGTTCAAAGTTTAGATATGTTTGTGCTGTTCTTCCTACTTTTCCCTTGTTCTTACTTGCATAATTCTCCTAATTACCTTTGAAAGCTGAGGAGGGTGATCATCTCCCAGCCTATGCACTACTGAAAAACTCTCCTAATTTAGCTCCTGGGATTTTTTTTTTCACTACAATTATCCAAGTACAACACAGGAAAGGTAAGAACCCAAGCAGAAGCATGTGTAATGGTCTCTAAACCAGCTGGTAACAACATCTGGAAACATGGTAGGTCTTTCATCACAGCTTAATGTCATGATGGTCTTTAACTAATATACATTCTCTGAAATATGTACATGATACAGAAATATGCGTGAATATCTCTAACACAGAAGACTAATCGTCATTCATTGGAATACTGCTGCATTTTTAATTCTACCTTAAATTTTTTTGAGGGGCTGAGAAATGTAGCTCAGTGGTACAGCACTTGCCTAGCATGCCCTTGCCTCTAGGTTTAATTAACAGCATCACAAAAAATAAAATTAGAAAAAAATTGTTTTGTATTAATGTATTATTTTTATTTATTGCTACCATTAATGACTTTGCTAGGTACAGTAAATACTGGGTTTTGGCTATCTAGAATCCATTCACCTTACCTCCTTTATCATTTCCCAATTCTGCTTTGAGTGTCCACTTAGCTACACTCTCCATCCATAGTAATAATGGCAGAACTGACCCCAACCTTAACTTAACCCCAACCTAACTATGACTTAAAGCCAGCCAATCAGAACTTAAGGATCTGCTGGCCACTGCAATTGGTTCAGGGAAAGGGATCAGAATAGTGTGATGTCATGAAACTCTTAATGAAACTTTTGGACCTTACTTTGAACATAACATAAGTAAATAGCAGCTTTAACCACCTAAAAACCCAGTGTGGAGCCTAAGGATTAATCCATCACATAACAGACAGCAAAGCCATGGCAACAAGTACCTAGGCTGGTCCTGATATCCCTACTAAGTAAAGCTTTGCCTGAAACCAGATATGCCAGGAATGTTTAGTTACATCATCAAATTAGTTTCCTCTTGAATCAGTTTGGGTTGGGTTTTCCATACAATAGAAACAGTCTCTATGCCTGATAATCACTGAAGACAAATTCATTCACTAACTTGTTCAGTGATTTGCAATACTACATTAGCCACAGCTCAGCATTTAGCCATAACATATTCATCCTTGAATAGATTTATCATTGCAGTACATTAGATTAGAATTATTTTCTCTCCCCATACTAACCTCTTATTCTATTTTCTTGCAGCGTTCTTCTGGATTTAAAGATCAGATAGTCAAGCTTATCCCACACTAACTTACTCTTTTGCATATTTGAAGATAATTTTCTGAACACAATCTCTACAATCTCTCACTATGATTCAGAGCATTGTATTAAAAGACCAATAGAGCCTTCATAAATGCCAGACAGGAAATAACTCATAGCTGACTTCAGGAGTCCAGTACAGAAAAACAAGTTTCAAATAATACCTTATATTTAAACTGTGTAATTTTTATATTCCAAAATGCAATGAGCAAAAGTCTGATATTATAACACCACCCCCCCATGCCTGTGATCACAATTATACATGAAACAAAGTTTCTTTGACAGTTTAATGAATGGAATTTGCTCCATTCCAAAGTCTTGCGGCTCCACAATCTACTTTGGGCTACAAAACTTATCCAACTAGCTGATACTTTCTCTTGACTGGAAATGTGCTTCTCCCTTTTGTTAAAAATATTTGGGTAGCTCCTATGCAAAGTAAATTTGTCACTCCCCACTTAATTTCTTTCTGGGGAGGGAGGCTGGGGATTGCCATTCCCCACTTTATCAGTTTAGACCAAATTCAGACAACAAGAAAAACTTGGAAGCTTAAACACCAGGCCCAGCATCTGAGACCACTTTCAAAACCTGTCTCTATTTGCTTGAGATTTGATTCTCTCCTCTCTAAGACTTGACTGCTCTATTGGGTGCTCAGAGATGATGAGACCAAAGCTACCAGCCTCCCAGGATCAATGGAAGAAGATGATGTTGGTCAATTAATGAAGCAATTTAAAATAATTATGGAAAGGGGGGAAGGTGTACCACTTAACTTTAATCCATTTTCATAGATTTTTTTTTAAAAACCTCCAAATCATTTCAAATTAGTAGTTTGGCTTAAGAAGTAGAGTTTTCACATCAGTGAAACAAGACAGGAATGTGATTGTCTTTTCTTCCTCTCAGCTCCTGGCAGAGGGTTTGGAGCCCCCAGGGCTGCAGTGTCTGGTAGAAGAGACTTTCCAAGCCTTCTGAGGACACAGTATGTGTACCCCAACTTGTGCAGTGAGAGTTCATTACTGAAAGGTGTATGCTGTGGGTGGGAAATAAAAGCAATAGGCCCCAGATAGCCTCGGGTCAAATTCATTACCTGTGAATTCAGTGCTAATGATTCTAGGAGTGCACTGGTGCTTAATATTTTATCTGCTTAGCCCCAGCATAAGGTCTAGGCTCTAAAGCAAGCCCCACACTGAGAAGCTAGTGCCTGAAATTTCTGTGCTGGAGGAAGACACTGAACCGGGCAGGGACAAGGCACATTGGAACAGAACCATTTTTCTCTTTGGCTTCTGCTGCTTCTGAAGCAAAGCCCAGCCCTCTGGGAGCCAGGATTCTCTGTCAGGGTACAGCCACCTGGCTGGGGTACAGGAGAAGGGCCTCCCAGGCTGCTGCTCAGAGCTGGGATCCTGGTACATTGCCAATGGTCCTTTATTCACAGGCTACCAGGAGAGTGGCAGAACAGCAAGAACTGGAGTTTGAATCAGAATATGGTTTTGTTGTGGATCTCACTGACATTTTGAAGATGCCAAAAGCACTTGGGTTACATACATTTAAAGTAAAATGGAAAGGAAAATGCTCCAGGAGTGGCAACCGAGGATTAAATTATTCTTAAAATCAGTCCTAACATTCACTTAAGCCATACTTGGCTTCAGTTGCTTTACCTCTGAGCTCAGTGTTTAAGAGAGAAATACAAGAGGTAGAGAGATGGCCATAGTCATCCAGAACAATCCAGGTAAAGAAGCAGTTTTACCCAAACATTCAGATAATTAAAGTAGAAATTAGCATATTATTTGAGTTTAATTGAAGTCCCTTTGATCCTACATTTTAATTTTCACATTCTAGAATTATTTTTTCCTTTCCTTTCCCAAAATAATTTGAGGTGGCTGATTCCAATCCATGTAATAAAAGATTTTTTTTGAAGAAACCAATCTGCTAATAAGAATAATAACTAACATTTATATAGAATTTATTCTGTACCAAGAATTTTCCTAAGCACTTTAAATTTTTAAACTCCTCATCCTGATTCTAGGACACAGATATTAATATTATCTCTATTTGAGAGATTATAAAATTGAAGCATAGAGAGCTTAAGAAACTTGCCCCAAACAATACAGCCTCAAGAGGTGGCCCATCCTTAAAAAATTCATTCACTTACTTGATCAATGGTTTGCTACACTAACATTAGACCCAAGCTGTCTGGCTCCAGAGTCTGTGTTGTTAACAACCATGCTATTACTGTGTGGCCAACAAGATGAAAAGAGAGAGAGTAAGCACTAGTCACCACACAGGCTCAAGGGGCCACCAGAGGGGCTATGGGTCTTTGTGGATGAAACCAAAGGTAAGCAGGGAACCACCACCACCCTGCACACACACACACACACACACACACACACACACATGCACACACACACATGCACACACACACATACACACACACCACACACACTTTACCCAGCTGGGAAGAACTGAGTTCATCTCCTTCTAAAACAGAGGTTTCGTGGAACAGAGGGGAGAGGCAAGAGATGACACCTTCCACTGCCAGTCTGACAGCAGCAAATTACATAGAGCTATTTATTAAGGAAGTCTTCACAGCCGACTGAAAGCCGAACACTGCAAGGACCAGACGTGAATTGAAAAACTCAGTAAAAACGATTTTTCTTCGAGAGGAACAAAAGCCAGTAAGATGCAAATAACCATTTCTCTGATGGCTTGGTTTGATCCAGAGATAAAAATATAGCATATTCAGTCAAATAAACTAACTGCATGTCTTCCAGGCAATCCTCCATAAACTTACGTCTCATGAGTAGCCTGTAGGCAAATATTGGGCAATGAACAGTCTGAGCCTAGAAAGAAGGGAAAGTTATCTTCCTCATTAAAAGCAAACCTGTATGCTTTCGAAAACTAACTGAGAAGGTAAAAATGATATTGTTTCCTTAAAAACATTCAGGGCGATGGCCTAGAGGCTTGCAGGAGAGTCCACCCAGCAGGTATGTCAGCGTAGCCTCCTCTCAGCCCAGGTTTTATTTTTAAAAATAGAATCGATCTAGAAAAACAAGTTCCAATTTTTAAAGCCAACTAAATGCATAATTTTAAGTATGAGATAGTCAATTTGTTTTCTTTAAAGCAAAATATAGAAAGAGAAAAAGAAATGGAAAAAGAAAAAGAAAAAAAAAACCCTGAAGTATAAAAGCTGGTACCAAGGTTACACCCAGATATAAACTTTACAAAGAGGGAAACTAAAATGTAAGAACTGCTTTATTACAGTTTGTCTTTAACTTTAATGTTTTCTGCACGACAGCTTCTTCTGCTATAGTAATAACCCACACTAAGGCCCTCGGTTTGTATAAAATGGGTGATTTTGTTGTTTTTGTTGTTGTTTTTTAAGCCCAGGATAATCACACATCTGTCACCTTATAATTCAGTGTTTCTGAAAGGTGAGATCCACAGATTAATAACTTTTCCATCTCATTCATCCCATTTCCTCCCTACTCACTCAGCCTCCAAATCAGTGAAATTGTGACTTGGTGGACAAGTCAGAGTGTGGTATCCAGTCACCTTCTATGTGAGGGTGCCCTCCAACTCTGCTTCGTTAGGATTCCATAGGCTTGCCCCAGGCGACAGATTGCATAATTTTGCTGATGAATCTCTCGTGCTGTACTTAAGGAGAACACTTTTTTTTGCTCTCTCTACAAATGGCTGTAAATCCAGCCCAGCCTGGTTCCTGTCTTCAGGTGGACCTCATCAGTTGTAGGCATCTTATCAGCAAGAAACAGCTTCTCCTAATGGCTTGATAAATATTCCAGCCTCCCCAGAATCAGTTATCGAGAGATTCAAATCATGGTCAGTACTTATAGCAGCTATTACTACAGACTTAATGCCAGTTACCCTTTGTACTTATCTCTGTAACCAGAGAGGCTGAAAAGCTTCTTTTATGTCTCCACTCCTGGTCACTAAAAGCAGAGTTCATTCAAAATTTCTTCCTGCCTAGGGAGTTCAGGGGCCTGTAATAAAAATTGAAGTAGAGTCTTGAGTGAATATAAAAAAAAATATACATTTCCCTGCCACCTACACCCCCTGGCCCCACACCCTAAATTTGGCACAAGGGCAAAGAATGTTAAGTCTTAAGTGGTGGAACAGGGGAAAGTTCTCTGTATTAGTTCAGCATAATACAAAATGGTTTCAAGGTGATACAGTTTTCCCCCCTCTTTAGCCTCTTTGTTTTACTGAAATTGATCTACAGACTCTGAAATCTGAAGAATTCAGGGCTTGGGATTTATGAAATTTTGCCAGTTCTCGATGGAAATCCAGTACTTTGTCTTGCTTGCCTCTGACAACATACCTTTGATGAAAGTAATTATAAAATCTTAATTTGGGGAATATATCCAGAGGGACCGCAAAGTCAAACCCTCACTGTCCTTCATATCACCACATGTTGCATAAAGAGGGGGAGGGGACTTTTTATGAGGAAAAATGGCAGAATTCAGGAAAATGTGGTCCCTCCTCGAGAAAGCTGAAAGGAATCAAATGTTCACCAGGAGGCCCCTCAGAGAGTAGAAATGCACGCACTCTTCAGTAGTTCTTAAACATGTCATCACTTGTGGCTTTATATTTGTGGTTAGTGGGATCTTCTATGCAGGGAAGCCATGTTCTAAAGAACACCCACCTTACAGCTTGGTTTTACAGAACTCACAGGTGTGCACAGTACTTTTCAGTTCTCCCTGGACATTCTTTCCTTTGTCTTTTCTTGTTGACCCTCACAACAAACCGTTAGCATTTGGAAAGTAGGAGCACCCCCTTTCACTGAGAAGATCACCAAGGTGCAAAAAAGGTTGAACGATTTTTCCAAGGCTACAAAGTCCCTTCGTGATAGAGAACATAATGTGGTTATAAGCACAGCTTGCAAACTCGGGACTCTTCCCACTCTTCCATTGTGCTACCAAAGCACTGGGTTGGGAACTGATCTGTGTGGGAAGGGGACAAGCCATGAGAGGAGGCTGACCTGTCAGTGGCCATTTCTCAGGTATATACTTCTAGTCCAGCCAGAACTTTGATGGATATGTCTAGCTGTCGTTTTTGCACAAAAAAGAAAGAAAGAAAGAAAGAAATGAACTTAGAAAAAGTCTCTAGTTTCATATTGTGTATAAAAATATTCTTTTCACAATTATTCATTTTCTTTCTTTGCCGGGTCATGCTCTTTCCATAGTAAGCAGCTGCATTCCTATGATGCCTTATCAATGTCTGAGGCTAATCTTCCCCAAGAAAGTTTCAGCACCTGTCAGTCTTTGTTCAAAATTCCAATGGTATGTCAAGGTGAGAAGAGATGGGAAAGGACTGAAGCACAGATCTGTGCTCTGTGCTTGGTTGTGGGCATCTAGCCTTCTTGTTCTTTCCCAGGCCTAGAGACAAGTTCCTCCTACCCTTCTGATCAGTTTATCTGCTGTGAGGCAGTGTTAATAATTATGCCCTACCTGGGATAGTGTGATTGGAAAACCATTCCAAAATCTTTGGACAGTAAGTAAGTTCTATTCACTGGCCCCAGAATATCTGAGGTCATGAAAAAATATTTCCTTAAAAGCTCTTGGAAGCCTGGTGCAGTGTAATCCCAGTGTCTCAGGAGGCTGAAGCAGGAAGATCACAGGTTTAATGCCAACCTCAGCAACTTAGCATGAGGCTATAAGCAACCTAGTGAGACCGTGTTTCTAAATAAAAAATAAAAAGGGCTGGGGATGTGGCTCAGTGGTTAAGTGCCCTTGCGTTCAATCTCCAGTATCAATAATAATAATAATAATAATAATAATAATAATAATAATAATAATAATTTTAAAAATAGCTCTTGAGGAAAAAAAAAGTTAAATTCCTTTCAAGTAACATTTTTTTTCCTATAAGTGGAGAAACTTGCTAACTGTAAGGTCTCAAATTTGACAATTATATAATTGTGGAACTGAATCAATATCAATAAAAGATTTTCCTTTGGTTTTTCAGCACCTTTCATGGCCACAGTCATGAAGCAAAGCGGCCATTCACTGCTGTCTTTCAACCTGTACTACTTTTTGCCCAGAGCAGAAGAAAATTCATGCTGGATTATATGGTGAGAGAGAGTACATGGGGCCACATCCCACGTCTTTCTGAGGCCATTTAGGAGCCTTTCATCCTTGCCACTGTTGGTTTGGGTTTCATCTGCTCACATCTCAGCCTCCTCAACAAGCCTAGGCCTGCCCCCATTTCTTTCCACATGAGAAGTCAGGAATCTCCTTTTACACACTGAGGAACTAATGAGAGAATGGGTCTTGACTCAGTAAACAACAGTTTTGTTTCCCTCCACTTGGCATTCAAACTCTTGTCCCCAAATAATAATTCATCCATAAACATTTTTTTACTTGCTGACACCACAGGATACTTCAGTCCATCTTTAGTATTATATCTCATTTTCATTTCTTATCTGGCACAATGGTTTTTCTCATTGAGATATATTCCTCCTGCGTGGCCCTTGCATCTCTTTTTCAAAGTTGTTGGAAAACAACAGGGTTTAATAGAAAACTCTGGGGCAGTGTGTGTCAGCCAGGCCTTTAGTGTTTGTTGCTCACTGTCATCTCTAGATCATCCCCAAGTCTGCCTTTGTTCAGCCTGTCTCAAGGCCCCGGTTGGCACTGCCACTCTTGAACAGATGTGTTTTTCTAAAGGGTGACATGTCCTCCAGCTCACCAGGTGTGCGGCCTCTTTGGCAGTATCTCGAGGACACCATGGAGTCAAGGCACCACATGGTGACCTCAACAAAGACCTCGGCTCTCTGACTCAGGCATGAAATATTTGCTATCAGTGGTGCATAGAAAATGTAAGGCTTCTGAAAAGTAGCTTTCAAAATAGCCGAGTCGATCACCTCGGTAACTAGGCAAACAGAAAGTCAAGCAAAAAAAAAAAAAGTTTTCTTTTAAACAAAAACCAGTGCCACCCACGTGTGAATGGGTGGCAAAGAGCCTGAAGCTGGCTTGAAACAAAAATTTTGAATGGCTTCAGGAGGAAAAAAAATGCAAGGAGGAGCTATAAGCTTAAGGCTGAGAGAGGAAGTTCCTTTGGCCTGTCCTACTCTCATCCTCAGTGTCTGGAAATGATTCCTGTGCTTTTATTAGGATTATTTGTACTAAACCAGTTCAGACAGAGTAGAAATCAACCCAAATCCACCTCACAAACATACATCAGCCCTGTATCCTTCGAGGGAGGGGGGCTGTGCTAATTTGCTTCCCCTGAGGAGGAAGGTCTGGAGCAAAATGATGGCATGAATTCTTCTTTGGGTCTTAAATACTCTACAACATCAGAAGAATTAAAGTCCAGCCTGAACAAAATTATTAAGAATATGATGTCCTTGTACATTTCTAACTCTACCACTTTACCATATATTTTCCTTGTGGCTAAATATTTTGTGATGGTAATTATGTCTTTCCTCCACTTTTCCCTCCCACTGCGCTTGTCCCATTTAAGTAGGCTCTGCTTTACCTTGCCCCAGGGGAAGTTTGTATTATAATCAGAAAGTAGAAAACCTCCAAGAACTTCTGGCTTTTGCTTTCCAAAGACACAAAGTTTTAGAACACAGTAAATTCACTGGAGAAATAAAGGAAAGGGAAGTTTATAGACGGAAGCAGAGTTGTTTTGGAAAAGCTTAGGAAAAGACCAAAATTAAAGGATCTTCCTGATCTAGAGGGAATGGCCAGAGAGGGAGAAGATGACTGATCCCAGAGGAGCAGAAACTTGGAACTTTCTGGCAGCACCACGGGGAAGGGTTCAGAGAGGTATGACCATGAGACAGATCCAAGAATATGCATGGTCTATGATCCATCTCATGGACTGAGAATCAGTCTACTCTTTCTGTGGTGACCTCTGCAGATCACTAAGAGTTTGCATGCAGCACATCTACTATGGAGACATGCTGCAATTAAAATCAGGGAAGAGGAAAGAGGAAATAAATGAAAACCTTCAAGATTTATTTTATGTTCCTGGGGGACAGGTCAATTGTCCTACCAAATTATTGGCTTGAACCATGTAAAATTGCTGCTAATCAACCATTTGCTGACCCACAAAAATGGCAATTTCATAGGGCCCACCAGTTAATGAAAAGCTAATTTCTGTACCTTCTGATCACTGGGGGAACCCTGCCTGTCAAAGGGTTTCCCTAAGTAAAGGTCTTCCATATAAACTCTTGCTGCTGTTCCCCTGACATACATGAAGCATCCCTGAGGGCATTGTTATGATCCCTGACAGAGGAAAATCAAGATAGGGTGTGAAGGAGTGAGGTGGCTACAAGCTGGGAGCAAGAAGGATTACAAGTTAAAACACAAATCTACTTAGCAGCCTCTTGTTTTCTCTTTGGGAGGCTCAGTTCTCCCAAATAGCATTCATTTTCTCATTTTTTTCTTTCCTATCTTCAAATATGTGCTGTACTTATAAGCATGTCTCTGAAAAACAAGGAAGTATAAACTAACATTGGTCCCTTCGCTGCAGAGAAAGCTGTGAAATTAAACCTCTCCATTGATGTCAAGAGAAGGAAAGGCTGAGATTTTATTTCAAGAGTAAACCATTAAAAATATATATTAATAAGTCAGAACTGAATATACATCCCTGGGATACTACCACCGATGGGGGAAAGGACATTTCTCCACACTGGAGCCCAGATCTCTACTGACAAGCAAAGGGGAACTTCATAGAACCCATTTTACTTGGGTATGTTTTACTGTGAAACTGTCAATCAGCTTCAAAGTCACCTCTTCCATATAGCCTTTCCTTATTACCCTATTCACAATGAGTTCGTGTCTTCTCTCTTTTTCCAAGGAACTTTATGTTACAGAATAAAATTCTTCCTTGGGTAATTCAAACACCACCTATGAGCTCCAGCTGTGTTCATGGCACTTCTTGTAGGCCATATACATGTGTTAAAAAAATGCAATCCTGTTCTGAAAATGCTTAAAGTCTTAAACATCTTGAATTTGGAGGCAGGTTTTACTTGTGCCAACTGTCTTGGTATGTCTTGTGTCCTCTATCAGATTGCAATTTCTTTAAGAACAGGGCTTGTGTACTGTTGGTTCCCACAGAGTTATGTCATATGTAGAGCATATGTCAATGTAGAGCTCCGTGGATGCCTGAACTGGGTTACCAGATTTGGAGGCTAACTTTAAAACTCAATGGACAGATGAACAGCAACTGTGCCATGCTGTGTTTCTGCTCATAAACATTTACTTCTCTTTCTAGGCAGCATTCAGCAAGCTCCTGCAGTGAGGGTCAAAGAAATAATCTCTTTCCCATCCCTCATTCAATCCTCCTACCTCACAAGCAAGATGATGACACTAAACCTGAACATACTGCATAGATGTTAACAAGCACGGACACTCAGTTTTCTCCCTCCTCTTCCCCTCTGCTAACTGCAGAACTACAGTTTGCTTTTTCTTTAAGTACATTCACTTTAATACAGTCATAGAAATTTTCTTTTCCCATTGTAAGTTCTCTGAGTGAACACTCCTCTTCTCCTTGTATGGTGTGATTTGCTACTTTCTTGATGTTATCTGTCTTGTGAAATAGTACTTCGACTCATGAAGAAATTCACATCCTGACCAAATTAGATTTAAAACTCCAAATGCTGTACATCAAGCCAAGTGTTAGAATTCTAGCAGCAAGGAAGCCCAGTGTCTTCATTTTGTTTCCTCAAAATCAGACACTGAGACAAGAATTTGTATGTAAGGATTTCATAGTACATATGAAGAAGGAGTAAGAAAGGATTCTAGTCTGTTCAGACTGCTGTAACAAAATACCATAGACCAAGTCGCTTACAAACAACAAGAATTTACTTCTCTCAGCTTTGGAGTCTCATCTCTGGGATTAAGATGTCATCGTGGTCAAGTTTGACTCTTCTGAGTTATAGTCTGCTGATATCTTGCTGTGTCCTTATATGGGGAAAAAGAGGGGAAGAGAGCTTTCTTTAGTCATTTTGATAAGGGTGCTAATCCCATTCCAGAACCTTTTTATCTTGCAAAAGTCTCACTCCTAACACCATCACATTTGGGGTTGTGAATTCAGTCAAAGGAAGGGAAGAAAAGAAAATCAAAAGAGGGTGTGTTAATGAGCGGATGACCACTCTGGGCAACTGAGGCTCCATCCTGCTGAGGACCCTATGGGACACCATGCAGGCAACTAATATCAACTAAGATGGACCCATCCAGAGGCAAAGAGACTGGAGATTACTTACTCTTCTTTGGTTGAAGACTATTCCTGGGCATTAATCTCTGAATCCATCAATATGCTCCTAAAGTGATAAAAAGTCCTCAAGCAGAGAGGAAAGAAGGTTGAGGTGAGAAGTCCTGGCTTACACATAAAGGTGAAGTTGCAGGTGACCTCTGGAGTGAGTGAGGGCATATAGCCAGGCACTAGGAGCATCTGTTGTACTCCTTGATGTATGATGGATCTGAATACCCAGAAAAACCCACCCCTTAGTGACAGAGAGAATATTGCACATAGAACTGCACCAGGTCTTCCCAGCTGAGGGTAAGAGTGGGGCTGAAATCCAGCCCAAGTTCTGCTTACCAAAATGCGTGTTCTGGTGTGGACTGCATCCACTAGAAAAAGGGGAAGATCTTTTTCAAAATTGCACAAAAGTGGCAAATAGGCTAGATAGCAATAACCCTGGTTATACTACTCCAACAGTGCAGTAGATCCCAAGACAATATAAGCACTGTGGGGTCTGATTTTATACATCACAATTTCTTTGATGTGGAAAAGAGGGCACCCCTGAACAAAAAGACAGTCAGATTTTGTACTAGTAATAATCCAATTTTGGAAATATAGATAATTTTTGTCACCCCATTCACAGCAATTCTCCAAGATCCTGTACAATAATTAATTTGTGCTTATCATGAGCTTTTCCTTCTATTTTCAAAGAAATTTATTTCTTTTTTTTAATATCCCCAAAGCAGCATTTATTTACCCTTTGAATTTCAAAACATTTATTTTAGGTCTGGGATTTCATAATCACCTGTCTTGATTGACATGGGCTGACACACATGGTGCTGTCAAGATACACAAGGACTACTGCCAGAGTTACAAAAAATAAATCCATGATTCTTAAACAATTGCAACCAAAAAAAAAAAGAAAAAAGAAAAAGTTACACATATCAAAACTTTAGATGCATTGCGTTTAAAAGGTTTGTGTACATAATAATTTAAAGAGGCAAAACAAGGTGCTACTGAAACCTCACATCAAAGTTTATTATAAAGCTGATGGAAAGGAGCAAGTTGTCTCTCTGTATCACCTTTCTTTAACAGTTTTCCACTAGCTGAAGAAAGAGGTGAAAGGGCTGAATTCATTTTTGCATGCACAAGATGTACTGCTTAACAAAACACTATCAGCTTGTTTTAAATATCAACCATAGCCTGTGTTGGCTAATTCTCCTCTCTAAACTCCCCAATTACTTTTGCCTAGATTTTCCATAGATTAATAGGCATAGTTAAATGCCTCATTCAGAACACACTTCTTTGCACAATTCAAAAAGGGAGCTCCTGTAGGCTCAAAGCAACCATCAGTCCAGCAATGCCCATGATGATTTATCTGAAACTGCTTCCCAAGAGACAGGAGAGCAGATCTGAGTAGCTGTGCTGCCAATACAGATAGGTTTAGCACTAGATATTTAGTGACTGTGGCAAGGAAGAATTGGTGATGATGGGAATGGTGGGTGAAGGAAGGGCCAGGGATCTGAAGGATCTTCAGTTGCCTTCTCCTGCTTCTTCATCCTGCTGGTCACTTGTCCAGAGGGTGAGGTTGTCTCGAAGCAACTGCATGATGAGTGTGGAGTCCTTAGAGGAATCCTCATTTAATGTGCCCAGCTCAGCTATGGCATCATCGAAGGCTTGTTTAGCTAAGAGGCAGGCCTGCTCAGGTGCATTCTGGATCTCGTAGTAGAACTCAGAGAAGTTGAGAGCCAGGCCCAGCCAAATGGGATGTGTTGGCTGCATGTGCTCTTTGCTGATTTCAAAGGCCTCTTTGTAGGCTGCCTCGGAAGCTTCTACCACACTGTTTTTCTTCTCCCCAGAAGCCACTTCTGCCAAATAGCGGTAGTAATCACCTTTCATTTTCAGGTAAAACACCTTGCTCTCATACTGGAAATCATTGCAGTTCTTGATGAGGAACTTGTCAAGCAGAGCCAAGACATCATTGCACGCTGTCTCCAGCTCCTTCTCAATCTTCTCCCGGTAAGCTTTAACTTTCTCCAATTTCTTTTCATTTCCATCAGACATGGTTTTCTGCTCAATGCTGCTAATGACCCTCCAAGAAGATCGCCGGGCACCAACCACATTCTTATAGGCCACTGAGAGGAGATTTCGATCTTCATTGGAGAGAGTTTCATTCAGCTCTGTCACCGCCTTCATGGCGGAGGCTATGTCGTCATAGCGCTCCGCCTGTTCGGCCAGCCGCGCCCGCTGCAGCAGCTGCTCCCGGTCCCCCATGTCGCTCTAGGCCCGGCCTCGCCTCGCGCCCCGCACCGCTCGATCGCCCGCCCGTCCGCTCCCCGGTCGCCGCGGAGGCCGCCGCCGCGCACGCGCACTGGTTCCCCGGCTTGCCAGAGGCCGCAGGGTGCAGGCAGGGCCGCCGCTCGCGCCCTCTCTCTGGCTTGCTCCGCGCGCAGTGGCTGGCGCCTGGGACGCCGCCAAGAGAGGAGAAGCAGCCGCCTCGAAATTTATTTCTTTTTTCCTCCGAATGAAGAAGTGGCCTTATCAAATCACACACCATATTTGCCTATCACTGCTATTTGCCACAATAGCTGTGTTGACCCAGAGAGCATTTGGCTCCACCAGAATCTTTTCCAATCCCTTCTCTGCATGAGTGAATCCCATAGGCTCCCCTGTGCTCCCCACTGGAGGGGGTGGTCTGGGAGTGATGTGCTTGGTTACTTGGCTTGCAATTTCATTGGGATTGAGATTCCTGCTTCCTACATTTACAATAGACATGCTGGCTCTGCTGAGTATGTTTCCTGAACTGTCTGTGTTTCTGGGCAAGGGCTTTCAATGTTCTTTTTCTGTTCTACAAACTGTGGTTTGCATGTTTTCCATCTGACTGCTTAATGGCAGGATGCCTTTCTCCACCTCAGGAACAAATTGAATTTTCTGATCGTAGGTTATTTACTTAGTCTTTGAAATCCTAGAACTTGCCCCAGTTATTCAAACTGAATGAATAACTCCTGCAGCATGAAATGCTCAGGGGTAGTCTCACATAAGCAAACTTAAATCAAGAACCCTTTGCATTCTGATGGCTACAGCACATTATGAAAGACACCCTCGGAGGCTTTTCTGTCTTTACAGTTGTTAAACCTTCTGGAATCATGGAAAGTTGGGACTGGACAAGGCCTTTGAGATGACCCCAAAGTATCATCTGATGTCTGTAGCTTGCAGGCCACAATATCTTGTGATATGGGGGAGAGAAATGCTTTCGAGAAGGACCTAAAATATGTTCCCTGGCTCATTATGGTTTTGCTTGAAATGAGAGGAGGCACATGGATGGTGAAGTGCTCTTCATTGGCATGAACATGATATTTGCTTTTGTTGCTTTCTTCACAATTTTTGATAGTAGCTACCCTAACCCTAGGTTCCCTATAGATGCAGTAGGTAAGAGATAGCATTGATGCAGAAACACAATTTGAACAGAGTGAAATTTGGTCATTCTCGTGCACAGGTGGATTCTCCTATTTCCTATAAACAGGGAATGGAAATGAAAGTTCTATGTTAGACAACATGCATAGGGAGGACTGTGTTGACAAATGGGTAGATTGTCAAGGAGCTATTTGACTCCAAAAGTGCTGCTTTTATATTTGTTTAATGATTAAATGAGGGACAAGTTCATTTGCTTTCTACATACATATGAGAAACAATTTTATTTGAAATCATAATATCACTTTTAACAATATGTAGTAACCTGTTACCACACTGCTATTTATGTTCTTAACTTAAAATTTGATCCTTCAGTCCTGTAACTACTTCTTGAATTATAATGATTCAGAGATTTTTATAATTTTTTTATGATTAAAATCATGGGATAAGTGACCCGGGGGGTCAAAAAACTTGAGTTTAAATCCCACTGACTATCCTGTGACCTTAGTCAACTTGTTTCATTCTCTGAGCTTCGGTGCCCCCATCTGAAAGATTCGGGTTAATAATACATTATCAAAATCTTGAAAGTATTACATGACATAAATAAATGTATAAAAAACTAATGTACTATCTGATATATTACTGATCTGGATCTTATCAAACATTTCTTTCTCCCTCTCTCCGTCTCCCTCTCCCTCTCTCCTGACTTTCCTACATAGCTATATTAGAAACTCTAGTAAAAATACTCAGTTTCTTTCCAAACTTTTTATTTTGAGGTTGCCCGTGAAGATTGCTAATATTTTTCATATTTTCTGCAGAATTTCAGGTTCTGGCTAATATAATAAATCATCACTTCCAAATCTTAACCACTCCTCTTATTTATCCTTAGGGCAAGTGGAGATATGGATGTCAGTTCTCATAACTGACTCCTTGATTTAAGAGATGTCACCCCATAATTTTGATTCTCTCATCATCCCTCTTACAGATGTTCTTTCTTTCTACTGGATGCAGCAACTGTCAAATCCATTCATCAGCCCTTAGCCATTCTTATCAGCTGTGATTTAGCGGCACACATTCTTGGCCATCTGGAGAAACTGGTTGTTGGAGGGGTTCTTCTTCTTGTTATTTTTTTTAAAATAAAACGATTTTGAAGTTCTGCTGCAAATGATTGAGAAAATTCAAAGTTCATTTTGGTGAATGCTAACATTTGCTGGATATATCTAAGGAGTAGACTAGTAAGAAGTTGCTTTGTTAAGGCCCTGGAGTTGTGTCTGGAGGCACATGTTTGCTTTGCGTTCTCTCACCCATGTGTAGAGACACATGGAGCCAGACCACTGTGGAATTCTCTGTGTAGGACTCAGCATCTCATGACTGCTCTAGAGTCTGGATTTCTCCCTGGTCTGGAGAATGCCATGTGTGCCTTAAATCCACCAGCAATATGGCCATGTGGTCTGCACACTCCTCCTCAAAGTAATCTTTTTTTTTAAGAATAAAATACAGTATCTAAGATGTCAAAGAAATCCATTATATTGAAACAGTCATCAAAATGTTTTATTTTGATGATACTTCTTGTTATGCTCAAAATAACAAGATCTTGTAGCAGGCCTAATAATTATTATAACTTCAAAGTAGTGTTGAGTATAATCATCATAAATATCTGAAACAGCAGTGAAGTGACATCAAAATACCCATGACTTATACTGGTGACAAAGTCAAAAGAATTACTAGCATGATGTGGCTTGTTTCCTGCACTTTCAGTTAAGGGAATGCTAAATTTCAGACATGAGCAAAATTAAAGAGGTAATTTTTTCCCATTTGAGTTTATAGAGCTCCCTGAATTCTACCTTACCAACCCTTGAATGTTCATGGCCTGCAGCTTAAGAATCCTCACACCTCAATTCCCAGTGTGTGAAACACTCTCTTTGGTTAGAGATTCCCACCCTCTGTCCATTATCATTGCCAAAGTTGCAAGGATTGAAGAATCAATTTCTTGCCAATGACAAGAGGCAAAAGCTGAACATTCAGAGCCAAAGCTGTACTTAAGAGAAGGGCTTTTGTCTTTGCTGACAATGAAAGAGATTCACTGTGAAAAGATCATTATGTATCTGTAATGTTTGGTTAATATGCCTTTGAAGGTTCTGGAACACACCACTGGGAGAATTCATCCCCCAACTGCATAACAAAGATTGAAATGGAAAAGGCAGATCAATGTGTTTCACCCACAGAACATAAACACTTTCCCAGTTTATATTTCTGCAGCAGTGAAGTCCTCATGCTAGGTCATGCTGGAGGCCAGCCTTGAGAGAGAACTTGGGATTTTCATCCAGGACTCTGGCTGGGTGTTCCCAGCATTACCTTCTGCCTGTTTGTTCTCTGGTGTTTGGTTTTCCATCCCCATCCCTCCTCCTTCACAGCCTGGCTCTGATTCAGCTCTGAGCTGGAGCCCCAAAGGGTTGAGGCTGACTTCCTCTGGGAACCCTCCTGAAGCCACCTAAGCTCTACCAGGGGAAAAGAGAGAAGTCACAGTGACAGTCACTACCACCTGCCTCCCTCCTCTCTGCTCCTACTCCAAGGGGCCCCACCTCCTCTTGCCAAACCCTGACAGCTCTGCCAGCAGAGAAGCGGCCTTTGACTCCCTCACAGGTCTCCACACTGTGCACTGCTGCCAAGCCACAGGGCCGCTCTAGGAATGTGTTTTTAATATTCATTGTTCACTCTGTCTGTTACCGATGTGTGCACTGCAATTATTGTAATTCTTTGCACATGTGTTGTTATGAAATGAGTGTCTTTTAAGCCATGCCAGGTTTTTTCTTTCTTTCTTTCTGAAACCCAAATATATTATTTTTATCTATGTTTTAGTTAGTCTGCCACGCTTCTTTATTTTATTTCAAAGATCAGTCTGGGCGGCAAAGAAAGAGTGGAGTGTCCACAGAGCAAGGCCTGCCTGCTTTCCTCATGGTGGAACAGTTGCTTTTGATTTAGACTTGTGCGGTCTCTACCTCACTCGCTTGTTTTCCTCTTTCCATGTGCACAAGCTAGCCAACTTTCAGACATCTGCAGCCCACATGTGCTGCCCCTGGAGTAGCCATCTGCACCCAGGGAGAGGGCACACCGGCAGTGTGCAAAACACAGATGTGCACACATGTGCACGCAGACGGCATTCAGTTAGATTTCTTCAGTGCTGATTTCTTTTCCTTCTTAGTAGTGAGGAGGGAAAGGAAGGCTAAAAGTCCCATTTTCTTTCTTCCTTTCCCTTCATTCTTTCTTTCATTTTTTTTTAACTTCAATTGGTCCTTTTCCAACACAATATAGAAGCTTCAGCCAAAAAGGATTCTATTCTTTCAATTAATTCAAATGCTTTTATGTTTGTTTTTAAATTTTTATCAAAAGAAAATAGCTAATGGAAAAGCCAGATTTTAATACCTGCCATTACTTTTTAAGTTTCCTAGGGCAAGGACAAAGCCTTAGTAAATTAAGAATGACCATTGTTTACCTCTGAGAACTTAGCCTAAGATCCCCAGAAGCTAAATTAAGAATAAAAGAGTGGCGGTGTCCACCCGGCAAACATTGCCAGCTACCCACATGCATATTCCTTTCTTTAGAGATTCTCAGGCTGCTCTCTGTTTTTTGCCAGGCAGAGAAATCTGACACGATCGCACCCTGCCTGCTAAGCATTTTACTTTCATTGTTAACTATATCCATTTGTCACCATGAAACATTATTATTTTAAGGTAGAAGGCAAGCAGGGCTGCTTGGTGCATAATGGTGCTGTAGCTCTCGTTGTCAAGAAGGAATCAAAGAAGTGGACGGTGGCTAATGTGGGAAATCACACCAGAGAGAAAGAAACATGCAGAGAGACAGAGACAGGGTGGGGGGGGGCACAGTCAGAGAAATAGAGAGACACAGGCAGGGGCGGGGGGAAGATACTGGGAGACAGAAAACAGAGACAGAAACCTGCACAGAAAAGCTGGAATTTCCATGAAGATATTTATAAAAGGATGATATAGCTGTTGCTAGGGAGCTGGGAGGAGAGCAGACAGACACACCATCCACCAAGGACTTTTAAAATAAACCTGCATGCCTTTGTTTGCATCATCTCTCGGCTGAGTAAAGACTAAAAGAAATGTGGGGAAATGGTCTTCTTAAGCACACTATTTTAAGAGCACACTCTGTGCCAAGTGAATTGAGGCTGCTGTGTTGGGGCATGTCTTGGGTCAAAGGCCAGAGTCTCACTCCCCGAGATGCCAAGGCCATGGCCATGCTTATGCAGCTATGAGGAGAAATTCATTTCAGCAGATGACCACTCGAGGATGGGTGACCCAAAGGAAGCAGGTCCCACCTTCCCCTCACTTTATGACCTGTGTGGGCAACCTGAAAACTCAGTCACTCAAGTATGAATTTGGGGACAAGCATCTGGTGCTGCCAAAACACAGTAATAACTCCACACAGTCCCACTCTAAATGTGGTTGGGTAGGGAGGAGTGGAACGGGAGTCAGCGCTACTCCAGGATCATCTGAATGGCAGCCTGTATTAATCAGGGGTCTCTAGAGAATGAAGAGGAAGAGAGAGAGTCGACAGAATTGGCTAATGAAGTTGTAAGGGCTGGCAAGTCCAAAATCTTCAGGGTAGGTTAGCAGCCTGAACAATTCTGGCAGAGGTTGGTGTTGCAGTCTCGAGTCCAAATACAATCTAAAGGCAGAATTTCTTCTTCTTCTGGTAACCTCAATCTTTTCTCTTAAGGACTTCAGCTAACTGGGTTAGGCACACTCACAGTATGAAGAGTGGTCTGCTTTATCCAAAGTCTACTGATTTAAATGTTATTCACATCTAAGAAAATACCTTTTCCAGCAATCTCTTAACCAGTACCTGACAAAACAACAGGGTACTCTGTTGAACATAAGATGAACCACCACACAGTCTTATGAGATAACTGGAGTGGGTAATTGCCATCCATTTAATGCATCAACATAGCAAAAATTCAGAAGTCTGAGACAGGCAGATCTTTGCAGTGGAGTCAGGGTAGTAGAAGCTGGGACCTTTATCTAGCATGGTTGTTAGATGGTTGATCTGTCCTAAGAAAATTCCTTCTCAAATTAGGTCTTTGAAAGGAGGTTCCTCTAAGAAATCTATTTCCATTCTGAACTCACAACTTCTCTCTACTTCAGACCCTCTTTGGTCTGTTCAAGTCCATCAGCTAACTGATGAATCTACCACCAGTGGGACCTTCACCTCATCTTCTGGGCCTCTCTTCTATCTGCACTCAGAAGCAATGCCTAATACTTAGGCCTAATACTCACTGAACCATTCTCCACTGAGTTGTGGGCTCCAGAAGGGTAAGAGGTGTCAACTCTGTGTCTATGTGGGAAAGCAAATGCAGGTGCATAAATTCTTGTTCAAATTTCTCTAGAATGAAAGTAATGGTTGCTTACCCTATAAATAGGATTTTCAGAGTTAGCAAAAATATAAACAAACCAAAAAAACTCAATTAAATTTGAATTTTAGATAAATAATAGATAAAATTTTAGTATAAACAGCTCATACTTGGGACATGCTCTTAAAATTATTCATTTTTGATCTGAAATGATTTCTACTTAAATTTGAATAATAAATAATTTTAGTATAAATACATCCCATGCAATATTGGCGACATGTTTATCCAAAAACAATTATCCCTTGCTGATCTGAAATTCAAATTTAACTGGGCATTGTGTATTCTATCTGGTAATCCTCCAAGTGACTTAAATTATAAGGACACCCCTGCAACTTGTGCAGTATTTTTGTCTCAGAGACAATGTATCCTGATTTTCTATCGAGTAACTGATATTTTTCCATAAGCAAAGGTTTGGATCTTGCTCCCTCCATAATGAAGCATCTTGCCACCTCTCATTCCAATACTAACTGCCCTGCAGGGATGAGGCTGCTCCAGTTTTACCCCTCCTTCTAATTGGGGTGGAGTGGGAGGAAGAGCCAATAAATCCTGTTCAGGCAGATGTGTTTCCAGAGAAGGGTTTGTTGACAGCCTCAGTCATAAGACTCAGAACCTCAGAGCTGTCCTGATTCTCCCTTTTTGTTCCACACTTCCAGTGCTTTATTCACACCTGTGAATACATCCTGTTTCTTTCATCACAGCTATGTTCCTAATTCAGATTCATTATTTTTTACTTAGGTGACAACATGAACTTCTGATTTTTTTTTTTTTTTTTGCCTATAACATCTCTCTCTACAGTCCATCTGCAATACTCACTGTCCTGAAGTTCAATGCCATCACATCACTCAAGCAGTCCCAAGAGTCAGAAGGGCTTTATCTCCAGAATGCCTACTATCTTAGTCCATTTCTGTTGCAATAACAGAATGTAACAGAATGAGAAATTATAAACACTTGAAGATTATGCAGCTCCCATATCTGGAGGCTGAGAAGTCCAAGATCAAGGATTTGCATTTGCTAAGGGCCTCCTTGCTGCATCACAACAGAGAGAGCAGCCATGTGACCTCAGGTTTCTCTCCCTCTTATACAGCTACAAATGCCATTGTGGGAGCACAAACCTCATGACCTCATCTAAACTTAATTACCTCCCAAAGGCTCCCCTTCCAAATAGTATCAACATGTGAATTTGGGGATCAAGTGCCCATCCATGGACTTTTGGTGTACACATTCAAACCATAGCATCTGCCAACTGAAGTCGTGGATTTTGACATCGAAGCCATTTGTGGAGTCCCTCAAGCAAATAGCTTTAATATCTGAGAGTTATACAATCTCCATCACAATTACCCACTCTCCTCTTTTTGTATGAACACAGTCATAAACAATGGACAACCCCTACATGAATGGGCATGACTGTGTTCCAATGCAATTTTATTTATCAAAACTGACGGATGGAATAGATTTAGCCCTCAAGTTATAGGTTGTCAATCAAACTTGTTCCCTAGGTCCCAGGTCAAGTATTACTTTCTCTGTTAAGCTTTCCTTCATCCCCCAGTTTGAAGTGACTCCTTCCTAATTCCTAATTTCACACTCCTTGCCTCTTTTAGACCTCTCTTATGGCAATGTTCACAATCTGCTACATACAGAGTCTTTGCCTTATCTCTGTTGACATGTTTGACATTCCTTGAAGAGGCTGCTGGAATCCTTTTACACAGGTAGATATTTAATTACACAAGGTAGATATTTAATAAGAAAGTTTTGGTAGGAATAATGATGGGAAGCCATTAGAGAATGGATCTACAGAAAGGGCAGAGGATTGGTCAACTACCACTTCCCATTTCTCCAGGAAAAGTGTCAGTTCCCTTGAAAACCAAAGACCCACACCAGTGCATTATGGAGAAGCCCAACTTCCATACCTTTCAACCATCATTTAAAACACTCAAAAGTCCACCCATCAAAAGTAAATTAGCTGAATACTCAATTCCCCAACCAGGAAGGTTGGTATTGCAAATGTATTTAGGCTGAAACCATTTTCCTTTTTTGAAACACACCTAAGTTTTAAAATAAATAGTTTCATCTGATGTGAGCTGCCAACACAATCTTCCAAAATCCTTCCCTTGGGAGAAACTTGTTACCTGCTTCAACTCAAAAGCTGCATGACACCAAAACATCTGAGTTTCTCATAATAAGGTTAGAAACAGCTAAGTCCTGTGTGCTTCAGAGAAAAGATTTCAGAGCTGGCAAGAATGAACTAAGGCAAAGAGCAAAATGCAAACGTTTCTACAACAAAATAGTGAAATTTTAAAATTATTTTAAGTTAGCTATTACTGAAAATTGCAAGCAAATTTATTTCTCTAGTTCTTTAGCATTTTTTTTTTGGTGTGTGTGTGTGTGTTGTTGCTTTTGTTTTTAGTTTTTGTTTTATCGGGTGTTGTTTCTTTTATATTTGTTTTGTTTTCTGGTTTTCTTATTCTTGTTACACTATTATATACTTGATTTTGCTTGTTAATCATTTAAAGTGCATGTCACATGTTCTTAATTAATCTATGAGTTTTTCAAGAGAAGGACACACATTTCCTGTTTCTATATATCTCCTAAAATATTATAACACCAGGGCCATGGTAAATCCTCAACAAGTATGCATTAATAAAGGCATATATAGACCATGTGAACATGTTAGAGTCCTTGGAGGGGAAATTAAGTTATTCAAGTCACTTTTTCAAAAAAGAATTCTTCTTTTCTTATAAACTGGTATTCCTCCTCCTTTCACCACCAATTAGTCCTCTATTTTAAGTCTTGCAGTTTTCATAACAATGAGAGGAAACACAAGTTTTGTCTGAAGCTATGCTTTGTAAGATTTAAAGTTTCTTTTGACTGTGGGACACAACATATCAACACTTAGGTAGATGAAACATAGAATTTCCTTGCTTGCATCTCCAAAGGAGGAAAAGGGGTCTACCTTGGGCCACAGAAGAATTACACCTGGAGAAAGGGTAGCTGTAAACTAGAGTTGTGGCAGGAAGCTTGCTGCCTGGGGGAGAGCTAGGTTTCCTAAACTCCCTGTGAGTGTGCTAATTTGAATAATTTTCCTGGCCCCAGGCAGCATAGGGCTGTTCTTAGTTGTCTGGTATTTGGCCCTGGGGTGATTAGAGTTGGTGCACTCCCACCCAGAATGTGAGTGCCAGATAAGAAAAGTCCTTGAGGGTATGTTGTGCTTCTTTAGGGATTCAAAAAGGAGAACTGGCTAGTGTCTAACTGGGGCCACAGAACAATACAGCACTTAATATAGCATTAAAAAAAAACTGTAACAGAAGTCACTGACAAAACCCTCCCCTAGCAGAATGCATGTTTCATGAAAGCAGGGACCTGTTCACATTGTGCTTCTCATTGCATCATAATGCCAAGTATGTTTAAGGCATCCACTGCTTTTTCTTGAACAAAAATCCAGATTTTCAGCCCTATTATGAACATAAAGGTGGCCCTCTGAGACTGCTGGGTTCTGGGTTCTACACATTCAGTAAGTACTGAGCCCTGCAGAGCAGGAAGAAAATTAATGAAGTGTAGCAAATCTATTCAGAAAATAAAATGTGAATCAGGCCAATATTAGTCTGTTGAGAGATTATGTCCATAATTTGGATGGCTCTCATTTTGTTAGAGTGACAGATACAGAGGAAACAAATGAGTATTTACTGTACTGATCAAATCTGAGAGTAAATGAACATTTTGGTTAAGAGAAATGGGAACAGAAAATATAAAAAATAACAACAAAAAAAAGACCTATTGAGCCAGGTAGGTTGTAATGGTTCTGCTTGGGACCAGAAGACAACAACGCTACACAAATCAAGAATAAAAGAAACAGGAGACTCCTTAACAGAAGCTCATCTCCAGGAAGTGAGAGTCACTGGTTTTATAAGATCATGTGGCACTAAGAGCATCTGAAGAGGTTATATAGCCTGTTGGCAGAAAATGACTGAAAGAAAATACAACCTAGATTAGCATAGAGAAAAGAAAAAAGGAAATAATGTCTTGGACTATATAAGTTGTCAGCCCAATTAATGAAAAAAAAAAGACTTAAATGATATTGCAACCTGTGGCCACCATAGTGTTCCAATAGAAAGTACCATAGAATGGAGGTTTCATGATAAATAGCTGTGGAAAACTACAGCTTAAATAAATTTAGATGGTTTCTTGATCACAGTCTGATTCTTTACTAGGCTAAGATACATTGGGAATCTCCAAGAGGAAAGTGTGATGTGAAGTGTTGCAAATAGAACCTTCTGTCACAGAGCAGCTCCTGTAATTCATGGTCTATGGAACACACTTTGATAAAGCCTGTGGAAACGTGAATTCACCCCCTCATACCGGCTACTGCCCTAGCAACACAAACTATTTTATCCTGTCAGAGAACTAAATTTCAGAACATATAAGGACATCCTACTACTTTAAGGACTATCTAGAAATTTCTCATGTCTGATACAAGTATCTATGTCCTTTGAGAGAATGCAACTATCTAGCCCCTCTATGACATTCTTGGGAAAGATGACATCAGCGCTCCTCAGTGCCAAAAAAAAAAAAAATAGAAAAGTTTGAAGCAAGCTATAGTGAGCAATGAGAGAACAATCTTCCGATCCCACTGTTAACCCCTGTTCTATCATACTCCCGTCATCCACTTGATTAAAAGCCTAGGGCATAAAAATCAAATTAAATTCTGGAACCAAAGCAGCAAGTTAAGAATGATATTAGCAACTAGAATTTCAATTTCTGCAAGTCTTTGCAAAATTCAGCAGTGACTTCTATTGAATGAGCATCTAATTAGGACATCAAATAATATCAGTATCAGCATTTAGTTGCTTAGCTTCACATGTCAAGCAGAGGAAAAATCTGTAGTCAGCATTCCAGGAACAGAAGAATGTGATAGACAGGTCTTCACCCAGTGATTCACTCAGCAATTCTGAGAGAAGTGATCTCTCTTTTTTTTGCTATAAACTTTCCTACAAGATCTTGTGATTTCTGGTGCCTTAATGAGAAATTGTCCATTGACATTTTGAATGATTACAGGTCATTTTATGATGACCTTCAAGAAGCTGCTACAATTACTTTTTGATTATTTAGACTTCTTTTAAGTATCTCTTCCGTCATAAACACATAGCCATGAAAGTTAATCTGAGATCATTGATGTTACAAAGAAAAGAGTCCAGAGAGGCTGACGGCTTTCTGTAGCATCTCAAACACTGGCTTTTTTTATTGAATTATATATTGATTACATATCAGTGCCAGATCCTTAGTGCCCTGGCCTTCTTAGATTTATCCTATAACTAAAGGACTAAGACAGCCTAATCAAAAGGCAGTTTTTAAATTATTTTCAATGCAAAAGGAATAGACTAATGGTTATACAGGTATCCTGGACTCATGTATGATCTTGGCTAAAATAAACTCAAACTTTGGAGAGTTTGGACTAAGAGTGTAGCTTAGTGATAGAGTATTTGCCTGCATGAATGAGGCCCTGGGTTCAATCTCCAATATAGAAAAAAGGAAAAACAGACTATGAAATTTCACCTTTAGAAAACTTAGGTATACTCATATATCAGGTAGCAAAATTATGAACATTATTCCCAAAGGAGAAAAGAAAGTGAAACTTGTTTATTTTTCTATACCTGTGATAGACATTTCCACATTACACCTTCTATCCTGGTTTCTCAACTTGTCTAACATTTTTCCCCAATTTTTTAAATTTTTAATGAAGAATAATTTTTAATAGATGCATTGATAGGTCTCAACTTTTTATATTCAGCTCCTCCCGTGTCTTGCCTAGTAACATGGAGATGTACATGCAATAAACTTTTTTTCACATTAATTTGTAATTACATCTAAAAGATGTCCAGTAATACCTCTCTCTCATTTCTCTATCTTATCCAGAATCAGAATAACAAGCAGCTGCTTTCAAATGTAGCATCATGGCTCTTGCTGATAAACACAGCAGGCTCAGACAAGAGAGAGCTCTGAACCTAATTTCTTGAAGTTTGAGTGGTGGTAGGAGAAAGACTCAATAACATTTCCCCTGCTAACCATTGTTCTGTCTTCCAATTGTGCTGTGGCCTGTACCACACCCTTCAAAATGCATGAGACCACTGAGCCATAGTTTACATGGCCAATAGAAATGTGGGACATCATTAGTTTGTTGGGGAACATGATAGAATGCTAGAGATTAAGCCATCTTGTCCTCAATATCATAGAGAACAGCCTGAGTACTTTCATTATGTGGTTTTGTTATCTCTTGTGTGTTTGATACAGATGCTCCTCCACTTATGATGGGGTTATGTCCCAATAAACCCATTCTAAGTTTAAAATGACTGAAGTAAAAACTGCATTTAATACATTAACCTGGAACATCATATCTCAGCAACACAGCACATTGTAAAGTATTGGTTGTTTCCCCTCCTGATTGTGACTGATTAGGAGCTTCAGCCACTGTTGCTGCCTAGCTTTGGCAGAGAGTATCACACCCCTTATCGATAGACTAGGAAAAAATCAAATTTTGAAATTCAAAGTATGGTTCCTACTGCATATGTATTTCCTTCACATTTTTGTGAAGTGGAAAAATCACAAGTGGAACCATCATTAGTCAGGAACCATGTACAAATGAATACCTGCAGTATTATTATTTTTGCAATAAACTTAGCAGCCAAGAGCTCAAAAAAGTCAAAAGCATATATTTAATGAAAAACTAAGTTCTAGGTTTTGAATTCACAATAAACTTGATGGTGAGCATGGAACTTGCAAGGAATCATTATCAACAGTGTACCAGTCCCCATGAGAGTTGAGTGATTCCACTGACCACATTAAACTAGAGGAACAACTCAAAAGACAAACCCACCTATCCCCAAAGTTAGAAGTTCTTTTAAGACTGTGTCCAAAAATGGTTGTTGAACATGTGCTTCTGCAGAAGATGCCTTCACATATTACTTGGTGGAGGGTGACTTTCCATTTGACTCAAATGGTTGTTCTACATTTACATCATCCACTTTAAATTCCAAGCTTCCTTATGGACATATAAAAAGTGCAGTGATAACTTCATGTGCTGGCTCTGTTAGCAGAAATATACACTTAAAGAAGGCCAGTTTTTTTTTTAACCAGTGCCCTATATACTTCAAAGATAAAATCAATTCCAAGAAAAATTTGCTTTTCCTTATTCAATTCACAAAATCCAAATATATTCATTCTGTCAAAATGAAATTTCTATCATTATTACAAATGCTATTATGAGCTCATAAAAAGTTCAACATTAAAGATAAAATTATTTATTTTGTGGTATGTAAGCAAATTGTAGAAAAGTGTGTGTGTGTGTATATATATATATGTATATATACTACATCCTTAAAATGATGCTCTATTTCACCATTCAAAATAAAAACTTTCTTTGGGCTGGGGATGTGGCTCAAGTGGTAGCGCACTCGCCTGGCATCATGCGTGTGGCCCGGGTTCGATCCTCAGCACTACATACAAAGATGTTGTGTCCGCCGAAAACTAAAAAGTAAATATTAAAAAAAATTCTCTCTCTCTCTCTGAAAAAAAAATTAAATAAAAACTGTCT
Organism: Callospermophilus lateralis; assembly: GCF_048772815.1. Lineage (NCBI taxonomy): Eukaryota > Metazoa > Chordata > Mammalia > Rodentia > Sciuridae > Callospermophilus > Callospermophilus lateralis. The sequence goes on from NW_027514398.1 coordinate 11,465,784, forward strand.
TTGTCAAAATGTATAAATATTACACACATATAAACACATATGCACATCTGCACAAAGTTAGAATAACTGAAATACAAAACTTTTTATGGGAAAGTTGGCATTCAACTTCTTATGGAAATACACACATTTTTTTGCTGCCCACTATCCAGGTCTGCCTCTAAAGTTTATAGAACCCACAGCAAGAATATGAGTGGAAGCCCACATACTGTTACTTTAAAATTGTTGTAATTCAAGCTAGCAAACTGTTAAATAAAATGTTTGATCCTCCATTAGTTAATATACTTTTACAATAACCTGCAAAGCCAGGTTATAATTTCAAATTCTCAGTGTCCTTGGCATCTTTTAGTAAAATGTGCCAGTATGGGGAAAACAGCCCGGCCAGCACATCCCTAGATTTTCCTCCTTCTGTCTCCCACCAGTACAACAAACAGCCTCAAAAAAACAGTCAAGAACATCCCAGGCCAGTTCACAGTTCTGTCAATAGGACCCTCTCCAAAGTAGCTCTCCCTGGGTCTACTTTTAGTCCATGGAGCACCCATTATGGTAATGAGGTTCACCCTTGGGAAGAAAGCATCCTAAGGAAGGTGCCTGTCCATCTCTGAAGCAAAGGAGGACTATTTAGGCAAAGGATTGTGGGGTCTAAGTCACCTGAGCATTTGCCTGGGTAGACACATCTCTTTGTCTTAACAGATTTCAAGTTGAGCTTAAAAGGGGCCAGAGCAGAACCTGCTAAAGTGTAGAGCCCTGAGCAGCAGTCTCTCTTGCTAAAATTTTGATCTAAGAGTAGTACTAACATGATCAATGAAATTTTAGAAATGTTTGCTTAAAAAACCTTTTAAAAATCAACTTAATGCCTGAAAATAGCAGGTAAGAGCATGCAAGCGCCCGGACCCACACACACACACACACACACACACACACACACACACTGCTACCTCTCTGTGTTTTGACAATGGAAGAAGCAGCAGAAAGTCAGAAAATGAGAATAGAGTGAACTTCCAAAGAAACCTAATCAGGGCCAGCTTCATGGGCATGTGACCTGTGTGGCCACACAGGGTCCCCAGATTCAGAAGAGTTCCACATTTGGTTTCCTGCTCCCCTCTCTTCTTAATATTTTAATAATTGGAACAAAGGGCACCACATTTTTATTTTGCACTGACCCCTGAAAATGGAATAATCAACCTTGTTCTTAAAGGACTTTTACATGGCAAGAGGATTTTCCATGAAACTTGTTGCCATCTTTTCTTTGAGAAAAAGTCAATAGAGGGCTGGGGATGTGGCTCAAGCGGTAGCGCACTCGCCTGGCATGCGTGGGGCTGGGTTCGATCCTCAGCACTACATACAAATAAAGATGTTGTGTCCGCCGAAAACTAAAAAAAAATAAATATTAAAAAATTCTCTCTCTCTCTCTCTCTTAAAAAAAAAAGTCAATAGAGCCAGAATCTCATTCTTGATTATTTGATTTTCACTTCTAAGCCTGGACGAAAACATAGGGGCAGAGGGGGAAAATGGCCCTGGAGTATTTGAAAGACCTTATCAAAATTTCCATTAGACAGTTCAGGTTGGCCCTTGTCATTCTGGAACTGCCACGCCCACTTAATCCCCAATTCAATGCTACCATTTTTCAGCCTGGTATCTTCTTGTCATTTTTTCTTCCCCAATGCTATCTCTTTCAATTATGGAGGTTTGCTTTTTCTCTGTGAATTATTTTTCAGTCTCTTATATTCTTTAGATTAAAGTTTGTGGCTAATTTTATTATTGAAGCATTATTCCAGGCAGAGATAAGAAGCTCTCCTGCATATCACTATTAATCCAGGGCAAGTCCATTTTGAAAGAAAGAAAGAGACAGGAGATTTGTAAAGGGCAAGGGCTGACCTTGGCAATCCTCACAGCAAGACAGAGTTTGATGCTCTTCAGAGATGTCTCAAAGGAATCTGAATGAAAATGTCCTAGGCACAAAATTCCCCAACAACTAATTTTCTCTTACCTTCCTCTTCCCACAAGACCCAGCTCTTACACCAAGATGAATGGCTTCAGGTTTCTAAATTCACTACTGTCTTAGTCCATTCAGGCTGCTATAACAAAATGCCATTAACTGTGTAGTTCATAAACAACAGAAATTTATTTTTCACAGTTCTGGAGACTGGAATGTTCACAATCAAGATGCCAGCAGATTTGTTGTCCAGGAGGGTTGGTTTTATGATTCATAGACAGTGACCTCTTATTGTATCCTCACATGATGGAAGAGATAAGTCAACTCTCCAGGGCCTCTTTTCCAAAAGCACCAATCTCATTCACAAAGGCTTTGCCCTCATGATCTAATCACTTCCCAACAGCCCCACTTTCCAAATCCATCACATTGATAATTAGGTTTCAACATATGAATTGGGAGGGGGTGGAACACACACATTTAGACCATAGTGACTATCTATTTTGGATTTTTCTCCACAAATCCCACAAAGTCCCCCTCAGTCATTAGGAAGCCCAATAGCCCCTCTTCCTGCAGAGACAGACTGCCTGCACCCAGGGAGACCAGGTGACTCCACAGGTGAAGATGAATGTCAGCCTGCTGTCAACTCAGCAACACAGACATTTGGAGTATCCATGCTCTCTAGGAGAGACACCAATATAGCTCTTTAAAATAAAATGTGGAAACCCAGGTGATTGATTTGAAACCTGAAAGCACAAGAAGAAGTCAACCCACCTCTTTCCCACTGCAAACATGTTCACACCTGTGTTCTTCTGTCAAGTTATTCTAAAAGGATCACTGAGACTTGGAGCTCAGGATAGAGGTACAATCAAGGCTGAAATAAGGGATCATTAAGAAACAAGACTAAGCTTTTTGGAGTATGGAGATGGACAATCCCACTCCTTCATACACTCACTCTAAAACTCCCTCTGAAGCTCATCTCTCCAAAGAAATCAGGGGAGCAAGGATGGCACTATTGGGAATTGCCTGCAGTGCTCTGAAAATTCCTATGTCATCCTCCTTCTTGGATTTCTATAAAGTTTACACATAGTTTATTCTTTGCTTCTCTGAGATGTGATCCTCTAGTTCCTGAACTGGATTTGATTCTGAAAATTATAACTGATAAGGTGTGGACCCAGCCCCTGAGTAAAGGCTCTTTCTGTCTTGGGAGTTGGGAGGAAGAAGTGGGTAAACAGGATATATGCAGGAGACTGGAGGTAGCAGTCACTTACCAAGGGGAAATACTTCCATATTTTAACAGTAGAGCCTGTTATACCAGTGCTGACCAATTGAATATTACCTCTATTAACAAGTTGTCTTTGGCTCAAGTACATATGTAATCAGACATATCTGTTTGGAATCCCTCACTACCAGATATAATAGTGGCCTTAAATAAGTCATTTATGCCCTCCACTTGGCCCTCCACTTCCTTATCTCCAAAACCAGAACTCATTTAGTTCCTTTGTGTCATTTACATGAGAAAAAATTCATAAAATGCCTGTCACCATCCCCCACCTGCCTCTCAACTTAAAATTTTGTTTACATAGAATTCAAGGACATGCCAGGATAATGTGGCATTGAAAGAAACAGAGAAACAATAGATGTGATAAGAGTTTTATGCCATATGTTGGCAACCAATGTGTGCCAGGCTCTGTGATAGTGCTGTCCACCTATCAGCCAAGTAATGCTATTAACAACTCTGTGAGTGGAAATTTATATCTTCATTAAGGTACTTTTTGTGTGCAATCAAAAACAATGGCTAGTGCTTACTGACTGCTAACTAGAACTCTATGAGAAGTTGTATTAGTCAATGTCTATTCTCCAGATAAACTGGACTAAAAGTGTTTTAGTCAGCTTTTTCGCCTCTGCAACCTAAAGACCCAAGCAGCACAATTATAGAGAAGAAAAAGTTTATCTAGGGCTCACAGTTTCAGAGGTTTCAGTCCATAGACAGCAGGCTCCATTCCTCAGGACTCAAGGAAAGGCAGGAAATCATGGAGGAAGAGTGTGGCAGAGGGAGGTAGCTTACATGATGATCAGGGAGCAGAGAGAGAGATAGATCTCCACTTGCCATATACAACTATATGCCCCACAGCCATGCCCCCAGTGCCACACCTCTTCCAGCCATACCCTACCTACCTTCAATCACCCAATTAATCCCATCAGTTGATTAATTCACTGATTGGGTTAAGACTCTCACAATCCAATCATTTCTCTCTGAACCTTCTTGCATTGTCTCACACATGAGCTTTTGGGGGACACCTCACATCCAAACTATAACAAAAAGCATATCTCTATATATGGTATGTGTGTGTGTGTGTGTGTGTGTGTGTGTGTGTGTGTGTGCGTGCGTGCGTGCCTGTATGATTTACTACAAGGTATTGGTTCACATGACCAGTCTTCTGTAATTTGACAGATCCTGGAAAGCTGGTGATGTCATTAAGTGACCTAAGAACTCAAAAATGGTGATACAGATTAGAGTCCAAATATTCAGGCCTGAGAACCAGGAGCACAGAAAGCAAGAGAAGATGGATGTCCTAGCTCAAGTAGTCAGGCAGAGAAAGAGAGTAAATTCATACTTCATCCATCTTTTTGCTCTATTTAGACCCTCTATGGATTGGAGTCTGTATGTGTGTATTGGAAAGGGCCATCTGTTTTACTCCGTCAACCAACTCACCAAATAATCTCTTTCAGAAAAACGCCCTCACAGATACACTCAGAAATAATGTTTAATCAGACATCTGGGCATCCTGTGGCCTGTTGACACATAAAATTAAAAACTCACAGGAATTTTTGTACTGACCCCATTTTGCAAATGGGGAAACTGTGTTTCAAAAAAGTAATTGACATATAGTGTACATACTGTGAATACTGCCTCTGGAGCAGAGTCCTGAAATCCTTGCCCTGGGGAAGTCACAAAATCTCTCTAGTCCTGAGTTTCCTCCAGCATAAATGAAAATAATAAGGATATGGAATTATCCAGAGTTCTGCCAGGAAACAGATGGTACACTCAAATGGGCAAATTGAAGAGCTCTGGGCAGGATTAAGGGAAAATTATGAAAATTGGTAAAGCATGGGTAGGGATAGAAGGGAAAGGACCAGCAACAATGGGTAATACCTACAACCTAGGTCTGAAGAGGAGCAAAGGAAGGGAGTGGCTACAGGAACCTGCAGAGACCTGAGCCTGCAGCTACTGCTGTAGCCACAGCTATAAGAGAAGACACCCAATTGAAGCCCCAGCCTCAGATGAAGGAACACAGCCACTGCTAACTCACAGCCCACAGAGAGAAAGCCAAGAGGACCAACCTCCTAACCCCATTTCTCTCCTGACTTCTGACCTCTTACTGCAACCTCCCATTGGTCCAATCCAGCTGGAAGATAGACAGCAAGGTAGCCAAGTGATATGCCCTTATGGTTACAGATAGGGTGGAGGAAAACAGAGGAAACTTCTAAAGAGGAAAACAAAAACTCTAGCACAGGCTTTGTACGTGTCAGGGCTCCCTGGAGAAAGAATTAACAACAATAAAATACATTCACGTGCAGATGGGTACACACACACACACACACACACACACACACACACACACACATAGGCAGAGACAGGGACAAAGAGAAGAGAAAGAATGAGAAAGATTTTCTCTAAGAATTGTTGTCTTGATCACGAAGATGATCAAGTCAGTGACTTGTTGTGCAGGCCAGCAGGGTGGAAATTCAGGCAGAAGTTGATGTTGTAGCCTTGAGTCTGAATGTGACAGAGCAACAGGCTGGAAACTCAAGTAGTCTGGAGGACAGTTCTTCCTTCTTCAGGAAATCTCAGTCTTTGCTCTCAAGACCTTCAAATGCTTGGCTGAGGCCCAGTCAGCCATTTTATGGAGGATAATTTGTTTTACTCAAAGTTTACTGCTTTAAATGCTAATTTTATCTAAAAAAAAAAAGAAAGAAAAGAAAAATCCTCACAACATCCAGACTGATGTTTGTCCAAACAGTGGCACCACAGCTCAGCCCAGTCAGCTGCTGCATATTCCTAGCATGGGAAACTTCTCCACAGAGCCACATTGAATATCTACTCTATAGTTTGTGTGAAAATAAAAGGGTATGATACAGCCCTTAGGATAGTAAATACCCTGTAAATGTTAACTGTTATTGCTTGTACTTAACTCTTGACTAGGTGGCAGCAAGCATCTGTTGCTTTACAACAGTGATTTAACCTTGAAGTACCTCTCCTCTCTTGTCTACAATTGAAATACACTGTATGAGGTTTCTTTTGGTTAAATACCATGACAACCTAATGACTCGCTCTTATCACTTCTGAAAGGGGTACAGGGAGAAAGTCACTGCTTGGCTGGCTGTCAGATCCCTATATCCAGGACTAGGGGTGGGATGGGGTGTCACTGGTTCTTTTCTGAGGCAGCACTCTCCAAATAAGTGTTAAGGGAAATGGTTTCAGTATATTAAGAGTCCAAAAGCAATCTTCCCATGCACAAATGCAGCTGTTTATTCAAACATTAAACAAAATCAAGCAATATCCTTTTTTTTTTTGGATATGCTGGCAATTGAACCCAGGGCCTTGTGCATGCAAGGCAAGCACTCTACCAACTGAGCTATATCCTCAACCCCCAAACAGTTTCTTATTTACCGTGGAGATCAAAACTTTTACTGTGTTTCTAGACCTTGCAAATCTGCTGATGAGGTTTTAGGATGTTGTTTCCTGAGTTTGTGTGCCCACTGACTTTTGCCTCCCCCAAAGAATATGTGAATGTCTTGGAGAGCTAGGATTTCAGGGAATAAAGTTAGGGAACATGGTTCTGGGGCCACCCTGAGCATTGTTCTAAGGATACTACTGGCTGCTCTCTTCTGTCCTGCCTCTCCTTTACAATGAGGGAGAATCCTGGGGGAAAGGAGATTAAACTATTTCTGAAGGACCCAGGTCCAGGATCAGCTAAAAATTTGTAGAGCCCAGTGTGAAATGAAAATGTGAGCAGGTCTTTTTATTTTTTCTTTTCTTTCCTTTCCTTCCTTCTTTTTCTTTTCCATTACTCCTCTCACCCTCCCTCCTTTTCTTACTTTTCTTTCTTTCTTTCTTTTTCTTTTTTTTCTTTTTGTAAGATGTCTACTATTCTAGCAGGAAAATAAAACCTTCTTATCTCTCATTAGGCCCTCAAGATCATATCCTCCTCCCTACCCCTCTCCCCAACCCTTTCCTCAGCTTCTCATTGGCACAAGGAAGATCTAAGAGAAAGGGAAGCAGGTACCTCTTAAAGCCTTGGGAAGACAAAGGGCTGTTAGCAAAGCTGCCTGCTCTAACACCTTTATAGGCCTCCGTGTCCTTCAGTTCTGCCCCTGTGCCAAGAGGAGCGTTGGTTAGGCTGCCTGTCCCCAGAGTTCCAGGTGGGACCAATGGGACCCAGGGCCTCTGGCTCTTGGAGGAACCTGTGGTATGAGCAGTGTGTCCCCGGAGGGACACAGCTTTCCTGCACTCCAGCATGTCCAGCTTCCATTGTGCCTTCCCACCCTGCCTATTCTCCCAGACTCACACTCAGTGAAAACATGGACCTGCTGCTGGGAATTGCATTTCCTCTAAACATCTCTATTCTCTTTCCTGCTGAAAGTTTTGTTCATTTGATTGGTTGGTTTGGTTTTGGTTTTTGTTTTATGTCTTTGGATGGGGTGTGAAATGGCTTCCACCTTATAGTATTTATTATCAACCTTTTCTGTCTTGTATCTGTTTTGAATTTTCTGAACTTGAAACTAAGCATTTGTATCTCTGATCCAGCAGTATGCAGGAGCCAGCTCAGGTTAGCTCCTAAGAGCCAATCATCAGCATCTTTTCTTAAATGCACATTCAGTGTTATCTCATTGGTAGAAATCAACCATCAGGGGAGTATTCACCCTATGGAAACAAGTAAACACCACAAATCAGGGCTCTTTTTTTCTGGAAAGATGTTTGTTGCATATTTACAATACACCACTGCTTTGATTCCAGGCTCTGAACTGATAAATTTCTGCAGGGGTTCTTGACAGACTCATATCTCATGGTCCTAAAGTATGTAATAATGGGAGCAGAAAGGAAAAAGAAAAAGAACATAGAGCCAGTTAAAGCCTCAAGTTATTATTATTCAAAGGGCACTCCACACAGGGCAATCATCGGGTGTTCCCAGAATTTGCTCCACTCCAGTCCCCCACCTTCCTCTAACTGCATGCAACCTGAGGCATAATTTCCTTTTTAAAAGAGAAATTAATACTAAAAGAAAATAAGCATTAAAGAGTCTAACACCTGAGATTTCTTGTGTAAGGCAATGTGAATTTTTCCCTTTTTTAAAAATCAGGAATACTGATGAGTTTTCTTACTGGGGTATCACAAGGGATTCTGTTCGTGTTAGAATCCTGGCCAAGAGCCGTATGTGCAGGGGGTGGTAAATTGATGGATCAGACACTGCAGGAAAGTTAAATAGATGAGTTCCAGGACTACCCAGTGCAATTAGGATGTAAATCATTTAGTGATGTACAAATTAAACAAATAATGTACACAATTTTTTAAAAGTAGATCTTGATTATCTCCTATGACAACAAATAGTATACAATTAATTCTTGTCCCTAAAGAAGTTTTGAGCCCCAGATTATACTTATTTATTTAAATAGAATTTGATATAAAAAATTCCAGCCAAGCAGAACACTTTGATAGTCCTTTTATCACCATATCAGCTTTATTCTGAAATTTTCAGTTGTTCATTTGATAAACATTTATTGATCCCTTCTTGGTACCAGGCATGGCTTTCCACAATGGGGCTACAAAGTCACAGAACACAAAGAAGATTTCCACTATCATGGGGCTTATATTTTAATTAGAAGGAGATGACACATGTGCCTAAAAATGTGGAATGCAGAGAATTCAAATCGATGTAGAGCATGACAGGGATCTAGATTAGAAGGTGTAATTGGAAAGGCTTCCCTGAAAAGGTGACATTTAGGTTGAGATCTGAAGGACAAGAAATAGGCAACCATTTTAAGGTTGGGAGAACTTTCTGGCCAGGGCAGACAGCCCAACAGCCAATGCAGAGATCCCAAAGCAAGAATTACTTTGTCATTTTCAAGGACCAGAAATTTAACTGGCCTGACCAGAACATTGTGGGCAGAGAGGAGGTTGTTTGAAATGAGGTCAAAGAAATCACCAGGAGGCAGACCACAGAACACAGTCACTCCAACAGTGATTGGAAGTCATTGGTTGGCTTCAATTAAGGAAATGATGAACTCTTATTTGATGTTTACAGGATTTCTCTGGCTGCCCTTCTGAGAGTAGAGTCTGGTGGAATTGATGGTATGCACGTGCACACACACACACACACACACACACACACACCTGTTAGGAGGCTAGTTCGGACATTCAAAAAAAAAAAAAAAGATACAAGTGATAACCAGAAGAGCTGGCATAGACCCCATGCCAAATCATCTTCCTCCTCCTCTCCTCCTCCTCCTCTTCCTCCTCCTCCTCCTTCTTTTTTAATTAAATAAGATGGTTTGAACTAAGGCAGTGACAGTGAAGGAGATGGCTTTAGGATATGAATTAAAGGTCTAATAATAAGATTAGCTATGATAATGAATTGGTTGTAGAAGGTGAAAAGCAAGACTAACACCTAGATTTTTGGGTTAAATACATGCCATAGATGGTGATATCAATGGCATACTTTAAGAAGATAGGAAATTCCCATGAGGAAACATCTTCAAGACAAAAATAAGAGTTCTGTTTCAACCAGGCTAAGTAAGAAATGTCTATTTGGCATTGTTACAATGTCTGTAACCTGTTTTTAAATGCTTTAGCACCAAGAGTTGTTACAATGGTATGAATGTATTGAAACTACACTCTAGAAACAATTAGTTGTCCTAATTCTCAATTTGGCTTTCATGGGTGATTGGATAATATTTTATCAGAAAATCTACACTCCAGATGTCATTACTACAGCTGTTTCAGTTACTGCTATTTCTAACCAATCCCAAATCTTTGGCTAATGAGCATAATGAATGTTATGAAATAAGAAGTATCCAGATTGAAAACCAAATTTTAAACTATATTGTCATGATCTTATGTATAGAAAGTCCTATCCAATAAAATACAATTAAATACAATAAAATACAATTAGAACCAATAATTGAATTTAGTAAGATTGCAGAATAAAAGAGCAACACACAAAAATCAATCATGTTTTTATTTATTCTCAATGTAAAATCAAAAATAAAATGAAGGTAATAATTTATGATAACATCAAAATAAATAGAATACTTAGGAATAAATTTAATGGAATAAGTATAAAGCTGACACTAAATACTCCAAAACATCACTGAAAAAAAAACTCACAAAAATAAATGAAAAGACATCCCATGTTCATGAATCTGAAGACTTAATATTATTAATATGGTAATACTCCCCTAACTGATGCATAGATTTAATGTAAGCCTTACCAAAAATCTCAACTGAAGTCTGATCTTAAAATTAATATTGAAATGCAAGGTCCCAGAATAGCCAAAGCAATCTTGAAAATGAAGAACAAAATCAGGGGACCCACATTTCATGATTTCTAGAAAAGGGAAAAGTCTTGACAGGAAGAATAGAATGGCTCTTCTATACTCATGGTACAGGATTTTAACTGAGCTGAGTCAATGTGACTGTGTGTTTTCTAAACACATCTAGACAAGAAATGTGATGGAGTAAAGTGTATTTGTAAGGGACTTAAAAACTTATACTGGGGGTTGTGGCACATATCTGTGATCCTAGCCGCCCTGGAGGGTAAGACTACAGGATTACATGCTCCTGGCCAGCCTGAGCAAACTAGTGAGACCCTGTCTCAAATTAAAAAAAAAAGTTAATATGACTGTTTGAAAGGCCACAGGCAAATATTTGACTTTATCTTGTCTACTGAATCTTGTGCCTAAACTTTTTTCCTTATGTTATAAAATGTCATCTATGTCACTACTAATCCAAGATAGATGAATTGAACAACAACTCCCTTCTCCAGGTATACAGCCTTACTCAACCAAAAAAAAATCTAACTCAAAAAATAAATTATATATGTGTGTGTTTGTTTGAGTGTGTGTGTGTGTGTGTGTGTGTGTGTGTGTGTGTAGAACTTTGATACACAGAAAGATGTTTCAACATTGCTATTGTGAAAAGAAAAACATCTCCTTAACCACAGAAGATGAAATTCCCTTGTAGTGATAATAAAATACTGTGAAAACTGGGCCTTGGGGGTGTTAATAGTCAGGCTCTAAAATACATAAAATAAAAGAAAGCCAAGAATTTCACCAAATCTGCAGCTACATTCAAGTTCAACCACACCCATGCTTCCCTTGGATTTTGAAAAATTCTCTGGCTTATTTCTTTTGACTTTATTTTGGCACCTTTGCCTTCTCCTAATGTTGTGGAGTTTTTTAAAACTAGAAGTTTCCTCACTAAGCATTGTATCATCCTGCACTTTAATCTCCATGGAACTAATCCCCCACTGAGGAAGCTGAGCTGATGGATCGATCGTTTAACACCCCCAAGGCCCAGTTTTCTCACCAGTTTAGCTGTGATGGTGATCACTACTTAACTTATCCATTGTTGAGAATCAAAAGAAATATTGTATGAATGCTTTTTTTATTGTAAAGTTCTACATAGTCACAAGGTCTTATTTTATATTCATTATTAAATAAAACAAGGCCTACATTTACATCAATGAAGTTTCAAAAATATGATATTCAGTATGGCATGTTTGCACAGCTGTGCTTATACATAGGCAGATGGATATGTGGTTATTTAGTGACTTTTATATTATATCATGCCTCTTCAAAACAACATTGCTGAATTGATTTTACCTCTCTGCTCTGTTCCCCAATACCTAAAATTTCCTTAACAGAGTATGGTACTTAACTACAGGCAAAGCTTAAACTACAAGTGAGATATGAAATAGCAGCTTAAATTCATATTCAGGTGTCTGGTTTTGCTAAACCAGACATTATAAGTTGATAGCCATTACTTTGTGTGGAGCTTGAAGTGATCAGTATAGGGTGGTAGACATCATGCTTATCAAATTGATGAACTTTTCAAGCCTACTCTTTGGTACGGATATGTTTGAATTATCAATTTTTGTACATTAGAAGAAAAAATACACTCTGCCCATGAGAAATACAGATAGGTTTCATCATGACGGAAAAGGGGAACATCCTAATTGAGAAATAAGTATAGGATATGATAAAGGAGTTCTCTCAAGAAATATAAATGACCAGTAACCATGAAGGAAATATCAATGATCTTTAGAAGTTGTTTCAAAGAAACACAAATTAACTTGAGATACATTATTACCAATCAGATAAACAAAATTAAAAAATACTAAATATTGGTAAGAGTTCATGGCTTATAAATTTGGGTTGAAATATAAATTAGTATATTTCCAAGGTATAATTAAGCAATATGCATAAAATGATAAAAAATATTTATTTTTAACTCACAACCCCACCTCTAGCACTCCTAAGAAAATATTCAAAATTTATAGTCAAAGGAGAGTCAAATTGCAGGATTGTTTGAATCATAAATCAAAAAGTTAAAATCTTCATTGTGTACAACCAGAAGAATGAGAAGTTGTACTCCATTTATGTATGATGTGCCAAAATGCAATTAGAACAAATTTTTAAAAACCTAAAATTTTCAAAACTGGAAAAGCAATAACATTAAATATGAAATACATTCCCTGTAGCCCTTGAACATGATTTCATAGAAGAATATTAACATGGGAAAATTCTTCTCCTATATTGCTGATTTTAGAAAGCATGTAACAAAACTGTACTATAATATACTTCCATTTATATACAAAAAGTGAAGAGATATAGGCATTGTTATGGTGATATCTGGTTGATAAAAGTACAGGAATTTTTCTCATCTTCTTTGTTCTCTTTTAGTTTATTTTCAAATTTTCTATAGTAAACATATACTACTTTTATAATAAGGAAAAAACAGCAAAACATTTCCAAGGAAAAATATTTTTTAAAAAAATGATGACTAGTCCCAACCTTGGAGGTTTATGGAGCATTTTGTTCAAAGATATAGTTAGTTCCAAACCCAATACTGTTTCAACTGTTTATTAGCTTAAAAGTCCCACAATGGAGGGCTTGCCTTTTATTTGCCAGGAAGGCCAAGTGGGGCCAGATGGCTCTCCCTTACAGCAATGGTTCTCAAACTGGCTGCCCCTCAGAACTGCCCTGGTGTTTTAAAAATATGCATTTTCAGGTTTCACCAAACATTGATTCTTTTTCTGTAGCTTTAGAGTATATAGAGCCTGACAATATGGTGTGTGAGTGTGTGTGTATGTGTGTGTGTGTGTGTGTGTGTGTTTCTAAAATTGTTTGTTATTTATGATTTTTCTAACATTTTCCCATATGACTGAAGTTCTGATCTTTGAGAGTGGGTGGATCCTGATTTTTTAAATAGTCTTATTTTGTATTACTTGGCTTACTCACAAAACTTACTTGGACCAACAATATTGTAACTGCAACTACAAAGACCAGAAAGGACTGCTTTTTAGGCAAACAATGTGTTTTTCTATCTTAAATTAGCAATGAATTCAGCAAATTACTGACTACCTTAGGTAATATTGCCAGAAAATAGGGGCACATATTCATGATTCTAAAATATAGTGATTATTTTTAAATTTTTTCTTCTGTTTTGTAAATAACCATACCATACAACCTATTTCCTTATTTAGCTACCTACCAATACAGTGTATTTGGGAGGATTAAATACAGAATTAACAGTGTTCATTGTGAGCCATTTATTTTATACATATAGTTCATGGAGAGTTTAGTGGTTTGTCCAGGGCAATCATGTTTATAACATCTTGGAACATTTTAAGCCAAAACTATTTTGGCAATGCTACACGATGGGCAGAAGGACCTAACCATGCATTTATTTGTGCCCTAAAGAAAAAAAAATCTCTTCTACTGAAAAGCTCAGTCTTGCTTAGGAGTCTTTACTTAAGAAAGGAGGAGGAGTGGCCTTCTATCTAGACACTTCTCCTGACATTAATAAGTTCTTTAGAATCAACAAAAGAATATTGATTCTACCCTTAGGATTGATGAGTAAGACATAGGTCTTTCATGGTAAACAATCTGCATAGGTCAGATGGGTTCCACCAAGTTGTCCTGAAGTATCATAATCTTGAGTTCACTGTAATTCATCATTTTTTTTCATATTGGAGGAAATGGCTTAAACATCCATTCATCTAGACAGTCAAAAGTAGATCCCTGGATCAAGACATACATGCAAAGACAAGGACCTTCTCAGAACTTCTTGCACTAAATCATGCTTTAAATAAACATCAGTATTTTATGTTGAAGATTTCTATAAGGAGGAACCTTGAAAATGTGTTTCTGTGAACATAACATGGCTTATCAAATCAGCAAGAGGTCTGAATACTAAAATGCAAAATACTTTCAATTATTTTAGTAGAATAATCTGTTTATAAAGAAAACACATGTTCTCTGAGTAAGATTCAAACAATATAATATAAATTAAATGTAATATAAGCAAAATATAAAATAAATATAATATTATAAAAAGAAAACAAACTTACGAGCTTAGCCCCCTCTCCAAATGCAAATGACTAGTATTACCACTAAAATTAAAATGTGATAATATTTAGGCAAACATCTCAACAAGTTATTCTTTCTATATATTTATATACAGATAGAGAAAGAGTCTTATTATACATTATATATCTTATTATGCTATTTTTCGCTCAGTTTTTTTTATTTAAAATATGCCAAAAAATATTGTTGCATATTAACCTTCTCTGTGACTACATACAAATGTGAATTTTTCAACTTTATGAGGTATAAACAAACAAAACTTGTATATAACCAAGTTGTACAATGTGATGTTTTGATACACATCTATTACTATAAACTATTAACATAAACCAAGCTAATAAACATATCCATTAGTAATTTTTACTATTTTTTATTAAAATGCACTGAGCATGTTTTATTAATTAGCACTAGTAGGTTCTACCTTTTTCATTTAGATGTAAATGCCATTATGTCGAACATTCTTTCATGTACTTAAATCTTTGAACAATTATCTGATTAAATCCTTAGGATGAATTGCTAAAAGTAGTATTTCTGAACCAAAGAATTTCTGTGAAACCAAAGAATATATACTTACTGGTACATATGGAAAAGCTGATTTAAAAAAAAAAAAAAGAGTTAGACCTCTACTTATTTCCACCTGTTCGTCAAGTATCTTTCACTTTTTTTCATACTAAGTAAATAAATGTTCAAATATATTCTGGTCATTTTTCTTTTGTTAATTGCCTTTTCACGTACTTAGTCCAGTTTTCCACAGAGCTATTTATCCTTCTCTTAAGGATGTATAAAATAGAGCTTGTATCACTTTGTATGACTAACAATTTTCAAGGTTTATTTTATTGTTGTTGTTATTACTTGGTTTGTGTATTTCATATCTGGTCATTTGCTCACTGGGAATAGAGATGGAAAACATCAAGATTTACTCTGTAAATTGCAATGTCCACCTCATCCCTCAAGACCCAACTTGAATCCCACTACTTTTTCTAATACTTTTAATGCCTTATCACTTTCCCCATCCTAACATGATCTCTCCCCCTCCCTAAATCTCAACTCACTGTTTGTATGATGTATTTGGCAACTTATCCCATAGTGCCTAGTGACATACCTAAGGACTGTCAATCACACTCAAGTTCATTTGTCAACACCAGCAACCGATTCCTAAACACGGTCATACCTTAAACTTTTATATACACCCTTCCAAACAAAGCTCATCTAAGGAAATGGATACAGGGAAAAGTAGGTGACAGAGGTCAAAGGCTTATCTAAGAAAATGGATACAGAAAAAAGTAGATGACAGAGATCACCTCAAATTTTCCAGGCAGGAGAGGAGTTTGGCTGAAACATTTAACTAAGCAGGTTATGGAATGTCATTTCTCATTTTGCCTCAATATTCTGACTCTCAGTAAAGCTCATATCAATGATGCCAACTTAGACAATTTATTTTCCCTATTGAAAGGGCAGCCATATTTCCTAGTTCACCCCAAATAGTCTCAGGTTAAGCCTTTTATAATTAAAATTATTAAAAGTGACCCTTTGGTGGGAAAGATGGTAGAATGGACAAACATTATTACCCTATGTCCATGTGTGATTGCATAAATGGTGTGATTCTGCATCATGTACAACCAGAGAAGTTGTGCTCCATTTGTATACAATGAGTTGAAATGCACTCTGCTGTCATGTGTAACTAATTAAAACAAATTTTTTTAAAAGCACCCCTTTGACTCTCAAAAGTTTTGAATTATAAATTATATACTCACCCTGTCTATTTCTGGCTCTGATTTCTTATTTATTTCCTAAAATTGAAAGTCTACCATGACATTTAAAAGACTTAATAAAGACTAAATTTTCTCTGGGAGATGCAAGTTTTGGTTGAATTCATTAAACTTATATGAGTCTAAACTTGAAGGATTAAAGGAAACATTTAATGTGCAAGTGAAGGTATTTGTTATTCGTATGACTTTTTAAAGTTCATAAAGCTTTTTTATTGTGCACATGTTTTCTTCAACTAAACCGAGAACATTTTGCAAGAACATAATCCTTATTTTTTGTATCCCTTTCTCATCTCATTTAAAATAATACTCATTGGGCATGCAATAAATTCTGCTGTGAAACCACTGGGGGCCCAGAGGTTTTAATTTGCCTTTTGATTAAGGGTGTCCTTCCCCTTGACTCCTACCATGTCATCACAGGCTTGTGAGGGGATAATATCAATTAGACCACTGAATGGGAAGTGGTGTCATGAAAACCCAGTGGAATTATAAGATTTACTTTTATGTCTTTGGCTCAATTGTTCATGGCTACAGCTCATCTGAATTAGATGTGTCTGAAAATTCAATTACCCCAAATAGAAACATCTGGATCCTTTTTTCTTCCTTTAATCCTTTGTCCTAGTGACTCTGCCAGACAGTCTGTATCCCTTGTTGTTTTGGCAGGAAATGTATAAGGGCACAGTTAAAGTGGGGGTAGCTGGTGGAAATGTTTCCTTGTCTGTTTGGGGGGGTATTTTTTTAGTATGTGGTCACTTTTCTTCTCTAGCTATTAGAATCACAGATATCTATCAAAGTAAAAACCTTAGAAAAAATGTTAACATAACTCTGTATTTTATAGAGAGAGGAATTTGGAGCCCAGTGAAATGAAATGAGCTGCTCAAAGATGCATTGTAATGATGGCAGGACTGTACTATATCCTTCTATCCTGATTCCAGAACCGGAGTAGTGCTCATTCTAGACACTGTGTATTACTATTGCCGTGTTTCATTCTGTGATGCTGGTAAATGGAAGAAAACTATTGTTCACCTAAATTGACCAAATTATGTGTTGTGCATGTACTGATATGTAACAACAAATCCCACTATTATGTAGAATTATAATGGCATCAGTAAAATAAATAAATAAAATTTAGAAAGAAACCTATTGCTGATTTAAAATATATCTTAATGTTGTGAGAAAAAAAAAACAATTTTAACCCTAATATTTTTGGTAGATGCTATGGGATTTAACCACTTTTCTGGATGGAAGATTTCAGTCAAAGTTTTCATGTGTGCATTCATTAACTAAGACAGAATCAGAGAAAATAGGATCTTATAGGGAGATCACAGTCTAAATCATGAGCCATCATGTATATTTCATTCATGCCCCACAATCTTTTTCCTAGAAAAAGAAAGGTCTTGGGAAGAAAGAGTGATTGAGAAGTAGAAATATATTTGAACTGCAATTTTAGTTTCAACTTAGGAAAAGCTGAGAATGAGATCTTATTATAATTATATCTGTAGGGGATAGAGACAGCCCATTTAGATAAGCTGAATATCTAGTTTTCTAAACTGAAAAGAAAGGTTTTGATTCTTTGGGCAAGCTGTGACCTCATGCAGCAGAGAGGCTACAAAATACTACTGACCAAGAGAAAGAATTTTATAGCTACCACACAGATGTGAATACTAAAAAAGTGTTTAAAAGTTCTTTTAATACTATTTTGGACATAAATTCTTATTTTTCCTTCACACAAAGAGGGATCAAAGTGACATTTCTGTTCCTTGCACACTTTAGAAAATTATGTGAAAGTATATTTGGATTATGTGTGATGTTTTTAAAATTTTCACTGATTTGACTACTCTTAGCAGTAAAACAGTCTTCTTCCCATCTCCACCTGTTTTAAGGCTTAGCTATAATGCTGGGGTTGTGAAGGACAGACATATGACTTAAGGAAAATAACATCCAGAGTGAAAGGAACACAAAACCAAAGTGCTTCCATCCAGAGAGAGATTGGACTGGGGGCCGTGAAGAGAGTAGCAGTCAGGGAAAAAGTTAGGAAAGGTGAGAGGAGATGGGACACATGAGTCCTGGGGTCCTTCCTTCAGTACTTGAGCTACAGACTGACAGTGAAGAGTTAGCACATATTTTCTAGGAAGGCTGGGGCAGATGTGTACCTACCTTACTTCCCATTTGGTTTCCTGGGAGGAATCCTCTGGCAGGGTTCTCTGTGCCAACATTGGGCAGCACCAACAGTAATAAGAAGGTACAGAGGTACAGCCAAAGAAGAGAGGTGACCAACCCCCGAGTCTCAAGTAAGCAACCCAAAAGATTCTATGTTCCCATGGAGAGAACAGGGTGAAGGGAAGATGTTGGTAAAAGGATAAGTTGAGATCCAGAAAGCCTTCCATGGGACCACCATGGTGATAGGCACAGAGTTTGCAGGGTGAACTACCCAGGCTTCCCTAGAACTAGACAGAGATGAGCCAGATGCTTAGCAAAGTCTTCACAAAGAATCAATGAGAGGCCAAGGCAACAGAGAAGTATCATTTAACTGGGAAATAAGAAGAAAGAGACTTGTGTGTGTGTTCATAAGCCACAGATTTCATGGTGGCACATGAAAAATATTGACAATAATCACATATAATAACAAAGTGAATTTAATTTTGTAACCATTCAACATATAATTTTTCAATATTTGGTAGCATAAAGTTTATAGTCTTAGAAAAGTCAAGCCAGTCTAGAAGTCCTAGCTGTGGAAAAGTTGCAAGGTCACCATCTACTGGTAATTTGTTCAAATCTCAAGCATATGATTCTTGAAATTCATTGGCAAGTTAAGAAGGAAGCATCAAACACAATTTCTACACTGTAGCAAATGCCACCACATCTCCTCAGTAGTATTAGAAAATCCTGTTGATGCTCAGCTGTAAATTGAGAATTTCTAAAGAAGTAGACAGAAATCTAAAAGATAAAATAAAATTTAAAAAGATTTTATTTCTAAGTTCTTTTCAGCATTAAACAAAATTTTTCATCATGGATATCATTTAAGTTAACAACTGTGGAAATATATCCTAAAGGGAGTGGGGGGATTATAAAGATATTTTCAGACTATAAAAACCTTATAGCACCCAGAAATTTTAAGACTATAACTAAATAACACTTCAACCTTATGCTGTCCAATAGTAATATAATAATTCATGTATATAATTAAAGAGTGTTCAGTATCCACATTTAAAAAGTAAAAAGAAATGGATGATTTTAATAATACATTTTAATTAATACAATATGTCAAAATTATTAATCATTTTAACATGTAATCAGTATAAAATTATTTTCTCATACTGTCTTTAAAATCCAGTGTGTTTTACACTTAGAGCATATCTAAATGTAGATGATAAATGTAGCCCTACCAAAATGATTTGCTTTGGTTTTCAACAGATTTTTTTAACAGAAAAATGCATTGCACTGCACCCTTTGTAACTTAAAATAATTAAAACTTGAAGATAATTAAAATTTCAGTCCTTCAGTTACACCAGCCACATTTCAAGTACTCAATAGCCACATGTGGCCTATGGCTACCCTGCTAGTCAGCACAGATCCAACCTGATATTTGCCTAGGTGCACAGCTAATGTTTATGGAATGAATGATTGTATAATCTACCTGAGTTCCACAGATAACAGCTGATGCTTTCATATATATTTTCCTAACAATTATTTGAGATAAAGTGAATAAGAGAGAAGGAAAGAGAGAGAAGAGCCAAAGAATTTGGAACCAATCAAGCCCTAAGGAGAATTAGGATGCCCCTCTCAAAAACTCAGACTCTGAGATGAAGAACTAGGTTCAGAAGGAAAGATAATAAATATAAGATCTCTGAAAAATTCCCTTCATGAGGAACAGAGATCCCTATGATAAACAATAACACCTGCACAATTTCCATCAGAACTATTTGTATCTCTTGGCCCACACCATCCAATCACTGCCCATAAACCTTTCTTATCTGTTCTGAAATCAGTCGAACCACAGCTGTGTTGTGCTGGGGTTCTGCTTGCCTGAGCTATGGTTCTCATGTTGGTTTAGATTTAACATACAAACTGTTTTCTTATAGCTGCTCTGAACCCTAAATTTCAACTTGTGCCCACTCTGTCACCCTTGACCTTGAGTTTCTGTCTCTGCACTGTTCTGGCAGATGCTTTTGAACATTGTAATGCCCAACTCAACTCATCTGCTTTAACTCCAAATTATGCCTGGGTCACCAGTTCATATGAATACCTCAGCACTGTGATAGGCAGCCTCCAAGATGGTCTCCAACGGCCCTCACCTCCTGGTATCTGTGCCCTACGGAATACCCTCACCTTGAGTGTCAGATAGACCTGTCTGCTCACTTCTAATCAACTGAATACTCAAAAATGATGGAAATGAGTTCTGGTAGTAGATTACAAGAACATTGCATCTTCTACCTCAGGTGTCTTTTCCTGCTCTCATTCATTCTGAGGAAAGCCAGCTGCTGTGCTGTTCAGTTGACTTATAGAGATGCCCACTTCACAAAGAACTGAGGGAAATCTCAGCCCAACAGTCTGTGAGGACCTGAATGCCACCAACAAACATGTGAGTGAGTTTGGAGGCCATCATATGCTCTCCTGCTGGGCTAGCCTTCAAATGAGACTTCGGCTCCAGTCCCTTGACCTCAGCCTTGTGAGTGAGCCATCTTGAAGCACAGGCACCTAGCTGAGCTGTATCCAAATTCCTAACCCACAGAAACTGTGTTTTAAGCTGCTAAATGTTGTGGTAATTTGTTAAGTAGCAATAAATAACAATTATAACATGGAACCCTTATTTGACTTATAGAAAACTCATGTCAAGTATCCTGTCAACAAAGAATTGGACTTTGCATATTTTAAATAATTACAAGGTATTCAAAGCAAAATGTTGACAAGAAATTTGGTATTAACAGACCTGGAGCCTAGGGAGGAGAAAATGGTAAGTCTTCAGCATGAAGATTATAAAATCATGACAATGTGTCAACTGTTTCTGAAGACTTTGAACATAAATGAGAAGCATTTGTCAAGAGGATGAAAGGAATAATTAATTTCTTCCCTTGTGAGTCTCACTTAATGGAGAGTGGAGAGTTCATAAGAAACACTTGGGGAAGTTTATAAATATACTAGTGGTCATATCTTCCCCTCTACCCAAAACTATGATTTGCCTGAAAATTAACTTTTTCCTTTTTTTCCTCATGGGTTATTTTTCTTTCTTTTTTTCTTTTCTGTTTTGTTTCAATCTCTTGAATACATTATGGTCATTATCTCCCTTTATAAATATGTCTTCCAGTTTATTTCTGGACCTTTACCTTTATTTTTGGCCTGTTTTTCCATCCATATGTTTTTAATTTGTGTCAAGTCAAATCTGTTCATCTTTCCTCTCATCTAGTCAGACATTAGCAATATGCTAAGGAATATCACCCTTGCTTTAAGACTGTACATACATTTTAGCTTTTCCTTCTTCAATTGATAGGGACTGTACAGCTAACTACTTGGAATTTCTTTTTTACTATAGTTGTAGGTAGTTATGCGAACTGTTTTTTTCCCCAAGTGTCTTCCAATTGTGATATTTGTTGTTTAAATTTGTCATTAATCTTAAATGCTCTCTGTTATCATACATTAAATACACATAGGAATGTGTAGTTTCTAGGACTTTTATTGTGCTCATTGACCTATTATCCATCTCTAGGCCAGTACCACTGTTTTAGTTATTGTGGATTTGGAGTAGATAACTGATAAATTCTAGCAAAATTCCCTTATCTTTCTTGTATCCTCTGTACTTTCTGGACATTACTTTACATTTTTTTCCCAAGATAAGCAATTTGGTAAGATCATTAAGATAAATACATAACTGGTTGGCACAGTTACTAAAATTTCATTTAATTTTTAATTAATTTGGAGAACATCTTTACAATTGTTCATTTTCCTATTCAGGAACATAAAATCACTAGAAAAAAAATGGATGAGATGTTAGTGGAAGAGAACTCTGCCTTGGCAGAATTAACTCTTTTTTTTTTCTTTAAGGTATCAAAGAAGGAAAAACAATTTATTATTAACTGAAGCTACATCATCTTCAGGACTCTAGCAAGCTAATTTGGACCCACTGGGGATCTCCTTTTGTATGCTATATACAAGTGGCAAGCATCAAATAATATGCTCTGCCTACAGCAAATCATCAGTCCTCATTCATCCTTGTCCCACCACACTCCTCCACCCTCACCTCCCACAACCCTCATCACCCTCCTTCACCCTCACCACCATGACAAGCCCTAAACACTAAAGCTTGCCATTTCAGGGGGATGGAATGCCATAATCTCCAGTACTAGAGGAGAGGGCCCCAGGGACATCCATGGACAGAGAAAACACATTTACCCATCATAAAAATGGTATCTAAGGTAAAGACAGCTAAGGCAGGAGAGGGCCCAAGGAAAGATGGAGAAGTGGCCAAGCTTAGTGGGAGAAAAAGACTTGGGGTCACTATATGATATCATGGCACTTGTAGACAAAGATGAAGTCTCAAAAGCCCTGCCCTCCAGAAAAAGGGACAATCAGTACATGTGCACCCACCAACCAGATCTGTGTTCCTCCTCTTTAGGCTCGGAGGACAGATGAGACAGAAGGTTCAGAGCTGACTTCTAGAGGTCAACAAGTACTTCTCTGCACACATTCAGAACTTCACACCCTGTAGCAAATGCTCACATGCAAATGAGTGATGTTCATGCAAATGTTACACACTCTTTGTCAGGTTATTCATGGGAAAATTAAGGATTTTATTGATATTGGCAACTATTAATTCTTGAAGTGATAGTTTCTAAATGGGTTTTTGGTAAACAAAAACAATTATTGTTGCCTGTGTATTTTTATCCAGCTTTAATGAGCTCTCAGGGTTTTTGAAATCTTTGGAGTCCTCTAAAAATAATCATATCTCCAAAAAGTAAGATAGCGCATAATTTGACCTCTGTCGCTCTTTATGTATTTTAAAGTATACTACACATAAAAATAATATTATAACATATATGTACATTTTAAATAATAATTTAAAAATAAAACAAAAGTTTATGTATTCCCAAGCAAATAAACACCAATTCCTTTGAAACTCCTGTGGGTTCCTCCCAGAAGTAACTACTGCCCTGTATTTTGCAGTAATAATGATTTTCTTGAATTCCAGTGTTTATGTATGTGTAATTTTGTTTTTGTCTGGCTTTGAATTTTATAAAAGTGGAATCATGCTGTGTATACATTGTGACATGTTTGATTTTTTAATTCTCATCATTATGCTTTTGAGATTCATCCATGTTATAGGCAATAGTTGTATTTTTATCACTTTTCCTACTATATGGTATTCTTTTGTAATAAGACAACACAATTGACTTATTCCATCTGCTCTTCTTGAACATTTGTATTTTTTTATTGCAGGTAAGGCTGCCTTGAAAATTCTTGACCACGTATTCTGATGAATGTGTTCAAGAGTTTTCCACTCACGTGAGAATGGACTTCTGATATGTAGAATACGTATGTGTCTTCAACTTGTCCAGGTTGTGTTAAATGTTCCCCAAAGTGACTGTGATGATTTGGACAGTCACCAGAAAGATATTTATGTTCTCATCATTCCAAATACTTGCCAAAATATAGTATTGTCTGGTTTGTTTAGCTTTAAAATATTTAATTGACAAATAAAGTTGGTATTTATTGAAAGTAGACAATGTGATAATTTGATACATGTATACCTTGTAAAATATAACAACTAAATTTCTTGGGTTTTCCCCCTGTATGCCATCTGATGGTATGGAATGGTATCTCAAATTGGCATTTTCCTGATTAGGAATGAACTTGATAATGCCTTCACAATTTTTGGCTGTTTGTGTTTCTTCTGTTTAGAAATTACCTGTTCTGAGCCAGGCATGGTGGTGCATGCCTTTAATTCCAGCAACTCTGGAGACTAAGGCAGGAAGATTCCAAGTTCAAGACCAGTCTCAGCAAATTAGCAAAGCCCTCAGCAACTCTGGAGACTAAGGCAGGAAGATTCCAAGTTCAAGACCAGTCTCAGCAAATTAGCAAAGCCCTCAGCAACTTAGCAAGACCTTGTCTCAAAATGAAAAATAAAAAAGATCTGGGGGTGTAGCTCAGTGGTAAAGTACCCGTAGGTTCAATCCCTAGTACCAAAAAATAAAATTTAAAAAAAGCCTTTTCATATCTTTTTGTTGTTGTTGTTATTGTTGTTGTTGAGGTTGTCTATCATTAAACCTTATCAATTTATTAAATCTTTCTGATTTTAGAAATTCTTGATATAGTCTGAATTGTATTCTCTATGGTTATATGTGTGCTGTAGTTAAAGGCTTGGTCTCCAGTCCATGGTGCTATTGAGAGGTGCTGAAACCTTTAAAAGGGGGCCTACTGTGAGATCTTAGTTATTGAGCATGTGACCCTGAAGGGGATTGTAAGACCTCCTTCTTCCTTGTTTTCCTTTCCAGTCATGCAGTGAATGAGCCTCCTCAGCTGCACACTCCCATCAGGAAGTGCTGCCTCATCCCAGACCCAAAAGTAATGGGACCAACTGGCCATAGACTGAAACTTCCAAATCAGTTGGCCAAAATAAACCTATCCTCTTTTTAATTTGATCATCCTAGGCATTTTGTTATAATAACAGAAAGCTGAATAATATAAAATATTACCAAAAATTTGTTTATTTTTTTAATTCTTTAATTCTTCTTTTAGAAAAAGAAGTGTGTTATTCTCAAATAGTTATAAGCGTCCACATCCAAAAACGTAGTTTACAATTCTGAGTCTTATTTGGGAAATTCTTTCTTATTCTGAGGTCATACAATGTTTCCCTTATATTTTACGTTTTTCCATTTTATGTTTAAGACCAGGATCCATTTAGTACTCTTTTGTGTACAGAGAATGAGGTAAGCACCCATTTTTACTTTTGTCCAAATGATGCCCTGACATTAGGGTTGCCAGATTTAGAAACAAAAATATAAGATGTCAAGTTCAATTCAAATTTCAGATGAAAAATGAGTACTATTTTAGTGTAAGTATGTCCCATGCATTATTTTGAATAGTTATATTAAAATTATTTTTTACTTCTATGAACATCAAATTTAACTGGGCATTCTATAGTTTATCTGGTGACCCCACCTGTTCCCATTTATTGAGTAATCCACTCTTTATATATGATCTGCAATCTTACTTTTGTGGTTTTTCAGATTTCCATATTCTTCTATAGTCTCTGTTCTGTTCCAATGTCTGTATCTTCCTTAATTTTAATAGCTTGATATTAAGACCTGTCATCTGGCTGCTCAAAGTACTTCAACTGATTGTTATCCTTCAGAATTTAAGTCATACTTTCAGTCCTATTAACATTAAAACAGGACATTTCTGCCCATTTTTTATATTATTGGGACTATTTATAGTAGTTTCTCATTAGTCATATGGCACTCGTTGGTAGAGATACATAAATATAGATCATAAAATAATGTCCATCCAGTCTTATTTAATTGAGGTTTCTAAAATCAAGAATGAATAGAATAATTATCCCTTTCACTTTCAGCATTTGGGGAGGTTATAATAAGAGTTTTCCCTTTTGTCAATAAATGTTCTTCTCTATTAGTTAAAATTAGGTGAATTTTAATTTTTGTATTTAAATTGATCACAGTATATTATTCTTGAAATATAAAATTTTAAATTATTGATAATAGATTCTTTATAGTCTTTCCTTTATGTTTTTTTTTTTTTGTGTGTGTGTGTGAATTCAGGTGAAGGACAGTGGGAAGGTGGAAAGGTGGGGTATGAAAGAACTCAGCCTGTGTGTTTTCGAGAAAAAAAAATTATTATATAGAAAAATAGTAGAGCAGATATCAGTCTCTCTCTTTCTCTAGACATACACACACACACACAAAAAAAACACATACACACACAAAGTGCCCCTTCCCAGAAATCCACTAAGAATGATCTTCAGAGCATTAGGAACATTTGATTTTATTCCAAATCCTCATTTTGCAAACGGAGAATTTGAGACTTGGAAAAATTAAGTGCCTGTTGGAGTTCACTTACCTGCTCTGTTCTTGCTATCAGCATCCAAAAATTGAAAGTAAACAGGCCTTGTGGGGAAGCTAGTGGAACTTGTAGTTAGGAAAGAAAAAAAAAAGAGCCTGACTGGACACTTGAGTACAGTCTTGGAAATGATGAAGGGGGTTCAAATAAGCAATGACAAGCTGTCCTTTTCAATGTTCATTCTGGACAGGAGAAGTAAAATGGCTTTAATTAATTCAAGAGGGATTTAGGTCAATAGTAAGAATTTCCTGAAAGAATGAATTCCAAGACAATAGAAGGGGCTGCCAGAGGAAGTTGTGAAAGAGCTTTCCCTGGAGCTGTGGAGAAGTGTTGGCTGCTGCTCTTGGGCAGGGATTTTAGTACTGCTGGGTCGCACCCCATGAAATTGCTGAAACCCAAACTGTTTTTACTACAAAAACAGCAAATTTATCTAGGTCAAGCTAATACCTGGAATCAAGGTGGGCTTAACCCTTGGAGAAACCTTTTTCCCATTTTAGCCT
Organism: Callospermophilus lateralis; assembly: GCF_048772815.1. Classification (NCBI taxonomy): domain Eukaryota; kingdom Metazoa; phylum Chordata; class Mammalia; order Rodentia; family Sciuridae; genus Callospermophilus; species Callospermophilus lateralis. Next base: position 11,492,699 of record NW_027514398.1, read on the forward strand.
TTAATTTTACTTATCTTCAGAATGTGTAGGATGGACATAGACTTTTCTAAGGTCAGGATTCAAAGCTTACAAGAGATCCTGGCCTAAATTTTAAGATCCCAGCATTTAAAAACCAAGGTCACTGATATTCTTATTTGTACAAACACTCATTCCAGAACTGATAAGCTATCAATTATGTATAAAATAAAATGTACTTGTTAAAATTCACAATTTGGATACCAAGTGTCTCTATGGTGCCAACATTCTACCTCAATGACATCTTTGGAAGTCAAGCCCTCGTGTTTGTGTCAGCTGCTGTGGGTCTGCTGATGAGATTTGGTATATATGCTGGTTGGGCAGGTGACCTCTCACCCTCAGCTGTAGGTCAACACCATCAGAAGAGTAGTTGAGCAGGAACTTTTCACATGGTCCATGGCCTTGGGTCTGTGTTTATAAATTACTGCTAAGTTTTGACATTACCTTATAAATTTTTTTAGTCCAGGACACTGCACTGCACAACTCTGTTGATCAGTTTCTATTGCAAGAAGTGTTAGATGAGAGCAATTGAAGCTCTTTAAAAGAATAAGGAGGGCATGCTCCACTGCAGTCATGCAACCACATCAATGTTTATGGCAGCACAATCACAATAGCCAAGTTATGGAACAACCTAAGTGCCTTCAACAGATGAGTGCATGAGGAAAATGTGGTATAAGTACCCAATGGAATATTACTCAGCCATAAAGAAGAATGACTTTATGACATTTGCTGTTAAATGGATTGATTTGGAAACTATCATGCTAAGTGAAATAAGTCAGTCCCCAAAACCCAAAGATCAAATGCTTTCTTTGATATATGGAGGACGATCCACAATAAGGGGGGTGGGAGAGAATAGAATTTCAGTGGATTAGACAAAGGGGAATGAAGGGAAGGGAGGGGACATAGGAAAGGGAAAGAGTGGAATGAATCTGACATCACTTTCTGGTGTACACATATGAATACACCACAGTGAATCTCACCTTTGTGTACATCCACAAGACTGGGATCCTAACTAGAATAAGATATAGTCCATGCTTGCATAATTATATCAAAATGGATTCTACTGTCATGTGGAACTAAAAATAACCAATAAAATAAAATTGAAGAGGGTCATGCTAAAGGAATGGGATTTTCTCTGAAAAATATCTGATTATATATTTGCCTAGAACATGTGGAAGTCTGAAGGACCAAGGACACCCACGTCTAGATTTTGTTTACTTGTCCTGATGTCATGCAACTCCTCTGAAGAAAGTTAAACCCTACGTGGTTCTAATAGGTAAACCAGAGGCTCTACTTTTGCCATTTGCCATACCCCTGGGGTTCTCCACCTGGTCTCATACCTGCCGCTCCAAGACTTCCCAAATCTTTCTGTTTTACCCATTTAGGTGTCTTCACCGCCCATTGCTATAATCATATAACTTGGAGTTTAGTGCTATTAGACCATGTTTGTGCATGCATCTTCACTTCCTCCACACTATAATCTCCTTCATCAACTCCGGGATATTTACTTTCCCATTTTTGAATGATGACCTTTCACATAAAGAACTGAAGTCTGTATGCACTTCATGGTTTCATGTGCTAATGAGATTTGAAATTCCTACCCACAGTGTTGTTATGAGGATTAAATAAGTAAGGTGTTTGAAAGAGTACCTGCATAAATTAGACAACTATTCAGTTGTCTTCTTCACCTTTTGTGTCAAATATGGTTTCTCCACTCTGCTGGGACTACAGATGTGAGTTCAGTATGCTCCCCCCACACACACATCCCAGACTGAATTCTCTACCCAGCCATTCAGCCAAGAAACCTGAGCTCCAACCCTGACTTCTTTTGCTTCCTCACCTTCCATATCTGATCACTCACCAATGGCTGCCATTTTACATTTTACCTTTACATTTTTTCTGTTTCAAACCACCTTTAGTGCCATTATCCTAATTCAAGCCTGGTTTACTGCCACCTCCTGTACTATGGCTACAACTTGTACTATAAATTACAGCTCAGAAATCATTCAGTGACTTCCCGAGGCGTGCGCTCTCCTGAAACATCCCCTGAGGCCCACTGAGATCTTTAACCTACACTCCCAACTCAGTTGACACCACTCCCTGTCTCACAGTTTATAATTCAATGAAAGCATCACACACACACACACACACACACACACACACACACAGAGTCACACTTCCCTCCCTGCCCTTACTCATGTACCCCTCGCTTCCTGGAATATTTATCGCCCAGAGGATCTTCTCAGTCACCCATCTGGTAAGTCCTCTGTAGAAACTTCCCCAGAGACTCCTCCGTACTGAAGATAATGTGGCCTTCAGACCCAGCGAGCTCAGTCTGCCTCTCTCCACCCTCAGCCCCATTATCTCATCCTCACTCACCAGGGTCGGGCCACACTGGCCCTCATTTAGATTCTTGAACCAGACAAGCTTATTCCCGACCAGGGCCTTCAGGACAAGCTACTCCCTTTCCCAGATCTTCTGCACCTTTTCCCTTTGTCTATTACTTATCAGCCATCAGTCCTCAGATGAAATACTTTTCTCAGATAGGTTTTCGTGCCACCAGCCTCACTTAACTCCTCCTAATCTCACTCATAGCACCAGCTGTGTTCACTAATAGAAATGATCACCATTCTTAATTATATGTTTATTTGCTTCATACCTCTCCACCCCCATTATACTTTAAGCTTATATAACCAAAATCAGACTGAGTGGTTTTCAATATTGAAGGAATGGAATAGTGAATGAGTGAGTGAATTAATTTCACTTCTCTTATTATTTTTAATTATCTGTAGGAGCATTTTTCCCCTACTAGAATGTGAAGCATTCTAGTGTGTCACATAGCAATGTGTCACATAACAATGCATTTTTTTAAAGAGGGCTGGGGCTCAGCAGTAACACACTTGCTGGCATGTGTGAGGCACTGGGTTCGATTCTCAGCACCACATATAAATAAAAATAAATAAAGGTCTATCAAGAACTAAAAAATATGTTTTTAAAAAAAGGCCAAATCAGGGCTGGGGATGTTGCTCAACCGGTAAGCGCTCGCCTGGCATGTGCAGGGCACTGGGTTCGAGCCTCAGCACCACATAAAATAAAGATGTTGTGTCCACCGAAAACTGAAAAATAAATATTAAAAAAATTCTCTCTCTCTCTCTCTCTCTCTCTTTCCTTTCTCTCTCTCTCTCTCTCTCTCTCTCTCTCTCTCTCTCTCTCTCTCTCTCCCCCTCTCTTTCTCCCTCTTAAAAAAAGGCCCAATCAATGTGTGTTGATTAATTGATCAAAGGTTGTTCAATTATGACCCCTTCAATCAAAAAAAGTGTAAAAATAGTACAGTGTTTATCATTTTAAGTGACTTCGTTCCATATTTCTGAAATTGGCCTTTATAAATAATAGTTTAATTCAAACTTTTAAAAGAGATAAAGGCATGCATATTTCTGGGAACACCATCTCAATATTTTTGGGGAATTTCAAATCTCTACATCACATAAAGATTTTCTGAAAGCATTTAGTCTATTCATCTGCTTCTGAAAGAACTTTATGGACATCACTTTAGGTGGATATCCATTCTGGAGCCTTAAAATAGTCTCTGCTAAATTTCTTGCACTGAAGAAAAATCCTCCACGTGTCTCTTCTCAATTCTACTAGTGTCATAAGTTTACAAAGTTATTTATTGTACATTTTCAACTTTATTACTATATTCAAAACTGTTTATAATATCTTTTGAAGCACCAAAATGGCATACTTAAATCTTATACTATTCCAGGGGTGAACTTGGGACCAAAGCCCACAGACTGGGGTGAGGAGGAGGTCTCCCTAGAGCTTTTAACTTTGAAAAAGGAAGAAAAAATAATGTGAACTCTATCAACAAGAGATTCTTGAAGCAGCACACACAATTAGAACCTGAATATGCAAACAAAATAAAACGTTGGCATGATGAAATGAAGAGGCTTGTCTAGTTTAGTGTCTTCCAGCAGCTGGAGTTATAGCCCCATCCCCCCGCTTCTGCAGCTGGAGTTGCAATCTGCTTTCCAGTGAAGCATCTGATTAATTCCTGGTCTCCTTCTACCCTCACATGAAGATTATTAGTTCCACGATTATTCTCCTCAGCCTCCACTTGGAAAAATATCTAACAGTTGCCTGAACTCTTGAACATTTCATTGCCTTTGAAAAACCCCCACTCCACTCTGCAAAACCCTTGTTGTATTTATTCGTGGTAACACATCTTTTAAAAATATTTTTCAGTAGATATTGTCAGTTCAAAGGGCTCAAGAGCAAAGAGTTTTATGCTTTCTTTTCTTCGTTTAGACCTTGCTCTTCAACTGAAAATAGAATCATTTTGAAACCAACAATATGTGCGATTTCAGAATTACTATCTCCAGCATAGGTAGCTCCCATTTCTAATTTTCCCTAAACATTCATCTCAATAATAGAAATCAGTATTGCCCAAGAAAGATGATGGTAATGGGTAATGTAAGCAGATCAATACACAAATTTTCTAAAATACTAAAGTTGTGATGGTCAACATTATCAACTATTTAATGTTTTTGTATCATTCTTAAGTAAAAAAATTCAATCCATCTAAGAGTAGGGTTTGTCTTGCATGCATAAAACCAAAATTAATTTTTGAAGGTAATCAGGGAACTGGATTTATTACAATATAATTGTCATTTTGGTTCACAATACTGTTCAAGTATATCTACAATTATACAAACATTAATGATAAAAATCTGTTTATGTTGACATTTAAAATATTTATACATTATATAAATTAGTAAATCAAACCAAACACCATGGGGCTGATGTGGGAATACAGTTCATAGCAGAGCACTTGCCTAGCATGCACAAGACTCTGGGTTCAATCCCTAACACTGCAAGAAAAGAGGAAAAGAGAAAAAAAAACCCATAAGCCCCTTAAGAGAAAAATTGATGAACTACATAGAATGAACAATTCACAAAAAAACTTCAGAATGTACTCACAATCATTATGTGCAAGGATATTCTCCAGAGTATTGATTATAACAATGAGAAGTGGGAAATGATTTAAATAAAAAATTGAAATGTGAGAACTGGCTAAAATATAGATCAGAATATTACATGAACTTTTCAAATCATGTTCAGGAAAAAGTACCAATAATATGGAAAAGGGATTCTGATATGTGAAAAAACAGAATAGTAATACTTAAAAATGTGGGCTTGGGATGTGGCTCAAGTGGTAGCACGCTCGCCTGACATGTGTGCAGCCCAGGTTCGATCCTCAGCACCGCATACAAAGAAAGATGTTGTGTCCACCGAAAACTAAAAATTAATATTAAAAATTCTCTCTTTAAAAAACCTTAAAAATGTGTAATTATATACCATGATATCACAATTCTGTCACAAATTAACCTAAAATACAAATTTTTAGAGACAGAAAACAAGGAATAATTAACATTTTTCTTCATCATGTGAGTTTAGTCATCATATACAGAATTCAGGTGATCCAGTTCACTATACCCACAAAAGTTCATGGGCAATAATTTCATATATAAAATATCATTTTATCCATAAATGCATTTTAAACACAAGCTGAATTTGGACTGTTAATTTAAATGCAGTTTGTCTCTGCCTCACTTTCTTTCTCCCTTATCTTGCCTTTGATGCTCATTCCTTTTCCTATACCTCCCGAGGCAGTCTGGGAAAAGTGGTTAGTCCAGGATTTGATGGAGGAAAGACAAATAAATACTATATACATAAGATAAAAATGTAGTTTGTATATCAAAAACAAAGACTTGACTGAAGTGTATAAAAGTGTTGTCTGAACAGGATGCTAAAATTATAGGTGATGTTTTATTTAATTCTTCATACTTTTTCATATTTTTTAAGTTTTCTACATCTAACATGTATCATTTTTCAAGTCAGGAAAAATATACGTTAAGACTATTATAACAAGCACAGACATTCTGAGGAGTATTAATTCAATGATTCTAAATAAGATAAAGAAAAATTAGTCTTAAGCATCATATGTCTATGTAAATTATATCTCATCAGCTGAACAGTTGGTATTATGTTAATAAAATATCAACTAATTTTTCTATTGTATATTATTTTCCTGTGGCTGCTATAACAAATTATTTTTAAAAAATTGGTGGCTTAAAACAACATTTATTTATTCTCTCACATTTCTGGAAGTCAGAAGTCTAAAATCAGAGTCAGGGACCAACATCAAGTGTCACACTCCCTCCAGAAGCTCTTGGGGAGCGCACACTTCCATCTCTTCCTGCTTCTGGGGACTGTGGGCATCCCTTGGCGTGTATCCATATCACTCTCATCTATGTCTCCTCCTCTCCTGCCTCAAGTCTCTCTAGGCCTCCTTCTCATGAGGATTCGTCTGACTGCATGCAAGGCTATCCAAAAAACCCAGGGTGATTGCCCCATCTCAATATCTTAAATCAATTATATCTTCAAAATCCCTTTTTTTGCCACATATTATGTGACATTCATAGGTTCCAGAGATGAGAACTTGAATGTCTTCTGGAAGGATGCTATCTGTGTCCTTCAACATTCATATCAACATAGCATGTCTGAGTCCCTGGGTTCTATCCCCAGTACCACAAAAATAAATAAGTAAATACATTTCATATTGAGAGATGAATGTATAATCAAAACGTAATATGCATTTTCAAGGGAATATTATTCAGCCTTAAAAAGAAAATTCTTACACACACATGCTACAAACATGGTTGAACCTTCAAGATTTCTCTTATACTAAGAGAAGTAAACCAGCAACATAAAGGACAAATGATGTATGGTTTCACTTATATGAGGTGCCTAGTGTAGTCCCACTCACAGAGATGGACATAAAATGGCAGTTGCCAAGGTTTGGGGGATGGGAAGGACTGGGGAGTTAGGGTCCAATAGGTTCAGATTTTCTATTTGGGAAGGAGAAAATTTCAAGAAATGGTTGGTGGTGATCGTTGTAGAACAATGTGAATGTACTTAATACTACAGAACTGTACACTTAAAAATATCTTAAATAGTAAACCATTAATCATGTATTTTTATCATAATAAAAGACTGTACCTAGTTTCCATATACCCTTTAACTAGCTACCCCCAACATTAGCATTTTAAATAACCATGGTTCCATTATCAAACTGAAGAAAGGAACATTGGCACAAAACTAATAACCAACTATAGATTTTATTCAGTTCCTAACAGTTTAACTAATATTTTTTTTTCTGTTCCTAGATTTGACATATAAAACATTCTCATAACAAAAGAAGGTAAATCCTCTATAGAACAATTTTTGGTTTAGCTTCTTTAAAGTACAACCACTAAAATTATATTTTAAAGACCTTCAAACTTACTGAAAAGAGGTTCAGGAATTTATGGGATGCATAAAGCAAGTACATCTTGTTTTATACAATATATTCATGGTTGATAACTGAAGCAGACTGCTGGTTCAGAGGACAGAATTGGTTAAAATAGATTCTGACCAGATTAAAGCCCCAAACAAAACTGGATTAACAAAATATTTAGATCCCTATAATGAAGAAGTCCGTAGGCAGGGAGACCAGGAAACCAGAGATAATATGGAAACTCCATGGTGTCAGGATGTTCAGCTTCTTCTACCTTGTTCTGCATGCATGGTTTCCAAAAAAGAATGGTCCATGACAGCTGTTGGAGCTCCAGCCATTACATTCACATTCCAGGCAATAAAATAAAAAAAAGAAGAGAAGAAAGACTTTTCCCCTCCCATTCAGAACACTATCCAAAAGTTACACTTCCACTTACATGAACTGAATCATGTGGCCACATCTAATCATAAGGGAAGCTAGGGATTGTAATGTGTATAATGGTATGACATGAGTCCTGCAAACAAACACAAAAAAGTTGGAGTTGAATTACTAAAGAATATAAATATGGAGAATGGATATCAGAGGGCAAGTCTCTGCACTATGAGCATCTGGACTAACAGTCTAGAGAAAACAAAGAACAAACAAATTGTTCTCTGCTTTGATTATAAATAAATCTGTGTTTTCATCATGGAGATGTTAAGCCAAAAAATTATATTGCCCCTCATCTGGTGGGCAGGGTTTTTCCTGGAGCTTGTATGAACTGCAAAATTGGAATCAGTGCACCTCTATCTACAAGAAGTGGATCAGTTAATTTATAAAGTATTTATTAAGCACCTATAGTGTAACTAGGCACATATCCAGTGCTCTGGGTAATTAAAAAAATAATTTTTTTAGAAAATAAAATAGAACAGTCCTTACATTTGGAGATGTATAGTTCTCATAAAGAAGTTCAGATTTCCAGATGAGGAAGGATAAATATGATGATGGTAAACTGAGGATTTGCCCTAGTCCCTTTCAAAGGATGTGAATTTGTGATGATTTAATAGCAAGATTCGCATACAATAGATCAGATACTTCACCTGATCAGTCTTTGATAACTCTCATTCCTCTCTCGGGCCCCCTGCAGAGAAAAAGTCCAGTTTGCATCCCACCTGAAACCTTTACTTCAGAAACCTTTCCTCCAACAACCTGCTTCCTATCTGCCCTCACCATCTCATCCCTTTGCACCACTCAGTTCTGGGAGGAGAGAAAAAAATAATCTCTCTTCACCCAAAATGGGAACTGGTCTGATTTGAAGAAATCAGATTTCCAGTTGGGTGTGGTAGCACATACCTATAATCCCAGTGACCTGGGAAGCTGAGTCAGGAGGATCCCAAGTTCTAAGCCAGTCTCAGTAACTTAGACCTTTAACTGCTTAGCAAGACCCTGTCTCAAAAAAGTAGAAAAAGGGCTGGGGATGTGGATCAGTGGTTAAGCACCCCTGGGTTCAATCCCAGATACCAAAAAAGAAAAAAAGAAAGAAAAGAGATTTCCTAAAACAATTTGAACTCCTCAAGAAAATAAAAACACAAAAGTACCATTAAATTTGTTTTAACAATTAAAAGAGGGAGGCAGATGTTCATTCTCTTTATCTGTATGAAGAATTTTCCTTCCTGACATGGAGTCATGTTCCCTTTTCTCAAGAGGGAATAAAATGTTCTCTGTAAAAGCACAACCTTTTCTTTCCCAGTGCTCTGGACTCTTGCCAGCATAACAGAAACAGGCAAATAAAGGGCTGTGATAAGTTCCACAGGTGCCAGGGGAATGCTATCAGAGGAAATCATCTTCCTCCCTGTGACAAGATGTGGATCCTCAGCATATGCACACAAAAATTGGTGCCCCCAAGGAGTAGAAATTCATCAAATACTCAGTGGGGAACTGTGCACAAAACAGCAATGGAAACCAGTGGGAACACAGTTTTATTAACTCCAAAAAGTTGTACTAATTCTTAGGAATAGTACCCAGATTGATATGCCTGGAGACAAAGGACCTATAGTGACAAATAGGATAAAATGTGCAATAAAAACTGCCTCTTCACTAAGACTCGAAAATTGAATTTAGGGACTGTTTCAGTCTATAAAATACAGTCTCTATATTACCTACAACAGAATATCATTTTATAACAAGGACACAAATTTTATACACACTACAATTTGAATGTATAAAACACTTAGAAATGCAAACCCTTGATTTTGACTATCACTTAATATGTCTTTATTGCCTGCTGGGTGGCAGGAAAGAAACATAAATATCCAATCTGGTTGAGTTGGTACTTAGTTTTCCCAAAAAAGAAAGTTCAGTCTCGGTTTTCTCAGGCTTTTAGCCCTTTGCTGTCATTCAAGATGCACCCAATGATGAGACAAAGGACATGCCTGGGGTTACCAGGCAGCACTGTGCCCAGGTGCCCAGGGCTGCTGTACTGCAGCACATCTGAGCTCTGGGGCAACACCTTTCATCCTGCAGCTGGTGAATGTGTCTACATTTGTGGTAACTAGGACTCAAGGTCTGTTTTGTTTTGCTTTGCTTTGTTTTGTTTTTCAACTTAAGAACTGCTCAGTTTCCAATGGAAATTTTCATACTATGACCTAGAAATTCGCAGATAGACACTCTGGCTTGGGTTTGCTAAGTCATTTTCCAATCATACAAAAATTTCAAACTGGGAACTCTCCCATCTAAAACAAATATATATATTTTGATAATAGTTCATCCATTTCTCAGCTCCCATAAATATCTGCTGCCTAGAATTTATTCAAGGAACAAAGCAATTTTTATTGAACTTTTCTATTCCAATTGATGAATAATTCATTCATTGGAGAATCAAGCAATGATCATAGAAAGAAATACAGAATATCAGAGTTGAGAGTAATTAATCTCTATTTTAAAGGAGTTAAGAAACTAAGACTGGGTTAAATTGAGTGACCCATTTAAGGCCAGTAGTTAGTTATTGGCAAAGTTGGAATTAAAATCTGAAACTCTGGCCTCTTAATTACTCCATGAAAGTTGAAAAGGTTCTTTTTTTATGTATCTGAATTGTTATTTATTTGCCACAAACTATATTAGAGTCTTTTTACTTAGAAATAACGGAGTGTTAGTGGAGTATTTTTACTTAGAAATAATTAAAATGTTGATGTTCATATCATTATCTCCCTTCTTAAATAGCCAAATTGGGATATATATTGCCTTCCTTAGTAAGAATTGATTGAAATCTTAACTTTCACTCAAATACCTATTTTAAAACCTGAAAAATTCTGAGTTGGTGTGAGACTAGCTGGGATTTTTTCCTGGGTCTAAGTCTTATGTCTTTGGAATGCTTTATTTTAAACAAGAGTCTGTTGGGGTTTATTGCTTATTTGTGGTACTGGGGATGGAACCCAGGCAAGTACTCTACCTCTGAGCTGCATCTCCAGCCCTTTTTAAATTTTATTTTAAGACAGGGTCAAGTTAAGTTGCCCAGGTTGACCTTGAACTTGTATCCTCTAGCCTCAGCTTCCTAAATAGCTGAGATTACTTGTGTGCACCAAGACACCCACCCTTCAAGCAAGGGTTCTTAATGACACCAATTAACTAATTTTGAGAGTTCTCTTAGAAGAAGAAGAAGAAGAAGAAGAAGAAGAAGAAGAAGAAGAAGAAGAGGAGGAGGAGAGAGAGGAGGAGGAGAAGGAGGGGAGGAGGAGGGGAGGAGGAGGAGGAGGAGGAGGAGGGGAGGAGGAGGAGGAAGAGGAGGAGGAGGAGAAGGAGAAGAAGAAGAAGAGGAAGAAGAAGTGGAGGAGGAGGAGGAGGAGGAGGGGGAGGAGGGGAGGAGGAGGAGGAGGAGGGGAGGAGGAGGAGGAGGAGGAAGAGGAGGAGGAGGAGGAGGAGAAGAAGAAGAAGAAGAAGAAGAAGAAGAGGAGGAGGAGCAGCAGGAGGAGGAGGAGGGGAGGAGGAGGGGGAGGAGGGGAGGAGGAGGAGGAGGAGGAGGAGGAAGAGGAGGAGGAGGAGAAGAAGAAGAAGAAGAAGAGGAGGAGGAGGAGGAGGAGGGGGGAGGATACGCATGTCACCTGCTCCATGTATTCTTTTCATCACATCATCTTCTGGACACAAAATGCAAAACTCACACTTATCTTATGATTCTACCGAAGCCTAATTTTAATGACAGCATGGATTACTAAAATCATCTACGTCTGCCTTGCCTATTGTTTTCAAATTTCAATCCTATGGTGAGTATACACTTGTTTCTTTCTAGGATAGTGTATTCAACCATCCCCCTGTTGAAAATATCCCTGATCACTGCCCCCGAACACATTGCGGTAACTGAAAATTCAACCTGTGGTGTGCTTTATACTTCAACAAGTTTATACATGAAACAATGTAGAGGAAAATGAATATTTTGGGTACATATTGAAGGATACAAATCCCCTTATGAATTTCGATTGGCATACATACTATTACATTTGAATGTATGAAAATATATATTATAAATATATATTATATATTATATATATATATATTACATATATATATATATATATATGTATATGTAGTTTGGATTGGCAAACATGAAATATATGTGTCATGTACTTATACTTCCTTGATTCTTTCATGTCCATCTGTGTGGATTTATAATGAACTTTTCACAAGATATTTCACAGAAATATTCATTTTTTTGACATATATATTCATTTCTGATTACTAAAAATGAACTTCAGAGAATATTGAGTACTAACCCTAATATTTCTACAGTAAGTGACCCAGTTTAACATCTATGAAAGTATATTCATATAAGACATGATGTGTATTTTGAAGTAAATTTTCATTCAAAATTGTTATATTCCTATTTCTTCAGATATGATACATCTTATTATCATATCATATCTTTTTATCCACAATTCACAAATTGATAGGCATATGATTCACTTTCATTTACTCCCTGTTTCAGAACCCATGTGTATCTCCATATTGCTTTACATGCTTTTTCATGAGATTTCCTTTATGACACATTACTTTTGAATTCCACCATCATTTTGGAAGTAAAACTCAAACACAATTTGTTGTAAATAGTAACACCAATATTACCACTAGATGTATGACTACTTGGAATGAACGTTTGTATGTGAATACCAGATTTCATGTGTTTTTGAAAACATCCAAATCAAACATGATATGACCCTTAACCATACTCTGTTCCCTCTATCTATTTTCACATAACAGCAGGTCCTGAGTTGATCTTGCCATACAGGTATGTAGGGAATCCTACAGCTGCTGAGAAGCTCAAAGGTAGATGCAGGAATGATCCCTGGAGCAAGTGTAGGCAGCTTGGTAGGACCTGTGAGGTCTAAAGTCATCTTCCATGGCCAACAACCCAGTCAGGATGAAGGGATGTGGCTGAATCAGCCTCTCTCTTCTCAATGCAGGGAAGATGGACACAATCAGGCCTGTGTGAATTGTTGATCAAGGGCTCCTAGAATATATAGAGCTTTATGTCTTCTGAAAATGTCACAGAAAGGTGGGGCAGCCTGCATCTCATAGGACCCTTGGAAACAACTGTTAGGACATAGTGGTTGCCAAGGCAGTGACCTCATTCACTTCCCTGAAGGAAGTGACCTCACGTCACTTCCTTGGTGATGGAACTCTCTGAACTTGGGATCCAGGAGGCGAGGCACCCAGAGGCAGTTGCAGTCTCAGTGGGCTCACTTGTTTGTCTGTTCCAAGGCAAGAGTCATCCTTTCTTGGCACCTAGTGATGTGTGGATAGCCAAATGCCTTGAATGGTCTGAATAGGGGCCTTTCCTGAGAAAGAAGTGTTGGCTCATTGCTGGCTCCTGACAACTACACAGAGATGGCCAAGGAGACCAGAGCTGAGACAGGATAGGCCACTGCTGGGGAACATATTTTCAGGCACCAATCAGAGGACAGAGTGGATAGATGCAGACCAAATACAGGTGCGGTTTGTGTGTCTTAGTGGATGTGTGTTTCAATTTGTCATTTTGTCTCATATTCTGAGAACATGAAGGAAAAACGTTTCTCTGTTGTTGTTGGTGGTGGTTTGAAATGGACTGTTGAATAGGGAGTCTTTCTATGTTAGTGGATTGCACTGGGTTTGTGTTTAAAGAGAGTAGAGAGAAGAATGCAGCCGTGAATGTGTCCTGTCTAGTGGAAATCTTTGCAGGACTCCTCATGGCCAATTTATGAATGGACTGCTGCTTGCCTTGTAGATGGACAACACCTACCAAGATCCTAAGTTCCTGTATTCTAACAGAATTTTGGTCATTCTCTGAAGGGGTTTGTGGTTTTCTGTCCAAGATGTGTACCACCTTCAAGCTCTGTGACATGGCCATGGACTGGATTGCTTAAGAAAATGCCAAGCATCTGAGAAAACTCAAAAATTAGCATGACTGGTAAGGATCTCTGTGGAGAATCCCTGCTTGCATAGATAGCAACCCAAGTTGCATGATTAGGAGCTGTCAGTGCCACAGTGTTCAATTAAAGCCAAGTTTTTCTCCATGCTTTTTCTTCCCTATTGTTCTGTTCCTGAGAATATCAGGGAGGTGTTTGCCTTGGGGCACTCCTTTTGGAATCCTCAAGAAAACAGTTTCAAATGGAAATGAAGAGGCCTAATCTGTGCCTTTGAGGTAAAGTGGTTTGTAAAAGCTGTGTCTGAATCAGACTCTTGGCCCTGTGTGTGGTGTGAATTACATTCTCAGCACCCCAGGAAACTCAACAAAAATCCCATGTGTCCATCCTAATCTAAAAGGGTGAAAAAGAAGTGTAATATTGCATGAAGTCTCTTGCCTTTCTCTGGTCAGGCTCCTGACCCCTATGAAATATGAACAGGGATCCTCTGGGTCAAATGAGTTCTTGCAAGCCCTCCAGTAACTAGCACACAGGTGTTTGGGTTTTTTCATGAGTCCAGTACACATAAAGAATCTACCCTTGGCAGGAAGGAGGCCTCTAATTTGAGAAGCAGAGCAGTATGAACTACAGGCTGATTTCATCTATCCTATTACTCAGGAAGGGTGTCCAGGCCACCATGACATTTGGCATATGATGGGTATGAGAGCTTACTTTGCACCATCTTAGACTGCTCCCCCTATGCAAACCCCCAGCCAGAATGTTATGATGAGTGTCTGTATGGAAGAAGATGAGGGCCATATTGGAGTGTTTTTGTTAGAATTGTGGTCTTTTGTGTGGTGGTTGGAAAAGATGACTGGGTCCAACTCAGCTTGAACTCTGGTGTGATGCCATTAGACTGAGTTTTCGAACTGATCTCAGAAAACTATTGCCATGAATTGAGTTGGGATTTTCCAAGGCCAGGCATTAGAGGAGCCTTTGGAAACTGAGATCTAGGCCGAAGGTGGCTTTCTCCACAGCACTGGGAATCTTAGCCAGGATTTCACATCATTTTGCTGTTAAAGAATTTTCAGCTATAGTTGAGAGCCAAAACTCACATGAACCTCATATTTTATAACCCAATAGGCCTCGATTCCTGTGACCTTTCGCCACTCCTTGAAATGTCTTGCCTGTATGCGATCTCCAGAGCTTTTACTGACAGCAGATTCCTCAACAGTTAATGGCTCCTGAATGAATCAAAGCCCACAGTGCCAACTTCTTCATTCTTGAAATATGGCTAGGCCAATATCATGAAGTTTTTGAGAATCCCATGAGCAGAAATCCCTGGAGAACCTATAGATTTTCTGTTGTTCATCATTATTGAACCAGCGAGTGCCGGTTTTGACTGAGTGGAATTCATGACCATGGTGAAGAACAGAGATGCCAGTGAGTAGGAGTCAGCAGGGAACTGGGCCTGGAGCAATGGAGTGCAGGTGTGTGATCCAACATCTGTTGTGGGCCCCTGTGGTTCTGTCATTGGCTTCCAAATGACATGTGACTGGCAAGGTGCAGCCAGCAGACCCTAAAATATAAAGGCATGATGTTGTGAGGAGAGGATTTGGTGCAATGCTCAGAATCAAGTTGCTACGCTCAAGTGGAAAAGATATATGGGATAGCAGCCCATTTTCTGTTTTTTCTTTCAGACCCTGACTCACCCCACGTGACAGAGCTCCCTCCAGCACTGTGTCCCTGTTGACCTCTATGTATTTCAAAAACAAACACCAATTTTCCAGGGAAGCTGCAAGAAATGCATTTAAAACTGGAGGGCGAGGCAAAGGCTTCACAGTCAACCCAGGGAGACATATTCATACCTGAACCGCCACAGTTACCTACAAAGAGAGGATTCAGCTCTACTTTCTCCTGTTCATATTGGAAAATATGAACCCATATCCTCCTGCTCACATAGACTCAGACCAAGCTTTGATGGTCTCACTGAAAAGAAAGCTAAAGCACAAAGCTATATTTCTAGTGCACAAATGTCAGAGGCAGATAGTCAAGAAGTCATTAGTCCAGCAAAGCTCCCATGTTTGGGGAATGTTTACCCTGTCCCCTACTTTTGGGATCTCTTCTGCCACACCCAAGTTTGTGAGCTCCTCAGAATTTTCAAGTCCAGATATTTATTCACAGATTTTTGTCCTCTTCTCCTCTCATTGTGTCTTATTTGGGGTGATAGTAATGTCAAGGCATTGTGGTGGATGACAGTGGAAGATTTATATGTGCAATGTGTTCCCATATATATTAGACACATTTTCTGTTTTGCCATTTGAAATATTGAATCTCTGACACAAACCCATAACCTACTAGACTCTGACTACTTATCCTCACATGGATAAAAATAATCCTAAAGGATTAGAAGTAGAAACGTTTGATAGGAGGTATGGTGTATTCTTGGATTTGCTTTTTTATTCATCAGAGATACATATTACAAAACCTGTCACACAGTTTTCTCCTTTTACTTCTCCATGAATTTTCAAAATTAACAAATATGTAATTTCCTGACTCCCTGTCTCTGTCGCCTGATTCACAATGTGTATTTTTATATACATATATATAATCCTACTGCCATCACGGGTATATTCTTGAGAGTACTCTCATTTTAAAAAATACGAATTGTATGAAAAGATCACTGACCCCCAATACACTGAGGTAACTGAAAATTCAACCTGTGGTGTGATTCATATTTCAACAAGTTTATACATGAAACAATGTAGAGGAAAATGAATATTTTGGGTACATATGTGAAGGATATATATCCCCTTATGAATTTAAATTGGCATACATGCGATTACATTTTAATGAATTAAATACATATATATATATATATATATATATATATATATATATATATATGTGTGTGTGTGTGTGTGTGTGTGTGTGTGTGTGTGTGTGTAGTGTGGATTGGCAAACATGAAATATATGTGTCATATACTTATACTACCTTGATTCTTTTATGTCCATCTGTGTGGATTTATAATCAACTTTTCACAAGATATTTCTCAGAAATATTCATTTTCTTGACATACATATTCATTTCTGATTACTCAAAATGAACTTCAGAGAATATTGAGTACTAACCCTAATATTTCGATAATAAGTGACCCAGTTTAACATCTATGAAAGTATATTCATATGAGACATGATGTGTATTTTGAAGTAAATTTTCATTCAAAATTGTTATATTCCTATTTCTTCAGATATGATACATCATTGGATGTATCTTTTTATCCACAATTCACAAATTGATATGCATATGATTCACTTTCATTCACTCCCTGTATCAGAACCCATGTATATCTCCATGTTGCTTTACTTGCTTTTTCATGAGATTTCTTTTATAACACATTACTTTTGAATTCCCCCATCATTTTCCAAGCAAAACTCAAACACAGTTTGTTGTAAATAGTAACCCTAATATTACCACTAGATGTATGACTACTTGGATTGAATGTTTGTATGTGAATACCAGATTTCATGTGTTTTTGAAAATATCATTTCAATCCATTATTTAAAATAATATACAATTATAATTTTTATTCACCGTATGGTCTTTTCATGCATCATCTCTATATACTTAGACCCAGGGTACACCTATTTTTATCCCCAAACTCTAAATGATAGGGTTTCAAAACATGCTCCGAGAAATGATGGAAGAAATACGCATGTCACCTGCTCCATGTATTCTTTTCATCACATCATCTTCTGGACTCCAAATGCAAAACTCACACTTATCTTATGATTCTACCAAAGCCTAATTTTAATGACAGCATGGATTACTAAAATCATCTACATCTGCGTTGCCTAATGTTTTCAAATTTCAATCCTATGGTGAGTGTACACTTGTTTCTTTCTAGGATAGTGTATTCAACCAACACCCTGTTGAAAATATCCCTGATCTTATCACTCATTTTATACTTTGCCTGACCTCCTAACATCCCTATTGATATCTATTTCACCAAGTGCCTTGTTGTGACTGACTCTTCTTGTGTGCTGACATTCCCATTTACACTCTAATAGAAATTCATTGGATTGCAAAAAGGGCCTTTTGTCCAAATCCTAAACTCACTCTTCTTCCTTACCCTAGTCTGGAATTCTGCCTACTCTCTCTATTTCACTGGAAGTTCTCTTTTACATTCAGTAGTCCCAGGTACAAGATCTTATGCCATTGTATATGGATTTAGAGGATTCATCTCTGCAGAACATAATTCAAAACTATGTATCCAAATGAAGGGCCCAACACTCTTGTGTGCTTCAGATCTTACCTAGTTTCTAGTTTCATACTTACATTTCACCTTCCATTCTTATAAATATCCCAGTTGCCCAATACCCGTATTCATCCAGCAGAATGACTCCTAACCCAAATCGAACATGATATGACCCTTAACCATACTCTGTTCTCTCTATCTATTTTCACATAACAGCAGGTCCTGAGTTGATCTTGCCATAGAGGTATGTAGAGAATCCTACAGCTGCTGGGAAGTTCAAAGGTAGATGCAGAAATGATCCCTGGAGCAAATGTAGGCAGCTTGGTAGGACCTGTGAGGTCTAAAGTCATCTTCCATGGCCAACAACCCAGTCAGGATGAAGGGACGTGGCTGAATCAGCCTCTCTCTTCTCAATGCAGGGAAGATGGACACAATCAGGCCTGTGTGGATTGCTGATCCCGGGCTCCTAGGGTATATAGAGATTTTTGTCTTCTGAAAATGTCACAGGAAGGTGGGGCAGCCTCCATCTCATGGGACCCTTGGAAACAACTGTTAGGATAAAGTGGTTGCCAAGGCAGTGACCTCATTCACTTCCCTGAAAGAAGTGACGTCACTTCCTTGGTGATGGAACTCTCTAAACTTGGGATCCAGGAGGCGAGCCACCGAGAGGCAGTTGCAGTCTGAGTGGGCTCACTTGTTTGTCTGTTCCAAGGCCAGAGTCATCCTTTCTTGGCACCCAGTGATGTGTGGATAGCCAAATGCCTTGAATGGTCTGAATAGGGGCCTTTCCTGAGAAAGAAGTGTTGGCTCATTGCTGGCTCCTGACAACTACACAGAGATGGCCCAGGATACCAGAGCTGAGACAGGACAGGCCACTGCTGGGGAACATATTTTCACCCACCACTCAGAGGACAGACTGGATAGATGCAGACCAAATACAGGGGCGGTTTGTGTGTCTTAGTGGGTGTGTGTTTCAATTTGTCATTTTGTCTCATGTTCTGAGAACATGAAGGAAAAACGTTTCTCTGTTGTTGTTATTGTTTTGAAATGGACTGTTGAATAGTGAGTCTTTCTATGTCAGTGGATCGCACTGGGTTTCTGTTTAAAGAGAGTAGAGTGAAGAATGCAGCCATGAATGTGTCCTGTCTAGTGGAAATCTTTGCAGGACTCCTCATGGCCAATTTATGAATGGACTGCTACTTGCCTTGCAGATGGACAACACCTACCAAGATCCTAAGTTTCTTTATTCTAACAGAATTTTGGTCACTCTCTTAAGGGGTTCATGGTTTTGTGTCCAAGATGTGTACCACCTTCAAGCTCTGTGACATGGCCATGGACTGGATTGCTTAAGAAAATGCCAAGCATCAAAGAAAACTCCTCAATTAGCATGACTGGTATGGATCTCTCTGGAGAATCCCTGCTTGCATAGATAGCAACCCAAGTTGCAGGATTAGGAGCTGTCAGTGCCTCAGTGTTCAATTAAAGCCAAGTTTTTCTCCAGGCTTCTTTCTACCCTATTTTTCTGTTCCCCTGAATGTCAGAGAGGTGTTTGCCTTGGGGCACTCCTTTTGGAATCCTCAAGAAAACAGTTTCAAATGGAAATGAAGAGGCCTAATCTGTGCCTTTGAGGTAAAGTGGTTTGTAAAAGCTGTGTCTGAATCAGACTCTTGGCCCTGTGTGTGGTGTGAATTACATTCTCAGCACCCCAGGAAACTCAACAAAAATCCCATGTGTCCATCCTAATCTAAAAGGGTGAAAAAGAAGTGTAATACTGCATGAAGTCTCTTGCCTTTCTCTGGTCAGGCTCCTGACCCCTATGAAATATGAACAGGGATCCTCTGGGTCAAATGAGTTCTTGCAAGCCCTCCAGTAACTAGCACACAGGTGTTTGGGTTTTTTCATGAGTCCAGTACACATAAAGAATCTACCTTTGGCAGGCAGGAGGCCTCTAATTTGAGAAGCAGAGCAGTATGAACTACAGGACCTCTTTATCTATCCTCTTTCTCAGGAAGGGTGTCCAGGCCACCATGACATTTGGCATATGATGGGCATGATTGCTTACTTTGCACACCATCTTAGACTGCTCCCCCTATGCAAATCTTCAGCCAGAATGTTTTGATGAGTGTCTGTATGGAAGAAGATGAGGGCCATGTGGGAGTGTTTTTGTTAGAATAGTGGTCTTTTGTGTGGTGGTTTGAAAAGATGACTGGGTCCACCTCAGCTTGAATTCTGGTGTGATACCATTAGAGACTGAGTTCTGGAACTGATCTCAGAAAACTATTGTCATGAATTGAGTTGGGATTTTCCAAGGCTAGGCATTAGAGGAGCCTTTGGAAACTGAGATCTAGGCTGAGGGTGGTTTTCTCCACAGCACTGGGAGTCTCAACCAGGATTTCACATGATTTTGCTGTTACAGCCTTTTCAGCTATAGTGAAGAGCCAAAACTCACATGAACCTCATATTTTCGACCCCAGTGGGCCTGGATTCCTGTGACCTTTCACCACTCCTTGAAAAGTCTTGCCTCTATGCGATCTCCAGAGATTTTACTGAAAGCAGATTCCTCAACACTTAATGGCTCCTGAATGAATCAAAACCCACAGTGCCAATTTCTTCATTCTTGAAATATGGCTAGGCCAATACCATGAACTTTTTGAGAATTCCATAAGCAGAAATCCCTGGAGAACCTTTAGATCTCCTATTGTTCATCATGACTGAACCAGTGAGTGCCGTTTTTGACTGAGTGGTATTCATGACCATGGTGAAGAACAGAGATGCCAGTGAGTAGGAGCCAGCAGGGAACTGGGCCTGGAGCAATGGAGTGCAGGTGTGTGATCCAACATCTGTTGTGGGCCCCTGTGGTTCTGTCATTGGCTTCCAAATGACATGTGACTGGCAAGGTGCAGCCAGCCGACCCTAAAATATAAAGGCATGTTGTTGTGGGGAGAGGATTTGATGTGATGCTCAGAATCAAGTTGCTACGCTCAAGTGGGAAAGATGTATGGGATAGCAGCCCAGTTTGTGTTTTTTCTTTCAGACCCTGACTCACCCCACGTGACAGAGCTCCCTCCAGCACTGTGTCCCTGTTGACCTCTTTGTATTTCAAAAATAAACACAAATTTTCCAGGGAAGCTGCAAGAAATGCCTTTAAAACTGGAGGGCGAGGCAAAGGCTTCACAATCCACCCAGGGAGACATTCATACCCCAGTGGCCACAGTTGCCTACAAAGAGAGGATTCAGCTCTGCTTCCTCCTGTTCATATTGGAAAATATGGACCCATGTCCTCCTGTTCACATAGACTCAGTTCAAGCTTTGATCATCTCACTGCAAATGAGGCTTAAACACAAAGCTATATTTCTTGTGCACAAATGTCAGAGGCAGATAGTCAAGAAGTCATTAGGCCAGCAAAGCTCCCATGTTTGGGGAATGTTTACCCTGTCCCCTACTTTTGGGATCTCTTCTGCCACACCCAAGTTTGTGAGCTCCTCAGAATTTTCAATTCCAGATATGTATTCACGGATTTTTGTCCTCTTCTCCTCTCATTGTGTCTTATTTGGGGTGATAGTAATGTCAAGGCATTCTTGTAGATGACAGTGGAAGATTTTTATGTGCCACATGTTCACATATATATTAGACTCATTTTCCGTTTTGCCATTTGAAATATTGAATTTCTGACACGGACCCATAGCCTACTAGACTCTGACTACTTATCCTAACATTGATTAAAATAATCCTAAAGGAATAGAAGTAGAAACGTTTGATAGGATGTATGGTATATTCTTGGTTTTGCCTTTTTCTTCATCAGAGATACATATTATAAAACCTGTCACACATTTTTCTTGTTTTACTTCTCCATGAATTTTCAAAATTAACAAATATTTAACTTCCTGACTCCCTGTCTCTGTCGCCTGGGTCACAATGTGTATTTTTATATACATATATATAATCCTTCTGCCATCACAGGTATATTCTTGAGAGTACCCTCACTTTGAAAAATACCAATTGCATGAAAGGATCACTGCCCCCCAATACACTGCGATAACTGAAAATTCAACCAGTCGTGTGCTTTATACTTCAAGAAGTTTATCCATGAAACAATGTAGAATAAAATGAATTTTTTTGTACATATGTGAAGGATATATATCCCCTTATGAATTTCAATTGGCATACGTTCTATTACATTATAATGTATTAAAATATATAGTATGGGTTTGCAAACATGAAATATATGTGTCATATACTTATACCACCTTGATTCTTTCATGTCCATCTGTGTGGTTTTATAATGAACCCTCCTTAGTCTTCCTTGCTATGGGTTAACATCCACATTGTCAGAGAGATCATTTTTTCCCCATTGTGTGTTCTTAGCACCTTAGTTGAGAATCATGTGACCACATAGATTATAAGTGTTTATTTCTGGGCTCCTTATCCTTTGCCGTTCGTTTTTATAACTGACTTAATTTCAGGAGTATATAGTTTTGATTTCTGTAAATTTGTAGTAATTTTTGAAATCTGGAAGTGTGAGGGCTTCAGTGGTGTTTGGTTTTTGTTTTTTTTTTTTATAGATTGTTTTGTCTCTTTGAGATTCCTTGATATTCCATATAAATTTTAGGATTATTTTTCTATCTTTGCTTAACATGCTCCTGAGATTTTTATAGGTCCTGTGTGCAGTTTGTTTGTTGCTTTGAGCTGACTTGGAGCAGGCAGGACCACAGGGCAGGTGCCTCTCCCCTGCAGCCACAGTCCTCTGGCCACCTGGGGGCTGGAGGCACTGCCCATCACTATGGGAGGCACTTGACCTTTTGGCACTGAGTGCACTCTGCCTGTTCTTTAATGGAGAAATAAAAAGCACTTCTGCCTTTTCTGCATCCTTCTCCCTCTTGGGGGCCCAAATCAACTGATCTACAGCTTAAATACATTTTTACTTTTCCCAAGGAACTTCATTTTGGATTATATCCATGAGTCACTCCCTCCACTTCATTGCTCTGTGGGAAGATATTTGTTTTGTTCATTTATTTTAGATTTTTTTATTATAAACATTTTAAAATACATTCAATATTTGGAAAAGACAAGTATAATTAACCCCACATACCCATCATTCATTTTCAACTTTGCTGTTTTGTTTCATCTCTCCCCTCCACCTTTTCTTTTGTCCCCCTGAAGGCAGGGAGGTGGCACATTTTTACATAACATTGTTTTGTTTTCAGGCACTCATTTTAACAACAGGCTGTAGTCTCCATGGATCATCATGTATGAGTTATAGTACTAGCAAGGAAAAGTTCTTGCACCACTTCTTGTCCTTTTAACAACCCTCAAAGGTAAATCCCCTTTTAGTAGATGAGGACCTTGAGGTTCTGCCTTAATGTGTGGCTAGAACAAAGGCTACATGATGGTGTATTAGTTGGGAAACTCTGAAGGAAAAAGCAACAACATTGTTTTCTTCTTTCTACTCTCAGATCCCCACTCATCAGTCACTTTGGACAGCAGGTGTTAAGTCTCCCTACCAACAACCATTTCTTTGATGTAGGACACCAACTGGATGGCCTCTAGTTCAACCCAATATTGCTGCTCACTGCCTGGAGATAAAACCAGATCCTGAAGTTGGGCTCTGGGTCACGCAAGACTGCCCCCAGTTCAGATGCCCAGCTGCAAGTCCCAGGTTGTGGCCTATGCCTCTGACTATAGACCAGGGCTCCTATGGTCCTCCTGCATGTGCTCCATTAATTTGCTAGAGGAGCTTCCAGGGCCCAGAGAAACACTTGACTTCCACTTGCCCATTTATTGTAAAAGATAATACCAAGAATACAGATGAACAGCCAGATGACAGAGATGTGAAGAGGCACGAGAAAGGGGTGTGGACATTCTAGGCCCTCTTTGGGATGCCACCCTCCAGCACCTCTGTGTGTTCAACTACCTGGAGGCTCTCTGTCTTTTTGAGTGTTTAGGGAGCTTCCTAGGCATGATCAATTCCATCAACCAATTACAGCGGCCCTGGGTGATCACCTCAACTTTTCTCTCCTTTCCAGAGGCTGGGGGAGGGCACCCAATGTCCATCCCTCTATCCTGCCTCAGTCTTTCTGGATATAGCCCCCATCCTGCATTTATTTAGGGGCATCCTACCACTAGTTGTCTTGTTAGTAGACAAAAGACATTTATTACTTTGGAGATTCCAATGGTTTTAGGAGCTAAGAGCCAGGACCCCCTGGGGATGCCAAATATGTATTTTTTACTTCACAGTATCACAGATGCAGTTCTGGCTATATAACAAAAAGGTCTCAAATGTAGTACCCTGAGCACGTTAAATGTTTCTCTCCTGTAAAAGTTTGCCTAGGTCCAGATCGTGCCCAGGGAGACCATGTGGCTGGGTACGGACCCAGATCTCATCTCACATCACTCAGCCATTCTCAACATCATAGACCAAGATGGCTGCTCCAGGTTTTCTTGTCAGCTGGAGGTGGATAAGGGAATATTGGATGGTGTGCCCATTCCCTTGAAGGGCAGGATCCTTAGGTTGCATGCATAGTTTCTACTCACCAACCACTGTGATGGTGCATTTTATCACATGATCACACCTGTGAGGGAGACTGGGAAATGTAGTCCAGATTTGGGGTAGGCTGTGACCTAAAAAAAATTTAAAATTCAATTATTAAAGGGAAGGGAAAGAAAATGGATACTGGGTATTAGCAAGTAGTACTTTCATGATTGGGATAAAAGGGTTCTTTTCAAGTTCAGGATGTAGTTTTGAGTTCTTTATATTGGACTCAATTGTGGCCCATTTTAATAAACTCAGTGGTTTCTGGTTAAACTGGAGATAGACATTCCTTGATTTGGGACTTGAATCATTTTTTCCTTTGTCTCCATGAATATTTGCTTTGTGCTTTTTCTGTTCAGAATATTTATAACTATACTTTCCTTTTAGAATAAAATTTATTCTAATAGTAAATTTACATTATGTAAATTAAATTCTCTCACCCTCACTGAAGAGACTCCAGTTACATCGTAACAGCCCCTCCATTGATGGTTTTAGTTTAAGCTCTGCTCTTTCCTACTTTCATGGCCATGGACACATTTCCCTTCTCAAAGCCTCCTTTTCCTTTCTGCAAATAATTCCATCTACCTCATCTATGGTTGTAGAGGTCAACAGAGGATAAATGAAGGTTCTTGGCACACAGTGAACACTCAGTAAGTTTTATCTGTGTTCAGATATGTGTATAATCTCTCCCACTAACTCTATGCTTTTTAATTCCTATCATTTCTAAAAACAATAACTATAGCATTTTTTTAGCATTTTCACAGCTATCATTTAATTTGTGCTTTACAATACCTGTGAAACAGGTAGATGTGTTAGTAAGCTTCCCATCACTGTGACAGAATGCCTGAGAAAACAACTTAGAGGGGGGACGATTTATTTGGGCTCATGGTTTCAGAGGCTTCAGTCCATGGTCAGTTGGCTCCATTACTTTGGACCTGAAGTGAGGCAGAACATCATGGAAGGAGGGTGTATTGGGGGAAAGCTGCTCACCTCATGGCAGCTGGGAAGCACAGAAAGAGAGAAGGAGGGGACTGGAGACAAAAGTCCTCCTCCAAAGACCCACTCCTTCCATTTAGGTTCCACTTTTTACAGTTTCCACCACCTCCCAGCAGTCCCTTCAGCTAGGAATCCCTTAATGGATTAGAGCATTGATGAGATCCAGGCCCTCACAATCCAATCACTTCCCCAAACTTTCACCCCTGAAGATTGCTGCATTAGGGACCGAGCCTTCAACACAGGAGCCTTTGGGGGACACTTCATATCCAAACCATAATAGTAGAGCAGATAATACTATTCTTCTCATCTTCTAGATTAGTAAGTACAGTAGGGCCTCCCTTATCCAAGGAGGACATGTTCCAAGATCCCCGGAGGATGCCTGAAACCACATATAGTGCTAGACCCTATATAACTTTTCTTCCTATCCATACATATATGATACATATGTGAGAACTTTAATATATACATTAGTTAGGTGAGACATTAACAATAATAATAATAAATAGAATAATTATAACAACACTATAAGAAAAGCTATGAAGGAAAGACTTATGGTCTCTCAGAGTATCCAATCATATCCTACTCGTGCTTCTTTTATTGACAGTGGGTAACAAATTGGAAAGTGCAGATAAGGGGGGACACTGTGCACAGCTCAGAGATGGATTCAATTACTCAAGGTTGCAGCCTCTTCCCTCTTGCTGGGTCCTCCCCATGTGCACTATACCTGCTCCACTTGCTGTTACCTTAAACCAATCACAAAGCAGCCCACTCTCAAACCTCCCCTCAATTTCCCCATGACATCCAAGCTCTTCACAAGAGTTGCCAGCATGTGCTGTCTCCATGACCTCTTTCTAATTCTCATCAGCCTGCCCCATTTTATTTGTGCCTCTGCCTAATTGCTCCTGGATAAAGCCTGACTGGCCTCAAGCTCTCTGTTCCCTCTGACTCTTGCCCTCAACAATCTTATCCATTTCTGTGTTTCCAAATGCCATCCTCTAAGTTTGTCACCTGTGTAGGCTTCTCTGGTCTTGATGGTTCCCAGGTCAGGTGTGGGAGCAGGTCAGGAGAACCCTTTCACAGAAGTCCAGACAACAAGGAGGACCTGAGCCAGGGTGGGAATGATGGAATTAGAAAAAAATAAAAAAAAAAACAATGAATACAAAAGATGTTTGGAAAGATTCCCATGATGTGGAGACTACATGGCTTTTGGATTCCGAGGAAGTCACAGATTCTAACAGTGGGTACTTGGGAGACACTCAGGGATAGGACTGCAGGGGAAGCTAATGGGGCATGTCTGATGCAGGTTGTAGACCTGAGCCTGAAGCAAGAGAGGGACATCTAAACAGAAAGCCCAGTGGCTAGGGAATGTTTGCTCAGAATCCTTTTCCTTACACTTTCTCCGCCTAGTGATGCAGGCACCCTCCTCTCCCCACCAGGGCCTGCCACTTTGACAGCAGAGTGGATAGAAGGAAAAATGTTGCTTCTCCATGATGTAGGTCATTATCACATCTACAAGGAGCTATGGTAGTGTATTTTAGAGCATCGATATAAAATCATAGCATTCCTGACAGGTTGTCTAAAGAATAGGGGACAGGTGGAAATGTGTGACCTGTCACCTTCGAACCTTGTGGCTACACTGGACAGAACTAAGGAGACCTGAAGGCAGACCTGGTCATCTTGGGAGTTTCTCAAGATCTCTATATTTTAAAAAAACCCTATACTACTGTGCTTCTTGGAGCTAGGTTTGGAGTTAAAAAGAAGTTCTGAAGAATTGAACAACTACTGAAAGCAATCTGAAATCTCCCTGAATTAGGTCCAGTGGAGATGAAGTTGTAGTTAACCCACATGGCCACATAGGGGCAGCACGCACTTCATGAAGTGGTCCCATTGGCTTTGGTCTTAGTCCCACTGCACCATCTACCCTCCCACAGACTCTCAGAGCCTCACTCAGGGATCTAACTTTCTCAGCACCTGGCCTTCAACCCTCATTCCTGTATGCTAGGATGGGAGGGCCATCTACTTCTTGATGCCCTCTGGAGTCTCCGAGCCGTGTTGTCACTTACCACCTCAACGTCCCAGCACCTTCCTTCTTACTTTTGGCTTGTCCTATCCACCTGCCTTGTCTCTCCAAGTCCTAGTCATAGTCTCCAACCTGGCCAGCTTCTCACCACTGGAAGCCATAGCTTTATCTCTAAGACTGCAAGTGATTTCACAGAGTATGACAAATCTGTGAGCAGAATGACCAAGGAGAGGAATCCAGCAGCCTCACACGATGGGTTTTGAGTGCCATTATGGGGCACATTGTTCAGGCAACTGATATCTAGTTGATGCAGAGTAGCATCCAGGGAAAAGCCACTGATATGCCTTGAAAAAATGTTGACTTTCTGGTTTTGTTAACAATCAAGTCTGCCTTTTATTCTCAGAAAATGGGGAGAATTCAAGGCAATCATGTGGCATGAGTGCTTCTTTAGCACAGTGGTCTCATCCTGGACATGTTTGCAAAAAGCCACTTTTCCTTTTGCTTTTCTAGGAGGTCTGATCTACTTAGTTCAGGGAGGAAATGTCATTGAAGTAGCCATATATGCCTGGCTGTTACAGGTGGCTGAGCAGCATGACACAACTTCTGGAGTCATGGAGAAGGGACTCTGAAGAAGAACTCTGAGAATGTGGGTGACAATGAGTGCATGCCAGTATTTTGACCTTCTACAGAGACCAGTTCACCTCCTCCCAATCTGGAGAAAGTCTGGGATCTTTCCAGAGGAATGGAAGAAGTGTTGCACGTTGCCCTTGAATCCCTGCTTCAAATCCCACTGTCCTGAGTAACCAGGTGACCATACTCTTTCTTTAGTTATCCAAGTGAACTGATGTGGGGAGGGACCCAAGGAGAAAGCTGTCTGGCTTCTCTGACACTTTCACCTCCGGCCTCTGAGCCTGCTAGTCTCAGCTCAGGCACTTGGTCTTTAGCATTTAGGTAGGAACTGAATCAGTTTTGATAGCACCCTGTGTAGTATTCACCTGATGTCCTTCCTACAAGGGGGCTGAGCCTAGTGTGGATGCAGAGACTGGGACACAGGTGCTGAGAGCGTGACAGGTAACCCTCTTCCACTACAAAGCCAGCCAAACAAGTGTGGCCTCCAAAAGGCCACCAGAGGAGTGGGAGGAGGAGGGAGAGGAGGTAGGAACCGGGGGCTCCTGAGGAGCCCATTTGGGTCAGGGGGACGGCAGAGATGGCCCCAGGTCAGCCAGGCAGCTCAGGGAATTGGCGGCAGCGTCTATTTGAGAGTTTATGGTAAGAGGCTGGAGCAGGCACAGACTGCACATCCCACCCTTTAAGGAAGTGGGGAGGAAAGCAGCAGGGGTGTGGTTAACGACTGGGAGGAGGAGGGGGAAAACACCAACCTGTCAGCCCTCTTACTCAGCCACAGCCTCCAGAGCTGCCGCACCGTTCCTGTCGCAGACCCTGACTCACCTGAACCTGTGCAGCCCCCGACTCACCTGGCAGCGCCCTAGAAGCTGTTGTCAGAGTCCGCGCCTCGCTCTCGGTGAGCTTCCTCTCGCGATTCGGGAACCCCTGGCACAAGGGTTCCTGGCTTGACTGGGTGGAAGGGGCTAGAGCGGGCGGCAGTTCCGGCATCTGGGTACCTGGTACCAGGAACTAGGGGTTTCAGGAAAACGCGCGACTGACCCAGAAAGTGGGAGTCGCGGTGTTGTGCATGCCCTGAGCTCTCTGGCCTTCAACTGGGGGCCCAGAGGTTCTATTTTTGAGTCTCAAAGGTGTTTTCCCTTTTTGTGCTCTTGATATAGACAGGGGAGGCTGGGGCCACCGGCACGAAGGAACGGAAAACTTGTGCCTCTAAAAGTCAGAGTCAGAGCCATGAGCCAGTTGGTGGCTTGGGAATCCAACTTAAGCTCCTGCCTCCGACCTCAGCCCTTGCCCCGCCCTGCTCCATTCTCTAGGCCCTTCAGCACCCCCTGGGGTCACATTCTTCACCCACCCCATCCCACTCCACTCTTCCAGGTATTTCTTGTCTTCCTCCCAGTTTTCTGAACCCAGAGCTCTGACTGGAAGCAGGCTGGACACTGCAAGGGGGTCTCAAGCCTAACTCCTAACTCCGGATGTGTGTGCTTGGATCTTTCTGAAGCTGTCTTCCAAATACCCCTCAAGGGTTAAGCTCTGGGCTGCTTGCTCCTGCTGCCAGGCTGTGTGTGGGCAAAGCTTTGAGTGGGTGAATATGGAGCATATGGGTGATGTTCTGAAACCCACCAAACGCTGCCACTTGCCCTAACTCTGGGCCATATGACACAGAATGTCCCCACTCCCAAGGGGCAAGCTCAAACTGAGATCATTTAAGGAACCAAGTTGGGACCAAGGGGTGGCCTTAGCCAGCAGGACTTGGAAAACAGAGGCAGAAGAGGTTTAGGCAGACCTGCAGCTAGGCTGGCCTAATGAGGACATGAACAGCGTAAGGGGTGCCAGGAGTTTCCTCCATGTCTTAGCTGTTCTCTGCTCACCTGAAGGGCTGTTGCTGACCTAAGCACTGCTGAGGTTAGGAGGGCAGGGGAGAGCAGGATGCAGCAATGAAAAAGTGACTCAGGACAGAAGAGAGAAATGAAGCAGTCACTCAGAAGACCCAACTTTGGCAGGACACTCTGCATTCATTCATTCTCTTACTGGCTTCTCACCTGCAACCAGGTGCTGAAGCTAGGTACAGGAAGGCAAGGTGAGTCTGACATGTCCCTTGCTTGTCAGGACAGAGTGGGGAAGAGCAGGGCATGCCATGGGAAGGGGCAGAGTTCAATCAATCCAGTGCTTGGGTGGGAGAGCAGAGCCAGTCAGAGATGGCCAGAAAGGGTTCCTGGCACAAGTGGCTCTAAATCAGGACTGAAGGATCTATAGGAATTTGCCAGGAAAGAGGAAGAGGAGGAAGAAGACAGCACAGAGGAGGGAAGTGCAAATATCAGAAGCCAAAAGCAGCAAGTTAGAAGCAGCTTGACAAATGGTGGAACTGAAAGTAGCTTGGTTAGTTGGGAGCCTTGAGAGCGTAGGGGTGAGGGGAAGCTGTGAGGTAAATTGAGACAGCTCCTCAGAGCCTCTGAAGGCATGCTCAGGCTACTAAGGCAACTCTTGCTGGAGCAAAGCTTGGTACCTGGAGCCCAGCATGAGA
This sequence comes from Callospermophilus lateralis, assembly GCF_048772815.1. NCBI lineage: Eukaryota > Metazoa > Chordata > Mammalia > Rodentia > Sciuridae > Callospermophilus > Callospermophilus lateralis. Next base: position 11,523,346 of record NW_027514398.1, read on the forward strand.
CTTCCCAGCATGCCTTCAACTCTGGGATGAAGGTGCCAGATTTAGCAAATAAAAACATGGGACACTCAGAATTTAATTTCAAATAAGCATATTTGAATATTTGTTTTCAGTATGTCAATTCAAAAATTTGGGACATACTTATACCCATACTTATGCTTATTCACCATTTTTTTGCAATTCAAATCTAACTGGGTGTCCCATGTCTGTCTGGCAATCTTTCTCTAAGTTGGAGTTCTTCTGGGAAGTCAAAACTGGGAACTGCCTTTCTGCCCTGAGACCGTTTCAGGATACATTTATCTTGTAACCAAATTCTCCCGGATTCCATTTTGGAGCTCCATCACTGAGTGACCTATGATGATAATGATGATAATGGTAGTGAAGAAATTCAGTTCCTTGGTCAGCTCATTTGTCTATAGAGCTGGAGGAGGGTGGTGCCTCAGAAAGAAACTGGGCTTCAGAGCCCTCTAGGGCTGGATTCAAATTCGTGAAAACCAGTTAACTTCTCTGAGCCTCAGCTCCTGCATATGGGGAGGATGGGTGATAGTGCACTATGGAAAAAGTGGTCCATATTAATTTTTATGACACATTCACAAAGGGTGACCAAAACAGCACCCACAAAGTGCTTGGAGCTCCCTGATTTTCATTCCCATCCATGAAGCCCTCAGATGTGTTTGGGGAATATGTGTGGGATTGTTCCTGATTGGGGGGATAGTCCCTGGGCAGGGAGGGGGCTGGTGTTATTTTCTCAGGGCTACCATACCCATATACATGGCCTGTTTCAAGAAGAGGAGATACCCAGGCTTGTCCTTGGAGGGTGGCAGGTAGGCCAAGTGGGTATGACTCAAAGCCCAGTTAGCTGAAGGGAACTGTGAATGAATTAAAGGAGAATCCACATCAGATGCCTAACAATGCCTGGTGCTGAAAAATTCTTCATAAAATGAGGCTTTGATTATTCATAGTTTTATAATGAGCTCCTTATTAGAAAAGTGGAACTCTGGGATGGAAGGAGGAAGGGTGCCTTGTAAACCAGGCTTTCACTTTAATAAGACCATTTGTAAGGACAAATTAGGGGCTTCCTGAAATTGATCCTGGAGGGTCTTAGAGTCTGTTAAGAGAAAGAGGAAATGGAAAGTGTGTCTACCTTGTGGGAACTGCTGGGTTATAAAGTGTCCCTCTTTCCAGTAGTAAATCTCCCTATCCCCCTGCCCAGTAATAAGTATTTTTGTCCCTAGTCCTTTAGAGCAGCATTTTCCAGGAGTGTTCAGAAAGAATCTATGCCATGAGATAGTTAGAGGTGCCCCATTGGCAAAACATTCAAATGAGGTGTGTCATTCATACTGGCATGGTCAAGGTTATGGTAAGTAATGCTGAGTAAAGTACGCATCACTGGTTTTATGCAAGCACTCATTGAATGCAGCCTAGAAACCTTGAAAATTTCTAAAGGATGTGGCATTAGGCATGTAGTGAGTGTGGATTGGGGCAAAGGGCAGGTGTCACACAGGACTTCTGAAGGTATTGTTCCTCCTCTACCCAGGACCTGCCTGTCTCATCCTGGAATTAGCTGTGTCCACCTTAGAAATCTTTGGGGAACAAGCTCTTGTGTGCAATGCTCCTGGCATCACCATCCTTACTTGAGAGACTCTGCCTGTGTTGTCCTAACCCTTCCCCTGCAGCTTATGCCCCTGTCCCTGATAACATTTTTTCCATATCCCTAAAGATGCTGATAAAGCTATATGGTGGTTCCCCCATGGACTCACGTGTAGGGTCTCTCAGATCTAGTTTTCCCCATGTGGGCCTGGCCTCCTGGATGAATGGTGGTTACACAGGGGAGATGGGAGCAGAGAAGCACAGGAGCAGAAGTCAGTTTTTTGAGGGTATGGTACTGAGCAGTCTGGTTTCATGACCATTCCTCGTAGAATGGACCAGTTGCAGGGCACAGGAGCGAGAGCAGGGGCACAGTCTCTACAAGCCTCATGTGTGCTTCCCTCCTAAGCAGGCCAGTGGTCAACAACCCAGGCTAGGAATCAGCATGGCTAGGTTCCAGGCCCAGCCCTGGGACTCTCTGTATTATGCTGGGCAGGTCGTTTAGCTGTAGTTTCCTCATCTATAAGATATCCCTATCTTATGGGGCTTTGGTAAAGCTGGGGTGAGATAGTATACACTGGGGGCACACACCAGAGATGACACTAGCATGACCCTAAGAAGATGGGACAGGCACTCCGCTGTTTCAGGATCACCCCAATAGTGCAAGATCAGGGGGACTATGGGAGTGGAAGAGGCAGGTCTTCAGGGGGCTGTGACATGTACCAATAAGTACAGACTATTATTTTAACATTTTGACACCCAGAGGGCCTATTCACAATTTAATTTCCTCAGCTGCACATGAAATATTGAGTCCAGTAACAGGCACATGGTGGGTGACAAGTGAATGTTAGCTATTCTGTTTTGGCTTGTAGCTGTATCTGAGCTTGTGGGAAGCACTTTATTTATTTATTTAGTTAGTTAGTTATTTAGTTCCTAAGGCTGTGGGCCACTTTCTTGGAGGCAAAGGCATCTTCCCTGGGAGCTGCCTAATGGGCACACATCAGACACTTAACAGTATTTACTCCTGCCCGTCCCCCTCCCAGTCCACTGCACCTTAGGAATAGCCAGGCCTAATTGACTCTTTAGCCAGCAAATACACTGTCCAGAGATGCCCATCAGGACCTGGAGCCCCAGTGATCATTGAAAGTATTCAGAGAGCTGACAGGAGAAAATGGTGACTGTCCTTTCTGGGCCTCTTCATACTGTGTGCAAAGCTCTGAGCTGGGTGAGGGGGTGGGTTGGGGGAGGGGACGGCTTTTGAGTCACTCTGCTGTTTCCCAAGGTATAATTATTACTCACGATGACAGTTTGATTAAGAGAGCAGACTCCAGGCTGCATATTCTGATGCACTTTTTACCTAGACACAATGGGCAGATGAAGAAATTGGCGTGGTTTTATTTTTAAGAGACTCTCCAGGTGGGCTGCAGGGATGGGCACTGCTCTAGGTTTTGGAGTCTTCTCCAGCTCTTACCTTTTCCCCATGTTAAGGACAGGATTGGAGCCAAAATCCACAGTCACTAACATCCATGGAAAGAAGAGGGTTCACTTTTTGCATCTTGGCTAGGGTCGCTAACATTTCCCTCCTCTCCAGTTGTCTCTTTCTTTAATGTTCTGAACCCCCACCCCTAGAATCTGGCAACAAGAAGATCACTCACTAACCACAGGACAGATCTCTCTCCACAATGGGCCAGCTCTTCCACCCAGGCTTAGGGCTCCCCATTTTCCATGCTCTATCTCTTGCAGAGGGTCTTCCACCTGACTCTCTGAGACTTCCCCAAGCTAGGGCAGTCCCTCTGGTACCCACAGGGTTCAGGAGGCTCCTCTCAGCCCCTCTGGGAATTGCACCCAGGGTGGTTTTGATCTTCAGGGGTTCCTGTCCCAGCTGTGTGGGAAAGGCCAGACTACAGTCCTGACCCCTTGAGGAGGTAGCACACTTGGTCCTGGTTTCTAGTTAATGTGCTTTGTTCTCCTGACACTTTCTCAGGCACCCAAAGCTCCTCTTTGTTCTGCAGGAGTGTGTAGCTCTAGAATCTTTCCATGGGGCCTCACCACCCACCACCCCAAGTGCCTGCTTCTTACAGTTTCCAAGAGAGCTGATTCTGCTGCACCTGCGCAGACATTCTTGGCAGCATCCGGTCTGTCCCCTTGCTGTGGCACAGGTGGTTGGTGCTGATGTACAGAGCTGTCAGTTGAGGCCTTTGCAAGGGACTCACCACAATTCCCGTTCCTGAGCCCCAGATTTCACTGAAGCCACAAGCGGGTCTTTCTTGGGAAGTGGAAGGAGGGTCCTGCTCACATCCTGGGCACTGGCTTCTTCTGCCAGTTTGTGACCTTGAGTGTCTCTACTCTTCTAAGCATCCCTTTCATGTTTGAAAATGAAGACTTTGTCCCACCTCTTTAATGGGGTCCTTGAGAGAAATACACTACTTGTGTGAGGATGCTCCCAAAAACTCAGGCTCAGGGAATTGAAAGAGTTTGGGGACAGAATGATGTGGGCCTGAGTCTTGACTGATTTTGCCAGGTAAAGGAACTGCTCTGAACTGTCCTTTCCTCTTGGAAACTCATTCTAGGCCTTCATTGAGTGTCCCTCCCCTGCACTCTCAGAGTTCCATCTTTTCATCCAAATTTGAAGGAGTCTGTCTGTCCTCACAGGTTTACAGTCTGGCATGGGAAGCACTGTGTGGAGGTGAAGTGAATAACTGGCAATATGTGAATTTGCAATCCATTACAGAGGCACAGGGTGCTATGAGATTAGACCACAGGAAGACTGGTTAAGAAATGTGACAGAGGCATTTGGAAAATCTCTGAAAGGACAGGAAGGATTCAGCTGTGGGAACTTGGGAGGGTGATGTAGTCAAAGAAGAGTGTAAATAAAAGCAGAGAGGTGGAAAGGCCTGGTCTCAGTGACTCATTTGGGGCAGAGCCCAGGGTGGCAAATGACAACAGAAAATAAGGGTGGAAGTGAGGTGGCCTGGATTTGGAAACGGAGGAGTGTGGGACACCATGGGATTTTATTGGGAAAGCAAAGCGGTGGAGAGCTATTGGAGCTGTTGCCTTGGGTGGAGGGGCCTCAGTCAGATTCAGGAAGTGGTGCGAAGTGGATTGGAGAGTGGATTGGAGCTTGCGCTTGCTGAATAAGGGACTTCGCAGTGGCTCAGGTCATGAGAGTGAATACATTGTGTGGTTTGGGTTGAACGTGGGGTCTGGATGGTTTCTGTGCATCAACTGGAAGCTTCTACTTTCTCAGAGCTGAAATTGGTTCTTTGACGACTTAGAAAACTATAGGCTTGTGGGAACATCAAGTAGTGTAGGCTCTATAGGTAATCTCCCAGTTCTCCTGAATTCTCTTTCTTCCATGTTCTCGATTCACACCTAAGTCCCTTTCCAGGGGCCTCACCTTGGAGATGCTGGGTGCTGATGACTCCCAGGTTCCGCCTCGCCCAGGCTCTCCACGGCCTCACTTGAGAAGCTCATCTTAAATGCTGTAGCTTGGAAATGAGACCTGTCTTTCTCTCTCCCCAAAGCATGTCCTCCTCCTGCAATCTGCCTTTCCCTCTGCAGTGCTTGTTTTCCCGCAGGCTGGGTTGGAAACTATGGCTGTCTCTCCCCTACCTCTCTGCCTTTGCTCTTCTCTGCTCATATCTTGCCCATCACTAAGTCCCACAGATTCTTTCTTCATGCCTCTCATTCCTTCCTTCCTTACTCAAGCTCAGGCCTTATTATCTCATGTTACTAAATAGTTCCTAAGGCCTTCTCTTCGGATCCCTTGAAAGTTCACCAGTGCCTCTAGTCAGATCTAGATTCCCTTAAATTTACCCTGACTTTAATATTCACTTCTAACCCAAAGTTCCTGTACTTTTCAAAGGAAGCCTTTCACCACAGCCAGCCTGCTGAGTTTACTGGTGACCATCAAACCTCTGCAGAGTCCTGGGTCCTGCCTGGAGCACCAGCCCTGTCTGGGTACCCCAGTCCCCAGTCCTGCATACTCATCCCTCAGGACTTGGTTGAAGGCCCACCCATTCAAACCTGAGCTCCACTGCAGCCTCCAGGCTTCTCTGTGTCCCCTGAACTCCCAACATGTATCAACTCAGCCTGCTGCTAAATTCCCCCAAGACAGGGAAACACTTTTCATGTTGTTCTCCTTCCTTCTGTCCTCAAATTGCCGGGCTAGGCAATTCCATTTCCCTGGGTCGAGAAGTAGGACCCCACCCCTGCTGCACACTCATGCCTGCTCACCTGCACAGACACCCGCAGCCTCTTCCTCATTCCCTGCACTGGGTGTCACAACAGCCAGTTGTGACATCCATATGGCAAGGATTGTATCCCAAGCCTCTTGAGTTCTCGCCCCAGGGACAGGATGCCCTCCAAACCCCTCTTGAAGGTGGAGACTTCCGGTAGCCCAGAGAAGAGTCATGGATCTGCCCCCAAGTCTCCCTATCTGTGAGGTCCTGCTGTCTCTTCTCTTTTGTCCTCTGGCTTTGAGCCCTTTTGGGCCCTGGTGAATGACAGGAGACAGGAATTGGGTGGGAGTAAAATTCTCCCCAACTGAGGGTGAAATTGCAGTGGGAAAACAGGAGAGAGATTCCTGGGGGTAGGGAAACAAGGTTTTAGTGACCTGGACTTTGACCTAGCAGTGTGCACAGACTTGCCATGGTCACTGGACTCTGAGCCCTCAGCTCCTCCATTCCAAAGAGGTGAAAACACTCCATGTACATTAACTTCCTTATCTATAGGGGAGGCTTCTATTGTCCTCAGTGTGACCGCTGAGCCCTCTACCTCCATCTTTACCTGACTCTCCTTCACCCATGTGCTGAACACTCAATCCCCACCCCCCACTGGGTTCTCACCCAGGACCCTTGGGGACATGAGTCAGAGATCTCTGGGTAAATGGCTGCTTCCTGGGCATCCTACCACAAGCTTCTGGATGGGTCACCTGAGAAAGCCTGAGTGAGCCTTAGGATTCTCATTTGTTTACATGAAAAGGGGGTTGAGGACTTTTTATCAAGAGGAAAGCTTTTTTCAAAGTAGATGGTAGGTGGAATCCCAGTATATAAACCAGGTGAGAATAGACCCATCCAGAGCTGAAGTGGGAGGGGAGATGCCCCAGCTCCTCTCTGTAGTGGCTCCTGGGGTCATCTTATGAGGTCTATGTTGAGGGGGGGTGTGTATACATTGTTAGGGGTTCCATTCATTATGGGGGGACTATAAATGTTGAAGTGGGGTTATATACATTGTTAGGAGTAGTATACATCATTGGAAGGTTGTATGTAATGTTTGGTGTGCTGTATGCATTGTTAAGAGATCGTATATTTCATTGGGGGTATACCATTATTGGAGGTTTGTATATATTGTTGGGAGACTGTATACATGAACCCTCTGAAAGTAAATACTTTTTACCTCGAGGCAAATGCAAAAGTTCATAGCTTTCATCTGACTCTCCAAGGAGCATGTGACCCATAAAGATTAGGAAAGCCTCTTATAAGATGTTATCAGCATTACAGGTCATTCATACCCATGGCCATAAACTTGGGCTCCTCTTTAATTCTAGCCTGAAAGCCCAGTGGACATCAGAACCACACTGTTCTGATGGCCATGATCGCCACCCCAGGATGCAGCCTGGTGCCAGACACATGGGCATCATTCAATGTATGCACATGCACCTGAGTGTTCTCCTCATAAGGAGGGCTTTTTTTAAAAAAGAAAAACATTAATTTGAAGACGTAAACTTTTTAGGATAATACTTTATATATTATTTTAGTGATGGACCTTTTAACTGACATACTATATAAAACAATACATTATCTTAAATATACTGCATTCCCCAATGCTCCCTGATATGGATGGCTTTGAACAGTTTGCCCATCTGTGATGCCAGCATCCATCTCAACACTAGGGTCTTCCTATATCAGCTCTTGGTTCTTCACATACCTCCATCCCCATAGTCTAGGGAGAATTGGCTATTTCTTATTAATCCAGAAGATGTTTATTTTTTAATAACAGCCTTTTTGAGAAATAATTCACATTCCACAAAATTTACCCTTTAAAAATGTACAATTCATTGGTTTTTCAGATTGTGCAATCATCACTATTACTAATTGCAAAATGTTTCATCACTCCTAAAGAAACTCTGTCCCATTAGCAGTCAGTCTCTCCAGCCGCTGGCAACACTAATCTACTTTCTAGTTTTATGGAAAAAGCTTTTCTGGTCATTCCATGTAAATTGCCTTTTGTGAATGGCTTCTTTTATGTAGCATGTCATAGTATTTATCAGCACCTCACTCTTTTTCATTGATGAATAATATTCCATTGTATGGATCTGCCACATTTTATTTACCTTTTCATTTACTGATGAACCTTTGTGTTGTTTCCTCTTTTTAACCATTATAAATAATACCTCTATGAACAATCATGTACAAGGTTTTTTGTTTTCATTTCTTTTAGTTATACACATAGTGGTGGAGTTGCTGGGTCACATAATAACTCTGTGCTTATCATTTTGAGTAATGACCTAACTATTTTCCACAGCATTTGCATTATCTTCTATCTCCACCAGCAGTGCATCGTGGGTCCAATTTCTCCACGTTTCTGCTGCGGCTTTTTGTTGTCTGTGATTTTTATTTTAGTCAAAAAGGGATCTTAGTGGGGATGAAGTGTATCCTACTATGATTTTCACTTGTGTTTCCCTGATCACTAATGATATTGAGTCTCTTTTTATGTGTTTGTATGTCTTTTTGGAAAGATGTCTATTACAATATTTTAGAAAGTTTTTATTTTTATCCCAATGCCCTCCAAAAAAGATGTTATTTATTTTTGATGCCCACAATCTAACCACTTATTGCATTGCTTTTACAAAATGCCTTTCTATAGGTTTGTTTATGACATATAGCATTGATTTTGATAAGTCACTGAATCTATATCATAGTAGTACCCCACCTGCTAGAAAAAAGTCAAACCATTCTATCAAATGACCTTTGTAAGCACCTCAAACTAGCAAAACTACTGAAGTGGTTCCAGGCTAATATTTGTCCCCAGTCTATTTTTGTTTAAAATAAGAAAGTTTAGAAAGCAACCCATAATATAAAGATCTGTAAGGATTTGACTATAGAATTCCTCATTTCTGACAGATAGTTAGGAAAGGAGAGGTTTACCTTATATTTTACCATATGTAACATTGAAACACAAATGGATGTTGGATAGAAGAATGTGGATGTGGATGGATGAAGGGATAGTGGGTAGATGGATGGATGGATGGTGGATGGATGGATGACACTCAGATGGATGATGGACAAGCAGACCAATGAATGAATAAACAAGAAAAGGGATGAGTGGAACAGCCATGGCAGTCTTTCCCTCTGTGGACTGGGGCTGTAGCTCAGTGGTAGAGCACTTGCCTAGCACAGGTGAGGCACTAGGTTCAATCCTAGCACCATCTAAAAATAAATAAATAAAATAAAGTTATAAAAAATGCTAAAAAAAGATTTTCTAATATCCACTTAGAAAACTGGCATTAGCCTTTAAATTACATTTCATAGAACTGTATATAAAAGAGTTTTAAAAACAGATTTGTGGTTACAGTTTAGAAGTAAGATGCATTTTCTGTTGCCTCATATATCTTGACTATGTTCCTTTAAAATGGGGGTACCTGAGGCTGCCCAGTTTCTGAATGTGGTCAAAACTCGGTGATCAAGTGATGTAGCTTCTGATTCTTTGTCACTGGAAAGGATCTTTGTGTCTGCGATTCACACAAGGATATTGGGTTTGCCTTATTCAGGTCCTGTCTACACTGAATCATCGCTCTTTCCCCAAGCACCTTTCCTTCTCTCGCCTCAGCATGGGACCGTCTGGTCATCTCAGGGACCAAACTCACCATGATTCACCACCAGTTTCCACAGAGAGATTCCCTTCCGTTCTTCCCAATTGGTCCTCCCCCAGAAGACATACGGGAGCTGGCAAAGGGAACTTGAAGTCTAGGGTGAGAGTGAGAGAAGCAAAGAGGAAGAATATCAGTTAAGAAGATAAGAAGGGAGCTGTGGCCAGACATGAAGAAGTGGCAGACATAGTCCCACTCTCCAGAGATGACTTTTAAAGGCTCAGACCCTGAGAGAGAAGAAGGGAAGACAATATTGCTCTCTGGGGAAAGCTTCACAGAAGCAACCTGAAGGGCAGGTTCCTGTGAAGTTGGTGCTGGGAGCCGTGGTGGGGGAGCAACTGCAAAGGGCAGCGTGGACAGGGCCAGGACCCCTTCCTGTTCCAGTGGGGTGCAGGGGTTGGAACTAGGGCTTCAGATCTGCATGGATCAGATGAGCATCCAGATCCTTTCCATAGGACTTTAGTCCACTTCTAGATAGAACTGAGTGTGTTCCAGTGGAGTGACAGCTAGTGCTTCCATGCTATGTCAGGAATGTCTGCCTGTCCTCCAGGTGGATGTTTCCCTGGATTTTTAACATCTGCAAGGAAAAAGCCCTTATTCTTCCCGAAAGTCATGCTTCCTTTTTCAGGGGTGTGGAGCTAGTGGCTTTGAAGCAGTGAGTCTGGAGACCACTGCATTCCAGTCAGCCCTCTGTTTAGGTGGGTTCCGCATCTGCCAGTTCATCCAACAGTGGATGTAACGGGGCCTATGATGTTCACATCTGTACAAAAGGTGTGCAGATTTGTTTTCTTGTCATTACTATTTTAACAATGCAGTGTAAGGACTATTTACCTAGCACAAACACTGTATTAGGTATTATAATATGCAGATGAGTTGAATGTACAGAAGGATGTATACAGGTATGCAAATATGGAAATACTGTGCCATTTTATATAAGACAGGGGACTTGTGCATCCATGGGGTTGTTATCTATGGTGTTGGGGGGGTCTCAGCACCAGTGTCCTGTGGACACCAATCATGACTGTATTTACTACAGATCAGGAGCTATGCTGAACACTGGGGATGCAGAGGGGAGCAGGAAATTACCCTCAAGATGAAATAGCCATGCACACAGTCATGTGAAAACCAATTGTGCTGCCAGATAGCGGTGAAAATGCCATGGAGCCACCAGGCCAGAGCTACCAGTGTCCCCAAGGCAAGGCTCAAAAGGCATCACAGATGAGGAAAGGTTGTGAAGAGTGGATAGAAGTGACCCAGACAGAAGAAGGTAGTGATGTGCTTTCTAGAATGAAAGCAAACATCCCACTGGAGATGCTGTGAACAGCCCAGGGGACTGGACCTAGCAGGATCATGGTGGGAATAATCCTGGTGGGATGCAGACAGGCCTTCTATCACAGTGGCTTGCCATTAACATTATTCTTCGGCATCAGGGAGCTGTGAGATATGTAGGATAGAATATGTAGTTGTATGAGTTTTCATGCAGAGGAGAGTCAGAGTTTTGTTTTGGAGAGGAGGACTCTGGCCCCAGATGAGTGCTTGTGTCAAGCACAGAGAAGCTCTAAGTGGAAGATCTGCAAAAAGGCATTCTGGGGTGTGGCCAAGAGCAGCAGGCAGGGCCGGGCCTGTGTACAGCCACAAGAAGTGCAAGCCCTCCAGGGGCATGATCAGGTCCACAGTGCCTGCTGCCTGCTGCCAGAGAGGCTGGTGATCAGGGCTGGTCCTTAGGAAAAGCCCACTTTCTGCTTTCTTCCCCTGTACTCCTGTTTGCAATAGGGACATAGAGAGAACAGCGGGCTTGGTCAGGTGAGCAAGATGAGACCTGCCTCCAGCAGGAGGCACGGAGGGTGAGACGTGCTTATTCCACAGGGTGGGGAACCCACAAAGAGGATACCTACATGGAAATCAAGGGGGTGGCCAGGCATGTGTTTTTGCCTGAGAATTGGAAGGACAATTGCATAGGAATGCTGGAGCAAGGAAGATGTCTAGGAAAAGGCTCTAGGGGAGGCTGAGGGCTTGGGCAAGGACAGAGGCTGGCATTCTGCCTCCTACTGCCCCCCTCCCAGAGCACTTGGCTGCTGCATCCAGTTGTGCCTGGCACATGTTTTCTTGAGATTAAAAATTATTTTTCACAAGTACACTCCTTGCTAAATGGAGTGGTGGGAAGGCAGGGGCCTTGCTTTGTGCCCTTTGCCTCCTAATCCAGAAAATGTAGAGATTCACAGCTTGCACTCAGGGAACATTCATCCAGATCTGAGGAAGTTTTAGGGAAAATACCTAAGGAAAAAGTACAAATGTGGAGATGGTTTCCAGTCCCTGTGGGAACAAAGGGGATCAGAGGGATTCAGATTCAAACAAGATGCACAAAGTCCCATCAGCTGGTGAGGAGAATGCAGGCACAAGGGAGCCCTGGCCCTGGGATGAGGCAACTCAGGTGGAGAATGTCCCAAGGGAAAGCATATGTGATGACCCAGGGGAGTAGGTGGCAGCGATGGCCACTTTACTGACCACACAGTGCCATAAGTTCCTCCAGTGTAGAATGGGGGTCATGCTTCTTCAAGATATCAGAATCACCTGGAGGATCTTTAAAACTCAAGTCCACAATTCCAGCTCCAGGGCTTCTGACAGCATGTGGAGGCTGGGGCATGAGAACTGCACTTCTGACAGGGTGGCAGGTGGCCTGGAGGTGACACGTTGAGAACCACCTGGGCACAGGCCCTGTAGGACAGCACCTCAAGTACCTTTCCACTTTCCTTCCTCAGGGGTGTACATGTGGGGCCCCTCTCCCTGGGGTGCTCTTCTCACATTCCTGTGCCTGTACATGGAAGGACTCAGATGGCCATTTCTCCCTCTCATTCAGGTTTGCTCCTAGAGTTCCAAAGATGGTTCTGACACCCATTCTGGTTGAAACACTCTGCCAACTGTCTGCCCGCGGTGCCCTGACCACCAGGGAAGCTGCCCTGGATAGCCTTTGTCCACAGTGTCATCTCAGTCAGGACCCCTCCCCTGGATTCCCACCTTCCCCCCTGAATGGGTTCCTGTCCCTGACTCTGCTGGGACTTTCCTTCTGCCTTACTGTACCCTGTATTATACGTATGACTTTCCCAGTTAGATGTGGAATCAGGGGGACAGGGTCAAAGGCCCCTGCCCCTCATGGGTCACAGTGGAGACTGTGTTCCACAAGAGTCAGCTGAACCATAGAGAGGAGCTGAAAGCAAACCAAAACCAGCCAAGAGCAATTTGCATTGGCCCTTGCTGGCCACCTTCTGGAGAGTGACCTACAGAGGCCTAGGTGATGGGGAAGAGGTGGCTATTGCAGAGCCCACCATGAGATGAGGTGGCCCAGAGCCAGAAGCGGTGGGCTCCTCAGTCTTAAAAATAATGCAATTACTAATCTTCTTAGGGAACTGCCACCCCCAGAGCTGTATTAGGAATGTTTTCCTCAGGCAAATAAATGTGCTGTCTTTGGTATCCAAGCCTGCCTCAGGAATTTCATTTTATGACTGATCCCTATTTTTTTAATTATTGGCTTTTTTTTCCCTACATTCCTGTACTTCTTACAGATCCTTTCCTTCCAGATCTCTCCATCAACACAGCCAAGCCTTCCCCTGCATTCCTTCAACTCTCACATGACTTCCAAACACAGTTGCTCTGCACCAGGCCTATCTTTATTTCTTGTTCCTTATTCCTCTCCAACAAAGCCACCATGTCACCCAGGTTCAATGGTTTCCCCTGACCTGAAGACCCCACATGAGTCCCAGAAATCTGAAAAATTACAGATGCATCTTTGGGACACCTGTCTAATAAAATGGCAGTGTCATCTTGGAGAGAATTCAATTCACATGACGTCCTTGAACTGGTTTCAGTTCAGTTTCTCCACAGAGGTGCTCTTGGAAACTGCCCTTCAACTTGTACCTAATTCATTAACCATTACCATTGTCCCCTGGTCTGGCCTTTCTCTTAAAACAAATCCCTCTGAGTACATGTCTCAGATTGAAGAAAGGACTCCTAGTCTTGGTTCTTGATCCTATCTTTCACTTTTCAGAAAAATGGCATGTGTGTCCCCTCAATTATTTGTGTGCCCGCTCTGCTATGTCCCCCCAGGCCTCCCTGCCACAGCACAAAGTTGAAGCTGATATTTTTGCTTTTTAAAATATGGATCAATAAGTCTTCCAGTTTGGGGTGGGGGACATTGGTTTGCACTTAAGCAGTTCTCCAGTCTATTAGGGAGGCAGGCCATAAGGCTGAGACAGGACTCAAGCTCAAGGTGTGACCCCTCTACTTCCCAACCATGTGACCCTAAGCACTTCTCAGCCTTTCTCAGCTCAGCTTTCCTACCTGCTAAATGCTCATGGTAATTGTGTTTTTCCTACAGCAATATTACAAAAATTAAAAGGAGATATTGGCATTCATAATGCATTATACAGAATAGGTACTCAATCCATCAGCTATTTTGTGTATTGGTGGCCACCACATCACTAGAGGACAGATGAAAGGTCAGTGGGGTGTGCCCCTTGCCTAGCTGACCACACCTGGTGCAAACCCCAGCTCCTCAGCTGGTGTCAGCCCCAGGGCCTCATAGGATCTCTGCTGGTCCTAGGGCACTCCCTGCTCACCATCTCTGTACTAATTGTTGTACCTCTTGTTTAGCCACATCACTCCAAGGTGCACAACTCAGCTCTTTCACCAGTGACCCAGGAAGTCGTAGACCAGACAGAACACTGATGATTTTGTGGGCTATGAAGGAGAAAAAGAGAGAGGAAAATGTGTGATGTGAAAGCATATAGCAGTCACCACTCTTCTGGCCTCCTCTCCTCCTGCCTTTCCTTTCTTTCACAGAGCAAGGCACTAATTACCCCCTCCTCCCATCCTGGCTCCTGGAGCCTCACCTTTTAGCTTTAATGGGGCAAATTTCTACACAAATACTTTTCTTCCTAGAGGGACTTCTGTCTCCATCTCCTCTTCATCTCTTACAAGTGTTTAAATAAAGATTCTGTGTCCTTGAGGCAGAGAAGCCCATGCTTACATCTGGGTGGACTTGAGAGGCAAGTGGAGGAGCTGCCCATCACTGGGATGGAGGCCTCTGTGGCCTGGAGAACAGCCACCATCTGGAACTGACATCCTGGACATTTTGGCAAAGTGAGCCAAAGTGGGGTGCAGATGGCTCCTGCTGTTTGTGAAGGGAAGGGCTGCTTTCCCCAAACTGCAGACCTGACATTCCGACTATGGGACTGGGTAACTTATTCATAAAGAATCGAAGCACTGACTTTATGGTGAATGACGAGATGAAGGAGAGGTAGGCTGGGAAACAAATGAGACCTCCAACAGGCCTGACACGTTCACGGGAGGGTGAGTCAAAGAAGAACTGCAGCAGGAGCTGCAGATACAACAGCTCTTCGGAACCCAGGGGCCCAGGCCCTGGAGTCCGCAGTGAGGGCTGCAGGCTGCATGGAGGAACTTAGGGATGCAGGAGATACGCCAGTCACTGGTTACAAAGTGACTGAGCCTGGCAGGATCCTCTGGTCCCCAGATGGTTTTCACCTCTCCTTCCTTTGCCGGAAGAGCTATCTCTTCTACCCAATCGTTCCTCATCCCCTCTTGCTTACTATTTCTTCATGTTCACCTTGAATTCCTCCCCAACTTTCCGCCATACCACATCTGTGAGGCTGCCTGGCCCCCCTCTTGCCTGGGTCAGATTTAGTGGCCACAGCAGGCACCCTCCTCCTTCAGTGTGTGAGTGAGCCTGCAGAAAGCTTTGCCTATCTTTAAATCCATTTTCAGCCCTGTCTAGTGATCTGGGCATTATCTGGCATGTAATCAGTTCTCCACATAGCTTTTAGAACTCCATTCAATACGTAATGAAGTGTGGTTCACTGTGATCCTGGCGTCGAGGACCTGATTCAGCTACATATCTGGTGCTCAAGGCCTTGGTGGGTGTTGGAAGCACTTCTCCACTTGTAGCTCCAGTGTTCCATTTGCAGATGGGAAAGAGCCCAAGAAAGAGGCTGTGTAGGTTCTCATGTTGAGTCTGTTCTCCTAGAATTCTTTGTTTTCTGCTCCATGCTGCCATAGTAGAAAGTAACATAGAGTCTCCTCTCGTCTCAGAGAAAGGGAGCATCACAAAGGACTGGAAATGTCCCCAATGAACAAAGCATTTGGGAGAAGAGGGTGGACTGCTCAAAGTCAGCTAGTGTGAACTCCTTCTTGGAGAGAGGTTTTATTTTCCTCCAGTGCCTGCTAGTTTTGTCCCATGTGTTCCATTATTGGATGCTTCTTACTGCTAGAAAGTTGTTCCTCTCACTGAACTGAAATCTCACATGCCCTGGTGCTAGACCTGCACTGTGCAATAGCCCAGGATGGTGGCTGCTCCTTAACACAGCCCTCAGAGATAAGAGGGCCACCTCCCACTCACTCTCTAACCTCGGCTTAACATAGAAAGTTGTTCCCATTTCTTTGCTTGCTGTAGTGGTCCAGATGCACTGCCTCTGTGGCCCTCCAGGGCTGGACAAATGATTTTGTTACCATCTTGAAAAGTCCTAGCCAGCGGTAGACATAACCACAAAAACAGAACCTCCCAGTTGGTGGTTTGCAGCCTCCTGCTGTTGTGAGCTCCTATCTTCTCCTCTATACATGAACTTTATGTTTTGCAATACTTTTTTTGCTAATTAAGTTTAATAAGTAACATGCATCTACAAATACCTTCATGTTTGAATTCCTCAGCCTGACATTTACAACCCCACAACTCCTCTGTGGTTCTCCATTCTCCCCACCTTGTTCCTCATCAGTCCTGTGTTAGTCAACTCAGGCTGCCATAGCAAAGCACCAGACCTGTGACTTCAACAGCAGACCTTTACTTTCTCCCAGTCCTGGAGGTTGGAAGTTCAAGGTCAAGTTGTCTGCAGGTCTGCTTTCTTGGAAGGCCACTTATCTTGGCTTGCAGATGGTTGTCTTCTCCTTGAATCTTTTCAGAGTCTCCCTCTGTGTGTGTGTGTGTGTCCTAATGCCCTCTTCTTCTAAAGTCACCAGTCAGATTGGACAAAGGACCACCCATATGAACTCATAGTATCCTAGTCATCTCTGTGAAGGCCCATCTTCAAATGAAGCTATATGCTGAGATCCTGGGGGTGGAACATATGAATTTTGTGGCTCATAATTCAGTCCAGAGCTCTATGTTCTACTTTCATCTAGTCATGCTGACCTCATCTCCTCTTTTCAGAGCACACCCTTTATTTCCATCTCTGTGCCTTTGTCTCTGCTACCCTCTTGTCTTCCCGGGATGCTCTTCCATTAATCTGTGATGCTAAGCATCATCCAGTCTGCTTAGATGCCTATGGAGATAGACAGACTATTTCTCCTGATGTATCCCATTCTGCTTGCTTCTAGAGACTCACATCAAAGCAAAGCTGTCTTGTTTCACAAACTGAAGGTGCTTTTCTATCCAATTTAGATAAAATGATCTCTAGATAAAATGAGATCTGAGTAGCATATAAAAAAAAAAATTCAAAGATCCCAGGAAGGTGAAATCTGATACCTGAAACCTGTCTATTGGAAGGTAATGCTCTTGGGGAGCAGATTTTTTTCTTTTGAATATTTTTCTAATTAGTTATACATGACAGTAGAATGCATTTTGACACATTGTACACAAATGGAGCACAAATTCTCAGTTCTCTGGCTGTACATGTTACAGAATTACAATAGTACTGTAATCATACATTATATAGGGTAATAATGTTGGTCTCATTCTACCATCCTTCCCATCCCCACAGCCCTACCCTTCTCCTCATTCCCCTCTGCACAATCCGAAGTTCCTTCATTCTTCCCCACCCACTCCCCTCCCCTTATGGATTAGCACCCACTTATCAGAGAAAATATTTGGCCTTTGGTTTGTTTGGATTTGCCTTATTTGGCTTAGCATGATAGTCTCCATCTCCATTCATTTACCTGCAAATACCATAATTTCATTCTTCTTTAGGGCTGGGTAATATTATGTTGTGTATATATACCACATTTTCTTTATCCATTCATCACTGAAGTTCAACTAGGTTGGTTCTATAGTTTAGCTATTGTGAATTGAGCTGCTCTAAACATTGATGTGGCTGTGTCACTGTAGTATGCTAATTTTAAGTCCTTCAGCTATAAACCAAGGAGTCGGATAGCTGCTCAAATGGTTGTTCCATTCCCAGTTTTCTGAGGAATCTCCATACTGCTTTCCAGAGTACATGTACCAATATGCAGTTCTTGGGGAGCAATTTTAAGCAAAATCTGGCCCTATTCCTATGCTGAAAATACTCAAATGGCTCTTCATTTGACCCTGATCATTCAGAAGTTCTGTGATCTCTACCTGTTTCCTCTGCAAGACAGAACACTCCTAAACAGCACTTGCCAAGACCTCTCAGTTGAAGCAAAATCAACAGAGCCTACTTTTTATATTTCAAAGTATAAATCTGTATTTTATTTTCAATTTTTATTTGTTCTAATTAGTTATAAATGACAGTAGAATGCATTTTGACACATCACACTTAAATGGAGTATAACTTCTCATTCTTCTGGTTGCACATGTTTAGAATCACACTGGTAGTGTAATCGTGTGTGTACACAGGGTAATAATGTCTGCCTACTTTTCTTACCACTTCACTTTCTAGCTCTTCCCCAGCCTGTGCACTCCAACATGCACACCTCCTAGAACTTCAGCCTTGTGCATCATCTCAATGCTGTTTCCTAGTAATAATATGCTTAGCAACCAGTAAGGAAAGTGTGATCACACCTCCCAGCATTGTACTTGGAGCACTGCAGACAATACAAACAGTTTCCTGGTTTCTCTCTGCAGCTAGAGGAAGGTAACTGTCAGAGGTGACCAGCATTATGCTCCAGAGATAGTGCTCATCATCTGGGGGCCTGAATTGATTGCTGTTTGGCTTTTACTTGGCATTGGGTAATATCTTTGTGGGGGCGGCTGGGTAGGTTGGTTCTTGAAGGGCTGGATCTCTCTGCTTGCACTTGTTCTCAGGATGCTTGCAATGTGGGCAGGGCAGCTAGCAGAACCCTCTCTGCTCCCACACAGCCCTGCCCTTCACCAAGCCTTTGTCCCACCATCCCCAGCCGCCTTGCTCCCCAATGAATCATCTACTTTCAGGGAGTCCTTCTGTGCTCTGGCACTGCCCTGGCCCCTGCCTGGTGACTCTCTTGCTCTTCCAGTGCCCTGTGTCTGCCTTTTGGATGCTTTTCTGTGATGCTGGACAGCACCAACTTCCTGGTTGAGGCATGTCCTTCCCCCTCCCTTTCCCTCAATTCATGTGCATCCCAGTGCCCAGTCTTTGGGCCAGACACCATACAAAGTGAGGTGAGGCCCCCCCACCTCCTGCTCTCATTGGCATTATGATTAAAAACTGGAGACTTCTCTGGGGATTCCTGGGTGTCCATGGTGTGACACAATATAGAAAGGCAGATGTCTGAGTCTGAGATATGTGTTTCATACTCAGATATTTTTCTTTACTGTCCCTTTGACTATGTAATTTAGGCCATGTTTCTTTAACCTAAGTCTAAATATTCTAAGGAAATAACTGTGCTGTTAATCTAGAAATTTCACAATGACCATGCTGGGCACTGGGCCAGAGTTGAGGGTAAGAATAATATGGTCTGGTCAGAGCGTTATACCCATATTCATTTCCTGGTTTTGATGTTATAGTCCAAAATGTCACCATTGGGGAAAGATGGATCATGAATACACAGGACTCTGTGTGCTATTCTGCAATTTCCTGTGTGTCTATAATTAACTCAAAATGAAAAGTAGAAAGAAATAGCTACAGGGTAAAAATCCTGAGAAGCTGCATGAATCGGACCATGGAGGTGGTTATTAATATAAACACTTCTCAGAAAAGGTGATGTTCTTGTTGAAGACCTGCAGTCAGTAGCAAATTTTTAAAAATGGAAGTAACCCTCATGACCTTCATTGGGTGACTGGTATATCCATTCAGTGAAATACTACTCAGCAATATAAAAGGATGGAATCACAGAAACACACAAACACCTAGATTAATATCAAGTGTGTTATGTGGAGTGGATAAAAGTCAATCTTGAAAGGTTATATGCTGTTTGATTCCATTTACTAGCATTCTTAAAAGGACAATATTGTGGAGACAGAGAACACAAGATAATGGCAGAGATGAGGGGCTGAATATGACTATAAGGGAGTCCTTTCATAGTGATGGAGCAGTTACGTGTCTTGATTGGGGTGGTAGTTACATGACTATGCACGTGAGATGAAATTTCACAGAACTACATGCACACACATACATGCACACAAACAACTCCCTGTGAAAAGTGGTGAAAATGGAAAAAGGTCTGTGGTCTGGTCAAAGTGTTATACCCATATTCATTTCCTGGTTTTGATGTTATAGTCCAAAATGTCACTATTAGGGGAAGATGGATCATGAGTACACAGGACTCTGCGTGCTATTTGTTCAATTTCCTGTGGATCTATAATTATTTCAAAATGAAAAATAGAAAGAAATAGCTACAGGGTAAAAATCCTGACATTTCTGTCCCCTGGGCTTTTCTTACCACCCAGATGGTTCCAAGGCCATCTGAATTGGGGTTTACCTCATCTTCTTCCCATCATGGCCAGTCATCTGCTCATGGACATGTGGAGAAGGAGGTGAAACCAGCCTCCCACCACAGAGGAGAAGGGAAAGCCCATATCCTCCCAGATCCTCAGTGCTTTGGGCCACCAACATCCAGGCACCATTTCCCAACCACCAGCCTAAAATTGGCTGTGTTTGTGAGACACCGGTGATGCTGTGCCATGTATCAGGAGCCAGGCTGTCTTTCTCTTTGCTGTCTCAGTGCCAGGCATCACTTTGCAGGTTGTATGAGCAGGCAAGGTAAAAATGGCAGCTGGTCTCATGGAGATTACATCAGGTGGTCTGGATGCAGACTTCCTGGCTCACCTCTCATATGACCTCGAAAATTTCTTATTATCTTTGAAGCTTAATGTTTTGTTTGTTTGTTTGTTTGTTGAGGGATGGGTTACTCATAGCAATTGGATTAACTAAACCAACCTCCTTGGATTCCTCTGTAGCCACATGAGAGGTTTCACCTACTACTTAGCACCGTGTCTTAAATAGGAGCTGCTCTGTGTTCTCTCTAGGTTTGCCCGTCCTCTGTGGACTCCACTCCCATATGCACTGCCCAGAACTGTCTGAATTCCAGCAGGTTATGCACAGGGCTAAGGACACAGCTCAGTATGGAAGGTTCCTTTGACTTGAACACTGCACAGTTCTGCTAAGCTCAGGCCAAATGAAGTTGTGAAGGAGAAAAGGAGGAATTCTTTTTGTCTTTCTGTTGATATTTGTGTCATATTCTTTTTAATTCTCTGTGTTTTGGTGCATATAAGTTTATGATTGTAACTTCTTGTAAATTTTTCTTTTTTAGCATCTTAATTTCTTATAACTGTGCTAAATGGTTATTTTATATGTTATCTTTCTTTCATTTAGTAATGGACTGATTTTATATTTTTCTACCTCTTTCTTTCAACTATTTTGTTTTAAGATTTTAGATTTAGTTCTTATAAGATTCATATTTAATTCACAATTAATCCAGATTTTTAAAAAAATACTAAATCTAAAGATCTTTACATTTTAATAGAAAATTTAAGCTATTTATTTTTAAAATTTATTTATTTTAAAATAGTTTTAATTTTATTTATTTATTTTAAAATTCTGATGCATTTGAATGTTTCTCCTTTATAATACACTTGTCACTAATGTGGCAGTACTAAGAGATGGTGCCTTTAAGAGGCATTGGGTTATGAGGTTTATTCCCTGGTTAAGGCCTTTTCAAAAGAGGCTTCAAGTAGCTGCTCCCATGCAGCTTGCCAACTTGCCCTCTGCCTTCTCCCACATGAAGTGTGCGCCCTTGACTTTGGACTTCCCAGCCTCCAGAACCAAGAGAACAAATCTGTTTTTTTATAATTTTCCCAGACTTAGGTGTTTTATTATAGCAGCACAGCATAGACCAAGACAACTTCTCATATATTTAGTACATTTCTACTGTATTATTTCACATTTTTCAATTATCTGTGTCTTATATTAGACCTTCCCATGCTCTTGCCTTTATTGGATCGATTGTTATTATTTCCTCCTTTATTGGTTCTACTCTCTTGGTGGTTTTATGATTTTGAACATGGACTTGAATTGAAAGTCTAAACATGGGATTGTTGCATTCTCCTCCTCCTCAAGGTGGAATGGCTTGGTGACACCTTGACTCTAGCCTTTATGCCCCTTTCTTCTAAGCTATTGTCAACTAGCGTTTGAGTGTCGCCTTCCTTTTAACATTCTCACTTCAGTTTAGCAAGTGTTCTACCTCTCAGCTGCCCTCCAGATCCTCTACTGATTTTTGGTCCTCAATGGCTCTGCTCACTGCAATTCTTGATTTTCAACTCTGGCTTGTGTCCCCTGTCCCTTCCTCAAGGTTGGCAGAGGATGCGTGTGGATCATAATTGTGAACCAGGAAGGGAGTGAACTTTTCACGTACTTTTGATTGTGGAAATGTCCTGCAGAGTGTTCCTTGTTCCTCTGCCTGAATCATTTGTCACCATTTATGGATTTGTTTCTGTTTTAATTACTTGGGTTTGAATTCCCACTGCACTAAGTAGAATAGCACAGACTTTGGTTATTATGTTTTTTCTTTCTTTTTTAACTGAGGCCTGGCCAGAGGTCAGGCTTCCCCGTGTGTGGGGAACTGGCAATCAGTGTGTCTAGAGCCCGTCTTTGAGTTAGGGCAGCTGTTTGTTCTCTGTGTTCTGTCCCTGCCTCACAGGGATCTGAAGTCTGATATCACCATTCTACATGAACATGAATCCTAGGCCCATTTCCTGGGGATGATCCTCTGATACCACTTGGGCCTCCTGAGCTTTATCACCCACCCACTGAATTTGAGTGTCATTTCAGATACCTGGAGATTTCCTTGGTGCCACTTGGTTGTGACTAAGGCTTTTTTGTTATATCTGCCCCCCACCCTGAGCATCTATGCATTTGGAGGGGAGAGGCCCAGTCTGCATAAGGTCCATCTGTCGGAGCCACTGTAACCCACACATGTCCACATGCCATGGGTGGAAGTTCATTTCATTTATTCAGGCAGCAAATGTCACTGAGGAAACTATATCCTAGGGCTACTGTGATGAGGCAAGAGACAGAATCCTCCCCACCCTCCCAGAACCCCTCAACTGGAGGGGCACACAGAGTTGACTCCAACAGCCTAAATAAATATAACTCTGCAGCTCTGGAAATGCTTCCAAGACAGTACCTGCTGTCAGGTAGGCCTGGTCTGGCCAGAGGTCAGGAAAGAGGCAGGGAGAGGTCACAGAGGCCAGCACAACTAAGGAGGGCCAAGCTACAGGGCCCTTCCTCCTCCCAGCTCTCCCACCTTTACCTGGGAGCTAACCTGCTCCCTGATCAGGTACAAGAAACCCAGAGTGATTAAGTCCCGAGGGGCAGGGTCAGTGAGGGGGCAGGCCTGGCCCAACACAAAGCCCAAATTCTGTGAAGCAATGACACAGCTCACACTGGGTTAAGAAACAGAAGCATGAGCAAACTCTGTGGGCGCTGAACCTGTCAAACCTTGACAACGGAGTGGGGTGTGGTGGTTAAGACTCCATTTCCCTTGTCCTATGGGTCTAGATTTCAGGATTTCTTCTTCCATATGATATCAGGAAGAAGGAATCATAGTTATTCTCTAAATACAATGTCTTGGTCTTTGAATTGTCAGGGAGGTGATGAAGGAAAGGTCAGGCAGGGTTTGAGATTTTAGAGGCAGGAGAGTCTTGGACTGGGAGGGGCAGATCTCACCCTCTGACTGTGATGGGACCATGAGTGGGGTTCATGGGCACCCACCTTCTCTGTAAAATTGGGAGGGTATACAAAGGCTGGAAGGACCCTCTATCTCAGCACCCTGCATTTCCAGGGCTCCCAGGGTTACCTCCTCCCTGGGCCTGGCACCTGGATTGACTGGCCTGGAGCTTGACAGCCCCCTGCTGCCTCACCCTCCCCATTGTGTCAAGAGAATGCAATCTTTGTTCTCTGAAGGCCCGTGCCAAGTGTGTTTATGGCTTCCTAACCTGGCCAGGTCTGCATGATGGGAGGGGAAGCCTGGATCTCACTTGGAACTTCCTTTTATGCATACAAATTGCTGAACAATCCCCAGCAGCCTGTCCTAATCCAGGTCTGGCCCTGAGCCTCTGATCATTTTGCTGACCCAGTTTGTCATCCTGGAGGCAGGGCCTTGAGTTGAAGTCAGAGCCTCTGGCAAGGCCAGGATCCTGCGCCACGTGTGTCTCCCTCTCCCCTCCCCTCTCCAGCCCTTCCCTGAGGCAACCTTCTCCCACTCCACTTCTGGGGTGTGACTCATAGGCAGCTCTCTATAAGCATGGCAGGTATGTGTCATTTCCTTATGCTAGAGAGATAGATGATGACAGACAGATGGCAGTGTTAACCATTCCTGCTACTTCCCTGGCCTGAGCAGGGCTGGAAAGTTGCATCCTCATAGGGATCTGTCCTGTCCTTGGCACCTGTTCCCACCTATCCCTCCTTCCCTGACACCTGGAGTCTTTGGCAAACCAAGACCCCACCCCACTCACTCCCAGCACTGTCTGTTTCCCAACCAATGCTCCCCTGCAACCCTTTGCCATTGCCCAAACACCATTGCAGCAGCCTGCCCATGCTGAAAGAGAAAAAGGACCAGTTTTCCAAGTACCCTACTGGCCATCTCTCAAAGGAACTTAGCAGACCAGAGTGAAAGTGTCAGATGTGGGCAGAGAGCCAGCCCCTCACAAGGCTTTGGAAGTGAGGTTCAGTAAGCTTTGTAGTGTCACAGATCAGGAGCATTGTCCCAATTCTTGGTGGCAAAGGACACCTGAGATCCTCAAATGGCCAGACTGGGCTGGGAATTCTTGTATTTCTCCTGCAATAGCATCAACTTCTGCCCTGCTCATGGTGGGAAGTGGGAGAAGGCTCAGTGCCTGCTGCTGGCTGAAGGCCCTGAGTCTGGGATGTAGGACGAGGGCCAGCTCCTTCTGTTAGGTTGTGGCACTTCTGTGCTTGGGCCCAGTTCTGAAGGATCCTCTTCAACCCGCTAGAAAGGCTTTGGGGCAAGAAAGGTGAAGGACCTGAAGAGGACATCTTGTGAGAACTCTTTGAGGGATTTGAGGCATCTCAGAATGAAAAAAAACTGGGAAAGCAGATGAGCGGCTTTCTCATAGCTTAGGTGGCCATGTTGGTCCCCATGGCAGACCCAGAAAGTTACAGAGAAGTACGTTGGGAATTTTTTAGCATATTTACTTTTTAGCTTTTTAAGTGGACACAATATCTTTATTTTACATTTATGTGGTGAGGAGGATCAAACTCAGTGCCTCAAGTATGCTAGGCAAGCCCCCTACCACTGAGCCACAACTCCAGTCCTCTACGTTGGGCTTTCTAAGGAAAGCTTCCTAAATCTTAGATCTTGGAGCCCATGGAAGAGGCTACAGAAATGCTGAGATACGGAGTCCCCTTTGTTACCAAAAGAATTCAAGCAGAAAGTGGCCAAGAGGGAATGCCGATCTGTGCTGGGCTCAAGTGAGGCCAGGGTGACCTCTGACAGCCCTCTCCACTCTGAGCCTCTGTGACTCTGATTGGGATCTAGCAGAGCCCTGTAGCCAATCCCTGCCTTTCCCATCACAGACTTCCTCTTCTGAGCAAGGCAGAGGCCAAGGTGTCACCAGGCCTATATCTGGGGTGGGTTATTATGTGATGACTCTTGGATGAAGCCCCAGGAATGTCTGCCCTGTGATGAGCTGGTATGGTCACTTAGCATCTCTGGGACATGGATGCGTAAATTCTAACCAGTCGTTTCACCATCCCCAGTCTTGTGGGTCACGATTACTCTCCCTTGCTCTGAAGAGGAGGAAGTAAGGATATAGCCAGGCTGCTGCAGAGCTAAGATTAGATAGCCTGGTGGTTATTGCTCCCAACATGCTCCTGCATGCAGAGCAGCCAGGTGCTTGCAAGCTGCCAAGCGTCCTAGAGCCTGGCACTCTCCATACGGCCCACATGCATCCAGCTGGCTTTCAATCCTCACAACTCCTAAACAGCTGCATTATTATTGCCTTGTTACAGGGGAGGAAGCCCAGCCTGAAACCGTTGGCAAAGGGCTTGTGACATGGCTGGCCAGGGGTGGAGCTGTGACCTGCCCCAAGGATGCTCTGTCTATGCTGCCAGCTGCCAACAGGAGCTGAAAGTGAGCATCCAAGGAGGGTCCCATGCACCTGAAGAGCACAGCCCAGGGTCTTGGGCAAGGCCCATTCAGCTCCACACTCACCAGTGAATGATAGACTCCTCTGGATGTTCCAGGTCCTATGCCAAATATGACTTAGAAGTATGTCCCATACTATTCCAATTTATGAGAAACTGGTAGCCCCAGAGTGAACGTATCTGCAAGTTGTACCATAAAGGGTGTAAGAGCTTATCCTACTGTGGGTGTGAAGAAAGATTTCAGGGAGGAGGTGGCACAGTTAGGTGGACTTGCAGAAAGGAGCACTGGACAGGCAAGAGATGGTGTGAGGGGAGCAAGCTTCTGCATTCAGGGCTAGAGGGACCAAAGAGAGTTTTGCCATGAATTCTTGAGCTAAGGGAGCACTATTGACTTCCCCACTTTCTCTGCCCTTCCATGGATGGCCCCAGCGCCAAACAGAACTTTCCAGACTAACTTCTCACCTGACTTGATGACTGGCCTAAACTTGGTCTCTCTTATTGGCTGATGCTTCTCCCCCAGTCAACTATGGATTCCTGTAGATTCCACCTTGGCAATCTCCCTTCACCTGTCCCTTATTTCTCTTCAGTGTTGTCCCCAATCTTGGTGAGACTCTATTCTTGCTAAAATCAATGCATGGGCCACCAAGATGCTGCCCCAAGGGTCTTTTCCTGCAAGTCCATTCCTTACTGTGAGTAGAGTCACCATAACCTTTGTAAACCCTGGCACTTTTGACAAAATTGTTAGCAAGTCCAGAATTTCCTGCTGCTTTGTCCCCATTCGCTCTGAGTTTTGCTAACAGCTTTTCCACCCTGCTCCTCTTCTTTACAAGACCATCTGCCCTGAAAGGCTGGGCTCAAGCAGTGCCACTCTCCATGAGGTAAGATTAACTGCTTGCACTTGCACAGCCCCCTGTGTAATCTGTATCTCTCTTGTACTTTCCACACTGTTGAGTGGCATTTTCTGGTGGAAAAGTCTGCCCACCTTGATGTTGGTTTCTGGGTCATTCTTTCCTGGTCTTTGTATTCTCTTTTGTCCACTCACTGGGTAGATACTCAAGAGTGTTTATTGAATTAATTGTAATCTAAATCTCCGCAGTTCAGCCCCAGTCCACCCGAGGGAAGGAAGGAGACAGGTCACTTAACCTTGGAAGCTTTTTGGTCATTGTTGTTGTTGTTGTTGGAAAAGGAACAATTAGCAAGAATAGGGACCTACCCAAGACCTGCTTGCTTTCCTCATGATCCAAGGTAGATGCCATATGTCTCCTTCAGAGATGGTATTGTGTGCCAGTTAAGGATAGAAGAGCCAGATCTGCCATTTCATAGCTCTGTGATGTTGAGAAAGTCCCTTTGATCTGTCCATGCCTCACTTTACCCATGTGCATCATGGCTGGAAAACAATAGTACCTATCTCTGTTTTGCTTTGAGAAATAAATATATTAATAATATTTGTCATTGGCACATTTAAAAAAGTATAAAATAAATGTTTATAACCATAAAGTTATTATTATCAATAGCCTGTGTCCACTCCTAGACACAACAGGCCCACAGCTTACAACTAGAAAGGCTTGAGATGACCCTGATGATGGGGACCACTTGGTTGGTAATCTGCCTTCCTTCCACCAACCAGAAGCTCAGGATTGGAATATGGAGGGACTTTAATGCTTACAGTCCTGGGGAAGGACACCAAATGACACGCATCATACTTTGTTCCTTTTTCTTTTTTTTCTTGGGGCCTGAACCAGAGTTACTTAACCACTGAGCCACATCCACAGCCCTTTTTATTTTTTATTTTGAAACAGGGTCTCACTAAGTTGCTTAGAACCTCACTAAGGCTTGTTGAGGCTGGCCTTGAATTTACAGTATTCCTGCCTTGGCCTCCAGAGTTCCTGGCACTCAGGCGTGCACCACCTTGCCTGGACATCATGCCTTGTTTCTGTGCATTTCCGTTGACGCCGAGACATTGGAACCTGGCTGGCCTGCATTTTGTGACTTCTCTCCTCTGCCACATACACCCTGGTCCAATCAAGCTTCTTTGTCAAATAGGACATGATCAATCTGATACTCTATTTTTCTTTGTCAAATAGGACACGACCCACCTGATACTCTACTTCCTGTGATTGGAAGGAAGTCTGAAAACCCAAGAGGTGACTCATAGCTCTCTGGCCTTCGAGTGGCACAGAGCTTGGAGTGACTCCATCCCATACCCAACCTGAGAGTTAGTTCAGCTCCCCTGGCTTCAGCCTCTTCAGCACCTCTCACACCCCCCTCCTCCATCTCTTTATCCCAGGGGTGGTGGCTCCTTCTGTGGGGCAGGGCTATGGATAGCTTTTCCATTTCCTTTTATGCTAACCTAGTTTGTCTCCTGTGTGGACAGCACAGTCTCCCCAGCAATGTCCAGCTTCCAGATTTGAGTGCTGGTGGTTCTTGTGGTGGTAGGCCAGCCTTCACCCAATCAAATCTGGGAAGTCTTTTCTCCAGCCAGATCCTGCTCTGCCCCAAATCCTACAGGGTCAGAGGCCAGGATCAGAGCAGGCATCTGGGCCTGGCAATAGCTTCTAGTGTACTGAGTTCTCCCCTACCAGCTAACCTTCCACTCCCAGGCAGATATTTCCTGAGAAGGGGTCCTGTGCAGGTCAGTCTTTGCGACATGCAAATTTCCTGGGACTGAACTATGTCCCCTGAGAATACAGGAAGTCTCATGTGAAACAGAGAGCACAGAGTAGAGGTTGGGAGAGGACCGGGCCTGAGGTTTCTGCTCCCAGTATGTCATGGATGTTCACGTTTGTGTGTGACAAGAGCAGGCACTAATGGGAAGGGATAGGGGTGGGATATGTACAAAGGGAAGCAGTCAGGCAGCCCGAGAAACAGATCAGAGAGGAGAGAACAGGAGAGAGGCCATCCTCTGCTTGCCTGGCATTTGCAAGCTCAATTTGAGAAGGTAGAGAGTGCTGAGAACAGAAAGTTCTGGAAAGGTCTGAACTACTTTCATTTTTAGATGCTCTCTGGATTATAAAAGAAGAAAAAGAAATGCCAAAAGTAGGGCAGCAGACTGTATGATGTATTTTAAATGTTGACTTTTACCAATTAATAATTTTATGCACACATGCACACACACAGGCACACAGGCACTCACGTACACAAATTGAGTTGAATAGATTCATGTAGAAAAAATGTTCATGCTCATCTATTCCATGAGCCAGAACCAGGTGGCTTTCTGGTTTGGGGAGTTGCCCAGCAGCCTCAGCCTGAGAGATTCTTTAACAGACTTAGGAAGGCAGGTTGTATCGACCATTAAAGGAAAAGTCCCAGGTGCTATGTCAGGATAGCTCCTGGACCCTCATGACCTGCTGGGGCCCAGGAGGGGCTGAACAATCTAGGTGTGGAAGTGTCTGGGCCTTCCCAGATAGGTCCAGCCAGTCAAGTATCCATTTCACCAGGGAGACAGGCTGTGGGCCCCCAAGAAGACACTCTCTCCCTCTAGGCACCCTAAGTCAGGCCTCTGCAAGTACAGAATGTGTTGCAGGGGAAACTCCTGTCAGGGTCTCGGATTCCTCATCGGGAGCCAGGAGACAAAGCAGCCCCTACAGAATAGAATGCTGAGGACTCAGGCCAGGCTGGGCCTGCTCTGGGCCCGGGTTGGCAAGCCTAGGCTGCCCTTGTTTTTACCTGCCACATAGCCTTGGGTCATTCTTTCCCTCAGCTGCAGGGTGACTGTATGACAGTTAGGGACTCATTAGAGCTGATGCTCATGTGGTGTGAGGAAGGGAAAGAGCTATGTCCCCAAACACACTGCTTTTTCTACTTTCCTTCCACTGATGAGGATGCCCTCCATGTCCTAACTTCCTCTTCTTGACCAGACCGCATCCTTGACCTGCTTAACCCTGTTCACCCTGCTATCATTGCTGCTTAACTAAGGTCCTCTTAGTAACTGTCCATCCTGGTTCCCCCTCCTTGCCCTTGGCTATAAGTCCCCAGCTGCTCCTCTGTGGTTGGAGTTCAATACCCCCGCCCAGCAAGTCTTGGCTTCTTAGTAATACTCTTGAAAAAGCCTCTCCTATTGAACTCCATCTGTTGTGATTTCTTGTGCACTCAACACACATAAACTATTAACTCAGGTGCTCCACAAACCATCTTCTCTCCTGCTCTCGGAAAAGTTGCTTGGGAAGGAGATTGAGGTCTGTGGAGACATCACCTGTCCTGCGTGGCCAAGGTGTCCCTGTGAGGTACCAGCTGGCCAGGCTCCCTGTGTTCTAGGAGTGACTTTGCTCCCTGGAGCTCTGGAAAGATAAACCAGGACTGCCTTGAGGAGAGAAAGTGGGAAAGGGCAGGTGGGAGTAGAAAGAACTCTCAGGAGCATCTCGCCTCTCCTGGCCCTTCTGTGCTCCTATCCCTTGGAAAGGGGTGTTCTGAGCTTGGTTCCTACAGAAGCATTCTCTGTCATTAGAGCCGTTTCTCAGCTTATCTATTTTGGAGTTGCAGCTGGTTGCTTCCCAGAATAAACAGAACTGTGATATGGGGATAAAAGAAGAAAGGAACCTCATCTCCTCTTTGTGTTTTTGCTCGTCTCAAAAGCTTCCCAACCTCCTCTTCCCTCTTCTTAATGGTCTTGCCCTAATACCCCTTCCTCCACACTCCCTGCCCTATAGCTCTTCTTCTACCCTCTTATAACCATAGAGGTTCTTAATAGGCATGTAGGGAACCCTGCTATGGCCAGGCTGTGTCCTGGGCTCAGAGGCTCCAGGCATGTCTACCTGCAAAGACCCCGTGTCAAGTGACACAAGGATTCATATACAGATTGAGTGGTCCCTTCTCTGAAATGCTTGGATGCCAAAAGTATTTCAGATTTTGGAATGTTTATATATAAATAAAAAGAGATCTTGAAAATGAGACCCAAGTCCACAGGTGAAATTTATTATGTTCCAGGTATACCTTATACTCATAGTCCGAGGGTAATCTTAGACAATGTTTGAGTGCATCTGCATTTTGACTGTGACCTGTCACATGGGATTGGACATAGAATTTTTCACTTGTGGTATCATGTCCATCCTCAAAAGGTTTTGGATTTTAGAGTATTTCAGATTTTGGGTTTTCAGACTGAGATGCTCATCTTGTACTAAGGACTTAAATGGAAGAATGTAAAAGCTGACACAGCCACTTCCTGCTGCATTGAGGCAACTGAGGTCCCCTCCTGGGACTGCTGTGCTCAGGTTCTCAGTGCTCCTGAGAGGTCAGATAGGGCCATAACACCTCACCACACAGGCTTTCCTTGGGCCTCCCTCTGTCTTTATCAGCACAGCTGTGTTGTAAAAGTCCTTAAAAAGGGAGCTGCAGGGGACAGAAAGATAAACCAGACTATTGTTTGTCTCAGACAAAGCTGTTTTGCTTACCCAGTGTATTTATGGAGTGAATTGGCTCCCAGGGAAATTAGGGATGCTTTCTTGAACCTGGAGTGAGAGGTTCTGGTCATGAACAAGCAAAGGAATAGACTTGTGTGTAGACACATCTGAAGCCAAGTCATTTGTCATCTTCTAGCACCTTCTACAGCAACTGGTCTGGCACCCTTTGGGGACATGTGAGCCTCTCACCTCTGCGTTGGTCTCAGGGTCCTTTGCCCCTGTGCTCAATGTATTTTTTCTTTGGTGAGTTGTGCCCAACTCCACTCACTCCCTGTCCCTTCTCTGCTATCCTGCCCTGTGGCTTTCCCCACAGGCAGCTTGAGAGCACAGGAGTTGGTAGTCCTGGACTCTGGACATGGGGTCTCAGATGCTTGTCCCTCCCTCGGAGTGATCAGCCTCTTCTTGCTCTGTGGTCTCACTTTTTGTCCTGAGCATCAGGTGGCCTGGCTTCTCTGATACCAAATGCAACTCTGAGTAAAGGAGGCAGCTTGGATTTGTGCAGTGGATTTTCTCTCGTGGTTTTGTTTAATTTTTAAAGATGAAAACTGTGGGTGGATTTCTAAATGAGCCTTTAGAAACCTCAGTGGATAGCTCATAGCAGAGCTGTCTGTCTAGAGGTGGCCATGGCTTCCTGAGTTGCAAAGGGCCACACACTCTGGGCATTTCCACCACCTAGGAGGGTCATAGGTGTAAATTTCAATGTTAGTGGAAACGAGACTGACTCTTGCATGTAGAGTGGGAGGAGAATGTCAAGACAAGAACGTGGCTCCTGCCAATCTGGAAGGCAGCATGGAGATTCCTCAAAAAACTAGGAATGGAACCACCATTTGACCCAGTTATCCCAATCCCCAGCATGTATCCAAAGGAATTAAAATCAGCATACTACAGTGACACAGCTACATCAAAGTTTATAAGAGCACAATTCACAATAGGTAAGCTATGAAGCCAAGCAAGGTTCCCTTCAACAGACGAATGGATAAAGAAAATGTGGCATATATAAACTATGGAGCATTACTCTGCCATAAAGAAAAATGACTATGACATTTGCTATTAAATGGATGGATCTGGAGACTATCATGCTAAGTGAAATAAGCCAATCCCCCAAAACCAAAGGTTGAATGTTTTCTCTGATATTTGGAAGCTAATCCATAATAAAATGGGGAGGAGAAAAATGGAACATCTGTGGATTAGATGAAGGGAAATGAAGGGAAGGGTGGGAGGAGGGAATCAGAAAAGGAAAGACAGTGGAATGAATCTGACATAACTTTCCTGTGTACATACATAAATACACCACAGTGGATTTCATCATTTTGTATATCCACAAGACTATAGAGTCCTGATTAGAATAAGATATTTTCCATACTTATAGAATTATATCAATGTGTACTCTACTGTGATTCATAACTAAAAGAAAGAAAGAAAGAAAGAAAGGAAAAAAGAAAGAAAGAAAGAAAGAAAGAAAGAAAGAAAGAAAGAAAGAAAGAAAGAAAGAAAGAAAGGTTCTAAATTCAAGTGAATTTGGGAGCATATCTCAGTTCCACCATTTCTGAGCCCTATGGCCTGAGACCTTACACTAGTTATTTAGTTTCTCTGGAAGTCCATTTCTACATATGTAATATGAGGATATTAACAGTTTTAAAGAACAGCACATTATTTAACTCGATGAATCACATTTCTGAGCACCTTTTCTGCACCATGTGGGTTACAGCTTGGGAAGGACTGTCACAGTTCTGTCCTGAGGAGGCTTGTAAGTTCTGATGTTACGTGGATTACACAAGAAAGCATATAGGCATTGATTAGTACCATGCCTAACACATAAAAGGTGCTTGATAATTGGGTGTCTTTTCAGGAACGGTGTCTTTAATTCTCCTTGAGATTAGAAGCAGGAGAGATGGGCCTTGGGATCAAATCTTCTAGAGCTATAGAATAGTGAAAATCATGCCACCTCACTTCTGAGCACCTCAGGGAACAGGGAGGGTGAGATGGGACAGAAAAAACCTCCAGAGAGCTCAAGGCTACAGCTTTTAAAGATCTGAAGAAATGTCACATTGAAAAGGGATCAGAGAGGACAGATGTCCACCCACCAGCTAAGAGAAGTCACGTTTGTGCTGGAGGGAGAAAGGCTGGGACAGAAGGCAGTGAAGGCCCAGGTTGATGGGCAGCAGGGGCTAGGGAGGGCTTCATTGTTAGCCTGCAGGCTGCTGGGGGGGGGCGTTCCAAATGTTTTTCATGCATGCATAAACTCTGAAAATTTTGCAGAGCACACAAGAGGTAAACTGGAAGGTATTTGGAAACCCAAAGTAGACTATGTAAAAGCCTAGAGTATCTAGGATTACTTTCAATCAAATGCTACAAGACTAGCATGTGCAGACACAATGTCATTAAGGAGGAAGTCTGTCCTCACAGATCCCTAGTAATAGGAGCCACACAGGTCATGCAGGGACCCTGTGCAAGTCAGGATGATGAAGGAGCATTTATTGTGGTTTCCATGGGAAGGAACAGGTACAGCAGGATGAGTAGGTTTAGGATTGGCTGGAGTGGGTGATTTCAGCAGGCTCTGGGGAACAGGGGTTTCCCCAGTTTTCTGATACTTAGCTGGGGTGCTTAGGGTAGGTGGATATTGAGCCAGAGGTGACCTGAGAGTCCAGACTTACTTCCTCTTCAAAGAGACCTGAGCCCAGGAGAGATTTGAACTACTCTGTTCAAAGTCTCATGGTTAATTAAACCAGGTACCTGGAACTCAAGGCTTTCCCACATTCCATGAGGTTGGAAGGCACTGGAGGGAGCAGGCATGGGGTCCTCAGTTGTGGGAGTGCATGGACACTGTGATATAGAGGCTCATAAATGCCTCCCACCAGCAGTATTGCAGTTCCCTGAGGCACTAGGAAGATGGGGGCAATAGGAAGGTAGGGGCTGTAGGGCAGACCCTGCCAGACTAGTGAGGCTGCCCTAACTCTAAACCTGGCATGGACACACAGGGAATTCTTAGAACCCAAGGTCTTAGAGCCTGGATGCAGCCTGGGATGAGACCTCAATCCAGTCACAGCTGTGCCCTGAGTCAACTGCTTCTGCTGAAATGAAGATCCTTTTCCCCCACCCATTCATTCTGACTGGTAGGTCTAGGGTAGTTATGTGTTTCTAATGATTTTAACCAAGAAGCATCTGAACTCTGGAAACCAACAGACCAGATGCTCTCTGAGACCCTTTGGTCTGGGCTAGTCTACATGGGTAAATCATCACCACTGAACCACAGAGAGGGCTGCACAGAGGAAGCTATGCTTGAAGGTCACAAGCTACTAGGCCCCATGGGCTGAGAAGCAGAAATCCTGCCCCTGGGGCATTGCTCTTCCTCTGCCCTGGAGCAGCCCCTTTCTCCCTGAGCAATGAACTGGGGATGCCCACTGTATGTAAGGTGTACCTATTCACATGGACATCTGGTGCAGCATTTGCCCACATGACCTTTTTTTTCCCAGAAGGGCAGTGGGCTGCAGTGGTGATCAGGGTAGCCTGTGCTCTGGATCCTCCTTACCCTCACCTGGCACACAGCCAGGCAATTAGACACTTGACAAATGATGGCGATGTTGACAGCCAAGAATAGAGCACAGAGTGGGAGGTTAGTCTGCTCAGCCAGTGCTGTGGGCATGAAGTGGATGTGGTTGCCACCACAGCTGGAGGATGAGCAGGGACCAGAATTCAGAGTGGACGGAGTGCCAGACAGGAGCCACACATATAGACTGCAAGGCCATGGGTAAGGATCAGGGTACTCAACCTTCAAGGCTGATTGTGCTCCCAAATCCCAAGACTCCAAGACCTAGGCCAAGAGAGGAGGAACTATAGGATAGGTTCAGGCTGGGCAAATATGGGCAGGGCCACCAGGCATAGCTGTCTTCCTAGTCCCTGCTGGGAGTGGCCTTTCAAAGCTTCTAGCTGCCATCACTGATGTCACCAGATCTCATCAAAACTGATGCCTACAGGTATCTTGAGGTTGGGACTAAAATGCATATGAATAGCAGATGGTCCTGGTACAGAAAGATCTGTGAACCCCAAACCCTTGTGCTTTCTATAGTTTTGTGTTAAGAAACAGAGACTACTGGCTGTGCAAAGCCAGAGCAGGGAGGGCCAGACTCAGACCCTGCACTCCAAGGTAGCCTGTGCTGGAAGTTGTGGAAAATTCCTTCAACGCATTGTCGTGAAGACCTCTCTGGCACTGAAAATGGCCCAGCAGTGGAATAGATGGCTGTTCTCAACAAGATGGATCCCTCTGTCCAAAGCATTTATGCAGATTCTTGAACGAACAAGAGGATCTGTGATTATTACCAGTAGCTGGCTTTGGAGACGTGTAGTTTACAATTAAGTGCTTTATATACATGAGTATTGCTAATCGTCACAACAGTTCTAGGACAGACAGTTTCACATGCCCAACCTCAGTGGACAAGCACACTGAGATTTGGGGAGGCACCAGGATTTGTC
The DNA here is from genome assembly GCF_048772815.1 of Callospermophilus lateralis. Taxonomy (NCBI): domain Eukaryota; kingdom Metazoa; phylum Chordata; class Mammalia; order Rodentia; family Sciuridae; genus Callospermophilus; species Callospermophilus lateralis. The sequence goes on from NW_027514398.1 coordinate 11,558,946, forward strand.
TCAGAGGAACTGACTGATGAGTTTCCTCCATACCCAGAACGGTGGAGCTTTCCCTTTCTAGAGTCCCTCCCTAAACAGACCCTGAGAGGCTTATTCTTGCTCAGTTTCTGGCTCCAGTTGAGTGTAGGTCTTAGTCCTTTCTGAGCCAGTGTCTCCTCCCTATAAAGGGCCAGCATCATCTCCAGAGAGGGGAGGGAGGAGGGAAGCTACCACAAGCAATGTGTGAGAGGGAGAGCATTTGTACTGAGGCCACCATTAGATGAAGACTCAGGGCCTGGGCAGGGAGCACATTGGCTCAGGCCAGAAGAAGCCTTTCCCTGAGGGCAGGGCAGGATAGAGAGATACTGGATGTGGTAGAGAAGCTTCTGGAAAACAGCCCTCTTCTGTTTAACTCTGTACCTAGGATCATCTGTATAGTCAGCCCTGAGGGCTCACATGGTCTCCAGCAGCCACCAGGGGCATACCTGAGAAGGTGGGCCTCCTGACAAGCTCAGAGGTCCTTGATCCTATGGCAGCAGAGGACCCCTACTCTGTTCCCTAAGGCCTCAGCTTTGTGCCTTTGGAAGTCACTTCTGCTTGCTCTGCCAACCTTGTCTGCCCCGGAAGGCGACCCACATGCAGTCCCCTGAGCCTCTGAGCTCTGTTCCCTCCCTCTGGCCTTCAGACTGTGGTGAGCTATGAAGTGGGCTTTTTTCTGACTTCCTGTGTTCTTCAGAAACTTTAATGAATGAGAGTTGAAGGAAGAAAGGCCAGGTACCGTTACACCAAACACCAGCTTTTATCTGATGTGAGCTGAATTCATGACTTTGACAGATAAAACCCATGATTCTGACTACTCTGCCCCCAGCTTGGCTACAGAGCAAATGCAACTGCTTGGGGTCTTGAAGTAGGGCCTAGGACCCTCATTATTTTCAGACTTGGGTCAAACTTATCTAAAAGAGAGCTAAAGTGATCCTTCACCACTGAAACCAAGCCAGCGTTGATGGGAAAAACTTAATTTCCTCTCTACTACAACTGCTTTAATTTCTCTATTTCCTCTTATTATAAAACTCAATGTAAATATGCATGTTATCAACTTTTTGTCACTGTGATAAGAACTTGAGAATAACAAGTGAAAGGAGGAAGAATTTATTTGGCTCACAGTTTCGGAGGTTTCAGTCTATGGTTGCTGGCTCCATTGCTCTAGGACTGAGGTGAACTAGAATATGATGGTGGAAGGCTGCAGCACAGGAAAGCTGCTCAGCTCATGGCAGCTGGGAAGCAGACAGAAATAGAAGAGAAGGGGTAAGACCAAGGGACGAGGTGTAGTCCCCAAGGACATGTCCCCAAGGACCCACTTCCTCCACCAGGTTCTACCTCCCACAGCCTCCTCCACCTCCCGGATCCATCCAGCTATCCATGGATTAATTCACTAATGAGATCATGTTCCAGTGACTTCTCAAAATATCCCACTTCTGAACATTACTGCACTGGGTTCCAAGCCCTCAACTCACAAGTCTTTGGGGGACGCTTGATATTTAAACCATAACACTATGGGAGTACATTTGTATAGTGACTGTGCATATAATATTTGGAGTTTGCATATTCCTTTAATTGAATATGAATTACTTTAATTGAACCATCTGCTTATTAATTAATTATGAATGAGGCTCTGTACCCAGGTGAGATGGTACTATGGCAAAAACATGATGTTGCTTCTATTTTTTTTTCTTTTTTTGGAATGCTAAGGTATCTGTCCACAAACTCCCATTCTCAGGGTCTTGCTACTCAAACTGTGGTCCACACTCAAGTCTAAGGGTTGGTTCTTTCCTGCCCAGTCCTCTCCCAGGTCTAAACTTTTATGCCTGGCTCTGGTTCCATGTGATCATTTTCTTCTATAACTCTTAAAACCCCAAGAGTTGTCTTTTTACTGTTCACGTTCAGGAGAATGTCAATGAGGTTTTCTCTTTTATTTAACTCTCTAATCAGGGAGGAAAACTACTAATCAGATTGAGCAGTGGTGGGGAAGTTGCTGGAGAAGAGCTTTGTGCTGGGGAGTTTCTTGGGACTACACCCAGACTCTCCACTTGGAACTTTCACAGCTGGAGTTTCAGAAGACCAAAGTTCCCCCAAATTTTGTAAGCTGTAAACAATTGAAACTGTTTTTTTTCTCTTTCTTCCCATTTCCCAATAAAGGGCTTTGATAACCAGAAGAAACTAAAATATAAACCAGCACTGTACTCTGAAATAAGAGGTCCAGAGACACATAGGCATTTACCATTGTAGATGCCATATGTGCTCTCTAGTCTAAAATAGAAACCAGCACTGTACTCTGAAATAAGAGGTCAAGAGACACATAGGCATTTACCAATTGTAACTCATTAAGATCTGTTGCAACACCAAGCTTGGCATGGACACCACCCTGAACACTGAACGTGTGGTTCGGAGGAAGGGATGCACAGTGGGGGGTCTGCCACCTGGGAACTGGGAGACCCCAGTTCCAGCTAAGAGACTGCACCACTTAATCTCTCAAACTCAGTTCTCACCAGTGAGTCAAGGACCAGAGCAGTAGCTCCTCATTCTCACTGGGCAGGCATTTATCATCACCCCCTGGAAAATGGGGAGATGGTTGTCAAAGGAGACAGAACTTCTAGGACACAAAATTTGAAAGCCCTAGAAGTCTAATGTCTTGTGATTTATCACACTGTATTATGTACTGGATATCTGCTGAGAGTGGATCTGACATGTTCTCACACACACACACACACACACACACACACACACACACACAGTAACTATATGGAGAGATGAATATATTAACAACCTTTATCACAATTATCACTTCATTATGTATATGTATATCAAAATATTACACATTGTACATACAATTGGACATACAATTTCAACTAAATTAAAAAAAATAATAAAGCTGGGCATGGTGGTGCATACCTGTAATCCCAGCTACTTGGGGGACTGAGGCAGGAGCAACTTAGCGAGATCCTGTCTCCAAATATAAAATAAAAAGGGCTGGGGAATGTAGTTCAGTGGTAGAGCACCCTTGGTTTCAATCTCCATTACCACAATTTTTTTAAAAAATTAACTAAAAACTATTAAAAATCAAAACCAGGCTTGATGGCACATGGCAATAGTCTCACCACGTGGGAGGCAGTAAGAATTGCTTGAATCTAGGGGTTTAAGGTCAGCCTGTGCAACATAGTGAGACTGTCAAAAATGTTTTTTTTTAATCACAAATAGAGAAGGCTGAGCCCATCCACACAGGTCTGCACTCTAGTATGGAGCTCAGGCCTGGGAGGTCCTAGCCTCACCTCCCCTGGTGACACACTGATCGACTGTTTAGGGGGAGGGATGCATAGTGCTTCTCCAGGTTATGTTTCTAACCTGGAAAGTTTAAAATCCAGAGCCCCCAGGGCACTTCTCTGGGTGTGCTTTGGGGTAAGCCCTCCTGGGTGGACAGGCCTGGACTCTGGCTTACTGCCAGGCTCTTCATTACTGTGGGTTGGGGTGGCAAAGTGCCCTCCTCTGGAGCCCTGTCCAACTCCATTGGAGTCCCATTTCTGCTCTCCACTTGCTGTGTGACCTTGGGAGTTTCCTGCTCAGCCTCAGTTGCCCCATGGATGAGACAGGGGATACCAGTACCTCCCTGTTGAGCTTTTATTAGGACAGAATGGACTCATGGTGTAGGTGAAGTGCTAGGCTGGGACAGGGTGAGGAAAGTGCTCTGTATAATTTCTCATAAATGAGCCCTTTGAAAGCAGGGAGGGGTGAAAAAAGGGCCCAGGTGGGGCTAAGGTATGAGGGCTGCAGAGTGACCCACAGTTGCAGTGTAGGAAGGAATCTTGAACCCTTGCAAGACACTCTGGGTTCATGACAGACTATTTAGAATCAGGGACAACTCCTGTGGTCTCAGTCTCTCCTGTCAAATTTCACTGAGATGTCTCTCTGCATTGTTTACCCCAAACCTAATTTTTTTTTGATAGGATCCAGAAATTTCCATTGTAGGTGCCATATGTGCTCTCTAGTCTAACTTTGTGGCAAAAACATTGGCCACCCTCTCCATGGGCTGCATAAAGAGCACAGGAAATCAGACCACAAGAAAAGGCTCTAGAGGCAGATGCACAGGAAATGGGGACAGCTTTATCCTTGGGGACAGACTGTACATATTTTTAAATATATTTAGCCAGTTTAACAGTAAGAGAACAAAGACCTTTTAATTGCATGTAACTTTAAATATAGATGTGTTTTTGTAGTTATAATAAGTATGTAAATTCCATTCTCTGTCACATTACATTTTTATATAAATCTTTTCATGTGCAACTATTCCCCATATTCTTTTCATAGTATATCATGATTGGTATTTCTTAGCTTTTCCTCTGAGAATTTCCCTGAGCACTTTGTCTGGGTTCTCATGATTTCACTATAATCAGTGTTACAGGTGTGAACATCTTCATGCAAATGACCCACACCCCCTGTGCGGTATGTTTCCCACAGGTGGAGGACCAGGTCAACATTTAAGTTATTTTATATTTAACTAAGTTTTTCTTCAGGAAGCCAGTGCTGAGTTCATTGGCAACTGTACCAGTTTCTTCATAAGATATAAATGTAGGTGTTTTTTAAAATATTATTTGTCTTCAGGTCTCTTGGCTTGTTTGATGAGTTTCTAGTGATTCCTTAAAGTATTTTTTTCATTTGCAGTTTTAACCACTGAGGGGTTTCCCATGTATTTTTCATCTTCCCACGTCTTTCACACACAGGTGGTGTCCTGTTCGCTTGACAGGGCATCTAAATTGGTGTTTTATCCAGCTCTTGTTAAAATGAAGGCTGACTGCTGCAGTGTACAGATGGGGGCATTGTCAAGTTGGATGTTTTTGGTGTTTGTTTACATGAAGCAAGTTTTGGGTGCAGACTGCATTTGCAATGAGTGGCAGATTGGAGGCTAGCAGGTGGAGATGCTTGTTCAAGGGATGTTTGTGTTGCTTCTACGGTGGTAATGGATGCACAGGACAACACCTGTGCTGTTAGACCTGTGTTTGTGTTTTTGGATTTTTTTAATAAAGAAAAGTACTGAATCTTCTTTTAACCACCAATTGTATGGGTTGTTTCTTTAATGTATCCTATGAGATGCCTTAAGAAAGCTCTATGCCTCTGACATTGCCACACCTATTAATAGTGTTGAAAGCTCACATTTATTCCAGGGCCACATGGCTAGATGCTGATGAGCTTACAGTGAGCAGTTTGGGTTCTATCAGAATTCTGGAAAGCAGGTTCCTTGGAGCACTTCTTGGGCACAGAGACAGAGGCGCGGGCAACCTGAAGACTTAGGTTCTGTATGAATGTGGGGTAAGACAGGAAATCTGAGTTCTGGTCCAGGCTCTGCCACTTAAGAAAGGAGGCCCTAGGCTGGCTGGGTTTATTGGGTCACTTTTTCTTATCCTCAAGCTGGGAGGGACATCTGCCTTGGGAGACATCGGCAAATTAGCAAGGGTACAAACACATTAATGGGCAACTGTCATTCAGTTGGCCTTCCATGTCTGAGGGTTCTGCATCCATGGGTCCAACCAACTGAGTATTGAAAATGTTTGAAAAAAGAAAAAACCCTCACCTGTACTGAACGTGTACAGAGTATTTTTAACTTGTAATTATTCCTCAAATAAAAGGGTAAAACGACTATTGACACAGCATTTACATTATATCAGGTATAAGTCATCCAGAGGATGTGCTTAGCTTAGATGCTAGTACTGTGCCGTTTTATATAAGGGACTTGAGAATCCTTAGATTTTGATTATCTGCAAAGTTCTGCAATCAGTAATCTGCAGATATTGAGGAATATTAGTAAATATATCTATATATCTATATATCTATCTATCTATCTATCTATATATATATATATATATATATATATATATATATATATATATATATATATCTCCTCCTCCCTTCTTTCCTCTGTGTGTTGCATTTTATTTTAAACCTTGACCTGGTTGAAGAAATCAGATTCACCTTTTTTTTTACATGGCAGCTCAACCATCATCGGAAATCTGTAATCCATCCTGCCTTTCCCAGACTCACTTCTCCCTTTGGTCTCGGCGGTCTGCATCCTGCACCAAGGTCCCTAGCTCCCAGGGATCCAATTTCCACACCTAGAACACAGACTCTTAAGCCTCTGGGCTCTTATTAGGCAGTGCTGAGCTGGGACAAAGTGTGCAAAGCCCAGGGGAATTACTGTTCTCCTTTTAGGGATTTTCTAGAAACCCCAAAACTGCATTAATGTTTTGTTTTGGGCAGCCACATCACAGTGACTAACAGTGAATTTACAGTTAGCTTTAACCCTGTTTTTTTTAAACCATACTGCTGCTCAAACCACATCTTCCTCATCAAAAACTGGGGAGAACTATATGTTGCTGTTTGCCTTTAAGAAGGCTACATTTATTCCATTTTCTAAGTTACATTTTGTTACATGGGAATGTCCTGACAGCTTGTGAGGACTTCAGGGATCCTTTATTTATTGATTTTTACTTGTAGATGGACAAACATCCTTATTTTGTTGATCCGTTTTTATGTGGTGCTGAGGATCCAACCCAGTACCTCCCACATGGCAGGCAAGCACTCTACCACTAAGCCACAATTCCAGTCCCTGGAATCCTTCTTGATCCAGGGCATGAGTCATAACCTCTCCCAATCCTTTTACTCAACTTGCTGCCTCTCATTGGATGACCACAAACTCCTTCATACCAAGTTAAAAGGTGCACACGAGGGGCGTTTAGAACAAAAGTCGGTCCTTAAGGTTAGCATGGATATTTGATCAGCAGTCTTGGAAGAAACCATTCCACCACTTATGAATTTTCCTGCTTATTATCTAGTCTTCTCCTTAACTTTTCAAGCAAATGGGGAAGAACTCAGTCAAAGATCCAGCCAAAGCATTGATTCATCATGGCACCAAATTTCCCTGCCTGATCACCAACTCTAAATCCTACTCTCAGAGGGAAATGATATTTTTTCTGGGTTTGGTGGCAAAAGCTGAAAGCATGATTCAAAATGGAGAGTATACTTTGGGGTTAGAGACGACAAAGAGTGTGGCTTTGAAAATTACAGCTTCTAGGAGATTGGACAGTAGCAAGTTCCTTGCAGAAGGGCCACCTCTTGAGTTGTGGAGCTTCTGTGTCTCCTGTACTTCACTGTCTTGCTGTGCTGGCTGATGATACCACTATAGGAACAAATGGACATCAAGGGTCAGATGCTGGCTGGAGACCAGTGACCCAGAAATCTGCACTCTTTGCCTGGGTTCTCTCACTGTCCTCGCAGTGGTGGGCTGTAACCACCTCTCATAAGTGGTTGGTGCCCATTTCTCTCCAATTCTGCTTTTAGTGAGGTTACTCTTGTAGCTTAAAATTGGCCAGAGAAACTTAGACCAGAGAAATTGTCCAATGCTACAAATTGAGGCCTCCCCTCTCTGGTTTGCCGGTGGCTAACATGCACCAACCTATACTAATGGCTTCACTATCTCCCAGCTCACCCTGGTGCTCATCTGTTGCCAGATTTATAATTTTAAGATGAAAATCTGCTTTTCAGCAGAAGGAAGCTCAAATTTCTTAACATACTGCCATCTTCTAGCCTTATTTCCCGGCAACTCCTCACCTATTCTCTTTCTCAGGCTGACATCAGGTCATTTGGTTTCCTCATCTTGCTTGGTCTCCAAGCCAGTCCTCAGCCCTGTCCTGAGGTCCTCTTGTGCCAGGCCACACTGTGGCTGGTGTGTGAGTGTGTCTTTTCCCTCTGTTCTGAATGAGAAGGGTCTGTCTGTTAGGCAGAGACCCTCTTCCCTCTTCTGCTTATCCTCATATTTCCAAGCTCTGGCATGACTCCTGAGACACAAGAGGGTAGATAGGGAGAGAAGGGAGGAGAGGGCACAGGGGAAGGAGGGGAAGAATGCAAGAGGAAGGAGAAAAGCCATTCGTGAACTGGCAGATAAAGAGCAAGGGGATTGTGAATTTTTTGAAGGGTCTGGAAAGCAGTGGAACACAGAGATCAAACAGGAGGAGAGCTGAATCTGTCCAGCTGAGGGCAAAGGCCTTGAACTGTCGAGGGAAGCAGAGGTCCCCTCAACAAGGAAGAACAGGGTAACGTATCTAATTGCACCCCTCCTGCCCTCCTGAGTTGGCTGACCCCTGGGTGGGCATGTGCTGGCAGCAGAACTACTCCTGGTGGATAATGGGCCCCGGGGTGGGAAGCCAAATACGTGGTAAAGTCTCAACAAATGCTTTTAAAATTATTCTGAATTATAGCTGGCAAAAATCACAACCTTTCTGGCTCCTTCTTTCACAAGGTAATGGGGAGGGATGCCTGGAGAGGAGGGAAGGGATTAGCCCAGTGCTGGGCTCAGGGGCTGGCTGCAGAATGCTGCCCTGCAGGAACTGGAGACTGAAAGGGCTTGGGCAGTGAGGGGGCACCACATGGAGCCAGCAGGGCCCAACCTTGCCCAGAGACACAGGAATGGCTCCCTGACACTGCAAGGCCACTCACAATGAGTTAAGTGGCTGCACCCAGCAGGCCTTTGTAATAGGAAAGACCCGTGTACCCCATCATGTTGATGGGGAAATGGCAAGAGAAGTGACTCAGATAGAGAGGAAATCAAGTATGCCTCTCGTGACACTCTGACTTCAAGGGACTGGTGCTCCATCTGTCTTCTGTGAGCTTCCTTCCACAGAACATGCTTCTGAGTGCTCAGGCCAGAGCAGTGACCTGCATGTGAGCAGAGCAGGAGGGAGGGTGACCTTCCTAGGTGGTGGGTGGAGAGAGGAAGGTGGGCTTTGAGGTGAAGGGCGCCTCTTAGCTCTGGAAGCTGAAGAGGCTGCGGTGACCACCTGGTCCCTCACTTTACAAGGCCAAGTGTTCTTTTAAGAAAGGGTCTCAGTAGTACATTTCCAGTTCTTTCTTCTGCCAATTTATAAGCATTTTTAAAACATATGAGCCAGGGACTTTACTGAAGTATCCTCTGATTCTCCAGAAAAAATTCTGAAGAATTCAGCCTTATGCCCCAAAAAAGGAAACCAAGGCCTAGAGGGGTCAGTCACCTTGTCCAGATGCACAGCTGGTAAGTGGCAGACATGTCCAGCCCAAATTACCAAAAACTATTTTTCTCCTTTCATCAATGAATGAGCATCATAAATACAGGAAAAGGTAGACAGTATAATGTTAGAATGGGATTGTCCTTCAAATTGAGCTTTATGATGAATTTTCTGCAGTGTCCTTATTTTTTCCATTTTTCCATGGATGCGTGAAAAAACATCAAGGCCACCATCAACCTACCAGCCACTGTTGGGGAGCCTTATGTTTCCAGGCGTCAGAGCCAGTAGTGGCAGAGCTGTGACATTACCCCATAACTGTGGTAGCAGGACATGACACCTGCTCCCAGCGTTTGGTAATTAGCATTAGTGAGAAGGGAGGTGTGACATCACAGAGAAGGCTGACACAGCTGATTCATTCAAACCTGGATTTAAAACCTATGTCCTCCAGGCCTCCATGACAAATCACTAGGACATTACTTACTGTGGACTTTGAAGTCAGGCAAAATTTCTGCCACTTACCACCTGAGTGATCTGGACAAGACTGTAGGCCTGTTTCTTCTCTCAGGCACGACACAAATATGACCTACCTGCAGAATTTTTCTGGAAAATCAGAGATTATTTATGTGAACTCCCTGGCACACAGTATATGTTCAATAAGGCGTAGCATTACCCTACAATGTCTTCAAGGGCATGGATTCTCTTTTTCTGTGATGTTTACCCCTGTAGCCCTAACATCTTCTTCAGGCCAGGAGCACCTGTGACATCTCCAAGGGATGTACACCCTGCCTCAGTCGCCCCTCCTTCAGGCAGGTAAACGTCTTGCCATTCAGGAAGAGCATAATTTATCTTCTTCCTGAAGCTTCTTGGACTTGAACAGCCTCTTTGAGTACCCATTGCAGGTTAGGGCCAACAAATTCTTATAGCCAGTCAAGACCTTTACTGTTTTAATCTGGGCCCATTTCCTTGTGTTTGTTATTCTTTGACTGTGACTAAGGCAGACCCGAGGGCTGAAAAGCAAGTTAGAGCCCAGCATGACTCAGGACCAGGGTTTTTGCTAATGCCACAGCATATAGGCACCTCTGACACCACTCAATGGGTTTGAGGCAGACCAGGACAAGGGAGGAGCAGGAGCCAGGGCTGGGAGAGCCAGGAAAGAGGTCTGGATAAAGGGGCAGGGCTTTTGTCTCACACATTGAGGGTCAGAAGACTGCAGTTATATAAAACCAGAGATGGGATATTGATGAGAAATTCAAATATTCAGGCAAAATTCAAAGGAACAAGCAAGTTTGCTTATCAGGAAGAGGAGCTAGAGCCTTCTAGAGGATTGTGCTTACCTTTACCTGACTCAACTTTCAATGATATATGTTAGTATCTTGAAATAAGCCATGGAGGGAATATTTACACCATGGAAATTGGCAAATGCTGGTAATCAGAACTCTTTTTTTGTTATAGAGAGCCATTGGCAGGAGGAACAATATATGGGAATTGTTTTAGTCAGCTTTTTCACTGTTTTGACTAAAAGACCTGACCAGAAAAATTGTAGAGGAGGAAAAGTTTATTTGGGGCTAATGGTGTCAGAAGTCTGAGCCCATAGACAGCCAGCTCCATTCTTAGGGGCTGGATGTGAGGCAGAACAACATGGCAGAAGACTGTGACAGAGGGAAGAGGCCCACATGGCGATCAGGAAGCAGAGAGAGACTCCACTCACCAGATACAAAATATATACCTCAAAGGCATGTCCCCAATGCCCACCTCCTCCAGCCACATCCTACCCATCTTCAGTTACCTCTTAGTTAATCCCTCTCAGGGGATTAATTTACTCATGGGTTAAGCTTCTCAAACCCCAATTATTTCTCCTCTGAACCTTCTTACATTGTCTCACACATACATTTTTTGGGGACATCTCACATCCAAACCATAACAGGAACACATGCAAGATTTTGGAAAATAGGCAACTAAGAACTGTGATGAGACTCACCATTGGATGCTGTTCATGAACATTAATTTATGTTTTCCACTTCATTATCACAACCTTTCCAAAAGGAAAACAGAGCAGGTAGCCCTGTCCCCATTTGATAGATGTGGAAAATGAGGCAGAGCGAGGTTAAGCTACTTGGGTTAGGTCCTGGAAGTAGTCAGAGAGTGAGGTGGAACCCAAACACAGGCAGAGTGAGCATGGGGAGTGTAGAGGGGTGAGTTCTCCAAGACCCCAAGGACAGGTAGCCTGGATCTTTCTTGTGTGACTCCTCTCAGGTACTCTACTTCAGAGAGTTTGGGGAGTTCATTACAGATCTGTATCTACTAGTGAGAGTTTGGGGCACCCTTGAAGAAGCAAAGTGCATAGTTTACACTAGGGCTCACTCCTGATGCTGTACTTCCTATTTCTTGGACAGAAGCATAAATACCTGTATTCACAATTACACTACCATAGTGAATAGTTTCACTGCTAAAAATTCTTCATTCTCCACCTATTCATCTCTCCCTTTCCCCCAACCCTGGAAACCATTGATCTTTTCACTGTCTTTATACTTTTACTTTTTCTGCAATGTCATACAGTTGGAATTCTACTTTGTAGCTTTTTCAGATTGACATTTTTACTTAAAAATAAATATTTAAGGTTCTTCCATGTACTTTGTGGCTCCACAACTCATTTGTTTTTAGCTCTTACATTTCATTGTATGGATGTAGCACAGTTTGTTTATTCATTCATTCACCTACTGAAGAGCATCTTGGTTACTTCCACCTTTTGGCAGTTAGGAGTAATACTATTACAATTATCCCTGTGTACATTTTTGTATGGACATGTGTTTTCAATCCCTTTGTGTAAATACCAAGTGGCGTGATTGCTACATCTTATCATAAGAGCATGTTTAGTTTTGTAGGAACCTGTGAGGCTATTTTCCAAAATGGCAGCATCATGCTGCATTCCCACCAGCAGTAAAGGGGAGTTCCTGTTGCTCCACATTTTTGTGTCCTGTTTTCTCTTGAGTTTAAAAGCACTATCTGCTTTTGTACCATCAGCTGTAGCAGCTTAGGCACAGAAGCACCTATAGGTCTAATACCGTCCCCTCAGACTTTGCCCTATTCCTGTCCTAGGCATGGAGTTCTAACTGTCCCATACCACTCTGCTTCCACACTCCACCTGCCAGTAGATACATATAACACTGAAGATGGAGTTTCCCCAGGTCCTACCAGTGAGATCTCTAAATCATATAGACATTTTACTCCTAAAATATTCTCTCTCATATTCTTACCAGGATATTTTAGGAAGTCACTGAAGTGTCTTGTGTGTGCTCACTGGAGCATCATCCTTTGGTAAGAATGCTGGCTGGGTTGAGGTGACACCTCTTAGGGATCCCAAAGCTTCAGAAACACCAATTCCCTTCATGGAGGCTATCTGGGAGAATGCAGTATAAGCAGCAGATATGGCTACAGTGCCCTTCTTTCCAGCTTTGAGAGCATGTTCTTACAAGCATGACATTTCAGCATTACAGGTGTCCAGGTTTCCCAGTGGCCATTGAGAAGCCAGGCTGTCAGCTTTTGTTTTACAGTCCTAGGAGTTCTGTCTTAGTTTGGGCCATTATACAAAGTACCATAGACTGGGTGACTGGAACAACAAGCATTTATTTCCCATAGTACTGGAGGCTGGAAGTCAAAGATCAGGTGTGAGCATGCTCAGGTTCTGGTGGGGGCCTTCTTCCTGCTGATACATGTGGCAGAAAGAGGGTGACAGAGTTCTGTTGGGTCCCTTGTAAAAAAGATCCTGACTGATCCTATCTATAAGGTCAAGCCACCAGCTCTGCATCTTTGTTAAGGAATTTCTCTGTTCTCCCTTGTATAGAACTGGCTGGAAATGCTGGGGACAATGGCTGTACAAAGCAGAGTCTTAATGTCCCAGGTCTCTCAAGGTCTGGGTGGGTGTGTTCTGTCAGGCTCCCGGGATTCCCAGCAGAATTATTTAAACTGTTCATGTGACCCCTCACCAGACAGCTCTTTTGTAGCTATCTTGCCTTCCCTTCACACATTCTGCACTTTCCGAGTAGTATTTCCTGGGGTCACCTCTCAAACGATCTCCCCTAGGTTTTTTGTGGCAGGTCAAGGGGAACTGAGATCCATCCCACTGCACAGCAGACAACTGGCACCTGGATGTGTTCAGTGATGTCTCTGGGAAGATGGAGTGGACATTTCCATGATGCTGGGTGGATGGTGTATAGATATGTATATAAAGATGTACATGTATATGTAGCTGCCCTGAGAACTCTGATCCTGGTGTGTCCCCTTGTCCATCTGCCCCTCAGCTGAGGGACAAGTCCTGCTCTTCCCCTCAGCATTACAATATTTCTTTAAACCTTCCTAGCACACATTTGCTTTTTAAAATAAATGGTTCCTCAAAGCTGCTGACTGTCTAAATCTTTTTTTTAACTAGTGCCCAGCATAGTATGTCTAATTTTCTTTTTAAATCATAGGCTGTAATTCCACTTTGTAAATATTTGACCAGACATTTGTTTTTTTAATATGGCCAACACCGACATGTTTCCCCCAATTTCTGGTTCAGAAATTTTCCCTCCATATCAGTATCTTTTGAGATCTTTTTCCATAAGGGTAGATTTCACCATGAGAGCTAAGCTAACTCCAGGTGAATGTTAGGACACTCCTAGAAATTTAAAATATACTAGTGTTCAGACCTCAGTGGCCCTTCTGTAGACAGAACCCAGAGTTAGTGTTTTTTAAAACTTCCCACGTAACCTCAATATGGAGCTTCAGTTGACACCATCAATCCAAAGCATTTCCATCACTTCTTTTGGACACACCCTTTTTAGACCTCTAAAAAGTAGGTCCTTGGAAGTCTTATTGGATCCAGAGGACAGGATCAGTTTGCTGAAATTTGGAGTGAACTACAGATTCATAGGATTCTTATTGCTTGATCTGCAACAAGCTAGGCTATCATGAGAACTGGATTAATCTTAGAGTCCAGCCCCTCCCACCCTACAGAATACACGTTCATACATACTGGAGAGAGGGTGGCAATTGTCCTTCGTGTGCTGAGATATGCTCTATTTGATAAGTCGCTGGGGGATCCAGGCTTCCTATCATGAAAGCTCTGGCTAGCAGCTGAGGCCATGGATGGTCAGGTCATCATTCAAAATTCAGGTTCACCATCTATCCCCTCTCTTTCCTTATCTGTTCCAGGTTCCTCAGAGCTGTCCATTCTCCAAATCTATGTCTTCTCTGTTTTCTCCCCCTTGTCCCTGTTTCTTTCCTGCTATTTTCTCCTGCCCCACTTTTTACTTTTCTGCTCCGCTGTGCCTTGGAACCAGGCTGTGGCTGGCTCCTCTCACAGGTGAATTTGCTCTGTGTGGTCTCCCTTTCATAGGAGCCATTGTGGGGGGAGAAACGGGAGGTAGAGGGGGCTTCCAGAGGAGAGGGCTGGCATGCTTGGAAGCTCCAAGTCCAGATTTTATAACTGAATGTTCATGTATCCTGCTTCCACCTGCTATAGCTTCACAACAACATCCAAGAACACTTGATGCCTTTAGGGGAGTTTTCAAGAAGAGGAGAATAGGTCATTTGGTTGGTGGTTGCACCCGGGGGGCTAAGGCATGAGGGCTTCTAGGCACTCATTTCAGTAATGTCTCTCTGTTGTCTCCACAGGACTGAGATGTGCTGGTCCCAGCTTCTGTCTGGGAGAATGTCTGGGGTGTCCGAGCCCCTGAGCCGAGTAAAGGTGGGCACATTATGCTGGCCTGAGGGTCCCCCAGAGCCCATGGTGGTGGTACCAGTTAACATGGAAAAGGCAGATGTGTTCATCCTCAAGGTTTGCTTCTAAAGCAAATGGAAAGAACTTCAAACTGGTCAAATGCACTGTGCAGACAGAGATCCAGGTAAGCTGGAGACCTGTGCACTCTGTTTGTCTGTTCCACCCTCTGCTTCCTGGACAGTTGAGCAACACTCCTTCAGCCCAGCAGGATCTCCTGTACTGCCTGGCAGAGGGAAGTTGGCATCAGGAGAGATGTTCTCAGCTGATGTGGCCAAACTCCTCTCCAGATGTGCAACTCCATTTCCCTAGGGGCTTGGGGGACAGATGCTACAACCTTGGTTTGAAACCCTGATTGTTTGTTTGGTCTTTGTTCAATTCATTTCAACTCGTTAAGTATTTATGACATTTAAGTCTCTGCAAAGGACTTAAAAGCCCCCTCAAATACTCTCCAATGTAATTGGAATTAGAGGCATATGCAAGTGATTACATTTTCAAAAAAAGCTATCTAAGATTTCTGCTGGACATTTAGAGGATGGAGCTGGTGGGGGATTTAGAGGATGGTAATGAGCTACAAATGCCCTGGGGTAGATGGGCGTCACCAGGCTCTTTTGCCAGAGCAACAGCTCAATGGGCTTATTCTTACTTAGGGTCCTAAAATCTGTTAACAGATCCAGGTATCCACCTCATCAAGGCGTCTAGATACCAGGAATTCAGTTCAACTTAACTAAGTCTAAATGAAATTGTCATTAAAAGCAGAGTTCCAATATACTGGCTGATTTCACCACCTACATGTATTGAACAATAGCTACATGGGAACAGTTAGGTGTGTCTTTCTATACTCATGATCTCATTAAATCCTCTAATGGCCCCAAGAGATGGATTCAGTGAGAATGCATCTTTCCTCTGCCCAGAACATTCCTTATTGTTAATGGAAGGGAAAGTCAAATGGGTTCTCAGAAGGCTGCTTGGAGGATTTGTGATTTGAACAAGGAAGCAGGGAACTTGGAGGAAAGGCACCAACTCTGGGACAGCTGCCTGAGTTCTTCTCCATGGCATTGCCAACCCTTCCTGTTTCCTGAAAACCTGTGCCTCTCAACTCTGTGAGTGGCTCTTGGCAGCTTGGCCACATCACCATCCCACCTGCTGTCTGTTACGGCATGCACCTGCCTCCGCACACCAGAGCAGAGTGTAATTGATTAGCTCACTATGTTGGCCAGTTACCATTGTTGATTCTGGCTCCATTGACTCCTTCTGTTTCCTGTAACTGATTCGATTAGGGCCTTGATTACTTGTCATATGGTTTCTGATATGGGATCATAAATGTGCCTGAATATAAGCCCTGGCCCCCTTCTTCCAGGGGACATTTTCCTATCTTCTTAACTGTTCATTTCATGAGTCTTCCTTCAGGTATGTCATTTTCATACATAGATGATGCCATCCACTGTGAGCCTCACTATCGTAATTTTCAGAAGTTAACCTGATCTTCAAGTTTGAGGAGCACTCATTGACCTTTTGTGCTGAGAAGCAGAGAACATCTGGTTGGTTCAGCTTGGGAAAGGTTTTATTGAGTTAACAGTGAGAAGGGCCCTAAAAGATGGGTGGGATTTAAAGCAGAGACTCTGGGGTAAGAAGGGAGCAACACAGATAGAGGCTGGGAGGCTGCTGGATGGTGGGTAGTCTGGCTTGATGGAAGCATTGGATTTATTTAGAAAAGCATCTCAAGTCAAGGCCAAGGTAGAAATTGAGGGCAGATAAAGAGGCCTAGAACATCAGGTTAGAAATTTGTAGTTGGGCAGGCACTGGGGAACAGCACCTAGTTTTTAGGAAGGGGGAGAGAGATTTTCTTAGAGTTGTGTGATGGCCTGGTGGGTGTCTAAGGGGAGGAAGAGCAGGAGGCCTATAGAAAGGTCAGTAAGGCCCAAGCTCAAGAATGGCTACTAGTTCTGGGGGCATCATCTGGAGGAGTGTGGGGACAAAGGTGAGGCAGCAGCAACAACAGAAGGATGGAATTGCCTTCTAGGAGTTTCTATCCACGTTTTGACTTTTTCTGCTTCCAGTGTCTCCTGCTGGCTAAAGGTCACCTTCTAATGTCACTGATTATTACAAACAGCTGTGGCCATAAAGCCACTTGGACTTCCAGCCATGAGCTGTCCTACCCTTAGTGGTGTGTGGCCTTGGGTCTAAATGCTTAATCTATCTGCACATCAGTCTGCCCCCTGGGGACCATGTCCATCTGCAGCCTTGCTGTAGGATTGGAGATGGCAGATGAAATGTACCTAGTGCACAACAGGGTCTCAAATAATTGGAAATATTGGTTGCATGGATGAGTATTAGGTGATTACCCTGCTCAAAAATCTCCGAGGATCACTAATTGCCCAGAGAATGAAGTTCAAGTTGTCTTCTTTGGGTATTTATCCATTCATCTTTCTTATTTTCAAACTGAGAATACAATCACATTAGTATTTTAAAATAGCACATGGTGTTCTGAAAGATGTTAATGAGGTTGCCCTGGAGAAAGGGTCTTATCTCAAGGAAGCTTAGAAGATAATTGGTTAAACAATTCTGAACAGATTCTTTTATAGCAAGCTTTCTCAGAACCTTTAATAAGCTAATATGCCCAGTGAGTCTTTGAGACAGGGGCACAGAAGTATTGTTTTCTACCTAGCTGTTTCTTATTGGCCTAAAGAAATGATCTAAATGCTCTTTTAAAAGTTGGTCCACTAGTCTTCTGAAAAATCATTTAGGGAACTTTTATCCCCAAACCCTGGCAGCAGAACACAAAGGGTTAGAGAAAGAAGCTGGCAAATGGGAAGTGGGTTAGGAAGTGGTGGCTGTTGTGTGGGAGGGAACTGATGAGGACCTGAACTAAGGGAGCGTCACTGGGAACAGATAAGTCAACCCATCTGAGTGTGTCTCTGGAGGCAGAGTCAACAGAATTTGATGATTAATTGGATGTAGGGAGGGAAAGAAAGGAAGGAGACAAGGATGACTCAAGCTCTTGCCTGGGCAGCTGAATGGGAGCTGGCACCATTCATTGAGATAGGAGCAGAGAAAGGAAGGGCCTTGAGATTCTAGCTCTACTTGTGGTGTGTTTGAAGTGTGTTAGAAGCACCTCCACAGCGAAATGTGGGCCTGGAGCTTAGGAGGAAGAAAGGACTTGGAGGTAAAGATTTGGCATTGTCATGTGATGGATGCCAAGCAAGAGGGCAGAATCATCCATGGAGGTTGAGTTGAGCAAGAGCAAGAGTTCCAGTTGGGAAACCTTGGGAAGTTAATTTCCAGA
Organism: Callospermophilus lateralis; assembly: GCF_048772815.1. Lineage (NCBI taxonomy): Eukaryota > Metazoa > Chordata > Mammalia > Rodentia > Sciuridae > Callospermophilus > Callospermophilus lateralis. The sequence continues at coordinate 11,577,049 of NW_027514398.1, forward strand.
GGACTGATGAAGAAAGAGAAGCAAATGAAGGAAAAGAAGAGTCCAAAAAAAAAATGAAGAGAACTGAGAGAAGAAGACAGAGGGGCCAAAGGCCAAGGGGCTTTAAGGAAGGAGTGTTTAGCAATGTTAAGTGCTCAGAGAAGTCAAGTCAGGGGAGGGCAGAAATAGGGTCATTGCCTTCAGCCACAGGTGCCATGGTTGACTCTTTGCTGGGCAGTTCCAGTGGAGAGATGGGGGCAGGAATCATTGTACAATGATGGTTGAGTAGAGATGGTGAGAATAACTAGAATTTTACAGTTTTGACTATGAAGTGAAGGAAAGAGGAGAAAGCAAGAGAAACAAAGTCACCAGCCCAGACAATACCACATGTGGTAGCCCTTGAGTAGAAAGGTACATGGCAGGTTGGAGGCTGAGAGTTCCTTAAGATTGGCTTCTTAAAACATGTTAATAGTTTTGATCTTTACTCCATCCCTTGTGGGAAGATGCTGATGTAATTTAATTGATATCCAGAGACTGTAGGAGATGGAAGTGACAGGCTTTGGTGATGGATGGGAGGTGAAGGAATGAGGGATAGGGAGGTGTGAAGAGTGGCAGCTCTGGTTCAGGTGGACAGGGCCCCCTCCCTAAGATGATGAATACTGGAGGAGAGACTGGGTGGGGAGTGACGTGTTCCCCAGCGCAGTTAAAGATCTTTCAGTGCGATTGAGGTGCTTTAACACTTTCACATGGAAATGTTGAGTAACCGTTGGTGCATGTTCTGGAGGGGAGAACTAGTGTGGGCACAGACAGTCGAGTGTGGCCAGCCTCAAGGTGGTGATTGAAACCATGGCTGTGGATGAGGTCACTGGAAAGAGTCTTAAATAATTCCATCTTCCATTCCACAAACAGAGTTGGGTGCCCATGCCTGGCACCGCGCTGGCCATGGCCTGGGGCAGCAAAGTACCCCAAAACACAGGTATACTCTCTGCTTTCACTGGGTTTCCTGGCCAAGGGTGAGACCAAAATTGACTTAAACCAAAGAACAAATGATTACAAACTGAGGCAAAAGCTCTGACAGGAAGAAACAAGGCTTAGGAGAACAAATAACACAGAAGAGTTGGGTCTGAACATCAAGGACTAGCTTTGCTATTCAGAGCCCACTAGAGGTGTCCAGTAGGGAGTGTCCAATAGGGAACCCAGGCCTGGCATCCTTGACTGAGATTCTCCTGGAGAAATACCTCCCTCTATCTACTTCCTGACAGCCTCCTTTCCCTAACTTGGCTTTGACTTCAACCAATTTTTCATATCCAGCTCCATATCTTCTTTCACCATCCTCCGAGTACTCAAAATGATGCCAGCACTTCCAGATTTGCCAAGCACATGTCCTTCCATAAGAACACTCCTGAAATTCCAACACCCCCCACTTGGCTGCATCTGATCAAATAGAAGCAATGGAGATTCACCCTGGCACAGTCCCTGCCGGGGCATGTTTCCAAAACATGGTTACTCCAGGCGTACTTGCTGACTTCGTAGAGTTATCTTTATTCCCAACTTACTTCTATGCAAATACAATAGACTCATGATGCTTGCCACGTTCAAAACCACAAAAGTACTCCCTGGATTTGGTTCCTAGGACCCCTCAGAAATCAGGTAGGTGCTGGAGAGACTCAGCAATGTGACAAATGAAAACCATACTTGGCTCTTCTTGATTTTACACTTCCCTTTGGTTTGCTATTCAAAGGAAATTGTGTTTGTTTGGGAGCTTGGAATCTCTGTAGCAAGCAGAGGCTTATATCATTCTATTTTCTCCTAATGTGCTAATTTGCTTGTCTGGGAAAGAGGCTAAAATGGCATTCTGAAAACAACTTGCAGAGCATCACCCAGACGTGCCAACACGGGGTGTCTCCTTCATGATCGCGATTACGTGCATGCAGCCCCCATCCTCTCTCTCTCCTTCTCCCTCTCCTTTTCTTCCCATTCTCTTTTGGGTGGGAGGGCTTACTATATGTCCTGGTTTGTCTCAGTTCCAGCTTACACATAATGTCCAGAGATAACCATTAGGAATGTCCCTGCCAAGCCCCAAAGTATGATGCATGTGAGGTTGAATTGTTTGGTCACCTGCTTCTAAGTGCCATGTTCTGTCCTCCCCATGCCTGGCACACTGATTGCCTGTTTTGTGGTGTCTTCTCTCTCTGGCTGTCACCAGCAGACCCACTCTCTGTGTGTGTGCATCCCTATTATCAGACCATCTGTTTTTCTCTCTCAGGAGGGTAGTAAGAAAAAATGGGCATTCGTCCATGATATGGTGCAATGCAGAATTGCCAGCAGGACCCTCACTCCTAACCTATCTCTCAGCCAGCCTCCACTAGGCTGAAAAGCCACATTTGAGATACATCTTCATTTTTTTCCTGAAGTGTCACTGCACTGGGAATTCATATTTGCATCCCCAGGAGGGACAGGAACTAAAGCCATTTTGTGTCCTTCCTGTCCTTCCAGATGCATTCCGACCACCCACAGCAGAGTCTCTGCATTGCAGGTGTGGTCTCTGGGTGTGGCTTCCCTGGAACGGGATGAGGGCAGAGTCCAGTTTCCAAGTGTGCCCTATGCTTGTGTGACACCATCAAATTCCCATCCAACTTAGCTTCAAGCTTTAACCACTCACCTGATGTGGCACAGTGTGCTATGGACTGGATGTTTTTTGCTCCTCCCCAATTTACATGGTACAGTCCTGGCCCCTGATGTGGTGGCATTTTGGAGGAGGGGTCTTTGGGAGCTACTTGGTCAAAAGGCTACATTGGACCTAATACTGAGTGTGACAGCATCAAAAGCTGTGGCCCCATGAATGAGATTATTGCCCTTACAAAGAGGTTGAAGGAAGCACCCTCTTCAATTCTCTGCCGTGTGAGGATGCAGCAAGAAGGCACCATCTTGGAAAGACAGTGAATCTGGTGGTACCTTGATCTTGGACTTCACATCCTCAGGGTCTGTGAGCAGTAATTCTCTGTTGTTTATAATTATCCCTCTTAATGTATTTTGTTATAACAACAGAAACAGACTAAGATAGGAGGTAATTAGATTTAAATAAGACCTTGAGGGTGGGGCCCCCATTATAGGATTAGTGCCCTTATAAGATGAAGAGAGGCCAGAGCACACTCTGTCTTAGCCATGGGAGACACAGCAAGAAGGCAGCTGTCTGTAAGCCAGGAAGTGGACCCTCACAAAGAACTGGCACCTTGATCTTAGACTTCTCAGCCTCCAGAACTATAAGAAGTTTTGTTTAGGCTGCTCTGTCTGTGGTATGTTGTTTCAGCAGCCCAAGGGACAGAGACACCTGGCAAGCAGCTCCCTGAGTTTGGAGGAGCAGTCTGGCTTTCAGACCATTGGTCCAGGTTCTTGGTTTCCAGAGCATTCCTGCTGCCCTCATTCAGATGCAGCTAGGGCACAGCCTCAAGTTTGGGATGCAAGGTTAGGGTACAAGAGGAAAGGAGGGGAGGGCTACCTGTACTAAAAGAAAACCTACCCTAATAAGAATAGATGAAATTATAGAAGGCCAGCTTCCCGTGCATGAGAACGTCACTGGCATAGGAGAGGAAAGGCTCAGCCAGGAAGCCACAAGCTGGTACCACACAGACACTCAGAATAATATAGAAGAGGCACACTCACAGGCCTCCTCCTTTCTGCACCCTCCCCATTTCCTGTGAGTGCTCCTGGCCACCCACCCACACAGACACCTACTGAGGCAAGCGCAAGGCAAACATGCAGAGTTCTGAGCCCCTTTGTTTATCTGTATGCTTAGATTCATGACAACGACAAATTAGCAGTCAGGTGTGTATCTTTTTATTTTTAACCTGGTGGTTGCTTTGCTAAATGTCCTTGTTAGAGGCTTTTATCACCTCAAACTGAATGCTTTCAGAGTGAGAAGTTATGCTAACTTTTATTATTTTGTTCTTCTATCACTTTTTTGAAAATTATGCCTTATGTGTTGAGGACATGGAACTCAGATGGCCTTTGAATCTGTTTCCTATTTCAGTCATAATATATTACTACAAACCTGGGGCTTCAAAAACATAGGGATGGTTCCTTTGCAGTTCTGGAGGCTGGAAGTCCCAAATCAAGGTGTCAGTGGGGCCTTGGTCTCTCTGAGGGCTCTAGGACAGATCCTTCTCTGACTCTTCAGCTTCTGATAGTTCAGGTGTTCCTTGGCTAATGACAGCATTGCTCCAGTCTCTGCCTCTGTCTCCACACACCCTCCTTGTCTTTGTGTGTCTTTTATATGAACATTGCCATACAGGTTATGAGCCAGAATGACCACAGTCCAGAATGACCTCATCTTGAAATTCTTAACTCAGTTACATCTATATAGACCCATTTCCAAATGAGGTCACCTTGAGGTTCTGGAGGTTAGGACATAGGCATACTTTGGGGGACCCCATTCTTCTACTTTTGATAGCTGTCTCTCAGTATCACTGTGTTTGTCACTGGTTTCTGTATGTAGGCTAGCACAGACTAGGACATACAGATGTACAGACCTAAGTGTGAGCTTTCTGCACACACTCCACCCAGACGCACAACTGGCGTTGGAACTGACCTTTGAACTTGGCTGACACAAGTCTACCCCTCCTATTCACTTCCCAGAATTCTCAGCTGCTGGCCACCTGCAGGTTGTGTGCCCTAATGTGAGGCTTCCTGTGATGTTGCCAAGCATGTGACCCCCTAGGGTGTTGCCTTGTCATTCTTCAGGTGATCTCCTCCAGTTCCCCTACCTATGATTCTAACCTAAGTGGTGCCATATGTGTACTTCTGACTTCAGTCTCCCACGACTCCCAGTCTCTTCCCCACCTGCCAGGTTGCCATCTCCACTGACCATATGTGCAGAATCAAACATCACCACCAGTCTTCTCCTCAGTCTTTTTCATTACCTGGTGCTCCACTCTTTGCCAACCATGTCTCAGGCCTTAGAGCTGTCATGACTTCGTTCATTCTCTCAGACTCTATTCAGTCCACTAGGAAGTCCTGTCAGGCTCCACCATCACAAACACCCAGATTCTGACTCCCTTCAACCATCCATTGCCTCTTTCTTGGTCCAAGCCATCAGCATCTCTTGTCTGGAATAACTCATTTGCCTGCTAACTGCTCTGCCCTTAGCCCCACATGCTCCACCCTATAGGCAGCAGCTATGGTGAATTTTTAAAACACAGGTCAATTAGAGGAACATGTTTAAGGCATACCTTAGATCATATCATTGCTCGGCTTTAAACTCTCCAGAGGCTCCTTATCTCACTCAAATTCAACAGTCTCACCTTGGTTCACAACAGGGTTTACAAGCAATTATTGTTTTCAGGCCAAATACAGCCGGTTGCTCTCATTTTTGTAAATACAGTTTTATTGAACCACAACCACACTCATGTATTATCTATGGCTCTTTTGAGCTACAGTAACAGCGTTGGGAATTTACAACAGATATCCTATGGTCCACAAAGCCTCAGATATCTTCTACCTGACCCTTTACAGAAAACATTTGCTGACACCTGGCAGAGCCTCCCTGACCTTTCCTCCTATCAGTTCCCTCCATGCTGTCTCCACCCCAGCTCCTGTGGCACCAAGCACACTGAATTTTCACATCCTCCCACCCAGAGCCCTCCATAATTTCTGGACCCTTTGTCTGGAAGGCTCTTCTACCAAAAAGCAGCTCTGTTCCCCTCTCTCTTACTTCCTTCATTTCCCCAATTTGCTGAATTAATTAATGAGTCCTTATTTAATGATGGATGGACCAATGGGTTCCAGTTATAAAGCCCAAAGAGAATGGCCACAAATCCACATTGTCGTCACTGTCACCACAATTGGGGTCTGGGGCATGGCTGTCAGTGGGCTGTAGCTATGGGTTTAGAACGGACCCACATGACAAAGAAATTTCTTGCCTAAAATGTTAGTGGTGCCTGTTGAGACTCGTTGATGACAATTGTGGAGCATTATAGTAAAATGGGTGCCTGGGACCCATCACTGAACATGAGAAAAACCTGCATTACCTGCACCCTGAAGTAACCCATGTCACCCACCCCTCCTGCTGAGGCACAGGCTACATGTTGACTTCATAGTGAATTGGAAAGTCATTACTTTAACAGGCTGAAATTTTTGAAGAAATACACCACCTGGTACTTTCCTTCCTAATCTTTATTATCCATCATTATCCATCATTCCTCCAAAACTTAGCAAAAGGCCCAAACTGGTGGTATACTAGTAAATCTGAATATAGATAGAATGGTTATACCTTTAACAGAGTGTTTTTTTTGGGGCGGGGACGGGCACCTCTCATGCACTGTAAGTCAGCCACAGAGAAGCTCTTGTTCCTTCTTCATGGCTTCCTTGCGCCTACTTCTCGTCTCACTACAGAAGGGAAAAGGGAAGCTGCTGCTGGGCTGAGTGGGGTGCTGGGGCTGAGGCCCTTCATGGCTCTTGCTCTGAGCAGAAGAAAGTGGTTTTTTTTCATTCTTTCTTTCATCCAGGTGGCATGGCTGCATCAGCTGTGACCATGGCCTGATTGTCCCACAGGATCATTTATCATTTACCACCCTTCACCCACCTCTGCTGGTACTGGCTTCAGCTCGCCAACAGCCTTGGGTCCTTTTCTTTCTTTTTAATATTTATTTTTTAGTTATAGGTGGACACAATGTCTTTATTTTACTTTATGTGGTGCTTAGGATTGAACCCAGTGCTTCACTCATGCTAGGTGAGCACTCTACCTCTGGAGCCAGAACCCCAGCCCCCCTCAGGTCCCTTTCTAAAGACTGTTTTCTTCAACACTGAACCCCTTCCTTGGAGCTTGCAGGTATTGAGTGACTGCATCCCACAGCTCTGGGCCCACAGCTCTGGCCCCTTCCTTTGGCCCCTACCTACTGGGTTTCTGCCTAGGCACCAGCTCCCACTCACTCAGGCAAAGCCTGAGCCATTGGAGAGATGCTCCATCCCCAGGTCTCAGACTTCCTGGGCCAATCAGTTCAGCTCTTCAGGTTGACTTGACCTTTGGACCACATCAAGCACCTACTGTATGCAAACCACTACACTAAGCTCTTTATGTATCTGTGATCCACATAAGGCCGGCCAGTCTTAGTTCAGTGTCACACTGCAGAAAATGTTAGTCTGACATCTAAAAATAATTGGAAATACATTTAAATCTTTATTGTCATCACTTGGAAAGGTACACTGGAAGATCACTGTTAAGATAGGTAGCAAAATTTCTTAAAATTCTCATAACCATTTACCAATTAGAACTAAAATGACAGTTGGTGTTTGTCTTATCAAAAATCAGACCTAGACTGTGGTTTTAGTTCATATTGAAAAATGTCTTCATTAGTTTCCCAGGGCTGCTATAACAAGTCTCACCAAAAGGGTGGTTTAAAACAATGAAAATGGATCATCTCACATTTCTGGAGGCAGGAAAGCCAAGAGCAAGACCTCAGCAGGGCCACGCTCCCTCTAAAACCTTAAGGGAACCCTCTCTTGCCTCTTAGCATCTGACGACTTTTCAGCATGCTTTGGTGTTCCTTGGTTTGCAGATGTGTCACTCAAATCCCACATCTTCACCTGGCACTTCCACTGCGTGTGTTTTTCTCTACGTTTCCAAATTTCTCCCTTTTGGAGGATACTGACCATATTGGATTAGAGCCCATGCTAAAGTTTTCATTTGAGCTTGAGTAGTCTGCAAAGACCCTATTTCCAGATAAGGTCACATTCTAAGAACTAGAGTTTAGGACTCCAATGTGTCTTTTTGCGGGAACAAACTCAATCCATAACAGTTTCTTGCTGGATTCATAAGCAAAGTCCTTTGTTATCTCAGTGAGAAAACAAGAGCTCTGTCAAGGGCAGTCAGGAGGGGATTTCCAGAGGACTTAAGTGCAGACTGGGTCCTTAAAGGATACCTGGGATGACTGGGAGATCTCCAGGAGAAGTCAAGAGACAGAGGGAGCCAGGCAGGAAGAAGATGTAGTCAAGCACAGAGAAAAGCAATGGCATGCTGTGGTGAGGGTGGAAAGACCAGCCCTGGGGCTAGGCAATTTGTGGGTCAAGAGGGGAAGTCAGGACTGGGAAGAACATATGGAGGGACATTCCAAAGGGCCTTTTAATCCTAATGCTAAAGAAAGTTTGGTTCTTATTCTCTTATCATATAGAAAACAAGGAACCAATGGAAATTTTCAACTGAAGTCACTTGATTTAAATTTGTTCTCAATCTTAGAGTGACACCTTTTTGGACAAAGTTGAAGCAAGACTCTCTTGAACCAAGGCTTAAGTAGATCTTATTCATTAAAGGTTGAATTCTGTTATCTTTAAAAAGAGGATCATTTGGTCTTGGTAGGGCAATGAGTAAGGAGGGTGAACTGAATCAAGCCCAGAACATAGTCTACAAGCCAGAGTCCCAGTGGGACTCCCAGGAGGCAGACCCAGCTTGGTGGCCTGGGTGGAAAAAGTGTGGACGAGGACTCTCACAAGATGCACCTGGAACAGGAAATGCAGTACCGGCTGGGGAAAAGCTCGGCTGTGACACAGTCCATTCCACATGGAACTCTGGATCTCTGGAGCTAGGGCAGCTCAGTGACATTGACCCAATCAGGATAAAAGGACAGGCCTTGATGACTATCTGTTGACCAATCACTGTATGTGAGCCATCCCTCATCAGGGATGTGACCTTAGCCAAGGACCATTTTTTGCAAAAGAGTGGAGGATGATGGGGACCTCATTTATCACATTGTTTTGAAAAATCCAGCCACTGACATACAGTATGTCTATTAAGCTCAAGGAAAACAAAATGATTAGGTGTTGCCTAAAAACAGATGAGCCTGAGAAAATAGACCACAGAGATTACAGGGGAAGTACCTCAGTGTGATTGATGTAGTTAAAGACTGAGAAAGTAAATGGAGAAGATAAGTGCTTGGATGTCCCTTCTTTTTGGGAGCATAGTCGAGTGTCACTCAATGACAGGAGAAATACATCTCGAGGTGATTTCATCCTCATGTGAACCCTGTAAAGCACACTTACACACACAACTGATGTCACTAGATGGTATAATCAGTGTGACTGCTATCCTGTATGTGGTCCATTATTGACTATGTAGTGCATGACTGTAAGTTTTCCTGCTCTTAGAGACAAGACACCCAGTCATATTCTTTCTTTGTTTATGACCTACAAGAGGAAAAGCCAGAGAATGGGGAGATAGGAGAAGTCTTCTGGAGGAGGTTTTCACACAATTTGGTAAAGAAAGTAAATCATCATTAGCCAAATAGAAAGAGAAGCCCTGGAAATGCCAATGTTTGCAAGAAAGCACCAGAAGGCTTCTCACATCCAGGCTGTGCACCAAGGGCAGGCTGAGTGTCTGGAAGCTTCATCCAGGGCAAACAAGGCCTTCCTGCAGAAAACAAATCCTGGGCTTATCCAAAGAGCAACTGAGAGAACTAAGACCATTTAAAAAAAAAATCATGTTCCATATGGCAATTGAGCGAGTAGTATGCATCTTGTACTATCATTTTAAAGGAGTGATTTATGAATAGATAAAGAAATATTGACTCATTAGTGACAGGTGAGGACAGTGGGTAGAGCACCCATGTTGCTGCTTCCACCATTTGAGAAGCTGTGCAGGTACCAGAGAGCAGCAGGGAGCACAAAAGACAGGACCACTACAGAAGCCAACACAGGGAGGGTGGCCCCAAGGCCCCGAGCTTGATCTTCTCTGACTCCTCCCTGAAACTCAACCACTTTCTTCTACCTACAAAATCTAAGTTCCTCCACAGCTGAGGGCTCTGCATGCCAATGCTGGAGCCCCTAATTTGCTCTGCACGGTGTGAATGGGGTCGATTGTTGCTGATGGTTTGAAGGAAGACCCTTTCTGCAGCTCAATAGAGAACAACTGGGAGAGGACTGTCCTATCTTGCTAAAAGTGTGTCAGAATTGGATTCACACCCTGGTTTGAGAAACTCCAAAGTTACTGTTCTTGTTGTGTCACTTGTGGTCATCGATCTTCTTTTTTCTCCCTGCTATGCCTAATGGATCAGCCCATTTTGTAATGTAAATTCTGCAGTCCATATAGTCTTCACAGGTTGGGGGCATAGTCCACAGGACACCCCTCCCCTCAAACCCGAGATGCAGGCTCCAGCATTCCCAGACCACCAACACTTTTGATCAACTGACTATGGATGTGGGAGTTTCCTCTATTTGCTTAAGTTTCACCAAACCAACTCACAGAACTCAGGAAAGTGCCATACACATGAATGATTTTAGTTTTGACCAGTCAAAGGAAGAAATGCATAATGCAATGTCCAAGAGGATCTCAAATATGAAGTTTCCATGTCCTTAGGATGCATCACCAATCAGGAAGCTCACCTGAGCCCACAAGTTTCCAGGGTTTTCTCAGTGTTTATTATGGGGGCCTGTTTGGATGGTTGATTGAATCATTGGCCACACTGAACTTAATCTCCAGCTTTCTTCCCTCCTTCAAGGTAAGGCCATCATGTGGCTCAAAGCTCCAACACTCTAATCACAGAGTTGGTCTTTCCAACTTGAAAGCCTGAAACATGGTTAACCAGGACCCATCCTGAAGTCATCTAGGGTCCCTCTCCGTTCATTAGCATAGATTCAAGTGTGGTCCAGGTACCCATCATGAATTTCAAAGGCAATCCTATCACTTGGGAATTCCAAAGGTCTAGAGGCTCCTTCCCCAGAACGAAGGTCATAGAATAGCCAGATTCTTCACCATACAACCTCAGTGACTAGTGGTAGTCATGTTGGTAGTTTCCCTGGAGCATCAGGTTTGTCCCTGATAAGAATCTTCCCAGCACTGGACAGCCTCCCAGAGAGTGTGTTTGAGCTTAGAGAACTCCCAAGTTCTTCCTTTCCTGGGGCTGAAATCTATCTTTCTATGAGCATCTGTTAAGCAAGGAGTTATGAATTTCCACTCCAAGGATCTAGAGTTACCCCACTATCTTCTCTACAGAATCTTTCACTTACAAGAAAGAAACCTGGAAATTAATTGCCCAGAGCAGGTCCTGGAAAGTTTCACCAACCATGAAACAGAGAGCTGGACTCTGTCCAACCCCCCTCAGACACCTCGGAAAGCAACAAGGCTCTGTCTGGCCTGACAGAAGTTTTATTTATCCCCTTGATATAGTATTTTTCTTTCACATGTCCTAGGTCCTATAGGAGTCTCTCCTCTCTTTTTATTTTGTAATTATTTCAAATTTAACAAAAAGTTTGAAAAAGCAGTTCTAAGAATCCAAGTCACCTTCACTCTGGTTCCACAGTTTTTCAATGTCTTCTGCTTTATTTACTAGCTCTTTTTCTTCTTAAGCACATTCATTCAAGCATGCCCTTCATCTTTTTTTTAAAAACTTTTTGAGGGCAAGTTGTGGCAATGCTGCCCATTATTAAAATGCTCCAGTGTTTATTTTCCCCAAACAAGGGCACTCTCCTGCCAAGTTCCACTACAGCCATGTAAATTGGGAAGTCCGTGTTATTCTGATACCACCATACAACCCACACCCCTGACACCATCATTCAGCCCATATCCCTGATATCACTGTGCAACCCACAAACTCCATCTGACTGACCCAGCCATGTCCATGTCCCTCAGTCCAGGAGCATACATTGCTGTCATATTTCTTCTGTTTTCTCCAATGTGGAAGAGATCCTCAATCCTTTGTTCCACAGGGACTCTGGGGAGACCCCTCATTCTGGGTCTCATCACCAGACTTGGGCCTCAAACTCTTGGCAGGAACATCTCAGAAGTGAAGCTGTGCTTTTCTTGGCACATGGAGGCAGGAAGCGCACCAGACAACTGGACAACTGGGCCATTCATGCCTGCCAGGTTTTCTTTTGTATTTGGTTGACATCTGAGGAGCAATGCCCTGAGACTGTCAATCCTCTGCCCACCATCAGACCTCCACTCTCCAACTTCATCATCCTTTGATGAACCGTGCACTGATTAACCAACACTGAGCTTGTTGCCAAATGGTGATTTCTATTTCCATCCTTTTCTTTACATTTACTAATTGGCCTTCTACTAAGAAGAAAAGCATTCTCTTCTCCCCCATTTATTTATCTATTCAGAGTCTATTTTTTCCATTGGATGTAATTTCTATCATTATATGTTAATACTTAGGTTGTCCCAGATTTGGCCATTCTGGGTCCCTTCAAGCTCATTCTGTCTCATTGTCATATATTCCCAACATCCTCTAAACATTTTCTCTTTTCCTGGCAGAAAAATGATGTTTCAGGGTCATCTTATACTTTTCTCTTTTCTTCTGCCCCAGCTCTGGAATCACCCATTTCTCCAAGGAACCTTAGATAACTTTCAGTGAAGAAGGGTATTTATCTGTAAACTAAGACTTGGGTGGTTGGTTTGCAAATCACTAGGGAATGTCCTTGCCCCTAAGCCCTTTTGGTAAACAAAGCTCAGTCTCTTTCTCTCTCTTTGTCTTAAACTATGAGTCAAACACTATTTCTAATTCCAGTTCCTTATATGGGGACCTCTATAGCCTTCCCCTCTCCATAGTCTGTGTACTCCTTCCACCAGTAAAAGTTTCCCAGCATCCTCATAGATTTCTTCTTTGTTCATCCCCCTGTGTGGAGCCAATTTCCTAATCACTAGCTGACTCTGCAATGGGCCCTCAGCCTCACCACTTTGACCTTTGGCCATGCCACCACCTCCTAGGGAAGGAAAAGGAAAAGAAAAAGAGGAGTAAAACAGGAGGCTCCAAAATTTTGTTTTCCCAATCTAGTTTATGAAGCACCAGACTTTGCAAGAGGTTGTTGTTAAAACAATGTTTTATTTGTTTGTGTTTTTAGTGTTTACCGTGAGTCAAGTGATAGTCTAAAGAGTTCTAACTAATTTAATTCTCACAAAACCATTCCAAATACTGCCATTTTCCCCATGTTCTAGATTTAAAAACAAAAAATAAAGAAATAAACAAACAAAAACGGATTCCAGAGAGCATCAGTGTTGTCCAAGGACATCTAGCTGGGTACTGGTGAGTGGTTGGGCCCCGCTAGAGTGGCACCAGGGCTTGCTATTCCTGATATTTGCTATGTTGCTGTCTGGCTGTTAGTGCCTTGAAAGGAGCTCTCAGTTCCCCAGGCCTCTTCCATTTGCAGAGTACACAGATTTGTTCATAAAATAGCACAGAGATTTCAAAAACAGTGAAATAGCTTGGTTGGACTCATCTTCTTGCAGGTAACAATGATAAAACCAGGACAAAATTTTAAAGCCATCTCTAAGGACTGAAGAGTGTCTACAGCAAGCAGAGACTAAGAAGGACATCTGCTCTTGTGACATGGACTGTGATGAATGAGTGGGAGTGCCTGGCTTTTCTTTGGAGGATACTATCCAGTCTGGGAGGGGTACAGGCAGAAAGCAGCAGCCTTGCTAGCCCAAGGTGTAAGCGGTTAGAACCCAGGGCTGGCAGAGTAGCAAGAAGGGAGTCGCAGAAATGGTGAGCAAAATGAATAATCAACTTTTAAAAATCCCAGTTAAAAAAAGCATCAAAATACACCAGCCACTTAGGACTAAAGCCTATAACTGGAAACTATAAAGCATTACTTAAAGAAACTAAAGAAAATCTAAAGAAACAGAGAGATACCATGTTCAAAATTGGAAGACTCAGTACTGTTAAGAGATCCATCCCTGCGTCCCCAGCCCATTAAACTAGAGATTTAACACAGTCCCAATCATAATAATGCTACAAAGTTCTGGAAAAGAACAGGGAAAGCTGTTTTAAAAATCAATATGGACATGTGAAGATCTAAAAAACCAATAATCTTGGGGAGAAACAGAAGATTTATCCCATTTGACTTTAAGATCCCTAAAACTACAGTAATGTGTACATTTATGGTATCATCGAGGTGTGAAGAAAGATCAATAGAAAGGAATTCAAATTCAGAAATAGACCTAAACTTAGAAAGCCAACTGATCTTTTACAAAGACAGGAAAACCATTCACTTGGAAAGGAAAGTTAACAACCAATGCAAATGACTGTAGAACTATATGAACAAGTGTTTTATCCCTGCTTCACACCACACAGAAACATTCATTTAAAATGCATCAAAGACCTAAAAGTAAATATTAAATCTATGAATCTTTTTAAAAATATTTTTAGTTGTAGGTGAACACAATGCCTTTATTTTTATTTATTTATTTTTATGTGGTGCTGAGGATCAAACCCAGTGCCTCACCTATGCTAGGTGAGCACTCTACCACTGCTCCAAAACTATGACTCTTATAAAAGAAGACACAGTATATCTTCATGACCTGGAGGCAGGTGAAGATTTCTTAGGACACAGAAAGCACTAACCGTAAAAGGAATTTTTGATAAATTATAGATACTGAGACACTAATATGGAAATGATTACAGATCTGGAGAAGATATTAGTAAAACAGATCATACAAAGTACTTTTAGCTAAAATGTATAAAGATCTCCTAAAACTCAATGACAAAAACACAACATAGAAAAAAGGGCAGAAGACTTGAACAGACACTTGATAAAGAAGGAGTGTGAATGGCCAATACACACATAAAAATGTGATCAATGTCGTTAGCCATCGGAAGATGCAGATCAAGGCACAATAATATACTACTAGCCCTGCCCCTCAAGTGGTTCCCACACTGATCTGCTAATACATGCATGCCGTGCCTCAGTTTCCCTACTGAGATGACACATATTAGAAAGATGATAGCACCCAATGTTGGAGAAGGTGCAGGGTAACAGAAGCCCCGTGTCACGATGGAAACACAAAAGTGGAACAAGCATGGCAGTTTCTCATAAGGCCACACAATTCTACTCCTTGGTGTCTATTCAAAGGCCATAAGAGCATCTACACACAAAAATATTGTAAATTAGTTTTCACAGCAACTTAATTCATAATGGCCAAAATTAGAAATAGCCCCTATTTCCAAGAGTAGGGAGGCTAAATACACATATTGTTTTTTTTTTTTTATAAAGTAGTACATCACCATTAATAAAAAGAAACACATTACTGCTATATACAACAATGTGGGGAAATTTCAGATATTTTTCTCAGTGAAAAAATCTGTGCCAGACACAAAAGAATGGTACCTATAAAATGACCCCACTTATGTGAAGTTCTGGAGGGGGTGGTTCCTGGGAGGGAGAGGTGGGAGTGAGCCACGAGGGATGACTGAGGAGGGAGAAGAGAAAACTTTCCAGGGATCTGGAAAACTGCCTTTCTTAATTGGTGTGTGGGTTTCACAGGTGCATTCATGTGTCAAAATCATACAGTTAAAATTGTGCATTTTAATTTATATAAGTTTTACCTTAAAAGAAGAACCACAAAACAAATTAATAGTTGAGTCACAGTTGGAGAGTAGGGGGTTTACCTTACATATGTTAAAGATTTTCAATAATAAACAGCACAGGGGCCCAGCCCTAAGGAAATTAGACATTAGCCTAATGAGTTTTAACTTGGGAGAGGGAATGCTCTCAGTTTAAACACCTGAACTGGGAACTCCAGATGGGGCTCAGGAGGGAAAAGGGATTGGGTACCATATCATGAGGACCTTGTGGACAGAGTGGTAAAGATGAGTGGTATAAGTGGGTGGAGAGTGACGAAACTGTCTACTTCACATCCTTTTACCCACGTCCCTCTCCCAGTGGGTACCCTAGGTCATAGCCCTCTTCCACATCCTGAGCGTCAATTGATTCTCATGCTGATTTGTTACAACTGATGACATGTTCATGCTGTGCCTCAGTTTCCCCAGCTCTCTCACAGAGCAGTAGTCAACTTCTCTGCAGTAGTCAACTTTCTCTGAGGGGAAAGGGAGGTTTTAGGCTGAGGGTCTTCTAGCATCCTGGTAGGAGGTAGCTGTACCCAGACACATGTGTGCTTAGGCAGATGAACAACTGGGCATTCCTTCATAGTCATATTATTTTAATATAAGTTTAACATTCTCCTAGTGGAGATAGAAAGAAACAGATTTTCTTCTGAGAAAAAAGATGTCATATCTCCTTCTTTTTGTTCCAATTAAGAGATTAGCTGCATTTCATTTACTAAATTAGAGAATTTCTTGGAAGGCATGGTAAAAAATAACAACAAAAAATCATGAAACCTAAATAATAAACTGCCTCTGCTCTTCCTGGTCAGAACAGCAACTGCCTGGGCATCGATCCATCTGTCACACCACCAAGCCATCCAACAGGATAGGTCAGTGCCTGCGGGCTTCTAAGTTTGCATCTGAGCCATCTCTCTGCTGTCAAGAGTGGGCTCCAGTCACCCATTACGTGTGGAACCACATAAGAGGCTTGAGGAAAAATGTTGCAAAAGTGATGTCAGAACAAGGGAAGGCCTCAGAGGTTCACATCCAGGCAGCCAGCTGCCCAAGTGGCCCTCCTGTCAATCCAGCTCTGGCTCTGGCCAGGAAGCTAGAACATCAGGCTGTGGGCAAGTGGCCCAGTTAACTAGAGGCCACCTTTCTTGTCATATCTTCATTTCCAATGACTATCCTTCTTGTGTAGGGACTGTGCCACTTGCTCCCTTGAGGTGAGTCTTGTCCTTCTGTATTGACCTCTCCATCATCCCAGTGAATCAGCTTGGCCTAGTAGAAATCTAGAGTCCAGCAGGCCAGGGTTCAAAAATCCCAGCATAATGCCATGGCTTGTGTGACCTACATCAGTTTCCTCTTTGTCACACAAGGACAGTGACACCTGCTTATTTCCCCATGTTGTACAGATTCAGTGAAATCATGTGTGTAAAGTATCTAGCAGTGCCTGGTCCGGTACTCAGTAAGGATGGTGAACTTGGGAACCATTATGAAGGTGCTTTTCACATGGCAGGTGCTCAGTGAGTATTAACTGGTTCAACTGGAATACAGTGCAGAAGCACAGCACCTGTGTTGTCTCCTCAGTTCTGTCTCTGTCTCATTTTGGCTAAATGAACAGCATTTGTTCATTCACAACATACAGCTCACTGTGTACCACATCTTGCACTAAGTGCTAGGGAATCAGAAACAAGTACATCGTTAAGGCAGAATCCTACCCTAGAGAATCACACACCCTGGGGAACCCAGTAAGGAACACCCCTGAGTTGTGTCCCTCTCTTCTCTGCAGAAGATCATCACCTCCATCCTGCTAAGTGGGCAGATTTGGCCCAACATCCAGCTGCCTGAGTGCTATGGACTGAGGCTAAAGCACATGAAGTCAGATGAGATCCACTGGCTATACCCCCAGATGAAGGTGGGTGAGGTGCAGGACAAGTATGAATGTCTACACGTGGAGGATGAGTGGAGGTAGGAATGTGGGGTGGGGAAGCCCTGGAGGTCCTCCCCAAAGCACTCCCCATCCTCAGAATCTTCTAGAAAATCCAAGTGGCATCCTAGACTTAGACCTCCTACAATATCTAATGCATGCATTTTCAAAGCCTGACGTGGACTCACAGTAAATCTGTATCCAGAAATGTTCCCAGTTGGGATACTGTAGTGCTATGGTGAAGGGGAGCAAAGGATAGGGAGGATGGAGGGACCCACTTTCTCCTGGAGATTCGAGCTTCCCTGCATCACCCAGAGTCTGACCGCCTATCACAGGTATGACCTTCAAATCCGCTACTTGCCGGAAGACTTCATGGACAGCCTGAAAGAGAACAGGACCATGCTGCTTTATTTTTACCAACTGATAAAAAGTTCCTCCAGAGTCCCATTGCACCCTCCAGGCCAAGTGTATCCATAGGATGATGGAAAGACAAAGCCCAGGTTTGTCTTTTTTGCTATGCCTGAGGATCATTGTCAGTTGTTCCAACCTTGGTGCAGACCAACCTGTTCCATAAGCTCCCAGCTCCTCTAGGACTTCCTTGGCTTCCCAGGTGATTGGGCTGATGAAGCAGAAGCAGGTTAAAATACAGGCCCTGGGGTCTTTCATAACTGGTTTTTAGCCAGCTCTGCCATTTACTAACCTGGTATTCTCAGAGACTTCATTTACCTGCATGAAACTGTCTCCTTGTCTATAAAATACTAATACCTACTCAATGGGGGCTATTGTGAGGATCAAATGACATCATTGGCACTGTGCAGGTAAGCTGTCTCTGGGAAGATGAGACCCCTGGTTTAGAGCACCTGCCAATTCCCATGGTGTAAATGCTCCTTCTAAGACCTGATTCAAGCTACCAATGGGATATTCACCAGTTCACAAAACTTCTAAAGATGTGATAACTGGCTCTCTTGAACAATTGCCAAGCCTCTTTGACATGCCATAGCATTAAATAAGTGCCCAGCACCTGTGTGAAGATGTGCCAAGGAAGAGTGAGCTACTTCCATTATTTTCCAGCTGGTCTCAGCTGCATCTCCCCTCTGGTTTCCTGAACACTAATCCAGACAGGGCTTTGGAAAAATTAATGACTCCTCCCCAAATATGGGGGGGTCGGTTCTCTCCGAATTGGGATGGGGTGAAGACTCTGAAGCAGAAAGAGAATGTGTATGAAAGTTCACCTGTAAAGGGGCTCAGGGGCCCAGGGGCAGAGGCAGAGCTGAAAGGGAGCTCCCATCCTGCTCCCCATCCCTGCTCAGTGCTTGTCTGTGGTTGGGTGAGCATGAGACAGCTCGGAGGCAGAGGTGTGTCACCTCCTGGGGCCTCTGCTCAGGAAAGGGGACAATGAGGGTGTGAGTCTGAACTGTGATCCTTCTCTTTCCAGCTCCGGAGTGACTACATGCAGTGCTATGCCAGCAAGGTCAGCGAAGGCATGGCCCTGCAGCTGGGCTGTCTGGAGCTCAGGTAAGTAACCTCAAGGTCTCACCTTGGAGAGCTGGGCCAGAGGCTGGCCTGGACTTTCAAGCATCTAGGGTGGAAGTGGGAGTAGGCATGTGAGAGCTGAGAAGGGGAGGAGAGGAAACCAGCAGAGTGGGCCTCTGAAGTGCTCGTCATCTGGTCCTTGGAATAAATGGGAGAGAAGGACCAGCTCCCTCTGCTCAGTCCCCACCTCCTGCCCTGCCCTTGCCTCTGGGATGCCTGCTTCTCCCTCTGTCCTTTTCAAGTGTTTCTGTAAATGCTTCAGAGCACAAGGCCATGCCCTGGGGCTGTTGGAATGTAGGGGTACCCATCTTTGCTGCCCACTATAGCACCGCAGCTCCAGGAGGTACTCTGTGTGAAATTAGCACAGCATTCAGCAATGTCCTCGAGCTCACAGTGTTTAGGAGGTGACAGATTTGTACACAATTAATCATAATACAAGGCAGAACGAACATGTACCGCTTCCAAGTGAAGCCATTAACCTTGCCTGCAGGCAGCAGGGAGAGGGGATTTGAACTGCTCCTGGAAGGAAAAAATACCTCTTGGTTGGCAGATAATGGCACCCAGTGGGACATGCATTCTAGCCCGCCCAGGGATGGAGGAAGAAAGACATAGACTAGAGAATGGGGGTGGGGTGAACTTGGAGAGCGAAGATGGCTGGCATGTAAGAGGCCATGATAATGGCAGGCTAATGACATCATTAGGACAACAGATACCATGTGCCTTGTCCTGCCTTCCAGGAGTCCTGCAGTCCCTATTCCATGCATGGCATCCTATAGTCTTCCCCTCTGGAGTTAGACAGTCCTAAAGAATTTATCTTTTCCTTTTTGTTGGTGGATCTCACACTTAGGGCTGTGGTATCACTTGGAAACTCCAGTGAATCACCTGTCAGTCATCACTTAGTGAAAACAACCCACAGGGGGATCCATTTGCATTCTACTTCACATTTTTACATCCTCCAGTCATCCCCAAACTGTTATTGGTTGTGGCTTCAGTGCCAGGGCCTGTGCTAAGAGGCTGGAGGACGAGGCTCTGGAAGAGAGTGTGGTCAGGAATAGGTAGGCTAGAGAGGCTGCTCTCTGATCAGCCAGGATTGCTCCCAGGTCTGTTTCCTGAAAAGAAACAGCCTCATGTCTCCTGAGTTTCAGGAGCATCAGATAGAGGTTCCTATTCTTACCAGTGACCCCTGAGGTCAGGGGGTGTGCTGATGGGGAAAGGGCATGGGAAAAACCTACTTTGTAAAACTGATAGAAGATTTTTCAGGTCTGATCATTTTTAAATGAAAAGGGTAGATGGAATGTGGTTTTATGTGAAGTTGGGCTATTTTATATTGAAGTTTTGACTATTGTCATGAACAGAGTCAGATATGGTTCTGAAAATCATACCATGAAGTCAACTCTTCCAGGGATGTGACTCTTGCTTGAAAATCATGGGTAACAGTCTCTTGTCCTGTTAACATCACAGATTATACACTTTGCCTATGGCTACCGACATCACCAGGAAAAGAGTATGCATTGTTTCTTGGTGTAAAAAAGAAGTATGGTAGGTGCAGGAGACATGAGATTAGGGACATGAATCCTCTGTGGACTCAGATCAGATCCTATCTGGAGAATTAGATATAATAATGTACAACACAGGTCAGAAGCTGGGCTTTCTGGGCATGCATCCTGAGGCATTGACTCTGTTATTCTGGGCAAGTCGTCTGATCTCCCTGTGCCTCAGTTCCTTCATCTGTAAAATTGGAATGATGGAACAACTTCACAGGGTTGTTAGGAGGAATTAGTGAGTTACTATATTTCAAGTACTTACAACCATGACAGGGACTAAAGTGTTCTGTAACTGTGTATTTACTTGGCTGACATTTTTCTCTCAACCCTTATTTTATTTACTTTTTTGTCTATAATTGACTTTTGTTCAGAGAAGTTTTAGATTTGCAGCAAAACTGAGCAGATGGCACAGAGTTCTCTTGTGCCTCCTCTCCCATACCCGCACAGCGCTCCATCATCGCCACTCTGCGAGTGTGGAGCAATTGCTCCGATTGATGCATCATTATCACCCAAATGCCACAGTGCACATGAAGCTTCTCTCCTGGAGGTGCACATTCTCGGGATTTGGACAAATGCTTGCATCCACAACTATGATATCATACGGGCTAGTTTCACTGCCCCAAAAATGCTGCATGTCCCCCCTCTTCATCCCTCCCTCCCACTTACTCCCCGCAACTGCTGGGCTTTATATTGTCACCTTGTTTTGCCTTTTGCAGAATATCATATAGTTGAAGTGCAGCCTAACTGATGTTTTATTGATCTAGTGGAGATGCTTTACAAATGCCAACTATATTATTTAATCTAAATCTCCTGCTCTAAGTTAAAATGTGAAACTCATGGCCTATATGCTAGAAATAAGTTTGAGGAACCAAATGATTTGTCCCCCTGTGGCATCTTAAACAGACTCAGTTTTCCCCAGGTAGGAAGACCCCCTGTCTTACTGTGCCTGGAGTTCAGTGGCCTCCATTCACTGGGCAGCTCCATCCCTGTGTCTCCCAGCATGCTTATTTTCTTGTGAATGACAGCTACTTATGTTGCTTGACAATATATTCAAAGACACCATTTATTAAAAATTGTTCAGGACATAATATTGTATTTTTATGCTCCTATTGGGGTTTTTTTTTTCTATAATTTCATGCTTTAGATGTTCTTGACCCTGTGATATGAAAATATTTTCCTAGATTTCTTTTTCTAGCTTTATAATGGTTTTATTGCTTATATTTATCTATGTTTAATCTATATCTATATTTATCTATATTTAAAAAATAAATATTCTAGATAATAGTTTGAGGTGAGGATCCAACCTTCCTATTTTCTAAACAGGGTGAGCAGTCTGAGCTCATTGCTTTGGGGTCATAAGTTACTTGCTTCTCTCTGCTTATAGTATTAGTAGCACAAAACTGGTCCCAGATGTCTATAGGAAACCTGGCTTAAAGGATTACTGAGTTATTATTTTTTTCTTCTTGGTACTAGGGATTTAACCTAAGGGTGCTTTATCACTGAGCTACATCCTCAGCCCTTTTTATTTTTAATTTTGGATCTCACTAAGTTGCTGAGGCTGGCCTCTAACTTGAGGCTCCCCTGTCTCAGCCTCCCAAATCACTGGGATTGCAAGCATCAGTTACTTTAATGTAAGATTGGACAGTGTCTGCAATAGTCAGTGAAATGACTAGACACAACAATCCTGACAGGGAAGGGAGGCTGGCATATGCAGGGACATTGGCTATTTGGTCTCAGCTGAAACCACCATTGCTACAAATAAATATGTCAGTCATGCATCAGTTACTAATGGAGATACATTCTGAGAAATGCATCATTAGGTAACTTCATTGTCACACTAACACAACAGAGTCCATTTACACAAACAAAGACAGCTATGACTCTAGGTGATATAATCTTATGAGACCACCATGATATCTGTGGTCCATTGTTGACCAAAAGGTCATTATGTGGCATCTGACCATACATACAAGTTTTCATGAATGCATATATTTTTAGGAGAAATGAGACTTGAAGAAGATGTGTCATATATTAATAGATGCCACCTCTGGTGGTAGGATTATGGATTATTTATATTTTCTTTTACAAATTCAAAAATTTTAACATGTTTATTTAATAATTGTTTAGGTGAACACACAAACATATGCACACATCAGAGATAGCAAATAGGCAAAAAAGAAAGTGCCCAGGAACCCAGGACCTGAAGGTGCAGGTGGTGTTCCTGGCCTCCTGGGCTTGGCCGCCATCTTCTTCCTCAGCCTCAGAGCCCACAGCCCAGGAGCTGGGTCTCCCAGAGCACGAGGATGTTGCCTTTCTGGGAACAAAGTCTGGGGGATTTCCTTGTCCTCACTGTTTTCTGAAGATCCAATTTTACCCCCCTGCCACCTTGCTCCCTCTCCGCAAGTCCCACCTCTGGCAGGGGAAGGGCCTCCAGGCCAACTCCTGGGCATGAGTGCCCTTATATTTTATTTTATTTTATTTTATTTTATTTTATTTTATTTTATTTTATTTTATTTTACAGCCCTGATGGCCTTCTTCTCCAGTTACCGAGTCTCCCCTTCGTAACTCCTTTCTCTCCAGGCAGTTCTTCAAGGACATGCCCCACAACGCCCTTGACAAGAAGTCCAACTTCCAGCTCTTGGAGTAAGTGCAGGGCTGCCTCCTGACCTGCCTCCTTTCCTTCCCTCCAGAGCCTCCTTTCCCACTCAGCCCTGGACCAGAGCGGGGTAGTCAGGGCCTTTCTCCTTGTCCCCAAGCCCTGGTACCTCCTCCAGACTAGCCAGAAGTTCTGAGCTGGAGAGAAGGAGAATCAAATGCTGCTTCTATTTCCCTGTTTTCAGAAAGGAAGTGGGACTCGACCTGTTTTTCCCAAAGCAGATGCAGGAGAATTTAAAGGTGAGAAAATCAAAGGGTGAGGGGCCCAGAAAACCTTCTTTGTGCAGATCCCCTGGACTAGAACTACAAGGATTGGGCTGGGGATCCTCAAAGAAGCTGGGGCATCTGTGCTGTCTTAAGCCAGGACATTGGGCCACTTCTGTGGTGGAGAATCAGGATGGGCTGCACTTGGCTCCAGCCTCCCAAGAGGCAGCCTGAGCCCTGGGAGGCCGACTTCCCTGCCTCTCGCTCAGGGTTAGGGTGGGCCCCGCCTGAGACCACTGAGTGTGTTTTGAGGAACAGGTCAGTGTTGCTTTCACGGCAGGAGCCCTGGGGGCATATTCCAGCATGGGCATCCTCCCAGTGTGACCTAGTGGAAGGACAGGTGCCAGGAGGGGCAGGGCCTGGCTCATCACTGCCAACCTCTCCCCAGCCTAAGCAGTTCTGGAAGGTGATCTAGCAGACCTTCCAGCAGTATGCCTCACACCAGGAGGAGGAGTGTGTCATGAAGTTTTTCAATACCCTGGCGGGCTTTGCCAACATTGATCAGGAGACCTATCACTGTGAACTTGTTGTAATGACCACCCTCCTTATTCTCTCTGGGCCTGGGTTCTGGGCCTGGCAGGCTAGGGACCAGGGAGCCATTTGGGGCCAGGAACAGTGTTCAGACAGCAGGGCCTTGCTGTTACCTGCCTATGGCGGAACTCATGTTAATCCATGTGCCAAGCAGGGAGCTGAATGTTGGCCTCCAGCTGTGGGAGGTGGGCAGGTGGGCAGTTATCCAGAGGGGTGAGCTGTAGAGACAGTGGTCCCTGTCTAGCTTAATGAGCCTTTCTTAAAGTGTCAACACACCAGGTGGCAGAAGAGAGATAACAGTCTTCTCTCTCCTATATTCCAGCAAGGGTGGAACATTACAGTAGACCTGGTCATTGGCCCCAAAGGCATCCGCCAGCTGACAAGTCAAGATGCAAAGGTAGAGAGCACTGAGGCCACGCCAGCCCCTGGCTCAAGGTCTTAGATTTCTGACTCCTTCTCTGTCTTCCCAATCATTCATCTTCCCCCATTCCTGAGAGCAGAGAGCCACACCCTTGGCGTGAGCTCTGTGGACAGTGTTTGGGGATGGCAGCTTTGGCAGATGGCTCCTTATTGCAGACATAGGTGCAGAGAGAGAGAAAAGGACATGCTTGACATTCTCCTGATACAGAGAGAAGAGTAGCTCTGTAAGTGGCAAAGGGAGGCAGTTCTGGGTTCAGTTCTGATTCTACTGCCACCTTGACGTATAACCTTGGGCAAGTCCTGCCTTTCTCCACACCCCATTTTCTCTTCTGTAAGGTGAGGAGCTTGGACTTGATGATCCTTCCAGACTTTCTCCCTTCATCTGCAGAGAGACTCCCAGTCGCTCCTCCCTCCCCCTCCTGACTCATCTGTATTGCCTGATCCCAGCAATGGAATGCTCTTAAGGCCCCCTTCTTCTCCACAGCCTACCTGCCTGGCTGAGTTCAAGAAGATCAGGTCCATCAGGTGCCTCCCGCTGGAGGAGGGCCAGGCTGTCCTGCAGCTGGGTATTGAAGGCACACCCCAGGTAAGCCTCTCTGGACACCTGGAGTCTCTTCAGGGGTATCACTTTGGGTTAGGATGCCCTTGGGTCGACATGACTGTGACAAGCAGGAAGCCAGGGCTTCAGTGGCTTTGAGGATCTTGTTAAGAAAACTGCACCCATGCCCTAACAAGGTGCTGGGATGATGGTTTGTATTTTTATTTTAATGTCAGGAAAGAAGTAGGGTCTAATACTGACCAAGTGAAAATGACTTATAGGTCAAGATCCCAGGGATGGGGGGATTTCATGGTGGAAGAATCAGAGACCTCCAACTGCAGAGCATCTATCTCTGCTCTCACCAGTCTGTCCCTGCTCCACTCTGTTTTCCATTTTTCAGTTTCTGCTTTACATAGGGAGCACCCCACGTGGTACAAGGCATCCTGCTTTCTCACTAGTCTTCCCAGAACTCAAGGTGGTCAGTAGGAGGGAGCACAAGCACGCCCACTAGTGGCAACAGGGAAGGCCAGCAGAGATGGGAGGAAGTGTGGGTTGGGGTTGGGGGTCCTGCAGCAGGGTTGGAGATGAAGGCCCTGTAGCCTCTCAAGCAGCACTAAAGGGTAAAGTGTAGACAAGGCTTGAGGTCTCACCTTTGACTGGCTTTTTCTCTGCAGTCTTTGTCCATCAAAACCTCATCTCTGGCAGAGGCTGAGAACATGGCTGACCTCTAAGATGGTTATTGCCAGCTTCAGGGGAAACATAAAGGCTCTCTCATCATCCATCCAAAGAAAGGTTAGTTTCTCTAAAAGGCACAGTGGACAGCTGCACGCTGAGCCAAGCCTGCAGGGTGATGTGGAGGCATGGGGGCGTGGCGCCATTGGCCCTTGAACAAATGTGTTCTTCAGGGGTGTGAGGAGGCACTCAAGCAGCCCTGCAGGTGCTTTCTGTGGGGCCATCCTGGGTCACCAGCTACAGTCCCTGGTCCTGGACAGCCACCCCTGGTCCTGCTAGTCAGAGCTTCATAGAGGCCAGCTTCTGGAAGTGCTGTATTTGTAGTACCAGGGAGATCAGAGCCATTGCTAGGACATGGGTGGACCTTCCTCATTTTGGGACCAGGGTCAGCAAATAGGTCTGAGATGGATCATAGGGTGCTGGCAGGAGGAAGCCTACAAGGAGGATTCTGATTCTGGTCCAAGGCCTACATAGCTTCCACCCTGATGCTGAGAGGGGACAAAAGGTGGGGAGGGGTCTCCTTATGGAGCAGTGACAGGCCCTCCATCCATCCCGGACTCTGTGTCCCTGGCTCCAATCTTCCCTCCTGTCCTCTTTCTCCAGATGGTGAGATGCGGAACAGCCTGCCCCAGATTCCCACCCTGTGAGTACAGTGGGGATTTGGAAGGGCCCTGAGCTCAGCCAGTGTGTGCTGGGAGGAGGATGAACAAGCAGGGTGCCCCCACCCCCTCATTTTTGAAAGAACTCTAGACCCTGGCCTTTCCCACAGTGTGTTGCCCTCCATGCAGCCCCCTGGTGACATCCTGGGAGGATTGCTGCTGAGCCCCATCCCAGGCCCAGGCCATGCCCCAGCTTGTTGCAGCCAGGTGGGCTACTTCTGCTATCAGGCGGTGGATGAGGGGGACCAAAGCTCTGGGGGAGCTTTGCAAGCTCTGGGTTCATCTACTTCCTGCCCTCTCACCTCCTGCAGAAACCTAGAGGTGAGGTGGTCCCACCTCTCAGAAAGCTGCAGCATAGGTAAGCCTGCCCACCCTGCCCACGGCCTGTGCCCACCCTGCCCACGGCCTGTGCCCACCTCCCCATGTTTGGTCCCTCTGCCTGCTCTTCTGACCATTCCCTCCAAGTTACAGAAAACAACCTTTCCTATCCCTTCTCAGCGCTGGCTTTAAAATATCGCCAGTTGTAATAGCTAGCATATATTGAGTTGTCTGTACACATACTGAGTTTGTCGTAATGAGAGGTGGCTCCAAACAAAATCCACAGACCACATGACTACAGATAGACATTGATTTCTCACAGTTCCAGAGGCTGGCAAGTCCAGGGTCAAGGAACCAGCACATTCAGGTGACTGCCTTATCACTGTGTGCTCCTGTGGTGCAGAGAGAAGGAACTCTGGTGGCCATTCCTCCTCTTATAAGGACACTAATCTTGTAATGGGTCTCCACTCCCTGACCTCATCTAATTGCCCCTCCAAGCTGCATATCCTAAAACCATCAAATTTTGAGTCAGTGCTTTGAGACACAAGCACCCAGTTCATAATGGTTTTAAATGGGTGGTAAGTATGTTTGAAGGAGATGGATTTGCCCTAGATAACAAAACAGAGACTTGAGCCAAGATACCCCAGGCTCAGTGGCTGCCCCAAAGCCTGGGACAGGAGCCACAGACTTGCCCAGCTTCCCCTCCTGCAGCACCCTGACCTCTGACTGTGCTGGGCTCCAGGTGCGAGCCACACCCAGGTTCCTTGCCTGACGAGACATCTAACCCATATGCTGGGCATCCTCCTGTCATTCCAGAGTCAGACATCTATGCAGAGATTCCCAACGAGACCTTGAGATGTTCGGGAGGTAGGTCCTGGACCCCGCCAAGGTGACCAGTTAGGGGTCTGGGAAGTGACATGATGAGGATTCCTGGGACACCACCGTGGAGCTTCCTGCCCTCCCTTCCTCCTGCCCCAAGTGTGATGAGGAAGCAGCCAACCTGGGATCCTGTGGGTTGAAAGCTGAGGTCCTCCCCTGATGGATTGTGTGCTTTTGTGTGTCTGTGGGATATGGGGGTTCTTAGAACATGGACCTGGGACCCAGGAAATGGGTGATGGCTCCTCCATGGATCTGATGCAGTGGAACATTCTAGATCCCCTTTCCCAGCCCAGCCTGTGCCTTTTGGCTGAGGTATTATGGGGTTCTGGGGCACCAGGGGATGCCAGCTAGTCTGTGTGCCCAGAGGCTGTGTTCTCCATCTGTGCAGGTCCACAGTATGGCATTGCCTTCGAGGATGTGGTTCTCAACCGTATTCTAGGAGAAGGCTTCTTTGGGGAGGTCTATGAAGGGGTCCACACAAATCACGTGAGTCCCAGACTCTTCCTGACTCTTTGTCCACCTGTGTAGGGGTGAGGCTTTGGTAGGAGAATACACGGAGGGCAGGAGGGTGGACCCAGCCAAGTGGAAGTTCGTCTGGGGCACCTCTAGGTGGACAGGCTTCACCTCTGTGGCCATGCTCAGCAAGCCTGGGGAGGGCAGCGCTGGGGTGTGGGCAGGGAAGGAAGGAAGCACAGTTTGAAGCCAAGTTTAGAGAGAACAGGGCCAGCCAGCCCACATTTCATGAAGGCCTGGGGTCATCTGCTAACCAGGGCAGATCACGCGGCCCCTCATCTCAGCATCTTGGTCTGAACAGCTGAGCTTGAGCTCTTTGATCTCCAAACCTCATTCTGGGTCTAACCCATCCTGGTCCAGAAGAAAGGGGAAGAAGAGGAAGAGAAGGGGAAAGGGGAGAGAAATGGAAGAAAGGAAGGGGTGGTGTGTCCTGCAGAGGCCAGGTCGCCTTGCCCCTCAGCAGTTGGCAAAGTCCGTGGGAAGGACCTGCTGAGGCAAGGGCGGGAACGGTTTCCTTTGAGCACTAGGCTGGACCAAGCTTCCCTAAACCCTCTTGTTGCAGAAAAGGGATAAAATCAATGTGGCTGTCAAGACCTGCAAGAAGGACTGCACCCTGGACAATAAGGAAAAGTTCATGAGCGAGGCAAGTAGGCACACCTGGGTGGGGCCCAGACTCCCTGGCCTTCTAAGGAAGAGGAGAGGGGACGGTTCTCCTCCAGCTTTCCCCATTCCCCTGTGTGACCTCCTGCTCCCACTTCAGTGATCATGAAGAATCTCGACCACCCCCACATCGTGAAGCTGATTGCATCTTCGAAGAGGAGCCCACCTGGATCATCATGGAACTGTACTCCTATGGGGAGGTGAGCTGGAGGAAGCAGGTCAGGCACCCTGAAGATAGATGGGACACCAAGGGAGCAAAGGACACTTCTCCCAGTTTCCTGCCTTCCATACTCAGCAGAAGCAGAGGCCCTGTTGATAGAGGAAGTCGCCAGAACATCTTGCTGACTTGGGGTTTGCCCCAGAGAAAGGGGAGGGTCAGTGGCTGCCAGCAGCCCTGGTTCCATGCTGGGGTCCTAACAGCACCTCCCTTCCCACAGCTGGGCCACTATCTAGAGCGAAATAAGAACTCCCTGAAGGTGCCCACCCTTGTCCTGTATGTGCTGCAGATATGCAAAGCCATGGCCTACCTGGAAATCATCAGCTGTGTGCACAGGTGGGTACACGGAGACAGCAGAAAAGCGAAGCCCATCCCTGACCCCAGAGGAAACTGAGGATCAGGGCCAGAGCCCACAGGGAGGAGCTGGAGTCCCTGCCTGGGCCTGCAATAAGCAGCTTAGAGCACTTGAGCACCTCTACAAAGTGTTTTCTCACTAAAAAGCCAAAACAGTTGTGTGGGTCTCAGAGAACTGTCACTAGAAGTAGCTTCAGAGCAACTCCAAAGCTTAGTGTCTGACTGTAGCTGAGACCTTCTGCCCCTCCCCTGCAAAGCCAGGAAACCTCCTCCCACCCTCTCAGAGCTTCACCTCCTCCAGCCTGCCCACTTAGCTGCCAGGGGTCCAGGAAGAGGATCTAATAGAGCACCTGGAGATCCTGAGGTTGAGGCCCAGCACCACCCTCATTCCCCAGCCCCTGGGGCTGTGGAGCTGTCTCTTCCCCACCTGGCCTTGTTCCCATTCCCTAAGAGGAGGCTACTGCCATGGGAACATAGCCCCAGGAGACTACCTGGGCACTTACCAGGTGCTTCCCCACCACTGAGATGGCCTGTGTGGCCTTGTGCCTGACCCTATGCAAAGCCACACAGGAAGCATCCATTCATTCAGTGAGTACTATGGAGCTCCTCCTGGGTGCCAGGCACTGTCCTAGATTCTGGGACAAAGTTGTCACCAAAACAGACAAACCTTGTCTTTGTGAAGCTCATGTCCTAGCATGAACGTCAGGTAAACCCTGTCAGTGGCTGTAGGCTAAGGGAGTGGAATGATGGGTCGGGCCCCTTGGGGAACTTAAGCCTGCATGCTTTCATGTTAGCATTTTAACAACAGAAGCAGACTTTTTGGAGCAGAGCTGCCTGTGAGAAGGCCAACATGCCCACTGGTTTGGGGTGGGGAGCCATGCTAGGACCAAGGACATCAGTACCAGTAGCTCCTCTAGGAGGCTGGAGCTCACCTTGCAGGAAGCTAACTGTATACAACCTCTTCCTTCACTCACCTCCTTGGAACCTTCCTTCAGCTCTCCCACCTGCCCCAGGGTCCTAGGCAGTGCTCACCCTGGTATCTACATCCTTCTCTAGGGATATCACCATCTGGAACATCCTGGTGGCCTCCCCAGAGTGTGTGAAGCTGGGGAACTTTGGCCTTTCTTCATACATTGAGGATGACAGGTATTACAAGGATGAGGGAACTTCCAGCCCCTGCTTTGTCTCTGAAACCAAAATCTCAGGAGCCTACAACTGGGGAGCCCAGACCATGAGCTTCTGGACAGTAGGTTGTTTTTCTGGAAAGTTCTAGATCTTTCTTCCCTTAATAATGCCTGTAAACCTCTTTGCCCACCCCAAGCCTCTGGACTCGTCTCCCCATCAAATGGATGTCCCCCAAATCCATTAACTTCTGCCACTTCACGACAGCCAGTGACATCTGGATGTTTGGTATGAGGCAATTCAGGAGAGTGTGGAAATGGGCTCAAATTTTCTGTGCGGGTTGACCAAGAGGAGGATGATCCCTGGACCCAATTACCCCATTTCACTGTGGCCACTGAGAAGTCCCAGGGGTGGGGAGGTGGTGGTAGAGTCAGAGGTGACATGAGCCAAGGACTGGCCTAGAAAATCTGGGTTCATCCTCCTGTAAAAGGCTCTGATAAGCATGCACCCCACCAACCAGCTCCGAGGACAAATATGGGGATGCCTTGGAGGGGAACTTAAAACAAAAAAACTCAGGTGTTTCATGAAAAGAGAGGCAGGGAGTGGAGAGTGCCTAGCTGGGTGTGAATGGGCAACCTCACCAAACACAGCACTTCAGGTTACCTGCCAGTTCTCCCACAGCTGACTATAAACCTCATCATTGTTACCCCCATTTTCCAAATAAGGAAACTGAGGCTCAGACCATTAAGGGGCTTGCCCATGATCATACAGGCAGCAAGGGGTGTTGCCTGCCCTATTATTGTAGCTCCTAACCTTCCCAAAAAGGATCTGGTAGTTCCAACATGGGCCACCTCCTGAACCTACAGAATCCAGCCAGCTCCATGTTGAGAGAGTCAGGGAGGGGAAGCCCTGGTTCATGTACCACAGATGTAGGTCATTGGTCCCTTGAGTGGACCATCATGGTGGGTAAGACCCCAGTGGCCATACAGGAAGTTGCAAAATAACACAGACGCTCCCTGCTGGGACCAAGTGCTAATGGCCATAGTGTCCCCGGGGTGCTCACTTCCCAGCAGGGTGCCTGACCTTTCCCCTCTGCCCTCAGCTATGTGCATGTGGGAGATCCTAAGCTTTGGGAAGCAGCCTTTCTTATGGCTGGAAAACAAGGATGTCATTGGGGTGCTGGAGAAAGGGGACCGGCTGCCCAAACCTGACCTCTGTCCACCTGTTCTTTACACCCTCATGACTCGCTGCTGGGACTATGACCCCAGTGTCTGGACCCACTTCACGGAGCTCGTGTGCAGCCTCAGGTGAGCATGGGCTGGGGAGCTGGTGTGGGGGGCATTGGCTGGGTTGCCTCAGAGGCAAGCTGCTGCCAGTGGCACTGAGAGGCTTACAGCTAAGTCAGTGCACTCAGGGGCTCCTCAGGCTTATGCAGCAGGTGGCCCCATTCCCATCTGCTGAATGGAAGAGATCAGGTTCAAAGTCAGTGACTTGCCTAAGACAGTGACAGGAGGGCCAGGACGTGTACCCAGACCTCCCTTCTGATCATCTCTGAGCCACATGACCACACAGAATGAGTTGGTTCTTGGCAGAGGCATGATGAGCATTGGGCACTCGGTACAGAAGCAGCTCTGTCAGGGGCTGAAAGGCTGAGGCCAGGTTCACTGTCAGATACTAGTTCAGAGACAAGGTGAGCCTGGGGAGGCCTTGCTCATCAGGGCATCTCCAACCCAGCCCTGTGCCTTGCTCATGCTGTGCCTAGAAGGTATTTTCTCTATTGGAATAAAAAAATGTCTGGTGCATCCAGACATGGTGGCACACACCTGTATCCCAGCAGCTTGGGAGACTGAGGCAGGAGGAATACAAATTCAAAGCCAGACTCAGTAACTTAGCGAGGCTCTAAGCAACTTAGGTGAGACTCCATTTCAAAATAAAATATAAAAAAGGTCTGGGGATGTTGCTCATTGGTAAGCACCCCTTGGCTTCAATCCCTGGTACCAAAAAAAAAAAAAAAAAAAAGATGGCCCAGACACCTATGGTCTGCAGAGTTTGGCTGGAAAATACCTGTCTCCTGAGTGGGGTTAGGAGTCTGAAGCCTTATCTTTCTCAGTGCCAAGACACTTATTCCCCTGGTACTGGAAGGTCACAGGTAAAGGGTGTTTCCATTTCAGAGGTCCAGGAGTCCCCAATTTGCTTGATGGAATGCCTGCCATCAGTGCTCCCAAGGGTGGTCCCCTTCATTAGGCATACTTTAGTAAGGAAGTCAGCTGAGCTTCTCTGTAAAGGACCAGATAGTGATTCTTTGGGGCTTCTGTCCAGTCTTCTCAT
Source organism: Callospermophilus lateralis (assembly GCF_048772815.1). Lineage (NCBI taxonomy): Eukaryota > Metazoa > Chordata > Mammalia > Rodentia > Sciuridae > Callospermophilus > Callospermophilus lateralis. The sequence continues at coordinate 11,609,533 of NW_027514398.1, forward strand.
CTCTGCCTCCACAGCTTAAAAACAGCCATAGACAGTAGTGAATGAATGGGGGTAGCTGGGTTCAATAAAAATTTCAATACCATAATTTTCATGTGGCATACAATATCATTTTATTTTTATTTTTTTTCAATTATTAAAAAAAATGTGATAACCATTTTTAATTTGAAGCCATAGAAAAATAATTGGGAGACCACATGTGGCCTTTGACCATGGTTTGCTGACCTCTGTTTTAGGAGATCTCTTGCTTAGTTGACCTTTAACAACATTAACATGTTGTTAATACTACTCATTGATATCATATAAACATATTGGCAAATTTTAGTGAGGGCAAGAAAATTACCCCTACAAATTGGCTGGTTGAAGGCCACCAAGGAGGAGGCTGGGAATGCCCAGGCAGGGGGCAGCAGGGATGACCCTGCATTTATTTGAGGGGCAGGGTCCCCAACATAGTCTGCAAAACCTCTAGCTTAAAAAGCTTCTCTGGATGGGTGTGGTATTGCACATCTCTAATCCTCTCTCGCTGGGTGTGGTATTGCATGCCTGTAATCCCCGTGACTTGGGAGACTGAGGCAGGAGGATTGTAGGTTCAAGGACTGCCTCAGAAATTAGTGAGACTCTAAGCAACTTAGCAAGACTTGTCTCAAAATAAAAATTATTTTCCTCCTTCATTGGCTCTCCTGATTAATTCATCTGCATTGCCCCTCACAAGGAAGCCAGGGAGTTCTAGGAGAAATGTATTGAAAGCTCTACTTTGAGAGAGCAGAAGTTCTGAGTGAGGAGGGTGTGGTCTTAATCCATTATGGGATCTGGAGAACCAGGGGAGCATGATGGGGTGCCTAAGATGAGAGGTGTCTCCTTTGGAGGCAATGGGCCAGCCACCCCCCCCCCATGATGCAGTTTAATGCAGGCTTCTCTGATGCAAAGGAAGGATACTCAGAGACCCAAAGGACCCCAGCTGCCTCCCTCAGTTCACAGTCCCTTCTTTAGGGGAAATAAAGGTTTTGATTATTGTTTCCCAATCTTGTAGGGGTAGGAAGGGCTGTTTTAAAGGTCAAATTTGGAGAATTCTTCCATGTAATTGTAATTTTAGAATCCTTTGATTGGCAAAATACATTGTGTTTGAAAACACAGTACCAGGCAGTATTCAAAAGTACATAACACTCCGGGGCTGGGGATGTGGCTCAAGAGGTAGCACTCTCACCTGGCATGCGTGCGGCCCAGGTTCGACCCTCAGCACCACATACAAACAAAGATTTTGTGTCCGCCAAAAACTAAAATATATATATATATAAATTTTCTCTCTCTCTCTCTCTTTAAAAAAAATAAAACAAAAACAAAAGTACATAACACTCATACCCATTTGAAAGTGTGGATTGATGGAGCCTCTGCAGTAATTCCAGAGGCCCTGGGGTCTGTGATGCCCAGGTTGAGAAGCACTGAATTGGGGCAGAAAGGTGAGGGGCATTAGAATGGCTAACAGGTGAGGGTTGGGGTAGATGAATCCACAGCCCATTTGCTCACATCAGAAACCAGATGGTGAATTGTTTAATGACAAGTCAAACACAGGCCTTAATCATGAAGTTGACTGGGACTCTAGAAATCTAAACAGGGTTGGCACCAATAGCAGGCACAGAAAAGCAGGAAGTATGGGGAGCTGGGGATATAGCAGGCTTCTGCTGCCCGGTTGGGCTAAGTCTGGCTCTCCAGGGACCTCCTCCCACCTTGGACGCATCCCTGTGGTCCTCCCAACTTGGTGCAGGGTGCCCTCAGGATCCATACCCCAGCCTGTCTCAGAGGGGTCCCCCAGGTCACTCTTCAGAAAAAACATAAATGAAAATGGGATCAAGGCCCTTGTCTAGGCCTCTCCTAGTTTCAATGTCATAGAGAGGAGTGACTCACTTTGACCCTCTCACTCTGTCTGACCTGCTGCCTTGGCAGTGACATTTATCAGATGGAGAAGGACATTGCCATAGAGCAAGAACGGAATGCTCACCTAAAATACTGGAGCCCATTGTCTCCCAGGAACCCCCACCCAAGGTAAGTCACCCCTGGCCTTGCTATTAATCCCATGAGCCATGACAGAGCCAGTGCCTGTGTGACCCACTGCCTGCTCAATGGAAGCAGGATGCTTTCCTACAATCCTCTCTCAGTTCTGCAACTCAGCTACTTATCAATCACCCCTTGTCATCTTCATGCCCTGGCAGGTGTCATCTGAGACAGCAGACACCTTGTGGAAAAGTCATTTCTCAGAACTTTCCCTTGGGAACCTGGGCACTTTTCTTCTGAGAGTTTCCTAGGACTAAGTTAGCTCTCCCTGAGGATACAAAAATGGAGAGTATCCTGGGTCCCCAAAGTCCATTCTCTGTCCATGCTCTCCATGACAGCCTTGGGCTCAGGAGCCAGAGCCCAGCTGTTCCACCATCAGGTGGGGGAAGGGTCCAGAGACCATGCCTGTATTTGTCAGCTAGAGCTGCCCTAAAAAAATCCTACAGAATGAGTGGCTTAAATCATTCACTTATGTCTCTTCTGGAGGCTGGAAGTCCAAGGCCAGGCTCTAACAACTTTGGTATCTGGTGAGGGCCCCTTCCTAGCTTTCAGATAGCCACCTTCCTAATGTGTCCTCACCTGGTGGAAAGAGGGAGAAACCTCTGGTTTCTCTTCCTCTTCTTATAAGGGCAGTAATCCCTTTATGGGGCCCTATCCTCATGAACTCATTGAACACTAATCACCTCCCAAAATCTCTGCCTCCTAAACAATCACACTGGGGGACAGGACTTCAACATATGAACTGAGGGGAACACAAACATTCAGTCTATAATAATGCATAATGTGGACCAAGGTCTTTTCTCATTGTTCCTCCTGCCAGGCATGTGCTGCCCTTTCCCTAGGGCCCAATGCAGCTTTTATCTCCATGAAGTTTCTGTGAGTCCCTGAGCCCTCAGTGACCTCCTGCTCTGAATGTGGCTATCCATGGCTGTTTTTTCAGGCACTCCCACATACAGAGAGGCTGCACACACAGAGGTCATTAAACCCCCAATTAGCCGTAGCCCAGGTGGCAGAGGCCAGCCCCTGTGACTTCCCATCTCTCAGCATGTAACTGGTGCTCAGAAGTGGATGCAAAATTATTTTAATGATAACCTTGTCCACTATTGCTCCTTCATTGTGAATAAGGCTGAGCTACATTCAACCTGATGCTCCCCTTAGTGGGCCAATCGATTTATTAATGGGAGAAATGCAACTGACACTGCTCTATATCCTGTTTTCCAGCCCAGCCAGTCCAATGACCTCTTGCTGTTTAGACCCCCTCCACAAACCAACCTGCTCGCTCTCAAACTACAGTTCCAGGTAAGTGTGTAACCAGGGGACTTGGAATGGCCAGGCCCATCCTTTGTCAGGTGTTTCTTGAAATTCCATTCCTGTGCCATTAAGGAGTAGCAGCCATCTGCTCAGATGATAAAGATAGCTGGGTTGACTCTTCTTTGTTTCTTTGTTTGGCTCTTTGATGTGAACTTGAACTCACATCAAAAAAATAGCAACTCAGTCCTGCCAGACTGTCCTCAGCTAAGCAGACCTTCCTGTAGCCTAGTCTGTCTGTCTGCAGTGTCTGCTGCTTTGTGTACCTGCTTGTAGCTCCCTCCCCATGTCCAAGACTTCCCTGGCCTCCTACCCTGAGCAGAGCCTCTGAGAAGTAATCCCTAGGAACTGGGGATGGATGATGTCTCCAGAGAATAGAGTGGATCCCTGAGGCTCCCTGCAGAGGTCCTGGCCAGGACCTGGGTAGCCAGTGAAGGTAGAAGGGTTCCATCTGAGCCTTCTCCACCTCTGTCACCACCAACCATGTCTCTCACCAAGGCTGTAGGTCCCTGACTCAGAATGCCTCTGTCCTGAGTCCTTTTTTGTGTCTGGGTAAGAGGGAGCCCGGCTTCATCTCTGTCCTTCTCTTTCATCCCCCAATCAGTGTTGCCATTCAGAACTGGAATATCTCAACCAATAGCAACAATGTCAATTTACTGATGCTCCTTACAGGGGGCTGTTCCCCAGGTTTGTGTATCTCCTCCCAAGGAAATGCCCTATGCCTGAGTAAACCCAACCAAGAACCAACAGATAAATCCTTTTTTAAAAGAGAGAGAGAGAGAGAGAGAGAGAGAGAGAGAGAGAGAGAGAGAGAGAGAGAATTTTTTAATATTTATTTTCTAGTTTTTGGTGGATACAACATCTTTGTTTGTATGTGGTGCTGAGGATCGAACCCGGGCCACACGCATGCCAGGCAAGCGCGCCACCACTTGAGCCACATCTTCAGCCCCAGATAAATCCTTTATGTGAAAATAAAATGCTTTGATTCAGAAGGTGGAAGCAATGTCCTTAAAAACTAAACATAATTAAAATAGTGATGTTATTTAAATTTAAATTAAACTATATATAATTATTGAAAATTACACATACACACATACACACACACGCACACACACACACACACGGTTGGCTTTCCATATTCATGTGTTCTGTATCTATGGATTCAACCAACCAGGAATCAAAAATATTAACATAGGAAAATAAATCTCATTTATACTGGATATGTACAGACTTTTTTCTTGCCATTCCCCTAAAATTACTGTATGCCAGCTATTTGTGTAGTTACATTACATTAGATGGCAAAAGCAATCTAGAGATGATTTAAAGCATACTGGGAGATATATGTACATTACATGCAAATACCATGCCAGTTTGCTCAAGGAACTGGAGCATCTGCAGATTTGGGATATCTTCAGGGTGTCCTGAAATGAATCCCCCTTGAATATGGAAGGACAACTATGTGTGTGAGAATTTATTTATCAATGGACTAATCATATCTGTCAATTTGTAACATGACTATGAAACATAACTGTTTGGAAAAGGGCCCAAGGGAGGAGTCATGGTCTCAATAGCAGCCTGCATGGACCCTGTGTGTGCAGAATACCACTAGGGGAGTGTTAGGCAGATGAGAGGCCATGATGCTCCACCAGGTGTCTCCAACAGGGCCAAGGAAATGCCACACCACATTCTTCAGCAACTCTGAGAGAGCAAGTCTGTGTCCCCCATGATGCTCTTGTATCACTTCTTTGTGCTCCTGTTTGTAGCAGATGACTGTCCACCCCCTTGCCTTGTCCTGTGCCTAGTGCTTCTTTGCTTCTCCTTAATAGGTCCCTGAGGGTCTGTGTCCAGCTCCCCTACGCTCACCAGCCCTATAGGGTACCCATCTCCCATTAACTCGCTGCGTACCCCACCTCTCCACCAGCACAATGTCTTCAAGCGCCACAGCATGCGGGTAAGAGGGCACTGCATGCTGAGTCCCAGCCCGGACTGAGGAAGCTGCTGGAGGGAGGTGGCCTGGGATACTAGGAACCCCACATTCTCAGCCTCAGGGGGTGCCCTCCATGCTTCTGTGTGCCAGTCAAGTCATCAAGGTGTTCTGTGACTCTTCCCTTTGCAAATATATCAAAGTTGGGATGAAGTTAGGCTCTGCTCCTGGGGACACCAGTTGGACACCAGCTGGAACTACCCTTGTCCACACTGGAGCTGTGGCAAATGATGTAAAATTCCCTTCCTTTTCTGAGCCCCAGAGGCAGATGCAGTGCATTAGTGTGGAGGCTGGTGGGTGGAGTGCAGCCAGGCCTGGTGATGCTGGAGAATAAAAGACCCTGGATGTTCTGCCCCACTCTGCCATCCTGCCTGATTGCTAAATCTCTCCTCCATCAGAGGAAAGAAAGGCTTCCTGGCAGCTGCTTCTACTGCTGCTGCTTTTGTAAAGGTGTTGCTGGGTGGGAAGGAGCTTAGAGGGTATTGTGGTTACAGGCTCATGAACTGCTAGAGAGGCTAAGCCACCTCCCCATTGATCGCTATGTCATCAGCGACTGTGAGACACTGAGTGCTTTGTGGAATATCTGTTGATTGTCAGATCTTATGTAACAAAACCATCTTTGCTTGAAAGCAGATGCTCACTTGCCACCAATCATCTCCTTTAATGCAATGACCTCTTGCCATTTGTTGCCATGAAATCTTGACACATTTTACCAAACTGGGTTACAAAACAGGCTAAACTCACTATTTGAGCTCTAACTTGTATATATGTCTAATATTTCAGGCTCAACATATATGTCTCTAAAAATTTGGAGGCAAGGAAATATGTGTTTATCATAAGAGATTTGGAAATTTTGGGCAAGTATGTTGACATATATCTGTACTGTTATTTTTATTTAGTAAAAATTTGAATGCCCATGGTAGCTTCAAATTCCAGGCTGCGAGATCTATTGTGAAATAAATTCTCCCCAACCTACCTCGTTTTTCTCTCTCACATTAATTTAAACAATTTCTGTCTTTTCATATGCATAACAATAATAAAACTATGGTTCTAAGCATGTACTATAATTTAGGCAGTATGCAGTTTCTCTACCCTTCTGCCCTCGAATCTTTATCCATAATTAAGTTTTAGGGAGCTTTACTTTAAAAATTGTGCTTTTAGAAAGAAGCTGTTTTGTATACGTGAGGGGCTGCATGGCCTTTGTCTAAGCCCTGCTTCACTGGGAGGATTTTGTTCCATTCCATAAAGACAGACTGTGCCACAGAAAAAAAAGACCTTTTGTGTAAGAGGTTTAGAAGTAATTGCTAAGAAAAAAATCTGCCTGCAAGAACATAATGAGCACTTCTTTAACCAAACAAAAAAGATTAAAAATATAGATCAGAAACACTGAGAAAATTCTCCCCCAGGCGAAGCGCTGACGAGGTTCCCTGCAAGGCAACTGGAAACATTAAAGCAATGCTCAGAGATGGTAACAACAATTTTCCTCCTGACTGGCCCCATGGCCTGGCTCATCTGGGGGCCTGTGGGATGCCTCAGAGTCAGGATGGCAGCATCTCCTTTCCGGAGTCTTCACAAGTCAGTACTGAATTTCCACAGACCACAGTGGGCCTGTGCACTTGCGGGTGCTGTCCAGGATGCTGAAGGAGGAACACGTGGTTTTGCTTTCAAGGAGCTTACAGTCAGTCAGAAGGAGCAGGTCAAGTGCAGGTTCATTGGTAATGTGAGCCAGAAAGTTGTGGGGGACACGTAAAGGGTATTCAGAGGGGAGAGTGACTCCTGCCTGCTGCTGGCTTTCAGTGGGGCCCTGAAGGATGGAGAAAATTTGGAGTGGAAAAAACTGGAATGTAGGGATGGAAGAGGCAGGGGCAAGTGGTGTGGTGTTTGAGCAAGGAAGGGTAGGCGGCAGGGGTAACGAGGCTGGCAGGTGTTGTGGCTCATGAACATCATTTTAAAAGACAAAGGGAGTGTTAACTGTCCATGACCTGGGAAGAATACCTAGAGTGTATTTCAGAAAAACCAGCCTAGACATTCAAGGTTGTAAAGTCTCTCATTTTTTTTTCCTTTGGTCTTACTACGAAATTGAAAGACTCATTCTGTTGAGTCTTCTAATATTTGTTCGTTAAAGATTTGCTAAGATTAAGCTTGGAACACACAAAACATGAAAGTGGTGGCATTTGTAAAATTATACAGTATTTTCTGGACTCCAGTAACTCATATTTTCTGCATTGAATCTTTCTCAGTCTGTGTATTTTTTTTTTACACCTAGATATTCTTATCTCTGTATATAGAACCTCAGGCACTTAGTTCCTTTTTATCACTATTTGTCAATAGTATAAAATGGTATGGGGCAGCCATACCATTGTGTTTACAGGTATTGACACTTAACCAAGGATATTTGTGGCCTCAAAATTTGTTCATTTTGGAGTATCAGATCTAAGCTTCAATTGCTTAATGAGTACTTATTCCTTTTTGTGTGGCTATAACAAATGCCTGAGGCTGGATACTTTATAGAGAAGAGGGGTTTGTTTAGCTCATAGTTTCAGAGATCCAAGAATAAAACACTGACCTGTGCTTAGCTCTGGTGAAAGCCTTCTGGCTACATCACAGTCTGATGGATGGCATCACAGTGGGAGCACATATAGGAAGGAGAGATCACATGGCAATACAGAAAACAAGATCCCAAGAGGATACATTTTTCATAGCAGTCCCCTCTCTCAAGAATTAATGCACTCCTTCCACACACAGCTCACTCCCATGAGAGAGCATTAAACCATTTGTAAGAGTGGCACCCCTGCAGCCTAGTTATGTCCCACCTGGACCCATTTCTTTTGGAGGTTCCAACACCTTGGCACTGCCACATGGAACCCAGCCTTCATCCAGAACATGAACCTCTGGAGGGCAAACAATGCCCAAACCATAGCACTCTGTCTCTGTGAAGTAGATCATATATTCAGCACTCTCAGGGTTGTAAAATACCCTTACATTCTGAAATCTGTTTTCTTTTAAAAAGGTCTAGCTCAGTGATCCCCAGCTGAGGTGTTTTGCTTCTGTGGGGACACTTGGCAATGTCTGGAGACATGTTTGTCCCAATGGGGAGGGCTGCAGGTACCTAGAGGGTGGAGGCCAGAGGCTGCTTTGCATCCTACAAGGAAATTTCCTTGAAATAAAGGATTGACTGTCTGGCCCCAACACTGGCCTAACTATTGTTTACTGATCCCCATGAGAAAAGGAACATCTTCTATTTTAAAATTACTATTCTCCCAGCAGCCAGTTCTATGCCTGCTTCATAGCATTGCTTAATGAGTACATACTGAATAGATCATTGAATAAGGAATATTTTAGCAAAAAAGCTAACTTGTAGGGAAGGTATTATTAGAAATCAAGATTGGTAACTGAAGCTAAATGAACTCTAGGTAAACTGTCCCAATACAGCTGTTTTTAGACTATACTGTAATATTCAAGTTTATTTTATAGGGTGTACTGGGAAAACTATTTTGAGAAGCTTGGCAGGGATTGAAGCTTTCTAAAAGTATATAGAGTTTTTCTAGAATTTTCTTTACATAATTTGTGTGTGCACTGGCCACTTTGAAGGAAAGGAACTGTTTTAGTTCATTTTGTGGTGCTGTAACAGGACACTGGAGACTGGGTGATGTATGATGAACAGAGATCGCTCTTTTACAGTTCTGGAGGCTAGGAAGTTCAGCACCAAGGGACACAGCTGGTGAGGGTTCTCTTGCTGTGTCATAGCTTGGCAGAGGCATCACCCATGTGACAAAAACAGTATGGGAAAATGAGGGAAGGAGGCCTAACTCGTTATTCTGTCAGTCTCCCCTCTTGTGCTAACTAGCCCACCCCTGTGTTGGTGGCACTGACTCATTCATGAAGGCAGAGCCCTCGTGGCCTAGTGGTCTCTTAAAGTCCCCACCTCCCATGCTGTTGTGCAGGAGATTAAACATCCAACACATGAACTGTGAGGACCACGTTCAAATTATAGCAGGAGCTGGAGTGCCTGTAGACTTCCTTGTCATGGCTGAGTCCTGTCACTGGCAAAGGCTCCCTGGGGAGTACTCAAAAGGATGCCCCTGGCACTCTCCCTCCATCCCAGATGCTAAGCGGATCACTCTACAGCAGGGGAAAGGCAGAGTAGTTGGAGGGACTAAACAGATAATTACACAATTGAACCATAAAAAGGAGGGAAAATAGGAAAACACCACGCTTTCCATTCAGCAGCTCGGTCTGTAGGTCCACAGTCCCACAGGTGAGTGAAAACAGGGTGAGGTTAATAAAGCTGGGGAGATCTGCAGAGCTTTGCTTCTTTAAATTTTATTCTTCATCTTGACTCATAGCTCCTGCACTTCTGGCCTTTGGTTAGATAACCCTGGCGGCTACCTTAACAAAGCTGAGTGGGACTACATGCCAGAGAACTGGAGGCCGCACCTGTGTCCCATGAAGCTTCCAGGACTGCCACATGGCACTTAGATGGAGAAAAAAAACCCAAAGGACTTCCAGAAGCTGGCTTTGCATTTCTAAATCTATTAAATGACAGCAACATCACCAATGCCAACTGAGAAAATATAATGTTAAAATGTCATTGACAGTTCACGTCGCAGCTTGAGTACAGTGCATGTTTAGCAGTGTGTGCTGGGGTTTGTCATTCCTGCTGCCACCAGGGCCATGTGTGAGGCTGACACCTGATAATAACTGTCTGCATATAGGGCTGCCAGGCTAAGAACAAGCTAGAAAAAAGTGGCTGCAAGGCCGAGGCTTGTGGCTCCCCTGAGGCTCTTCTGGGGACCGTCCCTCCTCCAAGCCTGGGATGGGGCTCATTGCATCTCTCCTCTCTCTCTGCTGTCTTCCCAGGAGGAGGACTTCATCCGACCAGGCAGCAGAGAAGAGGCCCAGCAGCTGTGGGAGGCTGAGAAGATCAAGATGCGGAAGATCCTGGACAAGCAGCAGAAGCAGATGCTGGAAGATTCCCAGTGGCTGAGGCAGAAGTCCTTGGTGAGCCTGCGTGGAACACGGGAGGGGTTTCCCTGCTCTCCCCGTGCCCTCTTTGCCTCCCACTAGCTGGGACAAACGCATGCCGTGCATTCTGGTGTTCAGTTCCAGAATCCTAAGTTTTTGCCTTTGGTCTCCTCTGCAGGACCCTATGGTTTACATGAACGATAAGTCCCCATTGGTAAGTCACCTGGAGAGGCCTCTTTCTAGAGCCACAGCCTGAAAAGGCCTTGTTGCCCCAGGAATCACCAGTCCCTGGGCCTGCCTGTCTCCTCCTTGGGGCTGCCCATCTTGGGACCCTCCCACCCCATGGCCATAGTCTCTAATCACACTATGGATGAGGGAGGGGGAACAGTGGGTGGTCCCCAGAGCTGTAGAAGTGACTGTTCTCTTCCTTTCTTTCCTTGTAGACCCCAGAGAAGGAGGCTGGCTACAGTGAGTGTTCCTGCCCTTCCTTGGGGAGTCCCCACCTGGGTCTCTGTGGTACCCCATCTTTGTTTACTGCCTGTGCAGGGGGCAGCAGAGTATGTCTTCAATGTTAAGAACCGTCTATTTGCCTTGTTTTTAATGTGGCATATGCAAAGGGGATCAGCTTAGAGTGGAGAGCTGCTCCCTGCTCTGACCACCTCCTGGGTCCTCTTCTCAGTCCATCTCCTGCCTGCCTTTATTTGGCAGAGTGGGTGATTCTCGCCTTTCCACTCCTCACTCTGGTGGAGGAAGGTTAAGTAGTTCCACCCACCTCCAACTTCTCCAAGCCCAAGGAATGAACAACACCAAGCCTAGGAGATCTCTCCAGAATCTTGTGCTGAAGTCAGGGAAAGGAGGGGGTGGAGCTGATGATAATGATAAGAAGAGCAAGGACAATGGAAACAAAGAACTTAACACAAGCCAGGCACCAGCCCAAGTCACAAGTATTAACTCATTTGTATTGTAGCAACTCAGAGACAGGCAGTATGTCTCCATTTTACAAAGGATGCAACTGAGACACCAGCTGGTTGATAACTTGCCCAGTGTCACCAAGCTGCTAATTAGCATGGCTCAGGGGTGAGCCTAGGCTCTCTGGTTCCAGGTGACTTCAGAGCTAACCCTCTTATTCTGCAGATGAAAATTGAGACTGGGGGAATACAGATGTGCTGTCTTGGGTGGCAGGGCTCTTTGATGGCGGAGGTGTGAGCAGAACCAGGTGTTCTGATTTCCATCCTGTGCTTTCCCTTCCAGCAGCTGTGCAGGGCCTGTGTGTGTGTCTTTGTTCATCAGAGTGGGCATGAATAGCAAGGCTATACTGGTATTTCATTTACTTGAGCCCCAAATGCTCAAGGAAAATCATTATAGCATCCTCACAAATCTACCCATGAGCAGCTGATACACCAGGGTGGGGGCTCCATGGACCCCCATTGCCTGCAGAGAGTGAGGCTTCTTTTTCATGGGTGGTCAAGGCCAGAATGTTGCTATCCCTTGGGCCTGTGTCTATTAAGGAGGAAGCATGCCAGAGCTGGAACTCCCATGAGGTCACCCCATCTCTGCTGTGACTTTGATTTTTTTTTCTTTCTATAGAAAACCACAGAGGCCAGCATGCTCTTCCCCTGCCATCTTCCTGGGATTGGGAACTAATACCCCTGGAGTCTCCTGATTATGGAGGAGAGGGCTTTGCTTGATCATCAGCGGGTATAAAGGCAAAGGCCAGCTGCTGAGACACCTCTACCCACTTACTCACTCACTGTCCTTCCCGTTGCAGCAGAGTTCACAGGGCCCCCACAGAAGCCACCACGACTGGAGGCACAGATAGGTGTTGGCTCCCCCAAGGTTGGATATGAATTGGAATGGGGATTCCCAGGACTGAATAGTATGGTCTTTAAAGACAAGCACCTTGCCTCAGGCTACCTCAGTTGGTTCATGTAGAAGCAGGGGTAGAGCCAGGCTCCTGTCCCCACTGCCTGACCCAGAGGAAAGCTCATATGTGCAGCCCTGGGGGAGGACGAGTGGCCCATGTCTCTTTTGAGCCACCCTTAAGCTTTTGGCACCCCTCACCCCGTCCTTCCAGTAGCCTGGGTGGCCACTGGTATTCTTTGCTCTAGAACAGTGGTTCTCGATGTCGGCTGCCCATTAGAATGACCTGACGGGCACTGACCAACCTGGACCCCAAGGCTAGGTGATGGTCCCATGGGTCTGGTTAGGCAATCACCAGAATGTGATTAGGCTCTCTGGCTGGACAGCCATTGTCCTGGAGGCAGAAGGGAGGGATACAGGCCCAGGAAAGGTCACTATTTCTCCACAAAAGAGTCCTTCCTGGTGGGCTGGTGGCTGAGTTGCCTATCCACAAAAGAACAGCAGTGGTAGCAGTGTCCTCCCAGGTCCCCCAAGCCCCTTCTGCTTCTTGTCCTTAGTCCATCCAGTCCACAGCCAACCTGGACCAGACCGATGACCTAGTGTACCTCAATGTCATGGAGCTGGTGCGGGCAGTGCTGGATCTCAAGAAGGAGCTCTGCCAGTTGCCCCCGAGGGCTACGTGGTGGTGGTGAAGGTGAGAGCCCAGGCAGAAGGGACCCAAGGAGGTGGGGCTGTCACCCCTGAAGAAGGGGGTGGTTTCTCCACCCATGGTCAAAGGGAAGTTGGTTCCTGGAACCCCCAAGATGTGCTCTGGCCAAAGCAAACAGGGCTTTGTGGAAAAGAAAATAGCAGGCTCTAACAGCTGCCCTGTGCCTTCCTCCTTCCAGCCCCACATGGGGCTGACTCTGAGGAAGCTCATTGGGAGTGTGGATGATCTCTTGCCCTCCTTGCCATCATCTTCGAGGACAGAGGTAGGTGTCCTATCCTAGATGGTGTCGAATCTGTCCCTTCTCCCCATACCTCCACCTGTTCCTAGTTGCATTTCTAGCAGAGGTCCCTAAGCCACCTGGGCAGTCCCATTTCTGTCCATCAGGAGACTGCACAGCATGTCTGGGCAGCCACCATCAGAGGGCCAAGAGGCCCCCAGGAGCCTGGCCAGCTTCTGGGGTGAATTTCCTATCAGGTCTCAGATTGCCATAAATTTTTATTGAATGCGGATGTGCAAGAGGGCATGCCTGTCTCCTCTCCCCACCCTTTATCCTTTATCTACTCACTGGACCAAGGTCAAGGTGAATGTCTCATTGAAATCCTATCACTGAAGCCCTGGGAATCCCGGTGTTCTGCTGACACAGCCCTGTGATGGCCACCAGGGACCTAGCCTGATCCCTGGGACTTGTGAACGCATTATCTTACAAGGCTAAAGGGGTTTGGGGGATGTGATCAGTGTGAGGCTTTTGAGAGGGGGAGATTATGTGGATTACCCAAGTGAGCCTGTGTCCTTGTTAATGAGCAGCGGGAGGAAGGTCAGAGAAGGGCTGTGATGACAGAAACCAAAGTCAGAGGGACAATGCTGTTGGAAGGTGCAGTTTCAACCCAGGGAAAGACAGGGAACACCCTGCCCAGCTCTAGAAGGAATGCAATCCAGTCCGCACCCTGGTGTTAGCCTCATTGGGCCCGCTCAGAAGTCTGACCTGCAGAACTGTAAAGGAATGACCTGTGTTGCTCGGAGCTGCTAGGTTTGTGGTCATTTGTTACTGCAGCTGTAAGAAGCTGATCCAGGGCTACTGGACATTTGTCGGTTGTCTGTCTAGAAACCAAATGTGGACCTCCCATGGAGCCCTGGGATCCTCTGCCTCTCATGGTCAGCCATCTGCCACATGATCCATGTGGCATGTGGCCCATCCCATCACCACCCTAACCATCTGCCTGCTCAAGGCAAGACAGAGCAGGGACACTTGGGACATTTCTCAACCTGCCTCTGGGTGGCAGCAGTAGCCCACAGAGGCACCCCATCTAGACAGGTACCATCAGAGGGCTGAGATGGCCACCAGGGACCTAGACAGCTTTAGGGCAAATTTCCTGAGGAGAGGTCAGATGTGATGTGATAGCTCTGTATCCTAGGGATGACCATGTACTCACTTGCTCATTCAACAAACATCTCCTGTGTTTCATGTGCTCAGTGTGCTAGGCTCTGGGCATGTGGTGGTTAAAAAAAAAATCCCAGATCTCTTGATTTGATGGTAGACAGTTACAAAATGGCACAAGGACGTGGACCCTGACCGTTCACCTGAATTCTGGTGGTGTGAAGGGTTGTTGCGACTGGATGGCGTATGGGGTGGGGTCAGGCCTTGGGGATCCCCTGATGCACAGAGGGGCCAGGGAATGGCTTTATTTGGGGGGGGGGTCAGGAGGCTTGTAAGATGGGGGATGGGCTGGCTTTCTTGTACAGTGTATATTCAAATTTATTTAATGTGAGTTTGGTCTGGACTGACAGCTGGGTTTCCTCCTGATGGGGAATCTGGAACACAGTCCAAGAACAAACTGATTGGGAATTCTGGCACAGGACACTGTTGTTATCACACCAAGTATCCGGGGAAGGAGCAAAGAGACAGTGGCCAGGACTGAACTTTGGACTACAATCTGCTTTATCCCTGGCAACCTCCTCTCTTTCTTCCTTTACCTTCCCTGCCTTTTATTACTCCTCTTCTCCGTCCACCCCCTTTTCTCATCTGACCCCTTCCTTTCTCAAGTGTTTGTGTTGAGCCTTCTTTTGCCTCCTTTCTATCAGATTTGTGGTTGAATTAAACTCGTACCATTTTCTTTGTGGTTTGTTGGGCTGTGGTGTTGGTTTGATGTGCCCTTTGTGGGAGGAGGCTGGCCATGAACCACAGCCAGGCAAGAGATGGATGGTGTTCTTTTGGGTGCAGATCAAGGGCTGATGGATGCTGGGCCGTGGCCAAGGAAAGCACCTGGCAGTGGGACAGGTGTGCTCCAGCCCTTGGTCCCAACTGGTCAGTAGGGTACCTGACTCAGGGGCCGCTTTCCAGGAGGGACCCAGGGCAGTTTCGTCCATGTGGCATCTCTTTCAGCTGCACCCAGACCACTTGGGCTCTAGGGGGTCACACAGCTGAAGGAACAGCAGACTTGGCTTTATTTAACCACTTTACTCACATGCAAGATGGATGGACACGAAACATGAACAATACAGATCTCCATGCTGTCCCTGCAGCAGATCACCTTTGGGAGCCTCAGTTAGGCAGAGAGACAGGGGGTTTGAGGGCGGGGGCTACAGAATGAGGAGGAATGAGGCTAGAGGGCCATGGAGTGGGGGGGGGTCTCAGGAGAGAACTGAGGAGCAGGGCCTGGGCCAGGGTCACAGGTAGGTAGGTCTTTCCAGATGTGTGAAGGAGTGTTGTGTGCTGAGGAGGAGGAGGTTCAGAAGGACAGGACCCCAAGATGGAGGGGAGTCAGCAGTTTGCCCTACTCTGCTTCCTGCCTGGGGCTCCACACTGTCTGGACAGCCTGGTGTACACCTCTGGTGGCTACTGAGGTCCTGCCCTCAGGGGCTGGACAGAGCTCAGGAGAGGCTTGACCCACAGGCTCCGCATTCCTCAGAGCAAGAACAAGCTGCACAGAATGGCCCAGAGCAGGTCAGACATGGTGAAGCTCTGGGGAGGACAGGAAAGGCAGGCTGGAGGGTCACTGGCATCACCCAGCAGGCGTGGAGCCCAAAATGTTCAGTGTTTCCCCTCTACCACACACAACATAGAGTGCCGGTGCCCTTCACCCTGTGCTGTGCTAGGTCCTAGGGAGAGGAGAAACTAAAGGATCCCTGCCTGGGAGGAGTTCAGAACTGAAGGAGCTTGAAGCAGAGATCCCCAACTCCAGAGAGGTGTGCTGACCACAGACTACAGGGACCAAGGCACTGTGGAAGAACAGCCAGGGATGGCCTTCCCGGTTTGTTCACTGCAGGTTCATGGGTACAGGGCACCCACAGCAGCAGCTCGCAGTTCTGGCTACCTCTCTACAAGGAAGAGGGAGGCATGATGCCTCAGGAAAGCCCAGGGGGTGCTGAAGGTGCTTTGGGTGGAGGGGAAGGCCTTGCTCCACTGGCTCCCCCACACTTGCTCCCCGCTCCTTCTGTAAAGTCCCTTGTTCCTCAGCTGATACACCACACACCTCCAAGACCTGAAAACTCACACTGAACTACTTCCTCTGCCTGGTTTAAAGAGCCCAACCTGCACTACCAGCTTCCCCAACTCTGACCTGGGGGTTCCCCTGGGAACTTTGGGCTCATTCTTAAATCTAGACCATTGCTCATAGACCCTCCACCCCTGAGGCAGCCTCCCCTTCCCCCATGTGCCCCTCCCTCAAGGCCATAATTTTTCTCCTTGTGCTAGTCCCACCCCTCTGCAGGGCAGGGTCCTCCTTCTTTTCTAACTCCTCTGCTTGCTAAACCGGGATTTCTGTCCAGCAGATTCCCAGTACAGTAGCATCACAGTGAGTGCTCCAGGAAGATTTTCAGAGCTGGTTCTCTCTCCCCAGAAGCACCACAGGCAGATGGTGCTGTCTCCAGAGGGCACTCTAGAGGCAGCTGCAGTTAAAGGTGGTCATTGCTGGCTGGCAGGACTGCCTTGGAGCCAACATAAGGGACATGACATCAGATCATTGCTGCCAGGAACGGAGGCAGAAAGAGCCCCAGGGTTCCCAGGAAGCAGACAATGATAAAGAGCAAGAGGAAGATCCTGTCGATGACCATGGCAACACACTTCCAGTCTTCTCTCACCTGCGGGAGAAATGGGCTCACAGTGACAGAGGCCAGGTCTCAAGAAGTGTTCCTCTCATGCTCAGCCCCTGTAGGGACAACCACAGGGCAAAAGCAACTGTCCCCTGAGACCCAGGGGAAGCTAAGACTGGCACAGGTGCAGAGATAGGGTGGAGGGAGAAACAGAGCTGGCCCAAGCCCCATACCACCCTCTCCTGTGTCCCACCTATGTCACCCTCCACACTGCCGGGGCTCAGCAGATTTCAGGCAAAGGGACTAGAGGAACACAGAGAGGTGCTGGAACCATCTAAGGAGATGGACTCCCAGTGGCTGCAGTGATTTCAGTGCAGAGAAGGTAGTGGGTGGGGTAGGTGTGACTCAGGGCAGGTTAGTGGGTAGGCTTTATGCAGCCTGGATTCCCAGCCCAGGCCAGGGATGGATGCCTAGCTGCTCCCAAATTAATGATTAATTTTCTCATTCACTTATCAAGGCTATCCAATGATCCTTTCCAGCCTTTCACCCTTCCCTAAGTTGATAAGAAAATGCTGATGCTGAGTGCTAGATAAGGCAGAGGCTGCGGAGAGGACCAGTCTCGTACAACCAAGAATCTGCAGGGTTTGTGGTTGACTCATGAGCTTCACAGAGGGCCTCATGAGCAAAGAGGACAGGGGACCATCTAGCATAAAAGAGGAAGGCCACTACCACAGGGGGCTAGCCCACCAGGCTCTCCTAATGCCCCCTCCAATTCCCATCCCTGCCAACTCCTGGAGGTAGTGGCATAAGCATGGCAGAGTCCACATCTAAGCATGCCCTTCTCTGCTTGCTGTCTCCCAGTTAGGCTGAGCAGGAACATTCTTGACCTACTGCCATCAAGTGTCCCAAGAGCCAGCTAAATGTTCTCTCCCAATTGATTTCAGACTCTTTGGAGCCATGAATGAGTGAGGCCAGCCCACAGGGAGGGGTCAAGGTTGGTCTAGCTACCACCTTGAGGTGGAAGTTTTCCCTGCTAAGCTGGTAGGGTCACCCAGGGGAGGCCCTCACCCAGATCTCACTCACCGAAGAGTCAGCATCCTCAGACCACAGGTGGTCAGTAATATAGTGCACACCTTCCAGGGCTTTCTGTATGCAAGGCGACAGCAAGACCTCAGGCTCCCCAGAGTGAGCCTCGGCCCTGGGCCCTGAGGCCTGTGGGTTCAGGCATCTGCGGCCATAGATGATACCCATGGAGGGGGCTGGATGGCCTGCACACACCCATCTGCCTTTCTCCTCTTCCTCCTCTGCCTCCTCTCTCTCCTCTGCATCCATGTTGGTCTCCAACCAGTAACAAGATGGGCCAAGTTTCAGGCCTGAGGAGTCGTATGGCTCCAATGGAGGCCGGTTCATCAGCAGCCACCAGGGCACACGTCCCAGCAGGGCCACCCGCACCCAATGGGGCATGCTGTGGGTGCTGGGGAAGCCGTGGTGCATGTTGAGCACGAAGACGGTGATGACAATGGAGAGGGTGACGAAGATCATAGTGAAGAGCTGGTACTCGCTGGTCAGCAAGAGCAGCATGGAGATGCACAGCGTGATCTTCTCGCCGCAGTCGGAGGGCAGGTAGAAGACCAGCACGGTGAGGCAGGAGATTAGCAGGTGGGGGATGATGAGGTTGATGGTGTAGAAGAGAGGCAGCCGGCAGATGACAAAGGCGTAGGTGACGTCAGGGTAGATCTCGGGGTAGCAGTCATACTTCTTGCTGTTGTAGGTGCCCGTGGCATTGATGATGGCCCACTCGCCACTCTCCCAGTAGTCCTTCAGGTCCACCGTCTATTCCATCGGCTCCAGGTCGATCTTGGTCTTGTCATAGGTCCAGGAGCCAGACTTCATCTTACAATTCTGCTGGTGGAAGGGGAAGAAGGTGACGCCGATGCTGCAGGAGCTTTTGTAAATGTCGGGGGGCACCCAGTGCACAGTGCCCGTGGAGAAGAGGTGCGCTGTGGTCAGGTGGGTAACCACAAACTCCCCATCTGCACTGCAGAGAGAAGACCAGCTGGGGGCTCTGCACACCCACCTGACCCACCCAGACTGCTGCAGAGAACAACCTGAACAAGGCAGTTCTTAGCTGGCCAAGTGTCCCATCTTTTGCAAGAGTATAAAATTCCCCCAGAAGATGGATATACTTGAGTTTTCTTTTGATATACATTGTTTTAATTGCAAAAGTTGGAGTTTTGAAGAACACTGGAAAGTACCAAGAATTTTTAAAATACCCACTATTAACATTGTGATATTATACATGTCTATTCTACTGTCACGCAGACAATGATTCTGATGGTTTTGCATATTTGAGGTCACAGGGTGTATGCAGTTCCATTGCCTGTTTTATTCCTTTAATATTTTAGAGTGATAATTTTGAACTGTACTTTCCTAGTACACAGTGAGCAAGCAGCTTCTTAGGTAGAAGATCATGACTTTCCCACTTGGATCTTTTGTTCTTTGCTCAAGAGACCTAAGATTTTGGCTAGTGAGGAAACTTCCTGGAGCCCATGCATCTAACCTCAACCACTAGGCCCCCCCAAGAGGCAGCTTGGCACCAACAGGAGGCTGGCTGGAGTGCTCAGGGAGGACTCAGCCAAGGGAGGGGAGGGGGCACCACAGCAGAGGGCCCTGCAGGAACAAGAAATAGCTGTGGCCAAGGAAAACCTTAACAGTGCTCACTGGAGCCACCAGGTGGGCATCATAGTGACTGTGGTAGATGAGGTTGGGGACTTCGTGGGAATGAGAATCCAAAGACCCACAAGGACTATGGGGACACTGGAACAATGGTGACCAGTCAGATGGGACTTCATCAACTCCCCCTTAGCTTCCTACGGTCTGTCCTAAAGTCCAGGGAATCAGAATACAAGGGAGTTTCCCATGGAGTAGTTCCAGGGTAGAGAGACAGACTGGCTGGAAACAGGAATTTTGAAAGAGAGTAACAAATACATCAGGCAAAAAGTCAAAAAGAAAAAAAGAAAAAGAAATTAAAGGCATTTTGGTCATTTCACATAATTGCCACTAGATGGCAACATGCACCCATTTGGTTGAAGGAACAGTTCTATTGATTGGCCAGAGTGTAGTGCCTGGGTGGAACAGATGTTTCTTTATATGTCTACAGAAGTTTGACTGGGCTTTTCTTGTGAAAATCAAGTCTCAGTGGTCATGGCTTTATTGACAATCCTGAAATGTGAAGTTGGATTTGACCCTAGGACTTTGCTCATATCTCTGCCAAATGCTCAGGAAGTAGAAACTAGAATGTTCCTGGGTGCCAGCTCCTGGGTACAGAGCAATGGGGTGGGGGTGTGAGTCAGCAAACACAGGTACCTGCAGTGTCAGACCTGCCAGGTCACCCAGTGGCAAGTGTGTGTTTACCAAGACGGCTTAGGTGAGAGGGTGCTGGGCCTGCCCAGGACCAGACAGTGTAAGGAACTGGTGTAAGGAACCACTGACCTCTCTCGAGGTCTAGAAATGGACTCTCTCTCTATGTTTTATTGGTCAAAAATATCATTTCCAAGGTAGGGTCCAAGGGATTGGGAAGTGCTCAGTAAGCTGGTTTCTTTGCTGCAGGACTTAAAACAGCATTTAAAA
This sequence comes from Callospermophilus lateralis, assembly GCF_048772815.1. NCBI lineage: Eukaryota > Metazoa > Chordata > Mammalia > Rodentia > Sciuridae > Callospermophilus > Callospermophilus lateralis. The sequence continues at coordinate 11,630,064 of NW_027514398.1, forward strand.
CGCTATTGTGCTCTGCTGGCTTCCAAAGCCCTTGGCAGGGGATGACAGACATACAGTGTGATCCAAAACCATGACCACAGAACCTTGTCATAGGTATTCATATCTTAAGGAAGCAGCAATCTGCTTTAGAAAATGGTTTTAGACAATTATAACACCTTCTTTTAAATTTGAACTTCTTAACTTCTCAATGAAGAATTGCCTGATACCAAACATACTAATAAAAATATAGATTTCTATTTCTCCTATCAAAAAGTATCTTAATTCATTGATTTTTGCCCACTGGGATCCTCTATATACTCCTCCCCCCCCCCCCACCCTCCAGCTTCTGTTAGATTCTAGTTGTTAGGGTGAGATTGATCCTTTGGGTCTTGAATCCAAGGCAAGTATAAGAAAACATGATTAAAGAAAAAACATACCCAGTGAATTTGTTCTTCAAAGGTGCTACTATAGGATGCCACTTACCTGGTCAGACAATATTGCCATCCTCTAAAATTTCAACTCTTAAGTGTTTTTAGAGAGCCTGAACCACATTTTCCAAAGGATACTCAGAGATGGCAAATCTGTCCCATATCACCGTGCTACAAATGAATACATCTTCAGTGCCCAGTAAATGGTGTGTAGGAGGAAGAGAACAGAATGAAAGGAATAAAAGAATACAGAGGAGGGGGTTCTCTGCTAAGCATTGAGAGGGAAAGGATGAAGCCCTCCAAGTCCCCTTTACTGTCCCTCCTGGTGATCTTCCCAGGGCTCCATGGCTTCCTACTTGTTGGAAAGGACAATGTCAGGGATCCAGATAATCTCTGAAGGGACCCAAAGGGAGGTGATGTTGCCAAAATCAGCGAGGTTTCAGCACAGCTTGTAGTCCCTCCACTCCTGCGCAGGGGAGGGGTCCCATCACTGCCATGCCAGGGAGGGGCCTCTGTCAACCTAGGCTGAGCTAGGGATTCAGGAGCCCCCAGAGCCCCACCCAGCCCCACAGAACAGAGAGGCTGCAATGCCAGAAAAGGGTTCTGACCAAGGAACCAGGCACACCCTCCCAGATAAACACCCTCCTCGCTTTGCCCCCACTTCAGTAGCTAACTCCCAGGCAGGTGGTGTCCCCATCAATGCCCCTGGTTCTCTTTTGCCTCCCTGGCTGACTCCAGTGAGGCACTGCAGGATCTGAGCTGAAGTCGCGTTTCAGCACATCACAGTTTACAGAAGTGGTTAGATTCTCCATCCAGGTAGAGGCTCCAGAGACAGCCGGCCAGGGCATGCTGAGCAGGTGGAAGTGAGGACCACAGAGGGGAAAAGCCACCTGCCAGAGGCATGCGGCTAAGGCTCGGAGCTATTTGTGACCTCCAGAATATGTTCCAGAGACCTCCCTACCCAGGGGCTGGCCCAGGAGGGAGCAAGAGTTGCTCTGGACTTCACTCCTGCTCCCCCCAAATCATGTCCAAGTGAACCTATGTTTCTTTCCTCCGATCAGTTTTTATTCTCTCTCCATTCCATTCATCATGTTTTCAGTTCCAATCAACATTTTGGGGAACCCACATCAAGTTGGGGCATATTACTGCCCTCGGGCATGTGGTAGTAGGTTGAATCACATTCATTTTACAGATGAGGAAAATGAGGCTCAGAGAAGCTGAATAACATGCTCAGCATCTCAGGCTAGTCAGCGGTGGTGATGGATTGATAGCCCAGGTCCCACAGCAGTGTATGTCCTCACCTCCTGCCCAGCCCCTGGCCCAGGTGACCAGACCATGGGGACAGCTGCAGTGACCTAGGTTCTAGGCCTACCTCAACTACACACACAGTACCTTCCTTGTTCTGTTCCCCAGTTGGCACATCTGTAAATATGAGCCTCCTCACGCTCCAACAGCTCTGGGATGTACAGTATACACTCAGAGTCTCTGGACCAAGGTCTAATTTAAACTAAGTAGCTGAAACACCACACCCCAACACCATCCGGGGCCTCCTGGGGGACAGGGATTACAGAAAGGGCACTGGAGGACCAGGCACCCATTCAAAGGACTCAAACAGAGATGCCAATCAACATTCTGGTGGGTGTGGCTCTCTGCATGTTTACCTCTGCCCAGGGACAGTCAGGTGCTGGTAGGGCAGGGCACCAGCTCCTCTTTCTCACATTCTACTGCCACCTCTATGTCAGAGGCCTTCAGAGCATCAGAGCAGATCAGGAGGGGTAAGAAGGGAGGGAACACACAGGGGTTCTCATGAGACCTGTGCTCTAATGAGTCTGCCCTAGGAGTGGCCCATCCAGGAGGGCCACATGCTCTTTGGCTGTCCTTCCACTGAGAGGTGGGGTCTATGGCCCCTCCATGAATCTAGCTGGACTCCTGTATTGCCCTGACCTACAGAATATGGCAAGATGGATGCTGAGCCCATTCAGGCCATCAGAGACCAGCAGGTTCTGCCTCTCTCTAGGGACCTTCCTTCTGGGAGCCCTGAGCCACAGGTGGGAATCTGACTTCCCTCCTGGAGACACTGCAGGGAAAGACCCCGAGAGGTCCTGGGCAGGGCTAGGAGGCCAGACAGGCCCACCCTTTCAGAACTTTCCAAACACCCCTGCTGTGAGTAAAGTTTGTCCTTAACCCTTCAGAACAGGACAGCCACCAGCCAGATGCTCCCAAGTAGTCACCATGCAAAGCAGAGGAAACACTCAAACTCCTGATCATAAAATTGAGATACGAAGCATCCAAGTGGCTCTAGTTGGCGAGATTCAGGTTTGTCAGGCAACACAAACAGGGAACTCAGTGTTCTTTGGTAGAAGGAGCAGAGCCAGGCACACCTGGGTGTCCCCTTTACTGTCCCAGCCACACCCTGCTTCTCATTTTCCTCAGCTGTAAAATGGGCAGAATGAGACCCCCCTGGGGTTTTGATGACAATGCAGCCTGTCCCTAAGCAGCAAGGACTATGAAATGTCCATTTCTAAGAAAGGCATCTCTGGCTCTCTGGTGACATGTCCAGGGAGTGGACTCAGAGCCTGGCCATGCAAGCAAAGTCCGCTGGAGAGGCCACTTGCAACCAGATGACCGAAGTGGCAGGTGTTCACCAACCTTGAATGCAGCAGCTTGCTCCTGTCAGGGAAAGGTACAGGGAGGGGTGGGGCAGGGTCTGGCGATGACTGTCCCCTCCCTGCTGGGAGAATCCTCACCTGCCTCAGCCAGACATTGGTGGTCATCATTTGGTTCTTCTCATCCTGGCTGGTAAGAGGGGGAGGGCAACAGAACCAGAGCACAGGATGAGTGAGGGGGCTGCAGTGATCCCCACCCACAGGAAGAGCCTCTGTGTGGCACCCAAGCCCAGCGTCCCTCCCAACATTCCCCTGGATTCAGATTCTTCAGGGTCACACAAGAAACCCCCCTGCTGCCCTCTGCTGCCCCGGAGGGGATCTGAGCGAGAGAGGGGAAGGGGCTGTGGCAGCCCAGGAGGAAAAGGCTGAGGTCCCCGCTGTAATGGAGATGGGCTGGGGGGCTGGGACTGCAGGGGGGACGCTGGGGAAGAGCCTGGGTTCTGGAGGTTGATTCTGAGGGGCCCAGGATTGGGAGACAGGCCCACCACATCAATGGGCTGGGCAATGGACAGTCCAAAGCCCACGATCACCACATCTGAGGTGTTGGGCACCAGCCGTGCCCAGCGCGGTTATAGCCCCTGAAGAGGTATTTGAAGAGACAGTCCTCAGGCTGGGTGTGAGGGCCTCGCTGAGTCAACACTGTGGGATGGGAGAGAAGAGGAGGGGTCTCCAGAAGCCAAGGAGGCAGCGGGCATCTGGCTTCCCATCAAAGAAGAGGCCACCATCTGTGTGAGCTTCAGCTTGCTCATCTGTCAAGTAGCATGTGAATCCAGATTCCACTTCAAACCCTGTGGAGGACTCACTGTGATAATGTTCACCAGAGCTGTGCAGAGCCCCGTAGCCACAGTGCACTTGCTCGTGCTGGTCGTCAGTACTGGACATCAGTACCTGTGTGATATTAGATAACAAAGCCAGAGTACTGCGGCAGGGAGGGGGGAGATCCAGCCCAGGTCCCAGTTAAGGTGCAGGGAGGGGACTTGCCCCATGACAGCAAGACTGGTAGTGAGCAGCATTAGTTCCCACCCAGTCATCAGAGGAACCAGCGGTGCCAGCCGTAGCCCTCGCCACTGAGGGCACCTCCCTGAGTTGTTTGTAAACCCCTGGCACTTGCCACCTCTCATCAACTAGGCCAACCACTGTCAATGGGTCTCTCAGGGGGTTTTCAGCACTCTGCCAATGGCTTTGGCACACCAAGGCTCTGCCACTGAGTGAGTGGACAGCTACTGCTCCAAACCCAGAACCGCAGCAGCTCCAGCTGGGACAGAAAGCCTGGCAAGGACAACAACCACCACATGTGTGTCCTGGGTGCCTTCTGTGACCCAGGTGCTAGGCACAGGCTTTCCTTTTGTCCCCACAATAGCTCTGGGAGGTCCGCAGCACTATTTGTGTTTTGCAGATGAGCAACACTGAAGCTGGGGACATTCAAGGTAACACAGCTGTTAATATCAGCGCTGTGACAGCCCCTCCACCTTCTCCCTGTGGAACCAGGCACCAGCCAACGACCTTTAACATCCTTGCAGCCTTGAGGACTGCAATGAGCCCACCTGCAGGATATTCCCCCACCTGGCACATGTACACACAGCGGTGAAGTCCCAGAGATAAGGCAGCCACTCACCTGCTGGGAGCAGAAGGGGCCACCACAGGCCAAACTTCATCCAGGGTGGCAGTGCAGAATGGGAGGGGTCCATGGTCTCAGAGGAGGGTCTGGCTTCCCATGCACATCCAAAAGAGGGCAGGTACAGCTTGCTGTGGTCTAATCTGGCAGGGTGTCACCAAGCTGGCATGGCAGGGGGCCACTGGATTCTGCAAGGCTCCTTCCATTGAACCTGATCAAAGCCAGAGAAGGACCCTTGAGTCATGCCTCCTCAACACTCCACAGAGGGGTGCAAGGCCTTCCAGGAGCACCGGGCTCCTGGACTATCCCCAGCTTGACTGAGGAATCCACGTCTCCCACTTTCCAGTGTCAGCCGGCTGCTCTCCCTAGACAAGGCTGACCTACCCGGGGGCACCCACGTTCCCATCACTCTGGCTTCAGCACCTCATCTGTAAAATGGGGATAATTTCACAAGCTAGTCAGCAGAAGAGCACAGGTACCAGTCACAGTAGCCTAAAGGTGGAAATGGTCCAACGTCCACCAACTTATAAACAGATGAAAAAAGCCATTGGATGGATGTGATGCAATGTGATTCAGCTACAACAAGGAATGAGGTGCTAACATGGGGCCACCACGCAGAGGAAGCTGGGAAACAGCCCAGACCCCAAGAGGCCAGTCACAGAAGCCCCTGTAGGATGAGGACAGGAAACTCCACAGAGACAGAAGGACAACCAGGAAGTGGATCTGGGGAGGGAGGGTGGCGAGGGATTGCTTTAACATCACTGGGGGGTTCCTTTTGGGGAAACAAAAAAGTTCTGAAAATACACAGTGGTGATGACTTCACAATTCTGGGAGCATTTCTAAAGGGGCACTTCTATGCTATGTGAAGTATACCTTGAAAATGCTGTCGTTAAAACATACACACCTTCTGGATTAATAAGAAGCAGCCACTCTCAGGCCATGAGGACGGTGGTGTGTGCAGAACACAGCAATGAGATGGAGGCAGCGTCAAGAACGGTGAACTGCTCGACTTCTCATGGCAGCAAGAGTTGGGGAATGCAGTATTTTAGGTGTATATATTATTGTATGTCCTATGTAATTTTAAACTTGTCACTAAGGTAACATGCTAAGTATTACCTTTAAAAGTGGGCCCATTCATGGGCTGGGATTGTGGCTTACGGTAGAGTGCTCCCCTAGCATGGGCAGGACCCGGGTTCGATCCTCAGCACCACATAAAAATAAAGGCATTATGTTGTGTCCATGTACACCAAAAAAAAAATGGCCCAATCAAATTAGTTTTTTTAAAGAGCTGTTTTTATTGGGAGAGAAGATGCCCTCTGCTTGGGTACACTCTGCATATGGGGTGCAGACATAACATTGGCTTTCTACACAAGCTGTGGGAGCAGGGTCTCCTTTGGGGATGGTAAGAATGTTCTAGAACTAGATAGTGGTGATGGGTGTAATGGTAAGTTTTATGTTAAGTGTATTTTAAACACAATTTCTAAAAACAAACAAACAAACAAGAACAAGGCTAAGCGAGTGCTTTAAAAATGTAAGCCACCTCGTGCATGACGGAATTAGAATAACCGTTAACGGAGGCACAAAGCCACATTCTCCTTCTCAGCCCTCCTTTTCCCAACATCTCAGCAGTGAGTCCACACATCACCCATGATTTTCTGCTTCTCCCCAAACCTGTCACACTGCTCGCTTCTGCCCTCTTGCCAGGAAAAGAGAACTGGCCTGGAGCTTGCAAATGTGGCTATGGGTCCTAGCCAAGTCACTAGGCTCTGCTGGGATTTTGGCTTATCCTTCTCCTGCCCTGCCTACCTCCAGGACAGGGGCAGGGAACAAGTAGGATGGTTGTGCTCCTGGAAGCTCCTGGCCCTGCAGTGGCTGGGCTGGGCACACTGCTACTGGGCTTGTCAAAGCACCAAGGCCCAGTGGCATCACACAGAGACAGTTCGTGCCAACTGGGGAAGAGAGGGTGTGGGAAGGGTTTGAGGAGAGTGTCAGTGTCCTGCAATTTCTGGGACTTATTTATTGCCACAGGCTCTTCCAGGGTGTATTTTGGGGCAAAAGGCCTCCCCACATCAGTTTTCCCAGGAGGTTTCAACCCAGAGACTCACTAGAAAGTGAGATTTACATTTGTCCCCTGTTCCTTGAGATAATACTGCCCCTTACCACCAGCTACTCTTACTCATCTGGTGCCACACTACCCCACTGCTACCCTGGGGTTTCCTGCTTCATTCTACCTCTCTTAGAGGTGACTCGTTCCTTCCAGTCCCCCAAATGGTTCCCAGACGTGGCTGTTCTGGAGAAGGGGTCCCCACATGGGAGGGACAGGGGTTCTTGGAACCTGCCTCCCACAACAGACCCAGGCTCAGACCCCTCAGGATTTGCTCTGTCCACACACCAGGTGCGGTGGCACAGCTGCCCAGGTTCCCACGAGAGCGCAGATTCATGTACTCACCAACTAATGGTCCCCTGAGTGCCACATAAGGTTTGTGCAGCACCCACCCACCTGGGATTGGCAGCTTCCCTGACCCTGGTCAGCAGAGCCTCTTGGTCTGGGGGTCTCTAGCCCTCACAGGGGACTGTCCCCCTTCCTCCAAGCAGACCCTCTGCAAAGAAAGCAGCATAGTCGGGCTCTTCCTAGGGAAAGCTCTCCTTGCTGTCCTGCTTTCTCCTCTTGTAACCGTTTCCTCCAGGTACGCATAGATCACCTGCAATCTCAGGGATTAGAAGCCATTTTACTTGTCTTTGACACTTTTCCACACTTCCCAAATTTTCAACCATAAGATGCATCAGTTACTTAATACAATAGTGTGTTTGTTTATTTGTTTGTTCCCTTGCTTTTATAGGCAGCAATGCCTGCTATGCTTGTATATGTTCTCCCTCAATCTCATGGGGAAAGGGGGCTCACAAAAAATCATGTAAACTCTATCCAAACAGAATGCAATTACCCAGGTCAACTGTTGGGAAAGGGAAGCCACTCAAGCTCAGATGAATTGATACACAAAACGTGGACTGTGCATACCGTGGAATATCACTCAGCCTTTTAAGAAGAAAAATTCTGGTACCTGCTACAATATGGATGAAATAAGCCAGACGCAAAAGGACAGATACTGTACAATCCCACTTACACGAGGGACCTGGAGTCACCAAATGCACTGAAACAGGAAATAGAATGGGTGTCATCTAGGGCTGGACAGAGGGGAGATTAGGAGTTGCAGAGTGGAAAGATGATGAGGTTCTGGAGATGGATGGCAGCAATGGTGGCGGAGCAGCCTGGATGGACACACTACCACTGAACTGCCCAGTGGTTAAAGTGGTAAATAAAAATCAAAGTCAGCTGTGCTCACCTGGGATTGCCTTATCTGAGGCTTCTGGGCCTCTCATGGGGCCCCACAACTGGGGCATGGTCTGCAGAGGCTTCTGGAGAAGAGCGGAAATCCCTGCTGTGAGCTGGCTTCTTCAGGGTGAAGGCTGGGTCTCTCCCCAAGTCTCCAGCCCAGGCCCGGCTCCCCAGACACCTTTTTCCCTGTGAGTTCTAGGTAGGCAGAGCCTCCTGGGAAAGTACCAGGGAGGAAGAGGCCCTGGGAGAGTGGATGGGGAAAGCCAAGGCTGGCCAGGGAGTTTAGGACAAGACTACAGAAGATATTTACTCTCATAATCTGATTGTTTGCTTTTTATGATTTATCTCTCCATGACTTCATCCTTTACCAGGACCAAGGACGTGCTAGGTAACAGGACAGAGAACTGAGTTTCTTGACCCCAGAGGGACACAGTGGACACAGGAAGAAAGACAACTCTGGGTTCTCATTTACTCATCCCCACCTGCTGCCGAGCTTGATCATATTCATTTAACCCCAGTGGTTTCAGAGGCATCCAGGGAGGCCCAGGTGACCCCAGGCTTCCCTTCCAGGCTTTAAACAATTACCCATGATGGGAAGTCCCTCCCTGAGTCTGATTCTGGGTAAGCACCTGAGAAGCTTGAGTAGAGCTGAGCTAAGCCACCAGCGGCTAAACTTCTTTACCACCCAGGGGAAGCAGGTGGCACTTCCCCTCTGTTCTCTGTTGTCTTTAGAACACCTGACAACCACAGACCAACTTTCTCTTCCTTTCTCCTCTTTCATCCTCTCTACCTTGAAGGACCTCAAGTGTCCCAGGCCCTCCAAATTCACCTGGGGATGTCAATGCTTACATATCACCTCACCCACACTCTCACCACCTACTGGAATTTTTTTGTTGTTGTTTTGTTTTTTGTTTTGCTGGTTAAAACGAAGAGGAATTATAAATTGCAATTGCTTACAACTATCATTGCACAGGCATGATAGTTTTTCTTTTGAAGTTAGAAAACAGGGCTAGGTAAGTGCAGAGAAAGAGGAGGCCAGGGTTCCTTTGGTGCTGACCCCTGAAGGTTTTCCTGAGAACAGCTTGTTTATGCCACTTGCAGGTTCACAAGGCATTTCTGCAGCTTTGGGCTCACCCCACCCCCAAGGGTGTGTGGAGGAGAGACATTACTACCTATTACAAGTAAAATAAAAAGCCACACTCAGAAAAGTTGGCTGATTTGTCCAAATCCACATAGTTTAAAAGTGATAAAGCTGGGATTCAAACTGAGGTCTTTAGTTTCTGAATTATAGTGTGGCAAAATGCTCCTCAAGAAGTGCAATATGTGTGAGCATCTCAGTCAGAACTTGCCTGCTTTCTATAACTCCTGGCACCGTGACTGCTATTGCTAAGCCACTATCAAAACTGAGGTCCGTTGGAGATGGTGAGAAAGGATAGGTGCCCATCCCAATGCTGGGCTCACCTGGATCCAGGGTGCTCCATGTACAGATTACTAACTCCTTCCATTCAATATCATGGCTGAAAATTCCACAGTTATAATCTGTTTCACCTTTTAACTAAATACATTAAATAAAAGAAATATTTTTCCCTTATTAATGAGACGAGGAATCCAGGCATACTGAAATTGCATCATTTAGAGACGCAAGGAGAGATACTTGGACTCTCTGCAAGAAGTGCAAATGAGATATCACTGACTCTAGAGGATATATTCCTGCAACATGCCTCAAATTTGCATCCTTTATAATTAGCCCACAATGATAATTTCATTAATTTGTAACCAGAAACCAAAGTGGAAATTGTTCCAGGTAATTGACAGTAATTAGAGTCAATGTCCACAAAGGTATTTAAAGAGAAAGAGCTCTGGACTCTGACCCCCTCCATGACTGGAATGGCAGTTTTTTTTTTTTTGGTTGTTGTTGGGGGGCAATCACAGTGGGGGTTACATTCCTATCTGTAAGGTCTGGGTAAAAAGGATGCACAGAGAAGCCTTTGCATAAAAGATGGTGTGGGCCAAGTGCTCAGACACCAACATCCCCTTCGGGCTGATGTTCATGGTATCCCTATTTCTCCCTCACACCCCCACACTCCATGCAGCCTCTCTCACCCCCCTGAATCCTGGTTCCATTTAGTCAGTGTAACTTGAATCCTATTCCCTGTCCATCTTCATCCTACAGCTGGTTTTCAGCTTTTCACCCACTGAGCCATGTTCTGAGCTTTTCACAAGCACCCCTTCCTCCCCCAAATCTGCTTGAGTCCCACAGCCTCTCTCTGCCATCCAGAAGCCCCACACCTCATCCCATGCAAGAGAGTCCCAGCTCTTGCCTAACTGGCAATACCATACCCCAGAGGAAACTCTGTGACTGGAAGAAATGTCACTGTTTCTCTTTCCAAACAGAGTGCTTCAGGGATAGCATACCTATTGCTTTGATATCTGCTCTGCATCACACAGGTTTAACCTCTCAAGGTCAGGTACACTCTTAAAGGTCATCTGCACTTCCAGCCTCCCATTCAGGAATCCTCCCCACCTCCAGCCTCCAGAAATCCCAGTGTGAAGGAGTTGCTACCTCCCAACTATAAAGCTTCATGTAAGATGTATAGAATATTTACTGCATGAATAAATACATGAGCAAATGAGTGAATGGTAGAAATAAAGACATAGAAGCAGATACTCAAATAGCCGCAGCAGCTCAGAGGCATTATTGCTCACACAGGGCTTTGAACAGCCCTGACAGGACAACCAGGAGGCTAAAAATTTTCCCAGGAACAGGCACCTTCTGCCACTCAGACATGACCCCCTCTCAAACATCCAAGAGCTGCTAGTATTCTTGTGAATCCACACCCCAGTCTCCCACTATGCACAACACCCTTTGCTTACCTGTGGTCACAGAGGAAGACAGGCCATTTGAGGGATGCAGAGATCTGGTCTAGTCTGGAGATTCAGAATAACTGACATAGTCCCCCAGAAGCAAAGCAGCAGGGGCAGAGTGGAGTTCAGTCACTTCATTCCATGGTCAGATGCAGAAGCTTGGGAGTTAGGTGACATCTTGTCGGACTGGGGGAGATTTGCTTGAGGGTTGGCATGGCTTCCTGGGGATGGCTGGAAACTTCTGCAGAGTGATCAGTCTTCCTGGGCTGCCAGCTCTGGGAGCCAGAGAGCTTCATGCAGGTGCCATTGCAGAGGGCATCCTGGAGAGCCAGCCCCAGGGCACAGCAGGTGACAACTCAAACTGGACCCTGGCAGAGTAGCAATCCACCCTGTGCAGACTGACTGACTCTCTCTCTCTCTCTCTCTCTCTCTCTCTCTCTCTCTCTGTCACACACACACACACACACACACACACACACTCATACCCTCTCTAGAGGGGCGGGGGAGGAGCCTGTGACTGTTCAGCCTGTGTCCAGTGGGGACAGAGGCAGCTTTGCAAGGTCTATGATGCCTCGCTTCCTGCTGAGGGACCCTCTGCCCCAGAGCCACCATCTGTGCTTCCTGAGCTCACCCCAGGTGAGCCTGCTCAGGTCTCTGGTCTGTCTGTCATAGAGCAATAGAGTTTTCAGTAAAATAGGAGGGAGGACAGAGCCACAGAGCCACCCAGTCTGCATGTCTCCCCTCCCCTCCTGTCCTGGATGGCCACTCCCCCACAACCAGCCACCTGGGGACCACCAGCTCTCTCATGCTGCTGCCTGGCCTGGCTGCTTTTCTATCCCCATCTCAGCCTCCCTACAAGTGACCTTGCCTTCTGTTGTCTGGAGAAGTGAGGTCATTGTCTCCCAAATCCATAAACTGACCTGTCTCTTTTTGTCTAATATCATACTTGCCTGTGACCTTGAACCCTAGCCCCAGGCATCCTCATAACTGTGCCTGTCCCTCCTGGAAGGCCATTCCCTCTTCTTGGAACCTGAATAAGTTTATTCCCTGCCCTAAAAGCTCTGTGTTCTGCTCCCCATGCTACTTGCTATCTCAGTTCCCTGACTTTGTTAAAAGCAGAGGCCCTGGATGGGGATTGCTGAGGTTGGGTTTCTGGTTCTGCTCCTAAATAACCATGGGATCTTGGGCAGGTCCAACTTTCTGTGCCTCAGTTTCCTTATAGGTCAAAGGAGGATGGAAACAATGGTTTCCAACTCATAGGCTTGTTCTGAGTTAGCGTAAACCCAGCAAAGTGCTTATGAGAGTGGAACTGTACACAGCACGTACATACACACACACGTATGAACACACAGTCATTTGCTTTTGTATATGACTGCTAGTATCATCTTTGAGAAAATCATAAGGCATAAAATACAAAATATCCATTAAACACTCATAGTCTCTCTATCCATAATTAATTATTGTTACCACCTCACCATATTTCTACTTATATTTCTACTTCACCATATTTCTCACTCATTCTACTTCCTTAGTGGAGACTTTCAGATTGAGTTCTTTTCTTCTGTACAGTTTATGTCTTACTGCAATTGCTTCTCAAATACTGATCCCCATTCTTATAACCTGGAAACTTGTGAGAAATCTCAGTAGCAGTGTGGCACAATCACAGGGATTACTTACTCCACACTGACTGAATCATAGCCTACAATTTCAGGAGATCCTCAGGTGGTTCTTATTCACAGAAGTTTGAGAGAGTCTGCAAATGGCAATGTTTTCAAAGCTTTGGATGGCTGTCTTTTACACTAAACTCTTGAGTTCCTCTAGATCAGAGCCATTTATTTATTTTTGTGCCTCCTTACAAGATGTCAGTTTATGCCAAGAATTTCATATATGTTCAACAAGTGAAAGAGACAAAATGAAAACAAATGGTTCAGTGGTTATTTAAGTAGGAGTGACAAAGCCAGGGTTCCGTGGATGCCTCTGTGTTCAGAGATTTTTCTACCACCATGCTATGCCAAATACAGAATGATACACTTACAACAAAGATATTTTCAGTGGCAAAAAGAACTCTAGAACATGAGTTCCTCTTGTCACTTGGTTGAATATCTTTCCATTGTGTCATCTGGCCTCTATCTGTCAAGAGAACAAATGGATTTAACTTCTGTTCCCACAGTTCAAATTTTAAAGAGCATCTGCCAAGCTAGAAGAAAATGTATTTGTATTTCACAGTGTGTTTCAATTTAGTAGTTCCTGGATTATAGTCCTATAAGCCAAGTTCAATGTACATGTTTATTTCAAAGTAAAGACAGAGAAAGTAACTAAAAAAACAAAAGCAAAGAAGTTAGAAATTACTAGAATATGGTCAATTTACCAATTTGATTTTTACTATCTGGTGTAATAATTTGCTGGTAGAATTGAATGTATTTTTAGTATATTTATTTGAATGTGTGATACATAATGGTTACATATTTCCATTTTGAATAAGATATATATATATATTTCAAATTCCTCATTTGCTTATTTATTCAAAACATGCTTGAATATTTTGAGCAGAAAGCGTATGTTTGTATAATTGCCACCAATGTATTTTGCTTTGCTTTCAGTTTTGAAATAACAACTTTATCATGCCATAAGTGACTTAGTCATTCATTGTTGGTTTATTATTATATTTTCATCATGTGTCAAGTACTGCTATCAAGAAATTCTGACTCCAAGAATCTTACAAATGACTGGCAGAAATAGCCAAAGAAGCAAGCAGCTGCAATGGACTTTCAGGAAGAAAGGAACATAGCATACTTGCTATGGTCAGAATGTTGTGTTCCCTGCAAAACTCATTAAAATTCTCACCCCCAAGGTAATGGTAGTAGGCAGTGGAGCCTTTGGGAAATGAATAAGTCATAAGAGTGGGACCCCCATGAATGGGATTCATACCTTTGTTCAAGAGACCTCAGAGAGGTCCTCATCCCTAGCAATGAGGTATTTTCTGTGAATCAGAAAGCATATCCTTACCAGACACTGAATCTTCTAGTGACTTGATCTTAGACTTCTCAGCTTTCAGAACAGTGAGAAATATTTTTTTTGCTTGTAAGCTTATGATGGGTTTATGGTGGGTTTGTTTGTTTGTTTGTTTGTTTTTTGGAGGGGGAGGCAGCAGCCTGAATGAGCTAAAACAGTACTAAAGGTCATCTAGTAAGAAAAAGGACCTGTCCCAGTTTTGGAGACCTGGAAACTATTTGCAGAGAAAATGACAGTGAAGCTAAATTCCAAAGAATGGATAGAATTTAGTTGGGCAAATTACATAGGGTATGATACTCCAGACAGAGTAGATATGCACATAAAAAGACTTAAGAAAAAAGAAAGAATGCAAGGCTCAATATAACTAAAGGTAGTTCAGTAAGGGAACAGCAGACCTTTGCTGGTACTGGGAAGGGAATGGTATGGAGAATGATGAGGGTTTAAACCAAGATTAGGGACTGTGCTGAGCTCTCTGTAAAGGGATGTGGACATCCTTCTAAATAGTAAGAGTAACTATGTGACACATTTCTAGCACTTACTATGGGCTCTGCACTGTTCTAAACTTTGCCAAAGTTGCACAGCTGTGAAGTAAGAGAACTGGGCTCTGGAAGGTGATGGGAAGTAATGATGTAATCTTTATTTTATGAAAAATAGAATGGCTCAGATGTGAAGGAAGAATTTGGAAAGATATTTTAGTAATCCAAGTGAAACAGGCTGAAGGCATGAACTAAGTTGAAGCAATCTGGAAGGAAAGATGTGATGAGTAGACAAATATTAAGGGGCTAGCATGTGATTCAGTGATCAGTTGAAAACTTTGAAGACCAAGATGAGCTTCTCAAAACAGTGCCTGCATCTCATGTTTTAGACATAGGTAATCAAACATATATGCTTCTCTAGAATGGTCTTTTTTAAGGGATACAACAAGGTTGATTTGAATATATAATGTGAAATAAAAACCTCAGAGAGCATAGAAAGGAACATAGAGTAACAGGTGATTTTTAAAATGACTGTTATTGTTAGAGCTGATAGAATGTTCCATGGAGGTTGACATAATAGAACCCTCCAAAATGACGTGTATTTTTTTCCAACTTTGTTATGTTAACTTGATCTTGAGGCTGCCAAATATAGGTCACTAAAATAGTTCTTTCAGAAAATCTATTATGTTCACATAATTCAATGCAATCTATAATTCTGTTTAACCATATAAAAATACAAAGAACACAAAAGCTTTTGTTTTTGTCTACATATTCATAAAACATTGGAAATCAGGCAATGCACAATATATACATCATAGGTAAACAGAACCATATGTATGAAAAGTTAATGCAAAAAGTCAGACTTTACATTAACTAATATTTTATTTAAGTTAAAGAAGAACTTGGTGTTATGAAAAAGAACTAAAAATTCTCAAATAACTCTAATGAAATTCACCAATCATCTATCTATAGTAAATTGTGAATTATCCAATAATCTCCAGTTGTGTTTGTGTGACAAAATACAACCACTATTGGCTGCCATAATTTGGGGTTAGTGTAGTTGATTAAAAGGAACTTCTGAATGCATATTCCTGCTCTGTGACCATGGAGCCAGTCCCTCAGCAAGACAGTCATTTTCAGTCTGACTCTAAGCTTTATGAAATAAAATCCTGTTTGGATCTGATATTAGTTTGAAAAGACTAGAGTACACCCATGGTCACACCAAGTACTTTCACTAGAACTTTCCCTTTAGCACAGATATGACTCAGGCAGGGAAAGTAAAACCCAAAAGTACCTTAACATCATGTTGCTATATGAACAGCCATTTCTCAGTGCTTGGTTCAAATCTATTATTTCTCTGTCATAATCCTATTTAGAAATTTGGATTCATTCTACAGCCAATGGAATAGCAAAATCTGCAAGTTTTGGCAAATATCTTTGCCTAAAAGGCGAACCTGCATCTCTGAATTCACAAGACATTATTCTGTTTAGAAAGTTCTATGTCATTCACATAGATGGGAGCTATTGCACATGAAATATCTGAAGATTTTCTCTTGGTTCAGTATTGGTCACCAAAAGATGGATCCAGAGGATTCCCTGTAAACATTTCTCTTGAGAATCTCCATGATAGATACACTGTGAAAGGAAAGCCAGCCAAAACTCTGGAGTGATATCACCTTTTCCTCTACGAATATTGTGGTCTTTCCCAAAGGAGAATGGAAAGATCTTGTTTTGGCTGGAAATATTTGGATCATCCTTAGAGGTAACATCCTGGCCACTGAAGCAATGACTCAGATGAGGTGAATTAAATGGAAAGTCCCCAAATTTCCTCATAAAGCACCTTGAAACAAAGTTTCTCATGAATGGATTTCTGTACCAAAGATGCACACTATCTTGGGAAGTTGGTGGATCCTGAGTTTGTTATTCTTGTCTCTTGGCTATCTCAAGAGAGTCAGGCTTGTTAGAGTTGAGGAAGTTAAATAAGACTAAGAAAAAAATTTCAGATTTTTGCTCCCACATTAGAAAATTAGATGCAAAACAATGAAATTTAACTGTTTTTAATAATTTGTAGTTATACCTGCTTGTACACTCACATGAAACAATCCATTGGAACTTCAGAAAATCTAGCCAACTTAGTTCATAAAGAGTTCTTTAACCATGTAGTGGGTACTGCCAAGTCCTAGGCATATGACTCCACCATGTGGATGAATCTCTGCAAATAAATCTGACAGTAATGTTTTTTATAAAGAAGAAGGAGAAAGTTGACGTTATTATGAAGTCTGGACATCAGTGGTCCTACTCTCATTTCATAAATAAAAGGAGAACTAGAGAAGTTAGTGATTTATCCAAGGTTAAGTGCACAAGGACTAGGATCTTGGGACTCTTTTTATTAAAGCAGCTGTTTGGACTAAATCTTACTGTGTTTCACTCACTCAATAATTTTTGCTATTAAATAATCAGACTGAGCATGTTCAATGGATATTTACTTTTATATGTGCACAATCTAAGCTATTTTATATTTGGGAGGAATTCTGTTGAGTAAATGCAGTGAGGGAAGGTTCCCCTTCCCTCTAGAGAACTGGAAAGAATACTTATCTCCCTCCTTCATCCCAAGAGATAAGATGCAGATAAGTCACTTAGGTTTGAGGACAGCATGTCTGTGCAGGAATGTTGGATCCATAGTAAGTGATGTAATTACAAGCAACTTGGGCTTGTTCTGTAGACCCCAAGGCCAGTCAGGCAAGTAGCCAACAGAAATGCTAGGTGTTCATGCCAGCAGCAGCAATGAGGATCCAGAGATGTTACTGCTAGTGGCAATGACCTATCAGGCTATTTCTGAGATGTGAATTTAGATACATTTTCTGCTTACCAGTTTCTCATTTAGTCCAATTCTTGAGCTCTATACTCTCTGAACCTATAGTCTTTCAAAGGCATCCTTTTCTGGTTATTAAGACAAAAGTCAGTTTTTCTTTAAATTAACACTTTGATTTACACTGAAAATATTAGCACAAATAAGTTGCAAAATGGAGCCTCTGAGAAACTAGAAAAATCAGGGTTCCTGTCTGACCTTATTGAGGCTAAAATAATTTCAATTCCTCATCATTTTAGGGATGAAATATAGATCTACCTGATCCTAATATGCAAAAATAAAGCAGCTAATTATAGCCTGTGGTTACCTGGAATGAAATCCTACTACTCTCTGGCTGTCATGGTGTGTGATTACCAAGGGAGGGAACATAGGTATTCGTCTTTAAATCAGCCCAATCTAGGTACTGAACTTGTGGTAAAGAGGCCCTCAGATGGTTCCAGCCCACAATCAGAGTCATCCCTAGGCATTGAGACTTCTGAACTGAGGCTTCAGACTTCATAGAGCAGAGAGAATACATCCACAGTGTGTTACACTTGAATTCTTGATCTACAGAGTTCCATGATTATAATAACATGGTTATGAGTTAATTTTTCATGCATCAACAATGACCAGAAATACAATCTATACCAATTTAGTGGATAAGAGGTTGGTTGGAGTCCCAAATACTTGCAAAGCACTGGATTGGAGGATTATGGAGGATGTTTGGAAAATGAGTATTCAGAAGAAATATAATTACTCATAATGAGTACAAAAGGTAAATACAGTTGGCCCTACATCTCAGCTGGTTCTGTATCCTCAACTTCAAGCAACCACAGATTGAGAATATTGGAAAAAATAAGTTGCATATGTACTGAAAATGTGCAGACTCTTTTCCTTGTCATTATTCGCTAAACAGAAAACTATTATTTATACAGCATTTACATTGTACTAGATGTTACAAGTAATCCAGAGATTATGTAGGTTATATTCCAGTACTATGTCATTTTATACAAAAAAAAATAGCATCCATGGATTTGATATTTGTAGGGTTAGGAGAGTCCTCTAACAAATCTCCCAAGGATGCCAAGAGAAGACTGTATAGCTCTTGGAAAATTATATATCCATTAAAAGACCTATAGTGTAGACTAGGAATGAAGCACAGTGATAGAGCACTTGCCTAGCATGCTTAAGGCCTTGGGTTTAATTCCCACCACAAAAAGGAAAAAGAAAATGGAACAAATCATATTTAACCAATAAAAATATAAAAAAACTAGTGTGAATAAGGTGACACATTCAGTAGCTAGAAGTTACCTTTCTCAGCAATATCAGTAGCCTCATGAACCAAAGAGTATTCTGGAAGGAATAAAGAATATTCCTGGTTTCCATAACCTTAACAAAGGGTGCACTTTCTAGTAGCAATAACCAGCCATGAGCTCTTAATTGGCATCATGCTAGAAGGACCAGAGAAATACTTGGTGCCAGGTTGTCCCTGGTAACTATAGTATCAGTAGAAGGAGCAGCATTTTTTCCTTATTTCAATAGATATTTCTTCTAGTTTTGTATTTTTGTTTGTTGGTAGGTTTTGATTGGGGGGAGGGTTGCTTTATTTACATTTGTTTTAGCTTTCCCTGATTATTATTATTTTCTTCTGTCATTAAACTATTTGCTGCAAGGCCATGGTATCTCATGGAATTTCCTCAGTTTAAAGGAAACAAGTTTCTTCTTATCATTTTCTAGAGAAACAAGCAAAGTAACAGGCTAATGGTTAAGGGTTTCACTGGTCTTATCATATACTGCATGACTCAGAAGGAATTAACTAATAAAGACTTGAATGAATTTCACTCAAAGGTCAACCACTTGGGTGTCAGAGGTGCTGACCTGCAAAATATCATTCAGGTTCTGAACCACTTGGAGTTCTTTTCCCCTTCAGGTGTAACACACAGGTCTGGAATCCCAGGGTTGGAGATTGCAAAGGAGGGTCTTCATATTACAATTACTGATTCACTTTCCAATTATTTGATTTCTGTCCCTTTGATTTGAGACCCTTATATAATAGCATCAAAAGAGGAGAAATTCTCTGATGAGGGAACACAAAATATTCCTTTAAATGGGAAGCTAAACCTGTACCTAATGAATTTAAGTGTTTTATGTTCTATGTAAGCAGGTGGGAAAAAAGATTCTTAATATTATTATTTGTTACTGTGTTGCCTCATTCTCCTTAAAGGAAAGGAGAGTTATTGATGCAATAGGAAGAAAATGTCAGTTAGATTCTACCACCACCTGATTCAGGTAAGGCCACTGAGAGTCAGATCCCTAACTGTGCTGGATAAAGAACTCTAGCCCACAGGGATTCAAGCTTAAGGCAAAGCAAGTGTAGTAGAGGAAGGGAGTTACAAAATTCCATTAGACCTCAGCTGGAAAACAAGTCTAGTAATACCAAATACCTTTGACTGTATTTTGTTGCTGTGTTATTTTATTTTTATTTTTGTCATTTTGCAACCTAGGACTGACTAGTACACCTTCTTAAATGGTTGTAGACTCATATTTTTCTGGAAAATGATAACAAAAACAAAATTCAAATTTTTAGTTTATATCTTATTGGAAAAATACAAATTTACATCTATTTTTAATTATATTACTACAAGCAATCCTAGCTCTTAGAGATATACTTTATTTCAAGTAAGTGGGCGAATAAAAATTTTCAAAATAATTTATTTGATTGAAACATTTAACCAAGTAGTGATTTAAACCCTGGAAAGAGGCTCATTTCTGGGATCTTACAGTTTTAGAGACTGTACCTGGGATGTTATAGGTTTTTAAGATGACCTTTTTTTTAATTAAAAGTGTTTTTCAGTTTTACATAAAATCTTTTCTGTGCCAACCATAGAATAGCATTTCAACTTGTTTCTACCATGAAAGTGAGCCCTTTTTAAAAATATTATTCATAATATAGTTTTGAGTCTGGCACTGAACATTACTACTTCAGTACATTGCACTAAGTAGCTTATCATTAGGGAAACATGTCAAAGTTTAAGCATATGTCGTTATTGAAGAGACTATAACTCACTATGGTGTTACTATATTAACATACAAATATATTGAATTGCGAAAAATGACCAATAGCTATAGGATGAAAATAAACATTTTATAAATGTTAGAATTATTTGCCATAGAACAGAAAAACTCTGGACAAAATTTGGATCACACAAAGAAAATAATAAAATGATTTGAGGTTGAAGTCTTCCAAAATAAATTGGTAGTTATGAAAAAATATTATTTCAGTGTTTATAATTTGTTACAGAAAAATGTTCAATCAAGACCCCAAAATGATTAACCACAGACATTTTAAGCATATTCAAACATTTCTGCACAGATTGAACAGGATATATTTGGATGTTACACTAAGCAGTGAACCACTGCTGCTCCTGTGGGAATCACAGAAATTTCTTTGATTACTGCCCTTTCACTGTGTATTAATGAATATGTCATTATAGGTATCTTCATATGAGTCAAATTGTAAATTAACTTCAATGGACCACTTTAAATAACAAAATGGAGTTTTCAGAATGTCATATCTATTTATGTGAATTAATGCACTGTTTGAAATTTAATATACAAATAAGTACCTTAAGGATTACTTCAAATAAAACCATGTATTTGGACTAAATAATTTCCCCATTTTATCTCTTTACATTTATCAATGCATTAATTTATTGGCTGTTAAGATGGCTATTCAGTTTTTTTTTTTCCTAACATAAAAATAAGTAAAGATAATAGATACTTCATAATCTTGCTCTTTTGGGCTTCCTGATACTCACACAAATTATTTAGTCCCTATTTATTTATATCCCAATTGTACCAAAAGCAATGTATGGCAGATTTTGAGAGTTTTTTGAATACATAAAGATGAAAACTTTTATGTTAATAAGTACATTTAAAAGAAATAAAGAAAAAATTAAGAATAGAAGAGTTTGAAGGAGCCAGGAGTGAAGTAGGCATCTTAAAACACACACTTGCTGGTGATGAGCTGCAAATTTGGCTTCAAGCTCTCCAGCAGCCAGATATTCCTTAAATAGCTTGGGGCTGTCTTCACATAGAAGCCAAAAACTAGTCTGAATGACCTTGAGGCTATTCACCTTGCTTAGTAAGTATAAGAAGATTACAAGTAGATAGTCGTTTACACAATAGGTTTGCTACGGAGAAATTGTGGACATAGAAATTTTGCACATGGAATCATGTTATAAATGCACTGATAGAGGAATCATAATTGACTCCTTTAAAAGAAAACTTATAGGGGAGTCCTATAACATACAACCAATCTAAGTTTGAAGTGAAATCTGACTGTAAATCGAAGATCCTGCTCCTGAAGTATTCCCAATCTCTTCCTCCCTAGGGAGGCCAGCTCAAGGGCAAAATTCTTTAGTTTGTGACGTGTTTGTTTAGTTGGTTTGAGGTACTAGAAGTGGGAAAAAAATTACTTGCTTTTCCAATAACAAAGAAACCTCTTTGTCCATTTATCTATCCATTTTTTTTATTGTGCTTATAAAATCTTTTGCAGTCCTCAAGCAACAAAGGAATTCAAGAAGAAAAATTGCACAGTTTGTATTTCTATTTTAACAACGTTACTTCCATGGATTCAATGTTCCCTTTCAGTTTGCTCACATTAGATGGGATAATCAAAGTATACAGAGAGATTATTTGGTGCTCTGCTTTTTAATTTTTCTCTATTTTTAGGCAGTTCATGTTTATAATTATTTGAGAGAGCAAAATATTGCTGGGATGTTTATTTATTTGTCTTTTGTTGAACAATCACATTGTTCCTTAGGTTTCTTTTATAGTTAACATTACATTTGAATTCTCTCTGCATTTATATATTTTTTTCTTTTTAATTATTGCCTTAGGATAAATTCCCAGGAATGGGAGTACTGTGCCAAACAGTATGAACATTAATAGTACTTTGCAAATGTTGCCAAATTGTTTTCTAAAAGGAATGCACCAATTTACACTTTCCTCAAGCAGTATCTGAACATAGCAGTTTTTCCCCAAAGTTGACAGTAATCTTGCTCTATCGTTTGTCCATCCTGTTTCCTCACTAAGTAGATGAACTCAAGGTACATGGGACTTTTAACTTCATCTGGAGTGACTGAAGAATCTTGTTTTCAAGATTTTTGTCTACAGACATTATGACATCCACTCAATGAAATATTATGCAGGAATAAGTAAGGAAAAACATGAACACCATAAAGTCTCATGAAAAACTTTCTGGAATTCAATTCAAAAGAAAAGGGAAACTTCAAGGTTTGGGCTTGTCCATGTGTGCTTTCAGCCCCATGCCATCTGAAAGACAAGTGTGTATACTCAGCCTTGTTGCATGCCAAAGACTTTCTTACAACACAGTCTGTTTCCAAGAGTAATACAAATATATTTTTCCAAGAACACTGTTTGCTGCCCAACCATTTCTAGCTACCTATGAATTTCAGAGGAAATGGACCAGATGAGAGACCTATACCTTTTCTGGGTGGGCATAAAAGGCCAATTTGAGACCTCCCCAGATCAATCTATCTAAAAAGATAGGCTATCTATTGATTTTTTTTCTTGGTATTTTTCTATCTGGTCCTTCTCTTACTAATTGCAAAACATGTGCTTTTTTAGAATGCTTGACTTTGACTGTAATGTTGACACATATTCCTGGTAAATATTACCCTCTTCTAAATCTATTTACAAATGGATTTTGGGATGAGTTTGATTGTATTTAAACCCCTGTTTTGCCACTAAATTGTGATATTTTGCCCATTACTTAAGCTGGCTTTGACTTGGTTTATTCATCTGTAGAATGGGAATAATAATACAAATAGTAGTATGTGTTTTATAGGTCTGTTGTAAGGATTAGGTTGAGGTATGTAGGACCACATAATAAATCATTAAATAAATTTTCTATTTTGTTGTTATTATATTAGAAATCTGACTTTCTGTACTACACATGTTCTAAAAACCCAGTCACACTAACTTGCTGGTGACCTTCATTTCCCCTCCTTGAATTACTATACTCAGGGAAGAGTACACTGTACATTTTGTCACTTTTTAAATTAAGCCTCAATTAAAAAAAAAGCCAAAAATTAAAAAATAAAAAAAATATAATACAGAAAATAAAAATAATAATAACAGCTCTGTATCAAAGTATGTATGGCACATGGTATTGTTTTTATGCATTATCTCACTAGTCCTCATTATAACCTTATGAAGTTGGGATAAGTTTTCTTCAGGTGCAGTGACAGATGGTTAGAGAAACTAAATAATTTGCCAAAGACCAAATACTAAGTGACAGAACATGAACTTGAAAGCAGTCCTGATTGTCAGAATATGTGCAGGACAAGAAAGAAAATGTACCTCAGTGTTATTAATGATTGTCTCTAGATAACAAAATTAGGAGAAATGTTTTAAAAATCTCTACACTTGTCTGTTTAAAGCATATTTCTTTGATAATGAGAAATTATTTAAATCAATTTCAAATAAAGATTATAGCATTTATAATTCACACTCAATAATAGTCTTTGAATCAATTTCACAGGCATTTCTACCATAGCCTCCTAAAAAGGAATATGATATTAGAACCAGAATTCTACTTTTTGTTAGTGAAAATGTAATATGCACAGATTTTTTAAAAAAATTAACTGTAATCCAACATTAATTTTATGTTGACATCAGAAGGGCTCCTTGTGTTGGCCCTTCATGTTGCTGAGGAGACAGCCCCCACCCAATGTGTTTGCATGATGACAGGCAACAGAGTCCAAGTGGTAGCAGAAATCCAACCTCCTGCCTCAGAGGAGGCAGGTTTGTCCCTCACTCTTAATCACTTCTCAGAATTTGCAAGGAAAAGAGAAGAAAGAAAGGCCATGTGTGACAGATTAGATTTATGGTCAACTAACATTTACCCTAGGGCTTGCTAGGTCAAAGATGATTCTAGAATTATTCTTTTCATCCTCCAGGGCCAGTGCAAAATAGGTACTATCCATCCCACCTCAAAGATGAGGACAGTTAAGCCCAGAATAAAACAGTGTCCTGGAAACTGCACAGAGGGAAAGTAGCAGAATAGGGACTGGAACGCTGGAACCCAGAATTCTTTTCTTTAAAAAATCTGCCAATAGGTTTGTCACTCCCAGTTCCCAGAAGTAAAAGTCGGTTAGTAATCTATTACTACAATAATTATATGTAAGAATTATCCATAAATTGAATATATATAACAAAAATAATTAGTAAATAAGAGAGTACAGGTCTATTTGCACATCAGTTCTACATTTTATTTGCTGTTTTTATGTAAAAACTAGTTCTTTGATTACCTCCTTCAGATTAAAATAGTGTTTGCAAGGGCTGGGGTTGTGGCTCAGCAGTAGAGCACTTTCCTAGCACATGGAAGGCCCTGAGTCTGGTCCTCAGCACTACATAAAAATAAATAAAATAAATGTATTGTGTCCAACTACAATGAAAAAATAAATACTTTTTGAAAAGTTAAAAAAATAGTATTTGCTAAACCTATTGTCCCCCCCCATGCTGTGAAAGTTGACAATTCATTTAGTAACTCAGAGAAAATAAATATCATCTACAAACAAATTGTTAAACTCAAAATATAACTATAACTATAATCACATTCCATGGGATATTTGTTAATTATTCTCTCCTCGGAGGTCTTTGGAAAAGTAATGATAACCAGTTCTGTGACCCATCTCTAAAGCTCATCATTTTTGATGCTTCTGTCAATTTATTATTTTATATGTCTGTCAACATGGAGATTAAATGTAGGAGAATGTGGACCTGTATTGCTTTCAGAACTTTATGAGGATAAGGACACTTAGACAATGGAATGTGTTGTAAAGATTTTTTTATTTTCCAACAGGCTGAGTCGTCATTTGCCTGGAATGGTTTAGGACAGTTCCGCTTGGAGGCAGGGCTATGGACTCATTAACCTCCTAGCCCTGCAACTCTGTCAATCTCTATTCTCACCATGCTGTCAATCAGATACAGCTGCCTCTAGTTTCATTCTGGTTGGTTTCAGGGTGGCTGTGTGCTCTTGCAATTTTCTGTGTTGCAGGAGAAAAAAACATCTTCAATATGTGCTTATTTCAGGGCATGAGGCAGTGTGCATGGTTTCTTTACCAAAAGTCTCAACATAAAATGTATCCAGAGACAAATGCACTAGTATATTGAAAAGTGTCCAAATACAGAGGATTCTTATTATTTCTCTTTGCATATAGATGAACACACAGCTTCGGTATTCTCAGGGGGCCTAGAAGTTGACTTCGTCCAAAGGAATGACTGCTATTTTTGCACTTTCCCTCACATTATTTCTCAAGACTTGAGGGAATTTAAATGTGACTTACTTGGCAATGACAAGTTTCTGTCCCTTCAGTGCCTCCCAAATGAGATCATTTACACAAGTCACTTCTCCATAGAGAGACAGTAGCATTTAAATGGAATTCAGATTTGGAGAAAGGGCAGGGTACACCTTCCCCCAAATGGCTACTTAAAAAAATTCATTATTAAATTTACAGTACTCATGCAATGATTCATTTAAATATGTTTTCTGGAAAAGACAAGGGTCTTTTAAAAGAATGTTAGTATTATAAATGAAGGACTAGAGGATCTGCAAAGTTAATGATTTGGATATAGTCTCCTGGCAAGTTGATGGCATTACCACAATTAGAACCCAGATCACTGGTGTCTTAATCCAGAATGCAGCCTGTCCCCTCTATACCATGTGTTAGGCCAGATCATACACATTGCTGAAGGAATCAGATACTAGCAATAAAATATCTTAAATAAATACTACTGAATTTTTATCATGAAATATAATTTTGAAACAAGGAAACATATTTATAAAGTGCTGGTAACTAATATCTGTTATTTCTGATGATCCATATAAGAGTTTTATTATTAATGATTTAGCAAAATTGGCCTGTTCCCTTGTGGAAATCTATTGGAATGGAAACAAGTAATAATAAAGCCAAGCTAAAAATACATAATGAATAAAAATTCAGAGACTATTGGCAGAGTTATTTGCCCTCATAGAAATAACAATGAGGGCCTGAAAGAAAGGTCAAGATTGGTTGGAAGCCTACTACT
This sequence comes from Callospermophilus lateralis, assembly GCF_048772815.1. Classification (NCBI taxonomy): domain Eukaryota; kingdom Metazoa; phylum Chordata; class Mammalia; order Rodentia; family Sciuridae; genus Callospermophilus; species Callospermophilus lateralis. The sequence continues at coordinate 11,656,404 of NW_027514398.1, forward strand.
TTACACAGTGAGCAACTAATGAATGTTTTAAAAATTGATTAATAAACTCATAGTTAGGAATTTCTCATTTTGTAAGCTGCTTTTACAAGTATTATAAAAGAGTTTGTGCTTTTTAATGTATTTGTATGTATTTATGGAAGACTAACTATATTTTAAAGGAAATTTTAACAACTGTGAACAAATTAAATCTAAGTATTCCAAATTCCCTAATGTTTATTTAAAACTTAAAGGAGTTCTACAATAATTATGTTAAGATTGAAGCTAGGACATTGTCATACTATTATTCTATGAATAGTAATTGGCTACCCCTATTTTCTTACAATATTTATAGGAAGTTGGGTCAGTATTTCTAATGAGAATGCAAGAGAAAATTAAAATCTATATCTCATTTAGCAAAATTATTATCTTACAAAAATTATAACCTCCTGTCTCACTCATGCAATCTTTCAACAAACATTTATTGTGTGACTCCAAGGGCAGGCAGAGCCAAAGTGCCCGGATGTGTGTTCTGGTTTTCTGTTTCCTAATTAAGTGGTCTTGGGTCACGTGTTTCTGTTTCCTCATTTGTAACATGGAAGTAATAATGAAACTTATTTTTATTATATATTGAATGATTAACTTCAATAAACCCCTTAGAAGAGCATATGGTAAGGGGAAAAAACCACTCATTGTTATTATCACATATTTGGATAAGAGGTGGAGGATAAATAAGACAGGTCTCTACTCCCCTGGAAAATGAAGGTTATGGGAAAGTAGTCTTTAAATAAATACCTATATAAACAACTTTTAAACTAAAACTATGTTGTTTGCTAAGTTAAGCACAGTATAAATAATACAGCTCAGATCTAACATCACTCTCAATGTTCACATGTAGTTTTCTTCTGCTATTGCAAACAAGGGAAGCTGCACTGCACTTCACTTCTCCACATCCTGGTGAGTCTTGAAATCTTCTATGTTTCTATAACAAATCACACACTTTCAAGTGAATAAAAAGTGAAATTTTCTATCAGGAACATTATGTTGGGCAGACATTCTCTTGGAACAATTCATTCTTCTGTTTCTCTTCTCATTTTCCATGATCACTTAAAGTTTCAAGAAACAATCCTAATTTCATTTTGCTACATTCCTTAAGGCACAAATCTCTGGGATGCTCCAGGGACCTTTGTCTGGATAATGAGTACTTCTGGGAAGAAATGAAAAGACCAACTGCCAGTGTTTGTTGAAGATGGGTTCAGTTGTTCTTCACAATATGCAACAGATGGCATTGATAGACTGATGAGTAGGAAGGAGGAAACCTACATACCATCTACTCAGCCACTGTTATCTCACTCTAAAACAGCACATCAGAAACACACAATTCATTTCTTTTTCTAAACCTTCTTAGTCTTTTAGAACTGAGCTGATTTGGACTATCTGCAAAATACTAAGCAGACATAAGCAAAACTTGTATTGCATTTTGCTTTATTGTGCTCTGAAGATAATACTCCTTTTTTTTAAAACCAAATTGACCGATTTGTGTAAATCTGTTTATTGGTGCCTTTTTTTCCCCAACAGTTTATATGATAATATTATTTGTAATAAAGCATTTTTAACTAAGACATGCATTGTGTTTTAAAGATATAATGTTATTGCATACTTAACAGACCCAATATAAACATAACTTTTATATGCACTGGGAAACCAAACATTTTGTGACTTGCTTTATTACAACATTCACTTTATTGCAGTGGTCTGGACTGAACCTGTTATATTTCTGTGGTTTGCCTGTACTCCTAAATACACTTGGTATTTTGGCCCCAAAATATCAAAGATGTTGGAAGCACAGATTTTTAATTCATATTTAATTAAATGTAGACATTTTATATTCTTCTCTAGATGAGCTGTTCTGCAGACAGCTCATCTAGAGAAGGATATAAAAGAAAGCTGTCAAAGAATCTTCAAGTGTATTTAAGAACATGTTGTTAGCTCTAGTGAGAGGCCACAAAATGGAAGCATTCCATATTGTTTAACATAAATTTAGCCACTATAGAGGTGGTATTGAATATTCAAAAATCCTTTATATCTTCTTAATGTACTATATTTACAATGCTGGTTAAGAAATTCTGAGATGGAAATCTGTTCTTTATTAACTCTGGCCTTGTATGTTGGTCATCTCTTTGCTTTTACCTTCTGTTTTCACACCAAAAATACTATGAATTCTTAACTCTGCTACTCTTTCCTTCTCTTTCTCTTAAAATACCATGGTCATAACCTTAGGGCCAGAATCTCATGTATTCACACTTGGAGTCTGGCAAAAGCTGCTTCTGAATATCTGTTTTTATCCAATTCTAGTGGATAACTTCAATACATCATTATTACCTTTTTGCTCACAAACTTCAGAGGACTAGCGGGTGAATTTTAAATTCTTAACCTGGAACTCTAGACTCTCTCAATCTATTTCGTTTTTTTTTTTAAATTCTTTTTTTATCATTAGTTGTTCAAAAATATATTTCATTTTTAACAGTAGTAGTTAATTATGCATTTGTTTTTATTTAATTTATATCATAATGAATATCCCTGAATCTACAAAGTCGTGTAACAGAATAATAACATATCACCAATAACTTACCTATGTTCTTGTGTATCCTAAATCAATTCCACTTCTTCTCTCTCAGTAGTCACCACTCTCCTTGAAATGGGTTTTTACCATACATCACTTTTTAAAAATATTTAGCATGTTTATGTACATGTAAATAGGCCATTTAACTTCACAAAAGTTTACTGTACTACACTTTGCCCTTTGTGACTTGCTTTAAAAATGTTTTCCTTGACATTGATCACTAAGACTCATCTGTTTTTGCATGTGGATATAGTTGATTAGTTTTCTTGTCATATAGTGTCACATTTAGCAAATATACCACAATATCCAAATATCCATTTACTTGACAATTGACACTTGATTTTTTTTATTTCTCCTTATTATTACTACTATTATTTTGCCATTATCGAAGTGTCTGATGTCTACTGCAAACTTTCATGAACATGACTCGTGGAGAACACACTTGCTGTGGTTTCTCTTGAATATAGGCATTGTGTGAAACTGTTCAGTTTTAAGTTGTGCCAACAATGATCCTGGTAGGAACAATATCAAGTTGTGGAATGGGTAAAAATTTAATAAAAGAACTATTATGAGACAATTAAGCATGTGAGGAATAGCAAGAGCAAGGAAACAAAACTATTCCTAGCTCGAGGAAGAAAAGGGAAGGAGTTTATATAAGGAATCTCAAGTGAGTAGAAGCAGCTATAGGAGAGGATTACTGAACAGAGATCTAGCTATCAGTAGAACAGAGGTAACAACAGCTGAGTGAAAAAAAGGAGCTGATCTCACTAAGAACCCTGACCTGACTCTCTACCTTTCTGGTCTTTCCAGAGTCTCTCACCGGCTGAACCCAGCTGGAAGCCAGGACTCAGGTTACCCACTTTTGGAGGCTATAAAGCTCAGCTTCCAAGAACACAAAACAGGACGAAGAAGGTTCAGACTAGAATCAGAGGGGTAAATGGGTATGTGCAAAATTTATATATTATACAATTCCATCTTATTTTCCAAACTGTTTGTACCAATTTATACTTCCACCAGCAGTGTGCAAGAGATTAGACTGATTCGAATCCACGTCCATATTTGGCATCATTAGACTTGTGAATTCTGACAACAGCTGCAAATGATACCTCCTGTGGTCTTCCTTTGCATACCTTCAATTAAAGGGCAAAGCTATTCTTCATGTTTACTAAACAGACACATTAACAAAGTTCCCAGTCACACATTATAGAACTTAAGTTTATTTTAAAACTTATATGGAAGAGCAAATACCCAAGTTAGTTCTGAAGGAGAAGGAAAAGGAGTGACTTTCTTTTAAGATATAAAGGTTTATTATAAGGCTATAATAATATATTGACCAAAGAACTAGAAAAAGTAGCCCCTCAAACAAACATACACATGTAGGGATTTATTTAAAAATTATAGAGTTAATGGGCCAGGTCACTGAGGAAAGGCACAGATGTCTACATAACAAGCTGAAAAGAATAACTATTCATCTATAAGTAAAAAGGAAAGCATATGGCTATTTCATACCATACAAAAAAAAAAAAAAAAAACCTCTTCAGATGATTTAAGACCTTGAATTTTAGAAACAAAATTTTAGAATGGTGAGAATAAAATATCCATGAATACCCCTTCTGACCTCAAGTAAAGAAGGGTTTCTTAAATATGATACAAAAAATATTAACCATGAAAGACTACACTGATGTGTTCAATTACTTTAATAAGACTTTTTCACTTAAAGAACAGGAAACAATTAACAAGGCCCTAAGCAACTTAGTGAAACCCTGTTTCAAAATAAAAACTAAAAAAGGGCTGGGGATGTGGGTCAATGGTTAAGTGCCTCTGTCTTCAATGTAAGAAATTACAGGGTATTATCAAGAAAATATGAAGATCTTTAAAAAACAAAACAAAACAAAACAAAAAATCTAATGGGTAAATGGACAACTTACCTTTCTTGTATATTGTTATGACCTCATTTCATGAATTATCACCAGCCCATAATTCTTGGAGGACTAGAATTATGTCTTTGTCATCTTTGTTTCCTTATCACCCAGCATTCTGCCTGGTAGAAAGAAAATGTTCAGTGTATGTTTTAGTAAACTTTTTCACTGATATGACCAAAAGACTTGACAAGAAAAATTTTAGAGGAAGAAAAGTTTGTTTTGGAGCTCATGGTTTCACAGATCTCAGTCCATAGATGGCTGACTCCATTGCTCTGGGCCCCATATGAGGCAGAATATCAGGGCAAAAGGGCATGGTAGAGGAAAGCAGTACAGGAAATCAGAGAGAGACTAAACTAAACTCTCAAAATATAACCTCGAAGACACATCTCTAGTGACCAGCTATACCCTGTCTGCCTACATTCACCACCCAGTTAATCCCTCTCAGGGATTAGGTAAAGGCTCTTCATAACCCAATTATTTTTCTTTAAGCTTTCTTGCATTATCTCACACATGTGATTTGGAGGGACACCTCATATCTAAACCATAGCAGTGCATGTTTATCAAATAAACATTTCAACTTAAATACTTCACCTCTTATATTCACATTACTAACTTCTACCCACTCATCCTTGGAAGTCCTGCTTACTCTTTTCCCTTGCACCATAAAAGTGTTTGCAACCCCTCACATTTATCAGCTATTTCTTTGGAAATATAAAATTGTATTACTCCATATTCCTACATCCTTTTCCTGATTCTTAACTCTTTGAGAGCATGGCCATACTATAAACTACCTGGTAAAACTTTATGAGATGCTGAACCAATATTGAGGATTTGGCATAATATGTGGTATAAATTTCCAGCATCCATCATGTTTAAAAATTGCAGAATGATCTGAGAAATATTGGTATCCTAGTCCATTTATAGCAGATAGCACAGGCTGGTCAATTTATAAATAGAAGTTTTTATGGTTCATGGTTCTGGATATTGAGAAGTTCAATAGCATGACACTGGAATTTGGAGAGGGCCTTCATCCTGTGTCATTCCTTTGTGGAAAGCAGAAGTCAAGCAAACATATGAGAAAGAAAGGGGGTCAAACTAGCCCTTTTATTGGAGACTCACTCTTGATAATGGCATTAAGCCATTCATGAGACTGGAGCCCTATGATAGAATCACCAAAGTTCCCACCTTTTAATAGTGTTTCAATGGAAATTATATTTCAACATGAGCATTAGAGGGAACATTCAAATCATAGCAATTGGTCACTACATTATGATCTTTCCTAGGTTAGGCAACTGAGATGAGGTTGAAAAGGTTGGGAATGTACTCTGTAAGATATATTCATTGCACAGAAGGAAAAATAGTTTTGAAGACTAACTGTTCAAGAACACACTCAATATCTGGAACAAAGCAGCAGACTTTGGGGCCATGGTATCAAATGTCTTGAAACCCAGCACCACTCTGAGTGAGTTACTTAGCTACATCAAGTCTCTTGAATCAGATGGATGATAAAACTTAACTAAATGGTCACATACAGAGTAAAGGGTGCATAGGTCGTACTTGAATTTTTTTTTTTTACTTCTTTGCCCAGCTTAAAAATGATGCTATGATAGATAGATCTAGGAGAGTGTGTTTTGAAGATGGAACAATAACACCCTTCAATAAACACTCTTAACTTTGAGATACTTTTGCCAAATTGTTACTTGTTTCACATCATCCATACTGTTTTGAATAACATTCTTAGTTGGTGGAAGAGAAACAAATGGACACAAATTAAATCTGCTACCATTCACTTGAATAGTGTAATTTACACTAAAAAGTGGCTCAATAATTTATTAGATTTATTATGAATAATATCAAACATGAAGAGTTAAAAATCATGTACCCACCACCTAGATTTAGCAACTTTTATAATTATCATGATAATGCTGAGGTTAATGATGACATCAATAGTATTTATGAATATGATTTTGTGAAGGCTTGAAGGTGTATGAAAATCACCAAGGGAATTCACCAAGAGTTTCTTCTCTGAACTCTCAATGAACATTATATTGGATTGCTCTGATGGTGAACTATCAGAGACCACAAAGATTGAGCCACTTTTCTGCATAATGCCACCTCTCAGTTTGACACAGCTGGGCCTGGGCTTGCTCTTTTTTTCTTATGTGACAGTTGATACTTCTTGCTTCCTTTTATTCTTTCCAGATTTTCTATGTCATAGTAGTGTTGCCAGATTTAGCAAAGTAAAATATAGCATGTCTAGTTAAAATTGAATTTCAGATAAATAATTTTTAATATAAATGTATCCCAAGTATTGCACAGGGCATACTTATACTAATGAATAATTCATTGATTATCTGAAATTCAAATTAACTAGTCCTATTGTATTTTATCTGGCAACCTTATGAAATAGACAAGTCAAAAACTTCTGAGGAGGCTGTAGATAACTTTGGGGCTGTCAAGTTTCCAGGTCTGAAGGCAAAATGAAAAAGTAGGATAAAGAGAAAGGAAATATTTCTGTGCCACAAATAAGAGCATTTAGAATTACTTTTAAGAAAATATTTCTGTACCACAAATAAGAATATTTAGGATTACTTTTAACTTGTTGGAAGCTAGACATGAGTGTCTGTGGTATATTTGTGTCGGATTTAGTAAGTACTCTGGGGACTCTGGGGAGACAGGGTGTGTGAACTTGAACAGGTTGAAGGCATTTTTTTAAATTAGGGTTGTGTTTAACAGGGAGTACTGTACCTATTACCACATTAATGCTCTATACCAACAAATGATGAAATCTCAGAGTTGTAGCAAGGGTGTGGGCCTGTGGCTAAGTTGATCTTGGATGGTCTGGCTCCTATCTGGGGGTTTGGCTACTGAATGACCTAGGTTGGCTTCAGTTGTGAGTCCTGCTTCCTGTTGAACTACTCAACTATCCCAGAGATGTCTTTCTCAGTGCTGCAACATTTAATGTATGTTGAAAACAAGCAGAAACACGCAAACCATTGAGTTAGTCTCAGAACCTGTACAGTGTCATTTTCATCTCATTCTATTAGGCATAAAACCAGCTTCTCTATGTGGGAGGAAATCAGCTTTACCTCTTTAAAGAGAGGAAATTCAAAGTCCCAGGGCAAAGTGTGTGGGTTGATGAATAAAAGATAATTCTCTATGACAAGGGGTATGCAGGAATGTAAGTATAAATTGGGGTGTAGTTGCTTGTTTTGTAAATTTGTTTTCACATGGAGTACCTTTTCTTCTCTAAGTAATGTACTGGATTTTAAAAAGAATTTTTCTAGTTTGTGAAGTAGCAATACCAACATTCCTATAAAAATTACGACAATGTTCCACAATTCCTAAAATGCTACCAGAAAAGTCCCTTTGAGTGCATGGTGGCACTTTTTCTTGCATTAAGCAAAATGCATCCAAATCAAGAGTCTATGATAATAAGGATGGAGATTTGTAGAAGAGAGAAAAGGAAGATTGAAGATCCAGAACAAGTAAGTTACTGTTTTGGTGTCCTTTGAAATACAGCACCATTTTCTTCACCATCATTTGCTACGTTTAGTCATTAGAAAGAGCAGACTGGAAATCAGATGTGGGATTCTGAGACTTGCCTGGTTGTGTAGCCTTTTTAAACCTGCAACGTCTTTGGGCAATTTTTTTTGTTCCAAATGTGGATTGAATAAAAATTCTGTATAAACTCTAAAACACCAAATAAATGAGTAACTTTTATACCAAAGATAATCTCGAAGAAACCATTTTAATTATGGATCTTTATTGTGTCCTCTACTTGCAAGTTTCCTTTTATTGAAATTAATAGTAAAAAGATGGGTTTGGTTCTTAGGTCTATTTATTCTAACAATTGTGGGTAGAAAATGAACTGGCATTAGACAATTTTATCAGTTAGGACTCTTAGTTTTCAGATACGATCAACTTTAAGACTTAAGAAAAAGACTGGTGTCATTTTTGGGACTTAGATTGAGGAGCGGAGTGAGGCTTCTCCTGCCAATGCCTGGTGACCCAGGCCTGATCTGGCAGTACAAATTAGGTAAGATGTGAGGGAGGATCACTCCTCAGAACAATTCCTGTTCACTAATAGTATTAAAAACAAGTACATTTTAAAAGGGAATTGCATGTGAAACAATTTCTTGCAACCACCCCCATAACATAGGTATGTTAATTCAAGTTTGCAGAGAAAATAATTTGCCGAAGAATCCTAGGATTTACAAGTGGTAGACCAGAGATTTAAACTCAATATCTTGTCTTCAGCAAGTATTGTGTAGTGCTATAAGAAAAATAACAGGAGGATTGTTAACTGAAATATGAAGACTGTGGGGGCAAAATCTTTCAGAACCTTGTTGGAATAAAAGGCAAGTTGTTAGAATATCAGTGCATGACTCTATGTCAAGAAAATACACAAATGCAAATGTTTGTCCCAAACAAACCTGTGTACATATATTGGATATAAATGCATCTATCTAGGGATTCATATCAAAATATTAACAGCCATTATAATCAGAGAGGGATGTGAGATGATGGGGACAAAAAAAAAAGGGTGTTTCATACTTTATTACATGTTACATATAAACTGTAATTTTAAACTGTTCTAAATAACCTCATTGAGGGAGGAAAGGCAAAACCCAATGTCTAGATGCCAAAAATTAAATATGAAACTCAAAAAAGTTTGATTCTAGACCATTCCTGTTTCTCACTTTTACTGTGACTTGAGGAAATGATAGGTGAAAACTGTTCTCAAACTTCTCAAAGAATAGAGATGGTAACATATTCTAAAATGGTGTGGACAGGAAAACTTTTTAGATCATGTGTGTATTAATGCCTCATATCCTCCCAAGTCCCACGTGACCTTTAAAACATTAAACTGCTTCTAGAATATATAGAACCTACAGTTGAAACAAACACTTGTTTTCACAGTTTATAAAATAAAATACAATTGTTACCTCCTATAAATTTCATCTTTCTTTGTTGGTTCCTAAAGTAACCACTAGCAAATACATGTGTGCATATTTTACTTTTTTCTATCTACACAGCCACAATATATGCCATTTAGCATATTTTATGCTTTATATAAATGGTATCATAAAACATACCTTTTCTGAGTTACTTTTAACTGTCTTTGCTAACCCATGACTCTAGCTTGTTGGCTCTGTTACACAAAAGCCTCTCATGGGAGAGTCCCCATGTTGAACACTCATTAAGGTCACCTTCTGTTGTATACAGGCTGCCATGAATGTTTTTGCAGATGTGTCCTTACACACACTCACAAGCAATTTTCTGAGGTGACAAGAGAACTTAGTTTTCTAGATACAGTAAGACTGATTATTGTGCCAGTGTCTCTCTCCACCAACAGTAAGAGTTCCCACTGCTTTATGTACATAACACTTGATATTTTGAAACTTGCATTTTTTGCTAATTTGATGTAGTAATTTGTGTTTAGTTACTATTTCCCCAACATCAATGAAGAATATTTTTTTTTCTATTGGTTTATCAGCCTTTTAGATTTTCTTTGCATTTTTGTTTTATAAAATAACCCTTTATTTTGAAAATATCTTTTGGCGTTTTGACTTTGTAGTACTTAGTGTACATACAATTTCACATTTTAATGGACTTAAATTTATCGTATTTTTAAAATATCTTTATATTTATGTGGTGCTGAGAATTGAATCCAGTGCCTCACGGATGTCAGGTGAGCGCACTACCATATAAGCCACATCCTTTGCCCCTGGTGTCTTTCTTTAATGGTTATGCCTTTTCATTTTATCTCAACATTTTTCTTCATATGCTCAGGTCTGAAAGTAGTGAATATGTTCTTTTTAAGTTTTAAAATATGACTTTTAAATGATAAATCTTTAACTCAAACATATGATTTTTTGAATTAGGGATCCAATTTTTTTCCCCAAGCAAATACCCAATTAGACAAACACAATTTTTCAAAAATTAACTCATTTTATCTACTGATTTACTTATGAGGGTCTCATTCCAAGTCTGATTCAGGGAAAAGAACAGCAAAATTTGGCCCTTCAGATGTCCTTGCCATGTATCAGGAGTGATGCTAAACATTTTATATGTTCAGTTCCTGGTTTTGCAGTAAGAATGTCAGGGCTTAAATGTGTACTCAGGAGCCCCAATGAATGGTAGACCATATAGTAATTGTTTGTTTATTGGCCAACAGAGATGTGTTTCATCAGGTGAGGCACACATATATGCTGATTGGCACAAATTACATTTTTAACAAAAGGCACCCCCAATATATAACTTGCTTTCATTAAATAGGAAAAAAAAATCAGTACCTTTTAAAGAGTCACATATCCCAACAGCTTTTGTGAACACCAACATAATGTCAGCTTGTTTGAACAAAGCTTTTAGAATGAGCAATTCTTTAAGCAGGGAAAAGACACCAAAACGCTCTAGTTCCCAGGCTCTGTTTTGCTTTACCATTTTAGAATTCATGTAAATATATATTATTATTTAGAATATTAGCATCTGAAGTAAATAATGACCTATTTTAATTAAAACCAGGATGTTTGGAACTTCCAAATAGTCTGAAGTTTTCCAATATGGACATAAACTAGCTCCTATTCCTCTTTCTATATTAAATGTGTCACAATATAACATTTTCACAGGAAGATGTTTAAGGCTCTGGCACATAAAATATGTAATTTGTGTGATAAATTATATACAGAAAATATTTAAAATTCTGTGCAACTTGAGCTCTAAACATTCAAAAACCAAAAGTGTTCCATGTTATAAAATTTTAAAATATATTTCCTCTAAATTTGACACTGATTTGTAATTACATAAAATACACATGTCTTGCATAATGTGATTCCTCAAATGAAAATAATTGAACAGAATATATTTGATACCACTAGTTTTCTAGATCATCCTTTCTGAACAAAATAGTCTTTCATATAACTTATAAATGTTTCCAGTTAAACTAACACTGATGCAACAAATATCAGATCTGTTTTCCTACTCATGTGTCATACAAATATGTCTATAAATCTTAATTTATATTTGTCTCAGTAAACAAAAGCAATAAAGAATGTGTTAGTAACAGATACCAATAAAGGGTGCTTATTTCTCATTTGAAAAAAAAATGAAAGTCATTTACACCTTGTTTGAAAGTTCTAAAGCAGCATATTTAGCTCTTAAGAAAAAAAAAACACCAAAACAATAATTATAAATTATAAATTCTAATAATTCTTCTTTTGACATGAAAAGCCAAAGCACAAATTCTTACAATTTAATAGGTATTATATTAGTGTACATCTGAATATATATTTGCCACCGTTCTCTGTTGGTAGGAAGCTGGTCTGTGACGTGGAAGCAGTGAAGTTCACTGTGGCGGGGCCACACTTAATGGCCCTCCTGGGCATCAGAGGACATGGAATGGCTGAGTACCGGCCTCCCATTCACAGATATCGTATTTGGTGGAACAGTAACCTAAGAGGAAGAAACATACTTTGCATCCATCAATTTAAAATGGGACAGCTCTCAAATTTTCAACAATTAGCATATTATAACTTCTTTTTAATTGTAAGTGTTAATATTCAGCATTTATTATTTCAATAAATTACAAATAATCAAGGATAAATGTTCACTTCACCATGAAATGAAAAACCAGAGAGTTGTTATTTCTACAAAAAACAAGTTAAATAATCCATTAACACATCTTCAGCTTTATAAAATTACCAAATCAACATAAAGGACAAGAGCACAAACAGACTGTGGGCCAAGCTGTTAAAGAGCATTTTTAGCTAGATTAATTCTGGCTCCCCAAGAGTGCTTTGGAAAATGCAACCAAGTAAAGTAAATTTAACAAAGGAATGATTTTACAATTTTTATATATATTTTATATCTTGATGTTTCATTCTCAGTGACCTCTTATTCTTATTTATTTAAAACAACAATAAATGGTTTTAAAAAGCACTTTTCATCTATAGGGCTAAGAAAGGTCAAATCTATGACTCTTGTGCATAACAATTGTGGAGACTTTGGGATTTCTTTTTAGTAAATAAACTCCTAAGTTTTGAAATTCTTTTGAAAGTCCATTTGCTAACCGTTAGTGAATAAAAACACTAAAGAATTTTCTAAATATCTCAAAATTACAATTTAAAAGAATGTAAGGAAAAATAATGTGGATCCTGAATTGTGGAACTTGACTATTTTGAACATAAAATGAAAATGTTTTTTTTAATTGGTTGTTCAAAACATTACAAAGCTCTTGACATATCATATTTCATGCATTAGATTCAAGTGGGTTATGAACCGATGTGATTCTGCAATCTGTATTTGGGATAAAAATGGGAGTTCATAACCCACTTAAAAATGTCTTTAAAAACCAGTTTATCTAGACTATAATTTGGCTAATTTGGCTTCATAATCAAATGCTATCATTATCTCATAAGAGCTGAAGTCAACAATGCTTGCAGATTTGACCAAAAAAGTAAGCTGGTGAAAAGGAAAAGGAAATTTGTAAATTTAGTTTGTATTTGGTTCCCTTGTATTTCATTTCTTCCTGTACTAAACTAAGATTTAATAACTTTCAGTAATGAAATTTCTTGTAAATCCAAGATGAAGCAGAGTGGTTGATACTACCTGCCTGGGGGGAAAAAAGAAGAAGAAATGCTGCTGCTAGAAGAGGGAACTCATCTGCACCATCTTCAGTGTTCATATGGGATTCCTCTCCAAGTACAGACAATAGACAGGTAATGACATTTTACTGTGTAACTTTGTCCACAAAGTCTCCATGTGTAGAATTAGTTTTTGTAATTCATGCCAAAATTAGAGTACTCATAGTTCTTTGTGAGAAAAAAAATTGTTTAATATACTTAAAAAGACATACTAATGGAGCTAAATGCTTATAAGTAAAACATGCTCACTGCAGCACCATGTATAAATCCAAGTTAATGGTTATCAAATAATTAGCAAATAGGTTCTGTTATATTCATAGAGGTTAATACTACGTAGGCTTAAAAAAACAATAGGATAGATCTATATGTAATAAGATGGGAAGCTTCAAAAATGTCTTCTTATGAAAGATTCCATTTTGGTAAGCTAAATGTGTTTATATATTATAAAAGTGGTCTGGAAGGTTAGCAATCTATCAAGAGTGGTTACTGTGAAAGAAAAGAGCCATTTGCTTTGATATTTAAAATTTTGTTTAATAAACTTTTAAATATGAGAGAACATCCTTAAAGAACTATTCTATAAATTCTAGGAGGCAAAGATCTTATCTATTTGGTTACCATATTATATTAATTTTTCAAGTGCCTGGCACAGTGTAGGACTTAGTAAGTATTTCTTACTGTAGACAGAGCTATCAACCTGAAATCTTTTGTTCAAATCAAACCAAGGAAATATAAACAAAAACAGGCCAGTTAAACAAATAAAACATGCCAGTCAGATTCTGGGTGACTTCCCCAGTTTTTTACCGACCCCCCTGCCCAGGCTTCTACCTACCCAAATTTAAAATTTTCAGTTTGAGGAAATATTTATTATCAAAGGTGAAGCATTATTCATCAGTTTATTTTCAGACTTTATTTTTATAAAGATATATTCTCTTTGTAACAGTGTAATGACCTGCTTTTTAGTCAATTTAGGCACCCTCCAGTATAAAAAGCATCCAAAGAAGTTCTTGTGTCAATAGAGGCCAACATTAATCTTATTCTCTGTAAATAACTTTATTGTTCATATATAAATCTCAACATGAAACCCAATTTGTGAAATACTGAACTAGATTAATGCTGTGTATGAAAACAGGACTGATCTCTGTGATTACACGGTTGAATGGAGGCAAGGTGTGGAAAAACCCTCCAAAACGTGAAAAAAACATGGCATGTTAAAAACCCCATTTACACTACAGCAATCAACTAACTAATTGTTCTAATGTGAACCAACCATTCACAGGTTAATTATTCAGGTAAGAAAGAGAGCCATAAAGCAGGTTGATACCTGGAGTTAAATTGAACATTTGGGTGCCAAAATAGAGGCAAGCACAGAGCCAACTTTCTGATGAGCGATCTAAACCTACTGTCAAAAATCATTGGAGATTTTATTTGGCAATATCATTGTTGTTATAATTTTAAATGTCAGAATTTAAAAGAAACTAGGAGAAATCTTCATTACATGACAAAAACACGGATGTAAAGCAAGTATTACAAGAAATGAAGAGCCTGTGTCCATTTTCACTACTTTTTGCAGTTTTTTGAAATACAAGTCGGAAAAGTGCAGTGAATGTAGACATACAGTTCAATGAAGGCAAATGAGAACAACTTACCACACAGGTCAAATGAAAGAACACTGCCAGCCCCCTACTGACCTGACTTTAAAAATGGGATATCTTATCATGTATTTTTGCATTAATTTGTATTTCATATATATTTGTATTTCATATAATTTCATATATTAATTTGTATTTCATCAAGTAGTATTTATCTTGATAGTTTTTAGGTTCCCCATTATATTGAATGCCTATTCTATAAGCCCTCAACAACTCCTCCTCTTTTCCTCTTGAGGGAACCATAGCCATGATTTTTATAATTACTACCTTGCTTTAATTTTTAAAATTACTTATTTATTTTTGGTGCTGCCGATTGAATGTAGGGTCTTGCTCATGGCAAGCATGTTCTCTAACACTGAGATACATCCCAAGCCCCAATTCATTTCTAAAGAGGACCACACCTATGCATGCATCACCAATATACAAGTTTTGAATACTGCTAAATATCTCATGGATAAATTTTTGTGTGTGCTCCTCTTATAATGTCATGTTTGACTCTATTTCATTCATTGTATTGCTATATGATCATATATGTGTTGAATGCATTGTTATATTTTCTATTATATTTGGACATTACAGTTATACTTATTTAGAGTTACTGCATATGATACTACATGAACACACTTATATGTAAGTCCTGGCACACAAAAATGCAATTTTCAGAATTATATGACTAAAAATAAAAATGCTTGTCCTCGATTTTGGATACTGAAAACAGTATTAGATCTTATGTCCATTTTTTTGTAAAATAAAATGGGTTAATGTATGAAATATTCACTAAAAAATTTAGGAGACCCCACTCTACAGACAGAGCTATCAATAACCACCTAGTCCAAGAGATGAAATTTTAAACTCAATACAATCTGATGTAATGAGTTTTAAATAGGATACAATTATAGGATCATCATTTCAGTCTCCTTTCTGTGTTGATCCACATCCAGCTCATTCTGGAAGTAATGAGGGTTTTCTGTGTGAAAGCACTGCCAACTCAGGGCCAGTAACACACCAAAAACACAGCTGCCTGCTGTACGATTCTGTTGGCTTAAAAGGCATTTCCAACTTAATGCACAGTATTTAAAATTAGTTCATTGGAACTGATTAATGTATTCACCAACTAAGTGCAGTAGCACTGCAGTCAATTTCTGTGTGGTTACTGGTTCTCCTGGGTGCTGATGTGACACTGTTTTTCAGGCCTAGGCTGTGAACGTGCAGAAGATAGAGGCTTCATTTTATTCATTTTTACATTCCCAGTATCTAGTAAAATATTTGGTACTTGGAACTCATGTGCTTGAAATCGCTTGTCAGATTTATTGAATTGAGAAAACTATAGCTGTACAGTGACTGGTTTGAAACTCATCTTTAATTTATCAGATGAGAAATAGAAAATTTTTCAAAAATAAGACTGTACAGTTATTAACATGAGAATATTTCCCCCTTTAAGTGTAAATTTGTCATGATCTGTGAAATGCCAATTTCAATATTTAAAGCTATACCAAATTTCTATGCTGCTTGGCACCTAAATGCAGCTCCCCCCAGCCAAAAAAAAAAGCTATAAAATTCAACACTAATCCCCCTGAATTATTTGTTTTCTTCACTCTTGAAAGTTTCCATATTTGCCCAGATATGAGCACCATGTCTTCTGGGAGAAGAACATCTGTCACTCAAATACATTGAGAAAACTGGCTAGAGCAGCTGAGTATGGCAATTGCTGAAGTTCTTGAGACATCCAAGTTGCCTCTCTGTTTTTTTCAGTTTTTGTAGCAATCCTGTTCCTTTGCAGATTTAATTTTTGTTGAGCTCCATTTTTGCTCAACAAGTCTCTTAACTCTTCTCTAAATAGTTTATAAAATGTTTAGAAAAGGAATTCACAAAATCAAATACCTAGGGAGTCAGTGGAATCCCGAAGACTTTCCTTCTGTCTTCAGTTTTGAGGTATTTCTAAGACGATGACTACTGGGGAATCAAGCAGTAGGAATGCAGAGATGATTGACTCTGAGAAGTCTTAGTGCAGCTTCTGCTCAAAGTTCACCATGTACTCTTTCAGGGCATGAAGGGTATAGAGTGAAGAAACTCACCCGCAAAAATTTCCTTGGGATACTCATTTAGCATTTACCCTGAAGAAAGATACACCCTCCTCTCTCCTGCTTTCTACACCTCCATGAAGAAGAACTAGAAAACTATGGCAGGGCATTGTGAAGACTGTGGTTTCTGTATTAGTTCTCATCTACATTCTCTAATTTTTTTTTTTTTTTTTTGGTGGTGGTGCTACTGGGGTGGCCTACCACTGAACCACATCTCCAGGCCTTTTTTAAATTTTGAGACAGAGTCTCACTAAGTTGCCCAGGCTCAAACTTGAAATGCTCCTACCTCAGCCTTCCAAGTATCTGGGATCATGGTATGAGCCAGCACACCCCAATTCTCTTATTTATTTGGTAGGGATTGAACTCAGGGGCACTTGACCACTGAACTGCATCCCTAACCCTATTTTGTATTTTATTTAGAGACAGGGTCTGAGTTGCTTAGCACCTTGCTATTGCTGAGGCTGGCTTTGAACTCAGAATCCTCCTGCCTCAGCCTCCAAAGTTATTGAGATTTCAGGCATGTGCCACCATGCCAGGCTCTCTTACTCTTTTGATTAAAGCTATATAACTCTTCTAACTCCACCTATGACAGTTATTTTGGAGAAGCTATGTCTGGAAACTTGGTGGTTCCCATCACCGGAAGTCTACCTTTTCTGGAACAGGAAGCAGTCTTCTAAAGAATCTTAATATGCTAACATAATTTCTTAAAATAAGATATCAGAGCACTGTCAACTATATACAATTATATATAATTATACAATAATGAACCAAAAGTCATGTTCTGCACCTGGCTCATGTTGTGGAAAATAGAGCCAACATTTTAAACTATTTATAAAACTCTGGACTCCTTCAGTTTATAATTCAAAAATGACCCCTAACATAAAAGAGTAAACTTCTGGCATCCTCTCAATTAGGATTTAAATGCTAGAAAAAAGTTTCCCTCAAGTATTAGTTTGACAATATTGAAAATAAACTCACTGTCACCCATCTGATAAAGAAAACTTACCCTTTTCAATTTGGCAGCAGCCTCTCCAGAATGGATTGCAGTCAGTAAACTGTGTCGGATTTGGAATGTTAAAGAACTTTGTCTCTTAAGGGTGAATGATGGGCAGTCAGCTGGAGTTGGTGTTGAGAATTTTGTTCATTATGTGCAGAGTTATTTTGCTACAAAAATAAATGCACGATATTTATATGAATTCCAAGGGAAGAATAGTTCAATTTTGTAAAACGTTTTTTATCACCAATAGTTCTTTAAGAATTACCATTTGCCCAATCGGTGATTTAGATATGGCTGTTTCTCCACCCAATAAATTCTCTTTGCTTCCAAAGCTCAACTAGAAGACAATGGCATTACTTTACCTTCCCTTCCCTTGAACAGAGGAAGCTAAGGAAGAAAAATGGTCTCTCTCTTTCAAGGATACAGTTTACTGTGTGAAGTCAAATAATAATGGTATTTCCAATACATGAAGTTGACTAGAAGAGCCAAACTAATAATCAGAAAATTCTACAAAATTAAAAATAATCCATGTTCATGGTTTCAACATACAGGTTGGAAAATGAATATTTTTGAAAGCACAGTCAAATATTGACAATTTCATAGTGGTTAAATCTAAAGTATCTTTTAATAAAGGAGTATTAATTACTACATGTAAATATTTATTTTGTGTTTCAGGAAGTCATGGGGACTTTGGTTGGCTGTTTTATTTTTCCCATGAGGATAAAAATAAACATTAGTAACTTCTAAACTGAAGAATCAAAATCTTAAACTTCTTAGGAAGGAATATTCAGTATCAGAATTAACTGGCAAATCAAGTAATCTTAAACATGTCTTTTTCCAACTGCCATAAAAAATAATGAGTTAAACATGGTTTGGACAATGACTCAAAAAATGCATTATCTAAATTAAAGTTCCATTGTTTAGGAATGGTATTCCAGTTTATGGAAAAAATGCAGGTTTTATTCCCAACTCAAGAATTAAAGTCTATATCATGCATCACTTCCTGATGCTTTAACAAATAATAAATGTAAATATTTCCCACTATAAATATTGCTTTAAAATTACTGGAAAATATTCACTTGGCAGTATGGTTAATGTTCTCCTACTCTAAGAATGTTTGAAAAAGTAGTGTAAAATACTTCTGGAACCATCACAGAAATATGAAATTATTCTTTAAACACCATCAGGGTAAAAGTACACAAAACATTTCTTAAAACTCACATGCAGATTATCATGAGTCACACTATGAATTTCATACCCTCATTGCCTATACAGTCTGAACCTGGCAAAAAACACTATTTAGTTGACTAAGCATCATCTCAATGACACATTTTTTTGGTAAGTTGTTAAGGCTAGACAATAGTTAGATGATATTTTAGTCAACACATGTATAACTGAAAAAAAGTGACCTTAACAAAATGGGGAATTAAGAAGGTTACACTTTAGAACTGATTTCAATTTGAATTAGTTACATGCAAAAATGTATGGTCAGCTGTGAGGTTGAATGAATATAATGGAAAAGGCACAGCCCAGGTGTTGTGTTACTTTATCTAGTCTTTGATACTGCTGTTTCATATAACCAACACTATTTATATTGCATTATATAGTACTATAAAACTTTAAGAGAAAATGAAGTAAGCCAGGACATCCAGAAAAACTAAAAATGAATTAGCAAAGAAAATAGTTCAAACTCTAAACTAGTAAATTAACAAAGCCTATGAATGAAGAAATTTAATATCATTACTAATAATACAATTATATAATGACAACCTTATAGTAATATCTAATCAAGTTATGTGAATTATACAGAGTAAATAATGATATTTATGTATTACTTTCTTCCCTATAGTAGCATGGTATCCTATTAATAAGAATTCAGAGTTCAATAATGCACAAACATACCAACATGCTTGTTATCCACTATTTTAACTAGGTTCCATAATAATCCGAATACTTATTTTTTTAAAAGGTAACATTTACCTTATCCATCATATCAATTTGTGGGGTGTCTGCACACCTGTGTACACAGTAAGTCTTCCCATCCTCTGTGTGAGCTGGAGGTTGGGTGGATGCAATCACACTGGGTGCCTCGGGCCATGCCTTACTGAAAGACTGTGACCTCTTCACAACAGCAAGGGCAAATGGCAAAGGAGCAGAACTTGAATATGGTCTTGGGGCACCAAAAGTTTTCAAAATATCCAGGTTTACTGCTGCTACCTGACTAGCGGGAAGAAGCATAGCCTTGGGAGCTATAGGAGGAGGAGAGGTTTCAGCAGGTTTCTGGTTGATGATGTCATCTTCCATCTTTTTAATTTGAGTAGTTTTACTTAAGGGAGAAAGTGTCTGTTCTGAAGGAGGCAGTGTGTCCCTTTCCATCTCTTTTTTTTTTTTTTTTTTTGGTTAGTTCCTTGGGGGAATGATTAGGGACAGTATGGACATTCTTGGCATCTGCAGATGTCACGTACTGACCTGATACTCTCTTCTGCATCTGCAAGAAAAAAGATCTTGGTTAGGCCTGGGGATTTGAAATCCAAGATTTAAATTTCAATTCCAAAATATTGTTTATTTCTTCCAAATATGGCACAAAAGGAGCTGTGCCAGTGTCTCTAGTCATTCTGGGAGGTTTCAGAGAATCAGTCACAGCACCATCGGGTGAGCTCACAGCCCTGTGCAACTGTTGCTCTGTTCTCAAGTTAGGCTTTGGTTTAGAATCTAGTGGTAGCTCCCCTGGCCTTCAGAAGTAACAAGGTCTTGTCTTTGCGGGGCCACCTCCTTCACATTCCCTGAAGCATGTATCTTTTGATCATCTTTATACCATATGGTTTCTGATTCCCAGTTCTTCAGTATATCCAGGGATTTGGGAGGTACTATTTTATAAGTAGTCATTCCAATTTTGGGTATATACTCTCTTGCAATTTCATTTGAAGGTTTTGGTTTGGGATTATAGTCTTGTCTGTAAAGTGGCAGATTCTTTAGGTAAAAAGCAGCTGAATATTTATCAATTCCATCTATAGGAGACAAAGGATCATCATTGCCTTGTGCACAAGCTGGATCTTTTATGGCAAGTCTGTCTTCTGAATATATGACTGGGGTGCTCTGAATCCTCAATTCTATTGAGGTAGTTACAGAATTTTGTAGATTTAAAGATAGGTGTTGAGTTGGTTTGTTATTTGAAGTTTGCACACTTTCATCAACTTTGAAAGCAGGCAAATTATGATCTTGGTGATTCCCAGAACTTATGCTGGAAGGGATTGTCTGAATACATTGTCATCTTTTCTGCACCAAGCTGATTCAGTTTGTGGTCTGATACTAATGGTGCTGGTAGATGATTTTCCTTGGAAGTTATAACAATTTTATGTGCTTGATAGCTTGACTGTCTGTCAATTTCCATGACTGCGTCCTTATTTTTTGCTTCCCCTTCTACATTGATTTCTGTTCTCCTCACTCTATTTTTCATAGTATCTTCTGTATTTGTTGTAAGGACAATGATTTCATTCTGAGCTATGGAGAGAAAAAATAGAAAAACTCAAGTTTACAATGTTTGCCTCATCCAACCTATCATCAGTTGGTTTGAATGCTACAGATAATCTTTATATCACTAATTATACAAATTCATAAAGCAGTAAGGGCTGTACACTCAAAAGAATCTGAGTTTTGAACCTCTTTAACTAATGTGGCCACATGTTAAATTATAATAACCCCTCACAGCTTCATTTTGCTGACACGTAAAGAGGTGAAAAAAGAGTTGGTTTGTTTTACAGTACTGTGGATTGAACCCAAGGTCTCAAGCTTGCAGGTAAGTGCTCTACCACTGAGTCCATCCCCAGCCCTTTGTTAAATTTTTAAATTTTGAGAATGCCTTAGTAAATTATTGAGGCTTCCCTCAAACTTGTGATGCTGAGTGGCTTGGATTATAGGTGTGAAAATAAGTATTCTAAATTATAGATATAATTATATGTAAATTATACAGACACATACACACACATCTATGTATGTGTACATATATATCACTTAGGTAATATTTTAAGATAGAATATTGTCTAGAATAGGCAATATAGAGAAGGCATCTATGCTCCAAAAAATAAGTAAAGATTTCATTTTTCCATCATTGTTAATGAAGAAAGAAATTGATAAATTCAAAAATTGTATTTTTCCCTCCAGAATCTTTTTTCAATAGCCCCTCATGTAAATTTATATTTCATATCTAGTATTAAAATAATCTCAGTAAATATCATTTTTAATTAAGGCAAATGACAGAAAACATGACCTTTAAGAAAGTAAAGAACTGGAGTTATAGCTCAAAGGTAGAGCACTTGTCTAGCATGCACTAAGGCCTTGCTTGGGTTCAATCCCCAGCATCACCAAAAAAAAAAAAAAAAAAAAAGAAAAGAAAGAAAAAAAAATTGAAGAATTAAAAACAAAAAACAGTCTATTGATTGTGTTCATTGGGTGTCCTTACTAAAGTCTTTTGGAGGAATTTGTTTTTAGTCATAAAATGATTGATTTCAACCTTATAAAAACAAAAATGTTAGTTTTA
This sequence comes from Callospermophilus lateralis, assembly GCF_048772815.1. Classification (NCBI taxonomy): domain Eukaryota; kingdom Metazoa; phylum Chordata; class Mammalia; order Rodentia; family Sciuridae; genus Callospermophilus; species Callospermophilus lateralis. The sequence continues at coordinate 11,678,834 of NW_027514398.1, forward strand.
ATTTTTCTCTGTGGGGAAAAAAGTATCCTTATTCTTCTAGAGTTGTAGCCCAAGAGATCTGTGACAGTCTCCCTCTTAGATCCTGTCGACTTTTTCTCTAATTCTAGTTCATATGACCTGAAAATGCAAATTGCCTGCCAATCCCTGCATTAGTAGCAACAGCTTCTACTCCACAGGATGGCAGAGAACTGGAATAGCATCTGGAAGGGTGCAGGCATTATGAACATGCATCCATACCTAGTAAGCACCTGCTCTGAGGCATTGTTTCTCCTGCATGATGACCAGTAACCTCCCTTTTGAGATATGGGAATGGCTTGCATAGCACTAATATGTGGCAGGCCTCAAAAGTCAACTCATGAAAGATGTCAAGTATTTCTCTATAGTTTTATCATCATCCACTTTTACCTAAAAGAGGATGAGATCAAATACAAGCCCTAAAATTGGAGGAGCTACAGTAAATAGTTTCTCTGAAAACAAACAAACAAAACCATGCAAGCTATACCCAAACAAAATAAGTCATGATGTCAGGTAAATTTTTATGTAATTTTAAAAAAATTCACATTTTTAAACATCGCTTAAATGTACTATTATTTGGTCATAGCAGCTAATATTTGCATTACCAGATTCCTATATCAAGTATGTCATTTTAAAATAGAATTTATTTTTATTTTCCCAAATAAAATTCAACTGATTATCACATTATGTTCACTATTTGAGTGACTTCCTTTCTCAATGACCAAGAACTGAAAACTTTTGGGATTTAAAAATTAAGAATATGTAAGATAAGGAAGCAAAGAAGAGGCAAATTTCTGATTCTGCTCTTAATTAACTTGGTTAAGTATTTAATGTTTATATGGAAAGCACTATTCTGAACACTATTATGAGCACAGAAGAATGTAAGACATATTTTTTTGGCAACAGAAAATGAGCCTAAATGCAATTATCAAGAATACAAGTAACAATGATTGGTTATGAGATTGTGGGGGAAAGGGTATATTCATACATTGTTCAAAGAACCACAAATTAGTACAACCACTCTGGAAAGCAGAATGGAGATTCCTCAGTAAATTTGGAAAGGAACCACCATTTGACCCAGCTGTCCCACTCCTTAGTATATACCCAAAGGATCTAAAATCAGTGTACTACAACGACACAGCCACATCAACATTTATAGCAGCTCAATTCACAATAGCTAAGCTATGGAACCAACCTAGATGTTCATCAACAATTGAATGGATAAAGAAATTATGGTGGGTAGGTGTGTGTGTGTGTGTGTGTGTGTGTGTGTGTGTGTGTGTGTACATTATATAATATATATATATATATAATGTACACACACACACACACACACACACACACACACACACAATGGATTATCACTCAGTCATAGAGAAAGTTTTCATGACATTTGCCAGTAAATAAATGACTCTGGAGACTATCAAGCTAAGTGAAATAAGCCAATCCCAAAAACCAAAGGTCAAATGTTCTCTCTTATATGTGGATGCTAATCTACAAAAAGAGGAGGGGAGGAGAACAATAGAAGTTCATTAGATTAGATAAAGGGGAATGAAAGGCAGGGAAGATAGTTAGGAATAGGAAAGACAGTAGAATGAATCTGACATAACTTTCCTATATACATATATGAATACATCACAATCTCAACATTGTTTATGTCCACAAAACTGGGATACTAATTATAATAAGGTATAATCCATGATTATAAAAATATACAAAAATAGATTCTGCTATGTATAACTAAAAAGAATAAAAATTTTAAAAAAGTAAATGAGCCTAAATATATTTTCTTCTTTCTTGCTGTTTCTTATTTTCCACTGACTATATTTTGAAACTGGATATTATCCAGTTTCAAAAATAGAAATATTTTCCAAGAGGAAGTAAATCAATGTAAAAATATAAATTAAATTAAATCCTCCTTAACAAACATTAATTTATTAGTTTTATATTCCAAATTTGTTTTTTATATTTTCAGTGGGTTAGACCTACTGAATCATTGAATTTAGCTCTAAATTTTTCATCAACATTTCACAATTATTCCCAGTGATTTTCAGGCCTGGAAGCTTAGAATCACCACTGAATTTATTAGCTAATTCCTCCTCATACATATCTGACAAGAGTCTTACTTGGTCTGTGAATGGCCAAGTTATTTTCCAAGGGTGGCCAATAGAATGAGAACGTAGCTTCTATACTGCAATGTCTTTTCTCTACTCAAAATTAATGTAAACATCTACAATCGGACCAAAGGATGGTTTAAATAAGTGTATACTGTAGGTGAAAAGAGAATAAAACCACTTTGGGGATAATTAATTATTTATTTTTAAAATCACCTAAAGTTGACAAAAGGTCATTGCAAAGTGTGTGCAAATCAAAATAAATATTACGTAAACGTACTGTGACCCCAGCACTAACTTGATGTCAAAATCTTTGAAAATGGGCTGGGAATGTGGCTCAAGCAGTAGCACGCTTGCCTAGCATGTGTGTGGCCCGGGTTCGATCCTCCGCACCACAAACAAAGATGTTGTGTCTGCTGAAAACTAAAAATAAATATAAAAAATTCTCTCTCTCTCTAAAAAAAAATCTTTGAAAATAATATGCTAAATCATTTTTTCTAAGAAAGAAGAAGCTTTTAAATCATGATTTCTCAATAGGAATGCTACTGCCATCACAGTATATGAAGGGAAAAAATTATCAAGATATAAAGAATAGGAAATGATTTACACATGGAGAAATGACATTCTCCATGTGTCTCAGAATGGGACTGTACATTTGAAGTAAAGTCAATCAGCAGCATACACATTCAAGTTAACATATACATACCAAAAAAATGAAACTGACATAGATATACAGATAGCATTAGGACTATGACTTCTTATACAAATATGAATACTATAGTATTATGTTTTTTACGAATATTTACTGTTTTTTTTTATGTTAACATAGGTTGGGCTATCAGCATTCATAAATCACTTTCTTCTTATTCCCGTGAAATATATCATTGTGCAAGATCAATTTCTCTTACAAGATGATCCAATTCAATTGAGGAGTCAGGAATACAAAACTGCATGGCTTCTAGGAATCATGTAACAAAATTAACAAAGTGGTAGGATTTCGATGGGAAATTGATTTTTCTGCAAAAATGGGATGAGCATAGACCAAATGATAGAATGGAGGGAACTACATCATAGAAAAAAGGAAGAAACTGTCTTGAGATGGGAATGAGAATTGGGAAAAGTATAAATAAGATTAGATAATTAGATGGTTTGAACCTTGAAAATCAGGCACATGAGTTTCATCCAAAATATAGCAACTTGAGTATGATGTAAAATAGAACTGTGCTACAGAATTAGAAGGAAAACAGAAAAACAGAACAGAAGTAGATGCATAGAGGACATTGCTTTTAAGATCTAAGGTTGAAGTTCGACAATCCCTAAGACTTAACAACATCATCAATGTAATGCATTGGAGAGGTAAGAGCATACTTTGGAGTAATACTGACTGAGTTAAACTCTAGGTCCATCAGTTATTGGTTGTGGGAATTAATATCTTTGTGATTCAATCTTCAGTAGCCTTTATAGGCTATCCATTTATAGGCTATCCATAATAGCCTATAAATGAGGTGGCTATTAAAGGACTCAATATATAAGATTAAATGAGTTGATATGTGTTAAGGATAGTCCTTGGCACATCATTGTCTACCAATGTGTAAATAAGCTGTCAGTGTTTATAAAACCCACCATTCTCTTCGCTTGGGCCCAAATCGGACTTCAAATTTCTTACACTGCGGGCTATCATATCTTCATTGCTTGTATCATACACAGTACTGTGTGACCCTCTGGAAGATATGATATTGTATATGTGTATACTATTCAAACTCATACAATAAGAAAACAGGCATTAATTTCCAAAGACAGATGGACTGAAATAATCATCTCTTTCTGCCAAATACTGAAAATTTAAAAGCAAAGAAAAAATTACAACTGAGAGGAAATGTTTCTGTGAAACCTAATAAATTTTTTTTTTTTTCATATAGTGGTCCGATTACACAGAAAGATATAAAAAGCTTGGGAAAATGGACTCATTACCAAAATAGTGTCTTTATTTTGATATTTTTGGTTATTTGTCTTTTAATGAAAAAGGAAATTTAATTAAACATTTTTGTCTTGCATCTAGCAAAGTCAATTATATAAATCGTACTTGAATTGACCTCATTGATTTTTTTTTCTAGTGACAGAATGGTTTAATTTGGAGACAATCCCATGCAAATTATGTTAAACCTCTGATGAAGATGATTTATTTTATTTGGCTAATTTCATCTTTATTGATGGTGTTGCATCTCAAACATAATATATGTGAATTCACTATAGCTTTAGATACCTAGGATAATATGGAAAATGCCTTTCTGCATCATAAAGTTGACTGTAAAAATAATACTGGGGATTTGAACTTATACTCTAATAGAGACTCGTTTTCATATGCCAGTGAGCATTTGATAAAAATTAAAAATTAAATGTTGCATTTAAGTCAAATAAGTAATAGGCAAAATACACAAAAACTCTGATTTTTGAGTCATGCAAATTATGGCTTATATGACACAGGGATATTGAACTAGTAAATTTGATAGATTTTGAACACAATTATATACAAATAGATATGCTATTAATAAACATTTTTTATGATGATGATGGTAAGAGTGGTAGAATCTAAACAAAAGGAACTGACTCTATTTGTATTTAAAATATCCAATCTACATTTTAGAAGAATAGTACTAACTAAACAAACTGCCAACAACACTCTGGCATTCAGACTACCTATGGTCCATCTGTGTTTCTAGTTTTTTGGTTTTCTTCCTTGGAGTTTTGAGAGGACTCTCTGCTATTGATGCCAAGGGCTGAGTCAGAATCATTTTTCAGTGTATTTGTTATATCAGTAGATGTAAAAGGAATGTCTGGTGACTTCAAAGAAATATTTTCCAACTCATCTTTAGGCCCTTCACTCAGTTCTTCCTTTTCTTCTATTTCTTCCAGACTATAATCAGAGCTAATTCCAGCTACAAAGAAATGCATATATAATCCTGAATATTAATTTGTTTCATTTACCCTATGTAATCCTAGCAAGGAAGGAATATTTAATAATTAGCTGAAGTCCTTAAATCAGGTTCAAAATTAGTAGTGAAATGTTTTTCTCATGGAGAATAATCATGTTAATATATAACAAGATTGTCTCACATGTATATAATCCTAAATAAATCGTATTTATTATTTAGGATTAAATAAATACAATTTATTTAGGATTATATGCATGCATTATATTGTGTCACTCTAGGTTTTATTCGTAGAAGATCATTTAGTATTATAAATGTCAAGTTAAATATTTCACTTAAGAGTATGTTTTTTAAAATAATTTTATATCCATGCTGTAAAAATCAATGTAACTTAAATACAAGTTTATTTTAAATTCAAATTAAACAAGCATGAGATTTTTGCACATGAAGTTTGACTCAGTAGTTATCAGAACTTGAAAATTATCTGAACTCCTTTTGAAAATACTCAAGCTCATATCCTACTCCACAGCTATTAAATAAAAATCTCAAAAGGGGGGGGGGCAAGAATGTTTAAGATTCCTCAGGTGATTCTACTGTGCAACCAGGGTTAAGTGATCTAAATGCTTAATATGTCTTTAATCTGGAAACAAGTATTAAGCACTGATAATTTTTAATACCATCCACTTTGGTTCTCAGAGGCAACTTCCTCCAACACTTTTTTCCTGTCTATTGTCAGAAAGCATAACATGCACACATAAGCAGACACCCATATTCACATTTCCTTTTCTGTTGGTTTATTTAATATTAATAGAAGTGTATTATACCCAATGTTTCAACCTAGCTTTTGTTCCACTTATAATATCTTAAATATCATATACTAATGCATGTAGTTATCAGTTTTCAACAGTTGTGGTTAACTTCTTATTGTATAAAAATATGTTTTATCATTACTTCAGTGGTACTATGATAAAGTTGGAGACATACTTAGCAGTTGATGTTCATAGTTATGGTCAAGATGAGCTGTGAAAATAAATTTAAACCAAACACTAAGGTCCTGGAATTTTCTTAAATAAAATAAAACATCCAAGTCAAGTTTTACTTCAAAAGGAGGGAAATATGTTACAGCATTGGATTATAGTGATCAGCACATTCACAAAATTTAATAAAAATTTTAAGGTATTTGACGTTTAAATTACTTAAAAATATAATTTTATCTCTTAATGTGGAGACAGAAAAGTATATTCATTGTGCTTCTTAAGAAACAGGCATTGTGCCTGGATATACAGTTTAGTTAAAAGCTTGCCTAGCATGCTTGAGGCCCTGGGTTCCATCCCCTGTCTCAAGCAGTATTACATGACTGTAGTTCCAGCACCTCAGGACGATGAGGCAGGAGGACTATGTGAGTCTAGGACTTCAAGGTCAGTCTGGGCAATATAGCAAGACCCTGTTTCAAAAACAAACAAATATGGGGTACTTTAAATTAACAATAAAAAATGTCCCAATTAAATTAGAGTACTAAGAAATATTTAAGAATTTCAGTGAATTTTTATGTGTACATATTTTGGCAAATGTTGCTTTATCATCACATGTGCAATAGCCATTATGATGCCTTGTGCAATATTATATGTCTATAATATCATATCATAGTAAGAGTGTATTTATATAAGTTGAAAACTGTGTACTGAGAAAAATAAAAGCCCATGATGGTTCAGATGTATAAGTGTTTTATACATGACTCTTCAGTATGTATTCAGGTCTTTTGAAAATTATATTAACTGATGTGATGTTTAGCAAATTATCCATCATTATTCCTGCATTTCTCATGCTGTCACAAGTATTTCAGATACATAATTTTTTTCCAAGTATAAGGTCCTCACTGAGAAACTGGTCTCAGTTAAGGTATAAGGCATGAGTAAGATGTTTCAAATTTTTTTTTGAATTTTTCTGGGATGATTTGATGGTTGTAAACATCATACCAGCTTACTTAATTATATGTTTTTATCCACTTGAAAAGCATTCCTATTATTAAAAGTCTTATAAAAGGCAATAATTATTTTCCACCCATGCATGATAATTATTCATAACTGTGGGATTCATTATGTCATGTGCCTACACATTATGCACATAATTTAATCAATCTCATTCCCTACTACCTGCCCTTTTCCTCCACTCCTCCCTCTCCTTGATTGGCTTCTCTAATGATCTGCCTTCCATTACTATTATTTTAATTAGTACACTATACTTATATGTAAAGGCAGTATTTATTGTGGTATGTTCATTCATGGACATAGCATGCTTTGAATGATTTCAACTACTAATACTTTCCATGCCCTCAGCTCCTCCCTCCCTTTCCATCCCTTCCTTCTACTCCCTTTCATTTGCATGAGATCCCTTTTCCCCTCTAACTTCCATATGTGAGAGAAAACATACAACCCTCTTCAGAATATCTGAGTCTGACCTATTTCACTTAGAATGATATTAAGAATTTCTAATCACCCAAGAGAATTTTCAGTCTGTTTGATTAGCAAAGGTAAGTTCACACTTTGAAAAAAAAATCAAGTTTATTTAGTATGTGCCAAATTCTAGAACTAAAATAAAAAAAGAAATGGGGAAGGGGCTGTGAGCAATGAATAAGTTTCACAAGTATTCTATCACAACTATTTTATTTCAGGTTTAAAAGTTCTAAAGGCAGCGTATTCACTTTCAAAGAACATGGTGTTCTAAATCTTAAAGTACTGTTAAGAATTCTCAAGAATAAATATGAAAAAATTATTTAAATTGTTTAAAAATCAATTGAAAGTATAATGATTGAAGTTTCTTTTATTTTAGATAATTTGAATATTTTAACTTATTTTTTCAGTCCCTTTAAAAATAGCAAATACTGACCGAAAAGAATATTTTTTAATTACTTAAAATTAAAAAATAATTAACATATGGAAAAGAAATGTAGCTACTTAAACTTCCAAATGACATTTTTGTAAGTCTGTAGCATTTTGCTTATGAAGTCATTAAAGTTTAAAATTTAACTAGGACTTTTAAGATATCTATTATATTTGTCCTGGGGATCATCAAAATGGCAAAATAGCCTGTTAAATACTATTCCTTTGCAAAAATATAATTGTGTTAAATTAATCCTATTCAAATAGAATCCTTTTTTATGGTATTCATTCATTCAAATTTACTGTGTCACAGCATTGTTGATGCTACTAGAATTGTTTTTCTTTCATCCTTGGAAAATAATTTCCATTCAGTAAAATTCACACTGTTCTTTGGATTTTGATGGACTGATATAGTTGTGTAAATACAATTACCACCACAATTAAGACATAGAAAATTGTATTAGTCACCTAAACTTCTTCACACTTCCTGATCTCTGGCAACCATTATCCCTATAGTTTTACCTTTGCAAAAGTGTCACATAAATAAAAATATAACATCTAGGCATTTATATCTGGCTTCCTGACTTAACATAATACGTTTTAGATTCACCCATATTGTGTGGATTCATTGCTGTTCCTTTTTATGATTAAGTAGAAGTACTGTATTCTAATACATGGATGAACTACAATTTGCCCATTCTTCAGAGTGGGGACATTTTAATTCCTTCTCATTTTTGGCAATTCTGAATCTAAACTATATTATATATAGTAATTTCATTGAAAATAGTAACATTTCAAAGTTCCCTCAAAAAAAGTAAGAAGTCAAATAGAAGGTAAAACTCTACAGAATTCCTAAGTTTATTAATCTTACATTGCATCATATTCATTTATATAGTTTACTATTGTAAACTCTAAACATGGATAAAATTTCAAGTGAAAAGAAATTCCTATTTCTTTATGAAACATTCTTACAGAAAGGCTTCACAAGTAATCAAATCTATACTGGATGATGTCTTAATCTGCATAAAACAAAGCCACAATCAGGAAAGGCCTGACACCTACATGTCAATGATGCTATGGCTGCCTCAGGCATTCCAGGGCCCTCAGAGAGAGAGGCTTCATCTGTCAGTTTGGGAACTGTGCTCTGTTCATGACTGAGGAGCCCAGGGCCCAGGTAGGCTTCTGCCAAAGAAGCAGATTCTGTAGAAATGGCACTTATACAACAAAGTTAAGGCAAGCAGAGACCAGAAAGCATTTTCGAAGAAATCAGATTTCTGAGCTCACAATTATCCATGCATTAAACAAGAGGACGAAAAGAGAACAAAGGGAGAGAAACAGATACTGAGCAGAGTTCAAATAGCATGCACATCTTTTTCCAGTACTTCAAAATCTAATTTCACTATACATTTGCTAATGTTATTCATTACATTTCCTTTGTAGAATAAGACGGTATCATTGATATTATTCTGAAAAATATCATTATTAGTTATATAATAGAAATATTTTAAATCATAAACACAGGAGTAAAGAATTCTTATATATATAAATTTCCAAATTCCTAAATCATAAAGATTAAAGATTCAGTTTAAAATTTAGGTGCTCCTGGACTTTTTCAAATTTGTGAAAACAAATGCTAAAAATTAGTCATAATAAGTATTTTTCGTACTTAACAAATTATCCCCATGATAAGGTACTAGTATATAATATTCTGTTTCTGTATCACATTTCCAATCTATTGTATTCATTTATGTCTAACAAACGCTAAAGGTGAGAAATTTTATTGTACATCTTTTTATAAGGGCCACTAAGTAGCTATTATTGAAAATATTGGAAATGGTATTAGATTGAATCATTCTATTTTTACTAGAATTTTACTTATTTGAGGAGAACTGATAATGCAAGTTATATAATAGAAAGTATTTTCAGGGTAACAAATTTTTACCATGACAGTAGGATACCTGGTCATTGAATTCATACCTAGAAGCATTGTTTAAAGAAACTATGCTTATATTTTAATGTAAGTTTTTTCCCCCAAACATACTAAATGTTTCTAACTATGATGTGTCAGTACTCTTGGGAAGGAGGTTAACAAATGTCGACCTAACATTGAATAAGGAAAAACAAGAGACCAAACAGGGAAAGTTCTGCAGGTATAATTCCAGAACTGAAATGTTGATCTTGTGCCAGTTTCAGACTCTAATCTCTTCTCTTGTGGGGAGTAAGGGAAGGAGAATTCATTTCACAAAAAAAATTTGGGAAATGAGGTCAAAGAATCTGATCTCTTTCAAAGAGCATTCTAATTAAATCCATTCCTCAACTGTCATGGAAATTCTTTTTCAATACTGACACAGAGTAGAATCAAGGTGTCATACCTGGGCTGGATGGCCCCTCAGGGGAGCTTGTTTCCAAAGCACTGTCTGGAGGAATCCCATCTACTAACTGCAGGGCTAAAAGGAACAACACAACTTATAAACAAGCCTCATACATAAAGCACCTTTACAGCTTCACTGTAGCTTTTTTAATACAATCCAGAAAGAATTGAGCCTTGACCTTGCTAAAAGTCATTTTACTACCCAACTGTGAAATGACAAAATTCCACTTAGATTCATTCCTCTTACTATATAAGTCAATCCTGGAGTGGCAATGTTTTCTAAATAAGTTTACAAATTACAATCTGCTCATTTTAGGATAATGAAGCCATATAATTTTGTCATTTTATTTTGTGTTGCAGATTCATAGAAAGCAGTCAAGTGAGAATAATCAGGGACTATTTATAAATCCTAAATGTCATTATTTAATAAAAAGACAAACATATATCATTTCTGTTTGTATTAAGCAGAACATAATACAAATGATAGTGTTAATGGGAAAAGAAACATTACCAGTCACTCGGCCATTTCCATCACTTGAACACTGGACTGCTTTGGAGGGTGGGGAAGGTGCTTTTCACTTTGTTCTCCTCAAAGATGAAGTCCCCAGATGGAGGAGCTACTGAGCTGCAGTGAGCCTGTTCTCACTATGCCTGCTTCACAGGGCCTCTGTAAAAAACAAAACCATCAAACACAATCCTTTATTTATTTATTTTTCTTTGAGTATTCTTCTGTTTATTTTCATAAACATTAGGTGTATTTCTTACATCATCATTTTATTTTTTTTCCTTTAAAAATGCATATACTTTTAATCATGCATATTTTACAAAATATTTTATGACATCTTACCAGTTCTTTATGACAACACTGATCATCATCATTTGTGATAAATTATTTGTAAAGCTGGTTTTAATATCCCTTCCATTCCCTATATTTAGAAATTGCAAAGACACACATCTTATAACAACAAATCCATCATCTACCAAAATGAAACACAATAGTAATTTATTCAAAAAATAGTTATGGAACAAAAGAAAATCTCTGCAGAAGTAAGGTAAAATGTAAGGAAAAATAAAATATGGCCCTCCTCAATTAACTTAGACTAGGACAGGGGACAAATATGAAAATAACAAATTGAAATGTAAAAGGCTTTTGAGAAATACAGTTGAAAACTAACTTTTACAGAAGAATCAGAGAAATTATAGAATTTAAAGCAAGGGTTAAAAAGGGGAAGAATACTGGTACACTAATAGCTGGCTTGGTTAATCTATCTCTTATTAGCACCAGTGTATCAGTGGAAAATGTTTCAAGAATTTATATTTACCCAAGATAAGGTCCTTGAGGTCACAGACTACAAATGGCTACTGCTCACATTCCTGGCAGGTGAATGTCTGCAGAACCTAGGACTATCCTGCCTCCTCAGGCAGATTGATGCCTCCTGGCCAACTGCCACACCATCTTTGCTCTTTCACTTATAACAAAACTTAGAATTGTTCATACTTTATTTCTGCAATTTCTCTTTTCCCACTTGAGTTTCCCAATTAAACTTTTACCAACCCTTGACCCATTAACACTTTCCCTATCAAAATCACCAATGACCTTGACCACAAATAAATCAGTGGTCATTTCTCAGAACTTTTTTTTTTTTTTGGACCTGTTAGCAGCAATAAACACACATGACCTCCCTTCTGTAGTGCTTTTTCTTACCCAGAACACCACATTTCTCACTCTCAACAGATCCATACTCTGGCTGCTCTGCTTTTTTGGTGCATTACTTTTCATCTTCTGACCAACATTGGTGTCACCAGAACTCTGGCCATATTCTTGTTAATATCTATACTCACACTTTCTTGATGATTTGTTACCTTTAAGTTTTATATACATGCTGATGATTGTAAACTCATGTCTACTCCATCTGATGACCTGTTTTGGTCTCCACTTCAACTTAGCACGTTTAAACCTGAAATCTTAGCAGTCATTCCTTTTCTTCCTTCTACCCCAAACTCTGTACTTCTCATGGTCTTTATCTCAGCAAAGAGCAAGTCATTTTTCTATTTGCTGTCATCTCCTCTCTCATCATCCATAACAAGTCTACCCTGTTGGCTCCTCCCTTAAAAGACACCAAGCATCAGCTTGACTTCTACCATAGAGTCTGAATCATTGACAACACTGTAACAGGGCTCTGCTTCTACGATGCATGCCTACTGTCTTTTCTCAACATAGCAGAAAAAAAAGGATCCTGTTAAAGTGTGTAAGTCACTTTAGGATGTTTTGTTCAAAACCTTCTAGTATTTTCCCAATTGGCACAGAAAAATCTAAGTCTTTTTAATTGATGTCCTGGTTCCTAGATGTCTCTGACCATCTGCAAGGACAGAATAGCTCACTCCAGTCACACTGGCCTTTTTGCTGCCTTTCATGGTGCCTGGAGATTTCCTGGGATGGCTACCCTGGTTGTTCCTATACCTAGAACATTCTTCCTTCTGATAGCTTAATGTTTCCCTCCCTCATTTCCTTCTGATTATTTCTCACATGTCACCTTTCAATGCCTTCCTCCCTGACTCCAAAATTTTCTATCCCATTTCCAAGCTTTTTTTTTTTACTATAAGCCTTTAACAGCTTTTGGCTTATTTACTGGTTTATTATCTGCTTCCACTGGAATTGGCTGTAAAGGCAGGAACTTGTTTTTCTATTTTGCTCATTGCTGTAATTCTGGAACAATTGTTTGGCATACAGAAGTTTCTCAATAAATATTTAAGTGAGTGGAAAATGAATTCTGTATTTTCTTCTTCATGTGTAAGAAGTCTTGATAAACTTGGACTAGATGCTTGTGTAAATATGGGTCATTCCACTCTTATAGGACCATGTAAGTACATCGAAGCAAAATAGTCCAATACATAAGAAGTTCACTGTCTTTGTGCTTTGCTACACATCCAGAAAAAAAGTGATGAATTTACTATTTCATAACTTTCTAATACTTCTGCCAGAGGAAAAAAACCTGCCCCAAAAGAAAAAAAAAATGATTTATAAGCTATCATCATTGCCAACTGTGTGAGATACTAAAGACAACGATGGATCACTACAGGGACAGAAACACAAGCCTACATGGCAGATTCTATACTATACAAACCCCTCATTCATAATTCCTCTTAAGGAAGGAGAGATAAGGTGGCTGGTGATCTCATCATCCCCCAAAATATTAAACTTCTACCATATCAGTTGGTATATAGTTATAGCTAGCCCTTGCCATCATATTACATTGTTCCTTCTTTCAGAACTCAGACCTCTAATAATCTAGCAAGAAAAGAAAACCTGCCACTCAAAAACTCAGATTTTGATTCTGAACCACTAAAGTCAATTCTGATTAACTATTGTGATCATCCCCCACCGGGAGGTCATGGGATGGATCCCCAACAGACCTCTGAAATAATTCAAGAGAAGGATCCTCAGTAATAAACAGATGATATAGAAACATAGTGAGGAATTAGCAGTAAATACTGATTTGAGTAGATTATAATGCCTCTGTGGTCTGAAACTTTCACTTGATCTCTCATAGTATTAGCAAATTCAGAGAAACTCAAGGAGATGGTTAAATGCTAAAAGAACATTTTAAAATATTTGTCTAAAAATCTAAAGATGTTATTTCTTGAGAAACTGACTTCAGTTTAGCCTTATTCAAGCATCACTCTCACTGCAGACCTGGTGTATTAGTAAAAATGCAGTAAAAGCACACCAAGTAATGACATCTTTGATCTTCCTCCTTAGTTTCATGTTTCTCATGTTTTAACTGATTGATTTCATGAGGTATATAATAAAAATACTTCCACCTTAGGCCATATTCTCAATCACTGTCACTTATGGATCTCACCTATTACATGCTAAAAGCAGTCATGATATGAACTTCACAGACAATAGTGTTTAAGAGCTAAAGACTTTCATAATACAGTAAAGCAGACAGCATAGAAATTTTAAACATAGAGGAATTTTTATACTCACAGATTCATGTAAACATATCCATAACTCAAATACAGAATACCCACATATTCATATATTTATCAGTTTGGAGATCCTAAAATAAGCTAGCATTTTTGTACAGAATATGTATATTTCTATGAACAAAGAATTTAAAACTTGTCAGAATAAATAAATAGCATTTATGAAGACAATTGAGGGAATGCAAAGCTATGGATACTTTGGGAAGCATATACGGTATAATCATTCTACAAAACACCGGTCTAAATGGGTGTACATTTCTAGAGTTGCAGTTTGAACAACAGACCCTCAGAACAAGGACATTAGGAGAGACATGATTATTACTAATTGATATGAGGTAGAACTTGTGCCTGTCATAACTAGATTAAATTTTTTAATTAATAGTGAAAACTTGCTAAATAAAGAGACAAAATATAAATGTAACAATTAGTGTAAGATGATCCAAAAGCAGGAGTTCTGAATTAATAAGAATTGTGAGATTAGATAATCAACACAAGATTAATAATAGAAATGTAAATTTTGAGATGTAACACCAGTAATAGCATTTAAAAAATAGCTTTATATTTTCAGTCATCCTATGGGATACAGAAGAGGTTAGGTGTTTTTATAAAAAGAGACTCTCAGAAAAGAGCTTCAGTCAGCTAAGGTAACAGCCAAAGAAAGTTACTAAAAGTCAAATTTGAAGTTTTTTGGGGTTGACTAAGAAAACCTGGAGGAGTACTTGGTCTTGAGGAAAAGATGATCTGTATCTACTGAACATATCCTTCTCTTGGGTGAAAGTCTGCAGGAAAAGATGGAGTATTTACATTAGAACACTGAAGTATTTCTTGGTTAGCTTGTAGCCAAGAAAGCTGGGTGTATTTAGATATGTATACTGTATGTATGTATGTATGTATATATATATATATATATATATATATATATATATATATATATATATCCTAATACAAAAGATTGGAAAGGCTCCAAACACAGGAATACTTACAACTAGAAAGTAGACTTCCTAAATTACCACAGTTATTTAAGTAATACACAAGTTTCCATTTAGAATATATTCTCCTGTGTCCTTCAGGATATGCTCCCAATAGTCTCCAAGTAACTGTAGTTTTGCACTGATCAGAATTCAATCACCTAGTGTGCTGAAGTGTATCTTTTTAAACCAGATGGAGGTTCATAGAAGTTTTTTTATGTTGGAAGATAGCTCACCATAATGGTGATCCCCAAAATGGACTATGGGGTCAACACTAGGGGCAGAACCAAGAAACGTGTCATTTACTGTCTCAGTGACCTTCAGTCTCATCATCTATAAAAAGTAACCATATCTATGTTAAAAGATGCTGTGATCCTTAAATGATCTCAGCATATATAAAATGGTGCCTAGTACACAGTACATGTTCCATATTTATCAGCTGTTATTACATGACATGCGGATGTATTCTGTAAACAAAATAAAAACATGATAATTATTAAGGTTAATGTAAAAAGTATGGATATTAAAAAAAGGAAGTATTTAAGACTGCCTTTCTCTTTGGTGACAGTGGCATTGGGGGTCCTACTTGAATCAAGCTCAGTTATGATCAACTTTAAAACCCAACAGTGTTCAATATTCAGGAATATGTGCTTCGTCCGCTGCATAAGCCAAATTCGCTGTTTTAAAATTCTCCACCTTTAATCACCTCAAGTTATTTCATCATACCATGAAGGACTTTAATAAAAGTTAAATATTTAACATTAGTTTGTTAAATGCTGGTGATGAGTATGTGAATATGCATTAGAGTATATAAATTTGAACAATCTAACAGGTGAAGCTTACATGAAGAATTAAATAAATAATAATTTATAAATGTTTACCTTTTATAACCAGGATACATTTCCTTTGGTCAAATTTTATATATATATATATATATATATATATATATATATATATATATATATATACACATACATACATACATACATATATATTTAACAGTGGTTAAAATTTAATTATTTTAAGTCTAAAGGGTTTACAATATGAGAAAATGGGTTTCTATTTACCAGGAGAAACTGTTATGGTTAATCATTAGAGATATTTAATTATTTAATTTAGTTAAAGCTACTGATAAATCTGTCTGCCATGAGTGACCACTGCACCTGTAATAGAAACACACATCACCAAACTGTGTGCTCTGTGAAAAGGGAAACACTAGAAGGAAAAAACAGAATCCTCTAGCAAAAAGGGCAACGTCAGGTTGAAAAACAGGCCAGATAGTTAGTGTCCCACAATTTTCATCCAAATCAAAATTCACTGGTTCAAATGAAAGTAAATAAAAGTTGAAAACAGAATTAAATAATGTTCAAAAGATTTATGACTAGCTGAGGACTAGCTTTGCACTAGTTACTAGGTCACTAATTAATCAGGTGAATCATAAGATGTGGGTCACTGGAATCAATGCATTCTAGATAAGAGTTAAAGAACACAAAAACAAAAAATGAATTAAGGCATATAAACAGTAGCCTAATTTTAATAATGTTATTTAATATATCTATTAGGAGATTTTTTATTATCTGTTTACAATATTATTTTCACATGTGGGGAGGAGCGGGGTAAAGAGAGAGAACCTAAGAAATCCTGTAAAATTATTATAAATTGTGTATATATATACACAATTTATAATAATTTTAATACACACACACATATATACACACACACACACACACACATATATATATATATATATATATTTTTTTTTTTCACCATTATTCTTTGACAGCTGTATATTCCTAGTAAATACCATGAGATAGTATGAAATATTCAAGTTCATTAACTTGAATATCTTAGCAACTTCATTAACTTTACCACATCTTCATGAAACTAAGTCTTTGAGCACTTTTTAGTGATACCCATGTGGTCCTTCAGGAGTCCAGGGAGAAAGATGTCCATTATTCAATGTCTTAAGTTGCTTCTGTAGTTTAGGTTTCATAAAACATCACAGAGTTGAAGTAGGCATCACCATCTCATTACCACTGATCAAAGCTTCCCACAACAAAGCCCTTTCATCCAATTTTAAAAGATAATAAAAGGATTAAAATAATTTTACAATACTAGAGCTGGAAGACACTTTGATGAACACAGTTACAAAACCTTATTCTGCAGAGGAGAAAACCAAGCCACAGAGAAGTTCAATGAAGATGATGATGATGGAAAAGAAAATGACAAGGACAAAAAAAAAAAAAAATCATAGGCCCAAGAATAGAATGTAACCATGCTCCAAACCACAACAATTCCTGTTCTGCCACAATATACTTCTTTTTTTCCAGTCCTTCTCTATGCAAAGAAGAAATAAATTACAAATTTTACAACTTGTGTTATGAACTGAAAATGTTTTTACACTTCTCTTGAAGCAACATGCATTTTCATTTCATAAGCCCTACAATTTTCTGCAATAGCATACGACCAATTCTCGTTATTGAGAAACCTTTGCTTATTACATTTTGTTAAAGACCAAAGATGAGGGCCTCTCTCAATAGTATATCTTGTGGGGAAAAGATAGGATAAACCAGAAGAGCGCAGAGCCCATGATCAAGCTTAAAGATAGGGAATGGTGGTAACTCTAGTCTTCTGTTATCATTTTAGCATAAGTCTTTCTAGGGACAGGGTAGGGGAATATGAAACACCTACAGGTAAACAAACAGGGGCCAATTCAGTTGATTCCAAAAAATGCACCAAAGATGTATAGCTGGCTTCATTCCAGACAGTGCCCCACCTCTAAAAGCTTATCACCATCATTCTAGGAAAGACGCCCGCTTCTCTCTGCCCTGGCCTCTGTTAACACAAACCAATTACCACTGAAAAGTGAATCTCTCCCATGGCAGACAGGCTAAGCAAACTCTGAACCACAAGGACTGGTCAAGAAAGTCTCCTAACACTGATGGTTTTCAATATGGTTTTATGAATATCTTGTGCAATTTTAGAGAGAAACAACTTTTTGCATACTAATAGATAAGGAAGAGAAATCTACATTAATCCCACAACCCATTGTTCTTTGAATAATATTTTTATTTAAAATTTAAATTTATAATGAGCATATTTTTTTTTTTTTTACTTTTAGGTCAGAAGTAAATTGGGCAGAAAACTAAAAAGTAGTGATACAGAGGGTTATTGTGGAGATTAACTGGGTAATATTCTTTAAACTTGATATGTAATATTAATAGTCAATATATAAGCATTCACCATTGCTTTTGTTATTGTGACCCTTGAAATGAACCTTATGAAAACCACAATGACAAAATATGCTTTATATCTGGGAAAGATTAAATATATTGTGCCAGTGCATTTCTCTATTGAAACCAGTCATATTTTTGGAAGTACAGACAGCTGTATTCCATGTATCAAACTGCAAACGCCATGGTAACCACTATTCCTAGGCAATTGTAGAATGATATGTGTGGTCCACTTTCCATATGATAAGAGGAGAGTGGAGGGGAAAATAAAATGTTACCCAATGATCTGGATTAAAAAACAGTATATTTCTTAAAGATTACAAATACAAATTTTACATATAGAAGAGTACAGCCTTAATTACTCTGTTGAAAAGTAGGATTAAAATCAATTAAGTAAAATGACAACAAATATATACCTACTCATACAAGCAGATACATCATCTGCTTGTAAGCCATTGATATAAAAGTGAGTAAAAGATGAAGACAGCACATATTTTAAAAAATTAAGTTACTTATTAAAAATGAATACTCTAGGTATTAAATTTCACTTGCATAATACTAGATGGCAAAAGTCTCAATTGCTCAATCTTTGAGTGTTTGTAGCAGAATGAAAAAGGAGACAAAATGATATATCCACTAGAGATTATTCCGACTGTGTTTTCAGTCACAACTCAATATCCCAAGAAAATGGCATACCATGTTAGTGGTCAGTGGAAAAGCTGGTGGGTGTTGTATACACATAGCTCTAAGCCACAAAGACACACCAAATACGTCAAATGAAAAATTCTCCCAAAGGTACTATGAATTCTGAGTCAAGATTATCCACAAATTCAACTCTTTTACCTCTTCTTGTAATGCAATAAATCTAGTTTCTGCACACACAGTGCAGAAACTAGATTTCTGAACTTAGTTTTAGTTCCAGAATTATAAGTCACTTTCAATTTAAGTCAAGTCACTGCATTTCTGACTTCCTATTTCACACATGTTGGTCTTACTATATATAACTGTATACATTTTCTATACTAATGCATGGGATATGGTTTGCATAAATAACAGAATGAGTCAAATATTTTATATTTTGTCACAGAATTGACATTTTGAATCATTAGAACCACAAAATGCTCCAAAAGTTCCATTAAAAAATGCCAGAAAAATTCTAATTGGAAAGTTTTTTTCTTTTCAAATGAACATTTTTGTAGATAGGAATATATCCACCTTAATAGGTAAAATGACATAAAGCTTGAAATAATGGAGAAAAAGTACAGAAAAATTTAAGGACATGAAATTGAAAGTGAAATATATATTCTATAAAATACAGACTTAAATGGGGAAAATTTTAGGTACGGAACTATTCCAAGAAAAATTTAGACTATTTTACAAATTTTAAACTTTTATGAATCCTTTTTGGAAACTGCACAATCAGTTGTCAAAATCAGCTTAGAAAATCAACAGTCTGTAATGTGAATAATTTCAGTATAAGTTCCAAAAACACAATCCAAATATCTTAATTTGCCAATATTGAGAAATGTCTTAGAGGAATTAGGTAAATTATTAAATACGGGCAGCCAAAAAAATATAAAAGAGATGTGTTTGACAATTTTTTTCAAGATACAGATGAACTAACTGATTGGTAAGCCTTGACTGTGGCAAACATAGTATTAGTGACTTTAAAAGAACACTAAAATAAACTCAAAGCTCAAAATGGATAAAACTGCTAATTATAAAGCACTGTCAGACATTACTGGTATTTATCTCTCTTATTCTATTTTCTGTCACTTTACTCATACAAAGTAAGCATTTGTATTTCTAATATAACATAAATATTTCCAGTATTTGCTTTCTGCTTTAGTATAGTTCGGAAGAAAAAAAAATGGAAAAGATTACAACACTGTACTTCTGTTAAACAGCGCACCCTTGTAGTTTATTTGGCATCACAGACAATGAAAATCATAGGATATAAGTATATCTAAAATTCTTTGCATACTTAAGAACAGATTTGTACAAATATTTTTTTCTTCCAGTTACATTTTCCCCAACATGCCTATACTTTCAATCACATAAAATAGTGATTGTTAAAATTCAAAGTTCAGCCAGGAGTGGTGGCATCTGTAATCCTAGTAACTCAGGGGGCTGAGGCAGGAGGATTGCAAGTTCAAGACCAGCCTCAGCAAGTAATCAGTAAACTAAGTAATTGATATGCTTTGCTGAATTTTCTGAATGTCTGTAGATAAGTAATATCAATCCAATGGTTAATTATATTTATATGCACAGTGTAATATATAATATAATGTTCTAGGTGTTCATCCTTGATTTTTAAATATAAGGTTGTCAAAATTCTGGATTTTCTATCAAAGCCTAAGAAAAACATTGCTAAAAGCCATTGTTATAGGATTTTGCTGGAGAATACAATTCCTGCCCTATAGCTGGAAGAGGACAAAAGGAAAATTTAACAGAGCTTTAATCTTTAAACAATAACAATTTAACCCTAATATTTATCTTTAGATGACAGGGTAAGTAATTCCTGTTATATCCATTAATGTAATATTATTCAATCTTTAAACAAGGGAAGCCCTTTATGTTCTAATAAGGATATCCAAAATGAATCATTAAGTACAAAAGTGAGGAATAACATGGTATAGGTAGCACATGACCATGGGAAAAGAACAATATGAGTATTGACTTGAATGTGCATACATTCATTAGTTCTTGAAAGGGACTTGAACTGTCAATATTGGTTGCCCTTGGGCAGAAGAATTTAGTTGAGGACAAAGAAGAAAAGGATGATTTTCACTGTATTCCCCTTTTTATCTTTAGCATTATGTAATATGTGAACATACTACCTAATCATATACATGAAAAATAAAAAGGCACAAGGGAGACATGTTAAGAGAAAGTAAAAAGTATTCTATGCTAAAATCTGAAAAAAAAATTCTTCATTAAGTTAAAAAAAACAGGATCCACTGAATGGGATAGTAGGAATGAATGTAAGGAAAAGGCATGTGTGTGCATACATGCACTTTTGTAAGTGCAATCAGGCCATTCAATTACGAAAGGAAAGGAAGCAGGATTTCACATGAGAGACAATAAGTCAAATCTTGTGGTCAGAGTTAAAAGCATCCTGAAAATGACGAGGATTAAAAGTTTAAAAGTTATTATCAGTCTGTAAAGAAACATGAGACCCAGAAAATCAATCATAGCAAACTGAGGTTTCTGAACTGGGAAGTGATAATTAACAAATAGAAATGTGGCAGCTTGCTCCATTTAGAGCATCCTGAGGATAAGTTCAAAACTATTTCTCACCTTACTCTGCCTGGATTTTCCTAGGAATTACTTCAGCAAAGGAAATGGAAGACATTATGAAGGGTGACTATGTGAAGAATTGGTTTCTAAGTAGATGTGAAAGAATAAGGAAAAAAGTAAAAAATTATCTTTCGCTTTTGAGTCTAGGAGAGAAAAAATGATTTTGGTTTTAAATATGTTGATTTATAGGTATAATGAGTCACTAAGTAACAGTGAGGACAAGGTACAACCAGAAGAATACCAGGATTGGAGTTACAATTGGAGTTACTGATATATTGGTTTCCTATAACTGCTATAACAAATTACCATGACTGAGTAGCTTATATCAACCCGAAGTTCTTCTTTCATGGTTTGTAAGGCCAGAAATCCGAAATCAAGGAAATCAAGGTGTTGGAAAGGCCATGATCCCATGGCTTCTGCTGGCTGCTGGTGCTCCTTAGCTGCATGCAGCAGCATGACATCACCTTTGCTTTGTCTTCACCTTAAGTGCCCTCTCTGTGGACTCATCATTGGCATACTCACCAGTGGATTTGGGTCTAACTTAAAATTAAGATGCTCTCATTTCTACACCCATAAGTACATCCACAAAACACTAGCTTTAAATATAACTTCATTTATTTAAGACCTGGACATAGGGGGACACTATTAAAATCACATAGTGAAAATTATCAGCCCATGGATTTAACAAAAGAACAGATGTGCTACCTCTTAAAGAGTAGAGTGAACATAGTGAATCTTGAATTCAGGTATCTCCAATTCAGACAATGGGTGAAAGAGTGACAGCAAGGAAAATAAAAATAGGATGTGGTTAAAGTAGAAGAATTTGGTTCCTAGCAGGGTACCATGGTATACACCTGTAATCGCAGGAAGACTGCAAGTCCAAAGCCAGCCTCAACAACTTAGCGAGACTCTGTCTCAAAATTAAAAATAAAAGGGATTTTGATGTTGCTCAGTGATAAAGCATCATTGGTTCAATCCCCATCTAAAAAAAAAAAAAAAAAAAAAACAACAACAACAAAAACTGATTCCTCCTGGATCTGTGCAAGGTACGGAGGTACACAGTGAGATGCAGCAGAAGATAAAAAATCAGGACCAAAGGGTGACTATTCACATCAAATATGGCCAGGAATGTAAGGAAAAGGCACTAAGATGCCTAGGCAACCAAGAATTCACATGTGTGCATACATGCACTTTTGTAATGAATAAATAAAAAATGGTTCTTCAGCTTCTCTAGGGAAAATAATAATTTAAATAATAAAAAAAATAAAAAAAAATAATTCTGGGTTCTGCTGAACAACACATCAAAGAACTATCCAGATGTCCAGATCAAAAAAAAAAAATAATTAAAAACTGTATAAAGATGTGTAGTTTGCCAAAGGCAACATACTAAAAAAAGGTAAGTATACTTAACACAGGGCACCAAGTGGTCATAGAGCAGAGGGCGAGAATCAAAAGAAATAGCTTTTAGTAAGGTCACTGGTTTCACAGTCCAGAATTTTAAGAGACAACCTAGACCTCCTGGGGAGCCAAGTACAAAGGAACTTCACTGGAATGGATTGAATGAGGAAATCCAGAAGAAAGATTTATAAGCAGGGGTTATGATGATTTCTATATACAGGAAAGAGATGCTTTGGTAACTACTTGAGAGTATGATAACTTACACACTTAGGATGTAATTTT
This sequence comes from Callospermophilus lateralis, assembly GCF_048772815.1. NCBI lineage: Eukaryota > Metazoa > Chordata > Mammalia > Rodentia > Sciuridae > Callospermophilus > Callospermophilus lateralis. The sequence continues at coordinate 11,702,314 of NW_027514398.1, forward strand.
AGGGTAAATACAAGTATAAAAAAATCCTGAAAATGCTTTTGCTATGAAGAAATGCAAAGGAGCTACAAGCACAAAATGAAGTCTCTGACCCTGACTTGGTTCTAGATTTCCTTGCTGGTTCAATCTGATCCTTGTACACACCCAGGCAAGCTATTGTCTTCAGGAACTGAATCTCTGGACAGGGTCCTCCACCTGACTGATGGACTCCCACACTCATTTTAAGACTGAACTCAAGGATCACCTTTTTTGCAAAGCTTCACTCAACTACCAAGAAGTAACCCTGGAAAACTTTTGTCAGAAAAATGACTCCATCACAGAAAAAAAATCCCTGATTTATGAGATTTTATACCACAAACATTAAATTAGACGTCTTAATAGAAATAAGAGAGTTGATTTTCTAAGTAACAACTTCATTAAGCATTTCTTTAAAGATGTGTTTCTATTCAAATTGCTATGTTCTAAAGACACACATGATAGTTTACAAAAAAACTATAATCAAGTTGCTGGGTTTTTTAAATTAAGAAAGTACCCAAATGCATATTAGGTGATGGGAAGAGTTCATTTCTTGAGGCTAGAATTTACTAAACTTCTGCGGAGAAAATAAAATCCTTCAACCAGATATGAGAAGACCACCTGTTGTCTTGAATACTTCAAAATAAAAATTGCTCTCAAAGTCATTTAAATCATTGTGTGATTACAAGGAACATAATACATCATCTTATGTTCAATCACATTTACTTGAAAAATCATCTACCTTCCACATGAATAAAGCAAGAATGTACAGATTGCTTAGTCATAAAAAGCTGTTTGCTAATAGATTCCCAAATTTAGGATTAAAGGGAACCAATAATAATAGGGGAGTAAAAATAAGACTATAAAGAAGAAGAAGAACAAAAATAAAACTTAAAGGAAAAGGTACACATAGAACAATGCTTTGAACATAAGAACACATAAAGGTAATCACAATATGTTCTATTAAAAGGCTTATTTTAAAAAATAGAGTATTGATTTTAGGTAGACACCAGTATTTCCTCTGCAGAATCTCAAAATTAGGAAAGAAGACATACAAATTAGAAGCCCATGAATTAGCACAAAGACTGTTGTTTAAAAACATTTTCATTTGAAAATAAGCATTTTCATCTGTAATATACGCATTAAGTAAGACAATGTTTATAGACCAGCTATTTGCTTGAAAAAAAAAGCTTCTTAAAATAGCAACTTATTCTTCATTGCATCAAACTACATATAATCTTTTCCCAGTACCAATTTTAGTTAAGTACTTATTCATGTTATTACATATTAATAACTGTTACTAACTTTCTTGGGAGTCTAAGTTACGTAACCTTGTCTCATCCTGTAAAACAAAACAAACCTACCCACCTTACCAGTCTCCTCCACACTTGTGGATTTCACCACACAAGAAGCTGGCCTCTCCTGTATGTTTGCAAGGTCCTCAGGGGCACTCTGAGATGCTGGCATTGGAGGCAATGGAGCACAACTCTTCTTGGGTGCATCCGATGGCAGGATGTTTGAAACACATGGTTTGGAAATAGTACTGGACCTCGAAAAAGTTGGGCGGTGCTTATTTATTAAAGGGGTTGCAGGAGCACTTGCAGTCTAATAAGAAAAAGACAGTGTCTATATGCAATTTCAAGATAAAAACCACTTATTTTATACAAGATTTGAAGACTCTTCTAAGATATTGCATAAGAAAATACTTGCTCCCACTTTTTCTTACTACATTGAAAAAAAACTAAAAAAAAACTTTATTTTATTTTTCCTTCATTATGTCCAGGTTTTGTGATATTTGGCAGGATTGAAAAAATAAAAAGAAAGTCATCTTACTTTGGTACAGAGAGTTGAATATTCACTTCCAAGTTTTTCTTCTCTTCCTTTCCCTCTAAAACTTTATCTAATATGCTAGGCATGGAGGTATATGCCTAGAATCCCAGTAACTCAGGAGACTGAGACAAAAAGATCACAAATTTAAGGCCAGTTTCAGCAACTAAGCAAAATCATCTCAAATATTTGTTTTAAAAAAGAGGGGGTAATAGGGAAGGTAACTCAGTGGTAAAACACTCCTAGGTTCAATCCCTAGTACCAAAAACTTTAAAAATAAATAAAAACAAAAACTTAAGCAGTAATAAAAGTTGTCATTATAATCTGAAATGAATCACTCAGGACTACTTTTATCAAATTCTCAAAGAAACAAATATTGCTGTTTCACAATTTAGGAAACTTAAACTAAGATATACTCAGGATCAATAATCACAACTAAGACATACACTCAATTCTTTATGACTCAGCCAGTGTTGCATAATTACCAACATTTCAGAAGTATAATGAAAGCAGTACTAAGATGGAATTTTATAACTATGAGTACATACATTAAAAAAAATCACCACAGCAAACACAAATAATCTAATGATATTTCTCAGGGCATTAGAAAAACAGGAGCAAACAAAATCCAAAATCAGTAGCAGGAAATAAATCATAAATATCAGAACAGGAAATAAATGAATAGAAAGGATCAATTAAACTAAAAGGTGGTTCTTTAAAAAGATAAACGAAATTGACAAATACTTAGCTAAACAAACAAACAAACAAAAAAAGAAAACCCAAACAAATAAAGAGATGAAAAAAGGGTAATATGACACATATCACTGAAATTCATAGGATCATTAGCAATATTGAGTAAAACTATATACCAATACACTGGAAATTCTAGAAGAAATTAACAAAATTCTGGGCCCAGATGACCTACCACAATAGAACCAATAGGACATAAAAAAATCTAAATAGATCAATAATAAGCAATGAGATTGAAGCAGTAATAAGAGTTTCCCAACAAAAAAGTATAAGAACCAGACAGATTCATTGATAAATTTTTACCAGATTTTTAAAGAACTACCACCAATGCTCCTCAAACTATTCCATGAATTAAAATGGAAAGAAACCCTTTCAAACTCATTCTGCAATGTATCACCCTGTTACCAAAACTTGATGAGGATACAACAACAACAACAACAAAAAACTATAGACCAATGTCCCTGATGAACATAGATGATATATATCCTCAATAAAATACTTTCAAATGAAATTCAACAGCACATTAAAAAGAGCATATATCATGATCAAGTTGGTTTCATTCCTAGGATGCAATGATGGAATCAATAAATGTAATACAGCACATAAATAGAGTCAAGAATAAACATCACATGATCATCTCAATAGATGCAGAAAAGGTCCTTGCTAAAATTCAACAGTCCTTCATGATTAAGTTCTGAATAATTAGATATAGAAAGAAGATACCTTATTATAATAAAAGCTATATATGATAAACCTATATCCATCATCATTCTGAATGGGGAAAAAACTGAAAGCATTTCCTCTAAAATCAGGAAATAGAGTATCTATTCTCAACTTTTTCATTCAGTACATTGCTTGAAATTTTAGCCAGAGCAATTAGGTAAGAAAATATATAAAGTGATATAAATATGAGAGGAGGAAGCTGAATTATCCGTATTTGCAGATAATACAATTATATTCTGAGAAAATCCTAAAGATTCCACCAAAGGACTCAAAACTGATAAATTAATTCAGCAATGTAGTAGGGATACAATATCAATATACAAAAATCAATAGCTTTTCTATATATCAGTAATGAATGGACTGAGAAAGAAATCAGTGTTTCTTGAACAAGGAGGTGAAAGATTGCTACAGTGAAAATTGGAAAGTAGTGAAGAAAGACATTAGAGAGTAGAAGATGTAAAGATCTTCCATGTTCATGGATTGGAAGAATTAATATTGTTAAGACAGCCATAGTACTGAAAATGATCTATGGATTCAATGCAATCACAATCAAAATACCAATGATATCTTTCACAGTTCTTCACAGAAATAGGAAAAAAATCCTAAAATTCATCTGGAATGAACAAAGACCACAAATAATCAAAATCATTCTGAGCAAAAGGACTAAGGATGTAGGCATTGTAATCCTTTATTTTAAAATATACCATAGAGACCCTCATCAGTATACAAAATATGAAGATGTGAATTTGGTGTCAACATACCTTATATACAATCAAAGATATGATAAATTGTGATATAAAGGTGTATTAAGAGTTGTAATGCAAAAAATAAATAAACAAATGACTAAACAAGCAAATAAATAAAGTATACTACAGAGCTTTTTTTAATTTAAAAAACAAGGTATAGACATAAAAACAGATATACATGGATACAACAAAAAAGAATATAAAGGGGCTGGAGTTATGGCTTAGCAGTAGAGTACTTGCCTAGCACATGTGAGGCCCTGGGTTCGATCCTCACTAACACATTAAAATAAAGGTATTGTGTCCAACTACAACTAAAAAAATAAATATTTAAAAAAGAGAATATAAACATAAATAAGATATATCTCCCTATTTACAGATAATACAATTATCATTACAATTTCTCTTTCTCATACACACACACACACACACACACACACACACACATATATAATGAATTGAGGACCCAGAAATAAACCCATGTATCTTCAGACAGCTGATCTCAATAAAGTGCCCAAAATCATATACTGGAGAAAAGCCTTTTCAACAAATGGTACTAAGACAACTGGATATCCACATGCAGTTGATTGAAACTAGATTTCAATCACCCTGAAGAAAAATCAACTCAAAATGGATAAAAATGTTAATTTAAGACATAAAACTTTGAAACTATTGGAAGAAAACATACAGGAAACACTTAAAAATACTGGAACAGACAATGATTTCCTGACTAGTACTCTGATATCTCAGGAAAAAAAAGCAACGATTGACAAATAGGATTACAATAAATCAAAACTCTGCTGCACAGCAAAGGAAACCACCAAGAGAGGAAGAGAAAATCTATAGAATGGGGAAAAATCTTTGCCAGCTATTCATCTGACAGAGAATTAATCTTCAGAAAGAACAAATATTCTAATCAGTAACTGGACCAATGATCTGAACAGACATTTCTCAAAAGAATACAAATACAAGACAACAAATATATGTAAAAATAATATCTTTAGCCTTAATAAATCACAAAAAAAACTACATGGAGATTCCTGTCACCCTATTTAGAATGGCTCTTGTCATATAAATAAACAAACCAAAGCAAAAGCAAAAAATAAAATAACAAATGCTATTTGAAATGTGGAAAAAATATGAATCTGTATAAACTGTTGATGAAAATGTAAATTAGTATAGCTGGTATGGAAAACCGTTTACAGATTCTTCAAAAAACTAAAAATAGATTTACCATAAAATCCAACTAGAGCTGGGCATAGTGGTGCATACCTGTAATCCCAGCAGTTTGGGAGGCTGAAGTAGGAGCATCAAAAGTTCAAGGCCAGCCTCAGCAACTAAGCAAGGCCCTAGCAACTTAGTGAGACCCTGTCTCAAAGTAAAAATAAATAGACAGGGGATGTCAATGGCTAAGTACCCCTGGCTTCAATCCCTAGTTCCCCCTTCCCCATCACCACCATCAAAAAAAAATCCAAATAGACCATTCCTTAGTATTTTTTCAAAGGGTAAAAAGTGGGAAGGAGATGAATTGAAGTAGAAAAGGAATTATTGGAAAGGGGGAAGGATACTGGGGGGTGGGCAAAGAGCAAGAGAAAGTAGAATGAAAGGTAGACATGATCAAAATATGATACATGTATATATGGAAATGTCAGAGTAAAACCCAATACTTTGTATAATATATATTGATAATAATAATAGTAATGAAAATGTACAAGATGATCTTGAAACAATTAAGAAAACTGTGAAAATATATTGGAGTTCATGATAGAGGGACTCAGGATGGTTTCTAATGCAAAAATCTGAACAAATTTGGTGTCATGATTCCATAATTGAAACAATCACATACGTTTCATTCTGTGCTTTCATAATGATACTAAGAAAAGAACTCTTCATCATGTTCATGCTAGAGAACAAGTCCATTATTTAAAAAAACATCCAGTAAAGAGAAAGAAATTATCCCATTTTCATATGACCTTTTCTGACTGAATTTGATCTAGGGAGTCAAATTGCTGATATGAGTGAGTTTGTTTTATAGAAATATCTCAACAAACAGTTAAAAATAATGTTTACATACACTCTTGTCCTTTATCAATTACTGTTTAAGATGCAGACAATAATTGTTGATGGCTAACATTAGAAAAGATGATAACATGTTACTGTCAGTTAATGGTAACACAAAAATAATACCTATGAAGTTTTCTTTCTTTTTTCTCTATTTTTTGGAGGCAGAGTCTCCCTATGTTGTACAGCCTGACTCCTGGGCTCAACCAATCCTCGTACCTCAGCCTCCAGCATAGCTGAAACTACAAGCAAGTGCCACCATGCCTGGCTACTATATTCTTGCCAGAGATGTGTCACTAAAACCTGACTAAGGCTCTAGATTTAATAGTCAAATTTCAGGAAATAGAGGGGACAAAGAAACATGTGACAAGGATACATCACCAAAATTTTGAGTAAGACAAACTATAAAACAAATGACCTGGTTTTTGTCAACAAACCAATTGCAAATAAAAAAAAAATTAGGACAGGAATAAATTTAAAAAGCATTCTTTTACAAAAAACAAGGGTTTTATAGCAAATCACAATGTAATTTCAATGACATTGAAAACAAAGCACTGTGTGTCAAAATTTGATATAGCTAAAGCAGAACATAGTAAATACACATTCTTAAATGTTTATTTAAAATAAACATTCAATAAATGAATAAATCATAATAATGTAGGGACTTCTCTAGGAAGGCAAAGATAGTACCAATAAATATTGATGCAATATGTCTTGATAACATTAAAGAAAAACTATATTCCACAAATTAAAACTCATATCTGATAATCCAAATATTAATTAAGTAGCATGCATTCTGCATGAAAAGCCTAACAATAGTAACAGTTAATAATGATGAACAGGTGGATAAGACTTTATGTTTAAAGAATTTTTCATAGGCCCATTTTACTTCTTAGAACATCTTTTTGAAGGAGTTATCATTAGTTATAATTCTAAGCCCTTCTTATTTGAGTAATGCCAGCATTTACCCTATAGATATAAAGAAATATAAGCAATGTTATCACTCGAATTCACATCCAAGGAGCCAGGTGATCAGAGATCTGAATAACTTGCACAAAGATACACAGGTTATACATGGTAAAACTAAAACCAATATCTATTTAAAGAACTTTCTGTAATACTTGTGGTTTTTCTTTTTTATGCCGCTATTTCATTTTAAGATAGAATCCCCTAATAAATATATATATATATATACACACACAATTAAGTTTAGTTAGAAGAACAGGTGGAAAATTCATATGGCGGCACAATAAATAATATAACCAGAGTGCCAAGCATGGTGGCACATGCCTGCAATCCTAGCTATGGAGGAGGCTGAGGCAGGAGGATCACAAGTTCAAAGCCAACTTGGGCAATGTAGCCAGACCATGCCTCAAAATAAAGCAATTCTTACAAGGGCTGGGGATGTAGCTCAGTAAAGAGCACCCTTAAATTCAATCCCTAATACTGGGAGAATATTTACTTATTTATCTGGAGAGTATTTCAAATAATGATTTTTCCAGACATCTTGTCATCCTCTGCACTAGTTAACTCCTCTTCCCTAAAGTTCTAAGTAGGGATCACTACAAGTCAAAGTGAAACACTAAGACAAGTGAAAATTTGAGCCAATTTTAAAAAGCAACTCAATACTATAGTTTCCAATGATACCAAACAACCTAAGAGCTGAAGACAGTTACAGCACTTTGGATTGACCTGTAGACACTGTAAAAAAAAAAAAAAAAAAAAAAAAAGCTTTCTTAATCTTATTCAGAGCATTCAATCATCTGTAAAATCACATACTTCCACTGCTGGAAGGGATAATAGCAATCTATATATTCAACACCTTTAAAATGAGGTACAAAGAATTATGAAATTTGCTTAGGGTTAAATACATACAGAGTGGCAAAGTTAGGAGCAGAAGCCAAGTGCAAGTAACAGTGTTGTTTCTGGAAGGAACACAGAAACCATTTTTTTTTCCAATTTTTGTTTTATTAAATTATTATAGAAGTGGAAGATAAGATCCAGATAGATAAGGCTGTTGCCATCAGCTTGCCGAATTGGACTGACAGCCAATGTATGTCAGAATTAAAATGCCTGATTTCTAATTCTTAGCATATAATTTAAGGTATAAAAATTTTCAACTCCTTTGATTAGGCTAGTCTTCATGATGGCCATTGATAATAAATATTTACTTATGTGGGCTTAATTCTTGGAATTGAAAGTGCTTTAAAGAAATTTGAAAATAGTCAACAGCAATTATTCTAATAATACAATAAGAGAGAATGTGTAGCTATTAAGTTTTTTAAAAATAGTTTGGTAATTATTAGGGTAATCAATTACCTGAGTCTATTCTTTTTAATGGGGGAAAACAACTTCCAGAGTTTATTATTAGACAATTCTTAAAAAAGTTTGTTCTCTATGAAAATAACATGTTCATTATAAAATCCTATAGCATAAAGAACTATGAAAAGTCAACCACAGTTCAACTCCCAAAGGTAAACACTATTAAAAAATTTTATCTATTTCCTTTCAGAAATTTCATTTTTTTCATATTATATTAAAACACATTTATATGCTTAAAAGCTAATTTTAGCATAAGCACTTTCCATATTGTAAAATGTTCACAAATGATTTTAATGACTATAAAATAGTACTATTATGAATATACCATTATTTTTCTGAATAGTTGTTCAACAGAAAAAAATCTGAGATCCTTCTATAATATCACTGAAGTACTACCATTGTACTCAATAAAGATCCAAACAAAATCACTTTTTCTTATATAAGAGTAAGAATTATGTTTTTTCCTACTTTTAAGATATAATTTTAAGTATTTGTTGAAATAAAATTATCATAATTAAATTCAGAGAACAAAACAGGGAACATATAAATTATTTTTTAGGAAATAAAAGCAAAGTCCAAGTTAAAAATCTCTTACAGAATCTATGTTAGTAATAGTTAAGAAAACGCGAAAAATTATAAGTTTTTTTTCAACATACCCAATTTCATGTTATAATTTATAGTTTCTACTGATTTGTGTGTCTTACCTTGTAGAGATGACTTATTGAAGGCAGTAACAGAAGTGGCTAAAGGAGAGGGCAAAAGAGGGTAAATTGACTGTGAAGATGCTGATTATTCAAGTAAAAAACATTGCTGAATTGATAAAGTAGTCTCTGAATTACATAATGCTAAAATACCAGCATGCTTGAAGGTCTCTGTGCAGAATATGTAATTGTCTGCTTCACTAAAGTTTTATTTATCCCGGTAAGACATATTCATGTTTGATAAATATGTTTGCCTGGGTGTATAAGATACCAGACAAAGCAGCATCATCTAAGATCTCCAAAAATTTTAATACAAAACATTATTTTTATAGATTAAAACTACAAGATGTTTGGAAAAATTTTGGAATTAAATTGATTCATTTTATAAGCCAGTGTATTGTGAATGATGATCTTGGGGGTGGGGAGGAATAGGCAAGAAATTTGTAAGAAAACTTCACACAAATTCCACAGTAACTCACACTTGATTAAAACAATGAGTTCTCAGGTAAATTTTTGTTTTCTGTTTAAATCTAAAAACCACAAAGAATTAAGTTGAATTTTGAAAAAAAGTGGATAACAGCTACAAAGACAAAATTTTATTCCTATTTTAATAACTGAAATCAAGTTGTTTTATATTTAAATTGATTTGTTTTATTTCCAAGTGTTTGTTTTTATTTAGTGTTTTCTTCTTATTCCCAACAACATGAATTTACTTCCCTCTCGTCATAATGAACCTGAGAACACTTGTATATAAACACAGCACACACATACACGTATGCACATTTTGTTCAATCAATAAAACGAAAGGCCCATCTCACCTCTGCTGATATCCATGGCATATAACTCCCGTAGTCCCAAGACATTGAGAGATTTTGTCAAGTCGAGGGGCTCCTGGGACTGGTAGTCTTTCATCAGCAGTATGTGCAGTGGGTCAAACTCACACTTGCTACATATGACAGGAACCAGTTCCTGAAGGGGTGCATGTGGACTGACTCTCACTATGGCCTTCTGTGTTTTCTTGAAATTGATCATTACTCTCACAATTTTCTGAAACATGGATTAAAGCTGGAGTTACACAATAATTTATTAAAGTAAACTTTCTAAAATATCTAAAATAATGAGTTTATCTACAATTACATATTTATAAACAGTTCTTTCTTATTCTCTTTTTCTTTAATGTTATTTCCTATATCTAAAGCAAATTCTAAGAAACAAATATTAGTTTGCATATCAAACAATCTAAATTGGTCAGGTTTATTGTGCTCCCTTATATTCTCAGTAACTCAAGAGGGTGAGGCAAGAGGATCACAAGTTCAAGGCCAGCCTTGACAACTTGAGGGATCCTGCCTCAAAATAAAAATAAAAAGAACTGGGGATGTAGCTCCATTGCAGAGAGCCCTGCATTCAGTCTCCAGTACTGCAAAAGTAATAAATGATTAAATAATCCACAACCCTTATATATTAAGCAGATTTAAACCAAAGAAGAGAAAATCTCATGTCCAGTGTTTTTTTTACATTGTTTACTTTAAAATTAATAATATACATAACATACAGATCACCCATGTTTTATCGTATTCTTTATTTAAGGAATATTTATCTTTTGAATCATTTGTCAGTTGCCTCAATTAAAAGAAGAATCTTTTGAAAAACCACTAGAATATTTGCTCCCTATTTAAACCATAATAAATTAGATAAATTATATAAGGAGTTTAGCACAGTGTCTGCCACAGAGGAAATTATGAAAGTACGCTTTATCTTGTGATTAGTTTTTGTTATTATTATTATACTTTGGTAATTCTTAATATAGTAAAGATTATTAAAGTATTCCTATTTATATATCTATGCTAATAATTCAAAATTATTGAAAATCTTTAAGAATCTCATAACTTTGATGTAACTAAATTAAATCCTATGTAAAAGGAACTTAGCAACTAAGTATAATCTAGTTCATAGATATCAAAGACATTTATTCATAAAGACACCACATATAATTGAGGGGCTCTGAAGATGGATAATGTGCATGCTACAGCATAAATAAAACTACTTCCATAATAGTTTAAACAGCAGGTTAACAGCTGAATAAATAGCAAGTAAATGCAATAAACATTTACCTAGACAGAAGAATTTTGTCCAATATTTTAATATTCAGTATTTAATTTCATACAAAAGAAAATGTTTTGCTATAAAAACCCTGTTGACTTTGTAAAAACTTCATAATATGAAGAAATGTGATAATACATGTGTTCAAGTCACATGTAAATTAACTATCCATTTAAGATATAAAATTTCATATTTTATGAAGTAAAAAGTTGTGAATATTCATAATAAAAAATTATTCATGAAAACTATAAACTTCTACCCCACTGTTTATACTAACAGAATAATTTTATACAGAATAACTGATTAAGGGCTGAGGATGCTGCTCAGGGGCAGAGTTTGTCTAGTATGCAAAAAGGCTGTTATATATTGGGCACTGTGTTTCACCCATATGCATATTAAGACTAAAGCAGACAAACCACATGACTTTATGCAAATGTTTTACCCACTCAGTGCCTCAGTTTCATCATATGTTAGAATATCTGTCTCCTGGGGTTATGATAAGAAATTAATTTGCATAAAACCATAGGAAAAGAGCCTACTATTAAGTACTCCCTGGCACACACACATACCCATATACATGGAGAAAAAAGGGAAGGAGAAAAGAAGTTGGTGAAAAGGTTAAGGAAGAGGAAAGAGAAAGGAAGGATCTATGAATGAGTCTAACACCCATGAACTAAACTAACCAATGCCCTGCAGTAAACTTGACCCCACTATAAATATGTAGGTCCATCCATTTCAAAGGGAAAGCCTCCCTTCCTGGCACATTACACAGAGGAGACCAGACCTGTATCTGATGCAAGGAACCTCAGCAAAATATCAGTCTCCATCTCTCTCTAAACCCAGTATTTTGAAAATGGTGAGGGATCAGTGGATCCCCAAACTTTCTGCAAGTCAAAATGAACTTGCTGATAAAGAGCCAATGTTTCCAACTTGATTTGGCAGAATATCCAGTTAGAATACTCTCCCAATGTAATTAGGAATGCACTATCAATGACCGGTTTAGCTATTGACAATACCTGTCACAATTTAATTTTAAATGTCAATGGCTTGTTTGAGTTCACTGTAACAAGGCTTTCATGCATGGCAAATAAGTATCCTAGAACTATAGGATGAATGATCAAAACAAAAGGGTGAAGAAAATCAATTGGCACTGTACAGGAGGCTGTCTCAAAGCATTTGGTGTGTGTGGTACAAACACTGCGGGAAGGGACAGGGAAATGGGGGGGGACAGTTAAAATTCATAGAGGCCAATGCTCAATCCTAGCATCAAATTAGATCTGTCCAGGGAAATATAGTTTCCCCTGAACCCTAGACAGACCCCCCTCTTGTACCATCTTCGGAACACCACCACCACCACCACCACCCGCCGCCCAAGCCTCTTAACCAGCAGGAAAATGTGCATTTGAAAACCAAAGGTGCCTGCAGGTGCCTAAGGAATTAAGACACACACACACATACACACAAAGCGAATCACTTAAGAAAAGCATACACACACACACACACACACACACACACACACACACACCAAAAAAGAGACAGGAAAAGGAGAGGTACAATTGTGACAAGCCCTTCAGCAACCAGCTAGAATTTTATTCTTTCCTCCTACCCGTCCTCTGGTGTACCTTTTTCTGTCCTTCAACTAAATTGCACATGTACGTACACACACGGACCTGTGTATATGTACAGATAATATTATAATTAACCCTTGCTGTAACAGAGCTCCACACGGAATACAGAAAGGTATTCCATCCTTTCCTCTTCTCTCCACCCTCCCTCCTTTCTCCCAAACAGGAGAAAATGCCCCCTTCCCCAGATTAAATTTGAAAAAAAAAATGCGGTTGGGGGTGGCAAAAAAACCATGAAACCCCTCTGTCTCTGGCCCTAGGGCACCAGGAAAGGTGTGTGCTAGACACACGTGGACACCGGCTCCGGAGAAGAACCCGGGACAGGTCCACAGGCGCCCCAAGCCCAGCAGAGACTTCACTAGTCAAGAAGCCATGATTGGGGAGGGGCGCAGGGGCAGGGGCAGCGCTCTCCGCGGAGGGGGGCGCATTGTTGTGGTCCCCACAGCCCTTTCTCTCTGCCCATCCTCTGTGGAAGGGGTCCGGGAAGAGGGCGCCATAGAAGGCGAGCCAGGCGGAGACCCTCAGGCCGCCAGCGCTCTGTGGCGACCCCGCCAGCAGCACCCCCTTCGGGCCAACAGACTTTAAAGACAGTGACCAAGTTGGCACCGCCAAAGGGGCCTCGCATAAAGGCAGACAGGGAGGGGGCGCTTACCTCCAGCACTTCAAAAGGGACAAAGCTGGTCCTGGCAAACACATCAATGATGTCCTCTTTGGCTAAGATGGACTCACTCTGCTTCCTCCGCAGGGGTCTGGGCAGGACTGGGCAGAGGACCCGGGCTTCCCATTCTCTTCCTTGTCTGAGCCCTACAAGGAAGCCAGCGAGGGCGCGGGGGAGGGTGGTGGAGGGAAGTGGCGGGGGTGGGGGGAGTAGCGGAAGGGGGTGTCGGGGGCGGGGGGGCGAGCGCGGCACGTGGCGGGGGGGGCGGGGGGGCCGGGGGGGGGGCCGGGGGCTGCCCTCCGGAGCACCCTGCCGGGCGCCCCCTGACACTCCGAGCGCACCTAGCGTCTTCCCTGTACACTTGTAGCTCGACAGGCTCCAGGAGCCCGCAAAGGTCGCAGCAAAGTGGGGGCGCGGAACTTCGCCCGCCCAGGTGCGGGAGAACGCCCATGCCGCTGCTCAGGAAGGAAACTCACCGCCTGGACGCAAGAGGACCAGACACAGAAGCCAACAGAATCCCCTGGGCGAATGGGGGCCAGCAGTGCTCCTGAGGCCAGGGCATGCACGCTGAGGTGCCCGGGCCTGCGCACTGGAGGTAGCAGGGCACCGCGGGGAGGCGGGGGCCCCCGCGCAGGGGGGGAGTGGCGGGAGGGGGGGGGCGAGGGCCGCGGGGGGGGGGGGGGGGGGCGGGGGGCGAGGGGTGGCTGGGGGTGAGGGCCGTGCAGGAGGGGTGGCGGGGGGGGGGGTGGTGGGGGGGGGTGGCGGGGGGGGGTGGGGGGTGGCGGGGGGGGTGGGGGGTGGCGGGGGGGGGGTGGGGGGGTGACTGGGGGCGAGGGCCGTGAGCGCACCTAGCGTCTTACCTGGACACTTGCTCCTTGACCCGCTCCAGGAGCCCGCAAAGGTCACAGCAAAGTGGGGGTGCGGAACTTCGCCCGCCCCGCTGCGGGAGAACGCCCCCCGCCACTGCTCAGGAAGGAAACTCACCACCCGGACGCAAGAGGACCAGACACAGCAGCCAACAGGATCCCGTGGGCGGCTGGGGGCCGGCAGCGCTCCTGAGGCCAGGGCATGCGCGCTAGGGCACCCGTGCCTGGGCACTGGAAGTAGCCGGGCGGGGGCGGGGGGGGGCGGCAGGGTGGCGGGGCCGTGCACAGGGGGTGAGGGCCGCGAGGGGGGGGTCGCGGGGGGGCGAGGGCCGTGAGCGCACCTGCACACTTGCTCCTCAACCCGCTCCAGGAGCCCACAAAGATCACAGCAAAGTGGGGGCGCGGAACTTCGCTCCAGGAGCCCACAAAGATCACAGCAAAGTGGGGGCGCGGAACTTCGCCCGCCCCGGTGCAGGAGAACGCCCCCGCCGCTGCTCAGGAAGGAAACTCACAAGACGACCGGACACAGCAGCCAACAGGATCCAGTGGGCGGCTGGGGGCCGGCAGCGCTCCTGAGCCCAGGGCATGCGTGCTGGGGCGCCTGTACCTGAGCACTGCAGGTAGCGGGGCGCGGGGGGGGGGGGGGGGGGGGTGGCGGCGGGGGGCGGGGGCCGTGCGCAGGGGGTGAGGGCCGCGAGGGGGGGGTCGCGGGGGGCGAGGGCCGTGAGCGCACCTAGCGTCTTACCTGGACACTTGCTCCTCGACCCTCCTCAGGAGCCAGCAAAGGTCACAGCAAAGTGGGGGTGCGGAACTTCGCCCGCCCCGGTTCCGGAGAAGGCCCCCGCCGCTGCTCAGGAAGGAAACTCACCGCCTGGACACAAGAGGACCGGACACAGCAGCCAACAGGATCCCGTGGGCGGCTGGGGGCCAGCAGCGCTCCTGAGCCCAGGGCATGCGTGCTGGGGCGCCCGGGCCTGGGCACTGGAGGTAGCGGGGCGCGGGGGGGGGGGGGGGGCGGCGGGGGGCGGGGGCCGTGCGCAGGGGGTGAGGGCCGCGAGGGGGGGGGTCGCGGGGGGCGAGGGCCGTGAGCGCACCTAGCGTCTTACCTGGACACTTGCTCCTCGACATGCTCCAGGAGCCCGCAAAGGTCACAGCAAAGTGGGGGCGTGGAACTTCGCCCGCCCGGTTCCGGAGAACGCCCCCGCGCTGCTCAGGAAGGAAACTCACCGCCTGGATGCAAGACGAGGGGACACAGCCGCCAACAGGATCCCGTGGGCGGCTGGGGGCCTGCAGCGCTCCTGAGCCCAGGACATGCGTGCTGGGGCGCCCGGGCCTGGGCACTGGAGGTAGCGGGGCGCGGGGGGGGGGGGGGGGGGGGTGGCGCGGGGGGGGGGTGGCGGGGGGGGTGGGGGGGGTGGCGGGGGGGCGGGGGCCGTGCGCAGGGGGTGAGGGCCGCGAGGGGGCGGGTCGCGGGGGGCGAGGGCCGTGAGCGCACCTAGTGTCTTACCTGGACACTTGCTCCTCGACCTGCTCCAGGAGTCCGCAAAGGTCACAGCAAAGTGGGGGCGCGGAACTTCGCCAGCCCCGGTGCGGGAGAACGCCCCCGCAGCTGCTCAGGAAGGAAACTCACCGCCTGGACACAAGAGGACCAGACACAGCCGCCAACAGGATCCAGTGGGCGGCTGGGCCCGGCAGCGCTCCTGAGCCCAGGGCATGCGCGCTGGGGCGTCCAAGCCTGCGCACTGGAGGTAGCGGGGCGCTGCAGAGCGGCGGGCGCCGAGCGCGGGGGGGGGGGGGGGGGGGGGGGGGGGGAGGGCGGCGGGGGGGGAGGGCGGGGGGGGAGGGCGGCGGGGGGGGGGAGGGCGGGGGGGGGGAGGGCGGCGGGGGCGGGGGGCGGTGGGGGCGGCGGTGGTGGCCGCGCGTAAGGGGGGTGGCGGGGGGCGGGGGCCGCGCGTGCGGCGGGGGGGGGGGGGTCTAGTGCTGCGCGCGCAGGGTGGGGGCGGGGGCGGGGATTTGGGCGAGGGCAAGGGCTGCGCGTGAGGTCTGCCCTCTGGAGCGCCCCGCCGGGCGCCCCCGATCCTCCGGGAGCACCTAGCGTCTTCCCTGGACACCTGCTCCGACCCGCCCCAGGAGCCCCAAGGCGTTTCCCCGGGCGACCCGTGGGGTCGGAGGAGGAGGCTTGGGGCGTGGGATAGGAGGAGGAGGCTCGGGAAGGGGACGCGGGTGGGGGGGGACCTGGGGCCTGGGCGTGACCAGGCGCCGAAGAGGGAGCGGGCGTCAGGTCGCGGGAGCCCCCGCAGCGCTCCTGTAAGCTTTTCCCCACATGGCGCCACCGCGCCAGGCCGAGCCTCCCAGTGCCTGGTGGCCTCCAGTGCGGCCAGGGGCGCGGGCGGCCGCAAACTTGACCCATGGGAGCCGCCGCCGCGGGCTTTCACCGCGTCCCTGCGCCAGAAAGCAGCTGGTGCTTGTGGAGAGTTGTCCGGAGGAGCTGAGGGATGCAGGGCCACCGCCCTCCAATGTGTTGGAATCCCGCGGGCCAGCCCCTTGGCATATCACCTGTCATCCTATCTCCCTGGACAGCCCACTCTGGGAGAAAGGGAAGGGAAGTGACCGGGTCTCCAGGCTCTGTGTAGGACCCTTTAGAATTCCGGCTTATGCATTCATTAGTTCTGTGGGAAAGAGGTGGAAGGAAACAGTGAACTGCGGAGGACCGAGTTTTCTGGAATACACCCCGGACTGACTGGCTGCTTTTCTTTTTCCTTTATCCCCCCACGCTGCCCCTCCCTTTCCCATTTCAGTTTGGGTTTGAACTTGTAATCATCCTGCCTCAGCCTTTTGAGCTGCTAGGATTACAGGCACACCTGACCTAATTTACTTCTTTCGATTGTGTTGCTTCAGAAAGCCTGTTTACACTTTTCCCATCTAATTGTTTTAGTAGAAACATTAAATAAATATCAGAATAATTATTGTACATACATTTTAGGCACATAGGCAAGAAATTTATTTGGTGATTTTTTTTTCTTTTTTGTATAGTTTGATTTTGCTGTCAGCACTGAAAACTGAACCCAAGAGTGCTCTACCTCCGACCTGCATCCCCAGTTTTTTGTTGTTGTTGTTTAATATTGAGATAGTTGCCCATCCTGGCTTCCAACTTTCAATCCTTATGCCACAAGCCTCCTGTGTTTCTGGAATTAAAAGGATATATCACCCTGCATAGCTCATTAGGGGTTGTCTACTGAATACTTACCTAGCCCAAGAATTCTCTACTTGGTACAGTGGGTCACACCTTTAGTAATACCAGCTACTTGGGAGGATGGAAGATCACAACTTTGAGGCCAGCTTCAAAAAATAAAAACAAAAATTAAAAATAAAAATAAAAAGGTCTGGGGATATGGCTTCAATCCTTTCTACTTCCAAACGAAAGGAAAAAAAATCATTGAGAAATATTACACATATTGAGGAAATAATACTTACATAATTTGATTGCACATATCTTCATAAAAGCTAATCTCTACATAAGGAATACATAAATATAGTGCAGTCTTAATATGAATAATACATACATTACCCCAGATATCTACTTAGTTTCTTAAAACATGTCTAGATTATGTACAGTTCTTCTTAGAAGTCCTATCATTGGACTTATACTTGTCTTCTATATTTATCAACATTGGAATAATACTTATTTTACTATATAGTACAAATATTTTCCCTATGTGGATAATTACACTGTTGTTCGTATAGCCACTTAAGTCTACATATAAGATTAAGATATTTGACTATGATGGCTTGACTCAGCCTAAAGCCACAGCTACTTTTGTCACCAATCACTCACTAGATCTCTTGACACTTCGCAAATGTGATTGAGACTAATATGTATATTCTAAATACATATAAAGTCTTAGCCCTAATTGTGAAAGAAATAATACTATACTGCACAGTAAAAAAAAAAAAAAAAAAAAAAAAAACACTCAACTTAAAAGTTACTTTCTTTTAAAGATATTTTTAGTTCTTGATTGACATTTATTTTATTCATTTAAATGTGGTGCTGAGAATCAAAGCCAGTGCCTCATACAAACAGGGTAATTGCACTTACTTGCCCACAAAAAATATTTTCTTAAGAAGTTAAAATAACATGAAACTTATAGCAATATCATGCATAAAATTATTACATAAATAAATCAACAATTAAAAGACTAATATTGTGTGTCTGTAAAAGTTCATTTCAAAAAGTAAGCTCTTCTATCACATTGGTAACTCAAGATTTCACTGTGAAATAACAGATAAATTTTCATGTCTATCTACTCAATGGAAATTACCTGAACATAAGAAAGATATTTCTCCAAATTTTCTGGAAAGTTGATTACATACACACACACACACACACACACACACATTTAGCCATAAGATATTTTATTTTTGTGAATAAATGTATATAAAATACTATGACCAGTTCAAAAACTAGATTTCAGACTTCATAAATTTATTTCCTGTAAGGCTCAGGAAGTTTTTGCCTTACCTTTAATAATTCAAAATAATTAAAACTGTCACCAGCATAAGATGAAGAAGGACAAAACGAACTGCTTCCTTAAACTCATCAGCATTGGACTGCAAAGCAAAAAAAAATGTAATAATGTTCCTCTGACATCAAAGATACATAATCACCATTCCTAACAAATAGTTTTTAAACTATATAATACAAGATTGTCGAAACTATAATGAAAAAAATAAGCTACACTGAATCTCAAGTTCCATAAATTAAGTTTTGCCTCTCCTTTTCCCACTTTATTAGAGATAACTTCTTTTCCCACTTTATTAGTGATATATATACATTTTATCCTCTTGGGTAGGGCTAGTAACTTTCACAAAAGACTTCTGAAGGTTTTCTTTAAACATTTGAGCTTCCATATACCCTAAAGGAATTCTAAAATGCTGCATACTCTCTTGCACATTTTCATGTTGTAATTAGAAATATTTGAAGTTTAAATACCAATAAAGGGTACATGTGAAGAGATGATGTTTAATATAAATGTGACTTAAGTATATTTTACCAATGACTGACTAAATTTCAGACTAAAGCCATTTAACTTATGAAATATTTGTTATATAATTTGATTGACAAAGCCAATCATCAATTGATATAACAAGTAGACAGGTCAGATATTTGTCAGAAACCCTGAGTTGATTAGACTTAAAAAAACATATTAATACCCTGGTCTCAATGAGTAAAAGCATAAGGAAGGATCTAAAATTGTTTCTACCATAGTACATCCAGGTATGAGAATTGTACATGCTTACCCTCTTAAATATAGTCAATAAATAATGAAGCACTCTTTAAAAAGTTAATAATCATCTTTAAAATCAAATCTTTTTCTTTATTTTTTAGTTATACATGGATGCAGTATCTTTATTTTGTATATTTACTTTTATGTGATGTGGAGGATAAAATCCAGGGCCTCACATGTGGGAGGGAATTGGTCTACCACTGAGTCACACCCCAGCCACCCATATATTGTTTCTTAATTCATAGGTAGTCAGATAAACGTGACAAGGCAGAGGCACATATGGCATTTAAATACCAAGATCTTTTACCATTATCACCCCAAATCTTTCTTTTGTATATTCTTAGTTTGTACTCAATGTATTATTAGTAGAAATCCTTTTTGTTTCATTTTCATTGGAGCCCTGGGGATTTTTACATGTTGGATCAGTGTCTCAAAGGAAATTCGATATGGCAAGGTATAATGCATAAGAGAAGTTGGAAAGAACAATGTAAAATATACAGGCAAGATCTCAGACAAACTAGGAACTGATTCCCTTAAAGATCTTATTATCTCTAAAGATTTTATTATCTTTGAAGAACTTTCAGGTATACCTAGAGATAGGTATACCCAGGTGTTAAACACTACTACTCTGTAGAATACATGATTTTCTAAATGCTGTAAGGTATATAATATTAATTTATGTTGATTTTTTAAAAAGTTGACTTATTGATGTTTCTCCCCACAAGACAAATAATGACAAAGACAATATTTAGTGTGAGAAAGAGTAGGATATAATTCTATTAAAATTTTTCCTTAATATCACTCCTGAAATTAATATTTATACTATGGACAACAGTATGAAATGAAAACTTCCACTGTATTTGGCAAATTAAGTTAATTTTTACAGGTAGATTTTCATATTATATCCTGATTACAACAGAGATGATAGTGTTTTGAGGAGAAGGGAAAAAATAATACAAAGATTAGTGACTGTAGAGGGAACAAATGGAAGGATGGAGTAACTAGAGTTAAAGAAAGTTTGGATAGTTTGCTTCTTTGAATACAATACAGAGTTGATCATCATATTTTGAGAAGAAAGAGCTAGTCTAGATGGAGAATTTGCTGTAGCTAATAAGTAGTCAAGCATCACTTATGTCAATGAAACATCCAGGAGTTAACAGAATAAAAATTTTCCCTCTCTTCACCTATTTCCATTTTATCTAAATGCTTTATTAAACCAAGAAATCTGTGTCTTCCAACTAACTTCAGTATTTATGTCCTTTAAATTGTAGACCTGATAGGGAAACTGATGTGAGAATGCAAGAGGCTATTCTCATTTCTTTATGATTTCTCCAAGTCATCCTACTGGGAATATAATATTGAAATAGCTCGCAGATCCATCTTTATACTCTCATTCAGAATATATTAGATTCTTCTGGGTATTCCCACCATCATATGAAAACTAAATAATTTTTTCTTGCACCTGTTGTCACCTCTGACTCTTACTGCATGCTGAATATTTTTCCAGGTATCCTATGTTGATTTAGGTAGAGTCACAATTTTACAATTGAATTTTTGTTCACATATTCTAATTAAACTTATTTTTTTTACATTTTTCAGTTTCTTGCATGTTTTATAATATAAAGAGAAAAATATATTTGTAGAGCTGTCTACATTATGCAAGTGCAGAAATATTTTGAAAATACAAATAAGTTTCTAAATATTTGTGGTATTTACTCAAAATTATTTAATTCATTATCTGATTAAATAATGTATTGATATGTTAAAACTATCAATTTTGAATGATCAGAAATAAATAACTAAATAATGTACTTGTTATTTTTGGAGATTAAGTTCGGTATAGTCACCTCAAATGTTCAATTTATGAACATGGAACTACTGTTCTTGTGGGAAATAAAAGGTTGATTTTCTAAGGACTGATATCACCATTTTCATCAACATATAAAAACATAACCTTGTTTTATGAGTGTTTTTATTCTAGAATTTACCTCAGGTAATAGGAACAATTTGGCAGACAAGTTAGCTTCTCCAGGTGTATATTACTGCAAGCCAATGATTAGCTGAAACTGGGCATACATGATCACCTCAATTCTTCATGACAATGTGAAATTGTGTCAAACCGCTCATGCTCCAGAGACTACACCCTTTCTCAGTTTTCTTTTTCCCTATTCTATTTCACAGTCTTCTTTAAAGGTTAGTACTTAATTTTACTTGCAGAACATTTTCTCAAAATTTATTAATGTACAAATCAACAACAATAACAAAAGAAAACTGCATATAGGTACCCAACCTAAGATAGCCATCAACACTTCATTGAATCACATTGTATCCACACACCACACATTCATTCTTGTATAGACATAAATATGACTTATGTTAAGAAATTGGCTTATGCAATTAAAAAGGCTGAGGAGTTGTAGGATCTGCAGTAGGCAAGCTGGGGATATAGAAGAGGAAGAAGGAAGATAAGTTCCAGTCTAAACATCAGACAATTCAAGATCAAAGAATAACTGATGTTTCAGTTTTTGTCCAACGGCAGAAACAAAGCAGAAAAAGATGTTTCTGTTCAGGTAATCAGGTGTGAGTAGCTCCTTATTACTTACTCAGTTCATCATAATATTTTGTTCTATTCAAACATTCAAATTGGGTAAGAGCTACCACAGTAAAAATGGTAATCTGCTTTCACACTCTACTGTTTCAAATCAGTCTCATTAAAAATCACCTTCATGTGCATCATCTGAATAATATTTGACCAAACATCTGGGGACAAGTGACCCAGAGAAATCCATGCATAAACTTAATCACTAGAAATGCACGTGCATGCTTATTCACAAATACATTTTATTATATTTTCATTTCCTAAATGCCACTGATTGAAAGAAAAGTGAGATCATTTTAAAATTATGTTAGCCACTGATTTAAAGACAAATGAGATCATTTTACAATTATGTTAGCCATAATATACTTAGATATTTTTTTATTTATATATACACACAAGTCTCACTCTGATTATTGTATCTTCATCTCTTTGATATAGCAAAAAAAAAAAAAAAATACCAAATTTCAAGTCTTTGAACATAAAACTGTGTAACCAAAATCTGGTATTTTCTCTCCAAGTAAGAAATTTAGATATTTTAATGATCAAATCTCATCATTCTGTGTACAGCTTGTATTAATTTCTTCATTATTGTCTTTATTTTATGTTTTTTATCATTTGATTTTGAGTCATGAGTATTTTTTATCCTGTTTAATTAAAAAATGATAGACTAAAATCTTATTAGAAATGAGACAATTTAGTAACATGTTGTGTTAATTTTAAGACAAAATGAATCTTTTAATTTGCCTTAAGATCCATGTTTCTTATTTAGAGATATGAAGCATAATATTTTTATGGGATATTATACATTATATTATGAATTGTGTACATTGTTGTATCTTTTTATTGTACTCTTTTATATAAAAAAGACATTCACACCACAGTTTATTTCCTAATATAAGAAAGATATTTTGATTTCACTGTGAAGCTATGCATTTCATCATTGCACCCTCTGTATACAATCTTGTTTACATTCTATATAAAAACACAATTTTATATACAAAAGTCACAATGCAATTAGGCTCCTATGTGGAAACAACCAGAGTCACCAAACCAGTGAGCTATATTCCCATTTCTTTTAATTTTATTTTTTAAATTTTTAGACAAGTTCTAATTGCTGAGACTGTCCTTGAATTTGTAATCCTCCTGCCTCAGGTTTCTGAGTTGTTGGGATTGCAGGCATGCATCACTATGCCTAGCTGAATTTACATTTTACAAATAAATTGGCATGAATATTTACATGTACCTATATTTTTGTATTGAAGGATTTTGGTTAAATTACTGAATGATAGAAGATGTGCATTTAAAATATTGCATGTTTCACAGTTGTTAGCAGGTATTTGCATTGTGTTTCTGATTTCAAAAAAATTCTTCTGAAGATTGAACATTATGAACAATCTCACGTTAGATTAATTTGTTTTTTAAACAAAGGTACCAATATTTTATATCTGAGGAAAATTTTCCAACTTTTTGTTAGTAATATTTTTAGACATGTGTAGGTTTTGAACTACATCACAATTTTGTATAAAATTGTTTTTTACATAATTCTGACAGACCCTATTTAATGTTCTTCCAAAACTTTCCTGATTCTAATAAATACAATTTGGAGCAAGTACAGATATAAGATGACCAAATTTTGAGTAGATTTTGTCAGAAAAAAAGAAAGAATATAGTCACTAGGAGGAATGAGCAGAAGATGCCAAATTGAGCAGAACTTTTATTCAAAATGTGATGAAATAAATACAGACATGTAATGAGTCCTCCGAAGGATATATAAGCAACTTGTAACTGGAGGATCAAAATCTATTCAGGAAAAGACTATCCGAAAATTGACAAAAGTGACAGCTTTGGCAAAGGATCAATAAAAGATGTTATTCTCTTGAGGCTGATTCTAAAATGATCAAAAAGTTGCAATACCAGATTTGGAAATAACGATGTGGTTAATAATAGAAGCCAAAAACAGCAGACCCAGAAAAAAAATTGCAGAATTTCTCAGTGAAGATGGAAGTGGGGAGCAAGATGATGGATATGGAACCTTTAAAATTATGTTCTATTCAATTTCTAATAAAGTCATCGATGTAACAACAATAACAACAAAACAGCACAGGTTTTCCAAATAACTCTCATTGGATAAGAACTGAATTTGTTAATTTAAGGTAATTAGCATGTTAAACATTAATTGACAGATAAAACGTCAAATTTAGTATGTTGATCTTATAGCCAGCTACTTTTCAAGCTGTCTTAATAATTATAAAAGTTTTTCTTTTCTGTAGATTCTTTGGATTCACATGAAGACAATAAACGTCCATTTTCTCAAAGAGTGTATTGAGTTTTACTTTTTTACTCAAATTCTTCTAAATTTTCTTATTTTAGGTATATTTTTGCCTTGTCTCACCTTCTAGCAGATATTTATGTATGGGCTCTTATACAAGCACACCAAATCAAGATGATGTTTTGCTTCAGATTTGTTGTCCTTTTGAAAACTGGAAACTAATTTTAATAGGTTAAGTAAATTGATTTCTACTTCTGATTTTTAAAAATAATTTCCTAGTCATGAATAGACATTGAATATTATTAAATATGTTTCATCTGCCTATTAATACTGATCAGATTCTGTTCATTATGTGACAAATTACATTGGTAGATACAACAAATTCTGGCCATCATTGAATAAGCCCTTGTCTGTGATTATGTATGTGTATATATATATATATATATATATATATATATATATATATATATATTGGTAAATATACAATTGAAACAGACGGTTGAATTACTTATGCTTCATAGTTCGTAGGGTGCTATAACTATTGATCCCTGCAATGTTTTTGTGTTAATTAATTCATCTTTATTTATGTTTGCTGGTATATAATTTTCTTTCCACATGACACCTAAGATCAAGGTTATAATAATTTCATAAAATTGGGTTCCTTTGCTTCTGTTAAGCTGTGTATATAAGATAAGGAATATTTATTCCATTAAATTATAAAGAAATCCCTGCAAAATATATAGAAGTTGGTAACTGTTTTTATACTTTGGTTAGTTTTGTTACTTTATATATTTCTGTGTGTTTACATAATTATATGGAAATATTCATATATATATATATATATATATATATATATATATATATATATATTTGCAGGTTTCAAAAACTCACTTTATTCCAATGTGAACTGAAGACGTGATGGTTTAAAAACAAGAAAAAGTTCTTGATCAGCTGTGGGATGCCTTGCTTGCTAATTCATGCCCACTCCCTTTGAAACAAGTTGCCTGGACAGACCCTACCCATAAGCAGCTCTCTGCAAAGCCCCAGGCAGAGGCTGTGGCCCATAACAGCTCCCTTGGGTTCCCAGGGCAACAGTCTCCTCCTGGCTAGGGCTTTGTCAGCAGGCACAGAGAAGCAACACAGGCAGGCAGGGAGTGGGAGCAGCTGGGCTGGTGAAAGCCCCCATTACCCCCAGAACTACTCTCTGAATGTGCCTGTGTGACAAGGATCAG
Source organism: Callospermophilus lateralis (assembly GCF_048772815.1). Taxonomy (NCBI): domain Eukaryota; kingdom Metazoa; phylum Chordata; class Mammalia; order Rodentia; family Sciuridae; genus Callospermophilus; species Callospermophilus lateralis. Next base: position 11,728,087 of record NW_027514398.1, read on the forward strand.
GTAGGGAGCTGGACTCCAGAGAGGTGACAATCACTCCTTTACCTGGTAATTTCTCCCCAGGATCCATGATTCAGTCCTGGTTCCCCAGGCCCTTGCCCACCCCACCCCCACTGTGCGTTAGGCAGCTCAGGTTAAAATGGTAGAAGGATACATTCAGCTGTGGCCCCCAAGGTTATCCCACCTAGGGTGCAGGGAGGCAAGTCAGAGCCTGTGGCAGTGCCTCCTGCTGGGCCAAAGGCAGACAGGCTGGGTTGGGCAACTGGTGTCTGAGGGTCCACCACCACTGGTCCCCCTTCTCCCTTGCCCTGAAGCTATAGCCAAGTCAAGCCCCATCATAGTTGGCAAAGCCAGTGCAGATCTCATCTTGTCACAAAACTAAAGTGCACCCCAACCCTCTAGCCTGCCACAAAGCTCTGGCTCCCTCTCCCAGGATAAAGGAAAGCCCCCCTTTTTTGGCTTAAGACCTGGACTTAAGCCAGGTTGGGCCCAGTGGTAGTGGCAGCAAAAGCAGCAGCCATAATGTCAAACATACAAATGACCTGAGAAATCGCATCTGCACGTCATCCACTCAGAACTGACTGGGGGCTATGTACAAGTTAGGTGGGACGGATGAAGACATTCACGGGCATGGACACACTCGCACACACCTGCCCCCCAGCTGGAACCAATGCCCACACACTCCATTCATGGGTCTTCAATTAGGCCTCTGCATCGTATATTCATTGAACCAGTGCAAAAACATCTGTTGGGGGGGCAGGCCAGGCCGGGGTCCCAGGAGAATGCTGGGGTGGGTTGGGGTGGAACATGGAAGAAAAGGGACTGGCTTCCTCTTCCGATCTGCAGGGCACGCCCCCTTCTCCTGGAGTCTGGATCACTGGGTAATGGGCCGCTGACTAACAGTCCATCTGTCTTTCCTTTCTATCCCTGCAAGCTTGGGGAGGAAGGGTCCTTGGCAGCCTGGGGCTGGGAGCCCATGTCCTCTGAAGCCCCTGCTGGCTCAGGCTCAGTGGCCATGGGCTCCTCGGCCTTATCCCTGCTTTTGCTGGCCTCCTGGAGCTGGTTCCGCCGTGCCACCTCGGCCTTCAGATTCTCCAAGTCTTTTTGGCTGAGAGGAATGAAGAGGATGCCGTTGATGATGTTCAGCTGCTCCATGACACTAGCCATGCTGGGAGCTGTGAACTTGAGGGGCGGATGTTGGCGCTGGAGCCATTGTGGTAGATCTCATTCATGGTGCGCTGGAGGGCAACAGCCTGCTGGGTCAGGCACTTGAGGTACTCGGAGCTCTCCTTGGTCTTCTCGTGGTCCTCACCCAGCTGGGTCTTGTAGATGGTGTAGCCCTCCTTCTCATGCTGCAGGGCTGACGGGAACTCAGCTTTGCTCTCATAGACCTGGGAAACTAGGTGGTGGCTAAGGGCCACCTTAAGGGCTTTGGGCCTGTGGTACTTGGTGCTGACAGCCAGCGCATTCTCCAGGAATCGCAGTGACAGGTCGTATTACATCACGCCATGCAGCACCAAACCGATGTTGTTATCCAGCAGAGCCATCTCAGTGTGGTCCTCCCCAAACATGAGCAGCATGAGGTAGCGGGCACGGTACAGCAGGCTCAGCGCCGTGGACAGCTGGCTGCTGGCTGCTGGCGAAGCAGTACAGAGCCAGGTGCATGTATTCCTGGATGGTGTTGGGGTGCTCGATGCCCATCACTCACTCGCTCATCAACACTGCCTTCTGTTGGTTACTGAGGGCCTCAGCGTAGTCACCCATAATATAGTGGAGACAGGCCAGGAGGCGCAGGCAGGCACAGATCTCCACATGCATAGCTCCATACACATTGTTGAACAGGTTCAGGGCCTCGTTGATGAGCTCGCAGCCCTCCTTCAGGAAGCCCTGCTGTACTTTGGCCTGCCCACTCTGGAAGAAGTGGAAGGCATCCGAGGCCTTAGGGCTGACATGCTTGACCACGGGGAAGATATTGAGCATGTCCTCCTCAGTGAATGCAGGCTTGTGGTGGCTGTCAAAACTGTACTCCTTCAGCAGAATCTGGATTCCGGTTTTTAGGGAGATCTCCCGCAGCAGTGTTATCTTCTGCAGGCTGTAGGTCTCCACAGCCTGGTCCACAGAATCACACTCGAGGCTGAAGTCGAAGTAGTTCTTGGCCTCCTGACAGATGTTCTTCCAGAGCTCCTGGGGGGTTATAACAGCCCAAGCTGTGTTATCCGCAGCCCCTGGCGGACAGTTTTTCCTCCTCTTGTTCCTTTTCTTGGAAAGAAGCTCATCCGCAGGAAGGTGGGCCACAGGGTTGGGGTAGGAGCTCAGGAAGCAGTTCAAGAAGTGACTGATGGCGGCCGAGAGGCCTGAGAGCTCGACTCCCTGTAAGTATGTCTTGAAGATGTGCTTGGCAGAGCGGGTGATGAGTTCGCCAATGCCAATTTTGTAGATGTGGTCTAGCTGGTCACGGGCTGGGCTCCGCAACACCAGGTCCAACACCTTGCCCAGGTAACGCATGTTGATGCCACGCTGGTGCATCACCTCAGCCAGTGTGGCTCCGTCCATGGGCAGCACCGCATGATCTGTGCAGTCCTTTACGAGGCCAGGAATCTGGCAGGAAAGCAAGAAGGCAGCTGCATCTTTCAGCAGCTGCTTCTGGTCCTGAACTTCATCCTGGCAGGACTCAGGGAAGCGAACCCCTGGTGAGAAGATGTCAGGGTTGAAGCGAATGTCTAAGGCCGTGCTGCTGATGGAGCCAACAGCCTTGCATGCATTGCGGATCACCTCCCGGCTCCGGGGGTCTGCTGTGCCATCATCTCAGGCGATGGTCTCTGCCAGCTCCTTCACCTTGGCCAGGCCACTGGCACTGCCACCCTCCTCCTGGCTTCCCACCTCGGATCCCAGAGGGTCTTCAGGCTTGGACTACGAGGGGGAAAGACCACCATTTTCCAGTGAGGTGGGGTTCTCCACCTTGCTGGCCTTCTGCTGCATCAGCTGTAGGGCAGCCAGCTTCATGAAGAGGAGGTACCTATGCTCCACAAAGGCATCCACCAGCTCCTGGCATAGGCAACATAGCTTATGGCGGTGGGCACGGGGAAAGCCAGCTCGGGTACACTCCTCAGGCAGTTCCTCACCGGGAACAGGCAGGAAATTGAGGTCAGGTGGAAAGGTGCGCAGCAGGTCAAGGATGTAGTGGCGGCCATCATTGCCAATGATGCTCTTGCACTCAACTGAGGAGCAGAGCTCTACCTCCTCATCATGGTCATTGAGTACATGGTGACGCAGAATCTTGAGGGGTCGGCTGGTCCATTCCAGCAACTCCAGGTACCGTGGATGCGACACCACTGTCTTACCAAAGTCAATGGAGCCGTAGATGACACTCTGCTCCTGGTCCCTCTCCACGATACCAGGGATGATGGATTGAGCCGTGACCTGATAGTCTCGGTAGTCCACCACTACAGTGCCCAGTGTGTACAGCCCCTCCAAGTCCACTGCATTGTATGTGCGCACACCATTCAGATCATTGGTGGGTGCCACGTAGGCTGCCACATCCCCACCAAAGTCCTTGTAATGGTCACCGACATCAAAGCCCAGGCTGAAGAAAATGTTGTTCCAGATGAACATCTGCATCTTGGTCTCCTCACTGGGATTGATGGCCATCACATTGCCGTCAATGACTGCCATGGCACCCCGTGTGGCTGCCGCTGTAAAGTCACTGTGTACCTTGAATATGGTTCTTTCTCGAAGAAGCCGCTCAGGCAGGTTCTTGCGGGGCAGCTCCCTAGTTGTCTGTAGCTCCTCGTTCCAGTCCCGAGTCTGTACAGGAATGTGTTCCTCGTAGCCCAGTCTTGAGGTGTAGGCATCCTCTGCACGTACACAGTCCATGGCATGCTCTGCCTGAGGAGCTGTCCAGCTGTACACCTGGAACGGGGTGGCGATCCTCTCAAATGGGTGGCACTGGACCCTTTTTTTCTGTAGCACAGCAAAGTTGTTTTTGGAAGGTCTGGCTGATCTGGTTGAACAGCTCCACTAGGGAATGGCTGAGGAAGCGTGGGCTGGCAGGTTTGGGGTTGAAGTGGTAGGCTGTGGATTGGTTCGAGTAGAAGCCCCGCGTGGACGCGGTTATGTTGACTTGCCGGTCCTCGGCCGTGATCACAAACAAGTACGTGAGGTCCCCATGCATCTTGCGGTTCCCAGGGGGTGGATTCCAGCCACTCATGGTGAGCACTTTCAGACATTGAAGGGGCTTCCAGTCACGATTCTGGGGCTGTAGAAGACACAACGGCCGCTCCCGGCTCCCTGGCAGGATGTACTCAGGTGGCGTGCAGTCGATGGGGTCCATCTCCAATCCCTTCTTCCGCTTCCCACTGTCTCCCAGATCGCCATCAGTGAAGACACTCAGAAAGGACAAGGAGTTGCAGTCAACCCCATTAAAGGCATCAGATGGGTCCAGGCTCTTGAGCAGGTCTCGGATATGGCGCACGTGAATATGAGCCTCCCGCACTGTGTAGGGTTCTTCCACCACACGGAGGACCGAGCCTTCCTGCAGCCCCTCAACACTGCGCAACTCTAAAAAGTGGTCCAGCATATTTCCATCTAGGTGCAGCGAGAAGCAGGTACGGTGACACGTGTCTTTATGGTCCATGAGCACCTGGTGGATCTCCTGCACCATCTCCTGGGGAGATACCTGAAGGGAGAAGGGCTCAGTCCCAGGGACCAGGATCTTCACAGAAAAGCCTGTGTCCTGGATGACAATGACTTCCTGTCCACTAGTCTCATCTCCTGGCTCACCTTCATCTAGCCCATTCTCTCTAGGTGGCTCAGCTGCCCCCTCCTCCTTCTTCAGGCTCTCTGGGCAGTCCCCATTCAACAGCATAACTGAGGGTGGCTCTGCTCCCAAGACCTTGATTGTCTCCTCCTTAAGGGGACTGGAGAATCTTCTATAGCTGGGAACTGAGGTTAAGGGCTGGGAGGGAGTCGGCCGCGCCGGCCGCTCCTTGCCACCGGTCTGTGAGCCATGCTCCCGGGCTCTGTCGGCCGGGGCGGCCGCCGACAACTCGTCCGTCTTGATGACCATGGTGGCGGGAGCGGGCATCCGGCTAGGCTGTCCGCGCCTCACGCCATGCCACTAACCCAAGTGCCCTCTTCATTTATATTTTAAAATCATAAATTAAAAAACTAGTTGTACTTATATTTTTTATATTATGTGCAGTTGTATGAGAAGCTCCTTACTACTTACTCATGGGAGAGTTTGCTATTTTGTTCTATTCAATCATTCAATTTAGGTAAGAGCTACCACAATAAAGATGTTGATCTTATACCCAGCTACTTTACAGTTGCCATTTTTTTCTATTTATTTCTTTTTTATTATTTTAATTGACAGATAAAATTGTATTTATTTATTTATTTATTATGTACAACAAGTTTTGAAGTATATATGCATTATGGAATAATAAAATCTTATTAATTAACATATGTATTACCTCTCATATTTATCACTTTGTTGTGAAAACACATACTATCCACTGTCCCAGAATTTTTCAAGTTAAGCTATATGGTTATTGATTATAGCTAACATGAAGTACAACAGAACTTTTAAAATTGTTACTCTTAACTGAGATTTTTTCTCCTTTGACCAAAATCTCTCCATCAACTCTCCCACAACCACCTCAGATCCAGGTAAGCACCATTCTGCAATTCCATGGGAAATAACTTTAGATCATACTTGCAAGTGAAATCATGGTGTTTGTCTATCTGTGCATGGTTTTAATTTAATAACATCATGCCTTCCATGTTTATGTATCTTCTCACAAAGACCAGGATTCTCTTTAGTTTAATGATTGAATATTATTCTATTGTGTGTATGTACCATTTCTTTATCCATTCATCTATTAATGGGTCTTAAGGTTGATTCTTTACCTTGGCTATTTTAAATAGTGCTACAATGAAAATTAGAGTACAGATGTCTCTTAGACATACTTATTTCATTCATTTGGGATATATAGCCAATAGGGATTGCTGGATATGTGGTAGTTCTAAATTTAATTTTTTGAAGAACCTCCATACTGCTTGTTATAATGGCTGTACTAATTTAAATAGTCACTAACAGTGTGCAAGTTTCCCTTTTCTCTACATCCTCACCAACAGTGTTATCTTTTCCTTTCTCCAGAGTAGATATTCTATCAGATATAAACTAATATATATTGTGGTTCTAATTTGTACTTTTTTGTGTATGTATTGGCCATTTATTTGCCCTCTCTTGAGAACTGTCTATCAATACCTTAGCTTGTTTTACAAGTTGTGTTGTTTTCTTGCTCCTATGTTTTCTCTATATTTTGGATATTAACCCCTTATCAGATGAATTGTTTACAAATATTTTCTCCAATTATGCAGGTTTTTGATTCCCTCTATTGACTGTTTTCTTTCCTGTGCAGAAGCTTCCTCGTTTTACTTAATCTCTTTGTGTATACAGAATGGGTGTCAGTGGAGAGGTCAATACAAGGCATTTGGGAGTTGTAAACCCACAGGTGGCAGTAAAACTATGCAAGGATGATCAAACAGGATGTTCATGGAGTAGCATTTGGCATGTAATAAGTTCTAAAAATTACCTATTTAAAAATAGCCCTAAATACAAGAATAGCACCATATATAGATGAAAAGAAAATGCCAACAGAGAAGGAAGGTACATGCTACATGGTGTCTATTATATAATGTTTTCTGTGGACCTACACATATATAGTAAAAGTATAATAGAATACAAGGCAGGTGAGTATCAAAATAGTTTAATGAGTGATTAACGATTGCTAGCAAGGAGGATAAAGCATAGCTATACCAAAAATATCAACAATATCAATAATTATTTATTTGTGTTCCTAAATACAACCTTGAAACAACAGGAAATATATTTTAAAATTGTATAGACTTGGTTAGTGAGCCCATAAATATATACTTGAAATATTTCCTTATGAATTTTATTAAAGAGTAACTGGAATATGAAGAATTGATTAAGAAAGTGTGGACTGCACTTTCTAAACTTTGGCTAGAAAGAAAAAAAGAAGAGCAAGAGTTAGACAAGTTTTTCTTTTTAAAAGACAAGAAATATTTGGCATTTTGTGGACTTAAGAAAAGAGAAGATAAAGAGTTTTGAAACGTGAACATTAGGAGATACCTCAGCAATACAGATGTGAAATAAAAAACATGAGAAAAAAATTAACTTATCTGATGTTTTCCCTTCAAATTTTATTACAATGGAGGTACAACTTTTTATTTTTAATATATTCCTTCTCCTACTAAAAGCATAAACTCACTTTGTCTAGTTCCACATTATAAAAAAGAGCTAAGAGGATAATATTATATTTATTAGATGACATCATTCAAGAAATTATAGTAAGACAAAGTCAAATAATCTGTTTTTTCTCAGAGGAAATCAGTGACCATGAGACTTTTTTTTTATTTCACAAACTGAAGTACATTTATATATTTTGAAACATCACCACATAGTTGAAGTATCCACTTGTACTCTATCATTACCAAAACACACTGGAAAGAGAACACCTGTAGGGGAAAAAAAGGAAAGGAAATGGCATTACACAACATATAATTTTATACTTTTAAATAATGAAGACAATTGAAAAGATGATATAATTGAAATAATGAAAACATGCCAGAATGGCGAAAGAGAAGTCTCCATTTATAATATTGACTTTCTGAAGGACTTCAAGCATTGTTATCTCAGGTAAAATATAATGGCCTTTCATCTGCTCTGTATGATAGCACATATTGAAATTCTGTGAGATGAAAATTCTTTTAAACTATTTGGCAACTTATTTGGAAGTACCTGCTTTTTATTTGTTGAACTTGTCCCTCAGGTCTCTCCATTTGATTGTAGAAGACATGAAATATTTTACTGAGATGCCTTTTCAGTTTTAAGGTCATCATTTATGTGCATGAACAATTAATGGAGGAGTTCCGAGGCCTCCAGCGGCGCGAGGTCTGAGGAGGTTTCTGGGCCGACTCGGCACGGCAGGGGCGAGCCCCAAGCCCCGACCCAGCTTATAGAAATGGGACGCCTGTCTTCAGATACTGAAGAGGAGAGCAGAAGCAAGAGAAAAAAGAAACACCGTAGACGTTCATCTTCAAGCAGTTCGTCAGACAGTAGAACTTATAGCAGAAAGAAAGGAGGAAGGAAATCAAGATCAAAGTCAAGATCATGGTCGAGAGACCTTCAGCCACGTTCACATTCTTATGATAGAAGACGCAGACATCGGTCAAGCAGTAGCTCTTCTTACGGCTATAGAAGAAAACGAAGTAGAAGTCGTTCAAGGGGTCGAGGGAAATCTTACAGAATCCAGAGATCTAGATCAAAAAGCAGAACAAGAAGGTCCAGGTCAAGACCTCAGCCACGTTCCCACAGTCGTAGCAGTGAGAGGTCCAGTCACAGAAGAACCCGCAGCTGTTCCAGGGATCGAGAGAGACGGAAAGGCAGAGAAAAAGAGAAGCGGGAGAAGGAGAAGGATAAGGGCAAGGACAAAGAGCCACACAGCAGCAAACGTGGTCACCAGCTGAGCAGGCCAAAGCCAGACTACTACAGCTTGTTCTTGAAGCTGCTGCAAAAGTTGATGAAGCACTGAAAGCCAAAGAAAGAAACAAGGAAGAAGCAAAGAGAAGAAAGGAGGGAGACCAAGCCACCTTGGGAGAACAAGTAAAAGGAGTGAAAGAAATTGAAGCCATCGAAAGTGATTCTTTCATCCAGCAGACATTCAGATCAAGTAAGGAAATCAGAAAGGTAAGCCCACACAAGCATTGTGTTGGCCTGACTCCAGCCCAGGAGGGCCTCAGTCTTGGCTGTGAGTGCTGCTTATGGCAGGTTAAGGAGGGCCAGAGTAAATCACTGAATTCAGGGCAAGATTAGCCCATGCAGAAGTAGAGAGCACAAATGGATCTGATGTGTATTTTAAATTTACCAAAGAAGACAAACATGTTAGAAGATGGTTCTGAAACAGTCATATGCATTTCATGAACATAGCAGTTTTCTTTTCAAATGTATACATCTTTTTTTTAAATTGACATTCCCAGAAAAAGTTAGGGAAGGACTTTAAATCATAAAACTATTACCCCAACAGTAGCACGTATCTGTTTTTTGTCCTGAGGTACTTCACTCAGCTCCAGTTAAAGGACTTTTAAACTACATTTTGCTTCTGTTGAGTTTTCCATATATTCATTCTCTCATTAGTAAGGATGGTTTTAGAAATTTACAATCCTTTACTAGAAAAAGATTCTGGAAAACACAAATACTATTTAATAATGTTAATATAAAGAAGATATGGCTACCCCCTATTCTAAAATAGTGCATGTGTGCAAATGTACTAACAGCTATATAATACCTTGATGATGAATGTAATAATTCATTTTTTTTCCTCTGATATTAGAAATTAACTAGTGATGTTTAGAGAGAGATGACATACATGTGTGCAAATATCCATTATTATCCCCTCAAAATACATTTTTCAAGATGAAGTTATTTATTAAGGTTATATTGTTTAATATGTTTTCAAAGTTATCTGCCAAAACCATTGTGCCAACTCAAATTCCACCCAAAGTGCAAGGTGCCTCTGCTTCTGTGCTGGTCTGCAGGCTGTCAGGCCCTACCATCTCATTCTTCCTGACCTGGTGGGCACCTTTGCCATCACAGGTGAGGTGGAAGTTTTTATTTCCACACACTCTTGAAGTCATCCCTCCAGAAGATGTGAGGTGGGCATGTGTGCCCCCGCAGGGCCAGGTGCTGCAGAGCCACAGTCCCCATGCTGTCGAGGGGTGAATCATCTTTGGCTTCTGGTGATTAACTGTTGCAGCTCCTAAACCTGCAACTGTGAAATGGACACTCATACTACAATCACCCATCTTACTTAACACCTTACTTTTGCATATTGTAAGAACCTTCATCTGTCCTAATAGAATTATTTTTATTTATTTATTTTTAAATTTGCTCTTCTGGTATCTGTTTTCTGAAACTCCCTTGACTTCTCAGTTCATACTGGACTCTGTTCTAATCAGGTAGCATTTTCTCTTCATGGAAATGTTTACTCCTCTATATTTAATATACTGTCTTTTCTTCTAAATGACTTTTTTCTATTTTACCCAATAATATTTCACTTTAAACTTATTTTTAATTCAGTGCCTCTCCTTCAGGAAAGTGTGCATTGAAAGGTAAGAAGTGGTGTCAACAGGAGAACATACCAGAAAGCCTCAGAATGGCATTTGCCTTGGTGGAGGTACAGTCTGGAGTCTCAGCCATCCGGCTGAGTGCCCACACTTCCAAATGACCAGAAGACCAGTGATAGGCAAACAGTAGCATCTAAAAAAGAGCTGAAATGTTCATGTCTGCAGTGTTTACCAAGGATTCAAGGTGCCCAAGAAGGTGAATTGTGTATCAGGAGATGATTAGCAAAGATAAGTGAGGACCTCAAGGATGGATGCAGATCATGAGGAACATGTCAGGCTGTCCCTAGTGCATGGCAAGATAACTTTGAGGACTGCTGTCCACTCATTCCTCTTGTGGACAGTTCATTCATAGGTGTGGGGTCCGTGTCTCTGAAGAAGGCTGCTCTGTGCTGGCTGCCCCTCAGCTGGCACAGTCATTCTAAAGCTGGGCAAATTCCACTAATCAAGCTAGGGAGCTGATACCAAAAGCATTCCAGACACTGTGTCTCCTGTGACATGTTTATCTAACTAGTTTAACTTTCTGAAAGCATTTCTTTGGCCTGAGTAGATAGGGGATCTGATAGTTCCTGATGTATCCTTAACTTTAGGAGCCAGGATACAGCTTGTTTCCAAACTGCTGTTTGGTGTCAGTTACTCAAGCCTCAGGTCCTATCTCTGGCAGATAGCCCATCTGTGCGCTAGAGGGGGCTCAAGAGCAGAGGCGCTGTGGGCTTCTGTCCTCGGCTTGAAGTACCTTGTAAAGCCGAATTTTTCAAACTGAACCACCAGGTGGCAGTGTCACCCCAATCCAGAAGTTCCCTGTGACCCATTTTGAGGTTTTATAATCAAGGCAAAATTTTCTTCTACATTTTTCTTCACTTAAATAAAAAGGCTATTCATGATTATCCCCACATTTTTAAACTGCATGTTGTTAAATAATAATGTCCACGTTCTGATTCTAGTCTTTGAGAGCTTCACTTTGTATGTTTATATGTACTTCTCAGAGATAATTGCTGATGTACCCCACAGGCAAACACAGAATGAGATGAACCTGACATATGATAGGCTGTTGTCTCTCCATTTGAAGAGCAGGGCTCCATGGATTTGGCATCTAGAATAGCAGCACTCCACCTCTTATCTAGGCTGTTCAGCATGGAAGCTAATAGCTCAGCGGTGGGAGCATTGCTGAGCCATGTTACATGGAGACTCTGTAGCTCGCAGACCACACAGACGGCTAAGTGCTGACCTCCCACCTTGCTGGGTTGCCACACTTCCTTCCCCAAGCACAACTCTGGGCTTTGTGGTTAGATATCCCCAGTGATATGAGGGTCAAGATATCATTAAGGCCATGAACTTCTGGTCGCAGTGTTTGGAAGAATAAAAATGTTTGAAACCTGGAGCTGGGAGTGCAGGTGTTTATTCCAAACTGTAAGAGCTGCCAAACCAAGACTTCTAAAGAACCTTACTGTGAATGTTTCAGATATACATGATGCTGTGGTATGCACACAGTAGTAGAAAGTGGACACACTGTCACTTCACGGTCACCTCTCCTGCATACTTGCTCTGGGGCCTAAAATCTGCTCATTGCATGAGTCCCCTATAGTATAGCTTTGTATGTTTTTGCTCTCATGTGGACTCAGATGGTCACCTGTGGTCACTTGCTTTCAGCCTAAAGAAATTCCTTTATATTTTTTGTATGTTGGGTCTGCTGGAAGGCTCTCAATTTTATTCTGAGAATGCCTTTATTTTCTACTTCTGCTGTTGAATAGTAGTGATGTTAGATACAGAACTGTTGGTCATCACTCCTGGCTGGGTACTTTGGACACACTGTCTGATTACTTCGGTACCCACTAATTCAGTTGAGAAGTCTGCCTTATGTTGTGGGGATCCCTTGTAAGTGGCACTTTCCTCCTGCTGCTCTCAAGATTTTCTTTTTGTCTTCAACTTCCAGTATTTTTACTATAACATGTCGGTGGGTCTCTTTGTGGTTACCCTAATTTGAATTTGTTGACATACCTAGAATTAATTATAAATTTGCACTATAACATACCTGAATTTATTCTTCAATAAATTCTGTAAAGTTGCAGTTATTATTTCTTTGAATTTTTTTCCTTGTGCCTTCTCTGCAGTTCTCTGGTAATATCATGTGAGTGTTGGGGTGCTGATGGCATCTATATTTTCCATGTTTCTCTGAAGTTGTCTTTTTTCTTGTTGCTTTTTGTGCTGGGATTGAATCCAGGACACTTAAATACTAAGCCTCATCCCCAGCCCTTTTTATTTTTTATTTTGAGATGCAGTCCAAATTTCTCAGGGCTCACTAAGTTTCTAAGGCTAGTTTTCAACTTTAGATCCTCCTGCCTCAGCCTGCAGAGTCACTGTGATTATAGACATGCTCCACTGTGCCCAGCTTGTCTCTATTTTTTTTATTGGTGCATATTTACTTTGCAGAATGGTGGGTTTCATTGTGGCATATTCATTCCTGCATGTCATATTCATTGATCCAATTTTACTCCCCAGTATCTCCCCTCCCCAAAGCCTGAATTCTGTCCTACAGATAGAATTATTGGTCTCCTGATTTCATGGTCTTCCTCCCTCCCCCACTTTTTTTCCTTCTAACTTTCACATATGAGAGAAAACATACAACTTTTCTGATTGATTTATTTTGTTCAAAATTATGATCTCTAGGTTCATCTGTTTTCCTGAAAATGACATAATTTTCTTCTTCTTTGTGGCTGTGTAAAATTCCATTGTGCAACTATACATTTTTTCTTTATCCATTCATCTGTTGATGGACACCTAGGCTGGTTCTAACCACCCCCCCGCCCCCACCCTGTGCTCCCCACCCCCAACAGGGATTGAATGCAGGGGTTCTTAACCACTGAGCCACATCCTTAACTCCTTTTAAAATTTTATTTAGACAGAGTTACTTTCAGTGGCTTAGGGCCTCGCTAAATTGCTGAGGCTAGCTTTGAACTCACTATCCTCCTGCTTCAGCCTCCTAAGCCCTTGGGATTACAGGAGTACACCACTGTCCCAGCTTAAGTGTACTTTTTTTTTTTTTGTGGTGCTAGGGATTGAACCCAGGGCCTGTGCATGCAAGGCAAGCACTCCACTGATTGAGCTATATCCCCAACCCATTCAGTGTACTTTTAACTAAGTCAGATTTAATAAACATGTCCTTAAATATCTGTAAGTAACATTGTGATAAACATAGTATCATTCATTGTTTGATGTAGTATTCATAAACACCTCCAGATTTGAAAAGTAAGCGTTCTTGGACACCTTGATGACTGCCCAGAGATCTGCTGTCAGGGTCCTTTTGTTTTCTAGAGCGTTAATCTCTCCCGTGAACATGGCCCAGCTTCCACTATCATAAAAGTAAATGCCCTGTTTTTAACTGAGTAAAATACTTTATGGGGATCTTCGCATCAGGAGTTGACTTCTGTCCCTGACTGCCACAGAACAACTGCTGTCAAGCGTGCCTTCCCACCACTAGTGGCAGTTTGAGCCGATGCATGAAGCTCAGTGCCTGGGCATCACATGGCAGGCTGCACAACCTGGCGACCCTGAGGGAAGAAACCAGAAGGAAAGCCCAGCTCTCCGCCTAGAACCAGTTTCCTGCTGTGGCCCTGGAAGCAACAGCCTGTGGAGTGGTGGCATATTCCTCATCCTGACTACAGTGTTCACTGTCTCTTTTCCCACTGTGTACTGCCCTCAAGACTCCTTTCGGTCTCCTTCTCACAGGGCACTCATTATTTCCTTTGGCCGAAGCACTCCCTCCTCCCATGCCTGGTTCCATCTCACTCTCAGGTCTTGAACTGTGCCTCCTAAGAAATGGCATCCCCTGAGGAGATCCAACATGGCGGCGGGCGGAGAGGCAGCACTTTCAATACCCCCTCAGTGATGGGGTCATAAAGACGCATAGATAACGCTTAGATTCCACCAACGGAGAATCTCCTAGCAAAATTCCACTGAAGAGAGACCAGCCGGGAACTACTAGGATTTTTTGAAGTGACAGTTTGCCCCAGACGAACGAGAGGCGAAGGTCCAGATCCGCCAGCCGCAGTCCGTCTGCGCCACGGCTCCCGCCCACCCGCCCGCAGCCAACGTGACTGGGTCCCCGCTAGCCTCTGAGATGGAACTTGGCAGGAAGAGGTCTTTAGCCAAGCCTTCATGAAATAGCGAGCCAGGAGCTGAGGCCAACCAGCGATGGACCAGTCCCACCCCTCCCTTCGGAACTCCAGCAAGGAGCCTGGGGCCCGCCATAGTAGAGAGGTGATGTCACCGGAGTTCAGCAGATGGAATTCCTTCCTTCCCAGAAGAATCCACTCTAGCAGGTGGTGGAACCTAGTGAAGTGACACATGCGACTTCAATGGCAGGCCCAGCATCAGTAGTTGCTGACCCACCCAGTGCTGAATGGGAAGTGGATCCTGCCATCCCCACTGCTATCAAGTACCAAGACGACAACTCTCTAGCTCATCCAAATTTATTTATAGAGAAAGCAGAAGCTGAGGAAAAGTGGTTCAAGAGATTAATTGCTCTCCGACAAGAACGACTAATGGGCAGTCCTGTGGCCTGAGCAGTACACCTATGATTGAATTGACAGTAGCATTGGAAATTTATGTTTTTAAATCCCAATATTAACTTTTATTCTTAGAACTTAACTGTTTATTTGAAAAGGTAATCTCATTTCATTCTTTCTCATGTGAGTTTGAATATTTGTTGATTTCAACTGAATCAAATATTGTGAAATTTCATAATGCATGAAAATGTTGTACTGTTAATAAAACTAATCATAAAAACATCAGTATTAAAATTAAAAAAAACAATTAATGGAATTGAGGGAAAGATGACCATAATAAAAAATAGCATTTAAAAAAAATTAGGATCAGTGGTGAAAGCAGACATACATCCCTCTCTTGGTAATAGAACGTCTCTTTTAAAAATGCAGAATTTATTGAAATCATAAATCAGAGATCACATATTGTTAGGGCAAACTGCCCAAATATGGAGTATACAGCTGCCATTATGATTAATTCCGCTACCACAAACTACTTGCTATTTATTTATTTATTGCAAATGTTCTCCCCTTGAAACTTTTCTAATTCCCTCCTTCAATCCTAGCACTGATCATCCACCTATTTCAGTGCTAAGCTGCTCTAGAATCCTTTTGAACTTCTGAATCCCAGTGATTGATCCCATTGCTTGTTTCCAATGAGTTCTATGCTTTGGCATTAGCGAAAATCTTAAATGTGGGCAAGACAGTGTTCCTAGTCAGATAATTGTAGTCACAATGTTTTGGCTGCACTTACAACAGCATTGGGATTTAAATAATGCCTTTCTTTTTTAAAGAAGCAGAGCTGGAGCTTAATTGACAGAATTATGAACTAGACAAAAATAATCCATGACACCTCCCATCTTGCATATACTGCCTCCGTTTAACCCTCCTATTAGCTCCTGCCTTCAGACTCCTTTTCATTCCATCTCTCAGGCAACAAATTTGTTTCAGTCAAGTCTTTTATTTCTTGCATTGAAAAAGCATCTCATTGTTTTCAAATGCAATATTTACTAGTCTATGTGAGCTACCAGAAATGTCTGTCACACTTTCAATAAAGAATTTTAAACTCCATTGAGATAGAAATTTCTATTTGGCAAACATTTAGATACTTCTGAAATGATACAGAGAGTTGGTATTTATGTGAATTGATAAGAAGATATTGACCTCTCAAGTATAATCCCTAGGATTAGTAGCCTTCACTAACTATTAATAAGAACTGTAATGACATATGTTGGACATTTATCATGTTGTAGATCTGATCTCAGTCTGCACATCAAATATTGGTATCTTCGTATTGATGAGAAAGTTAAGATGTTAAGAAGTTTATGAACTTGTCCACTGTCACCTGAATAAAATAACAGATGCAATTTTTTTAATATAATGAACCTACCATTATAAAGAATGACCCTTAGACTTGGTTGACTAAGAGAAAATTAGATCTGTAGTGAATTCATATTATTGTTTCTGTTTTTGGATATTCAAGCAAGCATCACACACACTGGAAGTCTTTAAAAGAAATTAAGTATTTAATAAGAGTTTAAAAAGAGGGGTTACACACCAACTGATATAAACATACTTAATGATGTAGGCTGTAAAACTTACAGAATGGATGTCAAAGCGGTACATGATAAATGTGCTCCCAGATGGAGGTAGGATTTCCCAGATTCCAGTCACTTAGAAGAATTATGTTCATTGAAAATGCCATCAGCAAGGGAAAAAAATTATACTAGAAGCACAAACACACCTTTGCAGTTCTTAGTAGGGTATTGATAGACAACGATATTATACCCTTATGAATAAACCTTACTTTATAGAAGATCCTTGCCTTGGACAGTTGAGTTGTGAATAATGTATTCATATATCTGGGCAAATTGAAGGTTGACTTCTTGGTTGATTTATTTCAGAGATCAGGCCAACCCAAAGTCCACCTTTTCTTGATATTCTTAAAGAAATAATAAATTCACCTATTCAGGAATGCCATAAAACTTTTCAGACTTCTGTAATATCCAGAAGGGATATCAAGTGTACTTTTTTTTTTAAAAAAAGATAGCAATTTGGAATCAACAAGAACAGGGAGAACAACACAGCCTTACAAAGGCATTTGGAATTAATAATGATGCAAACAGAAAATATTGTGTGGGCAGTGAGAAAAAATTACAAAGATATAAAAAAAAACAATATAAAAATCAAATGAAAGAGAAGGGAAATGAAGTTAGGAATAAATTAAGGTCTTATACTTACAGGCTCTAAAAGAATGCAAGCTACATAATTATATTAATAATAGTCAATATATTTCAATAAATACAATATTCATTGTTTTCTTAAAAAAATTTTACTTTTTTCTAAAACTATTTTTAATATTTTATTTATTCCTTTATTTTCCTGTGATGCTGTCAATCGAACTCAGGGTCTCACACATGCTAGGCAAGTGTTCTACCACTGAGCCACAACCCCAGCCCCCCCAAATAATTTACTTTTAATGAATATTAAGTAATACTTGATTATATTTCAATTTTAAGAGTTCAAATGTAATGCCAATTAAAATAGCAAATATAGAAATGCTTGAGGCTCCTTACAAGAAGACTAGCCTAACGTTATCTCACCTCCACTCCCATGAATTACACTTCGATTCCAGTGTGAACTGTCAATCATAAGGATGAGAACAAGTTGAGCAGTGCTAACGGCCATGAAGAACGTAGCAAAAAGAGAGAAAAAAAAAAAGCAAGAGCAGAAGTTGCAGTCATGAAGGAAAGCGAAGCAAAAGTAAGGAACGAAAGCGAAGTAGAGATAGAGAAAGGAAAAAGAACAAAAGCCAGGAACTGAAGCAACGTAGAAGCAGAGAAAGGAGAGGAGAGGTAGCTGCTCAAGAAGTTGAGATCGAAGATTCCGAAGCTGCTACAGAAGTCCCTACTCCGGACCAAAATTTAACAATGCCATCCGAGGAAAGATTGGGTTGCGTCATAGCATCAAATTAAGCAGAAGACGTTTCTGAAGCAAAAGTCCATTCAGAAAAGATAAAAAATCCTGTGAGGGAACCTCTTGATAATCTAACAACTGAGGAAAGAGATGCCAGGACAGTTTTCTGCATGAAGTTGGCAGCAAGAATTCGACCAAGCGATTTGGAAGAGTTTTTCTCCACAGTAGGAAAGGTTTGAGATGTGAGGATGATTTCTGATAGAAATTCAAGACGTTCCAAAGGGATTACCTATGTGGAGTTTGTCGATGTTAGCTCAGTGCCTCTAGCAATAGGATTAACTGGCCAGCGAGTTTTAGGAGTGCCCACCATAGTACAGGCATCACAGGCAAAAAAAAAAAAAAAAAAAAAAAAAAAAAATCAGAGCTGCAGCAATGGCAAACAATTTACAAAAGGGAAGTGCAGGACCTATGAGACTTTATGTGGGCTCATTACACTTTAACATAACTGAGGATATGCTTCGGGGAATCTTTGAGCCATTTGGAAGAATTGAAAGTATCCAGCTAATGATGGATAGTGAAACAGGTCGCTCTAAGGGTTATGGATTTATTACATTTTCTGACTCAGAATGTGCCAAAAAGGCTTTGGAACAACTTAATGGATTTGAACTAGCAGGGAGGCCAATGAAAGTTGGTCATGTTACTGAATGTACTGATGCTTCTAGTGCTAGTTTGTTTTTTTTGGATAATGACGAACTGGAAAGGACTGGAATTGACTTGGGAACAACTGGTCATCTCCAATTAATGGCAAGACTTGCTGAGAGTACAGATTTGCAGATTCCACCAGCAGCCCAACAGGCTTTACAAATGAGTGGCTCTTTGGCATTTGGTGCTGTGGCAGATTTGCAAACATGACTTTCCCAACAGACTGAAGTTTCAGCTTTAGCTGCAGCTGCCTCTGTTCAGCCACTTGCAATACAGTGTTTCCAACTCTCTAACATGTTTAACCCTCATACAGAAGAACAAGTTGGATTGGATACAGAGATTAAGGATGATGTGATTAAAGAATGTAATAAACATTGTGGAGTCATTCATATTTATATTGACAAGAATTCTCCTCAAGGCAATGTGTATGTGAAGTGCCCCTCAATTGCTGCAGCTATTGCTGCTGTCAATGCATTGCATGGCAGGTGGTTTTCTGGAAAATGATAACAGCAGCCTATATACCTTTTCCAACTTACCACAATCTCTTCCCTGATTCTATGACAGCAACACAACTACTGGTTCCAAGTACATGATGAAGGAAGATATAGTCCCTTATGTACATAGCTTTTTTTTTTTCTTGAGAATTCATCTTGAGTTATCTTTTATTTAGATAAAAATAAAGAGGCAAGGGTCTACTGTCATTTGTATACAATTCCTGTTACCTTGAAAAAATAAAAATGTTAACAGGAATGCAATGTGCTCATTCTCCCTAACTAGCAAATCCCACTGTATACAAAGCTGTTCTCGTTCTGCCTTTTAAAATGTTCATGTAGAAAATTACATTAAGGATCTATAGGAATAGCTCTAGGGGAACAAGTGTGTGCTTTCTGTACAAAAGCAGACATGTATGTAATGATGTTTTTAATGTTTCAGAAGCCTAACTTCTTACCCAGGTTACATTTCACACTTCACTAATGTTGATATTTTACTCATGGTTTATCAGAGGTTTCTGGAATACACATTTAGTGTATGGGGATTCAAGCCAGGCAAAGGGCTGTTTGGCTAGCATCTCATCTTGCATTTTGATCATTTGGCAAGAAAGGGAGATTTCAAAATATATTTCTTGATGGTATCTTTTCAATTAATGTATCTGTAAAAGTTTCTTTGTAAAGAAAGATGTGTTTTGGTGTGTCTTAAGATTCCAAACAAAATGATCACTGCATTTCCTGAATATGTTTAGTCAAGAGTCTGTTAAGGCAAATAAGTCTCAGCAAGAAATAGGAAATGCAGAAATAGGTTTTGTCTGTTTACATATAATCTTTGCTCTTTTTAAGCTCTGTGAGCTCTGAAATATATTTTGGGGTTATTTCAGTGTGTTTGACAAGACAGCTTGATATTTCTATCAAACAAATGACTTTCATATTTCAA
Source organism: Callospermophilus lateralis (assembly GCF_048772815.1). Lineage (NCBI taxonomy): Eukaryota > Metazoa > Chordata > Mammalia > Rodentia > Sciuridae > Callospermophilus > Callospermophilus lateralis. The sequence continues at coordinate 11,747,877 of NW_027514398.1, forward strand.
CAATCTTTGTAAGAACCACTCAAATAAAATTCTCTTAAAATGCAAAAAAAAATGTAATACCAATTAAAATAGCAAACATAGAAATATAACTAACTTGCTCAGGGCCTTGTTAAATTGCTGAGGCTGGCCTTGAACTTGTGATTCTCCTTCCTCAGGCTTCCAAGTTGCTGGTATTAGAGAAGTGCCCTGCCATAGCAACCCCTTACCTTTTCTTCCCAAGTTTTCTGTTATCCTATAGTTCACTTCATCTGCTATCCACCTCAGGTAGCCATAGCATTCAACAATTGCCTGTGGTTGTTTTTGAGAAATGCCACCATTATAATGGGGTTTTGCAATGAGCAACTGCTGAGTCCAGTCAAATAACAATCTTGTGAGTGGAGTGTGACAGTCAGTCACCAGGAACAATGATGGCAATTCCCTGGGAATTGGGGCCTGGGAGCCGTGGAAGAGCTCCGAGCCCTTTCTTCCCCCTCCAGTGGCTGGCAGGCTTCAGGCTGGAACCTACATATGGGATGCCAGTTTTTGAGATGATTGTAGAGTTGTAGGAAAGGGAGGATAAATAAAAATGCCTTGATGCATTTCTGAGGGTCTTTGAATTTTCTAAATGCTCCAGGATTGCTGCAAGCCTTTGGTTAATTTTCAGAGTTCTGAAAAAGTAGATACTGGCTATTTTTGTCAGTATGTTCATTTCCTTTCTGAAGGGCATTTTTTAGAGTTTTTCATTCCACACATTAATGGGATGATATGAAATCATGGTTATTAACATACTAGACATAGAAAGAAGAGAAGAGAATCAACCAACATGGAAACAGTCATTATGTAAATCAAAACATAAAGAGAAAAAAAAGATGAAAAATAAAATGGAACAGGGCATGAATGTATAGTTTAATCTCAGATGTCCAAAGTGTTCGTTTAACTGGGATTCTGGTATGAGAAGAAACAAAAGGATTCTTTAAAATTACTTAAAGCCAATCAATCACAGATCTGAGAAGCTCAGAATAACTCCAAGCAAGATTTTTTGTAGTGTTCTTAATAATTCCTGAATGACATATTTTTGAACCCAGACATTCATAAACCTTAAAAAATGCCATTTCTTCTGCAATCCTAAACAATTAACAAAAAAGCAAAAATGGAAAGCTAATAGAGGAGATCATGGAATTCTAAATATATCAATTCATCTCCTCTGTCTTCTCCAAAGCAGCCAATAATAAGCAAAGAGAAAAAATAATTGGAGACGGGAGAAGGAAGTCTGGTGCCAAGCCCAGACCGGAGGAGGAAGCCCTGCGCCAAGCCCCGCCCCATGTGCTAGTCCAGAGGAAGCCCATCAACCCTTAAAACACATCTAAGGGGGGTGTGGCTACCAGCACGGTTCTGTGGCTGATCCAGGTACCCGGTTTCCAACTCCCTCACACTTAGCTTCAATAACTTAAAATATTTCCCACAAGCTTTTGGGGATTGTAGCTATCAATGCAAAACAACAACTGTACAGGCACCTGGTTTCCACCTCAGAGAGTAGAGTAGGGAAGATACAGGTGGAAGCTCATGTCCTTTCACACTGGCTATACCCACCACCCCGAACACAGAGGCTCAATCTAGGAATAGACAATGCCACTGACTGGAAACAAGGAAAACAGTGTTCTGAGAGACTTTTTTTCTCTCTCTTTTATTCTCTCTCTCTTTCACAACTTCAGCGTATGTGAAACCAAGAACTGTGCATAAACAACTGAATTACCAAAGTAATATAATATAGAGGAATTGCATATACCCCACCTTCCCCCATTTTTTTTTCTTTATTTCTATCTTACTTTCCTTTTCCTTCTCTCTTATTTCTCTTTTCTTCCTTGTTACTTTTTTTCTTTTCTTCATTCATATTCCCTCTATCCCACTTTCAACCTCCTAACTTTTGCTATCTATACATAGTGTAACTATCTAAATACAGATAGGAGGTTGAGTCTATACATTCTTCCATAAATTACCAGTCTAGTGGTTAGAGTTCTTCAAAGTGCTAAGTCAGTTTAACCTTATACCCTCACTCCTTTCCCTCTAAGTATAACATCCTTCATCTGAAATTAAGTTTTCTATATGCCACCAGATATGGTATGCCTTTTATGAAACTAATGACTATATTCTTAAATAATAATTAAAACCAATATCTATAGACTTAGAATCTAACAATAAATGTATTAATAATGAAAACTTGTGCTTAGATGATGTACTGTTGATATTGGGAACTGTTAACATTGTCTTTCTCTGCAAAAGAGGGATTTTGGAGCTATACAAGAACAATATAAATATATAAGGGGAAAACCATTAACACAACAGTTTCACAAAGCTAGAAAGAAACATGAACAGTATGAAAAGACAAGGAAAGAAAGGACCACAAACAATACGGGTCAATTCAACATTAGATGAGGTAATATCTGCAGCTGATGGAATGTCAGATAAAGAGTTCAGGATATACATGCTTCAGATGATCTGGAGTCTCAAGGAAGACATTATACAGCAAATTCAGACAAGGAAAGCCACTTTGACAATGAATTGCATAAACAAATAAAAGAAGCAAAAGATCAACTCTATAGGGAGATAGAGGATATTAAAAACAAACAAACAGAACTCCTGGAAATGCAGGAAACAATAAACCAAATTAAAAACTCAAATGAGAGTATTACCAGCAGAGTAATACTTAGAAGTAACACTTAGAAGATAGAACTTCAGACAACGAAGACAAAGTTTTTCAACATGAAAAGAACATAGACAGTTCAGCGAGAATGTTAAGAAATCATGAGCAGAACATCCGAGAATTATGGGATAACATCAAGAAACCAAACTTAAGAGTTATTGGGATACAAGAGGCTATAGAGGTTCAAACCAAGGTAATGAACAATCTATTCAATGAAATAATACTAGAAACTTCCCAGACTTAAAGAATGAAAAAGAAATCCAAATACTAGAAGCCTACAGGACACTGAATGTACAAAATCATAAGAGATCCACACCAAGACATATAATAATGAAGATGCCCAACATACAGAATGAGGAGAGAATCTTAAAAGCCACAAGAGAGAAGGAGTAGATTACATTTAGGGGTAAACCAATCAGGATAACTGCTGATCTTTCAACACAGACTCTGAAAGCTAGAAGATCCTGGAACAACATATTTCAAATACTGAAAGAAAAAGTGCTCCAACCAAGAATCATGTATCCAGAGAAATTAAGCTTCAGGATTGAAGATGAAATAAAAATATTCCACCATAAACAAAAGTTAAAAGAGTTTGTAGCTAGAAAACCAGCTCTTCAAAACATCCTTGGCAAAACATTACAGGTAGAGGAAATGAAAAATAACAATGAAAATCAACAGGGGGAGGTAGTACAGTAAAGGAAAAACTAATCATAGAGGAAAAACAAATCATGTTAAGTAACATACATAATCAAATATGGCTGGAAGTACAAACCATATCTCAATAGTAACCCTAAATGTTAATGGCTTAAATGAACTAATCAAAAGACATAGGCTAGTAGAATGGATTAAAAAAAAGATCCAACAATACGCTGCCTACAGGAGACTCATCTGATAGGAAAAGACATACACAGACTGAAGGTCAAAGTTTGGGAAAAATTATATCACTCATATGGACCCAGGAAGCAAGCAGGGGTATCCATACTTGTATCAAATAAAATAGACTTCAAGCCAAAGTTAATCAAAAGGGATAAATAAGGACACTACATGCTGCTCAAGGGAATCATACAACAACAAGACTTGATGATCATTAATATATATGCCCCCAAACAATGGTGCAGCTACGTTCATCAAACAAACTCTTCTCAAGTTCAAGAGTCAAATAGACTGCAACACAATAATCATGGGAGATTTTAACACACCTCTCTCACCACTGGCCAGATCTTCCAAACAAAAGTTGAATAAAAAAACCATAGAGCTCAATAATACAATTAATAATTTAGACTTAATTGATTTATACAGAATATACCACCCAATATCAAGCAGATACACTTACTTCTCAGCAGCACATGGATCCTTCTCAAAAATAGACCACATATTATATCACAGGGCAAATTTTAGCAATTACAAAGGAGTTGAGATACTACCATGCATTTTATCTGATCATAGTGGAATGAAATTGGAAATCAATAATAAAATAAGAAAGAAAAAATCCTACATCACATGGAGATTAAACAATATGCTACTGAATGAACAAAGGGTTACAGAAGACTTCAAAGAGGAAATTAAAAAATTCATAGAGGTAAATGAAAACTCAGATACAACATATTGAAATCTCTGGGACACTATGGAAGCAGTACTAAGAGGAAAATTCATTTCATGGAGTTCATTCCTTAAAAGAAGGAAAAGCCAGCAAATAAATGACCTATACCTTGAAGCCTTAGAAAAAGAAGAACAAATCAGCAGCAAATACACTAGAACGCAAGAAATAATTAAAATCAGAGCTGAAATCAATGAAATCGAAACAAAAGAAACAATCGAAAAAATTGACAAAACCAAAAGTTGGTTCTTTGAAAAAATAAATAAGATTGATAGACCATTAGCCTCACTAACAAAGAGAAGAAGAGAGGGAACCCAAATTACTAGCTTACGAAATGAAAAAGGCAACATCACAACAGACAATTCAGAAATACAGAAGACAATTATAAATTATTTTGAAACCCTATACTCTAATAAAATAGAAGATAGTGAAGGCATTGATAAATTCCTTAAGATATATGAGCTTCCCAGATTAAGTCAGGATGGTATAAACAACCTAAACAGACCAATATCAAGTGAGGAAATAGAAGAAGTCATCAAAAGACTAGCAACCAAGAAAAGCCCAGGACTGGACGGATATACAGAAGACTTTTACAAGAACTTTAAAGAAGAATTAATACCAATAACTCTACAATCTATTTCAGTAGATAGAAAAAGAGGGAGAACTTCCAAATTCATTCTATGAGGCCAATATCACCCTGATTCCCAAACCAGATAAAGACACCTCAAAGAAAGAAAACTACAGACCAATATCCCTAATGAATTTAGATGCAAAAATCCTCAATAAAATTCTGGCAAATCAGACACAAAAACATATCAAAAAGATCGTGCAACATGACCAAGTTGGACTCATCCCTGGGATGCAAGCCTGGTTCAATATATGGAAATCAATAAATGTAAATCACCACATCAATTGACTTAAAGAAAAGAACCATATGATCATCTCAATAGATGCTGAAAAAGCATTCAACAAAATACAGCATCCCTTTATGTTCAAAACTCTAGAATAATTAGGGATAACAGGAAATTACCTCAAAATGATAAAAGCTATATATGCCAAGCCTCAGGCCAGCATCATTCTAAATGGAGAAAAATTGAAGGCATTCCCTTTAAAATCTGGAACAAGACAGGGATGCCCTCTCTCACCACTTCTATTCAACATAGTTCTTGAAACACTATCCAGAGCAATTAGACAGATGAAAGAAATTAAAGGCATAAATATAGGAAAAGAAGAACTTAAATTAGCACTATTTGCCTATGAAATGATGCTATACCTAGCAGACCCAAAAAGTTCAGCCAAGAAACTTCTAGAACTAGTAAATGAATTCAGCAAAGTGGCAGGATATAAAATCAATACCAATAAATCAAAAGCATTCCTGTGTATCAGTGACAAATTCTCTGAAATTGAAATGAGGACAACTACTCCATTCACAATATCCTCAAAAAAAATACCTGGGAATCAACTTAACAAAAGAGGTGAAAGAGTTATACAATGAAAACTACAGAACCATGAAGAAAGAAATAGAAGAAGAACTTAGAAGATGGAAGGATTTACCTTGCTCATGGATTGGTTGAATTAATATTATTAAGATGGCCATACTACCAAAAGCACTTTACAGATTCAATGCAATTCCCATCAAAATCCCAATGACATTCCTTGCAGAAATAGAAAAAGCAATCATGAAATTCATCTGGAAAAACAAGGGACCCAGAATAGCTAAAGTAATTCTAAGCAGGAAGAGTGAAATTGGTGGTATTGTGATTCCAGATTTTAAACTACAGTATAGAGCAATAGTAACATAAACAGCATGGTACTGGCACCAAAACAGGCTGGCAGACCAATGGTACAAAATAGAGGACACAGAGACAAAGCCACAAAATTAAAACTACCTTATATTAGACAAAGGTGCTAAAACCATGCAAAGGAGAAAGGATAGCATCTTCAACAAATGGTGCTGGGAGAACTGGAAATCCATATGCAACAAAATGAAATTGAATTCCTTTCTATCACCATGCACAAAAGTCAACTCAAAATGGATCAAGAAACTAGGAATCAGACCAGAGACTCTGCATCTAATAGAAGATAAAGTTGGTCCTAATCTTCATCATGTGGGGGCAGGCCCCAAATTTCTTAATAAGACACCCTATAGCACAAGAGTTAAAATCAAGAATCAACAAATGGGATGAATTCAAACTAAAATGTTTTTTCTCAGCAAGAGAAATAATATGTGAGGTGAATAGGGAGCCTACATCCTGGGAACATATTTTTACCCCTCAAACATCAGATAGAGCTCTAATCTTTAGAGTATACAAAGAACTCAAAAAGTTAAACTACAAAAAATCAAATAACCCAATCAACAAATGGGCCAAGTACTTGTCTTCTCTGATATAAGGGCGGTGACTCAAAATGGGATAGGGAGGAAGAGCATGAGAAGAAGACTACTACTAAATAGGGAAGAGAGGTGGGAGGGAAAAAGAGGGAGAAGGGGAGTTGCACAGAAGATGGGAGGAGAACCTCATTGTTATACAGAATACATATATGATGTTGTAATGAGAAAAAGAAAAAAAGTGTGTCACATTAGATTGGATAGAGAGAAAGGATGGGAGAGGAGGAGAGAAATAGGAAGGATAGGAAGTGCAGCAGAACAGAATAGACAATATGACTGATGTATGTACATTCCATTTATGTATTATATATCAAAATGCATTCTACTGTCATGTATGACTAAAAAATAAATAAGTAAGTAAATAAAAATTAAAAATAAAAAAAGAAAAATAATTGGTGGGACAAACAGAAAATCAACATGAGATATTTAAATCTAAAATACTATAAATAATCACATTAAAATAAACCAATTTAAGCTCCATATTAACTTCCTACTGTTGTTATATGTAATTGTCAAAATAATAATAATAATAATGACTTAAACAACATAAATGTATGCTCTTATGGCTCTAGAGATCAGAAGTTTCCAATGCTATTAGTTGACTAAAATCACAGTGTTAGCAGGGCTCTGTCTTTACAGGGCCTCCAGAGAATCCAGTTCCTTACTTTTTTCAGCTTCTAATGGTGGCTGCCACCCTTGCTAATAGCGTTATAGCACCTTGACCTCAGCCACACTCATCACATCACACTTTCTGACTCTCTTGCCTCCCTCTTTCCCTTATAATGACCTGAGATAAACTGACCCCATCTTGATAATAAAGGATCATATCCTCAACTGAATCACACCTTCAAAGTCCCTCCCTGTCATATGCAATACTTATTTATAGGTCACAGGGGATTTGAAAATGAACATCCTGGGATGGGGGGGTTCAGTCTACCATATTCCTCAATGAAATGGTAAAACCCTAACTACATGATTTTAATAGGAAATAAAAAGTTTGGATAAAAATAAAGAAATAATATATATTACACAAACACTAAGCATAAGAAAGTGCATTATTTATATCAACATTGAAGAAAGGACAATTCAAGGATAAGACTTTTACCAGATATCAAAAAGGGCCATGTGTAATCATACAGGAGACGATTTTATTCCAGAAAAAAACAACACAATGTGTTATTCCAAATGTGTACAGAATTAATAAAACCAAACACATAAAGCAAATTTGACAAGTCATAGTTCAAGACTTGACTATGCTACTTTCAAAACACTGGTAGAATAAGTAGGTTAAAAATCAATAAGGAGGGCTGGGGATGTGACTCAAGCGGTAGCGCGCTCGCCTGGCATGCGTGCGGCCCGGGTTCGATCCTCAGCACCACATACAAACAAAGATGTTGTGTCCGCCGAGAACTAAAAAATAAATATTAAAAAATTCTCTCTCTCTCTCTCTCTCTCTCTCTCTCTCTCTCTCTCTTTCTCCCTCTCCCATTCTCTCTCTCTCCCACTCTCTCTTTAAAAAAAATCAATAAGGATATGGAAGATTTGAACAGTATTGTCATCCAATGTGACTCAACTGACATTTATAAAACACTACATCCAACAACCATAGAACCTGGAATAAAGTGTACCTGGAGTATTCAGTAAGATAAACTGGAATAAAAGTCTGAAAGTATAAAATCATAGAAAGTATTTTCTGTGATCATAGAATTATCAAATTGGGAATTGGTAACAGTAATACACCCAGAAAATTTTTGAATATTTGGAAATTAAATACATTACTAAATAACATATAACTCATTGAGAAGAGAAAAAAAATCCTTAAATAGAAATTTTGAGGTGACAGAGTTGATGCATTTAGCAGACAAGGACTTTAAAACTACCATTAGAAATGCTTTTAAATATTTAAAGGAAAATATAAACATAGTGATGTTTATTGGAGAAACTTAGAAGGATAAAATGGATTTTTAGGAGCTGAAAAGCATATTTGGCATCTATGGCTGAAATAGTAAATGCTACCTCAGTGACTGGATTGACAATTTCAGTCTCAAGTGGTCTAATATTCAGATAATTAAATTCATGCAAGGGATAGTGGCAATGGGATTAACCAAGATTATAAATACACAATCACTATAGAATTGAAGATGCCTTAGAAACTTTAGGGAAAGTAAGTCACAAACACCAGTGTTTGCGGAGAAAACTTCCAGGATATGAAGACAAAATGTATTGGGACATTCAAAGATATTTTATGATGCTACATTTGTGGAAGATAATTTCCTCTCCTATTGAAGAAATTATCTTCCACAAACATAGCATCATAAAAATTTATCCAGGAATTGAAATGCAACTTAAAATGCATAAACAGGAAAGCATGTGGCTTTGCCTGAAGCCAGAAATAGATGCTGTTGTCAACTTTTAACACAAAGCTGATAATGGATCATATTAAAAATGCTGATAATGCTTTTTTCCTATGAATTCAACTTCAAATGCAGATGAACATTTTTTGATGAGTCTATAGGAGAAAGGGGGAAGGCAAACCAGAAGTGCCTTCAAGTCTGCACACTGGGACCCCCAGGAAAGTGGCCAACAATATTCAAGAAAAACTAGTATTTATAAGACTTCACAGAGGACTGATGATTTGCTTGAATGACTTGGAAAAGTGCCACTGGGATGTTTGTATTTATAAAAATAAAATCGCAATGATACAAGACTAGAAAACTATACCTCCATATACTTTTTTTTGAGACTTTTGAGTTTTTCCCTTAAAATACAATAAAACCTATGCTCTGCCAGGTGTGGTAGAACATGCTGGTCCTCTCAGCCACTATGGAGGCTGAGGAAGGAGAATCTCAAGTTCTAAGCCAGCAACTTAGTGAGGCTAGGAGCAACCAAGACCCTGTCTCTAATAAAACGGGGATTTAATAAGTGGAACTGTGCAGGAATGTTTCCTTCTTTCAAATTTTTCAACAGTTTCATCAAACTCCTTGTTGCTAGTCTGCTGGAGCAGGGTAGAACTAAATGAACAGAGAAAGGTCTGTCACGCTCGCTGTATAGTTCCTGAGGTGGCTCTCCTGGCCTGTGGCTTCCAGAAAGGGATGTGCAGCCGGCTGTGATTTCCAACCTGGAATCACCTTCAGGAGCAGAAAAGGGGAGAGTTAATCCAATGTGATCTTTCCAGTTTGAGGGGCATTCTTAGGATGCATCTCTCCTGTTTTCTCATATGCATTCAGAATTTCAGATTTTCTATTTCCTGATTCTTAAAAGTAGACATTGACTCCCTTATTGCACATATCAAGTCATGGCTTTTTGAAACACTGGGTGGAGTGATTGTCATCTCACTAGTGCACCAGGTCTCAAGTAGTAAACTGACCTTCTTCCATATGTAGTCCAATTTTGTAAGGAGAGGGAATGAATTTGAAAGTGGGCTGTGTGGTGATAATGAAATCTGACCTGAATTAAAGACTACAAGAAAATGCTTAGATAGTACATACTGCTTCTATCATGAAGAAGTGTGAGTGCAGCCACCAGGTAGGTCTATGTTGTTGGCAGTATGAAGCAATATATGCCCATTACTATTTTGGGGTAGCCAATAGTATTTAAGTGTAGGTAGTTTTGACTAATCATCCTCATGTACAGGTATATTTATTTCTTCAGGCTAGGTTAGAACAAAATCCAGGACCATAACCTAATTCTTGATCAGTGCTTTAGGCTTATTATGTAGCATGATAAATAGTACTCAATTTGTTTTTTTAGTGGTTATGCTCATTTTAAATACTTGATTAAGGAGTTTTCTGCTAGGCCTTTCATTTGTGAGTTACTCTTTCCCATTTGTGATTAATGAATGACTTATAGGGTATTTGGGGACTCTATATCTTAATCATTATCGTGCTTTAAATTTACTCACATTTTATTTAATATAGTATTTATTTTAATATAGACTTCTTGAAACTTATTTTATTCAGTGGGCTGTAATCTATTATTTCATTATTTAGATTTTCAAGTTGTGCCAGATATGATTAGTAGGAAATCTAAGTTGGCTTTTCAATTTGGGCCATTGTTTGAACACTTTACTTTCCGCTTTGTTTATTTTTTAAAGTATAAATTGGCAGATTTTAGTTGTATATACTTATGATGTATAAGGTGATGTTATAGTTTATATACATAGTGTGAAATAAGCTTACTAACATATACATCATCTTAAATACCAGAGTATTTTTGTGGTGAGAACATTTGAAATTTATTCTTTTAGTAATTTTGAAATGTATAGCATATTATTCTTTATTTACCATGGTGTACAATAGTTCTCAAAAAAACAGAAAAATCTATTCCTTCTGTCTGATTGAGATATTGTACGCTTTGACCATTTTCTTCCTGTGTCTCCCATGCCACAGCGTCTGGTAACACCATTCTACCCTATACTTCTATTAATTTAATTATTTTTCATCTCACGTGTAAATGAGAATATGTGATATTTGACTTTATGGAGTACTTTCTTTTGACAGTAGATATTTCAGGTTCAATGTACTCTTTATTGGCTGTTCAAACTCTGGTATTAGTTGTTTCTCTAAAAGCCCTGGTTCCTTTTAATGTGAGCCTAGCACTTAGAATCCTGAATCTGGGTTCTATATGAGTTCATTGCTGTTTGAGTGCCACTGCTCTGGCATATGTGTGTGTAGGCACACATGCATACACTTATTTGTATATTATTTATATTTCAGTGTTTATTATTCATTTATTCTGAAATGTTCATATAATGAAGTGCATTTTAAGTCAAATGTGGTTGAATTTCAATAAATCATTATAATCTAAACTGCTTTCAAGATAAAGAATATTAAAACACACGTGAGAAAGTTCCCTTGTGTCCCTTCTAATTGATTTTTTCCCACTGATTAAAGGCAGTATTCTGTTTTATCCTACCACTGAGTGTTTTACTTTGTCTTTTTAGAATTTAGTATAAATGGATTCTTCTTAAAAGTTAGTTGTCATTCGATCCTTATTTTGTTTATTTATAAATTCTCCCAATCAAATTTGACAATCAAACCCAATGCCTCACACATGCTAGCAAGTATTCTACCATTGAGCCTCAACCTAGAAACATAATGGGTACTTACACTTTTTTTTGTTATTGTTTTTGTTTTTGTTTGTTTTAGTAAAAATTGAAGGTGAAGTTTTATTGTTTTCCTAGCAATATAGAAACAATGGGACTCTTGTCCCAGAGGCTATTGATTATGCCCATCATGAGGAATATGGTTTTTTTTAAAGATACAATTCAAAGGCTACATTCCACCTATTTTCTGTTCAGGAGTTGTAACTCACTTGTTAAATTTGGAGATAGTCATTTCTGAGATCTTCTGGTGCCATCTTCAAGTCTTTATTACTTCATTCTTATTATGGATGTGAGTTTTATTAGGATGAGTAAGAAAGGTATGGGATCTTACACTCTGTGTCTGAATCAATATGCTTTGGAGGTTCATCCATGTTGCTTGAATCAGTGTTTTGTTTTGTTTTCTATTTTATTACTGCAGTAGTATTCATTTTATGAATATATCACAGTGCATTTATTTTTTCCATGGAAGGACATGTGAGCATTTTCCAGGCTTTGAACTTTATCTTACTAGATGTATTGGGGAAAAATATGTATGTGTATGTGTATATGTGTGTGTATACACACATATATATGTATGTATGTATGTTTCACTTAGGTAAATAACTCAAAGAGTGGAATGACTACCACATAAGGTTGATCTCTGTTTTGTTTTAAAAGAAACTGTCAAAAATTCTGAACATTCTCATGAGCAATATATGAGAGTTCCAATTGCTGCATATCTTCACATTATTTAGTGATGTTAGTCTTCATACCTTAGCCATTTTGATGGGTATATAGTGGCATCTCATTGTGGCTTAGGGTTGTACTTCCATGTTGACTAATGAAGTTGACAACATTTGACTGTCTTTTATTGGCCAGTCATTCTTTTTATGTGAAGAATAGATTTGGATCATGTCTATTATTTGTTGAGTTGTCCTGTTATTACTGAGTTGTAAAAGTATATTTAGTAGGATTGGATATAGTCCTTTGTCAGAAAAAGGTTTTGTAATGGGATTATAGGTATGACCTACTCAAGTTTTAAACGTTTTTTTTTTTTTAACTGAGTCACTTCTGTTTCTATCAAATCCATGTTGCCTGATCACTTAATGCTGTATAGACTTATGCACAGAATTAGAAAATATTTTGAAAAGGTTTTTTTTTTGTGTGTGTGTGTGTGTATGTGATGGATCCTCAAAATCAGGGGGCACACCTGTAGTCCCAGCTTATGGGGAGACTGAGACAGGAGGATCATTTGAGTCCCAAAGTTCCATGAGATTTGTCTGCATTATTTTTTAAGCTTTATTTAGAATAATACTTGTAGGATATACTGAGAGGTAAAAGTAGATAAACATTTAAATAATAATATATGTATCATGTCCATTCTTATTAGGGTAGAGTGACATACACCTATTTTGTAATATAATTTTGTTCATGAAAGCATCATAAATGGTATTATCAAAGATTATTGGAGCTTGACAAAAATGAAAAATTCAAATTGTACAAATCTCTGTAGATAAATTTATTTTATTTATTGTGTTTGCTGAGACTGTTTTTGTAAAGCACAAATACATAGTGAAATGTGTATTTTGAAATAAAACTCAATTTGACAATGGAAAAGCTTAGAAAGGATTATTTAGATTTGGTTTACCATGAAATTGAAATACTTTTGTTACGTGAACAACTAGTCTGAAGATTTTACTCCTTAAGAACAAACATATTAGATGATTGAATTCTGTCTCTGAGTAATGCAAGTATAAGAAAATCATAAGAATAATAAATAAGCATCAAAACTCAGAGAATCATAAAATGAATGAACTCTGGGAAATAAAATTTCTGGAATCAATTTGATCTGAAGTCAGAACTTATCAACATTCTAATTGACTAGATTTGTCATTCTGTTAGAGATAGCTGATTCATAAAGGAATTCTGGGTCACAGAATATAAATGACAATCTGTTCTTGCTACATCAGCCTTTGCTTATGCTATTCAAATGCACAGAGCATCAAATCTGGATGTTTTATTATGTTACAGAAAATAAATCTGAATTCCAACCAAAGACTTGAGAATTGAGTGTCTACAATAAGGTTTAATTACAGAAAATTTTATACCTACGCTGTGTCTGTTCATCTGTCTCTGTCACAGATTTCCAGTATGACTCCAAAAACAAGAACAATGAGGAAAAAATTTTTGACTAATTTTATGTAGGACTTAAAACACCTAAAGAAAGTGTTCAGCTATGAGCTAGGAAATTCTCCCAGCCCCCACAAGCTCAGATGAACATCACTGCCCTTTGTCAATATCTAACTATCTATCTATTTATTTATTCATTTTTGCAAGGGGATTGGGGATTGAACTTATTGGCATATGACCACTGAGCCACATCCTCAGCTCTATTTTGTATTTTATGTAGAAACAGAGTATAATTAGTTGCTTAGGTCCTTGCAGTTGTGGAGGCTAGCTTTGAACTCACAATAATCCTGTCTTGGCCTCTTGAGCTTCTAGGATAACAGGCAAATGTCAAAACATTCAGCTGACAATGTCCTTTGCTCAGTAGTTAGTTAAGAAAAACATTTCTCAGGATCTCATGTCCACAAAAAACATTCCAAAAATGCTGATGTCACACTTCAGGCATCACATTGTGGGTTTTAAAATGCCCTGCATGATACAACTTAGCTTTGAACATCAAACGCAGATTTCACAATTTTGAAACCAGGCGATTAAGAAATGAAGGTGTTGAACAGCAAAATGCAGCACACCCTGTTGTCAAATACACGCACACACACACACACACAGTGTGTGTGTGTGTGTGTGTGTGTGTATGCTTACAATGCATAGACAGCTGGAGGTCCACCCATAACCTTGAGCCCCTGAGTCTCCATTCATGACCTTGAGCCCCTGAGCCTCCATTCATGACCTTGAGTCCCTTTCCCTCCAGAGGTTTTGCAGAAACAAGAATGTAGCACACAACACCTCCCCATAAACACACTATATTATTTACTAGACAGGCCAGCTAAAGTATGGTGTGCCTTTCTAACAATGTGTGGTTCTACTTGCATATATATGACATCTGTATTAGAGAATGCTAAGACAGAACCTGATGAAGCAGAGTTGCTCTCTTTCTCTTAAAATAAAATCAAAGTCTTGCACCCTTTTCAAATCACTGGTTTTGTAACATCCTGATTTGTTACATTTGTAAAACCAAGAATAAGAATGATGTAAGAATGATGTAAATTAAAAGCCCACAAAGTAATGCATCCATCTTGCCAGCAACTGTTATAAGGATGCAGGTGTGTCACCAAGGAAAAGACAAGCCATTCCCCAGCCACAGTATGAAAACTCAGGAACTTACCTTTCCTTGGATCTTTCTTCAAATCACTCTGCAAGGTGCTTTTTCTCAGAGAATTAGGGTTTTAACAGCTAATAAAGTATGAGAAGACCTCTTCAACTTTAGTACTTCTGGTTCTCCCAGGCCTCTGCAAGACTCAGTATTCATCTGGGCATGGTGGTACACAGCTGTCATCCCAGCAGCTAGGGAGGCTGAGGAAGGAGAGTCACAGGTACAAAAACAGCCTCAGGAACTTAGCAAGGCTGTAAGCAACTTAGCAAGATCCTGAATCAAAATAAAAAAGATTTGGGGATGTGGCCTAGTGGTAGAGTGCCCCTTGGTTTAATCTCCAGTAAGAAAAGAAGAAAAAGGAAGAAGAGGAGGAGAAGGAGAAGGAGGAGGAGGACGAGGAAGAAGAGACTCAGTCTTTGGACTCAGACTCAGTTTTTACTGTGTGTAAATGTTGACAGTTACATCATTTAAAATGTTTTTAAAATGATAATAGATATACTTACTGAATGCTCACCATAGTGGTCTAAACCAGATACCTTCACTGGGTTTTGCTGTTATGGCAATAATAAACCGACTGACCATACTAAGATGTCACCTCTCTTAACGGGTGTTTTATTTGGGAGCCTCTGGTCAATTACTCTCTCACAACACACATGTATTAACAACCCCTGCAAATCCAACTAACTCAGACTCTGTGAACAGTAGCAAACTATGAGCAGACCCCAAGAAGGCACAGAGACATTTGTTCAAACTTCACTGCAAGTGTGAAATTACCTGTCTGCCTCACTGCTCATCAGTTCTCAGGCTAGGGCAGTGGTCACACCCATGGCACATGGGACCTGTCTAGAGGCATTTTTGATTGTTAAAAAATTTAAGGTGTGGTCATAGCATATCTGATATATAAGGAACAGAATGACTACACATCATCATTATGGGCAAGCACCTCACCATGAACAATCCTGTGGTGTCTAAGGTTAACCATGCTGGAGCTCAGGAACCCTGGGCTAGATCACACATGCTGCACATGAAAGCACTGGGTCTTTCTAGTTCCTTATTTTGTCCCCAGTGCATTAACCACAATGATCATCTCCTTACTAGGTGTCTCCTACTGGTGAGGAAGGGAGGGAAAAAAGAAGGGAGAGAAGGAGACACCCAGTATATTCTCAAGAGAAACTGAAAAGCTGCATACAGGAAAATTGCTAATTTGGGCCTGGTTGCAGTGCTAAAGTCTCTCTGTCAGAGAGTTCTGCAATCCATCTGAAAGTTTTCCAGGCCAAGTCCAGTTGTTGATGTCAAGCCAGATGTCCCTCCTTGAACATCAGGCAAGATTATTCCTAAGCTGTAACCCCCATTGAGAAAGTAGTCTTTTCCCCTCCTCTATTGCAAGCATGTGATGGGGTAGGGGAGGTACTGAAGATTGCACACAGGAACATTCTACAGATGATATACATCTAAACAAGATCCTTAGCCCTTTTTTAAATTTTATTTTGGGACAGGGTCTCATTAAATAACACAGGCTGGCCTTGAACTTGCAACCCACCTGCTTTAGTCCCATGAATCACTTGGATTATAGGCCTATACCACTGTACCCAGGGCATTCCTTCCTGGATATAGCTAATTCCCAGAGAGTCAGCCATCACTCTAGCACGTTCACCTTATGCAAATTAAGCAATCAAATTCTCACACCACCAGTCCCCTATTAGGCACCCAGCCTCACAGGCCTCTTTCTGCCTGCTCCAAGCACAGCAGGTCCAGCTACCAAAGAACCAGGGTTGACCCCTGCCCACTAGAGCCCACTGAAATGACTAAAATATAGTAACCCTAACTAAACCTGCTTCTGCTGCTTTGTTGTTTCTTCCTGCACAAATACAGTAAAGTCTCTTTCCCATATTCTCCATCACCTTCCACCCTCTCTGCTCCTAACCAACCCTGGTACTTCCCTCATGGCCCTACAGTGCTGTTCATAGAAAACTGTAGCTCTCTGTGACAGTCCTATCCATTTCTATGAGTCTTCCATATCCGATTAAGACAAACCCAATGCACTCTTACAATAATGCCAAGCTGTAAAGCTTCTCCATAGGGGGAGGGCAACTGCATATATAGCCTTCAACCCTGAGCCTGGGTCCAGGGGGTGCACCAGATTCCTGTTAGTCCCTCCCATTTTAATGCTGGGTAATAGAAAAGGCTTTCAGTGGTGAGAGCAAAGGAAGGCCACTGAATTTGTGAAGTAGGAAGTGTGCAAGCACTGTTCCTGTTGCACACACTCTCTTCTTTCAAAGTGGGCCACAGAAGAGACCCAGGAGCAGACAAAAGCCCACAAAAGATGGGGATAGAGCTAGACTTGGACCCAAGAGTCAAATGTTAGTTCTCTTTCCAGCTCCTCAGTTATTTTCCAAATGAATATTTTAAAGCATTAAAAAAGGCAGGCCATATGTTATGGATGTCCTTACAATCAAAGTAAACTTTTTTACCTGAAGAAAATAGACTGTCGCCACTTTATGTCACCACTCCTCTCAAATTGTATTTAGGCCTGACCACAGCTGTGCCACCTCCTGAACTACAGGCTGTGGGGAAATGGTCAGGCTGACCTTCAAGGGGAGGAGGACTTGTAACCTTCCAAAGGATTTTACTGCTACAGTACTATAGTCATTGCTCCCTCAAGTCAAAGCCCCTGGCTTCATATCTGTTCCTGTGCACTGCAGTAAAATTGGCCTGAGCACAGGCACACTTCAAGGACTCTGATGGGAGTGGCTCAGCAGGAAAACGTATGCTTGCCCTCTCGTGGTCTCAACAAGCAACTGCAGGTATCAGCACACCATAAACCAGGATCTTCATGTAAGAAAACTGCAATCTTTCCAATTGTGGTCAGAGCACAGTGACAGTGGGTTTTGCTTCTATCTTGGAAGAGTAGTAAAGTTCAAAATGTTTACAAAGTTTTGACTATCTGGTGTGGGTGTTGTTGTTGAGAGTCTTAAAGGGGTCATTACAACAGGATTCCCTGGTCTTCTGAGCACTAGGGAACTGTGGTGCCCACCCCTTTGGATCTCAAGGTATTTCCATCTGCACCAGAACTGGACAGTTTTTGATGCCAGCATGTGGTGAGTGTCAGTCAGTGAGGTCGTCTTAAAAAGTTTTTTTTTTTTTTTTTGGTTTTGGTTTTGTTTTGTTTTGTTTGTTTTTAGTAAAACAAAATAGATCTTGTTCTTGGAGGAGAGACCAAGTCAGGCCATAGGTATTCAGCCCCAAACATGAACCTGAAGGGATCATCAAAATTAAGATTCCTGAGCCACTCTGAGTCTAATACTAATACTGTCTGTTTGTGACCTGAGAATCCACATTCATGTCCAGTTCTCTGTTGAAATTGTTGTTGGTCTGGGTTCCACTCTTTGGGACCCAGTCTCAACCATAGTATGACTTAGGCTATACTGAATCTTCCTAAATGATAGGGGACAGATGTGAGTGGTGGGAGCATGAGTTTCAGGGAAAAATTCTATAAAGTGGGCCCACAATGTTGAAACTCACCATGCTGTATTTTCCAAGAAACAATTTACCTGCAGCCCTGCCTTGCTAAAGTGGACAGGATATGTCACACTCCTCAGCAAATTATTTGTTTTCTGCAGGAGAAAAGCAGGACTGTAATAATGTTGGTAAGAGGAACTAAATTCCATGCAAGTTAAAAACTCCTCATCTCAGAATCTAGCCTGAGGATTTTCACATAGTACATGCTCAATAAATTTATGTGGTTTATAAAGTCAAGACCTGGACCTCCCTTCTTCTCAGAGTAGTCTCAGAAGGACAAACTAGAAGCTACTGGATGGAACACAGATAGGTGATGAAAGGTCGGGGGTGAGAAGAGCCTGTCCTTGGCCTGAGAGCTGAGGGGAGCCTAGCTGTAAGCCCTGCTCTCTTCTTCACTATTTCATATAGAATCACTGTACAGAAGCACATCTTTCTTGAGGCTGTGACTCACATCAGCTTAACACAGTGACCCCAGTGATTCTTGTGAACCTGGCAGGGAGGAACAAGAGAATGCTGAGAAAGGGTCCTGCATCTGAGGGGATGGGGCACAAGAGTACTCAATTACTTGTTTTCCTTAATGTTTTAATTATTCATTTTTTCTTGCAGGGTTAAAGTAGGAGAAAAACTATTTGAAAATTTGAAAAGTACATGTATTAAGATCACTAAGTTATGTGTTACATTGTGATGGCAAAACCAGACCTGGTTGTGGAATGAAATCATAAAACTGTTATGGTAAAAATCCTCTGCCTCTTTTGGTGCCAATACCATGCTGTTGTTACTATTGCTCTGTAGTATAGTTTAGGGTCTGGTATAGTGATGCTACCAGCTTCACTCTTCATGCTAAAGATTTCTTTAGCTATTCTGGGTCTATCATTTGTCCAGATGAATTTTATAATTGCTTTTTCAATTTCTATGAGGTATGCCATTGAGATTTTGTTCGGAATTGCATTAAATCTGTACAGTGATTTTGGAAATACGGTCATTTTGATATTAATTCTGCCTCTCCAAAAGAAAGGTAGATCTTTCCATCTTCTAAAGTCTTCTTTGATTTCTTTCTTTAGGTTTCTGGAGTTTTTAGTATAGAGCTCTTTCAACTCTTTGGTAAAGTTGATTCCCAAGTATCATATTTTTTGAGAATATTGTAAATGGTGTAGTTTTCCTCATTTTCTTCTCAGAATATTTGTCACTGATATACAGAAATGCCTTTGATTTATGGGTGTTGATTTTATATTCTGCTACTTTGGTGAATTCATTTACTAGTCCTAGGAGTTTTCTGGTGGATCTTTTTGGCTTTTCTAGTTATAGAATCATATTGTTTGCAAATAGTGCTAATTTAAGTTCTTCTTTTCCAATACATATCCCTTTAATTTATTTTTTCTGTTTGATTGATCTGGCCAGTGTTTCAAGGACTATGTTGAATATAAGTGGTGAAAGTTTGCAATCCTACCCCTTTTCTCTATGAATACATATAAAACTGTTTATAATTATGTATTATATACAATATGCACATATATGATACATATAATACATAAACAAAACATTTTTATACACATGATTGGTTATAGGGCTCCCTTTTAAGTACCCAGTGAAGTCCTTGTTTAGTTTATAACAAAGAAGACACCAGCCAAAACTAATCTCAACCCTCCTTTACAAATGATTCTGAGGCTGGTATCAGACGTGTGGTCAGATTTCCATGTCATTTTATAAACACAGAAGAACATGAGCGATAGAGGGATTGGGCAGAGAACTATTTCATTGAGGACACAGAGTAAAAGGAGGACAAGGAGAAATATAATTAGTTGTGTCACTTTGCATTGTCAGAAAACTGGAATCTGAAATTCAGACAAGGAGGATTCAATCTGTTATACTTGGGCACGTGGATGACATGGGGCCTATAGTGAAATGGTTATTACAAGCTTTTGAAAAAAATCATATGAGTAGCACATAATGGCTAAATAATCAATATGTACACAGTGTCTTCCAAGTGGTTTGTGAGCTGTGGACCAAAGCACATACATGTATTAGGAGCCTTGATAAAATTACCCATCAGTGCCCTCTACAATTATTTGCATTTTAAAGGTGAGAAAATACAGATTTCTGGATAATAAATGGTAAGTCAGCAACACACAGAGAACTACACAGAGACAGAACTCTATAGAATCCCTTCAAAGGCTATTTTGTTCCTGATATAAGGAATGTCTGTCTGGAGAAATATTATTTTCTCCCCATTTTGAAGACAGTGCCTAGAGAAGACATCCCAGGAGCAACACAAATGTTTTTCCTTCTTTAATGTTAAGAAACTCTTCAAATAAAGTGCTGTTATCCCAGATGTGTTATGAGTATAAACACTTGGAAATTATACAGTGCAAAAGAGCATACCACAGGCCCAGATGCTAAGTATGACTCAGGAAAGAAATAAATCAAAAAGGCATATAAGACATTTAATAATTATGTAACTATTACTAAAAATAAATGTCCTTTTATTCAATAAACAATAAATTATGTATAGATATTTCAAGGATTTGCCAAATCTTATCCCATATGACTTTGTAATAAACTCCAAAATCAAGATAATAGAATGCATAATTCAGTGTCAAAAACTTTCAAGGGAGAAAAAAACAAGTCTTCAAGGAAGAGAAGTGTATATTTTAGTGAATGTCATTCAACAATTTATTTACTAAATGATTTTGAGGAAATAGATTTACTTTCCTGCAGCCTTAAGGAAGGGAGATTTTCCCCTATTTATTTTTCCTGTTGGAATTTCCCAAGATAAGCCCTAGAATTCTATCAGAAATGACCTATAAAATAAAACAGAGAAAAATACAATACATACTGAGGGAAAACAAAAGAGCAATTTGTTTTTATTAATTAGTAAAATGATTTTTTTCTTGAAATAAAACTATATTTGCCTTTTGGGGTTTAGTTTTTTAATCCTTGTAGCCAGGTACCACAACAGAAATGCAGGGAAGATCCTTGAACTTCCAATTAATACAGGAAATAATCTAAGTGTTCAATAATCATAAAAATTCAACATCTTTAGCATTTAGAGAAATATCAAATGAAATCCAATCATAGACAAAATTGAATAGTATTGATGAAAATACTAAATAAATGAATACTTGTAAACTCAAGAGCAGTTTAAGTTATTATTATCTATTTGTGGAAATTGTATTTCTATTGAAGATACATGACACTCCCCATCAATGAGAGTTACTTCTCAAATCACAGCATATGTGACCATGAAAACACAAAAGACCACAACAGTACTCTTCCAAACACTTGAAAGAGATAAATAATAATCTGTGGGGTAAATGGACACTAGGTTCCGGTCTCATTTTTGGTTATAGTATATCCACTTTAAAAATAGTGTAAAACACTATGTTTAAGGTTTGTATAGGTGTAATATTCATGTGGTAATTCACATGTACACAAGTTTAGAAAAAAATATTTAGGAATTGTGAGAAAATAAAAATTATCAGAAACAAATAAAAGACTCAATTACACATTCCGTATGTAGATGATAAAACTCGTCATTATAAAGATGAGAATTTTACCCAAATTAACCTACAATATATTACCACCAAAACTGCTTTGTACATATATGAATATATCACAGGCAATTGTACCTTTATGTGTATCTATAAAGCAGTAATTCTTTAAAAGTATAAATAAATGGAAAAGAGGAAAAGGTAGAAAAAGAGTGAAAGGGGAATTACTGGTAATGAAGTGGGGCAAATTATATTCCATGCTTATATGATTATGTCAAAATGAACTCAAATAATATGTAACTTAATGCAATGATTTTAAAAATCAACATGCGTTTCTTTTAATAAAATAAATAACCAAAGCATACATTCTTAAATATATATATATATATATATGTAATTAGACAATAAATTTTTCAATTGTAAGAGCAAAAGAAATACTTATCAACCCTGACATTCATGTATATTATGAAATTATGCTATTACAATAATCGAGGAATCACTATATGAACAAATCAGTATATGAATCCACATATAAGTAAAAATTACATACTTAATTGCAATTGAAAAGTCTAGATAAATCCAATCTTAACAAGACCAATCTCAGCAAATTAGCTAGAACCTATATCAAAATAAAAATTAAAAGTTCAAGTTGTATAGCTCAGTGGTAAGTATCCCTTGGTTCAATTCACAGTAATGTTTAAGAAAGTAAAAATGAAAACTAGCTAGCTGAGGAACAAGCAAGGTGCTATAGACCACAGGTCCTCTCCTGAAGGAAAAGGGCATGTAAAAATTTGATTATTATAACCATCCCACCTGTCTATAACCAGCATCTGGCAAGAGCCTAGGTTGCAGATGTACTCCTGCCAGATAGTATTTCAGAAAGGGACTGAGGATGCCCTGCAAGGATAAGGAAGTCTGTGAGAGGTCTCTGCCACGCATATGCTCCCCACCTGGATGAGCCAGTAGGATTGGGGGTGTACTGCCCCAGTGGAATGCTTAGGACTAAAGTCTAGAGAGACTGCCTGGAGTCCCCATTTGCCAGCACCTGTTCCTGCCACAGCCAGGCCCATCTCCCTTCCCCAGCTTCCAACAGTCTCCCTTCCCCAGCTTCCCTCCTAAGACTCATGATGTCATAGCACACTAACCATTTCCTTGTGCTCAGGAGCCAGGCCTGCTCCATAGGGATCTCCACCACCTGTACATCAGAGCAACCTAGGACTCCCAAGCATGAGAGTGAAGCCTGGAGTTGAATGCAGAAATGG
This sequence comes from Callospermophilus lateralis, assembly GCF_048772815.1. Taxonomy (NCBI): domain Eukaryota; kingdom Metazoa; phylum Chordata; class Mammalia; order Rodentia; family Sciuridae; genus Callospermophilus; species Callospermophilus lateralis. Next base: position 11,771,229 of record NW_027514398.1, read on the forward strand.
CAGACTCAAGAGGAAAGGACCAGATTTCAGATTCATATATATTATGAAATTATAATTATTTATATAATGAATATTATGTATATTTACCAAATCATAATTTGATTAATAATTTGCTTCTGGGCTGCATGCAGGATTGGATAGTTCTCACTAAGTGCTCTTGATTGGAATATGGCTTCACACTGTTCCCTACCAGTCTGAGACCAGTGAGCCTTCTTTTTGAGTGACAGGAAATTGTATCCATTTCATGCATGAATAAGGTCAGTTTTAAACGTTCTTGGTTGCAGCTTTTTTTTTTTTTTGAGGTCTCAGATTGCACACCACAGCCTCAAGCTGCTGCTATTTTGGGGAGCAGGATAACTGAGATGGAACTCAAGGGCACTCAACCACTGAGCTATGTCTCCGGCCCTATTTTGTATTTTATTTAGAGATAGAGTCTCACTGGGTTTTTTGGCAGTTATCTATTGCTGAGAGTGGCTTTGAACTCATGATTCTTCTGTCCCAGATTCCCAAAATGCTGGGATTATAGACATGCATCAGGTGTGCCTAGTCAGGCTGCTGCTATTTTATGGCCAGATTTCCTTCCAGAAGTTGGATCTAGCCCAACAAGCAGAACAAACCTTGTATAATAAGTAATTTCAGTTTATGGATTATATATGCTGCATATTATTCATGAAGAAAACTAATATCATGACAATTATTACAAAATTTCACTTAACTCTTGTGCCCTCTCTTCTTCTTAGGGGACAGATTTCATGTTGAACTGGAAAGCAACCACCTAAAGCAACAATGTCCAATGTAAAATATGTAAGGCTCAGAGTAATTTAAATATTTCTAGTAATCCATTAACAAAATAAAAAGAAACAGTTGAAAGTAGTATTAATAACATAACTATCCTACCCAGAATATTATCTTTCTGTGACAGATAAAATACTACTAATGAAGTATGTGTGTTTTGGGAACTATAACCTCGAGTTTGACTTTCTCTGTCATCTCAGTTCACAGGAACCTCATTCCAGATTTTAGAGCTAGGGGTCCCTTAACATCAGGAACTTAAAGGACCTGATCATCTCTTTACATGATAGAGTCGAGGGATAGAGTTCCCTACTAATATTTCTCCTCATGCCCCCAAATTAGGAGAAACAATGTCCTGATTGTGAGCAGGAAGCTCCAATCCATAAGTGTCCAAAAGGAGATTATTTTTCCCACTTAATACTGATTACAAGTTCTTTCCCATTGCAGACATCAGGTGGAAAAAAAGATGGGATTCCAGGAGGTTAGGAACATATCACCTGCAGTCTTCCACAGCCTTAATTCTATTGTTTAAATACATGAAATACAAACTTTTTGGGCAATTTGGGCTTAGACCAAATGGCCAGGCTATAATATCTGTTTTCTCCTGTGGACAAATTCTCACAACTCATATGCAGGTGGACTGGGACTAAAGATGAGCTGTATCTGACTCCAAATCCAAAACACCTGCACAAGATCACATGACCCTTACAATATTGCTTATGTTTATCACACTTGGGAAGTAACAATTATTTTAAAATGCCAGAATTGTAGTGTATGCATATAAAATCCAGCCCTATCTATTACATAGTATAACACAAACAGAACATGCTCATATATCTGTGTCATCTCAGGGTTTCCATTTCAGGATCCAAGGAACCTTGTTTCAGTTTACATCAAAGGCAAACACCAGCTAGAATTTAACTCAACACTCCTTTCCCTATTAATATACAGGTTGATATTGAATATGTGGTAAGTTTAATCAGGGGTTACTGATTATGAAACAGGCTGATCTACAGGGGTGTTAGTGACCACCAAGTCCTATGCTTTTAAAACAAAGAGGGACATGGGCTATAGAGGTATGCAGCACAAGTTTGTTTTAATTGAGGCCAAGATAGGACATGTAATTAATGGCAGTACCATGAAACATCAGAGAATTGGAATGTGGATTTCAAACAAGGAAGTGTTCACATATTATATTTGGGTGTGTGGATGACCCAAGTGCCAATGATGAAAATTGTTAAAAGGTTATAAGCTTCTGAAAGAAAACTGGGCCAAAATTTTGTCTCAGTGGTAGAGTGCTTGCCTGGCATGTACGAGGCACTGAGTTCAATCACCAACTTCAACCATGCAGATGGCAACCTCACCTCAGAATAGCAATAAAGGGTATTTTCTGAGAAGCCTTTGGCTTTGACAGGTCCACCCATGCCTCCTGGACCTCCTTGAGCCCAGGAGGAGGCAAATCTATGGTGGAAAGGAGGAAGGAAGGATATCTCAGATACAGATTTTGACCAGAGGAAGCTATCACACGGCTCTCACTGTCAGGGTCTTTGGCACCTCCAGTTATAGAGCTAATGCCTCCTCCCACACTCTGATGCCTGCATCAAGGTCCAGCCAGGCTCAGAGGCCAGTCCAGCAGAGCAGGATGTACAGAAGAGTTGTGAGCTATGTCTCAGGAAACCCTTAACTCCAGCAGGACCCAAATCCAGACTACCAGAGACACAAGCACAGCTGGCCTGTGACAGGCTGGCCTCGCAGGAGGGGAAGGGGAAGGACTGGGAGTTGAGAGGCCAGAGATGGTAATGAGGATTGATAACCTGGGAACCTTTGCTTCCATACAGCATACATAAGGCAGGTTGCCATTTATACAGTCACATGACTGCTATAGCAGTCCCCTAAATTGCTGCCCATCTGCCCTCAAGGTCCTCCTAATCTAGCCTGAGACTTTGGCCAACACATGTAGGTACAGAAGGCTTCTTAACAGCAGAATTTACACTGTGGAAGGTGAGCTGATCCCAGGTCCCCAGAAATGAAAGAATGATAGACACCTGACATCACCTCTTCACACAGGTGTGTGTGCACAAGGAGGCTGCCATGACTGCCCTGCCCTCCCTGAATGTCAGCATGTGCACTTATGCATACCCATCAAGGTGCCACCAGGTAGCATGAATGTGGCCAGCAGGAGAGCCTATTGGGGTGGTTACAGAGAATTAGAAAGGCTGAGGGGAAAGCCTCTTTGGCATGGAGTGACCAAACTGAGCAAGGCCCTCAGCTTCCAGAAAACTCAGTCAACCTCCATACTTCACCACTGTCCTCACCCCCTCCCACACAGCCCCTGCTGCTCATGCCTAACCCAAGATGGCTGTGCTGGCTGCTATTGTGGATGGGGCTGTAATGCAGCCATGGGACAAATTGTAGCCTCTAGGAGAAAGGAGGGGTTGTCCCAGGTATACCAGTCCCACTCCCACTGCAGACTCCAATGCTTGGGGGTCCAACAGAAAGACTAAGATGCATAGACATGGGGTAATCCAGTGAGTTATAAGGGGGGTGTGGAGGGGTAGGAGATAGAAGGAGGAGGAAAGTCCAAAGCTATGGAAAGAACCAGTCAGGGGTCTGTGGTTGTGGTTCAGTGGTGCCTATCACATGTGGGGCCCTGGGTTTAACCTTCAAAACCACAAAAATACATAAATAAAATAAAGTTATTTTCTCCAATTATAGCTAAAAGATATTTACAAAAAGAACCAGTCAGTATTTCCTTTTGACTCCCCTTCTCTTGGGAGACGTTTATTACTTTGTTACCTTTTGCTCTTGCAATAAACATTCTGGGTTTTTGTTTGTTTGTTTGTTTAATTATTTGTGTCCTGTTCTTCAATTCTCTGCAGAGGGGAGAAAATGGACCCTTTAGTAACAGAGGAAGGAGGATCCTCTGAGCCTGGATTCTAGGTTCAGACTAAAGAACACAGCAACCACACTCTACATAAAGACAAAAAAATGAATGCAGCCTTTGGATCCCATAGGCAAGCAAAGTGGTGGAAGGCCTCTGGAAAAGTTCTTCCATATTGGTCAGAGAGAGAATGTGCAGGTAAAAGAAAAAAATGGAGATTTTGCCTCTTCCCTTTGAAGCCCAGCTCCAGGTGCCCAGGCCTCAGGCTTCTGAGCCACCCCATCCAACAGCTCTGGAGCATGCAGTCCCCTATACACCCCCTGCAGGGCGGTTCTCAAGTCTGCGTGGAGTGGGGAATCCACTGATGGCCTGCAAGAGGGCAGAAAGACCAGTCCAGCTTTGACTATACTTGTGGTGCCGAGGGCAGAGGTCGTTCAGATCACAGCTTCCTCCTTCTTCTCACCCCATCCTGGCCTGGATTTCCAGCGCCTAGTGGATTAGTTGTATCTTGGATACTTTGTAGCATTGTGCTGTCAATTCTGGCCTCTCTTCCTTGGTGGGTCTGGTTTGGGCCCACCAGTGGAAGCAGGTGGGGGGGGTCTCAAGGCACCATGGTTGAGTGGCATTCAGGCACCAGGGGCGGGGTAATAGGGATAGGACCTTGGAGCTTCAGAAGGGCAACTGGGTGGGGGTCTCCAGGGGCTTAGAGGTCAAACCTGAAAAGCAGAGAGCAGAACCTTCCAGGAAGTGAAAGTGTGGCTAGAGCCTCACCCTGGAGCTGCGTGCTCTGAAAGGTAGGAGAACCAGGTGGGGTCCACTACAGTCTGGAAGCCCAACAACCCACCTGTCTTCACAGCACCCCCTTCACCCCAGGCCAGCTTATAACAAGTAGCTCTTTTCTTTCCTTGCTTAAGGGTCCCATCTGAACTCCACCTAACCTGTCCTTCCCCACAGCTGATGGTGCAGTAGGGGAGGAAAATGGGATCCTGAGAGGGCTCAGTCCCTCTCCATGGAATGTCAGGAGCCTCCTTCAGTAAAAGGGACAGTGAGATTCTCACTATGTGTAAGCATTTGATGGATTGTATGTATATAATATCAATAAGATCAAATACAATGCATGTTTGTACTCGACCCAGACACATATTATTGAGACGTTTATAGATTGACCATGTTGGGTAGATTGACTTACTTCACGGAGCATAATAGTTTCTAGATTCATCCACTTACTGGCAAAAGACATAAAGTCACTATTTCATGTTTATTTATAAAGATATATTTTTAGTTGTTGATAGAACTTTCTGCTTATTTATTTATTTATATGTGGTGGTGAACCTAACCCAGTGCCTCACAAGTACTCTACCACTAAGCCACAACCACAGAGAACACTTGATTCAGTTTGATATTTTTCTGCCTATATTAACATGTTATCTTTAAATAACATTTTAATGTAGAACTATTACTTTTAGTCTTTTGCTCCTAGAAATTCATTGTAAATATCTCTCACACTTACTTGGAATGCACAGAACTATTTATTTTGTATTGCAAAGGGTGTTCTGTAAATATGATACTTTAAGTCTTTCATCAGAAATTATTAGTTAATCATCTGTTCATTGCAAACATGACAGTAAAACCATATGGGACAAAAATCATAAGTAGATAATTAAAGTTAGCATTGTACAGCTATGCAATGATATTTAAATTCATATAAAACATTGAATTCAGAAATTGTTGGTACTGGAGATGGAAACCAAGACCTCACACATCCTGTGCAGGTGTTCTACTATGAGCTATAAACCAACCTGCTCTATTCAAATTATTAATCTATTAGAATGGTTACCCCACTGATGGAAGTCAGGGCCCTTGTAATCCAGACTTTTCACCTCTTAAAACTTCAGCACTGCCACCTGAGCTTTGGGGAACATTCTACACCCAAACCATGACATTTATGAAAACAAAACTAAAGTAAATGGGGAAATCTTTAGAACCTATGGTTAAGCAAAGCATTCCCAGATTTGACAATGAAATGAAACATAGAAAAGTGAAGATGAATAAATTAATAAACTTCTGTTCAGTGGAAGCCCTGATTCAGTGGATAAAAATATAAGTTAAAGACTCAATGAACATGCAAGCTGCATGTGGTGGCCATGCCTGTCATTCCATAAACGTGGGAGGCTGAGACAGGAGGATGGCCTATGACTCAATTCAAGGGCAGCCTCCACAACTTCCTGAAACCTCATCTTAAAAATAAAAAAAAAAAATACTGGGGATGCAAATCATCCTAGGGTTCAATTCTCAATACCCCACCCACTAAAAGAAAAAAAGAAAAAATATATATAAACTCCACTTTGAGCAAAGTGGAGTTTATATATTTTGAATGTATAAGGTATTCTCCAAACTCAACATAGAACAAAAACAAACAATCCTAAAAAAAAGGCAAGACTCGAGGGCATTATGCTCAAAGAGAATACAGTCACAGGGAATGTGTTCAATGAACTTTGCCATAAGGATTCCTGAACTACGATGAGTGGGTCAATGGTCAAGGCATGAGATTGGTACATCCATGGACCAGGCTACCACTTAACAAAGAGAAAATACACTGCTGACACACAACAGCTTGGACAAGTCACCAGAGTCTCATGCTGAAACTCTCTGAAAGGAAACATACCACCTGAGTCCACTGAAGCAACACTGGTCAGATGACCAGGTCGCAGACACAGAAGACAACTTCAAGGCTGTCAGGGGTGAAGGATGTGCCAGGACTGGGAGGGACAGAGGTGAAAAGAAAGGGAGACAGGCCAGCTGCTCAACACCAGAGCCCTTCTGCACCCTGACTGTGCTGCTGTCAGCATCTGATAAGGCCACAACACAGGGTTTCAAGATGAGTTCACCCAGGAAGGCTGGGTAATGGGCAAGGGGTCTCCCCACCAATTCTGTCTCAATGTGCATCTGAAATTACCTCGGTATAAAACAATTAGCCCTTTTAAAGAGCTGAGGCTTCAGGATAAAACTAGAAGGCCCTGCTCACAGGACGAAAAATACTGAAATAACAAAGTTGAATGGTCGAAGCACAGGGCCAACAGCAGCTGTGAATCACTGGAGGTGATCCCAAGGGCATGGGCAAGAGGGCTGAACCCTGCTCCCTGCTGAAACTTCAGCCTGATCTTCCGTGGTATCTATGGCACCCAGCCCTGGAAATCCACACTTCGCCTCCAAAACCCTCAATGTGAACTTTGAAAGTGGCTGCGTTTCCAGGGAGACTGGCTGGGACGAGTCTGTAGAGAAAGCGCCTGGCCGCACCTACTGTCTGCCCATTTGCCAGCACCCCTGTACCTGCCTGTACTCACACAGAGTCGCAACTTCTTCTCTGGGGGTGATTTCCTCAGCCAGCCAGAATGCACTAATTGGCTGCTGTCCATGCTGCCCGCTGCCCGCGGTGATAGACCTGAGCGCAGAGTCAGTTGCAGAGGCTGGGAGAGGAGACCTGGGCATGCTTGTATGCTCACTAGCCAAGGAAGTCCTCAGCACCAGGACCCCCTGGCCAGCTGCCTTATGCACGTCTGACGACCTTCAGGACTGCCACAGAAATAACCCCTTCCCTCTGAGAAGGAGGGGGTGATGCTGAAGGCCCCCTGAGCCTCGAGGGGCGGGGTGGAGTGACTCTGCATTTTCTAAACCATCTGAATGTTAACATAGAATACCCGGTACAACATAAACACTATGTAACAGTTTAGAAATCTGCATGGTTTGGCTGGGGCGTTGGTGTGTGATGAAGTCAGGTGCACCCAATTCATCTTTCCCTAGAGGTTGGTCTTCTGCATACCTGTGGACATTTTTGCAACATTTTTGCCATCAAGACTGGCAGTTAGTTGGGGATAGGTCAGATTAATTCAGGAGCTCCTCTGGGTCTAAATTCCTTAAACAAAAAGTCCTGGATTGTTGGTTACAATTCCATGTGGAAACAGAGAGTCTTGGAGGGATAATGTGGCTCCATGTCTTCTGTGTACACATCCTCCTTCTCTTGCTCTCCTATCCCCAATGCTACTGTGAAATGAACCTTCATTTGCAATCTATTTTAGTATTTAGAGGATTGAAATGAAACTAAGAGTATTTTTTTTAACAGAGAGTCCCAGCCAATCATAGTAGGGAGGTCTGAATTGACCAAATGAGACAAACACCATGTGCAACCTGCAAAGCTGAGTTTGTAACCAGTTGAGTTGTTTTTGTACCTCACATATCTTTTCTGTTTGTAAATGCCTCCTGATCCTGTGGCCCTATTCTTCTACTTTTGTGCTGCTGGATTGTGAATTGTTCTTTTTTAAAAAAAAAAAAAGTTTATTCAATAAATTGCTTTGCTTCACTTGGTGAATTTTCTTCATTTAAAAATGACATTTGGATGTTTATTATTTTATTTTGCCAACCTTTCCCATCTCTCCCCCCTTCTTTCTGCAGCTTGTGGTAACTACTAGACTACTCTGAACTTCTGTTATTCTTCCTTCTTAGGTATTTTTAGAATTCTATTCATCTAAATGAACATTATAGTTTTACACAAAGTGCTCAATTTTTAAAGAAATCATGTTGGGATTTTAAAAGAACATGTATGAAGCTGTATAAATTAATTTGGAAAAATACATTGTAACAAAAATATATATTCCTTATTACTCAGCCATAAAGAAGAATGAAATTGTGGCATTTGCTGGAATGGATGTGTTATGGGAAGGCACTCCAGGAAACACTCTTAAGTTTGAATTTCAAATCAAAAGAGAGTTTTATTTACCTTGCCAGGGACTGTCACCTACCATAGAGACTCAACCTCTGTAGGAGGACAGCAGCTTCCTGGTCCATCCAAGAAGAATATAAGCACAAAACCTACAACTTAGTGACTTGCTGAAAATCATGTAAGCTAGACAATCAGAGAAATTAAAACATTAATATGAGGGACCTGTGGGCTCTAGGCAGGACTGGAAATTTCTAGTCAGCAAGCAAGTGATAAACAGAAGCACTAATGAGTAGTTGAATGAGAAATAAACATATAGAAATAAATGTGTTTTATATGTATTAATCATAACCAATTAGGAAAAAAACATATAGGTAAAAACATTGCCTTCATAATAGCTATAGCATAATTATAATACATTAAAATTTTATTGATCTGGAAGAAAATTATAAATCTTTTTACTGAGATGCTTAATAGACCGCAAGTCCTCATAGGAGGGAGGACACACGTCTGGAGAGAAATGCCATAAATATTTGGTTTTTGCTTAGTTGATACAGGGTCTATGTTGCCCAGGCTGGCCTTGAACTCCTGGGCTCAACTGATCCTTTTACCTCAGCCTCCCAAGCAGCTGGGACAACAGGCATGCAGCACCATGCCTGGTTAATAAACCTTTCATGGCCATGATTCTGTTTTATATTTTCTTTATAGATAACTTCTTACTTTTTATATGTTAAAAAATACTAGAAAGGTCAAGCAGCATAGGCCCTCTCTTCATTCCCTGACCCCAACTTAAGCCTCTGGAGATGGGGCTGCCCAGGGGACTCCGCTGCACAGCCAGATTTGGCAGTGACTCAGAAGCCACTTTTTGCAGAACAGAGACCTCTGAATTTCTTAGCATTCCTGCCAAGGAATAGATTTCAAATAAATACTTAATTTAAGATTTTTAATAATTCAAATTATTGAAGAAGCTGTACTTACACAATTTCAGCATTGTATTCACAAAATAGTTTTGTGCAATACTGTCTGAATTATTTTCCTCTATAGTGAAGCTGCATAAAAGATTCTACAGCAACCCAGATGCTTAAAAATGAAACAGAGATAGTTCCATTACAAATAAAAATTGTGCATAATATAGTCATTTAAAATGTACCTATATAATTATTATGCTTAATGTAAAACAAAACACATACAAATAATTGTTTCTAATGGCACTACTGCAGGCAAGGCAAAAGCTCTTTCTTGAAGAGTGACAAAAAATCTTTATTTTTATGTAAAAAGCACAAATATACATTTAGTACATAGATTGATGGTGATCTTATGTTGGTATGAAAATTTCAACAAAGAAGCCCAAAAATTTAAGAAAAAAAAAATGTTTCAATGAGGATTTCGTGGTTGAGACCTAATGAACAAATCTGTGAAGAAATTCTACGTATGATCTTTAAATATCAACATTGGTATAAGACCAGAATTACATGAAAGTTTCTGTAAATAGATGGATTTCACAATAATCAGTATTTGACAATTTTGCACGAAGAAGTAAAATACTGAGATTGGATAATAAGTTCAACATCAGACTGGGGGTGGGTATGCACCTCAGTGATAAAGTGCATGCGTGAGGCTGAGGATAGCATGCATCGGTTCAATACTACAAAACAAAACCAGTACCAAAAAAAGTACAATGTTTTTCTTCAGATTAAGGCAAATGACAGCTCACTCTACCAGATTATTTCAATGTGAACTGGTCTCTTCCCTGGATCCTCATCATGCCTGTATGTACATCATCTTTTGTCTCATAAAGTTTAGGAAAAGGTGATTGCCCATTTTCATCATATTATTCTCCTGCCTCAATAAACCTAGACCAAAACACCAAATGCAAAAAGAAAGTCCCCAAGAGCTCAAAACAAGTTATTTTTATAACAATTGTGGTTATAAACATGCAGAATTACAAGCTGGAAAAGGATCTACTTTTTCCTTAAGTACCAATAAATCCCCAATATCTGGAAATTCCTGCTGTCACATTGTTCTTTATATTTAGGAGACCCCCTCCTATTGCAACTGAAGTTTACTTGGTATTGCTCCTCCTTCAGTAGAAGAGTACTCATAGTTATTTATTAAACTGACAATCTCTTACTCTGAGAAGAAAACTAGAAACTTTATCACAATATGCTGAGACTGACTTGTTGCTCATGTTTTCTAGTAAATGTGACACGTGGCCCCAGAGTCAGTGAAGACTACCCAGTCACCACCCAGTTACCAGCTCATTATGATCTCTCTCTCTCCACCTTAAGCCACTTTGATAAGCAGGAGAATAAGGAACACACACTTGAGCACACAATCTGATCTCTGCAACCTGAGGCCGGACCAGCAACCTACCCTTCTGGGGAGATAAGTGTTCCTCTCTACTTCCTGTTACTGTCGTTCTTGCAGCAACCCTTCCCTAATGGATTTGCCCCATCACAGGAGCAAACTGAGGGAATGCAACAGAAAACAGCTGGTGAAGCCTCCAGGAGATGAAAAACAAAGTGCCCAAATCCATCTGCCCTTGCCAGGAAAGAAGGTGAAAAAGAGAGAGGCTGCCCTGCACCACCACACAAACCTACAAAAGAAAAAGGAAGATTTTGTTTTTATGTTTGATGTCAAGAATCTCTAGTCACATAATTGGACCAAAATTTCACTCTGGAAACCATCTCAGCCTACAATTTATCTTACAGAAGAGGAGAGATGTCACCATCTGGACCTGCTAAGCTAAACACAGTCTCCCAGTTAAAGAATTTCAGGAGGAATACAGGTCTCCCAGATTCTGTTCCACTGTTTTTCTTACTACAGCAGTCCCCTCATCCACAGTTTCAGTGCTCACTGGTTAAATAAAACTTGAACATATTAATAGGAAATTTCAGAAATAAACAATTCACAAGTTTTAAGTTATGCTCCATTCTGAGTATTTTGATGAAATCTCACTGTCTCCTTCCATCTCATTCCATCAAGCCCAGAACATGAAGTATTCCTTTGTATAGTATACCCATGCTGCATGTGCCATCTACCCATTAGTCACTCAGTAACCATATCCATTACAGAATTGGTATTGCAGTTGCTTATATTCAAGTAACCATTAATGGCCCCAAAGTGCAAACTATTAAAGTGTATTATTATTATTATTATTATTATTATTATTATTATTCATGTTATTATTAATCTTTTGCTGTGACTAATCTATAAAGTAAAGTATCATAAATATTAATGTACATGGAAAAACCCCGCCTATATACACAGGTTTTCACTTGGGGTTTTAGAACATATCACCCACAGGTTAGGGGGAGTACTATAAAATCATTCTGACTCCTTAACTAATAAAAATTTTTAGAAAGTAAAAATTTAAAAATACATTGCTTTAACTTCTGAAATCAGAAAGCTTACAAATGATTGTCAGTCATGTCATGTGTGAGATTGATATAAAACTGTAGCCACATGTCTTTTTCCACCCTCTAAGTTTGTTTACTTCCTGTCACAAATGGATTTTGGCTCTATGAAGATGTGTATTTTTATTTGTTTTGCTTACTGCCATATTTCCAGGACCCATCACAGTGCCTGGCACATAATAAGTCTTCAAAAACTAATTATTGGGTGGTTGAATGAATAAATGCGTGCAGCTTCTCTTAAGGGGAACCCCTTCCACTTAAGTGACATCCCTCGACATCGTGACTGAAACACAGGATCATCATACTCAACAGATAATCAAAAGCCTAGCAAATCGTGTGTGTGTGTGTGTGTGTGTGTGTGTGTGTGTGTGTGTTTATTTTTCACATCCCCCTTTGTCCATCACTGGAACCTACTACTTTGGCCATGCTGGTTGTGGCATTACACAGTGGATGATGGGCACTGATATTGCAAGAAGTCAAAAAGGGAGCAGGTCATAACATGGTGTAAGCAAAATACAGAAGCATGCATTGGGCCTAAGTCTAAAGCAACCAAAAGGAAGATGTCAGCACTAGACTGAAAACTCCAAGCCCTCTGCTGAAGTGTCTACACTGGCTGAGGATTTAAAATAATTTTCTCATTCCAATACCCAAGACTATGACTCTAATGCCTGGATTTGGATGTTGAGCCATTTCCAGTTTCCCCACATTGATCTTACGCAACCAGTCTTTGTATGGCTATCTTCCACCTTGTGCTGAAAATCCTAACACCAGTGATAATTATAAACAACTGGCATTACCCATAAAGCCTTCATCAGCTTAGGTGACAAAGTATGCTACACTGTGAGTAGTGTTCCAAGACAAAGTGATTAAAGCACATATAGAACATAACTGCCCCTCTTCCAGTATGCATGGCTTTATTTCTGTATCTAGACACTTGCTGTTATAAAAGTCTTTCACTGCAGTATTTAGTTGTGGATAGTCAAATTCACTTCCTTTAATAATAATCCAGAAGCAACCTGGATTTACAATCTGTAAAATTTTTAAAAGGCAGATAAACAATGCATAATTTAAAAGTAGAACCATAAAATTATAAACCTTACAATCATGATAACTACTTTTAGTATAAGTGAGCAAACAAATTCTTAACAAGTAATTTTGTCTTAAATTGTTAGACCAAAGGTAAATACCAGACTGTATAAGCAGCAATAAGTAAGTCATTTTCAATGATGTGCAGAGATGCCTTTTATCTCCATATTTTGAAAATATCCATAATTATATTTACAACAGGGCTCACAACTATATTTTAAGATTTTTTTAAAAAAAGGAAAAATAAGTAGGAATACAAGTAGGACCAGAGGAATACATATATTATACTCATATTAAAAAAGAAGTAATGATAAAAACCAAAATAAATATAAACTATTACCTATAATGGGACAGAGAATAAATTTAAAGAAACAGAATCAGAGTCAAACCTGTTGGAATATATCATGCTACATGTTATTGTTATTAGAAACCCAGATTCTCATTGTTGAGAGACAACATGAAAATATAAAAATTAAATTTGAATTGACATTCTAAGAATTTATGACTTTTCAAATGTATTTCCTTGTTTTGCCTAATGAAAGGTCTTAGAAGCAATGTTGTCCTAAATTTTGAGATCCTAAATGCCAAGAAGCAGGAACACAGGTATTTGTAGTCATATTATTCCTACTTTTCCAATTATTTAAACATTTTTATAATAAAAAAATGTAAAAAAGAATATTGGTGGGCTGGGGATGTGGCTCAAGTTGTAGTTTGCTCCCCTGGCATGCACAGGGCGCTGGGTTCATAACATAAAAAATAAAATAAAGATCTTATGTCCACCGAAATCTCAAAATAAATATTTAAAAATTCTCTCATATCTCTCTCTCTCTTTCTCTCTCTCTCTCTCTCTCTCTCAAAAAAAAAAAAAAGAACATTGGTCATTCTAATTCTAGTAATGATATCTTCAGGTAACAATTGTAAACCCTGGGGCAGGGGTAATGATCTGAAGTCACTGAAGTGGTGCTCAAAGCAGACAGGTCCTAAAAGACATTTGACTCCTCAAAGAAGGAAACCTCACGACAGGTTTTCGTAGCTTTTCCTAGAAGACCTCCCACTGCTCTGACTCCTTTTCTTAATGTTGGAGTGATGGAAGGGCTCTTCTTTTTTCTCTTTATCCCCATCTCCTGCTGGCTCACAATTGCCTCAGAGTCTATGTATAAGCTTTTCCTTTACTAGGATATTAGTTTCTGTCAACCCACCTCCAAAGTGTAATGAACATATAGACCTATGTGATTCCCAATGTTAATAGGATCTTCTGAGGGAGATATTTTCTGACGTCCCAAACTTTATCTGGTTCTGTTAAGATAAAGAAAGCTTATTAAAGAAATAAGGAAAACTATTGTAACACACGCTTCCCATACTACTGTTTACTTCCTCCTATTTTCTCGTGATAAAGGGATACACCAATTAATTTTAGGAGGGGAATATCTACCAAAATGTTCAATAAAATGTTTAATTAAATTTAGTTACATTAAGATAAGGTGGTTTTATTATCCTATGATTTGAATTTTCCCACCTACTTTTGAGAAAATGGAATAGACTTTCTGTTATACAAGAGTATAAAATATATGGATTGCATTTGTCTTGAAATGTGGTTACTGCTTGCTACATTGAAGTTTGATGTTAACATTATGTGTCAACGTGGCTTGAATAAATCTCAAAATTTTGATGAAATTCCCATACAGAGGTTGCTATGAAGATTTTTTTAGATGTGATTGATATTTAAAAAGACTTTCAGTAAGATAAAATACCTGTCATAATTTGATCCAATCATCTGAAGGCTTTATGAGAAAAGACTGACTTCTTCTAAGAAGCATGATTCTGCTGCCAGACTTCCTTTAGACTGAAAATACATCATCATCTCTTCTCTAGCCCACAGGAGTGCTCTGCAGATTTTAGAATCATCAATATCATCAAATGCCTAAAACTAAAGCTGTATCCCCACTACTCCCCCTCCCCCTCCCCCTCCTCTTCCTCCTCCTCCTCCTTCTTCTTCCTCTCTCTCTCTCTCTCTCTCTCTCTCTCTCTCTCTCTCTCTCACACACACACACACACACACATGCAAACAATCTATTGATTCTGTTTTTCTAATGAACCTTGACTAATACAGAGAGAACAGAGGGAAGTAAGAAAACTAATTTACCAAGTGCATGAATCACTCTTTCTACTTGTTATTTTAATTCCCCAAGAACCCTAGAAAGTAAGTTTAATTATTATTGTAATTCAATTTATTTATTTATTTATTTATTTATTTATTTATATTTTTTTATTATTGGTTGTTCAAAACGTTACAAAGCTCTTGAAATCATATTTCATACATTTGATTCAAGTGAGTTATGAACTCCCATTTTTAACCTGTATACAGATTGCAGAATCACATCGATTACACATCCATGTTTTTACATACTGCCATACTAGTGTCTGTTGTATTCTGTTGCCTTTCCTATCCTCTACTACACACCTCCCCTCCCCTCCCATCTTCTCTCTCTACCCCATCTATTGTAATTCATTTCTCTCCCTTGTTTTTTTTCTTCCCTTTTCCCTCACATCCTCTTATATGTAACTTTGTATAACAATGAGGGTCTCCTTCCATTTCCATGCAATTTCCCTTCTCTCTCCCTTTCCCTCCCACCTCTCATCCCTCTTTAATGTTAATCTTTTTCTCATGCTCTTCTTCCCTCCTCTGTTCTTAGTTGTCCTCCTTATATCAAAGAAGACATTTGGCATTTGTTTTTTAGGGATTTGCTAGCTTCACTTAGCATAATCTGCTCTAATGCCATCCATTTCCCTGCAAATGCCATGATTTTGTCATTTTTTAGTGCTGAGTAATACTCCATTGTGTATAAAATGCCACATTTTTTATCCATTCATCTATTGAAGCGCATCTAGGTTGGTTCCACAGTCTAGCTATTGTGAATTGTGCTGCTATGAACATCGATGTAGCAGTATCCCTGTAGTACGCTCTTTTAAGGTCTTCAGGGAATAGTCCGAGAAGGACAATAGCTGGGTCAAATGGTGGTTCCATTCCAAGCTTTCCCAGGAATCTCCATACTGCTTTCCAAATTGGCCGCATCAATTTGCAGTCCCACCAGCAATGTACAAGTGTACCCTTTTCCCCACATCCTCACCAGCACTTGTTGTTTGACTTTATAATGGCTGCCAATCTTACTGGAGTGAGATGGTATCTTAGGGTGGTTTTGATTTGCATTTCTCTGACTGCTAGAGATGGTGAGCATTTTTTCATGTACTTGTTGATTGATTGTATGTCATCCTCTGAGAAGTGTCTGTTCAGGTCCTTGGCCCATTTGTTGATTAGGTTATTTGTTTTCTTATTGTTTAATTTTTTCAGTTCTTTGTATACTCTGGATATTAGGGCTCTATTTGAAGTGTGAGGAGTAAGAATTTGTTCCCAGGATGTAGGCTCCCTATTTACCTCTCTTATTGTTTCTCTTGCTGAGGAAAAAACTTTTTAGTTTGCGTAAGTCCCATTTGTTGATTCTTGTTATTAACTCTTGTGCTATGGGTGTCCTATTAAGGAATTTGGAGCCCGACCCCACAATATGTAGATCAGAGCCAACTTTTTCTTCTATCAGACACAGAGTCTCTGATTTGATATCAAGCTCCTTGATCCATTTTGAGTTAACTTTTGTGCATGGTGAGAGAAAGGGATTCAGTTTCATTTTGTTGCATATGGATTTCCAGTTTTCCTAGCACCATTTGTTGAAGATGCTATCCTTCCTCCATTGCATGCTTTTAGCCCCTTTATCAAATATAAGATAATTGTAATTTTGTGGATTGATGTCTGTGTCCTCTATTCTGTACCATTGGTCCACTCACCTGTTTTGGTACCAGTACCATGCAGATTTTGTTACTATTGCTCTGTAGTACAGTTTGAAATCTGGTATCACTGTACCTCCTGAATCACACTTCCTCCTTAGAATTGCTTTTGGTATTCTGGATCTTTTATTTTTCCATATGAATTTCATGATTGATTTATCTATTTCTACAAGAAATGCCATTGGGATTTTGATTGGCATTGCATTAAACCTATAGAGAACTTTTGGTAATATCGCCATTTTGATGATGTTAATTCTGCCTATCCATGAACAGGGTATATTTTTCCATCTTCTAAGATCTTCTTCTATTTCTCTCTTTAGGGTTCTGTAGTTTTCATTGTATAAATCTTTCACCTATTTTGTTAGTTTGATTCCCAAGTATTTTATTTTTTTTTTTGAGGATATTGTGAATGGGGTGGTTTTCCTCATTTCCATTTCAGAAGATTTGTTGCAGATATACAGGAATGCCTTTGATTTATGCGTGTTGATTTTATATCCTACCACTTTGCTGAATTCATTTATTAGCTCTAGTAGTTTCTTTGTAGACCATTTGGGTCTGCTAGGTATAAGATCATGTCATCCACAAATAGTGATATTTTAAGTTCTTCTTTTCCTATCTTTATGCCTTAATTTTTTTTGTCTGTCTAATTATTCTGGCCAGTATTTCGAGAATTATATTGAATAGAATTGGTGAGAGAGGGCTTCCCTGTCTTGTTCCAGATTTTAGAGGGAATACCTTCAGTTTTTCTCCATTTCGAATGATGCTAGCCTGAGGCTTAGCATAGATAGCTTTTACAATGTTGAGGTAAGTTCCTATAATCCCTAGTTTTTCTAGTGTTTTGAACATAAAGGGATGCTGTACTTTGTCGAATGCTTTTTCTTCGTCTATCGAGATGATTATATGGTTCTTATCTTTAAGTCTATTGATGTGGTGAATAACGTTTATTGATTTCCATATATTGAATCAGCATTGCATCCCAGGGATGAATCCTACTTGATCATGGTGTACAATTTTTTGATATGCTTTTGTATCTGATTCACCAGAATTTTATTGAGGATTTTTGCATCTAGGTTCATTAGAGATATTGGTCTGTGATGTTGGCCTCATAGAATGAATTTGCAAGAGCTCCTTCTTTTTCTATTTCCTGAAATAACTTGAAAAGTATTGGTATTAACTCTTCTTTAAAGGTTTTGTAAAACTCTGTTGTATACCCATCCATTCCCAGGCTTTTCTTGGTTGGAAGTGTTTTGATGGCTTCTTCAATTCCTCCTTTGTTATTGGTCTGTTTAAATTGTGTGTATCTTTCTGACTCAATCTGGGCAAATCATATGACTTAAGAAATTTATCGATATCTTCACTATCTTCTATTTTATTGGAATATAGGGTTTCAAAATAATTTCTAATTATCTTCTGTATTTCTGTAGTGTTGTGATATTGCCTTTTTCATCCCGTATGTTGGTAATTTGAGTTCTGTCTCTTCTTCTTTTTGTTAGCATGGCTAAGGATCTGTCGATCTTATTTATTTTTTCGAAGAACCAACTTTTAGTTTTGTCAATTTTTTCCATGGTTTCTTTTGTTTCAATTTCATTGATTTCCACTCTGATTTTAATTATTTCTTGCCTTCTGCTACCTTTGCTGTTGTTTTACTCTTCCTTTTCTAAGGTTTTGAGATGAAGTGTGAGCTCATTTATTTTTTTTATTTTTATTTTTTTCTTTTTTGAGGAATGAACTCCAGGCTTTGAATTTCCCTCTTAAAACTGCTTTCATTTTGTCCTACAGATTTCAACATGTTGTGTCTGTATTGACCTTTATCTCTAAGAATTTTTTGATTTCCTACCTTATGTCTTCTGTAACCCATTGATCATTCAGTAACATATTGTTCATTTTCCAGGTGATGCAAGATTTTTCCTTCCTTCTTTTATCATTGTTTTCCAATTTCATTCCATTATGATCAGATAAGATGCATGGTATTATCTCCACATCTTTATATTTACTAAGGGTTGCCCTATGGCATAATATGTGGTCTATCTTTGAGAAGGATCCATGTGCTGCTGAGAAGAACGTATACCCACTTGATGATGGTTGATATATTCTATGTATGTCAGTTAAAGTCTAGGTTATTGATTGTGTTATTGAGTTCTATAGTTTCTTTATTCAGTTTTTGTTTGGAAGATCTGTAAATAATTTCAGATACAGCAGGAATTAGGTGTTCAAAAGACTGTAAGTGGAAGATCTAACTTTTCAAAAGCGAGTTGATAGCTCAGAGGGCCCAAGTGACTTGCTTATTATACCATAAAGGCCAAATGGACATTTTCTCTTCTTCCCCTTCCATTTCTGGAATGCTTGTTCAAAGCTGAGGACTTCCTTTAAAATAAAGTACATTGGAGATTTACTGCAGTCCCAGCTTAAAATATCTGTTTTACCAAATTTTTTTCACACATTCTTTTTTTTTAAAGAGAGAGAGAGAGAGAGAGAGAGAGAGAGAGAGAGAGAGAGAGAACTTTTTAATATTTATTTTTTAGTTTTTGGCAGACACAACATCTTTGTTTGTATGTGGTGCTGAGGATCGAACCCGGGCCGCACGCATGCCAGGTGAGCACGCTACCGCTTGAGCCACATCCCCAGCCCCGTCACACATTCTTTTTAGCATGTTCAAGAAATTCACACTAAAATAAGAATTATGGAAAACCTGTAATAATTTTTTTTAAAATATTGGGTTAGCAGGAGGCTTAAGAGACTCAGAATTCAGTGCAGCCAGGTGGGGCAAGCTGGCTTCTGAGTGGGAGTCTGAGCAGACTGCTGGCTAGAGGGGCAGTGGAGGACTCTGAAGTTCCAGAGTAGAGTAGGTGCCATGCAATGCTCCTCCCCGAGTTCTCCTAGAACACTCAAGGCTACCATGCAAATGCCTTAAAGGAAGAGTCCAATCCTGACCATCCAACATTTACCCTCTTACTGTAACATTGAATTACCAATTACTTTAATGCCACTTCCCAGAGTTTATCTTGTGTAAAAACTAGAACATTCTCATTTTTCTTCAAATGGTAAAACTAAAGTTATTCTTTGTATCTGAGTTTCTAGTTGTTACCCATAAGCATTTCTAATTAAAAGCTACTTTTATTATAAATAAAGAGATTTTTTGAAGCCAAAACAGAAATATTTGAAACAAACTTTACCTAAATTTAGACCATGAACTTTAAAACTACATTAAATAAGTTTACCACTCTGTACCACAAAACCATTTTGTGGGTGTCAATTCTGTATATAAGGTTTGAAACCTCTTGGACCTTTTAAAATATATAACATATAAATTTGTAAATTATTATACAGATTTTGTCAATATTATTTTGACAAATCATGTACCATCCATCTTAAGCAGCAGTATCACCTACCAACTCCTGAAATATCACAATTCCATCAAGTATAGATTCACCCAAAAATTTCATTTTAGATATGAGTGAATATGTTTTCACCATACCCTGTTCTTACATATCAGGTAAGAAGAATTCGATTCCTTTAAGATTAAAAACAAGCATGTTCTATTCATTAAAAAAGATTAAAGAAAAAAATCATCACTTCTTAATGATTCATAAACCACTCCTAAGTCTCCTTTTTATTCTACTGTATTTAAAAATTGTTCTTCCTGAAGTTTCAATTTAAAGTCCTCTCTGATTCTTTCCAGCAATTCTGGTTTAAAAATAACATCCAATGCAGTCATTGCCAGAGCCTTGGCTGTTCGCAAAGTGTAGAACTGAGCTTCTTGTGATCCTGTAGCTTTAGTGTACTCTTCAGTATGATTCAAGGCGTTGGATCCAATGTAAAAATATGGATGAATTCCAGGGACCACAAAAGAAACATTTCCAAAATCGGTAGATCCTGAAGTGTCATTCAGCATTGTATCTTCTGAAATGAACTCCATTCCCAGCTTTTCTCCATTCTCCATGTAAGCTTTCCATAGGCTCTTGTTGGGTAGAACATTGTAATAATCATGTGCTCCACCTTTAATTTCTACTGTGCACCCTGTAGCCAAAGCTGCATATCTGAAGCAATCTTCTGCCTTTTTGGTCAAAACTTGTAGTTCTTTCAATGAGGGTGCACGGAAGTAATAAATTAATTCAGAGTAAGATTATTTGGTTTTACACCACCATTTTTTATTATACCATGAACTCTCCAGGTTGGTTTGATTTGCTGTCTTAACACAGACAAATTGTTGTAGGCAAGAACAGTAGCATCTAAGGCATTGACTCCTTCCCAGGGGTAAGCAGCAGCATGAGATGCTTTTCCATAGTATTTCACAGTCACATCATGTCCGGCCACATCGGGTAGATAAGCAGCATTTTCTTGGGATGGATGGGCCATGAAAACAACATCGAGGTTTTTAAAAGCTCCTGCTTCAATTAGATCAATTTTGCCACCACCATCTTCTTCTGCAGGGATTCCCAGGACACTTACCTTTACGGAAGGAGGAGGGCCAGGGAGGCTCTCAAGGGCCCCCCTCAAGCCCAGAGTGGCCGCTGCCCCAACCTCGGCTGTGAGGTTGTGACCGAGGCGTGGCCGATGCCGGGCATTGCATCCTACTCGCAGAGGAAGCCCAAGTGCAGTGCGCACCGCGTGGCGCTCCGGGTCTCCCATTCCACACCAAAGGCGATCGGCAGCTTATAGTGCGGCTGCACCACCCAGGAGGCGGCCGGCGGCTCCTACTCGAAGAAGCCCATCAGCACACGGTGGGCACGGTGTTCCTCATAGGCCAGCTCAGGCTCGCTCCAGATAAGGCTTGGCTCAGGGCCCCCAGCCGCTCAGTCGCCTCGTCAATGCGCTCTGCCGCGCACAGTTTCAGCAGCTCCAGCTCTGAGAAGCCATCGCATGCACCCCCGACCTTCGGCCGCTCCCCTCCGGGTCTCAGCGTCCCCAGGTCCCGCAACCTTTCAGGACTCGGCCCGCTAGCTCAACCGCACAGAGCGTCCCGCCGCACTTGCTCACTTATTATTGTAATTTAAGAGGAGAAAAACTGAGTCCCAGAGAAGATAAGAGGTACTTTCCTGTGTAATGGGAAGCCATGCAAAGAACCTAGCATGACAGTCTTCATGCCTTCTGCCATTCTTAGATTACCTTTCCGTGAGAGGCACTGACTAGGGAAATTTGTATTAGCCAGAGACAGCACTATGCTCCAAAAATAAGAGAGACTCTTTGGATTAGAGAAGGGCAAAAATAAACCTGAGTTATTGTTGGTAAGCTGTGATTGTTGCTTTGGTTTTTTTCTGACATTGTGCTGGTTTTCAGAGATTATGAGATAGCCCCCCATTTTAAAAACAAAACACAAAAAATTATTTCTTCATTCCATTAGTGAACTGAGAATGGTTTTTTATTTTCTTTCAAGTTTTTTGCCCAATTTTCTTGATGCAGCCCCCCCTTAAGTTTCACTAAGGCTGGACTAGGCCAAACCTTTGTCCTCCAAATGGAGCATGTGTTTCTATTTCAAAGTCTGAGGCCCACATGTACCTTGGGTAAGAACAATGAATGGAAGAGTTGCCAAAATTATAGTGTCCTAGGGGAAAAGCAATGTAGACTAATTGTACTCTCTAAATAGTAAAATAAGGAATAGGCTTCTTTGCTCAAAGCCAAAATTATTTCTGTATATCTCTAGTATTTAAAAGTTTTCAAGAAAGCATCCCAAATTTATTCTTAGGACTATCAAATATGATGGCCTTAAGGCACCACACTAGAGATAGAAATGAATTTGAGTGGATGACATCTTATTAAATAGAGAGAAAGAGTTTTCTGATGTTAATATAAATGTACACTTTGATTGATTTTTTTGGAGACCCCTAAAATATTTTATTTTTTTTTAAATTAAATCAAGATTGTATCAAAATATTTTAGATGAAAACATGAGTTAGTTAAAATATTATAATAAAATCAAATCTTTTGTAAATATTTATGTCACTATATTTTTATTTTGGAACTGGTTTTAAGACTGAACTTAAATTTTATAGCAATGAGTTATCAATTTATTATTTCTGATTTTTTTCTCTTTTGTATTGATCACCAGCAAAACACAAGCTTGCAAAGGAAATGTCAATATTTCAGACTAAGCAGAATGGAGGCTTCCCCTAACTTTTCTGACCTTAAATTCAGAAGAAATATATTTGATAGGAGATATAGAAATCAAAAGCAAAAAAAGAAAAAGAAAATTACCTCAACTGGGCTTAAAACCTGAAAGTAGTATTTAGAGCTAAAAAATAAATTTGAGTTAAATGCATCTTAGAATAAAAGCAAAACCAATATTCCAGTAAAGAAACCAAACCATAAATGTAAGAAGGAAAAAATAAGACAGTTCATCGGAAAAGCTAAAATTCTAGTAGAAATGAGATTAGAAAGAAAAAGAAGATGCAAAATGGATGAAAATGAAAAGAGAAGATGTGTGAGATCTAAATGCTGTGAGAGTTTCATTTGGCAAGGCAGAGGCTCCACCATTGCCTTCAGGTTGGATGAGTCCCCAGGTCTTTCTAACGAAAGAGCAATATGTGACCAAGTAGCATATTGTGATTTCCTCATTTCTCTCTAATGATGATGCTTTCAAAAAGTTCCTCCTTAGTTCTGTTATTTGGAACTTTTTCCCAGTCACCAAACTCAAAATAATTATTAATTGGAGAAACTTTTTTTTATGAAAACAAATGCTGCTCTTTGATGATTTTCTCTATTCATGTTATTTTTAATGTTTTTACAACTTATTTCTATCTTTCCCCTTACTAAACATGAATAATTTGTTTTAATTAATTTTAGCATTCACATGAAAGAAAACTTTGTATAGATTTATTTATTCAGAGTTTTGACCTTAATAACACTCTCTGGGAATAAAGTTATTTTCCATCATTTTGTTATTGTTGTTGTTTTTTCAAATGAAATTATGCTCTTTTTATGCATGGTATTATATTTGAAGATTGCTAATGCAATAATGAAGCCATAATCAACCTAATTCATAGCCAAAAATGTTGTTTAAGCACCCACCAATATTGTGACAGTCTTTTAAGCTACATTTTTATGCACTTCCTTTTGTTTGCTGTTTTTTCTAGGGTCTTGAATTTCCAACTAGACTATAAAATCCTCCATGATAGGGACAGTATTTTAATGCTTTTATGACCTCCATTGATATTGGTATAGTGTTCAGTAAAGTGTGCATTTGAATGAGTGTGTGTTGAATTGATATAGTTCTTAAACATGCATATAATTGAGTCATGTGATGTCTCTGAGTTGCCAAGTTTTTGAGTTAAACAGTACTTAAATGAAAGTAGCTAGCTTACATAAAAATGATAAGATTCTTCTAAAATCTGATCATTCCTAATTCAATTTGTTAAAAAAGATGCATATTTCAAGAGCCAACAATTTTAGAATATCACTTATTCAATTGCATTTTTGCTATTTGACTTTAGAAATCTTAAATAAATTTTATTTTGTATACATCTTTTCTTTTTGGCAAAGAGTATACATGAAGAGTTAGAACTACATACATTCATTTTTGGCAAGAATTCTTACTATATTGGCAAGGTTCAGTTGTTTCTTTTAAGATATTTGTATTTCTTAAAAGCTTCACAACAAACAATAACAATATGTGAATTATGTGAAACTGAAGTTCATTCTGTATGTTGTGTATAGATTTATCTTTTTATATACTAAAATATTTGCTTTCCTCAGCACATTTGTACTGGATCTGCTGCAATGTAAACCTTTGGTAGCTCTCAGTTTTCCTAAACATTTTTTTAAAGTTTTTTTGTTGTTGTTGTTGTTGTTGTTGTTGTTGTTGTAGCTCAGAATTCTTTTTGTGTGTGTGAAAGTTCTTGATTTAGAATTAAAAAAATGTGTAAGAATTATAAAAAGTTTCAGATCCATGTTGTTTTAGAGATTTATTGGTTAAAAAATAACTTTTTAGTACTCAAAGCTACTCTTTTTTTTAATATTTACTTTCTAGGTGTACATTGACAGAACACAATGCCTTTATTTTTATGTGGTGCTGAGGATCAAACCCAGGTCCCACCTGCTCTAGGCGAGCAAATCCCAGCCCTCAAAGCTACTTTTTATGTGAAGTTGCCTGTGTGCTTCTCTCTTTCTCTCCTTCCCTCACTGAATCTTGATTTCTATGTTATCTATTTGTCAAAGCCATCAGACTTCCATCTGTTTAATAAAATAGGTAAATGAAACGTTAGTTTTGGTATAATTAGTTGGTACCTTAATAGTTTTAAAGAATTTTTTATCTATTTCTTTTAGTATTTATGCTTGTAATAAAAATTAACATTGACTTTCATACAGATACTATTAACATTCCGAAAATGGTGAATTCACATAATGAAAAATTTTGTGTTCACTTTTATGTGCAAAATACAATAATTAAACATTTTAGGGTAGTTTGTCAGGGCTATTCTGTAAATTTTCATCCAGGAGATGAGTCCTGAAGATATTGTGAAGCAACTGTGTTCAGGGAAGTGAAAATACAATATACTGGAATTATGTGTAGAGGGTAAAGAGATCAAGAAAGTTCATATCTATCATTATTTAGAGTTAGACTTCATCCTTTAGTTGGTATATAATTGTAAAAAAAATAAAAAATAAAAAAAATGAAAATTGAACAAGACAGTATGTTAAATTGAAAATTGAATAGGACAGTATGTGATATGTATTGGGAGGTAATAAGAAAGATAATTCTTTTTGTTCTTTTTAGACAATTTCTAGGGTGGCTCATGG
Organism: Callospermophilus lateralis; assembly: GCF_048772815.1. NCBI lineage: Eukaryota > Metazoa > Chordata > Mammalia > Rodentia > Sciuridae > Callospermophilus > Callospermophilus lateralis. The sequence continues at coordinate 11,796,688 of NW_027514398.1, forward strand.
GCCCCAGGAGGAGAGATCAGAGTAAGGTGGAATTATATCACTTATTAAAAAGAAATAAGAACTCAAGAGAGAAAGTAGGAGTTTAAATTTACCTAATAAAATACCTTCCTTAGCCTTTTTTTGACAACAGGTAAGTAATGTGCAGATGTAGTGACAAGGCACATCTCCCACACCAGTCACATGAACACCCAATAATCATAACACTTATGAACCAAAAGTATATTTATTCTATTTTTATAAGTTATAATAAAGATTGTTGTCATGATGAAATACATGATTAAAATTTAATTTTTTATATAGGTCATAAAATTCATGCAATTATATCTTGGTTAGTATAACAGATTGAATCATATCATAACTTTATCATAATCATATCATAACTTCATGATATACAAAGAAATTTGATGTCAGGAAAATAACTAAAAGAATGGTCTGAATACTTCTTTTCTGCTATTTTTTTCATTTTTTCTGAACTTTTCGTTCTGTTATAATTCAGTTATCAATTTCATTTATCAATGGACATGTATGAAGTTCTAACATATATTTCAAACTAAATGTACTTGAGAAGTTCACTTGAAGTATGCACTTTAGTGTAAAACAGGAAGTTATATAAACTTATCTATGTCCTTCTCGATTCTGACCATCCTTATTGCTATTCTCCTTTCAGTACTCAGAATCAAACTAAATATCTCTGCTCAGTCTTTGTCAGTACCAGATTTAGTATTTGTGCCATTTAGTATTTATGCCCTATCAAGTTTATTAACCTTTTTGAGGCCATAGATTCCTTCTATGAATTTTGCTTTAAAATATTTACATCATAAAGTAATTTTGAGACTTAGATAAAATAAAAAATTATTTAGAATATATAGTGCCTCAAAGAGATGCTAACACTCTATGTCAATAATATCTTGGTGTATCTTTAATATTACTTGTTTGCATTTTAAATCCTATCAGAAATATGTTTTAAAATTTATTTTTATAAAATAGAAAAAAATCTAGCACTGACAAAGATTGAGCATAGACGAATTTTAATAAATTTGAAATTTTTAATAAAAATTTCTGTGTTATCATCATAGGTTTTTTTCTCTATATGTTTTACCTTATCAAATTAAACAGCTAAAATTGATATTTCTAAATATGAAATTAAAACCAACTGTGGCTCTACAGTGATCTTTAAAGAATGTTATAATTAATGATGTTCTTATTAAGATAGTATGTCCAGATATCTATGCTAATTTTCGATTTTGAAAGCCAAGGTGAAGAGCATATGCATTAAATTTGACATTAGGATAGGATAATTTTTCCTCAGTTTGCCCTTGTTTTAAATAAACTATTCCCCTCCCACTGTGGCAAAAAATGTGTAGAATTTATTCATACTTTACTCTTCAAAAAGTTCTTAAGAGTAAAGGAAATGTCATTTAATATTTTATGACATAGTAGTTGAGGAAAAACTATGTGAATTCTCCTTTAACATCTAGATGAATTTTCCCTCTCCTTGCATCCCCTTAATATGTGGAAGAGCTAATTAAGGTGTGGAGCATTACAGAGTATTGTATGGATTGCTGCAATTAAGTGCACATCTCCAAGCAACATAGAGCCATTATGCAAAACCATTGTGAACAGATGATACATTAATAGCACAGTTCTGCTGTGTATCTAGTCCTTGATACTGAGAAATACTGCAGTTGAGATGGAATATGCAAATAGAAAATCCACACAAGGTCAGAGTGAGAAGGCCAAAATGCCACCCTTTGTTGGTTTCTAAATGAGAAATCCATTTCTGCTGCATAATCAAGTTAAAATAGAAAAAGAAATCAGTCAAAGAAAATTCAGATATTTCTCCTCCTTTTTGCTTCTTTGTAAAATAATTCCTTGACATTTGCCACTAGAGATAAATAGAAGAATTATTTTCACTGCGTATTATTCCTCTGGGATGATTTTATACTTTTATTAATTTCCTAACATTTTCCCTCTTGTATTTACTCTAATGAGAGAAAATGGTGATAAACCATTACTCAAGAAGTCATCCATGATCATTGTTCTATTTATGCTTTTCCACTACCTGAGTTACCTTGAGAAAGAGTCTTTTCGTTCTTTTCTTTCTCCATCTTAAGTACAACAATAATAATAAACAAATAAATGTATATACTTTATTTTCCTAACAAGATAAAATGATTAATAAATGGTGAAATGATTTTTATTTAGGTAAATAAATTTGTAGTTGTTTCTCTTTTGTGTTCATCTCAGGTGCACAGGGGTCATCTCATGATTTTCTGAATTTTGTCTCATGCTATTCTCCTAACTCACCTTTTTCTTATCCTTCATCCCTAATGCCCACTTCTCGGTTTATGCAGATTTCTAATGAGTTTTATGTATGTACTTGAATAAATATAAATATATCTCACTAAATAAGTCTTCTGTGCTTAATTCATATAGCTAAAATTCAATTTTATACATTTGAAATTGTACAAATCCAGTATAATTATCTTAACATTGTCTCCAACTTCTCCTGATTATCTCTAATTCTGGCATTTCTGTGAACAATGTCAAAATAAAGCAATCATGTCTATGTTTTTTCCAAACTTTTTCAAGAATTGCTCTAAACTTAAATCTATGAGTGAAATAACTGGAACAAAGGATATATTACATTTAACTTCATTTATAGTCAGAATAATTCAATGATCTAAATTTTCATTTAAGTATTAATTTTGTATACATAAATTTAGAGTATTCATATATTTAAAGATTTTCTGAGCAAGATGTAGGTACTATTTATTTTATGTCTTGAGATATATGGATCTCACTTTTTTAATTTTAAGAGAAAAAATTAGATTCATAGAAAAATTGAGGGAAGTTACAGAGACTTTTTATATACTCCTTGCCCCACATGAGCAGAGCTGCCTCAAGTTAACATTCTGTGCCACTAATAATATATTAGTATTTGTTATGAGTGTGTGTGTGTGTTATAGTCCTTGAAATTATACTGATATAATCAATATCCAAAATAGATAGTTTGTTGGAAAAGACAAAACTCTGAACATAGTAAAAAGATCAGAGATTGCCATCTATTATTGAGAAAGAAGTAAGCAAAGAAAAGAGGATTTGGTGGGGGATGTGTGGGTATGGTGTATTGAACTCAGGGGCTCCCAACCTCTGAACCATATCCCCAGGCCTATTTTGTATTTTTTATTTAGAGACAGACTCTCACTGAGTTGCTTAGCACCTCAACATTGTTGAGGCTGGCTTTGAAATTCTGATCCTCTTGTTATAGCCTTCCAAGCTTCTGGGATTCAGGTATGCACCCATACATCTGGCTGAGAGACAAGGATTTTGAGGGAATTGTAACTATTCTGTATGATATTCCCATGGTGGAACAATAGATTAATTCAAATTATAGTAGAAGCTTTAAAATAATAGTGGCTAGACAGAGCTTTTAATAAATAAATATTTTACCAAAACTGATATTGAAATGGTAAGAAACATACAAAAACATGCTGTCATTAGCATTATGAAAGTAAAAATTGAAAGCACAAATCAATACTGCAGAAATGGCTATCATCAAATGAAAATATTACTGAGTGTTGTCCAGAATGTGGAGAAACTGCATCACTTACTCATTGCTAGTGGAAGGCAAAATAATTCCAAAGCTTGGGGAAACAGTGATTGATTACAGCAAAAGCTGTGCCCTCTGAACCTGGCCCCAGGCAAATAAAACTGTTTCCTGCTGTCTTCAGTGCCTTACCTCTTCTGTACCTACAGCAGTAATAGTTTAAGATTTATATATTAGTCTGAAAACAATCAATAAATAATTAGAAAATTTGCATTTTCCACTTTATGCTAAAATGTACTGGGCATTTATTACATGCCAGACACTCTTCTAAGCCTTTAGCAACATTTTCTCATTTAATTTCCCTAAGTTATAAGTTTACCTATGAGAAAATTATGGCACATAAAGATTATAAATTTGCATCACTTATAAGTGGTGGAAGCAGATGTTGAATCCAAACTATATGACTTCAGAGTTCAGGCATTTTTAAAAAATCCTTATTTTGCTTATTTATTTTTATGTAGTGCTGAGGATCAAACCCAGTGCTTCACATGTGTGAGGCGAGTGCTTTGCCACTGAGCCACAACCCCAGCCCCAGAATTTATGCATGCAACTATTCTGCCTTACCTTTTGATAAGTCCAGGACATATATGACCCATAAGACATTGTTTAATGACCTTACAAATTACAGTGTCATAAATACTTGGGCTCCTTTAGTTCTCACATATGAAAATTGCTGAGACATTATTAGTCATTTTTCACATACAATCCCTAGCTTGTAAGGGATCCAGCCTAACTCCCTGCAAGATCTAATTGTCCATGTAAGATTAAAACATTTTTGAAAAAATGATGCCCTCTTCACCAATTCTCCCTACCTGCCTGTCTTCCTTTCTTTCTTCCTGCCTTCCTCCCTCTCTCCCTTCCTTTATGCATTTATTTTTTGATGTGGATACCAGAGATTGAACTCAGGGACATCCAAACACTCAGCCACATCCCACCTGTATTTTGTATTTTATTTAGAGACATGCTCTCACTGAGTTGCTTAGTGACCTGCCTTTGCTGAGGATGGCTTTGAACTTTCATCCTCCTGGGTTGGCCTCCCTAACCAAACCACTGGGTGACAGGCAAACACAACCACTCAGGCCATGTATTTATTTTTATTCTGACTTTTAATATCTGAAAAGATAAAACTTCAATGCATATACAAGACATGCATAATACCAATTGCAGGAGGGATATAACACAACGGTGCCAGTTAAATCTTTGACAAAGCATAAGCAATCTTAAGTTAGTGTGGACCTAATTAAACATCATCAAAATACATATGTGAAAACCAGACAGAATTAAAATGAAAAATGGACAAATCAGTTATCGTACGCTGATGAGAACATTCATTCAGGCCTGTGACAGTCATCAGTCTGGATGTACTGGTTGGATTGGGGGGAAGGGTCTCTTGGGAACTGGGTTGGAGCCAGGAGGCTCCAGCCAGGCCCAAGCACTCACAGACTGCAACCGCCTTAGGACCGTAGCCCCCACAGCTCACCTGGAAACTCCAGCACAGATGGCCTTGGGAACAAATCCCACAAATTTTCAGCTTTCCATTCCCAATCAGATCAGGCCTAAGTTGTGTTTTGATTTTCACGATTGCATTTTAGAATATGAAAATGGAACATAAACCAAATCTCAAAAATTCTAAAGAATGAATTCATGGCACATATCTTCTCTGAACACCATGAAAGCAAGCTAGAGGTGAGGCATGGTGGCCTCTGCCTGTATTTGGCCTGGGGCAAGCAGAAGGTTCCCATATTAAAAACCAGCCTGGGTAACCCAACAAGATCCCTATAAAAAAGTCTGTGGATACAGCTCACTCATAGAGGGCCTTTAGGTTCCATTCACCTCCAGCATCTTAAAAGTAAATAAATATTTAAATAAAAAATAATATGTGTCAAAGAAAAAAATCATAATGAAAATTAGACAACTTTTTTTAAAGGCAGTACAATAGTTTTAACTGAATGCTGAATACCTAATAATAATGAAAAATAAGGAAGTAGATACAACTGTGAGACTGAAATGTTAGAGCCCCAGAGCTTCAAATGGAAGCCTGGGGAATTAAGGAAGCAACTATTCATTTCAAGAAATAAGAGGGGGAAAACACAACTAATTAAACCTAAAGAAAGTATAAACTTGTAAATTCACATATTTAAGGGAGGAAATATTGGCATCCATCTTTCAGGAAGTCTTGAGCAGACTGGGCTCTGTGGGAATAGGAAAGAGGGGTAAGCTGAAGGAGCGTTGAAAAATTCTACCAAATAATGGCTGCATGCAAAGCACTGAGATGGGTGCTGTATCCACCTCTGCCTTGGTTCTGAGCCTCCCCACTCCTCTGCACTCATCCATAGGTCCACTCTGGGCATCAATTTTTTCCTTGTCCCTTCTGCTCCAGGTGCTTAGAACTTTCCTCTTACTCCTGGACTGGCCTCTGTTTCATCAGAGCCCCTGGGCTGCCAGATGATCAACAAGGGTCAACCTGACTTCAAACACATACAAACTTTCCACAGCAGGGACACAGCTTCTGCCAACTCAGGCACAACTAGTATGACAGACATGTTTGTTGAACAAATGCTCTTACTGCAGAGCACCCCACCAACGGAGGATCTCCACACCTGGGAGTTGGAGCAGCTTGTGGGTGATGGATTTTCAGACAGAACACTTTATCCACTGCCTAACTCAGTTCTGCAGAATACTCTCCTGAAAGTAAAGCCACAGACATGCCCTTCCAGAGGCAGGGAACTCTTCTGCCTGTGCTCTCTGGCAGTGAGTTTGGCTTGCTGATGTTCTCCCTGCTGAAACCTGAGTGTTCTCATTCACATCTGCCACTCAACTGAAGTGGGTTCCAGAGCTTCCAGGGAAGGAGACAGAACCTCTTATGTCCTCAGTTCACTTTATTCATTTTCCATCATTTTCCCTGGAAATACTTAATAATAGGTGAAGGACACAGGACTAAGAATATGAAATTCCATCTAATCAGGGAGTTAAAACAGTTCAATGCTGATAACAAAAATCTTTTACTGACTCTCTTACTAAACCATTTATCAGAATTTTGGTCATTGCTAAACTTTTTGTTTCCACATGTATTTGATTACTTGAAAAGGTAGGTAAGACAATATGTAACATTTTCTGTTTTTTTTTTTCCCCCAAACCTCAAAATACTTTCCCTTTGCTGACATTATTTCCTTTCTTCTAGGTAGCTAAATTGAATTATTATTTTTTCATGTTCTTTGTAGGGTATAATATGTGTTCCATTTTTGACACAAAGTATGTGAGAGCAGATAAAAGATGATTTAAAAATTAACTTGCATTGGAGTGGGGAGGTAGCTCAGTGGGATTGTACTTGCCTAGACATGTGAGGCCTGGGTTTTGTTTGCGAGCACTGTAAAACAGAACAGAACAGAACAAAACAAAAAACTTACCTCTTTTTATTAAAGAAAAACTAAAATTACTACCTTCCACAAATTCTTCTTAGCTTTAGATAAATTTTCCTATTTTTAACTTTATTAAATAATCCATGGAGATAAAAATGTTAAATGTATTCCCAACTTCACATGTAAGAAAGCCTAAACTGTACAGAGGCTGTGACTCAATGGTAAAGCAATTACCTAGCTTATATGAGGCACTGGATTTGAATCTCAGCACCACATATAAATTAATAAATAAATGAAGGTCCATCAACAATTTAAAAAATAAAAAAGCCTATTCACAAAGTTATTATAGAACATAATTAACACAAGAGTGAAGATTAAAACCAAGGTTTACTGATTTTAACCTAGTAGCTTTATTCTAGAAATTGTGTGAATTTTAGATTATATCATAAAAATATATGGTAAAAGTATACTCATTGGAAGAGGAGACAAAATGACAAAATATTTCACATGGAAATACAAGAAAATGAGGTCAAAATAATAGATATTTACTTCTACGATCATGGGAAAATGCTGTAATGTTTTATTTTGAAAATGTATTCTATATCTGATCATGAAATACTGGTGCCCAAGGTCAGGCTGGTTATTATGACTATGCAAACTTTTATTCAAGGACAATATTTTAAAGTCCTGTGGAGACCTATTGAGTTGGAATATTTAAAAGCTGAGAATTGAAATTTTTAAAAACATACATTAGGCAATTTGTGTTTGAAAACATCTGGTTTCATTACTATATAAAAGTAGCAGTTTTTCAAATTTTGATATACTAAAAATATAGTATTTAGAAATGTTATTAGTATGTATATATTTACACTTAATTGCTCACTTTAATGATTTTTTTTACATTGCATGGAACTAAGGATATGCATTAGATATATTATGAAGTTATATTTGTGATAAACTTATAAATATTTGTTGAAATGTATCAGAAAAAACCTATAGAAATACACCATATGGCCATGGGTTTTACACATTATTGTTAATTCTACAGACATGGCACGGAGATGCCACAATGCCAGGGACCCAGAAAAGACAACCTCCAAAGATAACTGAGGTCAGGGTTCACTGACTCCACAAATACTTCTTAAGCACCCACAGCATTCCCTGCACTGGGCTGGGAGCAGGCAGGGACCAGCCCGTAAAGGGCTCGCAGTCCAGGTCTGTCTCTGGTTATGACCCCCAAGGAGCTGTGAGCAGGCATCTGGGAAGAGGGGTCCTGAACCAGCAGGATTAGGAGGGCTTCCTGGAGGGTGGGCTGGAGGAGCAGAGAGCCAGAGGAGGCAGAGGACGCATGGGCACCCTGGGAAGAGACCAAAGACCAGGGCGACTGGCACACTGGCACGGGAAGTGGAGCAGGAGACGTGAAGCTGGGCGGCCGGCACCTGTGGCTCTCGCCAGGCTTCCTGGGCCGCCGTGAGGAGTCCAAATGCAGAATGATGGGCAACGGAGGGTCCACCTAGGAGTCCCCAATCAGGGCCATTCTGCTTCCCTTGAAGCTCCACCAACACCCGCTCCTGGAAGCTTCCAGGCCCAGGGGAGCTGCCCAGCAAGCACCGTCCTCTATTGGACCCTGGGCCCTGAGGAGGCGGTAGGTAGGAAATCAGCCCAGGGGCAGGCAGAGCATAGAAGACAGGCAACACATGCATGCCTGGGCACATGGCTCTTCTCAAGCCCCAGAAAGGTCCACAGTCTTGCTCCCCACAAGAGGGGCCCTGTCGCAAAGCTTGGGCACTGCAGGGGCTTGGGGAAGATGGACGCTCCAGATCTCCAGGCGATTCATGATGGCACGAGGAGTCATGAAGTGCTGCCCCCAGGCTTGATGTCCCTTTGACTTTGTACAAAGAGGATGACAATAAGCTACTCATGGGGCCGTTGTGGGGTCAAGTCCCACAGGGATCCTGCCTCTCTGCTCACTCAAGTCTTCCTTCTCCTGGAAACTTCCTAGGATTGAGCCCCTGGAGTTGAACTTGACTTTTCTGCTTCTCACTCTGGAGGGCAGATGTGTATGTTGTGGTGTGTGCATGCGCATGGGCTTTTGAGTGAAGCTGTGTGTTAATTCTTCAGAGCCGCCTTTTCCCTTGGATATGGCACAGTGCCTAGGGCCCATACGGACATAAGTGGCCCACAAAAATGGACAGGGTTCACGTGTGTAAAAATCAGAATGAGCTGGTGCAGTGGCAACTCAGGAGGCTGAGACAGGAGGACTGCAAGTTCAAGGCCAACCTCAGCAACTTAGTGAGACCCTAGGCAACTTAGTGAGATCCTGTCTCAGAATAAAAAATTAAAAGGGACGGGGATGTAGCTCAGTGGTAAAGCATTCCTGGTTAAATCCCCAGTATCTACCACCCCTCAATTATTTTAAAGTGAGGATGACTTTTTTTTTAAGCTCTGAACCAGTGTCTCACAAAATTGCTGAGGCTGGCCTCAAGCTTCTGATCCTCCTGGCTCAGCCTCGTGAGTCACTGGGATTATAGGCCACTATGCTGGCCAGGATGACTTCATCTTAATAACAAAATAAGAACACCACTATGCCAGAAACCTCACAGAATTCCCCACCAGCCCCATAAACTGGGGACTATTTCTGTCTTCTTTTCCCAGACAGGAAAACAGGCTCCAGATGTCACAAGCTCAAGTTCACCCAGCTGTGAAGTGGTAAAGCCAAAATGTGAGCTGAGGCCACCTGGCTTCCAGGTTTTTGAGGGGCAGAAGTAAATGCCCAGTGTCTGTGTGAGTGTGTGAGTGTGAGGCATGCAAACCCCTCCGTTTTCACATCTTAGTGTGAACAATAGTGCAAAGCACAGACTTTGGAGCCCCACACCCTGCATGCTTAGCCGAGCTCTGTCAGGCACTTGCTTTGTGACTGCAGGTCAGTGACCTCACCTCTCTGGGCTTCTGTTTCCTTGCTTCCCTCAATCAGTGTTATGAGAATTCAGGGGGTGAATAAAAGCACTTTGGAAGAATTGGCTCTTGTGATTGTTGAACCATTTGTGTGGGTGCTTCTGCCGGATGTGTATTATTTTTGGAAGGGGGGACTGAGGATTGACCTGGGGTCATTTAACCACTGAGCCCCATCCCCAGCCATTTTTATTTTTCATTTTGACCTTGAAATTGAGATCCTTCTGTCTCAGCCTCCCAATTCTGGATTTACAGGTGTGGGCCATTGCACAATGCTCAGGATGTGTAGCACTTGGCCTGAATGTTTGTATGTCACCATGATCTCGGCTCTTGCAGGTGGTGCTTGTGGTGTGTGTGAACATATGTATCCCTGTGCATCTGAAGTAAGGTTTAGCAGTCCCCGGGTGTTTTGGGGTCCATCCCTGTCCCTGTCATCTGTACATCTGAATTTGTCTCCTGTGTGTTTGGACACGTGCCGTGTATTCATCGCCACGTGATGGTGTGTTCTACATGCGGGTTTGCCTGTGAAGCAGTATCTGTGATCATGTGTGTGGCTGCTTGTGGGCAGATGTCCGAGTACCCTTGTGGCCCTGTGGACTTTGAGTACACACAGCAATGGCTTCGTGGAAGTTACACGCTGCCTGTGCTTGGTGTGAAGGTCTTGGGCAGCCATAGTAAGGATTTGTGTCTCCTTTATTCCATGGAAGAGAAGATAAGGGGCTTGGTACAGGAGCCTAAGGGGTCACTCCCTGTCTGATGCCAGTGCCGAGTCATTACCTGCTGGTGGCTGCTGTGTCATCTCCTAGTCCCTGTCTCCCCTTCCGGACTGGTAGCAGACAGAGGGTGCATGGGGAAACCAGGTGAGACTAGGCTTTAGTCTGGAAATCCCAACCACCCTTATCACCACCCCATGTCCTTCTAGCCTTCTATAGCTCCCAGTCTCCTCTCCCAGGAATTAAGACTCTCCTGGGAATTAGGAACCACTCCTTCCTCCTGTTTGGCATCAGAACTGTTGTGTGGCCAGGCACAGTGGTGCATGCCTGAAACCCTAGCAGCTGGGGAGGCTGAGGCAGGAGGATTTATGTTCAAACCCAGCCTCAGCAACAGCAAGGCGCTAAGCAACTCAGTGGGACCCTGTCTCTAAATAAAATATAAAATAGGGCTGGGGATGTGGCTCAGTGGTCAAGTGCCCCTGAGTTCAATCCCCGGTAGCCCCCCCCCCCCAAAAAAAAATGCTGTGTGGCCCTGAGCCAGGCATTTCTCCTCTCTGAGACTTTGAGAGTCAACATATTTAAGGTGCTCCTCCATCGGTGCCCAGGATCAGTCCAGGCAGTGCACTGGGAGTGCCAGGGTCTCTGGGACTCATGCAGCAGCTGGTGGCACCTTTCTTAGTGGTGCCTCAGAGTTGGGGACTCTGGCATCAGAAATACTTTAGCTAGACTCTTGAACCCTATTTGTTGACCAGGTTGCCTCAGGTAAGTTGCCTCTGAGCCCAAATTATGCACTGTGGGTGGTTCTGGCTGATTGCAAAGTTTATATATGCCCCACAGATGGAAGCTACAATGACACCAGTATCATTTACATCACCCCAGAGAGAGGGTTTTCAGGATATATTTCACTCAGCCAGGCAGGTGGCAAAAATCCTCCCACGCAGGGAGGAAACAGAGTTGGAGCGCTCAGCCTGCCTCTGAACTGCGTTTACACCTATAATTCCACTACTGAGGAGAGTATGGCAGGAAGATCTTTTGAGCACAGGAGTTTAAGGCCAGCCTGGGCAACATAGCAGAGACCCTGTCTCAAAAACATGAGTAGGTGGTCCAGAATTTGATAATTCTAGGTTTAAATTTCTTGTAATAGAGCCAGTTGTGGTAGGATAGGCCTGTAATCTTAGTGACTCAGGAGGCTGAGGCAGGAAGATGGCAAGATCAAAGACAGCCTCAGCAACTTAACCAGGCCCTGAGCAATTTAGCCAGACCCTGTCTCAAAATTAAAAAATGAAAAGGCCGGAGCATGTGGCTCAGTGATTAAGCAGCCCTGGGTTCAATCCCTGGTACCTAAATAAATAAATTTCTTACAATGAGATCTTAATCTCTCTAAGTATCATTTTTCTGTCTTATAAAATGAAGATTTTTTTCTCCCTTAACTTCCAAAGTTGTTTTAAGGATTATACGTCTAGTATTGGAAGACTTAGTTGAGGATCTGGTTCTTGCTAAGTGCTAAATATATTATTGTTGTTGTTGTTGTTGTTATTATTATTATTATTATTATCATCATCATCATCATAATTTTCACACCCACTCATTTTGGCTGTCTCCCGATAAGTCTATAAAGCAGGAAGGAGAAGACACCAACACCATCGGCCAGAGACTTCACCCAGTTTCGTCACTATTTACTCCAAACCTGCATGCCTTCCAAAAGTGGGACCCCAAACACACACCCTTCGCTGAGCAGGGAAAAGCACAGCTGAAGGTCAAGAGAGGGGAAATATTTACCAAGCTCAGCGAGTCAGGGCAGAAGCTGAGACTAGCCCCAGGACTTGAACCCCACCTCCACTTTCACCTGGAGCATCACAGCCCTTCCAATCCAGCTTGGGACTCAGTTTCCCCACCTACGTGGCTACACAACACTAATTAGGGTCTCCTTTTGGAGATCTTCTCTTCCTATCGAGTGGGGGTGCTGCATCAGCGGCAGACGGGAGGGTGGGGGAGCCAGAAGTAAAAAAGACCCTTAAGTTGGGGTAGAATCCACAGCTTCACCTAGCTTGCCACAAGCTCCTCCCTCATCAGCTGAGCACCCAGCCAGGCAGTGCCAAATGGCCTCTAATATGTGACTTTCAATACTGGGTGCCCTGAGGACCACCAGGCAGTTTGTCAACATTTCATGCCTTTACCCCTACTGCAGATGCTGGCAGTGTGTTCTTCTGGGGGAGAAGAACCCCAGTGTTTGAGTTCCCAGGAGAGTACACTGCAGCTTGTGTTGAGAACTGCAGCTTCTCCTCTCACTTGGGGGTTGCTCTTCCTGGACACCCACCCTGAGCTCCCACAAAAGGTTCTAACTTTGTAAGAATGTCAAATTGTCATTGGAACAGCCAGTGTTAGGCAGTGTCTGTTCTGGCTGATTTGGCATCTGCCTGCCACTGCATTGCCAAGTAATCCTGGTTGCTAACCACCGTGGGACCTATGCACTTGGGAATGGTATGGAGCCCCACATCCCGTCAAGCCGTGTCTCTACTGCTACCTGATCAGAAGTGCACATTCTTGGTCCCATCCGTCCCCCTACCTCACATGACCCATTGTCAGTGTCCAGTGATGGGTAGACTGTCAACAGCGTGACAGGTGATTTCTTCAGTTTCTGTTCTGGGGCCTCCTCTCCTGTTTGTTCCAGTCTTGACCAGCTGCACAGGACGCACCTGACCAGCATGGGACTTGGCCAGCAATACTGCTGGTGTCCACAAGACAGCTCTAGAGATACATGCGTTTAGAAAGTCTACTTTCTAAAAAGTAGACTTTTTTCAGAAAACTGGGGTCAGCCCAGCAGTTTCTTTGGCAGACATGAAGTTGAACTTGCCACATTCCCTGTTCCATAGGAGTGGCCATGACCTGGTGGGCTTCATGAAGTAAGAATGACAAATGCATGGGAGAGCTGACTGGCAGGAGGGGAGCTGAGGTGTACCCCCAGACAGAAGAACTTGTCTGTGAAGCCCAAAGGACTCAAGTGCAGGAAGTGTCCATTCAGAGCCTGGTGCAAACTCTCACCAGTCCCTCTCTCCAGAATCAAATCCCTGTGGGCTGCCTGGGGAGGCCCTTCTCTGGGATGTCCTCGGGTGGGGTCCAGGTGACTTCTGGACCAGGTGCCCAGCACTTGTCACTGTGGCTGTGTGGAAGCATATTTGCCAGCAGTGTTTTCCTACAAGGACAATGTCTCTCCCCTCTTTCCTCTCTCTAAGGAGGAGGCTTTTGCTCTTGTTTTCTTGGCCTCTTTGGAGTGGACTACACAACAGCCAGTGGACACTGTGCCCAGTCTTGGGTAGGCAGTGCAGGAGGTCAGGAAGAGAAGTCTGGATGCTTCTCAGCAGGTGGCCTTTGGAGTCTCTCAATTTGGGGATCTGTGGGAGCACAAGGACAGATATCCTCAAGTGGGACCCTCCTGCACAGGCTTGATAGTGTCACTGAGACAAGGGTGGGGGAGGCAGGTGGGGGCAGCAGCTGGGCTTGTGATTAGCTCCACCGAGAGAGTGAGTAAGCTGGATCACCTTGAGGAGGCTTGTGGGGCTCAGTGAGCCAGTCCCTTCTTAGGCAACATTGTTAGGGTGACCTTTTCTGGGTATGGCATTCGCAGAGAAGATATGATCGTCTGGTCCCTAAGGTGGAGAGAAACTGCCCCTGGTCTCCCTGACAGTCCAGCTGGCGTCATTTGTGTGTGTTTTTACTGCTTTGAAAAGTGGCACCTCAACACTGAGGCTCCGCCCTCCATTTATCATCAGGTGCTGATGGGCGAGGACCCACCACAAATGTACCCTCCAGCTTCCACATTCCTTCCCTGAAATCCTCTTTACCTTCTCTTTAGTTCCCCCTTCCTTTTCTTTCTTGGCCTGTTTTCTTCTCCCAGTTTGGTTAAACTCCTTGCTCATCTTTGGCACCAGCTGTCCTGAGGTCTAAAAAAATCAGAACAGAGGTTCCTGAGAAGCATTATGGTGGCTCTGCTGCATTGTCAGGTCAGGACCTCTGAGTCCCCAAGGATGAGTGAGCAGCAGGCGCCGCCTGCCACTCCTGCACTGGGATCCCGCCTCAGGACCCAACCCCTCCCACTTTTAGGAAGGGTGGCCTGGTCTGCTCTCCTGACATGGGACAGCACAGAGGGTGCAGGCTTGGGGCCTCTGCTTGCACCCAGGGTGTTTATTAACTGTAAATAGTAAATTTCAAGTTGACAGGTATCTTCTCAGGGATTTATATATAAATATAATTAGGAGAATGTTGAAGTATATTTTAATATATTTTAGAGCTTGAGTAAATTATGATTAAACTGGACAGAAGAAATATTTTGAAAACTTTGTTAATGCTGCTGATTTTAAGTGAGGTTTCTGGAACTTACCCTTCGGGAGAGATTTCCTTGGTTACTGGAGATTGAGGGACCCTGGCAGAGGAATTGGCTGTGGGGTGGCTGTGAAGTAGCTTCTGTGTGAGAAGAGGTGGCTACTTGACAACGCAGATGGGCTCTTCATGGCTTCTACCTCTAGAGCTAGCTACGCCAGGTCTGACACTGCAGATACAGAGTGATGCTGATGTGGTTTTTCCCATTTGCTGTATGCTTAAGCGTCCCGCAGGCGGCCTGGTACTAGCCTACCAAGAAGGAGCAGGGAGAGTCAGAGATGCTCCTCTCTGCTTGCTGTAGAGAAGTGCCCATGTCACATCATGGACATCCTGGGAATCACGGACATCATGGTTCAGCCTCTCGGGCTACCCTAGCAGATTCCCAGCAGCTAGATACCTCAGAATTGCAAGGCCATCACCACCTCCGCTTTGGGCACTCCTGAGATGACAGCTCATTCCGTGGCTCAGAAGAGTTTGTGACATGGGCTGGAAAATGGGATTTGTGATGCCTCTGTCCGTTCCTTCCCAGCTGTCAGCAGGAACCAGACCTCTGGAGTAGAGGCTGCTGTGGGTGAGACAGAGGCCCAGGAGGGGGCCAGATCGTGGCCCAAAGTGATGGAAGGGCTATCATCTCAGACAGTTGGAAAGCCACAGGACTCCCAACTTCCATGAAGAAATGACTCTTGGAGAGTGAGGGAGTGAGCCCAAAGCAAGGAGAGGGTAGGAAGTGCCCTGCATGCTCCCCCTGTCCACACTACCTAAAGCCAGAAGACCCTTTTTGTATAATTTGCCTTGACCTAAGTTTGTCCTGGGGAGTGAGTTACATCCTGATGCGAGTCTCCAGGTGTACCATTAACACTACGCTTGCTTCCCACTCAGGGGAGTGGTCAGGCACTACTGTGCCCTCCCAGCACAGTTGGTCTGTTATGTGATGAATTACTTTTTCTTTACAGTACTTGGGAAGTCACCTATCTTCCACGTGTTTGCTCAGGATCCCGGTCTTCCACAGCGGGTAGCTGTTTGAATTCTGGACCCTGCTGCCTTGTTCTTGGTTTGCTGCCCACAAGAAGCACACAAGCCCCCACCACATTTTGAGCCAGGCAGTCACCTGGAGGGCCTCTGTCTTCTAAGGAAAGAAAGGATGGAACATTGATCCTGTTCTTATTAAGATTCATAGGAAACAGAAAGTTTCTATCACAATAGATCCTTACAACAAGACAGTCATGGTTATTGAGGCACGTGGAACTTTCACTGCAGATGACATTAGCCACAAAGAACTTAGAACAAACCTAGTTCTTCCTAAAATGCTGATTGTTTAAGTTCCCACCTCTGGATGCATTTAGAACTTGTTTTATGCACCTATATAATAACTCTTGAGTCAGCGAGTTATTTCTGTGTCCTTGGGTTCACATTTCTTCATTAAGATTTTAAATAAGTGGCTAAAAAATCCCTCTGCTTTTTTTTAATTTAAAGAAATGGAAGAAAACAAAATAAAACAACTACCTGCATAGATTTGACTGATTTTCAAGGGCATTGAATACCAGTGCTCACACTCAATTTCCTCACTCTGCCTGCAATAAGACTTCTGTGCAAAGTGCACCCCTGTGTGCAGAGGTGACCAGGCACACACATGTACATGCACACCAGGTACACACAGATGACCTCAAGGGAGACCAGATTGCCTGGAAAGGTGACAGTGGCTCCCAGGGAGTGTCTAGTTGACCCGCTTGGTCAGAAGAATCATAAACCTGAGGGCTCCCTGGGAGTCCAGGTAACGTGTCTCTTTTTGAAAGATGACCCAGGCAGTTTGAACAGAACCACTTTGGCTGGTTCTGTGAGATCTCTCTGCCTTGATCAAGGCATCTGACCATCCGTTTTGAGGTCTAGAAGCTGGTTTGGAACCACTTAACTATGGTTACACTCAATGGGAACCAAGTGCATGATACCACACTCCCAAGAGTGGTTCCTAGCAATCCCAGGAACCCTCGGTGGATTCAGACTCTTGGTTTGAATCAGATTCTTCATTCAAATGAAGTGTCAGAGCTAATTTTACTGGGATTTTCTTTGCTCAGAAGACAGATGGCGTTTTCTGGGTGTCCCAGGATCTGTGTTTTTAAGCAGTGGTGTCTTTGTGATGGGTTAGGAATGGAACAGACTTTTGCATAGGGTGCTGGGTTTCAAATTTTGTCATTTTGGTATAAACGGGTCTTAGAACCTGTTTTCTGCATGTAAAGCTATTTTGTTTATTATTTCTGTAAACCCAGACTTGATAATGTAAAGCTATTGAATATGGATATAATTGTATACATTTCAGAGTGTTTTATTTTAAGGTGAGAGTTTCGTTACAGTTTATAAGAGATGTTTTCTTATTTAGATCTCAGGGCTATCTTGGAACCTTCAGATAAATGTGACCCCCCTCCCCAGCAACTTCAATTATTGATATTCAAAAGGTTCATGATTTTTAAGTTAAATGTGATATTTTCAGCAGAAAGAATGTTTTTTTTTTCCTTTTTAACTTATGACAAATTCTATTGAATATTTTAAGTCTAGAAAAAAGATGTGGTAGTGTAAAAACATGGGGAAACTGTAGCAAAAGAATTAAAACCACTTGCAAAATAAACATATTCTCATGTGATATTTGAATAAACTTGTGTGTATAAATTACAAAAGATATATATGGTATATTTCAGGTGATATTTTAATTGAACCAGATTTGTGCTTTCTTATTTCCACACTCTTTCACTTAATTTTTCCAAGGTAACTGTTTAAAATATGTCAATTCCCCATGAGTACTTTCTCATACAGTGAAATGATGGTGAATTGAGATGGTATTTCTCAGATGCTCCCATAGGCCGGAATTCACAACACACACAGAAGCAAAATAGAGCTTCCTTTTACCTATATGGCATGCTGGATGTGTTTTGGGGGACCTTTTAAAATAATTTAAAAAGTATTTTATTAACTTTTTGGGGAGTGGGTACCAGGGATTGAATCCAGGGGCGCTTAACAACTGATCCACAGCCCCAGCCTTTTTAATATTTTATTTAGAGACAGGGTCTTGCAGAAATGCTTAGGGCTTTGCTAAATTACTGAGGCTGGCTTTGAAATTATGATGCTCCTGCCTCAGCCTCCGAAGCTACTGGAATTACTGGCATCCACCAATATGCCTGACCTTTTATCTACTTTTTTTTCAATAATTTTACTAAACCCAGGGATGCTTTACCACTGAGGTATATCCATGGTCCTTTATACTTTTTTTTTTTTTTTAAATTTTGAGACAGGATTGCACTAAGTTGCTTAGCTGATGAGGCTGGCCTCAAACTTGCAATCCTCCTGCTTTAGCCTCACAGGTCCCTGGGATTATAGGCATGTGCCACCACACTCAGATGGAACCAAGTTTTTAATGTGATCTTCCCGCTCTTGTATAAACAAGATCCCAATGGACGAGCAGTTTTGTTCATTGTCTGTATTTTGGGAGAACATTTAGATCCCTTTCATTCAATTTCTGCATAGTATCCCCAGGAGAGGTGAAGCATAAATGTTCTTGGTTTTTACTGTTTATAAATAAGGAAGGTCCCCGTACCTATTTATTTGTACACACTAATGAGTGTTTTTAAAAGAGCAGAGTGTAGAAGCAAATTTTTCCTGGTAAAGGAAATATGCATGTTAATTTCTATAGTGATGTTACAAGCCTCTTTGCATAGGCTTGGCCTTGCACTCAGCCACCAGCAGGGGGCGAAAGGGCCTCTCCCCTTGCAGCATGAAGTTTTGGAAATCCAGTGGTGAATTAAGGCATCTCTCATTGCCTTAATTTTCATTTCCCCAGTTATTGGTGAGGTTGAGTATCTTTGCATGTTTCTCCAACAATTTTTATTTTCTGTTTCCTAAATTCCTTATTTATATTTATTCTTCATTTTTTACAGTTTAGCATCATTTTTGATGATTTTTTAAGGTTTGCAATGTATTTGGTGAATTAAACCAGGGGATACCTTTTGTATGTAAACTTAATTTAAATCAAATTTGTCAAGCTTTTTTTATATTTACATTTTGTGTTTCTCTAAGGAGGCCCTTTCTACCCCAAATCAGCAGTTTAATTTTTCTATAATTTCTTCTAATGATTTATAGGCATTTAGTTTTTTTTTCTTTTTAGCTCAAAGAATTAAAAATACTTCAGCATTTAGCTTAATTTTTAAATTTTTTGTTTTAATTAGTTATACATGACAGTAGAATGCATTTATGCTCTTTGATATATCACACATAAATGGGGTAAAATTTCTCACTTTTCTGATTGTGCATGTTGTAGAATCACATCAGTCATGCAGTCATGTGTATACATAGAGTAATAATGTCTGTTGCATTCTATTATTGTTCCTATTCCACACCCCCTCCCCTCCCTTCATTCCTCTCTACCTAAAGTCACTCTATTTTTCTCTAGTGCCCCACCCCATCTTATTGTGAATTAGTTTATTTTTGATAGGACTTGAAATAATTAGTTCCTATTTACTTGGAAGTTTAACTCTGATCTTAGGAAGTCTAAAGTCCAACTCATTAAACAACATAATAATACATGATTTTTAAGGAAAGACCCAAATAGGTGATTTCCTCTTTAACTTTAAACAAAACTTTGTCCTAGGGTAGAATCCTAATTGGAGGTAATTGGTGCTTGCTTATAAAATAGTCAATGATATATTTGGTGGGTGGAAATACTAAATGAGAAGTTAACAGACAAGGAATGGACCTTGTAAAGTAGTCTGAGAACTGGGACATGAAAAGAGAGAGCGAGAGGCAGGAGGAAGAAGATGGTGGTCTTGTCTCTGGTTTCTGGCTGGAATACTTGGGGGCCTGGAAGCACTAAGCTCCCCCCTGCAAGCTGGGAGTGTGGTGGGTAGAGATAGGCCAGAGCTTCCCTAAGGGTTCACCCTGTCCAGTGGCCTTGGGAGGAGTGTGTGCCTTCATAGTGTGGTCAGGAATGTCCATGGAGGCTTCTGCATGCAGGCGCCCTTGCCCCCTGATTCACCACAGAGCTTCTGTTGCCACTGGCTCACAGGTCACACCTGATGTGTGCCTCGGTGAGGACTGGGCAAGTTTCCAGCCAGGGCCATGAAAGGCAGTCCTGAGCCTCCAGTATGCCCACAGCTGTCAGTGAAAATTGCTCAGGTAGATTGCCAGTTTGCAGCCACTGGCTCCATGATCCTGAGGGGTCACTGCCCCTGCAACAGGGTTGGCCAGATGGGTCTCTGAGCAGGTGTGGAGAGTGCCCAGAGGGTCATGGGCAGGGCATGCACCGCTGCCCACCCACGTATGTTGCATGCTGCTTGTTGCCCTACTGTGTTCAACTCTGCCCTGCTCTCCTTAAAAAAATCAACAGAAACTGAACAAAAGTTGAATGTTTTCATAGCTAGAAAAAAATATGTGAATAAAACTCAAGTCCACCTTGATATTTCACAAGTGTGATTTTTAAAAAAACAAGAATATCAAGAAATTAGCTGCAAGGAGATAACTTTACCTTGTCTTTACCTCCTACTAAGACAGAAGCCTGGTCAGTGTCACAGCTGGGTGAGAGTCTGGATAGGGACTTGGTTCACAGACCATGGTGAGGAAGCCATTTCCCTATAGTGGAAAGGGGACTGTCCTCATTTCCAGGTCAAAGGAGTCCGTCAGGGAAGCCACTCAAAAGCCTGGCCTCCCTTTGTCCAATATGGATCCTGCAAAGGGATCTGCTCTGAACACCTGCTACCCTTTCTCCCCTATGGTGCAGCCCTGACCTCCAAACAGCCTTGGGTGATCAAGTGCAGTTGCAGATGAGAGGCCCTTTCTGTCTCCATCCTACTGGCATGGCCTCCCCATGCATGATGCATTCTCCTCCCTTGAATTAAATGCAGTGTCTTCTTGGGGTGACAGGAATACATCAGGGGCAGGAAATGCCACACATGTCCTCTTCCTATCCCTGGCTCTATAGGTCCTGGGTCTGAATGCCCCTATCCTCATACTGAGCCCTGAGAGCAGGACTCCACTCACTGTCCCAGTCCTGGACTCAGGACTAGGAAGCCCTTGAGACACTGTGGCAACCTCCACATTCTTGCAGATTAACCCCCAATACCTGAACCAGTGGTCTTCAAATGGTGATCCCAGCAGTATCAACAAACCCAGAAAATTGTCAGAAATGTGTGTTCTTGGGCCCCACCTGGATTACTTGGGTTGCTACAGCAAATCACTACAATTTGGATGACTTGTAACAACAGAAATGTATTTTATCACTGTTCTGGAGGCCAGAAGTTCAATGAGCTACATTCCCTCAGAAGCCCATGGAGAGGGTCCTTCCTTGCCTCTGCCAGCTTAAATGGCTACTCATAAACCTTAGCCTTCCTTCGCTTGTGGCAATATTGCTCCCATGTGTTCCTGTCACCACGTGGCCATCTTCTGTGTCTGTGTCTGAATTTCCCTTTTCTAGTCATTGGATTAGCATCACCCTATCTGAGTGGGATCATGTTTTAACTGTATTACATGTTTAAGGTCCCTATTTCCAAATAAGCTCACATGGATACCAGGGGTTAGGACTTGAATGAAATTTGTGGGGACACTGCCACCCGAGTATACTGACTCAGAGCCTGGAGACCTCTTGTCCACTTCATGCCCACTGGATGCAAATCTGAGTGCCTTCCTTGCCTGGACTAATTCTTGTCCACCTGTGGGTGAGGGAGGGATTCCTATCTGGGTTGTGAGTGGAGCACACAGCACTGGACAGATGAGAGCAGCAGATAGAACCACAAATGCTCACAGTCTGGGCGCGAAAGACCCTGCAGGCCACAATGGACCACATGGGGAGCCAGTGGCAGAGGGCATGCCAGGAGGTGGGCATCCCCTAGTTTCTGCAAGAAAATGTGACTGCATTTTGGGAAATTGCAGGGATTAGCAGGCCCTGTGTCTGGTTGTGGGACAGGAAGGCTGCTGGCTATTTGTCCACAAGCTGAGTGGGGGATGAAACTTGTGGTTGGACCATAATGGTCTCTCCTGATTCTATCAGCTGTCGAGGAGGCATGCGATATTAATTTTAGGTTCAGGTCTTACATCATATTAATTTGTAAAATGTACCTCAAATCCTTCACCTGTCATTGGCTGTCATCGGTGCCCAAGCTCCAGTCCTCCCACGCAGAAAACCATAAATCCGACCCTGATGCCCTCCAGCTCAAAACCTGCCACTCCTTTCTGCTGCACCTAGAGAAAGACCCAGCCTCCTTCCCTGGCCTTGAGGTGAGCAGGGAGCAGCCTGCTGTGCTCCCTGTGTCTGGGATGTCCTGAAGATGAGAGGGGATGAGAGGATGAGAAGGATCTCCCAGCAGATTTGTGCTTCTCCCTGTGACACAGGTCTGCCCGGCCCTAGCTCTGCTCTCCTTAGGTCCTCTCCTGGACACCCAGCTAAAGCTTGACTCAGTCTTTCTGCCATCTCACTTGTTCCCCAGTGGCACTCTGTGTGTTATCCTACCTGGTCTCCACCCCACACCTAGCAAAACCTCCTAGGGAGCTGGAGCCCCATCTTTCTCCTTCCCAGGTTCTAGAGCGGGGCTTGCACCATAAGAGTTGCTCCATTTAAACTATGTGTTGCTGGAGAGGTGTCCTGGCTTTCTGCTGAACTGGGGCCATGAGCTGAGTCCAGCTCCCATCCCCTAAAGGGCAGCTTGGACCGCAGAGGGCAGAGGCCATGGGTCAGATCTGCCCCCTACTAGCCATGGGGTCCCAAGGGCAAGTCACTGAACTTCTCAGGGTCCATTTCAGCATGGACTGTTCCCACTTTTAGGGTTTTCATGATGTAATTAATTGACATAGAGATCATAGTAAGGTCTTAACAAGTTGGTGGCCACTGATCGGTTGTGTCCTACCTTCTTCTGTCAGACTCCAGACTAAATAATGGACTTCCATAGACCCCAGGGATGACCACAGAGACATCCACCTCTTGAGTCAGGATCCCAGGTAAGTGAGTGGAGATTGAAACATGGTCCTCCACCTCCCACACCCACCCACTCACCTTCGTCAGCTCCAAAGGCTCCTTGACTGCACACAGGCCACATTCATGGCTTCCTGCATCTTTTTATCCCAAAATTAAAGATGGATAACAGCTTGTGCCTGCACCAAATGTACTTTGTGTCCTCAGGGCTAAAGCCCCTGCATCCCACAGCAGGGCAGGAGCAAGGAGAGGTCTTGTGACCCTTTGGGCTTCTACCTGGAAGCCTCTTGAAAGCCAGACAGGGCAGCACCCCCTCCCAGGTTGGGCTGGGTAGCTTCTTACCCACACTTTTGAGCTGTGTTCTTCCCAGGAGCAAGCCCCATTCAGGGAGGTAAGCAGAGGCTGCCCCTCTTTGGAGCAGTTACTGACCTCCCCACCTCTTCTGTTCAGGGGTCAGAAATGGCCTGCTACCTGTTGGTCTGGGCAGAGCAACTGTCCTACTAAACCCCTCTACAGACTTTGAAGATGAGGCCATGTTGATGGAGGTGCTTGCATTTGACTAAGGGGATGTTGAATGACATTGGAAATAAGCTAAATCATCTCTGAAAATATGGCAATGTAGAAAATACTAGCTTTATTAGACCCAACCTGGCTCTTTTCCCAGAAAAGCATTGGGGAAAGAAGATTCTTGTCTTGCTTAATTAAACCAGATGACAATGGACATATCCTAAGCTATGTGCAGAAAGTCTTTGGAGATAGACTGATGGGTTTGATCCTGGCTGCATGCTTTCCTTGTGATCCTGATTTGTGCATGAATCAGTGAACACTGAATGCCAGTACCTGTGCTACAGAGGGCTCACCTCAGCAGATTCTTTGCCTATTGCCTTGACTGACAGTCCTGGGGGTTCCCGATGTCTTCCCTGCCTCCCTGCCCTCCAGGTGATCAAGAGCATCTCTCAAGGCCCCCAGTGAAGCCTGATACAGAGTAGAGAAGCACAGTACTGGCTTCAGCAGGGTGACACATATTTTAAGACCTTCTGAGTTCTAAGGATGTCCATAAACATCTCCCCAGGGAGAATCAGGCCAATCTGCTCAGCTGGAGGCCATGTATGAACTCTGGTGAGCTGCTCTGAACTAAGCATGGTCTTCAGAAAGGTAGAGAGGGGTCCTTGGTTCCTTGCTCCTGGGTGCAATCATGTTCCCAAAGAATCTACGTTCCACCTTGCCATATGTGCTGTGGGGTCCTTCACACAGGGACAGTGTCCTGAATGGTCTGGACCAATAGCTTTCCAGTTTTGGTGAGAGGGAGGAAGGTGTCTGCCAGGAGGAGTCATCATCTCCCCGGAGCCCTGTGTGCAACCAGGAGTCTTGTCCTTGGTCCTCCCAGGAGAAGAAGGACAATTCTCTCACCTGCCCTCCCATAACCCACCACTTGGAACTGGGAGAAAAGCTTTAGACCTATTGCAAGAGTCTCTCCAGCTCCACAACCAGTGGTCCTGAGCTCTGGCCCTGCAGATCCTCAAGGGTGGAGCCTGCACTGGTATATAGACATGGAGGCTGCAGCCAACAGAACAAGTGTCTAATTTTTTTGATCTTTCTTTTCTCATTCATCGGAAAATAAAACTTATGCTACTTTCTTAAAGAAGTTGATTTTCTTAAAGAAGCATAGGCTGTTTTGGGGAAGCCAGGGCTAAAAATGCATGTTCAGTCTCACTAAGCCACAGACCACTGCCCTTGGTTTCCCTGTACCCTCCATCAACTAATTGGATCCCCCAAGAGGGAATCTAATGTGGGATCCCTTACCTAGACCAAGCACAGAGGGTGATGTTCTCCTGATCCTTGAGGGCCTGAGGTGGCCCATGGGGCCATCTGATACTCAGGTCTTTATTTCTGTTTTGTAAAAGGATTGGGGGTCCAAAGTTAGCCAAACTGCAAGGTGTGGGGGCACAGTCCCCAAGATATGCTCACTTCTGATGAAATAGCATCATCAGATGCTTGGCGGGGTGGGGGGTGTTCTCCAAACTGTCCTCAGCTCCAGTAATTTCCTAGAAGGACTCAAGAACTCAGGGAAATCCACATACTTATGGGTCACCCCTCAGTGCTGAGGGCTATGTACAGTCCCCACACTTGGACTCCACTACTGAGTGAGTGTGAGGAGGTGGGAGCACTCTCCCTGAGTCCCCCTGGCTCTGCACCCCTGGTGATGGCAGCAAGGACTTGTGTAGGGGACATATGGTCGGGATGGTGCCAGGAGACAGGATGGAGACCAGGCCACAGTCCCTGCCTGAAGACAACTCTCCCTGCATGAGCTTCTTTCACGCTGCTGTTCTACAGGGCGACACTCATTTTCCTCTGTAGCCATATGTCCCTTCACCACATGTCCTGATAACTTTAAGGTTAATCAGCTCAAGGCACTCACGGTTCATGGTAGAAAATAGGCTGCAATCATTTGGAAAGACGTTTCCAGACCTTTCTTTGAGAAAAATTTAAATGGCTGAAAGCCTGTATTCCCTGGATGGGTATGCGGGGGAAGCCACCAAGGACATTTATCTCTGCTCTTCTTTGTATCAATCTCTGAGAAAACAGTCATTATGCTGGGAACCACTGAACGCTCACCCGAAGGAACAGAACTGCTCCACCTAAAGTTTCCCACTGCATCCCACCTTTGTGTAAAACAGATTCCCCTCCATAAAGTCTGCATCTCAGTGATTTGCTGTTTTCTGCTCCAGGGACTGAAAACCCACAAAAGCTTGAGCTACTTCAGCCACCTCCACTGAGCGCGCACTCACCTCGGGAACATGTATTGCTTGTTTTCAAGATTCCAGGTTGAGGGCATTGGCCTTTGCTTGTTTACTTACATTACTATAAGCCACGGATGTCTAGAACAGGGCCCAAAGACTTGTTGGCCTTGGCATTCTGGACGTTTTGGATGCTATCATTCTGTGTAGAAGGACGTCCATGCATGTGGAGACATTGGGTAACACCTCTGCTCTCTGTGCATTAGATGCCACTAACTGGCCACCCTCCTTCCTGTGTCAACTAGTTCTGACAACTAAAATTGTCTCCAAACTTTGCCCAAATTTCCTGGGCACCAGCATCACCCCCAGATGATTACCACTGCTCCAGGAATGATGAACATTGACATTATCATTCCAATCATGTTCCGTGTTCTCTGTGAGAGGAATGCCTGCAGGTTTGGGGTAATTTGCACAGGAAACTGAGCCCTTATGCTATAAAATGTTGGACTTTCTCTTTGAAGTGACCATTGGCATAGCAGAATGACAATGTTGAGATGTAATCAAAAGACTTTTAGGTCTTCTGGGTTGAGTCCCAAATCCTTCAGATTATATTAGTTCATAACATCAGATAGTGTTGGGTCTTTTCTGGTTGACAAATTGGATTTTTTTTAAAGCAAGGAAGTTGGATATATAATATTTAGGATTAAAGGGGAGAATAAGGGGAAAATTATTTTCTCTTGCCCTTAACTGAATTTTAGAGAGTCTGTTTGCAAGAGCAAGGTCAATGTTAGGCAGAATGTGTGAAGACACCTCATTAGGACCGATGTAAAAACAGACTGATGCTTAAAGACTCAAAGAACAATGACCTGCAATGGACTCTTTAATACATTTTTTTAGTTGTAGATGGACAGAATACCTGTTTTTTATTTATTTTATGTGGCGTAGAGGATCAAACCCAGTACCTCACACATACAAGGCAAGCACATCACCACTGAGCCACAAACCCAGCCCTGCAATCAACTCTTTGCTTAATTTTATGAGTCAACTAGGCTGCTCCATAGAGCCCAGATATTTGGTTAAACATTGTTCTAGATGTTTCTGCAAGGATGTTTTTGGATGTGGTTTACATTTAAATTGAAGACCTTTGTAAAACAGATTCCCCTCCATAAAGTGGAGGACCTCCTCCAATCTTTTGAAGTTCTGAACAGAACAAAACCCACACCCGCTTCCTGAGCAACAGGGGATTCTGCAGAAGAGAGCCCCAAGACTTCACTGCAACATAGCTCTTCCAGGGCTGCCAGCCTGCCAGCTCACCCTGCAAATAGAGAATTTGCCCAGTCTCCATAAGTTCATGAGCCAATTCTTTAAAAATAGTTTGTGTGTGTGTGTGTGTGTGTGTGTGTGTGTGTGTAGTCACATGCCACTAAGGACAGGGATACGTTCTGAGAAATGCATCCTTCGGTGATTTTGTTATCTGCAAACACCTTAGACTGTACTACACAAACCAAGATGGCAGCCACATCCCTATGCAATAGAGGTTTATAGGCCTACCGCTGTATATGTGGCCTGTTGTGGAACAAAACATTGCTATGAGGTACATGACTGTCTATCTACAACATCTTATTGGTTCAGGTTCTCCAGAGAACCCTGACTAATATAACCATTCTGAGTACATTTCAGGTACTCAAAGTTTCATGGTTTGCCACCATCACCCACTAACCTCCCTGTTCTTCAGGAGCATGTGGTTATAGCGGCCTCCTGGGAAGGTTACAAAATGTCTGGGGTTTTGTTTTGTTTTGTTTTTATCCTGCAGAGGCCAGCAGAATGCCAAGTCTTGGGGGGAAAAACTTTACTTGAGTTTGTAAAAAGAAGCATTTAACCAGTGCAGCATCTGTGGAGTCAGGAAATCTGCAGAACAGTGGAAGAACACCATGGGCTGTCCAGGCAGGAGGCAGATGTTTTAAAAATAATTAATTCATTACAAACCTTCTAGGTCGACAATATCTGCCTTTCCCCACAGTCCCTGCTTGTTCTCTGGCTGTCTTAGCTCAAGGCTCCTCCCACCCAGGCTGTGCCCTCCACTTGGCTGGAAGTCACTCCCATGTCTCCATTGCCAGGTCTCTTGCAAATGGTGGACACATCTCACCCTGCAGCTTTGTGGCCGTGTGCACATGGGTGCTTACCTGACGCCTGAACCTGGGCTTAGGGAAGAGCCAGGACTGGTTGTATAGTTCTGTGCAATTGTTTGTGCCCTTCCAGTCAATATTCGAGTTTGTGACACAAGACTTAATCCTCTGGTCCATGACCTTGCACCAGCCCACCCTGGTAACCACGCCTAAGTAAAGTGGATTTTTTTTCCTCCAAGGTCTGTCCCCGGTCAGTGTTGGAGGAAGTCCTAAGATTGGCTGGAACAACTCAACTTGCGGTCCATTCTACTCTCAGTTCAGTCTTTCAAGGCTCAGATGGTTTTGAAACATCTTCAGCTGCCCTGTGTGGTGCACGCTCTCATCTTTTCCTTGCCTCTTCTGCAGAATGAGAGGCTTTGCTGAGAGCCTGAGTTTGTTCTTCTGCAATTGGTACCATTAGCTGTCCTCTTCCTGACCGCAACACCATTTCCCTGTGTCCACATCTGCTTATGTCCCACTCATTTTCTCCTCAAGGGTAGGCTCATGAACTATGGGAACCAGGGGCAGACAGCTGTCTGCAAAGGGGGGCATCTGCCCCTTTGCACCCCCTTCTAGTCTTTTCTCCCCACTCCTTCAGATGGCTCTGCTTGATGACCAGTGGCACTGCCATGAACTGAGCATGGCAGGTGCAGTGATTAAAAGGTGACTTACTAAAGGAACAATTAATGGACTGGTGTGGCCAGGAGTTTATCAAGAGGTTGGTGCCCTGGGTTGACTAGTGTCCCCCCAAAAAATATTCAAGCACTGACTCCCACTGCCTGTAGATATGACCTCATTTGGAAGTAGGGTTTTTTCATTTGTAATTGGTGAAGATGATGTCACATTAGACCAGAGGAGGCAAAAATCTAATGACTGGTGTCCTTTGGGACATTTGGACATAGATACACACAAAAGGGAATGGCCATGTGACTGCAGAGTCTGAGATGAGATTTATGTTGCTCTGAACCAAAAAATGGCAAAGGTGGTGGCTGCCTGAAGCTTGGTGGTGGGAAGGAGCCCCTCTTGTACCTTCCAAGGGAGGACAGATGTCCTGCCAGCACCTTGATTTTCAACTTCCAGACTCCAGAATGGGCAAAGGATGCAATTCTGTTGTTTGGAGCCACTCAGTTTGTGGCTCTATTATGGCAGCAGCAGGGAAGCTGCAGGGGACAATGGTATTTCTTAGTGACAGGGAAACCCCCAGGGTCAGTCCCATCCATGTCTGATGTTTGTGTGGTGCTTCCATCCACCACTGTGGATTGATGGAGAATATTGACTGCCCCATGACACAAAATAAGTAAGACCCTCAGCTCTGTCCCCAGGAGACAGGATACACACATACAAACAGCAGCTTCCAGAGGCAGCCGAATATGACAGAGAGGGCTATAGGGAGTTGCATTGTGTGCATAACGGTCACGCCCAAGCTTGGTCCATCCAAACCTTGCAGCTTCCAGGGAGAAAATTTCAGGGTTCCCTCCCAGCTCAAACTCAGATTTGGTCCTGCACCTCTGGGTTGTCTGCCTCCTGGTCTCCTCTGGGACGCCTTCTCATGCAGGCAGATGTTTGGCATATAACAAAGAACCAACTACCGACTACCACCCCTAGGCTTACTACAAATAATTCTCTTTAAAATCTTTTCCCAATGGGCCTGCTCAGCACAGAGCAAGCCCAGCTGCTGGGCCCAAGTAATACATTTCTACCAACTATATTAAGCTTTTTTTATTTTTTGCCAATCTCAGTAGATGATTATGCTCCAGGTGTTCAACTGTTCAGATCTGTGACTGGGAAATGATTTTTTGAAAATAATCATCATGTATGTACATTTGTATTTCTACTGAAACCACCTGGCATCCCCAGGAAAATGCAAAAGGGAATCTCTGAGATGTGAGAGAAACAAGCCATGAGAATTGATGCCGGAGCTTTATTAGAATTTCTATTATTCTTGCAGTAGGCAATTGATAGACTCATTCAGAAAAGCACTTGCTTTCAGGGATCTAGAGTCCACAGTCGCGTGTGCAATCTAGCTTGAAGTTTACAGAATGTGCCTCTGGAAAAACTGGCATGCCTCTGGCGGCAGGAGGTCCTTTCAACAAAACAGTGGCAGGCTACTCCTGTGGCGTGTTCCTTGGCAGTACTGCTAGCCTAGTCTGGGTCTCCAGAGACACCCTCTGTTCATACCTACATTTCAGCGATTAAGAAATATGAAACGTGGGCCTTGAGGGTTATGCCCTGGCATCCCAGGAAACCAATGCTACCCATCAATGTGGTGCTGGTCTTCTCCCTCAGGGAAGAGGACAAGCTGACCCTGACCAGCTTGCCTTGGTTTTTGCCACCTGGAACACATGCCTGGAGTAGGTACCAGAAAGGCTGGTCATATGAATGATGCCCACAGTGCCACCTGGACCTGCAGCAGACTCCACTGCTGGTGGGTGGGATGGTCACGCACACCCTCTCTTGAGCAGTGCTCCAGAAACTTCTAATTTGTCTGCTTTTTTGGAAAAGCAGAGCACACCATAGCCTCAAGACAAGGACTAATCTAGGGCATCTCGGGGCAGGAGACACATGTAGAAACTGCACAATCTGACGTGCCCAAGTGAGGGTGGGTGTGGGCAGATGTGTGCCTGGGTAGGAGGGATTCTGGTCACAGAGGGAGACAGACCACGCTCGGGTGGACATGGTGATCCCTGGGGAGGCAAAGGGCAGGCCTCAACCCCGTCTCTCATGCTTTCAACTCTTGTGTGAAGCACCCCAGAGCTAGCTGTGTCCTCCTTCACCCTGGGCAGTGGTCACCTCCAGAAGGCCAGAGCAGCCCTAGAGGTGACTGCTGAACCAAGGTCTGAGGTTTGTCTCCTTCTTCCCAGATCCTGGACTGAGACAATGCTGATCTCATTCTGAGACATGTTGCTGAGATGCTCCTGGGATCCCCTGCCCACGTCCTCAGCACAATGGCCTCTGAAAAGAAAGAGCCTTTTCAGAGCTGACCACATTCCTTTGCATCCTTTGATGCTTAGGAACCTGGTACTGAGACCCCTTGTTGCCCAGGGAGGGAATTTAGTGTAAAGTGACTGTTCAAAGACCCTCCCTGAGATCTGCCAGCCCAGACCTATGTCATACAATCACATGGCTGTGCAGACTGTTATGTTTTTACTAAAAAGCATGAAATGGTTGCACTTTTCCTTAACCTTATTGAATCTTGCCACACTGTGCCTTCTTGTTCTCAGGACCACAGGCAGGACTTCAGAACATTGTGGAGACAGAATTAGGCTAAAGGGTGAAGGACTTCATTTTACTTGGGTCTCAGCAAATTCTGCTAATGGCTCTTCTGGGGGAGGGTGTGAGGATCTTTCAATGACATCCCACCAAGACTCCTAGGACACATTTGGGGTTTGAATGTTTCTAATTTTAAATTTGGAAATTTAAGACAAAGGAAGGGGTGCTTGGCTTTGTCTTAGATTTACCAGATTGAGAAGCTCTTGGAGAAGGTGCTGGGTCTCTATGGGGGACATCACAGGGAAGTGAAGCCAGGACTGCCGGGGTGTCAGGGTGCAGGTGCTCCTTCACTTGCAAGGCTGCTGGATATGCTGGGTCCTGGGGGAAGGGTGCTTGTCTATGGAGGCATGAGGCTTCTGGTGAGCCACCTATGCAGCCACTGGGGGGAAGTCCTTGTCACTCTGTCAGGAGACACAAATGAGTCACTGTGAAAGGGTGGGCTAGGTGCCAGGCCCACACCCAGTGTCCACTGGTTTTTTGCAGGGAAAACAGGGACTGAGGGGCAATGGAGCTGTGACCTCTCCGCAGCGAGGAGCCCCTCTCCTGTGGCTTGGGGTGGAGGCTCTCAGGGGGCCTCAGGACCAGGAGCCGGTGGGGGGAGGGCAGCACAGGGACTGTGTTTGCTGGTTCTGCCCCAGGCCACAAGACAGTTTCACAGCAGGACTTGCTCTGCCCTGAGCTGGGTGCTAGCACCTTCCCCTGCTAGATCTTTGTGATCATAACCACATTAGGGGTGAAAGGACCAAAACCTGAGCCTCAGATTTGCCATCATGACTGTGGGCCTGGCCTGGGTGCTGGTGGGGAAGGAAAGGCACAGGAGAAGGGGCATGGCTGTTTTCCAGGGGGTGGGGGGGGTCAGTTGGCTTCTTGCACCAACAGTAGGCTGTGACGAGGTTGGGGTGGGCGAGAGCCCCGGTGTGCTTGGTGGAGCCATGGCCATAGGTGGCCTCACACTTGTGCTGGTGTGGCAGACATGTCTGTCTGTCCCAGGGTATCTGGATGACTGTGGCTACAGCTCCATCACAGAGCTGTCCTCACTAGTGGCCCTTTCTTCAGGCATGGAGTGATCAGGTCCTGGATGTGCGGAGAGCAGCAGAGCACAGGTGGTATTATGGAGAGAGCCTGCAGACAGGCAGAGTGTAGTCTCCCAAATGAGGGGGATTCAAAGGGTTAGGGTGCAACTAAACCATGGGTTTAACTCAGCAGAGGGCAGAAGAAAGAGCCATCACTAGGACATAGTGGACGGGCGTGGCTATGTGCTACTAAAGCTATTCATGGACACTAAGTTGTATTTCTTAAATTCTCTTGTGTCATGACATGATTCTTATGTTGATGTTTTAATTCATTTAAAAATGTGAGAACACATTTAGTTGAGGTCACTGAAGAGCGCCTGCCCCAGGGGATGGTTTGTGGAGCCCTGGCTGTCTGCAAAAGGCAGGGGCAGAGGCAGGTGTTCCTGACCATGGGGCAGCCAGGTCCCCTCTGCAGCAGAAACGGGCTCCATGAAGGAAACAGGACAAAAAAGAAAGTCACGGGCCCCAGGTGGGGGGGGGCAGGGGTGGGCAGCACTGCAGGTTAGTCTAGGAGGGGTTCCCAAGAACCGGCATTGGAAGGTGGCACGATGCTCCCATCTGATGTGGGAGCTGCAGGTGCCACAGGGCAGGTGGGCGGGCGAGCTTACCCAGGCGATGTCTCCGGAGATGTACACGGTCGGCTTAGGCAGGCTAGAAAACAAGGAGGGAAAGGCGGGTTTAACAGGCAGCCATGGAAGGCTGGAACGATGGAGGCTTCAGGCTTCGGGACTTAAGAGGCACAAGGAGTATGGGAGCAGACCCCTCCCTGGGTGCTGGTGTCCACAACCAGGCGGTGGGGCTCTAAGTCTGGAAAGGCCACTAGGAAGCTTTTCTCTGAAGTGAGTCCAAGCAAAGAGTGAGAGAGGAAAACAGGTGGCAGAAGACACAACCCCAAAGAACTTCTTTTGGCTTGTTTTTCCATCAGTCCTTAAATTCTCATTGTGAGGAAGCTGGGCAATTCTGATTTCATGGGATTGTGGAAATGGGGAAGTAGCTTCGCTCTGGGGTGAATTTCCCTTCCTCTCCACCAAGGGCTTCCCTGCCCAGTGTCCCCATGGACACCATGAGTTCCAGAAACTTCTAACCAGTGAGACCCCACAACCGATGCAAACTCCTGGCACCTGTGGACAAACAAGCATCATGGACTCAAGGTCCTTATGATGGCAGCTGTCACTTTTTCACCTGTAAATTAATACCCATCTTCCCAAACTGCCAACGGTACTGAGAGGGCAGAATACGGCACCTTAGTAGCATATGATCCTTCATGAAGAGGAGACAAACCAAAGCGTGTTGGTGATGATCACTGTTAACATGCAGTCCATGTCTGTGGACAGATGCACATGTTTTTCTTAATAATTTGAGCCTCCAGCTGCCCTGGGAGCCTCTCAATGAGATGGTCCCATCATGGCTGCTTAGTGGCCTTTAGACTTAGGGCTGAAGCAGAACTTAGCAGTAGGAATGACCCCAGTCCAGTCATTCCAGGGCTGTTCGTGGATTCTAAGCACCCACAGGAGGCCACTCCTTGGGCCTCTAGCCCAGCCAACATACCCCTGCTCACCTGCCGAGGTTTAGCTGCCTGTTGGCTCTTGCTCACTAAGGGAGACAGTCAGTGAAATGGGTAAGGAACTCAGAGTAAAGAACATGCTCTGACAACAATAGGGTGACAGTGGAGAGGGAGGCTCCATGGGGTGCAGGTGCGCTGGGTGTGGCCAGCTTTGTGTTATGTTCTGCACAATGTGGCTTTTTCGGCTTTGGGGGAGGGAATTTCTGGATAATTATACCTGAAATTGATGGACATTTGTGGGTTAGGGAAGAGAGGAGGGGACAGATAGCAGTGGCCTCCCACAGGGTGGGGATAGCCCTTTGGAAAGGAATCCAGAAATGGTAAATATTAAGCACCACAGAAGTAAATATCAAATTTTTATATTGAATTATCATTAAATATTTTTAAATGAGTAAATACTGATGAATAAAGAAGTGAAAATTCAAGTATCACCTTTCAAACCTACTTTGGTAATATATGTTTTAAAATGAACACTGCCTCTCTGTGCGCATCCAGATCACACATGATGGGTACCCATCAGTAGTGATGGGCATGCATCAAGAGCATCAGGCAAGCTCTCCCATCACCGGAGGCCACTGGGGCTCTAGGGAGTCAAATGGACTGGAGGGAGGGCAGATGTGTGCATGGTGTCTGCCACAGTGGCTCAGAAAGTGGCTGCGGCCACACCAACCCTGTGTTTCAGTGTTGCAGCCACAGCAGGCCCTGTTCGCCCTGTTGGGGTTGGTGTTTGAGACTGAGGAATGGTCGGCGTGACTCAGAATCTGATGGCCACAGTTGAAGGGACGAAGAACAGAAAGGGTGTGGACCTAACTTATGTGCTCCCCTGAGGGCTGATTCTGGCCTGTAGAAGGGACAGTGATGGGACTGGGGGATGAGCTGTGTGCAGAGCAGACTTTCGGTGCGATCTAAACACTGTGCATTCTATTAGACTAGCAGGCTCAAGGGTAGGGCATCAGTAACGCCTCAAAGGCTCCATCCTGCATTGCTCTTCTCCAGTGCCTCTGTTTGGTGCCAGTCAGAAATAAAATAGTAAAAGAAATGAGGCTAATTCCTGCATATGAGCCATGCTCGCAGGCCAGGCTTTTACTTTAAGATGATACTTCAAAAATTAAGAATCGTGCTTGCACGTGCAGAGCCTTCTAGCCACGAGGAGGAGACTGGGGGTTAGTTTAAACAAGGACCCCTGGTAAATAGTCGGGTGCACCACCATGCTTGGGAAACACTGGCACATTAGATTCCATCAGGGCCCATGCCCAGAGTAACCTACTTTCCAGGTTATATACAGTGTGAGAGCTGCTTTGAGGATTTATGTAATCTGATGAGATCATTCTGACAGGTGTTGTTTTAAAGATGCACCATTATTCTCTCTCAGGAAACGGAGACAAGGAAGACTATCCTCCCTTGTTTCCCTCACCCTCAGGTCTTCACAGTCTCATGCAACACACTTACTGAACTCCAAGGCACTGCAAGTCAGTCAGTCTGGATTGGAGTCCCGGGGACACTTCCCAACATCAGCAGGAACTGAAGCTGTGCCACAGTGGGGATGAGGCAGCTGCTGAACCTGGTCCCATGTTTCCACAGCTCACCTGATAATGATCACATTAAACCCTCAACAGGGTCACTGGTCTTGACAGAATTCCCTGTTCCTTATTCTCTAAATTTCCTTGGTGAGTAAAGCTTGGCATTTTATGGACCCACAGACAGACAGGATGAAGTGCCAGAAACAGTGCTTAGGGAGTGGCACCCTCCCACCCCAGAGAGCAGTTGACATCAAGACTGAGTGCAGGGACTCAGTTCCCCTAAAGCCCCAAAGGCTGAAAACCTGAATTCACATTCTTAAACTCCGCTGGACTTCAAGGCAGCAATGACTGAAGGCAATTCCAACACACTGTATTCATGCCCCATTTACCTCCCTCTCAACGTGTGATTAATAGATAAATAACCAAAAAGATGGGGCCCTTTTTGAGTGTTCTAGGACTTTGGGACTTCCTTGTCAGTAGGGGTCTCCAACAACATGGCATTTCTGCCCTGCCTCTGAGAGGTTCAAGCCACACCTCTGGCCTTAAGGGCCAGATGGGAACTTAGGGCTGACAGGGGTGCTCTTGTGCTTCTGCAGGCCAAGGGTCTCTGGTGACATGACTTAGGGCTCCTGTACTTTGCCCAGAGGCCCTTCCCAAGTCTACCCTCTTCAGTGGGACAGCCCTGCCAAATTTGGGGAAGTCTACCATGGCCTCTGGTACATCCCAGGCTCAGGGGTGGCTTCAAGTTCCTTCACACCTGCAGGCCCCTCCCTAACGCATTCCAGTGTGGTTTCCAGCATAGCCCAGAACCTCCCCATTGCCCCACAGGTACCCACGCAATCCTCACAGGGCACTGACTTTGACACTGCTCTCCCTGGGCAAATGATTTTGAAAGGACCCATGGCTGATAATTGTCACACAGCATGGCTACTGCTAGGCAGCTGTGCTCCAGACAACCTACTCGGTGCCCTCTTCCCCTCAGCCAGTGGTGTGAGGTCCTCCTTCACCCTGGGGTGTGCTGCACTGCCCTTGGAAAAATGCAAAGCCCTCGCCACCCCAAACAGGATTCTGCATAGCAGGGAGGGTTCACTGCCCTTCTGACTGGTCAGCCTGTCCTTCCCAAGCTTGCTGATAAGAACTGGGGTCAGGGTGCTACGGTGTAAGAGGATTTGGGGAGGGGGAGATGCATACCATGCATGCATGCACATCAGTAAACCTGGAAACCCAGGTGCAGCACAGGTCCTAGGGAAGGCCGAGATGGCGGCAGGGGCAGAACCATTTTCAGGTTAGTAGTTTTGACATGGATTTATTTTCTGCAAATGCTTTTTCATATTCACAGGAATACCTTCTAAAAGAGCCAGTGGAGGTGTTTCTATAGAAGACACAACAGACATCTTTACACCCTTTTCTTTCATTTTTTAAAAAAATTTTTCTTATGGCAGGAGCCTAGAGCATGCTAGGCATGCACTTTACTACTGAGCTACATCCCCAGTCCAACACGGAGCCTTAATGCATAGTTCTATAGTCTTTTCTCAAGGATAGGGAGATCTTAGGTGATAATAGCTACTACTTATTGATCATTTACTGTGGGCCAGGCTTAGAGTGAAGTGCATTATTTAGAATTATTGCATCTAAGATTCTCAGTTCAGTGGTGTGAGGTCCTCTTTCACTCTGGGGTGTGTTGCACCACCCTTGGAAAAATGCAAAGCCCTCCACCACCCCAAACAGGATTTTGCATAGCAGGGAGTGTTCACCTCTCCATTTTCCAGGTAAGGATGATAAATCAGAGATGGTCAATAATTTTTCCTGAAAGCTATACAATAGCTAAGTGCTGGGAGCCAGACTTGGGACAAAGGCCATCCAGGGTACATGAGTGTGGCCAGGAGCCCCACCCCCTCATTTAAAGGGACCTCAAATTATAGGTCGGTCTTCTATGAATTAGAGTGCATATATTCATCTAAATGCAATATAAGAGTGTCTTGTTCAACCAGCTAGTACATTAAGTCTATCTAAATTTTCATTTTCTAATGTGAAATGAAGTTTTTCTTAAAAACTATCATTTATGTCTATAGCACTTAATTGGAATGCAGAATACTTCTGCTCACCTGAGTCTCCTCAGCAGGTGTGATTTCTATTTAAAGGAGGAAACAGAGGGTCATAGGGCGTTGTAAATGTGTTCAAGATCCCAGGGGCAGAGCTTGGAGGACCTCAGGCCACACTCTACACACCTCATAGGTCTCCATTACCAGGCTTCAGGAATACAATACATTCCTAACTGACCAGTCAAGATGCAGTGGTCAGGTTCATGTGGAAGGACAGGAGGAAAGGTGGCAAACCCACACCTTCCAGGTGGGCTCTGCTATCAGACATCTATGTTCAAATATGAGTCTGCCAGGGACCAGCTGGTGGGCAGGTGCTTGGCCTTTCTGAGGCCAGGTTTCCTCCTCTGTGTAATGGGCTAGCAGCAGATCCTATCACACCAGGTGACTATATGCTTATGAGTACACACACACACACACACACACACACACACACTGCTTAGTACACAGAAAGCACTCCATCAATGTTAGCCGTGGATGGTGACAATGACAATGACAACACATCCCCACCCAGGCCACAGAACGAAGCCCTTGACTCTCAGGCTTTGAAGAATGACAGGGCAGAGGGACTTAAGTGGAGCAAAGCTGTCCCTTCTCTCACCAGTCATACTCGTTGTTGTTTTGGTGTCCAGAAAATTAAAAAGCCCAGTAAAGTAAGACCAGGTCAGGAAGATATATCAAGAGCTAAAATTAGCAGGAAAGCATTTGTCTTTCTTCCCTGGATGCAAAGAAGACAAATGATCACAGGATGTGTTCTGGTTACTTATCTTGCATCTCACAGATTTAATACACAGTGATGGTCCAGGGTCACTGTGGGCCTCTACCTCTAGCCCTACACAGAGGAGAGGATGTCCTGACAGGTGAGGGCATAAGGGCTTGTGCCCAGCAGTTCTGCTGCTGCCCCTGCAGAGCGCGGAGCATCTGAAGCACAGAGGAAAGCTCATATTTAGTGGCAATAACTGTATTAACAGACTGTATAAAGTCAGTCTAGAGCTGGGCATGGTGGTACATGCCTGTAATCCTAGCCACTTGGGGGCTGAGACAGAGGGATTCCAAGTTTTCTAAGGCCAGCCCTGGAAATTTAGCAAGATCCTTTCTCAAAAAATAAAATAAAATAAATCAAAAGGGCTGGTGAGGGAATTCAGTGGTATAGAGCCTCTTGGTTCAATTTCCAATATTGGAAAAAAAAGTCTTGAAGTTGCTAATTTTTCTTCTAAATTATAATTTGAGAATGATTTTTTTCTCCTTTCTTTTCTTTTCTTCCTTCCTACTTCCTCTTCTCCCTTCCTTTCTTTCTGGGGTGGCTAAAGAATTTTGGGTTTTCTTAGAGCATCTCTGAGGAATGCTAGGTTGCCCACATTGAGTTTTCTCTCTTTCGTTCTAAGCACCATGGGTACCACAGGGTAGGACTGGAGGTGTTACAGTCAGAAAAGATCCCCCAGTGCCACACAATGTGGATTCCTCTGTCTCCACCCCCATCCTGTGTATCCCTAACAATATATCCCCACTAGCACACAGCAACAGCATCAGTAAATGTGCCAGAGAGGATCATTTTTAATGAGCTGTTAGGGAGGCTAAGATCAAAGGCAAGGCACCTGTTTAAAAATGAAGCCATTTTGTTCATGTGTTTTATGAAGTGGCAGCACAGAAGGAAGACAGTAGATGCTGGGGGTGGGGTGGGGAGCCCCCTACTGCTCTGCTCCACTGCTAAGCTGCTGGAAGACCCCTGCCAGTGGCCACCAGCCCCCAGCCTGCAGGTGTCTGAGATGCTTGGAAAGGCTCTCAGGCCTGCCTGGGAATTACCTGCTCATCACACAGTGAGGAACAAGTTGTGTGGTTGTTGGAGAGTCTGTATGACCATGTTACATGTATTAAAACTTTACAATTTACTCAATTTCAGTAAGTACCACACTTAAAGCGATTCCATCTTTTATTCTGAACACATTGATGTTTTAGGCTCCTTCCTTTGAAT
This sequence comes from Callospermophilus lateralis, assembly GCF_048772815.1. NCBI lineage: Eukaryota > Metazoa > Chordata > Mammalia > Rodentia > Sciuridae > Callospermophilus > Callospermophilus lateralis. Next base: position 11,836,042 of record NW_027514398.1, read on the forward strand.
TTCAGTTATGAGGAAGTGCCAGTGAGTAAGCTGTGCTTATTAGACAGCTGGTGAAAATCAGAGCATTAATCTTTCCATCTTGAAATGGGAGCTTCAGGTTCAAGGGTCATATTTTACAATGGTTTTGGGGAAGAGGGTAACCCCGGTTCAGAATGCAAAGTGTGTGGTTGGTACAAGACAGCTATTATGACTTAAAAATGAGAAGGATTATGTAAGTAGAAAAATTTCACAAGACAACTGCTAATAAAATTCCTATTAGAAAGGACATGATAATCAAATATAGACACTGAGAATCTTATTCTCTGCATCTCATCCCATCCCCAGAAGCACATGTGGCTGGCTTTAAATGGGACAGCTGTCACTAGGTTTTTGCACAGAACTCAGAAATAAAAGAAGAAAAAAGTGATTTCCCTGCTCTCGTGTGACTTCAGCTGCTCTCCTGGTGGCAGGAGTGTGCATCTAGCAAGGGTGAAGCTCAGCCGGGGAGGGTGAAGCTGAACTGGGCCAAAGCCCAGTACACTGAGAAATGGAGAGAGCTTTCTTGCTTTCCTGTTGCTGGATCCACGGTAACTGTACCTTAACCCCCCTTCCATGTGCCTGCGGTAGGGGCTTGGTGACCTGGGAGAGTAGGTCTGCCCAGCTGGCAGAAGAGCTGCTGACAGCAGTGGTCTCAGGATGTGCAAATCCAACAGCTGTCTGATTGGAAAGGCCAGTTCTGGGGACCACCTCAGACCACAGCCAGTGCTCAAGCCTTTTCTGGAATTAGCAGAAGGGGAGCAGAGTCAAATATGAAGGAAATCAAACACTACCAATTCTGCTTCCTTTCAACAGCAGCTGGTCGGGAGGATTTCTGTTTCATCCAGGAGCCCACGTGCCCTGGATGTTCAGAGCAAGCAGTGATGGCAGAGCATGGAGTACAGCAGCGTGGACTGCAGGCAGACTAGCACCAGGCCACTTCGGCTATGGGGTCTTAGTGTACTCGGAGCACTGAATAAAGTCCCTACCCCCTGATGCTCTGATGCTGAGTCAGCATGGGTCAGTTAGTACCTCTGTCCTCTGCACTAACAAGCGTTTGGTGATCACACACCATACAGGGTTCTGGGCTCAGGGCTGGTGTGAGGACATGGATTGGTCCTGAAAGGCCCTTTGAGAGGCCAATGGGACAGCTGTGAGGTTTGCCAGATGCTGGCGTGGGAAACAGGTCATCAGGATTTTCTGGGAACAGGGTTGTCCCTGTGTCAGTGTGGACAGCATCTGTCACAACCAAGAGGAAACTGTCCTTATGGGTGGGAAGAACTTCCACAAGTCTGAGCCTCTGTTGAGAGTTAATTCCCTCCAGTTCCCTGGGACATCCAGGGAACCACAGCATCTCTTTAAACTTCTCAAATGAGGGTTTCAGGGGAGGAGTGAAGGAGCGGGTCATGGGCAGAACAGGCGTCAAGCCATGCACCACTTGCAGGCTGTGGCCCAGGGCCTCAACCTTCCTGCTTTCCCACGCTCCCTGAGGGGATGCCTGGGGCCTCTCCATGCTTCCCAGAGGACAGCCAGGTCCCATCATACCCATGGGACAGTCAACCTGCCTTGTTATCTGCAAAATGAGGAGGCAGATGAGAGCTGGAGGGGCAGTCCCACAGGGGGACATGAGACCAGGGCTAGGAGACAAAAGACGAGTGTTCTCACCCAGATCCAGACTGGAACTCCTGGAACTTCAGTTTCCTTCCTGAATCAAGGAGCCAAGCAACTCCTCTGGAGCTTGCAGGAAGGAGTTTGGGGAAGGTCAAATGAGCTCCCAAACATTTGGTTTGTAGCACATGCAGTGTGATTCAGGAAGAGACCTGTTAGTAAGTGACATGTCAGTGGAAGCAGTTGTAGAGGTGGAATGAGAGTGTGGGGACAGCAGGACAGGATGAAGGCTACAAACATCAGAGTAGACAGGCACTGTCCTTAGGTGTTGAGGATGCTCTCAGTTTGCACTCAGGCTCTGGGACCACAGGGTGAAACTTCCCATCGCTTTGCAGGCAGGATGGGATGAGCAGTGCCCTGCAGGACACTCGAGGAGCTGAGATGCACCCTGCCACAGCACAGAAAGGGGACCTGGAGGCTGGACACGACTTGCTTCCAGGGAATGACAGGGCTAAGTATTCACTCAGAGTTAAGAAGTTGGAGGAGAACTTATATTTATAGATCTCACTTTGAGATCGTGTGTGTGTTGAGACCCCAACACTGGAAACTCTCCTGGTCATCAGGCATGGGCCAGAAGACTCACTGTCCCACTCCCAGCCTGGCTATTATAAGCAGGGGGGAGTACAAGAACAGTACAGCTGCTTTTCAGAGAAATTTGGGAACAACCACTGGCCATCACCAGCCAAGGCCACAAAGATGACTGACCTAGAATGTAAACTAAATTTGGGGCCAACAGAGGAGATGGAAGGAGGCAGGGGGTTGTGTTGGGGAAGGGCATTTTCAGTGGCATGCTCTACCTGGCATTGTGGAGTAGAGGACACAACAATCAGCATGAGAGGAACCTGTGCCTGCTATCACCTATGCTGTGCTTGCCAATCAGATACCGTCACCAAGCAGTCCTCAGGGCCTGCCACAGAGCTAGGTGCTGCAGGCTCAGTGGCTACCAACACAGATGGGCCTGCCCTCCTGGAGCCTAACTAGAACAGGGTGCTGGGCTCCACAGTGGTGTGGATTCAAGGCAGCCTTGACCTGCTCTGCCTACACACCCAAGGCCCCTGTGCCTCTGGATCACATGCTACTTTTCAGGTAATGTCACTGTCTTGTATTCTGCCATCCAGGACCAGAACACACTGCCTGCCATCTACCAGTCCTTGTGTAGACAACAGGACAGAATGCAGAGACTAGCACTGTCCCAGAAAACCTGCTGTGTGGCCTGAGCTCTGGAATAGTAGGCTGTGCCTGTGCTGCCCTGTTTTGAGCATCCAGGGAAGGATCCAGGGAGAGGCAACCCCAGGAGGAGAAGCAGGGAGTCTAGCTGGGGCACCTGGGTGCACAGCCAACACCTGAAGCATCTGTTTTTGATGAAGACTTTTTTTTCCAAGAAAATAAAGGGCATTGTGTCTAAAATGAGCTACCTGGGCAAAGCCCCCAGAGAAGCTGTTTATATCTCTGTTGCTTGTTCTGCAGGAAAGGTGAGGAGGGAACACAAGTACAAACATTTTTCTGCACTGTAGTTTCAGAATGATTGCAATGGCAGATGGCATTTGTATTTGTCTTCCACCCTTTTCTTAAAAAAAAAAAAAACCCAAAACCAAACAAACAAACAAAAAAATGGCAACAAATGACCTGCTGTTTCTTCTCTGACCAGTAGAGGAGACACTTCACTCAAGAAGACAGACATAGGCCTCAAGTGTTCTGCAGGTTGGTCATAGGATCCCAATTCCCAGAGTAGCTGGGTTCAGGTATCTGTCCTCTGTCCTGGTATAATTACTGATAGTGCCTTCTTTCTCCCTCAAAGGTATTCCAGACTACATATGCTGTTGCAGTCACTCCAGGTTGAGACAATTCCAGAATGATCTTCAACTTTACCAGGACTCTCAAGAGTTTCACTTCTGGTGGGAAAAATGTTGGCATTCCCTCTGCCTGGCACAATCTTAATGTTTGAGGCAGCCAGGGCACCAGCTTCAAAGGCTGGCTCACAGTCTCCCTTGACCCTCCCAGGGCAGACCTTTTCCAACTGTGTGGCTACAGTAACTTCCCACTGCCTGGCTCCGCTTCAAGGTCAAGGACAGGATAAAGTTTGCAGTATGCCTAGAATCCTGCCTGACAGATGCTCAACAAATGCTGTTAGCACCATGAGCATGGAAGGCCAGTGAGCCTTTGATTGGTATAAATTTGCAACAGAGGCCAGTGGGTGAATTCACCAGGATGGCTAACTTTGTAGCTCCCTTCTTAGAAATGAAACTCCTTGTGCACAGTGAGCCTGAAAGTGCTGCAAGAGAGTCATCAGATGTATGTGTATGAGGGTTTATTTCTGTTGACTACCAATCTGGCAGAGCTGGATCCACTGGTGATGGGGCACTGCCTTGGATTTCCCAAGCAAAAGGGCTCTTCCTGCAGCTTTTGCTGGACCTTGAAGATTTCCAACAGTTTTTCTCCCTCTTAAGAGGGAGCCCAGGCTAAGATGTACTTCTTCAAACAGTCTCAAGTTAAACTTGAGAATTATGATGGAACCAAGTTCAATCTTAACCAATGAGGTCGCTTAGCTGGGGGCAGGTAGGGAAAGAGGGTGTGTACCTTATCAAAGACCCCTTCCAAGAGACTGAATGAGTACATTTAAAGGGGGAAAAACTCCAACTGCTTTCCATGTGGCAACTCCAGGCAGTGGTGACAGCACAACATTCCTCAGCAGGACTCTCGCCATATTTCCCAAACATCTGGAATGGTCCCAAAGATACAGGGGCAGACTTAAAGTCAGCTCACCCTGTAAACAGCTCAATGTGTTCTCAGTGTGTGATGTCACTAATGACAAACAACAAAATTCAATGCAAAAGGGACCAAGCCCCCCGTGCATTCTCACAGGACTAAGACCTCCTGCCACAATTCTCACCCTTAGCCAGGACCACCTCAGCTTCTTCAGCCTGAAGGATGCACATCTTAGTTTTGAAAAGTTCTCCTTATCCAGGGCCAGCCAGGTCATCATGTGTAACTACTAGGAAACAGGTTATTTCCCTTGACTTCCTTTTCTCCATGAGCGCAGCTAACAGGAGCAAGGCACCCAGAGCCTGTGGGAATGACTCTGGAACTGAAGGCTACTTATGAAGGATACTCCCCAAGTAGAGGGCACACGTGGTGGACACAGTAGGGTTTTCCCAGGTCTCTAAGCTGCTGTAATTCACTGAATACAGGTGGCTATTAATTCTCAGGCTGAGACCTGAGACTGGCTGTCTTCCACAGAGCTGTGGCAGCCCTGGGGAGGGCAGGGGCCCCTCTGATTCCTGCGAGTAGGTTTATTTACTGTACACTGGGTGACTTCAACTCAGGGACAAATGTGCAGGATTCTATTTTAGAATTCTGGAAACATTATTTCAAGGGAGTAGCCCAGTGAACTTAGCTCCAAAAAGACTCTTTCCTTTGTCAATTAAAAGAAATAGACAAAAGAACCCACAAGGGATAAATAAATTATTAAACTATTAAGACATTGCTATAAATATGCAATGGTGATTCAATAATTCATAATGGACTAGTACAACAAGATTCTTAGGTTTCATAAAGCATCGCTGCTTTGGTGTTGCCAGCTTCCTGGGGCATGGGCCAACTGCTTCTCTACCCAGCAGCCTGGGTGCAGGGGTGCCAGGGAGCCTGTGGTGGGGGCAGAGCAAGGCCTTGCTTTGTGATGTTTCCTGTAGGGTATCGTGCACTCTACGAGCTTCTGCTAGATCCTGTTTCCTGTTTTGAAAGTGCTGATCTCTACTCACTAACCTGACTTCATGGACCGCCAGTGGGTGACAGCCTAGTTTGAAGGAACAGGTTAAAGGAGTTTCCATTTCCTATGTAACCACAAGCAGTGAGTGATGTCACTGTGACTCTGCAGGTCAGTTCCTATGCTGCAGGTCTCTTGCAGGAATGGGGTTTGGGACAATAGTCAACAGTGACCACCATCACAGGTTCTTAGAACCTGTGACCAGACACATTGGGAGCACAGGGGATCACATGTGCTTCTCAGTAGGGGAATCATTTCTCCAACAGACTCAAGCCTTATTTAGCTGAATTTCACCAATTTGAAGTTTGTGCTCATTGGTTAAGGGCCATAGACAACACAAACAAGATGGAAGAATATTAAAATCCCCCAAGAAAACAAGGTTGGGAAAACCCAGCAATATTCTGTAGTGAAATCTTGCACACAAATAATTGATGTACTTATTACAAATAATTATATTTGTACATTGAATCATGCATCCTGTAAGAGTAATTTACTGGGTCCCTCTGCTAGACAAGTCTGAGCCACAGTGTGATCTGAAAGTAACACCACATTTCCTTATAAATATTTTATAATTTGGATTTTTAGAAAGCAGATCAAACTGCCATTCACTACAATTAATACAAGATGGTGAGGTTCTATAGCACAAGGGCATACTTCATAAATGTTTCTATGTTTGCTATTCAGAATATGCATAAGTGTCCTATAAAGAGCCCTAGGAATCACCTGCCATGGAAGACAAACAGGAGCCCAATCCCAGCACCCAGTGGGCAAGGTGCAGCTCCGGCCTGTGCATAAGACCCCAACCCAGCACATGAGGGAAGCAGGAAAGAGGTAAATAAGCCCCACTGGAGAAGTTTGATGAGGGTCCTCTTGCCCAGGTGGGCTCATAAACATTCCACTGGGCTGCTTCATGGTCAGGCAAGTTTGCAAGGTGTGGGTTAAACAGGGTGTGCAGCTTTCTCTCAGGCAGGCACACCCCTTGGCTGGGTTCTAAGCTAGGATGGGCTGTGAATTCCCCAGAGGCAACACTCGGAGGATCTGTGTCTGTGACCACTGGCCAGAACTCTTCATCAGAGTGCTTGACATAAATGGCTAAGAAAGATGTCACACAACAAAGAACATGCCCACACTCCACAAGGCAGTGACAGGGCTGAGAGTCACCTGTGTGTACCATGTCCCAGGTGATGCCTCAAAGGGAACAATAAGGTCTGCTGCCCCAAATGCATCAGCTTTTCTCTCTTATTCATTAGGGCAGTAGGTCAAAGCAGAGTCCCAGGACTTAGGCATCAGCACTAATTCACCCAGGAAACTGAACTGCATATTCTGAAGCCACACCCAGGCACCTCCTTTGGAATCTTGGGGCCAGTGACCTGCTTTGAGCCAGCCCCTGGTGATGCTGGTGTGGCCCAAGGTTGAGAATCTGGCTCTGCTTGGAGGATCCAGTGCCCACAGGAAGGGGCATTCCTGGGCGGCCTCTACCAGTTCCACCTTTAGAAACAAATAAGGGAAAAGCCACTACCCAGGGCCAGGCAATGAGAAAAACAAGGAAGTGCTTTTCAGTTGTCCTCCCTCCCAGCCATTTCTAGAGAAATCCAGTCCTGAGGCCCTGGGTGGAGCTGAGCAAATGTGTTTCAGAGCCTTCTGCTGGCCAGGTGCCATTCACAGAGAGGCCTTGGACAGCCTCGATCATAGAAAATCCTATGGGAGGACATGACAAGGCTCAGAACATTGCAGACTCTCCAGGTAGAGTTTATTTGGCAAACACCACGCAGCAGCAATGGCAGACATGGGCAGGCCCCTGCTCTCACCCTACACTTACCCCACTGCATCAAGGTCCTCCTGGGAATCGGGTCCATGGTCACAACACCAGACAACACCGAAGGGACTGTGGGAGATTCTTAGGGGGATCAGGGTGGCCAATGGCTCTGTGTGGAGTCAGGCTGCCTTTGTCACTGGGTCTGGACACCTAGTTGGATAGTAGGGAGTACGGGAAAGCTCAGAGAGGAAGGGAGAGAGGGACCAACCTGGAGGACCGGCCAGTGGCCAGGCAGTATATAGAGAGTGAGGCCAGAGAGGCATCTCCAGGGAGGACAAATGCACGCAGCCTTCTGAGAACGATGGTGGCAGCGGGTGGGCTTATTCTGCAGCCTGAGCCTGGCTTGGCTGGGTATGGGCAGCTGGTGGCTTCCATGGGAGCCTGGGCCCTGCCCTGGGGAAAATGCCCAGGTTGGACAGCCAGTGTTCCAGCTCCAGCCCCTCCCAGGGTGACACACACGACCCCTGAGGACAGGTGGCCTGCTGCAGAGCACAGCCCTTGTCCACCCATCTCATGGCTTCCCCTGACCTACGCCAGAGCTGGCGAGGACTCTGTGGTGGGAACTCTGTGGTGAGGAGGTAGGTTAAAACACACCCGTCAGCACACCCAGGCTTAAAGGCTACTCAGTGCTTCAGGGAAGCCAGGAAGGGGCGTGTCACCCTGGTGGGCGCTCAGGCCCAGTGCTGTGTGATGAGGAGCTGGGGTCAGGAGGAGTTGGGGTCAGGAGGCGGGAAGGGGAAGGCTTGTGCATTTTACCCGTTGTGAAATGGCCCTGTGTCAGGGTTGGAGACACATGATGGCTGAGGCCCACTGAGGCCCCAGTGTCCCTAGTGGCTCCCACCCCACAGGGGCCCCAGAGTGCACACAGGCCGAAGAGGAACTGAAGATGAGCAACCAGCTCAGGAGTGGGGATTCCCACTAATGGAACTGCAGAGCACCTGCTGTGAGGCTTACTTGAGTCACCAGACTGTGACTTTGGCTACAAACATCTAGACTTTTTATCACAGGCACAATAATCCCCTACACACAGGGCTGCAGGCGCACACACACACAGTGTGTGTGTGTGTGTGTGTGTGTGTGTGTGTGTGTGTGTGCATGCGCATGAATGTGTGGGTTCATGTTGAGGAGACAGTGGAGCAAATGAGAAGTGGGTATGGAGGAGAGGCAAATGGAATTTGGTTTGGGACAATCCAAGCAAGATGTCTTGGGCATGCGTGTTGGAGTGTAGCCAACAATGTGCTGCCACAGGGCAGTAATGGGTGCGAGATGCACAGGGGCTCTCTACAGATGCACTGCCTGGAAAGCTGAAGTTGAAAGGAGATCCCACTGAGCATGTGTGAAAGGACAGGGGACAGAGAGGAAATGTCATGTGGCTGATCAGGAGCAACTGAGGGCGTTGGTTAAACATGAGTGAATGTGGGACTCAACCCCTTGAATATTCAAAATCTTTAAACATGAAAGAAATCCTACCATGGGTACATGCTTCCAGGCTTGAGGACAGGGCAGAGGACAGGGTTACACTCCTCTGCACATTGAAAGGCACAGTGAGGGCTGGGCAGAACCAGGACTCAGCATGGCCATGGTACCTACAGCTGCTCTGGGAGGTGGACGGTCTCCCACAGGAGTCGGTCTGGAGCCTTTAACTTCATCATCCACAGAGGCCTAAGGAAGGGTATCAGGGACCCCTCATCATCCAGGGAAAATCCCACTGGTCTTCATGTGTGTTTTCCCTCCCTATTTGCGATGGAAAACATTAATTTATACTGGCAGTGAACATATTTGCCAAGAGCCTCTTAAGTGAAGATGCAGGTTCTTTCCTCAGAGGAGGTACACACGGGACTCAGAACCATCAGAGCTCCACGGAAATCCAGACCTTAGGAAAGTTGTCTGATGTCACAGAAAATCAGAGGAGACCTGATAGGAGTTTAGACATGCATGCTTTATTATAAAATGTACCCAAGACATAAGGACAGATCACATCCAACACATCCAAAAGAGGAACCCAGGGCACCCAGGAACCAGGCAGGGGAACCAACTAACATCCAGTTGACCATCCCTACGTCTCTGCTTCCCCCAACATCTCATTGGTACTTGGCATTCCCTCTCACTAAGAGATAGTAGCCCAGTTCCTACTTTAGAAGAGAGGGAAAGGAGGGCCACACCTAAGACACTGCAGAGGCTGAAGAACTGTCATCAGACATCCCATGGAAGTGTGCTGCTGTACCCCAATCTGTGGCAAACTCCTGCAGTAACAGAAATGCTGGCTGAAGTCCAAGGCTCAGGATGGCAGTGGGAGTAACTCTCTAGCCTGTCCACTACTGACACTCACCCATGTCAAGGGCCACTCAAATGCCTGGCCACACCTGCTCCAATCCACCCACAGGGACACAGAGCAGAGGCTGGATCAGTCCTGGTTCCCAACTCAGTGCATGTTGACCTGGAGAGACCCCCACACACTGGCTTTAACAGGCAGCTCCTGAGGACCTAGCAAATGGCCTTCTAAAATAGCTGCTGTGAGACTTCTAGGTAAATAGCACCACTCCAAAGCAGCAGAAGGATGCTACAAGTAAACACAATGGTGGGAGGCGGTGGGTTAAGGAAGGCCTCAGGAAAACCAGGAAGTTCGGGCAGGTTGCTCTCAGTGGGTGGAAACCGGCAGCAGCCTTCACACTCCGCCTCAGGGCGGGAACGCATGGTGGAGTTTCAGCACCAGCTATTTATCACCTTCTTCACATGTCGGCTTGTAACATGTAACAATTAATTTGATGATCCCAAACTGGGCCTGACAGGATGCCTTGATGGTTCCCCGGGCCTAGATTTAGCAGAGATACACACCCTTGCTGATTTCTCCTGCAGAGGATGCTGGCATCAGCCCAGGACAGCTTTCCCTCATTGCCAGTCCTCTCGTCTGGGGACTGCCTCCTATGGACCTGCTCCCTGTTCCTAATCACATGGCCACTGTCAGGACACACAGGCTGTAATGGGCGTCTACTGACCACTTAACAGTTTAGAGGCAAAGAGGACATGTGGGGAAGAAATAGAAATTGAGTGCTGTCAATGGAGAATCAGAGGGAAACAGGCTCAAACTGTGGTTTGCAAGGAGCAAAGCAAATCTTCTCTGATATCTAGATACCTGTAGGGAGCAAGGAAAAATAATATTATCCAGCCCTTCTCCCCAGAATAACTCTAAACTGTTGATGGCTGCATGGTGGCTGGCCATTGTCTGCCATACCTCACCTGGACCCAGATGCCATGGGAACGCCACCCTAATGAAAACCACTGGGGTTGGTCCTCAGCTCCTTCCCCACAAATCCTTTAAGACCATCCTGGGGAGGATGACACAGCAGCCACCATCAGCAATGCCCTCCCCAAACCCGCCACCCAGTGAATGATGGCGCTTGCCAATTTTTTCCTAAAATTACTATTCCCCAGAATGCTTTAGGGAGTGCAGTTAGGAAGGAGCACACAGAAATGGGTATCAATAACAGGAGCCACTGATCCAGGCGCTCAGTGCTCCAAGTACCGAGAAATCCTCTTTACACGTCTTTGTGCTTCTGGCCATTGCGGCCACAAATTCCCAGCCATTAGATGGGACAGCTATCTTTCAGAGCCATGTTCCCTGGTGAAATGAAATGTCAAAGCCAAGGAAATCCAGACAGACACGCCTTGCTTATTTGCTCTCTCTCTTCCCTCTTGCCATCATGTTCTACCCCAAGAGTGTAAGTTATTAAAGATAATAAATATTAAAGCATTCTCCAAATATTTAGTTCCTCTAAAACAGCATTTGTGACAGACTTATGCTGACAGAGGGGGACATATATGGTATTAATAGCCCACCAGATTTAAAAAAAAAAAACTAGGAGAATGATAATAATCAGAGAAACTAATTCAACTCTCTCTCTACATATTTCTTTTTCTATCTTATAAATATAGTTTGATTCATGCAAGGACACTGGCCGGTGGTGGGATTACCCACCTCAGGTCTTTTATCAGGAGATCAGGAGTTTTATGGGGGTCTTGCACTTCATTCACCCCATGCCTCATAAGAAAAATGCAGCGTATGGAACTTTGCAAATAATGCCAGCTGCTGTGGTCAGTAAGTAGAGACCAGGACTCTGTTTGTGAGTGAGCACCTGGGGAAGGCATGGCAGAGAGGCGGAGAAACAAGCAGTAAGAGGACCAGGCAGGAGATCAAACAAAAGAGGTCCTGAACATTTTTAGTAAAGAAAAAGATAGCAGAATCTAGTCACTAATTAACACATAGCATTCTCCAAGGAGAGGCTCTAGCCCAGGTTGCAAGCCAGAAAGCAAGAGAATAAAAGTGTGAAATCCAGATCCCCTCACATCAAACACCCTCCGTCTACCTTGGCTATACATTTCATTATGGCCCTTATCTCCACCCTCAGCAGTTCCCACAGACAGCCCCGAATTGGCAGAGCTCCCAGGCTTCTGAAAACAGGCTGGTCCATCCAGCTGTGCATCACGGGGTTGTTTGTCATCCCCTGCATTTGCCAAGTGTCTATTTGGATGGTTATGGAAGCAAAGGTCAAAACACAAATGACGCGTTGTTTGGGTGCGGAAGAGAAAGAAAACATATGGCACAAAAGTGAACCATGAGACTGGTTCAGAGCTTCCTCTGGTGCCCAACAATTGTTTCACAATCATCTCTGGTAAAAACCTTAAATTAAAAACATTTAAAGCACAGCACCTCTAATCCTGCATGACTGAAATAATTTTTGAACACCTACCCAGGACCTACCCTCCCATGAAAGCTGAGCAGGACCAGCCAATCTCAGTGAGGACTAGCCAGGCTCTGGGGGTTTCTTGCAGGCTAACTTCTCTTTTCTTATCTTCTTCAGCGTCTAGTGAGGTTCACCCTCATTAACAGAAAACACACAAGAATGAGGCTGTTATTGATTCAGGCTGTGCTTTTAATTCTTTACATAACTTTTCATTTTTATCTCGTCTTGTTTTTATCATAAAAGCCCTAAAAGAGGAGCAGACACATGCATAAATTGGCTACAGCCATGAAAACAGGAGCCACAGCCCAGTGATTTACTTGAGCACCCCGTCTCCAACTACCTTCAGGCTTGTCCCAGGACCCTGGGGAGCCCAGGGCTCCTCCCCTAAGCTCAGGATGCTCCCAGACAAAAAGTGTGAAATGCACATTTCAGGAGGACAAGAGCAGACTCTTTTAGGGACTGTGTGCACCTAATTTGCTTAATTCAGGGTCATAACCAAGGTCTCTGATTAAAAAAAAAAAAAGAAGTTAGAAAGACCAACAGAGGAAGGGCAGAGCTGTCTGGGTTGCTTCAAGGTCATGCCCCTGGCAAACACTTTCCTTTTCTGGTTCCATTCCCTCAGGGATGTGGGCGGGCAAGCTCAGGGACTCCAAGGAGGCAGGGCCCTTCTGCTCCCTGGGGCCTGGGTTTTCAGTGCCTGTCACCCAGGAAGTGGGCACAGCCAAGCTCTGTAGGGCTGGTTTCTCCTTCCAGGAGAAGAAGGATCTCACAGAGCTCATAGGACCTGCTTTTCTCCTGTCCCAAGGGGGGTCCCTCACCCAGCACCTGGCTCTGCCTTACCACAGCTGGTCTGGTTTCTTCTATCCACCCCCACATTTGGACCCCTGCAAAAGGAAACACAGTTTTCCAATTCCTTAGCAGCTCTTGTTGGGGCCCAGAGGTGCCACCCTTTCCATTTAAGGGTAGGGACCCGCACGCCACTAAAAGTCATCATGAATTCATTAGCAGGGACTCATTAGTAGGTTGTACTAACTCCAACTTCATTTTTGTACTTTCCCCTCCAGATTTCCTTTCTTGGAAGGTTCCTTGGGGAACTCCACTTTCTGGCCTTGAAATCGAGGTGGGGGTGTCGCTGTGCCCGCAGGCAGGGCCAGGCATTCCTCTGGGATGGTCCTTTTGCTGGCTTTGGGACTCCTGGTGTGGCGGGTGCTGGGGAGGGGGCAGTTCCACAGAAGTGATGCCCCTGCACAGCATCCTGCACTGTCCTGGTACCTTGTCAAATCACAAGCCCAAGCTGATGATCAGAGATAGAAAATAACAGAAACTCCTGCATCTTAACTGAGCTTGGGTGGAAGCCGGTGCCTAGTAGTGTACTCTACTAGCAAAAAGACCTCTGAATTTAAAATAGCAGGTAGAATTGCAGGTGTTCTTCTTAAGAACCACACCCCCCAGTGCTTTAGAAAAGGACTACCAGCTGCTAGAAGAGAAATGGTGGGCGGAGGAGTGGCCAGAGCCTCTGCAATCCACACATTCAGACTTAAATATTACTTCTGACAGTTCACTGGATGACAATGGGCACATCCTCAGCTTTCCACAGCAGATCTCCTTGACCATCCAGTAAGGTTGTGTCCACACCCCTGTAGGATGTGAAGACAAAGGAAGGCTAAGGATGAAAGCATTTGCCATTATTTGGCTTCTAGACTTTCAGAATGATGCTAAATTGATTGTTTAACACTCAGGACAATATTCTAACCTCCTCTTCCCCAAGGTGACACGAAGATGAGACCTAAGCATAAATTCAACAGGCTGAATGTCACACATTTCCAAAATACAAAAAGTCCCATGGGGGGAAAAAATCCAGTTCTGCTCTACGAGCAGCTCTCACTCACACTGTCTCCCAGTTCCCCTCCAGAGCACCTGTAAACATGGGGGTCGATCAGAAGTGTAATTTCTCAGGCACAACTAACAGGTAAGTTATTCACAAAGCATTTCTTCTTTCTACAGCGTGTGCATTACAGAGACTGGGGCGTAGGCCTTTAAGTTTTGCTGCTAGTGTGGGTGGGGGAGGCCCAGACAGCACCACCATGGCCAGGCTGGACAGAAGTAGCCCCAGGCCCTGCCCAGAGCTGCTAGTGCAGAGCCTGAGTTTTGACCTGGCTCCCAAGTGATTTGCAATGAGAAGCTCTGCTCACTCCTCAGTCACACAGAGGAGGCAGCTCATGCAGAGGTCATGGTGCTGGCCAAGAACTCAGAAGACCAGGATTCTGATTGTTTAGCCTCTGAACTTGCCACAGTGTGTGTGTGTGTGTGTGTGTGTGTGTGTGTGAGAGAGAGAGAGAGAGAGAGAGAGAGAGAGAGAGAGAGAGAGAGAGAGACTGGGTGGGGGAAGTCAGAGAAAAGGAACATTTATCACTCACAGCAAAAATAGACAAACCAAACCCCCAGATACAAGTGGTGGGCTGGCATTTGTTCCTGGAGCACTGGTTCCCACAGTGAGAGTGACAGGGGATCACCTGTGCATGCAGGGCACCCTCACAGGAGAGGGATCTGAAATTAGGGAACCCTCATCTTACCCAGGGCTCTGCTGACCTCCCTCCCTCTTGTGTGGAGAGACATGGACTAGAAGGGGCAGAAAGTATGCAGTTGTCCTGGGAGGTGGCAGTGGGAGGGTTACTGCTCTGGGTCATCTCTGGGGAGGGAAGGCTCTCTGAGCTTCCCTGGTCTGAAATGTCCCCTTACAGGAACACTATTAACCCAGCTGCATCTCTCTTTGCTCAAAGAATCCGGAGTGCAGGAACAAGAGATGTCTGTGGAGAACTGATGCCTGGTGTGTCTGTGTCCAGATGACAGGTGGCTGGAACACAGCAGGGGACAACACTGCTCTGCCCCAGGAGCTAGTAGCAGAGGGTGCCACAATCAAGTGGCCCTGCTGGGAGAGGGGAAGTCCCAGGTGTCCTTGGGAACACCAGGCCACCAAAGCCTGCCTCCCCCACCCTCAGTCCAGGGAGGTGGGAGAGATGCTATTTGGGAAGGGTCCCCAGGGCTGCTGACTCCCAGCTGAGCTCAGTGTTCAGAATGGCAGGACAGACAGGTGTGAGAGGTACATGGGAGGGGGCTGCAGCCTCTTTCTTGATACCCAAGGACCTGGTTTATTCTGAGGTTCTGGTCATGGGGGACTGGGGAGAAGGAGAAATAAACACCAATTTCCTGATCCTGGTGTGGTTAACTCAGAAGTGAGGACCCAATAAGACTCTGAAAAGCCAGGAGGAGAGAGAAGGAAGAGGGAGAAATGGCAGGGCTTATCGATTGAGAGCAGATCTGACTATGATTATTAAGAACAAGATACAACATCAAGGAGGTAAACTCTTTTTATAGATGCAAGGGAGAGTGAAGTTTTATTTATCTTTTGTTTATTCACTAATAGTATTTATTGACAAATATTTACTCTTGTTAATTGTTTGTGTTCTTTTTAATCTGTTGGGAGTTTGATTTATTTATTATTCATTTTTATAAATTTCCCATTCATTCAGACAGTCTGTATTGGGTTTTAATTATCATGCTTACTTTTAAGTATGGAGCTACTTAAAACCCTGGGGAAAGACTTAGACTTACCCAGGTACAAGCAAGAAAGATACAGTGGGGACCCTGGTGGCCCACAACATAGTCTTCTGCCCTACTCTTCAGAACTTCAGGGAAAGGAGATACAGATAGATGTACAGAGCCGCAGATCCTGGGGTTAAGGAGGTAAAGCAGTGATACAGATTTATGATCTTACCGATTCTGAGTGTTCTTTAGAAACTTGGACTGCCAGTTAAGTCTAGGTGTGGAGAGTCACTAAACTCCTACATTCCAATTCATGGCAAATCAGGAAAACCTATCTTGTCCCCCAAATGCAACTGTTTGACTGTGGCCCACACAGCACTTGGGCCAGGAGCCCCTAACAGACACTGAAACCTTGGAGAGAAATATGCCCTCATGATACCCTTATGAGAAAGGGGGAGGGGGAGGGAGAGAGAGAAAGAGGGAGGAAGGGAGATAGAGGGGAGAAAGAGAGGAGGGAAGGAGGGAGAGAGGGAGAAAGGGAGGGAGGGGGAGGGAGAAAAGGAGGGAGCTAGGGAGAGAGGGAGGGAGGGGGAAGGAGAAAAAGAGAGAAAGAGGGAAGGAGAGAGAAAGGGAGGGAGGGAGAGAGAAAGAAGGAGGAGGGAGGGAGAGAGGGGGGAGGGGGAGAGAGAGAAAGGGAGATGAGAGAGAGATGAGAGGGGAAGGGAAGGAGGCAGCCCCGTCCTCTCTCCAGTATCAGCACCAAAGATTCTGCCTTTTTCAAAATGTCCATGGATGCGCTGCCTCCTTACTAGCACAGACTGCCTGTGTAGCAACCTACCAAAATTCTACGTGTGCTTCTAGGTTCAGAGAGAATCACTTTTCCCATATAAGTTAAATCTCTTATTCGTTAGTGACTAATGTTAACTGTCTGAGTTTTTCTCTCAACGCACAAAACTTACTTAATATTCCAGGTGCTGTGGTTGGATATGGTTGGCGTGTGTCTCCAAAGGGTCATGTGTTGAACTCTAGTTGCCACCTTGAGGTTTTAGAGGGTCGAGACTTCATCACACCACGGTGGTGCCTCTGGACGATTAGGGATAGATAAGGTCAGTGTGGTGGGGGCACCATGACTGAATCCTGGTGGCTTTATAAAGAGAGGGGCATAGACCAGAAAAGTCACACACACACATGTACACTCCTGGTTCTTGCCATGTGATACCATGCACAGCCTTGGCATTCTGCTTGCAAGAAGGATATCACCGGATATGGCCCCTTGGCCTTGAATCTTTGGAACCATGAGACAAAATAAAACTTTTTTCATTTATCCAACCCCAGGTAATTAGTGAAAGTAATGCAAAACGGCTTAATACAGCAGGATCTCAACAGTGTTTTTCCCACAAAGAATATAGATTTCAAAACTTTCAAAACAATCCCCTCATGTCTGCTTTCTGCTCAATCCCTGTGTAGCTGCAAGTTAATCTTCCCTACAGAGGTCAGGCTGTTGCTAATCCATAGGTGGGAATGCTAGATGAAAAGAATGAGTTAGTGCTTGTAAGTGAAATAAACTTTACTCTGGACCATCATCTTTCAAAATAGGCCCAGACCTCAAAATGTGTGATTTCTGCTGCATCGTCTTGGCATTTCTTCCTCTCCCTTCTCTTCCCTTCCTCTCCTTTCTTGCTGTCCTGACCCTCAATGAGTGAGCATCCATTATTTTTCTCAGTTAGTCAGGCTGCCTGAAGTTGCCTGAATGCCTTCATCATCACTCTGGGAGGAACTGCTACAAAGGAACACCTAGCAGATGTCACTCACAATCTTCTTATTCTCCGCGTGAATAAATTCCAAGTTATCTAGTTAGTGGTGGGAGTCCAGGTTTTTTGACAAATTCTTGGCACACTGAAGATGGTACTCTTTCTCTGGTGCTCTGTGGTTTTCCATTTGGGGATCTGTTTTATAGAATACCAGGAAGGTGGCAGCCAACCAAACTCGGACCAGAACAACTCTGATGTGACTATGTGCTATTGGCAAAATCCTTAGCCTCCGACCTGCCATCGGTCTTGAAGCCACACCCATAAGATTGCATTCTGGCTTTCTGTTAGCAGAAAACTCATCTTTGTGGTGTCCAAGTCAACAGCAGTGTGGAAGCGCGCTGTCATTCTGGCACACAGCAAGAGCATAGCTCAGAGAGCTCCCGCAGGCTCCTGGGCCCACAGACACTGCCTGCCCAGCCACATCTGGGACATTTGCTCAGCATCCGTCTTTATTTCTCTCTTCCCACATGCCATCTGCACATGCCTTGGCTGTCACCACAGTGGTTAAGAGCACTAGATCAGGCTGTCTTCCTGTGCAGTTTTCTTAGGAGTTGAAGCACCCAGTGCTCTCTGCCTGCTCTGGTTTCTTTGTAGCACTGATAACTTCACTTGCCATGGCACAAATTTGATCATCTGTATGCGTATCACCCCCACTGGACTTTAAGGTCTGGGAAAAGAGGGATGGGTTTTATTTTGTCCACAAACATGTTCCCACTGTGTAGAAGAGTGCCTAGTGGATAGCAGGTGTGTACAGGGGCCAGGGGACAAGCGTATGGTCAAGGACCGTGGAGAGGGCCACGTGGATGTGTGCACCTTTGGAAATAGGTAATGGCTGCTGCTGAGAAATTAGTGACCTGACCTCTCTGTCCCATGCCTGTCTACTGGACATTGGGGAACAGAGGATTCTAGGAATGCACCCATGCATCTCTATTCTGTGCCGATGGTGCATGCAGGGACTGAACTTTAAAATGATTTGGCTTTCCTCAGAAGCCCCAGTTTTCCACTCTGTGTGCCTGGGCACTGCTGTGTCAACCTCTGGGTTCAAGTGTGTGTATTCTGGAGACAGGTCTGACTTTCTTCGGGACTCTACTGGGGACACTGGGAAGGGAATCTTTCTGCAGCTTTTGCTGGAAGTCAGTTGTTCTCAGGGCCCGGGATGAGATGCTGACCTCCTGCTGCCAGCCACACAGGGTAGGATCCTGAGCCCTGGTCTGGAACCCTGTTCCCACGTTCTTTTTCTAGGCTCTGATGCACGACTCAGCTGCCCTCCCTGGACTTCACTCCTTGTCTGCTTATCTGGAGCACCTGCTCATCCCATAGGTCCACGTAACGTTCCTGGCCTGGCCTCTGCCTGATGCCTGGCCTATGGGACTGGTCTTTGTGTCTAACTTCCCCCCCATGCTCTCCAATGAACATTGTGGGCCTAAGCCTGTCAGCCTCATTGGACTTAGGGAGTCACGTGACCCAATCGTGGCTGATGGCTTTGCCAGGGAGGTTCCAGAAAAACTTGTCTTGCTCCTAAACAGAGATGCAAGAGATGCCTGTTTTGTCTTTTGGATCCCACTTGTCTGGGTGTGAGCCTGGACTGTCTGTGGCAAGCCCCCTGTAGCTGGGAAGCAACTCAAGGAGGAGCCCCAGGGACCCCACCTCTGCTGCAGCCAATGCCATGCTGGCCCTTCTTCACAGAAGCCGGCATGCCCGCACTACCTGACCATCCGCCCTTGCTGCACAAGGATGCCTGGCTTCCCATCTCCCCCAAGAGCACCGTGGTATTTTGGGGACTGTGGCCATGGCCCCCCAAAAGCCATGTCCCCCAGAAGTGAGCTTCCACTTTCCCAGCTTAAAAACTTGGGCTAGACCAAAGACTCTTTATACATAAAGCCTTTTGTTTGGGGAGGAAACATTCATAGGACATGGTATTCACCATTTTAACCATCTTAAATTTTGCATTCACTATTAGATAGTGACTGGTCATCACTATCTGATCCTGGACACTTTCTCTGCTCTCAGAAGGAGCCATACACAGGCACTACCCAGCCATTGGCAACTACTGATCTGCTTTCTGTTTTTATAGATTTGCTTCTTCTGGACATTTAACATAAGTGGAATCAATTAACGTGTAAGCAGTTGGGTCTACCTTCTTTTACTTAGCCTAATGTTTTTCAAGGTCCATCTGAGGCTGTGACAGCAGTCACCACTTCATTCCTTTTTATGGCTGAATAATATTCCACTGCATGGATAGATCATTTGCTTACCCATTTATCAGTTGATGGATGTGTGGCTTGTTTCCATTTTCTGGCTATTGTCAATAGTAAGATGATAAACATTCAAGAACACATTTGTTTTGAACACTTAGTTTCAATTCTCTTGGGTAAAACCTAGAGGTAGAATTATTGGTCATATGTGAATGCTCTTTAGCTTTTTTAGGAGCCATTTACAATAGCAGCCAGTGCTTCTTTGTTGTCTTTTAAAATTATTTTTTAAATAATTTAAAATTATTTTTAAAGTGATAAAAATACATAATAATACTTATCATCTTAAACACTTTTAAAGTATACACTTCTGTAGTGCCAGGTCTATTGACATGGTTATGAAACTGAGCACCAAAAGTTCTCGGTCTTGTGAATCTGGAACTCTGGATATATAAAATGCTAACTCCCCACCCCTTGCCCAGCCCTCGGTAGTCACTGCCCTACTTCCTAATCTATGATGTGGCCACTTTATATGTCTCATAAGGGGAATTATACAGTATTTGTTGCTTGGTGACTGGCTTCTCTCAATCAGCTCCATATCTTCATAGCTCACCCATGCCGCAGCCTGTGGCACGATTTCCTTTGTTTACCCCCATCTGTCAATGGACATCGGGCTGCTCCCTACTCTTGGCTATGCACACAGTGCATCTGTGAATGTAGGAGACCTTGCATTAGGATACCTACTCAGAAGTGGGTGGGGGTTTGCTTTTAGCATGAAAGAACTCTGTGGGTCCTTACTGTTATGGTTTAGATGTGGTGTCCCCCAAAAGCATATGTGTGAGACAATGCAAGGTTTAGCGGAGAAACGATTGGATTATAAGAACTTAATCCAATCAGTGGATTAATCTCCTGATAGGGACTGTGTGGTAGCTGAAGGCAGGTGTGGCTGGTGGAGGCAGGTCCCTAGAGGTGTGGTTTACTTTTCATCTGTTGAATGGAGTGTCTCTGCTTACTGATCATTATCTGAGCTGCTTTACCCTGTCCCACTCTGCTGCCATGATGTCCTGCCTCATCTTGAGCCCTGAGGAATGGAATCTGCTGTCTATGGACTGAGACCTCTGAAACTGTGAACCCCCAAAGAAACTTTTCCTCTTCCACAATTGTGCTGGTTGGGTCTTTTAGTTGCAGCCATGAAGAAAGCTGACAAGACACTTACCTGGCACATATTTTGCTTTTGGTGTCTGAATCCTTATGGATCTTCAGCAAAGTCTTGGATTTTGCCCCGTGGAGGTCCCATTTGAGAATGCTAGGTCTGGGGATCCCTCAGGTGGGTCCAGCTCTAAATCTGATGAATCTACGAGCAGTCTCTGGGTACAGCTCCACCTGCAGCCTTCCACATTACCTCCTTCAGTCCACATCATTTCTATATTCATGACTGTAGCCCAGTCTGATGTACACAACCAAAAATCAAGTAAACACACTGCCTAGAGAGAGCAGAGAACCTGCAAAATGTGGCTACAAAGACTAAGAATTTTCTTCACCAACACTGACACTGCCCCATTCACCCATTTTCACCAGCTGGAAAGTAAGAAGTAATTATGCTATTAAGTTACATAACTTTCAAAGAATCAAAGTCTAAGCTAATTGTCACTGATGTGCCAAGTATCTTCAGAGTGCTGTGTGTTTCTACACAGTTGAAGTCAATGGAGTTTGCTTAGATGCTTAAGTTTCAAGCAAAGTAATTTTGATGTAATAAGCTCAATAGAGGGCTCTTGTTTCTATGTTGTTATTATGTATTTCATCCCATAAAATCCAGTTGCTAGACTGCAGATTTAAATTTGGCTCACACCTTTACATAGAACATTTCTGATAGCCACCATACAACAGAATCAGAGAAGCATCACTTTTTGGGCGAGGCTGACTCCAGCACAGATGTGCAGATCAGGGTCTGGGAGGAAAAGCCCCAGGCTGCATCTCCTATCTGTCTCTTCCCATCTGACAAGAAGGGCTCTCCTAGTGTGAGGAGGCTCAGAAGGTAGTAAGTCACACCTGGTTTCCACACCTGTCATGCAACCAGATGTTGTACAAACACTGCCACAAAGCCTCTTGCCAGCACCAGGGTGAGAAAGAAGCCGACCTGCTGGGCTTTCCTTCCCCCAGATGCGAGGAGTCCAGCCCAGATCCTGGGACATATGGGTGCCCATATGCTACACGGCTGCAGAGCACTGGAACATGCCAGACCTGGGCCTTCCTCTGTTGCCCATCCAGCAAGAGGACGAATCAGAGACGGAGATCCTGACAGCACAGAAGCCATGATTTCTAGTACATGGTGACATGTTAGAGGAGAAATAAGTGTCTGCATCCCGCACATCCTGATCTGCCCTCACAGGTGATGCTGGGCAAAGCTTCTTAAAACACACATATCACACTCCTGTTGATTGTGCTAAAACACATGTGTCTGCAGGTTTTGGAATGAAATGTTTAATTTCTACCATGCACAACAATGAAACTGTATTGGGATCACCAGGAGGCAAGCAATGGCTAAGGCAATTCCTCCTACTTAAGAAGGCTATGATTTAGATGGTAAATTGAGATTAACATGAAAATATGTTCTGTTCACATTTTTTTAATCAAAGAAACAAAACAAATTGTGTTTTGTCACTGTTTACTATGTCACTGTAAAAATTGTCCACAGACAACCTGTTTCTCAGCTGGCCCCATGGTCCTAAAGGCTCCTGAGGAAGATCTGGGGTCACCACCCTCAGGCTGTGTCCCAATACTTATTCTCAGTGTCTTGAAACTCACACGGGACCATGTCTGAGGGATAGAGTGATTGAATTCTCTGGTTCTATCTTCAATGTATCCCAAGTACAAGAATTATGCCCAAATGTTACATTATGAATGAATTTAAACTAACTTTTATAAAA
This sequence comes from Callospermophilus lateralis, assembly GCF_048772815.1. Taxonomy (NCBI): domain Eukaryota; kingdom Metazoa; phylum Chordata; class Mammalia; order Rodentia; family Sciuridae; genus Callospermophilus; species Callospermophilus lateralis. The sequence goes on from NW_027514398.1 coordinate 11,858,519, forward strand.
TAGACAAGTGGATTAAGAAAATTCCTGAAAGCCAGGTGTGGTGGCACACGCTGGTAATCCCAGCAGCTTCAGAGGCTGAGGCAGGAGGATTAAAGCCAGCCTCAGCAACTCAGTGAGGACCTAAGCCACTTAGTGAACCCTGCCTCTAAATAAAATATACAAAAGAACTGGGAATGTTGCTCAGTGGTTAAGCACCCTTGGGTTCATTCCGTGGTACCAAAAAAAAAAAAAAAAAAAAAAAGAAAGAAAAGAAAAAGAAAAAGGAAAAAAAAGAAAGGAAAATTCTTGCAAAAAGACACTCTGGATGCTGAAGTTGATCTGTATACAGCACAGCAAACAGTACAAGAGGAATGAGCTCACACCTCCTCTCATCAACAGCAGCACAGATACCAGGGATCTAATCAGACCTGACAAGGAGCACCCTTCCCTACAAAACCCGGAATTACCCGGAAGGTCGTTAGCAATTCAGATTCATATCCTGAATCATTAATGAGAAACTTCACCTCAAGGGTATTTGGACTTTATGATCTTAGTTAAGGAGAGTGTGAAGTCACAGTGCTTAGCAACACATTTAAAATACTGCTTATTTCTCCTGTAACATGTCACCATCCATTTTTTATACATATTACAACCTACACATGTGTAATTTACATACGCATGTATGTTGGAGATGAATGCGGAGCACATTCCTTTTAACTTGAAAGGCAGGCTAATGGATCGGCAGAGCGTCTGCCTGATTTGGAAAGCAGGCTGCCACATTGCTCAACGGAAAGTGCTGGCCCAGGAGGAAGAGGGACTTGTTTGCCAAGTAGACCTCAGTTAATAAATTATTGTGCAGCCATTCATTACCCTTGGGATGTTAAAGGACCGGGGGAGCAGGGCACTGCCAACCAATGCCTATAGCAGGATTGTGCCCTAAAGGAAAAAAAAAGTATGTCAGAAGTCCTAACCCCCAGAACCTCAAAATGTGACTGTATTTGGAAAAAAGGTTGTTGCACATGTAATTAGTTAGGAGGAGAGGATTCTGAAGTAGGGTATATGCAATAGGCCAGCTCTCCTTCTGAAAAGGGGCATTTGAAACAGACATGTGCACAGGGAGAAACGGAAGACTAGAGTTCTGTGGCCACATTCAAGGAACTAAGGTGGCTAAGAGAGGTCCCTGGAGCAGACCCTCCCCAGCATCTCCAGGAGGAGCGCAGTCCTGCTGCTACCTTCAAACATAAGGCCTCCAGAACTGAGAATCAACAAATTTTATTTAAACCACCCAGTTTGTGGCACTTTACTAGGGTAGCCCCAGGAAGCCCACTGCGGCCTGCTGGCAATGAGACTGAGTCAGGGCAATGGAGAGATGTGGCTCCTAGGGCAGACTGTGGGGATAAGGCAGACGCCACCAAACCTCCCTCCATGGCCTCTGGTGATGCCACCTCAGAGGTACGTAGTGTGCAGTTGATGCTCTCAGCGGAGCTGGGCTCTGGCGAGGGATGCAGGGCCTGAGCTGGCTCTGCCCACCTTTCACTGCCCAGGTTACCACAGGCAAATGATGACCTGCACTGCTCCCTGGCTGGTATGAAAACTGTTCACTTCAGCAATGCCCCCTTTGCCTACAGAGTTAGAGCATTAATTCTGAGGCTCACATAGACCATCCCAATGGAAGAGCCACCTAATAGCCACTACTTTTCCCATTTTTATTACCAGGGCAGACAGGATATTTACTACCATTTTGTGCTGCTATAAAATTTACCTTTCAAATGCTTTGATTCTGAGCATCTCGCTGTGCCTTCTGAGACCTTCATTACTGAGGCATGTAAGTCCACAAGCAGGGGACAACCAATTAGCTACCTCATAAGGACATGGTATGTCATACAAGACACTGAATACATGGAAAGGCTGCCTTTGGCAGGACAGGGCTCTATGGCCCCTATACACCACACCTGGGCTGGCTGTTGCTGCCTTGTTGTAGGGGATCCAAAGCAACCCTGGACTTGGTGCTGACTGGCGCTTAGTATCCTTGCTCAACTGACATCTCTGCAGATACCATAGGGAGAAGGATGTACTCTTTAAAAAGGCAGCCAACAACTAGCCTTTATACAAAATATGACATTGGGACTTGTGGGTGATATGGACATTGGTTCGCCACAAGGAGCCATTAAAGTCACACCTGTAGACCACAGCATTCCCAGGAAGGTAGGCCATGAGATCCCAGCTGGCTCATAGCAGTGCCACTTTTCAGCTTCAGAGATCTAAATATTTTATTTCTTAACTATTAATTTTATCGAGAGAACCTTTAAAAACTGCCATGGATCACAACATGGCATCTGTTTTGGGTTCACTTGTATCTTCCAAAAAAAAAAACATATTGAAGTCCTAAACCTCCAGGCCATCAAAATATGACCTTACTTGGAAATAGGGACTTCTCAGATGTAATCAGTTAAAACGAAGTCATCAGAGTGGGACCTGATCCACTAAAAAGGGAAAATTTGGACACAGAGACACACAGAGGGAAAATGTTGAGAAAGACAGAGGAAGAGCACCGGGTATAGGCAGAGAATCCTAGGGATGCATCTCCAGGCCAAGCAACGCCCGACAGCCAGTAAGTCCCCAGAAACCAGGGTGATGAAGGACACAACCAAGTTAAGATGGCGCCTGGCAGTATGCCAAAAGGAGTGGTTTGTGAAGTAATGCCAGCAAGCCAATAAGATGATGAGGATTCCTTAATGACTGACTGCTGTGTCAAGATGATGTCAATTAAGTTAAGCTGTGTGTAATTAGTTGGGTATATGTACCTCTGCAGTCTGGCAGAGAGGCGGCTCCTGCTACCCTGGGTGCCCGCTACTTTGAGTTATCAGTTCCTGCTGAGTTCACTGGCAATAAAGTAGTTCCTGCTTCAACCTTCAAGTTGCTTGTCACCTATCGGTTATTTTGCCTAGCCAGACTTGGGCAGCCTTGCCGGACTACAGCACCAGGGAGAGGCCAGGAATTGGTCCCTCCAAGCCTTCAGATGGAATGACCCTGTTGATACCTCCATTTCAGACTTCCAGCCCCAAGAATATTGAAATACTATCCAGTTTAAGGTATTTTGTTAAGGCAGCCCCAAAAATCTAAAAAGCATACCCTGACAGTAATAATTGTTTCAGGCAAAATCATTAGTAAATGCTAACGTAGCAGGTCAAAGTTTGATGAGAATTAGAACATTTAAATAGCCTCAGAGTTATTTCCCCACAAGGCAAATATTGATAACAAAGGGAAAAATAGAAAGTTTACAGAGGAGAATCTTGGCAGAGACCACCTTACTTAGGTTGATGAAGTGGACACTGCCAGGAGAGGGACATGAAGACATCATGTGCCTTCTGATTTGATGCATCCTATAGATGTGGTAACCCTGCTGAACACGCCTGGACACCATCATGGAGAAATATCAGAGAAGTCAAGTTGAGGGACATTCTACAAAATAAATGACTTGCACTCTTCAAACACACTGAGGTAATGAAAGGTTGAAAAAAGGCTGGAGGACCGCTCTAGATTGGAAAAGACTAAACAGATATAACTAAGTGAAGTTTTTATCCTGGATAGAAATCTGAGCCGGGGACATTAATCAAATCTTAAAAGTCTGCAGATTAGATAATTACTGTTTTGATGCTAATTTTCTGATTTTAATGCTCATGGGATACTTGTTTTAAGTAAGGCAGTTGAAGCATTCAAAAGTAAAAGGCTTTATATCTGGAATTCACTTTGAAATGATTCAGGGGAGAGTTCATGTAGACATATGAAGATCTGGATGTATACAATAGTAAGAAACAGAAGCAAACAAGGTAAAAATCTTATCATGCAGGAAGTGTGGTGAGGAGTAGATGATATTTTTTTTGGTACTTTTTTTTGCAACTTTTCTGTAGGTCTAAAATTATTTCAAAATAATAAATAATGATTATCTGGGCTGGGGACATGGCTCAAGTGGCAGCACGCTCACCTGGCATGTGTGCAGCCCAGGTTTGATCCTCAGCACCACATACGAACAAAGATATTGTGTCCACCGAGAATGAAAAAAAAAAAAACAAATATTAAAAATTCTCTCTCTCTCTTTCTCTCTCTCTAAAATAATGATGAAAATAATAATGATTATTCTTTGTTGAATACCTGAAATGGCTTGAAGCCTTAATATATATTTCAAATATAATTCCTGCCAGCACTCCAAACCTCACCCAGAGTACTATGTAGAGAGGCCTGGCAAGGTAGGAGAGGCAGGGGAGCAGAGAACCTTCCACTGCATGTCAGTATCACACAAGGGGCCTGCTGATGTCTGAGACCAGGACAGGAAAACAGAGACAAATCTCAGCACTCAAAATCTAGATCATAAGTAGTGGGAAGGTTATGATTCCACCTTCAAATCTTAACTTGAAATTTGTGGCCACTTGAATCCAACTAGACAAATGACACAGCCCTGGCCCATTAGAGACACTATATTGGCTCAGTGCGTGCATGTGCGTGTGGGCACACACACACACACACACACAAATGAGCTTAATCAGAAAGGCATACTATTTTCTGGACTACAGTAAAAATCATTTACATCAGTCTCCAGTGTTCTTACTTCTGCCACTGCCATTCTTTCACATATGAGTTATTACTTCAACTAAAAGTTATTGGACACATGAAAAGATGATGTGATCCACTGTAAAGAAATAAACAGTAAGTTTATTTCTTTAGAAAACAGACCTGAAAACAGAACCAGAAAACATAGCCCAGATGTTGGATTCATCAAGTATAAATCTAAAAATAACTATGATAAAAGTTTTAAAAGATAGGAAATTTCAGCAGAGAAATGGAAATGATATAATTTTTAAATTATATTTTTAAATTTTAATTTTAGGAATTTAAAAAAATTTAGTATACAACCAGAGATATGAAAAATTGTGCTCTATATGTATAATAAGAATTGTAATGCATTCTGCTGTCATGTATAAATAAAATAGAATAATGGAAAAGGAAAAAAAATAAGTTAACTCTGAATTTTTAACTCTGAATTATTTTAAAGAATTTTTTAAAAATTTAAATGTTAGAAATGAAAAACAGGATATCAGAAATGATGAATCTTTTTGAGGGACTTAGAATGAGACTGAGTACAACAGAGGAGTGAATTGGTAGTCATGAATACAGGCTAATGAAAATTAATCAGAAATACAAAGATGAAAAAGAATCAGGGCACAGGAAAAGGACAGAGCATCTGAGAACTGAGGGCACACTATTGGTTTAATGAAGCAACTGGAGTCTTAGAAAAGGAAAGTGAAGCAGAAGCAATTTTTAAAAAGTTAATGGCTAACAATTTTTCTAAATGGATAATATTAAATTATAAACCCAAGAAGCTCAGAGAACTTTAAATAAGACAAATACAAAGAAAATCATGCCTCTTGTATCACAAACTATTGAAAAACAAAAACAAGGAGAAAATCTTGAAAGGTAACAAAGGTAAACAATAGGAACAATGATAAGAAATTCCACTGATTTCTCACTGTATACAAAGGGGTCCAGAAGACAATGGAAAATCACATTTAAAGTATTAGAAGAAAAAAACATAATTGGGAATTTAATAGTGAAAACATCTTTTCAAGGTTAAAGTAAAATAAATTCATTTTAGGAGACAAGCAGAAAGAATTCATCCCTAGCAGATGAGTACCTTCTTACACTGTATTGGTACATTTTCTGTTACTATAATGCAATCTAAGGCAGAATAACTTTAACGCAAAGAGGTTTCATTTTGGCTCATGGTTCTATCTAAGGTCCTGGGTCTTCATCCTATATAGATGTTCCTGCTGGCAGAGTTCCAAGGTGGTGCAGGGCAGCAAATGGCAAGAACAGAGTGCAGATGTATGGGGGTCTCCTCTGGTCTCCCTCCCCCTTCTTAAAAAACCACCAGAATCAATTATGGAGGTTTCACCCTCATGACCTTATCTACTCCTAATTGCCTCCTAGAAGCCTCACCTCTAAACACCATAGTCATATTAACTTATCACCCTCCTAAGACCTCACACTGGAAATTAAATCTCAACACATGAACTCTTGGGAGACACACTCAAGCCACAGCCAAATCAGAGTGCCTACACTATGAGATGTTTTTGTGGAAATACATAACGAACCTTTACAAATACTTCACATATTTCTTTAAATCTGCTTAAAAAGACAATTGATCTTTAAAATAAAAAAATGATAACTGGTTGTAGCCACTAGTGTGCCAGAGCTGACTGGAAGCATCTCTTCACAAGTTCATGTTTAGTAACATCATGTTGCTCACTTAAAACTGGCCATGGTGGGAGGTTTTACACCATAAAGATAGTAACTGCCACAGATTAGGGCTTTTGTGCTGCTGTAGAGTGAGTGGTGAAGTAGTTATCTGCACATTATTTCTTGGAGTATAGGTAGAAGTAAAGAATCTGACAACAGCACAAAGTGGGGAAGAGGAAATTAGAAGTATACAGTTGTAAGGTTCTTAATTGTTTATGAAGTAGAATATTTTTTGAAGGTAGACTAAATTAAAATAGGGGCTGGCAAACTTTTCTAAAAGGGCCATATTGTAAGTGAGTAGTCCATCTTCTCTGCTCACAGATCACTGTTGCTATGCACTTGCCTACTTGCGAACCCTGGAGGTGCTCACAAGGTCGCTCACAGATGTTCACACAAGCAGCAGAACTCAGTCTCAATATGCACTTCCCCAGCTGGGGTCGCACAGGTAACCCTTGCCTTCTTCATCCCGTAAACACATGTCCTGTTCATGGTTTCTACTGTAAAGGCACTCTCTCTGTGTTGTCTTGTAACTAATAAATATATTGAGGAATACACTTTGAGACCATGCAAATATTCTTGTCATTCTCAAATTTACACCCACAAATCCTAATTTCCACTGGTGAATTTTGCTTATAAAATAACTATACTGGGCTGGGGTTGTGGGTCAGTGGTAGAGCACTTGCTTAGCATGTGTGAGGCACTGGGTTTGATCCTTGGCACCATATAAAAATAAATAAATGAACAAAAATACTGTGTCCATCAACAACTACAAAAATATTTTTAAAAATTACTGTAATGTTTGCCTACTGTGGATATTCTACTTCCCTCCTTCTTTTTTTATTAATTGGAATTATTCAGTAAAGAAGAGTTGTATTATCCCTTCCTTCATTGTTCATGTTAGCATGGACTTGTGGATATTAATTTTGCTGTGGCAGCTGTATATTTTTTGGCAGATTGTTTCAACTTTGGCATTAAGAAACCCTGTGAGTGGGCCTCTGTGTGTTCTGCCACACCTGGGCCTTTCTGAAGCACTTCCTTATGTTCTGGCATTATAAATGCTCTGGCTTATTCTAGTCCTTTCCTTGCTGTGATCCTGGAATCCACAACTTCTCCAAGGTACCTGTTCCCATGACTGTAGAAACCATGTAGAAAACAAGATGTCAGCCCTAGGTGCTTATGGCTGCATGGGTGTTGGTTTTTAGGTCCCCTCAGTGAAGAGAGGCAGGGCATAGAAGCAGGAAATACTCATATGTATATTAACCCCTCATCTTCATTTATTTTGGTGCCTATGTATGTATATAAATGCATCTTCCATCCACCCACCCATCTAAAACCATCAGTTCTGACAGTTACCTCTACCCTCCATCAATCAGCACAAAGTCCATTTCAGTCCTCCCTCTATTTGTGACCCCTTGTTCTGGCAGTGAGAAACTTGATCTACAACATATTTATCAACTTGTTCAATTCTAGTATATACTTAGAGCTACCCCAACCCCCTGTGGCAAAACTGTTTACTAACTGTAGTACGACATTGGGGTGTGATGCTTTTTTATCTTCAGCCTTACAGTATCCAACCAAAATGTTGTTTTACAAAGTTACTTAGGTAACCTCCTACTCCCTTCTATGTGGTCATATTAATCAATTATAGTACAGTCAGCCTCATCTGTTACTGTTTGTATGCAGGTTGGATCCCCCACTCCTGCATTTGGTTAATGTCAATGGTTTGCTTATTTCTTGGCTGTGTGGAACAATACCATGGTTCAAGCACAGAGGGACGGGAAAATCGAAGATTAGTGAGGAGCTGCTTGCTCCCTCCTGATCCTGACTGCTCATCCCATGCAATCCTTCTTACTACTCTTTATCCTCCCAATCTTGGTAGCAACAAAATACATTCATTTGCTGCACATGGTAGCCCACACCTGTAATCCCAGTGACTGGGGAGGCTAAAGCAGGAGGATCACAAGTTTAAAGCCAACCTCAGCAACTTAGAGAGGCCCTAAGCAACTTAGTGAGAAAAAATTTAAAAAGGGCTGGGGATGTGACTCAGTGGTAAAGTGGCCCTGGGTTCAGTCTCTGAACCCAAACCCAAAACAACAACAAAGTCAACAGTGCATTCATTTCTGGTTTACTCTTTCTGACACTCATTGCTTTTTAATGTCTTGTATTAAGCCTGGTTCATAGTAGGTCTTCCATAATACTCAACATTAATCGTTTCCTTCAGTGAATCCTGACTCTTGGAGCCCATCCCACACCTGCAGTTTCTCCTGTTCACAGTGAAGCTGGGCACATCATTTTATTATGCCCAACAAAAGGCTCTGAGGACAACCTCTGCTTTTCTCAATTGGGTCATTTATGAGATGGAATCTAGCAGCCAGCCACTCAGGAGAGCACAAGTACTCTCCTTGGATGTGAAGACTCATAGATGGCTAGAATGCAGCCTGATGGGAATTCTTGGACAACATTTTCATATTCCGGCCACTCAAAACAACTTAGCAACATGAGATTATTTTTAAATTTCTGGAAAATTACAAGATTAAAGGGAGCAAGAATTGCACAAATATTTGCAAAACAAAAGTAATTACTAGTAAAGGTCTTGGGATTTCTATTGGTCACATAATAACCTTTTCAATGCTCCAAGTTTTCATTTTCTCTGTAATCAGTGTATGATTTCTTAATGAGTGGGGAAGAAAGCCACCAGAAATGAGTTGGTAAATTAAGAACAGTTGTAAATATTTGGGAAAGAAAACAAAGAGTTTCTAAATGTAGATCTATGTTGAAAGAGGAAATTGGCACCCAACACAATGCACTTATCATGATATCTGAAGAACTTTGCATCAAAACACAAAACTTTAGGATTGGGATATGACTGAGTCATAGGCCATATGACATTTCCAAGAGGATCATTTCATGTTTTACAAATTCTGCAAATAAAAAGATCTTCCCATATGTAAAATAAAACCAACCCCCTGAAACCTTGTTGTAAGCTGACAATTAGACCATCTCTGGATGTGGAGGCTGAAGATGGGTAGGACTATGGGTTTGAGAAGCACAGACAATGTCATAGGTAACCTCAGAATGATGAGGTTGAGAAAGGATCCAGACAGCAGGCTATGTTGATCAGGGGCTTCTGTAATAACTTGAGATTTGGCTTCTGTTATAGTTTAGTTCTGGAGCCCAAAGGCTCATGTGTTGAAGGCTGGGTCCCCAGTGCAGTAGTGTTCAGATCAAGGCCTTTGGTAAGTGATTAATCACCTATGTGTTCATAATTTCATGGCATTTGGGGAGGTTGTCGATGGGGTGGGGCCCTCTTGTCTTGGCCCCTTCCTCACAATGCCCCCCACCCCCACCTGCTTCCTGGCTGTCATGAGATGAGCATCATCCTTCTGCGGTGCTCTTCTGCCACAGTGTTCTGCCTCACCTTAGGCCAAGAGCAACAGAACCAGCTGCCCATGTATTGAAAAGTCAGAAACTATGAGCCAAATAAGTCTTTCCTCTTTTGAGTTGTTTCTCTCAGGTAGTTTTTCACAGTGGAAAGTTGACTAACAAAGCTTCTAAGTCAAGACTGACTCAGGGATCAATCCTGGCCAGGCCACTGACCGGCTACCTATCACGGTGTTACATAACTACCCTAAGCCTTCTTCTTCATCTCTACAAGAGGCATATTAACACCAAGGTGTAAGTGGCATTAAACCTGTTGTGAAATGGGAATCGGCAGGCATAGCTTCATGGCTAAGAGTGAAGAATCTGGACCCAGCTGCCAGCACTCTGCTACTTACTTGCTGTGTGACCTTAGAAAACTCACTTAACTCTCTGAGCCACCAAAAAGAGAATAGAATCTAAAATGAAGATAATAATCACTAATCATCTTTGAAATAGTGAAAATAACAGAGCAGTTATGAGAATTCAATGAATTAAGGGGGACAGAGCACTTAGAACTGGCAGATTCCCTGCTCTCCATAAGAGCTAGCAATGATTACCAATTATTCAACTACCAACAGGAAAATAGAGTGGGAGTGGTGGTAGAAGTAAACGGTTATGCAGGGTCCGCGGCCTGATGTGGGGTATTAGGAGCTGTGTTGACGACACAGGTCAGAAGCTCCCTGCACTCCGTGTGTTCTGTGTCATGTGGTTTAACCCATGCTAGACAGGGTGAAGAGGACAAGAGTGACACACTGCAGCTTAGCTGCAGAGACTGATAAGCAAAGTCTCCAACTGTGTCTGCAGGCTCAACACAGCAGCTAAGTCAAGACAGACCCGGGAGGAGGTCCTGGTCAGGACAGTGACGGGCCACCAGTCACTGGATTGGATAACCAGCAGTCACCTGTGGCCTGTACTATGTAGTCAGCTTGCTTTAAAATCTCAGGTCTACACAGAGAGAGAGAGTGATCTTTCTGGTGAAGGAGATAGATCTGAAGTGCTGGGGAGAGCCACCTTTTCCATTTCCACTGTTCATCCTCTGGCACGGTTATTTAAACTGCTCATCTTCCATATATGCTGTATTTGATTTCAGGGAAAAATCAGTAGAAAGAAAACTGACAAACCATTCTGCCCTTATTTCTAAGCATGCATATCTGGCTTCTTGGCACTTGACTGGGCAGGGGACGAGCCATGTGTTCTTGCCCCAGGGACACTCAGAAAGGCACCTTCCCTACCCATGCAGGACCTCACTCCAGCAGCACCTTCTCTCTCTTAACCTCTTCCTGCATCTTGAGGAAGGACGACAGCAGCAGGTGTCCCGGAGGAGGAAACCGCTGCAGGCCAGATCCTCTTGCCCTCTATTCTGGAATGTTCTGAAATTGTGAGTTTCCCTAGGTCCCCTATGGAGACACTATTTACAGGTCCCTACAGGTGAGCATTCACCCACCTGGCTGAAGGTCAGTGAGCAGCTTGTGACAGGTGCATGTGCCCTGGCAGCTGGATGGTGTGTGCAATACTGCATCACATGTGCATCACTCTCTAAAACCCCAACCTTTATGGAGCCTGAGACATCCTGGGCCCCAGGGTGTGGACCTGGAGGAGTTACTGCTTCCCCTGCAACCCATATGCAGCTCTGGAAAACTGTCAGTGAGAAATAATTGTGGAATTTTCAACTACTTTCTTCTTTTAAAACCACAATTCGGGTATACGCTGAACATGTGCAGGGCTCAGAGTTCAACCCCAGCATCAAACAAATGGACAAAAAGAGTTAAAAAAAAATAAAACCAGGACTTAGGCTGACCTTTCTTTGACATTGCTGACTCAATTCAAAATGGGAAATGATTGCACAGAAACTTCATGCAGATGTCTTCCCCTCAAGTAGCACTTGATTGGGTCTGTACTCTGTGGTCAGCTTGCTTCAAAACCTTAGTTCTACACAGAGAGAGCGCAATTTTTTGGGTGAACAAGAGGCTAGAATCTGAAGCACCCATACAAGGCTTATGGAAAATGCCCAGCGGGGGATACCTGCGACCAGACACATGGTACCAAGTATACCTGCCTTCCTGTTTGTATACACTCCCAGGAGTCCCCTTTTGGAAACTTGGCCTTCTCTGAACCCCACTAGACTGCATTTAAATGACTGCTCTATTAACTGGGAAGGAGCATGATGTGGGATCCCATTTCCTTGTGTGTAAATTGGGGAGAATACTACCTGCTGCTCAGCACTACAGGAGTGAAATGAAGTCAGATCATGTACCTGGCCCACAGGAGCAAGAGCTCACTGCTACCACATCCTCCTACTCTCCCACCCTTTGTTTCCTCCTCGGCTGTCTGGAGACAAGTTATAAGCAGAAAATTGGATGTTCACATTCTTCCTTGTGGACACCTAGAGAGGTGCATGTGTCTGTGGTGCCTGCTTATACATAGCAAGGTCAAGCACAGCAAAAGACGAGGCCCTTGAGCCAAGCTTGAACTCAGAACCTCCAAAGAAAAGAGGTGCCCAACAGAAAGGTAAGCAGACAGGTTCCAAGACCCAAAGGGGTGTCACGTAAGGTTTTCCCATAAACATTTCTTAAACCAGAAATTCTCCATCCCAGCTGCGCAGATGGCCAAGATTCAACTAGTGTAGTTTCTCAGGGTTCCCAGGGGTTTCAGAACTGTAGCTCCAGTGGAGAACTGCAGTCCACAGATTATTAGTACACACTTCTATGGAATAGTAAATGGAAACCTAGAGTGTAAAGAACCTGCAGTCCCAAGAATTAACCTATTTCCTCCACTCGGGCCTGGAGGGAAATGATGGTGTCTTTGTGCCCCCCACCCCCAGAGACCCAGGAGCCACAGTAAGCTTCTCCAGGGTCTCCTGCTCCTGCTGGCACAGCCCCTTGGCTTGCAGGAAGGGAGGGGGCCCTGACTTACCCAGGGCACAGACAGGCTGCCTGTGCCTGCCAACATCAGTGCAATCCCTGCACCTGCCTGGGCTCATGAGTTGTCAACAGAGAAAATGGTACACTTTACATGCCCTGTCTCCTGCCCAAGTGGCAAAGAATTCTACCTCATTGACAGGGAAAGCAAGAATACACAGCACAGGTTCAGCTGCCCAGGAGTTATCAGAACAGAGTAAGGACAAACATTAATGTTTAACAGAATGATTGTTATTTGCAAAGTTTGTTAAGAGTCACCAGAGGGGGGCTGGGGATGTGGCTCAAGCGGTAGCACGCTCGCCTGGCATGCGTGCGGCCCGGGTTCGATCCTCAGCACCATATACAAACAAAGATGTTGTGTCTGCCGATAACTAAAAAATAAATATTAAAAATTCTCTCTCTCTCTCTCTCTCTCTCTCTCTCTCTCTCTCTCTCTCTCTCACTTTCTCTTAAAAAAAAAAAAGAGCCACCAGAGGTCTCCCACCTGGGGCTTTCCCATTCCTGGTCATCCTTGTCTCTTTCTTCCTTGGTGTCCTAGCATGTGGGAGTTTCTGCACAATCCACATTCCACCAGCTTTCACTGAAATGAAAACAAAAGGCAAGTATGATTAGTACAGATGGGAAACTGCCTCGGAGGTTTGCCCAGTGGCCACAAGTCAGTTTGGAGACCCTGGCAGTAAAAATCATTAACCGGGGGTAGGGGGTAGTGTGGTTTGGAGGAGATTCAATGTGTTACCTGTGCAATGCTATCTCTTACTCCAGATGTTAGAAACTTTCCAAGACTCTGGGGTCCCTTTTTGGTTACCTTGGTGTGAAGCATGCGGAGCAGTGGCTGCTTAGTTCTGCATATCTTATTGATATAGGAGCTCCCTAAACCCTGTCCTACTCTGTGAGCATTATTTTCTCAAATACCAGTGATGCTTCTGATAGGTGACATAGCTACAGGTGACACAGAACAGCTACTATATTAGTCACAGAGCCTGGTCAGGAGTGGCAAAGATGTCCAGAGCAGCCCTTCCCAGGCTGTGCTATGAAACCCTCCTATTGGCAGATGTTCATTCTGTTTTCAGGAAAACAGCCTAATTGCAGTTGGGTATGGTGGCACACGCGTGTAATCCAGCAGGCCGGGAAGCTGAGGCAGGAGGATAGTGAGTTCAAGCCAGCCTCTGGAACTTGGAAAGGCCCTAAGAAACTTAGTGAGACCCTGTCTCTAAATAAAACATAAAAAATGGATGGGGATGTGGCTCTGTGGTTAAGTGCCCTTGGGTTCACATTCTTCACATTGGGTTCAATCTCCCCCACCAAAGCTTCATCAAGATCTAATTTATGTACAATTCATTCATGTAAATTATATAATTCAGTGGTTTGAATGAATTCAAAGTTATGCAACCATCACTACAATAAATTTATGTCACTCAAGCAGAAAATCCCACACCTATGAACAGTTGTTCCATTTTCACCTGTCCCCCAGCTCCCAGCAACCAGTTACAACAGTTACTTGGGCTGGTCTCTTCTGAACACTTGGAATAGAAATGGAATCATAAAACACATGGGCTTGGGTGGCTGGCTCCTTCCTTCTCAAGGACAAAACACTCCATCGCACAGACTCACTGCGTTCCATTCCTCTGTTCCTCACATGGTGGATATATGGGTTGTTTCAACTTTTCAGCTGTTATGGATAATAAGCTTTGAACACATTTATGTGACTTTTTCTGTGTACATATTTTTATTTTCTTAGGTTTGTACCTAGGAATGAATGACTGGGTCACATATTGACTCTGCTTTACACTTGTGAGGAACCAGGATTGCTTTTCAGTTGTGCGCCATTTTCCATTCTCACCGGTGTGAGGACTTCTGCACATGTGTCCATGCTTGTTATTGTCTATTTAATTATACCTGTTCAAGTGGGTGTGATGTGCTATTTCATAGTAGTTTGATTCACATTTGCCAAACACTAACATGTTAATACTATCTTACAAGGAGAAAGAGATTGGGACACGGGACCCAGGATCTAATGGGTGTAGGAAATACTAGGCTGAACAAAAGCAAATGGGCTTCTTGTAGAGAGATTTTGGGGCCCTTTAGCACACTAATGTGCAACATGAAGCTTTATGAGGGGCATGGAGCATGCAGTCTCCCCCAGATGTTTCTTTTTTTTTTTCTCTGTGTGTGTGTGTGTGTACGGACGCACTGGGGATTGAACCCAGGGGAGCTTTACTATTGAGCAACATTCCCAACCCTTTTTTTAAATTTTGAGACAGGATCTCACTAAATTGTCCAGGCTGGCCTCAAACTTGTGATCCCCCTGCCTCAGCCTACCAGGTTGCTAGGATTACTGGTATGCCTGGCCCCAGATGCATTTGACTCAGTTTTTGTTTTGATCTATTTTGGGTTTTTGCAGTAATGATGTTATCATCTTTTAGCACCATAGTGTCCCATGAAATAGAGTTTGAAAATACTAGCCATATATCCAAAAAGCTGACCTCACATGGTGGTATAGAGCTGAGGGTCTCTGAAGAAGCTGCAGCCATATAGAAGATCTTGCAGACTGCTTGACTGGCTGAGCAAGAGAACTGCAACTGTGGAGAGATGGAAGATTTCAGATCGGGATCCCAAGCATCTTGGTATTTCTTAGGCTCTTTAGTAGCCACTTAATTTCAACTCCTTTATCTGCCATTATAACTTCAGATAAAACTCTCAGAATAAACCACTAAGCTTTGCAGACCTATAAGCATCCACCAAGCTAAGCATGTTTAAGGTAATGGCTAAAACTACAGGAAAGATTTTCTCCCTCTGCTTATAGCCAGCCTACCTGATGACCTACCAAATGTTTGCTAAATGTATTGATTAGGACTTCCCTTGTTTTGTGGCTGTAAAAGTTGCATGGTGAAATATGTCATGCAATGCCACTTCCCAGACCACAGTGACTCTTGTTTGGCTTAGGATAAACTATTTTCTTGTTTCATTTAAAGCACAATTGTTATTTTACATGGAGAGTGGTTGCTTCATCAGCATAAAGGGAAGAAAACTCCAAGATGGAGACATTCAAAAGAGGGAACAGCAGTTTACACCACGGGCCTCATTTACCAACTCTCAAGGAAGGGAGTGCTTGATGGAAAGAAGGGCTGTTTTTTTTGTTGTTGTTGTTTGCATTTACCCCAGGTTCTTGATGCAGGACTTAGGGAGTCCCACCCTTGCCCTACTCAGGGCAGCTGCTGGGTCTTCGGTCATGAAGCAGTCACATCCCACAGTATCGTACATTTGTCACTCCAGGTCTCTGGAGTCCCAAATCTGGGTGGACCTTGCTGGTTTACAAAAGTCCAGGGCAAGTTGATGATGCTGATAAACAGGAAGAGACTGTGAAGTCACATTCGCCTCAAATGCTCCAAGTTGATTAGTCTTAAATTTCTCAGACTTCAGGAAGACGATGACGCTTGCTTCTCAGGGACAATGGTACCGTAGCAGCTGTCCCTCAAATGAGGGCAAAACAGGCATCAAGTAAAATAAAGGGTTGTGTTTAAACAGTTTAAACAGTTCCCATGCTGGTCTGGGATTGGAACCACAATCTCCCTGTGCCCCACCACTTCTTTCATGGAGTGGGTGCATTCTACTTTGGAAAGAAAGAAATAGGATCCTGTTTAGTTATCCGCTTTTTATCCTAGGAATTCAGTTCTAATCATTTTGCATCTGACTGCGAGAGCTTATGCCTTGTGGTCTCCAACTCATCAGGTCTTTACTTGATATGCTCTGCTTCTTTTCTCATGTTTCCCATTATAATAAACTTAACCATTTGGGCACACTTGTATGTGCACTTAGAGCTGTATATGCACATATTTTGTCACATGGGGCCCTAGGAGTCAGTCCTCCTGTTGGTTTTTGTCTGCTCCTTCTTGCTCTCATGCAGGCAACTATGGATCACACACTTGACTTCACCAGGCCGGTCAGGAAGATCTTATGGGGCCCATGGTGTAGACAGCAATTCTTTCAAGAAATGCTGCTTGTGTTTCTACTAGATCAAGAGAAAGGTGCCTGAAAGTCCTTACCAAGGATTTCTGAGACTGGAACAGCCAGACCAGACAGTGTAATCTGAACCCCACGCATAGAAGCCAGCCTCATTTACCAATTCTCAAGGAGATTTGTGCCTCCATTCAGAGCCCATGCTGACATCCAAGGCTGCAGGGGCCCTTCCTTGCCATTCCAGTGTGTTGCTGGGGAGGGTCTCCTCTGTCATATCTCCCCCAGGGTTTGGCTTCTGAGCATGAAACATTATGCTGGAGTCTGGGGTCTGTGAGCCAACTATCATGCTGTCTGAATTTCAGTTCCTTGTTTTTGATTTCTAAGGACTTTCCTCACTTTAAACTCAGATTTTAAAAAAAAAGATAGTTGAGTATAGGAGGCTGAGGAAAGAGGATCACAAATTCAAAGCCAGCCTCAGCAACTTAGTGAGATGCTAAGCAACTTAGTGACACTCTGTCTCAAAATAAAATACAATAAAAGGGTTGGGAGTGTGGCTCAGCGGTTAAGTTCCTCTGAGTTTAATATTTGATAAAGAGAGAGAGAGAGAGAGAAATCTACTATTAGTGGACAGCTTTTAAATTTAAGATTTCCCAGCCTGTATAGTACTCCATTAGAAATGGAGTTTGAAAATAAAATTCTGCAGTACAGTAAATGACTTTCCACTCTCTTGAAATGTGGAATTTGAGAATTATGTTTTTGACCAAAAGAGAAGCTAGAACTGTCCCCTGAATTTTTTTTTCTTTTTAAAATTCTTTTCATAGTTGTACACAGAGAGCATGCCTTTTATTTTATTTACTTATTTTTATGTGGTGCTGAGGATTGAACCCAGTGCCTCACACAAGCTAGGCAAGTGCTCTTCCACTGAGCTATAGCCCCAGCCCCCATGAAATGTTTTTCACAATATATTTTCCTTTTCTCACACCTTGATTCCATGCCCTTCAGAAATTGATTAGAGATTTTGTCATGTTACACCAAAATGCATATGTTGAAGTCTTAACACCTTAAATAGTGTGTCTTTAAAGAGGTAATTAAGTTAAAACTAGGTCAGATCCTGATCCAATAACACTGATGTCCTCATAAGAAGCGGGTACAGTGGTGCACGCCTATAATCCCAGTAACTTATGAGGCCGAGGCAGGAGGATTGTGAGTTCAGAGCCAGCCTCAGCAACTTAATGAGGCCCTAAGCAACTCAGCAAGACTTTGTCTCTAAATAAAAACATAAAAAGGGCTGGGGATGTGGCTCCGTGATTAAACACTCCTAATCCCCAGTATCCCTCTCCCAAAAAGGAAGAGATGCAGGGAATGCATGTGCACAGAAAAAAGGCAGAGAGAAGAGCCAACTGCCAGCCAAAAAGAGGCCTCAGGAGAAACCCACACCTACTCACACCTTGATCCTGGACTTGCAACCTCCAGAACTGTGAGAAAAAAAGGTCTTGGTATTCTGTTATGGCATCCCTAGCAAACTCATTCAGGTGCCCATTTAAAAATAATCTCTGAATCATTTCTACTTGGCAGACATAAAACCTTTGAACTGTAACTCACAGATGTATTCCATAAACTAACTAAAAGTAAAAAGGGCTGTGAAACCAACTACAAAGAAAATTGATACTGAGCATCAAGGTGACATTTGAAACAATCAAGTCTCTGGAAGCACTGTGAAAAGGCCTGTCCATTCTTCCATTGAAATAAGGGCACAGTGTCAGGGCCAGTCACCCAGCATTAGCACTTGCATTTAATTCTGTTTCTAAAAACAATTAACTTCATTAATCTCTCTCAGTATGTTTGGTGATTAATGCAGCAATAAGAAGTGACAATAATAATAATCCAAGGCTGAGACAGACTAATTTTAACTTGCAATACTGCCCCAATATATGACAGCACAAATTTATTTTGATTGTTGTATCCATGTCTCAAGAACTTTCCATTGGTAAAACTATAATGGCAGAATTATTTTCTCAGAAATCTTTGCAGAATTATTTGTCAATCTAGATATTTTTGTGAGACATTAGGAAAAAAACTCGAATTTTTGTAGTGGTGGTTGTTATTCAAACAAGAGCTTCTAATTTAAGGAAGAACGACATATCCCTCAGCATAAGTGCTATGCAGAGGAGAAGCACGTGATCCTGGGGCCAGACCCTCGGGCTCACTTCTGCCCCTGCCTGCGTGTTTGTGTGCATGTATGTCAAAGGTCTCTGTGCCTCAAGATCCCCCTCTGTGAAGAGAGTGTCAGTATTCCTCCTCCCACAGACAGCTGAGGACTATGTGAACTGACACCCTGGAAATACCTCCAGCAGGCCTGGTACACAGAGGTGCATAGCTGTTAGCTAGTCTCACCACGTGGGCTCTCAGTCAGCTTTTCACTCCTGTGACCAAAGCACCTGACAAGAACACGTTTAGAGGAGGAAAAGTTTATCTGAGGCTCAAAGTTTTAGAGGTCTCAGTCCCTAGATGGCCAACTCCATTCCTCAGTGCCCTCAGGGCCCAGGGCAAGGCAGCACACCATGGCAGATGGGTGTTGTGGAAAAGAGCAGGTTAGGACATGAACAGCAAGGAGGAGGGGGGCAGGGGGTGGAGAGAGAGAGAGAGAGTGAACATGTGTGCTCCCCCCTCATGGACAAAATATAGTCCCCAAAGGCACACCCTCCAGCCACCCACCTCCTCCAGCCATACCCTACCTGCCTGCAGTCAACACCTAGTTAATCTCTATTAGGGGGTTGATGCTTTGTCATTTCACCTCTAAACTTTTTGCATTACCTCACACGAGCTTTTGGGGGAAACCTCCCAACTAAACCATGACAGGTAGGTTTTACAAATTAGAATTTTGTGCTTAGAGACCTCTACAGTGCTCAAATCCTTGGTGTCTGAATGTCTCCTCCCTGTGGTGACAGCATCAACCTATGACCTCTGGGTCATTGAGGAATAAAGGAGAGGCCTGCAAAGTGCTTGGCCACTGTGCTGCTGCTGATCATGTAGCCAGCTGACCATCACCAGGTAGTTACCACTACCTCACGACCTAAGCAGGGAAGCTTCCAGAGACTCTGGGATCCTGGACAATCCTCCCACTTTCTGCTTTCTTTGCTGTCACTGTGTGGGCACTGCCCTGGGCACTCCTGTACATGGTCCCACTTCATCAGCTCCCCGTGGGGCAGGGCCTGAAACAGCAGCCACCATGCACAGGCAGCCAGCAGCAAAGCAGGATGAGACCCAGGATCTGCTCCCCAATCAGATCTTCCTACGCTGGGGATCCTTCCAAGATGCAGAGCATGGAGGCTCTTCAGTGATGTAGGCTAGGGCCTACAGGTAGGTCCAGAGTACTCTATCCCTTCCAGGAGGGAACTGTGAGAGGAAGTCACTGGCAGCTAGCTATTGACAATGCTCAATAGCTGGCTAGAAAAATCTATAGCAGGAAGATGGAGCAGGGAAAGAGAAGAGTCTTTTCAGGGTCACTCAGTACCTGAGTAGCCCTGTGAGCCCCAGTGTGCTGCCCAGAAGGGAAGAGGAAGGGCTGTGGATGCACACAAATGTCCCAAAGCACTTACTGTGGAGACTGGAGTGTGACTTAGAAGTGTTGCTGCCTTTGTTCTTGCCTGAGAAGGACTATTGAAACATTATTCAAAGGGACGCTAATCCACTACAAGAAATGAAGATTCTGAGGATCATTCTGGTAGGAAGAACAAAAGAAAACAAAATAGAAAACAGGCAGAGTGTGTAGGTTAGGATTAAACCTGATGGCTAGGGCATTGTGGGGGCAGATAAGTACATGGAATCGGACCTCTCCTCTGGTATGTGAGATTGGAGAGTGAGCCTCTTGAGAGGCACGGGGCAAGGGATGCCATCTATTTTAGTCAAGAGAAATGGCTCTACAAGGAGAGAACCACTTGGCAAGAAAAAGAACCCCCTTCAATGGAAGCTCATCACTCCAGAGCAGGAAACCTGTAAAGACAAAGTGAAAAGGATAAGAGGCCAGAGGCAGAGAGAAGCTGTGGGGCACTGGGTTCTGACATCTGGACTGAGAGCACACCAGCTGTGGGGGACCCCAGACTGTAGGGAAGGGCAGGGGCTTTCTGGTACGTACATACACACAGGTGGAAGTGCTAAAACTTGAGCCCCCCAATACGCTGCTAAACTTCCACCCCAGATGGAAGGAAGGGAAGGAAAATGCTTCTCGGCACCGAGAATCCACTGTGAAGGTGCTAAGGCACTCACATCACAGAGGGCCACTCCTTTCACTTTCCAGAGACATAGTGTGGCCCACAGGCCCTGAGGGCTTTGTCTCAGCTAGAAGGGCTGGGTGTGTCTTCCATAGCTCTGTACTCCATTCAGGATACAGCTTTGACCTCAAGGACAAACTGGGTGGGGAACTGGAAGGAGACCCTGGTGGGCAGATAACCATGTCCCCTTCAAGCTGAGAAGTGTGAAGGTCAGCAGTGTAGGAAACCTTGAATTTAGGGAAAGAAATTAGTTCTAAAAATGCCAGGGGAAAGTAGGATCCATTGCCTGGAGGTGCTCAGGAGAAGCCCGGCAGTGAGGATTGTTGGTTGAGGCAGGGACTGTCAGGTGTTTGCCTATCCAACTCCCAGTGTCCCTTGCAGTTGGTTTGGGGCCATTTAACTGGGTCTTAAACAAAGGAATGGGAAAAGTGACTGGTGGGCAGCATAGTGTTGTTCATCTCAGGGCCTTAGATGTGCTATGTGGCAAGGGGGAATCAAGGCTGGGAGTAAGAGGCTGATCAGCTGATTTGAACATGAGGAGATTGCCTGCATTATCCACATGGCCCATGTGATCACAAGGGTCTTCAAACATGCAAGAAGTAGAGAAAGAGTCAGGTTTGGGGGCTGTGATGGAAGAAAGATGTAAGCAGCCACTGTGGCCTCTGCAGATTGAGTGGGTGCCTCTGGACTCTGGGAATGGCAGGGGAACCATTCTCCCCAAAGCCTCCAGAAGGACCAGACCAGCTGACACCTTGACTCCTTTTGGACTTCTCACCTCCAGAATCATAAGATAATAAAGAAGTGAATTATTTTGCAGTTACTAAAACAAACACAGTGACCTGTTTCCCATTTGACTTTAAATAAATACACTCATGTGTAATGATTTTAAGTTTACAGTGGTTTTAAACTACCAAGGTTATTGTGTTTTGCTATAGTAGTCATAGAAAACTAACCTAGTGAAGCATGCCGCTTGCGGGCCCCAAGCATGCTGACCCACACTTATCCCCCTCTGTAGTGGCTTTGCCTTGAAACAGCAATGTCCTGCAGCAGGAGGGGTCTGGGCCTCTGTACTGTTTCTTGTAGAGGGTCGTCCAGGAAACAAATAAACCTTAATTTGTTCAGCTCACTTACTGTACTTTTTACAAAAGTGAATATCCTTTATATAAATACAAAGACTTCTGAGGTTGAGAAGGGGAAACTATTCATAAAACCAAGTCAGAACGCACAGAGCATTGGCTGAAATGAAAAGGACACACATACAAGATATTAGAAGTGTAAAATAACCAAGGTGGCTAGGGAACAACAGCAAAATTTAGAAAGGCTGTGATCCAGCCTGACCAGAAGCTTCTTAAAAAAACAAACAAAACAACAACAACAACAACAACAACAAAACAACTGCACAATAAATGAAGGATATTTTCCCCTTGGCATGCTGGAACCAAAAGCACACCTTTGACCTGCATCTAGCTGAGAACATGAGGATGCTGTTGGACTGTCTGTGACTATATGCTTAATACAATAAAAGACAATGAAGCTTCGCATTTCTACCAGTAGAATGGCCTGGATAACATGAAAACCCTCCTACAGGAAGATAATTCAGGGAGAAATGTTACCCACAACCTTATAAATTCTCCCTTAACTCATGAATTACCAACTGGTTCATATTCATATTTTCACTTGACTTAGTTCTATGCTGGGGGGGGTGCCACCTACTTTTTGAAGAAAACTATATAACATTAGTAACATTCAATGCTATCATATCAGACTTAAGAGACCTCACTGACACATCGTTTTGGCTCCTCTGAAAAATGGGGGCAGGGGAATGTGGCCAGCAACATGTGTTTATTCACATCACTGCCAAAACCCACAGAGACTGGCAGAGGTAAGTAAGAGTATGGCTTGTAATCATGTCCTCCTTCCTGCTATGGAAGGCTATTGCTGCTGTTGGGGGAAATGGCAAGGAATCTCACTACTTTTAACTTTGCTAATCCAGTTTTGCAAAACTTCTCATAAAATAAGCATTCTTCACCCCATTTCTCTGCAAATATTTTGTAGTGGAGAACAGTGGTGGGGTCTCCAGTCACTAAATGGATTTCTTCTGCAAAGAGTTGGCAGAATGTGGTGTAGGTCATCCATCACTCTCAAGTGATGATACTTTGTATCTGCACAGAACCTTCCTTTCACACTAACCAGAAGCCTTTACAAACTATCCCAATAATATCACACCTTCAGAGGCAGCACCTGGAAAGTAACAGGATCCCCTGTCTGGCTGTAAGCAGCAAAGGCCCTTCAGGCTAGTCCCCTGGTCAATGGCTCAGAGGAATCAGCAAGACATACTCCAAACAGTTTAGACAGTTTTTTTAAATGGCACTGTCCTCAGGGTCCCAATGTTAAGGTGACTACTAATTTAATGACATTGCCAAGTGCTTAGAACTATGCTGGCACAGTATTACACCCAACAAATTACAATTGCCGTTTCCTCATTCCAAAACCTAAATGAGGGAAGGGGACCACTTGCACCATTAGCACACAATGGAGAGGTCTCACACAGGGAAGTTGGAGGCTTACCATTCTTTGGGGAATAGAAGGTGAGAAAGGGCCTGAAGTAAGTCCCAGGAGAAAGCTGTTTGTGGAGTATCTCATGCCAGGCACAGTGAGACCCCTAGGATTTAAAAATATCAATAAGACCCAGTCCTGGAAGCCAGGAGAAGAGAGGCAGACAGGGGGAGGCAAGTGCAATAAAGAAAATGGGACTACTGTGGGGAGAGGGAAGAGGGGGACCTGATCCAGAGAGCAATAAAGAGAAAACACAAAAAAGAACAGCAAGACAGTCACTGTAAGAGAATTTTATTATTTCTGATTAAGGATTTAAGCACAAGATTGTTATACAACTTAAGCACTTAATAAAAGTGTTCCCAAAGTTTTTAAGGCAATTATTTTAATTTATGACTTATGCTCTTGGCTATCTTTGATGATTATTATAGTGGCTGGCAGAATGGCTTACTCTCTGGCAACACCAGACTGAAGAACATTGGGAGCTTCCTGGGAAAAGAGGCTTGCACACAGGTCCTCTGTAAACTGGGAAAGCATGCCTCCCAGGAGTACTGCAGAGCTAATACTGCAATTTCCAACTACTGTACCTTCCAAGTACCTGTCTACCTAGGCCGCTGGGCTCAGAGCGCAGGGCCTTTCCTTCAACTCTGGCCAAGTCTTATTGGCCTTGAAAATACTGTGTGACAGTGACAGCTACCCAAAGCACTCCTGCTAAACTTGGGCCCCACAGTTAAGAGGTGTGCCCTGAAATCATTGGAGTTTACCGTGGTTAACTGACCTGGGGGATTTGATCCTGAGGAGGGCAGCTGAGAGCTTGGAAGAGTCACACCAGCAAAGGCTGTGTGCTGGGATTTATCCAGAGGAAGATCTTCATGCCATCCTGGGATTTCACACTCCAGAGAAATGGAGTGGCGGGTCTCCAAACTTGGAACCCAAGTTCACTGATACATAGGTGCAAATAAATTGCCTCTTTTTGTTAGGCATAAATAAATCATTTTTTTAAATTCAAAAGCCTTGTAGTTTACAATTCAAGCAAAATTAGAATTCTGCATAAAAATTTCTCCCAGAGTTAACATGTACAGTTGATAATTCTGATCTTAAAAATCTCCATATGGGTATGTCTATATATGCAATTTTATTACTGCTACTTTGATTTGGTAATATTCCAGCAAATATACTTGAATGAATTCACTACCCTGGGGGGGTAGACAGTCTCAGGAAGACTGCTGCTGCAAGGTTCTGGGGTGTCAACCCTGCCATGAGGGTAAATGAAGGTGTTCCTCCCAACACAGAAGCACAGAGCTACAGGCAGCTGGGCAGGGACACCTTGCTGTAGGAATTAAAGATCAGAGCTACCCTTAAAGGAAATCTCTTCGAGGGTGGTTTTGCTTGGGTGTTGTATTTTGTTTTTCTGTGCTACTGATAGCACTCAGGGCACCAGGTACTCTATCACTTAGTAACACCTTAGCTCTTTGTTTTTGTTGTTATGAGCAAAATCTCCCAAAGCCATTTCCATCACAGTGGGACACTTTTCTAACACAGGTCCTGATAAGTCCTCTTGGAACAGTCAGCCATTTTTTTCACTCTAGTGCAAGTTGTTGCTGTTGGGAGGCTGTCACTAGTGAAGTATATTCCTCCTCTGCAGTGTAACATATTTAAAGAATTGTCCCTATTCCCTGTAATGAGGCAGAGAATTTGTGTCCTACAGTGGGAGACAGATTACACATTCTTCACTATTAGATGGCATAGATGTGCCACAAAAATAAGCCTCAGTCCTCCGAGGATTTGTCAGCGAAAGATTGTGTTCTAGTACTGACGTTTGCAATTAAAACCCTAAAAGAACCCCAAACCGCAATGTGACCTGTCTTCTGTCACCTAAGTACTTTGATCTGCTCACCAAGTGTCTTTCCATATGGATCCACTGTCCCTTGAAAGGACAGCAGAAATGGAAATCGACCAGTCTGGACAACATCAGAGCAAACAGTACTGTGAGCAGAGAGAGAAGGCCCCAGTGAACCCAAAGGCTGCTTAAATTCCTGTAATCTAAGAAAGATGGCTCTTTTCTGGATTTAGCTTGTTTGGCTCAGAAGTTTAGCATTTTCTTTCTTTTTTTTAAAGCACCTTTGAAAAAAAGCTGAACGTGAAAGAAAGTGGGGTAAGAGAAGTCATATTGAGTGATTAATGATGAAAATGATTTCCGCCCCTTTGGTTCTTTTATCAGTACCCAATGCTGTTGGGCTACAATTAATCATCCGGATATTAAAAACACAGACTCTTGTTACTCTTTAAAAAAGAAAGAAAGAAAAAAGCCCTGTACATTCTTAGTAAACAATAACAGCTCAGACTGTCTTTTGTAAAGTTGTGCAACTGGGCTTAGGCTGTTGTCATTAGCAAGCAACGGTCACAGGTAGACTACGTGTTGCTCTCGTCATGAGAGCGGGTCTCCGCGGGCGCGGGACCAGGTCTGCCAACCGCAGCGGGTGGGGCAGCGGTGGAATCCCACACAGTCCGGCGGACCGCGCGCCCCGGAGCCCGCACTCCCCTGCGCCCTGCGCTCGGGCATCAAGGCACACGGTTCCTCAGGGGCCTCCCCGCCCGGCGCCCCCGAGAGTAAGCGGAAACGAGTCAGTACCTGCGGGCGGGTGTCCAGCTTTAGTCTCTAGTTTCCCTTCGGGAGGCGAAGACATCGTGCGACTAGAGTTCCGCGGGGCTGGGTGGGGGAGGCAGCACCGCCGCCGCGGCTGGCGGACCTGAAGAGAGTGCGCATGCGAGAGCGAGAGTACGCGCAGGGGGCGAGCCAGCCAGGATGGCGAGGAGCGTCGACGTGGCACGCTCCGCCCTCCGGCACCGGGCGCGCCTACGTCATTGTGGCCGCCCCTGCCCGCCAGCCTCCTGCGCGCGCTTACACGTTGGGGATCTTGGGGAGCAGTGAAAGGGAAGGAGGGCGTGTGGCTTTCAGTTTTAGAGGAAGTAGGGGTCTTGGCTGGCTGAGGACGGGGAGAGTAGCAGGTGACTAAAAAGGGCCCAGCTTGAGAACACTCCCTCCTCCACGAAACCGCTCCGCCCGCCAGTGTCCCCACATGGACGGCCACGTGGTGGGGAGCTGAGGTCTCGTCTTGAAGTCCTCAGCTAGACCCCCGATGGGACCGGGGGTCGGATTTTGTTAAGAGAGGACGCAAAGGATGAGCCTGCTCCCAGGAAGAGAAAGGCAGCGCCAGAAACGGCAAGTTCCCTAGCAGCTGCGTGGGTGCCGCCTCAGAGCAGTGTTCTCCCTGCTGCGCTCGCTCGCGGGTCTCCCCAGTGCCCTGAAGCTCCAGGGACTCCAGGGCCACCGTCTCCGTGGCTGGATTAGCATTCAGACATGCCCAAGACCTTGGAAGGAAACACCATCACCTCTCTTGGCTGTATGTTTGTCTGTAAAGACAGAAGTGTTCAAAGTGGTCGGCACTTCGCACCTTCTTACCAGCAGTCAACCTGGTTTTCAGTCAGCTCCCCTGCGGCTTTCCCTCAATTGCAGGGAAATCCCTTAGACAAGGTCACACATGACCTCCATGCTGCCAAATCCAGTGATCACTCTTCCATTGATTCTACTTGACCTCTTAGCAGTACTTTGAAGAAGCCATCCATCCTCCTCTTCAGCTTCAGGGATGCCATGTTAGTGCCTCGTCTTGCAGGTTGGGGGCCATCCTGGCTGCAGTCTAGATTTCTAAATATTTGAGTGTCCCAAGTCTCAACATTGCCTCCCGCCCCTGCCGCCCCTTTCCCTAGGCTTAGATGGTGTCTTTGTCTGTGTTCTGCTGCTACAACAAAATCTGAGAAGGGGTTAAAGAGCAGAGATTTCTTTGGCTACTGGTTCTGGAGGCTGAGAAGTTCAAAGGCACAATGATGGCACATTGGTGAGGCTTTGATGCAGCAACACCTCAGAGTGAAAAGTAAAAGGGTGAGGAAGAGGGCTGAACTCTTCTAATGAATTCACTGTAAGGGTGACCCCGTAAAAGCAAACTTGACTCATGGGGGCAGAACTCTCATGACGTAATCACTTCCTATTAAGCCCCCATCTCCTGCATTGTTGCATTCAGGATTAAGTTCAACACTTGAACCTTGGAGGAACGTGTCAAACCATAGAACATATTGGATGCCTTCTATCACAGGCAAGCCCACGAGTATGACTTTCATTCACATGCTTACAGATCCCAGGCCTGAAAACCTATTTCAGTATCCTTGATCTCTTGACTGATACATTCCATTGGCTCTGAAACTCCATCAAAGAAGATGCCTCCTTCAGGGCTGCCCAGTTCTTTGTGTCAGGCCACACACACTGATACTGGCCATACACTGATCTTGCACTCACCCTCCATGTTTCACTACCACTAATGGCTGTGGGCCACCTGATGGTTGTGATACATTGTCATTGTCTTGCATTCACATCAGAAATTGCAAACCAGTAAGAACAGCTTAGAAGGAAATCCTGGAATAACAGTGAAGCACTTTTCTCCTCTGTAGTATTGGGGATCGAATCCAAGGCCTCGCATATACTAGACAGGCATTCTACCAATCCAGCCCCAAAGTCCTCTTTTCACTAACACCTTTGAAGGAACAGAGAGAATCCGAAGACAGTGCTTTGGATTTTGAACTGAGAAGCTTTAAGAATACCTAACCAATTAATTTTATAAATATTTTCCTTTTTCTGTATATGACTAAAAATTCAAGTCTTAACAACTGTAAAATAATTATTTCTAAGAAATACAAAATAAAAACTTGAATTTGAAAGAAAACATTGTATTAAAGTTCAATTGGCAATGTTTTCCCCTTTTTGGCACATAAAATAGCAGGCATAAGCTGTGGCATCTCAGACTCAATAACAAACAGGATTGTTAGGGAATGCTGGGGTAAAAGGAGGAGCTTTCTGAGGAAAGAGTGGAGTGACCCAAGGGTCTGGGGGTCACAGACACCAATGGGATGGCCTGAGGTCTGAGAGGACTAGATTGATGGGGCCCTCTAGTGTAACAGCATGTACAGTGCCACATGTTCAGAGCAGAGTTCCTGGTCACCTACTTACCCACCAATAGCTTCCTCTATGGAGCAGAGGCTAAGCTACTCCAGCAGTGTGCCAACTGGGCAGCATTCCTGCTGAAGAAGACACTGTCATTTAAGGAGAAATTGAACTTAGCTTTAAAAACACAGATGTTCAACCTCCCTTGCAGGGGGGTGGTGAAGTGTTGCATTTCTGACCACTGAAATGTACCTGGGATCTGTGGGGGGAAAGCAGAGGGCAGTGTCCTGGTTTGGATCTGGAATGCCTCCCATGATTTAAGAGATAAGGCTTTTGGGAAGTGACCTCATCAGAGCCATTGAAGCCAAGTGGACCATAGGGAGGTGGGAC
Organism: Callospermophilus lateralis; assembly: GCF_048772815.1. Lineage (NCBI taxonomy): Eukaryota > Metazoa > Chordata > Mammalia > Rodentia > Sciuridae > Callospermophilus > Callospermophilus lateralis. Next base: position 11,887,294 of record NW_027514398.1, read on the forward strand.
CTTGTTGGAGGAAGAAGGTCACTGGGGCCTTCCCTGGAGTGGTCTTTCTTCCCTCCTGTGTGCATCACTGTTCTAACTTCTAAGTAGGTTTTTCTCTGGTCTTATGTTGTTTTGAAACAATGGCATCCAATCTGATGCTCCTTAATGGGAGTACTGTAAGCATTGGAAAGAGTGTTTGAAGAAGACACAGAATTACAGATTCTCTTTTCCATGTGGATACTTTGTAACCTTGGTGATATCAAGACATGAACTTGAATATCTCTTGTGCTAGTCAGCTTTCCACAACTACAACAAACACCTGTGATAAGTTAATTTATACATATATAAAAAAGGTTGGGCTTTGGGAGAGAACACTTACCAGCATGCCTGAGGCCTTGAGTTTGATGTCCAGCACTGTAAAAATCAATCAATCAATAATAAAAAGTTTAAAAAATTGAGAAAAATCTTCATTTTGGCTCATATTTTTGGAGGTTCTAGTTCATGATGGATTGACTTCATTGCTTTAGGGTCGGTGGTGAAGCAGCACATCATGGTGGGGGTGCATGGTGGAGTGAAACCATTCACACTGTGTTCTGAGGTTCCATCATCTCTAAGGACATGCCCCCAGTGTCCTGAAAGCCTCTCACCAGAACCCACCTGTTAAAGTTTTGATCACCTCCCAATAGCCCCCAACTTGGCACCAAGCCTTTACCACATGGGCTTTTGTGGACATTCCAGATGAAACTGTAGGACCTCCCCAGGAATGGAGAGTTCAGGGCTTTGGATCAATGCACCTATTTCTGTGTTATCCCATTACTGCCCATGGATTCCTGAGGCATGGTGACATCTCTGGCCTTCTTGAAGAAGAAAATAAGCCTGTGAAGGGCAGTATTGGTACCTTAGTGGGAAGGCCCTAGAGAGTCTGCTTTTGCCACCATTCCCACCTCATGCTGCAAACCATACTGTCCTAGAGAACATCCTGTTAGTACTGCAGTGGGAGTTTTTCACCAGTCTTCATAAAACGCATGAATTGTCACATGTCATATTATAATGACCGCATGCATCAAACAGTTCCATGAACCTTGCATTCCTATTCCAGGTTAGACCCACTTTCTGTCTTCTAGTGCTGCTGTCTGGTGGATGAGAACTTTTACAGTGTTAGTCCTTACACAGAATCTCTTCCATTATTGATTTTTCTCATAAAGCGAGGGCAACAGTCATTTTCGACTTTGCTTTGTAAAATCCAGAATGATGTTATTTTTCTTTTTTCCCCCTCCTCCTCCTCCTCCTCCTCCTCCTTCTTTTTTTGTGATGGGGATTGAACCCAGGGCCTTGTGCATATTAAGCAAGTGCTTTACCATTGAGCAACATTCCAGTCTGACCGGCAGGATATTTTTTATAATATGTTACAGAGGCTTTAAATAAATATCAATTTAAATATAATGTATTTGGCATATGCACATCTACACTAGAATACTTGAAGAGGATACACACCTTCTGTCCCAAAGTCAAATAAAAACGATAGAGCATCACATATCACATATCTTGCGCTCCCCCCCCCCACATGAGGAATCTCTGGAGGTTTCATTGTCATTTAGTCACAGGGTAATTGAGAAACACTTTGGGGAAATTTTCAAAAGAAGTTCATCAGCTAATAAAGAACACAGAGATCAATTTTAGTCATATATGAGGTTTTATATTAGTAAAAGATATTTGAAGGAAAAAAATATCCAATCTGAACCTTGGCAAAATTTCCCTCTTATATTTATTTGGAAGTTAGAAAATAGAAACTGAAAAAAGATGATAGTAATGCAACCTTGAATACTGATTTCCTACCGAATTTCCAAATGCTTGAGAGTTATTTATGAAAAGTGTGTCTTAGCGAGAAACTAGGAAAGGGAAGAGGAGGGATAAATTGTATTTCTGGCTCTTCCTCTGAGTCATTCTTTGACCCTGTGCAAGCTCCTTACATATTCTGTGATTATAATTCTGCACTGGAGGCAATAATACTTATCTTACTTAGGGATTCAAATAGTTATTCAATATTATGTCTTAGCATTTATCTCCTTGTATGAAATTTCTTACAAGGGTATATGAATTTCTATAAGTTAAAAAATAAACATGACAAAGATATCAAAAATAAAAAGGCTTTCAGCAAGACAAAATTATCTCCAGGGAGCCTGAAATTTGAAATTGAAGAATAACATGTTTATTACCTACTCCCCTTTTAAAAAAGATTCTATCTAGGAAGAAGCAGCATGGGGACATTTTTTTCTAATCCCTCCTTCCTTAAACAAAACAAAACATGAAATGTTTCAAAAGGCTTTTGAGGGGTCAGTATGTCATATCCGGGGGCACCATAAAAACAGCAGAAGGGCCGCTTATCAGCCTTCTCAAGCCCGAGAGGCTCTCCTCAGACTTTTCTCATGGGCTCGGTCTGGAAAGAGAGCCTGCAAGTGACTGACCTAGGTGTCTGGACATAAGGCTGAGACTCAGCCTTCCAGAATACTCCATCCTCTCCAAGTCTCAGAGCTGCTGTCTCCATGCAGGGAGAGTAATGCCCCCCTAGGATGTTTACAAGAGGCACAGGTGATAGTGCTCAGGATTCTTTGTCAACCTGAAGGAAATAAACAAATCTACTAGAAGCACATTGCTTGTTGGTGAGAGATTATAGAGAAACAGCAAAGTGAAATAGAATTAGAATAGATATTCTAGGAAGGGTCTCACTGGTGTTGTGTGGGGAGGAAGGGTGAGGATGAGCAGATGCCACAGCAGGAAATGGACCTGAGACTTTCCCCTTGGCAGGAGATGGGGGTATTCAGATGAAGGAGAGCAGAGGGAAGGCATGAAGGTGGGGACGGAACCTGCAGGCAGCAGAGTTCCTTCTGGGTCAGTCTGAAGGGAAGGCAGGGGCCCCTCACCTGTGTGGCCTTCATTTTCTTGCCTGGAACCACAGGACTATTCCACTGCACACTGGAGAGAGAAGAGTGGGAAGCAACAAATAATATTCAAAAACATAATTACGACTTCAGTTTGGTGCAGCCACTCTGGAAAGCAGTATGGAGATGCCTCAGAAAACTTGGAATGGTGCCACCATTTGACCCAGCTATCCCACTTCTTGGTTTATACCCAAAGGACTTAAAATCAGCATGCTACAATGATGCATCCACATCAGTGTTTATCAAAGCTCAATTCATAAAAGCTAATCTATGTAACCAACCTAGGTGCCCTTCAATAGATGAATGGGATAAAAAAATGTGGTTTATATAGACAATGGAATATTACTCAGCCTTAAAGAAGAATGAAATTATGGCATTGGCTGCTAAATGGATGGAACTGGAGACATGCATGCTAGGCAAAATAAGCCAATCCTCCAAAACCAAAGGCTGCAAATCTCTGATATGCAGATGCTAACTTACAATAAGGGGGGTGCAGCTAGGGAAGAATAGAGGTACTTTGGATTAGGCAGAGGGGAGTGAAGGAAGGGGAAGGGGTATGGGAGATGTTAGGATAGTAGAATCAATCAGACATTATTACCCTATGAGCATATATGATTACATGACTGGTGTGATTCTACACCAGGTACAATCAGAAAAATGAGAAGTTATACTGCATTTATGCATGATGTGTCAAAGAGCATTCTACTGTCATGCATATCTATTACAACAATAGCAGGACAAAAAAAAAAACACATAATTTGAACCTCCCAGATCCCCTGAATGGGCTTAGGGAACCTCCAGTGTTCCTCCTAACACACTTTGAGAACTGCTGTTCTAGACATTCCTTAGATACTTATTGATAGAAAATAAAAAAAATTTAAAAATCTGGATTAGTAATGTGACCACCACAGTGGAAGGGGTGGGGTCATCAGCACCATGACAGCATGACAGGCTGGTCCTGCAGTGTGAGCTGGTGCAGCCCCAGTGGCCTGGTCAGCGGGTGGGGCTTGGGCTCCCCTTTCCTGGACACCCACAGATGCTGGGGGGCACCTGGGCCTTGACCCCCAGAGAAAGGCTTCCCTACACCACAGCGTCTCTGGACCCATGGGGCCCCCATTCTGTGCTGTTCTGCCTCAGGGTCAGTGGCTTGGGCAACCTCAGGGTCTACAGTGTTAAGGGCTCCGTTTCCCCAAGGGCTGTTTCCACAGGCCCCTGAGTGTGGGATGGAGTCTGCCAGACGTGTTTCCTCCACAGCGCCCTCTTGTGCTTTCTCTCAGTGGGACACGTGGTGTTTGGGCTAAGGAAGAGCTTTTTATGAGCACACTTTCACAGGAAAATGCAAAATCAATGACCTTTTGTTGGTCACTTTCCATGGCTGTGAACAAACACCTGAGACAAACCCCTCAAAAGGAGGGAGATTGATTTCCACTCACAGTTTCAGAGGCTTTAGTCTGTGATTGCTTGGCCCAGCGGCTCTTGGCCCCAAAGTGAAGCCACTCATGTTGGAAGAAGCCTTGGCCGAGGGAAGGTGTCCAGGAAGCAGAGAGAGAGGGAGGGAGGAAGGGACCAGGGACACAATATACACTTCATCGCCACATCTCCAATGACCTATTTCCTCAGGTAGGCCCCACATCCCATTTCCCACCACCAGCTGGGGACAAGCCTTCACCCTGTGAGCTCTTGGGGGCACATCCCAGATCTAGACCAAGACAACTTTCAAAAACCCAAATAGGGCTGGGAATGTGGCTCAAGTGGTAGCAGTCTCACCTGGCATGCACAGGGCACTGGGTTTGATCCTCAGCACCACATAAAAATAAAATAAAGATGTTGTGTCCACTGAAAACTGAAAAATAAATATTAAAAAAATTCTCTCTCTCTCTCTTCTCTCTCTCTCTCTCTCTTAAAAAAATGAATAACAGTAATGCCAAGGGGGAAAAGCCCGGCAGCATTGCCCACAGCCTGCTCATGTGTGGAATGGGCCACTGACCACATCCTGTGGCATGTTGCTCGGCTTCCAGGAAGCCAGACAAGGACCCTTCTCAGCTGTCTGTCTCTGTGGACTGTCCCTGGGATCCTGGCTGGTGTGTTTCCCAGGGTTCAGCAGCAGCTGGTTTGTGGGAGTCCCCTGTGCCACTTGAATCACAGTGTGTGGTGGGCTGGGGGGGAGTGTCGGCACTGCTTGTCAGAGGTCATTGGCCTGGTGATCGCCTTGCTGGTGGAGGGTTGTCCAACAGCAAGGTGGACAAGACTTAAGCTGTACAAGACTTGTTGAGTTCAGTTCTTTATTAGGAATCAGTGTGAACACGGGCTTAATTCCTTGTATTGAGATGGTATAAGTGTCCCCCAAGACTTCATGTGTTGAAATGGAATCTCACTGTGAGGTGTTGAGAAGGTGGAAACTTAATCCAGCCATAGTGTGTAGAGGTGGGGTTTGGGGAAGGGATTAAAGTCTTTGGCGTGGAGCCCTCATCATTGATCCTGATGTAAGAAGAGGGAGAGAGACCAGAAAGGACACACATACAATGAGTGCTCCCTTTCTTGCCATGTGTTGCTTTGAGGCTGTGCCAGCAAGAAGGCCATCATGGGATGAGGCCTCTAGATGTTACACCTCCAGAACTTAGGGCCAAAATAACCTTTTCTCTTTATAAAGTAGCCCACTCCAAGTATTTTGTTGTGGCAATGCAAATGGGCTATATCAGTAAACTTAGACTTTCTTAATAATTCCTAAGAGTCTATATTAACTAGCATATATCTGGGCATAATTCTGGAAGATACTTTTAGGCTCTTCCCCTCTTTCCTTTATTCTTTCTGTCTATTCTATGTTAGAGATGGCTGGTAATATCCCTAACACATTCACAGGCTTTTTTCCAGCTGAAATTACTTGAGTTTATTTTTAAACCATTTTTCTTATCAGAAAGGACTTTCCCATCATTGATTAATTATTCCAATCAGGCTGAAGTATCTGCGTGTGACTTTGTAGGCTGGAGAAGGTTGTAAATAATTACTTCTGTCAAATCCCAGTCCTCAGTGTTTGCAAAAAAAAAATCAGTTTTATTCTTGTTCAATATTAGAAAAGGTTCAAACTTGGGAAATATGATTGCTATTAAATCCAGAGAAGAAATCTCAAAGAAGAACAAATCTCAAACCCATCCTTTAAGTTTTAAGGGACCCTCTGGGGCACCCTCCAGGAGCTTCTCACGGGTGTGAATTAATAAACTACCTTTGTCCATGGGGGGTGGGGAGAAAGAAAATACACAATTTCAGCAGCTCACTGGAGACTTACAACATGACTATTCTTCACCTTAAGCAAGAGCCATGGGATATCTGGGTAAAGGTGGCTACACTGAAGCCCTCTGCCCAGGCTGTGGGAGAGGAACCCTGGGCATGGCGGGCCTCAGTGGCAGCACTGAGGACTGGCTCATGAGCAGGCTGGGCTGGGCTTATTTGCGGTTCCTTTGTCCCTAAAGGCTACTTGTTGTCATTCCCCCTTTCTCTTTCCCTCTGAGTAAAGTAGATGACCCTTTGTAATGTGAGTGGGCTTCACCTGATCAGTTGAGGACCTTTAAAAAATATGTAACAATTACAGCTTCCACAATTCCACGAAACCAATTTCTTACAATCAATCATTCTTTCTCTCTGTCGATCTGTGTCCCCATAGCTTCCTCTCCTTACCCAAAAACACCCACAGCAGTTGTTTCTCTGGAGAACCCTGGCTACTGCACTCTGATGTGCCTGTCCTCCTCTCTGGGTGGCCATTCTGATTCAGAGAACATGTCATGTGCTGGCCTCGACTGCTGGAGCACAGAGGCCATGCTGTGAATGACCTTGCCGGGTGCTGATCAACAAGCCAACGTGGGTAGAACACTTAGAACCCAGGGATCAGAAAGAGGAGCCCCTCTCCCTGGAAGTCTCAAGCCACACTGAATCTATCCAGATGCCCCTAAGTCATGGATCCTGCCTATCAGGTTTTCCTGGAATCTAATGTCAATAGATAAGGATGCTCCTGTTCTCCAACCCTGTCTTACTGGTCAAGAAGGGAACCCTTTGCCTCCGCTTGTGCAATCCCATGCCTCCCCTAGCCCTTGGCCACCAGCTTCTTGCGCCTGTAAAATACCGAGTTGATAAGATCTCAGCTTTCTTGTTGGAGGCCCACACTGTGCTTGGTGACAAGTGACAGATGCAGGCTCTGTTATTTTCCCATTATACAAGCTATACAGCTGAATAATGCCCCGATTTCTGAGACTCTGCAATGATAACATGCTGTATTGTTTCTAGACAAATATTGGCTCCTGTTCCTGGGACGCATTTTCAAAGCCAAGCCGGGCATCATGGCACTTCTGCTTCAGTCAGGGTGGCGGGGACTGTGGGGGCTGGCACGTACACCCCTTATCCCTTCCAGTTGCTCAAGCCAGGGCGAGCCTTTTGAAGAGACTCCTTCATCCTCTCTAGAGGAGTCAGTAAACCATGGCTCAAGACCAAATCCAGCTGCCTGCCTGTGTTTGTCCCTCGCTCCAAGAGCACTGCCACCCACTCTGCACGTGACAGGATGCTGCTCTCCCTAGCTGGAGCAAGGCTGGAGCTTGCAGTGAGGTGGTGCAGCTGTGCAGCCAGGTTTGTCCATTTGGCTTTTTATGGGAGGATTGTGGACTCCTCTGTAGAGCAGGGTTTCCAGAGTGTGGTCCCTGGAACAGTAACATCAGCTTCACTGAAGGCTGGTAAAGAAATCCAAGTTCTCACTCTGGCACACTAAATCAGAAACTCGGGTTGTGGGCCCTGCTGGTGAATCTGACCCACACTGAAGGTTGAGAACCACCGGGTATCACGTGACCCTGGTTTCAAGGCAACACCAGCCTACCAGGAAGTTAGAAACCTGTGGCAGTTTTCAATTCCTAGTATGTCCTTATTTTTTCACGATTGCTTAGAAAATGAATGTTGTGTGTTGTGGCGTGTTGGATGAGGAATTTCAAGAGGCTGTTTGTATTGGCGTTAATGATTAAGAATTGCGCTTCCTGCAGAAGAGATCATTAGCTGACTTCATAACACTTATGAGGGCTGATATTTAGTTCATTGATTTATGCACAATGCATTGATGTCCTTTCTTGAAGTTAAATCTCTTTAAATTAATTTTTGATCACACTTGAGCATGAGACACTGATTGACGATGTGCACTAGTGGGCTGCGATAGTGAACAACTCCCACGCTGTCCCAGGGGCCGCCGATGAGCCTGATTTAACACGTCCATGAAAGGCACAGAAAGGCATGACTATGGGGGTGTCCCTCTGTTCGGGGTGTCACGATGCTGCCTCTGATTGCCCTTGTCTGTTTGTTTTGTGCTCTGTGATGGAATGCCGCAGACTGGGTGGTTCATGAAGAACAAACAGTTATTTCTCACAGTTTCAGAGACTGGAAAGACAAGGTGGTTTGACTTTAACCTTTATTTCCAGTTTTGCTTTATTCTCCTGCCTGTGTCTGGGGAGCGCCCACTCCCTGTGTGACCTGGCAGAAGGTGCCACGTGGTGATGGGGAGGGAGGCACACGCAGGGGGAGGGCAACAAATCCACTCCTGCAGTGATGTCCACTCTCCAGGAGCTCAGGCCTGGTGACTCAGCTGCCTCTTACAGGTCCCACCTCTCAACCCTCTTGCTTGGAAGTCAGTAGTAACCCATGGACTTTGATGGAGGCCTTCAAACCATGGCAAGTTCCTCCTCTGCTGGGGAGAGTGCACACAAGGGTCACACACTGAACTGCATTTCAACGTTTGGGATGTCTGAGAAGCAAAGGGAGGGATGACATGGGAGGGGGAGCCCTGGGCGCCAGCTGCTGTCATCTCCATCTGTGGCTGGACAAGGAGCGAGGAGATTCCACCAGGCTTCTCTGGACTTTGGCCTCCTGACTCTTGTTTCTAGGCACTCAGACTTGAAAAGGCTTAACCAAGTCTCTTCCTTTGCCTTTTGTTTAGGGCTTAGTAATTATTAGCACCCGGATTTTCTTTCTCTTACCTGTATCCCTCATGCAGATGGGATTTTCATGGGCCACCCAGTAATTTTGGTGTCATAAAATCAGCCAAAAGAAATGAACAGCACCCGCATTCCAGGTGCTTAGGTAGAGATTCACCGTTAGGACGACAGGGAGAGATTTCAACTCTGACCACACTCACCTCACTGGTTCCACAGCTTCACACAACTTTTAAAAATTATTATAGACAGCAGGAGTGTTCACAGATCACAGTTTCCATACTTGGATGGTGATGGCTATTACAGTCTCCAAAAAAAACCTGCATATTTACGCTAAAGTGTTGTGCACACATGTCACCCTAATGTTTGTCTGAAATAGTAGCACACTGGTTTGACTTTAACCTTCGTTTCCAGTTTTGCTTTATTCTCCAGTAGAAGGATTCAGGTGCTTCTCTACTGTGGAGTTGGTAAACTACAACCTGTGGTCCAAGTCCTGCCTGTTTGTGCAAATAAAATTTTATTGGAACTCAGCCATGCCCAATGGTTTACAAATTGTTTATGACTATTTTTTGTGCCTCAATAACTGTGTTGAGTTACTGTGACTGAGGCCATGTGGCCTTCAAAGAAAACCACCTTAAATGTCCCTTATGGAAAGATTGACAGCCTCTGCTCCTCTGTGTCACCAACCAAGACAGCTTTTCAGGGCTAGAGATGGATTTATTGGAAGACACTAAATCAGATGGCGGATGTGTTCCTCTCAGTGTTGGCTTTGCCTTAGGTATCAGTGCAGAAGCAGAGGCAGAGCACTTGGTACTCAATGTTTAGAAAAATGGGCCATGGTGAGTTTTCCATTATTTATTTTTAACCCTTATTCTTATTTAAACGTGATAGAAAAGGATCCTTCCAGAGAGTGCTATCTATCCTATTTGTCATAGAACCCTAAGCATAAACTCTATAAGAGAATATCCTGGCGAAATGGGCTCATGCTGTGTGGAAGCTCCTCTTACCAGAATGTGGGAGGCAGCCTCTAAAATAAGCCCCAGTGGCCCTGCTCCTGTGTTCACATCATCACATAATCTCCCTGCCTGTGGGCTGGATCTGGCTGGATCTGGCTTCTAATAAACAGAGTAAAGTAAAAGTGGTGCAGCATCACAGCTGAGGGTGGGCTGTGAAAGACTGCTGTGACTTCATCTTGGGTCCACTCTCTCTACCTTTGCTCACCTTGGGGGATGCCGGGGCAGTCATAAAGCAACCCTGCTCCTATGGTTTGGGTCTGTCTCCTGCCAAGTGTGAGTTGGAAACTCAAACCCTAGTTCAAAAGTGCTGGGCATTGGAGCCTAATGAGAGGTGTCCATGCCACAGGGTAGAGAGAATGGATCAATGATATCATCATGGGACTGGGCTCATTAGCAAGGAATGGATTTCATGTGGAAGGATGAGTTTAGTAGTTTCCTACCCACTTTCTCTCCTTCCCTTTGGCTTTCAGCATTGGATGGTGCAACAAAACGGCCCTTGCCAGATGTGGCCTTTCCTTCCTGGACTTCTCGGCTTCCAGAGCTTGGAGCTGATACATTTTTGTTCATTACAATTGCCCAGTCTGCAGTAGTCTGTTACAGCAGCACAAACAGACTGAAACACTGTGAAAAGGCCCATGTGGCAAGAGACCAACCCATGCCTATGACCACACAAGTGGTCTTGGAAGCAAATCCACACCCACCACTCTAGGCTGAGCCTCAGATGAGACCACAGCCCTGGTTGACAGCTGACTGCCACCTCACAAGAAACAGCCCAGCCATGCCTGCACTCTTCACCCAGAGACTGTGAGATTAAAAATGTTGGTTGTTGTAAGCCACCGAATTTTAGGGTCCTTTGTTCCCCAAGAGGGAAAAACTCAGCTGAACTAGGGAATGATGCCATTTTCAGGCAATGTAACTTACCCAGTCCACTTTATTAGTTAATAGTAATTGACAAGTGTTGCAAAGGGGAAGGTAAGTCAGCACCCTCTTTAAGTGCAGTTGTCCCTTCGTATTCAGGGGGAGTAGGTTCAGGGACATACCAAAATCCCAGGTACTTGATCACTTGTAAAATGGCACAGAACTGGGCAGAGTGGCTCTGGACAGTGAGGCAAGAGTATCCTGAGTTCAAAGCCAGTCGCAGAAACTTAGGAAGACCTAAGCAACCTAGAGACACCCTGATTCTAAAAAAAAAAAATGCTGGGGATGTAGCTCAGTAGTTAAGTGCTCCTGGGATCAATCCCTGGTACCAAAACAAATGAATAAATGAATAGTGTTTTCAGGTAGCCTATGCACATCCTCCCTGCATTTTTAATTATCTCCAGATTACTTATAACACTGAATACAATTGTAAATGCTATGTAAGTAGATGTTACATTTTAAAATTTATATATTTTAAATTTAAAACAGTTTTAAATATTTTATATCTGTGGTTGGTTGAGCCCATGAAAGTGGAGCTCACAGATAGAGAGTCAGAGTGATCTGTTATTCCACGGGGTTCACATGTCCCCAACTACTGTCAACATGCCCAAGGCCTCGCTCCCGTCTCCAGGGTTGCACACTTTTCTAGGATTGGCAGATTCCGCGGTGGGTCTCCACTCCTCTTTATGTACAATCATTACGTCATAGCTCAAATGGCAAGCTATGATATATATAAGAGTGGGCTAATTTTATGGGAAATGAAAGGCCAGAAATTGCCCACTTTTAAGAGCTATCTATTTTTTTGAAAGTGAAGCCATGGCACCTTGCAGGTGCCAACAACTGTACTTTGTAAAATGCAAGATTTGACCTATCTCCACTGTAGGGCCAGCCTCGTGCTCCCGCATCCCCCAGCTACTGCAGCTGCCTGGCATAGAAACTGTGAACAGCCAGGCCTAAGCAACTGCAACTGTCCTAGCATCCCCCAGTCCATGTCCTACTGGCCTTTGCTGGTCATCAGAGCCCTGACAGATGTCAGGTGGCTAGCATAGGCGGGGGAAGCTCTGTGGCCATCAGGCAAGTTGTGAAGGCAGGACAGGTAGAGCTCGCCAGTTGCTGACACAGCCTGGAGGCTAATTTGGTGAAGACAAACCAGCTCAATTTGTTCTTTACCTTTCTTCTCTCACGTACATATGTGGGATCTCGAAGATCCTCTATGCATATGGACACGTATTTAGGGGCATTTGAAGACTATAGCGGCATGACGGCTTTCTCTGAGGGAGAATCTGCTCCAGATATCTTCAAGGCTTGTCAGGGTCCATCTTCTTTTTGTGCTTATTCTTGTTGACTTCCTTCAATGCATGTCTGTATCCAAATTCTCCCGTTTTATGAGGATACCAGTCATATTGAATGGGGCTTCTGCCTCAGTGACGCACTTTCAGGCTTAATTACCTCTGTAAGGACTCTATTTGCAATTAAGCTCACATTATGAGGCCCGAGAAGTCAGGACTCCAACATACTTTTTTAGAGGAGGACACAGTTCTACTTGTATAACAGGGCCTTAACCCAAAAGATATTAAAGTATTCCATAATTTTTAAATGGCTATAGCTAAGATTTGTGGGGTGCTTACTAGTCAAGATAAGTGTTTTATGTGCATTTTAAAATTTAAACCTTTACAACAACCTTGGAAAAAGTTGTGTTATTATTATTTCTAATTTAGAGATGATGAAAGTGAGGATTAAAGAGATTATGTAACTTATCCAAGATCTCACAACCTGGAGATGGCAGGGTGGGACTGTAGTCCAGGTTGGAATGGTTGCAGAGACCACAATTTTCATATCACGATTTCAAATATCAGAGTGTTCTCCTTGTTAGGCAAGTACCCACTGTGCTTAGTCAATGCTTTTTTTCTCTATGTTATCAAGCTAACCTTTCCTGCTTCTTTTGCAGCCAGATTGACTGCATTCCTTGGTCAAAGTCAGGTGTGTGTGAAAGGTTCCCATGCCCTTTGAAAGCTTCCCTCTTCCAGGAAACCTATGCCTGACTTCCCCTCAGATGATATAACCCTGCATCCTCTGATCATAGGGCCCATCTATCCAGAGCCTTCATGTTTGCTGATGAACATCTTGAAGTGTTGTCCCCAGATCAGACGGGAGCTGCTCCAAACACACTGGCTTGTTGTGTTCCTGGTAAATGAAACCTCCCAGTCCCTTTAAGCCAGACCACAGGCAGGTCCTTCTCCTTCTCCAGAAGTGTATCAGAATGTAGGTCAAGCAAATGCCATATACTGAAACAAGAAGAGAGCTTCTGTATCTATATGTGGTTAGAAGGAAGATCAGGATCAGGAGTGTTGGCCTAGGATTTTTGACCCAGAAGTAAACATGGGGCATTATTTTGTAGCTTCAACAGTTAGCGTCCTCTAGAACCTTGAGTCTGGCCACCCAAGTGGCAGGTCTGGGATCCTGACAGGTCACCACATGAGGAAAGAGGAGCTTCCAGGCCAGTCCCCCAACATCAGTGAGGTGTGGAGGCAGCTAACATCAGGATACACAACACAGTATATGTTGTCACACTGGGAAAATCCATCTGTGGGGAACAGAGGGCCCTCAACCCTGGGAAAGAAAGGAAGTTCTAAGAAGGTCCCTGTTTTCCTGAGGCTCAGCTGGAAAGATGTCCCCAGAGTCTTCCAGACAACTGTCCTAAGCCAAAATGGAGGTAAAAATTCTAGCAAGCTATTGTTTTGGTTTGTTCTTATTTTAAACATGGTAGGTAATTTATGTGGAATAGAAGTCTCTGGATTCTATACATGATCTCTCTTTCTGTTGTTTCTTTTTATTAACATGTATTAGTTGTACATAATAGTGGGGCTCAATGTGACACCTCACAAATGCACACGGTATGCACTGGTCAAATCCAGACTTCCTTTGTCTGCCCTTCCCCACCCCAAGACACATCCTAAACCCTGTCAATTACTATTTTATATTCAAGGTGACTTTTTCAGCTTCTACATATGAGAGACAGCATGCAGAGCTCGTCCCCTGTGTCTGGCTTATTTCACTTAAATGTCCTTGAGCTTCATTCATCTTGCTGAAAACGATGGGATTATACTTTTCCTTGTGTGTATATGGACATGCAGGCTGATTTCCAGTCTTAACTATTTCAAATTGTGATGGGATAGATACATTTTGGTTCTGTATATAAACCCAGCAGTGGGATTGTAGGATATGGTTGTTCTGTTTTCAACTTCTTGAGGAACCTCCCCTTATGCTTTCATAGTGGTTTTACTAGGCCCACCCCACCAGCAGTTCACATGATCTTTCACACATCCAGCTAAACAGTCTAGTTTCTGAGCAGTCGGGTGTGGTGGGGGAGCTGCTCAGTCTGGCCTCTGGTCCACTCTGAAATCCTACTCAGGGTAGAGAAGTCCCCAAGGAATACTGCCAGCCTACTCCAGAGTGGCAAGGGGATAGGGAATTATAACAAGAAGTGTGGGCCACAGAGGCCATGCCAGGTTACTGATCACATGGCCCCCAGCTCAGCTAGGCAAGCAGGGTCTCCCTGTTGCAGCTCCAGGACAGAGTACACCATGTCCTCAGAGTTCTGCCCTGCAAGGTGGCTGCTTCCTTCCCATCTTTCCTCACCCTTTGTTTTCTCTTTTTTTTTTCTCCTATTGTGCAATTTTCCAGCTTGGTAAAGCTCACTTCCTGGGTGCCTTGGCCTGTCATCTGGAGCAAGCCACTTCCTGGCTTTCCCCCCAGTGTACTCTGAGTAGAGACCCCACACCTTGGCCAGGAGCCCATCCTTCCTGTTACTATGGACTCTCAGAGCCAAAAGCTAGAAGCAGGAAGTGGGAAGCAGGAAGCAGAAAGCAGAAAACCACACAGCTATCGGTGCTTTTTCAGGAGTCCTTCCTCTGGGCCCTGGTCTGTGAGACTAGGGAATCTGACCTTGGGGTTTGCCATAGTTTGGATCTGGACTGTCTCCCAAAGGTACACAGAGTAAAGGCTTGGTTCCCAGTGAAGTTGCTGGACATGGGAAACCTTTAAGGAGGGGCCAGTTGGTTGTGCTGAGGTCACTGAGAGTGTGCCCTTGAGGGGGATACTAGAACCTCCGATTTCCTTCTTCCTTTCTTTCACTTCCTGGCTGAGTTGAGCAGTTTTACTCTGACCCTCATTTCTTCCATCATGAGCTGCTTTGCCACAGGCCCAAAACAGGGCTAATTGATCATGGACTGAAACCTCCAACACTGTGAGCCAAAAAGAAGCCTTAAATAAGTTGGTTTATCTCAGGTATCTGTTAGAGTGATGGAAAAGTCACTGACATAGGGTAAAATTATACAGAATACTTGAGGAAATTATTGATTGGGATGTTGATTTCAGCTAATAGGAGGAAAACAATGTGAGAAAGAAAAAATATTGGAGAGATATTGGAAAAATAATGTTAATAATGATTATTTGAATGCACTATTGGAGTAACCTGTTACACACATTAAAAAAGTGCCTACAATTTTCTTCAATTACAGAAATTAAGCATGGCTTAGATGTGTCCCACTTTCCTGGTATATGACTCTGGTAGTATGATATAAAAATAACAAGACAGAATTACCCTGTAACAAACATGAGTTTGGACACCTCACTGAGACATATCATATCAAATACCATATTTGTGCAACTTCCTATTCATGGCTGGTTTTTCATGGAAACACTGAGTACAAATTAAATTGTCTTGAGTCACATAGTATTTTAAATATCCTTTAAAATCTGTATCTATTTCAGTCATTCTCAAAGGAGAGAGATTGCACATGGGGTGAAAATTTAGGGGATACATGTGTGCAAAACATAATATTCTTTTTTTCATTTTCAAAAAAATTTATATATGACAGTGGAATGCATTATAATTCTTATTACACATAGAGAGTACAATTTTTTTATATATCTGGTTGTATACAAAGTATATTCACACCAATTCGTGTCTACATGAATGTGCTTTGGATAATAAGGTCCATCACATTCCACCATCATTTCTAGCCCTGTGCCCCTTCCCTTTCCCTCTAATCCCTCTGCCCTATGTAGAGTCTGTCTATTCCTCCCATGCTCCTTCTCCCTATAATACTATGAATCAACCTCCTTATGTCAAATAAAACATTTGGCATTTTGGGGAGGGGATTGGTTAACTTCACTTAGCATTATAATCTCCAACTCCATCCATTTACCTGCAAATTTCATAATTTTATTATTTTTATTGCTCAATAATATTCCATTGTGTATATATGCCACATTTTTTTTGTCCATTCAGCTATTGAAGGACATCTAGGTTGGCTCCACAGTTTAGCCATAGTGAATTGTGCTGCTATAAACATTGATGTGGCTGTGTCCCTGTAGTATGCTGTTTTTAAGTCCTTTGGATATAGACTGAGGAGAGAGATAGCTGGGTCAAATGGTGGTTCCATTCCCAATTTTCCAAGAAATCTCCATACTGCTTTCCATATTGGCTGCACCACTTTGCAGTCTCACCAGCAATGTATGAGTGTACCTTTTTCCCCACATTCTTGACAACACTTATTGTTGTTTGAATGCATAATAGCTGCCATTCTGATTGGAGTGAGATGAAATCTTAGAGTGGTTTTCATTTTCGTTTCTCTAATTGCTAGTGATAATGAGCATTTTTTTCATATATTTGTTGATTGTTTATCATCTTCTGAGAAGTGTCTGTTCAGGTCCTTTTATTGACTGGATTATTTATTTATTTATTTATTTATTTGTTTATTTTTTGGTGCTTAGCTTTTGAGTTCTTTATATAAGAGATTAGTGCTCTATCTGATGTGTGAGGGGTAAAGATTTGCTCCCAAGATATTAGGCTCTCTATTCACATCACATATTGTTTCTTTTGCTGAGAAGAAACTTTTTAGTTTGAGACCATCCAATTTATGGATTCTTGATTTTAATTCTTGCACCACTGTCCAGAAAGCTGACCTGGGGCTTCACAGACAGATGCGGATGATTGCCCAAAGCTGACCGTGGCTACTGCCACAGCCTGTGCCACCACACAGCTGAGATCGTAGCTGCTCCCATGTGTGAGTGTGCCTGTGTGTTTTTGTATGTAGGAGCTTGTGTGTGCCCATGCTTGAGTGTGCAGTCATGCAACGACCTGTGTACCTTTACATGTACATGTGTCTCTAAGCATGTATATTTGTGTGTACACATATGAATACATGCATGTCTCTGTGCATCTGTCTGTAGTTCTCTGTGCATTCACATATGTTCCTTTGCACATATTTGTGCTCCTGTGTACCTATGGGTATGCACATTTGCCTGTGTGTATCTATGTGCAGGCATATGTATGCATGGCTATGCCTGTGTGCACGTGTGTATGCCTATGTATGCATGGGTGTACATCTGTGCATGCATGCAGGTATGCCCTGCCTGTGGGAATAGATGTGTCTGTGTGTGCTGTGTGTGCTCATGTGTGTGCATGTATGTGTGCCCAGAGCCCAACATGCAGTGAGAGATGAGGAATGATGTTCTCTAGGATATGAAGATCTGGGGTAACTCCCCAGATCTCTTCCCTTGTCTATTACTCCTTATTTACCACTCAAATTAATATGTAGGAACATTCAACAAGGAAAACATGTCCAGTTGGGTGGCTAGTGAGAATGAGGAAGGATTCCTGAGTGCACACTGTAAATCTGTCATCATAGATGAATGTGGCCAGTTTGCCTGGAAATGCTGGAGAGTCTGAGGATTGGCTGAGGTGTCAGATCCTCTGGGCTTCTTTCACGGGGCCTCTGCCTTCTGACCAGTGAAAATGTAGTCTGACCTCAAGGACCTACAAGTTTGTCCGGCTTGTAGATTTTGTGTAGCCTCTGCAGCCATTGCTCAGACTTAGGGGTGGAGGCCTAAGTCACCACCCAAAGTTAGAATATGGGCTGGAGCCCTAGCTTCCTCTTTGTGACCTGAGACTGACCTGGGCTGGACCTGACACATGCTCACAGTTTTCCTGCCCTGCTTACTGCTGCACAGGCTTTATACACAATGGCCACTTTAAACTTCACAGGGACCTACAAAGCCAGGCCTCTTGGGAGACTGAGGCCCCAGGAAGAAAAGTAACTTGCCCCAAATCTAATGGCCAGCAAGTGGCAGAGACAGAGTGGGAGGCCTAAGTTCCAGGCTCACAGCTAAATTCTATTCAAGGACAGAAGGGACTTTCCAGTTTAGTTGGGAGTTTTTGTCCTCTTCAGTGTGGATCTCTCTTCAATCATCAATGAATCCAATTAGGCAGGCAGAAATCCTACCTTCCCAGGAAAAGGCCAGGGTTGGCATGGAATGCATTACTGTGGGGCCTGCTCTGCTCTGGGGCCTTTGACACCAGCCCCAGCTCCTGCCTGAACTTGTGGCACCCAGAAGCCAGTCCCTGGTGCAGACTCAACAGGTTAGTGGTGGAGGACTATGTCCTTCTGCTGACCTGGGCCCTTGCTCCACTCTAGGGAAAGTAAAGCCATGAGGGTGAGAGGTGTGCCCGGGGTAGAGTACTGGACTTCAGCTCAGCCAGGCCAGCTCAGGCCTGTCCTGTTCTCTTCCTGCCACCTGAGGGTGCAGACTGTGCTTTGCTTCTGGGTGGAGGTGGGTGCATGGGGGACCCTCCACAAGGTACAGGAGGTAATGGCCATGACCACCAGGAAACATTGCAGCAAGAATCGAGGAGCATGTCAGAAAAGATCTAAAAATATCCTGGGGGCACATTAGGGCTGCAGATACCATGTAGGTGTGAAGGAATGAGGAGAGGAGAGGCAGGTAACCACTAGGCCCGGGCTCTTTGCACCACTGAGACCCTGACCTCAAAGAACATCATGGACCTGGAGGAAGATTATTTCTTAACCTCTGAGGTGATGCTGTGTGCAAAGCGGGTGCTCAAACTGTATGCTAATGGCTGAATAAATCGGCAGAGAGACGACACTAGCAGTGCCGAGGCCTTGCTTTTTGGGCTGTCTTGGTTGGCTTCTGTGTCCAGAGTGTGCATTTTGATGAGACAAGAATGGGACTCTAATGAGCCACTTGCTGGTTCTAGTGAGGCTGTCATCTCAGTGCATGGCAGTGAAAGGGAATGTGCTTGAATTCTACAAGTTTATAAATTTCATAGAGTTTGATTTTTAACAGGTGCCTAAGGCTAACTCCACACCTTCCTCCCAGTGAAAGGAGAAGTTCTGATTTAATAATAGAGAAAACCGCTCTTCACAGTCAACAAAGGCACTCACATGATTAGATTTATTGAGGGATGTCCATTTCTTTCCCACTTATTTACTGTTGCTAAGGTATTCGATCAAGTCTGACCTTTAGCATTCCATCAAAGACCATTAAATATTTTTAATTAGATACTTATAAATAAATTTGAGCAATCTATTTCAAAATGTATGTGTTTTGCTGACAGTTCTTTCAGTTTTAAATAGGAACATGTCAAACCTTAAAATATCCTAAAGCTCAGCACCTGGCTGGAAATGATGATGTTCTTTTTCAGCACCACAAAGTTTAGGGGATTTAAAAAAAATCTGTAGAAGAGGTGTTCTTACAAAACACATGTCAGAGGCACCTGAAATCTCCTTTTTTTTGTCAGAATACTCAAAAATATATTGAGCTGGGTGTGGTGGCACATGACTGTAATCTCAGCAGTTTGGGAGGCTGAGGCAGGAGGACTGCAAGTTCAAAGCCAGCCTCAGCACTGGCGAGGTGCTAAGCAACTCAGTGAGACCCTGTCACTAAATAAAATACAAAAGAGGCCTGAGGACATGGCTTGAGTGCCCCTGAGTTCAGTCTCTGATACTCCCCTCCCCGAAAATATGTTGAATAGAACTCAACAACAAATCCCAGAATATTTCTTATTTTTAGGGAATTTGGAGACAGAACATTAATTACCCTGTGTGCAGGGCCCTTTTCACATGGAGGCAGCGATGGTTAATGGGGGTTGTCAGGTTAGCTGGATTAAGAGATGCCCAGGTGTGTTGATAAGGAGGTTTCCAGAGGCGACTGGCACATGGGACAGAAAACTGAGTGGGACACCCACCCTGAATATGGGTGACACCATCCAATGAGCTGGGGACCCTGATGGGAAGAAGGTGGCAGAAGGAGGAAGACACAAGCTCCGTTCTTTCTGAGTGGGCGCTTGGGTTGCTTCTGCAATCAACCAGAGGATGTGGGACTCCAGCTCTTTGATTCTTCCAAAGCAGACTGACCAGCGAGTCTTCAGGGAGTTTCTGGACTTCAGACCGGGGCTCTGTCATTGATCTCCTTCCTTCTGGAGCTGCAGCTTCTAGGACTGAGCAGCTACTGGTCCCTCTGTCTCTTCAGCCTATTGTGGAGTATCTGTCTTGTGGTTTTGAAAGTCACTCTAATGAATCCCTTTTTCAAACACACACACACACACATATGATTATATCACACATATGTATATAAACATACATAAACATATATATAATATATATATATATATATATATATATATATATATATATATATAATATGTGAATATATATAACCTGTTGGTTTTGTTCCAAAGCATTGCCCAGGAGGTGCTAATAACCTTGACCTTGATGGGAAGTCCTATGCAAAATTATTCCCTTGATCTCTTAATCATCAAAGAAGTCTCAATGGTGCTTTTCTAGAGGTCCTACTCGGTGCATACTAATAGGCTGTAGGAGGACCTATAGTTATTTCTCACAATCAAACCAGGGCAATCTTACACACAGTTTTCTCTCAGGGCTCAAAATTCTACACAGGCAATGGATAGCCATTCTCTACCCTTCCTTCTTTCCCTTTGGGACTCAGCAGCTCTGCTTATCAAAAAGTGGCATCTGGTTTCCTTGTTTCTGGGTGTGGCCTGGCTTGTGACATGCACTGGCTCTAAGAGCGCAGCAGGTGTGCAGTGCAGCAGGCCTGGGCCTGGGCCTGCATAGACCAGCAGATGTCTGTCACTCGTGCTCCCCCACTTCACCACAGGGCCAGGACCAGGAGAGCCTGTTGCAGGTGAGAGACCATGAGAACTAGAGCCGAACCGTCCCAGCCCAGGCCAGCTGAGACTGCCCTTCCCCAGCCACCCTGCCAGCGGACTGCAGGCTCCTCAGCCAGCCAAAGGGAGAACACTGGGCCTGGCCCATCAGAGTGCCACGCGCCTAAAAATGAATGGTGTGTTGTTAAGGCGCTGGATTTGGGGCATTTTGTTATCAACAACTAATTGATACAATACACATTTGGTAAATGTAGCTAATACTCTGTTGAATTTTCTATTCAGCTACCCAAGGAAGGCTGGGATTCTCCAGTGTGCATCCCTGTCCCTTCCTGTGTGACTGTCCTCTCTAGTCCCTGATAGGCCCTGCTCTCTGCTTAGCAAGGGCATTGATGACTTCATAAGCACCAAACATCAAACATCAAACATCATCTGCTTTCTGCTCTTCATTACCAATATAGAAAAAAAATTCGAGGAGAGTCTTCCTAGTGGAAGAAAGAATGGAACATAGCAAGTTCCCAGAGCCACACCAACCCCACACAGCAGACACAACGTGAGAGGTGACTCCACCCCAGGAACACTGTGTGGCATGAACATGAGTCCTCATCCTCACAGTTGTCCAAGGCAAGCCCTGAAGTGCCAAGCACAGGGGAGCACAGGCTAAATGTGTGTGGAATGGAGCCGGATTAGAAGAGGAGACGCTCCTGCTAATTCTGGACTTGCTTCCTACGCATGTGACCTCCCTGCTGTTGGACCTTGGCCCCGCCAGTCCTCCCCTCTGAATGTGTCTCTTCTTCTGTGAAATAGGAATAATCATGTGCTCTTCTTACCTCATATATCATTGCAAGGATTAAACTAGATGGCACGTGTGAAAATGCTTGTACACTCTGAAGAACCACGTGAGGCAATGTAAAGCGCTGTGAGGATTGCTACAATTTCAAGTCCACAGTGGGAGACTGAACCTGGGAAAAATGGCAGATGGCTCAGGGTTGTGGGGCAGGAGGCTGACTTGTTTGCTTATCAGTGGAAAACACACTCTGACTCATACCAGAAAAAGAAGCCTAAATTTAAAAAAAAAAAAAAAGAAGCAAACATTAAAAAAAAAAATTGGAGAAAGCCGATGAGCCCACAGTTGGAATTTTGGACTGGGGTATAGAAACATGAGTACCAGGAGGCTGACAACATTGGATGGAGTCCAGGGAGAAGCAGCAGTCCCTCCAGAGCAGAAGGTCCCACTCACAAAGGAGTCAGCACAAAATATGTGTCTGGCTCCCAGGACGTTGTGCTTGTTTGCCAAAGTTCTTCTGTAACCAAATGCACTAGGTTCCCTCCTGATGAGCATAAGGCTGAAAGCACAACCAGGAGACCAGAGTGAAGGTAGGCTTACTGCCCCTCAGAGGAAGCAAGAGACTCTTTACTGGGGAGGTCATACATATTCATGTGGGACAACCCATCATCACCCATAGGGCAGGCACAGTCATGAGCATGCTCAGTGGAGGTCACTCGTCACACGTTCAAAAATAAATGGTGGGTGGAAGCAACGCTGTGTGGAGAGTTTTATATTGTAAAGAGCAAACTTTACTCTTGGTCACCTGAAGAGAGTGAATCAGAGTGATGAGGCAATTTTGGCTGGTTCTTTGGATTTCTCTCTGGAATAGTGGTCTTCCAGAGAGACAAAACAGCACAAATTAGAACAGCAATGACAATCATTTAAAAGGGCAGTAGCTTTCCACCCCACATGCACAGAGGATTATCCCTAAAGCACGTGTCCAAAAGGAATATGCTTCAGGACTATGTGACATGTTCTGGTGGGTAAAGTTCACAGGGCCCTGAACAGGACCCCCAAACTCTACCCCAAGTCTGGGTGAAGAAAACAGTAAGAAATACACCAGACAAAGAGGAGCCCAAAATTTTCATGTAAGTCAGTATTTCTAGCAGTTAGGATGCTTTGGGCTGTAAGTATCAGACAAGCAAACAAAGAACTGTTCAGGATGAGGTCATTCATTCTTCCCTTATGAGAATTCCTGAGGCAGCACTAGGATTGCTAATTCATCAGTTAAACAAAATCATCTAGGTCCGAATCCATTCTGTCTCCCCTTTCTGTGGTGCTGGATGGGTGATTTAGTTTAACCTTTTAGGCTGGCTACAGCCTACATAGGTGGCTGCTACAATTCCAGACATACCAGGCAGATGACAACATCATCAGTCCCTTTTTAAGGGATGATTTCCCTGATGTTTCACAGTGGATTTCCTCCCCTTGTATTTATGCACAACTGCATCTCTTCCTAAGCTGGATTAGTCAGAATATATATCACAAAGAATTGGCTCACACAATTATGGAGGCTGAGATGTCCCAAGATCTGCAGTTCTAAGGCCTATGATCCAGGAGAGTTAATGGTGTAATTTCTAGTGCAAGTGATTTCTAGGCAGGGAAGACCACTATCCCAGCTTAAAAACATACTCTCTCTTGTACAACCTGTTTTTCTAGCTAGGCATCAGCAGATTGCACGAGGTCCATCTGCATTGGGAGGGGCCATCTGCTTCATTCAATCTACAGATTCAGATGCTAACCTTACCCAGAAACACCCTTGTAGACATACCCAGAAATGATGATTAACCAAACATCTGGACACCCCTTGACCTATTTAAGTTGATGCATAAAATTAACTATCACACAAGACTAAATCAGTCACAAGTGACTTTCAGACTAATCAAGATCCATGCTGGGACTTGAGATTGATGCCAGCCTCTGGAAACACAGGCCTTCCAATCCCTGAACACAGCTGGGATTCTGCTGTCAGGTAAAGAAGGGAAGAACTGCTTATTATAATAAGGGTAGCTGCATCCCTCTGGCCCTTATGACTCTTACATGAGGTACCCCAAATGCAATACATAACAGATACTATTAGTGCCATTGTCGTAGCTGACACTTGTTGGGCAGTTATGTCTACTCTTGGTGTGGAGGTAACGTCCAGGAAGATGACACTGGAGAACTGTCATCTCATTCAATCTTCTCAGCTGCCTGGAGCTCCAAGTCATTGGCTTTTCTTGTTCAGGGAGGAGAGAGGAAAGTTTAGTAACTGAATGTCCTTGGAATAATCCAAGGTGAATCTTCCTTATACCAAACTTCTCTGTATAAATAACTGTTTTGCTATGCTTCTGTTGAATTCCTGTCTTTCTTTTCTTCTAGTTGTTAACCTCACCTTTCACTACCATGATTTCTACCTGGGTTGGTTTCTTAGATTGTGTCTTTAGCATAGGTGCCTAGAACTTCGGGAGTCAAGTGATGTGAAAACCAGCCCAGAGGGAAAACCCTTTGAAGCTTATGGTTATTATTTATTTATTTATTTATTTATTTTGATTTTTTGAATTGGAACACATAGTTCTGCAACAAAGTTTCAAGAAATACTGAAATTATGTGAAATACAAGTTTGCTTTCTACTCTGGACCCTGCCCAGATCAACTCACCCATTAATCCCTTCCTGTTTATTTATGAGCTATTAGTATGCCAAGGTGCAGGCTAGTTTCAGGCTGGCTCTTGGAGTACCATGCAGTTGTCTCTGGTTCCTTCCATCTCACACCCCCAACACCACTAGCAGCTGAGTGCCAACCAGCTGCCTTCACAAAATCTT
Organism: Callospermophilus lateralis; assembly: GCF_048772815.1. NCBI lineage: Eukaryota > Metazoa > Chordata > Mammalia > Rodentia > Sciuridae > Callospermophilus > Callospermophilus lateralis. Next base: position 11,911,723 of record NW_027514398.1, read on the forward strand.
TGACCTCTTCATTCCCTGTCCACAGTTGATCATCCTTGGATCCATTGTGCCAGCCTCTATTAGTCTCCCTGACTTTATTGCCTCCTTCTTGGTCTTTCTTCCATCTTCTGTAAGAATGTTTCTTGCACAGATTATGTTGTGGGCTGAATTGTGTCCTCCCACCACATCTTCCTGTTGAAGTTCTACACAGGACATATAATGGGACTGTATTTGGACATGGAGCTCATGAAGTTTAAATGAGATGTTTACGGCAGACTGTAATCCAATATGGGTGGATTGAAAAGAGATTAGGACAGACATTTGCAGAGGAAAGACCTTGTAAATACACAGAGAAAAGATAGCCATCGGCAAGCCAAGGTAAGGTTGCAAAAGAAACCAACTCTACTGACACTCTGATGTTAAATATTTCTAGTCTCCAGAAACGGGGGAAAACAAACATCTAATGTCTAAATTTTCCAATTGGTGTCACTTTGTTATAGTAGCCCTACCAAACTCATACTGTCTACCTATAACAAAGTCACTCATTGGAAGAACCCTTGTTTCTTAACAGGGAGGGCAACTTCTCATAAGATCTCTCAAGGTCCTGCTGCTCTAACACTAGCCTGCCTTTCTATCTTCTCTGCCTCTTGTCCACGTTCCCTGCTCTAGTGCCCCCCAGACAGACTTAATTCAGTAGACTCGGCTGTGCTTCCCTGCCTCAGTGCCTTTGCACAGGATCCTCCCTCCACACAAAACAGTTCTGCATTTCCGATCATGGTCTCCCATTCCTATGTTCTGAAATCACATGGATCCTTTGGACCTTGGTGCCAATTCCTTTATAACTCCGTATGCTCTACCAAAGCCACAATCAAGCAGAATCGCTCTTTCACCTCCTCTGAAGCACTTTGTAAAATTCCACCACAGCCTCGGACCTGCCTAGTGTACCACTTTGGCAACCTTCCTGTTGTCTGTGATTCTCTAAATAAGTTCTTCTTCCTGTTGGTCTTTTAGCCTATGTCTAGGAAGGGCTAGATGCAGTAAGCATAAGCATGTGTGGAACTGAAATGGCAGGCTGGATTGGAACACAGAATCCAAAATAGGGTCCCAAAGGAGAGTAATATCCATAGAAAATAGGAACTAGAAACAGTGATTCATATGGCATCCTCTAGTGTGACCTGGAGAAAGATGGAAAGGTGGGAGAAGACAGCCTTAGCTGCCTCCCCAGCACTGCAGCTACATCGAGAGGATACCTGTCTAGGGTAGAATTTTGGCTGAATATTCTGGAATGTTTTCTGATGCCTGGAGATAACTCAACAGAGGGTTCACCTTGGAAAGCTGCCTGGTCAACAGAAGTTGGCGGGTGTGTGTGGGTGTGTGTGGGGGTATGCTTTCTTTCTTTCTTTTTCTTTTTTCTTTTTTCTTTTTGTTCCTAGAGACTGAACCCAAGGTGCATCTCACTAAGTTGTTGGGGGTGACCTCGAACCTTGCAATCCTCCTGCCTCAGTCTCCTGAGTAGATGGGATTACAGGTGTGCATCACCACACACAGCTGGATGGAGGAGTTTCTGAAATCCTTTTGCTCTGTAATTTACTTGCTTTTGAAGTGTCTTGGTAGAGGTAAGCAGGCTTTCAAATGTGAACCTATACTTCGAAAAACCATCTGCTATGCAGAAATCATTAATAAGTTCTAAGTGTGGTTTTGCTCAGATCTTCTGCAAGGTGATCAAAGCAAAATGGCTCATATAATATCTCCTTCCCTATTTGCTCCTTGGGCTGTCATTTGGGTGAGGAACCTAATTAAAGATAAAACATAAGAAAAACAAGAAGCACAAAAATGCTACTTCTCTCCCAAACTCTTACAAAATCAGGGAAAAAGAGAAAAAACACTTTGTTCTTATTTCTGCAAAAGAAAAATGAGATCAGAAACTCTGAGCTGCGTGGAATCCACTAGGGCCGATTTTTTCCCTGAGTGAGCCTTAAGGCAGCAAGAATTTGTCCCCTTGCTTTCCTTTCTCTTTCTGTCTTCCCTCATCTGTCCCTGAGAGAGGCTTGCTGTCAGGGACTGAGCAGGTTCTCTCAGGCTCCCTGATCTCCCCAACACAACCACATATTAAAATGCAGGAAAAGTTGTGCAGGAAGGGAAAGGGGCCACGCAGCAGCATCAACATTCACTGGGGAACGAGGAGGGCTGGTGTCCTGAGGATGCTGCTCAGGGGAGAGGAGCATTTGGCATCATGTCCCTGGGGTCTGCCTGACAGTGTGTCCAGTTCTCTGGCTCCTTTCGGGGGCTGTCCTGGTGAGATTTCTGGAGAGCCAGAGATGCCAGGACAGGGTGGAGTCAGGATCTGCAGGGGCAGGGGCCTCCTGGCTGCAATGGGCCCTGGGTCCCAAAAGGTCTTTTATGGATGCCCAGTGACTTCAGTTGGGTTCCCCAGATAAAGCATGGGACAGGCTGCCTGTGCAAGGTATTGATGAAGCAATTGTTCTGAGAAGGGAGGGGGCTGAGAAAAGGGTACTGTTGGGGGTGCTGCTAAGTGGACGAGGACTCCCTGGGTCTGCCCCTGCTGGGTCCCAGAGGTGCACCACAAGGTGGACCATACCACACCCATGGTCCCCTCTTGTATCTCCATGTTTGGTCATTTGTCACCGGCCATGGAGGTACCCAGGTGGGTCTTCCCAACAGGACAAGAGGAACAGTCCCCCAGAGTGAAGGAGCAGCTGCATTCATCTACTCGAGGGCTGTCAGCACAAAGCTCCTTCAGGATGCTTGGGACCAGCCATGTTGAGGGTTTTGGATATTTTTGCAAATTTTGAAAGACTGGTATGTATGTCATAAGAAATCTTGGGATGGGATTCAAGATAAAACACAAAATGCATTTAGGTTTTTATATATGCCTTCTTCACATGGCCTGAAGGCAATTTAATACAAAAAAAAAAAATCCTAGGTGTTGGCATTTTAACTGAAACCCATACATGAGGTCAGGTGCTGAATTTCCCAGTTGTGTGGGATTAAAAACAGTCAACCTGTACCCGCCATTGGATGCTTCAACAACTGACTGTGTCCTCTCACCATCTGGAGGCTGGAAGCTTGAGGTCCAGTCCTGAAGAGGATGGTTTCTTCTGGGGCTGCCCTCTTCAGCTTGCAGATGACCTTCATGCTGCAGGTTCTCACTACATCCTCCCTCTATAAGGTGTGTGTCCAAATTTCCCCTTTTATTGGAACACCAAGTACATCAGGTTGGGGTGGACTCTAATGACCTCACTTTAACTCATATGTCACTGTAAAGGCCCTACTTCCCAATAAGTTCCCATCCTGAAACACCAGGGTTAGAACTGCAACATATGAAGGTTGTGGGCAGGGGAACAGTGACACCAGCCACTGGGGGATGGGTGTGCCCCCTGGGTGATTCAAAGAACTGGACAGTCCTGCTCCATGCAGACCCTGCCGAGCAAGCACCAGTGCTGGGTACGCTTCACGGTTCCCACTGGTTTCCCCGGGCAACATCTTGTCACATATGGTCACCTGTGGGGTGAGGTGGACAGTTCTAAAAAGCCCTTGTGGCCATCAGCACTCACCTCATAGCACAGTTTCAGAAAATCACTTTTTCTTCACAAAGACATAGCATGACCAAGAAGCAGAGTGAAAAGTCTGGGTGAAGGTAAAGTGAGAGCAAAGGAGGAAGCTTTCCTGACTTCCCGAGTTTGCCTCCGGCCAGCTGGGCAGAAAGGAGGCCCAGGGCAGGCAAAGTGGCAGGCTCTGGTAGGAGGGAAACAAAAAGCTGCAGGACACCAAGAAGCCACTGTCTTCGTGGAAACAAACCAGTGGAAGATGTAGGATCAGCCTTAGAAAAGGGAGTGCCGAGGGTGCAGGTCCTGGCAGTCGGGGTCATAAAGCTTGGGTTTGCTCATTTTCATGGAATGGGCAGCTGGAGTTAAAGCACCTCCTCTTTTCTACCTGTTGCTGTACAAGGGTCGGGGTGAGGGGGAAGCTTCTTGCCTTTCCCTTAAGAACAAAGAGTAGGACCATTTTTTTTTTCTGATGGATGACCCTTCCATTATGGGACTGGATGTGGGCTATTACAGGGTGGACACATATTTTGGAGGCATCTTTGTTGTGAGAGGAGGCTACATTAAACAGGAAACATGGGCTCAGTTGCTGAAAAGGAAAGCTAGAGATTGGAATGGAATAATGCAGTACAGAGGGTTTTGTGTCTTCAAAACCTGCTTAGAGCGATTTCAGTTATTTACTAGGCATTTAAAATAAGGGGTGTGCTGAACTGAGGATATAGCTCAGTGACAGATCACTTGCCTAGCAGGTGTGAGGTCCTGAGTTCAATCCAATAGAACAAAACATAGATATATAAATATATATAGAGAGAGGCACGATAGATAGATGAAATGAGGTGTCTATATCATATCATGCACACACCAGACAGCAATGCTGGTGCTCTTTCCCTGTCACCTCACCTGTGTCATGTGCCTATGTTTCTTCCCCATGTGCTCATTCAAGCACAAAGCAAACAAGCCCCTGAGGGTTGCTGAGTGGCGTCCCTCTCCTGCCTTTCTAACCTCAGGTTCCTTCCACCTCTTGGTCTTCATGCTCTTGTTTGCTGGAGCAGCTGCATGTTTATCCTCCAGAGCCGGGTTTTGTGTGTTTCACCCCGTTGGGCTTTTAAGCTGCCCAGGCATCCACTGTGCTTTCTGTGAAGGGGCAGGTGGATGAACAGAGAGGGATGATCAGATTCTGATTTGGGGTATATGACACGATTGCATAATACTTGCTGGGTGAACTTTCTTTCTGCAGTGTCACAAAGGTTGCTCTTCTGATTGAACAGCAAGGATGAGCTAGGTCCTCCAGCCCTCTGGTAAGGGTGCTAACCCTACTCTTACCTCATCATCTCACCCCTACATAAAGACCTCACCCTTCCATCGCCAACTTGGATCTCAGGTTCTACCATAATAATTTGAGGAAGATAAATATATTCAAACCATAGCATTTGCTGATTTTAATAGCAATGAGTTGGTTACCAAACATTCTCCAAGGTAATCCAAAGTATTTTTGTTATGCACTTAGGGATTTAACCGTATGTAACATGTTTGGTATCTCCAACCAGGCTGACCTCTGAATATTTTTAAAACATTTTTTATTGAGATATGTAGTTCACATGCAGTACAGTTCATTCATTTAAAGGATACAATTAAATGGTTTTTAGTACATTAAGAATCATGCAACCATCACCACAATCAATTTTAGAATACTTTTGTCATCCCCCAGAGAAACTCTGTACCCATTAGCACTCATTCCCTGTCTCTCTCTAACTACCTTATCTTCCCTAGAGCTCTAGGCACCCTACAGCTAGAAAACCACTGGTGAGATGGTGCAAGCTCTAAGCCACGGGACCTAGAGAGCATGTAAGGTAATGAGGTTCCTGGGGATGCTGTCATTGGAAGGGACACATGTAGTTCTTGTGGGACCTGAGTGAGTTTTTGAGAGAATGAGATGGTAAAAGAGCAAATACGTCCCCTGGAGTACTCTGGCTTCCTTCCTCATCATGTGATTGATCCCTCTCTAATGTGCCCCCACCATTATGGCATCTGCCACATTGTACTCAAAGAGATGAAGTTGCTAGTCTCAGACCTTCACCCCAGAAATTTACATAAATTTTAGCCCAGAAATTTACATAAATGGAATAACATAAGAGGGCATCTTTTATAGCTGATCACTTTCACTTAGAAAAACATTTTGAAAGTAATCTACATTGCAGCATGAATAAGTGTTTCATTTTTAAAAATTGTGGAGTGACATCCATTCTGTGGGTGTTCTATGCACCATCACTTTCATTTACCAACCCCCTGGGTCATGGGCACATCTTGCCTCAGTGTCTCTTGGCCAACTTGACAGCATTCTTGCTTTCTGATGTGATAAAACGTTCCAGAATCTCCTGGCACATGTCTGCTCCATGCCTGGAAGAGCCTATTCTCCAGGGTGAACCTGTTCCCTTGAGTGGGAAATGAACTGTTAAGGATCAAAGTCTGGGTGCTGGGAAGCCCTTAGCTGCTGGGATATCCACTGATGACAGGATTTGCAGCAGATACAGCCAAAAACATCTTTTGCTTTGTTTACTTGATTGTTTTTTGCTATTTATAATAAACTATGTGGAGTTCATCCTGGAACTTCTAGTTCAAATGTAGGGCCATGGTATTCTTATTTAGCCTCATAAACCTTACCTTTTTTTTTATTGTGGTGCTAGAGATCAAACCCATGGTTTTTATTTTTGCACTCTAAGATTCCAGGTTCACAGTGAACCAACATAACCATTCATTTTTGTTTTATCTCAACACACACACACACACACACACACACACACACACACGTTTCAATTAACAATGCCAAGTTTCAATTAACAATGCCAACACTTGCAGGAGCAATATTTTGACTGAAAACACCTAACTTTTTCTTCCTTTCCTTTCCCCCCAAAGGCATATACAGGGGTTTGTTTATGAAAGTAGGTACATACTCAAAGTGTCATAGGGGTCTCTCAAGAGAGAAACTGTGGGGTAAAGCAAGGACACATTTTCAAGGGAAAATGCCCGCCAGGTTTTTATGATGTGTACTTATTTTTCTCTGATAATTTTAATCTTTATTCCTCACTAAATTCTCTTAGTGCCATAGTGTCTTTCCCTTTGATTCTTTTGAATTTTCCACATATGTAATCAAAAAGTGAAAAAAATATTTTATATTACCAACTCGAAGAAATTTTTGAAATCTGAATCTCTGAGACAGTGTGCCTCTTGGGGCTGGGATTATGGCTCAGCCATAGTGCACTCACCTAGCATGGGCGAGAACCAGGTTTGATCCTCAGCACCACATAAAAATAAAAGCATTGTGTTTTGTCCGTCTACACCTAAACAATAAATATTAAAAAAAAAAGAAGTGCTGCTGGGATATTGGTTTGCAATGCATTTTAACAGCATGTGGAACAGCTCCTCTGGGTGATTATGCTCTCAACCAAACACTATCTAATTTCATTTGGTTCACTTTATTTTTATTTTTAAGGATTTTTAAACTGTTTTATTATGTAATAAGGTTAAATCTACAAAATAAGATTTGTCCAAAGAAGCTTAGCTTCTCTTCCTATCCCTTCTATTGTATTCCCTCATCTTTCTGTAGACAACCACTTACAGACATTTATCTTCCCAGGTCTTTTTAAAAATTTTAAGAGAATTCTCTCTACATCCACACCCCCCTCATTTCCTAATCTACTATAGTTGCTGTTTTTCATTTTGCTGTTTTCACTTGACCATAAATATCAGAGATTTATGGAAAAGTTTCTCATTCTTTCTGACAGCTGCATAACCCTAGTACTGGGCAGTACTTTAGCACCCAGTTAATTCACTGGGCACTCCACAGATAGACAATCTGGTTGTCCTAAGTCTTGTGTATCTCACAATTGGAACTACAATGAATTGAATTTACATTTTGAAATTTACATTTTCAAATTTTTGCCAGTATATTAGTGAGTTAGGTCCCAGAATTGGGCTAGCTAGGCTTGAAAGCCTTATATTGTCAAATCTGGATTTTTTTCCAATACATTAATTCATTGAGGGTTGCAAAATGGTAATACTTAAATCCCAACACTCTTTATTTATTGATTAGAATAGTTCTATGAAGACAGATTTCCTTTTACTACCTCTCAGCCCAAATACCTGCTGGTTCACAACAATGAAGGTTCTCAGGCACACTCCAGAGGTGACAATGAAAATTTTTGTCTGTATGAATCATAAGCACATAAGTTTAGCCATATTTGGTGTATTTCAATACATTGGTATCTTATAATTTTAATTTGCATTCCTCTTATGAGACAGGTAAAAGAAGTTGAATATCTTCCCATGTTTCGAAGAGTCAGTTGCATTGATTATTTGTTTTTTCCACAAAGTAAGTGTTCATATTTCTAGATTTTTTTTCAGTCAAAGAGTTTTTTTTTTCTTTTATAAAAACATTTTTATGAGTTAAGTCTATTAATGGATATATGTACTTTTCCCTTAGTATATCATCTGCCTTTTTACTTATGCTTTTTTTTCCATAATTTTGTTAGTAATAAAATTAGTCAATCTTATTGCTTCTAGACATTAAACCATATTTACTAAGGTTTTCTTCATTCTCAGGTTAACGATGAATTTGCCCAGGTTTTTTTTTCTAGGACCTAATGGTTTTCTTTTGGTTTTCCATTTAAATATGCAACAATAGAAACTTATCCTAGCTTACAGCATTAGTAGATTCCACTTTGTTTCCCACGGGGCTGTACAGCTATGCAAAGCTGTACAGCTTTGATCTACTGACTTAAGATGTGTTGTTTCTTGTATACTAAATTTTCATAGTCATGTGAGTCTGTCTCTGTGTTTTCTCTTCTGCATCCTGTCTATCTGAGCAGCCACACAAAGCTTCTTAAAGGATAGACACATCACAGTGTGTTGACATCCCAGAGGTCTGGCGCCTCCAACTCCCCCACAGTGCTTCTTTCTTAGAGTGTTAGTTATACTTGCTTGTTTGTTATTCCAAATGAACTCTTTCATCAGTCTATCTGTGCCCCCCCCCCCAAAAAAAAAAAACACCTGGCGATTTAAGAAAATTTAGATTGCATTAAATTTATTTATTAATATGACAAATCCAATAACTTGTGTTTCCAATAACTTTTTTAATGCAGAGTCCTATCAAAGAACACAGGTTGGCTTGGCACCTGTGTACTAGTCTGCTTTTGTACCTTCCATGAGTGTTTTGTGGCTTTATGGAGGATTAATAATTAATAAATGAAGTGTTTTATGTTTTTTTCACATAGGGTTTGGACCCTCTTTTGTAAGATCCACACCTAACTTTTTCTTCCTTTCCTTTCCCCCCAAAGGCATATACAGGTGTTTGTTTATGAAAGTAGGTACATATTCAAAGGGTCATAGGGGTCTCTCAAGAGAGAAACTGTGGGGTAAAGCAAGGACACATTTTCAAGGGAAAATGCCCGCCAGGTTTTTATGATGTGTACTTATTTTTCTCTGATAATTTTAATCTTTATTCCTCACTAAATTCTCTTAGTGCCATAGTGTCTTTCCCTTTGATTCTTTTGAATTTTCCACATATGTAATCAAAAAGTGAAAAAAATATTTTATATTACCAACTCGAAGAAATGTTTGAAATCTGAATCTCTGAGACAGTGTGCCTCTTGGGGCTGGGATTATGGCTCAGCCATAGTGCACTCACCTAGCATGGGCGAGAACCAGGTTTGATCCTCAACACCACATAAAAATAAAAGCATTGTGTTTTGTCCGTCTACACCTAAACAATAAATATTAAAAAAAAAAGAAAGAAAGAAAGAAGTGGTTCTCAGGAACCATGTGAATGCAGTCGATGCAATTGCCAAAACTTGTGGGAAGTATATGAGGAAAAATATTGGCATGGAAAGAAAATAGAGCTTTTTAAGATTTGTTGTTTTACTGGTGTATTACCGTCACATAATAGCAGCATTCATGGCCGTATTTGTACATGCACCTGATGTGATTCCATTAGTCACGTACCCCAGCCTCTTTCCTCCCACCTGCCAATGTGCCTGCTCTACTCTATGGATCTCCCTTCTATTATTGTCATCATTATTTTAATTAGTGCATTATAATATTTACAAGAGTGTGATTTGTTGTGATATAACAGACACGACAGCTTTTTTAAGTGTTCATCTTGCAATCTCCAACTCATAAGGCTAGAGAAGCATTACAAAATGATGTCACTGTTTTCTTGGTCCCTCTGACAGCCCTTTCTTCCTGTCTCCTTTACTATGTTTTCTTAGGAGAGTCTCTGCAGCATCAGGGTCTGCTTTCCTCATGGATTCTCTACTTTTCCACTGTTTAGGGCTAATTTCAGCTCCTCTTTATTCTTCTGCTTGTGTCTCCTGTTTCTGCTTCTCTTATTTTTGCCATGTTTTTTGTTTATATTTCCATTGGAAAGAACATTGGAGTATAATCAGGACTACACAAAAAGACATCCACTGCAGGCAGGTCTTAAAAATATGTGTAAATCTTTTCAGACATGTCTTTTTATTTTATTTCTGGGGGGAAAAAAGAGTGTTTTTGTTTTGTTTTGTTTTGGTGCAAAGGACCTAGCACACAGCACAGCTCTTCCTGAACATAATAGGTAATAAGGATGATCATGAAGATCTCCATCCCATGGGCAGCTCCTCAGCACCAGGTACACTGCCAGACATGGGGCTAGAAACTCGTCCACTCCAGATATCGCTTACCCTGCTGTGCATAAAAGGAAACCTCGGCCCTCACTGAACTTACCTTCCAGTAGGAGGACAGAAAATTATAAAATGAATCCACAGACTGAAGAGGATCTTCTTCAGCTCTGCCTTTTCTAGAAAGTGGAGGTTTGGGAGGTGCGAGGCTGGGGCAAGGAGAATGCAGAACGAGAACACAGAGGTTGAAGGTGAGCTGGAAAGGGGTGTGGCAGGTGGCAGGTTCTCATGCACCAGAGTCCTGGGGAAGGGGCTCCCAAGGACAAGTGTCTGGGAATATTAACAAGAGACGTTCCTCAGCCTCAGCCAAAGCCATCTTCTCTGTCTACTGGGAAACTTCTCCCCACAGAAGTTAACTTCCTCACACTCCCAGATCATGCTTTCTGGTTTCTTATCAGAAAGCCAGACTACTTTGTTAAGAAGGTGATGGGGCAGGGGTGATGCATTGAACAAGGGGAAAAAAGGAGGCAATGGTGACCAATGGGGAGGACACTTTGTAAGAGGGTGAGTCTTGTCACATGAACACAGAGAGGAAAAGGGGTGGTGGTGGAGGGCTTCTAAGTTCCCAGAAAGACACTGGCTTTGACTTGGCAGGTGATGAGGAACCACTGAGGAAGGGCCTGGAGCAGAGCGCTGACCCATCTGACTTGTGTTTTCACAGAGCACAAAAGCCCTGCACAGGCAGTGATTCATCCTCGAGGACATGAAAATCTTCCTGGTAGTCACACAGAGAAGGTGGTGGAGCTAGCATGTGAACCCAGGTATGAGGCTGATGTCCCTGCTGTACCTAAGAGGAGCATTTCCTGCCTGATATACTAGTTGCAGTTTTTTTATTTTATTTTTTATGTCTCTTTTACACCTCCTTTTTAGGTCTGTGCATTTCTGGTTGGTGGAGAATAAAACTGTGCTCAGTCTGTATTTTTTCCCTTATGCCCCAAATACGTATTCATTTCTGCCATGTGCATGACACCATAAATTGCACCACGAACGATAAAAGAGGTGGACAGCAAGGGACTTTCTCTCAAGATATTTATAGGCTAGCTATAAAGAGAAGACAGAATTTTTCTTTAAATTGTTTCAATCCAATGATTTCCACTTTTGGCGGGGGGCAGGGGGTTCTTGCTTGTTTCATTTAATTATCTGAAAGAAAATTGCTATTTCTTTTTCAAGAACACCTCTATCCAAGAACCAGAAGCAGATAAAATATGGGATTCCCTCTTTTATTTTATAGATTTTGTCTTCCAGCTTGACTGTTCCGTTAGCACAGTAAAAGATGACTCCCTGGCTCCCCACCCCTAAGCCTTGCAAGCCCAGCCTGTGATCAGAAAATCCAGCTGCGTGCATTCTATTTCTTGCCTCATTGCCAGGAATAAAGATTCGGCAATCCCTGCTTAACTGACAGTATTGCCAGGGACACCTGAGGCACAGCAGAAACTAGCCCAGCAGTTCTGCTGAAGCTGAGCTGCAGCTTCTGGGCAGCGGGTAAGTGTTCAGTACCAGAACCTGCTCCTCTCTCCTTGATGAGGAGATGTGACCCCTGAATGTGGGGTTCTGGGTCAGAAGACACTGCTGTCTCCCTTCCAATGCTCTTTCAGTTATTCTGAGGACTTGAACCCAAGAGCTGTGCCCTTGGAGCCCCTAAAGGAGGCCAGAAAAGTATCACATTTTAGGGGAACCAGCCCCAGATGAGGATCACAGGTTTGAGGTCTACCCTGGTCACCATCTGTCTATGGGATATGTGCCCTCCAAGAAACAATTCATGGAGTCGACCCATTTTGTGTACTCCACACATTTGGGTTTTGCAGAGTCCACAGGGGAAGCCAACAGGATCATACGTGGCCTTTGCAACTCCTACAATTTCTGTTTGAAAGCCTATCTGTGTTCACCCGAGTTTGCGTCTGTGGTCATGTGACTGTGCAGTCCCTCTGGCTCTATAGATCAGAATAAACCCTCTGTATAAGTCAACTTTTTGTTGCTGTGACCCAAAGCCCTGACAAGAACAACTTTAAGGAGGAAAGGTTTATTTTGTCTCACAATTTCAGAGGTTCAGTCCATGGTTGGTCAACTCTATTGCTGTAGGTCTGAGATGAGCAGATCATCAAGGCAGGAGGACACTCTATGGGAAGTCAGTCACCTACGACAGCCAGGAAGCAGAGTGTGCAGGTGGAGCCAGGAGCAGAGCATAATCCACAGTTATGCCCCCAACGACCTACTAACATGCCCACCTGCCAACAATTTCCACCCAAAATCCATTCAGATTATCAATCCATCAAATGCATGAATCCACTGATTGGGTTTCAGCTCTCACAACCTAATTGCTTCATTCTGAACATTGCTTCGCTGTCTAACACCTGAGCTATTTGGGGGATACCTCATTTCCAAACCACAGCACCCACTCATGGTCTTTCCAGAAGTATATGATGACCTTCACTTAGCCAGATTGTTCTCCAAGTTCTTCCTCTCCAGCCAGTGGAACTCTGTGCAGATTTCTGGCAGCTGTTCTTCACATTCTGCAGTTCTGGAGCTGCCAACCTTTGCTCACCACAACTGCTTCTCACCTGGCTATGTATGCAAGCCATTCATTCATTCAGTCGTCCAGTTAATACATAAGTGTCAAGAACTGATTGCTGCCAGGTGTTGTGACATCTAGAACCCATCCTTCCCCTTGGGAGGCTGATGCTCAGGGCAGTTTGTCTTTATGCCTGTTGCTTTCCTGTTTGAATATCTTTGTTGTAATAATATTACAAAAGAGTAAACCTTTCATGGTACTATGGGCTCTTTACTGATCAATTTTCTATATCGTAAAAATCTCCAAGATTCAGTATTTAAAGTCATTATAAATAGGAAGTCCTGACTTATTTATCTGTAAAAATCTACTTAGTAATGGTGAAATCCCCCTCTCCCAGGTACCAAAAATGATAGAAATGAGGCTACTTTTAATTTCTTTCTTCCTCCTCTTCCTCTTTCCTTCCTTCTTCTTTTTCCTTTTTAATTAAGTTGTTTGAACAAGTTCCTCTGGGCTACAAAAACAGAAGCAATAGTGGTATCATTCAGTTTCTGAAATAAAACTTTAGATATAACTGCTGTATTAACTAGGCGAAAGTTTCTACTGATAACAAAATACACTTGAAATTTGCAAAAGTTAGCCTGTGAATAGTTTTGTATTGATTTTGAAAAACTTACAATTCATTTTTTAAATGTTGAATTGAATTTACATATGGACTACCAAATAGTACACAAGTATAAGAATCTAGTTATTTTCAATTTTCAATATCAATTCATTTTATTTGTTATTCAAATGTATTTCTGTCAATTCAAATTTAATTAAATATTTTTGTGTGTGATCAAAGTAAATACCAAATGAAGGTGATGGGGTGGATCATGGGAGTAGAAGGGTAGCAAGTTTTGGGATGGAGGTCTTAACAGGGATTCTACACTGTAGCATTTCTTCCTATGAGAACAGCCCCACTTCTATCCATAATCATTGTATTTCAGATTTCTTATCTCATGTGTGTGTGTGTGTGTGTGTGTGTTTGTGTGTGTGTGTATGTATGTGCATGTGTGAGATCACACAGAGCAGAACTAATCCAGAGAGCTTCACCTTCTACCATCTTGGAAATCAGCAGGCATCTTAGAGTTGACAGGGTATGTTCTGGGTTTGATAAAATATGGTTAGTGGTCTGGATTGCAGGAGTCTTCTATCCATATATGGTCATGCATGTAGTATGTACTTATGTCCTCTGTCTTGGTGAACTGAATTTATCTGCTATAATGTTTTCCATTAAATCTAAAAGTCTTGGAGAAACTATATTTGGGCTCTCAGAGCATTCCCAGGTGTGATGACTCCCGCGAGGCCAACTGATTTCTAGAACTACCCAACAGTGAGGAAATACCTTAGATTCCACTAAATCCAAGGATGGAGAATGACTCCTCGGGGTCTTGGTTGTCTTCCAAAGCATCTTTTGAGTGCCTACCATGTGCACTAAGGATACGGTGGTGAGCAAGGCAGGTGAAAATCTCTGCTCTGGTGCACTGAGGTTCTAGAATGCTGGCATGGGTGTCCACTCCTTGATGCAGCATCAACCTTCAGTAGGAGTGCCAAGATGTTCGTTTCCTTTCTTTCCTGGTCAAGATCACAACCTTGAAATGAGAGGGAGGTCCAGTGTCTACGCATTTACTCCTCAGCCAGCTCTTCTGTCTCTTGATGTTGTTTTCCTGCTGCAAAACTTTTGCTGTGATGCATTGGAAAAAGACATGTGGTTGTTCCTATAAGGAGCCTGGCTGGAAGAGCCGCAGCATACATCTGTACACATTAGAGACTAAGGAAGTGTTCCCAATCCTTTAAGAAAACCATTACTTGACTCACTGCAAGCTAATTGCATTTATTCAGTCAAGGTGAAAATGGATGCAGATGGGATGAGCTAAGAAATATCCTACTGTTAAATCACAAAATAAAGCCACTTGTTCAGTAGACTCTATGGCCTGGGATACAGTTTTTAACCAAGAAGTGGGAAATTGCTTGGTAAATTTCTCTTTTCTGCTTAACTAACTCCTTTAATTAATTTTTACTGACCTACTCCTCCTTCAACATGAAAGGTGTGAATAGATAAAGAATTGGTCTTGCAGACCTGCCTTCTGAAATCAAAAAGAGGGAGATGGATTCGTTCTCTTTCAATTTGGGATAGAGCTTTGGTGTGTTAAGATCTGCAAACTGGTTATTAGCCACAATGGTACAATGTTACCTCATTATCCCATTATTTCTACTTTGGCATGATAAGAGCTTATGTTTTAGATAAAATGCCAAGATGGGATTAATGACTAAAGCAAGGAGAATCAAGTTTTAATGAGAAAAGTACACAACATCAAGATAAAACTTTGTGTAATGTCTCTACTTAAAGGAGACAGGCTAAAGCTCTAGCACAATTTCTTCTATCTTGAAGAGCCACCCTATCTACTAGTTTGATCAGATGGCACCATATTGTCATCTTTTCATTAGTAAACATAAGGTGTAGTGTCATTTAGAAACTTGTTTCCATGTGGTAGAAATTATAATTGGTTCTAGAAGTGTTCTTTTTTTTTTTTTTTTTGCAAGATGTTAATGCTGATCACCAGAGAGGCCAGCAGTCCAGAGCACTGTGGTTCACTAATCTTATCATCCCTGAAATTTATCAGTGACCTGGAGAAAAATTCCTATTGAATGTCCAAATTGTTGTCTTATATTGTCCAATAGATGGTAATACAGAGAGATAGATACACAAGGTTATCAATTAGTGATCAGATACTTAGTATAATGAAGAATTTATTTTACTAGTAATACTGTAATCTATCATTTTAAATTATCTGGATTTAGTTGTAGCCCTGGCCTTGATGTTAATTTGGCTTTCATTTAAGCAAAGAATACTTATCAGCCTGTAGGACTCTTCTAGTTAATTGTAAACGACACAGGTAATAAGGTAATCCTAATCATGTTTAAATATTCTTTGAGCAGATTCAAACATGCAGCAAGCAGGGAACACCCAGAGTCAGACTCCTGGGATGTCAGCCATGAGCCTGGCCTTCCAGTTGACTGGTCAACCAGAGTGAAGTCTATAGCACAGGTCAGGGCCTTTGTGAGGGAAAGGGACCGTTCCTCATTTCCAGTATCCTGTAGGGCCTCTGACAACAGAACAACTGAGAGTTTGGTAACTCCTAAGACTGCCTGTGGGATAGGTTTCATGAACTGTGTGTTCCATCTCCAATGGGGTGGCCTCCAGTTCCACATGACAGGAAGGCAGGTGACATGTCAGGTCAGGGACAAATGGGTACCCATCTTCCTTATGTCACCAGGCAGGACCTCCACTTATGAGAAAGGCACTGCTGATCTTGGCAGCTCATGGGAACATTGAAGCTGAGGGTGACCAACCACCCAAAATGCTGCTTAAGACCCCAAATGGGGATGTTCTGGATATACTGGAAAGAGCTTCTCACCTTGTCAGAAGGACATCAATACTTTGCATAGCTATCATCCATTTACCTACCTACTTTCCTATCTATCAGTATATGTACATGTATATGTATGTATCTTTACACATATGTGTACATATGCATATGTATACATACAGACAGATATGCTTCATGGGGCTGACTGTGAAATGTTTGTTGCCTATTTAGTTTTAGCCTTAGGATTATTCCATTGTAAAAAGAGAAAAGAATTGTAAAAATACTTTGGCTAACAGTCTCTTCAAAATTCTCATATGTATAAAAGCCTATTCTCTGCATTGTAATTTGAAACTGATGATGGTGTTGCTGTTGACCAAATCTGACACATAGCACAGGAGTGTCTGAAGTGAATTGGAGATATTATCTATATGCTTTTCAGAATTTTAACAATTCAGTAAAGGGTGGAGGCAGACTCTCTAAATCGCAGCACATCTAAAAATTCCCCTTCTTCCTGGGTAGCAAGGCCCATCTGTTTTTAAACAGTGAGGGAGCTGCTGACACTTTATTAAGCTGTTGTTTTACTTAAATTGCAGTTGTCCAAAGTGATGCTTCCCCTCCATGCCTGCTTTCCAAAGTACAGTAACCATAACTCCTTCTTATTTGGGAAATTGCATGTGGCTACCCCTCCAGTTGGTTAATACAGGGAGTCAATATTTTTGCTTTATTTTAAAGCATCACAGCGTGGGGCTGTTTTTCTTGGCTTTTCACATTTTCTGCCTCTTTTATCCTTTCTTCCTGATACAAGAGTAGTTATGCTAAAATTTGATTTCTAGCAAAGAGAAGAAACTCATATTTAGAGCAAGTCTTTTTTGCTATTTATCTATTTTTGTTAGTTACAACCTGCAGCATCTTTAGAATACTCATTTTTGCAGGCCTCAAAATGATACTGAACAGGGACTTCCAGAATCAAAGGCTCACCTTCCAAGTGAAGAGAGTTACTTCCTGGAGTTCAGTCTCATTATCTGTTTTCTGACATTCTGCTTTTCTTGCAGATCACTGCACCTTGGCTGGGCTGTGAACTTGGGCCCTCTTCTGCAAGAAAGCCCTTCCCACCCCTGTGGATGAGCCCTTCATGTGCATTCAGAGGTGTTGAGCCACTGGATCTGAAGATAATAGTCTACAAGATGCATAAGATTCTAGAGCTGGGATCTCATTTCATGTTCTTGGTATGTACTCCTGTGTTTCTGATTTACGAATCTCTTCAGGTATCTTTCTGCCATTGTGAAGAAACATGAAAGACACAAGTCAAATAAAGGTAAGTGAAGTGTCCTTGGAAGAATCAGAGAAAATGAACACTGCACCTCACGAGGTTCAGGATCTCCCTTTCTCTCCTCCTTTGAGCAGCATGATTCTTCCACATTTATCCAGTCGCTGAGCTGGAGATGGAGCCCTCAACCTGGGTGGTGTCAGAGAGTCTTCAGGTGTGAGGACCAACGGGAAGGGGAGGAGGATATGGACAAAGTTCCAGAAATCAGGATGTGTGAAGAGTCTTCTTGCTGTCAAAGCCTGAGCCTGCAGAGTCTATCACCCCTGGTGTGGTGTCCAGGTGTCTGGAAGCCCACTGGCCTGTCTGCAGTGCAGCAGCTAAGCTAATATGCACTTCTGTAGGCAAATAGAACATTTTGCAGGTAATTCTGATGAACAGTACCTAAGAGTTCCTTGGGCTTCACCATAATTAAGAATAAACAAAGAATGCTGTCAGTTCCCTTGCGTTCGCTATTGACTTGATTTCACTGGTGCTCCGTGTCTCCAGTGGACCATTTTATCTGATCCTTGAGCTACTTAATTTCTGTGTCTTGCTCACACACACTTCTGCTCCCCTAAACATGCTCACGGGCTTTAACTCTGTGCAATAGGAGCTTCTTTCTCCTGAATCTCCACTGAGCATGCTCCAGGGGATTACTGCGGTATGGTCTGGACTGCCACATCCCACCACCTCTCTCTTTGGAAGGAAAGGTGGTTCAGAGAAGGGCAGAGTGAGGAAGGGGAGAAAAGGCATTACTTCTCCATGATTCCTCAGCCCCCCAGACCTTCTGAGATGATCCCAGCCAGATCGCCCACAGCACAAGGCTTGGCAGGAGCTGAAAGGTGGTTCTTCTGCCTCCTTGCCACACATCAAGTTCATACTCTTATCTTTGGCTCAAACTCTGTTCATTCAGCCAGATGAACATAGACTCAGAGCCTTCCATGTAACTACAATGGAGACAACGAGGCAGCATAAAGGCTTTTTGGCAAAGCACAGATAATGGCATTATATCTCATCCTGTTTTAACATGAAAACACTAAAGACGCTTCTGGAAAAAAAGGTGGGAAAGGCAAAGCTGGAGATCCTGGCATCTTGGAGAAATGTTAGGGCTTTAGCCATGTCTCTAGTCTGGCCTGGTTTACTGTTCAAGGCAAAACATGACCTTAGAATCAACCAGTTCAGTCCTTTCCTTTCCCAAGTGAGAATCGGGTGCCCAAGGGCTACAGCCACCTGGCCATGGGTCACAGAGCTGGTGAAGGCAGACCAGCAGGGGACCAGCTCCTGACTTGCAGTCCACTGTTTTTCCATGGCAACTCAGAGCAAAACAAAAGCATAGGGCTGTCTTCCCTGCCCAGGCTCCACACAGGGAATGGCATGGTGGCCAGAAGGGTTCCCGGGGAGAGGAACCAGAGATTGAAAGGGGATGACCCTGCAGACTCATTAGCCATTCCTGAGCTATTTCTTTCTATGGATCTTCTCCAGGATCCCTGCCACACCTCCAGAGGGCTCCATGCAGCTCTGGGAATGGCAATGTTCTCCATGCTTTAATGCTAGTCTATATCTGATGGATGAGTGGACATCATTCTAGGCGAATTTAAAAAAGTCTAATGTTGTCTGAGCAATTGTGTTCTGTCTTGTCTTCCTCACTCCTCTTTTTTTCCTCTTATGTTCTAGTTTTTCAAATTCAGACAGAATCCATTGTTTTTGTGGTCCCTTTCTGTCTGCCCTCTCTGTTGAGCAGCAGTCTCAAAGCTAGACTGAAAGCAGGGACCGGATCGCTGTGAAGTGCATCGAGATCCCTCAGGTCAATGCACAGCCTTGAGCAGTCCAAGGCAGGTGCTGGCCTTGGCCCTATTTGAGTCAGTGATCTGCAGCCTTGGGCTGAGCTCTCTGCTTGAGTCTCTTCATTTAAGAATGAGGATAGCTGTGAGCACTCTATTTTACTCAGTGTCATGAAAATAAAATGTAGGTCCAAAACACATTTATAAGTCTTCAAATATTAGATACTGTGTAACCAGACCCTACATGTCTATTCTTTGAGGGTCTCAAAGGTCTCTGGAAAACTGTTAAATTTAACAACAGAAGCTTTATGTTAGAAAACAAGCTAGTATGTTTCAAGGACTCGTATGTTTATTTAGGAAAGAAAAGAGAGCTTTCTAATTTTTCTCATGCAAAAGAGAGGGGTTCTGTTTTAGAATTCTCTAGAAGTCCTCTGCCCTCTGGGAGCATAATTGAGTGTTACAATACTATTTATTGCTCCGTGTTCCTCTGGGCGTTGTAGTATTGAGCTGTAGTGTTGAGGAAATAGATAGCTATGCAGTAAATGGCCAGTTCACTGGAGTCAAAATGGGAAGGACAAACTGCCCTCTCTCTGTGCTGAGTATGCATCCCAGGGGCTCCCATTTTGGGGTCATCTTAATGAGTTGTAAAAAACCTCTTTTTTTGCCCAGTAAAGGTCATAGCAATAGATATGGTTTTGAAATGGAACACTTAATGATCACATAGCTGATTTAAATGGTTCTGTGTAATTATATAACAATTATATTCATGAGTGGCATCTCTTTAATGTCACTTTTTTTCCTTATTAAAATGTGTATCATTTTGTGTGAGGGAAATTAGATATTTCATAAAATCCAATTTATTCTTGTTCCTTAACATTGTTCCTTAACATACATTAGTGTATGTTTTAAACTGGTAGAAAATAATGTTGTGCTCTATCATTTTTGGTTTTGATTTTTTTCTCACATCTTGAATCAACTAAATCAGTTAATTTCACTTGCTTTCTTTTTACCCCTTCAGTGCTTGGGATTGACTCCATGGTCTTGTGTGTGCTAAGCAAACTGCTCTACCACTGAGCTATATCCCTTTTTGCCTCACCTGCTTTTTAAGTTCATCATGTGGGACATTTGCTCCATGAGATTTTCATAAAGTATAATAGAGTTTATATTAAATGAATTTTCCAATGATCTGCCCCTTGACAGTTGACTTAAGCATGAAATGTGGTATATTATAGAAATATTGCTTCACTTTTAATACATTATATAGTGATTTATTATTTTGTTTGCTTGTTTGTATTTTATAAGCACAGACTCCTAAAAAGTTCTGTGAAAATCAAATTTCAAATATTCTTATTTCTGCTTTATAAGCTAAGAATGTTTTATTAGAGTACTGAATTGAAGTTTATTCATAAAAATTTCCTATGATTGAAGAGATGTATTTTTAAAATTTTCACTATTTTCCCAGATTTGTAAGTCTACAGACTTATTAGGATAATGAGGCATGAAGAATTTAATTACAGTTTCTAAGTGTTATTAAATAAAGTTTTGATTGGTGACATTTAGAAATGTTACAAAGGACAAAATCCTAACTCTGCGTATAGATTAATTGTCTTCTAATTGAAAGAGAAAAGGTAAGCTCTTAGAGGGTACAGTAGTTTTGTAATACTTAACAATAAAGAAGGCATTAACCCTGTCTTCACAGAGTTGTGCAGTGATGAAGGTTGAACATCTGTATCCCAGGTCTACATTTGAATTCATGTAAACCATTTCCATCATTTTTTTGGTGATTTATTTTAAAAATAGGGAGTTATTGGGGCCTGAACAGATGCAAGAATACCTTTCAATAAGAAGGTACATTTCAACAGACCTTCAGTTTGTCAGGTGGTAGATGTCATACTGTACAACTTGCCCTCTTTGGTGGCAGATATAAAGTTGGAGACTAGCATTGCTTTCCCTAGAGTATTTGTTTACATGGTTTATTAAGGCTTGACTGCCTGCTTTTGCAAACAAAGGTTGTGAAATATGGCAGTGATTATTAAAACAACTAAAGAAATTTCCTCTTATAATTGCAATATTTATACAATGAAAATAAAAGCACTATGCATATTTTAACCTTCATTTCATTGGGATAATGTAAAGTCAAAAGTCTAGCACAGAACAATCAATACTCTTGAAGAACAATCAATTGTACTAAACTTGTGTTAAATGAAGGATCAGATTTTTTTAAAGTCAGGAAATGATAAGAAGCTGTAATCAGTGAAAATAAGCTGAATAAACTTCTATGGGCATCATATAATCATGATGTCACAGGACAGTGACTGTCTGGTTGGGCACAAAATCACGAACCACTCACAGCTTTGTAGTTTCAAACAGCAATTCTTTATTCCCGAACTCACACCGGCCCTCTACCAACGCGTTCTGGGGCAAAATCCCAAATACTCTCTGAATCCCGAGAGAACTCAAGGGGAACTCCAGGAGCAGGCATGCCTGAGGCAGCAGGATATGCCCTATTCCCAGCAGGGTACACCTTAAACCTGGAATCGCCCTAAACCCAAGGAGAGCCCAAAACCCTGATCTGCCCTAAACCCGGATCCACCCTGGTCCTTGAGCAAGGTCACTTTACATGCAATGTCACTGCAAATGACCTGGGTCCAATATGGAGAGTCCTTCCTCTAAGCAACACTGGGTAGGCTGACAAAGAAATTGCCATGTGTCATTCCTACTTGTCAATGGCTCTAAGCAATCTTCCCAATGCAGATAATGTTCAATTTAAAATGGTTTGGCTTATAATTTTTTTGACATTACCATGATACCAAAGCATACCCATTTTTTTCATACTGTTAGCACAGTATTCAACTAATTATATGATACATTCAATATTTTATTATAAAATAAGCTCTGTGTTAGATGATTTTTCCCTAACTGTGGGATAATTAAGTGTTCTGAAAACATTTAAGGAAGGTTAGGTTAAGCTGGGATGTTTGGTAGGTTAAGTGTATTAAATGAATTTTCCACTTCTGATGAATTTACTGGGATGTAGCTCCTTTTATTTTTTTTAAGCTGTACTCACCCTGAGTCAAGTGTACACATAGACCCTGATCTGTCTGTTATCAGCCACAGTCTTATCCCCAAGTTTTTTACTGCTTTCCCAAACCTGAAGAATGTATTGCCTGTTTGCAGGCAAAACTCAGAAAGACTAACTCCTGATATTTTGCCACTATTTACAAGAAATGGGTGTTACTTCAGTCCTGGGGCACACCAATAGTATGTCAGTGGAGTGGCCCAACACCTAAAATAACTGAGCATGCATTTTGAGTTTTTAAGAGTTCCTTGACCTTATCATGCTCACAGAGAGGACTGAAAATGAATGAAGTTTCTATCATCCAAAATTCAAGTCCTGGGCACATGCCAGAAATTAACCTTTAAATTGACAGCAACCTAGTTTCCTACCCAAACCTGAATTGAGTAAAATGGTATTTATTAAGGAAGTATAAGGCAGCATATTATCCTTCTAATCCTCTAATGTAATATATATTATATAAATATATATATATATAATTAATTGATGTGCCCATCAATGCCTTTGTCTTTTTGACAATTCAGCTCCACTTTCCCCTCCTAAGCTCTCTCATATAGTGAAGGGATTGCAAATATGGGGGTGGGAGCAGTATGTTGTTCTGAAACCCTGCTACCTGAGCACTAACAAAGATTAAATAAAAAATGTTGGTTTGTGAAATGGGAAGAAGAAAAGTAGAAGAAGCCTCCTTGTTTCTCAAGCAGTAGCAGAGATAGAGGCTGTGGACTTTAAAACACACAAAATGTTATAGTGACTTACAGGCATTCTACTGTGAATTGTTCACACTGTCAGAAAATCCCCTATGATTCTTGCATTATCCTAGATCCCCCAAAGCTAGAAGCAAACACTAGATTAAAAGCATTTGTTGCTCACTCTTCTGGGAATGTTTGCTGCCCAGATACCCCCTTGGCTCTCAGGCTCATTTAATTCAATCTTCTGATTGAATGTCACTTTCTGACCACTGGATAAGAGTGTACTTCCTTCAGGTCTCCTTTCCTTATTCTTCATTGTACATATTCCATTTATATTCTTTAGTATATGCTTATTTATTCATTGATATGGGATGTCAGTTCCAGGAGAACAGGGACTTTGTTGTGCTCCCTGCTGTAGCCGTGGTATCTAGAACAGTACCCAGACCACTCAAGGTGCTCACTAAGTGTTTGTTCAATGAATAAATAAGTGTTAAATACAATAAAAAGTACTTAATAATAACAATAATAATAACTAACCTCTATGAGTGGTTCTATATGCCAGCCTTGTGCTAAGTATTGACATACATTATCACCTCAAATTCTTCAACAGAGAATTCTCCCCATGCAGTGGTACAGGAGGAAATGAGAGTTACTTCCCATCATTCCATTCTCCATGAGGCAGTGCTTGGCTTAGGGGTAGAATTCATAGTGTCAAAGAGAAGCTCAGAATCTGATGGTTGGAGGAGAAACTTCTTTCTTCTGAATAAGAAGCAGGAAGCAAGTGGTATCCTGAAGCAGGATACCACAGCAATTGTTCCACTACCACAGACTCAGCTTAAGGTTGAAACTAATAAGAATGCAAAGGAAAGAGAAGGAAATAAGTTGGGCTCATGCCCGACACCATACAGTTGCTGAACCAAACCTTACGTGAACTTTGTTCTATTTATTTTATTAATATAAACTAATAAATTCCCTTGATTATTTAATCCACTGTGTGTGTGTGTGTGTGTGTGTGTGTGTGTGTGTGTGACTTGCAATTGCAAATATCTCAACTAACCCAGGTAGGTACTATTTAGTAGCTGTGGGCTCTAATACAAATTATTGAGGCTCTCTTTTCTTCTGTTCCTTCATCTGTAGAGTGAAGGTGAGAAGTTAGATCTGGCTTTTTGTGAGGATTAAGAGACACTGTAGATAAAAACACTGCATACAGTGTCTAACATATAGTAAGCAGTTTATGTATAATTTAATATTATTTCAAGAAGCATTGAAAGATAAGAAAGAATTGAGGACTGTAATTACTTTATGTCTGATGTGAGATATATAACCACACTTACTCCCATGGCCACCTCTACTTGATGCCTCTATTACCACAGAAATGCATTTCAATATATTGTTAACATGTCAAATTCCTGAGCTATACTGTGAGCTTCTAGAATCTGGCAGACAACACAATGTCTTAGTATTCTTTGTATCTGTCCTGATGCGCAGAATTGTGTCAGGCTTATGGCAAGGGATTTCATGAAGTTTATTGAGCTATAGATTTAACTTTCAAGGAAGGCACCTAAAAAAGGAGCAGCTGTATGATGTCAGCATGGACCCAACTTATTTCCCTCTCTTTCCTTTGCATTCTTATTGGTTTCATCCTTAAGCTGAGTCTGTGGTAGTAGAACAATTGCTGTGGTATCCTATACCTCATGCTTCCTGCTTTTTATCCAGAAGAAAGGAGTTTCTCCTCCAACCATCAGATTCTGAGCTTCTCTTTGATACTATGAATTCTACCCCTAAGCCAAGCACTGCCTCATGGAGAATGGAATGATGGGAAGTAACTCTGGTTTCCTCCTGTACCACTGCATGGGGAGAATTCTCTGTTGAAGAATTTGAGGTGATAATGTATGTCAATACTTAGCACAAGGCTGGCATATAGAACCACTCATAGAGGTTAGTTATTATTATTGTATTATTAAGTACATTTTATTGTATTTAACACTTATTCATTCATTGAACAAACACTTAGTGTGCACCTTGAGTGTCTGGGTACTGTTCTAGATGCCAAGGATACAGCAGGGAGCACAACAAAGTCCCTGCTGTCCTGGAACTGACATCCCATATCAAAGAATAAATAAGCATATAGTAAAGATATAAATGGAATATTTACAATGAAGAATAAGGAAAGGAGACCTGAAGGAAGTACACTCTTATCCAGTGGTCAGAAAGTGACATTCGAGCAAATCTATGGGGGCAGGTGTGTGGATTGGTCCAGGAGTTCTCTCAGCACCTCCATTTTTTCAGCACTGGAAGATCTGTTTCCAATTTGGATCCTGTTTATGAAGTGGCTTATATTGCCAGAGGGACTTCAGATGTTCTTTTTGAACTTCTCCAACAACCTTTCCCTCCCTCTTCTCTACTTTCCAATTGCCAAGGCTCCTGCAGACAAGCATCCTTCTATGAGAGAGAGAGAGAGAGAGAGAGAGAGAGAGAGAGAGAGAGAGAGAGAACTGCAGCATGATGCATGGCTAGCATTTTGCTGGACAGAATAAAAGAAAGCCAGGCTTTCTAGGTTTCACATCCATGCATAAAATCTTAGAAAATAAATATATACCATAAGTAAAAGCTTTGGGGCAAATGCATTGGCTAAGCTTAAGACTCAGTGGAAAGTTTCTGGAAGAAACATGAGATAACCCAGTACCAGTGCTGCATGAGTGACTTTCCCAGATGAGGACTGATTATTACCAATGATGATGATACTACATGTATTCAGTGTTGACTGTGTGCTGAGCATTATGCTTTACATATGCTCTTCACACTTACTCTAGTTTGGTCCAAGATGACTCTTTGTGATCACTACTGTTATTCAGTGAAATAAAGTAACTGACCAAGATTACATGGGCAGAACTTAAGCACATGTTCGTCTAATTAACTTTGCTTGTAAACACTATGTTCTACCACTTTCTTAGCAGGAAAGAAATAAAAACTGATAGTAGAATTCATCATATCAGTCCTTTACTATCTGTTTTGTGTATACTGTTTGTAGTTGCATGTTGTATAATGTGGCTTTTATTCCACAGAGTGAATTCATTTATTTTTTAAAAGACATTTGGCCTCTGTAGAAATATACATGTAAAACAATACCTACAATAATTCTGGGGAAAAAAGACAAACATAAAAATCTCTGCAAGTAACTGGAAACCATATTAAAATATTGCTAATATTCAAAAGAAACAACTGGAAATTCAAAAACTGAAAAATGCAATAGGGAAAAAAATTTAAATTTTTTTTTAGTTTCAGGTGGACACAGTAACTGTAATTTATTTATGTGTGCTGAGGATCGAACTCAGGGCCTCATACATGGGAGACAAACTCTCTGCCGCTGAGACACAGCCCAGGCCTGCAATAAGGAAAATTAAAGACCCAAAGAATGGATTTACATTAGGGACAAAAGAAAAAAAGAATGAAAAATAACTGGAGGGAGGGAGGTACTTAAGTACATAGGAAGTTTAGCATGCATTTAATTGAAGTCTCAGATGAAAAGATAGAGGGCAGAAGTTATACAAAATTTTATTGCTGACACATATACTCTTCACATTTTGCCTTTTCTGAAATCAGGATGTTTCTTAAAATTGATAGAATGTACTCAGCATTAAAAGAGAATAAAATCATAATATTTGCAGGTAAATGGATGGATTGAAGAATAAAATGCTAAGTGAAGTAACACAATTACAAAAATCTAAATGCTGAATGTTTTCTCTGATATAAGGATACTGATTCATAATGGGGATAGAGGAAGCCTGAGAATAATAGACAAACTTTAGATAGAGCAAAGGGGAGGGAGGGGAAGGGAGTCGGCATGGGGGTAAGAAATGCATTTGGAATGAGATGAGCATCATTACCCTAAGTACAGTATGAAGACACTAGTGGTGTGACTCTATTTTTTCATGTCTCTGTATTCTCAGAGACATGAAAATTTGTGCTCTATATGTGTAATTGAATCACATTCAGTTGTCATATGTAACAAATTAGAATAAATTACAATAAGAAAAAAATAGATAGAATGTTATTTTTACTAAAACTGGGCAGCAGTTGTCAATGCTCATTGCCTGTGTCTTAATGCATATCAGAAGTTTAGAAGCATGGTGAGGCACAGTGGTACACGCCTGTCATCCCAGTGACTTGAAAGCTGATGCAGGAGGATTTCAAGTCACAGGCCAACCTCAGCAATTCAGAGGCCCTAAGCAACTTAGTGAGACCCTGTCTCAAAATAAGAAATAAAAAAGGCTGGGGATGTAGCTCAGTGGTAGAGTGTTCCTGGGTTAAATCCCCTGTACCAAAAAGAAAAGAAAAGGAAAAAAATGTAAGCATGGCTAGAAAGGGGGGTCAGTGGTTTGGAATAAAATCCCAGATACAATAATGAAGCACTCTTCTCACCCCCTACAAAGTAAATAGTCATGGGAAAGAGATGAAGGGGATCAAGCAGATATGTTTTCTAAGAAGTCAGTAATAGGCTACTTCTACATATGTCCAAAGCCAGATAAAGAGTCCATAACTTATGGTTTTTAGTTCTTTCAAGGAATCTTTAAGGAAATACCCCACACAGACAGTAGACAAAATGTGGCAATTTATTTTGTGGATATTTTCCTTATTGGGTATTGTGATGATTTGTCAACTAGCCTGGGCCATAGTGCCCACATATTTGAGGAAACATTTTGTTTCTGTGACTATGTTTTTGGATGAGAATTTTATTTCCATCAGTAGATATTGAGCAACTTTTTCCCCACAATTTAGGTAGGACTCTTCAATCCATTGAAAGTCCAAAAGAAGAAAATATTGGCCTCTCCCAAGCAAATGGGAATTCTCCAACAGATTGTCTTTGGAATAACATTTTAACTCTTCTCATCTCCTCCCTGTCAAAATTTGAACTTGTAAACTTTTCACAACCATGTAAGTCGATTTCATAAAATACATTTGTGTTCCCATTCTCTTTCTCTCAAGAGGATAAAATGTGTGTGTGGTTATATTTATCTGGAGAACCGTAATACAGGTATGAACAATGAAATATGTGTATGTAGCATAATTTTTCTAATAAAAGAGAATTTCTACATAAAATATAGGAAAAAATTTAAATGATAGAGGTATATGTTAAAGTTTATTTAATTGGCTGTGGTATTATTTTTTATTTTCTTGGTACTATAAATTAATGGTTCAAGTATAAAAGATAGTGTTGTGAACATGATTGAAATATTGTATTTAAGAGATAGTTATTGAAAAATTTTCCTGATAAAAGACTTCCATATAGATTTCACATGTCCATTGAATTCCCAGAAGGAGAAAGAATGTGGATGGGGCAGAGAAGGAGGTAAGGAAGAAGAGAAAGTCACAAATATAATGAAACTGTAGAAAGACAGGAGAAAATCTTAATACTAGCAAGAGAAAAGGATTATTGGAAAAGTAACAAAGTAAGACTAATACCAAATTCTGCAGAGCAGAAATCAAAACCAGGATAGTGATGTGATATGTTAAAAGAAACACTTGACAAACTATTATCCTATAACCAGTCAAATATCCATCTAGAATAAAGGTGTGATAAGTCAATCTCAAGTAAAAAAAACCTCACAGATTGAACTGGTGTAAAATGTGCACACCCCCTCCTTGAATTAAAGGAATAGTCCCAGGTGACAGTCAAGAGATACAGGAAAAAAGCTACCAAAATGCAAAATCAGGGGAATAAATCTAAATAAACATGGTACATAATAACAACTGTGTTTTTTGTGGGTTCACATATACATCCAAAGCATCGAGTCGAGAGAGCAATTGGAGTGAAAGGATGCCCAGGTCTTAGAATTGTCTGGAAGAAGGTAAAAATACCATGTGCCACTAGAATTTGGCAAGTCAGTGATGCATGTTATAATTTCTAGTAAAATCATTAATTCTAAACGAAGTTTATTGAAAAATTTTCCTGATAAAAGACATTCAAACTGATGGAGAAAATTAAAATAGCAAGCAAACAAACAAAAATTCCCAAAGAAGGTGACTAAAGGGAGAAAGGAAGTATAGAATAAGCAAGAAAAATAAAAGGCAAATTAGATTAAACCACATGAAATTTTTGAGTTGTAGTAAAGAGAATGGTAAAATATTGACAATTTCATATAACCCAACCCACACTAAGATAGCAGATTTATACCCAGATATGTGAGAAATGATAATACTGGTATCAGACTTCACATTAGCAACACGGGATGAGCCAGAGTTACTGAATATTGATCTCCATACTGAGTCAAACTCGTTAAGTGTCAAGTCAGACATTTTTGGACAAATAAGAACTTGTTAAGTGTCCTATCCACACAACCTCTACTGAAAAAATTATTCAATGAAAAATAGAAACAAAATGAAGAAACAAATCCAAGCTAAGAGAATGACATGAAATATGTAAACAGTAGATCTGGGTATAAACTAAGAAGTAAAAGAAGGAAGAGAAAGAAATTAGCACTACTTGGAAGATTCTTTGTTAAATGGCAAACTTTTAATGCATAGCATTGTTTCTCAATCAGGACTATTTTGTCCCCTGGGGAAATTTGGCAATATCTAGGAATACTTTTGGTTTTTACAACTAGAGTGGCGATTGCTAGTGGCACCTAGTGAGAGGAGGCCAGGAATGCTGTTAAGCAGCCTACACTGCACAGGACAGCTTTTCATAACAAAGAACAATGGGTACCCAAATGTCAATAGTGTCAACATTGAGAAACCCTGATGCCTAAATAGAATGTAAATGGAGGCAGATTATACATTTCCTTACCTTAGATCATACCATATTACTTAGCTCTATATAAATGTCATATACATAATTATAATAACATGGAGAATCCTTCCTAGGTTTATGTGAAATAATAGAACACTTTTTATATGACAATATAATTAAAAATTGAGTGTGAAGAAAGGATAAAAAGACGGGCACACTACAAATTCCCTGGGGATCTTGCTAAAACATACTTTTTTTAAGGAGGTTTGGGTTGAGGTCTGAGATTTTGCATTTCTAGCAAGATTCTGGATTTTTTTAAACTTTCTTTTCCCTCCCTGTAAACCTTGCATATTTATTTCCTTTTTATCTTTGGTATCATGATATTTCACCAGGAAAACCTTTACAACAAAAATTTATCAATTACTTATTTTTATCTTTGTTTTTTTTAAATTTTATTTAACAGAAACATCATCAGCTGTATATCATTGAAGCCTCTTTTGTCCGTTTTGAATTACTAGCAAGAAAGAAAGAATATTGAAATATTTCTCACTTTAGTTACTTATGGTTTTCTTTCAAAGAGGAACAAGATTTTTTTTGGTTGGGAAGGGTGGTACCAGGGGCACTCAAGAACTGAGTTATACCCCCAGCCTAATTTTGTATTTTATTAGAGACAGAGTCTCACTGAGTTGGTTAGTGCCTCACAGTTGCTGAGGCTGGCTTTAACTCGTGCTCCTCCTGTCTCAGTCTCCTGAGCTGTTAGGATTACAGGCATAAGCCTCCTTCCTGACTGCAATGAGAGGTTTTTGATTGCTTTGTATTTTAATTTTACATTTATCTCCCCTCTGGTCTGAATTTCTAAGGCCAGAGTTTTGTTGACCAGATTGCTAATGTAAAAACATTTTATAGCATTTAATGGTCACTTACAAGGTGTCATGTTCTGTTAATGGTTGGGAACACAAGGTATATAAGCTATATATAATTCTGGTTAGAGTACTTCTAAGAAAGATTTTGCTTCCTCCAGAAAAAGAGATACCGCTATACAAATGTTGAACTCTCCTTTTTTTCTTGCCTCGAATGTAGGAAGTGACCAGAGAGATCTGGGAATTGCAGAGAAGACATC
This sequence comes from Callospermophilus lateralis, assembly GCF_048772815.1. Classification (NCBI taxonomy): domain Eukaryota; kingdom Metazoa; phylum Chordata; class Mammalia; order Rodentia; family Sciuridae; genus Callospermophilus; species Callospermophilus lateralis. Next base: position 11,942,599 of record NW_027514398.1, read on the forward strand.
CATCTCAGAAGGGACAGGGTGCCACAGGACCAGCCATCCCTGAGTGCTGGGCAGGACCAGTTACATATTCTGTGGGGCCAACATAAACAGGAAAGAGGAGCTCTTTGTTCAGAAATTATTAAGAATTCCAAGACAGTGGTAGGTAGCAAAGCCACACTGTACATGCCCGCCTATGTTCAGGACCCTGCTCAGTTCACGAGATTTGTGCCCAGGGAGTGGGTCATGATGCAGAGGGACATTTGCCCAGGGACAGGGAGGGTGTCTGCATTCTGGGTGCATGTTAACTTCCTAGTGGTCTGATTGGGAGATCAGAAAATTTCAGCATTTCTTCCCCCAGGAAGGGGAGTGTGCCATCATCATTTTTCCCACCAGGATATGCATTTCCATGGTTGTGGTGTGACCACTCTTAAAATGAGACTGCCATGGCCAAGATCTTAGACAAGTTGCCTCCTGATTTTCCTGGCATTACCTTGATCCCATTTTCTTGTCCTCCACATAACCCCCTGACCCTGAGAAGAAGGTGGCAATCCCTTCTTTCCTTCTGTTTCTCAGGAACACATTCTGACCTGCTCCTTTGTGCATTCTTTGGGAGTAATGGGTTGACTAGGGGCACGAAGGCCGAGTGAAGAGTTGTGATCAGGGAAGGACTGGGAAGTGGGGCCCAGATTACCAGAGCACAAGGGTGGGGGTTGGGGGGGATGGCAGCAGGAGCATGGGGGTGGTGGTGGGGGGGATGGCAGCAGACACAGCTGCTGGAGAGGCAGGCAGCAGGTTGCAGGGTGCTGTGTGGAGGAGCTACATGAGTGCAGCAAGTGAGGACCTGTGAGGACCTCACCTCACTGTTGTCCTGCACAGACAAGACCCACTGAAGAGGCTCAGGAAATGTGTTCTGCAATGCTGTGGGCACTTTAGGACATTAAATAAATTAGGTCAGAGGGGAAGCCTTCTGGGTGAAAAAATGGATTAAGAAAAGAAATTATTCATAATATCTAATGTGGAACAACAAACTAAATATTCTCTGGTGGAGGAATGGATAAGTAAAATGTGGCATGCATACACACACACACACACACACACACACACACACACACACAATGGAATATTATTTGACCTCCAAAAAAGGAAGGACATGCTGCCATTTGTGACAACAGGAATGAACCTGAAGGACAGTGTGAAGTGAAGTGAGCCAGGCCCAGAGAGATGCCTCCTGCACCTGGACATGGCATTGAGAATATCAAGACTCTTAAAAGTAGAGCTTATACTTCTAAAAGTTGGTTGGTGGGAAAGGGTCAGGGAATAAGAAGATGCTGGCCCAAGGGTTCCAAGTCCCAGTCCTGCAGGATGAAGTTCTAGAGCTCTAATGCATGGCAAGGTGACTGGCGTTGACAGTACTGTGTCAGGTACTGAATATTTTGTGAGTGTCTCAGCACACATACACAAAGAGTAAGGACTTTAAGGTGTGGGATGTGTCACTTAATTGGATTGCAGTGACCCTTTCACTTTGTATATACATATCTAAACACCAAATTCCATACCTTAATATGTACAATTTTATCAGTCAATTATATATCAATAAATTTAAAAATAAAAAAAAATAACCTAATGTCTTTTAATTCCTTTACTGCTTTAGAGACTCCAGTTTGCTTTCACCGCAGAGGCACATCTGCAGAGAAAGTAGTACTCCCAGGGAGAGTTAGAGCCCTGTGCCAGCATGGATCAACCAGGTTGAAGCTGCCCCATGACAGCAGGAAGAGACCTTCTTCAAGCCATTGGCCCTTCTTAGGGTGCAGTGTGCCCTAAGATTCAAAAGAGGGCAGCAGATAACTGGCACTGCCGGGAGGGCCAGGAGGCTTGTAACCCGTGAAATGTCAGCAGGAACAACCCTAGGGATGCTAGGGCCCACTGTGCCAGATATTTGTGTTTCTAGAACTGTTTAGATTTAAAAGTAAATGCTTGATTAATGGCCTTTGATGATCTGTGGCGATGTTGAGGTGCAAGTGAGGCACATTGCCAACTGTGGCAGCCTCTTGCCCTGTGAGCAATGCAGAAGCTGCCCCAGTGGTGTCAGCAAAGTTAAGGCCCAAGTGCAGGAGAAATGGCCACAGAGTGCACAGCAGAATGGCTGCCTGGGCACTTTTGCTGCCTTGTAACTGCTCCTGCTACATTTGTGATGAGCAGACCCAGTTCACCTAGTGTGCACACTCCTCCTACCTGGGAGTTTGCATGGGCTGCAGGATAGCAACTCTCTTCGGGATTTTCCAGTGCTTCCAGAAGAAACTACCTTCACGTTCCTGGGATTGGGAATTCAGGGAGGCTGAGGATCAGGAACTCGAAAGTTCTCCATCAAAGACACAATCTGAAACAAACTTGCATAGTTGAGGTGGTGGGTTTTCATCCTTAGGATCATACAGTAGTCATTGTTGTGACCCAGTTTCCTGAAAAAGGGAATACTGGAGTGTGGATCCCAAGTGCAGATTCACAGAGAATCTCTGTATATTTTGGCAGGAGAGGAAGAGTAAAGAAAATAAAACTTATTCTTAATATACATCTTTAAATGATGTTGCTGGGCTCAGGAGGTGGTAGTCTTGTTTGTTTGTTTGTTTGTTTTGTGGTGCTGGGAATTGATCCCAGGGCCTTGTGCATGTGAAGCAAGCACTCTCCCAACAAAACTACATCCCCAGCCCTTGACCTGGTTTTAAGTTATCATTTTCTTTCTTCAATTTTAATGAAAAGAATTTTAGAATTGTTTTGACTTACCAAGAAAATGTCAAATGGCATAGCAATCCAGAAGGTGCCTCTAAAAGTTGAGCCCTCAGTTTGAGCATATTTTTTATTTTTTCAAAAAGATAAAAAGAATTGATGATTTTTTTTACTCCATCAACAAGTTGGACTATTTAAACTGTCTTGGGAAAATGCACATTCTCCTTATTTTTTGGTCTTTTTTCTCTTATAACCTCAAAATTACCACATGTGGTACTGTCTAGATACAAACCTGATGCTAGACAAAGGGTTTCTAAGAAACGTGCCCTTAAAGTTTGGGCTGATTTAATATTAAAGAGTTCCTATAGAGCTGAGTTAATCAGCCCCTTTATGGATGTCAGTGAGCAGAGCATTCCCTTCCTATGTATAATTATAACACAAGGCTTGTCAAGAGCACACAGGTCCACATGATCCCGTTGTGTTTCTTGGTAATCTCTACAATCCTGAAGCAGAAGATTGTTTTTTACTGTGTTTCATGTCATGAAATTCGAACTCCAAATTAATAAATAGGGTCTCCAGTGCCCTCTGGGATCATTAAGAATTCCTGGGGTCTTTAAAGGAACCCTTGGAGTCTAAGATAGTGTGAAATAGTCCAGAGTGATCATGAAGTTTTTCATTTCAAATAACTCTAGACAAAAAGATACATGTTTCTTTTCTGGAGCAGCCATCTCTAGAATTAAAAAAAAAATAGTACTCTTAGGAATGAACCCAGTCAGTCCTCAAATTACATATACAGAAAAGATGGCTAAGTTTACAGAATTTTTATAAGAAGAGAATTATTTGGAGAAATAAATACATGCATCAGATAATGGTAATTTTTAAAAAAATGACTCAAGGTAAATGCTGGAGAGAGAACAGCCCACTAGAACAAATGATTACGCCACATATTGAACTATATAAGGTCCCTGTCACTGCAGGTCAGAGGTCTGAGTTCCACTGGCAGCTCTGCCTTGGCCTCAAGTCCCTTACAAAAGGCACATTTTAAAATTTCAGAGCCTCAGTTTCCTTATCAGAAAAATTGGGGAACTTGACTTTCTTGGAAATTCTACTATTTTATGTTTCACTTAAATACAGCAATGGACACATAGACCCTCAGAGAATGGGTTTCCCACCCTGTTGAATTAGCCTCCACTTTAGCCTCATGGGGTTGTAAAACTACCAGAAAATATTTTCAACATAAATTATGAAAGGCTCACTTTCCTAAGCCATGAAGAAAGATCCAAATTTTATGCAGCTCTCAACCTTAGCCTGTTTCTGAAGCACCACTTGCTGCACTGAGCACCACTCTAGTCAGGGGTTTCTGTACCTGGGGAACGTATCTAGGGTACATTATGGCTACACCCAGAAAGTGGAGGTTAGCCTCTGTCTCAGTCCTGGAGCACTCAGCCACATATCAGAAAACAGACCAAGGACACATAGGCTCTGGACCTGGCTGTTCTGTATGCAAGACCAGCGGGTAGCAGCCCTGCTCAGCTTCCTGTGAGCCCTCACCTGGGTTCCTCCATTTGCCTTGGAAATAAAGAGGTGCAATGGAAAATAGTTTCTGCAGTGAGAGGTTTGAAGCCCTTTGCCTCCTTGAAAAGGTTGTGCATTTGTGAAATCTTTGTGCTCCATACTGAGTGAAAACACACACACACACACACACACACACACACACACAGACACCATGTTCCTCCCCTTTTCTTAACCCTATTTTTATACTGGAAGGAGTCAAGTGTCCTTCAGTCATTCCTGTCCCTATTCAGCAAGCATGTGGCCTGCTGAAACCTACCTCCATGAAACAGGAAGATAGATACAAGGCTTATAGGAAAGGAAGACACTCAAGTTTAGGCACCTGGCAGTGTGTTGGATTTTGACTCTCATTGCCACCAGAGTCCCCGTTAGAAGTTTAAGCAAGTCTCTGAGAGGTTAAGTAACTTGCCTGGAGCCACATTGCAATCAATCAAATTCCACAGACTTACTGACTTTTTTCTTTTATAAAAAGTCTTATTCAATTTTGGAAAAGTTAAAGCTATTATTTTCCCCATTGCTTTTTGATTCATAAAAATTAGGTGTAATTCTACCAAAAAAAAAAAAAAAAAAAGAAAAGAAATCTATTACATGAAATTAAGGTACAATTGTACCATTTACCAATTTCCATATGCGACAGTCATGTCGGGTGAGACTGTTGAGCTGTTGGCCTCCATTGGGCCCCAGTGGCCTCTCAGTAGGGCTCAACACAGCAGGGAAATCATGTATTTCCCAGAGTCCCTTTACCATGAAAGCCATCCTGCCCCGGCTCCATAGAGGCACCTTCTCCAATCACTTTTCAGGTCATCACAGAGGTAATGAGGGAAGGTGTTGGTGGAGAAGGACACATAAGAAGGGGGACATTTTTTTTCTTTTGAGTTTGACCTTGGAAAAGAATGTGATTTAATATGAAAACAAAGTAGGTTATCATGAAAATTGGAGTCAAATCAAGTCAGGATGAAAGTCAGGGCTAGCGAGAAGCCAGAACTTGGTGCTCACCTGTCCCAGGACCCCTCCAGTGTCTTGCTCTTTTAGCAGCTGCCTCCCAGGTGACCCCTCTGACTGTGTCACATTAACCTTTCCTGTTTACTTGATTAGGGCTCCTGTGAAGTTGGAAGTTGATGTCAAAGAGGATAAATATCTTGGAAATGGCTGAAGCTGACATCTTATTTTATGACTTTGCAATTTCTCAAACAGGAGTTCCTATGAAAAGGTAAATGCAGACCACCCTAGGCCTGATGAATCAGGGTCTCAGTGGTGGGGACAAGAGAATGAGTGGAACTCAGGAATCGACAATTTTAAAATCTCTCCAGATGATTTTTATATACACCAGAATTATAACTATTGTCTGGAAAAATTTTTTCATGTATGTTACTTTATTTTACCTTTAGAGAACACGACAAAGCTAGGTTATTATGATTTTATACTCATTTTACAAATAAGGCAATTGAAATGTGGAAAAGTCACTTGCCTGAAGGAACACAGCTAAAAATTGGTTAGCTCTGACTATGGGCCAGACCGGACTGTCTGTGCCCCTTCTCCGCCCCACACATTTTCAGACTGGAGGGTGAGTCTGAACCCACAGATGTGGTGAATTTAATCATAAGAACAATCTAGCCTGGGCTTCCTCTACGGATCATGCTTTTGGTGTGTACCTAAAACGTCGTCACCAAACAGAGGAGCTCTCCTGTTTTCTTGTAGCTCTTTTATAATTAAACACTTCACTTTTAGGTCTACGATCCATGTTGAGATACCTTTGTGAAAAGCAGAAGGCAGGGGACTGAGTCAGCATTATTTTATGTTTTTGCACATGCACATTCAGTCTCTCCAACATCATTTGTTGAAAAGAGCATCCCTTCTTCACCGTGTTGCTTCTGTTCCTTTGTCAAAAGCTTTGCAATTCTTGATTCTTGTTATAAGAGAACCTGACCTCTGTTCTTTTTTTCTAAAGCAGCAAGATCAATTCAGCATTTCATAGTTATTTGTTCAAGATTTGAACCCTGCCTTCTTAGGACACAGGGCAAGCTGCAGGTGAGACCACAGAACAAGAGAGTGTGAGGAAGAGTCAGACGGGTGAAGTCCATCCACACAAGGCTTTGTGATCCTGGCTTAGAAAATCAACCAGTTTCCAGAGCTGATTTTGCCCCTCACCTCTTATGCTCTTTACTGGAAATGTGGGGAATGACCCAAGACCCAGTTGAGGTTCCTTACCATTCAACTCCACCTCTGGGGCCCTAGAACAGAGGTGGGGGTAATGAAGACTCCAATCTGTAACTGCTTTCCCTCATGTGTGGAAGCTTGTCCTTCAGGCCTGACTCACGAGGATCTGTTACAGGGACTGTGCCTCAATCTGTTCCACGACAATTCACCAATCCACGAGAATAGAAGCTCAGACACATGCACAGAGATGCAGTCACCCAGTGCCCTCCCCCTGCTTCCAGAGGGCTCTGTGCTGGTCTTTTACGGTGTCCCCTGGCCCAGCCCAACTCGGGCACTAAGTGTCTTTGTTCACTGATCTCAACTTGGGTCAGCAGGACTGGTTTCTTTCCTGTGGATATAGAATCAGCTCTTCTTGTCCCTTCTCAGTCTCTCCTTCCAGCTCTCTTGCCCAAGGCTGACCACACTGCTTCATTGTCAAGAGCACACAGATTATCTATTTTCCATGTTCGAGGCAGCCAAAGGCTTTTAAAGATAATGAAAATCTCTCAACTGCAGCTTTGAGCTGAAAATAATTTGCTAGATTTGCTGGTACAAGGAGTTACAGGAATGTTCTTCTAGTACTTGTGGTCGGGAATTCTTGGGGGTTGGGGATTCACCAGAAGCATAGTCGTATGACAATGATTAGATTATTGCATGGGGAGGGGCCTTTATTTTGGGTGATAAGAAGGTCCAATAACTTTTGCAAAAGAAGTAGCAACTGAGCCTTGAAGTAATAGCAACCCAGAAAGAGGCAGGGGAGCTGGGGTTAAGGCAGGGGGACCACCACTGCAGAGGGAGCCACCATGGAAGAGCAGGACATTTCAGATGTGGGGAGGTCAGCTCCTACCCACAGGTGTGTGAGGTTGACTTAGGTGGTTAGGCTGGCCAGGCAGGTTCCCTCTGTCCCCCACCCTCCTTGGTCCACATTCCATACATGCCCTTCCTGAAGCTGCTCCCTTCTTGACACTCAGGAAATCATCTACTCTGTCAAGACATAAAGGCCAGCGTGCTTTTCTGTCCAGCACATGTAAGATAAGATCCCAGGTACAGCTGAAGCATAAAATGTGTGCGTGGAGGCAGCCAGGAGTGGAGGAGGGAAATAACTGAAGGAAATGATTCTTGAAAGACCTGCTCATGGGGGCCTTGTATGCTGGTCTAAGGATTTGGAGTCTCCCCTCTGAGCAGTGGGCAACTGTGGAGAAGTAATGTGGTTAGATTAACATGGAAGATAGAAAAGAGGAGGAAAGATGGGACAGGAAGCCAGAGATGACCTAGAGCCCAGATGTGAAACAGAGGGGACTGAGCTGGAGAAGCCATGAGGACTGGGAGGCTGGGAGGTTCCAATGAGCTTCAGCCCAACTGAAGGTGTGGATAAAGACTCAGGGTGAGCACTTGTCCCCGGTCTCTGCCTTGACAACAGGTTCCACTAGCCAAGATGGGTAGCCCAGAAAGGGAGGGTTTGGGGGAAGAACATCAAAGCCTGTTTCCAATCTGTGGCTTTTCAGAGGTGCAGAGGACAAGAGGGCAGCCAAATGCATTGGTTTGAAGCTCAACTGTGACTCAATGCAGATGAAAGGGCAAGGAGTAGTGGAGTAAGGCTGGAAAAGACCATCTTTAGGACATTCTTCACGCAGCTCAACATCCCATTTACAATGCACTGCGGGGCACAGAAAGAAAAATTCCACCTTAAGAAGGCTGCTTGGGTTTAACCATGGCCATAAACTCAGGTTCAACACCTGAGAGTGAGAAGTGTCTTCCAGAATGATGCTGTTGTAAGGTGTAAGGCTTTTATCTCTACCATCTCCCAGGTCTTCTCTAAGCTGGACATACAAATAAGAACTCCCCCCTTTCTCTCTCTCTCTCTCTCTCTTTCTTGAAATACCTGAGAAGTTAAGACTGTATTTTAGGAAATGTGAGGCGTAACAATTGATTTACCAGCGCATTGCTTTTTATCCTGCCTTGAGCTATAACGCAACACTGTTGGTTGTAATAGTTCCACCCCCCCACAAATGGAAGAGGAATCTTTGTGGAAATCCCCACCTTAGAAAATAAAACCTCAGGGGAATTGGGGGAAATTAACATAGTGTATTTATTTTATTAGGGTGAAAAGCCCTTTTAAAAGATAATTTCCTGCACATGGCTATTTTTTTGTTTGCATACCCACAAGTACAGTCTCTTAGTTGATGTTAAAACTTGAGAAGGAAATAGAAAATATTTAAGAAAATCTTTTAAATAGGTAAGCAAATGTTCAAAATATTTAAGAAATATTGAAAATACTTATGTAAATATTTAAGAAACATGAATTTGTACGAAGAACAGTAAGACCACAGTTCTTTCTCTTGGATCTTAAACTTTGGAGAAAAAGATAGAATTTTGAAAAATCAATTTTATTACATGTATTTCAAAAGTGCAGTTAGGTATTTAATGTCATAAACAATTGAGAAACAGTCATCAAAAGCCTATAATGGCCTCTCATTTACCCATGAATTTGAATATTTTACCAATACTTACATAATCTCTTAGAAAGTTCCAATTTATTGTATGAGCTTTCTTCTCCAGGAAAAAAAAGATACCAGTGGATTCATGTAGAAAATATGTCTTGGTTCTCTTTATTTAAACATTTTAAGTTCAGTTCCTCTTTAGCCATCTTCCAGCCAGAGGAACACAGGCAACACACTTTGCTCCTCTTTCCTGGATCCTGAGGTGTGTCCCCTTTTATGGACTCAGAGGGACTTTTTAAATTAACTCAGGTTTTCACAGCACTCTTGTGGTGCCTCAGAATGAGGGACTGACTTCAGCCCCACTGCTGGCTTGCTTTGCTTGGGTATGTTAGAAAACCCTTGGTGATGTGGGTTACCTGGGTTTAAGCGCTTAGGGGAAACTGTAGAAAGAGCCAGAAGACGGGAATCAGTGTAAAGGAGGCCCTCAAACACAAAACCTTTGTGAAACTTCACTGAAAATTCCGAGCATTTTCAATTAAGTCTAAAGACTACAGGTTGTCTCCCCTAAGGAAATGGGTTCCCTTTGGTCAAGTTGTTTGTGTCTGTCGGTTGGTTGGTTGGTTTAATCTTTTAAAGGATGGATTGAGTCAGGGCTCCAGGTAGAGAAAGTAAAATCACAGTTCTAAAATCTAATGGGCTATGGTTCTAATCAATAAAGCTAATAACATTTTAGCGAAATGTCATGGTTTATAATTGCAAGAAACCATTGGGTCTGAAGAACGCCAAATGAGGGCAGCCCTAGAAGGATTCGCTCTGGAGCCAGCCAATGACTCTGGGCTTAGGAAGAGCAGTGATAGGGCTTCCTTCCTCAGCAGGCTGCAGGGTGTAGGTGGGGCCCTGCTGAGACCCCAGGGCTAACTGCGCTGATTAACATGTATGTAATTCAAGTGTGCCAACTAGAAAGGCAAGGCCAGTTTTATTTGGCTGTGCACTACTATGAAACAGTACCTTCTCGTCTCCCTTATGTACCTTTTTGGGTTTTGGCTTAGTTTCCCCTGGATAGCGTCCTGTGCTTTCTTGAGGCTACTGCTTTCTGCCCTCACAGACACTGAAGAGTAGGGCAGCTTTTTTCCTTTCAAAGCCATTTTTCCTTTCTGAGCCCCATTTTTCATCATATGGTAAGAAACACTGTAAATAATTGAGGTGAGCCATCAAGAGACCCATTCTTGATAATGAAAACTCACATAACTCAGTAAAAGTCAATTAAAAACTACAAACTTAAGAACCTTTTGCTCAGTGAAGATTTATTGTCATAGAAGGCATCTACTACAATAGGTATTGGGGAGTCAAAATTCTTAAAAGTTCTAAAAATGCAGTTAAAGCTTGACAATAAAGTTGAGTAGGATTTATACAATAGCAGAGTACATGAGTTCTTTGAAATGAAAAGGTATTTTTCTTCTTTCCAGCTTTTCCATAAAATGTTTGAGATGTGAGAATTTTATAACAACCTTAGAAGAAATGTCCACTGTGTGGGGTATTTACTTTCTTTCCAGGGTTTCAAATGACTCTCACTCTTTGGTTGTGCCTATACAATGAAAGTCTACAAATTAAGAAAAGTCAGGAGTTTTTCCTTTGTGGGAACCTTCCCGCTGCAGACTTGCTGGCGCCACCGACCAAACTCAAGATGTGCTGGATCAACAACACAAACAAACCGCCAGGTCAGACAACACCCGCAGCCCTTGGCCAGTGTGGCGCCCAGGAGGTAGCAGGGGCCTCTGGGAAGCCCGGAGCGCCAACCTGCCTGCGCCCCTCTTTATGGGTGTCAGGCTGCACGGGAGAGCCTGACAGGCGTCCACGCCCCCGAGGGTGCCTTCGTAGAAGTGCTGTCGCCCACCCGGCCTGGAACAGCAAGGGAACACCAAGGGAAATGTAGCAGGCACAAACTCTCACGGTCCTGGGAGTCCTCAGACACCGAGCTGGCGCGCTGAGCCCCCACCCCAGTCTGCAGCCCAGGGAGACCCCTCCGCTGGAGTTGACAGCACAGGGGTCGCGGAGCCCTGAGTCCTGCCACGCGCGTTCTCCCTGATCTGCGCTTATCGGGCCAGCCGGCAGCAGGCGGCCCCAGGTGCCTGGAGAAGGGGCTGGGGGCTGTCATTCTCAGTCGGCCCCCACTCCGATAAAAGAGGGAACGCCCGCTTCCCGCCACCCTGCTACCACCCTCCTGCACCCCCAGTGTCGTTGGCCCCAGCCGTCACCGGGCATCTCACCGGGTCGGTATTGAGTGCAGTGAGCGGGGTCCGCCGCGGCGCTGCTGGACAAGATCTGGCAGGGTGGTGTGGCGGCGCAGGCGGTGGTGGCTGTCTCAGCAGAGCCGGGTGCATCTCCAGCGCCAGCTGCAGGTCCAGGATGTAGTCGATAACTTGCTGCAGGATCTCCACTTTGCTGACTTTCTTCTTGGGCGGAATGGTGGGCACCAGCCTCCACAGGCGACTGTAGCAGTCGTTCATATCACACTGCAGTCACAGCGCCGGCTCCTCGGCCGCCGCCTCGGCTGCCTTGCAGCGCGCTGCCGCCGCCCTGTGGCCATGTTGGGCCAGACCGCTGCCGCAGCCGAATAGCGCCTTGTGGACCGAAGGGCGCTCCGGGCCCACCGCCTTCATCGCGCGCGCCCTGCGCCCTGCGCGAAAGGACTTGCTGGGGCGAGCGAGGGAGGTAGGCAAGCTCCGCTTGGCCCCCGCCTGCGGCCGGCTCCCTTGCCTTCACGCCCGGCGCGTTCGGGGCTCCCGGCGATCCCGAGCCCAACAATTGATGGAAATGTCTCAGGTTTTGCGAGGGTAATCTCTACTCAGTGGGCGACACTCGGCCGGAACCAAAAGTCAAGAAAAGTCGGAAGTTCAGGTCGAAAAGTAGCTCACCCGTGCCCCCTGTTACTCCCTTCGGAGCTGCGACTAAGCCGGACCGCCATCAAGAGCTCCCCACTCCCAACACCAACTCACTACCGTGCCTCCTCCACTGCACTCTCCCCCAGCCCTCAGCGCAGCTGTATTTATAGAGCCGCGTGCCCCGGGGGCAGGGCCAGCGCGCGTGCCAGGTCGCTGCGCGAGCTTAGCGGAGCTGGGCCCCGCGCGCAGGCGGGTGCGCGGAGGGAGGTGGCGAGGGTGGGCGCTTTGGGCTGTGCTGGGAGGCGGGGAGCCAGGCAACCGAGCCGCTGGAGGGGTGCGGAGTCGGGAGTAGCCAGTCAATCAGGAGGGCAGTGCCACCTCAGGGAATGACTCTCGGGCCAATGGGAAGGGCACTCCATTTTGTCACCGCTGTGGGTCGGCGCTCCGAGAAAAGAGAGCAGGGTGGGAGTCGGGCCTGGCTGGTGTGTGCCCAAGGGAGGGGAAACGCGAGAGAAGTTCCTGCAAAGAACTGCGGGAAGGTGTGGCTGGAATTCACTCTCCTCCCGCCTAGGCTGTTTAGGGAGCGCTGGGCCCTGCTCGTGGATTCCCTGCCACTCCCAACAGCGCGGCCCAGGGTCCCTCGGCGACCCATCACTCCATCCCTGGGATTCCAGTGCCTTAAGAAAGACGCGCTATTCAAGAAAGACGCGCTATTCAAGAAGGCACGTTCATTCTGTTCCCTATTTTCCCCTCCGTTTCATTATTCGTCTTTTCACAGTTGCTGAAACCATAATGATGGAATGGAATGTGGAGCCTTCCGTTTTCTTTCTTTCTTTCTTTCTTTCTTTCTTTCTTTCTTTCTTTCTTTCTTTCTTTCTTTCTTTCATTTAACGCTAAAGCTTAGCAAAAGAAAATAGAAAGCCGAATTGAATGAAAGTTTTTTGGTGAAGGAAAATATAAATAAAACAAAAACACCGTCAGGTTTTTTTTTTTTTTTTTCTCATCTAGATGCATAAGTGGGCTAAGGAAATGCAACTGCCTTCTACATAAATTAGAGCGTGTAAAGATAAAAAATGCATGGACAAGGAGTATTTCAAATTCTGCTATGACGTATAATATTAATCCGTTTTATGTAAAATTCATACTTGTAACTTATTTTAGGCCATTAATGCACCACTTCACACATCAGCGTATCCTGCTTTAAATAAGGTGGTGAGAATGTCCACAGTCTCTTTTGGCAACAAAGCATAAAATTCACACTTCTAGTCCTGAGAATCTGCTTGGGCCCCACCCTGCAAAAACGCCTGTTCATTAAGGACGTTTTGTGTTCGATTTCTAACGGAAAAGCTGTCCTTCAAGGGTTCAAAATTAAAAGCTGTCCTTCAAGGGTTCAAAATTAAACTGCACAATGAACTCTGGTGGGGCATTGTGTGTACCCTTCAAGAAATAATTAAGCCCTTCAGATGACAAATGAGCATAAATACTCTTAGTGGGGAAATGAATTTTGAGTGGCTTCACCCTGCAAACCCTTTAGACATGCTTGTAGATGAATTATCCAAAGAATTTTCTTCCTTCACGTACATGGCATGGATTGCTGTCTTATTTTCATTGAAAATTGAGAGAAAGAGATGTGGACCTCATTTCTTAGGGTCTACCCCTGTGTGGACTTGGTTTTCTTCCTGTCTGCCTCCCTTCCCAGAACTGAAATACTTGCAGAAGACAAGTATTTTGTTTCACCATGTGGCTACTTTATGACCATTGTACTAATTCCCCAGAGCACATTACTTTTTCCTGATGAAGGAAGAGCAACTATTTAATACTGGCTTCACAGGTAGATGCAATAACCTCCTGTCCCCTAAACCTCATTCGTTGCTGCCTCTAATATTTGTTTAGAAGCAAATGACACTCTCATTTACATATGTGCCTGTGTAGGATAGTCTCCATTTATCAAGAAAATCAGAATTATACAAGTCTAAAGAAGGATTTTCTTCTCAAACCAAGCCTAAACTTTTACATTTGTAAAGTAATATAAATATACACAAAGAGAATACTGTGATTTTAGACAGATAGCTGGGGGAGGGAGCCCCAGTGGGTGGAAGCTATTTTCTTGGAGTCTATCATATCAGCACAGATTATAATGATAAGTGGATATATGTACATATGTTTTGTTCCATGATTTTTCTTGTATATAGAATTTAAAATTTGATTCCAAATGAAAAACCCAAGATTTTTCAAAATTGAAGTATGTGAATGTGTCCAGGGCACACCCATATTTAAAAATTTTATATATCCTAACTTGATTAAAATTCAAGTTTTAAGTGACACAAAGGAACAATCATATTTATCATTTTGGATTTTGCTACATCTCAAAGAGAGCCACACCTTGGATGTGGCAAATGCCAAATGCCACAGTTTCAAGTTTTGTTGGAGGTGGTTTTTGTGTCTGGCTTAAAGTTAGAAAGGGTGACTTTCTTTGGGAGAAGGGAGTACAAAGAATGTATCTTGGCCACTTAATCAAGAACATGCAGGAAAACTGTGATCTCCAAATCCTGCCAGCAGAGTAGGCAGGAGTAGTTAACAGTATTCCTGGTTTTTAACGTGGGAAAACATGAAGACTTTGAAAAAAACATAAAACTTTATATAATAAGAATAAGAATATGATCCTGTCCTTTTTGTCCCATGAAACTAGAGAATAGTAGAGGCTACATGCTGAATGTTTTCGTTTTCTTAGACATAGGCACTGACATAATGTCAAAAACCTGAAATCATAACACTCCTGGCACTGAGAGTTCAAAACAGAGTTCATTCAGCAGTTACCAGGTTTTGAATAAACTGTGCACGCCACATTATTTCTACTGCTCAGAGAAAGACATTTAGTTTACCTGTGGCTCTTGCTTTAATATCAAAGTGTTTTACTTGCGCTTGTGAAAATGTGGTGGGCTGGCCCAGAGCTCATTATAATGGACATTCTAGGTCCCCTCACATTCACCTCAGTGGGCCTGGGGTGAAACATCCATAGAAGGAGCACTGGGAAACCTTGTGAACATGGTGGTATACACACACCTCCCAGGACAGAGATCTGCAGTGTTACCTGGGGAGCATTCTAAATGCCAGTCAGACCCTTGCAGGTCTTCGACACCCAGGCTCTGAGATTTCACAGTCACCCTGTTTACCCTAAATAGGGATACCCAAGCATACGGGGCTATTCAGCCTGATGTCTCTAGCAGTGGATACTTTCTTCTTCAAGGACTGGTGGGGAATAGTGGGTTGGCTCAGACCTACAGAAAAACATGTGTTTCCATACCTTGGTCACTCTCCAGGTGTAAATGGTTACTGAAGGAGGTACACACATTCTTTTGGGGCATAAGAAACCACTCTGTACTCTACAGCAGGAATGTCCCTTGCTCCAAAAGAGTAAGTTGGACAATGTGGGAACTGGAGCTCAAGGCTGCTGTACTAAGCACTAGTGCTGATACAAACTTACTCCTGCTGCCCTTAGGTTGCTGATGCCAGGCTGGAAACACTGATAACCTCTTGGTTTGCTCAGTCTTGCAAAAAAGGCTTACAGAAAAAGGATGTTGTAAATTCAGTGTGGCCTACTAGATATGGCCCCGCAAAATACCTATCCCAGGAGGTTTCAAAGGTAGTCTGGTTTAATAGGATATAGCTATGTTTTAAAAAGTCCCCCTCAAGCTGGAAAAAAAGGAAGGGAAAAATGGCATTTGTTTTACCTTGGAGATATGAAGAGTTTACATTCTGAAGGTGATAGATAGTCTGTGCTCCAATTTTGGCTTCCTTGCTAGCTAAGTTTATATCATTAAACTAGCTTCCTAAACACCTGTACCTTTCATATATTCAATTACAATAAAAATTATATGTACGTCATAAGGTGCTTATTCAATACACACACACACACACACACACACACACACACACACACTTAAGTGACCTCTGTGCAAGAAAGTGTGTTAAGTGAATGTCACATAGTAAGTGGGCAATGTTAAAATTTTTGTTGCTTTTGGTAAATATTATCTCACAGTCTGTGGCTTGTCTTTATATTCACTTAATCTCTTTCAAGAGCAGAAGTTTTAAATTTTGGTGAAGTCCAGTTTGTCAGTGTGTCCTTTTATAGATCAGGCATTTGGTATTATATCTAACAGATTTCTTATAATTCAGGGTGACATAGATATCTCCTATGTTTGGGTATCTGATCCTTGTTTTCTGTATTATTTTTAGGTCTATGATTTATTCTGGAGTTTTTTTTTTGTATGTGGTGCAAGATATGGGTGGATATTGATACTTTTGCATATTTTAATTCAGTTGTTCATGAACCTTTTGTTGAAAAACTTCTTTTTGCTTTAAATTGCCTTTGCAGTTTTGTCAAAAGTCATTGTATATAGGTGTCCTTCTATCTGTCCTCTAATTTCTGCTCTGTTCTTCTACTTACTAGGTTTTATGCACAGCCATATTGTGTTTATTACTATAGCTTCATAATAAGTCTTGAAAGCAGATAATGTTCCCCATTGAGCTTCCTGCTGTGTTCCTCTTTTTGACTATTCTGGGTATATTGCATTTTCATATGAATTTTTGAGTCAGCTTGTGAATTCCTTCCATGAAGGACTTACATTCAAAATATATAAAGCACAGAGAGCTCACTAGGAGAGTGCCTGTGTAGCATGCATGAGCCTCCGGGTTTGATTCCTAGCAAAGAAAAAAAAGTGTTCACAAAACATTTAATGTATCTCTACCCATAATATATGAATAACTCTCAAATTCAACAATAAGAAAATGAACAACCCCAGTTTTAAAAGTGGGCAAAAGAGTTGACCAGACAACCTAGTAAAGAAGAAATAAAAATGGTAAATAAATACATGACAAGCTGCTTGATATCATTGGTCATACGAAGCATACATATCGTAAATACAATGAAGCACCACCACATACCTGTGAAAACTGCTAAAATTAAAGACTGAACATGCTAAGTATTGGTGATTCTGGAGAGCAGCTTTCATGCACTGTTGGTAGATAGGAATATAAAATGAGGAAGACTACCTTGGAAAAGAATTTGGCAGTTTCTTAAACAGTTAAACATTGCTAGAGGTGGTGTGTGTAAGCCCACCTACTAGGGAGGTCAAGGGAGGAGGATAACAAGTTTGAGGCCAGCCTCAGAAACTTAGCAAGACCCTGTCTCAAAACAAATAGGGCTTGTGAAATATGATATATCAAGAACTATGTAATGTTTTGAACAACCTACAATAAAAATTAATAAAAAAAATAGGGCTGGGGATGCAACTCAGTGGTAATGCATCCTTGGGCTCAGTTCAATCCTCGGTTAACCCCCCCCACACACACACACATACACACACAAACACACACACACATACACACACACACACACACACACACACACACACAAACAGTAAACATACATATCATATGGTCCATCCATTCCACTGATAGGCAACTCTCCTAATCCAAGAGAAATCAAACGATCTATCTGGACCAACCTAATTATTGTAAATGTTCTTGCTGTGCAAAGAGTGTTCTGCAATCCTGCCTCTATGCTTCCTCCAGCTGTAGCCTCTGCTGCCTCAGTCACCCTAAGTCCCAGCTGCTTTGGCGAGAATCCCCAGTGGGTGGAGAGGGAAGAAACCTCATCGTGCCATATTTAGGGTGGTCTAGTTTTTCTCCTCTGACTCTTTCCTTAGAAAGAAAGATGAGCACTCTAACAGGACTAAATAGTTTCTATTGCTCTGTCTAGAGTAGGAAACAAAAATTCCTAATGGGTACCATATTTTGCCCCCCAAAGCTCTGTTACTTAATCTGTTACTCAGATCTCTTTGTGACAGGAGGGAGAATCCTAGGGATAGACTGAGGATTAACTGGTTTTGAAAGTCCCAAATAAGCAATGGAGAGGAATAATTTGTGCATGCTGGTCCTGCTTAGTGTCCTCTGATGTCTATGCTGGTATTGAAGGGGGCTCTTAATAGGTAAAATGGTCATGAAGATGCCAAGGAGTTCAAAGGCTTGCTGTAATTCCCTGGTATCCTTAAGTAGAGAAATTCAGGGCAAGGATATTATTACTACTACTTAAAAATTCAACCCAGAGGATGTAGATGTGCTAATGTTGCTGCAATTTTGTTTCATCCAGTTATTGTCATGAGGAGAGTCATCACCAAGCACTATTCCCTTCACAGAGCAAACTGTTGCTAGATTCACACTAACGAAGGGGTTTTAATTCTATTTCTCTTTCCCATAAGAGAATATGAAATAATTCCAAGATACTGAAAAAAAATGGTACTTAATGTGTTTTGACTGTGTAGAGGAAAACACTTAACAATGAACAAACTGCAAATCACATTTTGGAACTGAATACTGATCATGCCGTGAGTCCATCTTGGTAAATCTGCCTTTATGTAAGAAAAAGCTCTTCCATTTGCTTGATATCTAGGTCATGGTTCCTAAGAACTGATACAATGTTTAAGACACTTGCAACTGTTTTTTTTTCCCTGAAGAGGAATTTTTCAGACATTTTTGTAGACCCCCACGCAGTTGCCATGGGCTGTGGGATAGGAGGTGGATCCAGGGAGCTTGGTCCTCGAAGCAGCAAAGGCCTGTGTGGAAAGCAGGAGAATGGTATGGAAACTCACTTGTTTGTGAAATAATCAAAGTAGTGCACTTTCTCTACTAGTAAAATGTGCAGTAAATCTTAAAGGAATAAAAGATGCAGAATTAAAAGAAAATGAGCACTTAACTGCGCTTTATGAATACTGGTAATTCTATGTTAGGACAGTCCAGTTTAAATGAAACCATTTTCAGGGAAGGAATTACAAAAATCTATTTTTTTCTTGAAGAGAATTAAATCAAATACATAATCTTTGGGGATTAAAAGTCTTAATCAAATATCTTTTCTTAAAATATGACTCATTGACAAAATTATCCCAAAGTGTGATCCAACATGCATTCTTGGTCTGCTATGGTTATATTTACTATTTTGAAAACATCTTGTTCATGAAGTTAAAGTTAATGCTTGATTCTCTGTTTATATCATGCTTTCAAAATAGGTAAAATGGGTGTCACCATAAAGGAATATGACAGTTACAGTGACAGCACTGCAAAAATGCAAAGTGCATTTTCATCACGGTGTGTAGGCACAGGACTGGAGCCACCGGACATAAAGAAACCAGCTAAAGATATTTTTAACATAGTCATCCATCCATTCTTCTGTGTTTATCTGGAATCTACAATCTGTAGTATCAGCAGATTGCTAAGTGAACAGTGTTTGTCACCTTCCAATTCTGTCCATTAACAGTATCTCCAGATCTGTCAGCTCCCATCTCTGGTAACACAACGGGAAGAATGGAAATGCTTTCTTCATTCAGCTTCTAGAAAAACATCCTCATGTGCTAATGACACATTTGCTTAAAACCTCTCTACTTGAATTCTACCAAAACTAACTCTCCCTCCCCACCTGTAAGATGCTGTTAACTGATTCTTCTCCAAAACTGTTCCAACGGCATTCAGTCAATTTGAGTCAAGCCAAAACAAACATGTATGGTACATGTATTATAGAACAAGACTGTGTTTAAAAAACAGGAAGTCCCTTACTCTTTACAGAGCTTGCTGTTTAGACAATGTTTGAATGAACTGAAAATCAGTTAATGCAATTCAGTATATACAGGCAAGGATAGAGCAGGCAGGGGCAGAGGACAAAGCCTGCACTAAGGGCAGCTTTATATAGGATAGGAGAGTTGCTAGGGTGGCCAGAGGGATGGCTTCATCAAGGGAGATGTCCAAGGTGGTCTGAAGAGCATCTGCAGAAGCGTGGAGGAGAGCCCCTGCAAGGATCTAGCTGGTTCTCTGCTTCAGCTGGTTCAACTCTGAAATTTCTTACATTAAATTAGTCCCTCCCTTCCTCATCTCATGCTAGTCTTCCTATGTTAAGTGTTTCCCACTGCTCTTGTTCTTCAGTGCAATCAAAAACATGTTGGGACTTAGTGATACATAGCCTCTTCCTCCAGGAAACCATCCATCATTCATTCCCTGATGATAATCACTTAAAAATAACATTGGTTTTTCATTTTGCAATCAAAGCATATACATATTGAAAAAATCAGAAAACACAGACAAACATAAAATGGAAATAAAGGTCATCCATGAACCCACATCCAGATAAAAACCTCTGTGACTATTTTATTTACACACGTCCAGATTTTCCCCACCCATGTGGATATTTTTCCTTGAACAAAAATTACAGTGTACAATACTTATCCTTGGAAATCTAATTTTTTGCTTCATGTAATGTAGATCTATTTCCTAAACAAAACTTACCTGTGGCACAACTTCTGTGGTTGCATAGGATTCTTGCTTGGATCTGCCTTAACCTATTTAACAAACACTTTATTACAAATATTTTTATTATTCCCATTTTTTCATGTTCTCTTATCATGTCTGATGGGCTTATTTCATCTTAATATTACACATTACCCAACAGGTTGCATTTGTTGACATGTTACTGTGCAATTATTTTCAAGTTGTGTCTGTGCTATGGTTTGGCTGTGTCCCCTGAAATTTAAGTGTTAGAACCAAATGTCTAGTCATATGTTAATGATGGGGATGAGACCTTTGGGAGGTGACTGCATCAATAGGGATTTGCCCTGATGAATGGACTCATCCATTCATGGGTTAATGGATTAATGGGATATTGAGGAAGTGAGTTAGGTATCATAAGGGTGATTTGTTAGTAAATCTAGATTGGCCATCTTTCATGAGCCCCCTCACCATCATTTCCAGAACTGCCTTGGAATTCTACAGAGTTCCTAGCTGAGGAATGCCCTCCCCAGATGCAAGTCCTTGACGTTGGACTTTCTAGCTTCTAGAACTATAAGAAATTAATTTCTTTCATGTACAAATTAACCAATCTCAGGCATTTTATTATAGCAACAGAAAACAGGAAGGCAGGATTGTGTATTTGTAGGTCCTCCATGAAGTCAAAGCATCTTAGAGGCATGGGCAGTTTTTCCTTAATAGGAATTATTCATATAGCAAGTGTTCACTGCTCCTCAGATGGGTTGGCACAGTCTGCTAGGATGACATCTGAATGAACATTTGTCTGGGGGTGACCTGCAGATTTTGCCCACCATTCAAACAGTGGCTGGCCTGTTGGAATGGAGAGCAAAAGGAACAGGATCAGATAGTAGTGGGTCCACTGGTTCAGCTGATGGCCCAAGAAGGTTCCAGTTCACTTCCCAGGAAGCTTTGGGAAAAGTGCTAGAACTTTAGATTATTAATTTGCTAGATATTTTCTCAAGTGAAGAAAGGATAGACCACACTGGGGAAAGCAGAGCACCTGATGCTGGAGATCAAGCATGGGAGCCATGAGTGGGTATCTCAGTGCAGCTGCAGGTCTTGTTGCTTCTCGCTCCACTCTGGGTTCACGCTACACTAAACTTCCTGTTCCTTCCTTTCAACTCTTTATTTTTTGCTCAATCATCTTCTGCAAGCAAGACATTAACACAGTTCCAGACAAGGTGGCAATGAAGTTTATGTCCCTTCTGCACACCACCCAGCCATCCGACCCACCCTATTGGCTGCAGGTGTTTTATTCACCTGAATCAGGCCAGTTTTCTTCTGAAGTTATAGTTACCCCCACTCTTGTAATCTTAAAGGGGGAAAAACACTCTCTGTCTGTTGGTCAAAACCTAAACAAGGAATAAATAGTAAAATGCAATTTTTGTCCAGTTTCCTTTTGGAAATCCCCAGATGCTCTTTCATTTTATTGAACAGCCAAACAGAGATGTGTAACTTAAGATAATGCTTCCAGTGAGGATGGAAGGGGAGTGAGAGAGGACACTCCCACTTCCTGTCTACTCCATTCCTGAAGCATCACTCCAGCCACGATCTCATTGTGGCTAGCCATGGTTCTATTCCTGGCTTATTTTCCCACCACCAATAACACCCTTATTGTACCCAAAAACACCAGTAGCAGCTGGCAGCACCCCTTCCTGAGAGTGGGTCTTGGCTCTGTGGGGACCCTCCTCTAAATTCTACTGAGCTCACTCTTGGACAGGAACACATGGATCTAGATAAATAGCTGGTTGTGGTGGGCAGCTTCAAAGAGGGCCCCTGTTAGCACAAAACAACTGAGCCCTGGGCAAACTTTACAGATCAGCACAGTCTTTATTCAGTGGTGGAGTCATGCATCTAATGGACTCAATTTCCTGATGGAAAATGAGCCACTGGCCAAAGGGGAATTCTGTGTTTGTATATCCTACACTGAGAGGTGACTTAATTATTGACTGAGAAGGTCAGTTTGGGCACTCAGGAAACAGATTTGTAAGAATTTTAAATTTGTTTTTTGGGGCAATGTTCTTATTTGGGGAAGAATGGAGGGTCTGGGGTTAGTGTTCAGTGCTTCTCATTCCCTTCAGGGTCCCAACTATGCTGTCACTGGTGAAGGATATATTTGGAAAAGGATCAAAGCTTTGGCTTCCTCCCAGAGACTGCCATTCTGGGATGGATGCATATGTCCTCCTCAAGGATTGTGGTGTCACTAGATGATGTTTGTTTCATTCCCAGGGATTGTCCTGGCACTGGAAAAGGATGGACTGGGAAAGGATCGATGTTATCAATGTGTTCTTTCTCAGCCCCTCTTCCCAGGCCACACTATATGGGGCTTGCCATTTCCCATATCTGACCACTCCAGCCTCTCTCTGTGTTATTTGCACTCCTGTGTAGCCCCATCCCTTGAATGCAAGCTGACAGACAAATTGATAGTGGCACAAATGGTGGGGAGCTGCCTCTGAGACCAGGTCACAGAAGCCGTGGCCTCCATCTTTCCCTCTCCTGCCTCTTGCTTGTTCTCTCTAGAAATCTGGCTGACACGTGGCTAGCTGTTCCCTGGAGAGGCCCAGAGGCTGGGAGAGCAGAGGGGAGCCTCTGGCCTACACATGAATGGAGGCTCTGGGTCAACAGCTTGTGAGGAGCTGAATCCTGCCAACAGGAGTGGGCTTGGAGGCAGAGCCATGCCCTGTTGAAACCTTGAGTGGAACCTTATAGGGATGCTGAGGAAAAGGCCCAGCTAAGTCCACCAGGATGAGTGTCCCACAGAAACCATGAGCTAATTAATGTGTGCTTGTGTTTTCAGGTTGTGAAGGTTTGGGATAATTTCTTACGTTGCCAGAGATGATTACTACTGCAATTCACTTCTGACAACATCTTTTTCATGGTGGCAGATCCTCAGAGATTCTGGCTGCAGTGGTTACAGTGGTATTCTTCCTTTCTCAAGGGGCTCAGAACCCATCATGTCTCCCAACATGCTATTTAAACCCTGGCTCTTGGCTGTTAGGGCCCGTGTCCAAGATCTGCCACTCAGGGCATCATCTTGCAAGCTCATCCTTAGTTTCTGGCAGCATCTTAAAATTTCTTTTACTTTTTAACTTAACTATGTCTTTAAAATACATTGAAATGTTTGTCCAGGATTCCACTGTGTTTTAGGAAGAAGTGGCTTGTCCCTTCAGCTCAGTTTTCCCCATGGCCAGCAGTTCAAAGTCAAACACAAGGCCATGGACATTGCTGCAAAGGATAATTAAAAATTGGGAAGTCTCTGTATTTTAATTCTCAATATTAAAACAGATTGATCTTTACCAGTTGTTAAAAGGCAAAATCTAGTTGGTAGTACAAATGATCTCCCAGGATGAATACCATTAGGGTAATCTGGCAGCTTAATCGCTTCCTCCTGGATGACTTATGACTTGGAACAGATAGGAAAGGAGGGTATCAAAACAAATGCTTGAAGTGCAAAGATAAAAATGTTAATAATTAGTAAAAGCTAGAAGCAAAGTTAATTCTCAGTGGGCCTGTAATGCCAGCTATTTAATGCAAATTAACAAATGACATTTGAATGTGAAGGACTTGAAAGCTTATATTCTAATTTTTCAAGTAAGATCAATGACTCAACAAACAATAATGTGTTCCAGAAAGGAATTGAGAACTAGAGCAATAACTTTATTTTTGAGATAAGTGAAATTCTACATGAAGTTTATATTTGTGGATCCAAAATTAGACTAAATTATTAGAGTTGGGTGCCATATGCATTGGAAGGACAGCCTCATAAAAATGACAAGTGCGAGCAATAGCTGATCACACCATGATAAACCCGTCCGATAACACCAGATAATGAGGCCATCGCTTACCTATCTGGAGGATTACAAAGGGGACTTCTGAGTTTAAATGGTGTTTTTTGAAGTCTTGGATCTTGTGTTTTCAATAAGAGCTTTGTAAATGAGTAATGGAAGAGCCTGCTGCTTTCTGGTCCTGGTCTGCTCAGGATGAATCATTTTGATGTGAAAGATAAAAACATACTCTTGTGTTTAAACTGTAAGTTCACTGTGACCAGGAGCAACATTTTTTTTTTGGTCTGGTTTATAGAAAGCACTAAATAAGCTGGTAACTTCATTTGTGTGGTCCCTCACAATTGATAAACATATTCACACTTCATCTTGCTTCATCCTTAAAACCAACCTGGGGGGCAGGTGTTCTTAGCACATTTGGTAGACGAGGGGGCTGAGAACTACAGAGGTGTGAGGGGCCATGACTCTGGCAAACCCGAGGTCCAGGCTTCCTCCCTGGGCTCAGCTGTGCTCTGCCACATTCAGAATGGTTTGTATGGCCCCTGCTCTGTCTCCCCAGGGACACCTGCCTATGCCATCTTTGGCATGGCTAATGAAGCTGAATGGGTGGTCTCCTGTATCGTCCTTCAGCATTTCCTGTGTGCTGGGTCCTCTACCTGTCCTGATATTTTCTCACAGTCTTTCATTTTGAATTTGGTGTTTATCAGACAGAATCCCAACCCAATCTTCAACAATGGACTGTAGACTCCTGCTTTCTTCTCAAGTTCTCCCTCTCCCTTACCCTGCCCCTTTACCTGAGTATTATTATTATTTTAACTTCAATTAAAATAAGAACACATTTGTATTGAAGTGTATGTGCACACAGAAAACCTCCATGTGTTCATTTTTCAACAACAAAACAGGCTCCTGTGGTTTTGGCTCTGAGAAAAAAAACTAAGTTGCCAGCTCCAGAAAACCTTCTGGTCCCTTCCCTGTCACCACCCCCTTAAAAGCTGACCATTGGTGTGTCTTCTAATTGCATGCATGTGCATTGCTTGCTTTTGTAGTCTTAGAAATGAAATCTTCACATCTGGCTCCTTGGGTGTGAGGTCCAGCTCAGGTATGTTCACGCTCCACAGAGCACTGTTCCATGGTGATGCTATCATTCTAGTACAATCTATCATTTTACGTAACACGAAATAATGTATGAAATAGAACAAACACCATCAAAGGACAAAAACAAAATGTTGTTTAAAGATCTCCCGTGGCTTTATTTTCTGTTTTGGAACTGGGCATCTTGAGCGTTCCCAGAGCCAGGAAGAGGAGGCTCCTTACATAGACAGGAAAGGGCTTCAATAAAAGGCAGATTGATCACTGCAAAGTTATTTTCCTTGTAAGGTGGGGACAGGAAGACGGACAATAGAAAAATAACTAATTGGTTAAATCAGGTTACCTCAGGCAACTAATTTGTGTGTGTGTTTGTGTGTGGGGTGTGTATAAGAATTAAAGCTGAAGGAATTTCATTGTTATGCCAGTCGAAACTGTCCTGATTGGAAAATTTGGCTATTATCATTCTACCTCTGATTTCTTGGGAGTTCAGATAAACAGCTTAGTTTCAGCCAGGTGAAACATTAGCGCAAGTGACTCCATTTTGATTTTTAAATCTGGTATGTTGGTACCTAGTGCAGGAACTTACTTGAAAAACAAGAAAGAAGGGCTCTAATTTCCATTTAGCAACACTTATTCTGTAATACCTACAATTATCCATTTTATAGGAAATATGCATTTGGATGGTTTCCAGTTATGGGTTATTATTGATAAAGCTAATTAGAACATTTAACACAAGGTTTTTGATGGATATACTCATAATTTGTTGTTGTTGTTGTTGTTGTTGTTGTTGTTGTTTGTTTTTTTTGGTAAAAGTGATTTAGTTTTTGGATCCTTTCTTCCCCTGACAGAAACAAAAATTAATAAAGAGTATTATTTTCCATTTATATGTTTGTGTTAATAATCTAAGTCACATTTTTTCTGAAAAATCAGTATCTCTGATAGCACGTCTCATTTGTTTAAATTTCATTAGTTTAAAATTTGTAATGGTTCAGATATGAGCTCAATGAAGTCTTTTTTAGTTTGCAAGCATTTTCTTGAAATGTAATATTAGTTATCATTTCAATGTGAGGGAGGGTATATTTCTCATTCATGACCTGCTCATCAAACACTGGAGAAACAATATTTACATATATAGTACAAGGTAATTATTAACAGATCTTATCCAGAAATAAAAACAGACTATCTAAAGAAATATCCTTTAAAATAAAAAGCTTTGTTAGTAGGTCTGAGTTGGCTATACTTAAATATCATGGGCAATTCCTTTTGTAAGCTAGGCTACATTCTGTCATTCCAAATCTCCTCCATTCAGATGTGGCCCTGGAACTGGGCAACACCCTAGTGGTGTTACTCTGGCTTGCATATAAGCACAGAAGACTTATCAATATGTAGAACTTTTCTCCCAATTAGTCAGGAAGGACATGGGGAATAAGACAATCCCAATCATGTTCAAATATCCACTGAGCAATCTGCATGGAAGTCATGATGCACTGTGCTCTGGCTGGGGACAGTTATTCATGACATCTGGGTGCTGGAGCCTCTCCCACCTCCTTCTTGTCTAAAGATTTCTCTGAGGAGCTGCACACACATGGAGTTGGTTCTCAACCCCCTTTCCACTGAGCACACCCTTTCCCCGTGTTTACTGTCCAGCATCTTAGCAAAACCCTTAACAGTTATTTTTCACTAATTCATACTCTTGTTTCAAAGGAATTCTCCTGCCACCTCCTGAAATAACACTTTTATACATTTGCTGCACAATAAATTGGGAAGTGTGTCCAGTGCCTTGGAGGAGAAAGAAGGGGTACCAGAATAATCTTTCTGGAGGAAGTGACCTTGAGGCTGAGAGCTGGAGCTGGCATGGGTGGTGGTAGGACATGGGAAAGCAGGTGTATTGGGGACAGAAGAGCTGTGGTTAGGAGAGAGCAGGACATTTCAGTGAACCTGTGGTTTTCTCCTTTGACTATGCAATGCCCTGATAGAGCAGTTATCTCTCATGACAGTAATGCTGCGTAACAAACAACACACAATCACAGTGGTATGTGACACTGCATCTGAGGTGCTTAGAGAGTTGGTTCCATGAAACATATATTCAGTGAAACGAATCGTGATCTTATAATCCCACATGCAGCACCAGGGAATGCAAGCCTCGGAGGTTGTGTGGCAAGGGAGAAAATGAGCTACAGACCTCATACTCTGAGGGGAGTCCTGGTTCCCAGCATCCCAGGAGCTTGGCCCATGGCAGGGTGGTTATACACTTCTCCACATAAAAAATGGGAACACTAACAATCCACACCTCACAGAATGGTTCTGAAGTTGATATTAAGAGAATATATGAAAATCTAGGCACCATGCCTGGTGCATAGCTAGCACTTAGAAAGAGTGAGATTAATGAATTAAGAGCAAAACTTCTAATTGTTCTTCATAATTTTTTTGCACCTTTTCAGAGAGTTAGTCATCTAGAAGAAGATTGCTGTCTCAGTCTGTTCAGGCTGCTGTGTTAGAATACCATACATTGGGCGCCTGAAATAACAGACATTTATCTCCCACTATTATGGAGGCTTGGAAGTTGAGGATTGGGATGCCAGTCTGCCTGGGTTTGGAGAGGATCTCTGATTATGTGCTCACATGGACTTTTTTGGCACACAGAGAAGAGGAGGAGGAGGAGCTGAGGAAGAGGAGGGAGGAGGGAGGGGAGGAGGAAAAGGAGGGGGAGGAAGAAGAAGAAGAGGAAGGAGGAGAGGAGGGGAAGGGGAGGAGAGGAGAGGGAGAGAGATCCTGTGTCTCTTTATAAGGACATTTATTGCATTGAAAAAGCCCACTCTCAGGCCCTAATCTAACCTAAGCATCTACAAAGGCCCCACATCCAAATGCCAAATGCCATTGGGGATTAAGTTTTCAGTGGCAACCCCATCCACTCACACAGTGCATTAAAACTCATAAAATGCTTTCAAATACTTCTTTGATCCACATCATCATCTGGATGGAAAACGAGGACAAGAAAATGAGGTTCAAAGTGCTGAAGATTTCCAGTGAGCTGTGTGGCCAGGGCAGCTCATGGGTCGGCTCTGCTTCTGGCCTTTTGTTCACACTGGAGAGTGGAGGAGGTCCCAGAGGCGCAGCCCTGCCTTCCCTTCCACACTTCCCACACAGCAGCAGCCATAGCTCACATCCTGCTAGGCATACTGTGAGAAGCTCAGGGGGAGAGTGGGGAAACTCCTGTCTGCACTGGGCCCCCACGTGCTGTCCAGCACAGCCCCACTGTGTTGGGATCGAGCAGTGACTTTCAACTCTTTAACGTTTAAAGAGGAGTTTTGAAGTTTCCTATGTAAAGAAGGACAAATGCTACTAATAACGAAAGTCAGCAAACATTGGGAGGAGCAGCTCTCTGGGGGCAAGTGTCCTTTATATCAGAGTGGTTTCACTTCGAGTCACTTTACATTGGGGTCAGAGTGAGAACAATTGAAGATTCACATTTTAATATAAGATTTCCTTTCTTTTCCAAATTACTAATAAATGACGAGTTGGTGTGTGTGTGAGTGGGAACGTGCAGGCAGGGTGGTGGGGACAAGGAAGCGTAGGAAGAGGCCTGAGCATTTTACAGATACCTGACTTGGGCCTGCTCAGCTCTCTGGGATTCTGATGCATTTCCTCTTCATTCAAGTGCCTGGTGGGAAGGGGCACCTCAGCTTTTAGAGTGTGAGCTCTTTACTGGCTGGGCTTTGATTCATCTTGTGAAATGTCCAAGTGGCCCCTCAGCCCCACCGACTTCTGCATCTCTGAATTCTAACCTCTCTGCAAGTGGAAGCTCCAATCCCACCTGCTCCCAGTCACCTCCCCACCCCCAGAGCCTGCAGGGATCTTTTCCTCCTACCATTCTTGCAGGTTCCTAGCAGAGCCACACAGGGCACTTACAGTCAGAACCAGGCAAGATGCGTGTGGTTTAGATGATAAGTCACAACAGCCAGCCTGAGGTGGGGACTCACCCGAGCACCTCACTCAACCAGCTCATTCAGCCTCACGACCCTCCACTGAGCAGACCATGATTTGTAAATAGCAAAGAAAATGTTATCATTCCCAAAGCAGATGTTAAAGGGCTTTGTCTTTTGGGGTTGGGGCGCAGTAGTGTGGACCTGGGATGTGGTGGGCACAAAGTAAGAAATGACAAGTTGGCCAGTGAAAGAAAACTGTCCACATCTTCACCATCCCCTTTTCCCTCCCAACTTATTTTTATAAGAACCTTCTAATAAAAAGAAAAACGAGAAGAATGTATTTAACAAAAATTCCAAGTCCAACAATTGCTCACATTATACATGTGCAATTTATTAATATCATGCATATCATGAACATGTTCCTCACTAAATCATTTGCAAGTGTGTGGCCAATATCCTGATGCTTGCCCCAAGTCCAAAGCACACAAGTCCTTAAAACAGGTACCTAACTACAGTATCGTCCATACCTAAGGTGACTGACAATAAAACTGAGTGTCACTTGTCTTTTCTCCTATCACTATGTGACCAATAAAAAGGTGATAGAGAAAAATGTTTTGAGTTTGGTCACTAGTGATCTGGCATTGAACAGTCTGTGCTTCTCTGAAAATTTTATCGTCAGTCCTTCTGCTTCCTTTGAGGGCATCTGCCACTTGGATGAGGAGGGAGACTATAATTTTTTTTCAACACTTTTAAAATTGGACTTCATTCACTTACTATAGTAAATATGGACATGCTCGTGGTATGTTGGGGAGATTAAGACTGACAGTTACAGGTCAGTAGTTTCAGTCCCTGTGAATTTGAATTCTAGATTTCCCCCTGAAAGTCCAGTTAAATTTAGAACTAATCAGCAATGCACAGAAGCAGCCTCTAACAAAGGAACTTAACAGTTTAATGGACAGAAAAGCATAGACAGGTTCAGAATTCAACAGTGAGCAGATAGGGTTTGGGCCTCCATTTCCAGAGAGTGCAGCCGCTGAGGAAGCAATTGCATTGGTGGCTGGGCACAATTCAGGAGCCACTTGTCAAAAGAAACTAACTTTATTTTTAGAACCACACAAGATAAACAAAACAGCTCCTCAGGAAAAAACCCTCAGAGCCCAACTGCCACCACCGGCTTCCCACAAGCCACACACCCAACCTCCTCCTCCCACAATCCTCCTGCTCTTGAGGCCGATTGGCTGGGTCGCATGGGCGGAGCCAAAAAAGTCCCCCAATGAGCAGCTCCGTGGTCTGAAAGGGCAGGGAAACAGCCCAATGAGCATCACCGCAGAGGAGCCAATCAGCTAGATGTTGCTGGGGCTGCTGTGAGCCAATCATCAGCTGGTAGTCTGAAAGGGCAGGGAAACAGCTCAATGAGCATCTCCACAGAGGAGCCAATCAGCTAGGTGTTGCTGGGGCCGCTGTGAGCCAATCATCAGTTGGCAGTCTGAAAGTTTGCTGGAGCCCCTTCGGCTGTGGCTCTCAACAGGTGGTGGTTTTCTTTTTCCATTTATGAGATAGATCACTATTTTTGCTGACCAATGAGAAATACAACTTTAAAACTCTTGAAAAAAGTAATGTGTAAGCTTTGCTTCATATTTGTCTCCTTCATGCCAGCTTCAGTTTCCAGATTCCCTGTTGGATTTGGTTTTCCAGTACACTCTATATCCAACTCCTCAGATACACTTGAGTTGCCTGACAGATTTACTAGGAATGAAGACATTTCTGAATACTTTGACAACCCTGGCTATTACTACCTTGTCTCTGACAGGCAAGTCATGCCTTTTAACCTCTAGGTTTGGAACTGTGTTTGGTCTTTCCTAGTACTTACAGGTAGAAGGAAAAGATATGTAATATTTTAGGAAATATCCAAATAAACAGGAAGTAGTCAATGATCATATTGTGCTAACAGCAGAGGAATCATTAGTTTTTGCTGTCCAGGAAAAATCAAGAAGTATTATAGTAGAAAATATTAGTCTTAGATAAAAAGCTGCTGTAGCCTGTCAATTTTAGGGAGTACTGACTAAATTTTTAGTATACTTACTCTTCTGATGTAGAGGTCTCTACTGTGAAATGAGGCTAGAGGTTGAATCATGTCCCCCAGAATGTTTGGAATTCTAACCTCCAGAACTTCAGAATGTGACCTTTTTTAGAGAAAGGGCCTTCACAGAGATAATCAGGTGAAAGTAGAGGATTAGGGTGGACCATAATTCAACATGATTGACTCTTCATGGAAAAAGAAAACAGCATGTGTGTGTGTGTGTGTGTGTGTGTGTGTGTGTGTGTGTGTGTGTTTGTATTTGTGTGTGTGTGTAGATAAAGGCAGACCTCAGGATGGTATTGGTGTTTGCCAACTAACACAGAAGCTGGGTGCTATGCCCCTGCAAATCTCATGTGTGAGTCAGTGCAAGAAGGTTCAGAGGAGAAATGATTGGGTTTTAGGAGTTTTAAGCCAATCAATGATTTAATCCCCTGATAGGGAACTGTGTGGTAATGAAGTGGTGGGGTGTGGCTGGAGGAGGTGGGAATTGGGGCATGGTTTTGGGGTATATATTTGTATCTGGTGAGTGGAGTCTCTCTGTGCTTCTTGATCACCATGATGTGAGCTGCTTCCCTCCCCCATACTCTTCTGCCATGATGCTCAGCCTCATCTCCAACCTTGAGAAATGGAGCCAGCCTTCTATGGACTAAGACCTCTGAAACTGTGAGCTCTCAAATAAATTTTCTTCCTCTGTAGTTGTTCTGCTCAGATCCTTTAGTCACAGTAGCTAAGAAGCAGACTGAAACACTGGTGGAGAGGCATGGGGCAGGTTCTCCCTCACAGCCACCCAGGAGCCAATTCTGCTGACATCTTGATCTTTGACTTCCAGCCTTCAGAACAGCAACATGATGACCCACTGTTGTTTAAGTCACAGTTCATGGTACGTTGTCATGGTAGCCCTAGCAGGCTAAAGCCAAGGCCAACTTCTTAAGCTGATGTATGTGGATGTGAGGTGTGATGTTTCCTCGGAGGCTGGGTCACAACTAGTGTTACTACCAAATCTTCTCTTGGGGACAAATAGCTCCGTGTATTTACTTAAAGAACTTTCCCCTGGGTTCCCGGGAGTAAAATTGACTGACATGTTATTTCTAAGGGAATCACGTGGATGTTCATGTACACTGGGGATACCCACATGAACAAGTGAATGGTTACTGACTATTGAAATATCAGTAGTGTTTACACTTCTGTTTCTTGGGTGGTGAAGTGGAATGTGTTAATCTGCTTCACTTTCCTCATCTGGGAAACTTCCCTGCACCTTGGCCTTGTGCACACTCTGTCTTGTGGTATGGTTGGGACTCACTAGGTACTCTGGCTTGTCCCAAGGGTGGCCAGTGGAAGTTCTTTATTTCTTTTTAATGGTTCAGGGATAACCTATAAGATTATTCTGCAGGAATTTTGCTGGGTTGGTCAGGAAATTGTTCTTTTATTAGGAATTAGGAGATTAAGATCGGTTCAGATGCGAGTTCTGGATGGAATCCTCTATGTAAATGGTGGAGCCATGCCAGAGGAGTCAGAATTCCTGGATCAAATGCTCCCTGAAAGCAGAATCCATCTTTGAACTTCCTATTTATGTGAGCCAAAAAGTTCTCTCTTGTGTTTTAAGCCCTTTTGAGTTGTGTATTTTTTATCTAAAAGGAAAAGTGTCATAATATATCTGTGATGTTATCATCTTTACTCAATTTCTGTCCCCTCATGGCCTCTGGAAGCCTTGGATTGTGCCAGTGCTAGACCTTTCAGGAACATGGAGCTCTTAATGAGAGCTGGTAGAATGTTTTATCCTACATTGTTAGAAGAAGATGGATTCTCAAACTAACCCAAATGGCACTAGGATGACTTTCTTGTGACAGGGGACAACTGTATTCCCTATTTATCATTGCCCCTGAGGCAGGTGTGTTTTCCAGTGATGGCCACCTGTAGATAAAAATGTCACACCAGTTTCTTACTGCAATGCAATTGGCCATCAGCCCAGGGTGTCTATATTTCCTCCCCATGAACATAGG
The DNA here is from genome assembly GCF_048772815.1 of Callospermophilus lateralis. Classification (NCBI taxonomy): domain Eukaryota; kingdom Metazoa; phylum Chordata; class Mammalia; order Rodentia; family Sciuridae; genus Callospermophilus; species Callospermophilus lateralis. The sequence continues at coordinate 11,975,616 of NW_027514398.1, forward strand.
TTAGGCTTGTGACTGGCTCAGCCAGGAACAAATGGTGGAAGGGATACTGTGGGACTTATGAGGCTAAGTCACCAGAAGACCCCAGCTTCTACCTGTACTTTCTCAAGGGGATGCATGTGTACAAGGAGCTGGGGCCCAGCCACGTGGAAAATAGCATGGAGGCTAGGATTGGAGCACTACAGGACCCAGCTCGCTACTCCTTGGTGTCTGTCCTAAAGAACTAAAGCCATTGTACAGTAGACACATGCACACCCATGTTTATAGAAGCACAGCTCACGATAACAAACTATGGTAGCAGGCAGGTGTCCATTAGTGGATGAATGGATAAAGAAAATTCATTAGATACACACCATGAATTCTTATTCAGTGACAAAGAAAAACCAAATTAGGTCATTTTCAGGAAAATGAATAGAATTTGAGGACATTATGTTAAACAAAATAAGCCAACTCAGAAAGCCAAGTGGCATTTTTTCTTTCATATTTAAAATCTGGAGAGAAAAAAGGGGGTGTCGCATGAAAATAGAGATGAGATCAGTAGAGGAAGGGTTCCAGGAGAGAGGTGGGGAAGGAAAGAAAAGATACTAGAAAATAAAATTAACCAAACTATATTTGTGCATATATGAATATATAGCAATGAATGTTATATAGCATGTATAATTATAATGCACTAATACAAATTTTAAAAAAGAGAGAAGCTGAGGTCTCAGCCTCCACAAGTCCCAACCTTCAAGGTACCAGACATCGTGAAGCAGAGATGACCATGGCTACAGTAACTTGTCCCAATTCCTGCCTCACTGAATACCTGAGCACAAGAAAGGAGTTTAAAGCACTGAGTTTTAAGGCAATTTAAAAACTGATTTAAAAATTATATACCTATGTATGATTTATTTTTAATTTTCACATAATGATTGACATAATTGGGGGGTACACATGGTATTTCCATACAGGTGTATGATGTGTAATAATCAAATCAGGGTATTTAGCATATTCATCACCTCAAATGTTTATTCTTCTTACTAAGATGTGCGGATGAGGTCACAGGCAATGATGTGTTGATGGGGCTCAACTCCATTTCACAGAGCCCCCTCTCCTGTGTGTTCTGGTGGGGAGGGCCTGAGGAGAGCCTGGTGGAGACTCAGAGGACAGAAGGGAAGTGGCAGCCAGTTTGTTCTGTGGGTTCCAGCTTGGCCATGTTCCTCATGGTTCATTACCATCTTCACTTCCCACTGCCTGCCACGGGCTCCAGCCCCAAACTCCAGGACAACAGCTTTCATACATGTGAGGTAAAAACACTTTTTATATGAAATCAATAGTTAGGCTTGGGTGTGAGGTTTTCCCAAAAGCTCAAGTGTGAGACAATGCAAGAAGGTTCAGAGGAGAAGTGATTGGGTTGTAAGAGCCTTCACCCAATCAGAGAATCAATCGCCTGATGGGATTGACTGAGAGGTAACTGAAGGCAGGTAGGGTGTGGCTGGAGGAGGTGGGACTTTGAGGCATGGCTTTGGGTATATATTTGTATTTGGGAAGTGAAGACCTCTCTATGCTTCTGATAATCATGTGAGCTGCTTCCCTCCACGTCACTCTTCCACCATGATATTCTGCCTCACCTTGAGCCCTGAGGAATGGAACCTGCTGTCTATGGCCTGAGACCTCTGAAACCAGGAACCCTCAGATCAACTTTTCCTCCTCTACAATTATTGTGGTTGGATTTTTTTAGTCACAGTAGTGAAAAACTGACTAAAACATATATCCATATAAATAATATCAATCATAGAATATATAACATGTAATATACAATGCAGAATGTATACTGTATAATATGTGATAGGTGAATATACTATGATATATGGTATGTAAAAACATACATGCTCACATACATGTATACATGTGTGCATGTCTCTCTGCTCCTCCTAAGTCCTGCCCTTGGCCCATGAGTGATGTGCATGGTCACTGGATACACATGTTCCTCAGTAGCCAAGCTTTCTCCTGCTTCATTTCATTCCTCTCCCATTTGTTACTCAGTATTGCACAACCACTTGTGTCAGGTCATCACTCAGCATCCTGCATGTGTTCCCTGTTTACATTTTTACTGCTGCAGTCCTCGCTGGTTTGTGTTGAGAGCCACAGTTTAGTCGGAATGACAACTGACATTTTGCTAGAGGGAATGGTTGAAAGATGACCCTGCTCCAGGATTAGGGCGGCTCTGGGATTAGGGTGAATCCTCCAGGATTAGAATGGATCCTGCTGGGATTAGGGCGGATCCTGATGCCTCAGGTGCTACTTTGGAGTTCCCTGAGTTCTTGCAGGGTTCTGGGAGAATTGGCGCATGGAGCCCTGTGGAGGGAGTGTGTTCTGGGGAAGCGTGTGGAGAGTGCCAGTGAGAGTTCGGAAATAAAGAGTGGCTGTTTGAACCTACAAGGTTTTGTGGCAGCTGGGTTATTTTTGCCCAGCCAGACTGCGGCAGATTTGCAAGTCTGAATCCATTTGATCATTTAAATAATCTTTGAAAGCAAGCTGTGTATGAGAAAAACTTTCCCTAGTACATAAGAATAGATTGATATCCACATTGGACTCAGCAAATAGTCACATTAAGAAACAGATTTGTTTCTTTTTCTTCATTCCCAGGACAATTCTTCATCCACCTTTTTAGACCAACATGTTTAGTTTGCTCAAGCTGCTGTAACAAAATACCGTAGAACACTTGCCTTCAACAATAGATAATTATTTCTTAGAATTTTGAAGGTCAGAAGAATAAAATCAGGGTACAGCAAAGTCAATTCCTGGTGAAGGCCTTCTTTCTGGTTGGAAGATGGACACCTTCTCTTTCTGTCCTCATGGGGTAAAGAGAGAGCTCTGTTTTTCTTCTCTTCTTGGGACACCAATCCCATCACAAGGGACACACCCTCATGACCTCATCCAAATTCAATTTCTTCCCATAGGTTCCCCTCCAAATACTGCAGGAGTACCATATTTGGGGTTAGGACTTCAGCAAATGAATTATTTTGGAGGGGGTGAGATACTTTCAGTCAAAAGATTTTTAAAAATCCATATAGCCTATGAAGACAGATGTTCACTTCTGGTAAATGGATTTGAATTTGGCTGTTGAAAGCATCTCTGCCACTAGGCATGCACTGGGAATGATGCTGGAGGGAGACCATCTGAAGGGCCTCCAGGATTCCCAAGGCTGACGTGGTCACCACTCTGTCTGCAGTATTCAGCTGCACCTGATGGGTCCCTCCTTTGGCTCACTGTGCTTCTTACCAAGGAGGAGACCACTGCAGCCAGCGGCCTGGTGGAAAGTATTCTGACAATGAAGAGGATCACAGCCACCTCCAGAACACAACCACCATGTTCTCTGCCAATGGAGGTGCCCTGGGAGAAATATACCAATACAACCTCATGTGTTACTGCCTCCCATTTCCCATGGTTTTGGGTAACAAAACCCACACAACTTTCATCATTGTACATAGTTATAATTGCTGTATTTTATTGTTGTTAACCTCTTACTGTGCCTAATTTATAAATTAAACAATATCATAGATGGATATGTATAGTATAAAGCATAGTGTATATGTTTAGGTACTATCTGAAGTTTCAGGCATGCACTGGGGTCTTGGAATGGATCTCCCATGGATAAAGGGGAATAAGTACATCTTCTTTGTGAGGTTCATTAATACACAGAGAATATAAACCAAGTAGGTAGAGTTACTCTTTTCTACCCAAAGTGCAGAGAGGCATTTAAGCATCGAATGCACTGGGATAAATTCCATATGGTGGTATTTCTGCTTGGCTTCCCATTGTGTCTCCTTCCATTGGGACCGCCTGTATCCTTGCTAAGATTACAAAACCCTTTGGGCCAAATTGGTTGGGCCAGGTGTGGACACTTAACCCAGTCTGGTCCTGTAACATTACATGTTACGTTGGTGGCAACATGTCAGTATGGTATGGCAGAATTACTTTCAGGCATAGGTGGTTGACATCCAGTCCAAGGGGCTTATTCAGAAAAACATTTATTGACTGGAATAAAACATTGAGGGGCTGGGATGTGGCTCAAGCAGTAGCGTGCTTGCCTGGCATGCGCACAGTGCTGGGTTTGATTCTTAGCACCACATAAAAATAAAATAAAAATGTTGTGTCCACTGAAAACTAAAAAAAAGTAAATATTAAAAAATTCTCTCTCTCTCTTTCTCTCTAAAAAAATTGAAAGGTAAGACTCAGTGTAGGTGTTGCTTGATCCAAGGACCTAAATATTATAACAGGATCCATACCATCTCCAGTTCTTGACTGTTTTCTTAGTGTTGGTGCAATCTCAGATTATGGTGCCAAGAGAGCTGCAGAAGCTTCAGTTTACAACTGTCAAGTCTAAGTCCACAAAGAAGAGTTCAGTGTTAGTTCCCTAAAGCACCATTGATGACCTCACTGCATCTCCTAGGCTCTGCTTGAGTCACATGCCTATGGCTGAGCCATTCCCTGTGGCTGGGAAAATGTAACACTCTGACTGTGGCTCACCTGAAGTTACAAGCAGAGCCAAGGATTTAGAGAAACAGGAAAAAACAAGAGCTAGGGAAATCCCCCAAGTTGCCAAATGTCCCCTGCCCACTGGAGCTTTAGGGGACACGTTCCAACATGCACGCAGAGAAGCAGAGGCAGTGCTGACTAAAATGAGAGAAAGACTGACAGGAACACATGGAAAGGATGAGAGACAGAAAGCAGAGGGTTTCCATGGCTTTCCAAGGTCTGCTTCTGTCTCTCCCAGAGGCTCCATGCACACGTGTCACTGGTGTCTGTGGCTTGACAGTGTCCTTCTTTCCTTTCCCTCAGTTTCTGTGGCTTGACAGTTTCTCCTTCTTTCCTGTCCTCCATTCCTTGCTTTGCCTTCTTTCCACCCGAGGCACTTGCATTGGCTTATCTTAATTACAGCCACATATATTAACCAGTTTATTTTACTTACAGCCAAAGACATCGACCAGGGAGTGCATGGAGTTTTTCCATAGCCCCACAATGAGAAAACAAATGGGCTGTTTCCCAGGCTCGGGAATGGAACCGTTAGTCTTCCTTGGAAGGAGAAGCAAAACAAAAACAAACAACACTGTGCTGTAGTCAGCTCCTTGCCCCAGGGGAGAGCATTGCTCCTCTATTCTCCAAGGATGCCATGTGGGTAAAGCAGCTCTATTAAGCCAGTCAGCATGTCCCACCCGTTGGAGCAGCGATTGACTTCCTGATGGTCACATGACATAACCCTCACCCAGCACAGCCAAAAGGAACCATTTTCCAGGTTTTGGTTGGAAGTATCAGGGAAGCATAGTTCCTTTTTCTGTTGGAAAGTGAGAAGATTGCAGGACTGAATTGGGTCAGATTTCTTGTGGTTCATGGGTCTGAGCATGGACTAAACTCAGGGAAGCAGAGCCCAGAGACCCAGAGATATAAGCTCCATCCCTGTGAGGTCATGTGAGTCCTGGATCAAGCTATGCCTGAAGGAATAATGACCTCTGGATTCTTCAGGTGTGTGAGCAAAGAAATTATTTTTCCTTTTCTTAAGCTTATTTGAGTTAGAGTTTTTGTCATTCGAAGCAGAAAGAATCATAACTAATATAGTTATGGGAAGTTGGGTTTGAGGAAAGGTATCAGGTAATCTATAAGATGGAGAGGTTGAGCTATAAACAGAGACAGGTTCTAAAACTCCAGTAGACACACTTTCTCCTTTTTTTTAAACTCATAAAACACTTTGCTTCTACAGTAGATATGGCATGTATCACTCACTGCCTTGAATTACAATTATAGTTCTTGTATAGTGAGTACAAATTTCATAACCATAAAACTCCGGTATGCAGAAATGTACCTTTCTTTATTGTTTTATAATTAAGCTTAATTTAGCTCACACACTCTCATTTCTGCTAATGGTGGAGAACTTAATCTTGCCAATTCTGGGTGATTCTGGCAGTCCTGGTTTAAAGCATGGGATCTTTTGCAGGGAATCAGTTCAGGATTCCAAATCACTTTCCCCAGGGGTGATTATGGGCCTGGTGAGTAAGCAGACCATCTGGTCTGGGCTAACCTCTGACCGTGGAGGGCAGCAGCCCATGGCTGGTTCTTGGAGGTGGCGGCCAGTCCTGGCTTTGTCCTTGCCCATCCCCTAGTTCAGCTTCTGCAGACTCAACCAGGTTCTCTGTTGGTCTCCAGCTTGGGCTGCCCTGTGGTCTCTTGGATCATAACAAAGTCCCTTTCTCTTCAGGTAAGCCAGTTGTTGACCTTCAGCTGCCCTTGGCATCCCACTCCAACATCTGGGGACTCCCTGGTCTTTCCTAACCTGCAGAAGTGAGGAGTGAGGGGCAGGGTCAACTCAGACTCCCTTCTGCTTAAACCAGCTCTGCTCCCCCTTCTCAGCTCCAGAAACCTCTTGTCAACTTGACTGGACCAAAGAATACCCAGATACTTAGTTGGACATTGTCTGTGGGAATGTCTGTGAGATAAGCCTTTGATTTCATTGGCTGAGTAAAACTGACATCTTTCCCCAGGTGTCATCCAGTATGCTGAGGGTCTTAATAATATAGAAAGGTAGAAGAAGGAAAGACTGTGTGTGTGTGTGTGTGTGTGTGTGTGTGTGTGTGTGTGTGGTGTGTGTGTGTGTGTGTGTGTGTGGTGTGTGTGTGTGTGTGTGTGTGTGTGGTATTTATATCTCTATCTATAAAGTCTTTATCGCTGTCTCCTGTCTGCTTGAGTACTTGAGCTGGTACATTGATCTTTCGTCCTTAGCACTTCTGATCCTCAGATTCTCAGATCTTCAGATCAAGATTCACTCTTAAATCATCCCTCTGTCTCAGGCCTTAGAACTATACCACTGACTTTCCTCATCTCCATCTTGCAAATAGCAGATTGTGGGACTTCTTAGCCTACATTGTTCCATGAGTCTGTCTGTCTATCTATCCATCCATTATCTATCTGATTATCTATCTATCTATCTATCTATCATCTATCTATCTATCATCCATCCATCATCCATCCATCATCTATCTATCCGTCTATCATATATCTACCTAACTATCCATCTATCATGTATCCATCCATCATCTATCTATCCATCTATCATCTATCTACCTAACTATCCATCTATCATGTGTCCATCCATCATCTATCTATCCGTCTATCATCTATCTACCTAACTATCCATCTATCATGTATCCATCCATCATCTATCTATCCGTCTATCATCTATCTACCTAACTTTCCATCTATCATGTATCCATCCATCATCTATCTACCTATCCATCCATCATATATTTACCATGCATCCATCATCTATCTATCTACCTATCTATCCATCCATCATCTATCTACCTATCCATCCATCATCTATCCATCCATCATCTATCTCTCTATCCATCCATCCATCATCTATCTACCTGTCCATCATCTATCTATCCATCCATCATCTATCTGTCCATCTATCATCTATCTCTCCATCCATCCATCCATCTATCTACCTGTCCATCATCTATCTATCCATCATTTATCTATCTGTCCGTCTATCATCTATCTATCCACCCATCATCTATCTTTCTATCCATTCATCATCTATCTACCTACCTATCCATCCATCATCTATCTATCCATCCATAATTTATCTATCTATCCATCCATCTATCATCTATCTCTCTACCCATCATCTGTCTGTCTGTCATCACCTATCTGTATGCATAGGTCTCCTGTTGGAATTGTCTCTCAGGACACCCTGAGTGATCCACCACCACAGGATCACCACAGCTCTTCTTGATCTCAAGGGGGGTGTGGGGCTCACTCCACCTCACGTCTCTTGCTTTTCCCCTGTGAGCCCAGCAGCCCCTGCATAGGAATGCCAATTGTTCCCACTGTGAGCTGTGGATTTATTTCTTTGCTTAGGCTTGCTCTTGATTTCACTTGAAATACAATTAAAAAAAACCCTTTTCTCTCTCACCTGCCTGAAGCTTTAAGCTGAAAACCTTGGTTTCCCAGACTGTGACTCTGTTCTGGATTCTGAGTTGGTTCTGCAGCTTCCAGGGACAGAGTGGACTGCTTGCTTGGGGCCTCTGGGGGTCAGCTCTTCCCTGAAGCCACTGACCTCCACCTTGCAGTTCTGTTTTGGGGGAGGGGAGACTGTGGGGTAAAGAGGAAACTGAAAAGAAGAACTTCGGAGGAGGAGGACCGCTTGTGGGAATCCACAGCATGGTCTAACTCTAAGGGGCATCGCAGCTGTTTTTCCAGGGTCCTGTTCTTCACATGGAAAGATCACGGCTGCCTCCTCTGCTGTTTTCCTGACACCCCCTTAGTGGGCCAAACGCTTCTCTCACTACGGAGAAGCACAGCAACCAGAGGGTGTCCCTTCAAATGCAAGTGCTCCTTTTCTTCAGCCACTTGGACTGGGTGATTGTTGTTCTTTTAGCTGATGAAAGTTGGCCCCAGTGCTTTTAATTAGCAGCCTTATCATCAAGGAGCTAACAGCGAGTTTGCTGCAGTGTCACTGGGTGAGGTGGCCTCTGAGTCTGTTAGGGATGTTACCTCTTCAGTTATCCTCAGTTATCCTCTGGGTTTGGTTGTGACTGCAAGAGGCTATGTTGAAGTTCTAGCCCCCCTACCTGTGAAGGGGACCTTGTTTGAAAGAGTCTGTGTAAGTAAAGGATCAGCTGGACTAGGGTGGACCTTAAACTTAATGACTGGTCTTTTTAAGAGAGGACACAGATGCAGAGGTGCAGGGAGAAGGCCATGTAAGGGTGAACGCAGAGATTGGAGTGGGATATTCTCCAAGGTAAGGCACACTGGGCAGTGTGGGCTGGAGTCACCAGAAGCTGGACAAGGCTGTAGAGGGAGCCAGGTATTTTATCACAGCAATGTAAAGCTGACTGATGTGTTGGGATTAAATACCACAGGATTTGGTACATATGAGCCAAAATGAGCATTTGAGAGGAGATGCTCATTGAAGATAAATATCCTTTTGATTGCCTGTCTTCAGAACACTTATGTCTATTTTCATAGACAGAAAACAAATAAGAAGTGACTTGGGAATGGTGAAAAGAGATGATCAGCTCCTTTGTGTCCTTAGGGGAAGGTCTCTAAAGAGAAATAACAAGCACATGAGTTATAACAAGTTATAACAAGGCCCAGAGTTCCCTCTGACCCAAGCATCATCTTCCTGATGACCAGAGTCATAAGTGAGTCAGCTGTGGCCTCCTCGCCTTCTAAGCACAGGGCGTGAAATTTTCACTCATGTATGAAAGGGAACTTGCCTCTTGCTTTTGAGAATTAGAGGGTTTGATTCATTTCCCTGGTTTCTCTGCCTGTGGGAAGTTTTGGTGTCTCTGCTCAATCTGTTAAAGGCTGGACTGTGATCCTGAGTACTCCTTCAGAAGGGACAGGCACACCAGGGAGGGGCTCTCTCCTGGGCAGGAGGGTGTTGGGAAAGCTGACATAATCCCAAGTTTTTTATCCTGAGGCTGAAGGGGGCCTGATCTACTGTGTCTCTGAATTTCTGACTCCCCCTGCTCCAGAATGACTAAAGAAGGTGAAGTTTGCCTGAAGCCTTTGTAGCTGCTCCTTAGGATAGAAAGGATACAGAGCCCCATATAAAGTCAAATTTGAGAAAAAATGAGAATGAGAGGCCGTGAAGTGCTGGCAATCTGAAGGCTGTGAGGCCTGGCAGTTTTTCTGGAGGACCTGGAGATGCCCATATGTGTCAGTGAACTGGTGTAGCTGGAGGACATCATGTGAGGTTACAGCAATCAGGCACTTTGACCTCGGACTTGCCAGTCTCCAGAAGGGTGGGAAGTGGATTTCTATTGTAAATAAATTACCCAGTCTAAGATGCTTTGTTATAGCTGCAAGAAGGGACCCAGGCACGTGGGAATGCCTCTATTTCTTCCACCTACTCTGCTGTTCTCTGGTATAGCAGAGATGGTTCTGAATAATCTTCTATTCCTACAAGTTATGAGATAAAATTGTTATTCCAAAGATTAATAATAAATAAAAGAGGCCATGTTTAAAACAAGATAGAGAGGAAAAAACAAAACCAAAACCAAAGAGAGAGGCCTCTGGGGAAGAGTAAGACCTCAGACTAAGGCCTGGGTCACTGTGCCTCCCTTTCCTGTTCAGGGTTGATACTCGTGCACCTTGAGCCAGTTTAGATGGGGATTCACTTGCCTAGAGCCAATGCAGGTGAGGACTCACTCCCCTTGACCATATGTAGACAGAGATTCTCCCCTTGAGCCATTGTACGCTTGATTCCATTTGGGCAGATTTCTTTGGCCAGAAAGTACCCCTTTCCCAGTCTATAGGCCCCTCCCTGAGGTGTGTGGAGAGGCTATGTGGCAGCTGTTGGAGAAAGTACCTCTGGAGAGGCATTGGAGATTCCAGAGTGTTCTGCAGCATCTCCCCATAATCCCATGTTCAGGAAAGTGAGAGGGCTGGGTGCTTTACCGCATGCCATTCGGTCTCTGCACCCAGAATCAAATCTGAAAAAAAGATTTGGTTCCTGCTAGAGGTCCTAGGGAGAAAGCACATGGGCTTCAGGAACTGGAGGTGTTAAACCATTTCAGTGTTGCTACTGACTTCATAGCCAAGTGCACCCATGTGGAATTGCTCTTTTCTTTTGGTTCTAGGGACACTGAAGTTTGTAAAGTGAAGTGAGCCCAAATAAAGAGTTAGAAATCCTCAGGTCAGTTGTAGGGAGGGTGGGATGGATGTTTGGGTGAGTGCGACTCCACAACTCAGAGGAGTTTATGGGTAGCATTCCAGAAAGCCAGAAGTGACAAACACCTTCACAGACTCTGAGCAGAAGCAGGTCTCACTGATCAGTGAGAGCAAGATGGCGGCCCTGAGGGCCACCATGCATAGAGTGCTGGGAAGTCACATGGAAGTGAACCTGTAGATGGATCAACAGAGTTTGCTCCAACCTCAGAAACCATGAGTCAAAATAAACTTTTCCTCTCTTTGTTGTTCTTGTCAGGTCTTTTGGTCATAGTGATGAAAAAGTCATTAAAACACCCATCATAAGCCTGATCTTGGTGATGATAGAGAAAACCAATGAAAAGGGCAAAGGGGATGTAGTCAGGGTAGAGAAATGGAGTTTAATGATGTGGAGGATGTTTCAGAGGTAGAGATGGTGTCCTTCCTTTCCTTTAAAGGACCCAGGGAGCAATGATATTGGCATGCTATGACATCATAGGGAGAAGACTGGCTCCAGGGTCTTGTCTGGTCCCCATGTAAAGTTCTTGGACTTTCTGCAAGGTCTACTATATCCACCTTGTAAGCAGATGTTTCCAAGTTTTGTGGGGCATAGTCTGCCACTGACCATTCTTACCAGATTGCTGGTGGGGTCTGAGCAGGAACCATGGCCAGTGGGGCACCCCAGCCAGACAGGAGTCTTGCAGCACCCACCACAAACTGCCTGCTGGGTCTGTGATGGTGCACTGGAAATCAGCCTCCTTCTAATGCTAGAGGATCAGGATGTCTCTCTTTCTGACCACTTTCTGCTCAAACAGCACAGCCCTTGAGAAATCCAGAATGTAAAGAAATACTCAGGCTGATAACTGCCAACATAACTTTGCTGTATGAAATGTCCCAGGTTTGGCCTGAGTAAGTCACCGCTGTTACTTTCACAAAATATTCAACCAGACCATTCTCACTAAATGGAGATTGAACCCTCTCAGTCATCCCCTTCTGAGTTTGGCCACCAGCAATATTCATGACACATCACTGTCCATCTCTCTCTGTCATCTGAAGTACAGACAGACCAGGTGAGCTGTCTGATGCGGGGCCTTCTGCTTTTGACATCACTGAGCTGAAGATTCTGCTGCCTAGAAAACATAGGCATTTTGAGCAAGGAGGCCTCACAACACTCTCCAGGCATGTACTTCTGTCTATTTCCAAATGCCTATCTCTAGGATAGGAATCTTCCTGCATGAGCTTTCCCCTTCATCACCCACCACATTCTGGGTCAAGGTGCAGGCACTAGGAGAGCAATGAACTGGAAAGCATGAAGCACTTATGTAGAAATGAAACCACAGACATAGAGGAGAGTGAGAGAGTGAGAGAAAGGGAATGAGGGAATATGACTATGTATGTTCTTACTGATCTGCAAGAAGCCAGCTCCCTGGAATGCTAGAACTGATGAGTCAAATAAGGAAGATAGATGAAAAAGAAGCAGGTGCCCCAGGGCCTCCCAGGTCCCCTCTAAGCAGAGCCTGAGCTTCCTCACACACTCTCTGTGACTCTCAGCCCTGTACCTGGGACCACATCATGCCCTCTGCCCCCATCTATGGTCTTACTCTTAAAGAACTTCCTTGGTGCCTTAGAAAGTCAATTAATCCTCCCTACCCCATAACATATTCAAAAAGGTTCTCTCCTCTCTTTCTAGGTTCAGACTCTTAGAAACAGTTTTGAAATCTTAAATCTGCCAGGAAGTGGCTCTCCTTCCTCCAGTCTTCATTAAGCCCATGGCCACTGTGTTTCTGGAATCTATTAAAACAAAACCAGGACATGCACGTGAGAACAAAATGAGAAGCAGAGCAAACCGCGGTGCTCTCAGATGCTGGCAAGGGGTGTTTAGTCACAAATACTTGTGTAGCACTGTGTGAACTGAACCTGGTATCCCTGGAACTCAATTCACTACAGGTGACAAATCACAACCCACAAGATGGGCCCATCAGTCAGTAATGTTTATCTGACATGAAGAGAAGGGAAGACATGTGATTGGTGCTTTTTTGACAAAAATAGACTAGACTCAACATTTAAAGTACTTATCACCAACAGGACAAGATAAGAAAATACATAGAAAAGAAATATGAGCTGAATTTTAGTGATATTCTGCCAACCAACCAACTAATGCATGAATCAGTGATATCCAAGGTTAACCTGCACCTGCTCAGTGCTGAGTTTCAGGCAGGCTGAGGCAGGAGCAAAACAGGATGTGTAGAAGCTCATGTCCAATCAGGTCAAGGCCTCCGTGTGTCTCAGAACCAGCAGGCTTTCCTGGGGTAGTTTCTCTGTGGGCAGACCCTCCCTCACCCTGGAGCTTTCTGGATGCTGGATCGCAGCAGGCCTGGGCTCCCTGCAGTAGGTATCAGCTTCATTCAGGCCAAGATGCTCATCTAATTTTTGGCCTTACCTCTCCAGTTAAAGAGAAAGATGCCAAGAGGGCAGGGTGGTATGAAGGACCATGGGAAGAAGATAAAGATGCTCTAGGGAGAGTTTGCATGATGACTGAGGTGAGACTCTAGACGGAGGTGGTAGTGTTAGGATAGGGGGCTTGACTGTTGCTATGTTGGCATCTGTCACACGCCACCCACGGATAGACTGATAGACCCTCAGCAACTTACATGCCTTCTGTTTGGGACAGACATGGGATCCACTCTTGTGCTGGCTGGCATTACTCTAATTCATAGCCCTAGACTATATACAATTTCATGTCACTGACCACAGAGGGGCCAGCTAGGAACTGTGTGAGGATGAATGAAAATCCACTCATTAAAGTAACTTACAAGTTTCTCTCATGGCTTCCTTGGTCAAGAACCTGTAATGACTCCCCACTGCCAACTACAATAATATATATTCTTGGGGTTGGGGATGTGGCTTAAGTGGTAGCACACTCGCCTGGCATGCGTGGGGCACTGGATTCAATCCTCAGCACCACATAAAAATAAAATAAAGATGTTATGTCCACTGAAACACTGAAAAATAAAAATTAAAAAAAAGATTCTCTCTCTCTCTCTCTCTTTCTATCTTTAAAAAAATTATCTCTGTCTCTAAAATAATATATATATATATATATATATATATATATATATTTATTCTAGTTTTAGAGACTGATATAGAATATAAGATAGTGGGCACTTTTATTCAGTTCCTGGATGGTCAATGAGTAACTTAATCTGGGATTGCATTTTGTTGTCTCTCAATAAGAATAGGCCCCTCTTGATCGTGGTCTTGCAGTTTGGAGCTTGGGCTCTACTCCCTCATCTCCAGTGCCTTCCACCCCTTCTGCCTGTGAAAATATCAGGATCCTTCAAGACCAGGCCCCGGCCTGGTATTTCCCTGCAGCCTTCTTACCATTGCTGTGACTCACAGGGTCCTGACTTTACCTAAAATATCTGATACACTTATGTCTGCACTCCCCAATCACACAGGGCAGCCCTCAGTCCCTGACCCCGCCATTCTCAATTTCATGCTTTTCTTCCTTTCTCTCTAATTAAATTACAGACTCCTTATAGTCACCTTGTAATTTATGTTGCTGACATTCCTTCCTCACTGGAGCCTTCTATATCACTAAGCTCTAGGAGTACATGCCTGATGAATGCTTAACAAGTGCTGTGGTGTAATTTTGGGTATAACCCCAAAGCCCATATGTTATGGGCTTGGTCCCCAGCACGTGGCATGACTGGGAGGTGGTGGAACCTTCAGGAGCCGAGGCCAAGTAGGAGGTCTTGGGTCACCAGGATATGCCCTTGAAGGGGATAATGAGAATCCAGTGTCTTTTTTTTTTTTTGCTTCTTGGCCACCATGAGGTAAGTGACTTTGCTTCATCACACACTTCCCACTATGCTGTGTTGCCAAAAGCAATAGGCCTGTCTGATAAGGGACTGAAATCTCTGAAACCACAATAAAAAATATACCTTTGCTCTTTTTAAGTTGATTGCCTTGGGTATTTTGTTACAGTAATGGAAAACTATCAGATATAACAACCAAAAATAAAGCTTCCTGACAATGGGTTGCCTTATGAAAAGGATGTCATATTGCCTTCAATATTTTTTTGTATTAATTAAAATAGTCTCTTATGATGTGGGCAACAGGCAGACCATGGCTATTATCTACCAAATCCCTACTTAACTTATACATGAGAAAACTGAAGCCCAGAGTGGCTAATTGTTTCTGAGCCATCACACAACTCAAGATCCCATGTCTTCTACTTTCTGGCTTAATCTTCTCACTGCACCATTCCACACAAAGACCATAAGAATAAGCCTGATTATGTTCACTCTTACTAATAACATGGGTCTCTAGGAATGAGGCTGTAATAATGAACTGTGGTGAGATTTGATAGTTTCTATTGTTATATGCATCACAAGGAAATCTGAGTGCTCACCGTTATTTACCCAATGATAAAATTCTATTTCCTTTTTGTAAAGCAAATAACCAAAGCATTAAAATTTTCCCAACTCAAAAGACATCTCAAATAAAATACCACTGCCTAGTAATTGTAAACATTAGCCATCTTCTTAGGAATTTCCTTTGAGGGGTTTTATGGTTTCTCCTAAAGAAATGGTTTTTGATGGATGCTTATAACACCTGAGAGCCAGCATTTCTCTTAATAATAATCATAAACAAGTGAGTCAAGGTCACCTAACCTGAAATGAGCTCCACTTCACCACCAAATCCATCATGGAGACCCAAATCTGTGGCAGCAGATCACAAAGGTCTGATGCTCTGGGCACTCCATATGAAATCCTAACTCTAGCACCTACCATCACATTTTAATTTTATATTATTTCCTCCAAAGGTCTTATCTAAAAAGAGACCCTCAAAGGACAGTGCCTGTGAAAGGACTCAGCCCTGAGCAAGGTCATGTGCAAAACCTGTGGCCACTCTCCAAGGAGCTATTGTGCACATTTGTTTCTTTCACATCTTTTTCCTCCTCTTTGTTCCACTACAACAGGCAAACCAATAAATTAATGTTTTGAAAGAGAATAAAAAGCCATGAAAGAACAATTAATTCAAGGTACTTAATTAGAGAGAAGTAATGAAAGCATTGTCTAACACTAAAACACAGATGACCACATAGCAAATGTCACACAATCGTCTAGATTTGAAGATCAACACTGGGTAGGTTGAAATAACGGGGTTTGTCAGTCAAGTACTGGGGAGGCAAGCAGATATTTCTTCCCCACAAAGATAGTGGCATGGCTGGGGTTGTGGCTCGGGAGTAGAGCGCTCACCTAACATGTGCAAGGCCCTGGGTTCGATCCTCAGCACCACATAAAAAATAAATAAGTAAAATAAAGGTATCATGTCCAACTACAATTGAAAAATAAATACTAAAAAAGATAGTGATGTAGATAAACTTTGTTATGTTTAGTGACTAATACCAACACATTGATATGCCCTTGGCCCTGATGATAGGACACAGCAGCTGTTTTGTTTCACTGACTAGCTTGTCACTTCCAACTTGTCTTATATGGGGTTCTGCTCCAATGTCTGCTGCTGAAACTGAGGAGGGGGGGGTGAAGCAGAGCACAGACCAAGTGCATCAGATGCTGAAACACACACCACTGGGAAATAAAGACTTTAAGGTGCTGACAGCCATGAAGTTTTCCAAACATTCTTAGAATGTAACATCCTCACCACCATGTTCTGTGAGTTGCAATGGGGTGGGGGTGGCGGTGGGACATCTGGGGATGTAAAACTGCATGAATTAATGATCCCTTAAGGCCATTTCTTTGATTTGAGGAAAACAAAGGGTTATGATGTGCTCTGATCAGAGTCCTTGCATCTGGATTGGAGCATTCCAGAGCTAGAACTCACTGGTGGTAGAATATGGAAAAGCAATGTCATGATTGATAGAAAAAGTCTCTGGGACAGGAGCTGCAGATGCAGCTGATGCAGTAGAAAAAGGACCCGCTTTCTGAGCATCACCCCATATTTTAATCCCAAATAGGCTGTTGATACCCATATTCTGCAAAGCAGTGGCTTCTGGAGAGCCTAGAATTCCACAGAAGGGGGAGGGGTGGCAGAGGACAGGCCCCCTGCCACCTGCATTTCAACCAAGGCACAGAATTGCATTGCGTTTGGGGCTTGGCATTATTCTTTTTTTATTTGAATGATGAGGCTAAAGAGTGAATGGGGACAATTTCTTTAGAAGTCATTGAAGAATAGAAATTATTCCAGGCAAAATTCTCAAGTATCTCATTATTCCTGGTACCTTTTGCTTCTGTATCCCTGCTTCCTTCTCTCCTTCCAATCTTTTTCACCTCACCTACCCAGTTCTCTTCTCCTTGCCCATCAAAACTTACTGTTACATGTCACACTAAACTCCAACAAACATGTCACTGGTTTTCCTGAGTTCTGGAGTATGTGCCTTTGGACAACAGATTCCTAGAGATGGCAAAGACTCCCTCCCACCACAGTGGTGGTAGTGTATGAGTGGTTCTATACGGTGTGGCACTGTATGTGTGAAGAAAAGGAGAAGTGCAACCTCTGTGGCTGGAGTCCACTCCTGACTGTCCATGACTGTCTTTGGGGTGGAAGTGGAGGAAGGCCTCTCCCACTGCGTCTTCAGTGAATCAAAATATACTCCATCCCTGAGAGAGGCTCCAAGGTCTTGGAGACCTTCAGTCCCACATATAGGTTTCTGTAGTCCTGAGGTCAGGGAACCTCACCTGATCCCTCAGAGACCTCTCAAAAGTAGTACAGTGCTTGAGCAAATAAAGCGACTGCTCAGGGACCAGGTAGGGAGACACCATAGAGGAAGAGCCAGTGATTCATGGATGCTCCTGTGCATCCAGCACCCTGGCCTTTCCCCCTGCTGAAAGTGAGGGATGGTGGCAGCCTCAAGGTCTAATGATGCACACAACAACAAGTTTTTACAGTGAAGCCTTCTGTGGTTCTATCCCTAGCCAAGAACTACAAGTGACAGGATGTCAGAAAGAAGAAATGAGATCTCAATCCCCAGGACCTGGAGGTCCCCTCATCAGAGGACAGGGGAGCAGTGGACCTCACACACACCTGCCCTTTACCTTCCTGGGACCCTGTCCTCAAGCGCCTGCCTGAATTGGACCATTTCTTTGGGAGTTTCAGGCTCCTGCACCTGACTATTCTCACTCATGGAGTCCTGGGCCGAGGACGCACTGCCGGTGGCCTCGCTGTCCCTCATCATGCTCTGGTAGCTGCTTCCTGCCACCACTGTGGTAGAAGAGGGCAGTCTTCCCCATGGCCGGCGGGAGTTCCTGGCTCAACACGCTGCTGTTGTCACTGCCATGCCCCCTGCTGCACTGGTGTGGCTTCCGTGGTGGGGTGATCTTGCTGTAGGGCGAGGACAGCAGGTGCGCTGCTGCGGGCTTGTCCTCCACGGGAGCGCCACTGTGCTCCTCCGCCTCGGCTCCAGACCGCACCTGCAATCCCCGGGCGCCCCCATTCCCTTGCAGCAGCTCAGAGATGCGCCCATTGACTGCTCTCAGAGGCAGTTTGGAAGCCAATCCAGAGCTTCAGTTCCTGCTGACTGACTGGGTGAACCAGGACATGTGCTTCCTGCTGGGGGGCACGTTGGAGCTCTGGCCCACTGACTGAGGCAGCGACTTGGTGGAGAAGCTGAGGGTTTTGGTGGTGGAGGTTGACAGGCTACGGGCTTTGGGGCTAGCCAGGAGGAGCTTGCTTACAGCTGAAATCTTGGACTGGCTGGCCTTGGGCGAAGCCCCTGCTGACTGGGTGGAGCTGCAGCTGGGTGGTGAGGCCCCTGTGCTGCCGGTCCAGGCTCCTGCCAGCAAGTGGCATGGTGCTGTCTTTGCCAGTGTGCAGTCACGAGCTCATGGAGGACAGGCTCTCTACCCTCTCCAGCAACAAGCATTCGTAGTGGCTGACTGTTATTCTGCCAAGAGAGTTGGTTCTGCTGGCCACCTGCTCCAGCTTGGCACTGAAGAACTTGCTACTGCTACTGGCATCCTTCATCTTGCTGCTGGTCTCATCAGGGAATCTGGCCAAGAATGTGGCTGGCTGATTCAAGGGACTGCTGGTGGTGCTGCTGCTGCTGGCACTGTGCCAGGGGCTGGCCCGGTTCTTCTGATCCAAGCTAGACTTGTGAACAGGGGGCAGAAGGGAATTCCCTTTAGGCAGGGCAAGGACACAATGCTTGGGTGAAGCTACCTTGTGCTCCAGGGTTGCCTTAGAGGCCTGGGTGCCTGATGCTGTCCCCAGGCCATTGGTGTCAGCACTGCAGTGGTAGAAGAAGTTGTCTAGCTCCTCGTGTCTGCTGGCTTAATGAAATGCTCTAGGAAGGATGCGGGATTTCAGGCTTTTGCTGGAATACATTGGCCTCTGGGCCACCAAACAAGGCAGAGCCATCTCACACCCATCCACAACCCTCTTGAAGCTTTCAGTCACTGCGGAGGCAGATACCTCTCCACTGCTGCTGCTGAGCCTGTCGCCCGGGCTGGGCTTCCTATCCTGTTCTTGCTCTGGTCTGGTCTCAGGCTTAGAGGGGCTTGTGGCAGTTTCATATCTAATCCCTTCTTCACTGTGAAAAGCATTCTCTTTTTTCACTTCCTCTTCTCGTTTCAGCCAGGGGTCCTCAAATTTCATCTCTTTCTTTGCACTGGTTTCTTTACTCTCCTGGGACGGGACTGCTCTGGCAGCTGTTTTGGAGATGACAGTAGAAGCCTCAGGCTCTTGCACATTCTGAGGGCTCATGGCAATGCAGGGGTAGACCATAATGTTGGTCTTCATGGGCATGTACCCTTCGCAATTGCTCAGGTTGGCTATATTGGAGATGGTGACCATGGCCTTTTCCAGTGTGAATATTTTGCAGCTTTTGATGGGGGTGGCTTTGTTGAAAGAATCTTCCCCCACCTCAGACAAGATGAGCAGGTTGTCAGGGCCTGCCTTGGGCTTCTCTCTGCACACCACAGCAGTGTTCTGGATGCTGCTAACAAACTCTGAGGCTGGAGGTTCTGCCATGGCCTCCCCCATGCCCAAAACATGTCTGGGCTATGAAACTGTGACATGATTGCTTGCCATTACTGCCAGCGCTCATCTCGCTTAGCCAGGAGCTGATGGAGGAACACCTTCTGCCTGTCTCCTGAGCCTTTGCATCCAGGCTTAGCTTCAGAATGGGCAAGAACTGTGTGATGCTCACTTGAGAGACGGAAGCCATGCTGGAGTAGCCCTCCAGATCTTCGCTGATGCTGATGATGATGCTGACGGGCCGGGAGCCTGAGGCTAAGGCCTACACAGAGCAGTCGCTATTGAAGCTGATGATGGTGGTGGGACGGCCACTGTCCAGGACTCCACTGATGTTCAGCTCTTCCACCAGCGTGAACACCAGCTTATCCTCCCCATTCAGCTCCAATGGCTGCTGCATGGTCACCTTTGTGGTGTTCAGAATCTCCTTCTTGGAGTCTGGAGGGGATGCTGCCTGATGCTCCTTCTCAACAGGGGTTTCTGGGAACCCCTCACTCCCAGCAGACATAGATTTCTTCAAAACCTGGGGGCTCATTCCAACTGGAGGGGTACGTACCTCAGGCTGCAGCAAGGACTTGCTAGAGACCATGCCAGAATCCTTGCTTAATGGTGGCAGTGGAGCAGAGGTTGGCAGGACCCCCTTATGGGTATAGACTTTGTGTCTATGGGAAGGAGAGCTGGGGGGTTTGTACTCAGAAATCTTGGATAGGCTGGCAATGCCCAGCTGTGGGGAGCCCATGGGCCTGGGCTTGCCCTCCATGAAGCCACAGAAGTTCAGGCTCTCCTGGCTGCTCTGGAGGACGGGGCTCTGCACCATCTGGCCACTGCTGCCTGGGATGCTTCAGGGTGAGGCTGGGGTGGGGCTGCTGCTGCATACTGTGGCAGGCAGAGGGGAGTGATTCCTTTGCATCTTACAGGCCAGGTTGTCTGGGCCTTCCCAATCAGTCAGCTGGCCATCTGACCCATTGTCTTCCTTATCGCACTCAGAAAGTGAGTTTGCCCCAGACACTTGGCTTAACGAGGGGCATTTGCTTGCCTGCTCTGCTCCAAACTGTACAGGCAGCTCTTCAAAAGGAAACTTACTGGGCTTCTTGCTGCCATAAATGAGGTCTAGTCTCTCTTGCAGCTCAGGAAATGTGTTACACTTCAAGCAGTCCCTTTCTGATTTGCTGCCTGCAGCCTCTCCTGCCTCTGTGGGCTGGCTGTCACCTCTGGTCTTCTGCAGGGCAGGTACAATGGGAACAAAGTCTGGGGGCCCCTCATTGTCAGTGAGCTCCTTGTCAGAGGGGCCTGTGCCATTAGGCCCAACGTAGATGACAGTGTCACAAGATTGCTCGCTACTGGAGGAGTAGTCATGATCACTGGACAGGTGCCCAATGGGGAAGTCGGGGTCCACCGTGGCTCTGGTATGGAAAGTTCTCATCTGGGTGGGCCTGCACATTCTACCTTCCTCACAGGAGCTTTCTCCACCAGAGTAGCTCGACATGTACTATGAGTGAGAGAACAGTTAATATGTGGCACCTCTGAGACAGCCCTCCCAGGGAGCCTGACATTATGTGGTAAATGGTAGAAGCCACTGACTCAACAGGAGCTACTAAAGGTCCCTTTGATTGATCTCCCACATTGAAAAGCAGAACCATGACTCCAGTGGGCCATATCAGAGTGCCCAATGTTCTATATAATAGCTGTATGTGCTTAAGATAATCCCTATATGGCACACTGAGGAATTAGAGGCTGCTCAGCAGAGGAGATGCAGTCCCCTTCTTACCTCTTAAGGGCTATTCCTGAATACAACTAACAGAACATTGGTTGGGAAACCCTGTTTTATACTCCATCCCCCCATTAAAAAATACATAAAGGAGAAGGAAAGAAAAGCCCTCCCACATGTTAATCGCTGCCCGCCCCACCCCCAGGATCTGAGTGGCCAAAACCACCATGGTCCTCTCAGGAATTCTTGCCAAGCTGCCACTGTCTGGGATTTGCTTCTGCCAGAGGAAAGGAGCCCAGTGGCATCTAGCAGACTCAGTATCAAGCAGAAAACATTGAATTAACATGACAATTCCAGCAGCCAGGAAATCACTCCTGAACATGGGGGTGGGCAATAGGGCCACATGAGCAAGAAGTTAATAACCCTCTTTAGAGAGTTGACTCATTGAAGGACACAGTCTTCATCTACATAGGACCAGTAAGGCAAGAGAAAAACTGAATAATTTCCATCTCTTCAACATTTTTCATCTCAAAATTTATCTAAAGCACACCAAGCACTGTCAGAGGTCAGGCTGGATACCCAGGGCTAGCAGAAGACCTGATTCTCTCCTGTCAGTGGGAAGGTTTCTCTGCCCCCAAGTGGGGACCACAGCAGTGATGCTTTCACATGAACCCCTGTGTTTGGGGATCAGCAATATTGATTTGGCTCTCTCTCTCTCAGTACTGGGGCAAGGCTCCAAAGCTCCACTACCCACTGCACCCACTGTGAACTGCTTACCTTCAACTTCTTCTTCTTCATCCTCAAGACCCTTGATGTGATCGGGATGGTAGACAGGGTTTCTGCATAGTTCCCAGCTGCGGCAGAGATGTGAGTGTTCATGGTGGTGCGACAGTTCATGTTCCTCAGAGACTCCCGAAGCAGCATGGTGAGCTTGCTCTCTCTGCCAAACAAAGTGAATTAAGGCTGCATTAATGGGCCATGCTTCACATTGACTGTCAGGGTAGGTCTTTAGGTCTGTACACGGTTATTTTGTTGTGGTTGGTATTTTTTTCTTCCTTTTTTTAAATGGCACACCAATTAGCATCATTTTCCAGCATGGGAGCATGGGGCTATTTGTGGTTGGCAGCTGAGCAAGTGCTTCTTACTCCAAAGATGAAATTCATGCAAACACCTCGCTGGGCACTTCTCTCATGGATGTGATGGGGTGTTCCTGTGTGTCTGTGTGCATATGACATTGCACATAATGAGGCCTGGGAATAGAAATGGGAAGAAGGGATCAGGAGAAAATGATTTTGTGACCAGTGACTCAGCATGCTATCTGCATACACTGCCTTTTTCTGCAAGTCTGTGCACACAGATAATCCCTGTAACAAAAAGCAGTTCCCTGCTGAGAACTTGTATTGAAGATCTATGTGTTTATAATACATGCAAAATGTCTTACAAGGAGTTGAAACCACTTTATCCTCACTGTCTCTTAATTCTCATATTTGTATCTAGTAGCACAGAAGGAAAAAATGTATTTGTATTCGTGATAAGTGGAGAAACACAGAAATAAGCCCAAATACTCACTTGCTCAGTAATTGAAAGAACTTTCTAGAAAGGCCTCCTCTGGAAACTTTTCAGTTGCTGTATGGGGCCAAAGTGTCCAGAGTGGTGATAATGAGGCCCATGGGTTTACCGATTCTGTTTCTGGACACTTTAAGTATTGTACAGGAATGTCTCAATTTTTTTTTTCCATCCCTATACTTGTTCTACCATTTTTTTCTGTCTTGCTTTTAAAGGGCCTCTTTTTACTTCATCAGCAGCATTTACCAAGTGTCATTTCATCTCTGGAGCATCCCCTCCCCTGAAGGCTGAGGCTGCCTCTGTGTTTCCCATGCCCTATGTTCATATCTCTGCGATGTGTTTGTAATGCCAGATGAGAGGAGTTCATCTGCATGACTGAAACCCCTGGGGATGGACTGTCCAGTTCCGCAGACTGTGGGAGATGCAGGCAACTGTCAACAGACAAGGGGCCATTTCACATGTGACCTGAATCCAGCTTCAGGTAGGAGAGACTGTGGTGTGATAGGTTTTCCTTCCCATCTGAGACCAATTAAGGTGTCTGTTCAGGGATGCTGAGCTCACAATGGCTCAGTAACAGGACAGTTTATAAATATACCAGGGCTTCCCTTTCACAAAATAACCAGTGAAAGAAGTGGTGAAAGGAGCAATAAGGGAGGTGTGTGGGGGGGCACCATGGACCAGCTGCATACATTTAACTCCCTTCATGTCCAGAAAGGACGTGTCGTGGACATAGCCATTCAGTGGAGAGGTTGAGTCTTATCATGGCAAAGACAGTGCACCTTGGCCTTGTCTTCAATATGGAATGCAGAAGATAGGTTCCATTTGGGATAGTTATGATCATATAGGTTCTATAAAATATGTGTGAGTCCTGAATTAGTGAATAATTGTCCATGACTTTTGGGGAAAATGCATGGTTTAGTGAGCCTCTGGTGAGGATCCTGTCACAAAAGTTTCATCAACTGGTCATTACAAACCTTGTTTTATTTGTATTTCTGTTGAAAGATAACTTATTTAATACCTATTCCTAATAAGTACTAAAACATATGCATTATTGCTTCATAATAAACAGTAACCAAGAAGGGTTCAATAATTTCCTGAACCAGAGTAATATGACCATAAATTTCTTTGGCTTTTGGCCTCTCAACAATACACTGGGCTACAGATTTTTATTTATTTAACTGTTTATCATCTCATGAATCTGCAAATTCAGTTACTTTTAAAAATCATTTTGGGGGCTGGGTATGTGGCTCAAGTGGTAGCGCGCTCACCTGGTATGTGTGCGGCCCAGGTTCGATCCTCAGCACCACATAAAAAAAGATGTTGTGTCCGCCAACAACTAAAAAAAATATAAATATTAAAAAATTATCTCTCTCTTTCTCTCTCTCTCGCTCTCTCTCTCTCTAAAAAAATAAAATAAAAATAAAATTATTTTGATAGCTTCATTATGTTCTACAGATATTAACTTAGTATTTTCTGGAGTGCTCTTACATATAGGTCAGGGAATTTCCTCTTCCTTTTTCTGAATGTACTGTTGTATTGATTCATTAATATTAAACTTGCAGTCGACAGCACTGTAACTCAGGCCTGAGTGAAGCTTATTTAACATGTGTGTTTTCTCCACAAGGCACATCACAGCCTTCATGCCCTTTGTTACATTAGACAACATGTTAGCACCATGCACAGGATCATTTAAAACAGTGAAATCACCAACAAAAACACAAAAAATGCAAAACAAAACAAAAACCATGTAGCAGTACATCAACTTGAAAGCACACTTATTTATAAATAGAAGAGCTGACATAAGAAGGCAGAGTAGCACCCTGTGCCATTTCAATGGGGAATATATGGGTTGGAAACTCAAAGTTTCCACCACTCTGCAAGTCCTGTAATGATTCTGAAGTGTGTTGAGTATTGTTCAGGGGTTACTGTTATGGTTTGGATATGAGGTGTCCCCCAAAAGCTCATGTGTGAGACAATGTAAGAAGGTTCAGAGGAAAAATGATTGGGTTATAAGGATCTTAACCATATAAGTGAATTAATCCTGATAGGGATTTACTGAGTGGTAACTGAAGTGGTAGGATGTGGCTGGAGAAGGTGGGAATTGGGGATGTGGCTTTGGGGAATATATTTGTATATATCTCCCTGTTTCTGATCATCATGTGAGCTGCTTTCCTCTGCCACACTTTTCTGCTATGACGTTTAGCCTCACCTGGAACTCCGAGGAATGGTGTTGGGCTTCTATGGACTGAGAAACTGTGATCCCTCAAATAAATCTTTCCTCTACAATTGTTCTGGTTGACCCTTTTAGTCACTGCAGTGAAAAAGCTAACTAAAAAATTAGAAAGAAATTTTATCAAGTAGGAAAATTTGCAACTACAGAATCTACAAATGGTGATGACTGACTATACTACGGCATTCTACATGATAAGTCTGTCCATCAGTTGCACCAAGCAGAAGGCCTGCTCCTCTGTCTCTCCAGGTGAGTCTCCAGGGAAAGACACCAAAGTTGGAATGAAAAGATATTATGTTGTTGTATCAACCTGCTTGCACTGCCTGTCCCACAGGATCCCCGGTCATGATATGATGATATAGACAAATTTTTCTTGCTATTTTTCTGAACCTCACATTGTTGGAAGAAGTCATGTCATATGTTTTGTTTGGCAACCAGCATTTTCACTCTCCTTGTTGAAAGAAAGCCAGTAAAACTGCCAACCAGACTTTTATGCTTGGGCCAATCTAGACTCAAAGACATGTCCTTAGGGGAGTAAAATATGGTGGAGAGAAAACCTTGGCTTTTTCAACCTCATGATAACCCCTTAACTTGGAACAAAGATTAGCAAGTGAGTGAGAAGGGCAGGTGAAGAAAGGGTCAGGGTACCAAAGGCTGCCAACCATAAGCTGAACTCAGTATTGTGGGGAGGGAACTAAAGAGTTTCCAGAGAGTTTGTATGGTCAGCACGAATTCAGTTCACAGCTTAGTATCAAGGCTGAAGTGACAGAAGAGAAGGGGTGAGCTGCTGGCTAGTCTTGCCTGAGTGTCATGCTGGCTAGAGGGAGGCAGAGTCTTGGGGTCATATGAGAGGGGCCCTTGCTATAGAGGATAAGAGCGAGAAGGTACTGGTTATAAAGCTAAGCTGACTGGGGTCTGGGGAAGAACATGGCATTCTGTTAAGTAGTCATGTTTTATGGACATACATTTCACCTCCTGCCCAACCTGACCACATATGCCTTTAAAAGTAATTTTTTAAAAATCTTGCTATTCAAAATAAGTCAACCCTTTCATTGGCTACCATAAAAGCAATGAAAAAGAACAGGATAATGAACACATTTTGTTTTATTTTATTTTTGTGTGCTGGGGATCAAACCTAGGGCCTCACACCTGCTAGGCGTGTTCCCTTCCTCTGACATATCTCCACAAAATAAGCATATTTTAATTAATAATAATTTTAAAAGAACATGAGAGATCATGAAGCACTCTATAACAGGGGCCAACAAACTAGGGCCGCAGGAGCCAAACTGACCACTGATTTTTTTTATAAATTAAGTTTTATTGG
This sequence comes from Callospermophilus lateralis, assembly GCF_048772815.1. Lineage (NCBI taxonomy): Eukaryota > Metazoa > Chordata > Mammalia > Rodentia > Sciuridae > Callospermophilus > Callospermophilus lateralis. Next base: position 12,002,133 of record NW_027514398.1, read on the forward strand.
AACACAATGAACCTGGTTGTTTACATATTGTCTGAGGCTGCTTTGGTATTACAAGAGTAAATTGATTGTAACAGAGCCTAAAAAGTATCTTTACTATCTTATTCTTTATAAAAGAGGTTTGCTGACCCCTCTCTAGAGTAATGGCAACTGTGATGTCATTCCAGATACAGAATCACCCAGAGGATGAAGGTGTGTCTTACTTTCTTTAGTACTCAATAATATATTCAATAGTTGTGCTGTCCCTCTTTTAGTTCAGATGTTTCATGAAGCAAGAGCAAAAGCCAATTCCATGGAAATAGGCAAAGAGAAACAAATGTTTGGCTTTTGAAATCACTGGAGCACCAGGCTGCAGTCATTGATGGTGGCTCAAATCACTTACTGCCTGCAGAAGCAGTCTGTCCTTCCAAAGAGAATGTCAGCACACTCATGTTCACTAAATTAATTAGCTCATTACTGTACGCAACTCCTCCTTCTAGAAGCATTTGTTAAGCACCAACTCAGGTAAGAGTGACTGTACTGTACTAAGAAGTAAAGGGAGAGAAATGGTTGTGTGAAATCTCATCATGATATCCTCTGATAAAAGCTAAAGTTAAATGGCATCAGCAAGATGAGTGACTAGAAGCTCCTTCTGCTTGTGCCCCCCCCCAAAGGACAGCCAAATCCACAAACGAAGAACTACATTTTGGTGGAAATAACTGAAGAATGCTGGAATATATCAAATAAGTAGCACAAACCCTGTAGAGTGCAGAAAACCAGGATGGCCTCTTAGAGGAAGGAAATACCTCACCCCTGGCACCTCACCCCTCAGTCAGGATCAATATGGAATCAGGAAGGACTTCTCCTTGCAGGGAAAAGGTAGGCAAGAGGAACTGCCCACCTTACCACCATGACCACCTAAGTTCCTGCCACTGGGGACTCCTGCAGTCTTCACAGGCACTAAGTCTTACTCAGGGAGCTACCTAGAGTCCACACAGCTGCATTATCCCCAGATGAAGAAGCCAACACTGCTCCCCATCCCCTGTGACAAGTGCAGCTAATGAACTGCACAACTTTGAAATGAGAACATTGTCCTGGTCTGGGGGCGAGTACCCACTGCACTTCTCTATCCCTTGAGAGTACTCATATACCAGCCCCATCTGATAACTTACCATCTTGGAGCCCAAATGCTGCTACAGTCTATCTTGGGGGACCAACAGCATGGATCCACTCTACCCATGCTGCCTAGTCAATGTTGTGCCCTGCTGCTCAGGATCTGAGCTGACTTGGAGCCCTGCCTCCCAGGGGAATGATACACTGACTACCCACAACAGTAATGGCCTCCTGAACCAAAGATGAAGCAGTGCCCTGCCCCTCAGGGAATCCCTGCTTTGACCTCCCAGGGAAGTAATGCTCTGCCTGAAACCTGAGCTGAAATGGCATGGCACTCCCTGCCCCTAGGGAACAAAGTGCAGTGGCTGAGCCAAGCTGCTGGCATGGGATCCCATTCCCCCTTGAAGCAGAGTATTGGGTGAGCTGTGCAATCTGTCCTCCAGGACAGAGAGCTGTATCAAGGCCAAATAGCTGTAGCACTCTTCTTCCCTGGAACTGGTCTAGAATCCTGAAGTCTGAGCTGTGGAACCTTGCTGGGGAGTAGTCTTCACTTACTGGGGAGTAGTCTTCACTACATTAATCCTTGTCCCCTAGAGTCCAGCCACAGCAACGCTTTACTATTTCTGGATCTTTCTGTCACTGGAAATCTGCCATGTCCCACAATTCCAAAGGTCCAGTGTCATCTTAATGGGGACCTTATCTCCTAGGATCAGAGTTGCTAATGTCCCTATTGGATCTAGTTCCCAAATCATAGCTGAGCCTTGTTTACTAGTGTCTAAACCCCCAGAGCACCCCATCTTCCCTGAAGGCAGGCCAGTGTTGGACCCTGACGCCAAGATCAGAATCATAAGTAAAACCCAGTTCCCTTGATCCAAGTTGCTGTAGTGTGCTTCAGAATCAGCTGTGCAGGCAATCTGCTTACCAAAGTGCCTTGGAAAGTGAACCTAGGACCCAAATCCCAGGTGTCCTTGTAGGATTATGAGACCCTGAGTCCAGAATCATGGGTCTATAGCTCCTCTAAGAACCTGTACCCTGGGGCCCAATGCCACTGCAACTACTTGTGGGCCATGTCAGACTCAATGCCAAAACTCATCATTGTAGGGAAAGTGAGAACAAGAAGACGCCCCCAAACTTTTGTTATTCAGCATTCTTTTAACAGCATTCACTTACACAATCTCCTATAGCCTATTCCATTGAAACATCAACAGACATCACTGACATTGACCACAGCTAAGAATCTACATGGAAGCTATACCACTATGTCCACTCATAGTCATGTACCTTTCCCAGCCACCACCCTAAGACCTATCTGCAGGTGAAAGTCTTTCCCTACATAAGTCACTCTGTAAAGTTTAAAAGAGATGGCCATTCTATCACATGTACAGACATCAGCGCAGGGACACAAGAAACATGAAAAAGCAGGAAAACATGATACTATCAAAGGAACCCAATGATTCTCCAGTAACTGACCCTAAAGAAAAGGAAATTTATGAATTGCTTTAAAACGAACTCAAGATAATGACTTTAAGGAAACTCTGCAAGATATAAGAGAGTACAGAGAGACTACTTAGTGAAAACAGGAAAATGATTCACAATTTGAATAAAAAATTCAGCAAAGAGATATCATTAAAATAACCTATCAGGTATCTTGTTGCCAACACCTACAACAGACTAGATCAAGCAAAAGATCAATTGACAAACTTGAAGATAGGTCTTTTGAAATTACTTAGGGTAAAAAAGGATGAAAAAAAGTAAAAACAGGCTACAAGACTTATGGGATATCATTAAGTGAACAAACATTCTCATTATAGGAATTTCAGAAGAACGCAGAGAAATGGACAAAAGACTTATTTAACAAAATAATTGCTGAAAAATTCCTAAGTCCTGGGAGAGAAAATGGATATTCAGCTTCATTAGCTCAAAGATTCAACCCAAAGAAGTCCTTGGCAAGACACATTATATTCAAGCCATCAAAAGGCAAAGTCTAGGAGAGAATTTAAGAAACAGCAAAAATATCAAAATTTTTGATATTTTACTTGTACAAATGAACAAGTCACGCATAAAGGATCTCTTATATCAGTGGATATAGGTTTTCAACGGATTTGTTGGCAGAAACCTTGCAGGACAGGAGAGAATGTGAAGGCCTTATTTAAAGTGCTGAAAAAAAAAGTTTTGACAGCCCAGAATATTATACCCATCAAAACTGACCTTCCAAAATGAAGAAGTACCTTCTCAGACATGCAAAAGCTGAGTGGGGTCTACTGTTAGATCTACCTTACAAGAAATGGTTATAGGAGTTCTTCAATAAGAAAAGCTAATTGCTAACATAAAAGCACATGAAAGTATAAAATTTACTGGTAAGGTAAATATATAATCAAATTCAGAATAATCTAACATTATAATGGTAGTCTGTAAGTCCATTCATATCTCTAGTATGAATGCTATAGTTCAAAACAGTTAAAAAAACTAGAACTATGATATGTTGTTAAATATATAGTATAAGTGGCTGGGGTTGTGGCTCAGTAGCAGAGCATTTGCCTCGCACATGTGAGGCACTGGGTTCAATTCGCAGCACCACATAAAAATAAATAAATAAAATGAAGATATTAAAAAATATATCTACAGTGTAAGAATGTGTAAATTACAATATCAAAAGTATAACTGAGAGAAAAAAAAAGATCTAGAATTTTTAGATCTTTTATAATAGTTTATTATAACTATAAGATATTTTATGTAAACCTCATGGTGACCCAAAAGCAAAAACCAATAGCAGATACACGATAAAGAGGAAGAAACAGAGCTGGGAGTTGCTCTATGTTAGAGTACTTGTCTAGCATGTGCAAGATGCTAGATTTGACTCCTGGCATCCCAGAAAAAAAAGGAAAGAATTAAACAACCAGAAAACAATGAACAAATGGAAGTTATCCTTTCCTATCAGTAATTTCTTTGAATGAAATGAACAAAATTGTGCAATAAAAAGACAGAGTGACTGAATGGATTCAAAGTAAACATGATCCAACAGTATGCTGTCTACAAGAAACCTGCTTTAGTTTTATGGCACACATGGACTTTTAAAGGTGAAGACATGGAATAAGATAGTCCATGCAAATAGCAACCCAAATAGAGCAGAGGTAGCTATACTTATGTCAGATAAATTAGACTTCAAGTAAAAAACTGTCACAGAGATGATGAAGGTAATTATTTCATGATAAAGGGCTTAATTTTTCAAAAGGACATATCAATTGTAAATTTACACTTAACCAACTTCAGAGCACCTGAATATATAAAGAAAGTATGAAAAGGACACGAAAGAAGAAACAGCAATATAAAAATAGCAATACTCCACTTCCAAAAATGGAAGAAAATTAATAAGGAGATACTAGAAACAGAATTGCACTTTAAACAAAATGGACCTTAGAGCATCCAACAATAGCAGAATGTATATTATTCTCTAATGTACCTGGGCCATTTTCAGGAAAGATCATATGGCAGGCCACAAACAAGTCATAACAAATTTAAAAAATCTGAAATCATATCAAGTATCTTTTGACCAAAATGGTATGAAACTATAAAAGAGAGACAGTAGAAATTTTGGAAAATTCACAGATACATAGGCCAACAAAATTGATGACCTAAAGGAAAGAAAACGTACCAATGTTAGATCAGGAAGAAATAGAAAGTCTGAAGAGATCAATAACAAAAGTGATTGAGGTAATTACCTCAGTCATCTTGATACCTAAAACAGACAAAGAAATCATAAGAAGGAAAAGCTATAGGCCAATATACCTGATGAACATTGATGCAAAAATCTTCAATAAAGTGTTAGCAAATCAAATTTGATAATATATCACCAATTGTATACTATGATCAACAGGGACTTATCTCTAAAATGCAAGGTGGGTTTAATATATACAAATTAATCACTGTGATACTTTATATTAATAGAAAGATAGAGCACACATTAGTACCTCAATTGACGCAGAAAAAACATTTGACAAAGTGCTACATCATTTTTTTTTAAATAAACACCATCAACAGTTTAGGTTACAAAGAAAGTTTCTCAATACAATAAAGGCCATTTATGAAAAAAAAAAACACTACTAATGTCATAATCAATGAGGAAAAACTAAAAGCTTTTCCTCTGAGATGTTGTACAAGGGAAGGATGCCTTCTTTTACCACTTCTATTAAACATAGTTCTGGTAGTATTAGCAAAGGCAATCAGACAGGAAAAAATAAAATAAATAAAAGAAAAAAAGAAAAGGGATCCAAATCTTAAAGGAAAAATAGTCTTTCTATTTGGAGATGACATAATCTCATATGTGGAAAACAAGGAAGACTACACCAAAAACAAAACAAAACAAAAAACTATTGGAACTACTAAATGAATTCCATAAAGCTTCAGAATATAAAATCAACATATAAACTCTGTGGGATTTATGTACCCAAATAATGACCTCCCCCAAAATGAAATAAAAAAAACAATAAATTTAGCCAAGGAGGTAAAAATAATCTATACTCAAAACTATAAAATACCAATAAAAGAAACTGAAGAGAAGACAACTAAATGGAAAGTTATAGCACAGAATTACATTCATGGATCCAAAGAATTCAGCTAAAATGCTCATCTTAAATCAATATACAGATTCAGTTTAATCTCTATCAATATTCTGATGGAACTCTTCACTGAAGTAGTAAAAAACAATACTATGATTTTTATGGGATCACAAAAGACTTTGAATAGTCAAAGCAATTCTGAGAAAGAAAAACAAAGTTGGAGGTATTTTACTTCCTGGTTTAAAATTCTATAAGAAAAAGCTATTGTAATCAAAATGCTATGGTACTAGCATAAGAACAGACACACAGACTGCAGAACAGTATAGAGAGCCCATTAATAAATCCAAACATATATGGTCAACTAATTAATTTTTCAAAAGACATCAAGAGAACACAATGATAGGAAGAGAATAATGCCTTCAATAAATAGATCTGGGGCTGGGAAGAGTGGGCTAGTGGTAGAGCATTTGCCTAGCATGTGTGAGGCACCATGTTCGGTTACCAGCACCATATCAAACTAAATAAACAAAATAAAGCTATTAAAAATAGTGCTGAAAAACCTGGAATTCTACATTTAAAAGAACGAAACTGGACACTAATACCATACATAAAAATCAACTTGAAAAGGATGAAGACCTAATGTAGCACCTGAAATCATAAAATTTATAGAAGGAAATAGGGAAAAATCTCCTTGACATTGGCCTTGGAAATGATTTTTTATTTATATCACACCAAAAATTTAGGTTGCAAAAGCAAAAATTAATTAATGGGACTACATCAAACTAAAAAGCTTCTGTGCAGCAAAGGAAACAACCAGCAAAATGAAAAGGCAACATATAGATTAGGAAAAAACATTTACAAACCAAATATCTGATAAAGAGTTAATACCCCAAATTTATAAAGAACTCATACAACTCAGTAGCAAGAAAACATATATCCCAATAAAAAATGGGTAAAGGAGCTGGGCACAGTGGTATACACCTGCAATCCCAGTGTCTCATGAGGCTGAGGCTGGAGGGTCCCAAGTTCAAAGTCAGCCTCAGCCATTTAGGGATACCTTGTCTCAAAATAATACATAAAAAGAACTAGGGATATGGTTGGTGGTTAAGCACCCCTGTGTTCAATCCCTGGTATCAAAAATAAGTGTCAAAGGACCTGAAAAGACATTTCTCCAAAGATGACATACAAATGGCTAACAGGCTACTGTGTTCCATCTCACACCTGTCTGGATAGCTGTTAGCAAAGGAAAGAGATATCAAGTGTTTGTAAGGCCATGGAGAAAAGGGAACCCTCTCACACTGTTAGTAGGAATATAGACTGGTGCAAACATTATGGAAAACAGTATGGGGTTCCTAAAAAATTCAAAATAATTACCATATGACCCAGAATCTCTTATTTTGAGTATATAGCAGGAAATTAAATTACTACCTGTAAAGATATCTTCATGCCCATGTCTTTTGCAACATTATTTGCAGTACTCAGGATGTGAGAACAACTTAGGTATCTTGTCAACAAAATAATAAAAAAAAAACTGTGGTACTTTTATACAATGTAATATTACTCAGCCATTAAACAAAGGAGGCAATCCTACCATTTGCTACAACATAGATGAAGCAGAGGACACCATGCTAAGTGAAATAAGCCAGACACAGAAATAAAAATATTGTTTATATATGGAATCTAAAAAGAAAAAGTCAAAGGTATACAGAAAGAACAGTGATTACCAGGAAAGTGGGGTGGGTGGGTGAGAGAAGAACATAAGTAGCAGATATGATAGAAATGAAAGGACAAACAGCATTCCAGGCTGAAAAGCTGGGATGAACATGTTGGCAGAAAAGACACCAGAGTTCAGAGCCTGTTTAAGGAATCATGAGTAGAGCCGTCCAGAGTCTGCAGGGAAGGGAGGGATGAACAGGTAGGCATCTTCCTCCTCCTCATTGGGCAATCCAGTTCCAGCCCCAGGTTCAAACTGCCATATCATCTTTACTTCCATTCTTTATACTACAAGAGGGGCTGATTGTCAGTCAATGAAGTAACAAATGCATTACATCCAATGTGATGCCAGGTCTGCAACCCACTGGGCAAGCACTCGGGGACCCTTTCACAGTGAATACTGAGCAGTGTTTCATTGGTCATCTGTAATGGTCATATGTAATGGTCATAATTAAACATGATTGAGATATTTCCTTATTCCTATCCCAGAAAGGCTGTCATAAACCACTGCCAAAGCCCTATGCAGTGTGACAAGATTATAGAAATGTCTGTTTTAAAACATTGATCATTAAAGATAATGGCTTGGGTCGAATAGACTTTAAAAAGGAAGTGAAACTTCAGCTAATTTTAGAGTAGTATTTACACTCTACATTGCAATAATGATATAAATATTTTCTTACTCCTAATCTGGTCCTGCAAATAGATTAAACAACACACTTGCATCTATTACAGAACAGGTTTACATGTTCAGTAAGTGCAGAGGATCTTGTTATTGAATCACTAAGCACACTTTTATATCATCTTGAATTCATTAGCATATGCAATTTCTGGAAACCTATTGGTTTCAGGGAAATCTATGAACCTATTATTTTCTGTTTTTCTGTAATGTCTCCTAATTTGCCTTCTTAGTTCCCTCTTTTTTTGTGGCTGGGGGCGGCTTTTTTTCAAAGTGATGACATTCTTAGTTTCTGATTATGCTAAATTGAATACAAATAAATCTAGAATAAATTCCTTTCTGTCCTAGGGCTAATAAGTCATAAATATTGGCTGAGTTATAATAAGGAAAGGTCAAAATAAAAGCATATCTCCTATCATTGAAATTATTAGGATTTTTTTATACTTACTATCTCTCAGAGTAGCGTGTATAATATTTTGGAATAGCCTTAATTATTAGAAAGCTCTTTCTTATACTGAACTCCATTGTTGAGGTATGGCTGATTCTGGGTAGCTCTTTTTAACAAGATCCTAAGATGTTGGGTGTAATGGAACATGCCTGTAATCCCAGCAGATAGAGAGGCCAAGGCAGGAGGATCACAGTTCAAAGCCAGCCCCAGCAAATGGGTGAGGCTCTGAGCAACTTAGTGAAACCCTGTTTCAAAATAAAATAAGGGCTGGAAAAGTACTCCCAAGTTAAACTATTCCAGCAAAAAGCAGATCACCTGTTTTTATGACAGTCTCTTTATTAGAAAATGCAGTGACCACCCCCCCACCCCAAGAAAGTTTCTCAACTCTAATGCTTTATGATTCTAAAAATATTTTTCACTCTTGACTCAGAATTGTATCCTAGAATTAGTAGACTATTTATATCATAATTCTGATTATGTGAATTACCTTTAAATTTTCTGATGTCATACCTGAGTGCCATGACTGTACATTTCCTGAGCAGAACTTAGATTTACAATATTTGGAGTAAATCAGATTCTACTAATCCTGCATGGTCATCACTGAGATGATGTTTTTCCTGGCTCTAGAAAAGAAGAAATTAGTTGTTAAATAAGTGAATAATGTTAAATGTTTTCATGGAACATATGTAATTGATGTAAGTGAACTATGTTTCATAACCATTTTAGTCATCACAAGTGAGTCTTGTTAAATGAGATCAAAGCAGATTGGTTAGGATTTTACCATGAAACCTTCTGTCAGTTATAAATTCAAGTTACATCATATACTTTTCTTATTGAGACTATTTACTGTTAACAGCTGGCCTTTCTCAAGTAGGCTGAATTATTGTGATTTTTATCTTATTCAGATAAATGGGATGCTGATCCTAGGATCAAGTGGGTTCCCAAGGTCCAAATTTTATGTAGACTTTATCACACCATGAGTACAGTGGTAAACCTATTTAAGTTTAACTCTGAATTTCATTGGCTTCAACTTATACCTGGAATATAAAACTTCCAGCTTGTGTAAACTCTATCCATCCAGATATTCTCTGAAGTCCCTCAGAGAGTTGTCATGAATACTCATCAAGACTCACTTACTTTCCCTTAGTATAATGAAATACCTGGAATAGCCAAGTTATAAAAATAAAAGTTTTATTTTGGTTCACAGGTTTGTAGTTTCCAGTACATGATTGAGTGGCTTGTTGCTTTGGGTCAATGGTAAGGCAGTGTATCATGGCAGGATCACAGGACAGAAAAAAACTGCTAACCTCATGAGCCAGAGAGCAAAGAAAGAAAGAGTCCAAAAGTCCCTTTAACACCTCCAATAACCTAAGGACTTCCCACTGAGTCCTAACTCTTGAAGATCGCACTACCTCCCAATAGTGCCAACCTGGGCACCAAGTCTTTAACACATAGACTTTTGGGAGACATTGAAGATCCAAATTATGGTGGGCTGGAGTTGTGGCTCAGTGGCAAAGTGCTTGCCTAGCATGCATGAGGCATTGGGTTTGATTCTCAGCACTGCATATAAATAAATAAATTAACTGATTAATTAAAGGCCCATCAACAACTAAAAAAATTTGTTTTTTAATATCCAAATTATGGCACTTATTTATGTTCCTAGTTCTGCTATGAATATTTACTGCTTCACCAAGAGCAGCAGGCCCTGTTGGACACCATTGCTTCTTTCCTGCTCTTCATTGGACACTGCCACCAATGCTCTAGAGCTCTCCTGGTGTCTGCCCTAGATAATCAGGATAGAATGAGGAAGACTGCATCTCTCCCTTGTATTATCCTATATCACAGGCAACCCAAAATGGCACTTATACCTCAGTTTCTAAGGTAGTTAGCTGGGTGTGGGGAGGCACACCTCTAACCCCAAATATTCAGGAGGCTGGGGCAGAAGGATCACAAGTTTGAGGCCAGCCTGAGCAATTTCATGCAACCCTGTCTCAAAATATTTAAAAGGATTAGGAATATAGTTCATGGTACAGTGTCACTGGGTTCAATCTCCAGTACCCCCTCTCCAAAAAACATACCCAAAGAAACAAACAAAATACCCAAATTCTGATGTTTAATAAAAGAACAAAATGAAAAGATAGATTAACTTCCTCCATTCTTAGTGTTAAAATTGGATGGTCTTAGGATAAGCAAGATAAGAACTCATAATAGGTGGTGTATTAGTTGGACCTAAAGGCTGGTCCTCCAGCCTGAGTGGGTGGTTCTCTACGGGTCCTCTCCAAAGCTCCCACTGATAAAGCAACTCTGCATCTCCCACTTAAATGCCAGTGCTTCACAAACACCTCTAGCATACATACTGGATTCAGGGATTTATTTTTGCTGGTACTTCATTATACAAGCCAGAGTCCCTGTCGGTGGAAGACCTCAGGACTGTACTTCTCTATCCAAGATGTCAGTGTCATGCATTTTTCCTTTCAGCATCTTGAAGAAGAGACCTGCTATCCCATTTGTATCTGAAACTGAGCATCAAGAATTTTAACTTCTTTAATATTTCAAAAATGCCATTAGGACAGGTCAGTCTGTATCAAGCTTCTGGCACTTTTCTAGTACCCCAAACCAGATCATTTGTGTCCTGAAATATTGGCAGTGGCATCCTGAGGGAAACATTGTTGAGACAGAACTGTTTCTGCAGAACATTTGCCTTCCCAGAGTGAAGGCATATATCTTCTTCCGAAAGTACAAATGTCCATGAATATGGGGATCATCAAGTCCCTTACAGATGAACTCAAGGGAGTGATGATTTCCCTGTGTCTGTGTGTGTTTCAGTCTGTCACAACTCAACACTCTCACAAAGAAATCTTGGGACCTAGAAGTCATAGTCAGAATTGCCCTCACTCAGCGGAGTTCATAACCAACCTCCCACTTTAGGTTTTGGAATAGCTGGGATTATAGACATGTACCTCCATGCTGGCTGTTTTAATATTTTTTTTAAATGTACAATGTGTGCTATGGAATCAACCTAGGTGCCCCAAAACAGATGAATGGACAAAAAATGTGGTGTATGTATACATGATGCAATATTACTCAGCCATATAGAAAAATGAAATTATGGCATTTTCCAGTAAATGGATGGAACTGAAGACTATCATACTAAGTGAAATAAGCCAGTCCCTGAGAACCAAAGGCCGAATGTTCTCTCTGATATGTGTTTGCTAACACACAATAAGGGGGGAGGGGGCAGGGAAGAATACAAGTCCATTGAATTTGACAGATGGGCATGAAGGGAAGGGAGCGAAGGGACAGAAGGGAGCGAAGGGAGGGGACACATTCATATATGGAAGACCGTAGAATGAATCAAACATAAATTTCCTACATTTGTTTATGAATACATGACCAGTGTAACTCCACATCAGGTACAAAACAAGAATGGAATCCTAATTAGAATCAGTTATACTTCATATATGTATGTATTATCATTATTACTCCATTTAAGTATATATAATATATAATGCCAGAATATATTCTACTGTCATATATATCTAATTTTTTTAAGTGTATAATGTATGAAATAAATCACTCCACATCCTCCTCTTCCCCTCCCCATGATAACCACTATTGTATTTTATGTCTCTATGAATTTACCTTTCCTAGGTAGCTTGTTTAAACGGAATTGTATAATATTTGTCCTTTAGCATCTGGTTTATTTCACATTTATTTATTTTCAAGGTTAATACATATTGTGGCGTAGATCAGAATTTTGCTCCTTTTTGCTGAATAATATTCCATTGTATAGATACACCACATTAACATTTTTTATTTCATATTTTAATTTTTTATTAAAATCATTTTTATTGGTGCCTTACAATTTGCATAGCAAACCGGGCTTCATTGTGGATATTTTATATATTGTTTTCTATTCATCAATTGATGGACACTTGGGTTGTTTCCACCTCTTGACTACAATGAATAATGCTACTCTGAACATTAATGTACAGGTATCCATTTGTGTCCTGAATTCAGTTTTTTGGGGGGTTTATATCTAGGAGTGGAGTGGAGAGATCATATGACAATTCTTTTTAACTTTTGAGAAACTGCCAAACTTTTCCACACTGGCTGCACCATTTTTACATTCCCACCAGTGGTTCCAATTTTTCCAAGTCCTTGCCAAAACTTACTTTTTGTTGTTTTGAGAACAGACATTTTAATCGATGTGAAGTAGCATCTTATTGTCATTTAGTTTGCACTTTGCTAATGACAACCATGTTGAGCATCTTTTCATGTGCTTATTGGTCATTGGTATAACTTTAGAGAAACATCTATTCAAGTCCTTTGCCCATGTTTGAATTGGATTTGCTCTTGTTCTATCTTAGAAGTACTTTATAGATTCTGAATATTAATCCTAGAGTAGATAGATTATTTGCAAATACATTCATTCTGAGGATTGTTTCCAGTTTCTAGATAATGTCCTTTGATGTACAAGTGCTTTTTCATTTTTAGATAACATTGTGCCATTTTAGATTTTAACTAAGAATTTTTTGGCATCTGTGGTTCAAAATATTTCCAATATTTGATTTTCCTATGGTAAACCTGCCAAGAAGTGTGACTAAACATTGTCTATTTTGTGTTAAATATACTTACCCAATATGGTCTTTATTACCTGCAGGCCACTCACCAGTTAGCAGCTGGAAATCCCTCAACACTGTTGTTAAGCATGTGGGCCATGGTGTTCCCAGGGATAAATTCCTTTTGAAATCAGAACAACTTATTTTTAAGAGGGATATGGGGGCAACTCTGTTAGAATATATTCCGAGTGCCATGTATGGTTTAAAGAAACATGATCCCACAGTTCTCACAAAATGTACCATCTGGATTGGTGCTTGGTACAAAGAACAGGTCTCAGTAATTGGAAGAATTAAAAAGAGAGTGAGTGTAAGAATGGTTTTCATCACTGATGCAAGTCTGAGGAAAGATGTTGCAGAAAGGGCACGATTCATATGTTTTTTTTATTATTTTTTAGTAGTAATTGGACACAATATCTTTACTGTATTTATTTTAATTTTATGCCATGCTGAGGATCGAACCCAGGGCCTTGCACATGCTAGACAAGCGATCTACTGCTGAGCCAAAAACCCAGCCCCATGATTCGTATGTTTAATAACTTAAGGAAAAGTCTATGAAATATTAATGGGGAATGACATTAAGGAATGATAGGTTTCTTTTTTAAAAAATTAAGATATATTAGTTTTCAGGGTTATATGTTTCATTTGGAAATGAGAGGGGTTGTTATTGCATGATTTTTTATTTCTTTCAATTTCAATAACAAATCCATTTCTGGGCTGAGGATGCAGTTCAATGGTAGAGTTTTTGCCTAGCATCTGTGAGGTCTTGGGTTCATTCCCTCTTCCTGCCATCAGAAGTTATTCATTTCATATAATCAATGTGGTTTGAGTTCAACATCTAATCAATCACACCTCTAAAAATTTTATTTATTTATTTTTTGCAGTGCTAGAGATCAAATGAGGGTCTCATAGATGCTAGATAGCCAAGTATTCTACCTCTGAGTCACATCTTCAGTACCCTTGAAAGATATGGGCAGAGGTCATTTCTTTCTGTATATCCAGGACCTAGCAAATTGTTTATCATAGTTGCTTTCCCATATCTAATAAATAGTTGGTTAAAGCTCACCATCAAAGAAGTCTCCCCTAGCTTCTTAACTCCACATCTTCCAAGACTTTACCTTTTCTTTGTCTTCATGGGAGCCATTGTTAAAAAAACACCAAAGCAGATGTTACTGCCTTGGGTTCCAACAAGAATAGTACAAGCTCACAGTCTCCCCTATGTAATAACAAAATGATTATTTCAGCCACCCAAAGCATTCTAGACAATAAGTCATGGCCTACTTGAATATGCAGAGCTCACAGTCTTTAGGGGTAGCTCCCAAGAGAGAGATTAACACAAACACTACCATTTTTCCCCTCTTGAGAAGTGTGTACAACATTATTCCTCAAAAAAGATCCACCAGCAACATTCATGTCAACAATTTGAGGCCAAGACTGGCCAAGTCAAGTCAGGTCCATATGTCATTTGGGTCAGTATCATGATCCCTGGGATCTCCTTATATTGATAATATCAGATAATATCAAAGTACTCAGAGCAATATTATTTGGTCCTAGAAGTGTGTTTGGCTTAAAAGGGCCGATAAAGCCAGTCGGTACAGCCAAATACCTTTGGCATGTAGACTAGAATGAGAACTAAGCTTCATTTTGCTTGCAGTTAAGATTAAGCAGGGAAAGCAGCCACCTGTGTTGGGATTTTGGAGGGTCTTGTTACAGAGCCCAACACTGCTCCATTCTCAATCCTTTTACAGTAACACACAAAGAGGCTTTTGCAGACATGCTATTGGGAGCTGTTTGTTCAACATACATGTATGTAGAACATAGGATACAGGTAGGCCCATGCGTGCCCTGGAATTACAAACACAATTACCAACACACATGAGATAGGACCTCCATACCAGGGCTTTAATTGGTTTGCACAATTTAATTGATGCTATGTCCTGGTTTGCACAGAAGCCTCAGTTTATGCCAATTATCCTCTAGTCCATAACTTATATTGTCCTGAATTTCTCCTCGCTCTCTTTTTTACTTTTTTAAAAAAATTGAACCCTGGCCTTGTGTATGCTAGACAAGCATTCTACCACTGAGCCACATACCCAATCCTGAATTTCTCATTAAAAAAAGTATCATTATTAAAACTTTTATTTAAATGAGATGTGTGCGTGCTGGGAGCCATCAGCCAAGTAGGTATGACAATTTCCTTGCCAGCGTACCCCCATGCTGTCTAGTGGAAAGACTCCTGAAAGGTGACCTTGCTCAAGGACCAGGGCGGATCCGTGTTTAGGGTGTCCCCGGTTTAGCATAATAGGAGATTAGGGTGTTCCCCGTTTAGAATAGGGTGTATCCTGCTGCCTGAGTTCCTCTTGAGTTCTTAGGGTCAGACAATATTTTTGGGAAACAGAAGCCCAGTGGAGGTGGATTTTGGGCAGAGAACGTGGATTCCCCCAGAACGTGTTTGTAAACGGCCGGTGTGTGTTCGGGAATAAATAATTGCTGTTTGAATCTACAAGCTGTGTGGTGGCTCGAGATTTGTGCCCACCCAGAGACTGTGGCAGGTGGGCTGGGGTTGTGGCTCAGTGGTAGAGCACTTGGCTCACACATGTTAGGCCCTGGGTATTTTCCTCAGCACCACATTAAAAAAATAAAATAAAGATATTTAAAAAATGAGATGGGAAAATTTGGGTAGAACTTCATTTTCACTTCCATGGTCTTGACTAGAAATATGTGAGATGTATGCAGTGAACATAATTCACATGTTAAGACATAATGTTTCTACTAAATTGAGAAACTTCTTATGCTGAAATGCACTTTATAATTGACATAGATATATAATTTATAACTGTGCTCAAATGTAGTTCTATTTCTACCCAGAGAAATACAAGCTGTAGTTGTCAATTTACATAACTTGAGTTTGAATATAACTGAACTACAAAAATCTTCTGATGAAGCTGAGGTTGAATTCTAAAATCTGCCACTTCATTTGGGGAGTGTGGAGTTATCTGTATGCTGGATTCATTACAAGAAATTGATAAGCTTAGATAGCATTTAACTACAAAACATATTTTGTAAATTAAGCTAAATGTTGTACAAAAAAGTGTTGGGGTTTTGGAAACAAGTCATCTAAATTTGATTGAATTCCATTCAAAATAAGTTGTGATCCATAACCAAGTGTTGAACAAATGAAATAGAAAAACATCAAGCTTTGAAGCTACTCATGAATTGCAACTATTAAAAACAAAGCTAGCATACAGAAGGAATCAGATATAGATGACAAGAGCTCAAACTGCATAAAGGACTAAAATGTGAAATTCTGTAATTTTGTCTTAGAAATTGATGTGTGGGATGATCCTTCAAAACTTTAGCCCATAATATTCTTACTAACTTGAGAACTTACCCCACTGAAATGAACTTGTAATGAGTTGGAAGAGATATAAATTCATAATTATCTTCAAACTGTGATAATCTAACAATAGAAATGGAAGCTGCAGTTACCAAAATGTAAAGTTTTTTTACATTAATACACATACATGTATATAAAGGAAGACAGCTAGAGTACATAAAAAAATGCTGTGGCTTTAAGATAATACTAGAAATCAAAAAGTTTTAAAAAAATACCACTGACAAGGTATTTAAGATTTTTATACTGAAACAAAATACCTGAGGTAATCAACTTAAAGGGAGAAAAGGTTTATTTGGGCTTGTGATTTCAGAGGTTCCAGTCCATGATCAGTTGGTTGTGTTACTTTTGGACCTATGGAAGGCAGAACATCATGGCAAGACCACACGGTGGAGGAAACCTACTCACCTCATAAGTACAGAGACAGAAATTGACTTGACTGCAGTCCCACAATCCCCTGGAGGGGTATTTGGCAATGACCTAACTTGCTCTCTCTAGGCCCCACCTATTAAAGGTTCTACCACATCTCAACAGCAACACAGACTGGAAACCAAGCATTTACCACATAAGCCTTTGGGGAACATTTAAAATTCAAACTGTAATAGTGTTAGAACCAGATATGATGAAGACAACAAATAAAATACATAAAAAATATATCAAAAATGATCAGCTTATTATAATGTTCAGGTAAACAATATAAGAAAGTTTTAACTTTATTCTTTAATGTGCACAGATTTTTTGGAAGAAAGTGTTTTATGTTTGAAAATATTTTTTTAGAGAGAGAGAGAGAGAGGGAATATTTTTTTAATATTTATTTTTTAATTTTCGGCAGACACAACATCTTTTTTTATATGCAGTGCTGAGGATCGAACCTGAGCCGCACACATACCAGGCAAGCGCACAACCTCTTAAGCCACATCCTCAGCCCCATTTGTTTAAAAATATTTATTTTCTGTAGTTGTATGGGACACAATAACTTTATTTTATTTATTTGTTTTTATGTGGTGCTGAGGATTGAACCCAGGGTCTTGCACTTGCTAGAGGAGTGCTCTACCACTGAGCCATAATCTTAGCTCCATGAAAATAATTTTAATAGAATATTTTGTAGGTTCACCACTCTTTTTTTAAATAATCTTTTTTCAACTTATTTTTTAGTTGTTAATGGACTTTATTTTATTTATTTATTTATATGCAGTGCTGAGAATCAAAATCAGTGCCTCATACATGCTAGGCAAGTGCTCTACCAATGAGCCACAACCCCAACCCAGTTTACCATTCTTAATGAATTTGTGAGATAATATTTCAAGATATTAAATAATATTAAATGTCCTTTTCACTCTCAAAAGAGCACTTGTTTAGAAAATAAATTACACAGTTCCTTTACTTTTAATTTAGAAGAGAAGTATAACAGAAAAAGAAAAAGAAAAAAAAAAGAAAAATAGCAAATCTAACAATAAAAATAGACTAGGTAACTAGAAAGTACAATTAGCATTGTACTTCCTTGCCAGCATAATTAAACATTGTGGGTAAGATATTTGTTGAAATCCTATTAAATTCATTGTTGAGCTTGTGAAAATCAAAGAATTCTTAGTCCCAAAATGGCAAATAAAACTGGAAACTCAAAAAGTAAAATAGAAAAGTTTGCCATTCTCAAAGATATCTGCCAAACCAAGGAACTTACTCAGCTTAGTAGCCCAAAGTCTACCCAACATGGGGGTTTTTTATAAAAAATTCTCCTCTCCAACAATTATGCTCCGCACATGCTAAAGATATGAAAGTCTTGAAAAACAGTGCTGAGAAGGGGAAGAAAGTTCAACAATATGGAATCTCTGTCTGAATCACATGCAGGTTTGCTGTCTTACTTCTCCATACCCGGGTGGTCTAACATTTTCTGAGCTGAAGGTATAATTTAGATTCTACTCAATTAGCACCTATTAGAACTAAATATGAGGGCTCTGCAAGTAAACCATCCTTATCCCAGGTCTCACAGATAAATTGCCAATGCAAATGAGAATCCCCCAGGAAAAAAATAAACACAAAAGGAACCAGACACCTGGAGAAAGAAACATCAGAAACAATAGCTGGCAGGAAGAGACACAGAAACACAATGACAAACAACAAAGGGTTGATCAACATGTTTAAGGAAATTAATAGGCTTAAAGAAATAAACAACAACAATATGACTAGGAATGACTAATCCTGCTTCAGTATTTTAAAAAAGTAACTGGCTTTACCCTCCAACCTTAAACAACCAGAAAACCAAAGTATAAGAAAAAATGAATACTGGATACCAGGTAACAGGCAATAGAGGAAAGTAACCTTTGAAGGAAGAGAAGTCAATGAGTAGAGCCCTGTTAAGTGGCCCAGCTCACTGCCCAGAGAGTTTGCAGGCCTCCACAAAAGGAAAGAAAACCCAAAGAGAGACAAGAGTCATCTAAAATGAGGGAACAATGGTCAGAATTTGGGGATGCCAAACAGCTAAGTTTGAAACAGCAGAAGGGAGAGAGCTGCGAAGCAAGAGTGAGAGTAAGCACTCAGGAGCTCTTTGGTCCAGCACTGATCTGTATATGTGAGACAATCACCCAGGCCTCCCAAGGAAAGGAGAGTCAGACAATCCTTGAATGTAGCAAGAACTGGGGATAATTTGTGTCCAAGCAGAAAGAATGAGAAAACTTGCTAATACATGGGGCATCTAGAAAGATATTGAGGCCTTAGAAAGATATTGCCTTAATAGTGGGGTCAATTAACCCTAGGCTGCCCTGTACCTGCCTCTGTTAGTCAGCTTTCTATTACTGTAACAGATACCTGAGATAAATCAACTTATAAAGATTCATTTTGTTGATGCTTGGTGAATTTGTGAAAATAACCTGGCAGAGTGAATATATCAGGTTCAGAAAGTAGGGTTATAGTTCAATGCCTCTACATTTCCTACATAGCTGATTTAACCACAAAAATACATAGTTTACACTAGTAGAGAATGGAGCTCTGATGGCCACAAAGTAATCCTGGGGGCACAAAAGTGTCCTTCTGGAAGTAGGGCAGATTCCCAAAAAGTTGAAGGGAGTTATCTGATTCATATGTTACAAAAGATGTAGAGTTCAGAGCAAGTAGGCTCAATTCAAATTCATGAAAACAAATAAGAAACCCAAAGAAAAAGACTTTACCATTATCATGATGTTCTTATATTTATTTGTTTATATAACTGCATCCCCTATCATATAAGTTTCTATAACAAAATACTTATAGAATGTCATAGCTGTTAGAGGACAGAAACAATTTTTCTGGAGCCACAAATTGACAGGGAGGAAGAGTATCAGAGAAGGCTTTGTGGAGGAGATATACTTAAGATAAGCCAAAAGAATAAGCAGAAAGGAATGCAAGGTTATTTAATATTAGAAAATTAATTTAATGATTAATAATAGTCTGCCATATTAAATGATAAAAGAAAGAAAACCACATGATCATCTCATTAGGTGCAGAAATTGGTTGGATAAAATTCAACAACTGGTTTTAAATAATCTTTTAGAAATTCATAAGTAGATTAACAAAAAAATTGTGATATCCCTTGAATGGGAAAATCATATGGTAATGAGAATTAATGACCTATAACCATGCACATCAAAATGAAATGCTGAGTTATAAAAAGGCCAACAAGAGAGTACAATTCCATTTCAACAAAGATGAAAAACAAATAAAATTAAATCTATTTTTACGGACACATATTTAGGTGGTAAAATAGTAAGCAAGGGAATTACAACCACAAAATTCAGCATAGTGATCACCTTTGGGACAGGCAGGAGAGGGAGGGAATCACAGAAGAGTACCTGGAAGCCTTGTAGGGCATTGAAATGTCTTATTCCCTAATCTACACGATAGTCACACAGATATTTGTTATTCTGTAGACTGGTCAGATGTACAAATAAACAGAAATTCACTCATGGAGAAAGGATACACTGCGTGTGTGTGTGTGTGTGTGTGTGTGTGTGTGTTTGTGTGTGTGTGTGTGTGTGTTTTGCATTTGCATCCAAGGCAAGTGCTCTAGCACTGCGGTACATTCCAGCCCTTAATATTCTTTTGGATAGCTATTTACTTACCTCTTGATGAATAAGTGAATAAATGAAAGTAGAAGAAATAACATCATCAAAGCACACAGGATGAGGGGGGTAAGGGGTGTTCAGTATTCTCTCCATGGTTTCTATCACCAGAAAGGTGGGTGCAACCCAAATTAGAAAGCATGTCATAGTTCAGGAAAGAATTTTAATAGGAAGTGGTTCAGGTTTAAGAGAGGGGGCAAATTGGATGCATTCCGGGGCATTCTGGCAGCTGTGTGAAGAAAAGATGAAATTAAAATCACTGCCTTTACCGAA
Source organism: Callospermophilus lateralis (assembly GCF_048772815.1). Taxonomy (NCBI): domain Eukaryota; kingdom Metazoa; phylum Chordata; class Mammalia; order Rodentia; family Sciuridae; genus Callospermophilus; species Callospermophilus lateralis. The sequence continues at coordinate 12,022,995 of NW_027514398.1, forward strand.
AAGAATCCCTAGGAGCTGCAGAGAATGCTACTAGCTCCCTACTGCCCTGTGCACAGCGGGCTAGCATCTGACCATGCTGTTGTGCCCACGCACCTGGTAGAAAGAATCCGGAGGAGCAGGAGACTGCAATGATAGGCCCTGGAAAACCAAGAAATGGAGCACCCAGGCAGAATGGAGAAAGACCACCTTTTCGGAGGAGGTGAAGGCCACCAGACTGCTGAGGGACAGGTCTGCTGACTTGCCCCTAATTTTCAATGGCCATACCCAATATGCAGATTGATGATGGAATGGGTGGAGATGGAGATGATATGGAAATGTTCATGGAGGAGATGAGAGAAATCAAGAGAAAACTTAGGTAGCTGTAGTTGAGGAATTGTCCCCATATTTTTATGGGGCAACTCTCTAATCACTAAGATCATCAAGATAAATTTTTCCTTATGCCTTGACTTCTGCCATTTTCCATGTGATTAATACTGTGATTCCTACTGTTTTTCTTTTCCTTGTAATTTCCTGATGTGTCTTTACTGATCCATTTGCTGTGAACCTTATGTTATTTCTATGTGTCAAGTTGGGTCTTGCATTTCTAGCTTCTGAGTCAAGATTGCCTTTGCCCAGTCTAAGTTTCTGTCAGCAGTAGAGTTTTACTCATTTGCATGGAAACATGTAAAATTAATAAAGCAGTTAAAAAGCAATCTAAACAAAAAACAAAACAAACAAATAAACAAACAAAAAACCAGAATCCTCAAAAGGAAACTGGATGTAGTATGCACCATTATGAAAAGGAACAGTGAATTTTGTTCAGGAAACAACATGAGAATACCCTATAGTGCAAATGACAATTGCATTTAGTCCCTAACATGGAATGTTGGGTTTGGGCTCACGTACTACAAGGTCTACTGGGAGAAATAAAACTTGATAAATGGTTTGAAAAAAAATGCTGACGTGGTTTTTAAAGAGCTGACATATTTAACCCTTAGAAACACTGGCATGCCAGGACACAAAGCTAAGAAATGTATGCTTATAAATGGGGGGACCAAAACCTGGACACAGATTCACTTGATCTCACTGGTAAGGACTAGGAGAGGCAGGGGTGAGAAAGACAAGCAAAAATGTAACTATGGTCATTGCCCTTAAAGGCTGAATATTGGCAAGTCTCTTAAAGCCTAGGATTCCTTGATCTAGTAACAAATTTACTATAATGATATTTATTTCTTTGGATGTCTCTTTATTATATTGAAATGAAATCCAGCTCTATTTTAGTTAGAGTTCCTAGGCACATTAGACAATTTGGTACAACTTAACAGCTTCTCGAGTATAACTATCTGAAAACTGTTCAATTACACACAGAATGAACTATCACCTCATTTGCATGGACGAAAAAAATCTATTAATGCTCAATTGAGCCTGAACCAGTGGTAAAACAGGTGAGAATTTATGGTTGGATAATCTGATTGAAGCTCTATTAATGTTCAAGACAGTTTCTAAATGAATTAAGCCCCAACTCATTTGTATGCCCCATCCCTTCAAATGCCTAATTGTGCCTAAATCAAGCTATCCTTGAGTAATTATGCAGCCCTCGGGGTGCCCCAGGGCATCTTGGGCTTTCTGTGCACTGGCCCAGACTAACCCAAAGCCCTCCTCCTTTGGCTGTTTTCTTTCTGGTAGCAAAGTGACTTGTGATATGATGATTAGTTATCATTAAAGATAACAATTAGCTTTGGATTCAGAGTCTTGCATTTGGCTCAGTAGTTTATCATGATTTGTGTCAGGCATTCTCAACATCAACACAGTGAATGGCAGAGCATTGTGAATGGCTCAGACTTTGAAAGGATGGAGTATGGGGAAACAGGGAAACAGATGAGTATGGGTAAGTGGGTGAGTACGGTAAGGAGAGAACGGGAGTCACCCACTCTGTCCAGGAAGACTTTACTACAGTCATTGAGGGTCCCTCTTCCTCTCCAGGCACCTTCTTTCCCTTCTTTCTTTGCCTGGTATGCCCATGTTATCAGGCATTTCACTTGAGTGTTTAATATCTGTATCCCTGTTATATCATAAGTTGCCAAGAGTGGAAATCATTTGCTTTGGTCCCAGTGCCTTATATACTGTAGGGGCCTAATAAATATTTTCAAATGAACAAGTGCGTGACATGAGTAAATGGACACAATAACTTTTATTTCTGCTCTACATTTCTCAAGTGGAATTCCTGTGTATGTCTTGTAGCCTTGGTTGGACTTGATGGAATCAGTTCCTTAAACTCCTCAACTAGTTCCTTTGGTCCAGAATGCTCCTTGCTAATCAGAGCAGCATTGAGCTCTGTAAATCATGGAGTTACATTTCATGAACCACAAGGGATATAAACTGAAAGGTGAAATCTGTATCACTCGAGTTAGCCCTGAAAATGTCATTGGAAGAAACCTGTCTCTTATTAAATCCAAAACAGGTAAGATTTTACTTAACTTTCATGACACATCAACAGATCTGGCAGGGCACCTGAGAAGTACTTGGCTAAAATTTAAAGGACATAGTCTATGAAAAAAAAATGTGTCTTTAAAAGTATTTGAATCATGCCCCAGTCAGTGGGATATACAAACACAACTGGAAGTTCAGCAACATCTGACCCCTAATCCCTGGCTCATTTTCATACCCGAAGGACTCATGCAGGGTGGAGTAATAGGCCTCCTTAAATTGTTATTTCAGTCTTATATAGAATAAGACTGAAAACATATGAATCAGGGGGTTGGGGTTGTGGCTCAGTGGTAGAGCACTTGCCTTGCATGCATGAGGCATCACATAATAAAATAAATAAAATAAAAATATTGTATTCATCTACAACTAAAAAAAGATTATATGAATACATGAGGGTTCCTTTTTAAAAAAATAGATATATTTTTAGATGTTGATGGACCTTTATTTTATTCATCTATTTATATGTGGTGCTGAGAATTGAATTCAGTGCCTCACACATGCTTGGCAAGCGCTCTACCATTGAGCCACAACCCCACTCATGAGTGTTCTATTTTAATAAAAGAAAATTATAATATACTTGGCTAAAAGAGATACACACTTCTTAAGTCAATGAGTGCATAAAAATATGAGACTAATATTTTATATGAGACAAATCTGGCTTTTAACATTTCAGAACATATTGAAACAATTATCTCTTTGTCTTTGAAGTCAAAGGCAAAAAGCAAATGTTAAAACGATTATCTTTTTGCCTCTTCTTTAAAGAGGCTCACAGACTTTGTCTCAGGGGGACCTATGATATATTTTGGAGGTGGATAAGTAGTAATGTGAACTCTAATTTTGCTGGTGGAGACATGAAAAGCTCAGGGAGAGTCTTGGGGTATACGGAAGTCAGCAATGGTGCCCTCAGTAGAATCACCATGCCCTGGACTCAGCTCAACATAGGCTCCCCTGACCCAGGTCATAATCCAGCTCTTTAAGAAACCACAGCTATACAACTCCACCTACTTCTTTGGAAGATTTGTCTGAAGAATGTTCACAAATTCCTATTGGGAGATTGACTATTTTAATCTGCTGACCGTGGACATTCCAAAAGCTTCTATTATTAGCCAAATGTTTGCAGAGGCTCACTATCTCACACTCTGACAGCCCTGCCATCATTCTCACCTCTCCCTTATCCCTTCCCTACCTTGCCTGTACTAAGCAAAGCTTCAAGACACAGCCTGGGTGATAACCTCTCCAAATGACAGATGTCTGTTCACTGAGGAACACCTCGACACCCCTAGTGGACACCACCACGCGTGGAGGGGAGAGATGGAAACTGTCTTATCAGTCAGCTGTGCCCAGTGCCCACTTTTCCAGTGTGGGAAATGGTTCCTTTTTTTTTCTGCTGGAGCCACTGACCAGGTAAAGCAGGAGGGCTTTGTGGTTAGTAGTCCTGTAATTATAGAATAATTCAGTTTTTCCATCAATGGGGAATGTAAAAAAAACAAAAAAAAAAAAAAAAAAAAAAACCCTCCATAACTTTTAGGCTCTTAAATGAGAAAGATTAATTAAAAAAATAGATTAGAGAAAATGGCTGAGATTTGTTGAGTTCCTCTGTTGGGGTTCCCAGTATATGATACTCGAATACTAGGTTCCATTGATGGCCACTTGATGAGTTTTACTGGAGTTCTACTTCCTAACCTTCTCCGTTGAAACTTGAACACAAGCCCTAGGTCAGAAGAGTCTCCTTGATTCCAACATGCTTATTTAATATTTCTGATTCAGTCCAGATCAGTGATTGGGCCCTGAGTGGGAGATTTCCTTTCCCTCTTTTATCTTCTTTATTTCATGTTCCTCACTTTCATAAGTACCTGGCAGTTAGTTGGTCCCAGCTTGGCAATCACAGAAACAGGCAAGACCAGGAGACTGGCCTGATCATCTCGTCAAGCTGGCCACCATTGCTTCCATCTGGTAGATCTATGCTTTCACTTGCAATCAAGGTCACATTTAAATTTTGGTCATGCCTCATTTGTTATTTAGACAAGGATTGATTAAGTACCAACATTCTAGACACTGTATTGAGTAGCAGTGATATTGGGAGGCAGGAGGTAGTTCTGTTCTAGCTGTATAAACTTGGACAAGTAACTCCATTTCTCTGTGTCTAAGTTTCCTCCTCTGGAATATGAGAATAACCATCATGGTGCCTGTGTCCTGGATAGTTGACAGAATTAAATAAACATAAAACCTTTTGAATAGCTTCTGGTACACTGTACGAGAACAAGTCTTTAAATTAGGAACCTCTATTCTATTGGAAAGATCAAGAAAAAATTCCCTCTCTTCTTGATGCCTTTTTAGTTATCTCTTCTCATGGGAAAAAAATCTTACTGCTGAGGGTGGTAAATACAACCCTGAGCATGTACAGCCAAACTCATCTGTCTGTCTCTTTCTGCCTACACTTCAACCTCCCTTCTCCACCACAGCCAGTGGGTTTGGGTGTGGTTGTTCTGCCAACCTAATTCTGCCCTTTCCCAAGTTCCTGGATCTGTACATGAAGGGGCAGAAAGAAGCCTCTTACTCTGATAGGATTAAGAGAATGTGGGGTTTTAATTCCAGACACACTTTTGTATCTATTGGATAGCTGGTTCAGAATCTAGAAAGAAAAGACATTGATTATTAACCTCATAAGTGGCACTAAAGAAAAATAAACATGAAAAGCCAAAAGGGAAATGAAGATGTTTCCTGATCCAGTCCTCAGATTGTTGTGTCACATTATCCAACAGGGACCAGCTGTGGTGGACAGAGAAAAAGACAAGCCACAGTGACTTGCTGCAAAGAGGTTCTGTTTGAGTTGGGGGCCTATTATTCTGCTCCCAATTCAGTGAAAGAATAGTGCTCTTGAGAATAAAAATGATGACCTGTGTAGTTCACCTGTCGAACCACGCATGGGTTCAACAACCAGTGGATTCTCAAATGGTGCCATTGCTCCAGGACTGACTTGCAGAGAATGAGCCAGGCAGTTAATTTACTGACAATTACTGCTTGGGTTGTTATGAAAGTAATAACAATCTTTGGAAATTTACATAATTAAATATGAAAATACCACTAGCCAGGGAAGCAAACAGCTATGAGGTGAGAATAAAAGAAAGTGATAGTAAAGGATAGGAAAGGCAGCAGAATACAACAGACCCTAGTATGGCAATATATAAATCAATGGAAGTGTAACTGATGTGATTCTGCAATTTGTATACGGGGTAAAAATGGGAGTTCATAACCCACTTGAATCAAAGTGTGAAATATGATATATCAAGAACTATGTAATGTTTTGAACAACCAACAATAAAAAAAAATTATTGATACAAATTAAAATTTCCTGTTTTTTTTAAAAAAAAATAAAAGAAAGTGAGAATGCTAAAAATTTCATTAAAAATGGGACTTCTATGTCCTAGAGACATTCTGAGCTAATTCTCTCTTCATCCTGTCATTAAGATGTTCAAAAATGAATGTTTTTGGAGCAGCAATGCTAAGAATTTTCGTTGCTGTAGTTGCCTGGCAACCTGAGGCTTTGGTTATTTTATTTCTAAACAGGGAATTCTATAAACTGATATCTAGAGTTTGTGCAAATAATTCTAAATTGATGTTCTCTCTGTAAATCAACAAGAGATAATCTAACATTAATGTACATTTAAAGGGGGCTAAATATGCACGTGTGTGTGTGTCTGCCTCATACATGAAGATTCTTGCACAGAGTTTCTGCCCATCTCATGCTATCTTAAGTAAGTTTGGAGAATGAGTATTTGCATTTTTCTGGTAAATATTAATTTAATTTTATGGTACATGTAAATAATCAAGTCCAGTAGGACAGGTCTTTGGAGCCAGGGGAACTGAAGGTTGTAGCTAACAGTAACCTTGAGCCACTTTTCTCCAGCCTTCTAGACTCTGAGTGGGTTTCCAGTTCTGAGGGTGCACAGCTGATCCCAAAAGCTAAATGGATACTTGGAGGAGGTGTTTCTCCTGGCAAGGCAGAGGACCACCTGCATGCTTCAGAGAGGGGCATCCTGCAAATTCCTTGGGAATTTTAGGCTTGCTGCTGCAGGTGTATACCATCTCGTGCTGAAGAGCCGTTAACAATTTGAAAAAGCTGCCTTTGTGATAAAATGTCATTTCCTTGGAGTAACTGACTTGAATCTACAGTTTCTAGTGCTACCTGCTGGTTTGAGTGAATTGCTGTGCTATGAAAGCTGCTGTGTTCTTACACACGACCTGGTTCCTGACCCCTCACTAAAGCCTTTGGAGGAAAAGTGTTCCCATTACAGAGCTGTGCAAGGACATCCTTATTGCTCTGGCAGGATAGAGGTTTCTGCTGTGGGTAGTTTTGCTTACAGTCTGAAGCTCATGACAATAGACTGTCTTAGGATCCACGTGCTTTCTCAAAGTTATTGGACCATGGAGAGAAGGAGGTGAAGTCAGTACAGCTGCCTGGGCCCAAAGCACATCTGTGACTGATCTAGACAAACAAGGATTAGGACTCTGGTCTGCACCACAGACCAAACCCATAAAAAAGGGGAACTGAGCATCACTTACATCATAGGATGGTTATGCAGTACCATTTTGTAAGTTGCCTGGAAAGAGCATGTCACACAGACACAGCATGAGAGGGTCACAGAGTCATTTTCCATGATGTCTTATTAAATGGGAGCCAAAATACTATCAAATATCTGTTGTTTAGAAACAAGAGTGTGAGCATCCTGTTGGCAAATAAGCAAACAGATTTGAAATCAGTTAAGGCTCAGACATACCCAGATATAAATTACTTAAGTAACAAAGTCATGTTGTCTTTCAGGAAAAGCTCTCAGAATTCACTCAAGGACAGTTTGAAATAGGCTTTTCAAGAACAGATATGAAAAGAAGCGGCCAGCTCATAGGGTCAATGGCCTCTGGATATCACAAGTGCAAAGACCCCTCAATAGAGCATAACTCCCCTGAGACATGTGACCTGTGACAAGGCACAATGACCATCCACCCTATGCAAAACAAAATAAAACCTAAAACTGGACTGCAGGCCTAGCTGAGTAGCTCAGTGATAGAGTGCTCGCCTAGCCTATGTGAGGCTCTGGGGTCATCACCAGCACTGCAGTGCAAAAGAAAAAACACCTAAAACGTCTCCCTCTCATCATTCAACCAACAAGCAGCTTCTCCCTTCTTCCTTCCCATGGACTCCCCTGCTACCAACAATCAGCAGATAAAAAAACTTTCTTTTTAAATTTCCTGTTCACTTGAGAGTTGGCCTTTAATAAAAAGTTTTTTTTTTTCTTTTTTAAAAACCAGGTGCCAGAGAATTGGCTTTTGTGTAAGCTGGGCAGCAGCTCCCTGCTCAGTATCAGATTATGAGACCTACTAAGGCAATTGTTTTTCCAAATGGAGTAAATAGGGCCTGAAGTGTCACAATGTGAAGGATATGCTTCTTAAGGGTTTATACCCTTCATAAAACAACATCTAAAATGGACCAAAAATTCTCTTTTCAGAGAATTAAGTTATGGTGAGCCTTCAGAAGAACTGGGACATAGTAGCATTTCTTTAATATATCTTTATTTTATTTGTTTCTATTTTTATGTGGTATGGGGGATAGAACCTAGTGCCTCATGCATGCTAGGCAATTGCTGCACCACTGAGCCACAACCCTGGCCCCATAACAGCATTTTTGCTAAAGCTAAGTTCACCCTGACACATTCTTTCAGTGGCCCTTCTGGGGACCAAACCTAATGGTATGGACCTAGGACCCTGGTCTATGGCATAAGAATTTATGTCAATGACCCTGTTTTTTATTTTATTTTTTAAACCATCAAATGGGAAGACCCCTAGCACCTTGTTGCCCAAGAAGTGGTAAGGAATAGCAAACAACCATAATGAATGAGCCTGAAGGAAATTTGCAAATGTGCTGTCAAAATGCTCAGGACAAGGACAGATTTTCCTGGTCATGAGGTTTCACCAAAGTTAGAGAGTAATTTGTGCAGCCTGTCAGTGCAGAACTGATTAGGGGGTTGGAGTCTTTTGTGGTCTCCCTGACTTCCCTGCATGCCTTTCTGAATGATGTCACCATTTAGGATTAATTTATGGCTTCGGGATTGGCCAGGAAGTCCGTGCTGTGCAATGGCTGAGGTTGGGAGCCTGTTCCACGCCTGCATCTGTCATTTGCAAAGGCAATATCATTTGCAAACTCAGAACCATTCAGGGCACATCTAGGGTGCTTGTGGGAGCACTGGGATGGGTAATGAATCCGAACTCACTTTCTGGCTTACTCACATGACAAATCGTCTGGTACAGTGATGAAGAGAAATGAAGACAGGCTATATCCCCTCTGTGCACATTCCAGTTAATTTCCCAGAAGCAAGTGCTACTAATGCAGGTTCCAAGCACAGAGTTGTCTAGGGTGACAAATGAAGAAGCAGTGGGATTTTTGTGTTTTGGTCAGGTGGGGGAGGGTAAAAGATATGAGTTTGATTTTCTGTTTTTTTTTTTCTTTTCCCCCAGCAAGTGAGAAGAAAAAAAGAAACTGTATGGGTAAGAAACTTCCCCTTTAGAAGGAACCAATGCAAAGACTAAGTTTGACACCCTGAAAGGTGTTTATTATGCTAACAAAATGCTGCATAATGTGGCTTCAGAGCACTGATGGAATTGGTAAAAAAATCTGGGCCATCCTGCTGTGCCAGATACCCCTGCTGTGCAGAGCAAGGCAGCTAATATATTATAGAGCTTGATGAAAAGGGGGAGCAGGTCAGCCACGTGGGCTCAGAGCTGCCAAGGTCTCTGAAACTGTAAAAAGTGATGCAGTTTGATCCTGCCACCAACTGGCTGGGTGATTTGAGTAAATCTTTGTCTTATCTTTCTGTGCCCTGAAAGAGGATAGTTTCTAGTTGATTAATCACTTTGCAAATACAATGTGCAGACACCAAATATTGAAAAAATTGCCATGGCTGAGAATCTGAGAAAATGTTATGGCAAAGATCTTTCAAAGCTTATGAATAACAATGGACTGTAAGGACCTAGGGAGGGTACTAAGGACCAAGGGAGGGTAGTAAGGCTAGAGGAATGAAAGAACAAATGTACTAGCTAATGGGGGTTTGGGGAAAGACATTGCTAGCTGGCTTGTGAAGCTGCAATGTTACCATAACTCATCAGTGGGCTGCCCAACAAGCTCTTGGTGATATAAGTGAGGTAGAGAAAGGACAGCTGATAGAAGTGTGTGCCTGGAGACCAATGGTTCCACCAGTTATCCTGATACCAGGGAATAACTCCATCACTGTGTCTCCTGCAGACACAGCATTTATATTAAGTCTATGCTTCACATACACATAGAAACACTATGATCAGTACTCTGGATGCCAGAACAGAAGGAAGGGAACTCCTGGAATTGAGATAACATTTGTCTGCAGGGACTGGGGAGTGGGGTGGTTTCATACTCGTCCTTCTAAGAGGGCAGGTGGCTGGTTGTTAAGGCCAGCTGATGTTAAAAATATGTATTATTTAATAAGAGACTTTAAACTAGTAATAAAATAAGTCTTAATATTTTCCTATTTGTTCATAGTAAAACCTAACTCTAACCATAAGGAAGTTACTTTATCTAAACTAAAAATAATTTCATATGTGTATATTCATTCGTCCTTCCCACCATCAATTCAACAAGTATTTATTGAAATCATAAAGACATGTCACTCTTTAGAAACTATGTGAGTGATACAAAATACATAATCAGTGACCTCATAAGGTGGTATCTTGAATTTCATCTCCATCATGATCTATTGTTATTATATTTGCGGACATGATTCTCATTTTATAAAAACCAACAAGGACCTCCTTAATTACCTTCTAAGTTCTCTAGACTTGACATCCCTCTCCAGATCTTTCTTCCTTTTTTTTTTGAACTCACAAATTGAGTTTGTTTAACAGCATAAATGAAACTTCATAAAACTTAACTTGAATTTTTTTTTAATGACTTAGGAAAACCAAGCCTTAAAATGGTTTGGGAAAACTATTTCTGGGTTCATCAAGTAGGATTCCAAATTTTAAGAATTGTGACAGACCAGAATATAATTACCATTTAAGCTTTTAAAAGGTCTATTTAGTAATGGTCCTCCCAGTGGAGGATAAAATTACAGTGTTTTTAGTGGGTCTTATATCCACTTAGGACAGAGGGAAGGAGAATTCAAGAACTCAGCCTGAATCTCAGTTACTACAGAACAAGCTGCTTGTTTTATCTTTTTTCCTCCCATACAATAACTTGAATTTTGTAGACTTTTTACAGATTAAAAATTGATTCCATATATTTTTACTTATGGCAACTCTCTGAAGTAGGTATAATTTCCACTTAAATAGATAAAGATAGTATTATTATTATTATTATTATTATTATTATTATTGGTTATTTACCACAGTGTTCTAAATTCTACCAAAAAACTTTCATATACTAATTTTATATCATTATGAGTCTTATATTCCTATAATATAGACAAGATATACAGCTATAACCCTCATTTAATCATTACAAAAGTTCTTATAACTAGTAAGAGGCACAGCTGGGCATTTTCAGAGGCCTGGATAGCCAGTGGAGCATCTATCACCCCTCCACATTGTCCAGTGGCAAAGGTAAGCTGGGTGATGGTGGTGAGGGGTGGTTGAGTTAGGTCATTTATGGGCATAGATGATATGGTAAGTCCATGGCTATGCCAGACATAGGAGTGGCTCTAATTTCATCATCTTGGAGCAATAGCAGAAAGAGTGGAAGAATATAATATGTAGAAAAAAACATTTGCAAGGAATAGAGCTGGGAAAATCCCCAAACATTACAAACTCTGCTAAGTAGGGATACCAGATAATATATAGAATTCCTATAGTATCCATACAATAGTGGTGGGGGGGGCATACTTATACTAAAAAAATATTTGTTTATCTGGAATTCAAATGCAATTGGGCATCTGTATTTTTATTTGTTTAATCTGATAGTATTAAAGAAAAGATAAGCTATCTCAGCCAGTTACTCACATCACTATTAAATATACACATCGATACAATGGTGACAACAATCCACAAATAGTCATTTTAACTGGAGACCTCCACTGAGATAATGTCCTATTTTCTCTGAGTAGCCTAAAGTTAGTACTGGAGTGAACTTAAGTATTTCTAAAACTCTCCAATTTGAAAGATGATACATTACACAATTGTTAGCTAATGCTGATCTATGGCTCTGAACTAATAATTTGGTCCAGACTGTCCCTCTGTGCCACACTTTTCCCTAGATGGCACTGGACTAAGTGTCCCACACCCAGCTCTGGTACCATGTTTACCACACTTATTGTTCAAATAGAAGAATCACTTACTTGTATGGGATGTGTTTGCTGCCGTTGATGAGAGCGAGGATGACATTGCCGAGTGCAGACAATGAGAGGCACAGCCCTGAACCTCCTTCTCAATTTTTGCTAAAAGCTTTCACATAGCTGCCAAGATCAATGAGATGCAGGTGACTGGAACCTCCAGACACTACCGTGGGAGAGAAGTAAAAAGAAGAGAGGATAAGTGAGTTACAGCAAACACATCTTCATGAAGCTCTTTGGGAAATCTGAGAAGAAATGGGGAAAGAAACGATTGACATTCATGATCTAGTGGAAATCCCAACAAAGTTATACTGGGTTACAAATAGCACTGGTCCTCTTAAATTCTGTCTACTTCAATCACTGACCTTCCAAAACCTGATATTCATAGTATAAGCAAATGAATAATTCTAGCAGTTTGGATTGTATGAGGTTTAAGAAAAAACAAATGTCTAATTAAAGGAGAAAAAAGGTTTGTACCTCAATGTCCTTTGGATAGCAGATTTGTGAAACCCATCTCATTAAAATTTTATTGGCCCACAAGTGATTGTCTATTTAGTCAAACATTATAGAGATTCCAACCCAAAGTTCAGCCATTAATCACATTGATAACCCAAGTAAAATCCAGAAGAAGTAAAAATCAGGCATAGAGAGAGCGAAGACCCAAATATTTGCTGAGCATCTGCCAATTGCCAGGTACTACACAATCACAGTCTCATTCAGTTTTCATGGTAAAAATTATAAATAAAATACTATTATCTTTTTCTATAGATGACATCATAAAACTCAGAAAAATTGGAAAATTTCCCCATGAGTATTTCTGCTTCTGGCTTAGAAGAAATAACAAGGACCAGATTGGTTCTCTTATTTGAAACAAACAAAAGATGAACAAAATGTATAAAAGAACTGTTTGTAAGACATTAGACATCAAGCAGCAAAGAACAATGGTCCCTGAGAAATGGGGAGCTAAGCAAGGCAAATACTACCTACATCTCAGCATATTGCTTTGAGAGAGTTTCCAGGCATGGCTCAGGGGGAGGGGACTCAGGTGGAACCTGGTGGACTCCCTGAGTTGAGGAGAGAGGGGAAGCCAAGGCAATAGTTTATTGGACAGTTGGAAAGGAGAGAACTCTAGAAACTATGAGAAGATCCCTTGCATATTCAACTGATCAGCAAATGCATATGAGAAAACTACCCAGAGCCAGGGAACTGACCATCTGAAGAAAATAGAAGTTATAGTGCACAAGGCTGTAAAAACTGTTTTTCTCCCACCAGCCAGACTGGGAAACCTCAATATTCAAAGGATATTAGGTAGAGTACTCAGAAGGGTCTTGCTTCAGTAATGGGGGACATTTAGTGCTAGATTGAGCACAGACTTGATTCCATCTAACAAACACTAAAAGCAAAACCATTAAGGATCCAATTATTTCCAAGTAATCAACTACATCCTCAAACAGAGCTTAAGAATATTTACAAGGTTCAAAAATATCTAGCAGTCAACAAGGTAAATGCAAATGTCTGACACCTAATAAAAAAAAAATAACTAGGCATGCAAGGAAGTAGGGAAATGAGATTTATAATGAAGGGATAATTGAAACCAACCCAGAATGAGCATAGGTGTTAGAATTGACAGAGAGAGCTATATTAGGTCAGTCATTAAAACTTATTTCAAGTGTTCAAAAAGTGAAGCAGAGACATGGGATAAGTATTTTTAAAAAACAAAATCAACCACTAGAGATGAACACTGTAATGTGTGAGATGAAAAACATACGGGATAGAATAGCAGATTAGATATTGTAAAAGGAAAGATGAGTAAATTTGAAGATTTAGCAATGTAAATTCTTCAAAAGTAAATACACAGAGAGAATTTAAAAGTTAAAAACAAACAAAAAAAGGTAGACAAGAAAAAGAGTTGTAGTATTTCAAGTATCCAAATATATGTAACTGGAATTCCTGAGGGAGACAGAGGGTATTACAGATGAAACACTTGAAGAAATAATGGCTAAAATTTGCCTAAATTTGATTAAAACCATAAACCCACAGATATGAGAATCTCAATCAGCTCCAAGCACAAGAAACATGAAGGAAAGTACAGCAAGGCACGTCATTGCTCAAAACCAATGATCAAGAGAAAAACTGAAAACAGCCCGAGGAACAAAAACATATTATATACAAAGGAACAATAATAAGTATGGTGTCACATTTCTCACTGGAAATAATACAAGTGAGAGGATGGTGCAACAATATTTTTAAAGTACTACAATTGTCAAAGTCAAAGAATACACCCATAAAAAGGATCACTTCAAAATAAAAGGAAAATAAAGACATTTCCAGACTTTAAAAAGCTGAAAGAATTCACCAAAGGCATACCCACAAAAGATAAACAAAGAGACGAAAAGCTTTGGGAATAAGCACATGATTAAATACATATTTTTATTATTATTAAATCTCTTTACAAGATAATTATTGGGCTGTAGACATAGCTCAGTTGGTAGAGTGCTTGCCTCCCATGCTCAAGGTCCTGGGTTCAATCCCCAGCACCATACACACACACACACACATACACACACACACACACACACACACACACACACACTAATTATTAAAATGAAATAACAATGTAACATATGGGTTTCATCAAAGGATATTAGGTAAAGTACTCAGAAGGGTCTTGCTTCAGTAATGGGAGACACTTAGTAGTACTGGATTGAGCACAGCCCTGGTTCAATCTAACAAACATTAAAAGCAAGACCATTAAGGATCAAACTATTTCCAAGTAATCAATTTCCTCAAACAGAGATTAAGGATATTTACAAGGTTCAAAAATATCTAGCAGCTACCAAGATAAATCCATCTGTTTTACAGATGAGGGTGTCCCCCAAAAGCTCATGTGTGAGACAATAAAAGATCCAGTAAAGTAATTAGATTATGAGAGGCCCAACCTAATCTGTGATTAATACATGGAGATGAGTTAACTGAGCAGTAATTATAGACAGGTAGGATGTGATTGGAGGAAGTAGTTCCTGGGGGTGTTCCTTTGTGGCTTATATTGGTGAGCAGGTCTCTCTCTTCTTCCTGGCTGTCATTTTCTAAGCTGCTTTTCTCTTCCATGCCCTCTGCCATGAAGTTCTGCCTCACTTTGGGCCCTGAGCTATGGAGTTGATTCACTATTATCTGAACCTCTGAAACCATGAGCCAAAATAAACTTCTCCTCCTCTTTACTGTTCTTAAAAGATATTTGGGTCACAGCAATGAAAAAACAGACTAAAACAATATATGTAAAGTTAGAAATGTTTGACAACAATAGAATCAAGATCTGAGTGGAGAAATGGAAGTATACTAATGTAAAGGTTCTTATTCTATACACCAAGTGGTGTAATATCACTGGAGAATAGATGGCAGTATCTTAACAATACACTACAAAACCTAAATAGCACTAAAAACAAAGAGTTACAGCTAATAAACCAAAAAGAGACATACAGCAAAATCTTTAAAAGTGTTTAATAAATCCAAGAGGTGACAGATAAAAAGAAAAGAACAAAGAATCAATGAGACAAATGGAAAATGTAGAAAAGCAGTACTTTGCATAAAACCTGATCAATAATCACATTAAGTATAAGTAGTCTGCATACTCTTATTAAAAGGGAGAAATTGTCAGATAAATAAAAATGTGTGATTTTATTATAAGCTTCCTATAAAGAAATGCACTTTAAATATAAATAAACAATAGATTAAATGCATAAGTAAAGGAAAAGCAAACATTAACCATAAGAGATTTGGAGTGGATACACCAGTATCAGACAAAAGAGACAGAAGATGAAAAAAATATTCTGTGAGGCAAAGAGGAACATTTCATAATGACAAAGAGGGCAAGCAAGAGGCAGGACAAAAACTGTTTATGTACCTAAGAGCAGATGTTCAAATATATGAATGTCTTCCTGATAGAACCACAGGAAGAAATAGATAATTATAGTTGGAGAATTCAAATACCCATTTCTCAATAACTGATATAAGTAGTAGACTGAAAACTAGTCAAAATATAGATTTGAATAACTTGTCCTTTATGTAACACTCAACAACAGAATACATATTCTTTTAAAGGGCACATAAAACAATTCCCAATATCTACCATATTCTTGGATCTAAATAAATTTTAAAGGATTCACATTACTCAGTGTGTTCTGTGAATAAATGGGACTACATGAGCAGTGACTGTAGAAAGGTAACTGGAAAATTCCCCGATATTTTGAAACTGCACAACTCAGCCAAATAACTGATGGCCAAAAAGACAACAAAATGGAACTTAAAAACTGTTTTTAAGTGAATAAAATGAAGATGCAACATGTCTAAATTTGTTAGCTTCCCCTAAAGATGGTCTTAGGGAAAATTTATAGGATTACATGCCTATATGAAATATAACAGGAGGTCTCAAATCAATGTTTTCAACTTCTACCTTAAGAAATTAGAAAAAGATGAGCAAATTAAATAAAAAAATAAATAGCAGAAAGGACATAATTATCAAAAAAGCAGAAATCAATGAAACAGAAAACCAAAAATTAATGGAGAAAAATCACTGTAACCGAAAGCTGGTTCTTTAAGAACAATGAAATTGATGAATCTCTACCTAGCACAACTGATGTGGAAAGAAGACCTGAACTGTCAGCACAGGAATAAGGGAGAGGGGCTCATCTATAGTTTCTGTGGGTATCAGAAGGATAAGAAAGAAGAGCAGAGGAAAGGAGGCAGCTTTTATTTTTAATAAGGGACAAAGACCATCTCCATGGAGAAGACAGCAGAGATAAGAGATTATTTTCGACCAAAATAAGTTGTAAAAAACAATCTCTAGTAATCATGACCTAACCAGCCTATAGAGGAAATTCCTTTAGCAACTTTGCCTCAAAACTGCTAATGAAGACTTAAAATTTGCTTCTTGTTTTACATACTTGGCTGATTATTCTTGTGGGGGCAGGACAGTTAGGTGATAAAGAGCATGGGAAGGAAACAGAAAGGAGGTGTGGAGTGCCCTTCTCCACTGACAGGATGCAAATTGAGGACTAAGACTAGACTCCCTCCACCTCTCCCACCCACCCTGCACTTATTCTCTCTGTTGGAGGCTGTGCGGCAGCACGGTGTGCATATGTGATGCGCGCATGAGGAGTGTTATGGTTTAGATCTGAAGTGTCCCCAAAAGGCTCCTGAGTGAGACAATGTGAAACAGTTTAGAGGAGAAATGACTGGGTTATAAGAGTATTAACCTAATTGGTACATTAATCCCCTGGCAGGGATTAACTGGGTGGTAACTATAGGTAGTTAGGATATAATGGAGGAGGTGGGTCACTGGGGGCATGCCCTTGGGGTTTGTATTCTGTCCCTTGTGAGCACAGTTCTCTCCACTTCCTGATTACCAGTGCTGAGCAGCCTTCCTCTTCCACACTCTTCTGCCATGTGTTCTGTCTCACCTCAGGCCTATAGCAATGGAGTCAGCCATCAACAGACTGACACCTCTAAAAGCATGATGCCAAATAAATATTTTCTCCTGTAAGGACAGCAAGGAAAAAGCTGACTGAAACAGGGAGAGGGTAGGAAGAATAACTAAGAATTTAAAAATAAGAAGAGACAAGCAAAGTGGTGCATACTTGTAATCCCAGTGGCTGGGAAGGCTAGGGCAGGAGGATCGCAAGTTCAAAACAAGCCTCAGAAACTTATGGAGGCCCTGTCTCAAAATAAAATAACATAAAAGGGCTGGGAATGTGGCTCAGTGATTAAGCACCTCTCAGTTCAATCCCTGGTACAAAAAAGAAAGAATAAAAATAAGAAGATAAGCCAGGTACAGTGGCACATATCTTGTCATCTCAGACTGTGGAGGCTGAGGCAGGAAGATTGAAAGTTCCAGACCAGATTAAACAACTTAGCTCCTAAAAATCTTAGTGAGAACTTTAATTTTGGTCGCAAAATTGAAGAAGAAGAAGAAGAAGAAGAAGAAGAAGAAGAAGAAGAAGAAGAAGAAGAAGAAGAAGAAGAAGAAGAAGAAGAAGGGGAGGAGGTGGAGGAGGAGGAGGAGAGGTGGAGGGGGAGGGGGAGGGGGAGGTGGAGGGGGAGGGGGAGGGGGAGGGGGAGGGGGAGGGGGAGGGGGAGGAGGAGAAGGAGGAGAAGGAGGAGAAGGAGGAGAAGAAGGAGAAGAAGGAGAAGAAGGAGAAGAAGAAGAAGAAGGAGAAGAAGAAGAAGAAAATAATAAAGACTGGAGATTTAGCTCAAAAATAAAGCACTCCTGGGTTCAATCCCCAGTACAAAATCAATTAATTAATAAAAATAAAAGGTAAGTCAGTGAACTCCTTTCATTAACTTCATTGTTTTTAGTTAGAATGTTTATGATGCTTTTCCTAGTTCCTTTTTTGTCTTATAAAGGGATTATTTAAAAAAATATTTTTGAAAAAGAATTATCAAATAATTAAATATTGCTTTTAAGGAAATCACTTTGAAGTAAATTACAGGAAGTAGAGAAATATATCAAAATAAAAGGAAAATTTTCAATTCAATTTCCTATTTAACTCAGTAAAAAAACCTAGACCTTTCTTTTGAGCAATTAAAGTCTGAAAGAAAAGAAAAACGTGAAACGTTAAAATTTGATGCCTTTACCTAAATGCCTTGTACTGAATAATGATCACATGGTATGGCTTTGTTTTTTAGAGGTTAATAACAGCAACCATAAAAACATTTCTATATCTTATAAAAATTAAAGACAATATCTTTCATCTTATTCATCCATTATTCATACTATTTCATAGAGAATGATTATTTACCTCCTATTTATATGAGGCTCTGAACTTTATGGAAACTAAGGAAAATGGAGATTTATAGATTGATGTCCCATTATCCAGTATTCCCTCCCTATGTAAGGATTAATTCATTCATTTATTCATTCATTCATTAAATAAATTAATAAATAAATAATAAACAGATAAATAAATAAATAAATCCTCCAAGAAAGACTAGGCACCTCCTGACATATCATGCATCACTTTATTATGTGAGATTAATACAAAGTAAGCCTAATGTTAAAAAAAAATTGGAGTTAGGTAGGCTTGCTTAAAATCCTAGTTCAGCCACTTTGTAGGAGAATAAGAGCTACCTCAAGGTGTCACTGTGTGAGGGAAAGAGGAGAAGGTATGGCAAAGCAGCCCTCAGAATGACTTGCACCACATAGGAGCTCAATGAAAGATTTGTCCCCTTTCTCTTTTATTTCTTTCTGCTCCATTTACCTTAGTGTCCATAGATTCAGAGCCTGCTTAAAATCTGAGTACAATAACCAACTTCACTGGATATTAGATGGTTTATATTCAATATAATATATATGGGTTATGTATTTTATATGTGTTGTATATACACACATACATACACACATTTTACACACACACACACCCCACACACATTTTATAATCCTTGTATGTATATTCTTCTAACTGGTCACTAATACATATTTGAATATCTAAGGTACCTTTGTAAATTGCTTAAAATCAATTGGGTAAACTGGTAAAAAATCCTCAAGTGAAAGTTACATGAAACTGTTCTTCTATTTACTGGTTTCTTAGGTGGGTTTTCTTTTTCTTTTTTTTTGCATTTTTATCAAGGTTGCTGAGATGAGCTCATATCCAGTGGCATACTATAGGTAATGTTGTTAGTAGTCAATTCTTGAACTTCTTTCAATATTAGTCCACTCAAGTGGGTCAAAATTAGATGTTGCTATGGTCTGAAATTTGTATCTCCCTCAAATTCATATGTTGAAATCCTAGTCCTCAAGATAATGGCATTTGGAAATGGGACCTTTGGGGAAGTGATTGGATCATGAGTGCAGAGCCCTCATCAAGAGGGTTACTGCTTTCTATGAGGCCAGGGAAGCCATTTGCCCCTTCTGCCAAGTGAGGATGCAGCAAGAAGTGCCATCTATGAAGCAGAGAGCCCTCTCCAGACTCTGAGTCTGCTGGTGCCTTGATCTTCAATTCCTGTCTCTGTAGCTTTAATAAATAAATTTCTGTTTTCTAAGTTACTCAGCACATGTTATTTTTGTTAGAGCAACACAAATGGACTAAGAAAGACGTGTTCTATGATTCTAGATTGTTTACAAACACTCTGTTTAACTCAATCTAGACTAGAAAATTGCTCAAGGGCACTTTCACACTTAGGATTTCAATTGGGCTCATAAAATGAATAAAAGGTGCATGGAGAAAAGATTTATGTAAATTAGTACTTGAGATGCAATATATGCTTTAGCAAAAATTTATTTAGTATTATATTATTTTAGTATTTCAGGGTTCTCTCAAGAGAGGTACAAAATAGAAATAGACAGTACAGTCAAAATGCCTAGGTTTATATATTTCTGCCACTCACAGCTCTTTGACCTTTCTCTCTCTCTCTCTCTCTCTCTCTCTCTCTCTCTCTCTCTCTCTCTCTCACACACACACACACACACACACACACACACTCACCATTTTAGAATGGTTCCTGGCTCATAGTAGGCATCCAGCAAATGCTTGCTACCATTATTGCTATAATAAAACAATTTAGAAAGCAATATCCTAAATATTTCTTAAGATTCTTTCCCATAAGATTTTTAAAATATGGATCCTAATGAGTGAGGTGAAAGAGACCTTTGCTTTAAGCCCTGCTGCATGGAGTCAACCTTGAACACTCCCATTAGAGTCTGACAATATTGTGACTCACTATATGATATTAACCCTGATCTGGGTTTAGGGTCCTGGACATCTTGAATCTGAGTTTTGGTTGTACTGTTGGCTTGAAAGGTCTCATTTATCATTAAGAAAGTTCAGAAAATAACTTCTTAATTTGAACCAATAAATTGGGGTCTTCTTCAGCTTTAAATCACATGTCAGGAAATCTCTGTCAGTGCAGTTATTTTGCCCTGAAAACCACAAGGTGAAACTAGATTCTTATGTCAACCAGGTGTCTGTCACCTTTTGTGCTGGAGGGAAATTAGTTACTTAGTAGTTGCTCCTCTGACAGTTTGTCTTCATTCTAGAATGACCAGGGACTGGACAACAGATTGTCAACCTCACTACCACACCAACACAGTGTAGGTAGTGTGTTGGGGCACTTTTAGAGCAGGTGTGCAAAATCGATGTGTAGGCAAAAACAGAATACCAATCCTGTGTTGAGCACACTACCCTCTAGCCCACAGTTTGAATGGAGTATGGACAGTAACACCTTCCATAATGCACTAGATGGAGACACATTGCCTGTTCTGGTGACAAAGGCTGAAAGCCCCTGTATCTCTCACACCAGTCATATGGTCCCTCATCAATTAGAAGAATGGGCTAGAAGTGGAACTTACCATACTGCTTCTCACAACTGGCAATAATTACTTGCATCTTCCTCATAAAACTGAAAACTCTATAAAGTCAGGAGCCATCTGTTTTTGTTTTTTATTTTTTCTACAGTTGTATTGCCCAAATTGCCTGGTCTCTAGTTAGTACTACTCAAACATGGCTGATGGATCACTGGATGGATGGACTGACAGATGGATGGGGATGAACAGAGTTGGTTCAAAATCCATGGCACACAGATTTCTCTGTCTGAACGTCTTGCTGATAGGCCAATCCTCACATGCTTCCCATCCGTAAAAGTATTTGGAAATACTGATTTTGATGGTGACTTTTATTCAAGGATTGCTTCAGCCCAGAGCTTCTGCAAGACTATGCTTTGGGATTTATTTGACTACCTTCCCAAACAAGCTTGTGAGATTATATTAATAACTACTTCATCATCTACGGGGAAGGTGATTAATTTTATTCTGAAGGGTGGTTAAAATAAGATTCTGTTTATTGATTTTTAAAGAGTGCCGTCAAGGACTGGGGTTGTGGCTCAGAGGTACAGCACTCACTTAGCACGTGTGAGGCCCTGGGTTCAATCCTCAGCACCACATATAAATAAATAAAAAAATAAAAGGTAGTGTGTCCAATTACAACTAAAAAATAAATATTAAAAAAAGAGTGCAGTCCAACCTTTTGAGAGCTCCCCAGATTCACCATTATTTTTGCTTCCCTACCTCCCTGTTCATACCTTCACTAAGGCTACAATGTCTCTTAAGGGAAAGGCATATGATCAGAGCTGATGCTTAATTCTGCCTGTTAAGATGAATCCATAGGAGTAGAAAATTTTGTTAATATTTGTATTGCCAAAAAATGGTAACTGGTATACAGTAGATATTCATATTAACAGAACGAAGGAATGAACAAATAGATTTTAATTTGTTTTTAAGATTTTCTGGCTCCTTGAAGATAATGCATGAAATATTTTATAGTATGGAAGTTTTCAGGCTAACATGTTCATAAAACAAATATAATTATTACACTCATTATAATTACTTTTGTATATCATTATTAGTCTATGTCCAACATTTGTTTTGCCAAGCCATTGGGACAGGAATTTTTCTGAAATACGTTCACTGAGTTCTCTATGTGTCCAGTCAAATGCTGTAGACTTTTGTTTCATAAGATTAATTCCAAAAGTCACTTTTGATTCGATGATTGTTTTTTCCATTTCTGACCCTTAGAAAACAAACCATTTGCTGCTGGACTAGCAGGGGAGGGCTCTGTTTCTTTCCTCCAGAGGGGGCTCAAAGTCCATGTTTATTCCTGACTTATACATGGGGTAGTTTCAGCATAGAGTTGTCTTTAGCAATTCCTCATATTTATAGGATTCACATGGATGAGAACTTAGTGTTCTAAAAATATAAATATTTCTCAAAGAAAATGAATCACTGACATTCTTATGCCCAATTAATGGTGACATTTCAACAATTTGATTGTAATCCTATTTTGCATTTCCTCAGAATAAAAACATGGGTTAAGCCAAATACTTAATTGCACATTTTTCTATGTTGGATGCACAAAGATTTTAAAATAAAACAAACATAAAGTTTCAAGTCCAAGATTAAAAAAGTGAATTCTCTATCAAAGTCCATAATCATCACTTTCACTTGGAACTAATTTTCTATATTCTGAATGTTAATAGCTCTCTTTCATTGTGTTATTAAGATAACATCCTGTTCTTATTTTTTACATACATGTCTTATGCCTTCTTTCAAAGTTCCTGAAGGGTACATCCAGTATCTTTAAGTCAAATACATTTACTACAGATTGCCAGGACTTTATCAAAAATCGTTGAATTAGAAGAATAAATCCACGAATGTATCCAAGAATGGATATGAAAGACTAGGATATTTCTTACTAACTTAGCACTCATAGTTTTAACACAGTTCCCTTACCCCAAGCGCCATTCATCAAAGAGATGTAAATCAGCAGAATGCATGATCTCTAAGAATTCTCCCAGATATAAGATGCAATTATTTTTATAACCATTGCAATACTTAAACTAATGACAAAAAGCATCCAAAACACTTTTCTACACTTATTTTGTACTTTAAAAGATTCATTAATATCTTTTCAAATTACCTGAAAGGTGCTATAAAATCCTGTGATTTTTTTTTTATACTATAGATAGTTTTGCTGTAAGGACTTCTGATTTTTCAAGTGAAATTAGGTTGTTTGGACTTATTCTCCTGTTTTCCTTCCTGAATAGCTCTCCCTTTGCAAACAGAGATTTTTAGAAACAGATAAATAGGAATAAAGTAAGTAATAGAGTAGTCTAAGATACCCCTCCCCAACAGTCACAAGCCTAGGTCCTAATTCCAGGTGTGTGTCCATTTGGACACCCCCCCCCCCTTGTATTGACCCATGAACTACTTTTTTCAATCAGCTGAAAAACTGTGTCATGTTTCTGCATCTTGTATTATACATGTGATGGTTTAAATCTTAAAAGCCCCCCAAAGGCCAATGTGTGAATGACATGGTCCTCAGGCTGTGGTGGAATCTTTAGGAGGGAGGGCCTCTGAAAGAAGGAAGTTAAAGTCCTGGTGCCCGTGAAGGGGGCTGTTGCCACTTGGGTCCCTCCCCCACTTCTTTGCTGTGAGGGGAGCAGCTCTGTTCTATCACTCACTCTTGCAATGGTGTTTTGCTTTACCTCAGGCCCTAAGTAATAGGGACAAGTGAACATGGACTGAAACCTCTGAAACCACAAGTCAAAATATAAGTTTTCCTCCTTTTAAGTTGATTATTCCCCAGCTATCTTGTCACATAAAAACACTAACATAATACAGTTCTCATCATTATAATATTCTATTTAATGTGATCTATTACTAATCATTGCTTATCTTGAAAATATGGAAGATATTCATTTCAAATCATCAATGTAATATGAATATAATTGCAGGACACCCATCTATTTTCATATTTATGTGCATAAATAGAGATCAAGCTAATTCCTCTAAAATGCCCTACCTTTACAGTCACCTCCCACTTCTCCTTTCAGACGCACCACACAAAGCAGAATTCATACCTTTCTTCCATCTTCTGATAGTATTTTGGTAATACAATCACGCTGTGGCATATCACAATATGCTATAGTATACTACAGTATAAATTAATTTATATCTTAACCATTCCTCTTCTTGATTCACTTTCAAGTTCCCATATCCTTACAGATAGTATCTGCACATATTTGGGGCTCAATAAATGTTTGTGTACCATATCTCTGCTTCTCCTCTTACTTTTTATCTGCAGACCTGTATTTTACAATTCAATTACTGATTGGATTTTTTTATGTATTTATTTTTATGTGGTGCTGAGGATCGAACCCAGTGTTTCACACCTGCTGGGCAAGTGCTCTATCACTGATTCACAATTCTAGCTCCTGATTGGATTTTTATTAAGCTCCTAATAAAGTTTAAAACATCATCCAACAGGAATTAAATACAAAGATCTATTTGCTATCTAACAGAGATTAAAATCTTCACAGATTTAGTTCCTATTGCCAAAAACTAAATGTAGGAAACTATGTGTTCTGTCCCCATTTACATATTCATAGTGCACTCCTTTCCTATACCCAGGGCTGAACTGCAAGTTTTTACTTACACTTACTAATCAGATACCAAGAGAGAAAGCACCCTGATGGTGGGCTGGGATAAAGGCAGCAGTGGTGGAGAGCAGCTTGAGCAATCAGCCCAGCTCTGCCTCCCCAGCCCACCTTCACCAGTTCTTAGTCCCCAGTATACAGGGATAGTCTGGCAACTGAAACTTTTTTGTTCAGCTGAAGAGAATGTGCAAATGACAGTTTGGGCTGTCAAGGAGCTTATTACCTAAGCAAGAAGCTTACATATCTATGAGCTGAAGTCTCAGATTTGTGGCTTTGCAGGATTCCTCAATTTCCCTGTAGAGCAGCCAATAGGTATAGAAAGGCCTTGCAGGCTCATTACTTCACCCCACACCTCCACCCCCTGCACCCAGACACAGCAGGAGGCTCATTTGTGGAGTCATCCAGGGACAAAAGAAACTGAAAAATGAACCTACACAAATTCCTGGGCTGCACCTGAGAAGGTGAATAATAGACCCACGGCTATACTCACTCTACTGGCAAAGGCAGCTGCAGTGGGATTTGTGTATAGACATATGTGAAAATAATATTTACATCCCTACAGGGTTGTCTATTAACAAAGCAAGTACAGGTACATGATTTCACATCATCCTCTCCACCATCTTGTGGCTCTGCATCAGGACCGGTCACTGGAATTCTCCATTCCTCTTAAACATTGTTTTCCCCTGCAAAGAACAATTTTCTGCAGGGAAAACAAACTTAAGAGCATGAAAGAGTTCAAGCACTGCCACAGAAAACTCATTCTGCCTAATTATAAGAAAAAAAAAAGAAAGAAAGAAAGAAAAGAAGAGAAAGAAAAGAAAAGAAAAGACAAAAGGAGAAGGTTGGTCCAGAGCTGGGAACAATCCATCATCATTCTCCTTAGCTATGGCTAGTCCCACAACAAAAATAAACTCTGGCAGGAGAAACAGAATAGAACCCAACTACTCCTCTGATGAGAGGGCTTAAAAAACACATCAAGGACTCAAAGTGAGGCTGGAATCCAGACCCAGGTTTGCCACACTCAAAACTCTTTGCTCCTTCTTTGTGCTACCTCCATGATGAGGCTTCCAGGAAGTCAGGACCCCTTTGTTTTCTATCTTTTGCCACTCTTCTTCTGGAACCCATTCCTTTTCTCCATCCAGGACCCCTTTGTTTTCTATCTTTTGCCACTCTTCTTCTGGAACCCATTCCTTTTCTCCATCCTCCCAGGGAAGACTCTGAAATCCTTCTCCCATAGCTCAGGTAAAGGTAAGTTACAGAGTGATCCCACCCAGGGGCACTGGCTTTCAAAGTCTTGCCTTTCATTTTGGAATAAAAACTCATGTTGCTCACAGAGTTTCAAACATCAGAGCTTCTGGCCCACATAGAGTCTGTCCTGCTTCTGTCACAAAGAATGGGCCTGCACTGCTAGGGCAAGACAAAAAAGAATGTTTTTTTTTTTTTCACTAAAATGAATGAATCTTCCTATCTGAGAAACCAACTAAAATCTTGGCACTAAGCATACATGTCCTCATACTGTTTCAGAACTGAGGGCAAGGGCACAGCACTCTGCTTACCGAAGTCTTTCAAACACATTATTTCATTTCCTTTACCACTAGAGTCCTATGACTGAGGCACTGCAGGGATTCTTCATTCTTTCTTTTATCCATGTAGCTATTCAACAAATATTTATTGATCAGAGCCCTGGTCTTGACACAGAATAAAGAGCTTCAAGACATAGCTGGCACTATTAGAGTGATTATAGTCAGGGAGGTGGATGACAATATGTACATGGTAAACCTCCAGATGGAGAGATGGAGGATCCATGGAGTTGCACAGGAGGTGCCTTGGCTCAGTCTCAGGGGTCAGGGAGATTTTACAAGAAGAGTAGAAAAAGTAGAAAGAAGTTAGTCAAGAAAAGGAGAACATGCCCTGAAGGACCAGCATGAGCCTAGGTGTGGAGAGTGGCAGAGTAACATGCTTAGAGAAATGGATGTTTCCTACCAGCAGTTTTTTATGGACACCTAGAGGAAGACAAGGAGAGAAAATGCCTAGGAGAGAAGGCAAGTGCTTCCAATCAGGAAAAACATCACAAGCATTTTTCACAGGTCATCTTTCTTTTCCAAATTTATTTTGTTGTCTTAAAAATCTAATTATAAGAATTCCTAGGTTTTATTTTTTACTTGACAAATAAAATTACATGTATATGTGTGTGTGTGTGTGTATGTGTGTGTGTATCACAACATGTTTGAAATATGTATACATTATGGAATAACTAAATAACTAAATTGAGCTAATTAATATATGTGTTTCCTCATATACTTTTTTGGTACTGGGAATTCAACTCAGAGGGGTTCAACCACTGAGCCACAACCCGAGCCCCTTTTATTTTTTGAGACAGGGTCTCATTAAGTTGTTTAGGATCTTGCTAAGTTGCTGAGGCTGGCTTTGAACTTGTGATCCTCCTGCCTCAGGAAGCCATTGGGGTTATAGGTGTGTGCCACCACACCAGGCACTCATATATTTTTTTTTTTATTTTGAGACTACTTAAAATCTACTCTCTTTGCCACCTTAAGTAATATGATGCACTGTTATTATTATAATTCTTCTCCAAATTTATCCAAGACAAGTTTTCTCCCCTGAGTCTCTCTGAGAGGCTAGGTGGAAAGGTGAGGGTAGAACTGCACCAAAACTCATCAGTAACTAGGGTTATTTGCAGTATAGATCAAGTGAGAGAGGAATGGAGCTGGCAGATGTGCAATTGAGGAGGACCAGTTGAGACAAAGGGCAAATCTAGACCATGTACATGTCTAACAAGAAAACTGGGGATGCTCATAATCGAAGCCTGTTCTTCAGAGTTGAAAATCTGCATTCCACACGTTTGAAGAACACTTCAGCTGCCAACTCTTCAGAACAGAACCAGCTGCTAAAGACAATGTCTGTCTATCAGAGTAAGAACATACTCACATAGTAGGGATCAATGAGCAAAACGCATGAATGGACAGTTTATCTTGTGCAAAGCTTTTCTGCTGAACCTCAGACCAAAATATAAACTTCATCCATATGTAAGGTATTGATCACTTTAAGAGTTATCATAACCATCTGGCATTAGCAGTTTAAACCTTCTGGGCACTTCACAGAACTTGGCTGGAAACTCCTAAGAGATATTCTGCTGCCTTCTCTTTCTCTTCTTTCTCTCACCTTGACTCCAGGATTTTTTAAAATTGCTCAGCAGTTTTCCTGATGCCAATCAGCTGCCTCTCTCAAAGACTGTTTGCAGGTATCAGCATATCTGGCCCTTTTTCTCATTCACCACTAAAATGCATTCTCCACTCTCCATGAAAATCCTGCCCATGGCAGCTAATCTTTTTGCCTTAATAGGTCATACAGAGATTCCAGGGGGATTTGGAGATGTTCACTAGGGACCCTCCAGAAACAATGAGAGGCATGGGCTGGGGTGGAGGAAGAGGGGCTTAAGCGGGTAGGGCTGCTTACTCTGTTAAAGTGAGTAGGAACTCAAAAGCTTGTTTTACTATTATCCTTTCTGTTTTATTTCTGGAGCAACTGCCTCCTTTGCTCAAAATCTCAAAACACTATGAGAACAATCTCTGTCTCCACTAACCAGGAAGTTTGCAATTGGTACCTACTTTAACAGGGAACTGAAAACAAGCACAGGAACTGGAATTTGGGTAAGAATATTCTTCCCTTTCTCGTTTGACTTTGTTTTTTGGTGATTTTCTTTTTCCCTGCATGCTCTGTTCCAGGTTTTCCTCTCTCAGCCAAACCTCTTAAAGATGTGTGAGTCTGACAAGAGTTCATATAATTGTTTGTGTTTTGAACATGTTATACCAACAGTATAATGTGTTTGACATGTTGACTGACTTTATTGGCCAAGGAGATGGTCACTGTGTGTCAAAAAAAATGGGCCAGGAATTTTACATATGAAGAATATGTGAAGCAGGAGAGGGGGCAGGGGATATGGAGGCTTTCCAAGAATAAAATACATACAGTAGCAGCTGGGCATTTAGTGGAGATCCTACAAATCCAAATCAAACCTTGCTAGATTGTCCATCTACTATATACAATATGGGTACTAATAAGGAAATTAGTAATAATGGCTATTAATAGATCTTAATACAAATGGATGTACTTATTAAGGTTTATTATATGCCATGAGTGCCATACACCATATTCTCTCATGGGGGAACTGAGAAAGTCTTATGCTCAAAGACATACAACTGGAAAATAATAAAACTTGGATTCAAATCCAAGCTTGGTGTATCTTCCAAAGCTATTCTCTTTCCACCAGAGTCTACTCCTAAGAGTAAAATGGTAAGATCATGTGCTATGACTTGATTGTCAAGGTAAAAATCTGTCTTCCAAAGTTGTAAAAATTCTCTCCCACTGAGTATGAGAATTTCTACTTGCTGCTGAGAGTCATAGCACAGTAGGAATGATGCATGTCATTTTTGTTTGAAACGTGATGCCAGCAAGGTTTTGAGATGATAATGGTTATGTTAAGATGTGTATTCGATTGGATATTAGAACCCTGCTGTCCACCTCCACCTGCTACATTGGAGCTCTTGCCTGGACTCCCAGAGAGTTCCCATTGGTCGGGTAAGTGTGGTAGGAGGGATTTCCAGAGGAGGGATTTCCTGTTGGTGTGGTGTGTCCCACGAGAAGGCCCTGTGCATGGCGTTCACGGGAGTTTTGGAAATAAAGTTTGTTCCTGCTTGAGTGGCTCAAGATTTTGTGCCCAGCCAGACTGTGGCAACTTGCCAAGAATCTCTTGTGAGCACTTGATAAAATCAGACTCATATTTTTGCCAGCCTACCTGATATAAAGTGGTATTCCATTGTGGCTTTAACTTTAAGTTCCTAAAGTCTGATAATTATTTTTTTATATGTTTATTAATTATTACATGCCCAGCCCTATATACTTACATACTTACTTACTTATTTATTGGTACTGGGGATTAAACTCATGGGCACTCGACTGCTGAGCTACATTCCCAGCCCTATTTTGTATTTTATTTAGAGACAGGGTCTCACTGAGTTGCTTAGCACCTCACATTTTTGAGGCTGGCTTTGAACTTGCCATCCTCCTGTCTCAGCCTCACAAGCCACTGTGATTATAGGTATGGCCACCAAGCCCAGCCAGCCCTTTTTATTTTTTAACTGAGATAGCATCTCACTAAATTGCTTAGGGACTCACTAAGTTACTAAGGCTTACCTCAAACTTGAGATCCTCCTGCCCCAGCCTCCTGGGATGCTGGGCTTATAGGCATATGCCACCTCATCAGCTACATTTAGGTATCTTTTGATGAACTGATGTTCTTCATTTAATACAGTCAAATTTATTAGACTTTCAGATCATGGTTTATGTTTTTTGTGTCTTCTTCATAAAGTCATTCACCACATCAAGATCATAAAAGTATCTTCCTATATTTTCTCCTAAACTGCTTAAAATTTTCTTTTCACATTTAAGTTTTTAATCTACTTCTAATTAATTTTTGGTATTTGGTGTAGGCAGGAACCCAATTTTGTTGCTGTCCTGTCTTATGATTTTCCACTTGTCTCATCACTCTTCACTGTATAATCCTTTCTTCTCCCACTTGTCCACATGTCCATCTGTTGTAAACCAAGTTTCACTATTTGGGAATTTATTTCTAGCTCCCTATTTTGTTCCCTTGGTCTATTTGTTTTTCCCTATGACAATTCCACAATGTGTGACTATCTATACCTTTACATTTCTATTTCTCAACCCTTATATAAATTTGAGAACTCAGTGTATCAACTCCCTCCTTCCCCCAAAAAATTGTAGTTCTGATCCAAATTGCATTCAATCTTTGGATCACTGGCCAGAGAACTGAAACTCTGTAATAATGAATCATCCTATTGCCAACATGGTATAGCTCTCAGTTTAATTAGAATTCTTCATGTCTTTTTAAAAATGCTATAATTTGGACTGGGGTTCTGGCTCAGTGGTAGAGTGTTCATCCTTCATGTGTGAGGCACTGAGTTTGATCCTCAGCACCACATAAAAATAAATAAATAAAATAAAGATATTGTGTCCATCTACAACTAAAAATTTTTTTAAATGCTATAATTTTATCCATAGAGATTTTTGCACATTTTTATTATATTTATTCCCAGGTTCCTTTAATTTTTACGGTGTTGGTGGTGTGAATAAATACAACTTAATTTTTATATTGGTTTTCTACCCAAAAACCTAGACAAGTCTCTATTGTTAAATTAATTATTTCTTTGTTCATGGATGGTCTGCATTAAAAAAATTATAACTGTGAATAGTGACAGGGATTTTTTTAATTAAATAACAATAATCTGGAGCCAGTTGGCATGAGACAAAAACCAATAGTTTCCATTTTTTTTGAATAACAGTTAAACAGTATTAACAATGAAGAGATCACAGTGAGCTCCTACTTGCCACCAAAAAAAAAAAAAAAAAACGGGTGGGAGGAGTGATATGGAGCAAGGACCATCCACATTCAACCATGAACACATCTGTTAGAGTGACTAAGAAAGATAAATCAGAATCAGCAAGCATTCTCTGTATGCAGGGTTTTATTTCCATTATCACATCTAAGGATGCTGGTGATAATGGAAAGAAGGAAAAGAAAAACATTGGAGAGACTGAGTATCTTTTTAAAAATGTAATCAAGAGCTTAGAATTCTTTGGAGATAGACACCACAATATAAATGCCAGGCAGTGCTGTTTTATAACACAAGTCTATAATGGGCTACATTTTGAAGACAGAAACAATACACTATTGTATCTAGCAAAGTTTTGGCCAAAATCTCAGTTGTGCATGTGTTTGTATTTAGAGAAATAAATCTACCTTAACAATTCTTTAATCAGTGGCATAATAACTTAGAAGCTGCCATCTGTGAGTTTAATCATTTAAATACTGGAAAAAAACTGATGATGATCCTGAGGGAAAAGCCTTAGCATAAGAGAGCCAGGCACACACAGAGACTGTGGCTAAACAAGGACAAAAGGCGAGGTCAGCTCATTCCATAGCCCCACCAGTTATTCAGCATTTGGATATCTGTTAACTAATTGTGCTTGTCCTTTTTCCCAAATTAATTTTTGGGTATCTCCTAGATTGATTAAGTGGCCGATGTTTACTCTAAGAGAATCTTCCCTGATAATTCTTACCTTTTTTTTAGGAAATGAATCTTAAAATTCACATGTCACCCCAGGGGTCTAGGAAGCCTTGAAGTCTATAAGCTCCTGGACCAATTATCCCGAGTTCCTAAGGGCAGGATTCAAGTGAAATCAGCACAGGGGCTGCCTGCCTTTCATCTTCCCAACCCGGTGCCTAACTCCTGGCCTCCACACATGCTAAGGAATCCAGCCATGTTCATGAAATGCAATGCCTCTGTGTTTCTCTCTGGAAAGTTCGTGGTGTGTTTCTGAGTGATGTCTGTCCCATTAGGCTCATCAGCTCAGGGATGGTGCTAACATTCTGACTGTAGAGAGAGGAGGAAGTCCTGAAATGCCAAATCCCAAACTGAAGCTCCATGAGGCACATTTGACAGAGGTGGGACTTCAGATACCTTCCCCTCTGCCTTTTCTGCAGAGTGAACCAGCCCCAGGGATGCGACCCCTGGGTAAAGAAAATCAACAGACAAGGGGAACGAGCAGAGCAGAGAGAGGAAGCAGCAGGTGCAGAGGCACAGCAGTCCACTCCTCACTACTGAGGGTCCTGGCTCCCCATCAATGTGCCTCCTACCATTCTGCAGTTACAAAAGCAGTAGCCTATAAATCTGACACAGAATTTGAAGTCTCTTTGTCATGATGATACTTGTCTGCTGCCTGCCATAAGTCACTGAATACAAGTAAATGATAATAGTGGAAATAACAATTGAAAAGGTACAGAGTTTTTATTATGTGCTGATATGGTTCTAAGTCCTTTGACACATGTATACAGTCATCCCCAGGAGTGCTGCCCCCTGAGTCAGGAATGGGGATGGAAAAATGAAAGGCAGCCCCCTCCTCTAATGTCATTTGCATCCTGCCCTCAGGAACTCAGGTAAATTGGTCCAGGAGGTAACAGACTATGAAGCTTCCCAGACCCCTTGGGAGACATGTGACTTATAAGACCCATTTCCTAAGAAAAGGTAAGAATTATCACAGAAGATTTTTTTTAGTAGTCAAGCATCCATCATCTAACCCATCTAAGAGACACCTAAAAATTTATTTGGGAAAAAAAGAGAAGCCAAATTGGTTCCAGGACCTCAAATTTGTGACTGTTCAAGTCCTTTATATAAAATGACATAATATTTCAAAGATGTTACATACTTTCTCCCATGTACTTTAAATCATCACTGGCTTATTTATAATACCTAAACAATGTAAATGCTATTTATATGGTTGTTATACTGTTTTGTGTAGTAAGTAATAGTCCATATAATCCACACATGTTCACCATGGATGTAATGTTTTTCCCTTTTTTTCTTTTTTAACTAGGGATTGAACCCAAGGGTATTTAACCACAGAGCCACATCCTCAGCACCCTCCCACACACACCTTATTTTTTTATTTTGAAACAGGGTCTGGATAAGCTTCAGGGACTCACTAAGTTGCTGAGGTTGTTGTTAAACATGCAATCCTCCTGCCTCAGCCTCCTGATTTTCTGGGATGATAGACATGCACCAGAGCACCTAGCCCGAATTCCTTTGATCTGAGTTGGTCAAACCATGAGTGTGAGACATACAGATACAGAGGACTGACTGTACAGAAAGAGTGAAGATGAAGTTCTCCTAATAAATCTCCAAACACTGGTTGAAATGTCACCGTCATTGAGATTATATGTGAATATCACATCCTGCTCTGTGAAATGAACATCTTTCCTTCATCCTTCTAGAAATTCCATTCTACTTCCAGAGACAGACTCCTGAGAGGTCCCATTAAGAAATAACTCCCTCGCTGGAGACTCTACGTGGAAAAGAAATTAAAAAGTGAAGCCCAGGTAGATGCTTAAGAGACCTTCCCTATGTCTTCCCATGTCTCTTAGGAGTCAATGAGCAAGTTAAACAAAAGTAGCTGTCACCAAGTTAATAAAACTCTATACCAAGTTAAAATACAAGTAATCAAGCTTAGCTGTTACTGGTCTTCTCTTCAGACAGTTGCTTTGATAGGTGGCTGTCCCCTGTGCTCTTTACAACAGTGTTTCCTGTGCTTTCCAGTGCATATGTTACATATGAGGAACGGCTCTCCAAAGACAAATGCGAAGACATGTCCAATCTGTCTGTCAGCAAGGGAAGCAGTGGTAATAATGTGCCCCACCTGGTATATTTCATGACCCAATGCAGACAAGATATTTGAAAAAATGTTGACAACACTTATCAATGACCAAAGGAGTATGAGGCAAGCTGTTGTGGAGAGAAATTATTTCCATGTTAGATTCAGAAGCCATTGGTGGCTCCCAGATTTCAGATTTTGCATGGAAAGAGCCATCAAGAAATTTAAGGGTTGACTGAGATCTCATCAACAAGCATTTATGGAGAGCTATGTACACAGTCCTGTGCTAATGCAGTGGAAGATTTAAGAAATCACGAGACAAGATAGTTGTTGAACTTATAATCTAATAACAAATACGTTGCATCTGAGGTCCATGAATTAAATGATGTGTATCTGCAGTCAGGAACTCCGCTCTGTGTCTGTCAAGGTTGAGCACTTGCCCCACCCAGGCCCCAGTACAAATGACACAGATCACAACGGGACTTTTACACTCAGCAGAAGGTAACTGATGTGTGAGAAGAACTTCCCTTTTCCTGCCCTTCAAAAGAAGGAAGTTCTACCAGGTGGTATGGAAGACTGACCCAATCAGTACACAAGGCTCCAAAGTTGGCACATCTCTAGAAAGACTGAAATTAGACACATTAGGCTTATAAAGTGTCAAAATTCACCCATCAGTTATTCCTTCCAAGGCCTAGAGAGTGTCCAATATATTCATTTCCCAGAAAAGTTAGGGCCTGCCCTGAGCCACATAGTAAGTCAACCGAAAAGCTGAGAAATCTCCGTGTACCTGAGATGGGCCCTGGCCACACTCCCAAACTCAGTGCTACACTGTCCTGAATCACATTGTGTTCTTCAGTGACAGAATGGACCGAGAGTACTGCACATTTACAAATTAACTGTCATGGTTCCTGGACTCTGAAGACCAAGCATCTACTAATTTCCATGGGAAGCACAAGAGGGGCAGGCCCACTTCCCACCAGGAGGGCCCAAATCAACTTGACAATGCTTCATAATTTCCTGCTCTTTCCTGGTTTGTGAGGCCCTCCCCCACCCTAAACCAACCCCCAAGATAGCAACAGGAAGTATGTCCCTTCACCTCCCAGATATCAACAGCCACCACTCCCATGGCACAGTCCCATAAGTCTGCTACACTTCAAGAATACTCAATAGAGAAAAACTCACCCTTTTTACAGAGATTTTTTCAGTTATTATCAACATGGTAAAATGCTTCTCAACATGCCAGGGGGATTATTATCAGGAGGTGATGTTCAGCCATGGCTAGGCCCCTGATCTTGCTCCCCTATTCTTTTATCTCAAATATGCTCATTTCCTTGGGTCACATTCTCTAGAATCATGACAGGTGAGGGTATTTATGTTCAAAGACATTGCCCAACAATCCTTCCCAGTAACAGCTGCCCAGCCCTCACTTGCCCAATGGGAAGAGATGTGGCAGCAACCCAGAAAGAAGGGACATTTGAAGTCATGCATCACATTTCACATCGCTGAAGCACACACTGATTGGGGCTGTGCTCCAAGTGGACACACAATAGTAAAAGTGAGCTGACAGTGCTGGGGTTTAACTCAGTGACAGTAGCACTTGCCTATCTTGTTCAAGAGCCTGGGTTCCATATCTACCATCACCACCAAAAATAAAAAAACAAAAAAAAAAACAGTGAGCTGGGAAAGATCTTAGTGAATCATTCACTCTGATGCTTCTTCTTTCAGTGATAAACACAGCAAGATTTAGGACAACTGTGTAATGTCCCCAAACCTAGCTGGTTAGTGGCACAACCAGAGGTCAAACATCTTTGGCTCCATTACTGTTTCTATCACTCAAGATCATACACACACACCTTGGGACTGGGTAGGCTTGGCTCTGGAGGACCATTGTAGAAATCTGGCGCTTCTCTGTTGCACAACACTAGGGGCATCTGTGATTTCCAGGTAGTCTGGCTTTTACTTTTCATGCCAGCTGGCTGATCAGCATGCCAAATATGAAAGAGGGTTCACACATAGGGAAACCAGAGTAGAGGCAGATTAGGTCAACTCCTAGCCAACCTGGTGAGTCAGCAGCCCTGACCAGTGGCCTCTGCCTTGCAGTCTCTGGTTCTCACCACCCCCCACCCCATGGGCCCTGCTTGTTCTGATTTCATGCTGTCCTTAATGCTTTGCTTCCGTAGCTCTGCCATTGTTATCCTTGGCACACATCAGTGTATTGTTACCCAAGGCCCTGGGTCAGATGCTGTGAGAAGACACTTGGAATGAGACACCATAGTGCCACACAGAGCAGGTGGAATTTGGAAAGAAGCCAGCTGCTAATCACGGCAAGACAAACTTTCACTGTATCCTCTATTTTATGGCTCCCATTTGTTTACCTGCTCGTTTCTATAGGTTAGAGAGGAAAGAGCTTTGATCCTACTCCAATGCTAATACTGCCATTTTCCTGCATCATTCAGGAAAGGAAGTCTGGTGAGCAGCGCAGGTCAAAAATGAGCCCTGACTTCAGTTTTGGAGAGAAACCAGAGACTCCTCCCCCATGCACTTTGACACCTGCAGTTCCCATCTCGACACGACTGGATGGCTTAGGGTATAGTTAATCTCTCATGTGTTGGTCTTGCTTCCCATTGAGATGGACAGCAGCTCATAGACAATCTTAAAGCTGTGGATGCTAGGTCTTCATGTTGAGTTACTCAATCAACACTATGCGTGATGATCATCAGGAGAAAATGACAATAAAACAAGGAGGATGACCTATCCAGCATCACCGAAAACAGCAGCCCTGTCAAGCTCCCCAGGACCCCAAGCCTGGGAAGCTCTTAACGCACCTCCAAAGAATGTGTGAAGAATGAGAAGCCCTAATAAGCAACTCAATAAGGACAGGAATTTACTGGATATAGAGGATGTAATCTGTCAAACTCACATGAGTCCTATAAAAGGTCAGCCAACTTCACCAAACATTCAAAAAGTTGCAAAGACTGAAAAATACTGCCCAGGAACAAGGACAACTAACCTCATCCCTGCAATCTTGAGAACTAACACTGGCATCAGTTCCCTCATCTGGACAACGTGGCTACTGGACTGGGGAAAGTCCTCCCAAATTTAACATTCATCATCTGCTTCAAGTATCGTGAGACAATTATGTATGTCGGTTTCACTTTGGCAGTTGACATGTCATGAACCCAGGTTGCATTAAGTCAAATCAGGGTTTCATGTAAAATCCCATGTTGTTTATAATACTCCTAGCCTGCAGCAGTGACATCCTAGGAGCCCAAATCCTGTCATAAATTTACTGACCATTACAAGAAAAGGATCTTGGATTTTGTAGATGAAAAAATGGAGTGCATCAGAGGTCAAATGGCTTGCCTTAGGTTGCACAATTAGAAACGGATAATATTCATCCCATAGGCTTTCCAGGACAGGGGGTAGGAAGGAGGGAGGACCAATAGGACACCAAGAGCAAAAACAAACAAACAAAATCCACTTTGAATGATTTTAAGAGACTTGTTTAATCTCTTTATGCATCTCCATTTCTACTTCTCAAGGAAGTATTCTCAATGTCTCTTAAGAACCA
The DNA here is from genome assembly GCF_048772815.1 of Callospermophilus lateralis. NCBI lineage: Eukaryota > Metazoa > Chordata > Mammalia > Rodentia > Sciuridae > Callospermophilus > Callospermophilus lateralis. The sequence continues at coordinate 12,060,609 of NW_027514398.1, forward strand.
TGAATTAACGGGCTATGTGAAACCAAAGCAGCACTGTGTCTAACAATTTAGAAACTGCTATTCTGTGGGCAGAAAAATAGGAAGAAAATATTTGCAGTGCCATCTTGTTAAAGAGAAAAAAGGGCACCTCTATGTCTTCAGATTTTGCTGCTGTTGTTGTTGTTTGTTTTCTTTTCTAAATTCTCAGAACAAGAATGTCTCAAAAGAACATAAACTTGTTCTCATAAAGAGCTGGGCAGATCTGTCTTCTGAGCCACCCTGTGCAACCAGAGCCACAGGGCCAGCTCATATGTGGGCAGTGGGTTGTCACAGGCTGTGTAATTGCACCAAGAAGAAAACATACACATAACAAACAAAGTTCCCAAAGTGCTTCTGAGGAAGAGTGGGTGAGGATCAAGGAGGGCTTTTTATTTATTGGTGCTGGAGATTGAACCTAGGGTTTTGTACTTGCTACACACATTCTATCATACAGCTCTGCCCTCACCTCTGGGAATGATTCCTTAAAAAGAGAATTCACAAGTCTGACCATGTTTCTGATTTCATTGTAAACAGGTTTCACAAAATTTCAATCAGGACTCAACAGGAGTTTCCAGAGACTTCTCTGAAGGACACTAGCTCCAGTGAAGGTGAACACATCTCTAATTTTGGAAAGTGGAGAAATAGGAGGAAGAGAATGTTTAGAACTTTTAAAAAATAGAAATAGGGGCTGGGGATGTAACACAGTAGTACAGAGCATAATTGGCAAGCACAAAGACCAGGGTTTGATCCCTAGTACCCAATCCCCCCAAAAGGAAATATGTTTGCTTTTGTTAAGAACACATAATTGCCATATCACACACCAAGTTCCTAAAGGGGTCACAGTGTCTAATATGAAGCAGACATGGCATAAACTCACAAATGGGTAGCTGCTCCTGTGGTTCCCACTACACAGCATCTTTGAGAATACACTGGCAGCAAAGAGTACTGAGCTGGCACAGGGCACCAAGAAAAATTACATGTTATGCCATAGGAATTGAGTGCCATACAAGTGGAAAACATAATTCATTCCTGGGTTACTCTTTCCCCAGAACTGAGAACCTTCCATCTTTATAGCAGTTATAGAAATCTCTACAAATGTCTTTCAACAGAAATTTCTCAGGCCCCCAAATCTGAGCTGTCATCACTCCAGGCAGGATTCATTTCCAAAATAAATCATCATTCAAAAAGAATGTTATTTTTCCTTTAGAGAAATGAAAAGCCCCCATGCTTTGTTCATTTTCATAGAATTGCCTTTACCCATACCCCATAAAGAGTAAGGAAATTCCAACTTTTTGCTCTGGAAAGTTACAGTACCTGGGCTGTTCTGAGCAAAAATCTCCAACAGAAGCTATTGTGTGTCTACTATGTGCCTAGCATAGCTAATTATGCTTTTTTATGTATACTATATATGTATATCATATAAAATTCTAGATATGTAGTTAGTCATAAATACACCCATTGTTAAAGTAAGTGTTTTAAATGTTATTTTCTCCATGAGTATTAATGATCTAGGAAATTCCATAATGCTAAAGAAAAAAAGCAGAAATTAAAATACCATGTGCAGTACAAATTAATTGTATATATGAGTTAAGAATAAATCAAAAAACTAAACAGGCCTATAATCTTTTTAATCAGTGGTTGAAAATTGACACACAAATAACCCCAATGCATAAGTGGGTTTATAAGCAAATTCTACCGAATATTATCAATCCAATAATAGGTAAATTCTTTGAAAAAGTACCAAAAGAGGAAATATTTTCACAAGTCATTCAATGACACTAGTATTATTCTGTAATAAGACCAGATAAGGACAGTACAAGAAAAGTAAAGTACAAGCCATAATCACTCATGAACACAGATGTGGAACCCTTAGACAAAACTTTAGTAAAGCAAACTATCAATATATTAAAAATAATATGAACAATAATTATGGCTACAGTCTCTTTAATGAAATAATATAATAACTTAACATTAGCAAATTGCTTATGTAGTTTCCCTAATAATATAAAAATAAAAAAATAATCACCTCAATATATGTACAAAAAGCATTTAATAAAATTCAATTCTTATTCATAAAATTTCAAAATGTTAACTGAGACCAAAAAATCCCTTAACTGGATAAAGGGAATCTACCCATATCACAAAACAAACATCATATTTAATAGTTAAATGACAAAAGCATTCTTATGAAATTTGGATGTGATAAGGATTGCCAACCATTACTACTCCTGTCAACATGGTATTAGAGAGCCTAGCTAGAAGAATATGATAAGAAAAATCAATTAGAAGAAAAAGAATTGAAAATAAAAAGACAAATTGTCATAATTATAGATAATATAATAGTCTCCACAGGAAATTCAAGAGAATCCATAAAGTCCTAAACTCAAAAATAGAGTCCATTTTGTTGTATATCTCACTGATTTGTAAAAATCCATACAAACAAAAGGAATCAATGATAAAATATAATTTCTAAAAAAGAACAATCTATTCACAATAACAAAATGTAGTCCTGGGTTATTCTGTGAAGAATCTGAACCAAATATGTTCATACTTTTATGAAGAATATCAGAAACATTTACCAAAAGAGAGTAAAATAGAACTGAATAAATGAAGAACTATAAATAACTATCCATGTTTATGGACAGAAAGACTAATATTTTTAATGCTATGAAATCTCCTAAAAGTAATCTACAAATTCTCAGTAATTCTAATAGATATAGTAGCATGATTATTTTGAAATAATTTAACAAGTTTGCCATAAAAGTCAAGAATAACCAAGACAAAGGGAGGCACAAACACTATTAAATATCAAAATAATTTCCAATTGGATTATAGTCTCAAATATAAAAAGGAACATGTTAAAATATTAGAAAAAATAGGAAACTACTTTGTATTTTAGGTATGATATTAAAATTATAAAGCATTGAAGAAAAATAGACATCACTGCTGTGTGAATGAAAGATGATATAAACACTGATTGGACTAAGATATTTGAAATGAACCTAATCTGTGGAAAACAGTCAATATTTGAAAGCTTGAAAGGCCTACCTGCAAGGTTGTTCCTTGGCTGGCATCTGGGGACTTGGATTTCAGGAGGATTACTACCATTCTCAGAACTTATAAGACTGGCTCAATGTGCCTAAACTATTTGAATAAATACTGATACTTATGCTGAATACCAGCTTTTCTTCTGGGAGTCTGGGTTTTGGAGCCTACTAAGCAGAAGGTATATATGACCAGCTAGCTTCCTTGTTCTCTGAGTCTCAAATGAGCTTCCCTGGTAGATCACACCTCACACACATTGTCACAGTTTGATGCTGAAGGAACTAAGCATATGTTGTATGATTCCACTAGGAAGCTTACACTTGGATTCCTCTGGACTGTACCAATGTGCATTTCTCTTTACTAATTTTGTCTTGTATCCTTTTGCTACAAAAATATCCTTGCTGTGTATGCCACTGGATGAGTCCTGGGAGCCTCCCAGCAAATCATGCAACCCAGGAGGGGGCTTGGGATTCCCTACCCATTGCAATGCAATATATACAACAAAAGGTTTACATTCAGCCCATCCCAAAATTTAATTCAATAACAGACATGAAAAACACAATGCAATAAGGAAGAAAAATGGGGCAAAATCAAAGAAAAGATTGTTCTTAGAAGAGAAGTATCCCTTGGCCAATAAAACTGTGAAATGATGTTCAATCTTTTATATAAAATAAAACACCCTTTTATCTTTACCTGATTGGAAAAAAATACAAAAGTTGGAAAATACAGAATAGTGATAAGATGGTAGAGAAAACACTCTAGAGAACAATTTGGCAACATCTAGTAAGTTGAAGATACATGTATCCTATGAACCAAATATTATTACCTGAATAAGACAGGTGTGATTTAGATGCACCAGGCTTGCAGAAGAATGTTAACTGCAGTAGCATCTGCAATGGGGAAACACTGGGAAGATCCTCAGAGGAATGAAGAGGCAGTCAGTCATTAGAAAGTTCTACAGAGCTGGAGTGTGGCTCAGTGGTAGAGCACTTGCTTAGTTAGCATGCACAGGATCTGGGTTCAATCCTCAGCACCACAGAATGAAAAGAAAATAAGGAAGGAAGGTTGGAAGAAAAATAGGAAGGAAGGGGGAAACTTGGCATGATGGGAGGACAGACAGAAAGTGAGAAAGTTACACAGCAGTTAAGATAAGCTAAATTGGTAAGTATATCTTAAAACTAATGTCAAGTTCTCAACTGGTATGCTACCATTGTGAATAATTTGGAAACACACAATAAATATATTATTATACTTTTCTATTATTAAATACTCCTACATACAGAGATATGTAGGTAAGCAGGAAAATACAGATGAAGTCAATTTTGGTCATGTTTAAGGAAGAAGAGAGAGAATGGATTGAAAAGAAAGGGAAAGTGATATACAACAACTGTTTTATTTCATTAAAAATCTGAAGGAAATATGACAACATATTAAATTTGGGTCAAAGATACATGGGTCATGTTATATTATTTCCTATAGACTTAATTTTTGAAATTTAGACTTAAATTTTTAAATATGTCCTAAGTTTAAAACAATAGTAAACAGTTGGAGGATAATGTTTGACACAGATAGAGGACCTTCTATTAAGCAGGATTTCTTGTTTCACAGTATATCAATTTATACAAACATGAGTTAAGACTGCCTTCAGGCCAAATTTTAGTATTATTCTAACCAATCTTGAACAAACTCCAGAACAAAGTGATCACTATCAGATGAGTGCTGTGAATTCAGTATACAACTTAAATTTTCTTAACCCAGATCCACAAAGCAAGGGACCTTACATCTGTCATTGCAATAAGACAAGAATTCTGTTAGGCCATTGCTCCACCATGTTATAGATGCCCCCTTTCTTCATCCTCCATTGCTGCTCTTGTCTTCCTACCTCACTAAGCTAAATAAAGCAAAATCACCTTTGTAGTTCTAGTTTCAAATACTTTTCTCTCCATAGAAATTTGTAAGAGCTTCTCCAGAGATTTAAAAAAAATAAACCCAAACATTAACAACAAAAAACTTTCTACACTTAAAAAAGGAGAATAGAACACAGTAAAGGCCTTCACACCCCAACAACTGTTGAGATACACACTGTCTTGCACCTTAATTTTCTTGCCATGTTGGTTAATGTCTATTGCCATAGGAGAATGTATGTCAGAGATATTGGCAGTGAAAACCGAAAAGAGGAAGTAAATTCACAAAATCAAGTGCAGTTTAAACTACTTGGGTGGTAACTGTGTTCACTGAGAGATTTTATGAAGAGGTTTAACCATAAAAGTCACAAAGTATTATCTAAGCCTAGATCCCTGCCATGAAGTACACAAGAGCAATTCAAGCTCATTACATTTTAGTTCTTAAAATTAATATTATGCATGAGGGGAAGCATGCAAAAAGCAAGAGAGTTTCTTCGATCATCATTAACAATTAGTGAACTTGATAAGTATTGTTCCTGAATTCAGGAAATAGGCAGGGCACAGTCTTGGGCCAAATACAAGTATCTTCATTGTGAAAAGCAATTCTAAGATAGTTCTAGAAACACAATGCAAATTCAGAGGAATCTGAGAAAAGTAGAAGATGATTATACCCTCTCAAAGGCAGGTGAAAGAGTGCCAAATGTCTGAACTATTTGGTGCTGAACACTGGCTCTCAGACCTTTGAAGGCAAGGTCTTTATACTGCCAAAATAGCACCCCAGCTAATACTGCTCAAATTTGCTGTATCTCTACCAATGTGCCCAATTATTTGGAGGTGTAAAAGATTACTATGGCATTTTTATAATAGGGAGAATGAAAACTAACATGTCTTAGCTGTAAGCCTCAGAATCACTTAGGTTATTGAGAAACATAATGAAGCCATTTGAATGTGTATGGCTATGCTGGCTCATTGGTGGTGTGACAAATAAAAGATCTTACCTTTCCTTCCTTCCATGAGACTAAGGACTGGACTCCCAGGGATAAGGTTGGCTCTAATAAGCCAAGGGCATCTGCCATAGCATCTCCCTCCAGATAAGTTGAAAAAGGTACACACAGCAAAAGTAAAAAGAGCAATGATTTCTGAAGAACATGGTACCTAGGTTCGGTGGTGCATGTCTGTAATCCCAGCTGCTCAGAAGGCTGAGGCAGGAGGATTGAGAGTTCAAAACCAGCTTCAGCAGCTTAGTGAGACCCTAAACAACTTGGAGAAATCCTGTCTCAAAATATTTTTTGAAAAAGGACAAGGGATGTGGCTCAGTGGTTAAGTGCCCCAGGGTTTAACACCTGGTACCAAGCGGGAGGGGAACATAGTAACAAAATATGAGGTTGAAGCTCTCTTAAGGTCTCTTCATCTGTACCCCTCTTTTCTCCAAAAAAGATGGGTTTTAACTGTTCTAGGGCAATGAAACCATCCTCTGTCTTAGAGATGGCTGACATTTCTTCACTCTGTCATTCTTATTGATTCTCATATGAAGTCCAAAATTCAATATCCAGTTTCAGGGAACTACAAATTTCCCTCTGGTCCCCTTAGGCCCACTCAACATTACTCCCATAAACACCTACCTCCTGGCCAAGCTTAGCACTGTGACAGCCCACAGTTGTAGCTCCGTACATGCTGGTCTCACCATCCAGAGTGTTTCTTCTCTCCTCTCTCCCCGTCAACCTATCCTGCCTCAAAAATTCATTTACTTCAGGGCTGGGGGTATAGCTCAATGGTAGAGAATGTGCTTAGCATTTCCATAACCCTGGGTTCAATCCCCAGCACATCTACCTCCAATAATCACTTATTTTATACATTCCTCCAATGTATTAAAATTTTAAGTATTTACTAAAATCCTATGCAGTCACCCTGACAGACCCTATAAGAAACACGGGAAGAAAACAGTTTCCATCAGGAACAGTTTGACTATATTTTTACTTTCTTTTCAAGAATAACATTTGAAGTGGCAAGCTTAGCACAAAAGATCTGCATCAGTTTTAACATGGTGACACATGGTTTTTCTAAGAGAGTATGTGTGTGTATGTGTGGGGGGTGTAACTTCATGTCTATGTATTCTATTTTTACAAGTGAATTTTTTATGTCTCATCTATGATTTTAGTATCTCCAAAGAACCCAGCACATAACTATGAAAACAATGGAATTCTTTTTCCACAGAAAAGGTCCCAAATTTTTATTTTTGGATGTTTTAATATTCACAATATTTAATGACTTTGGTGGCACGGTCATGGAATGATTAGAATGATTTCCTCAATGACTGTGGAAGTTGGGGTAGGGGTGTGTCTGTCTCCTTACCAGAATATGAACCAGCCAGCATCCTGAGCAGAATCCTAGAGACCTGTTGCTCCATCATGTGTCACCTTTCAGCTATTCATTTAGGGGAGGTCCCAGATGATTCTGAGGGATCAGGTGTGGCCATATGTATGAAAAGCAGTTAAACAACATCCCTGGTGTTGATGCTACCAAAGATGAGGGTGAGGAGGGCAGCGGCATCACCCAGTCCTACATAGACTGATGATGCTCAAGAGCAGAGCCTAAGTCAAGTGGCACCTAAGTGACTTGGGCTTACTCCTAAAAGGTGGAACTTTGCTGGATAGCATCTTTTCAAGAATAACATTTGAAGAAGCAAGTCCAAGGCTGCATCTTTAAGTTTTTTGTTTTCTGTAAAACTTTTTTTTCTTTCTTTTTGCAATGCTAAGGATGGATCCCTGGCCTTGCTCATGGTAGGCAAGTGCTCTATCACTGAACCACATGGCCAGGCCTCTGCTACAAATCTTACATCCACCCACCTAATGCAGAAAACCAAACAAGGTGAGTCAGCAAAACTTTCAATAGTCCACAGTCTGACCTTTGAAGACTGAGCCAGGTGCATAAATTAAGTTCCCAAATCCCTGTCCTGTGCTGAGAACCATCAACATCCTTTTTCCAAGAAACCAGACTGACTAGTATCACCCCATCAGGAAAGGACAATAGCAAGGTTTAGGCTTCCCTAAACTCCCCATCTTGGGATGCTATGGATGGGTGACAGCAGTATGTAGTAAAGGGCTTTGATCATCAGTAGACTATCTGCATGGAATCTGAAGAATACAGACCATGAGAGATAGATCAGGCAATTAGGGACAAAGGACAGATGGCTAAGACAGACACCAGATGAAGCCATGGACATGTCTAGTGTCTTCAGACTTTCAGTCATAGTATTCAGACCTCATCTATTAAACAACCAACTTTCTGTTTCTTAAATTTTCCTCAACTCACCACTTAGATTTATGTGCTCCCTATGTGGAACTCTAAACCTAACAGCTATAAAGAGAAACAATGAATCTTGGTACTAAGTTGACTAAAAAGTCTAAGAAGAAGGAGCTGGGGAGGCAGCTCAGCAGTAGGTCACCTGCCAAGTATGCCAAGGTGGCCAAGGGTTCAATCTTGAAACTAAAAAAAAGAAAAGAAAGAAAAATAAAAGCAAAATGTCTTGGATTATCTAAGAACAATGAAATAACATGAACTTTTTTTTTTTTTTTTTTTTTTTGGTACTGGAGATTGAACTCAGGGGCCCTCAAACACTGAGACACATCCCCAGCCCTATTTTGTATTTTATTGAGAGACAGGGTCTCACTGAGTTTCGTGGCACCTTGCCATTGTTGAGGGTAGCTTTGAACTTATGATCCCCCTCCCTGTTCCTTCTGAGCACTGGGATTATAGGCATGCACCACACCCCCGTGCCTGGCCACAAATGAGCTTTTAGAAGAAAATATAGAACATTTAGGGGAGTGTTCATTAGATAAGACATGCAGAAAACATCAACAGTACCAAAAATATTGGGCAACTTTAACTGTATTAAAGTTTAAAATATTTCAGGGCTGTGGTTGTGGCTCAGCGGTAGAGTGCTCACATAGTAGGTGTGAGGTCCTGGGTTCGATCCTCAGTACCATGTAAAAATAAGTAAAAAAATAAAGGTATTGTGTTCAACTGCAACTATAAAATAAATATTTAAAAAGCCTTTGTATGATAAAAGACTCTAAAAATCTTTTGAGAAGACCAACCACAGACTGGCAGGAAAAACATGTCATACATACAACCAACAAAAAATTATTGCTTAGAATCTATAAAGAATCTCTAAATCAATAAGGATAAGACAGATATCTGACAGAAAAATGGGGAAAAGATGTAATAAGGTAGAATGATGGAAGGGAATCCTAGGGCAGATGCAAAGATGATCAATCTCATGAGGAATCAAGAAAATGCTAATTAAATCAATGAAAAATCAGTTCTCACTCATTTGAATGGCAAATATTTAATGTCTGATAAGAGCAAGTGCTGACAAGGAGAAAAATCATGGGGAGTGTTCACTGGAACAACAACCAAAGGAAGCAATTTAGCAATAATGAGGAAAGCTGGAAACATATACTACCTATGACCTGACAATTTCTTTCTCTCTCCCCCACCTGCTCTCTCCCTCTCTCTCCTCTCTTATCTCAAAATTTATCATAAAGAACTTCCATATCAGTGCAATAGAAGACATGAAGCATTCTTGGAAACAGAGGAAATAAAGTCCTAAATGCCAATCAACAGCAGAAGTAAATAAATCACATATTTACATAAGGGAATCTATGTAGCAAATACTATACCTGTATTAACTTGATGAGATTTACTAAAGATAATTATGAATGAAGAATCAATAATAGATCATTTACATGCAACTTTTTAATTGTTCAAAACACTCTATATATTTATATTTGCTATACAGTTAATAAAGCTAAAATAGAAACACTGTACATGAGAATGGTTCACACAGTTGCTTTAGAAGTTACGACTTCTAAAAGAAACTAGGAAGAGATATGAGTCACAAAGAGCCTCCATGAAATCTTATTATAACTTTAATTCTTTAAAATAAACTAATGGGATCTAAAGCAAATACGAGAGTGTTAAAATCGGATAAAGATTGTGATTGTAATCCAATGCACTCTTCTCTATTCTTATCTATATGTTTGAAATATTTAAAAATAACTATGATTTTGGGCTAAGGGTGTAGCTCACTGGAAGAATGTGTGCTTAGAATGTGCAAAGACTTGGGTTTAATCTTCAGCACTGCAAAAACATAAAATAATATAAATAAAAACAAATCTCATACTCAGCCATTTTCCTCCTTTGTTTCTGAAGAAAAGAAAGACAAATCAGGCAGAGGGAATGAAATGATAAAAAGCACAGAGATTCTAGAATACAAAGGAAATTCAGGAAACAGCAATTTGGCCCTGATATCTTGAGTGGCTGGGGTGAGGTAGGGTGAGTTGGGTGAGTTCAGAATGCTCCTCGAAGGCCAGCCAAGGAATGTATCCCAAATTCATACCACAGGCAAAGGGGAGCCCCTAAGATTGATTCCCCAAAGCAAGTAATTGAGATATTGCTTCTGTTGCTGTGGCTGCTGCTGCTACACTAAGTACTGGGAATAATTTCTAGGAATTGAGGAGGAGGATGTGACTTTCACTGGAAAATTAGTGACAAGGAAAAATATACTGTCAGGAAAGATAGCTTTTGGAAGTGCAAATTCTATAACATTCAAGGGTCATTCTATTGACTACAGTCCTAACCAGTGGGTTAAAAAATGTGTTCTAGGGACTGGGGCTGTGGCTTAGTGGTAGAGTGCTCACCTAGCATACATGAGGTACTGATCCTCAGCACCACATAAAAATGAATAAATAAATAAATAAAGGTATTGCATCCATCTACAACTAAAAAGAAATTCTTTAAAAAATAATGTGTTCTAAGGGCTAAGGATGTAACTCAGTGGTCGAACACTTGCCTGGCTTCAATCCTAGCACCATAAAAAATTGTTTTAAAATTGTTCTAATCATCTAATGTGGCTTTTTTTCCTTGTAAGGGTTTGATGAAAGTCAATGCAAAGAACAAATTCACTTTCCAAGAAACTACTAAAATAGAGTTCCTCTGGAAAATGATTCAGAAGGTCATTTTTATTAGCTAATCACCTTTTCTATTGGCCTCATATAACTATTTGCTTTTTTTGCCATGTGCAATAGCATTTATTTTCTGGGGGATATCCATGTGAAGGGAGGAAGAACATAGAATCATTCTCAAGAGGAACAACTGATGACAACAGGAACCAGCAGCCTCTCATTGCCCAAGCCATTCTAAGTAAGATTTGAGAAGTGAAATAAGCAGCCTGGCAGAGTGAGAGAGAAATGAAGCAGAAAATAAAACACTTTTGGTATATGGTAGAAAACAAAAGTTGAACTAAGAAAACCTTGTCTCTATACAGGGTTTATCAAGGCTGGGTCTGCAGTTACTGATCCCCGGAAATAAGTATCAAAATTGAGAAAAAGCATTCAAAATCTTTTGCAGCAATATGTGAGGCTGAGTTCAATTATTCAATAATAAAACATTAGGGCTCACATTTTTGTATGTCTTCTGAATTTAGTTTTATCCATTTTTTCTTTTCATTTTCATTTATTGTCAGTTGCCAAAGTCCACAACATATCGCAGATTTTTAAAACTGGTTCTTCATCACAGGTTGAAAAGCACAGCTTTCTATGCCCCTTCAATTTTTACAAAGACCAAAGTTTTGTGATTCTCAAATAATAATATTCTTATTCACACAGAAGTTTGAAGATTCCCTAGAATTCTACAAACTAGAACATTCTATACAAAAGACAGAATTGCCAGCAAAGAATGGGGCTAAATGTATGTTTCCACAAAGCTGAAAGGAGTAAAGTGGGAAGTCCCACAGAGGCTTTTTGGCCATGTTGTCTATGGGGATCCTGGGCAAACAGCTTCAGCGTCACCATTCACCAGGGTACACTTTTTACTAAGTCAGAGAAACAGGCTTTACCATGGCTAGGCAATCACTGGCGCCGTTACCCACCTAAGGCTTCCAGGATACTGGAGGAGCACTTTACCCTGTTAAAACAACTCCATCTAGATGGTCTCTAGGAGCCAATAGTACCTTGAAATTGGTGGCAGGAGGGCAGACTTGTTAACAAAGAAACAGAATATGCCATATGTCTATAGAAAAGGGAGGTTAAACACTTACATTTGCCATAGGTTTTAGTATAAAGATGGGCTTCAGAGGTACACAGTGTGAAATGTGCTATAGGTCACAACTGTCTCTTCCAAATTTTGTGCTGGAAAAGAACATGCCACTAGAAACAATGACATGGGAGGGAAAGGGGGGAGGAGGAAAGAGGAAGAAGAGACAGGGGAGGAACAAAGGAAACAAGAAAGAAAGGAGAGAGGGAGTTAAGCAGCCAGCCACTATAGGACACTACCATCTTCATATCAAAGAAACTCTGCTATTTTGTGAACTTTAGCAGTGTTTTGGGTCACTACTGACCTTAGGATCTGATCCCAAATCTGTCTTAGGTAATACTTGACAATTACTTCACTTCTCTGTATCCTGTTTTCCTATCTGCAAAGTGAGAGTACTGAGCTATGTGATCTCATTCATTTATTCAAGTAATGTATATTTATTAGACACTAACCATGAGCCAAGCATGGTCCTCTGCACAGGGGACACAGCAGTGAGCTAACAGATACCATCTCCATCCTTCAGGTTTATTGCCCAATGGACTATAGTCCCCTCACCTCATGTTTACATTCTGGGACTCAGAGTCACAACCTGAGATCTGTCCTCTAGCATATTTGGGTTGAGGTTTTCTTTCTAAAAGTAAGGAAAAAAATTAAGCATTATACAAAGCAAGCTGGCCTTTTTTTTAGAAAACTAACCATGCCAAACTTCTAATTTTTACAACAAATTTAATTCAGAAATGACTGTTAACATTATAGGTTTATAAAGGAATTGAATTCAAGGTTCTTTCAAATGACAAAAATCTTGTAGTTCATATATTAATAATTATAACACTTATGTAATATCAATTACATCCCAGGCATGGTGCTAAGCTATTTCCTAGGCGATATCTATTAATGTTCATAGCAAGCCTATGGCTTATAACATTTCATTCTCCCTTTACCACTGAAAAAGTTGGTGCTGAATGAGGCAAAGATTAACTTGCCCAAAGTTCCTTCTCCAGCAAATGACAGAATCCAGAAATGAACTTAGTGCTTATATGCTCAGCTTTCTTACCAATTTCTATCTTGATCATCAAAATGTAAGTTGCATAAGCAGCTGGTAGTGCTTGTGGGTTTGGGGGAAGGTGATAAGCATTTCTTATTCTAACTCCTCAAAAACCTATTCAAATGGCAAACCCCTATTTCACTCACCCGTCTTTAAATCACACACAGTTAGCACAGTGGCCATTTGAGGATCTCTTACATTGTATAATTGAAATAAGGAAAACTATCAAAATACAAAGCCATTCAAATACTCTGTGGACTTTTCCTCTCTCTGAATGTTCTGAACATATTCTTAACAGAAATTAAAAGGCATATCTTATTACCAACATAAATTTTCACTTTGGCAAAAGATACCTACCTTTAATTAACTGTGGCCTTTGACATACAATCTTAAAGAGTGTAACAATCTGATTTATAAAAATCCAACATTTACACAATTTTCCTGAATGCATTAACTACCAAGAAAGGCCAGTGGTGATCCCTCCATAGACAACTAAACCCAGGGCAGGATGGGAGAGTGGGGGACCAAAGGGACAGTGTTAGTTGACACCTCTCTGCTATTTCACCAAACAAGAAGGTAGGGAAGCAGCTCTTTTGCACAGATTCTGCCTTCTGAAAGACAGGGTAGTCCAGGGCAAACTCCTGCACAGCAGGCCTGTGTGCCACCAGGTGTCCAACAGATTATTTAAGGGGGCCCAGGGCTGCTGGTGGAGGACACTGTGTTTTAACACAACAGTCTTTTATTCTCTTAGAAACACTTCATAGCAGGCTGGTGTTGCAAGGTCTGAAAAAGGAGCTCCCCCGCTGAGCTCATGCAAGTCAAAAGCTTTTAGTCAAACCAAGGGAATTCACAGCTGAATAAATCAGTGTCCCTCTCCAACATTCTTTCTTTGCAAGTATCAGGAAGAGGACCTTCCCACCTAGACTGAAGCACCAAAGCCAGAAGGCCAATGTGCTGTCCTATCTCCAACCCAGACCTGTCCACACATGGCCCAGGAACACTATTGCCTCACCAGCAACCCTGGTCATGCTGGGAAATTCCTCTGCTATCCTGGAGCAACTCCTCATAGCTTGGAGGAACCGGGGGAACAGCCCAGGAGCACTAGGAACTGGAGATCTATCTCCATGCAGTGCTTAGAAAGGCAAAACACCGCAACCAAGCTCCACACAAGGCTGTCACCAGGGCATGTATCTGTTCTGTGTGGTGTGAGTACAGATGTGGGAAAAAACTCAGGCCTGCAGGGATGATTCAGGTACATTACTGGGTACTTACTTAAATGTGTCAAGCAAAAATCTACAACTAGACGATGCAGAAGCTCCTCCACTGAGAAACAGACTTGAGTGCTGACAGGCCATTTTAAGTCCCCAATTTTCCATTAATCTAGTATCATTTATATCATTCATAAAGTAATGGTTATTTATTGAGCCAGGCACAATATGGAACACCATAAAATCCATTCTCCCAAGAAATCCTTGGATGTCGTCCAAGTCAGGCACTAACAGTACTTGTGTTAATCAGCTTTCCATCATTTTGATAAAAGTGCCAAGAGAAGCAATTTACAAGGAGGAAAGAATTACTCTGGATCACAGTTTGGGAGGTTTCAGTCTATGGTCCATTGGTGTTACTACATCTGCAGGGCCTGTGATGAGGCAGTATCATGGTGGGAGCTCAACACAGAGCTCCTATAGGCCAGGGAGCAAAAGAGAAACAGGAAGGATCCCAATAACACCATCAAGGGCACAACTCTGGTGACCTAATATCCTCCATCAGGCCCCACCTCCTGAAGGTTCCATCCCCTCCCAATAGTGCCATAGGCTGGGAACCAAGCCTTTAACATTTGGGCATTTTGGGACATTCAAGATCCAAATGATAGCAGTACTGCCCTTTTAAAATAGTTTGTCTTTATTTTACAAATAAGAAAATGATGGCATAAAAGAAAAAACTGATATCAGAAGTATGTGTCCATTCTTGGTTAAGGAACTTGTAAAAACAAGTATAGGTGAGGAGAAAAAAGTAGCAGGTGGCAAATAATGTCTCTTTGGTCTGGAGGAACATGGTGAGAGTCTGAAGTGCTGTCAAACTTTAATGTACATGCAAATTGCATGAGTATCTTCATAAAATGCAATGTTTTTCCAGTAGGTCTGGTATGGGGCTTGGGATTCCACATTTCCAACAAGTATCCAGGTGATGTCTTCTTGCTGCTGGTTCTTAAGTCACACTCTGAGTAGCAAGGTACTAAGAATAAAGACAACAAAAATGACTTTATTTAAGAAATTGTGCATAAAGTTTAGTCATGCCAAAAACTTGAGGTCTGTGTGATTCCATGATTTTTCTGCCAAGCAGACTATTTTTTGATAATTGAAATGTGTGGTATAACTTAAAAGTGACACACATACAAGGCAAAGTCTACAGAATCATTCATTTCCTTCTGATGTGTATGAATTTCTTGAAGATGGGAATATGTCCTCATCATTTGATAGGAAAGAGACTGCAAATATTTTTCGACTCACAAAAAATGCAGTTATAATAATAATGGTTGTTTGGTGAACTGTTGGGTGAACTCTAAAGCTTCATCTGGGCTCAGTGAGAATCATTGCCAAGAGCAATTATCCTGCCCAACATGACTTTGGAGGAAGGAAGTGAAAGCACACATGCCATATATCTGCTACCATCTCCAGGTTATAATTTTGTCTTAATTTTATAACTGTTACGTTTTATAACTGTTAAGTTTAAGTTATAGAGTGCAAGTTTATGGGGTACAATTTGATATTTCCTTTGTCTTCATTTCTGGGATGATTGCTATTTCTTTCTTCAATCTCTATCTGCATGACATAACCTTTCATCTTCCCATTTTTGGGTGTAAACATTCTAAGATTTTCAGATTTCTGATTTCAAACTGTTTTCCATTTTTCTCATATATTTGTTTAATGATATTCAGTTAATGTTATTGGTACTGTTGCAGTTTCATTTTCTTTGTGGTCATTTGAGAAAGAAATATTTCTTTACTTCCATTCATTTTGTTTTCTTTGTATAGTAAATTTTATAGACATTATTTACCAGTTTCATAAATTGGATTTTCCTAGACCAGTAAGAATAGGTGTTTCTAAAATCCTTTGTATGACTAAGAGCACCCTCTAAGTGGCACCTGTCGGGGAGGGAGACTGGGGAGTCAGCTGTGCTGGTTCTAGGTGTTTATTTATCCAAATTTATATTATGCTCTCTCCCCTACTTGCACTGTAGGTATGAGTTATGGATGTTTTATAATTCACTTTGTTGATTGATCTTTAGATACACCAGGAGGAAAATGGATAAAGAAATTTGGAAAATCATAGAAATTCCAATTTAGTTGTCAGTTTTTTTTGTTTGTTTGTTTTAAACCAAAGACCTCCTTCCCTCTGTATCCATGGGAGATTGGATCCAGAATCCACTGGACATCAAAATCCATGGATGCTCAAGGCCCTTATACAAAATGGCATAGGATTCACATGCAACCTGAGAATACTGCCTTTAAATGATTTAAAGGAGACAGGCTGAATTTAGCTATAATGTGTAGCTTTTCTCTTACCTATGAAAGTTCACAGGTTGAAACTAAGTTGTGGGCTCCTCATCTTCAGCAGTGATGAACTATCATGCACCTCTTTTAGAAATTGTACCTGTATCACTCTAAAGAGAGCATATCCTGCTCTTAAAAGATCATTTATAAGAAAATTTTGCAACCTTCTTAAAAATACATTGGATTGGATAATATACCCTGACAGAGAAGTGCAGGTAAAATAAATCCTTACAGCTAGAACATAACCTTATTTTTTGTTAAAGACTTCAAGCTACTATTAAGAGACAGTATCATGCAGTGTTGGAAGATAAGCTCAGGGAGCCAGATGACCCTGGGCTTGACTCTGTTGTACCACAACAAGATGTGTAACTTTCAGGAGCAAGTTACTTTGCTAAGTTTTAGCTATAAAATGAAGATGATATTGCCTCTCAAGATGATTGTGGGGATTATATGAGGTAATAGATGTAAATCACTATGCATTACTTCCTGCACACAGTAAGCATGCAACAAATGTGGTTGTTTTATTGCTATCATTAATACTATTATTACTCTTTTCTCTAGTTCTAATTATAACTGGAAAAACTGCTCCTTTTGCTTTTAAATTCAGAACACATGGGAAGATATTGAACTAGTAATACCCCTCACACACAAACACATAGATACAAAGGAGATTTCAGTTATTGAAATGTACAGTGTAAAGAATTAACAAGGTTCATAAAAGATAACTTTCTATAGAGCTGTTAGAAAGGCTGGAAAAAAGAAGGAAAGAGGAGTAAACAAAGGTGTCTCCCTCATGTCCCAATTTGCTACAGAATCTATATCATACCTGGAATGTCCACGACAATATTCATGAAGTAGCTTTGAGAGGCTGGTCTAAGAATTTGATGTTACTATTTGCATGGATAACACTCAATGTAGAGTTGAAAATTACCTGAGAAGGATTTTTGAAAAATAACTCAAATATAACAAAGTTTGATACATTTAGTGGCTTGGGAGAGAGTGGCATTTCAAAAAATGCCACCAGCCAAAGCAGTGGCATAGAACTGGATGTCTGTGGGGGTACGTGAAGGGTAGCATAAACACAAGTTTTCCTTAGGACATGCTTATGGACAAGGGGCAAAACCTGATGAGCTTTCTTACATAAATTTAGAAGTTTAAACCCGTGAATGAGAATTCCATCACCACCATCAGCAGCAGCAGCCCATGACTCTGCCATGATCCTCTTTTCATTACAAAACTCAAAGAGAGGCACACTCCACATGGATGCAAGACCAAGGGCTGAGATTTCCAGGCAAGCTGGCAAGGAAAAATCTTCCCCCTGATGACCAGGATGACCTCACTTTCAGTCTCTACTAATAAGAAAAGGTGCAGTTGACTTTCTACAAAAGGAGAAGGCAGCTAATCTGTAGGCCTCACTTCATGTCCCCATTTTGGATTCATCTCTTTCACCATCAGGAGATTTTAGGAGGAAAAGCTGTTGTTTTTGGACAAAGCCTGAATTCCAGATCTTACCCACTTTGCCCAGATTTCTACAGGTAATAAGGGCCCTGAGTTGCTCAGAGCTGTTACTTCCCCTCCTTGGGGAACATGGCTGACTTCTAGGATTGCTGTGAGGATTAACTGTGAAAAAGAATATAAATCACTAAGTACCACTTCCTGCACACAGTAAGCACTCAAGGATTGTGGGACTACTAAGAAACTCTGTTCTTTTTTCTTTATTTTTTTCAACAAGATGTATTCACTGAATTTGAAAACAAATTTGCCAAATATCTGTTCCCTTAATCCTGAACCCCTTGTGTGTTTTAATAGAAACTAGACCATATGGTTCAGATTTCACTCACAAATAAATCAGCATAATGTTAGTTCAATAAAAGCTGTTTCATGCTTTCATTTTTACGGCCCTTCTTATCCCACATCCTAAAATAATAAAAATAATAAAAGTTGTGTTTTGCTAAGGGTAAGCAAACTAAGGCTTACATCCTTCTTATCCCCATGGACTAGGGAAGGTGGCCTCTGATTATAGCTAAATAAGTCCTCTCTCTATCCTCAGGCCACATGCCCAGAGCCTGGAAGCTAGAAGAAGAATCCATAGCAAGGAAAGCCAGAAATGTAGGTAGGTGAGGGCAGCCCAACATAAAAATAGCTGTGGATTCCCAGTAGAAGCTGTGAAATAGCAGGAACAGCAGGCTCATTCCTCTACTCTAATACAGCCATTGTAAGCATCCAAAACATGTTTTCTCCATTAGCTGTCCTGCAGAGAGTCAAAGACTGCTCTTTGTAGATATCTGGAGCCTCAGAAGACTTTGAGATACAACAAATGGAGGGTAAAATACAGCAAGTGGCCATATTGTAAGCCATAGGTACTGATACTCTGGGACATGATCTTCTGCTGGAAAGAGCCACCCCCAGTACCTGTCTCCTTAATCTATCAACTGTGCCTAACTGCCTTAAATATAGCTATGCACCCAAGGTTACTCTCATCTCAAATCCTGTGCTCTTCACATCCCTTCTTTCATTTTTATATAATATCTCATTCACAAGCGAGAATAGGCATATGTGTGCATATTGCTATTTTTATTTCATAAAAAGGCTACTAAACTCCTCATACATTGTGGTAGAAATGTAAAATTGTAAACTACTTTGGAAAATCATTCAGAAGTTTCTTACAAACTAAATCAATACACGTAAGCTATGAGTAGCCCAGTTCAGCTCCTAGGAATTTACCCTAAAGAAATAAAAAACATGGGACTGGGGTTGTGGCTCAGTGGTAGAGCACTTGGCTTGCATGCATAAGCCCCTGGGTTCAATCCTCAGCACCACATATAAATAAACAAATAAAATAAAGATATCATGTCCATCTACAACTGAAAAAAATTAAAAACTAAAACATGTCCAAAAAAGATTTGTAAAACTCTATACATAACAAATTAATTCACAGTAGCCAAAATCTGGGAATAGCCCAAATGTCTACCAATAAGAGAACAAACAACCTGTGATATAGTTATACAGAATACAACCCACATTTTTTTTTAAAAAAGGAAGAAATTGGGCACAATGGTGCACACTTATAATTCCAGCAGCTCAAGAGGCTGAGGCAGAAGGATCACAAATTCAAAGCCAGCCTTGGCAATTTATAGAGGCCTTAATTAACTTAGTGAGACCCTGTCTCTAAATAAAATATTTTTAAAATTATCTGGGGATGTGACTCAGTGGTTAAGCAGCCCTGGGTCAAATTCCCAGGACCAAAAAAAAAAAAAAGAAAAGAAAACAAAGAATGAACTACTGACACTTAAAATAACACAGATAGATCTTAAATAAACTACAGAAGTCAGCAGAGCTCAAATTTGGGGCTTTCAGAACAACTTCACACTCTACAGTAGGGGAATTTACACATTGAAAAACAGAAATCTCAAGGCTGTTTTGAGATCTCATGGAGTTTGGCTCATGCATGCAACAGAGATTGGGTGTCACCCAACCTCATTCAGGACACAGAACATTATGATTGCTTTACAAAGTCCCTTCATAAGCCATCCCCAGGCTAGTCCCTGAACCTCCTCTCCTTCAGAGCATTAATTTCCTCCCATCATACGTTAGTTTTGTCTGTTCTTAACTTGCACAGAAGTTAAATTATAGGATACAGTCATTATATAGTATCCACTGGGGATTAGTTCTAGGATCTTCTGCAGATACCCAAATCCTTGGCTGTTCAAATCACTTACATAAAACAGCATGGTATTAACATATAACCTATGAACAGCCTCCTATATACTTTAAATCATCTCTGGGTGACTTATCATACTTAACACAATATAAATGTATAAATAAGTGTTATCCTATATTGCTTAGGGAATGATGAAAACAAAAAAGGCCTACATGTTCAGTACAGTTGCAATTTTTCTTTTACATTTTTTAGCCATGGTTTGTAGAATCCATAGATGTGGAACCCACAAATGTAGGAGCCATCTGTATAGAGTCTTTTGCATGAAACCACCCTTGTGTATAGAGCACAGCAGTTTCCAAAATGTGTTCTGTGGGTCTTTGTGGGGAGTCTCCAAAAAGACTTTGTAGGCCTGTTTGTTGTCATCATTCCCCCCAGAAAGAAAACCACTATAAGTAAACATTAAAATCTAATAAATGATATGCATACTTTAAGTACTTAGGGAGGAGTACACTGATGTCTAACTTTCTTTGAAATGCATTAAAAAGTAAGACAGACTAAAGCAGTGTTTCTTAACCTTGGCACTACTGATATTTGTGCCAGCTATTCTTTGTGGTGGGGTCTGTCCTGTGCAATATAGAACATTGAGCAGAATATATAGCCTCCACCCACTATATACCAGTAGAATACCACCCCTAGCTATGAAAATCAAAAATGGTCTCCAGACACTGTCAAATATTCCTAGGGAACAAAACTGCCCCAAACTAAGAATTACTGAATTGAAGAGAAGGGTGAACATGTGATAAAACTAATATAGGAAACTGTTAATGGTATAATCTAGATGGTGGTTATATAGGTATTCTCTATAAAATTCTTTCATCTCCACTTAATGTTTATTTTTTTTCATATTAAAGCATGGAGTTAAAAATTGCTATTGTGTTATAATTTCTTTTGCACTTCATATTATATTGCTAAAATTTAGCAATATGATTGAATACCATTATAGTTTATTCTTTTGGGCTATTTTAACATTTTTCCAAAAAATGTATAAAAAAAATCCTATAATTTATCTGCTTTCTTTTGCAGTTATGCTGCTATGAATATTCTTGCACATGTACTTTGTCAATCTGTTTCTCAGTCTTTTTCATTAATTTTTCTTCCCTTGCCATTTTGTTTAGATGAAGTTCCCCTATATTAAGATCAAATAACAATTAGCCTACATTTTCTTTTAGTTCATTCAGAGTGCTGTTTTCTAGCATGAGTTCTGTGTTCTCTCTGGGGTGTTTGTAGATGGCTGGCATTGTACATTTCAGAACATTTGTTAAGAGGTTCTCTCTCCCCTAAGGTAAGCTTCCAGCATACCTCCTACATAGATAAGAAACTGAGAACATACCCCAGAAAGTTGATCTCTGCAATTTGTAAGGATTATTATTTACCATCTCTGTACTCACATGCATTCACCATATGCAGCCATGCACCAAAACCCTTCATCTACATATCTGATTATACTAATATATGATAAATTTCAATCAGTTCATAAGCAGTCATACTGAGCACCCAGGGGTTCTGACTTCCCCATACTTCAAAGGATAAAAATAAATCATCTTTTAAGCACTTACTTCAAAACCTAGAACCAAATCTCATGAATATTGAGCTGTTTGGGAAGGTTGCCTGAGCTCATAAAGTGAAAAACTGAACACAAATACAGAGCATAATGCAGGACAAGAGAAAGCAGAAACCTAATAGGAAAAATTCTTTCATTTCCCTTCAATCTTCAGAGGTAAGTCAGGCCACCTCTGACCTAAGATCCAACAGGCTTATAAATATTGCTGAGTGTTTCCAGCCTGTGAGAAACTGTTTACAAAGATGCTGTTATCAGTTTTGCTTTTTTATTCCTTTTCTTTCTTTGGTTTAATCTCACAAGTCTTCTTAGTGACATTAGCCTCCCTGTTTGCTGGTATTTCAAAAATATTTCAAAAATATGTGAATATAGACTGAGTATTTTTTAAGATTGGAGAAAAAAATTAATATCCCATTAACAAGCTTATTTATGCAACTATCACATTAAAACTTAATCAACAACATGTGCCTCCTCTGACACCCGCTGATGGAAGGCGGTCATTAGAGGTCACACCAAATGGGGTCCTGGGTTGATGTTTGTTTGTTTGGATTTTTTGGCCACTGTAATCCCTGGGGCCTACTTCTTCCTGATCCCCATTTTCCCAGGCTTAAACTTGAGCACCCTGCAGACAAACTGAGGACAGGGGTGCTGTGTGAAATTTGTTACCAAGAAAGGACAAAACTGTTCAGGCTGTGGTCCACCCTCCCCATGCCCATCCACACACACCCCAGCTCCCAAACCGACACCCCCACACTCTTGGAATTTTCATTGTGCTTGGAAATTCTCTGGCTTTCTGAAACAATGCTGGTGTTGCTGGTAGTTAAAGAAAACCAGCTGCAAAAGGACTTAACCTTTTTTTTGAAAGAGACAGTACTTCCTGACTCAAAGAACACAACTCAGCCTCACCCAAGACACACAGACACACACTTCCCTGGGATAATGCACAGTCCCATGTCCAGTTCCTATGCAGTACCTGTCTCTCTCTTTTCAACTTGCCTCTGGCTGTCATCACAAATGACCAATTGCTCTGAAATCCTACACCCTGTTCATTACCACACCATTCTCCCCTTGCCCCCAGATAGGATTACCTGTCTAGCTGGAAGATGAGGCCTCCCAAACCCATAGTGAGAGGTGCAATGGAAGAAGCAGAGGGCATGATGACAAAAGACGGATCCACTCCTTGGGTCACTTACCTCCCTAAGTCTCCGTGAAGAATGGAGTCAGGACTAACAGTCTCACCTTAAAACCCACAGGGTTGCTGTGAGAACTGAACATGAACATCTGTGGAAGACTTCAGAAACTGGCCAGTATGACATTCATATTGGTGGTTCTCATTACCACTTTTCTAAAGACAGAGGAAAAAAAATAATTGTCAAGGAGGAAGAAGCTAGCTTGACCCTCTTATTTTCCATTCACACAGCTCCCAAACTGTCCACCATTTTTCAATGCCAATAAGCAACATGCTGCTGAGAGATGTCAGCAAGCTCTACTGGGAAAAAAAATATGGCCCAGACATTGTCCCATCAGGCTCTCACTCCCTTCAAGCCTCCCCCAAACACAAAGAAAAGAGCAAGCTGGAATTGAGGCTGGTCAGGGTTGGTCAGAGTTTTCAATAAGGAAGAATAGGCCACTAAACCCCAAAACCTGTTGAGACCTACATGGTACAGTCCCAGCAGCCTGGAAGGAGCTGCTCATCTCTCCTCTGTCACAAAAGAGGGGAGCTTGCAGGAGAAGCAATGAACAGGATAAAAACTCAGGAGGACACACCTGGTGCTCTGCTTTCTCACAGAAGTAGGACTCCAGCACCTTCTGTGATGACGGTGAATTCAGCTCTCATACAGACATGGAGAAAAAAACCCTCACCAGAGGAAGATGCTTGAGACTCTCAGGAGGGAACACCTTCCCCAACAGCAACAGGGAAAGATGCTCCCTGCTGGCATATGTGGGCAGTATCAGAAGAGCAAATGTCAACCAGAATAGCAGGGCTGAAAGGTCCACCTGGGAGAAGCTTGCTGAGATGTACAAAATGCAGGAGTTTAAATCCAGTCACTTTTTGGAGGTACTGGGATTGGGGTGCTTTACCACTCATTTACATCCACAGCCCAGCTCTGTTTTATCTTCTATTTTGAGCTAAGTTGCCAAGGCTGACCTCAAATTTGCGATCCTTCTGCATCAGTCTCCCCAGTCACTGGGATTACAGACATGCACATGGCAAGAGCCCATGACTTTTTAGTGGTTATTACTTCTCCTTTTTAAAAGAAGTTCATCCTATTTATTAACTCATAGGTTTGGAATTACAAATCCTCATCTCTGGCAAGGTACAAAACACAGTTGTTGATTAAAATTCTTAGCTAGAGGACCGAAGGTGTAAGTTAGTGGTAGAGCACTCACCTGGCATGTATGAAAGCTTGGTTTCCATTCCCAGCACTATTAAAAAATAAATAATAAAATTCTTAGAATGTGCATGTGAAATAGATGGCATCCGTTGTCACATGATCACACTGGGTAGCTCCTTGGTCATCTGCTCTGGCAATGGGGCAGAAGGAAATACCTGGTTCCTGTTTTTCCACAGATAGTTAATATTTAGATCTCCTGGAACACTGAGTAAAAGCCATTGGGCCCCACACCCAATACCTTCCTGACTCTTTCCTCTTACTCTTCTGTATTCTCCTCCTATGGCTTTGGGGGTGGGGAGGGTGGTAAACAGGAAAGAAAAAGAAAGACACAGAGTTCCTTTCTAGTTTTCACCTGAGCTCCTCTTGGCCTCAGGGTGACAGCTCCTAATACTACACCTGTTTATGTTATGTAAACCAGACCAAGGGCATGGAACCCATCACCTGAGGCTACCCACATGCACACCACTGAGAAATCACACACACTATCTACCCCCCAGTGACTGGATTTCACTTATCAAATAGACAGAAAGCCAGAGGACCCCCTGGACCCCACAGACTCAGAGTTCTGGGAGACCCAGCCAGGGTCTCTGCTCTGTGCTTATTGCAAGGATATGCATATGCTAAACTATATACAGACCCCTATGTAGGTGCTAGTGGCTATGACCATTGTCAATATTAAGTGTGTATCCTTGGGAAAGTCATTAATCTACACTGAGCTTCAATTTCCTCATCTGAAAAACAGAATTAATCATCTTTACCAGGCAAGCATTCTGGATTCTTGGTAGGTAATAGATAACGTACCAGATATAATATGCGTGATGCATTCAAATGAAAGATATCACCCCAAAAGAATTTGTTGTCCAAATTCTACAGGGGATTTTTTATTGTATTTTTTTCATCTCTCCTCCATGCATGATTTTCTCCATTTTGCTGCTAAATTGGGTGCAGGTTTTTAATTGACGTCATTTTAATCATTAACACCTTTTTTTTTCCTTTCAAGTTCCATCAGTTCAGAGCAAATGGTGCCTCAATCAGAGAAGAATTAGACATCACCTCTTTGTCCCAAGAGGAGCAGACAGCAATAAGATCTCCTTGCTGGAACAAATTCTTTTCCCAGGGTGTGATGCCTATGGGGCTGGGTCAGAAGACAACAAATGGGGACTGTCAATTTGTTACCTATTCACTGCAAGCACCCTGAACAGATGCATTAATACTGAAGTCTCAAATATGAAAGAAGGCAAAAACTAAATGA
Source organism: Callospermophilus lateralis (assembly GCF_048772815.1). NCBI lineage: Eukaryota > Metazoa > Chordata > Mammalia > Rodentia > Sciuridae > Callospermophilus > Callospermophilus lateralis. The sequence goes on from NW_027514398.1 coordinate 12,086,196, forward strand.
TTTCATACTAAACACTTAAAAGTGTAGTCAGAGTGGAGGCAGAAACGCAGTCTTCCTTGAAGATGGATACACCTGATAAATGTTTCAACAACTTGATCCAGTCCCCAAAGAACCAGTCTGCAAAACAATCAAGGTCACAGAGGACAGGACACATGGCAGATCTAAGTGATACTGACTTCCAGGAAAATCAGCTCTTCTTCATTTAAAACCCAAAGATAATTCCACAGAGCATAAAGCATGCATTCCAAAAGGCTACAATAAATATATATTTCTTGCCTGTGTACCATCTAGATGTAGCCACTTAGTTCATCTTAATAAAAAAGTTAGTCATTCAAGGGAAAATAAATGAAATGTTTTGCCTTGAGGGACAGTTTTTTTTTTTTAATAGTTTGGTGCTACAGCAAGAGAAATAATATTCTGCAATCTGAATTGCCTTTTGTCCTTTGGGACTGCTGGAAGATGGGAGGGGGTAGCATGGGATAAGGGATGTTTAGTCTCTTTCCCAGTTTACCTTATGTGTGAACATAATTGCAAGATGTTTCTCCTGCTCCTCTTTTTGTTACAGAAGGTCTTGCAAGGAGCTTCATTTAAAGAAATGGTGGTTTTTCTTTGTAAGATATCAATATGATGTTGGATGGTTTGGAGTTCTGCTCTTTTTTTCATTAAAAAAGTCATTCCAATAAAAATGGAATGACAGGTGCTAGTAATGTAGCTCAGTGAAAAAGTTCTAGCTGGCAAGTGTGAGACACTGGATTCTGTCAGCCAGCACCAGCAAAAAAAAAAAAAAAAAAAAAAAGAATTCAAGAGAAGGTCTTTCTCATTTTCTCTTAAAGAAACAATGGGTAATGCAACTAAAATGTTGGGGACTGGAGGTCTGACTCCTTTAATGCAAAATCTTGAAAGAAAGATTAGGTCATGCCTAAATCATATCATTCTAAATAATGAAACCATAAGACATATTTTCAAATTACCTAATGAACAATAATAGTTCCTCTTTATCTGTGAAGAAAGAGTCTGTTTCCATTTCTGAAAGTCTATGGAGGTTTTTCTTTCCCTGGAGGATTCATCCCATCTGTTAGTTCACTCACTCGCTCATCCATTCATTCATTTACTAATTCACTAATTCACTGCTTTGTGCCAGGCTTTATGCTAGGCTTGGGGCATCCAAAAGGGGATGGAACCTGGTCTTAAGGCACTGGCCCCAATGACAAGAAGGGAAGGGAAGACAATGTGATATGAGCGAATGAAGTTTTTTCCTGACCCTGCAGAGGGGCACCTGTCATGTGACTACCACCAATGCCTCCCTAGTCCCAAAATGACATTTTCCAGAAAAAAGCAGCGTTGATCTCAGGAACCAAATGTGCTTCCCACAAGTTCTTCCAAATAGCCTCATAATATCCCAGTAAAGTGAGATTATTTGGACCCTGTGACACTGCGGCCCCTGGCTAGGAAGTACCTGACTGGTCACCAAGGAGCCAGGCCCTTGAAGTACTCAGCCACTTCATTGAGTGCTGCCATCAACACAAAGAATAAACAAAATAAGTGGTCACCTTCCACCATAGCCAGAGACAAACAAGGGTATCCACAGCAGGTGAAGAGTTTTAGTCTGGGAAAAGTCAGGGAAATGTAAGATAAGGGTTAAAGATCAAGATTTAAAGAGAAAAGAATATATAATCCTGCCAGTTCTCAATGGCTCAACTTTAATGTCACCTCCTTCACTGAAGCCTTCCTCAATCAGCCCATCATTAGATGTGATGCTTGTTTTAAACCCCAATACCTTCATTTTGTTGCTCAGCATTTCTTTTTTACCACCTACCACATTCCATCTTCTACTGTTGCCATTCATGTACTTGCATTACCTCCCCATATTCCTGCATTTCCAATAAACCATGTGCTTCTTCAGGGCACACCTTCATCTGGCTTACCAACATATGTTTTAGGGTTCCTGAACCTAAAAATTATGTGAAAGAATATGATTGACATTTGGAAAATAAATTATTGATTTTAAACTCAGTGTGAGAGTGAATAAAGGACAGAAACCTATTATGAACTCTGAGAGAATCTGGAAAATCCTTAAAAATAGGATTAAAGCTATCTGTAAAAAAATTAAGAAAAGAATAAAAGGGAAAACAAATAAAAGTAAAAAAAATGAATAAAATTGGGCTTGGGTTGTGGCTCAGTGATAATGCACTTTCCTGGCACATGTGAGACACTGGGTTCAATCCTCAGAACCACATAAAAAATAAAGAAAGTAAATAAAGGTATTGTGTCTGTCTACAACTAAAAATATTTTAAAAAAAAGAATAAAAGGAAGATAGAACAACAAAACCAAACAGCCAGGCAAGACACTTACATTATCTCACCATATTTCCAATAGACCTTGTACTTCCTAAGACAAGACAATATCTGACTCATCTTCATATTTTTTTTTTCTGTAGTACTGGGGATTGAACCCCAGGGCACTTTACCACTGAGCTACATCTCCATCCCAGTTTATATTTTATTTTGTGACAGGATATTTCTAAGTTGCTGAGGCTGATCTTAAACTTGTCATCTTATTGTCTCAACCTTCTGAGATTCAGACGTGTGCCACAGTGCCTGATCATCTTCAATGTTTTAGGATTCCTGGACCCAAAAGATAAACACAAGGAACAAACAAACCAGAAACTGAAGGAAATTAAAAATGTTCATTTTCATGTCCAAATAATACAGTAAATTCATAGACACCAATATCAAAGATATCCTTTCCACTTTAGTTTCAGAGGCTAGATAAGATTCAGAATGACCTTTGACAACAGGAAGGAGAACAACTTTTGTTAATTCAGTAAAATAGTGCTATTTTAATAGAACCATAGAAGGAACGTGCATTCATGGATAGAGAAAGGACTTCTCTCTTAAAATTTCTTTTCAGTTGCTACTCAATTCTGTTCAAATATAACTTGTTTTTGGAATTCTACCAGGCAGCAAAAACATATTATACTTGGCTTAGAATTAAATGACAGATAAGCATTGGTGTGAATGCTAAATGGTCTTGTGACCACTTGAGCTTAATAATCTTTAATCTGTTTTGCTCTACAAAGAAGGTTAAAGAGTTGTCCCTTGTTGGGGTATTCTCTTTCCTTAATACAAGACATTAGCTGCCATGTGATGCATGGACAATAGCAAGCCAATCTCCTGTTCACTGAGACTATGAAATGAAAATGTGCTCCCAAATAGAAATTCTGGTTTCTAACTCAGACTCAATTTTTGGAAGCCTGTCAGCAAGGGAGGCAGAAGATGTACCAATTTCCAGCAAGAAAAATGCACAGGGGCTATGGATGTGACTCAATGGTTAAGTGCTTGCCTAGGATTCACATAGCCCTATGTTCAGTCCCAAGTGTGAAGGGGTAGGTTAGGAGACTACAAATCACTGCAAAGAGAAGAGTGTTCTGGGTGTAAGTACATCTAGGGCACTCACATTCCAGACACTCATAAAAGAGAACAGAGGACTTAGGAATTGGAGACACTGAAGTGTGCACCAACTGGTATGAATCCAGGTATACCTGAGACTTGCAGCCAGTGAAAGGTGAGTCTCAAAAAATCCTCCCTTTCATCAGGTTTCCACAAAATTACAAACTTAAATGTTAGGTTCCATCTATGTCCTTCCTTCCTATGAAACAGATTTTCCTGTCAACAAAATTTCAGTTTCTGATCCCTTTGAGAAGAAGACAATGTCATGGAAAGAGCCACGGACATAACAATGGGAGTCTACTTATACAGAAATTTTAGAAAAATATACCTACCAGAGATGACAACTGTGTTATTATTACCTTGAGATAGCCCCAGTCTCCATCCTCAATCAGGAAATTCTGCAGTCAATTGAAACCTAAAAAGTTAAGGCTTCACATCTTTCATCATCCTAAATAAGGAAAAAGGGAGGGCTGATCAAAGGGTTCTGCTCATGGCCACATGCATATCCACTTTTACATAAATGCTTCCTGATGATAAAAGATTGTGTGGACTTGGAGGGTCCAACATCTAGAATAGAAGGGAAACGGACTCTGTCTTCTAGCCCTTGTGCCCCATCTTTGCCTCCAATCCTCTCGTCCCTATTCCTTCATCTCGGCTTTAGGTCTGCCCTGGGCAGTTGCTTCCATGCCTCAACTCCATGAGGGCTCCTTGGGAGGTAAGAGTGTGCTGACCCTTCTTTTCAGGAAAAGACAGAACAAACTATTTTAAAAGACAGAAAAAGCATAAGAAATGAAAGGCCCCCTGTCAGGGTTGTAGTATACAATGTTTCTTTTTTACTTATTTATTTTAATTTGCTGGGGATGGAGCTCAGGGACTCTCTTCCATGCTAGGCAAGCACTCTACCACTGAGCACACAATGTTTATTTAACCAACCAACAAGTAGGAAAACAGAACACTCCCACCAGGGGGCACATTGTGAGCCATGGCCTGAAGTGGTCTTGGGGCCCCTCTTCTAACCCCAGCAGCCTGAGAATCTTTGGGGATTAATTTTGGTGACTTAACTCGCTTAGGGTCTGGTTAATTTCCTTTCCCTGCAGAGGCTCATTCTTAAAAATCTGACATTAACCTAAATTGTTCCGATCCAAAAATAAATGAGGTTAATTGAGGAAAAAAAAAACCAATCCTCTGGCTATGTTTTATTCCCCATCCTCTGCTTTGGAAAACCACTCTGATTTAAAGGATATCGATCAATAAACCTAAAATGTATTAAGGCTGTTTATTAACTTGAGCTTTAAACTAACTGGGTCAACTTATTCAGTGGTAGCTCCAGGGAGGTCATCCATAAGTGATGACTGAAATCCTTTCATAATTATAGTCATGGAAAATGCCAGCTGCAAAACAATTTTCTCCAATTTGTGGGTATTAAGTGCTCATTAAGTGGATGATACTCCACTACAGTGCGACCTGTGATGAACAGCAATGGGGTAAAGTAGGAAGGGTTAACACACTGCAGGCTCACCCCACTGCAGGGACACCTCTCAGGGCACTGTCCTGTAAAGTCACACCAAGTGTACACACTTTGGCTCCAAATCCAAGAGTACATTGGCTGAATTCACACCAGCAGGAAAACTGAAATTTGCCAACTCAGCAGCACTAAAAGAGACACATAAACTCAAGCCACCCAGTAGGATTTGGGCAATGCTGAGGCCCAGGCAGAGGAAGGCAGAGAAAACTCACAGTCACTTTTCGCTCTGGACTCAAGCCAGGCATCCTTAAGATCTCCATCTCTCAAGATGGAGAGAATGGGAGAGGAAACTACAATTGTTGAGAGAGACAAAGATTAAAAAGAACCTCAGGGGTTTGCACCCATCACGAGTGAGAGAATGGGGCTGGGGTGGTAGCCAGGTGTCAGGAAGACAGAATGTCAAATCCCAGCCTCTGTCACTTGTGTCTTACCTTGTAGATTGCCATGTGCATGCCAATTAATCTCTCTAGGCCTCCAATTCCCAAATGTTAAAATGGAATGAACCTGGTTGGGATATTGCTTAGGGACAGAGCACTTACCTAGAATGCACGAGGCACTGAGTTCAAACCTAGAACTGCAAAAATGAAGATGAACTACAAACTTCTCTCTCCCAGAAGGAATTATGAGAAGATGCTTCTAAGAGGGTGAACTCAACTCTAATATTACCAAGCAAGGAAACAGGCCAGTTCCATCTTGTACTTGCACCTGGAGCATCCCAGACAGATTGCCTTGTCTAGAAGGGCCTGGAAGGAGAAGTGTCCCACCCCCAGGATGGCTAAAGGGTCCATTCTTCATGCTCCGGAATGCTCTACTGGATGAACATGCTTTCTCAAGAATCCCAGGCCCCACATCTCCCTCCCATGCCTCCTCTACTTCTGTGGGTACATGCCAAGTAGAAAACACCAGCGTTTAATATGGTGTGGTGCCAATAACAAACCAGATAGCATTTTATCAGAAACTAACAAGGAAAAACAAATGCTCCTAAGGGAGAACTCAAAAGCTCCTGCTAGAAATTTCTCTCTTTGTTGTGGGCAAAGCAAGAGAAGATAAGGAGAAGAAAGAAAAAAAGAGAGAGATGAATGAATTTTTTTCTTTATAAAAAAAGTGATCATGAACTCTTTCAGAAATACAAAGGAGTATAAAGAATAAAAGAACAACTTGCATCCATAATCAAGCCTAAGAAACAAAATATTTCCATTACTTTTGAAGGCTTTTTGCAGGGAGAAAATCCCTGAACAGGCCATCTGTGTGGGGAGAGTCCCAACCATAAGCCTAAAATGGGATGACATTGGACACAAAGGTCCAATGTGGATGGGATGCTCCCCCACCCACAATTACTACCACTTTCAGTTGCCTTGGGCTTTCAAAGCTGGCCTCCAAAGGCCAACTAACAAGAGGCAGAAATCAAGACAACTGTCGTGTAGATGGGGATGCCTACGAGTTTTTGGACTCTGAATCTTTCCTGGGTCAAGCATGGAGAGACTTTCTATTGCTATTCCTAACTGGGAGAGCCTCAGGCCACACAGTGCCTCCTACAGATGTCTGGGGATCCTGTGGTAACTGCTCCCATACAAACCCAGCCACACCAGATCCTGGTTGGGCTGAAACTGGACCTTTTTATTCACAAGAATGCCGCAGTCTCTGGCTGGGCACAAATCATGAGTCTCCACACAGCTTGTAGATTCAAACAGCAATTCTTTATTCCTGAACTCACACCGGCCATCTACAAACATGTTCTGGGGGAATCCACGTTCTCTGCCCAAATCCACCAGCATGGGCTTCTGTCTCCCAAAATATACTGTCTGACCCTAAGCACTCAAGAGAAACTCAGCAGCAGGATACGCCCTGTTCTAAAGGGGAACACCCTAATCTCCTATTATGCTAAACTGCCCTATTCTAAAGGGGGAACACCCTAATCTCCTATTATGCTAAACCGCCCTATTCTAAAGGGTGAACACCCTAAACACGGATCCTGCCCTGGTCCTTGAGCAAGGTCACCTTTCAGAAGTCCTTCCACTAGACAGCATGGGAGTAAGCTGGCAAGGAATTTGTCATACCTACTTGGCTGATGGCTCCCAGCACAAGAGAATACTGCATTTAGCAACAGTTGGCAAGATATTTTTTTCTCTTTCAGGCCCATCTCTGGGAAACACAATAAGAAAACACAATGCCTATACAAACATATCATTGCTGTGAGCTTGAAAACTGGCATATTTCCTCGGGATATATTTCTGGTCTGGAAAAACTAACAAGGCTGTGGCATCCCACAGAGAACAGAATATCCCTAGTGGGGAAGAATAGTGGGTGGAGCTGCAGAGAGGTAAATTTCCCTTATGAAAGGATTTTCTCCGTCAGGGTACTTTCTCCAGGGAAGAAAAAAAGTTACAGATCTGTGTCTTCATTTTCCATTACTATAACTGAATACCTGAGACTGAGTGATTTATAAAGAAGAGAAGTTTATTTGGCTCTTATTTCTGGAGGCTGGAATGACAGAATGCATGGCACCAGCATCTGATGAAGGCCTTTTTGTTCATTGTAAAACACTGGAGGGCATCAAATGGTGAGACAGAACAAGTGTGCTAGCTTGGGTCTGTCTCTCTTCCTTTTCTTATAAAGTCACTAAAGCCATCATAGGGGCTCCACCCACGATCTCATGTAACCCTAATTACCTCCCTAAGGCTCCTCCTTCAAATACTATTAACAAACGAATTTAGGGAATTAAATGTCTAACCTGTGAGCCTTGGGGAGACACCTTGAAACCACAGCAAACTGTGGCTTGAACATCTCTTCAGAAATATGCACTGGGGGATATCCTCAATCCCTGTGCCGATAACAGAGAGGCCAGGGATGGACATAAGTTCCAGGGCTCCCTAGCTCTTCAAGTCCAGCTTCTCTTCCTTTGGTGACTCCCTCCTCTAGAAAGAATTTTCTCCTCCAGCTTCCATTCTGAATTGACCAATAGAAATATAGACTTTGAGCCCTCAGGAACAAACTAAGATCATACTGATATCTGTCAAGAAAGAAAAAAAAAATTAAAAAGTGTGGATGGTGGCTGTGTATGTAGCTCAGTGGTTAAGCACACTTAGGCTCAATCCCTGGTACCATAAAATTAAATTAAATTAAAAAAAAAAGAAAAAGGGGCTGGGGTTGGGGCTCAGTGATAAAGGACTTGCCTAGCACATGCAAGGCCCTGGGTTCGATCCTTAGCACCATATATAAATAAATAAATAAAGATATTTTTAAAAAAGAAAGAAAATAAGATTCATCCAAGAGAAAAAATTAGAACTTCCTTCAAGAGGTTACTCTGTGAATCCTTTTCTTCTGCCTTGCCTAAGGATTTTCCTCCTTCCTATGGCCCCTTAATATACTGAAAGTTGTCCAAAGGTCACATGGAACAATTGCATGCCCTTCTACCCTTTTTCGAGTCCCAAGGTCAAAAACCATACACTGAGCTCCTATCACTGCAAGAATCACTGTTGAGTCCATCTTCCACAAAGCCACTATCTCAACATCACTTTGGGAATAATCATAACCCCCTGACATTAAAATATCTTTAATAACCCCTCACTGGCAATGAATCAAGTCCATCCTTACCCTGATGTCCAAGACCTTCATGTCCTGCCTCCAACACCATTCCTTCTTTCACTTCAACTACTTCCTTACACATACCTAATTCTTGCAATATTTCTTCCATGAGCCCTGTGTTCTCTAAATTCACTGCTGAAATGCTGAACCGTTGCTCTCCACCTGTCAGAATCTCACCCATCCTCCAAGCCAACTTATCCATGAAGGCTTCCTGGCTTACCCCAGATGAAAGGGACACCTTCCTTGTCTAAGTTCTACAACAGATTTTGTAACCTGCCAGAGCTCCCATTACTTTTTCTTTGCCAGTTCTGCAAATGTCTGACTATGTCTTCTATCTTTGCTATGTATTGGATAAGTGTCTCCCAATGGCTCATATGTTAAAGGCTTGGTCATCAAACCCAAAGGCGGGGGAATTTTAATAATTATTTTTCAGTTTTTGGTGGATACAACATCTTTGTTTGTATGTGGTGCTGAGGATCGAACCCGGACCGCACGCATGCCAGGCGAGCGCGCTACCACTTGAGCCACATCCCCAGCTCATGAATGCATTTCTTGATCAAAAAGGATGATAGTGTGAAAATTGGATTTGTTTGTGGGTTTGGGAGGAGTTGTAGGAAATTGGGTGAGGGAAAGTGGAACCTATCAATTTAGCACAGCAGTTTTATCCACAGTGAATGCCCCAGAAATTCCATCATATTTCCTCTGGGAAGCCCTGCATTAATTCCATGCATTCATTCATTCATCATTCAGCAAAATTCCACTCAACCCTCCTCCATGCTGTGCACCATACTAGGCTTCAGAGTCACAGACTTCTCCTACTGAAGACCTAGGCTGACACCTTCAAAACACAACACCCCATTTAAATGTGACTATGTTAATTCAGACTTGATCATTCCAACCCATTTAAATCATTGGCACTTGTCAACCTGTGATATCTGTATGTTTGCATTATAGATGACATTATACTTTCAGTTTCTTTCCGTATTTTCCATAATCTCTACAATGGGCATATGTTACTTTAGTAAACAACAACAAAAATGGCTTGATATATTATTTAAAAATATAACTTTTTATTAGCTAATTCGAGATACTTAATTATTAAAAAGAGCAAAGCAGATGGGAACGGAAGTGGCCTGCAATCAGAGGGTATGTGGGAACTTACAGTCCTACCTAAGGCCCAAGAAACTTGAACACCTACTTTAAAGAGCAGTGGGAGAATTCAGCAATGAAACAGATTTGTCTAGTATCCTCATGGTCTATGAGAATGCAGCCTATTCCTCAGAGCAGCCAAGGAGGTTAATTCTTCAGATCAATATCCACATACACAGCTATGTGCTAAAGTGCCTTGGGCTACTTCACAGCCTGAAGTTGTTCATTGAATGTCAATAACAAATTATTGCATGAAGCAAACACATTATTTGATTCAATAATTGTCTTCTAGTCCCACTTCCTTGTCCCTACCCATAAGGAAATGAGCACAAAATTTTCACATTTATGCTTTAGGCCTTTAAAGGGACTTGGAGAATAAGAAAGGGTTTCTTCTGGTATTTCAGGTCATTGAGTTTGAATATGAAAACACCAGAGAGGAACTCGCAATGGTTTACCTGGTTCTCTAAGCATAGCAAATGCCAATAATCAGGAAAGTTTCCTCAGGAAGGTTTCTCTGAAGGATCAGCCCAAACAAGATAAGAGCAAGCTTGGGAAAAACTTGGTGGCTAGTCTATGGTTGGTGGAAATGTCTATGGTTATTTTGCTTTCCCAAGGGAATGCAGCAGTTGTGTAACTATTGTGGAAAGGCAGTTTGCAACCACATCATTCTTATGGTAATTGGCGATGCTGGTTGAGCAAATTATTGCTATTATTGTGTACCTCAAGCATTATTTCCCTTAGATTCTTATGCAAAGATCCAATAATACGGTATTATTTCTGTGCCTTAGTTGCTTTTTTCTATAAAATAGGAATGTAGTGTACTTTCCACACACTTTAATGATAATACCACTATGAATTCTGGAAATGATTCTGGCATATAGTACTTGGAATAAACTGCATCTACGAAAACAATAAACCATATTCATGGTCCTTTTAATAGATTCTAGTACCCTGGTGTGCACAGAATTCAGTGTATTAAGGGAGAATGTGCTGAAATGTACTCTAGTGGCCTAAATTTATAGAGGATTCTAAATACACACATTGACTCACTTTTACAGATCCAATCAGGGCTGTTAAATGAGCAATCTAGAAACTTCACACAAAATAAAGCCTTGTACAAATAAAAGCTAAAAACATGAGATCGTAAGGGGCTTATTTGTTTTGTGTTTGAGACAAAGCCTTAGGAAGGATTTGCAAGATCCTTAGAATAATGAAGATGTATTTCACTACAGTTTTGAATTAGTACAGTTCCTGGGTAATGCTCCAAGTAGCATGTTTACCCTTGCCATTGTATGTTAGAAGTATGTTATATTTTCCTCTGATTTTTCAGGAAAAATGAGTTTGCCCTGAGTCTCAGGGCAGACTTTACACCTGGCCCTTTCAGTTAGGCTGGCACAGAACTCATAGAGACTGATTAAATGCATTTTACATTGTGAGATGGATATGGGCCTTTGAGGACCAGATGTGGATGCTATAATTCAGATGTGAAATGTTTCCCAAAGGCCCATGTGTAAAAGATTGGTCACAGCCTGTGGCATTTGGGGGAGGTGGGGCCTAGTGAAAGTAAGTTGGGTCACTGGGGCATCCCTTGAAGAGTTATTGAGACCCCATCCCTAGCCAGGCTCTGCTTTCCCAGTCAACGTGCAGTGAGCAGTTCCCTCTGCCACATGTTCCCACCATGGTACACTGTACCGCCACAGGCCCAAAGCAATAGAACCAAATGACAAAGACTAAAACTATGAGCCAAAATAAACCTTTCCTCCTTATAAGTTCCCTTGTCTCTGATGTTTGTTACAGTGATGCAAAGCTAACTAACATTTATTCTTAGTGCTCAATCTAGAATATTTCATATGTGAATTATTATCATACAGGAAGTACCAGTGTTCTTTCTATTCGTTCCTTCATCCTGGTCCTGGCACAACTTCCACATTCTCATGAGAGCTCCCTACCATGTTCCACTAATTATTTTCCTGCCTCACAATTCCCTGTACCATGTGTGGCAGTGATTATAGGAGAACACCAAGAATGAACCTAACACATCTCTGTGCAAAGATGTGACCTAATTACTGACTTTCTGTAAGCAGCTTGCACACTGGCATGAACAATCTGGGGATTAACATTTTCCTAGGGAACTATATCCAAGTCCTACCTATGTGCAAGAATATCCAGTTGACATCAATTCCCAAGTGACCTTTGTCCTAAAGCTTTTGGCCACATGAACCTAAGTTCAAATAGCAGCACTGATCCTCCTCTGTTTCACCTACTGGAATATAAATGTGACCACAAAACCTTCAGAAAATGTTCAGATTCATAGGAATAAAAGGGAAGAGATGTCCAGTCAGGAGGTATGGACACAGAGCCGGACTCCTGAGAAAGGTGCTCTCCTGAGATACCTCCAGGGAGGAGACAGGAGGGAGCACATATCATACATGATATAAGAAGTCCACATCCTGATGTGGCATACAGCTGTAATTCCAGCTGCTCATGAGGCTGAGGTAGAATTAACATGTAACTTTGGGGGCATCCAGGGAAACACAGAGAGACCCTTGGCCAAAAAATAAAAATCCAATTCCTGATCCAACATGAAAGAGAGTCAAGAAAATCTTCAGAAGTAGAAAAATACAGCTATAATACAACCCACACACAACCACGGATATATGCCCTGTGATCTATTATAACAGCAGAAATCTGTGCCCTTTTAGGGTATTTACACAGGTGAAATTCAAATATACACATCATGTAACACTATTGGATGATCATAAATGTTGAGTACAATCCTCTGGGAAAAGTCAAGGTAGGGGGAAATCAGGTTTTAAAGGTATTAAACATCTCTGAGTCATAAACCATCCCATGGCAATGAAGTAACTACCATTCTGCCCAATTTCCATACAGACACACTAATTTGCTTCTTTGTAACCTCAATCCATTTTCAAATGGATTGACTGAGGATCGGGATATTCAGTAACTTTTTCCAAGTTCAGAAAAGTAGACCAAAATCTGGATTTAGATCTCCCTGACTTTAAAGCCTGTGTTCTTTCCACAAAACTTTATTAATCTGTGACTCTGGTGTAAATTAACTTTGCAACCATTTTCTTGGGACAAACTCAGTTAAGGCAAAGATGATGCACAAAGCAGGAGGGTTCTATATTGAGGACAGAGGGTTATGCTGCAAAGGACCAGAGATGTAAATTTGAACTTGCTCTAACAATAGCACTTCCCGGGTTTTTCTGGATGTTGGCAATAATATCAAGTGGAAGAACTAGGGTGGGAGTTGGGAGAGTTGTGATACAAAGGGCCAAGTCATTGAAAATGGGATAATTGAGTGCATATGGCTTGTCTAGAAATCCTAAATAAAGCTGCTCTGTAATTCTAATGCCCCAAGGCCAACATAACATGACAAACAGGCCTCTTGCCTTTCAATATTCAAGCTGACTTAGGAAAGAGCATCACCCTTAACAAGGTCAACTTTAAAACTGCAACAGGAAATAAAAGCCTTCTCCCTGAAAGATAGAGCCTCCTCAGATACAATCAAACTCCTGTGGTACAGAATCACTAGGGGTAAAAAATTATCCCTGTTTTTTTTTTTTTTTTTTTTTTTTAAAAACTCCTATAGAAGCAGGGAAAAATTAGAAATAGATCCCCTTACCCCCACAGGACACGAGAAAGGAGGATTGTTTCCATTTTAAAACATGCTTAAATAGTACATAATGACTTCTGGTAATGTTTAGCTTTGATTTCTTCAGGTTGTGAAACTAAGGAAGTGGAAAGCTGGGTTTATGTTAGAGCACAGATCTAAGAACTAGAAATACAAACCCTTTATCGTAGTTATCCACTGCCTCTAGGTTCAATTATCCAAGTGGTTAATAGCCTTTCTGAATTCAGAGGCCACAGAATAATCTATGGCAGGGCTGGAGGTTAAAGACAAATGGGAAGAATATGAAAAAAGCAAGAATTCAGAACCCAGCAACAACTCCTCACAGGCATTAAAAAGATCTCTGCAAACTAATATATGTCTTCAGGGGGCTGGGGTTGTGGCTCTGCCATAGAACACTCACCTAGCACATGTGATGCACTGGGTTCGATCCTCAGCACCACATAACAATAATTAAATGACATAAAGGTAGTGTGTCCAACTACAACTAAAAATATATATTAAAAAATAATAATAAGTCTCCAGGCAGATAACTTTACTTGCTCTATTATTGGGATTGTTTTATATAGAGCTTAGGTCATCCACATGATGACTACTATGCTATTTCAAAGTGGAACTTACCTGACATATTAGTGTGTTTAACTTGTAATAGCTTAAAAGTCAGGAGGTGAAGCCTTGGGGATTATGGAGACTATGCTTCACCCAAACAGATGATCCAGACCCACAAACCAGACTTCGGAATTAAGTCTAAATCTCAGCTGTGTGACCTTGAACATGGCTGCTGTCCTCTTCAGCTGTCTAATTTGTAAAATGAAGATAACAATACCTCCTTCTCAGGATTATTAGAGAGATGATATCAGCACATGGTGTGAATTAATAAACTTCAACAACAAAAACTCTAATACATTTTCCAAGAATAGAGATCACAGGTAGAAGGATGGCCTTCAGTCCATCTGGAAAATGCCCCCCACTACAGCCTCACACGTGTACCCATTGTTATACATATTCTTCTACATTATAATTTCAAAATATCTGGAAAATCCTACTATCCCCAAATCAGTCCTGCCTGCATCTGAAATTCAACAATTAGAGTCATTCCTTTGCATTAAAGTTTTGATCTCTATGAAAAGGCAAATGTCCCTGGAAGAGAAAATAATAACAATTCCAACCTCTTTCACTCATTTATAGTAACTATTTTTTAATCCTTTTCTGAGAACCCAGACAAAAATATATGTCAAGGAAAACAGAGCCAAAAGGAAGAAAGTAGAGGTTTTCCTTGAAGGGGAATAAAATACAGAATTGGGAGGTTGGAGAAACTGATGAGTATGCATGACATTTCCAAATACAAGGATATTGACACATTCCCTTGGGATAGAGATTGTTTCGAATAGCGTCTGCTGTTTAACCCCTTCATTAATGATATTCCAAAATATTAAGGATTTCAGCCAAAATATTCCTTTCTCAAAGTCCCTAGAGTAGCAGAAAATTTAAATATTTTGTCTAGGAGATTATCAAGGCTCTAGACAAAATCAACCAGACTCAAGAGACCAGAAGGGAAATAAAAAATGGTTCATGAAATCCCATTCCTCCTTGTATGCAATGTGCAGCTGCAATAGCTCTCTCTCCTTCACTGAGCATCTGTGAAAATCAGATTTAGGAGAGAAATGAGATGTGGGAATATCACTGTCCCCATCTTGGAAATTAAAAATAAATAAGCCAGTAAAGAAACATCCTGAAGAATCAATAAGAACAAGCATTCCTTTTGAGTGTTAGATCCATCTTGCATATTTTTTGAATCCCTTTACATGGTGACAGCACATATCAAGTGCAGTCATGCTAATTTATCACTGATAGACCACAAACTTCATGAGGGCAGAGGTTGGGTTGGTTTGGTTGACCATCAAACAAATATACCTAGTGCAAATGCTTGACTCAATGATGCCTTTCTATAAATACTTGTGGATGGTATGAATAAGTGATAAACCAAGTGGGAAGGTGGGTGGATGGATTTACAAACAGATGGATAGATGGATAGATGGATGGATGGATGGATAGGTGGATGTATGTATGTATGTATATATGGATGATGGAAAGAAGGCCAGGTGGACAGAGAGATGGATGGACAGACACATGAATGAAGAAGCACATTGCTCAGATTATTTAAATCTAGAAAAAATAACCTTAATTCTTCCCTATTAAGCAATCTATTACCATCCAACATGCATCCCTAAGCTCTACTACTCCCAAAGAAGAAAAGAAGGAAGGGAGGACAGGGGGAAGTACACATGTGCAGGTATGTGTTGATGGGCAGTGTATATTATATAAACTCTGCCCTCTTTTGTGTGAGACTCTGCCACCCTATTATCAGGCAGAGTCTAAGGACATGTACTGCATCTGATAGGAACTGAAAGTGATGAAAGAAGAAGGGTGAATAACTTCTGAGCCAGGATATATGGTACAAAGGAACCTGCCTTGCCTCAGCTTTGCACCTGCCTGGTGACCTGGATAAAGCAATCTTTCTGGGCCTTAGTTTCCTCTGGTCTAAAATGAATGAAGTGGACACAGATGCCCCCAGGCTCTGTTTAATCTGACCCCTCCTTGGGACTCCAGTTTCAGGTCAGCTCACATACTCTCTCTCCTCACCCCTCCCTGACACATGGGTACCCTTCCAGCTGCAAATCAGGATTCCTTGACCTCTCAGTCTAAATTAGAACCCCTAGTTACACTCTCATAGCATCCTTTCTTCTTTACAGATCTTATTTAATTTATAACTTTGTATGTATTTATTATTATTTGTTTAGTGTCTGTTTCCTTGTTATAAATAATAACTAACATATATTGAACACTTACCAAACATCAGGCTCTGCTCTAATCGCTTTACATACATTATTTATTTTAATCCCTACAATATCCTTTGAGATAGGTACTTTCATCATTTCCATTTCACAAGAAAAACACAGGCCCAGAGAAACAAGTAACTTCTCTGAGGTCACAGAGCTTAGTGAGTGCCTGATCTGGGATTTGAACTCAGGCAGACTGGTTTCAGAGATTGCAATGACTCTGGTGTATTGACTTGAACCTCCCAAAGGCAAGTATTGGGTCTCTTTTGCTCATCACTGTCTTCCTGCAGCAGTATCTGAGTGTGGTAGTATACAGTAAGCTACAGTGTATCTGATGAAGAAAGAGGGAGGAAACAGATCTCACTCCTTAACAATTTTTTTTTTTTTTTGTGGCTGGGATTGGGGGAAGTGCTGGGATAAAATGCAGAGCATTGTGCAGGCTAAGTACACACTCTATCACCGACCTACACTCCTAGCCTCATCCCTCAGCTTTTACTCCCTTACAGTTTAATTGAAGTCATGACTTAAGAGAGGGCTGGCTTGGGCTTGGAAAATGCTCACACATGAAACTGAAGCAGACTGGGGAAGTTCAGGTATATACAGGAGCGCTAAGAATTTTCAGGTCACCATAAAAAGCATACATTCATTTTTCTGAGTAATAACAATGTGGCTGATTGTTAGCTATATTGTGAATGCCATTTACTCTACTTTAGGGATATTCAAATGTCAAAACATGCCTACATATCAGTAAATTATATAAATGAACTTCCTCAGGGGTACTTCAACTTTGACTCTATCCACTTCTGTACCATTTTCATTATTTTCATTGAGCATGTGCTACTCTTAGAATATTTTTGTTTCTTGTTTTTGTTTTGTTTTGTTTTTGCAGTGCTGGGGATTGAACCCCAAGTCCCTCACATGCTGGCAAGCCCTTTACCACTAGTTGCACCCCCGCGCCTTATACATATTTTCAATCAAGTACAAAAATAAATCCTTGAAAAAAAAGAGAACTTTTCTCCCTTGCTGGTCCCTGCTTCTGAGTCTTTCTGATGGGCAAGTAATTATACAGCCACTATCACTGGCCCTAAGAGACTTCTGAAGAGTGTGTGTGTGCACAGGTGCGAACACACTTGTCTTAATTATACTGAGATAAAATAAAAGACGGCTTTTACTGTCGGCTTCAAAATGCTCATCTCTGGAAAAGCAATAACCTGGGGATGTGCCATACCCTGCCCCTCCTCACATTTTGCTAGCTGATGGAGACTATTCAAGGCTAAGTGTTGAAGAATAATAAAGAGGTTTAAACTATGCCACACACAAGTTTATTAAAAATAATTCATGTTCTTCTACAGGCCTACAGTTTATAAGAGGATTACAGCAATACAAGGAAGAAGGCTATATGGGGCTTTCTCTTTATTTCTCAGGCCTATAACATCTTGAATATTTAAGCTTATTGTTCATTCAACAAATATTTATTATGGGCTTACTGTGGGCAAGGAATTACTTAGGTGCTGCCAAAGATACCAATATGAATAAGATATAATCCTTGCCCTCTGAGAATCTCCAACCACTTGCCAGAATGGTGAAATGCAGAACATAATCAAATAGAAATAAAATTCCTATCACCAAGCACTGAAGGAGTTCTATATGCTTTTTTTCCTTGAAGAGGAGGCAGGAATAAGATGGAATATAAACAACTCCAGAACATGGAGGCTCTGATGAAATAACAGAACTCTAGCCGGTCAATGGGGAGTGTGTTGAGTCAATTGGTGGGACTGGCAATCATATCCTTAAAACGGTGTCAGTGGGAAAAACTCTAATGGCTGTGTGGGATTTCGATGGGTACAATGAATCAAGGAGATTACCCAAAATAAAGGAAGAAGCACTGGGCCAGGGGTGTGGTTCAGTGCAGAGGGCTTGTCCTCTACACAAGGCCCCAGGATCAGTCCCCACCCAGGATCAGTCCCCAGCACACATGCAATCTCTCTCTCTCTCTCTCTCTCTCTCTCTCTCTCTCTCATGCACGCGCGCGCGCACACACACACACACACACACACACACACACACACAGTAGCAGCAGCACTTAAAATATTCAAGGGAGATATCTGAGGTCTCTTAAAGCACAAGTAACTCATCTGGCTACAGC
Source organism: Callospermophilus lateralis (assembly GCF_048772815.1). NCBI lineage: Eukaryota > Metazoa > Chordata > Mammalia > Rodentia > Sciuridae > Callospermophilus > Callospermophilus lateralis. The sequence goes on from NW_027514398.1 coordinate 12,104,543, forward strand.
AGTGCTTCTCCAGAATCCCTGGGAACCTGTTAGAAATAAAAGTTTCCAGGTCCATCCCAGACCTACTCTGAGGGTAAACCTGGCAATCTGTGTTTCAACAAGTCTTCCAAGAGAATCCAAAGTAAGCTTAAGATTGGTCTGGAGCATAGTATGCAGGTAGGCAGTAAGAATGTAGGAAAGTGGGTAGGAGGTAGAGGAGGCATCGATTTACACTGAGGTCACCCTTTTCAGCTGAAAGTAGTGAAGTTTTTTAAACAGATTGGTGAGACTAAATGAACTATGCTTGAAAAAAAATATTAGATTGTTTTCAGGACCATTAGTAATGGAAAGGAAATGGACATAGGGAGACTAGGAAGAAGGCTAAAAAACACACTGGTATCCTGATCACTGCAAAGTGGGAATGTATAAGATTTAGTCACAGTAGTTGCAGAGGAGGAGACAAAAGGATCATTATATTGTAAATATCAATGACCAAAAAGAGGCTCTTCCTACAGAGGCAATAACTAACCATTGTTTTGAATCTATGTACAAAGCCTTAAAAACCAGACAAAGGAACACTAGAAACAAATAGTTCTGTAATCCTCCTTCCACAAAAAGACATCCTGAGGGACCTCATAAATGCACTCAGGTCCCAGGAAAGGGCCATAAGTAATGGGACGTCCCCACATTCCTACAAAGTAGCATGGTAAGACAATGAATATTCCCCAGGATACCACAGAGCCCTGCCTCCTCCCCCAACTCAGAAGAGGACCTCGAAGGGAAAAGAAGATCCAGACTGATGTGGAAGTGTCCTATTCTGAGAAAACTAAAGGCAAAGATCTAAAAAGTGCAACTGCAGATGCCCCGCCCCCTAGTCCTGAAAAGCCATAAGCTCACTTTAATGGGACCTTGTGCCCCAAGGAACTCAAGCAATATAAAATCTGCAACACCACAGCACATCTCGCAATGCCAGATGGGAGCAAAGTTGCTGGCACAACACACTCCCCTCTTAAGTGATGGTGAGACTAATGCACAGACAAGAAATGTTATTCCCACCTTAGAGGTAGTGCCAAACATTACCTACAAACATAATCTGAAGACACCATCAGCCCACGTTTATAGCAGGCAACAATGCTCCTGAACACACGACCATTTTAATAAGTAACAGTGAATTATCCCTTGGATTGCAGGTGGAGAAAGGAAACCTGTCGGGGCGGGATATATCCCAAATGCCACTGTACAGGAAAACAATAGTGGCTTTTAAAGGAAGACTGTTAAAGAATCCTCCCAAGGTCATGTTGGCTCCCATATTGAAATCCTAGCAGAGCCCATAAAGAGTAACAATTATTAAGGCCTCCCAAGTAGTTAACTTTACAAACTAGTCACTTTTTAATTTTTATCCATATGCTAAATGCCTCGGAGCCTTATATATTATATTTGGACTATACAGTAACCTTGGTCAAACAATTGTTAAAATCTACAATGCTCTTCCAACAAATGCACATACCATAGAGAGAAAATTACTGATATTTCTATTATAGCCATTATAGGTTCTTCAAAAAACACCAATGTTTAATTACAAGCATCTTTATTTTTCTGTTTATTCAGGAGCTAGGGCCAATGTTTTAATTGGAGTCAATTAAACTGTGTTAATACTATAAAGCTGAATGTCAGATTCAAAAATGAAAAGCAAAGCATTCTTATGTTTCCATGCACTAAGTTTGCAAAGTCCATGCAAATTTAAACCAATGCAACCTGCTCAAAGATGGCTGCTATCCATAACTGCCTTCTGCATCAAGCCATCTACATAAAATGAAATCAAGTTCATTCCAAACAAGGGATGAATTTTAAAAATGCATTTGCTATAACAAAGAGGAACTGGCCTTCTCCAACACTAAATTGGAGCAGCAATGAGGCAAGAAGGAAAGATTGAGACTTGATTTCGAATAAAATGCCCCATATATCTTCCTATAAATTAATTTTCATTTGAAATTCAAATGCCCAGCATCTTACATGGACTGCTTTAACAATTACCTTTGTATTATTTGAATGAACATTCTTTTTTGAAAGTCCATGGAAAATTCATGAACACTATTTGGAAAGCAAAAAAGAAACTTTGGAACGTAGATATAATTTTCTAGCTCCACCTAGTCCAGTTCCTCACAAGATAAATGGGCACCCCTGTATCTCTACTCCAAGGTCTTTCTTTGCCATTGATTTGCCAGATGCTTCATCAGATGGCACCCTGGGCCCATCTGTGCCTGAGGTGATTCATTCATAAACCACAGATAAATGGTCAATGAAGTTGTCCCAGTGGTGAAGAAACTCTGCACTCAGATTACCTGGGTTCAAACATGAGCTTCTCCACTCACTTGTCTTCTCCATACCTCAGTTTGCATTAAAGAATTAAAAATATCAATTTTTTCTTGTAAATTTTACATTTTTTACCTTTTATCTATCAATTTCAGATGTTTTCTGCTACACAATTTAATCTTTATGTAGCCAAATCTGTCTCTATTTTCTTTTGTGACTACTTCCAATTCATTGAAGCTTAGAAATGTCTCCAATAATTAATTACATAATCACCTACATTTTCTTATACACTTAAATTTTTCTTACATTTACTCTTGTAGCTATTTAAAATTTATTTTAGTATACAACATTTTAATGATATTTTGGTGCTAATAATAAAAAGTTCACAATTTAATGAAATCTTAAGATAATTATTAAGATGATTAAGTAAGTAGTTTATAAAAAATAGCACTGTTTTTCGAAAGTATTACATTACTCCAGTTATATTAGGTACCTAGAGTAGGCAAATTAAATGAAAGTTACCAGAGGATGGGAGAAAGGACAAAGGGGAAAGAATGATAGGGAGCTATAATTGGATATGGAGTCTCTGTTTAAGACAATAAACAATTTCTAGAAATGGACAGTGGTGATGGCTACACAAATGTAGATGCACTTAACAATATTCACTGTAACACTTAAAAAAAAACAATTAAATCGGCTGATACGGTTTGGCTATTAAATGTCCTCCAGAGACCCATATGCCAAAGATAGCCAGTCTGTAGTGCTACTGGGAGGTAATGAAACATTTCAGACATGGGGCTTAGTGGGAGGGAATTAGCTCATTGGGGGCATGTCCTTGAAAGGGGCCATTGGGACCCCCAGACCCTTCCTCTCTCTCTTTGCTTCCTGGTCACTATGAGGTAAACAGTTTGACTCCATTATGCACACAATGCCATGATGTACTGTGCTGCTGAAGTAATGAAGCCAAACAACCATGGACTGAAAGCACTGGAACTATGAGCCAAAATAAATCTATCCTTCTCTGAAGCTGTTTATCTCAAACATTTTGTCACAGTAATGGAAAACTGACTAATAATAATGATAAATTTTGTTACATATATTTTACTATAATGGAAAATTAGTTTTTAATTTAATCTTGGTATAAAGTTAGATAGTTTTAAATGACTGAGGAATACCTCCAGTAGGAATGTTTGTCAAAGTATTCAACACCAGGTGGTGCCTAACCCTGGCTAATTATAATTAGAAGAGATGCCAAACCATCCAAAAAAAGATGCCTAAGAGATGAAAGACAATGGCCATGAACAACCAGGAAGGCCATACTGGTATATACCAGCTAAGCTTCTGTCCTACTTCTAGAGGTCCTTTTATTCATATAACCAGTTTAGAGTTCTCTTTCCCTTGCAAGATTTTAAGGCACACTGACAAATACTATTAAATTCTCCTTTTCTTTGGTCAGCCATAGCACCATCAGTTCATGATCAATATAACAATGTATTGAGTTGATTCTAAACTCCTCTTCCTAGTAATGATATAGTGATATCTTCCAGTGAAAATACACCTTGGCTGTATAAATTTCATTCTTCATCCTTGACAAATCATCTCTTAGAACAGATTTGATTGGAGGTTTTCTACACATAAAAAGTATCATCTATTAGGCACTGACTTTTCTATTTTCCATGTTGAAAGCTAACTTCTTCTTCCTCACTCTCCTCCAAATCCTGGTGGCATGTGATCACAGGAAAAGCTACGTGACAATAAGCAAAAATTCATAAGTATGCATATTTGGTTCTTAACATTTGTAGGAATTGAGGCATTATAAGACTAAGGAAAAAGGACTACTTCCTTCAAATCAAAGAACACTTTATAAATGTGCTTTTTTTAGTAGATATCTGAAGAGATATAAGAGAATTACTCATAGACAACCACAGGAAAAGACATACTATGTATGAAAGGAAAATAGACACACAATAAATGAAAAGATTATAAGCTAAATGGTTTGGTTCTAATAATACCTGGCTCAAAAGGAGAAGGGGATCCTAACAGGTGAGTCCTGGCAATTTGGTTGTCATTTTGCTCCCCGGCGCTACCTGCTTTCAGCATTTCAGTAACACCAGGGTGGAGAGGGTGGTACTCTTCCATGCCACAAAGAAGATGCAAAGTTCTCATTTTGGGCATCACAGGCATTCTGAGGTTGACTTTTCATTGGGGGCTACTTGAGAAAGAAAACTTGGGCAGATATCAAGAAGGAGAACATCTCCAAAGTGTGAGGGCCACAAAGCCCTGAGTGTACCCCAAATACTTTAAGAGCAAGTCTAATTGTTAGTGCAAACCTTCATCAACACAGCTTCTTTGTGACTTAACAATAAGAGAGTACATAAACTTTCAATGAGAGTTTACTATTTTGTGATAGAAAAGGCATGTTTGTCCAAGGGAACATGATTTGGGGTTGTTTTCTTAGAACAAGCAACACTGGAAAGAAAAAGACAAAGAAAAGAAAACATTAACACTGATTAACTGTCCAGAACTGGAACAACATAAGAGGATATTTTATACCCTACTTTCCTGGATCTAAAAGGGAATAAAATCACCAAGGTAAGATAAAACAATTCACAATTTGTATTGTAAATAAATATGCATAACATTTGCCACATTAACCATGTTAAGTGTACAGTTTTGCAGCATGAAGTATTTTCCCATTATGCAACCTCACCAACAGCCATCTCTAGAACTTTTTCATCCCACCAAGCTGAAATTCTGTTCCCATTTTCCCACAACCCCAAGCACCACCACTGTACTTGCCTAGTTACTTTATGTATTTCATGTAAGTAGAATCATATAATATGTGTTCTTTCTTTTACCTAGAATAATGTCTTCACATTTCATCCATGTTGTAACATGTTAGATTTTTATTCCTTTTCTGACTAATGTTCCACTGTAAGTATGCACTACATTTTGTTTATCCATCCATCCACTGATGGATATGTGTCTATCTTTTGACTGCTGCGAATCATGCTACCATGAATGTAGGTGTACAAATATCTATTTTAAAAAATCTCTTTCAGTTTTTGCTTTTTAGGGGATGCAGGGGGTGTCTCCATCTAGAAATGGAATTGTGGGATTGGATAGTAATACAATATTTGTTTGAGAAGGAACCACCATATCATTTTCCACAGTAGCAGCACCATTTTACACACACAGAGGCAAAAGCATGGAGTTCAGTTTTAAAGTTTGGATATTTGTGTAAGTAGAACTTACCTGGGTTCTTAAAACATAATTTTTCACTCATTTTCAAAGCATAAAAGAAAATTAAAATGGCTTTCCTAAATCAAGATATTAAAACAACTCCAAAAGTGGCAATATGAAAAACAAGATCTTGGAATAAACACAAGTGATCCAAAAAAAAGGTAAGATTTTGATTCTTCCTGAGCTGGCCACCATTCCCACCTACTCAACCAGCTTTGCCAGGCATGTCTATTTATCCTAGAATCTTGAATATTCCCTTTCATTCCTATTTCAGTATTTAGCCATCCTCACTTAGATTCTCATCCTTTAAACTTGAATTTCCCCAAGATCAGAACAACAATCTTCAATCATAATTTTTATCATGCTATGAGTTTGAGAACATGAATTAATTTCACACCCTTTGCCTGTTGAAGAACAGGACCTTTAACCAACTTTCCCAATCACATGACAACAAAATTTCTAATAATTCTTTGTGCTAGTCAACTGTTCATGACTAGAACAAGATACATTAGATATTCAAATTATTAAAGGAAAAGATTTATTTTGGCTCATGGGTTCATTGGGTTTTGGTTGGTTCCTTGACCCTGTTGCTTTGGGCCTTTGATGTGGCAGTACTTTATGGCAGGAGTGGGGGTAGGGGGAGCCAGTTAACCTCACAGTGACAATGAAACAAAGAGAGACACAGGAAAGCACTGGCACGCCAATATCCCCTGCAAGTTATTATCCCCAATGACATAATTTCCTCTCACCTCTAAAAAGTTTGCATTACTTCCCAATAGCACATTGGGCTGGGAATCAAGTCTTCAACACATGGGCCTTGAGAGTCACCTGTCCAAATTAAAGCTCTCTTTAATATTACTTCTTATAACCATAGAAACTGCATTGTCATCTCATCACCCCCCAACATAACTACTCCATCCCACTCACACAACTGAAATGTCAAGAGCCTTATAACCACATTCACCTAAAACAGATGTCTTGTCTTCTACTGTCTCTCAAGCTAGTCAAAAAGAAGTGACCATAGAAAGTGACTCCTCTGCCTTAGCTAAGCCAGTTTATTACCTTTTATTTTAGAGAATTAAATAGTTTATAAAAGTACCAGATCTTTGCACCAACACTCCCACAGTTTCTTTAGTGATGATGCTGATGAAAATGATGATATAATATATCCCTTACTTTTGATGTCTCTAAACTTTACTAAACACTTCCATGACCCCATTTGATTCTCCTCTGAAAGATAAGGAAGACAGGTGTTAAGATTCCTATTGTACAAGAGACCAAGTTGGAGCTAACTTGGCAAAGGAAGTGAAACTAGAGGCTCTAGGTTCTCTGCCAACCTCACAACCACTCACCCTTGACTCTGACTCCGTTCCTCAAAACAATTCCTGTTGACAGCAGTTTACTCAGATTCTTTTCTACTTGTAGACATGGGGAACTTATTTTATCCCTGGGAATATCTTTGATATTTATAGTTGGTTTAGTTGGACCCAAATAAAACATAAAATGAAGAAACTCAGTGAACTGCCAGTGGAATGACATTTAATCTGGGGTTAAGGAAGCAGGGTCCCCTCTTTACTAGCGTGGGTTGTCCACCACTCTCGGGGATGTTGCCAGATCTCCAGAACTCAACTCAGTCTGTGATTTATTCACACAGAAATTTTACTGTTGTTGTTGTTATTTTACAAACCAGCACACATGGGAAGGAGACAATTTTAAGACAACATACACATTAGAAATACATGTGAATTGATCATTAAGTCACTAGATGATTCCTTGTGACACAGGCTTACAATGCACCATTAATTTAGGCTTTGGGAAGAGAAAAGAGAGACTTTCATGCTTATGGACTTAAAATTAAGCTGGCCTATAAAGTAATCAGACAACCTCAAAAAGGGAGTTTAGATTCACTTCATCCTAATGCAACTTGCTTCTCTGGATTTTGTCCAGCCTCCACCCTTAATATAATATTCTCAAAGGTTGGAACCATGTCTTACAAAGTATTCTCACCACCTTCACACACAGTAGAATCTCAAAAGCAACCACAAAACGGGCTCTGAAAACTAACGATGGATTTAAATGCCCTGGATTCTGATCTGGTATCCCCTGCTCTCCCATAGTAATGGACTGCAAATATCTAGTGAAATATTATTTCAATGCTCTGAATGGACTTTTTCAGTGCAAATAAGTGATTTCTGGGAGACATGGTTAACGAAATAACTCCTGAAAAATTCATTTCAACAACTTAATAAGCTTTGAATCAAGAACCCATAACCTGAAAATCTAAAATCCAAAATGCTTGAAAGCTTGAAACTTCTTGAACACCACATCTGACTCTTGTGATGGGTTTTAGTCAAAATCCAGGTGCGCTAAAAACATTGTGTAAAATTACCTTCATGTTAGATGTATAAGGTATACATGAAATAAAAATTAAAGTTATGTTTTGATTTAGGTCCTCCTATAATTTAGAATATCCTGCCAAGGCACATGTACTAAAGGTTTGGCCCCCATCACATGGCACAACTGGGATGTTGTAGAACCCTTAAGAGGTGGGGCCTGATAGGAGATGTTAGGTCACTGAACGCATCATCTCAAAGGTGATTGTGGGACCCTGGTCTCTTTCTTTCTGTCCTGACCACATGTCCTGACCACAAAGGGAACAATTTTACCACAGTTTTAGCACATTCCACCATGATGTGCTACCTGCTACCGTCCCAAAGAGATAGGACTAATCAATCACAGCTTAAAACCTCTGAAATCATAAGTCAAAAATAAACCTTTCCTATTTTATCTCAGATATTTTGTTATAGAACGTGTATTAGCTTTTCAACTGCTGTGACTAAAGGACTTGCTCAGCACAATTGTGAGGAAAAGGGGTTTATACAGAGACTCAAGGTGAGGCTGAGCATCATGGTAGAAGAGTGTGTCAGAGGGAACCAGCTCGTATTATGATCAGGAAGCAAAGAGAGAGAGAGAGAGTCCACTCGCCAGATACAAATATATATACCCAAAGCCATGCCCCAATTCCCACCTCCTCCAGTCACACCCTACCACTCCAGTTCATCCCTATCAGGGCATTAAATCATGATTGTGTTAAGACTTTTACAACCCAGTCATTCCTCCTCTGAACTTTCCTGCACTGTCTCACATATGAGATTTTGGGGGGCACCTCACATCCAAACCTTAACAGAAAGAGAAAGCTGATTAACACAGAATACTTATAGCAAGAAGTGGGCCCTTGGCCACTTTTTTGAAATTAGTTTGCAGGAAGAATTTGGAAAAGTTGAGAGAAGCAAGCTCAAGAAAGCCTAGAATGCTCTGAGTAAAACTCAATGGGTGATTCTAGTATAGGCTCAGAAGACCAGAATGTTAATAGAAATGCAGAAAGTACAAGCCATACTGATGATGTTTAAGATGGAAAAGAAGACTGACTACATTGGAAATTGGACAGCCTCACTTCCTAGGAGATAGAAAGTTTGGATGGATCTCTACAGATAATTAAAAAATCTGGAAAGTTCATTTCAAAATATAAACAAATAAAAAAATTACTAGTTGAGCATCTGCCACTTGTGTTACACTGTGGCAAAGAATTCAAATGGTTTAAAAAGACCAGGAAACTGAGCTGGGGTTGTGGCTCAGTGGTAGAGCACTTGTCTCACATATGTAAGGCACTGGGTTCAATTCTCAGCACCACATACAAATAAATGAATAAAATAAAGGCCCATCAACAACTAAATATATATATATATGACAAGGAAACTCAGATAGGTAAGGTCTTGGCATTCCTGACACACCCTCAAGGCATCTTTCACTGCTATAGGGGCTTCTGCAGTGCCTATGTTCAGCCATGTTCAGGGACAGCTTGGGCAGTCCACCTGGTGCTGATTTTATAGACATTTAGAATATACAAGTAACAAGGTCATGGAGTGTTCTACTTAGAGTTCAAAGAATAGCTGGAGAGACCAGGCAGTATGAGGCAGAATCAGAGTCCCTGAAAGCAGCTCCTGATAGAGCAATGTGTATACTTTTGAGAGTCCACTGAACAGTGAAGGCCCCAAGAAAATAGATATTCCAAGAATGTGGGGCATCTGCAGAAGAAAGCCACAGGCAGAACCAGCTGGAGAGCACAGTCATGTGGGCTACTGTCAGCAAGGCCACAGGCATGGTAGGGCTGCCCAAGTCCTTTGGAGATCACATCCCACCATAGTGTGTCCTAGATGCTGGATGGATCATTAGGGTTTAATGGTTGCCCCACTAAGTTTCAGTCTCCCTTTGGTCTTATCCCTTCTTTCTAAATTACTGTTCTTCCCTTTTGGAATGAGACTATTCACCATGGGCCCTGATATTTTGGAAGTATGCAATTTGTTTTTCAAAAAAATTTACAGTGCTTCTAGATAAGTTTGCCTCAAGTCTCAAAGATTTTGAATTTGGAGATTATATTGTAAAATGGACTTGAATCTTGGGGGTATAGGAGCAAATGTGTAATGCTAATTTGGATCTAGAATATCTCCCAAAGGCCCATGTGTTAAAGGCTTAGCCCCCAGTTCATGGCACTATGGAAAGTTGTGGAACCTTTAAGAGACAGGCCTGGTAGGAGGTTTTAAGTCATTGGAGATGTCCCTTCAAAGGGTGTTGTGGGAGCATACTCTCTTCCTTTCTCTCTTTTGTATCTCAGCCATAAGGTAAAAGGTTTCTTACGTACTTCCTCCATGACGTGCTTCCTTACCACAGGGCCAAAGAGACAGGGCTTATTATGGACTGAAACTTATGAAAAGGTGAACCAAAATAAACCTTTCCTGTCTTTAAGTTGATTGTATCAATTATTTTATTATAGTAACAAAAAATGACTAACACAGGTCCCATTTCCAATATCATTCATGTTATGTATATATGCAAATATCCTAAATGTCAAAACATCGGGAATCCAAGACACTTTTGGTCCCAAGCATTTTAGATAAGGGATATATAACCTATGTTTTGTTTTTGAGAATTGATACACCTATTTAATTTTTTGCATGAACTCAGATTTTAAAATACCAACCCCTCTCTTTTTCTTTCTCCTTCTTCTTCTTTTCATACCAGGGGTAAACTTAGGATAATCTCAACTTTTTTATTACCTTTTTTCATCTTCTTTTTTGAGACAGTATCTCGCTAAGTTGCTAAAGCTGGCCTCAAATTTGTAATCCCCTCACCTCAGCCTCCCAAGTCACTGGGATTTATAGGCATGCGGTACCACATCTGGTTCTTTCTTATTTCTTATGAAGAAGAGATGAATATATTTGATCTTCAACACTTTCTCCACAGATTTTAAAAGAAAATAGCAGTTGAAAGAATATCAAATGTGAACCAGTTACCCTACAGAAAATGTAGGTCCAGGAGTCATGTAGGCACAGTGTATGCCTGTGTACACAGTGGACAAAACACAGGTGAGTGTACAAACACCAAGACTACAGTCTAAAGCCAACCCAAGACTCACTTTCTATTATCAACCAACTTACTACAGGGATAAGCCATTTCTGGCAATGTGTCTAAAGTGATTCAGGACCTGGCCTGGAGCTCATCTTACAAAGTATTAAAGTTCATCTTGACATGCTACCACTTGATTTGTTTTGGTGATTGGTGTCTCTAGAAGAAATATCCTATAGGGTCATTACATCTAGTGACTTTTATCCTATGTCACTTTTCTTGGTTTTGGGTAAAGAGAAACCCAGTGTCTCATCTCCCCCCTTTTCCCTACAAGTTATATATGTTCCTTGGAGGACATAGAAGGAAAATCAGAAACATTCCTAAGCAAACTCCTATGCCTGTCAGAGGAATTCAGAGGATGGGGGGGGTAAAAAAAGTCTGCTGCAAGCAAGAATTAATTTAAAAACAGAGAGACAGCTTAATCAAATAATTGAATGACAGCAACCCAGCAAAAATCCTGATCACTCTGTCTGCACTCTGACAGCTCGCTTGGCAGATTGCCCCAGTGCCATCATGACTTAATTGTGCCATGCCACTAGGCCTCTCTCTAATGGCTCATTTGCATTGTCCCCTTTGATACTGGTGAAAAGGCCAAGCTTTCTTCTGATCAGTGCCAAGGTCCTGGAGTCCATCTCCCACATGCAGGTGGTTTCTGTGACAGTTCTCCCACCTCTCAGAAGATGTGTCAGGGATTCTAGAAGGATCTCCAACCCCCGCCTGCTCATGGGCCAAACACTCACATCTACCCAGAATGTGAACAGGCACTATGTATGTTTTGTCAAAAAATAAAGAACAGGAAAGAAAATCTACAACGTTCATTGTAAATCTACATTGTTGAAATGTAAATGAGTCTGGGAATATTTTTTTTTTAAAGAGAGAGTGAGAGATGGAGAGAGAGATGGAGAGAGAGAGAATTTTTTAGTTTTCGGCAGACACAACATCTTTGTATGTGGTGCTGAGAATCAAACCCAGGCCGCACGCATGCCAGGCGAGCGCGCTACCACTTGAGCCACATCCCCAGCCCTGGAATTTTTTTTTACTAGAAGAAAAGTTAATGATATTAACTTGTAATGGATCATATACCAAAAAATCAAAATTAAAACTACAAAACTCTTAGAAGAATATATAGGAGTAAATCTTCATGACCTTGGGTTATATAATGATTTGTTAGAGATAACATCAAAAGCATGGCTCTAAAAGAAAATTGATACATTAGACCTCTTGAAAAATAAAATCTCCATGATTCAGATGACACTATTCAGAAAGTGAAAAGAGAACTTGCTGACCAGGAGAAATTACTGACCAATCATGTCTGAAAAGGGATTTACACCCAGAAGATATACAGAACTCTTCCTACTCAGTAACAATGACAACTGCAAAATAACCCAATATGAAAAAGAAGACAAAGGCTCTGAATAGACATTTTTCAAAGGAAATATATGAATGGGCAAAAGGCACACAAAAAGATGTTCAACCTTGTTAATCACTAGGGAAATGAGAAATTCAAATCAAAACCACAATGTGATGCCACTACACCTCCACTAAATCAAAAGACAGACAATAACCGCTGCTGAAGAGGATGTAGACAAAGGAATCTTTACTGCTGGTGGGATTGTAAAATGGTGCAGCCACTTTAGAAAACAGTTTGGAAGTTGCTCAAATGTTAAACACAGAAGAATCATACCAACTTGTAATTCCATTTCTCCATTTCTACCCCATGAGAAATGAAAACATGTCCACACAAAGATTTATACACAAAAATGTCCATAGCAGCATTATCCATGCTAGTCAAAAGCTAGAGATAACCCACATATCCATCAACTAATGAATGAATATACAACATGGGCATATCTACACAATGGAATGTTATTTAGCAGTAAAAACAAGTACTGATAGATGCCCCAACATGGTGAATCTTAAACCACTGTACTATGTGAAAGAAGCCAGACACAATGTGTACTATATGATTCCATTTATATAAAATGATCAGAGTAGCAAAATCTATATATAGCAAGTAGATTAGTGGTGAGAGTATAGGGGAGTGGAGAGTGACTGGTAATGGGCACATTTCTTTTTTAATTGATAGAAATGTTTTAAAATTTAGCTGATAGTGGTGGCTGGAAAACTGAAAATAAACTAAAACCCACCAAATTTTACATTTAAAGGGGTAAATTTTATAGCATACAAATTGTATCTCAATAAACGTATTTAAAAGAAAAAAGAATGACCTCATATTATTAAACACCTAATGGTCTGCATATATATACCATCTGGCCCACAAAATTAGCATCAGCCAGCCCATGGTGGCCAACATCTCCTCCTCAGCCACCTCAGATCCCTCCCTTCTTCATCCCTCTCAAAGCTGGGACTATAAGGGCCCTACCATAGCAATATACCCAACATTCTGACCTTTCCCTAAAATCAAGTTTCTCCTTCAAAAGCAATCCTAAAAGGAATAAACCAAAGATGAAAATACTTTAAAACCTGTTGCTAGGTTTTCCCATGCCTCATGCATGACTAACCCAGCTTCACAGACACACACACACACACACACACACACACACAGAGTTTCTTTCAGAACATACTCAGGTGCAACCATGTTTATTATTACCTAGAATATATATAATATAATGGAAGAAATACTCATTTTCTTGTGAGGTTTTTTTTTTTTAAACTTCACCACATTTTTCACTCCTGAATTCTCCTGAGCCAATGTAATACAATCTTGAAAATTTACACCATAATGTGATCAAGAGGGGCTGTCAAGGGCTGGGGCGGTAAATTTGCATCCATGCTAATCAATAGCCAACTTTCAAATGAAAAGAGATGGGCCCAATTCATCCTCTCCACCAATGCTGCCAAGCAACGGAGCAACCACCTTCTCAGGGTGAGCACTAATTGCTACTCTCATAAAGCCAGGGGCAATCTTATCCAGGTGATCCATTTGGTGGAAACTACCATAAATGGAATCAATAAAAGAGGAATAAAAAAATCAGGGTAAATAGGTTAAACAGCACAAAAGTGATTTAAAGAGGGGGGAAAGAGCGCTTAAATTTGTATGTGAAAGAGATAAAGAGAAGAAATTTTAATATAGAAAGATCTCTGAGGCCTTTGGCAGATTTCTCATTGGCACAATAATTGTTGAGGCTCTCAGGCCTCTCTGTGTCTGACAGGGTCTGTCACAGGCTGAGATGGGGGACAAGAAGGAAGCAGGCCACCCCCCACCCCATCAGGCCCATGGGAATAAGAATTCTGCAGCAAAGACTCCAGGAGGAGCCCAAACCTTACTCTGGTCATGAAAAAGTCGATGAATCTCTCTGAGATTTGGTTTCTTTCTGTTTTCCCTCTCTGACCACTTCCAGAGTGAGCACAGTTACCTAGACCACATGAGCAGATGCAAACATTTTTAAAAGTGGCTACAAATTCCCTCTTGAAGCCCTGGGTTATGTTCCCCAGAGGTCACGGTTTGGGAAATAAATCTTGGCAATGACAGTTACCAGACATTACCCACATAGTGATGCTAAGTATTTTAATCAAGGTTGTCTCATTTAGTCTTGTCAGTAACCCTGAAAGGAAAGATCTGTCTTCAATTTTATAGAGGTGAAGCTGAGGGAAAGATGGCTGAGTAAACTTCTCGAACCACATCACTGATGAAGAGTGGAGCCAGGGCTAAAGCCCAGATTCCCTGGACTCCAATAACTATACTCTTAGCCACTCTCCTCCACCACCACCTCCAACATCTAAGGATGAACATTGACTCCAGGGTGAGAGAGAAACACATAGGTCCCTGCCACAATCAGTGCTGTAGTTTTGATCTTGAATGGCCACTGAAGGCTCATGTGCTAAAGGCTCCAAAGGCCCATATGTTAAAGACTTAGTCACTAGCCTGGGCACTACTGGGTGATGGTGGAATCTTTAGGAGATGGAGCCTAGCAGTAGAAATTTAGGTCACTAGGGACATGCCCTTGAAGAGGTTGCTGAGACCTTTACTCCTTCCTGTTTCTTTTCTTTGCTTTCCAGCTACCATGAGATAGGCAGCTCTGCTCTACCACACATTTCCGCCATGATATTCTGCCTTACTACAGGCCCAGAAGCAATGGAGTCAACCAACCAAGGACTAAAACCTATGAAACATGAGCCAAAATACTTTTCCTCTCTGTACATGGATTCTCTCAGGTATTTTGTGACAGTGATGGAAAGCTGACTTACACACTCAGAAACACATATATTGGAGGATCTGACATCCTTAAATATATTTCCTAGGAAAACAGAAGTTCCAGTGAAATCAACGGTTTAAAAATAAAGATATTTCTTTTAAAGCTTCTTGCCTGCCTCTAACTACAGTCTTGTTTCCTTCCAATTTTCCTTGATGCTGATGGCAATTTATCCTTGAGCACAAATTGGGCTCCTGCTTAAGAATTCTCTACCAGGAGGCAGTCTGGGAACAGGGCAAGGCCCACAAGGCCCCACACTGTCTGCCAGCTCTCCACCTTTGCCTTGGCCACCTTGGCCTACACATGCTACTTCCAGGTGCTTTGTGCCTCACCACCTCTACCCTGCAGCTGCAACTCTCTGGATGCCCCAGGCCCTCTGTCACCCAGCAAATACCTGCTTATCCTCTTCAGTTCTGGTAAAGGGTGGGCCTGGACTTTCTGACACCTCGCTGTGCCCCATTACATCCACCCACACTTGCACTGATCCTTTTGTCCCACAGACTGGTACTTATTTGATTGCACATTTGTCTCCCTAGTACTTTCCAGAGCAAAGTCTGGGCCTTGTTTGTTTTTAAATCTGTAGAGTGTAACAGAGAGGGTGGTACATGTTAGGAGCTTAACAGATGTCTGACAAACAGAGTAAGTGAATGAATGGTTTGATCATGACATTTCTCTTTAGCGCATTCTCCAGAGTGTTTCAAACCCTATTTTGGTTTAACACACCTTTAAGGAGGATGGGAAGTTACTGTTTGATGGGTACAAAGTTTCAGTTTGAGATGATGAGAAGGTTCTGGAAATGAAGACTGGTGCTGGCTGCACAACAAGGTGAATGTACTTAGCCTCATAACTGAACACTTAAGAATGGTCCAGCTGGTGAATTTTATATGTTTTGTATTTTAACACAATTATAAAAGAAAAAAAATATAATACAGACCACCAAGTGAGTGCTGACTAAAGAAATAACCCAAGAATATAATCATGGAAAGGAGTAAGTAAAAGCTCTTACACAAAGTCTTGAGGATGTGATCTTGCTATTTTAAAATACAGCCCCAAACCCATAAGAAGGGCTCCAGAGCCACACTCAGTTCTTTGGTTGTACTTGAAAATTCTGAGCTCCTAGCACAGTGCTTTATACATTACTATATGTCCTAAATATTTCCAGAATGTGTCTAGAATCACTGGCAGAAATAGCACACAGCTTAGGAATTATTTTGGCATAATGGTCTTTTTCCTGTAACAGCAGCAATAGTGAGATTTGAACTCTGCATGATACTCTCCTAAGGAACAAAGAATATGTGCTCAGAAATATCACAATCTCACTGCCAAAGGGAGCTTCACTTGCTGGCACAACCTGACACAGCCCTTCCTCTACCTTTAGGTTGCTCTTTCCCAAGGGGAAGGCAATCCTCATCCAACTCTGTGCCACAATTTCAGGTAACCCCTTCACCGTCCCTCTCAAGAAAAAGTCATAGTCCCCCCAGAACAAGCCTTTCATTTTTCAGCTAAAAATGTGGAACCCAAGGCCATTAAACTTTTGATAGAAAAAAAAACCAGGGCTCCACAGATTCAGAGAAGCATTTTTCTCCTGGTCATTTTACTAATCAGAAACAGGCCTCAACTGCCATCACCACTATCCATCACCAGAAGGCAAGGGGAGAAACACACACACACACACACACACACACACACACACACACACACACACCAAGACAAGCAAAATCAAAACCAAAAGGCAATGAATCCTACCCCTTCTTTCCTTATGTAGTGAGGGTAATGACGTCTCCATAGAGACTTCATTCAACCAAAGGGCCAAGGATGCCAGGAAGTCACCTCATCTACAATTCACTTCCTGGGCTTGCTCAGCTGAGCCACTTGTCAGTGTGTGCCACTTACAATGTCACATAAACATCCCCACCATAGTCTTATGTTCTTCAAAAGTTTGACAATCTACAGTCCATCCCCACAAAGAGACCTCAAAATAGGGTTACTTGGCCATGCTCTTTTAATTATTAAGAGAGTGTATTCTCCTATAAGGAATTCAGAATCAATAAAGACAGAGTTGTATTTGTTTAAAAAATTAAGGGAATGGCCACACTCCTGAATTTCTGTGCTTTAAGAGGTTATGGAAAATAACTGGATAAGCTACCACAGAACTTTGCAAACCTCTATTCACAAAAGTTTCATGCCAGGCTATATTCAGAAGTAAATATAAACTATCAAAGTCATAGAAAGAATTACCTGGAAGTCACAAGCCCCATCATCTACTCACACCCTGTCAGCCAAATTCCTTCTATTGCAGTTGAAGGCACCATTTATGGAAGGAGTTGACCCTCCCGATCCCTAGAAGCCTTGCTGCTGGGCGTGGCAGATAGCAGGGATACATCTTTCCTGAACTCCTCTGGTCCCCTTCCATGAACTATAATGTTCTATATCCTAGTAAGTTCCGGTATGACCTCCACAGACCTGATACTACTTGTCCCTATACAAATATGTTTTGCAAAAGAATACCAATGGGCTGGGGTTGTAGCTCAGTGGCAGAGTGCTTGCCTCACATGTGTGAGGCCCTGAGTTCAGTCCCCGGCATCATATAAAAATAAACAAATAAAAATAAAGATATTAAAAAAGAATATGAATGTATTTGCTGGGAACAAATACTGAAATTTGACAGAATACTATTTCCCTACCTTTGAATAAAACAATGCTTCCATGCTTAGGGCTCTTGCCTTTAAGCTCTTTAGAAAGAAGAAACAATTAAAAATTGAACAAACAAAAGAGCTTTTTCAGTTAACATTAATAAAATAAGAAATTTTAAAACTTAGGCTAAATGACCTCTTATTTTTATAACCATGGTTGTATTCAGTAACTTTCTGCATCTTACCACAATACTACATCTCCTCATTTTTAGTACTTTCTTTTCATTTTTTTTCTTCAAATCCTGATTTCATAGAACCTCAGAGGATTTTGACCAACAGATACTCACTTTTGGCTAGAATTTCATGGGGAGAGATGCCTACCACATTCAAACAAGCAGGTAGCCCACCTCCATTGTACTTTATATTCTCCGTATTCACATTCCACCTTGCCTGAATAACCCAGCATTCATGGCCCAGGTGACACACAGAGCCTCCCAAAGCAAAAAAGGCTAAATAGTGGACCCTGACACCCATAAAGGAAGTGAGTTTTAACTTTCTAAGAGTCTTGTCTCAGACCCACACTAATTTTTGGTGGAGCCAAACAAATTAATGAAGATTGCATCCTTTACAGCAAAGGAATTAAAAAAAATCTGGACCTAATACTTTGTAATACACACATATTCACAATATGTTCATATATAATATGCACATAGATGTTTGCTATACTCCAGGAATAATATGATGACATCACTGATATTAATATATCAACATTGACATGGATAATGCATTTTACAAAGTATCTCTAGAAACTGAAGTTCCATTCTTAAGCTTTTCCAGTACCTACTTCTAAGTTCCATCTAGTGCATATGTCACCCTATCCTCCTTCCTTTCTCTGCTAAAATACACTGGTGGCTGGAGGCTGGCTGGTTCAGGGTTGTAATGGAATATGTAGCCTTTCACCTTTGGGTCACAATACTAATGCCAGGCCACATTAACAGCATCTGAAAGCAGTTACTGTACTATCTAATGGCCTTGCTCAAGACACAAAAGCCTCTCATTCTTGTAGCTTTTGACCCTGGTGGAAAGTTTTAACCAAGAAAGGCAGCAAGGGCTGGATAACAGGCCCCCCAAAGAAACTCCCAATTAGCCTCAGTCCATGAGAATGGTTTGAGAGAGCCCTTTGCAAGAACAGCTTGAGAACTTGAGAGTCTGGTGATTCAGGGGCTTCATCTATGGCAGAGGCCCTTGATGTGTGACACTATGATAGAATTCCCTTTCTTTAACCTGGGAAATGTCAGACACCAGTCAAAGACAGGTATTAAATAACCCATGAAACTTCACAGCTCAGAAGTGTAATTTTCTAGAAAACAGCTGGCAGGACCCAGGCCTAAAGGACATCAGGAGTCTTAGGGTCTAACCTAAGCTTGCTGATGACATTGGTCAAGGGTTAGTCCTGAACAGGGACTGATACAGAAGAGATATGGAATAAATAGTTGTTGAATAGGAGAAAAATGTTTCTTGGCCTCTTGATTCTTCTCTTTCTTTTGTCTATTAAATGAAGACAGACCACCCCCATATCCAGCCCTCACATTTCCTTAAATGGGTCCTTTGAGAAGAAGAAGGAAAAGTGGCAATGGCCCAGTGAAGTAACTTGAAAAAGCAGCTATACAAATATAAGGTGGTATTAACTTATCAGAGCTTTAAAAGGGTCCATTTGGTCCAACTCCAAAAAAAGTCATATGTGCAAAGTGTGTTGGCAAATTTGGAAAAATTACACTGCCATTCAACATACTACTGTCAAGGACCCAAGAGCTCAATTAATCTTTTGTTTTTCTTGGAGTTTACTGTAAAATGAGCAATGTAATTATAGCAATGTATTAATAACTATTATGCAGGAAACCGTTTAACGTGCTGCTCTCACAAAGATTTATTTGATAGCTTAATGTGTTTACTCAGTTATGATGACTGCCCATGTAAACTCTTCAAACTATTAGAGCCACAGAGGAGATGGTCGCTTAGTGTTGAGATCTACAGAACAGAATAACATGGAGCTGGCCTATTGCACATGCTATTCCACAGCAAATGCAGAGGGAGGAGTCTTGGCTAGTCATGGCCAGCTCTCTTCTCAGAAGGCAAGTAGAGATAAGAGAAAAGAGAGGGAGGGCGGGGAATCCTATTCCTACATCTCTCTGTAGGTGTTCAACTGGCTTCATTTCTGGATTACCTTCCCCTTCCCCTCCTGCAGGCCAATAGGCAGAGGACAACAAGTAGAAGCCATACAGCAGATAGTGCTAGGATCACCTCCTGCCTTGCACCAAATCTCGCTGCAGGATCTTGGTCCAAGAACCTAACCTTGCCAAGTTTCCTCTGCTATAAAGTCGGGCAGGCAGTAATAGTGCCTGCCTCATAGTGTGTTCATGAGGTTCAATGTGAGATTACTCATAATGAGTAACAAATATTATCACAACAACCTTTCATGTGTCATTACTGCATGATCAGGCAGACCATGGGGCTCCATCTTCCCTCTGAACACCATTTTGTGACACAATTTGTAATGTATTATTGGGGGCAGGGAAGGTGATTTTACATAACATCAAATGTCATGTAACATAAAACTGATCATTTAACTATTTTCCAGCGTACGGTTCCACAGCATGAAGTATTCCCACCATTATACAACCACACATCCCACTTCATTCAGAACATTTTTTATTTTCTCAAACTCTTGCTAACATCCATTCTACTAGGGTTTGTTTGTTTGTTTTGTTTTGTTTGGCAGGGGTGGTACTAGGGATTGAACCTAAGAGTGCATTACCACTGAGTTCCATCCCCAATATATTTTATTTTAAAACAGGGTCTCACTAAGTTGCCCAGGCTGCCCCTGGACTTACGATACTTCTGCCTCAGCCACAGCCTCAGCCTCACTGAAATTACAGGTGTATGCCACCACACCTGGTTCCATCTATGAATTTGATGACTCTAGGTGCCTCGTGTACATGGAATCATGTTTTTCATTCTGTGGCTGGCTTACTTCACTTAGCAAATATCCTCACAGTTCATTTATATGTAGCTTGTGACAGAAGGTCCTTCCTTTTTAAGGCTGAGTATTCCACTGTCCAGACATAGCACATTGTATTTAGTCTTCCATCTGTCAATAGTCCCTTGGGTACCTCCCAGCTTTTGGCTTTTATGAATAAGGCTGCTATTAACATGGATGCTGTGCTGCTAATCTCAACATGTTACACAGTATCATCCTCTGTTCAAACTCAAGCATAAATCTTACAGTGTTATTTCACTTCTTTTGAAGCCTTCCCTCTTGGGACACTTTATGTCTGTTAATACCATTTCCTAGGGTTCCTGCAGATCTTCAAGGCTGATTCTGGTCTCTGGGTCTGAGATTCCTCAACTTCCTCACTAACTCCTAAGTATCCATTCCCACTATCACCTTTCCCCTCCATACCTAGCCATGACATCCCTCCTATGGGTATTGAAGGAAAGAAGGGAAAATGGCAATGGTATCCTACACAGAAGCTCTGGTGACTGTTCTCTGTGTGCATGATCCCATTAATATCTGTGGACAAACCATCCTGTCACCCGCCTCCTGCTTCTTTGATGTTCTGCACCAAAGGACTTGAAACCAGCCCACCGATTTCTCCTCTCACCTCCAAACTCTGAGGGAGTCTGAAGGAAGAGTCTTAAAGGAAAGGGGATTCCTTTATTATTACCACTCCTCCTCCACCCAGGATGTCATCATGTGTTACCATCTCAGCAAACAATGGAAATAGTGAAGAACCACATTACCAGATAAAGAAAAAAATTAAACCCAATACAAGTACCATCAGGGAGCCAGCATCTGGGGAATGAACCTAATCCTTGCTGTGACAGATGAAATGTTTATGTTCCCACAAATTCATATATTGAAAGCTCACCCCAAGGTAATGGCATTAGCAGGTGAGGTCTTTACATCTTTCACAATTAGGACATGAGGATGAAGTTCTCATAAAAGAAGTTTGTGCCCTTCCACAAGAATTACTAGTGAACTATCCAGTCTTCTCTACCACCTGAGGATAAAGGGAGAAAGTACCCCACCCATGAACCAGAAAGCAGGCGCTCACCAGATCCCAAATCTGAGTACCCTGGATTGGATCACTAACAACACACAAGGGGTACAGAGTCAAGAAGGAGACACAAAAGGGCAAAAAGCTGGGTAAAGAAATTCTATCAAAACCACCATAGAGATTCAGAAGCCCAAGTTTTTCTGGGTGACCCTGGGCATGCCTCATAACCCTCTCCATCATTCTGTTATCTCCTTCCTGACACCCTAAAGGACCATTATGAAGAATCACTAAAAACCAGGAGGACTCTATTAAAATAATAATAATAATAATAATAATAATAATAATAAATAATGTTAATCAGCACATACCACCACCACAACTTTCTTCCCCCAAGTAGATACCTCACAAAGGAAGCAGAGAGCCCAATTAGGTATATTAAAATCATGCCTTTGTATTGCATTTACCACCCTGGCTGCAAAATATGTATACACACACACACACACACACACACACAAATGTGTGTGTGTTTATATGTATATACACACACATATATGTATATATATATATATATATGTGTGTGTGTATGTATATATATATATATATATATATATATATATACACACACACACGTGTGTATATGTGTGTATATACATATATATGTGTAGGTATATATGTAAATATATGTATACACTCATAAAGCCATCATGGGCATTCTTGCAGCTGCCACCCTCCTCCTCTGCTCCATATTCAGCCTGCTGACAACCCACCATCTTCTCTGCTGAATGCCCTTTTAATTGCACATCCCACTTTATTAGCTGCCTTGACCTCCAATAAAAGCTTCAGCCTAACAATGTCTGAAACCTGAGACAGGATGTCTACCATGTTGCCAACTTGTATGCTGCCTTTAGGGTCCACAAAGTGTGTACACACACACACCCTTCACACATACATGCACACCCACACCCCACATTTGGCCCATTAGAAAGTCTCCTTTAGAAATTTCAGGACCTTGCAGCTGGGGTTATAGCTCAGTGGTAATGTGCTTGCTTAGCACGTGTGGGGCACTGGGTTCCATCCTCAGCACCACATAAAAATGAATAAATAAATGAAGGTATTGTATTCATCTACAACTAATTTTTTTAAAAATTTTCCGAACCTAAATTTTATGGTAAATTTAAGGGTAAAGAATAAGAAAAGTAATACAAGGTACACTATCATAATCAGTGAGATAATAATCAGTGAAAACTTATGTGGAAGGTTGGCTGTGATTAGGCCAAAACCCTGTGTTGCGTGGGTTTGGCTACAGGATGCTTTGTTAATGTTGTAATAACGGGTGTGCAGAGAACACAGAGGAATGATGAAGAGGACCACGAGGTACTTCTGTAGCTCCTGCTGCTCTGTGCCTGTTCTCAACTATATTTGCTTCGAAGTCTTAATGTGCTCTGGGCTAGTACAAGCCAAATGAAGCTCTGCTTTTAATATCTGTACTCCATGAATTGTGTTTAGACAAAAACATAAAGTATTAGATTTGAAATAAAAGTTGGAGAAAACTTCCCCAGGAAGCAGGTAGTTTAAAGAGGCAACCAGGGGTAAGGATAAAGAGGAAAAACCAAAACAATATTAACTGAATGTTTTCTGTTGGCTCAGCAGGCAGCTACCTGTAATATCCTTTTCTCAGCCTATAGCTCAAACACTACAGGACCATTAAACCCAGGCCAAGGACCAATAATATATAAATACTGGCCTAAACAGTTATGGTCTCCTCTACACACTTGTAAATTCAGAAAAAAGAAAAGAGAAATCAAAGTGGGCAAAAAGAATTTGAGGAAAATTTCAACAGAGAGTCTATTTTTAAGAATGATGAATACAGTGTTTGGAGTCTTGGTTTTCTTATATTGCTATAGGAAACTCTCTGCAAATTGTTTCTAAATCCTAATCAACATGGCAGATATGTTTAACATAAAACTAACTATAAGTAGGCCTTTCTAAGTCCTAAGGTCATTCTTTGCCTCAAATAATCCTCAATCCAATTGCTCTCATAAAGTCAACTGTCCTTTTCAAGCTTATTTCTATTTAAAATATGAATAATATAAAGTAAATAGCTTTACTAAAAAACAGGAAGAGGGTCTGGGGGTGTAATTTAGTGGTAGAATATGTGCTTTGCATGCATGATGGCCTAGGTTCAATTCCCAGAAGAAAGAGAGAAAGAGAGGGAGAGAGGAAGGGAGGGAGAGAAAGAAACAGGAATATCTTTGTCAATCAATTTGTGATCCAAATTCCAAAGTCAGAAGCTTCACTGATGAGAGAGCTACTGGCACCTTCACCAGCTGACTAGTGTGATCCAAAGTCTTGCCTCATGGCAGCCCACAGAACAGCTTGAGGCTCTTGGTTCAGCCAGAAATCCATGCAGGGTTTTGTGAAGCATATTCCTCTGGAATGTGGGAGCCAGGAATAGACTCCATAAAGCCCTGGGTTCCACACCCAGCACCACAAAGAGAGAGAAAACACAGTGAGCTGGGTAACTTTCCCAAGATCACAATGCTAATTATGCTGGAGGCTGGACTGTACCTCTTTCCCCAGCTCTAAGCACAGTCCTTTTTCAATAAAAATTTGGGATTGTAGACAACCTCTGATGCCTATACCCCCCACTTCTTTGTTTTCTATTTCTCTCACCCTCTCTCTCATCCATCCTCCCTCTCTTTCCCTCTCCCCCACCATCTTATTCTCCTTCTATTCCTTCTCCCCTCTGTCTCTCAGTTCCTATTGCCATGCCTCCTGGCTTGGTGGAAGACAAATGATGCTCCAATTCCCAGCCATGGTGTCCTGGGGAAGATATCCAAGGCCATCTATTTAGCTGCTCAGGATATAGACCTCCCTTTACAGAGAAACACCAGGTGATTGCTTTTCTTAAACAAAGGTGATTGCTAGTTGTCTGCTTGAATTCAACTTTTATTTTCTGCATAACCTCTATATTAGATAGCTCAACAGATTTTGGTGGTTGTTATTTTTGGTGTCTAATTAGTTAATACCTAAGTCTCACATTACTAAATGAAGCTACCAGTTAGATGGAATAGAAGTAGAGGCAGTGATTATAACTCAAAAGAAAGCAACCACTATAAATAAGGTTATAATGATTCATAGTAAAGCATAACTGCTTATCACTACTAATTAATAGGTGAAATTATATCACAATAAAATCTCAAGCTCTCTAAGCTCCTATGCTATCTTAGGGAGGGAAAGTCCTAGACAGATGAGATAAAATAATTATGAAACTAAAATTTATATTTTTGTTATCCTGTGGTGGAAAATCATGTTTTGACTTATTATTTCCAATTCATGCTTTTAAACAAAAATCAAACAGAAATTTATCATACATGTAAAAACTATCAAAGACTGGAAAAACATGCTATGTGTAGAACTAAAACTTCTTCCGAGAACCTTTTGTGGTTGCCAACAATATTGAACTACAATTCTAAAAACTACAAAAAAATGAATTAAAATAGCCCCTCAGCTTCCACCTAGTCTATGGCACTTAAGATACATTCAGATATACTTCTGCTTATCAAATTAACTTGCTCTAGCCTCAGAGCCTTCAGATCTGCAGACCCATATAGCATCATTCAGAATACATCCTCTTTTTATACTACAATTTACAAGAACTCAATTCTTCCATGTCAACTCCAGCTCTCAGAGGTGAGTTAAGGGCAGAAAATACTGCTTGGTCAGGGAGGGTCACATCTCTATTTCCAGACTTCTCCACAGGGTCTGGTCGGAATTGATGCAACAGGATCAGCAAACTATAACTGCAAAAAAAACTGTCTGAGAAAGATAAAACTGGATTAGAAGGCAGATAAGCCCAAATTCCTAGTGCTGTTCAGATATGCATATCACATGCGCAGTCACTGGAGGAAATCTGCTCTCCTTCTTTCACCAGAGCCTGGAATGTCCAATGCCATGTCTGCAATACTCCCTTTGGGGGGAGGGGGGCTCTGAGAGGGGCAGGGCTTCGAGAAGGGATTTGCATCTGTGACAAAGACTCTCAATCCACATTCATGGTAACCCAACTAGAAGGAGTAGCTATTTGCATCAGTGGAGCTCTCTTAAAACTTTCTATAGTGCTACCTATGAATGAATAAGTATGAGATGCTTTGTTGACCTGGAGGTGAAGAAACAGCAAAATAAGGAGCTCAATGGCTCCAGTGTTCTCTGACTCCATTTTTCCCCCTCCATTTTTGTGTTAAACCACTAGCAATTGGGGGAAGTAGAGAAGAAGGAAATGAAAGAGAAGAGAAAGAATAGGAGGGAAGGAAGGAAGGGGGCTTTCATTAAATTCAGTTTTCTTCTTGTGGAAAGTCATTGGAATAAAAATAATAGAAAGTGATGGTTAAATATTATCTCACAATTTCACCTAATCTTCACAACCACCCTGGTGGGGTCCTTTCATTATTCCCCTGGACAGATGGATTAAGGGACTTGCCCAAGGTCACCATGAAGTGATGGAGCCTGGTTTTGCACTGAAGTCTATACACCCCAGGTCTTCATAGTCATAAGAGCATCAAAAAACGGATCTCTCATAAATTTTAGTGTTCTGACAACTCCAGTACTGACTCACATGTCCTCCTCTCCATCCACTCCTGAACTTAACTGTCATCATCTATCTTTCTCCAGGATGCTAGAAACTCTTCAAAGATCCCCAAAGACCTTTTTATTTGCCAATTCAGTGGAAGCCTCAGTCGCTGCTTCTTTGATCTCACCAAAGTATCAGACCTCTCACACCAAGCCCCTGAAGATCAAGATTGCCTCAGTTTGTATATCACCATTTCTCCTATATATTTTTCTACCTCTTTTTTTGGCCTGTTCTTCTTGGTCTATCTTCGTGACTCCCTTCAATGTCAATGAGCCCCACGGCTCCATGCTCCACTGGTTATTATCCCCATATGCCCACACCCACAGGGAACTCACACCATCTGTGAGGTTATTCTATCACCTTGTTCATGTGGGCATCTCCCATATCCACGTCTCCATCTCTCAACTCACCCTAAGACCCCAACTGGATATCACTGTATCAGTCAGCCTCAAGCTCTAGAAAGCCCAAACCAGTTTCATTATCTACAACCATCCTTGAAAACCAGACCTCTAATAACAAAAACTCTCTCCTGCCTTTATTCCCTGTCTGAATAGCTGGCAACACTATCTTCATACTTATCCTAACCAGAAATCTGTGAGAATGCCTCCTCTCTTTCATACCCTGCATCTCAGGAGCTACCCAACATGGGTTTTCTACTCACTCTTTCAGATCAAGCTACCACTTCATTTTTGCAGTCAGTTGACACAATTTCACTCAAGCCACTGCAAGGAGTCTCCTAATTGGTCCCTATGATCACCCTTCCAGTCCAATCTCTCTCACAATGAGCAGCGCATTTCAGTCCCTTCCTGTACATCCTCTGATAGCTGCCCATTGCCTACAGATAAGTCCAGATTCTTGCCCACAAGACCCTTCAATCTTTCCCTGTCACCTTCCTACCTTATCATTCATTCAATGCACTATGTCACTTCCCCTAGTGTACTGAGCATACATAGAACTCTTGTGCTTCCACCTGCCATTTCCTCTGACTGGAATGTCTAGGCTTCTCCATATTCATATCCTACCCAGCCTTCTAAAGCCAGTTCCAGGCTGCCCTGTCTGCATTCTGTTGCAGCCCTGTTGTAGCACTTGAAACACTGTTCCAACTCTTATATTCCATATCTGTCTAATACTAGACTGAGTGGCTCCAAAGCAGGGATTTTAGTCTTTTTCATATTTTGGTTATAATATGGCACAGTTACAGTAGCAATTGGTACCTAAATGAGAATCTGAAATAATCAGTGGCATATGAATATCAAGCAAAACAATAAATAAAATATTAACAAACTGAATCTAGCAGCATTTTTTAATGCACTGAGACCAAGTAGGATTTATTATGGGAATTCAAGGATGGTTTGCTGTTAGCAAATAAAAGATAATAATTTGCAGTATTGGGCTGGGGATATAATTCAGTCTGTGAAGTGCTTGCTTTACATGCTCAAGGCCCTGGGTTCAATCCCCAGCACCACAAAAAATAATAATAATAATTTTCAATATTGATAGATGTAAAGAGAAAATTCACATGATTATCTCTGTAAATACTGAAAAGATACTTGGAAAACAACAGCTATCCTAAATAAAATAGTAATTGATTGATACTGCCTTAACTTGTAAAACTGTAGGTAGATCTCAGACCAAAAGCCAAAATCTTACATTAAGTCAGGAAAAAAACTATAGACACTACCATTTAATATCATGTTAGAAATATTAACCAATATAATAATCAAGATAAAACAGACATACATCCAGCAAAGAGAGTAACGACATCTATATTTGAACATCATTTTTTAAACTCATGAGTATTAATTTTATAAAATGAATGTTAGTAGAATTTTAAAAAGCACTATGATTATACTAATATGTAAATCAGTATTCCTCATGAATATAACTATCACTTAGAAGAGATAATGGAGGTAAAGACTTCATTCATAATAGTAACAAAAGATAACACCTGAGAAATTTGAGGAGAAATGTGCAAAACCTACATGAGGAAACTCTTAGAAATTGTTGAAAAGTAAAATTGATGAAAAGAAAGCCATTTCAGGTTCTTGGGAAAGTCTCAGCATCATAAAGATGCCAACTATCTCCCCAGATTAACATGCAAGTGTAACATGGTCCCAGTGAATTTTTTTTTCTGGAGTTAGGCAAGTTTATTCTAAAGTTCATAAGGAAAAATAATCAGGAAGAATAACCAAAAATTCCCACAGAAGTAGGGGATTGTTTGGGTCAGAGAGAGCTAGTCCTACCAAACTTGAAAAGGTGCTATAAAGTTTCTAAAGTTGTATGGAATTGGTGCACAAGGAGACCAACAAATAAACAGAATAGAAAATCCAGTAAAGTATCCAAATATAACTGGAATTTTGTTTTATGATAATGGTGGAATCTTAAATCTCAATGGGGGAAAGATGGATGTATTAATAAAGGGTTTGGGGGCAATGGATACATATTTAGAAAAAGATAAAATTGATCTCTACCTTTGTGATACCTCCAAATAATCTCCCAATGGATCAGAAATCTAAATACTAAAAAGGCCACTCCATATAAGAACGCAAGCATGGTAAATTCCTATCATACATAGAAATGGTGGACAGACCCACTTTTAACCATGATTCAAAATCCAATTTTCTCAGATGAGTTCCAGATCAGGTCCAAAGGCAAAACAGGATGATAAATACAAATTAATCTCGTATTCTGATAATTACCCCAAGAGTAATTTAGGAATCCTTTTGTGCCTATACAAGTAAACTTAAAGATATTTCAGATTGGTGCATATAAGTATGAGAGGTCAATTGAGAAACCAGTCTAAACAATGTTCCTTTGTCATAGTACGAAAATAGAGAAAGTTTTCAAAAAGGAAAGAAAAGATGCTTATGAAGCTTGTGACTTGAAAGTGGCTTAGTTTTGTATTCCTGAAAAGAGACAGGGCACCCCCACAGACACTGAACAATTTACAATCTTTTCAAAGACAGAACAGCCTAGAAGTCCAGCAGTTCTGCTGATGTGGCACTGAATGTGCAGCTGCAGGGCTCTTCCTCTCAGAAGATCAGAACAGGGTCCTCAGCAGGGTTTTCTGTTGGAAAAGGATTGACAACAGCATCTCAGTTGAATGCATTCAGAAACAAGGAACTTCCCTTCCCACCCCCAACACAAGCCAAGAAAATCTAGTCAATTCAGTCTTGACAGTCTTGCATATTTCCCCCAACCTCTTTGCCCCCCAAAAGTGAAGTTACCATCTGTGAGCCCAGATAATTATAACCTTCTCAGGCAGGGGTCTTGGAATCACTTATACTGCATTAACAGTGACCACTCAAAAGCTTTGGGAGACAAAGCATGCTTGGATTTATGTTCCTTGTCTAACCTTTTCCTTCTTTTTGTGACCTAAATAATTATCTCAAGCCTTTGGAATTCCAGAGTGAAGAAAAAAAAAATCATGCTCATCTCTTTGCTATGTGAGATTGTGTGTCTTGGTACAGCACCCAGCACATAATGACAATAACTGTTAGCCATTCGTAACCATCATTATTACCATCATGTTATTAGCTGATTAATAGCACAAACAGTGATATGATGCCAAACAGCAACTGATGTGGACTAAATTTTAATTGACTAAATCCTTCCAAACACTAACACTAACAAACTACCAGCCTCAGCCACTTAAAAGTCCCATATCTAAGGCAAAAATCCTATCTACAATGAGTGTGAAAGAACTGATTATAGGCAAGGGATTTTTGCAAAGTAAATTAAGTTACTACAAAAACTGACCATGTTGTTTCCACAATTAAAAGTCTAGGAGAATGAAATGTCATAATTCTATAGCTTGCTAAGCCTTAAAGAAGAAATTACAACTGTGACTTGGCTGTACTGGGAATGTTATTATAAACTCCTACAATGTTTCAGAAATGCTTTCATGATAAATGCTGCAGGACGTTTTCATTATTGATATTATCAAGTAACTACTCCTCTGTCTACAATACTTCCAAAATGAGAAACTCTGATGAAGCTTTTAGAAAATAACCATGTGTTCTTAGAAGGAGATTTCAACTAGAATTCCTCCATGATTGATGAATACTTAAAATGCGATCTCTACTTTTTCTGTTTATAAAGTGTTTATGATGACTTTGGGGAGACCTTTTACATAGGGTTATTTTCCATACCCCTCTTTTGGAGCCAGTAAAATACAGAAATATGTATTTTTATCTCCCCAAGTCTAGACTTCCCTGGGCCCTGGCTATTTAGAGTCCACGTTTGGTGTTTTTAACCCCTAGGACACATTCCTTTCTTTCATCTCTGTGATTCCTGGCTTCCCTTCTCAGGGTGTCTGGCTAATCTTGCTCATATTTCTGGGGCATAAATGGGCTCAGAATATTTGACTGCAAAAGGAACATAGTTCTGGATCTTCTCTATATAAAATAAGATTTTCTTTTACTGATAAAGAAATGAACAGATGCCAGATAACCTTTGGCCAACCTGAAACATTTCTTTGTACTTCATGGAATTCCTTTGGACTGATGTTTTGCAGAACTTACACAGTCCTTTCAAAAGTTCTATCACCCAATAATAGAATGATCTGAGCTAACTCAAAAATTAGAGACTCATTCCTTGGCCTCTCCTGGCTTGGTGTCTTAACTGTAGTCTAGAAAGCAGAAAAGACACTCTCTCCACTGGACATTAAATAATTTTATATTTACACAGTGGAACACTGTAGTGGGTAAAAGAACTGTCCTCACTTAGAAACTCAACACTTAACACATCCGCATTCTTTTGTTTTATCTGACCACTACCACTTACCAGCACTAGAAGAGAAATGATATAAAGCGAGTATGCCCTTTTTACTGACTAAGGTAATAAAAGTCAGTCCAAATGTTTTACAATCTGCCAACAGGCACAAATCTCTCCTTACTCAGGTAAGTTGCTATTGGAAAGATGAATTCAGAGAATCATTAAACAGTTATGTGAGCTCACACTTGTCATTTCAACATTGCAGAATCTTGAAATAGCCAACAACAAATTGTTTTAAGATCAAATCTTCCTCCATTTTACATTTCTTTCCAGAAAACTCAAATTCCATCTATAGGAACTCAAATCCATTATCATCCTCCTCTCTGTGCTCTATCCAGATCTGGGTCTCCTATCATCACCATTTTCAGTCTCAGTCAGCACCATCACCACCAACCTCACTACCCCGTAACATCCAAGTCATGTCACCTTCTATCATGAAACCCTGTCATCCATGGGGCCACATAATTCCTAAGAGTGCTCAGAATAGAGCAGTAACTCTCAGATCACCATAGCCAGTTAATAATTTGAGGAACCAACCAGACACCCTGCAGGGACCTTCCATAACCTCATCTCCTCTCCTTACCCAACTGTCCCAAAGATAAAACTAGGGGATCAGGGCTTGCTACCACAAATTGACATAGTGTGAGAATTAATATGGCAGTGTGATATTTGGGAAATATACTAATGAAATTAGAACCTGAAAGTTGCTAAATTTTTTAGGAAATAAATTCTATAACTTTAATCTAACAAAATCGTTTCTAATTAATATATATCAACCAGCACAGTTTTCACTGAAGAATGGAAGTACTTTTTGAGCTTTACCTTGGATAATTCTTATGACATTCTAACAGTTTGAATCTTTTTTATTAGAAATTTAATGGGAAAGTTAAAAAATAGAGAGGAAAACTGATTTATTCAATGTCACAAAATAAACCAGTGGTGGAGAAAGAACCAAAGCCAAATCCATCCTAAAATAATAGGGTTCCTGGGTACACTATTCTGCCTTTGATATTTAACTACTTACCTATGAGACTTGTAAGGCTACCTAGTAGAATTTAATACTCTATTAAGGAATATATTCCCCAAATACAGTTAAGCATCTTAAGCAAATTACAAAGATGATCTTTACTAATTATCCTTCAAAAACATATATTTATCTTCCAGCCTCTAACTCTCCAGGATGAATTACTTGCTGGAGTACAATGACATCTCTTTGTTCTAATGAAACTTAACTCCTTTGGTGCCTGAGGGCTTCAGAGGTCCACAGTTTGCTCATAAATCCTGCCCATGAGGATTTATTGCCCACCATTCATGGTTCCCAGAACATGGCAATTGTTTTATAAAAATGTTATGAATAGCCACAAGAGGTGGCACACTTCTGTAATCCCAGCTGCTGGGGAGGCTGAGGCAGGAGGATCAAAAATTCAAAGCCAGCCTCAGCAAAAGTGAGGTGCTAAGCAACTCAGTGGGACCCTATCTCTAAATAAATTGCAAAATAGGACTGGGGATGTGGCTCAGTGGTGGAGTTGAATCCCCAGTATCCTAAAAAAAAGTTGTGAACATTAAAAGGTGTAATGGAAATTGGACCTAATGAGAGAGTAGAAATACTTAAACACACACACACACACACACACATATACACACCAACAAACACTCACACACTACCCTAAATTTATTATTACTAGAGACATACAAAAGATTGGTAGTTAAAATTGAGCCCCCATATCTCATTACTAATCATAAGCTTAACCATTAGCACCCTCATTCCTGGCTAAATCCCTTGTATCTAATGTCATGCTTCACTGAGCTAATTCACATCAAAACTCAGGCAACTATGGTTGTGTTATAGTCATGTGTGCACTCAGAGTGATCCTGATGACTATCCCTGTGATGACAGCTCTTCCCTAGATGCATGCCTGGATCACTGTGAGTCAGTGTAGAGCACTGAGGTTCAGCCCATCCAATGCTGCTTCTGAAGCTATCATCTTGCTCTGACAATATTATCAGTTTCCCAACATCAATAAAGTTGGCAAATATATTGAGCTACCTCTTTTAACACTGAATTACATTTACAGGAAGTTTCATCAAAAACAAAAATCAGTTTGTCACATGACCTCACAAATCATAATGGATGCATTTGAGTTTCAATTTTTGTTTCTTCTTCCTGTAAGTTTTCCTTCCCCTCTTCCATTTTTATAAAAAGAATCTGTTTTGATTTACTTTTGCACGTGAAGAGCACTCAAATAACAACACAAAGAATTTATTATAATAATGGGTTCTCTAGAATATTCTAAAATAATTTGGTAGGCTGCAACTTATTAAGATTGCCAAATATCAGATGCTATATAACTTCAAAAACCAAGACCAAGGTTCTTTAAATCTCTATCAGATGGTCTAATCCCATTATACAACCTCACAGAATCCCACACTCCCTCCTTCCTAGCACTCAACACAAGTGAATAAATAAATTATTAACTGCAATTTGTAGTTAATGTCTGTATCCTCCATTAGAATACAATCTCTATGTAGACAAGGACTGTATGTTTCTGTCATTTTCTCTGCTGTTCCTGACACTTTGCTTTCAATGGGAAAGGAAATCAGTGAATGCTAGCAAATGATCATAAGAGCAAATAAATCTGTGAGTGAAGAAATGATGTTATATTGGAGGGTCTAGCAATGCAAAGGTGAAATAAGTTTTCAGACTCCCTGGGATTTTTTCTTAGAGTGTCCTGGAAGATTTATTAACAACCTATAAAAAATGGCAAACTTACAACAATCCATGAGTTAATTATTTTTGAGAAAGGTTATGGATTCAGAAGACCAATTCTGGTGGTGAATTTTCCATATTTTGAATTTTATAACAGTCTGTGGGAATTTGTTTAATTTAACCCTTGTATATAAAAACATCAAAGTGTGTGTTTGGGTAAACAGATGAGGCAAGCAGATGCAGTCATTCCTAAACTCCACTAGTCAAAATCACAATATTTCATTTCATGAAAACATAAACCAGAAAATGTCATTGAAGGGTGACAGAAACCTCCACAGCAAACCACTGTTTTCTTGATATTTCTCGCTAACTACTGATGAAAACTCTTTGAAGTGAAAAAGTAAATATTATCATTTGATAGTACTTGGACCCAACAATGCAAATACAATTGCATTGTGTTCCACTCTGGGGGCTCCCCTGCAGGTCACACAATGCAGCAGGGCTGCTATGGAAGAACCAATGTGCCTTAGCGCAATAGCAGGCCAGGATATGGTACTGCTCTTAGGAGCTATCCACCTGTTCTTAATCTTCCTCAGATACACACACACACACACACACACACACACACACACAGAAAAAGGGCTGGCCTTTGAATGTGTTTTTGTTTCTGTAATCCTGGGGAGGAAGAACCACAAATATGCGATGGGAAACGACAATACCCAAATATCAGCTTGTTGTTACTGCTCGCATTGACATTCTTGTAAAGGATCCCATGTGGGGGTGGGGAGAAAGATTTCATAAGCAGTCTGGAGTTCCGAGTGGCGGCACAGCCAGACAAACCACCTGGGGCATCCCGGGTGGACCATGAGGCCTGAAGCTGCGGTGCGCCAACATACTCGTGAGCTAGTTCCCCTGCCCCATGGGGCCTAGGTAAGGGTCCTCCCCAGGGCCGCCATCTGCGCCCCCTAGTGTGTAAAGCAGCCCCCAGAACCGCCAAGGCCCCTCGGGTGGCGGCGCTGCTCACATTCGCGATGGGTCGGGCAGCTACTACTCCCAGTAGTTGTCCTGGCCACTGCCCTCCCGGGACATCCCCCGTCCTTGGTCGCCCTCACGGCTGTCCTGTCGCGCCGCTCACCTTGCCCAGGAAGGGCCCCTGGGAGGGGCACCTTGAGAGCCTGCCTCTTCAGTTCCACCAGGCGGGCGTTGCAGTTCTCACACCAGACGCCGCGGTCCCAGCAGGGGGGAGGAGCCGCCGCCTCTGCCAGAGCCTGGGGAACCGGTGCCAAAGCCCGGCGAGCCGCCAGGGAGCCCGGCGAGCTAGTGCTGATGCCCCGAGAGGCGGGATCGGGGATCCGGTGAAGGAGCTCGGGGACGAGGTGCCCGAGCCGGGGAACGGGGTCCCAACGAGCCCAGCGCGGAGCCTGCGCCCTCGGGGGTAGGCCGGCTCCCAGAGCGGTTCCTCCTATGCTTTCCTGTACCAGCTCTCAGGGGAGAAGGGAGCCAGGGGCTTGGTGGGCGAGCAGACCCCATTCACCTGCAGGGGGAGACACGCGGGTGTCGTGGGCCGCGAGGCGGCGGACTCCGGCTCTCTGGAGCTGGGCCGGCCTCAGGGCGCCATTCTGCCCGCCCACCGGGGCATCCGCATGCCACTGAGGCCTGGCTGAAAGCCCACGGGCTCCGGTTCCCGGCTGCTGCAAACCCTGCAGCTAAGTTGCCCTCCATCTATCTGGTTAATTGTCCTAAAGTGATTCCCCGCCTCCCGAGTGACCTCTGCTCCGGTTTCTGGGTGCCTGAGGTCAGGAGAAAGGTTTACTTGAAGGGTTTTTTAACGGTTTCTGCAGGGGGTACCCACAGATTCAGCGCCCCGTGCTTTTGGACCTGGCACCCCCACCACCTAGAAAGAACCCAGTTACAAGATGCTAGAAGACTCTATTCTGAGGGTCCTGTGACTTATGGGTTTTTATTCATTCAGGGAACAGCCCACCAGATCCTGCCGGTAAAATGAAAGGATCTCCCGGATCCCGGGAAACGATTCGTTCTACCAAAGGCAGAGAATTCATGGGAAACATTTTTTACGGCTTAACTCTGCCTAGAAGTCCAGGAATAACGCAAAAGTCATGGGTCCAGGGAAAAGAAAGGATTAAACCGACTGAAAAAAATCCGAGAGCGAAGCGAGTGTGTGGGTGTCCTCGCAACAGACCCGCCTCCTCGCACAGCACGCAGCAGAGATGTCCCTGCAGCGCGAGGAGAGCTCGGATCGGGCGCGCTGACCGCCGGCTCCTGGGGGTAGCTCTGCAGAGCCACCCTTTCTGGAGAAGGAAAGGACTCCGGCGGAGATGGGTCTGGAAAGGCGTCGGAACCCGTCACAACTTACCCCGTATTTCTTGCCTGGGTTGGAGACCGCAGCGCAGGCCGGGATCCAGGCTCCTGCCTGACATTGCGAGGCTGAGGGCCCGGCTGGGGGTGGGGTCCTAAATCTTGCTCCTGGCCGGGAAGTTACTGGTGAGTGGCCTGTGTCGGGGCTCTAATGAAACAACGCTGCGGAGCCTGGAGCTGAGGAGATGCGCTGAGCGAGCGTGGTTGGACAGAAATGCTGCGCCTGAGCCTCCCCCCTGCCGAAGATCTTTTCATCCCCGCAAGGCTTGCAGGTCTGCCTTTGAAACGCTGTGTAAAACAAATTGAGTCACAAACAGTCCGCAAACAGGCCGGGTCCTCCCCCCGCCCTTTGTTCACCAAGATCTGCCCAGAAAACCTTTACTAGAATTGCCCTACCACCCCGGGGCAAGCCAGGGAGCCTCCCTCCGGAACCACAGCCAGAGGACTGGGGACCTTCGGCCCCGCCCGCCGGCTGCACCCTAATCTGTGAAGTACTAAACCGGCCCAGGGCTGGGACAGGTGAGCCGAGGACCTAGCGGGCCCTGGAGAGCAAGGGAAACTGAGGGATTCGCTGTGCTGCTCATGAGCACCCGTACCGCGCGGGCCTGAAGAGGGGGTGTTGCCCGAAGTGGCCTTGGCCTCTCCTTGCCCGGGGTCGGTCCCCTCACCCCACTTCCACGCTTTTCTTCCCGCATCCGTGATCTGTGGGGTTTCCAGAGCACCCAGTCAACGCCCCCTGCCCTATAACCGCTCTCCCCCCCACCCACCCCTCACACAACGCCCAGAGGCGCAGGAAGCCGGCATATGCCAGGCTCCACACATGGCTGCTCCGGGATGTCATTTTTCATTTCTCTGGAGGACATTTCTTCTGGTGAGCCGGCAGGTCTATTTTGTTGTGACCTTTAATTAACACCCCGCAAGACACCTCCTGAAGGACCAGCCCCAGCGCTGGAATCACGTGAGGTGTAATGGCATCTCCAAGCTCCCAGGAGAGACCGGGTCTGGAGGTAGGCGAGGGAGCAAAGGACTTCTAGGGCTTTACAGTCGGGGGCTTGGTTCTGAGATATGGGTGAGGCAGGAGGGGGCAGGAAGAGAATAATTGGGGGTACTGGAACTCTGGGAAACCCCCCACCCCACTTTCCTGGGGGGGAAAAAAAAACCTTTCTTGGTTTGCCAAGACCTGAACCTGGGACTCCACGCTCTGCTCCCCTGTAGTAGGCAGCACTTAAATCTCTGCTCACTGTTTTCATCATCTGCATGCTGCTTTCCCTGGACTGCTTGTAGCTCTTTCATATATTCAGAGTTTTTAAAAAATCAGTCAAAGATTGAGGGAAACAATGCTTGTTTTAAGACTGCCTTACTGTGGCTGTCTCTTCTCCAGCATTTTCTTCCTCCTTTTCCAGCCACTCTGACAGCTCTGAACTCCATCCTATAAAATCTCAGACCATCTACCCACCATGCTCAGCAGCCTGGGGCTAGTGGGGGGCTACATGACCCTTCTTTCAAGGACTGAATCTTAGAGACCACTTTGGTCTCTGCTTGCTGAGGAGCATTCTGCAGTGCCCTTAAATAGGTTTGTTGTTGTCATTGGCCAGCTTATAATAGTTTCCATTAATAATTTGGAAATTCAATGTTGTTCACAGTGTACTCTAATTCTAGTTTTAATGTGACTCTTTCAAGTCTACCTTTAGCTTTTAGAAGTCTTATCATTTCAAAGTTTGTTTTTTCTGGAAGTTAGCAGCCTATAGAGGCTAGCTATAATTTTCAGCTATTAGACTGAAGAATCCCAGTTACACAACTGAATCCTGCCCAGAGGGATAGAGAGATAGATGATAATTACTTCTCACTTCTTCACATTCAAGGATGTAACAGCATTACTTCAAAATTTAGGTTAAAAAACATCCATTTTAGGAATGAAAAAAAAATTGTATGCTGACTTTTTAAAGCCCAGAGCATCTTTGAACATCACTTTATTGATTCCATGGTTGTTCCTGGGTAAAAAACAGTTTCTTTCTGGTATATCCATGAATACAAAGTACAAAAACAGTTAGGGTTCATTACCTGTTTATAAATGAAGAGTTTTTTCCCCATAGTCCTTTTTGCTTAGTTATTGAATGAACATTTGGGAATATTTCATGGGATTTTCATATTTTCAGAGAATGCCTTCCCATTGTGCATTCCTGAGAAGTGAATAGCTCCTAAGTTTCATAGCTAACATGGATTGTCATTGTCTTTTGGAAAGCCTCAAGGTATAAATCAAAAATTTAAAAAAAAAACACACAATCAGGCTGGCAACTTCTAATTGCTAAGCAGAATGCAGAATATAACAGATTCTACCCCTTTTTAATATTTGTCTTTTGAACTAATTTCCATATCAGTTTAGGCAGTGACATGCCAACAGAGCCAGTGGAGCGCATATGCCAGAGGCGGCTGTGTTTCTCCTTGAAAGGTAATTAAAGCAGCTTACACTGTCCATGTGGTATCTTGATGAATATGCAGACAATATTTGCATATGATCTACTGGTGTTCTTGAACCATATGATCATGTGTGGGCTTCCAAAGAGTCCCCAGAAAGCTGATAACTTTAATCTGTATACTTGGTCACTACTGTAGTGGAAGAGGAGGGTGCTTATCTTGGAAAGCTGATAATTCCTTTCCACTCTTAGAATATCAGTTCAGTTGTTAATCATTTTTTTCTTATAAATGATTCTGCTTATACATTTATTCTGCTAAATTCCAAGTTGTGTGTGTGTGTGTGTGTGTGTGTGTGTGTGTGTGAGAGAGAGAGAGAGTGAGAGAGAGAGAGAGAGAGATGCTAGGAATGGAATGCAGGGCTTCATGCATGTTAGGAAGTATCGCTACCCCTGAGCCACATGCCCAGCCCCAATTCTAAGTCTTGATTTCAGCCCCAAATTGACAATTAAGAAGATAAAGGCATAGAAAGAGAAAGCATGTGAACTAAATTCATATGGCCAAAGTAGTGATTTTTTTATTTCAGTAATTTTACAGAGTTAAGGTCAAGCTGGGCATGGTGGAGCAGGCCTGTAATTCTAGCAACTCAGGAGGCTGAGTCAGGAGAAACACAAATTCAAAGCCTCAGCAACTTAATGAGGCCCTAAGCAACTTACCAAGACCCTATCTCAAATTTTAAAATTTCTAAAAATATAAAAGGATGGGGATGTGGCTCAGTGGTTAAGTACCCTGGGCTTTGATCCCTGGTACCAAAATAAATTTTAAAAAAATAGGAGAGTGAAGGTCAGACAACAAGTGCTCAGCCTGATGACATTAGGACAACCTGGAGCCATGCTGCTACATATCCCAGAAAATAACCTGCTTGGAAAAAAGATCAAAACATCCTAATGGCTCACTATTTATAATAGCAAAGGAAGAAAAACAACCTGCATGTGGCTCAGGAGGAGATGGCTTTAATAACTTAACAATCTAATCAAACCGTGGAATACCATGCAGCCCTTAAAATGTTTTTATAAAAGGATGATACAATGGGAAGATTTGATGAGATACTAGTGTAAGGTTTAAAAAATCAGAGGTATACATAGTACATCCAGAAGAAAATTGCATATGGATCAAGAAAAAAAATAAAGACTGGAATTTAACATCAAAATAGTAAGTGTGTAATGAAACAAGATCTCTGTCTCTTTCCATGCACAAATCAACCTAAAGTGGACGAAAAACCTAGGAATTAGAACAGGAACACTTCAACTGCGAGAAGAAAACAAAGCTTCACCCTCAGACATATTGGCACCAGTACCAACTTCCTTAATAGGACTGCTAAATCTCAAAAAATAAAACCAAGAATCAATAAGTGGGATGGCATCAAATTAAAAGGTTTCTGCACAGCAAAAGAAACAATTAGGAATGTGAAGAAAGAGCCTGCAAAATGGGAGAAAATCTTTGCCAACTACTCTCCTGACAGGGGATTAATACCCAGAATATATAAAGAACTCAAAACATGTAACACCAAAAAATCCAATCAATAAATAAACAAATAAAGCAAACATTTCTCAAAAGCAAAAACATAAATGGTCAAAAAATATATGAAAAAATTCTACATCGTTAGTAGATAGGGAAATGCAAATTAAAACTACAATGAAATTTTATCTCAGCCTAGTTAGAATGGCATTCTTCAAAGAATACAAACAAAAATTGCTGGTGAGGATTGGGGATTTTAAAGGTACACTTTAACATTGTTGGTGGGACTGTATATAAGCACAATCACTTTGGAAAGCAATATGGAGAGCTCTCAAGAGTCTAGGAAAGGAATTATTATCATGTAATCCTGCTTTACCACCTCTTGATATTTATCCAGAGGAACTAAAATCAGCATACTATTGTGATGAATGCATACCAATGCTTCTAGTAGTACAATTCACAATAGCCACATTATAGAACCAACCTAGGTGTCCATTAACAGATGAATGGATTATTTTTTAATGCGGAATATACACATGATGGAGTTTTGCTCAGCCATGAAGAAGAATGAAATTATGTCATTTGCTGGTAAATGGGTGGAATTTGAGAACATCATGCCAAGTAAAATAAGCTAGACTCAGAAATCTGTCAAGGAATGTTTTCTCTTAGTTGCAGAAGCTAGAAAGAAAT
The DNA here is from genome assembly GCF_048772815.1 of Callospermophilus lateralis. Taxonomy (NCBI): domain Eukaryota; kingdom Metazoa; phylum Chordata; class Mammalia; order Rodentia; family Sciuridae; genus Callospermophilus; species Callospermophilus lateralis. The sequence goes on from NW_027514398.1 coordinate 12,145,552, forward strand.
AAGGGGAAAACGTAGGGGTGAGGGAGAGAGATGGAAATAAAAAGGGGAACAATAGAGTAGAGGAAGGGGCTGAGGGAAGGGAGTATAAGGGAAGCAACTTCAAAATGAAATTGATAAATTAATGCTGTATGCATGTATGAATATACCACAGTGAATTCCACTTTAATGTATTGGATGCATTAATTACAAAAACAATAAATAGAAGTAAGACTAGTAGAATAGAAGAAGAGGATCATGAAGTGGGAGGAAGGAAAGGAAAGGGGAAGTACTAGGGAGTGAAAAGAACAAATGATTCTATATGCATTTATGATTATGTCAAAATGAGCCCTACTATTATATATAACTGCGATACACTAACAAAAACATAAAACTATCAAGGAGTATAGCAACTGGGGAGAGTGTCTACCTGTATACTATAAGACATTTAATATTATAGAAAAAGCTTATTAAAATTTTTTAAAAAAGGAAATTCAAGTAAGTTTTGGTTATTTGGAAAGGGAAAATAAGGAGTGTGAGTACAAAGGATGTGCATGCCACTCACGGAGCATTTATGGCCAGGCACATTCAGATACTCACACTTGCATGCACGTGCACATATAACACATACATGCACAAACACACATGCTTTTATGCCTAGCCAAAGCCAGGGACAAAAAAGGAATCTGGTTAACAAATGATGATTAAAATAAGCATTTTATAATAAATATATTTAAATTTATTTTCCAAAGGAAAAAGCCAATAACACTCTATAACTTCCTAAATTTGGAGTTAGGACCATATGAGATGGAATCAGGAGTGCTCTAGAGGAACTTGCCCAGAGACACAGATGCAGCAGGGAGAGTGCCAGGGAAAAACACAAACTTTTCCTTTGTCCCCAAACAGAGACTATGGCCTTGGGATTACAGATGCAGCACGTGGGTGGCGGGTGGGACACTTGAAAGCTCAGTGAGGTGGTGCAAGCCCATTATCCTACCTGCTCAGGAGGCTGAGACAGGAGGATTCCAAATTTGAGGCCAGCCTGGCAACTTAGTGAGACCCTGTCACAAAATAAAAATCATAAGGATGTAGTTAAGTGGCAGAGTGCCGTGAGGTTCAGTTATGTGCGCGCGCACACACACACACACACACACACACACACACACACCAAACTGCAGAAGTCCAAGACACAGAATAAAATAAAACCTCTACATATCTAATTGATGACCATTCAAATGAATTTTGAACTAGAGTATCCTTCTGGGCAAGTGGAGGGGATGCCTGGAAACATTTATATTTAAAAAGTCTAAAAACAGCAAACAGGTAAATAGGACAAAGGAAAAATTCAGAGTTAGGAAAGGTCAGAGTGATAGCAAGAGATTTCCAGAGGAGGAAATCAGGGCAGAACATTTAGGAAAGTGGTTTTGTGCTGAGCCTTGCAGAATGGCATGCTAGGAAACTGAGGAAGGCATGAGGAAGAAACAGTCTGTCCTGAAGAAAACAACAGGGAGGTCACACATGAGCCATTTTTCAGTGTCTGTAGGAGTATGGAGCCACATCACATAATTTCAAATGTTAAGTTAGGAGTTTTAACTTTAGGCAATGGGGAAAACACTGAGGGGTTTAGTTTATGTGAGGGTTGGCACCAAAGCCATGTGTTCACATTGATTTGGTAGCAGTTTATAAAAGGGTTGAGGTGAGCATACTAGTTAGAAGGTAGAAAGAGATGGAGAAAGGGCATTACAATTCAATAATTAGAAAACAAACAACCTCATCAAAGGTGGGCAAAAGGGAGCTGGGGTCATTGCTCAGTGGTGGAGCATTTGCCATGTATAAGTGAGATACTGGCTTCAATCCTCAGCACCACATAACATTAAATAATGTAAAATAAAGACATTATGTCCATGTCTAACTAAAAAGTTGTTTTTAAAAAGTGGGCAAAAGATGTGATCCAACAACTGATCCATGGGATGCTGCTCAGCATGTCACTATGGAAATGAAAAATTAAAGCCGCAGTAGAATATCATTCATACTCTCCATGACAAAAGATAAAGGCATAGCAATACTGTTGAGGATGTGGAGAAAGGAGAACATTCATACATTGCTGGTGGAAGTGTAAAATGATATAGCCACTTTAAGAAACATTTTGATAGTTTCTCTAAAAGATAAGTGTAAGATTATTACATTTATGTGTATATTATTATTACACCTCCCATCATTTCCACTAAGTGTCTACCCTAAGAGAATCAAAATCAAATATCTGTTTTCACACAACGACTTGCATGCAAAAAATCTGACAGCATTATTCATAATAGCCAAAAATTGAAAAACAATCCCAATAGCCCTCAGCCCATCCATTGTTTGAATGATATATCCATACAATAGAATATTACTTGGTAATAAAAAGGAACAAAGAACTCTATATGCTGCAATAATGGATGCACCTTAAAAACATTACTCTAAGTAAATGAAATCAGAAATGACAGACCACTAATTTAATTAAGGTGATGATAATGTTCTGAAACTGATTTATGATAATGGCTACTTCACTCTGTACATTCATCAAAAAATATTGAACTGTGTACTTGCATGATGTGAATTTTACCATATGTAAAATATAACCCAATAAAGCTGTTTTTACAAGTGATGAGGGAGGTAAAGGAGGGAATAATAATGAAGGATCAATTTCAGAATTAGCAGCACTCAATCAGCTAGGCTGTGGAATAAATAGGTGTGAGGAGGGAACTGAAGGAGTCAAGGATGACTTCCAGTCCTGTGAGCTGGGCAAGAGAGATGGAAAAAGTGTTTAACAACAATTAAAAAAAAATAAAGTAGGGGCAGGGAAAACAATAATGTGTTTGTTTTAGAAAAGATACAACCAGAATAACACAATTTTCCTTTCCCTTTGAAGTAAAAGTCCCAGAGTTAATCTGTATGCCCATTTCAGGAATCCCAGCATGTCCAGTTCCAAACCCAAAGGGTCTATCTTCGAGTCAGATCAAAGAATCTTGGAAGAGTGAACCCCAACACTGGTAAGAGCATCAAAAGGCACTAGTTAATCACCGTTAGCAATAGAAGAGCCATTTAAAAACAATGATATAAACAACACTGAGAATGTGAACTTAATTTAAAAGTTGTGATCTCTGAAAGGAACAGCCAGAATAAGGTCACCATGGCTAGCAGAAGAAGGTGGGCTGTCTCCACCTCAGCTGGTGCTGGACTGACCAAGATTAGGCTGCTGTAGTGTCAGAAACAGGGGTGATAGGCAGAGAAGCTCACCAAGCTCAGGAAAGATTTTCCAATGCCCTGGTGAAGAGGAAAGCCACCTAACTGCTCAGGGGAGAGAGGAACTTACAGCAGGGGCATAGGATCCCAGGAATTCCTCCAATGAGGGCTTAAATCAAGTCCAATTTTTCTAAATAGTGCTATTGTTGCCCATACTATAGATTGTGTCTCTCAGCTGTGTGTTGCCACTTGTGGAGGCCCAGGAACCAACAGGGGGAGATTTTGGTACTCCTCTGAATTTGCAAATCCTCCACCATCATTGCCCCGAACACTGACTTTGTCACCTGCCTTTAATCCCCCTAGCTACACAACACCTGCCATCACATTTCCATCACCCAAAGAAACCCTGCATTGCTTTAGTCAATATTTCTGATCTACTCAATTTGGCCCATCGAGCTCAGGATTTGGGAATGAGTCTTTCTGGATGGATAGATGATGGATGGATGGATGGATGGATGGATGGATGGATGGAAGGATGGATGAGAGACATGACCTTGAGAGAAAACAAAAGGGAGGGATGAGGTGGTAGAACTGGAAAATAGGTGCTGTGGATAGGGAATGATGGCATCTCATACAGTTTCTTTTTAAAAAGCCTGAGATAGAGATCAAGCTGTGATCGTTTTACTTTTCAAACATTAAAAAAAGAAGAAGAAAAAAGGACTTAAATGTAAAACTTCATTTAAAGCATAGAGAAGTGTCAGGGAATTCAGGAGTTATGGTTTCCACAGCAACATTCACGTGGCCACCCAACTACTATTAAATAAATGAAATTAAACATTTATATTGCCCTTGACATTCAGCCATATGCTAAGCAATCACTTTTTTGGTTTATAATTCCTCACAGCCACCTGTTTCCCAGCCACAGCCTTCTCATTTCCACAATAAGAAACCAAATCTTAGGAGAATAATGAGGCACTAAGAGAACCTGGGCCATGTGACTAGCTGGCTTATCTTAGTCTCCACATAACAGGAGAGCAGAGTGAAACATCACTCACAGGATTGCTCAGTATGCATGAGAACCAGTCATTATTAAATGCCTACTGTGCATGAGGTCCTGCTAGTGAGTCTTTTCAAACCCCTGCCAATTAGGACTGAGTCACAGGTATCCAAAAATTAATAATAAAAACCAAAGGCCTCAGTGTTCTGAATGGACAAGAACAGATGAAAAGGAGTTGAAAAAAAGGCCTGTAACCCCCACTTAACTGCATTTTCATGTGACCAAGTTCACTGCCTTCACAGAACTATGGACACTTACTAAAAGAAATAAGGAAAATAAATTCCCCCAATGGTTTAAGAGAAGGGAGCAATACATACCCAGGTCCTACAGGAAAGAAGCCCTGCCCTAGCATACCTCACTGCTTTTGGATAGTTTCACTTGATCTGCCAGATGAAAAGACTCCCCTAGAGTTACAGAGGCTTGTTTTAGTAAAGCTTTTACCACAGCGAATCTTAGTAAATTTCATCTTTCAGGTAAAACAGGTGCATGGATTGAAAAATATAACCAAAGCCTCTAACCACAAATTGGACTGGTGGTCCTTAGTCCAAAGCAGAGAGACCTGAGGCCAGCCTCAGCTATGGTCTTAGTTGTCTCCTTGGAGTTTTTTTAGACCAGGTCTCACTATGTTTTCCAAGCTGGCCCTGAATTCCTGGGCTCAAGTGAGCCTCCTGCCTCAGCCTTCTAAGTAGCTGGGACCACTGGCATAGACCATGGCACCTGGCTTTACTTGTAATCTTAACAAATGATCTTTAAGGAGGAGTAAACAGCAACAGATGAGAAGCAGAGATGAGATAAATTGAGAGGTATTGCCAACACTCCTGAGAAATGTGAAATAAAGTGTGAAAGCACAGTCTCCAAAGTATAAGAAAATCAAAATCACAAAAGCAAGCCAGAAACATCACATCTCACACATCAAGGAGGGAAATTTTGAACCATGTCTACATGGCAGATATTTAGAAAACAATTCTCCCTAAAGACAAGCAAGAGATAAAAAGTCTCAAAATTAACATAAATGTGTACTATATCAAGGCAGGCCCAATTCCTACAGAAAGCATTTCCCAGTTCATTCCACTTACACAAAACATTCTCCACAATCCCTCCAAAACTACAATCTTATTTACCCAGTGTCCCTAATAACTAACAATATGCTTGAGCTGTCATAGGTTTTCATTTGCCCTCTTTTCCTTACTAAGCCCTGGGTTCTCCCTAACACCATAAATAAAAAAAATAAATAAAAAAAAACAAAACCCCCCTCAGACTACAAAGTGAGACAAGCTGAGTTCAAATTCTGGCCCCACAGCCTTCTAGGTCTGGAAACTTGGGTCAGGTACTAAAGAGTCCTAAAGCCACTGAGCAATGTTTCTAAAGAGTCTTAAAGCCACTGAACAATGCTAAGGTACAAAATGATTGTTAATTACAAAGCTCCAAATTAAGGTTTGAAATGTCCATTTGTCCATTTAATGGTACAATGTCAAATGCATGGTTCTAATTAGTCTATGAGATCCCTGAGGCCAGTGGCCAGGTTCTTAATCTTTAAATCCCTAACACTCAGCATGACACTCAATATTACATCCATATGGAGGAAATCCATGTGTGTCCTGATTCAAATGCTTTTCGAGGGAAAAAGTTCTGGGGATAGAAACCAGGGCCTTATGCGTTCTAGGCAAACCCTCACTCACTGAGCTCCAGCCCTAGTTCCTCTAGTTCTTTATATGAAACTTAATCTACATTATTGCATTCTGTTCTGAACATCTTGTAGCCCAAAAAGATAATTGTAGTCTGTGATTGCAGTAATTAAAAAACTTAAGAAAAGATGACTTCGAAGTGAAGATCAAACAACTAGAATACACACAAAATCTTAAAGTGCTCAGCTATGGTCTTAGTTGTCAAGACTGTTTTCAATGAGTTCGTTCCTAAGGGTAAGAACAAAAAAAGAAACACATTTAGTTCTCGAAGATTAAAATTAGGAATAATAGCTTTAAATTAAAGTGAAGAAGGTGCATGGTTTCAAGGTAAAAATAATGCCTGCAAAAGCTGGCAGACTGCAGTCAGCTTCCTTTGCTACCAGAGAGAAGCCCAACACCACTGAATTTTAAATGACACCTGGAAGATCCTCTAGTGCAATGTTCAATTTTCTGCCAGCTGAGAACATCACTCTTCAGCAGCTGGGGTTTCAGAGGAGCTTATACTAAGTGATTAGGATTCCCCACACCCCCCTTATCCTATGAGTAAAGTTAACACAGTTATTTCACTTTTAACTACGAGAATTCCCCAAACACAAAAAGGTTAAATAATATGCCGAATATAGTGAGAGAAGTCAACAGGGCAAGAAAAGGATTAGAATTGCAAATCACAAAACATACTTCTCTCTACTTACCTTTCTCCTCTCTCCAGGATTCCCTGACCCAGAGGGATATGCCTCTTGAGACCTATTCCTGGCTTGTTTTTCAAATTCTCAAGCAGTACATTCAGGTAATCTTGCTTAGTTTTATGTTATTAACAAGTTTACATAGATTTATAAAACTCTTCCTTCATGCATGTTCTTATAGCTGACATCCAAGGATCCCTAGAACTGTTATTTCTGGTTTGGGGGGACAATGGAATCTAAGGTTTTTGAGCTGCAGCTCCAGGGCTGGGGTACAGCTCAGTGGCAGGGCACTTGCCTCATGTGTGAGGCATTGGGTTCTCCCTAACACTATGAATAGAAAAATAAAAACAAACAAAAACCCCTATAAAGTGAGACAACCTGAGTTCAAATTCTGGCCCCACAGCCTTCTAGGTCTGCAACCTTGGGTAAGTTGCTTAGTCTGCACCGCCTTTCTCCTAATCTATAAAATGAAGAGGAATAATAATGATCATGTCATGAAGACTAAATTATATAACGTGTATAACAATCTTATATACTTAGTTCTTGACACACATTATACCTATAAGCATTTCATCTCTAATTACCTTATTTTTTTCTTTTCTTTTTTGTTACCTGGGATTTAACCCAGTTGTATGTTACCACTGAGCTACTTCACCACCCTTATTTTATTTTTAGACAAGGTCTTGATAATTTGCTTAGGGCCTTGTTAAATTGCTGAGGCTGACCTCAAACTTGAAATCCTCCTTGCAAACTTGCAGTCTAGTGGTGGGCCTGACAGCTAGTGATGGCTTTCTCTTACCTTTGTACTGCCACCCTTTCTGTCATTTTGAAAGCCCCTAATTCCTAATTCTTGACTCGGTGTAATTACTTTTTGGAAATTCAAGGTAGACAGTCTCATCACGTGGAGTTGCTGAAGTCCAACAGATCTCAATCCTTGAAACTAGTATCACTAATTTCTTTCCTGAAGAAAGTTTTTCTTCCACTGTAAAGATATAAGTGCAGAGCTGGGTTTGTAGCTCATTGGTAGAGCACTTTTCTAGCACATGTGAGGTATTGGGTTCAATCCCCAGCACCACATGTAAATAAATAAAATAAAGGTATTGTGTCCATCTACACCTAAGAAAGTATTTTTTAAAGGTAAAAGTGCAGAAAAATTAAAAGAGAAAACATGGTGGACACTGTCTACGTCTAGTGGGTTGTCAGCCTCTCCTATAGTAATCTTCCATCTGTATTTGCAGGAGCTAGAAGCAGAGGCACAATGTTTTCCAGGACACCCACCAGGAGGGTTCGCAGAAGGGCACTCAAGTGAGGTTTGAAATTGGAAGATTTGCAAACCATCTAGCCCACCCTCCTCCCCGTCAGCAGTGGGGAAGCCTGGCAGATAAGAGTTTTGCTCCAACATTAGTGAGTCCCACCTCAGTGCAGGAGGCAAATGTGATACTGGCAATGATTCCAGCAGGTTCTAGAAGTTCCTATTTTCCTAAAATCTAGTGGTGGGCCTGACAGCTAGTGATGGCTTTCCCTTACCTTTGTACTGTCACCCTTTATGTCATTTTGCAAGTCCCTAATTCCTTGCACAGCAGCCCCCCTCTTCAAGGGTGATACATTCTAAGACCCTTCAGTGGGCATATAAATATAGGTAAAACCGAACCCAATTTATAGTATGTTTTTTTTTCTGTACATACATACATATGCTAGTTTAATTTATCAGTACAAGTAAGAGACCAACAACAATAACGAAAGATAAAATAGAGCACTGATGGCAATATGCTGACATAGCAACACTTGGTTGATAACCAAAATGGCCACCCACTGACCAACAGGCAAGTACCATATACAGCATGGACATGCTGCACAAGGGGCCAATTCAGGTCTCAGGCAAGAAGGAGCAGAATGGCACAAGATATCATCACGCTGTTCAGTATGGTGCACAATGTAAAACTTAAAAATTGTTTATTTCTGAAATTTTCCTCTTAATATTTTGGGCTGTGGTTGAGGACGGGTAATAACACAGCAGAAAGTAGATAAGTGAGACTACTGTATCAATCTCTCCTTCTTTGAAATACGTGGTGTGGTTTCTCCTTCTCTGATTCTTTGCCTGATGTGGCAAGTGGTGGTGACAATTTATTGAATGTCTAGGAGCAAGGCATTGTTCTGTGTGTTTGGAAAATAGCAACAAGCCTGACAGAAAAGCTAGTGCTTCTGGAACTTAGGTTTTAGTGGGGACAACAAACTATTAATAAATCAATAATCTAACAAATATGGTAGGGTTGGTAAGTACAAGGCAAGAGGGGCAGATTGTGTGGGGTGGGGTAAGGGGCAGAAACAGAGACCACGTATGATGTCATTGGTATAATCGAGATGAGAGAGAGATGGCCTGGACCAGGCTGATAGCCTGAAGGTGCTCAGTGATGACTAGGTGTCTGTGTGTGTCAAATGCAGATCTATTTTTAAGTGGTGGTAAGATACACATAATTTTACAATTTTCTTTCTTAAGCCTTTTTTTCTGTACTGGGATTAAACCCAGTTGTGGTTTAATCTCTGAACTACATCCTTGGCCATTTTTATTTATTTTTTTTTTATTTTGAGACAGAATCTCACTAAGATGCTGAGGGCCTCACCAAGTTGTAGAGGCTGACCTTAAACTTATGATTCTCCTGCCCCAATCTTCCCAGTCACTGAGATTACAGGTGTGCACTGCCACACCAGGGGTCTTAAGCATTATTTTTAGTTCAGTGGCATTTCTAAATATACACTTCAGTGACATTAAATATATTCACACTGTTATACAAGCATCACTACAATCCATCTCCTGAACTCATTTCATTTTGTAAAACTGAAACTCTGTGCCCATTCAACAATTACTCCTCAATTCTCACTTCCCTCACCCCCTGGAAAACAAGATTCTCTCTATGGATTTAACTCTTATAACACCTCAGATAAGTAGAATCATATAGAATTTGCCTTCTGTGACTGTTTTTTCACACTTAGCATCCGTGTTGATTAGTCATAGGTTCATCCATGTTGGCTGGTCAAAGGAGGGTAGAATTTGGCAGACTGGATGAAGAGTGAGAAGGAGAAAGAGGGGAGGCAAGGATAATCCCACAATTCAGGGCCTTAGTTGGGTGAATAGCATGCTCACTGGAGAGTTGAGCTAAAACTTTGGTTCATGAGATGTCTAACTTCCAGTGTGTTCCATCTCTTCCAACACCCACACCACTGCCTCCACTCTTGGTACCCATCCTCCGAAACCCCCAGTATATATGAAACAGACAATTTGAGGGAAGAAAAATATCAGAGAATAAATAAGCATCTCATCTCAGTCACGGACATGCCTGGCCTCAAAACCAACAGAGCATTAAGAAGTACCATGAGATAAGAGGCTGAGAGACTCATGTGCACAGTATCTTATCCCAAATAAGGAGTGAGCAGCCAGCAAGAAAATCTTTCCCCCTGGATCTGGTCCCACTGGTGCTGTGCTTCACAGATAATTAAGATCCCAGGGCCAGTTCCTTTCCTTTTCTCCTCTTCTTACAGCCGCTACCTTCGATCAATGCTCATTTCCTCACAACCGCTGTGGCCTCCCCGTGGGACTCTGCCTTGATCTCATCCCACCCCCGTCAAACCTCACAAGTAGCTGCAGGTGACTGTCCCTCAAGCCCAACTTGGCAGTGCCATTCCCTGCTCAAAGCTGTAAGGGTACCAACATGTAGGTCATTAGTGAAAGGGTAGGAGACTTGTTCTGGAGAGTGCACTAAAGTTTTGGGAGGAGCTCTTTCCAACTATCCCACTCCCTGTAGATTCACTCCCCCAGGCTGTGCCTTCTCTTTCAATCTAAGAATGTATCTGCAGGGTAAAATTCTTTGTGTGGCCCTCAAGGCCCTCCATGAACCAGCCTCGATCAACCTCACCATGCCTAATCCAAATTACTTTCTTCCACAGACTCTAACCTCCAACCTAATGGAACCACTCACTATCTCCCTTATATGTCATGAGCTCTGTTACAGTTTAGATAACTATCCTATAAAGACCCATATGCTAAAGCTTTATTTCCAGCCTGTGATATTATTGGGAAATGATAGAATCATTAAGAGGTGGGGGCTCAGTGGTAAGAACTTAGATCGATGGGGACATTCCCTTGAAAGGGATATTGGAACTCCAGCTAGTTCCTGTCTTTTGTTTTCCAGCAGCCGTGGGGTGAACAGTGTCCTCTACCATGCATTCCTGACATGAGGTACTGCCTTACCTAAGCCCAAAGCAATAGGATCATCAGATCATGGACTGAAACCTCTGAAACCATGAGCCAAACTTTTCCTAAGTTGTCTATATTAGGTATTTGCCATAGCAATGGAAATCTAACATGAACTACCCCATGCCCCAGCTCTGCTTTTGCCTGTTCCCAGAAGGACCTTCCTCCTTCATCACACATTCAGACCCTCCCTCCAGGAAGCTTTCTGTGATTCCTCCCACTGAATTCTCTGTATCCCCTTTCTCAGGACTCCCTTCTCAAGGGTGTGACTCCAGACCCTGAACTCTCTGAAGGTACCATCCAGTCACATTCTTAATGATTCCCCTCACAATGCCTGGGATGGGACTTTGGAGCTTCAGAATCTGCTAAATTGATGGAAAATATAAATATATTGAAAATCTGTTAGCTCAGGGATCCTTGGAAATGTCAGAACCATATTTGTTGCTTTGCTAAATGCCTGCTCTGTACTGTTTACATTATCACAAACAAAATCCAATGACATAGTAACAGGAGAACACATCTCTTCTATCAGAGATTTCTTTCAACTTTCAGGTTTTCAAGTGCTCTGATTTTCCAGTTATACTACAGGGGTTTTGTTTGTTGATTGGTTAGTTGGTTGGTTGGCTGGTTTTTATTTTGTTTTATTTTGTTTGGTTTGTGCTGGGGGTGGATCCCAGGCCCTCCTCCTGCATGCTAGGCAGGAGCTCCAACCATTGAGCAACAGTTTCAGGCTTCAACTTTTTAATAAGTTCTCATTGAGCAATTCAGTTTTAAATTTTTTTTCTTCTTCCTTTTTTTTAGGACTTAAATTTTCTCCCAATTGTCTTCAGAAATTCTCCCTCTTTAGAATGCCATTTAAGTCACAAAGAAGATAACAAGTGAGTTGAATAATTATTACCTCAAATCCTAGTCCCCTGCCTTAACCAATTTAGGCTGCTAGGACAGATACTATACCCTGGGTGGCTTTCATAGCAAACATTTATTTCTCTTATATCTAAAGGCTGGGAAGTTTAAGATCAATACACCTGCACGGTTGGGTCCTGGTGAGGACAGCAGAATGTCAACTTCTTCCTGCATCTTCACGTGGCTAGGAGAGGCAGCAATCTCTGAGGCCTTTTTTTGACAGGGTCTTGTTATGTTTCTTAAGGTGCTCTCAACCTATGAATGTGACAAGAAGCTGGAAGTGGCAAGGAAGGAAAAGGGAGGAAAGAAGGATCCTCTCCTAGCACCTTTAGAGAAAGTATGGATCTGCTATCACCTTAATTTTGGACTCCTGACCTCTAGAACTCTAAGAGAATCCACATGTTCACTTTTGAGCCCTCAATTTAAGGTAATTGATATGGCAGCCTTAAGAAACTAATACACTAACCCATTGCACCATCTACAAAATAACAACCAAACTCATTTCTTTGGCCAGCTCCTTTCCCTGTTCCCAACATATTATGCCTTATCTTCCTTTTTATATTTTTTCCCTACTCTTATCTAGCTTTGCTCTCTCCCACCTCCTACTTTCCAGTTCCCTTTCCGTTTCCTTCTTGCTTTGCTTTCCCAGCCTCTCTCTGCCATGCTAGGGGACCTCTAGACTACTGTGCCTCCCCCTGGAAGTCCTTCATAATGAGCACTGGATTCCCGCTTTGCACTTCACTGTGTGAGAGCTGAAACCACTCATTTGGAGCAAAAGCCAGTGAAAATAAACAAATAGCTGTGCATCATGTCATTACTGGATCTTAGCACTTCCACCCTCTCCTCCCTCCAATGTCTTCTTCATCATTAAGGTCACCATCCCCTCCTAATACCCAGTCATTTCAGTCATTTTCTATCTGCATTTCTGTTGGTCTCCTGAGAATTCTCATTCACTGAAGCACAAAGGTCCCTTACCCAAGCCTGGGGTTGTTCAGGGTGGGTGTGCTGGGGGAGATTACAATGTGACAGAGAGATGAGGTGGGAAAATGTCACCCCAGTTTCTACTCACCCTCAGCAGCAGGGAGGGAGCAGAGGAGAGAGAACCTGGCCAAAAGAAAATATTTCTAATAACTTCCTGGCTGGTCTCTCCTCTTCCCTCTGTGGCCCATTATTTCTGGTCTTCCTGGGTTTCTGAGGTCTATCTCACTAGGTCAGAAAAAGAGTTTAGTGATAAAAGAATAAAATGCCCTACAGTGCATGTAAGATGTCATTAAACAATGAGTCCTTGGGTGGGGACCTAATATGTCCACATCAGCCCTACAGCCATGAGGGGCTCTGAGCCCCCCCAAACAGGATTCACAAACCACCTTCCACAGTTTCATGTGTGCAAAATTTCTCTTTTTGTCTCCTTTATAATGTCTTTATCAAAGAATATATATATATATATATATATATATATATATATATATATATATATATACACACACAATAGTTTAAAATCCAATCATATCAGAGGTTTATTTTTTGACCCCCCTGTCTCAGCCATCCCTTCCCCTCCTCAGCTGTACCTCTCTCCTCTGAGGGAACCATTAAGAACTTTTTGAGGCATTTTGCCTCCATTTTCAAAATATGCTTTCCCTGCTGTTTCTTGATTTATCCATTTGAGACATCAGCTTTTCCCTCTGTGTGGTGGTGCATGAAGATTTTGCTTTTATTCACTATGTTCCTTGCTCACTCCCTCCTTGCAAAGATGATCACAAAAACAAGAACAAATTCGTGTTCATTGGGCTCTCACCAGGTGCCAGGAGCTGTTATAACTTGACATGGCTGCTCACCCTTTTCTCCCTCACACATGCTTCTCACTGGGTTTCCAGGACCCCACTGCCTCCTACGGGTCCTCCAGCCTCCTTGGTCACAAATTCTTTGTTACCTTAGCAGGCTTTTCCCTCGCCAGGTCTTGGTCTTCTGACTTTTCTCCATCTACTCTCCACCCATGTGGTCTTGTCAGTCTTTTGGTTTTGAGTATCTTCCAGATGCTGACACCTCCCGGGTTCCCATCTCCAGCCCTGAACTTCCCCTGATCACAGCCTCTCATGTTCAACTCTCTTCTTCTTTTTTTTTTAATGTGGTGCTTAGAATTGAACCCGGGTCGTGCCCATGGTAGGGGAGCACTCTACTGCTGAGCCACAATCCCACCCAGCCCTCAACTCTCTTCTTGACAGCTCTACTTAGATACCTAATAGACATCCCCAATTAACAGTCACTCACTAAATTCCTGCTGATCCCAAAAGCCACTCCCCCTTCAGTCTCTGTCATCCCTGTCTGTGAAAGTTCTATCCTTCCAGTGACACATCCCCAGATTTTGTAGTTAACCTTGTTTTTCCTTTTTCTCTCACCACATCCAGCCCACCAGACTATCCCATGCTTCTACTTTCAAACCATATCCAAAATCTGATCATTTCCAAGCTGCTGTCAGTGTTCTGGCCTAACCCTGATCACCTCTGTACCCAGATTTCTGCAATGCTTCCTTATCTTCCTTCTGATTGCCACCCTCTCCCTGTCCCCCGCCAGGAGTCCATTTACCACCCAGCAGCCAAGGGAATGTGTAAACCAGATCATTCTTCCTCGACTCAAAATCCCACTGTGTTACCCAGGCTGGTCTCAAATTCCTGGGCTCAAGTCATCCTCCTGCCTCAGCCTCCTGTGTAGCTGGGACTCACAGGTACCAGCTACTGCACATGGCCTCAAAAATCATGTAATGACTCCTAATGCTTCTCTGAGTGACACTTTGCATTTGCCAGGGCTGCTATAACAAGTATCACTGATAGGGTGGCTTAAATAACAGGCATTTATTGCCTCATGTTTCTGGAGCCTAGAAGTTCAAAATCATCCTGGGCCAAGATCCAAGATCAACACTGTCTCAAGGTGTCAGCGGGACACTTCCCTCCTGAGGGCTGTGAGGAGAGGATCTGCTCCAAGTATCATTCCTTGGCTCATAGATGGGCATCTTCTTGTGTCTCTTCACATCATATTATATGTGCTCTGTCTAGATTTCCCCTTCTTATAAGGACACCAATCATATCCAAGGACTTCAATTTAACTCAATTAATTGTATAAAAACCCTGTCTTCAAATAAATCACTGTGTTAGTTTTCCATTACCGTTAAAAAAAAAACTAAGAAAATGAACCTATAAAATAAAAAAGGTCTCTTTTGGATCATCATTTAATTTAATTTATTTATTTATTTTTGGGAGAGAGAGAGAGAGAATTTTTTAATATTTATTTATTAGTTTTTTGGCGGACACAACCATAGCAGCCAGGTCCAAACCATAGCATCCAGATCCAAACCATAGCAGCCACGTCTGATTTAGCAGATTTAGAACATCACAAGGATTGGGGGATTCTGTAGTCTGCTGATACTCTTCTTCCTTTTCCTCTCACTCTGAGCCAGCCATGCTAGCTTCCTTGCTCTTTCTGGAACATACAGGATTCTCTCATATGTGGACCTTTGCACATTATTCTCCCTGTAGCTGCTTAGTTGACCCTTCCCTTCCTTCAAATCTTTGCCCAAAGATCACCTGCTTCTTGAGGTCTATAATGGGCACGCTCTTCAAGATTGTAACCCACCAGCCATACTGTCCTGACAATCAGGATCCCGTTTGACCTGCTCTGTGATTTCCCTTAGCATTTATACCTTCCAATATTATTTTAAAATACACATATTTATATTTGTTGTTTTTGGATTGTTTTCTGTTGGTAGAGCAGTGAATTATTATGATCACCTACCACAAGGCCTGGTACACTGTAGGTGCTCAATAAATATTTGTTGATTAAATTAATAAGCTCTTTACATGAATTATCTCCTTTCATCCTCTCAACAACCTCACTAGGGGGGTGCTATTATTATTCCATTCTACCAATGAGGAAATTAAGGCACAAGGAACATACCTAACATCACACAGCATGTCATAGGAGGCAGAGCTAGACCCAGGTAACAACCAGGTCTGACATGATGGCAAATATCATTCCCTTCTGGAGCATTTGTACCAGGAGATTTTGTACTATGATTACATTTTCTTTCTTGTACAGACTTTTCCATTCCTCCCCCCCAATAGCACAACTGTCTCTATACTCAGCTTGTATTTTCATCCAAGTGCTGCATTAGCTGTAACACATACTTAGCAGTGGTTGTTTTTAAGCTGTTCTTTCACGTCAGGCCATCTAACCATCCCCACTTTCCCTCAAGCCTTTTGACCTCCAGCTGCAGTTGAGTTTAGCTGCTGTCTAAATCTACTAACTACTTCTCATGGAGAATTCCCTTCTTTTCCATATCGATGTGTCTCTGCTATTTCCTCCACCCCATGGCTTCTTCTTTCTCTTTTTTTTGGGGCATGGGGTTCTGGGGAGGGAACCCAGCGCCCTGTGCATGCTAAAGACATGCTCTACCATCCAGCTCTGTCCCAGCCCACCAAAGCATCCTCTTTCTTGATTTTCTCCTTGATTTTGCTGGAATCATTTCTCAGGAAGCTAGAGTCTGGGTGGGCACATATTAGGAACAAACTTTTGGAAGTTCACACATAACTGTTGCAATGTTGTACATTCCCCTCACACAGGTGTCAGGCTCTGAAATGGCCCTGGGCTCAAAACAGCCCTGCTAACAGTTTGACAGCTTTGAACTACAAATCCTCTTAGCCAGACTTCTCCTTGCCTCAAATATATAACTTTAAAAGGGAATGAAGTCTAGTTACATATTATAGCATTGATGAACCCTGAAAATCTCACCCTAAATGAAGAAAGTCAGACACAAACGTCCATTTATATATATATATATATATATATATATATATATATATATATATATATATATATATATAAAATGTCCAGAATTGAAAAATTCTGAGACAAAAAAAAAAGATTACTGGTTTACAGGGGATGGGAGAAATGGAATTAATTTGGGCATGGAGTTTCTTCATGGAAAGATGAAAACAGTATGTAAGTAAAAAGTAATGATGATTCCACTACTGAATATAATAGAAGTTGTTGAATTGTACTTTTTGTTTTTGTATGGTACTGGGGATCAATCTAGGGCCTTGAACAAGCCAGGCAAGTGCTCTATCACTGAGCTACACCCCCATCCCTATATGTTCTTAAATAATAAATTTTATTGCAGGTGTACTGTATCTTTAAAGTGTTTTTTATGGGTTAATATTAAATTTTAAATTGTGTGCTGTGTGACATTCCATTAAGTAATTCCCTCTCATTATTCCAACTTCAGTTAAGGTGGGCCACATACTCTGACTCACGATAGAGTACTTGAAGCAAATTCAGCATAAAGAAAGACATTCCTTGTTTGAGTGAATAAGGAAAGAAGAGAACAGGTAGACAAGACAAGATGCAGAGAAGAGATCAAGAATTAAGGAAGCAAAAAATTAGGTGCAGAAGTAGGGCTACCCCGAGACTCATGGGGCTCCTATGATAGGGTGCCAGAAGGCAGGAGTTGATGTTTTTCCTCATATCAGAGGCAAGAGGACTGCTGAAGATATTTTCTAATTTCTTTTCAGCATTTAATCTCTAGTTTTTGTTGAAATATATAGTTTTCCCCAACTCATCCATATATTTTATGAAAGTCTGTCTGACCTTTGTTATGTATGTGGGACATTGCCTTAGGTCTAAGCTTATCATCTATGGTTCCAAAATGGACTGTCTTTTGAATCAGAATGAAGTCCAACATTGTTGTGCCATGAGTAGGGAGAAAAATACTGTGTTCTGGAGGTAGATATCCACAAGGGGAAGAAGTCAAACAATTGCCTTCAGCCATCTTGAGAACATGAGGAAAAAGGGTGCCTAAAAATGGAAACAGAACCAAGGGTTGTATACTAAGTATTGCATATGAACTCTGGATCAAACTGCACCTGAAGCTGTATCTGCTATTATATTGTTCAGTTGTATATAAGCCAATTCATTCCTTTTTGACAGATTGAGCTTCCTTTCATCTGGAACAACAAAGATCCTATCTATAGTCAGGTGATAATGTTTGAAAGTACATAGACCATGTAAAATACAGCTTACTATTCCCCAATTATGTTACTTTTTCCTTGTTAGAAATTTGTAAAAAGGAGTATAAAATTTCCTTAAAATTCTGCCAGTGTAATATATGTATATTTTGTTATTTGTATGTTTTGTAATTAATAAAATATAAAAATTTCTCTAAACTAAAGAAATTTTGAATTGTATTTGCTCTAAATATTTTGAAACTAAAAATCTATGCTAGACAAACCCAGACTTGACCTGGTTTAACAACATTCCTATTAACACCTCCACCATCTGGTTTTGGAAAAGGCCAGGTATCATTGTTTGGGGTTTTAGTGGACTGAAAGACACAGTAGACCAAGCTTAACACTGCTCTTAACTGGCAATCTGCCCAAATTGCATTGTCTCACATGATTCATGTACTGACCATTAGGGTCCTTCTCAGCTAAGAAACTGGATTGACTCTTCATTTAATGAACTAAGTGACAAGTGTCTCTGTAACTGAAATAGAAGTGATAGCAATGGCTAAAAATGAACAGTCAGTGTTTGGACATATTAGAGACATATCCAGAACAAAGTGCTTAAGAACTGCTGAATATAAAATGATGTGCAAAAACTTCCATGCAAAAGAAAATAAAGAAAGGCTGGGGTCTAGTTATATATGTACCAGAATATCTGCTGAAATTGAATATAGAAGTTTTGAAAATTGGAAATAATCTCCTCCTTAAAAGGAGATTAGTTAAGGGGCTGGGGCTGGGGCCCAGTGGTAGAGTACTTGCCTAGCATGTGTGAGGCACTGGGTTTGATCCCTGGCACCACATAAAAATAAAAACAAATAAATAAAGTATTGTGTCCATCTAGAACTAAAACATAAAAAAATGAGACTAGTTAAATGTGGTACATTCATGTGATATAACATTCTGCAGGGCTGGGGGTATTGCTCAGTGGTGAAACATTTGCCAAGTATGATGAGGTCCTAGGTTCAATCCTCAGTACCTCAAAACAAAACAAAAAATATATACAGATATTGAAATGAATGAGATGGGCATTTACATATTTATATACTGTACATGTAGGATCTGTAGATTAGTGATTAGCAACAAAATTGTAATATATAGATAATCATAAAAGACATGACCCACATACTTACATAAGAATTCCAAAGAATTGGTGAGTTCAGGGGAGAAGGAACTGAATAATTGGAGGTCAAGTTTATAAGAAGAATTAATTTTTACTCAGTGAGCCACTATATCTTTTGAGTTTCATACCATGTACACTTCCATTCTTGCAAAAAATAAATTAGGTGATTTATTATTTTTACATTATTTGTGTTATGATCATTCATCTTACTTTAACTACATGACCAACAGCCTCTTTCTGATGCCCCAGCATAGAAACTAAAACTAGTTTTCTGATTTTTTTTTTTTTGTGTGTGTGTGGTTGCTGTTATTTTGTTTTTGGTATCAGGGATTGAACCCAGGGTTGCATAACCACTGAGCTACATCCCCAGCACTTTTTGCATTTTATTTAGAGACAGGTCTCACTGAGTTGCTTAGGACTTCACTAAGTTGTTGAGGCTGGCTTTGAACTCCAGACCCTCTTGTCTCAACCTCCCAAGTTGCTGGGATTACAGGCATGCACCATTGTGCCCGGCTACTTTCTGATTTTTAATGGACACTTTTATTATGAAAAAGAAATAAACTCTCTAATATCTTGTATATTATTTTCTGTTGAAAGATTTTGAGGTTAACTAACCTTAAGATTACATTCAGATTTGTGATTGGTTATCATTATCAATGTCATCAAAAAGAAGACATTACTTTTCTGAGAATCATGACAAAATTTTACACTTTTTCCCCTCTCCTTTATTAGAAGTACTTACTATAATAAACTGTAAACTTACCCATGATTTCTATTCTTTGTTATAAATGGTACTCATAAAGTAGAATTCTCTCACCCCACATAACAGCCAGAGGCATGAGTTAGGTCTACCAACATCTCACATGTCCGATACACCAATGTTCTTATTCATTCCTACAATGGCTTAGAAAATGATGCATGGGCTTCTCCCAGCTCTCCAAAGGAAGCTGCAGGGCAATTTTCAAGGACATTCAGGCAACTTCATGATCTTGCCTGGCCTCCTCAGCCAACCCTGCTCATCTGGTGTTCTTGGCTCTTTGCTGCTAGTATTTATTTATCTATGTATTCATTTATTTTGGAAATGGGGATTTAACTCAGGGGCACTCAACCACTGAGCCACATCCCCAGCCCTTTTTGCATTTTATTTAGAAACAGGGTCTCACTGAGTTGCTAAGCACCTTGCCATTGCTGAGGCTGGCTTTGAACTCGCAATCCTCCTGACTCACCTTTCTGAGCTGCTGGGATTACAGGCAGGCGCCACAGTGCCAGGCTGCTTCAGAATGTACTGATGGTGGCTGAGGATATAGTTCATGGTAGAACTTGTGCTTAGAAAGACCCTGAGTTTGATCTCCAGCACTGAAAAAGTAAATAAATAGAATAAAACTACTGATAGTTCCCTGGAAGAGGCTGAGTTGCAATTTCATTCTCAAAAATGCTTTATAGTTGCCCTGGTTCATTCTAGTTCTCCTTTAACTATTTCTCAGAGCAGGTCATGGATATGTTTCACTCTAGGATCATTCTGTTGTCAGTGCAATTGTAAGTATGGATGGACAGGGTAGGCCCATCAAACAGATGGAAAATTATTCCAACTTTGGGAATTCTTGGATATCATAATTGAGTTTTTGATGAGTAGCCATTCCCCAGCCTGGTAATCACTATTCCCCTTTGGGATATATTTAAAACTAAGAAATGGCCTGGGGATGTCACTATGTGGTAGACCACCTGTCTAGCATGCAGGAGGCCCTAGGTTCCATGCCCAGCAATGCAGAAAACAACAACAATAGCCAGATGATGTGCTTGAATTTCTCTGTTATTTACCAGCAGATGGAGCCCACATTTAGTAACAACAATTGCCTAACCCTGGATATCTTTGGTAGTGTCTCAGTATTCGTGGGAAGAATGAAGAAAATGAACAATTTTCCTCACAGGGCTTAGAGGCTTTTACATTATTTTGTTTGAATGTCAGATAAAATCTTTGGTGGCTTTATGAGTATTAGCCACAAGAAAGGAGATAAAAATAAAACACCTGGTACCACGTGGCACATCATAAACAGTTGAAGAACCAGGATTTTATTTTACAGCCTTTCCATGTATTTAGTTGACAAAATATTTGAATAAGACCAGCTTTTATGCTACTTTGACAACATTGATCTTTGTGTGTATAATTTAAAACAAAGAAAGGTTTTAGCCAGATATTCAAGGTGGCTGAAAGCTTTAGAAAAATATAAATATTTTTATATTTATGATACAAAATGAAAAAAAAAGACCTAGGCACTTTCCTCTTGCCCTGGAATATTCGTGTCTTTGATCCTGCATCTGCTGATGAAACACATACTGGCTGGCTCTTGAGGTATTGTGCTCAGCAGATGTGTCTGTACATGAAAACACTTCCCATTCCCATTTCTAGAAGCTTTCTAATCGTCCTTTATAACCCAGTTTAGACATCACCCCCTAGAGGGTTACATATTGTCTTATGTGCTTGTTGTGTTAGTTAGCTTTCCATTGCTGTGACAAAATACCTGAGAAAATCAACTTAAAGGAGAAAAGACTTATTTTGGCTCACAGTTTCAGAGGCTTCAGTTCATGGTCACTTGGCTTCTTTACTTCTGGAACCTAATAGAGAGTGGTAAGGCAGAACATCATGGCGAGGAGAGTGCATAGAGCAAAGCTGCTTACTTTATGGTGGCCAGGAGAAGCTGGAGGGAGAGAGAGAGAATGCCCAGAGAACAAATTTGCCTTTCAAAGTTTCAGTATAACCTATTTCTTTCAACCCGCCTTACCTCTGGAAGTTTCCACCACTTCCAGAAGCACCACCAGTTGGAGACCAACCCTTCAATACAAGAGTCTTTGGGAGACATTCCAGATTCAAATGGTAGCAGTGCTCAGAAGCACTTTGCTCATCATCACCCATGGCATTGGCCATGGGAGCTACAATTTGCTGATTTCCACGTCCATCTCCCTTACCAAACAGAAAGTCCTGGGAGGGAGGCACTATGGATTAGTCTCCAAGCCCTCATACATAGCTTAGTGTGTCTCTTCAAGAAAGGAACCTAACAGGGAATGAATAAATGATAAGACTGAAAGAATTAACGAGGCCCAGGTTAAAACTGGCAATCAGCTGATCTATGGGAAAATGATCCCAAGCTCACCTGGTTCCCCAGCACACATCTCAACCCAAGAGCACCCCCAGCATCTCTCATAAGAATTGCCTTTCAGGGGTAACAGCCACTCTAATCCAGGAAGGCACATGCCTCTTCCCTATTGCTAAAGATTGTACAACAATTTAAATAATAATAATAATAATTGATTTAAATTGATTGAAACAATATCTTTTATACACTTTTTTAAGAACTAAAAACTCTGTTGGAATATAAAGAAGTAAAATTAGCAATAATGATAGTACAAAGTCTTGATAAAGTGAGAGAGAAGGACATATAACGTTCTTATGATAAATAGGAAAAATTTTAAACATAAACAGTGAAAATTACAGTTAAAGGCTACTGACAGATACTAAATTTCACCTATCTTAAGCAACTTATTATAACATTTTTAATATAAAGTGATTTGAAATTAAAGAAAGAAAGAAGAAAGGAAGGAAGGAAACAAAGATAGACTCCAACATAATTCACCAAACAAGCAGATATCTATTCAAGCACCAGTGGGTTTCCTCATGAACAAGTCTTCAATCCTGACATGAATAAATAGTGGAAAAAATGGAGTTTCCAAAGGGAAGTCATATGGAAAAGAATAGAGGGATGACCTAGGAAGACAGTTGTTAAAAAAGAACCCTGGCATGCATACCAGAGAGTAACTTGGTATCAAAGACCAAGCAGTGGCATTATTAAAAACCTTCCAGCTTCTCTTGGATGTTTTTAAAAACATCCTTCTACATTTCCACTTCAAAGAAAAATAAAATGTACATGGTGAAAAATCCATTTTGTTTATTTCCAGAAAGAAAATAAAATACCCTGAATGATGTCATGGTGTACCACAAAGAAAAATAAAATGTATATGGTGAAAAGTCCATTTTGTTTATTTTCAGAAAGAAAATAAAATACCCTGAATGATGTCATGGTGTACCAATGTTGTCCTAACAACAATGACAAACACCACACTGGCAGATCTGGGCTGGAATCCTCACTTCATTACTTCTTAGTACCACGCCCTTAATCTCTTTGTACGTCAGCTTTTTCAGCTGTAAGCTAGGGATAATTACAACCAATTGTAAAGGTTTTATAAAGATTAAATGAGATAATAAATGTGCAATGACTGTTAGGTATTCATGTTATTAATATTATTATTATTACTCTTAATATATTTCAAAAATTCTCATATTCAAACACATCAGTGGTTATATATGTTCATTAATGGAAAATTGATTTTACATTAGAAATTAGCATGTTGTCTATGGCCTAAATAAAGGACTGACATGTCCTTCTATTGCATTCCGGGCAGTAACCATATCTTCAACTTTTTTTTTCTTTTTTCTTTTTCTTTTTTGGTACTGGGGATTGAACCCAGGGGTGCTCAACAACTGAGCCACAACTCCATCCCTTTTATAAAAAATATTTCATTTATAGACAGGGTCTCACTGAGTTGCTTCGGGTCTTGCCAAGTTGCTGAGGCTGGCTTTGAACTTGTGATCCTCCTGTCAGCCTCCTGAGCCACTGGAATTACACATGTGTTTCACTGCACCCTGCCCATGTCTTCTACTTTTATATTTCCCAAAGTGCTTACTTCAGTGCAGAGCAAATAGTGGGGGTCTTATAAAATGCTGCTGAGTTGGTAATTTGATGGATTAAATAATGCAAACATACAGTCCACATAGTAGACATAAACTGTGGCCAACAATCTCCTTATTAATTGAGTTATTAAGATCACTGGATATGATTCTGAGATAAATTCTTAATAGCTCTTCTCAGCATCTTTATGGAGGAGAGCCTGGAAACCTCATAAAAGTGTCATTTTAGGCTGACTTATTACACTGGCTCTCCTGTAAGACACTGTGATGAGTTTTTGAGAGAATAAAATTCACAGGAAAAAATGTAATCTTGGAAGAACAGGAGAATGAGCATATATAATCTTTAAGGACTAAGGTAAAATATAACTTATTTTTCATAATATAAGATTTTATTGTTAAAAGCAGACCCAAAGAAAAGTATTGAGAAGGAATGAAGAATGATTGTTGAATGTATTCAGAACTTCAATGAGGAATGATAAAGTTCTGGAGATGGATGGTGGTGATGGTTGCACAACAATAAGTTTAGTTACAAAATGGTTAAAAGAGTAAGTTTTATTTTAGGCATATTCTACCATAGTCAATAAAAAGTAAAAAGATGTTTAAAAGTCACACACTTTCACACATCTTCCTAGACATTACAAACACAAATACATAGTAAAAATGTCAATAAACATTCTCACTCATTTGTACATACTTCTTTAAAATTCTAATAATCTTGTGGGCTAGGGATGTAGCTCAGTGGTAGAGTGCTTGCCTAGCATGCATAAGGCCCTGGGTTGAATCCCCAGCACCCCCTGCCAAAAAAAAAAAGAAAAAAAGAAAGAAAGAAAAATCCAAAATTCCAATAATTTTAAAGGTGACCTTAAGTAAATTAAGTAAAGAAGTGTGGATCATTTGGGCCTGAGGATGTGGCTCAAGCGGTAGTGCGCTAGCCTGGCATGCGTGTGGCCTGGGTTCGATCCTCAGCACCACATACAAACAAAGATGTTGTGTCCGCCGAAAAACTAAAAATAAATAAATAAATAAGTATTCTATCTCTCTCTCTCTCTCTCTCTCTCTCTCTCTCTCTCTCTCTTTCTCTCTAAAAAATAAAAAAAGAAGAATGGATCATCCATACCAAAAATAATATGGTAACAGGGCTGGAGTTGTGCCTCAGTGGCAGAGTGCTTGCCTCATATGTGTAAGGAACTGGATTAGATCCTCATAAAAATAAATAAACAAAATAAAGACATTATGTCCCTATAACTAAAAAATAAAAAAGATATTATAAAAGGTAACATCTTCCATATTGGCTGACATTGACCGATAGATAACAGGACTCTTCAAAGTCCTTGGGTCTTTGAGCTTTATTCTTTCAGATGGGCTCAGGTACTTTTTTTAAAATAGAAAATTTCAAAGTCAGTAGAAAAACCCTGCCCTTTCAGAAAATGACAGGAAGATAGACAAAGAAATACTTCCAAGAGGAAATGAAGAACTGAAATCCACAAGTAACATGAAGTAAATGATATCCATGCTGCCTTCATTAGTCTATTCATCTCTGTAGTCCTAGTAAAGTCCAAGGACCCAGTAAACAAAGTATTCTTTAATGCTTTTTTGTGAATGATTTGTGGAAGATTGGGGCAGGGCAAGTGGGGAGCAAGAAACCATATTTTTCTTTTAGAATTACTTTGTCCTGTGGTCAGCAGGTAGACAGTGGCTGGGGCATATTGCTGTCTCTGCAGGACACCAAACTCATCCATGTGCACTTGGTGGTCTTAATTCAGTGCATTAACAAACACTATAGACTTAGATAAAGAAAGAAGTATCCCTGCTGTCTTTTTCATACCTTTGTTGTTCTTTCCCATTATCCCTATTACCAAAATCAAATTGTAAAGTCAATCTTTAGCAGCAAAGTAGGCATTTGGCGGTCTTTGTTTTGCTAGCATATGTTTAAAAGTAAATTCAGTATTCTGATGGGGAAGCTAGGTTTTTACAAGTTTGCACATGTAGTTGTGTTTTTACTAATGGAGATAAGTATTCCTTTCTCAACTCTCTGTGAATAGCCCAGTACAACATACCTGGGTGGTATTCTTACCAGTAAGGAATTTTTCCCCTCCTGTTTTATGGAGGCTAAGTTCATACTCAACCTAGCAAACTCTCTGGTTGTTGATGTCAACTCAGTAGCCTTTAAGTAAAAAAGATGGGAGGGATCCTGAGGGTGAATCAGCCATGGACACTTTTTCTTATTGTCCTTTTGGGGCAGCATAAACACTGACCAGCATGACCTAGAGGTGTCCTTTAAACATGCCCCAAATTACAGAGCCTGAAGAGCTTTTAGGGAATTTTTGTATTTTAGTCACCTTTGCATAAAGGGGGAAGAAACAATGGACAGACTATTCTTTAATTTAGGACTTACCTCTGGCCCTTAGAGAAGCCATGTGCAAATGAAAAGCCATCAAATATTAAGTAAGCTTTTGCTAAGACCCAGAACATGGTCCATCAAAGATCCTATTTCCTTCCCACCCAGCAGAATATGCCAGAAATGTCAAAATTGAGTCCTATTTTATTTTATAAATCTCATTTCTCAGTATTTGTGTATATGGTATTAAAATAAAGTCAAATTTTAATATTAATCAACTTCAATCCAATTTTTAGAGGTTAATGAAGACCTCACTCCATGCTGGGCAATGGGGTCAGAATTGAAGGTTAAAAATGAGGGACTTGGGGGGTGCTGGGGTTGTGGCTCAGCAGTAGAGCATTTGCCTAGCACATGCGAGGCTCTTTGTTTGATCCTCAGCATCACATAAAAATAAAGGTTAAAAAAATAAAAAATAAATTTAAAAAAATGAAGGACTCAAAGCTTAAATGGGAAGTCAGAAAAAAAGCATTAATAATTATCCAACAAGATAATGTCTGCTATAAAAATGCATATATTTTTTTTTAAAAAAAAGGTACAACAAGCTATGAGAAGACAAGAAAAAAAATCTATTTGGATTAGAAGGAGGGAGAATCGACAACTGCTCAGCTGAGTCCAGAAGTATGAGGCAGTTCATCTTAGTGGTTCCTGCATACTACAGACTTTGGAGCAAAGAGTTTTGGGGAGCAAATAGTTTTAGGTATCAAGCATGACCCAGTAGCTGGCAAGCTTTGTGTCTCTCTGAACCTCACTTTTCACTTAACCACTCTGAGCCTTGATTTCCTTTCTTACTTGTAGAATGGAGATAATTTCCTTAGCTGTCAATTCATATGTTATTTTATGAGTTACATTAAATAAAGTAACATATATGAATGGGCCCTCCTGGTAGCAGGTGCCTGATACATGGAACCAGTATTATCAATTAATCTAAAAGAGAAGGATGATTCAGAGGAAAGAGTGATATACATAGGCATGGAGGCATGAAAGTGTATGTCCTCCTTAGGAAAAACCTGAGAGCCCTGTGTGAGTGGAGGAAAATATTTGCAGGGGGAGGTTCAGAGGATTCTTCCAAAACTGCAGACTGTAAGCAATGGGGGTCTGTGGACATTAACAGGCAGGAGGGTATGAGGAAGACACTGACCCTTCCCCTCTCAGAGCCTCTTAGGCCTTACCTTTTGAATATCTGACTTGCCTTCCACTGCCTGAGGGTGCGGACTCCCAGCCTCCAAGCAAGTGGAAATGAAATGCTATGGAATTGACATCTTTCCCCCTTTTGGGGTTTCTGATGAAAGTTGGAATATAAGTAACCCTGCTCCCTCCCCCCTCAGGTGGGACCACTCTGAAGCAAACATTCTATATTAACTCCAGGAGTCTCCATCAGAGTTCAGCTCCAGTTACCAAGGTTACTGACTTGATTTCACCCCCTTTACTGGCTGGCTTCCCTTCTCTACATCACTTCCATGCTTCCCTACTAAAGATCCAATTAATCATCCACACCCAGAATCCTTGTCTCAGTGTTTACTTTTGGGAAAAACCATCTTAAGACACGTATCATTTCCATATCTATTTAGAAAAATGCTTCTGGAAAAGGACGAATGATGGATTTGTGTAGAGACTAATGGCAAACAGTTGGAGGGCTATAGCAATTTTCTAGGAAGGAGGTGATGAGGCCTGGAACCCCCTTGCATTGTAGCAATAGAGTGGGAGGAATGGATACCAGGGACATTGAAGCAGGTTTTCAGTGACTGATGCATGTAAGGGTCTGGGCAGAAAAGATGGCAGAGGGAGAGGAGGCTTTGCTGTCTGTGAGACCAGTGGCACCTTCAGGAAAGGCCAGCTCTGAGCTTTTGATTCAGGAGCCCTTGGCTTACAAGTGGTAGCTGAGATCACGGGAATGGATGAGGACATTAGGAGAGAGGATCAAAGGAAGAAGAAATATGGTCAGAATCCTCAAGACACTGGTATTTAAGGATGGGAATAGTAAGAGATTCCTTAGACATAAGAGGAAGGATGGAATCTAGAAAAGAGTATGTCTTTGAATCCAAAGAAGAATTTCAGCAAGGAAGAGTAACCACGGAGTCCCAAATGCTGCAGTAACTCAAATAGGTTCAGGACCAGAAAAGGCTAAAGCTGCTGGTATGTTACTACTTGTGACTTCATCCGTGGCCTCAGAAGAGCAAAGAGGAAGGAGATTAGAATGTAGCAGGCTGACAGGGCTGGGGCTGTAGCTCAGTGGCAGAGTGCTTGCCTTGCATATGTGAGGCACTGGTTTGATCTCCAGCACCACATAAAAGCATTCAAATAAAATAAAGTCATGCTGTCCATCTACAACTACAAAATTTTTTTAAAAAAAGAATGTAGCAGACTGAGACACAGAGAGGCAAAGGGAGAATTAAAGAGGAAGCATGGATAAAGGGGTGATAAGTCTAAAAGAAAAAAACAGTGTTTTTTAACAGTGTTTTTAATTGTAGATGGATACAATACCTTTATTTTATTTATTTATTTTTATGTGGTGCTGAGG
The DNA here is from genome assembly GCF_048772815.1 of Callospermophilus lateralis. Taxonomy (NCBI): domain Eukaryota; kingdom Metazoa; phylum Chordata; class Mammalia; order Rodentia; family Sciuridae; genus Callospermophilus; species Callospermophilus lateralis. Next base: position 12,174,157 of record NW_027514398.1, read on the forward strand.
ATCGAACCTGGTGCCTCACACATACCAGATGAGTGTGCTACTACTGAGCCACAACCTCAGCCACAAAGGACAGTGTTTTGTTTTTTTTTTTTTTTAACATGGGGTAGAACTGAATAAGACAATGGTCTGAGGAAAAATAAACACATGGATAAAGAAAAAGATAAATCACAAAGGGAATAGCTGATGGAGGAAGAATATAGGAGGCAGCAAGAGTGGAACAACAGTGGCAGAAGGGGTAGGAACTTCTGGTAATAAAGGTGAGCAGGTCAAGGAAGGGGAAATAGGTGAGTTTAGAGACATAGTACTGTGCAATACACAGGTGCACCTGGAGACAGTGGGGTGACCTGATGCTTGCAGGGGACAGTATAGAGGATGGCTTTGAAGGCAGGGCTACATTAGGAACTTGAAGCCTAGAGTGCAACTTTGAACACCAGAAAACTAGGATGATCTGAAGACCAGGAGAGGGCAGTGTGGAGGCAGGAGCAGGTACCAAATGCCGGCAGCAATGGACTGTCAGACTGCAAAAGCAGGAGCAGACATACAAGTGAGGGTCCCTACTCTCCCAGTGCCCTGCAGCTGTGCCGCCTGCCCCCTGAGGTTTTAAGAGTCACTGGGATTTCCTGAGAATGTTCAAGCCTATGTTTTCCATGGTCTCTGTCAAATTGAAAGCCCAGGGGTGGGGTTAGGACTTGAAGAAGACTTGCAGAGTGGAGCAGCCACTAGTTTTGTGTTTATTCTGAGAAGTCAGGGATGGGGTGTGGGCTGCAGTCTCACAGTGCCTGGGACCAGTGAGCAGCCTGGGCCCACGTGGCACTGTACAGTCTTCCACCTGAATGCACACATTTGTATTTTCACATCTGCACTGTTGGCTCCACCTCCTCTTTAAAAATAAACACGTCCAGAAAGCTGATTCATTATGCTTCATTTCTCACTCGTGGGTCCATTTTCCCCTCTCCAGTCTACTTGTGGGCTGTTGTCCCTGCTCACTCTCCCTCCCTACTGCCTCCTGGCTCTCAGGACCCCAAGCCCTTGATTCTGGCCATATATTTGAATACCATCAATCAGGGAACTAGAAATGCAACCTTTCTTTGAAGTTAAACTACAACTGTTTGAAAATACACAGTTCAATTTCACATGTTATATGAATTCTTATTTCCTAAATTAGAAGTATTTTGAAATTGTCTGGTTAATCTTGGCTATTTTAGAAATTAACTCAAACTGCTGCCTGGCTTTCAAGTGGTAACCACACTACTTTCAAGTGGAAAGACCACACTAAAAATAGAAAAAAAATATAGAAAAAAAAAGAAACAAGTTTTGCAAATCTGATGTGTGTGAATGGTTTTATCTGTAAATATACTTCATTTTATAATATAAATATATTATTATTTTTTTGGTTTTAACTTATTATTTATTCTTGCTCTTTTAGGTCATTTTTCTTCATTTCCCAGGTATCAGTTGACATGAATAGACAAGACTTATTTTAACAGCAGTCTAACCAATTAGGTGGGTTTTAGGAACTCTATTTTCTAAGAAGTAACTCAGTCAGTTCCAAAATGACAAAAGGCAATTCATATCATTTTGTTCACATTTGAATTCCACTGGTGTCAGAGATGAAGTGACATTTTCTAGTCTACCAATGAAGTCTTTAGGTACTTTCTCAGTTTACTAGGCATCATAAAAATGTAGGGTTCATAATTTCTCCAATTTAATAAGTTTTTTGATTTCTTGAAGCATCATATGAATCAACTGTGCTACTAAAGTCCACACAGAGCAGTCATCATGCTCTTCCCATTCATTTTAACATGAGACTTAGTTTCCATTTCAGGTATTTGTACATTTTAATAATGAGACAGGTCACAGCATCTAAGTGTTGGGTCCAAAATGCACTCCCATTCAGTATATTTCATTTCTGGAGGAACCCTAATCCCACAGTTACCTCTTTTTTTATTGCCTTAGAATGGATACCAGCATATTTATGTCAAACTTGGATGAGTGTGATCCACACTGTGCCTGAATACAGGTGCCTCTTATTGGCTGCCCCCTCTAGCTGCTCCTCCAGTTGAGGTCCAGAGTACAGGTCTCATAAGGTTGGCAAAGGGTTCTTTGCCATAGCAGTGCCCCAGGCCTATTTGCCATACAACCCTTGTAAACAATCTTTTTAACCGAACAAGAGAACAGAAAATATGTTTGTCTTAACTCTTCATTTCCTAAGATGATGTGAAAGAAGATTGAAAAATTACCTGAATTGCTTATAGACCTTTGTTGCAGACTTGAGTAATACAGTGAGCTTTCTGCCAGAGCTGGACACTTAAGAGAGTACAGATCACTTTTACAGAAGGCAGGTTGTACATAGTAGTTGATGTATTACCTATATCCAAGTTGTGTGGCTCCATCAAGTGTTTGCTTTGGGTGTAGGAGACAAGAGGCCTTTTATTATCTCTTCAATGGGAGATTCTATACCACATTTGAGGCATAATAAAATTATTTTGAAACACTGAAAATGTCAACAGAGTATAATAATAATAATAATAATAATAATAATAATAATAATAAATACAGTAATATTATGAATATTGTTAAATGTACCTTCCAAATTAATAAAATATTAATAGCTAGTTAAATTTCTTTTCAGAGAAATGGAAAGAGAGGCACATTCTTGAATTTGTTGTTTTGTCATACCCTTGCACTTCATTATACATATATATAGAGAGAATCTAAACAATATATAATATTTTCTTAGATGGATTTAACTTGAAGTAATTGGTGTGAAATAAAAAGTATATGCCGTTCTGCAATGTTTTTGATGGTCATGTGAATTCATATACCCAGGCCTACTTTCCTCATTTATTCACTTATACCTCTCTAAAATAGACAATTATAAGAATATATTACAAATTATCCTCTTGTCGAGGGACATTTGTCCTGTTCTCCATGTCACTGAGGACATTCCTATGCATATCTCTTTATACATGTTTCAGAATTTGTTTAAGTTATCAAAATGGAATTGCTAGACTGTATGTTATATTTATTTTAATAGATATCTCTGTTTGCTGCTTAGGATGTTATAATCATTTATATTCCTACCAACAGAGCAAAGTATGTTTATTTATATAGTACTTGGTATTGTCATAATTTTTATTTATGATTTCTCATTGTGGTTTTTGTTGCATCCTGCTGATTATTAGTGAGTTTGAACCTCTTATTTCTTGACCTTTTGTGGTTCTGATATTATGAGTTTTTGTTCCTATTTCTGTACATTATTTTCTATTAGGTTATTCATCTTTTATTGATTTGCAGCAGTTATACATTTTGGTTATGAATTATTTTTCTTTTTTTGCATGCTAAAGATTTAACCTAAGGCCTCATACATGCTTTACAATAGTTACTAATTATTTGTAAGTTATATGGATCACAGATATTTTCCCTAATTTTTTCTGTGAAGGGAAGAAGTTTTAATTTTATGATCAACCTTTTCTTCCGTGGTTTGTACATTCTGGGCATTAAGAAATCATTTTCTTTTTTTTCAGTGCTAGGGATTGAATCCATGGCCTTATAAAAAAATCATGGAATTCGCTGGGAAATGGATGACACTAGAGCAGATTATTCTTAGTGAAGCTAGCCAATCCCTAAAAAACAAATACCAAATGTCTTCTTTGATATAATGAGAGCAACTGAGAATAGAGCAGGGAGGAAGAGCATTTTATAATATAAATATATTAAATATCAAAGCACATTAAAAGGTATTATGTATTAGTTGATTGTTTAATATGTTTATTTACGAATGAATTATACTCAGAATGGTGAATTCTTGGTGCACTGTTATCATTTATTTAAATAGTTATCCTAAATCATCATTTTCTTTATAACCTTATGACACTTTAAACCTGTTTTTATTGATCTGCAACAGCCTTGTTAAATAAAGTCCAAGCCCTTTACTTCTACTCACATTAAAAACAGATATAGGTTCACTGTGACAGAAATAGCATTGGAACTGCTAATGCAAACACTGTAAATCACCAGAATATAATAAACTAAGGAGTATGTCACTGAGAGCAGCGTTGGGCACAAGCCAAATGGGGGCTTAAACTTCATATAAAAAACATGGAAAGCATTACTGACCACCTGTGACACACAATTATGAAAATAAAATGCATGTTTTAAAAAGAATTTTAAAACAATGTATTTTGAAAAATAAAAATAAAGCAAACTGCTATGCCTTTGCTGTACAAAGCTGGGCTTCAAATAGTCAATAGTAGAAAATTATCTTTAATAGAGGAATTTCACTACGTTTTATAAAATCCTCTTAACTAACCATTTTGCAGTTCCTAATAAAACAATGTTTATGGCAAGCTTAACATAAGAGTTTGATAGGGAACTTCATATCAGCAGTGGCAGGTTGACAGCAACTGAGCCTGACAGCAACTCAGCCTGAGTTGTAATAAAGAGAGAATCCAAACATTCTGTGGAAAAGCAATGGAAATTTGCCAATGAAGTTGATTTCCAAAAAGTGGGGTAAAAGGCAAAAACAGAAACAAAACTGACCTTAAGTTTGATCAAGTCCTGTTATGGTCTGGATGTGAAGTGTCGTCCCCCCCCCCCCAAAAAAAAGCTCATGTGTGAGATAACGCAAGGTTTACAGGTGAAATCTCCTAAAGAAGATTAACTGAGTGGTAACTGAAGTCTTCTAGGGTGTGGCTGGAGGATTAGGGCATTGAGGACCTGCCTTTGGGTATATATTTTGTATCTGTTAAGTGGAGTCTCTCTCTGTTTACTGATCATCATGTGAGACATCTTCCTCTTCCACACTCTTCTCCCATGATGTTTAGCCTCATCTCAAGCCCCCAGTTATTAAGCCAACTCTCTATGGAGTGGGACCTCTGAAATCATGAGCCTCAAATAAACTTTTCCCCCTCTTAAATTGTTTTTGTCAGATATTTTAGTCACAGGAGTGAAAAAGCTGACTAAAGTTCCTAAATATAAAAATTGAACTAGAGGAAATACAGGGACTGTAAGGGCATTTAAAATATCACCACAGAGATTCAATCAGAGAAATCCAAAACATTCAAAATTCTATTGGACCAAAGACCAGGCTGTTCAACAGATAAATGGAAGATCAAAAAAGGAGGGGAGCCAGGCACATTGGCACACACCTGAAATCCCAGCATCTTGGGAGGCTGAGACAGGAGGATCAGGATTTCAAAGTCAGGCTCAGCAAAAGCCAGGTGCTAAGCAAACTCTGTGAGACACTTTCTCTAAATAAAATGCAAAATAGTGATGGGGTCATGGCCCAGTGCCTGTTAGTTTAAACCCTGGTACCTCCCCCCCCAAAAAAAAAAGAGGAGGGGAAGGTCATGGATAAATACACATCAACCTAACACAATGTACAGACCTTATTCAGATCCTGATTGGAAGAAATCAAGAGTAAAAGCACATTGATAAGATAATTGTAAAAAATTTGAACAATGATTATGTATCAAATTATATTAAAGAATTATAATTAATATTTTTTAGGTATGATGATAGTTTCATGGTTCTGTAGGGAAAAGGGAAATAAAGTCCTTACGTGGTAAAGTACTTACACACAAAATGATGTGATGTCTAGAATTTGTTTTGAAATAGCCAGTAGAAGTGAGGCTGGAAGTGAGGGGAACCAGTTGTGGAGGGAGAATAGATGAATCAAGACTGGTCATATGTTAATTATAGAAGAATCCATGGATCCCAGTTATCCTATTCATTCTATATTTAAATCTCTTAATCAAAAGTCCCTTTTTAACCATCTAAAGTAGTGATCAATACCTTCAAAGGCAGCTCCAAAACCACTTGAGCTAGGTCCATAGCCTCGTCCCCATATCCCACCTTACTCATCAAATCAAGCAGCTCCTCTTATTTCCATTGTCCCAGAAAAGAAGCTTTGAACCAGCTAGTCATTGTCTCTGGTTCTGTGTTCAGTCTACAGCTCTACTGCCTCTTTCCACTTGATGGATTACTAAAACCACCCTCCCTCTTTAGGTCCAGGAGGTAGGTGATAACTTAGTGTTTCAACCCAGAATGTGTCCTTTTTTAAAAAATGCTTTCTTATTCTAAGTCTGGATCTGAAGTGTCCCCAAAGGCCCATGTGTTGAAGGCTTGGTCCTGAGAGTAATGCTCTTATACAGTAGTACAGTTTTAGGATGTGGGCCTAGTTGGAAGGTTCTTAGGCCATTGAGGGAGGCCTTTGAAGGAGACTGTGGGATCCTGGTCTCCTCTTTCTCTCTTCATTTCCCAAGCCATGAGGGAGCAGTTTTTCTCTGTTACACATTCCTGCCATGATGAGCTGCATCACCAGAAGTCCAAAAGCAATGGGGCCAACTGTACCAGAACTGGACCTCCAAAACTGTGAGCCACAGTAAGTCTTTTCTCTTTATATATTGATTTGTCTTGGGTGTTGGTATAGTGACAGAAGCTATCACAACTTCTCAGCTTCCAGTAGCAGCCCACTCTTCACACACCCACCCTTTCTTTTTACATTTTCTCCAATAGATCCAACTCTTAGTACCAGGGGCTTCTGCACCCAGCAGTCGTTTACAGATCTCCTTATTCAGGCTTCATCTTCCTAACTCTACTAAGGACACTTGTGATTCTCCCCTATAGCACAGGAATCAAGTTATAAAATAAATAATTCTTGCTCTCTCTGCTTTCTTGCTTTTTTCTTATGGGGAAGACTCATCTGATTAATCATAGACAAAGAGATAGAGACGTATGATACTTTGATTTCTACTTCGTTTTGTAAAAGTCCATACTGGGCCTGCCTCCTATTCTTTTTTGCATTGTTACTGTTGTTCTACCAGCATATGGAACTTTAAAGCAAACGTAAGTCCTCCTGCCCCTAGGATTTAAGACTTATTATATATATATCTTGCCCCCAAAAAATCAAACCTGAACTTGATCGAGCCTAGGTCCAATTGCCAACTTAACATTAGACAGGACAAAGGAATACATTCAACTACAATTAAACTACAACCAGCAAAACCCAGCTGTAGGGAACGCCACAGGACAAACAACTTGGTTTCTTAAATAATTAAACTGTGGTGGCAGGGGTGGGAGGGACTGGAAATAAAATCTACACAATAAAAGAAGGTTAAAAATATATTAACCAAACACAATGGTGAATTTTGACTCCTAATTCTATATAAACTGCTTTCCCCATAAACTAATCCTTCTTGATTAGAAATAAGAAGGCCATGCTGGCTACAGGTTTGAGATGCATTCTGTAAGCTTCTAGAGTCAGGAAATATTGGGCTGCTGAAAACCATTCTAGAGATTTGGTGATCCCCATTTAACCAGTGAGTTTGTGTCTGTGCACTATTATGTAGATCTGTGGAGGAAAACTAGATAAAAGGATCTGAAGCCCTCTAACACAAGTCAAACTTTTCTTCCTCTTCTTATTCCCCACAACAACACACCTTTAGAAAAGGCCCACTATTGGTCTTGATTTCAGGTCACCAAGGAATGACATTTCATAAATCACTTTTACAAGATAAACTTAAAATATCTTGTATCTTATACCCATAAAGCTCTTAGAAGCCAACCTAAAGGGAGACTACAAGCATCTAACCACTAACCAAATGGAAGACTACAAGCATCGGTAAGAGTAATAATCACAATGAATTGATGTATGCTAAATAGTCACACATTTATAACAATACTGAAAAGTAAACAAGTTGGTCACTGAAAGGGAATGCTAAGAAAATAAATTATTTTGAAATGGGTAAAGAAGTAAAAATATTCAAATACTTATCTTACATTTATTATAGAACTGTACAAATTTGTAGCCAAATAATAGATGAGGAATATTTTTCCTTGAATAAGTTGTTCAACTAATATATGAAGGAGGATTGATAAGACTTAGATTATCACCACTTTACAACTTCCAAGATATTATCAAATCTAGAATTCATCAACAATAGTACTGGCCTCACAGAGAAAATTCAGGTATCGGCACTTCCTGAAACAAGGACAGAACCCTTATAGTAAGTAATCTTTATGCCCCCTCAAATCAAATCTGAACTCCATCAAGGCAAGTTCCAACTGCCAATTTATCATTTGAAAAGGACAGAGGAATGCAGTCAACAAAGAATACCATGGGGATGCAACCAGCAAAACTCAGGCCATAGGGAACTCTACAGACAAACAACTTGGGTTTATAAATAAACTACAAGGCCAGCATAGCCCTGTTATTTCTCTAATCAAGAAGGATTAATTTATGGGGAAAGCTTTATATAGAATCAGGAGTCAAGATTCACCATTGTGATTGTTTAATATATTTTTAACCTTTTTTTATTGTGTACTTTTTATTTCCAGTTTCTCCCACCCCCACCACCACAGATTAATTATTTAAGAAACCAAGTTGTATGTCCTGTGGCATTCCCTACAGCTGGGTTTGCTGGTTATAATGTATTCCTTTGTCCTGTCCAATGTTGGAAATAAAAAGTACACATTAAAGAAAAATTTAAAAATTAACTCAAAATAGTGATGTGCCTTGACTCTTAATTCAAATTGTACATATTTTTAAAGTTATTTATTACATTTATGGGAAAACTGATCATTTGAATACTGACTAGATATTTGTGATAAAGCAGTTAGTTTTTAGGGTGATCATAACATTATAATTATAGAATATTTTTAAAGAATCCTTTAAATATATATATTATATATATATATATATATATATATATATATATATATATATATATATATATAAAATTATGGATAGAATGAAATGATATTTTGGATTTGTTTCAAAATATGAGGGGCAGTAATATATGGAAATGGGGACAGGATTTGCCTTAGTTTGAAGCTCATAGCAGGGGTGAGGGTGGGGTCCATTGTGCCATTGCTACTAATTCTTCATATTAAAACATTTTACAAGAGCATGTATATTGTATCTTGAAAATGGGAGTTATTATTTTGTTTTATTCTTACTGGTATAAAAGAGAAAAGCATAAAAATTCCTCCTCATTTCCTTTTCTCATTAGCAATCCCCCTCAGAGGGTAAACTGTGTTTTGAATCCTGGTGAATTGTGGCTTCCCTGGCAAACAGAACAGAATTAGTAAGCTATTTTCAAAAGCCTTTGTTCAAATAAAGAGTTGATCAGGGCAGTGGGGTTTCTGCACTGGACTGTAGAGGTAGACTCCTGCCTTTGTGTTAGAGTAACTTTCCAACATCAAAGTGAGTGATGGGGGCTAGCAATTCTGCTTTTGGCAGAATTGGGGGTATCATGTCTTGAATCTCTCTAGCTAGAATACACCCCCTTCACTCTCTTACTCCTCATTGCACTTTATTTTTATCTGTGGTATTTTTCCTTACATGATATATAGTTATTAATGCCTCAATAATATGCCTCCCATCCAGACATGTACTTATCGACACCTCCTATTGACCCACTCCCAACCAGAATTCTGGTTCCACAAGGGCAGGGACTTTGTTTACTAGAACAGTTCCTAGAAGAGAATATCACTACATAAGTATTTATTGAATGAATGAAGTTAAAAATAGCATGTGTGACCTTTCCACAAAGTCCCTGGGATCATGATGAAAATGGCCTTCCTTGTTCCCAGGAGCCCTGTAAGGATGTAGACCAAACCTTATTATATAATTGAAAAATAATTACTATGTAAAAATGTTTATATTCATTCATCCAGCAGATATTGAGCACTTTGTAATGATATAATTACCACTTACTGAGAACTGTATGCCATGATCCTTTATGCTCAGATTGACATTACAAGGTAGATATTATTTCCTGCCATTTTACAGCTGGGCATCAGAGGTTCAGGTATATCAAGTGACTTTTCCCAGGGCATATATCCTATTCCTGGCATGGCTGGAATTCAAAAGCAGGCCCATCCTTTCCTAAGTCATGCTATGAAACTATTTTTGCCTTAGCCTCAAGCCATTTCATTTCATTGATCTGCAATTTCCTCCCATCTAGATCAGCAGCATTATTGCCAATCTGAGCACAGAAATTATTTGTGGTTCCTCTGTCACTGTCTCTACAAAGTCTTCTGTGAGTCCCACAGGCAGAGCTGGTGTCTGTCTTCCCCAATCCAAAAGCATTTTGCTAAGGTTACTGAACAATTACTGCTTGGTGTATTTCTTCACTGAAATCTCTCAAGGACAATGCCCTGTCTCATCCCTGGTGTCTACAATAGTATCTGGCACATAGTAGGAATTTAAGTGATTGCAGAATGAGCAAATGAATCATATTAGGAAACTCCTTTCTAACCTAAGAAGCTGGTGATGGAACAGTTGACCAGTTGGCCCATTTTTCTGGCTTTGCTGAGCCATCTTATTTCCCTTTTTACTTGAAGGTTTGTGACATTTCTTGCTAACCGTTCCATGTGACAGTGGCTCATTCTCACTAATCGCCTCCTCTAGGTGGTAATTATTTCCAAAGAAAATGTATCTTTTGAATTCAGATCCTGGCTTTACTGTTCTTTGTGTGACTCCATTTCATAGCAGCCACAGGAGTCTATTGTTTCTTTCTGAAAAAATAGTCTGTGAAGCTCAAATTTGGCACCTCCTAGCATTTATCCAATTAACTTCTTCAGTACACTGTCATGGGCCTTTAAAAAAGTTTTAGTAATCAACCAAAGGCAAATGTTTTTGAAAAAAATTAATGTGTTACTATATTTTGCCTATCAAATTGGAAAAATTAAAAGCATGATTTTAATCATGCTGTACAAAAAGACTGAAAACACACTAATAATAGACTTTAAACTAAGTCTACATCACTTGAAAGTTGAAACAACTGTTCTACTTCTAAGAATGTATTCCAAGTAAATTAATATTTAACTACTTGATGTTCATCACAATGTATTAAAATAGAGAAAAATTAAAATTTCTAATTATCAAAAATAAGTTAAATAAAGGTACATTCAAATAAGTATATATCATTCAATCATTAAAAGTTTTTATTATAGTTCAGTGGTAAAGCCTGTGTTTAGCATGCATAGGGCCCTACATTGAATCCCCAACCCCCCGCCCCCAAATAGTTGTGTTTTAGTTGAGTATATATTAACATGAAAGATTGTTCATGATATATTGAAATAGCAGGTTACATATTAGCATACATGTTATGAGCCTAGAGTAAATATTTATGTATATATTTCTTCTCCCCAGTAGTATCCTAATTTTTTGCCAGAGTATATACTCCTTCACTCAAGTGCAACTGGTGGCTGGATGACTCCTAAGATTCTTGCTCTTCATCATGGAAATCAAAAAGCAAGGTCCACTCTCAGACTTCACAGAACACACTCAGCTCTCTGGGCTGTCCCTCCCAGTATGTGGACACAAGCCAGTGTGAGGCCATCATGACATCTTCTTCTATAGCAGCAGCATCAATAGGCAATTCTGGCTATATATGATTGCAATGTGCTTGTTCTCTGGTTCTTTGTCTTCAGAAGCCCCCTTGGGTTCTATCGGCCCCCCACTTTTACCCGCACCCAACCCAGTGTAGGGCCCATGAGCTTCCATTTCTCAATCCATTGCCTTCCAGACAATCCCCTTTGCTCCTGTTAGGTTGCCTTGCTTTCTGTCTTTAATGGTCTGATAGGTTCCACAGTGATATTCTGAAGAAGTTATATAGGAATTCATATGCTTGGGTAAAAGTTTCAGAAGAGAAGAAGCAGAAGGTTTATAAGTGGTTAAATTTCGTGGAATTAAAGCATTTTTGTTATTGGTTATTTTCCAATTGTTTTAGTAGTTATATATTACTAGATAAGGACTATAGTAACTTTGGGAGTATTTTCCTTTTCATGTTTTTTTTCCAAGACTTTTTCTTCTAGAAGGTTTTTTTTTTAAAGTTTTTAACTTTTAAATTTTTTTTAGTTGTTATTTCATTTTTATGTGTTGCTAGAGTATTGAACTCAGGGCCCTGCATAAGCTAGGCAAGTTCTTTACCACTGAGCCACAACCCCAGCCCCTTAGAGGATCTTTTAAATGGTCATCTTGGCAAAGACACACATGCACTTCCAGTGCACACAAGAGAATTCATTAGGGTGTGGAAAGAAATTAGAATTTAATTTATTCATATATCATCTTACGTTAGAAATAGACCTCACATGGACCTTCAGAGATTCATCTGTGGCAGGCATATGCCTTAAAAGAAGCATGGTAGAGGGGCTTAACTCATCTCTTTCAACTTGCTTATTGAAGTATAATTACTAAATTTACAGGTGTCTACTTAACTGGAGAACTTATGGGTATTATCTAGTTTTAATAAAACTAACCCTCATAAATGAGTAAAAGGCTTAAAATATTTCCTGGAAAGAAAGCTTGAATTGAAGATAATACTTATTCTGTAAGTGCAGTTAAGCTTCAAGAAAATGTCAGGGTGGTCTGGGGGTATAGCTCAGAGGTAGAGTACATAATTTAGAATGCACAAGAACCTGGTTTGATCCCCAACACCCTTCCCAAAATGGCAGAGCTAATTCTACTCCCAGTGTGCACTTTTAGTAATGTAACAAAGGTAAAAACAGTGATGGTAAAGTAAGATTTGACAAAGAATAACTAAGAAGTCTTGGAAATCATCAAGAAAACTAATTGGGAAATAGATTTACTTCTAGTATGAAGTTAACAGTAACCTTTACCTAAGTGAATACTAGAACTGGTGCTGATAACCAGGGCTGGAATAGCACCATCACAGCTAGGTAGGCATTTAAAAATGAAGCACTTGAAACATAAAAACAACCCCTGACATCATTTAAAGCTATTATTTGAAGTCATTTGATACTTAAACAAGACAAATATATTTTGAAGAGCAATAAATTTTTAGAAGCCTCTTTCAAGACTTCTTATTGAATAGCTGAAGACTTAATAGGGAAACAGCAAGACATATTTAAATTTTAACCAGCCAGTCATATGTCCTGATTTTCATAATATGCTATTTTATCTAATCTCCTTCACCAAAGAACTAGGGCTGGCCCCAAAATTTTAACTTGTGATTTTTTTTTAGCTAAAGGGAACTTTACATCAGGCATCAGGCTCACACCTGTAACCCCAGTTACTTGAGAGGCAGAGGCAGTAGGATCACAAGTTCAAGGACAGCCTCTGCAATCTAGTAAGACCTTGTCTCAAAATTAAAAAAAAGAAATGGGCTGGGGATGTAGCTCAGTACCCTTCGGTTCAATCTGAAGTAGAAAAAATACAATCAACCTCCTAAAACCTCCTAATTTCACATTCTATGAATAAACTTAACACCTTATAATTAATAGCACCATCACATAAAATCTTTTGGTATCTCTCCATCAGCATCCTAATTAGGCTCACCACCCTCATCCCACAGATTTTCTGTTACCTACTTTCCCACACTGTCTTATTATCCATATCCAAGCAGCAGAACTCCAACTCTGTCCCTCTTTCTTTTTCTCCCCTTCTCTCTCTAGCTGGTTTTCTATAAATAATAATTTGTGTCATCATTTATAACTTTCAGATAATTTTACTTTTATGATTTTAGGCTTCATACCAGCCCTGGAAAGTAGGTGTTCTTTACACATTAAGGTGCAGAACCTTAGCAATATTAAATGTCAAACATGAAATCTGTAACAAACATGTTAATCTGTATGTGACATAGCCCAACTCCAAATCCCATACTTTCATAATACTGCACCAGATAATAATGTGCCAAGGCTTCCCTGAGAACATCCACTAAAAATATATAAGTTTCTGGGTCCTATTTCAAGAGATTCTATTTTAGAGGTCTGGAATAGGGCATGGGTTTCTGAATTTCTAATGAATCCCCCCTCCCAGGTGCTTTTGAAGCAGATAACAGGAAACCACACTTTCAGAAATACTAAGAGACAGCCTTCATGCCTTGCATAAGATGGGAGCATATGTGAGCATGAAGTTGTGCATTTAAATTGTGCTAACATTAATCTTCAAGGAATTTCTTCTAAAAACATGGTACTTTCTTATATGGAAGCAGTTAAAAAAGGGATAAGAAGGAAGGAGAGAAAGATCCAAACACATTGCATTCCACAGGGAAAATTCTGCCCTTAAATACTGTTTACCCTTCCCACTAGCCTGCTATCTTGGACACTCTTTTGTGGACCTTTTAAGTATCAACCCGGGGAACATTTTGAATCTGCAAAGGGAACTGCATGTTTGAGCTGTTTCTGGAGGCAAAACAAGGACTGCACTGGGCTCTTTGTTTTCCACACAGAGGTGCAACGAAGGTGAAGCATCAGGCCCAAGTGAGTCACAGGTAAATCAAGATAAGAGTGTAAGATCACAAGACTCCTGGGCCCTGAGTCATGTAGATTCCCCAGCACAGAAGTGTGGGAACAGAGCTGGCTTTCTGCAAGGCCATGGGGCTGCTGTATGCAGCTGACTCTATAGAAGCCAGAAGTGGGAACTTAAGCAAACTTCCTGCATAGGAGCCCCACTGCTTTTCCTACCAGGAAAATGCCACATGGTTTAAATTGGATGTTGTGGGCAAGGTAGGTAAATTAAGAAGTAAAATACATATTGAAATGATCTCAGTATTTAAACAAACCGTTCAGTGGAAGTGTTGCTTAATGGTACAGCATCTGTCTCTTATATGCCAGTCCTAGGGTCCCATCCCCATCACCACAGAACAAAGTGTTCCCTTTGCAAATATGGTATCATTCTGAAACTGGGAAATAAAATGCAATTTCTAAGGGATGCCTGTATCACACTTTTTGGTGGTCTTCAAAAAAATAGACAAATACAAGCAACCTTGCATATTTATATGGATAAACACACAATAGTGGTTGCATTAGTCAGCTTTCTGCCACTGTAACAAAATGTCTGATAAAAGAGGAAAAATTCATTCTGGCTCATGGTTTTTCTATTTGTGGTCAGTTGGCCCTATTGCTTTTGAGCCAGTTAGTGAAATTGCACAACATGGGGGCAGAACATGACAGAGAAAGATTCTCATTCTGTGGCAGCTGAGAAAAAATGAAGGGGAAGGAGATAGATTCTATGTTCTTTGAGAGCATATCCTCAGTGACCTGAGACCTCCCACTAGGATCTACTTCCTCTGAAGGTTCAATCATTTTTCAATAGCACTACTCTAGGGCTTTAACACATGGGCCTTTGGGAAACTTTCCACATCCAAATTATAGCAGTGGTGAAGCCATCTTTAAATGGACAGTCCTGTGTATCTAATTGTTATTATTATGAAAGAATACATAGATTGTGGAGTATCATTCATTTTCCTTTATCTTATTTTCTTCTTTACTTGTAAACCCTGTGTATTTTTCCATTGTGACTTCTTGTGCTCAGATAACTTTATTCTGCTGTTTTAACAGCTGTTCCTCTTGCAAATCATAAAATTTCTCAATATTCTTATTCAGTAGTATTGTTTGGATATGGTTTCATTGTATGTGTCACCCCACACCCAAGGGTTCATGTATTGGCAGTTTGGTCCCCAGGGTAATGCTATAGGGAGGTGATGGAGCCCTTAGGAAGTGAGGCCTTGCAGGAGATTCTACTGTTTGAATGTAGTTCTTGTGAAAGGGTTGTTATAAAAGGAGCAAGCCTGGACCTTCTTTCTCTCTCTGCTCTTGGTTTGAGATGTACTGCTTTCTACAATATGTACTCTTGTTCCTGATATCTGCATCATGACAGCAATGCATCCAAGTGCTGGCCCTTGCTGAACCTGTGCAATGTTATTTGGACTTTGAACCTCTAAAACTGTGAGTTAAAATAAACCTCTTTCTTACACAGTTACTCTATCTCAGGTATTTTGTTATTATAACAAAAAATTGACTAATACATTCAGCATTCAGAACAATAGTCCCATAAAAGATATTTTGTATATGTGAGAATTCTACAGACCAAGGAAGAAACTACTTCTACCTTACATTATCACTTTGCATCTAGTCTTCTATAGATTGAATTAATTCAACTCCTTGAGCTATTCTATAAATGGTAACAATGCTGGGTGAACAAATTTAAATTTCCACACAAATTATCATAATCTCAAATGAGATTTGGAATTGGTAGTCATAAAGAATCAATTATTACAATGTTGAGATATGTTCCTAATATCCCTCAGTTTTTAATATTTATTTTTTAGGTATAGGGGGACACAATATCTTTATTTTATATTTATGTGGTGCTGAGGAATGAACCCAGTGCCTCACACTTGCCAGGTGAGCCATCTACCTCTGAGCCACAATCCCAGCCCCTATCCCTAATTTTTCTAGTGTTTTGAACATCAAGGGATGCTGGATTTTGTCAAATGTTTACTCTGCATCTATTGAGATGGACATATAATTTTTATTTAAGTCTATTGACGTAATGAATTACACACATTGATTTCCATATGTTGAATCAACCTTGCATCTCTGGAATGAACCCCAATTGATAGTGGGGTAGTATCTTTTTCATATATTTTTTTATTTAATTTGTCAGAATTTTATTGAGCATTTTTGCATCTATGTTCATTAGAGATATTGATCAGAAGTTTTCTTTCTTTGATGTGTCTTTGTCTGGTTTTGGAATCAGGGTCATAATGGCCTCATAGAATGTCTTTGAAAGTGTTCCCTCTTTTTCTATTTCATGAAATAGTTTCAGGAATATCAGTGTTAGTTCTTCTTTAAAGGCCTTATAGAACTCAGCTGTGTATCCATTCAGTCCTGAGCTTTTTTTGGTTGGTAGGCTTCTGATGGTGTCCTCTATTCCTTGCTTGAATTGATCTGTTTACAATGTGTAGATCACCCTGATTTATTTTGGACATATCATATGCCTCTAGAAATTGGTCAATATCCTTGCTATATTCTCTTTTATTGGAGTACAAATTTTTCAAATTAACTTCTAATTATCTTCTGTATTTCTGTAGTATTCCATCATGATATTTCCTTTTTCAATATGGATGTTAGTAATTTGAGTTTTCTCTCTCTTTGTCTTCATTAGAATGACTAATAGTTTCTCAATTTTATTTATTTTTTCAAATAATCAACTTTTTGTTTTGTCAATTTTTTTCAGTTGTTTCTTTTGTTTCAACACTATAAAAGCTATCTATGCTAAACCCCAGGCCAACATCATTCTAAATAGAGAAAAATTGAAAGCATTCACTCTAAAAATTGGAACAAGAGAGGGATGCTCTCTTTAGCCATTTCTATTAAACATAGTTTTGGAAGTTTTAGCCAAAGCAATTAGATGAAAAAAAATAAAAGGATACGATTAGGAAAAGAAGAACTCAAATTATCACATTTGGCAGATGATATGATTCTATACCAGAAAGCTGCAAAAATTTCACCAGAAATCCTCAAGAACTAATAAGTGAATTCAGAAAAGTAGCAGGATATAAAATCAACACCCATAAATCAAAGGCATTTCTGTACATCAGTGACAAATCCTCTGAAAGAGAAACAAGAAAAACTACCCCATTGAGAATAGCATCAAAAAAAATTAAATACTTGGGAATCAACTTAACGAAAGAGGTGAAAGACCTCTACAATGAAAACTACAGAACACTAAAGAAAGAAATTAAATAAGACCCTAGAAGATGGAAAGATCTTCCTTGTTTTTGTATAGGCAGAATTAATATTGTCAAAATAACCATATTACCAAAAGCACTATACAAATTCTATACAACTTCAATCAAAATCCCAATGACATTCTTCATATAAACAGAAAAAACAATCATGAAAATTACCTAGAAAAATAAGAGACCCAGGATATATAAAGCAATTCTTAGCAAAAAGAGTGAAGCAGGTGGCATCACTATACCAGACCTGAAACTATACTACAGAGCAATAGTAACAAAAACAGCATGGTATTGGCATCAAAATAGATTTGTTGACCAATGGTACCAGAATAGAGGACATAGAGACAAACTCACATAATTACAGTTATCTCATATTAGATAAAAGTGCCAAAAACATATATTGGAGAAAGGATAACCTCTTCAACAAATGGTGGTGGGAAAATTGGAAACCCATACACAACAAAATGAAATTAAGCCCCTATCTCTCATCATGCACAAAATTCAACTCAAAGTGGAAAAATACCTAGGAATTAAACCAGAGACCCAATGGCTAATAAAAGAAAAAGTAAGCCTAGATCTTCATCATGTCAGATTAGGCCCCCAACTTCCTTAATAAGACTCCTATAACACAAGAAATAAAACCAAGAATCAATAAATGGGATGAATTCCAACTAAAAAGCTTCTTCTCAGCAAAAGAAATAATCAGCAAGATGAGTAGAGAACCTACAGAGCAAATGGCAGCAAATCTTTATCACAAACATATCAGATAGAGCACTAATCTCTAGGATATATAAAGCACTCAAAAATCTTAACACCAAAAAAATAAATAACCCAGTCAATAAATGGACCAAGAAACTGAACAGATACTTCTCAGAAATGGATACACGATCAGTCAAAAAAAAAAATGAAAAAATGTTCAACACCTCTAGCAATTAGAGAAATGCAAATCAAAACTACTCTAAGATTTCATCTCACTCCAGTCAGAATGGCAGCTATTAAGAATACAAACAACAATAAGTGTTGGCGAGGATGTGGGGAGAAAAGCACACTCATGCATTGCTGGTATGACTGAAAATAGGTGTAGCCAATAGGAAAGCAATATGGAAAATCCTTGGAAAACTTGGAATGGAACCACCATTTTGTCCTAGCTATCCCACTCCTCAGTTTACACCCAAAGGACTTAAAAACAGCATACAACAGGGACACACCCAAATCAATGTTTACAGCAGCACAATTCACAATAGCTAAACTGTGGAACCAACTTGGATGCTTTTAGTAGATAAATGGATAGGGAAACTTTGGTATATATAACAATGGAATGTTACTCAGCATTAAAAGCAAATAAAATCATGGCATTTGCAGATAATGGATGGAGTTAGAGAATAAAATGCTAAGTAAAGTAAGCCAATCCCCAAAAAACCAAAGGCCAAATGTTTTCTTTGATATATGAGGATGCTGACCCATAATGGTGATGGTGGGGGGAGCAAGAGAGGAATGGAGTAACTTTAGATAGGACAAAGGAGAGGGGGGGGGAAGAGAGGGGGCATGGGCGGTAGGAAAGACAGTGAAATGAGTAAGACATCATTACCCTAAGTACATGTATGAAGACATGAATAGTGTGAGAATACTGTATGTACAACCAGTGACTTGAAAAATTGTGCTCTATATATGTATTATGAAAGAATTACATTCTTCCATCATATATAACAAATCAGAATAAATGAATAATTTAATAAAAAAGAATCAATTATTAATAGTGATTTCAATAAGTCACCTTTCACATTCAGATTACTGAAGTGTTTATTGTTCTTTAAAAAGAAGCCTTCATCACACTGACACTCATTTTCAATTTGTGGTCATTCTGCCCTCTCTCAAGATCTTTATAAGCCAAAACTTGGCTCATTATAGTTATTTAATTTTCTCAGTTTAGTTAATTAAAAGGTAACATGTTTATTGTAGAAAATAAACAATAATCTATTTTAATGTTAAACTGTTTTAAGATTAGTTTTTAAGTAATTAGCAATATGTCATTCCATAAGTCTGAACATTTGAAATACATTGATGTTCAATTTAAAATTATTATGATCATCCAGGTGAGCAGGGCACACCTATGATCCCAGCTACTCAGGAGTCTGAGGCAAGACAATTTCAAGTTTGATGCCAGCCTGTTGGTGAGTCCCTGTCTCAAAATGAAAAATGTTAAAAGAGTTAGGGATGAAGCTCAGTGGATTCCATTCCCAGTACTGAAAAAGAATTTTTTTTTATGATAATCTTTAGAAAACAAAATATGTTGAAATAATCATGTCACAGGCATTGATATCAAATAAAAGAATCACAAAATAAAATGCAAAATTAATAAGGACAAGCCATTTTCAAACTATCTTTTCAATTAAAATTAAGGGTTTAAAACGTTTAATTTTCATCTATCACCACCATTGTTATATACTACTTGTAATTAATTGAATTTGAATCTGGATCAATTGCAGCAGACAACATTTCTTCCATTTCTTCTTGGGAGAAAGGCTCACCTGAAAGAGACAAGAAGAAAAATTTATTATTCACAATTGTCTGATTTATTTATTTTGCTCTCTACTAGTCAGTTTAATTGCCATGGAGTAATCCCACTCCTTAATACAATTGTTTCCCCTGGAGGCACAGAGTCAGTACATCATGACAGTTCAGAGGTTCAAAAGCTTGCTATTATACACCCTAGCAGGCTGTGGACTTACTTTACCCTGCAGGTGTCATGAACCATGCAGTCTATAGAATCCATCATTTCAGCCAAAATGGCAAGAAGACATAAAGGCATCATGAACAAAGTTGTTTATTTATTTAAATTAAAATGATTGAAACTGCAAAAGTATTAATCCAAAGCCCCACTCTTATAAGAAGTCTAATCACTGTGTTTAGTAAAATATGGACATAATTAAATGTTTATTATACAAAATTGCTGAAGGGCAAATGACAGACACTTGAAACTTAACAATTATATCTCTGAACATTTCCTAACCTGTCTGGCCAACTTAGTGATGCCAGCTAAACCCAGTGAGAGATGACACTCATTAACTGTTTGAAAACTCCTCCTTGTTACAGTTTGGCCAAGTAATGGTATCAGATGAAATAAAAAGTTGGATAGAAAGTCTGTGAGTTTTAGTTGGATTCAGACAACAGCTGAGTATCATCTTGGAAAATGATTCACCAAGATGAGAAGCACACTTAAGAAAGAATGTTGAGAAGACCATGGTCTATAACAAAGATGGAACTTTGTCACAACATTAAATAGAAATATAAGAACATCCAGATCACCATCTTAGACTATGATAAGATTCATCAAGACTTATCAAAGTAACTAGTTTACCAAGGCCTGAGCATTACTTGCCTAATGAGGTTAAGTCACCTGCCACCATAAACAATACTTTTAAAATTGGAATTCAGTTAGTATTACATAAATCATTCAAACAGGGATTTTTGGTTTGTTTTGATTTTTGTTTGGGTACTGGGGATTAAATCCAGGGACACTTTCTAACTGAGCTACATACCCAACCTTTTTTATTTTTTGAGACAGGGTCTTGCCAAGGCTAGCCTTGAACTTGCAATTTTTTTGCCTCATCCTCACAAATTGCTAGGATTATAGGATCATGCAATCACTCACAGATTCAAGTGGAGATTTTGGTGACAATGAAAATAGTACTAGGAAATGATAGAAATGTGTAGAGTTCTTGTTAAATCACGTTTACATTCTAAGAAAGAAAGAATGCCTAAAATATTAAAATGACAATTTCTTAAATATTTTTTACTTAGTTCCTATCTTGGTCCCCTGTCTTTTGTTATTCATCATGACCCATGGATTCTGCTGTAGATAGGCCTATTGCACCTATTCCTTCTTTCTATTCCCATTATCAAGTCAGGCATTTATTAGGATGGGGGCACCTTCAAAATACCAAAAAGGTTCTCTAACTCATCTTCCTAGTCTAACCTCTTTCTCACTTATCTAACAAACCTACCAGCACCAGAATAACTTTTCCCACAATGGCTCTTGCACTATATGACTCATCTCCTCAAAAACCCCAAAACACTTCTGCAATTTCCCACAGGATAAATCCCAAACTTCTAAACCCAGACCTCCATGATTAGTCCGAGCCAATCAATCTAAATTAATCTCCTATTGTTTTCCAACAAGACCCTTTGGGCCAGCTCAGCCTGTCTTTTCTCAGGCTTACAAATGCCAAATGCATTCTTGCCTCCCAGTTTTTGTTCCATATTTTGTTGATAATGTTTCCCTCTCTTCAGCCTTCATCCATTTTTATTCAAATTTTTAAATTATTAATAGAAGATTTGAATTCAGTTGAGGCTATATTATCCATAACTTTACCCAGAAAAGTTCTTTCTTTCCCTATATTTTGTTTTAATTGTAGTTGGACACAATACCTTTATTTTATTTTTATGTGGTGCTACGGATCGAACCTAGCACCCTGACGGTGCTAGGCGAGCTATCTATTGCTGAGCCACAACCCCAACCCCTAGAAAAGATCTTGAAAAAAGCATTTTTATATACTTCAATTCAAATCTTCTATCAATAAAGACACTGATTTATAGTGACGGGCAGTTCAAGTTTTCCAGGTGACATACCTTTTATTCTCAAAATACTGAGTGAAGAGATTACAATTTATAGAGGTTAAACAAAATCCTCTGAGGCAACATCCATCTCGTCTTACCTTACCTTTGTTCTCTTAACACCCAATAAAATAAAATAAAAACCATTCCAAAATCAAAATAATGGGAATAGTAAAATTTTTCTAACCAGAGTGACTGATTTTAAAGTATCCCCTATAACTTTTGCAAAACAGTTAAAAATTATTAATCCCTTACATAAACCATGTTATAAGTAATAAAACAATCTTACCTTCTTCAGTCATATATTTGATGAGTTCTTCCTTAGTAAGAAAACCACGTTTAGCAGAATCTAAAACCTAGGGGAAATGGTAGATTTTAAATGAGTGAATATGTTCTACATGACAAAATTTTCATATTTATATATGAATAATCTAGAGCTTACACACCTCAAAAGCTCATAGAAGGACATCTTCTGGAATTGGTCAATACCTATAAGTATGCCATAAAATTAGCTAATGCCAGATTGTTTGTTTCATCTCTACATAATAAATTACCACGTGAAACAAAATGAAAGTTGCTAACATACTGGGATAATAAAACTTTCCTCACTGAAATCTTCTTGGATTTCTAGGTATGAAAGTGTCCAGTACTTTACCCTGACAGGAAATCCATAGCTCAAAATCACTGGCATATCTGGTGTTATCTATCAGTTTGTTTGTTTGTTTTATCATTATGGAATTCAATTTCCCTAGAAACTTAACTTCTCCAATCAATCAACTTTGTAAGTTTAACATTATGTTAAATTTTGCTAAAAATAATCAGGATTAATTATTACTTATGATTGATAATTCAAAACAGAAGATAATTAGAATATCAATTTATGATTTTTTAGCTTTTTTGCCCTTTGGTTATACTTTGCTTTGAATAATATTATGGTGGTTGATATTTCTAAGCACAAACAAACTGTTCGTTTAGAAGTATACTGAAATGTTAGAAGGAAGCTACCCTGAGTTACTTTCGTTGAGAAAAATATAAAACAGCCACATATTCTGAAATTAATGTAATTCTAATTATTACCTTGCCTTAAAATTGTTTTTACTTTCTTACCTTCTTTCCAGAAGTACTTTGGTCTTCACTGGAAGAAATTTTCATATCTAATATATCCATTGGGTTCTTCTTCTTCTACCTAGCTTTCAGTAACAATATAGATATTTATTTCTTCTTCTAGCTAACATGCAGTAACAATATAGACATTTATTAATTCAACAAATGTATTGAGAAACTACTTTTTTTCAAGTACTCTTGCCAAGTGCTAGAGTTTTGGATATGATGAGATTTTTCACAATTTACCGTTTGAGCAAAAAGTAAGAAAAAAAAATATATATATATATATACATACACACATACATATACATACATACATACTAGTATTCTACTAGGGGACACATATATTAATCAAAAACCCCACACGATGAGTGCCTAATTATAAATACATTCAAGCACAATGATGTAAAGCAACTCAGGTCTATAGGAACATATAAGAAAGGAAATTTTCTAGACCAGGGATCAGGGAAGTCATTCATGAGAATTCAAAGACAGAAGGAAAGAAACGCCATGGGAAAAAAACTGGAGGCTCTGGGACTCTTGTGGTGATGCATCAGAGGCCATGAGGCCGAGCACAGGGAGCAGCAAGGAGGATGTTTCAAGGTGAGGCTGGTAAGAGATACAGGGACCAGACCTTGCAGTGCCTTATCATTCAGGAATGTCCTAGGAACAATGAAAAATCACTGAAGTCCTCATTGATGTTTTCTAAAAGATCACACTAGTTATAGGTGATATGGTTTCTTTAATTGATTTAAGCAGATACAATGAAGGTTGGGATTGGAGTGGTGACCATGCAGAGGGAAGTGGATGGTTACAAGAAATGCAAGAAATAAAAGTGATAGGCCTGGTGCTGCACCCATATGGCTAAGGATAAGAAAAAGAGAGGAGTACAGAATGAATCCCCAGATTCTGGCCTGCACAAGTGGGATAAAGTGTTGCCTTTCCCTGAGACAAGGAATGGAATAAGGGACCAGATTAGGGGCCAATAATTACCTCAAGAACACAATCACATCTCAAATCATTATATTTACTAGATCCCTACATGATTAACAGAACTTAATTATGAGAACACTATTCTTGAGAAAGAATTTTTGGGTACCAAGCATGATTAGATGAGAAGGAAACAGATCCCTGCTCATGGATTCAACTCTCATGGAGTGGCTAAACAAAGCACTGACTGACTAAATTTCATGTCAGGCTATTTATGAGGAGCTATAAATTTTCCACTCCCTTTCAAAAATCCTATAAAAACGCTCATAGATCTCACATCAGCAAATGAGACTTTTCACAATTTTACTGTTTGAGCAAAAAATAAGAAATCTATATGTCGATGCTAAGTGGAACACACTGTCATTCAAATGACAACTATTTTTTAAATGTTTATACTAGATTTGCACCTAGTGTGAGTAAAGCCCTCAGACTCCACTATCAGCAAAAATTTAACCCATCTAATGACAATGTTTTAGAATTTCTCAGTCCATCAATACATAAATCATTATCTTCAGCTGTCTATAGGACCAAGGTGAGCATTGTGTAAAATAGTGTTCATACGACTCTGATGTGCTTGAGTAGCACTCTGCAACTCCCAGCCACAGGAGCTTCTTAAAGACAAAATGTCAATCTCATGGGATTACCTACAGAGCAATAATATTAAAATTATATTGTTGAGTTTCTAACCAGAATTTTGCTCCAAAAGCTAGAGCAATGACTTCCCTCCTTTCCCCCCAACCCCTAAGAAACCACTGTGTAGCAGGGAATCTCAACCTTCACAAAACTAAAACCTTTCTTTATCTTTGTCATTTTACAAAATATTTTTACTTTTTCTATAACTCTGTCTCAATCACGTAAGAACTCACAAAAGACACATAATATATCTTTTTATTGCTTCCCTGGGTTCTTTCACATCAAGCCCTCAGTGATTTGAACAAAAAAGTGAAACTTCCCCATGTTATTCTTGCCTAATAGACTTTTTTGGAACCAAAATTAATTAAAAATATTAACTTAAATGAAGATCTGCAATTAATCTGAGTAGCACAGAAGCATACATTGCATTTAGCTTTTAAAAAAAGAGGGACGATGAAGCTGGGTAGGATGGTGCACACTTTTAATTCCAGCAACTTGGGAGATTCAGGCAGGATGATTGCAAGTTCAAGGCTAGCCTGGGCAATTTAGCAAGACCCCATCTCAAAATAATAACTAAAAACGACTGGGGATATACTTCAGTGGTAAAGCATTCCTGGGTTCAATCCCTAGTACCATAAAAAGAAAAGAAAAAAAAATAAAAGAGAGACAATGAATATAACCTGAGGGCTTCTGGTTAAAGAGTAGGAAGAAAATGCTAAGTCCCTGGGCAGATATTTAAAAAATCTTTCTATGACCCAACACTGTCCTCTAGAGGCCATATCTAATCTGTTCTTTTATACAAAAATGTATAAGCAATGGCATTAAAAAATATATACTTTATATGACTATTCAAAGCACAACATTCATGAAATGCTTAATTTGTACCAGACACTGTTTTATATTATAAATTTCCTACTTAAATAACCTTTTTATTTAAGAAGAGTTTTAGTTTTAGGTTTACAGAAAAGCTACAAAGGTAATACAAAGAATTCTCATATATACCACATGCAGTTTTCTCTGTTGTTTTTCTTTTTTTAAATTTTTTTTAGTTATAGTTGGACACAATAGCTTTATTTTATTTATTTATTTTTATGTGGTGCTGAGGATTTAACACAGCACATTGCATGTGCCAGGTGAGTGCTCTATCACTGAGCCACAACCTGAGCCTTTTTTATTTTTCCAAGCTTTATTGAAGTAAGATTGACATATTAAAATTGTATATATTTATACAATTTTAATATTTTAACAGTGTTATGTTTTGATAGACTATGAAATTATCACCACAATTAAGTTAACATACCTATCACTTAATTATCTTTTGTATGAAATGTAAAGATATATTCATAGTAGATTTTAAGTATATATTATAATTAACTATAGACATCATGCTGTGCATTACATCAGAAATTACTAATAACTGAAAGTTTGTACATTTTGACCAAAATCTCCATGTTTCCCCATCCCTGCCCCTGATAATTTCCCTTCTACTCAGTTTCTGAGTTCACTTTTTTTTTAGATTCCACATATAAAGGAGAACATGCACTATTTACTTTTCTGTGTCTAGATTATTTCACTTAGCAAAATTTCCTCTAGGTTCACCCTTAATGTCCAAAAGGACAGGATTTTCTTTTTTTAAGGCTGAATAATATTTCATTACATACACACACACACACCCCACATTTTCTATGTACTTTCATCCACTGACATAAGTTGTTTCCATATGTTGGTATTGTGAATAATGGTGCATTAAGCATGGTGATGCAGATAACTTTTTAAAATTCTTATTTTATTTCCTCCAGAATATACATAACCACTACACACACACACAAACACACACACACACACACAGAAGTGGGTATCATGGCAATTCTATTTTTAATTTTTTGAGGAAAATTAAATACAGTGTTTCATAACAGCTAGATCAATTCACGTCAATAATTTAGAAGGGGTCCTTTTTCTCTGCATCCTCACCAATTCTTTTTTTTTTTCTTTTTTTTCCATCTTTCATACATTTGATTCAAGTGAGTTATGCATTTCCATTTTTACCCCAAATACAAATTGCAGAATCACATCAGTTCTCACCAATTCTTAGTATCATTTGACTCACTCTAACAAGTTTGAAATGATATCTCATTGTGGTTTGGATTTGCATTTCCCTGATGATAGTGATGTTGAAAACTTTTTTTATATACCTGTTTGCCATATGTATATCTTCTCTAGAAAAATGTCCATTTGGGTCTTTTGTCTATTTTTTAATTGGGTTATTTGATTTTCTTTCTTACTGAGATGCATGAGTTCCTTATCTATCTTCGATAGATGAGATACATGTGCATATGTGTGTGTGTGTGTGTGTGTGTGTGTGTGTGTGTGTGTGTATGTAATGAAATATTATTCAGCCTTAAAAAAAGAAGAAAATCCTGTCCTTTTGGACAATATGGGTGAACCTGGAGAAAATTTTGCTAAGTGAAATAATCCAAACACAGAAAAGTAAATACTGCATGTTCTGCTTTACATGTGGAATCTAAAAAGGTGAACTCAGAAACTGAGTAGATACATGATTTGCCAGTATTTTCCTTCACCCTGTTGATTGTCTTTTCATTTGGTGATTGTTTCCTTTCCATGTATCTTGATTTTTCTAACACCATTTATTGAAGGTCTGACCTATCCTGATTGTGTATTCTTGGAGCTCTTGTGAAAATTAGTTGACCATATATGAACAGATTTATTTCTGGGGTATCTATTCTGTCCTAATGGTCTATATTTCTGTTTTCTACCACACTTATTTTATTACTATTGCTTTTTAATATAACTTGAAATGATTCCTCTATTGTTAACTCCTAGGTCATTATGGTATGATCACTATGAGCCAATATTCAGTATACATTATTATTCACTAAATTTCAAACTTGGTTTGGATTTCATTGTTTTTTTCTGAAATGAATTTTAAAATATGGCATATTCCTCTATTATAAAAGAGAAGCAAAATGAATAGTATGGAATAACATTTCTAGGAATCTGGAAACAGGTAGAGAGTGGGGAGGATAGGAGGTGGTTCTATTATCTCTAGGGTGGGAAAAACTAGTTAACTTTGTGAAGCCTTTGGTAGGATAAGACAGGAATACTACGTTTTAGGAATGTGATGCAATGATGGCTTCATAAATATTTAAATACATGGATTTAAATGCCTGTAAGAGTAATAAAGATGTATCAATTACTGAACCTTCTTCTAATGTGTGTGTATGTGTGTGTGTGTGTGTGGAAAAGAATGAGAAAGAGAAAAGGATGAGGAGGAGGAGGAAGAGGAGGAGGAGGAGGAGGAGGAGGAGGAGGAGGAGGAGGAGGGATGAGAGGGAAAAGAGGGAGATGGGTTTCGTACCCTTATTCTAAATTCTTATGTTGAAATCATAACCCCTCACCACAGAATTTTAACTTATTTGGAGACAGGGTATTTACAGCTTAGGTCAAGCTAGAATGAAGTGTTCAGGGTGGGCCCTAAATCAACACAATGTGTTTCTTTATACAAAGGGGAAATGTGGAGATAGATATACACGTAGAGAGAATGCTAAATGAACATGAAGATGACCATCTATAAGCCAATAAGAGAACTGGAGATGTTGCTCAATGGTAGAGTGCTTGCCTAACATGTGCAAGGCCCTGGGTTCAATTTTCAGCACCCTCAACCTACCCATACCCTACCCCCCCCCAAAAAAGGAGAGAAGCCTGAAACAGATCCTTCCCTTATGGTCCTCAGAAAAAACCAACCCTGCTGATATCTTTTTTCTTTTTATTTTAAAGCCTGATTTAAATTTTTTTCTTTAGTTGTAGATGGACACAATATGTTTATTTTATTTATTTATGTGGTACTGAGGATCAAACCCAGTATTCCTTGCATGCAAGGCAAGTGCTTTACACTGACCCACAACCCTAGCCCCCTTCTGATATATTGATGATCTGAGATCTTCAAGCCTTCAGAACTATGAGAATAAATTGATAAAGTTGAAACTACTCAGTTTGGGTTACAATGTCACTAAGTCTCTAGCAAACACATAAGCATCCTTTGTATATATTAAATATGTATGACATGTATTTATCCAAAAACCTTGAATCTCTCTCATCAGATATAAATATCTACATCTACAAAGATGAATTAGCCTAACAGACATTAAAAATTCAGAACTGTTGAGAGTTGTTATAGGAAAAAAATAGTATAGTTCAGATCTACTTTCTCCAGGAAAACAGTCAATTAATCAACTTAAAATGAAATAAATTCAAGAAACATTCCCTAAATTATAGAAGATATGTTGAAAAAGACTATGCAGTGATTGCTACTTCTTCATGAAGCCTTAGTGGGAAAATCAAATTGGCTTCTTTCTGTATTAATTAGGGTCTTTAAAAAATAAAAACACAACACAAAACATGTGTTGTCCATATAGGTCCTCCAGGAGCCTGAGTGGTACCACCAGTATTAGCACCCACACAGGACTCCTGGCCACCCACCCACGCAGAAACTCTGGCCACCAGTTCCATGTAAATCTCCATCTATCAATGTGGGGCTCCTCAGGTCGCTTTCATCTTGGGGCACTGCAACTACGGTCACAGTCCCTTACACACACACGGTAGCCTACAACTGGGGACACTGCACTGGGTCCAGAGACAACTGCCAGCCACAATACTGCATGCCATACAGCTGAATCTCTGAACATGTCACACTATGCCACCACCTAGCCCCACCCAAAAGCACCTCATCACTGAAGGCAGCCACCTTCATCACCATCTTTATTTGGGGTAACTCCCAGGTCGGAACACTGGCTGTGGTTTAGAAGCAATATCAAGATCCCTAAATTCCCACCTCCCTCCTTTCCCCAGCAGCCGCTAACCCAGCACAGTGCCTGTAGCTATGTGGCCCAACCACAGCTAGAAAAGTTGGGTCACAAAACCAGGTCCTAAATTGCCCAATATAAAACAGCTCTCTAAGACAGGTTCACAGCCCCTAGAGCATAGTCCACAAGACTTCTGGAGAGAAGGCCCCTGATTGGAAAGGAGAAAAAGAGGGGGTGAGTGAGATACAGTTTAGAGTCTAAATTAGAGACCAGGAATTATGACGTCTACAGGTGATATAAGGAGATTAGACAAGACACCCACATCACATGAGCAGGGCCCAATAGAGCCATCCTGAGAGTGGAGATTCCAGCCAACAATAGACAACTCCACCTATTGGATGAGAATGGAAGCAGGAAAGTCACTGTTATCCAACAAAAACAAGTATTGTATCTTCCTTCAAGATTTCTCTCTCTCTCTCTCTCTCTCTCTCTCTCTCTCTCTCTCTCTCTCTCTCTTTCTTCCCTCCTGCCCTCACATCCCCAACATTTGTGAAACCAAGTACTTTTCATGAATTAGGCTACTGAGGACTGGGATGTCTGAACAGTATTTACAGTGGTGTTGTATATTCTTTCACCTCCTATTTTTACACTTTTTATTTTCCTTAATTCATATGTTTGTTTGTTTTCTACTGTAGTCTACTGACTTCCCACTTTCTTGTCTCCCCCAAATCACTTTCTCTCTTTTCTCTTGCTCCTAACTAACTTCTTTCGATTCCTCTTTTAACCTCCTTCCTAAGATCTTCTAACTCTATATCCTTACTTCCTACCCACTCAACATCTCATCTGACACCTCACCTGGGTTTTTGGTCCAACATTAGAAACTGTAGACCCTATTGCAAACCTACTGTTTATACTGTAGATAATAACTGAACTTATCATTTCTATATCTTGTGACAAAAACCATAGATGTCTTAGTAGTAGCTATTTGGTTTAAGGTTGTATATTTTTTTATTTGGATCTGTTAATATTGTTCTTCCCATTAAAGGAGAGTGATTGGAACCCTACAGGGACACTATAAGCCTATAGTGTAAAAAATGTAATGCCTTATATCCACAGTGTTAGAAAGGAAGACACATGAACAACATGAAAAAATAAGGGAAGAAAGTGCCCCAAACAAATGAAGATATTACACAACAGAAGAAATGACAGTGAAGGAGTTCAGGATGTATATAAATAAAATGTTCTGTAAATTAAAGGATGATATACGAAAACAAACACAGGCAGCAAAACATCATTTTGATAAAGAGCTACATAAACAAAAACAGAAAACAAAAGATTACTTCAATAAAAAGAGAGGTTCTGAAAATAAAACAACAAACAAACAGAAATCCTTGAAATGAAAGAATTTCATTTCACTTGGAAGACAGGACCTCAGACAATGAAGACAAAATACATAATCTTTTTTTAATTAAATATATAATCTTGAAAAGTAATGTTGACTACACAGTGAAGATGGTAAGAAACCATGAGCAGAACATTCAAGAATTATGGGATAACATAAATAGACCAAACGTAAGAGTTATTGGGATAGAGTAAGGCATAGAGTTCCAAACCAAAGGAATAAAAAAAAAATCTATATTCAATGAAACAATAGCAGAAAATTTTCCTAATATGAAGAATGAATTGGAAAATCAAATACAAGAGTCTTACAGGACACCAAATGCAGAAAATCACAACAGATCCACAGCAAGGCACATTATAATGAAAATGCCTGACATACAGAACAATGAGATATTGTTAAAACCCTCAAGAGAAAGAAATCAGATTACATATAGGGGGAAACCAATAAGGATCTCTGCAGATTTTTCATCCCAGACCCTGAAATCTAGAAGATTGTGGAACAGTACATACCAAGCCCTGACAGAAAATGGATACCAAACAAGAATCTTATGTCCAGCAAAATCAAGCTTTAGCTTTGATGATGAAATAAAAAACCTTCAAAGAATTTACAGCTAGAAAATCTGCACTACAGAACATCCTCAGCAAAATATTCCATGAGAAGAAAATGAAAAACAACAATGAAAATCAGGAAACAGAGGTATTACACTAAAGAAAATACTAATCAATGGAGAAATCAAGTCAAGTTAAGCTCTACTCATTCACTCTGCCTAAAGGCCATTTTCAGGATGTTCTAGAACTTTATACCCAGTGGATGGGGAGAGGTACTCAGAGGTTAATAATCTACAGAAGTTTCCATCACAACAGATGTTTTTCACTGTTATGGGCAAATTAACACCTCAAAAACACATTTGTTATTTTGTTTTGTTATGTTTTGCAAGAATAAGTACCTGAAGAAGAAAGAACTTCTTTTACTCTTTTTTCTCTACACTTGCCAGCCATGGCAATTGAGTCCAAATAGTAAAATCTTCTTTACTCTTTGAAATGTTATTATATCTGTGAAGCTCCTGGCCCAAGGACTAAGACTTTTTTACAATAATTTATCAATATTATCATATTCTTATCATACTCTTCATTTTCAAACACAGTTCCCATTTGAAAACTTTCTCATATATCATCACAATGATAGATAGCTCAAAAATCTTGTGAAAAAACTAGTAAAGGGGTTTTCAGCATCTGATGTGCTGATCTCTTTCAGGCTCATAGCAAAAAAAAAAGATAGAATAAAAGAAAATAGAAAGCTTAACTACATTGAACTCTTTTGTATTTTCTTTTGCTCATAGTCATCAGAAAAATTGTGGTAAAGATTTGTTGAGAAGCTTAATTAAGATTTTCTGCATAGAAGAGAATCCCATTAGAATAGAATGCAAAGTGTACTTCTTTGATTCAATTAATATGACATTCCTGAGAAGAAGACCACATGGAGTAACTAAGGCTACTTATTTCCTGAGTTGGACAACAGTGCAGCCCTTTGATAAAAAGTGGATGTGGCTGGCCATCCTGTGCCTGCATGCCCAGTTGCTCAGGAAGCTGAGGCAGGAAAGCATAAGCCCACAAGAATAAGACCAGACTGAACATCAGAGCAAGACTCTCCCTTAAAAATCAAACAAACAAAAAGTCAGAAACAAGAAGAACAACCAACAACAACCATTAAAAAAAAAATCTGAGATCACATTTATGGTGAAAAAATTTTCGGTACCAGAATGAAATAACATAAATGAATTAGTGCCACTTTTCAAAACTGTGGAACTCATGTTACAAATAATGAACTCTAATGTGGGTAAATGAAATAAAAAACCTTTAAAAAAATGGTGTGAGTAATTTTGACAAATCCTCTTTGGACAAAAAATTACACAAATATAGATAATATCTGAGGTAATGTATACCAGACATTGTACTCTACTAGGTAAGTAAGTTTGTTATATAAATTTTAAATAAGAATTCATAAACTTTAAGTATAATAAAATAAATATGTATATGGTGGGTAGTGGGCACTAGGCTTTGTTCTGTTGGATAGCAAAGAAACAGTCAAGAAAGAAAGTCTGGACTGAGTTTGGTGCATTATATCATGGTCAGAGACACCAACGTGAACTTCCATATTTTGATAAAGACATAAGTGGATAAATCCAGAAACAAAAATGCAAGTGTCTAAAAGCCCTAGCAATCTATCATCTATCTATCTACCTATATCTATATCTATATCTATATATCTATATCTATATCTATATATATATATATATATATATATATATATATATATATTTATATAGCACCCATTTTTGTTAAGATTTTCCAGAACAAAAACACCTAGTAGGTGGATCTTTGTTTCTACAAAACAGAATTAAAGAATGTTGTAAGTAGGAAGAATAGGAAGTCTCAGCCCACTCCCAATATATAACACTAATGTAATATTTCATATACCAAGACAATTTTATGAGAAACTCAGAATTCAGTGAGGTTTCACTACCATGGAAGAACAAAAACCAAAAAATATTTTAATACTCATGTTTAGAATCAATCAGGAAGAAATTTCATTTCTCCAGATTTTGAAGGTTGAACACCTGAAAATGCTGAGGAGTGTGTACAAAGCAAGTTTTATTTAAAGACACAACAGAGATAGGCTTCTCCAGAGAGAAATGGTTCCAGCGAAAAGTGTCCAAGGAAAAGGAGGTGTTTTATTCCTTTTATGCTTTTTAGAATCACTTTGTACTCATGGTCTATTATCTCCAATTCTGCCTAGGTGACAAGTGGCCAAAAGGTGGGCCAATGGTGGAATGATCCTGACAGAAATGGAGGCATTAATTAACAACTTCTTTAACTCCCTGCAGGAAGGAACAATTCTCTGGAGGCTGGTCACCTTGGCAACAGTTGAGGAGGAGGAAGTGTTCTAACAATGTCAGCAATTTATTTCCTTCTGAATCTGTGCCCCCATCATTTTTACCCAATCATTTGTTGACTGTCTTTGCCTCAGTTTCATTGGGGATAATAAGAGTAATATAATTTTACCCAGGTGAACTCCCTCCAACAAGCCAGAACATGATGGCAAAAAAAGAGATCTCTTCAAACCAGTCTCCTCAGTGTGAAAAACCAGGGAGTGAAACTAGTCTCTTTCTGGCCTCATGTAGAAATCAGAAATGTGTCCTTCCTTTTTTGACAGCATATGTAGTAAGTTATCTCTTTGCCTGTATGAGAAATAAAAAATACTCTGATACTAGAATAATTGAAAATATGTGACAATAGAGCAAAATCAAGAGCCCAAGGGGGAAAAAAATCACTGATACTGACTTTTGCAAGGATTCAAAAAAAAAAAAAAACACAAAATGATGGAAAGCCAAGATCTTCAGTAAAGAGACACCTAGAGACATCGTATCCATATGGACAACAATAAATGAATTGTTCTCTATTACACAGTGTGGATAAAAAATTGAAATGTGAGAAATGAATTGATAAAACTCTTATCAAAACTTGGGAGTCATGATTACAATTCACTACGTATTTTTTCATCTCCTAAAGGATAGAAGTGCTAATTACTCTGTTTTTATTATTACACAATGTATATATGCATTCAATTATCATATATAGCCCATAATTATTTATAAATACTATGCATCTATTCAGAATAAAGAATAAGTCATTGAGGAGAAGGAATAGAATGAAAGAAACAATAGAACATATCTTCCAGATTTTTGTTTAGGCTATGATTTATGGGATACTAATCAAAAGGGACAATAAATTTATGCAGATATAGATGAACAGATATAATAAACAGGATGTTATTCGAACCAAAACATTCCACATAGCAAAGTAAACAATAAACAGGCAAAGAGACAAATTATAAAATGTGTGGAGATATTTACAAACTACATATAACACAATAGTTAAAATCCAAAATGAAGTACTCTTAGAAATTTACAGAAATACATAAATAACCCAGTTATTTTTAATCTGAAGAGATTATTTCCACAGGGAAGATATACAGAAAGCAAGAAATCAATGCAAGCAATGCCAATGCTCTGTATCAGCAGATACTCAGGAATATGCACAATAAAACATGAGGAATGTGTTAAAAAAACTCGATTAATGAATTTGTACTGTCACATTATTAGGTATGAGACAAGCATGGGGAATGTTTAGGGCCTCTCAGCTGCACCTGCATTCTTTCTTTGACGGGAACCTAAACCATTTAATGACTAAAGAGAGAAATCTGGATGGCCACAAGGAATAATTTTCCGTCGTGGACACGTCAATAGCCCAAGTGATAAACCTTAATTTAACTTGTTGCTACTTAACATATCATTAACACTGAAGATTTCTCCCCCTAAATGCTTCATGTTATCTTTGGGGAAAAAAATTACACAATGACATTAGAGAAGAAATGATGTCAAATTCAGCTGTGTATACAATTGCCAAGCAATGTCAGGTACACCCCGGTGGGAATGGGGAGAACTAGTGCCACCCAAAAAAAGCAAACTCCACTGTATATGCAGATGGGGCCTTGAGCTATTTTGCAGCTCAGCCCAATCTGCTCTTCCAGTGTGTGTACTTTTCCTTTCAGTAAACCTCTGTTACTCTTGTAACTCTTGTAGTGTAAAAAAATTATATATGGCATATTTTCATTCAAGTGAACTATCAAGTATATGCAAACTCGCACACGCAAATAAAGTGCTGGTTGCTAGGCCCTGGGAGGGAAGGGGCAAGAGTGTTTATGTAATGGATACATGCTTTTGTTGTAGTGATAAAAACATTAGAAAGAGGATAAAAGTATTTAACTTCAATAATATAAATCACTCTTATCAGACTTTAAACTCAAAATTAAACAAACAAACAAACCCCAGAAAGTAATGAAAAAGAAATAACACTGAAAGTCTACTTAATTGTAGGGAATATTAGTTTAAAGACAGTGGGTATCTATACATTCCCTTAGATATTCTGGATCCCTGACTTTATTCTTGGCTGGTAATTCCAGGAATTTGAAGCCTATATATTAAGACCAATTCCAGTTTCTTTATATAATTTAATCTTTACCTTTCCCAAAGGTCTTACATTCTGATGGGGAAATTCTTACTTTTTTTTATATTAATTTGCTATCAGTGATTACTCTGCTTAACTGCTAAGCCAATTCATAGCTTTTTATATTTTTTACATTGAAACAGCTTCTTGATAAGTTACTCAGGAACTCACAAAGCTGCTGAGCATGGCCTTGACCTTATCATCCTCCTGCCTCAGTCTCCTGAGCCACCTGAATTAAAGTCTTGTGCAACCATGCCAGGCAGAATTATGCTTTTACAGATGATTAAATTAAGGGAGATTTTTCAAAGTTTATCTGCTATGCAGATCAGGAATATAACTACTTATATAATTCCAAATTATTTTTTTATCTATGATCATAAAAATTTTGTTCTGGGTTATTTCTAGATGAAGGAGGAGGGAAGAGGGAGGATATTCAAAGGGGCACTAGGAACCTGTTGGGTTTGATGTCAATGTTAATTTTCTTGATTGTGATGATTTTTTTGTAGATATAAATATATAAAAACTCAATGTATTGATAATTAAATGTGAATAGTTTTTTGTATGTCAGTTTTACCTATTTTTTTAATTAATGGAAGATATGAGGAGACATACCAACAAATATAGATGACAAACAAGAACAGGAAAACTTGTTCAACATCATGGATCACACTGAATTGCAAGTAATGAAACCATAAACTGGCTAAAATTCCAAAATCTGAAAATATAAACTGCTGGGCAAAGTAAGAGAAACAAGAGCAACTCTTATTTATGGCTAAGGTGATCACAAGATTGTTCAGCCAACCTGGAAAGAGAGTTTGGCAATTATTTTGAAGCTGCAGTCTTACCATATATCTACAGACCACATCTAAGTATTTATTTACTGGGGTTGAAAGCTGGAGTTCACACAATGTTCTGCACCCAAAAGTATATATATTTATTTTTGGATGTGGCTCATTGGTAGAGGACGTGCATAGCAAGGATTAGAATTCAAGTTTCATCCTCTGTTTCTCTCTCTCTCTATCTCTCTCTCTCCCTCTTTTTCTCCATCTCTCTCTCTCACACACACACACATACATACACACACAATGTAACTTATTTATTCATATTTTGCAAGAACGGAAACAATAAAGTTATCATTCAGTAAGTATTTACATATTATTAATCAGAAAATGAACTCATTGGAATATGATTCAGTCATGAAACATTAATAAGCAAATAAACATGAAAAAATAAGGAGGCATCTTAAACACACCTTGATTAGGAAAACAGCTGGGATAAAATGCCAATAGACTATATATGATATAACATGATGGCATGACTTGGTAATAGGAATAAAAGTAGTTTAACCTGATTTATTTATATATAATTATATATTTTATATATATTTAGTAAACATATAATTGTATATTTATATATTTATAATTTTGAATATATGTATCTCTCTGTCTCTCTCTCCCACACACATATATATTTATAATATTGTCTTTAAGATAAGCAGAGTTTGGGGATAAATTGAGGTGAGTGTAATAGTTAAAACACCAAGGAAAACTGCTGAATTTTTGATTTGAGCACTCTAGGGTAGTTGCTGATACCCAATCCTGTATGGGGTGGAAAGAACACATGAGGCAGGAAAAAGAGTGCTAGTCTTGAGGAAGAATTTTGTGTTGATGTTTGTGATTTCTCCTAGATATCCACTTGAACATGTCTGAAAGTGACAGGAGAATACTGGGAAGAAAATGGATATTTGGGAGGCAGGGGAATTCGTAAAATACTGCCATGACACTGAACATGACCCTGTGTGTGGGTGAATATATAGAAGTACAGGGAGCATTTTTCTGAGCTGGGGCTCAGAGAAACCTATATTTAGCAATGGAGAAGAAAGGTCTATGAAGGAGACAGAGAGTGAGGGAATCAAGTTAAGGATATAGAAAACAAGGGAAATGTCATGACATGGATTTCTGAAAGAAATAATTTTTAAAAGAAAGGCAGAACCTCTTGTTCTGAAAACCACTAAAAAGAGGACTAGAGGGTGGCAAAGGAAAGACCTTGAGATTTGGCACATAGTGGTTTCTGAAGATTTCAGTGAAATCCCTGTCCTTAAGTGATGGAAATTTAAGGCAATTGGACTGGACGGTATATGGAAAAATTAAGGTCAGCATAGTGAAGGAAATAGCTGGAGATTGTTTTTCTAATTGTGTAGAATGAGATTACCATGTTTTCTACCTACACCCTAGAGTTGTTTATTTTTTCATGTACTATGGAAGCCCAATAGTAATTTCTGGAGAATGTGAAGGGTGCTGGGGAAGGGCAAGGGATGAAAGTAGAAGATAGATAATTAGATATGATCACTATGTACCAAGCATTTGGAAATATTATGCTCAATATCATTAACATATGAAATAAATATTTGTTAATTAAAAGCAAATGAAAATTAATTATTTTATTTGATTACTGAAAGGTAGGTACTCCACACTGATGGAGAGAGTATCCTTATGGTTTGTTTCCTGATTATGAAAATGGTCATAGTCAGTCACCTGTAAAGAGAACTGATAAAATATTTTTTGTAGAAATAATATGGATTTGAATTGCCTTGTTGTTCCAGCATGATGAAGTTACAGGATGGTCACTAAAATATTTGAAGCTTTACAGTCCATCCATTGTCAAGGTAGTTTATTCCAGGTTCATTTTTTGAGAATGTAATACTTTTCCCTTATTCCTTCACTATTTGTTTCGCTGAAGTCACTGAATCTGCCCACCCATAAATGACAAGGATACTAAGCTCCATATGCAGGAGGGATGCTATTCTCCTGAATTGTTTTGAACTTTTCTATATGAAAGATTTGTCTCTTTCCATCACTTATTATCAATTAATTCAATTATTTTGTATTAGTTAACATTTATTTATTTGTTGCTTTCACTTATATTTTACTGTTAAAGGTTTTTATTTTATTGCTCATCTTTTTCCAGCTTTCCTCTTTCAGGATCTTTTACCTTAGTTCTTATGTCATTTGTCAGGAATCCACATGTGGGACACCATGGGAGACTCTCCTCTTACTCTTCCTTCTCTTTCTTCTACTATGTTCAGGCTCTTTTTTTTTTAAAAAAAATTTATCTTACCAGACCCTAGAATCAGCACTTTCTCCAGGGAAATATACACTTTTTTATTGGTATTTTTAAGGTAACTTGTGTAATTTGTCAGGCTCAATGCAAAATAAAAATTTAGAGTGCCTATCTAAAAGTAAGTGACCTGTGCCATTGACATCATGCCACAGAAATCTATTTTTTTCTGTGATTTCTTTACATGTCATGGTATATTTTTTCTGTCTTTTAATTGTCCTTCTTATTACAGAATTTCAAATTATTAGCAATACTTCTAGAATTTATCTTTAAGTATGCTATATCAATTATAAATTCAAATTTACAAGCAAGTCATATTGTAGTGCTTGAACATCCTTGTTTTATTCATTAGTTCAAAAGCAGTAAATATGTTACACAGAGACAGTGCAATTGATTTAATACACCTTGAGAATTGTGAAGGCTTCTCTACCTGGTTTGTTAATGAGTTTGAAAGAACTGGAAAAAAAGTGACTGTGGATCACCCTGCTTTCCCTCCCCCTTCACATCCTTAACTGGAGAGATGAGCTAACACAGTGAAGTACCATGAGTGACAAAGCTGTCTTCTTTCTGTATTTGAATCTAATTTTGGTTGAACATTAATGTGTGGCCTCTGGGTTTCATCACCCTCCCTTTTTTTTACTTATTTGTGGATAGGACATGGTCACATTGTACCCAACTCTCTCTTAACTCCCATATTTGCTTGGCCCACTAGACTTCTGTGATAATGCGAATGAAAACTCAGTATGCATGAGGTGGTCAAATGCAGTATACCTGCAGGTTACATTTATGTGCTGTGTTCATACCTGTCTTCCATTGCCTTTTTGGAATTTACTTTTAAAAAATAAGTAGCAAGATAAAATCAATAAAAATTACAATAGCAACAGCAGAATATTCAATAAAGGACAGATCCCCTTTGAGCAGGAATCCTGGTTGGTAGAAAGAGTATCATGGGGCTAGTCCTCATTTTCCTGCCTTCTGCCTCCTCTTGTCTCTCCATCCTTCTTCCCTCCCTCAATCTCTTGCTTCTTTCAATCCTCTCTTGCACAATAGTAACAACACTAACTAGGATATATGTACTCTGAAATCATATAAGTGAAAATTATAGAATTGTAAAGTATAAGTACAGAAGTATTTTGCAAATATCTAGAAGTTGTTTATCTTATAAAATTAAATTTTTATATCCACTGAAGATCAACACCCCATTTTACCCTAAACATATTTCTCCCTACTCTCTGCTTCCGTTTTTCCACTAAGTTTGAACCCATAACACTTAACCCCTGAGTTTTTATTTATTTATTTATTTATTTATTTATTTATTTTTAATTTTGACACAGGGTCTCACTCAGTTGCTTAGGGCCTGGCTAACTTGATGAAGCTGCATTTTATCTGGTGATCTTCCCACCTCAGCTTCTCAAACTACTGGTATTCAAGGTATGTCCCACTATGCCCAACTCATTTACTGATTTTTCATAGGGATTTTTTGTGTGTTTTTGACTTTATACTCTTTTCAGGTAATGTGTATGTATTTTCTCTTATTCTAACAGTTGAAGCTTTTCCTGTTCACTCTTTACTATGCTGAACAAAAGCATTTGGTTTAATGAAATTATACTTATCTGTTTATGGTTCTTTCCCCTGTCTTTTTACTGTAATAGCCAAAGAACCATTTTCTAAAGCAATGTTATAAAGTGTTTCTTCTGTGTTTTCTTTTTATGCTTTTCTCACAAATTTATGCTCTTCTTTCTTTTTTTCTATTTTAGATTGAAAAATCTCAACTTCATCTGCTTGTGTGGTATAGCATGATATTTTAACACATGTAACACTGTAGTGATCAAATCAGAGTAAAGATCATATTACCTTAGTAGGATGGGAAGAGATCGGTAAATTGGAGCCCTGTATTTTATTCCAGGAATTTTACAGATTCATGAGTCACTGTTACATTTTTTCCTCTTTGAGTTAATGTTTTGATATGGTGTAAGATAAGTTTTGGTTTTCTTTCTTCCACATATGGATATTGAGTGTCCTCAGTATTCATCTGTTAAAGAGACTATCCTTTTTCCATTCTTTATTATTGGCCCCCTTCTCATTATACTTCAAAACTTCATATTTATTTTTCTCTTAAATTCCCTCTCTCTAATCCATAGTGCATTTATTCTTCTGTAGTGCCTTCCATTGTGAATTATCATCTGCACATCAGATAAAATATTCAGACTTTGGAACTTTGCTATTGGTTTATTTAGCTTAGCATGGTATTCTCAAGTTTCATCCATTTGACAACAAGTGGCATAATTTTATTCTTTGTAGTGTTGAGTAATATTCCACACACACACACACACACACACACACACACACATACACACACACACAATCTCATTTTATTTATCCATTCGTCTGTTGAAGTGTAACTAGGTTGGTTCCATAGTTTAGTTTCTATGTGAGTTTACCCACTCTACATTAATGTGACCACCAGCAATATATGAGTGTAACTTTTCTCCCATATTCACATGAAAAATATTATTGCTTGTATTCTTGATAATTGCCACTATAACTGCAGTGAAGTAAAATATTAAAATAGCTTTGATTTGCATTTCTCTAGTTGCTAAATATGAAGGTCTTTTTTATATATTTGTTGATCAATTTTATTTCTTCTTCTGTGAAGTGTCTTGTTCAGTTCCTTAGTCCATTTACTGATGGGATATGTCTCTTTTTTTTGGCATTAAATTTGTTAAGTTATTTATATATCTTGGAGATTACTGCTCAATTTTATGTTTTTTTTTTTTTTTGTTGTTGTTGTTTGTTTTGTTTTGTTTTTCTGGTTCTGTTCCTAGTAAAACAGTGTAAGGCCTCTCACTAGACCCCAGATATGTACAGCTTGTTCTATAAAAAAGGTAAATAAAAAACACTAATGTTTCATTGAGTGTGTATACTCTTAAAATGTATTTTTCAGGTTTTTCAATTGAAAACAACTCATAGTAATGACACAGAATATTAATGTATACACCTCTCATTGAGCTTGTTTTTCAAATGTCTAGTTTCTGAGAAGTAAATATCGATAGTGAACTGAGACATCTTCTCTTAGAAAGAAATCAAGGAAGAGATGGAGACTGAGAGATAAGAAGAAAATAACCAATAAAATGAGGGAGGAAGAAAGTAGAGAAGAGAGACAAAAAGAAAGAAAAATATTTGACTTATGTTTTTTCTCATTTGAGAACTGTTAAAGCACCTTATTTCTGAGGGAGCCAGTTTTTCTTCCATTTACCCCTTTTCATTGTAGTCCATCTTCTCATTCTCTCACCCTCATCATATTGAATATTAAGCAGATATAAATTATCATTATGAACCAATCTGAGCTTGAAAATAGTTTCTTCAGCTGCTGTACAATCCAGTTTAGTGATGAGCTTGTAGTTTACAAACTGTAAAAAAAAGAACTGTAGATTCCATTCATGGAGGATTTTCTCTTTCCCTTTCTAGGAACCAAAATGAGAAACTCTTTTCTGTTAACCTTGGCTGAGAAATGTAATAGAAGGTCCTGACTGGCACTGGTCATGACCAACTCTACTAAATATTGTTGTGAGCATAATGAAACTTAATCTGGACAGAAATGAATCACAGACCCTGTTATCTGTTTCTGGTATGTTAGTGTTAGTAACTACCATAGCTCAGAAATGCAAGATCTACATGAAAAGGAAAAAGTTATAATAAAATATATGGAGAAAAATTATGGAGCTCTCAGTATCACCAAATGCCTAGTATTTATTTGATCAATAGGACTGTGTTTCTCAGTAATATCACCCAAAATTTATCTGCCCATTAATATGTATCAGCCCACCTCTTTACTTGGACTATCTTCATTTATTTCAACCAGAGATTTGTTGGGTAAGAAGAAGAAAGTAATCTCATTTTATAGGTAGCATATTAGAAGTGAAATGGACTTAAAAAATCTTAGATAATTTCCTCATGAATATGAGTGTAATGAAATAAGTTTAGAACATATTATCCTTAGTATCCAAAGAATTACTTCCTATGGAGTAGAGTGAAAAATAACATTTCTTGATTGATGTATAAGCATCTTTTGAATTAAGGTACTAGTGTATTCACTAAGGGCTTATGTTCACTGTTCTCTAAAAAGAAAAGGAAAATTGTAAAAATAGAAAAGAAAGAAAGAAAAACAAGTTTGCTGTAAATTATTTATTCTCAGTACAAATTTTATTGTTCAGGGCCAGTTTTAGGTCAGGGAATGTTTGAGGCTAGGAAAATCAAATCATCAACCTTCTCTGATTGTTTTAATTATCAGACTTTATTTTAAGGAGAGTTGTAGATTTACAGGAAAATAAAGCACATAGTACCATATTCCCATATATGCCTTTCCTTATTCAGAGTTTTCACTAGTTTTTTCTTTGAATATTACTGAGAAATATTTGATATAAGCACAAAATCAAAATATTTTGCCAATAGTTATAGTATTAAATAATTATTAATGGGAATAAATAGTTTAAAACATTAATTTTAGACTGTTTTTTAAGAATTGACAAAGAATAATGTCAATTTTTACCATGATGGTGTCTTAAAGAGTAGATTTACCACCCCAGAAGTCCTGGTTCATCTCTTTAGCATCTACTCCCCCTGATTTCTTGGCAGTATTTAACATTTTTATTGTTTTGACTTTTCCAAAATGTCACAAATTTGGATTCACACAATATAGCATTTCAAACAATATTTTCTTTCTGGCAATATGTATTTATGATGCCTCCATGTGTTTTCATGTTTGATAGTAAATCTCATTTTTTAATAAAATTTTTGAATGAACCTACAGTGTATGGATGTATTACAGTGTTTACATTAATAACAGGTAAATATCTACTGAAGTCTCTCTTAGCTTCTTCTTGTTCTTATCAATCATTAATGAGGAAGCGGTGGACATTTGTATGTTGGTTTTCTGTGGACATAGCTTTGACTTCCAGTGAATTAACACTGAGAAATACAATTGGTGGGTCATATTATGTGTATATTGTGATTTTTTAAGAAGTTACCAAACTTTTTCCAGAGTAACTGTTCAATTTTGTTATCCCAATAGCAATGTATGAGAGTTCTTCTTATTTCCCATCTTTGCCAGCTCTTGATATTGTC
This sequence comes from Callospermophilus lateralis, assembly GCF_048772815.1. NCBI lineage: Eukaryota > Metazoa > Chordata > Mammalia > Rodentia > Sciuridae > Callospermophilus > Callospermophilus lateralis. The sequence goes on from NW_027514398.1 coordinate 12,218,525, forward strand.
ACGTTTAAAATTTTGTAAATTTATATAGGTGTGTTTAAGTTGTAACTCCTTGATGACATATAATATTCTGCATCTTTTCCTATGCTTTCCAAATATATACTTTGTTTTTCTGAGAAATATATTTATTTCTTTCATTTAAATTTTAAACAACTGTATTAGGGTAATACTGAAATACAATAATTCATACATATATAATTCATACTTTGTCATGTTTTCACGTACCTATTTATCAGTGTAAAAATGACCACAATTAAATTTTTAACATTGATATTTTATGCAGATACTTCTTGGTGCCTGCCACAGTCTGGCTGGGCACAAATCACAAGCCACTCACAGCTTTGTAGATTCAAACAGCAATTCTTTATTCCCGATCTCACAACGGCCTTCTACAAACACGTTCTGGGGAAATCCACATTCTCTGCCCAAATCCACACCTCCACTGGGCTTCTGTCTCCCAAAAATACTGTCTGAATCCCGTGAGATCTCAAGAGGAACTCAGGCAGCAGGATACACCCTATTCCCAGCAGGAATAACCTTCCTAAACCAGGAACACCCTAAGCCCGGATCCGCCCTGGTCCTAGAGAAAGGTCACCTTACATGCAATGTCACTGCAAAATGTCCTATTTCCAGGAGTCCTTCCACTAAGCAATATGGGATACGCTGGCAAGGAAATTGTCATACCTACTTGGCTAATGGCTCCCAGCAGGTGCCCTGTTGTAATTTCTACCTCTTTCTTCCTCTTCCTGAGATAGGAGAAGATTGACTGTCTTTTCATTGTGAAACATGATTCAGTAAATTAGAAATCACAAAAATTAATTGTCAGAGACTTAGTGTGCATAGATGGTGACTTTGGAAAAATTAGTCATCCCTGAAGCTTGGTGTACTCATCTGTGAGTTCACAAGTCTTCCAATCAGGACTTGAGATATTAGAAAGATATCATTCATGCTTTAGCTTGGTGAAGATGCAGAGTACTTGTGTGAAACTATAACTTCACAGTTTCTTTCTTTTTATTTTATTTTATGTGTTCTTTTTAGATATGCATGATGATAGAATATATTTTGGCATATTATACATACATGGAATATAATTCATTGTGTTTAGGATTCTGTTTTTGTGGTTCTACATAATGCAATTACTTTGGTCATATGTTCCAATACAAGAATAAGAAAGTTATGTCCAATTCCATAGTTCATTTCTGTCATCTCTAGCTATAATTGTATAGACTTTAGTATTTTCAATATTGCTTTCTTATTGCTGTTATTGAGGTTGAATTCTCATAAGAGTGCTAATCACAAAATAAGTTAACTATTAACATTTACAATATTGTAGTATAATTACCACAATTACCTTGTTTTAAACATTTTAATTATTGAAAATTATCCACGTAATCTGTTAATCAACCACTCACTTAAATGGCTTCCAACCCCCCTGGCAAACAACTGTCTCTTTTCTAACTCTATGATTTCAAATTTTGGGATATTTAATATAAATATAGTTATAGCCCAGGTGAAATTTAATGACTGATTTTGTTTACTTTTCTTAATATTTTTGAGATTTGTCTACATGGTAACCTGTATCAGTACTTCATTTTTATTATAGAGTAATATTCAAACATATATATGGATTATATATATCCAGCCATCATGAGAGGGGTGCAAGTGGAGAGTTCCCCTTATGACTTTGGCCAGGAAGACAAGCACTTTGCATTCAAACTCACATGGACTGACCTACACTTCCAAAATTCTGTTGATACCAATATATATATATATATATATATATATATATATATATATATATATGTTTTTATGAATATATATATGAATATATATATATGAATATATATATATTTTATGAATATATATATATATATATATATATGTTTTTATGAATATACCTATATGTACATGTGCTTACTCAGACATAGATACATATAAATACATATATACATTTGTTTATAATTCTTCATAAAAAGTTGGATTTTCATATATCTCTTAATGATAATTGTGATGCCATTGATATTCATGTTCAAGTGTTTGAATATCTGTTTTCAGTTTATATGAAAATATAGCTACAAATAAAATTGGTAGGTAATGTGGTAATTCGCTGTTTAAAATTTTAGCAGTCATCAAATCCTTTTCCATATCTATTATACCATTTTATATTCTTAACAGAAGTGTGTGTGGCTTACAATTGTTTCATATGGTTCCCAACACTGATATTTTTAAAATAATGCAGGCATTCTTTTGTACTTGAAGTACTCTTTCATGGTATTTGTTGGATTTTTTGTTGTTAAGGTTGTTTTTGTTGTAGTTTTATTATAGGGATGTGAACACTCATGTTGTCTACCAATGAGACGCATCTCCTACCTGTTTTTTTCACAGAGTCTCACTAAGTTACCCAAGGTTCCCACAAACTTGCAACATTCCTGCATACACCTGAGTAGTTTTGACATGGTCATGCACATATTAATAGAGAAAAAATGAAAAGCATCAATATTCCTCTAACAGAATTTCACTGAAAAAATATTAGAAACTCTAATGTAGGAAGACAAAAAAAAGACACAATATAAATGTCTAAGATAAAACTACATAAAAATCAAAAAATTTATGGTATGCAAATGGTGTAAGATACAGTGAATATTAATAAAAATGTTTTAAAAAATACAGAAAAAAATCCACAAGCTATTTACTAGTTATTTAGATAATTTTATCTAATAGAAAATTTAATCCTTTTTATTGATTTTTATCAGAGGTAAAATGTTCTTAAAGACAGAATATTATTTTAATAAGAGTGACAAAGTTGCTTTTGATCAGTATTGTCAGAAACTTATCTTTTTTCTCAATTTAATTTGCACAATTTTATTATTTGAGTGACAGATTGATCAGCACCAAAAGACTGAGAATACCATCATCATTGATCAGAAGCCTTTTGAAGACATGTTACGATGAGACAACTTGTCCACACTATGCCTATTAAGAGTGAAATGATGGAGTCCAAACAATACTGGATGTCAAAGCACATGATGTGATGCAGAATGGTGTGAGTGGCTTTTTCTTTTTCTGGGGATTTTCATGGAGAAAATCTGGAGCTTAGAAGAAACACAATTGTTGTATAAGTCTATAAAAGAGAATTATTATGTATCTGCTTGACAGAACCCTACAGTATCAAAAAACTAAAAATTACTTAATGCCATCAGTGCACAAAAAGAAGTTCTTGTGTCTATAGCTCTTGAGCAGAAAGGGACAGTGGTCAGTGAGAAATAGAAGACCATACTACATTTTATTTGGTCTGGCCACAGTATAAAAAAGTAGGTTAGTATAGGTGGATATGGTGAGGATCAATAAGAAAAAAATTAGCCACAGGATGGTCTTTTGTGTTTTTAATTTAAACCAGGCCAATTAAGAGCCACTGAGGCTGATGGTGATGCCTAAAGCAAACCCAGCCATCATGTGAGTGGTGCAAGTGGAGAGTTCCATTATGACCTTGGCCAGGAAGATAAGCACTTTGCATTCAAACTCACATGGACTGTTCTACACTTCCAAAATTCTGTTGATACCAAAAGTTCCATGGTGGGGAGCATGAGAATGTGTGTTAGAGGCATGTGGTTATGTGGAGGTCAGTAAGCCAGGTCTTGGCCCTACAAAAACAGTGGCAATGTAAAGGCAAAGCAAAAATATGTCTGCTGAGATTCCAATGCTAACTTGAGGATGGAAGGTATTTCTTATGGAAATAAAACTGAAATATTTGTTCATCTTTATGTGAATTCTTGGAAGAAAAACAGGAACATTTGATCCCAACAAGATTTTTATTGACATGCTTTCAGTGAATATATTACCCTCCATAATATCTATAATTATCATTTACCTGATATATATATATATATATCTCAGGGTCTTATTATTGATCTTAATTTCAATTCAAGAGCTGGTGTGGGGCTATTCCTTCACTGACCTACCACAAAAAAAGCCCTGTTGCATCTCCAAAAATAAAAATAAGTAAATGTCTGGCTCTCAGAGGGGAATAATATATGAAAATTTGAAAAATTGGGGAAATTAAGAAAAAATTCAATTGTCATCATAACAGAGATCTCTGTCATCAGAACAGAGATAGATTGTTCCTTAAAATCTAAGAAATAATTTTAATATTCTGTAGAATAAAGTAATTGATTTTAAAATAAAAAAGTAAGAAAGAAATTAATTTTAACTCAAATATCCTCATTCTTCAGAGAAATATTTTTGTTTACTCCTGTTTACTTTATGAAGTGGCTCAGAAATTACCTTTGTCTTTTAGCCTGTATATACTATGTTTTCCTTTGTATCATGTTATATTATTTAATGGTCAGTGTTTGTTTAATTCAATTTACCCTGCAGATTTCTTAAAATTAAAGATGGTGTCTTATTTGGCTTGGGTCTACAGTATCTGAAATACTTTTGCCTACATAAAAATTTTTATCACAAACTATTGATTTCATGTTTGGATAAGCAGAAATAGAAATCTTGGCCTAAGGTGGTAGCTCAGTGGTAAAGTGCTTAGCTGGCAAATGTGAGGCATTGGTTCAATCCTCAGAACCACATAAAATAAGTGTATTATGTATATGTACAACTAAAACTATTTTTTAAAAAAAATATATGGAAATCTTCTAGGAAAATAATCCCAACATGATCATTTGAAATTATTTTTTATTCAAGTGCTAAATTGTAGGAGTTTACAATGTTTATCCTCCAACCACATGACCTTCATTTAAATCAAATCCTATCAAATTCAAAACTTATAAAACTCAATCTGTTTCGTTACAGTTGGAATATTCATCACCAATGGGAAAAAAACTGTCTCCCATAAATAAGTTTAAGAAAAATTGTAAAACTTGTGTTTTTATGATACTGTAGTATTTGCTATATGACATTACTTATGTGACCCTTCTTACATCACATTCATTGAGGCACTGAAAAACCCAGGGTATTGTTAATTCTTTACAAAATCTTACCATGTTTTCAAACTTAAGGTCATTCTCTTACCAATGCTTGTACTTCGATAGTTGCAAACCAGTGTGCAAAACATCTTCATTCTTATTATATAGTTACCATTCTCTTCTTCATCTAAATCAAACAAATTCCTGAAGGCTTTGGTTTATGTACCTTCATGAACAGGCAAATGTGACTTGATTGAAACTGCACTTGGAAAATATTTTTGTGAAAAAATTTAACTCAGAACACCATCAATCAAGATTTTGATAGAAAATAGAAGAGAAAATAGTTCTCATGAAAAAAAAATATATTTTCACTAGGATATTTTAAATTTCTTTTTTTTAACTGCAGAAAATTCATTGAAATTCTAATAAATCAATTTTTCATTTTAGTTTTAGAATCATTTATATATTTAAAATAAGCAAGGGGCTGGTGTTGTCACTCAATGGTAGCATGTTTGCCTAGCACTTTTGAGTTTCCATGTTCATTCCTCAGCACAACATTTAAAAAAAATTAAAGTTATTAAAAATTAAGCATTTTTAATCAGCTCTTTTATACATGACTGTAGGATGTAATTTTATATAATTATACAAGCATGGAATATATCTTATTTTAATTAGGACTCCCACTTTTGTTAATTTACTTGATGATGCTATTCAATGTGGTAGATTCATGTGTATACCTAGTAAAATTATATCTGGTTAATTCTGCTTATTGAAATTTCTTATAATTTTATAAAATATTTCAATGATTATAAATTAGTAAATAATAACTCTAAAGCTCACAAAACAGCTGGTAAAAGAGAAGAATTCTAGAAAATTTTAGGTATCAAAGAAAAAGGTTTTATAACAGAGGGCTAAGTTAGCAGTATCCATTTAAATGAGCCTAGGGTTGTCTGTAATAATAGCACTCTGCCATGTCACTAAAAAAGTAGCATTTTTTGATTTGATCACAAAATTAAATGTATTCTAGTGTTTTACTGTGTATTTATATATTTGGCATTTTTATAATTACAAATTCAGTGTATCCACATAAAAGCAAGGAGTATTATTTGGGAAATTCTATTGTCAAATTCTATGTTTTTTTTCAAGGATTTTGCCTTCATAAGAAAGAATTCTAAAGCTACAAGATCAAATAAAATATTGCAATTCCAGATCCATGTCAGATATAAAGAAACAATGTTTTCTGATATGTAAAATAATTAACTGTAACCAGAATTTTGGGCCTATGGTTTTGTATTCTAATATCAGTATGCCAAACAATGAAAAAAAATAATGTTTTATTGTATTACAAACTTAAGTTTACTCTACCATTTTTTGCTGTCTCCCTGCATCACTAGGATATTTTTAAAAATTTAAATGCACCTCCATTGAATATCTAAGCTTTAGTAAAGAACAAGATAAAGTAATTCTGATATAGTGTACCAAGAGCCATTTTAAATAATGCAATGTCTCTTATTTCATGTAAGTGCATATTACACGCTTTATATGAGGTTACTACTAAAAAATAAGATAATATTAGATAAAAGTTTTAGCAGATGAGTCTGTGAGCTTAGGAATTGCCAAAAGAGGTTTTCAAATATTTTTAGTTCTAAAAAGTAAAGCAGTTTGTAAAACTAGAAAATGCCAATGTTTTAAATTACTATATTTTGTAAATATTTATAATGGAGAAATCATTCATGTAAGACAATAACATTTGTGATATTATAAATAATAATAATAATGTCAATTTAGAATGATATAGTGAGAATTCATACAAATTTCTGTACTATGGAATTTCAAAGAAGTCTAATAGCACAATAGGAATAAATACCTGTGTCTTGGTTATGAAGCAGTAAAAGTCAGACATCAAAATGCATTCCTCTAATGCCTACCTCAGAGCCTCCACTGCTTCCTCTTCCACTCAGATTTGGAGCTGAGACTTCCACAATGAGGTTATATGGGACAGAGAGCTTTAGATCATCTCTCAGTAGACTGGTAATTTTGATGTTGCATCTGAAGTTTGACAGAACCTGTCTTGCTTAGAGGACATTCCTAAAGGGAAGACTAATATTTATTTCATTTTCAAACAATGCTAAACAAGCAGCATCTAGATAAAAACTTTTTCTAGCTCTCATATTCTAAGGTCAGAGGAACCTGAGTAGCTGCTTGCACAGCATTCATAGCAAAAAAATTCAAAGGCTCTCACATGTACCCCAAATAGGTATGGTGTTACATAAAATAACTGAACTAACCAAACTAATGTTATTTGTTCATGGAAATATAATTTTTTTAGATCTGTCTGATGAAGCAGCTCCAAGTAATGACACCCCAATAACAATATGAGTTTTGATGTCTAAATACTTTAGTCATGAGAAGAAAATATGGAGAGTGTTGTGGGATATCTTGTCCTAGTAACAAAGCCAGAAATATAGCAATGATGGGAGTTTGGAAGAAAGATGAAGAGAAATGTTGAGTCTGGTCTTGAACATGTGATCTTCCTGTCTCCCCAAACCTCCCAATATGCTGTTGTTACATTTGGGCACAATGATGCCAGGCTATTCAGTTGTTTAAGTATTAGAAAAAACATAATCTAGAATAGTCATGATTATGCTTTGTTACAGAAGAGATTTAGTACCCCAAAGAACTCCAATTTTTACCTTTGGCTAGTTACTGTGAGTCTCTGGCAATCATTAATCTTGTCATTATCTATTATTGTCTGTTGTTTAACCTTATCCAGAGTGCCATATACTCAGAATAGCATAGATGTGGCATTTTATCCCAGCTGTTTTCCTAATCAAGGTGTGATTAAGATGCCTCCCTATTTTTTCATGTTTGTTTGCTTATTAATGTTTATGACTGAATCATATTCCAATTTATTGATGAAACCTTTTTTGATTAATAATATGTAAATACTTACTGAATGATAACTTTATTGCTTTCTGTTCTTGTGAAATATGTATAAAAAATTACATTGTGTATGTATGTGTGTGTGTGTGTGTGTGTGTGTGTGTGTGTGTGAGAGAGAGAGAGATTGGGGATGAAACTTGAATTCTCATGCTTGCTAGGCAAGTGGTCTACCAATGAGTCACATCCAAAATAAAAAAAAAAATTATCAACTTTTGTTTGCAGAATTCAAGCGTTCAATTCCAATAAATAAATACCTAGATTTGGTCTGAAGATATATGGTAAGACTGCAGCTTCAAAATAATTGCCAAACTCTCTTTCCAGGTTGGCTGTACAATTTTGTGATCCCCTATGCCATATATAAGTGTTGCTCTTGTTTCTCTTCCTTTGCCCAGCAATTTGTATTATCAGAATTTGGAATTTTAGCCGGCTTATGGTTTCATTACTTGCAATTCAGTATGATCCATAATGTTGAACAAGTTTTTCTGTTCTTGTTTGTCATCTATATTTGTTGATATGTCTCCTCATATCTTCCATTAATTAAAAAAAATAGGTAAAACTGACATACAAGATACTATTTACATTTAATTATCAATACATTGAGTTTTTATATATTTATATCTACAAAAAATATCACCACAATCAAGACAGGGAACATTGACATCACACCCAATAGGTTCCTAATGCCCCTTTGGAAATCCTGCCTCTTCCCTCCTCCTTCATCTAGAAACAACCCAGAAAAAAAAATTTTTATAATCATGGATAAAAAAATAATTTGGAATTATATAAGTAGTCATTCCTGGTCTGCATACCAGATAAACTTTGAAAAATATCCCTTAATTTAGTCATCTGTAAAAGCATCACTCTGCCTGGAATGGTAGCAGAGGACTTTAATTCAGGTGGCTCAGGAGACTGAGGCAGGAGGATGATAAGATCACGGCCATCCTCAGCAGCTTTCTGAGTTCCTGAGAAACTTATCAAGACGCTGCTCAATTTGAAAAATATAAAGAGTTACAGATTGACTTAGTAGTTATGCAACCCTAGGCCAATCACTGATAAGCAAATTAATATTAAAGTAAGAATTTCTCCAAGCAGAATGTAAGACCTTGGGGAAAGGTAAGGATTAAATTATATTAAGAAACTGGAATTTGTCTTAATATATAGTAGGCTTCAAATTCCTGAAATTACCAGCCAAGTATAAAGTCAGGGATCCAGAATATCTAAGGGAATGTATAGATACCCAGTGTCTTTAAACTGGTATTCCCTACAATTAAGTAGACTTTCAGTGTTATTGTTTTTTCATTATTTTCTGGGGTTTGTTTGTTTGCTTGTTTAATTTTGAGTTTAAAGTCTGATAATAGTGATTTATATTATTGATGTTAAATATTCGTATACTCTTTCTAATATTTTAAACTCTACAACAACGCATGTATCCATTAAGTAAACATTCTTGCCTCAGCCCTCCTAGGGCCTAGAAACCAACACTTCATTTGGGTCTGTGAGTTTGCATATCCTTGATAGTTAAATTAAATGGAAATATGCCATATATAATTTTTTCACACTACTTTCTTTTACTTAGTTTAATATTATTGAGATTTAGCATGTTGTATCATGTGCATTGCTTAGTTTACATGGCACATACACATGTGCAGAGCACTTTTTGACTATCTGCTCTTTTTTCATGAATTTGGGTTTTTCTCACTTTTGACTAGCATGAATAGTGCTGCCATGAATATCATATGCAAGTGTTTGTGGTTATATTTTCAGATCATTTGGGTACAGAACTGAGAGAGAATTGGTAGGTCATGTGATAATTCTATGTTGAATTACTGAAACACTGAACATTTCAGTATGCATTTTATACTGTATACGCTGTATGCCATATTACATTCCCCAAAATTTATTGGAAGGCCAATTTCTCTAAATTATCACCAACTGTTATTATCTTATTATTTTTGTTTGTTTCTTAAATTGAGCTGTCCTGGTGGACTTAATGTGATATCTCACTCCTTGTGTCAATTTCTTTATTTTCTACATGGTGAAGTAATTTCTGTACCTCTGTCTGACAGGCTTATACCATGGGGGATGATGCGGCAGGGCCACACCATCTGGAAACTGGAACCAATAGAAATGTTAAGTGTTTGGTTTATGTTACTAATTATATACATAACAGGGTATATGTAAGTCAATAATATAAGTACATATTGCCTGAGATTCCAGGAAAATTCTCAGAATGAGACTAAGGATACAATTGAGAAATGCCATGAGATATGTTTCAATATCTCTCAGGATACAAAAAAAAGTGTTATACTTCAAGCTTGAACAACAAGAAATATTTATCCCTTGGTTAACGATTTATACTAGCTCCCCGCAACACCATCCTAAAGCCACAACTTGTACAACAGCCTAGCTACAGAAAAACAATTGTTGTGCCAACAGTACAAGAACCACCATTGTAGATTATGGTATCTCCCTTGGGGACAAGAGGCTAATACAAAATGCATTCCCCCAACCAAAAGACCCTCCTTTGGTGTACACAGAAACTTATCATAAAAATGGAAAACACGGCTGGGGATGTGGCTCAAGCAGTAGCGCACTCGCCTGGCATGCGTGCGGCCCGGGTTCGATCCTCAACACCACATACAAAGATGTTGTGTCCGCTGAAAACTAAAAAAAAAAAAAAAAATGGAAAACACATAGTTAATAAAAATTACAAATGGGTTGAAGTGTAAAGCATGCCCCTTAATTAAAGATTAGAAAGAAATAAGAATTGGTGTGCTATGACCAAGGATCAAGGAAGTTCTTTGAGAATGAAGTTGTATAGGTCATATTTAGAAAGGAAATTATCTTGGAAATTAAAAATAGAATAATGTAAAATTAACATATATATATATATATATATATATATATATATATATATATATATATATATGAGGCACTTCACAGTAGTAGGATTTTCAATAATAGGCTTTCACTACTTTAAGTGTGTTTCACTGGGATTCTAATTTAGAAGGAAGAAAAGCTTACCAATAATCATAAGTATGCTTTAAAGTTCAAGTTTAATACAATAATTATAGTCATGCTTTAAATTTAGATATGAATAATAGGCCAGGTGTCATGTAGTCTAGTTGTGTCACATAGTACCTAGTGATTGAGGTGAAAATGTAAAAACTTAATCATGATTTGCAAAGATTACAGGAAAATATTTTGAACAATGTAATCAATATCTTTGGTAATCAATATATGACAGAAAAGATTGTAACTCTTGAAAATTGTGTAAATCAAAAAAAATTTGGGCTTTGTAGCTATTCATTAACTACTTGAAAAACACCTGTAAAAAGGGTACAAAAATAAAGATCCCTCCAGAGGCAGCAGAGATGTCTTCAGGAGGCTAATCATATCTTGCTACCTGTCTTCTTTTGCCAATGTCACTCTTCCTTCAGGATCGCCTGAACCCTCACTCCCGCTGCCGGGGCTGAAATTTGGCAGCTACATAGGGATCTAAGGATGTAGCTTAGTGGCAAAGTACTTGCTTAGCCTTCTCCAGTCAGGTCATTTCTCCAAGTTCTACTACCAGAAAAACAATGGTATAGGAATGTGAACTCAGGGACACTCTACTTCTGACTAGTACCCATCTGTTTTTATTTTTTGACTTGTGAAAGAGTCTCTCAAAATTTTGAGGGGTGGCCACAAACTTGCAATTCTGCTGACCTAACTTCTCAAGTTAACTGGAAATATAGGTAGGGCACATGCACACATTGTTGCTAAAATATTTTTAAAACAGGGCACTATGTAGCAATTTTTTTGGAAAATAAAAGGGACAGTGTACTTTAAATAAATATAACTAAAATAATTATCAATAAATTGAAAACAAAGAAAGACAACAACAGTAGCATAATAGTGTGACATACAAAATAAGTAGAAACTGAATAAAGGAACAAACAAGATGAAGAAAATTAAGGAAATAATACACAGGGCTCTTCATTGCCATACAGGTTACTGTGTTCAGATATAAAATTTTTGATAATGTACAAAAATTATTTTTTGTTCAAGAAAATAAACCCAGGGTGTATTGAACAAAGAACTGCATCCCCAGGCTAATTTTTCCTTTGGGACATGGTCTTGCTAAGTTATGCAGAGTGACCTCAAACTTACAGTGTTCCTGCCTCAGCCTACTGAGTAGCTTGACCTACGAATGTGTTCCAGATGCTTGTTGCAACAAAAAATTGTGGACTGACTATAGTAAAGCTAATTTTAGATAAAAAGTTCTACCTGAAGTAGACCATTATTAAAAAATAAATCTTAAGATATAAAACACAGGGAAAAAGAAAATATTAATGCCTGACATAAAAAATAACAAAAAAATTAAAAATTTATAGATGTAAATCAAGACACTATTACAGATATATGGTAAAATTATACACATGTCCTAACTAGACTACTTACAAAAAAATGAAAACTTATGAAAGCATTTAATATATATATATATATATATATATATATATATATATATATATATATATATAATTGTTTTAATGAGAGTAGCAAAGTTGCTTTAGATGAATTTTAACAGAAGCTGACCTGTTTAACCATTTGCTTTGAACAAATTTTATTATTTGAGCATCAGGACTGAATGACTGAGCATGCCATAGCCATTGGCAACAGCCTTGTGGATGCTCACAAATATGGGGTAATTTCTATGCATCATTCTTATGAACAGTGACATAATTTTATCCATACACTACAGGATGGCAAAACAGCTAATGAGCAGCAGGCTGGTGTGAGTGGCTATTTTTTCTCTGAGGGGCTGCTTAGAAAAAAACTAAAGCTATTAAGGGACATGCATCATTGTTTATGCATATATAAGAGAATTATCATGTATCCACTGGAAAGAACCATAATTCCCACAAAGAAACAACTCTGAACAACATCATGGTGAGATAGAGACCCCCATGGATGTAATTCATGGGCAGAAAAGAATAGTAATCATTGAAAAAGAGGAGACCAGGCTGGATCTTATTGGGTGCATGGCTACAAAATAGAAAATTAGGTTGCTATAAGTGGACATGGTGAGGACCCATATGAAGTTAATTAACCACAGGATGGTATTTGTGGATTTAAGTTTGAAGTTGGCCAAGCAGGAGACAGTGGGGCTGATGATGATGGCCTGAAGCACACTCAATACACAAAAAGACAATTACTTTGCATTTGAAGTTACCTGCAATGTCCTGTACTTTATTGGGAGGTCCCTGAGCCTGTCCTTGTAACCAAGAAGGACAAAGTAAATGTGGAGGCAAAGCAGAATGTTTGTGCTGAGATTCCAATGCCAGCCTGTGAATATAAGGCATCACTCCTTATGGCAATATAATTGAAATGTTGGCTCATCTTAATGGAGATGTTGGAGAAAATGATGTCCTTGTAGAAAGAAAATCTGGAAGGTTTGACATTAGTAATATTTTTATTGACATGTATCCAGCCTTCATCCCACACTTTAAGTCCCTAGAACATTTTACTTAGATATTTTTATTTAAATTGGACAGGCTGTGATTTCCCCTTTCAATGTCAAATAAAGGTATGGGAAATGACTAGTGGCAGATGACTAGAGTTCAGGAAGATCTGCTGCCATGCAAGCACTGAAGTAATTAAATTAGTAAAGAAAAATAATTTCATTCAACATCACTCCTTCCTCCAAATCATGATTTTGTATAACTCAGTTAAGTTGCAAACCTGTAGTACAAAGTTTGATTACTTTTATATTATAAATTATCTAATTAAATTGTTATTGTTTCTTTAACTTTATATATATTTTATGTAGGCTTTCTACAGGGGAAGACATTGTTTTATCTAAATTTGGATGTGTAGATTCCAGAACAGAGTTGGTTAAATAAGATTTGTGAATTAGAACTGTAAGTGTCTATGTTAGAACAGTGGAAATAATAACCTTCTAGGTAAACCATACCAACAGCCTCAAATCTCATGGTTTATTGATGCAAATAAGAATTGTCATGAGTTTATTAGTATACATCTTTCTCCCTGTGAGTAAACTACTTTTGTCTCAATGAACACTGTTAATTAAATTGAATAAAGATAATATTTTTTTCATACATTGTTGGAGTGAGTGAATGTATGAAAGAATTTAGAAAATGATTAACATAATTAAACAGCACAGAATTGTTAATTATTCATGTTTCATTTACTATTATATAACTCTGACTTGGTAGAATTCTTATAATACAATAAAGATTTCACATCTTACAGAAAAAAGTATTTAACACTGAGATCTTTTGTACATATTGTTCATTTGTTGACTACAAAATCTGAGATATATTTTTTAAGTCTTTCACTCCTATCAGGAAGTACCTTCAGATGTTTTCCATACTTTTTAGAGAAACAGATTATAGCTGCTGTGCCTTCTTCTCCATTATCAGTAGTACTAAAAAGAACATTTTATGTTCTTTATGTTTTTATTTCTCACCTGCATATTAGATAAAATAGCTCCATCATCTAAATGGAACTGGGGCATTTTACAGAAACCATCCCTCATACTCTAAAATTTGTTTAGCTGATTAGAGGTACAAACTTCTATATTCATAACTCCTTCAGTTCATCTTATATATGTAGATCTCAGAGTTCTACTTGTACATGGTGAACATCACACTTAATAACAGGGTTATTAAGTACTGACTCAGGTACTTTCCTTGATATTTTTAATGAATGTCCTAAAGGTTTTGAAACCTAAAGGTTATGGAAGTGGTTAAAACAGTGAAGAGTTTTGACATGGAAAGTAAAAAAACACAGAATTAACAATTTTTATAATCTACTGTCTTATTTTCCCAAACATATTTCTAATAGAAGGCAGATTTATTAAGAGTCTCTATTCTTGAAAAAAAATCTATAAACTAGGGCAAAAGCAAAGAAAGAAATACAGAGAAACACAGTGATCTAAGACCTAGGGAGCCCCAGAGTACCTTTATGGAAAAAACAAGTACCACCTGAGCAGGATAAAGAGCAGGAGACATTGATATTTAAGTTGTGTTCAGTGTTGAATTTGAAGCTGTATTCAATTATAAGTAAGGTAACATTATTTTTTGGTGTTGAGCTAGTACCCAGGGTGTTTATGATTTTTTTCTGAATTAAGTAAACAGCAACGAGTAATGCAGAATTAGGACATAAAATTTTAGAAGGATTGTTTTCATAGATACAAGGTGAAGATGTGGTTAAGACCCAAATGAGGAATTTCAGAATGTTTGTGTAGAAATCATCAAAGTAGTACTTTAACCAAGAAATTCATTAGTTCACTTGCCCCTGAGTAGATAGCTGATGCAAATAAGTTTCACCACACTCTGTTAATGCAATTAAACATTTGATTTAAAGGGAAATGTATAATTCAGACTTTGGTAGAAGGACCTGTCAAGTTTCAAATTTTACACTGCTGTTGGTTTATAAATGACCGAGGATGAAAAGGGGCTGTCCACCATGAATAAAGTTAAGAAAACCTGGAAGTCATCTCAGACTTGTGGCTACTTTTTGGATGATGCTATAATATTTACTTCCTCAGACACATCTATAAACATATTCATTGAGGTGCTGAATAACACATGTGTGTTGAGGGATTGCCACCCAACCACTGAGTCTCCATCAAAGAAACTCTCCCTGTTTCCCATGCTTAAGTCATCCTTCCTTGAAAGTCTAGATTTAGATATTTGGGAACCACACTGAGAAATATCTCATTACTATAATCCAGTTACCATTTACTATTCCTTCAAATTCACACTATTTTCTGAAGGAGATTCTTGAATTACCTTATATTTCACCCAAATATGAAGTCTGTAATTATTTCAAGATTGGCTTGGAATTGTACTTAAATACTATTTTTGCAAAAAAGTTTTCTTTTTTAAAATTTTTAAATTTTTTTTAGTTCTAGATGGACACAATAACAATATTTCTTTTTTATTTTTATGTGGTGCTGCAGATCAAACCCATTTCGTCACACATGCAAGTCGAGTGCTGTCCCTCTGAACTATAATCCCAGCCCTGTGAAGTAGATTTTAAATTAAGAACATCTTCTTTTGACACTTGAGAGAAAAGACTAGTGAGAAATCTTACAAAAAAAATGAAAAAATATACTGTTTTCTCCATAATTATTAATTATTCATATTTATTACAAAATAGTAATATTCTAGCAAAGGAATTTGTGATTTATATTTCTAAAGATTTTAGTAATGTTATATAAGTTCAATATTCTAACAAAGTATGCAAAATCTTGGTATTAAATTTTTATATTTTTCCCCATGATAATGCATTAGTAATACATTACTCTAAAAGACCAGGTGAGAAAAAAATGGATATTCCAGATGTTTGTCAAATTTCATAAAAGGATGTTTTCTTATGGAGGTATTAAATGTTCAGGACATGTTTGCAGTTTTTTATATTAATGCCATTCTTTCACAGCATGAAAAAATAATGTGTTTGGTTTGATTATAAATTTAAAGGTATTTTTGTAATTTACTATCTACTTCTCCGCATCCTTGATTTTTGAGTAATTTGTTTTTGTAGCTGAGATTTAATCTTGGATTCTTAGACTCTGAGCTCCATTCCCACTTCCTCTTTTCATTTTCTATTTCAATGCAAATTCTCACTATGTTGCTTAGGGGCTGGCTAAGTGTTTAGGCTGGTCTCAAACTTCTAATCCTCCTGCCTTATGCTCCAGAGTGGCTAAAAAGACTTTCCTGTGTCATATTCACTGACCTTGGGACATCTTTGAAAAAGCACAAAGGTGAAAAAGTTATATATATATAATGAAAAAAATACTGTTTTCTCTATTATTATAAATTATTCATATTTATTACAAAACAGTGATACTCTGGCAAAGGAATATGTGTTTTTTATTTCTAAAGATTTTAGTAATGTTACATAAGCTTTAGTAATGTTATATAATGTTATATATATATATATATATATATATATATATATATATATATATATATCTTTGTTGTATTGAGAAAAAGATAAAGTAATTGCAATATATTCTACATTGAAAATTTCAAAACACTGAAATGTCACCTTGTCAGAGGATCATGAATGCTATATTCAAAAAGATACAAAGAATGGCAACAGGTAAACTTCCATGTGCATTTTATGCTTATCATTTCATTTCCTGTTGGGCTTCAACTATTTACATAAGCACAAAGATGAATTAATAATTGCAAAAGTCCCCTCTGAGCATGGAGCCATATGTGAAAACCATATAGGGTGAAAACCCATTCTCTCTCTCTCTCTCTCTCTCTCTCTCTCTCTCTCTCTCTCTCTTTCTCTCTTTCTCTATCTCTCTTTCAAAAAAAGAATACTAGCCATGAAATACATCCTCTTAGCAAACTTTTATGTGCTACAACATTGACAACTCTCTGCCTAATGTTATACATAAAATTTTTAGAACTAAACTGAAATGTTATACACATTGACCAGTGTCCCTTCTGCACCAGCCTCTAGTAACCAATATGATACTATGCTCTGATTTCCTGAGTTTGACTCTTTTAGAAGATTTATTATTGTTGGATTTTCTAAGCTGTATCCTTTTCTGGCTCAATATTTTTTCTTGAATAATTAGCTCCCTTTGATTTTTACTGTCATAAATGGCAGGGTTTCATTATTTTTAAAGTCTGAATAATTTGCTACCTGTTCTTTAGTCTTCCATCCGTGAATGTTGGGTATTTCTACATACTAGCTACTGGGGTTAATGCTGTCATGTGTCTTGAAGGCCTAATATATTCTATAAATCTTGATTTCACTTCACTTATATACAAATATTTGAAAGAAGATATGCTGCTCTATTTTATATGTCTACCAACAGTATACAATTATTAAAATTCTCCATATCTTCTCTATTAAACTTCTTTATTTGTTTTTATTTATTCTTTGATAGCATCCCTAATTGGTATGAGATTATGTCTCACTGTGGGTTGTATTATTTGGTTTTCTTTTTTTCATTCTTGTTGTTGTTGACAAAATATATTTGTATATGTTTGTGGGCTACAATGAATTTTTATTACTACCTCATGTGGGCAGAGTGTCCACAGGGAGTACCTTGCCTATGATTTTTACATTTTTAACAAAAATTTGAATAAGTTACAAGAGTTTTCCAGGCAAAACAGAGGTTTACTGATAGGAAAAGTACGCACTCTGAAAGAGCAGATTGGGCTGAGCTGCAAAATAGCTCAAGACTCCATCTGCATATATAGTGGAGATTGCTTTTTGGGGGGTGGCATTACTTCTCCCCATTCTTACCGTGGTGCACCTGTCATTGCTTGACACTTATATTCACAGCTGAATTTGACATCATTTTTTCTGTAGTGCCCACGTATAATTTTTTTCCCCAAAGCCCACATGAAGCATTTAGGGGGAGAAATCCACAGTGCTCATGATATGTTAAGTAGAACTAGTTAACTTGAGGTTTATCCCTTGGGCTATTTTCTTGAACAAAATGGAAAACCATTTATTAATGATCTTGATTTCCCTTTGTGGCCATCCAGATTTCTCGCTTTAGCCCTTAAATCGTTTAGGTTCCCTCAAACAAAGAATGTAGTTGCAGCTGAGGGGACCTACTCATTCCCCAATGATTCTCTACCACCTAACACTGTGAGAGTACAGATTCACTAAACAAGTTTGTTTAAAACATTTCTCATGTTTTTAATGTGCATATCCCTGAATATCTACTGAAACACAGCATCATAATTCCTTTCATATTTTCTGTACCTTTTTCCTGGGGAAATAATCTCTTGATATCATAAATAACCAGGTTATTTATGTATTTCTGTAAATTTTTAAGAGTACTTCATTTTGGATATTAACCATCCTGTTATATGTAGTTTGTAAATATCCCCACACATTTTATAATTTGTCTCTTTGCCTGTTTCTTCTTTACTTAGCCATGTGGAATGTTTTGATTTGAATAACATCCTGTTTATCTTATCTGTTTATCTTTAACTGCATAAATTTCTCATCCCTTTTGATTAGTATCCCATAAATAATTGCCTAAACAAACATCTGGAAGATTTTTTCTATTGTTTCTTTCATTTTATTCCTTCTCCTCAATGACTTATTCTTTATTCTGAATAATGCATAATATGTATAAATAATTATGGGTTTCATATGATAATTTAATTCATATATACATTGTGTAAAGATAAAATCAGAGTAATTAGCACATCTATCACCTTGGGAGATGAAAGAATAGGTAGAGATTTGTAATCATGTCCCCCCTATTTTTTGTAAGAATTTTATCAATTCACTTCTCACATTTCAATTTTTTATCCATGTTATGTAGTAGAGAAGAATTCATTTATTATTGTACATATGGATACCTTATCTCTAGGTGTCTCTAGGTGTCTCTTTACTGAATATCTTGGCCTTCCATCATTTTGTGTGTTTTGCATCCTTGCAAAAGTATGTAATTTTTTTTTCTGGGCTCTTGATTTTGTTCTGTCGTGTCACATATTTTAAGTTATTCTAGTACCTCAGTATTTCTTTTTACTGAAACAGGCAAAGAGACAATTTACTACATATGCTGTCACAAAAAGGAAGGACAAATTCCTGTTTTCTACATGAGGCCAGTTAGAGACTAGTTTCAGTCTCTGGTTTTTCACACTGAGGAGACTGGTTGGAAGAGATCTCTTTTGATGCCATTATGTTCTGGCTTGTTAGAGGGAGTTCACCTGGGTAAAATTATATTACTCTTATTATCCTCAATGCAACTGAGGAAAAGACAGTCAATATAGGTAATAAATGATTGGGTAAAAATGATGGGGGCACAGCTTCAGAAGGAAATAAATTACTGATATCATTAGAACACTTCCTCCTCCTCAACTGTTGCCAAGGTGACCAGCCTTGCTGGGAATTGTTCCTTCCTGCAGGGAGTTAAAGAAGTTGTTAATTAATGCCTCCATTTCTTTCTGGATCATTCCAACATCAGCCTATCTTTTGGCCACTTGTCACCTAGGAAGATATGGAGATAGTAGACCATGATTACAAAGGAAATCTAAAAAGTATAAAACAAGAAAAACATACTCACTTCTTTGGACACCCTTTCCTGGCACCACTTCTCTCTGGAGAAGCCTAACTCTGTTCTATCCTTTAAATAAAACTTGGTTTGTACACTCCCCTCAGCATTATCAGGTGTTCAACTTTCAACATCTGGAAAATTGAAACTTCTCCCTGATTGATTCTAATCATGTGAATTAAAATATTTTTTGGTTTTTGTTCTTCCATGGTACTAAAACCTCACTGAATTCTGAGTTTCTCAAAAAATTGTCTTGGTCCATGAAATATTACATCAGTGTTATGTGTTGGGAGTGGGCTGAGACTTCCTCTTCTTTCTACTTACAACATTCTTTAAATCTGTTTTGTAGAAACAAAGATCCACCTACTAGGTGTTGCTTCTCTGTACCATCTTAATCAAACTGGGTGCTATATAAACGTATAAGGATGTAGATATAGTTAGATAGATAGATGATAGATAGCTAGAGCATTTAGACACTTGCATTTTTGTTTCTGGATTTCTCAACTTCTGTTATTATCAAGATATGCAACTTCATGTTGTTGTCTCTGACCATGACAGAATGCACCAAACTCAGTCTATACTTTCTTTCTTGACTGGTTTTTTTTTTTTTTTTTGGCTGTACAATAACACAAAGCCCAGTTCCCACTACCCACCATATACACATTTGTTTTATTATAAGTAATGTTTATGAATTCTTTATCAATACTTAATAACAAACTTGCTTACCTAGCAGAGTACATGCTTGGTATACATTACCTCAGATATTATCTATATTTGTGTAATTTCCTGTCCAAAGAACATTTGTCCAAATTACTCAGACAACTTTCTTTTTAAGGTTTTTTATTTCACTTACTCACATTAGAGTTCATTATTTGTAACATGAGTTCCACAGTTTTGAAAAATGGCAGTCATTAATTTATATGTCATTTCATTCTGATACAGAAATGTTTCTTCACCATAAAAGTGATCTCAGGAATGTTTTTTTTTTGTGTGTGTGTGTGTGTGTGTGTGTGTGTGTGTTTTGGGGTGTGTGATTGTTGTTGGTTGTTCTTCTTGTTTCTGACTTTTTGTTTGTTTGTTTTTTTAAAACAGACTCCTGCTCAGATGTTCAGTCTGATTTTATTCTTGTGGGCTTATGCTTTCCTGTCTCTGCTTCCTGAGCAGCTGGGATTGCAGGCACAGGATATTTAGCCACATCCACTGTTTTCAAAGGGCTAAACTGTTTTCCAATTCTGAATATAGGTAGCCTTAGTTTACTCCATGTGGTCTCCTTCTCAGGAATGTCATATTAATTGAATAAAAGAAGTACATTTTGCATCAAATTCTAATGGGAACCCCTTTTACACAGAAAATCTAATTAAGCTTCTCAACACATCTTTACTATAATTGATCTGATGACCGTGAGGAAAAGAAAATTCAAAAAGTTCAATGTATTTAAGCTTCCTATTTCCTGTTTCACTATCTTACTTTGCCATGATCCTGAAAGAGATCAGCACATCAGATGCCGAACACCCCTTTACTAGTTTTTCACAAGATTTTTGAGTGATCTATCATTGTGATGATATATAATAGTTTGTGAAAGTTTTCAAATGGGAAGTGTGTTTGAAAATGCAGAGGATGATAAGAGTGTGATAAGATAGATAAATTATTGTAACAATTCTTTGTCCAAGGGCCAGGATCTTTGGCAGACGTATTTACATTTCAAAGAGTAAAGAAGATTTTACTAATTGGGCTCCATGGTAATGGTTGGCAAGTGTAGGGAAAAAGGAGTAAAAAAGCTCTTTCTTTCTCAGGTACTTATTCTTTCAAAACAAAACAAAAATTGTGTTTTTGAGGTGTTAATTTGCCCAGAAGAGTGAAAAAATTCTGTTGTGATCGAAACTTCTATAGCTTTTGAACTTCTGAATACCTCTCCCTATCCACTGGGTATAAAGTTCTAAAACGTCCTAAAAAAAAATTGGCCTTTACGCAGATTCATTTAGTAGAGCAAAATTTTTTTCCTCTGAACCTGGCTGCAGCCAAATAAATCTGCTTCCTGATAATCTTCTGCTGTCTGATTTTTTTTCTCATTCTACTACCTGGCTTCTTTTACTTAGAAAAATGCATTTAAGCTTTATTTGGTTGTTGAGCTAATTAATAGGCTTCTCTTTTCTTGTTGAATGGAAATTTCTTGGAAGAACATATGCTTCTCCATTAATTTGCTAAATAATTTCTATATTTCTTCCCATTTAAATTTTTATTGAAACATCTGCTGTCAATATTTGAATATGTAAATTTGGTTTACCCCATGCTTTGAATATAACCCTTATCACTTTGCCAAGTGGCTTTAAAAAAAAGACCTCTCTCTCTCTCTCTCTCTCTCTCTCTCTCTCTCTTTCTCTCTCTCTCTCTCTCTCTCTCTCTCTCCCTCTCTCTCTCTCCTGTTTTGTAACTTGTGGTCTATGATAGACAGCTTTGAGAACAAACCCACTAGAGTAACCAATAATTCATACTTCAATGATGGCACCAGAAGTTCTCAGGAATAGCCATCTTCCATATTAACAAGTTAATCACAATTTCTTTACAGAGAGTACCTGGCAAGCAGTCTTTAAATAGATTATTTTGAGAAAAAAAATTCCTTTGTTCTTCCAGGAATGAATGGGGGATCATGATCATAATTCCATTGGTTCTGAAAGATGAGGCAAGTGAATTGTGTATTCAAAGCCAACCTCAGCAAAAGCAAGGTGCTAAGCAATTCAGTGAGACTCTGTCTCTTAATAAAAAATTAAAACAAAACTGGAAATGTGGTTCAGTGATAGAGTTCCTCTGGGTTCAATCCCCACTACACACACAAACAAACACACACATACACACACACACACAGAAATCCTATTTCCCTCTAATGAGAAGAATCATAGCCTCTGGAACTGGAGTCCCCTGTGTTTCTCCTTTACTTGCAAAGCAATAATGTACCTGCTTTGCCTTTTTTCTAAAAACCATTTCCTCCTTATTCAATTGGCATCAGGGAAAAGGATCAAGATTTGGCAGCATGTACACCATTTATGTAGGCATCTGTTTACAAATAATGTGAATAAAATGTGGAAGTGTGATCATTGGATCATATAGAAAATTTATTAAGGATAAAATACACAATGCTTCTTTCCCAGAAGGCTGTATTGGCATCCAAGAAACAATCAAAGAGACTTCCTGTACTCTGTAACCAATTAGTATTATACTGTTGCATTTTGTGTGAATATGTGCCACTTATTAGTGGCTAGATGAATCTACTAGTAATTTTAATTTCATTTCCCATTTGACAGGTGCTGCTAACATCTTTCCAGATGTTTTCATGCTCCTTATAGAGCTTATTTTGTGAAAGATCTTTTCATGTCTTCTTGTCTTCTATACTAGTCACTCACTGGAACTCCTGTGTCACTGCATTCCACCATTTCAAATAATTGGACATGTTCATAAATTGAGGATTTATTATTGTTTATTTTGATGATTTCATCATATAGAAGATATACATGTACAACCTTTCTACAAGATACCTGAACCAGTTATCAATTTTCAGTTGTTTATTAGGTCATAATTTTTAATCCGAAATTACCACACAAAAGAAATACTATTATGAGGCAGAAGAATGTAAGATATATATGATATTACAATATATCCCACAGAACATCTTTGGATATATTCAGTGACATAAAATACTGACATCTATTTAGTAAAGCAACTTTATTATTTTTTTTCTTATTAAAATAATTCTACAGTTCCATAATTTTCATGGCATGAATTATTAAGGCCAGACAGTTTTTGTGTATTTCTCGAATATGTAAATTTTACATTTTGTTCTCTTGTAAAACATATCACCTAAAAAATGAAGAAACTGCTGCTACTTAAGGAAAAATACCTTTGAAAAAGTGAGAAGCATAGCATGATGCTTAACTAAATCTGTATAAAGAGCTCCTCCTCCTTTTTTGGATAAATTTCAATGTGACAAACATCTGTAATCTCAGTTACTTGGGAGATTGAGGCAGGAAAATCAAAAGTTTGAGCCCATTCTCTAACAACATAGCAAGATCCTAAGCAACTTAGTAAGACCCTGTTTTGAATATATAGATAAATAAATGAATTGCTTAATGAGTTGCTTAATGGTTAAATGAGTTGCTTAATGGTTTATCTCCATTGGGTGTAATTCATGGGTAAAAAAAAAGAAAGAAAGAAAAAAGAGAAATTATATGGACCCAATCCATTAAAATGTTTTAAAATTGTCAGAAAGTATACAAATTATATGTTGACATCTTTAGAATCATGAGAGATAAAATTCTTTATATTATAGAGAAATTTTTCACAGCTGTGTATGAAGATACTGGAAACTCTTTAATTTATATTTTATATATGCATTTTATGGGGTACATTATGATAATTCAGTATATATATAAAACAATACTTAAGGGGTTCAACCATCCTAAATGCCCTTCAGTAGAAAAATGGATAAAAAACGTTTTATTTATATATGTAAAACAATGATGTTGGTATTAAAAGAATAAAAAAGAAAAGATCAAAATGGTTAATTTTCTCTTTTGTGTATTTTATCAGATAAAGAAGTACACCATGACCTTTTTTTCATTATGTGTAATATGCCCAGTGCAGAATGACAAACACCAAAGGTCCTCGTTAATTTGTAGAAAGCAATAAGTAAATATAGTAGAACAGAATGGAATAGTAACCACAAGACAATGGGAAGAATAGAAATGGACAGATTGAAAGAGTTCATTGAGAAGCCTAAAGACCAAAATGGATAAATCAAATCTGGTATTTATATGGCACACTTGGGTAACTATTGTTGAAATTAACCTAAAATGTGTTTCAGAATAAAATTTATACCTCAAAGGTGGCACATGCCTGTAATCCCATTGTATTCACAGATTCAGACAGGAAGATTTTGAGTTCAAAACCAGCCTCAGCAATTCTGTCTGTAAGTAAAATAACAAAAGTGATCTGTAGGTTTGTTGAGTTGCTACATACCACTGAATTGTAACCCCAGCACCAATAATAAATAAATAAATAAGCAAATAAGTAAATAAATTTACAATAAATAAAATAATTAACATTTAAAGAAATAAAAATACTTATTTATATATTCTGATTAATATATATATATATATATATATATATATATATATATATATATATATATATACACACACACACACACACACACACATAACAGTTAAATTGTAAAGTTTTATACATATATAAGTTGCCAACCATTAGATTTTTGGTCCTATTCATTTGGTTGAACCTTTTGATGCTTTCTAAGAGTGCATATAAAAGACAGTAAGCACATTAGTACTATTGTGAAAATATTCACCATCCATTCCATTGATTTTTCTTCTTTTCAAAATATCACTGATATCTTTTTTAAGCTCCTGGAAACTGCCATTCTTTGTCTTTTTGTATGAGTTTCTACTCTCAATTCCACCTTCAACATTAAAGTCTTACAACATTAGATAATTCATGACTTTTAAGTCTCTTGCAATAATTTTTGAAAGGTTTGTGAATTACTCCTGAAGAATTTTTTGTTGTTTTTCCAATCTGAATAATGTTCCATGGTATGTTTATGCCATGTTTTTCTTATAATTTCATATGGTTCCAGACATTGAGATTTTTCCCTTAGGGGTTATTTTTAAAAATGCTCCTATGGGAACTGGTGTACATTTTGAAAACTTGAGTCCCTAAATTAATATTTTTGAATTTAATTGAACTTATTTTTAAATACATGACAGCAGAATGGATTGCAATTCTTATTTCATATATAGAGCAAAATTGTTATGTCTCTGTATGTATATAAACTATGTTCACACCAATTCATGTCTTCATACATGTACTTTGGATAATGATGTCAATCACGTTCCATAATCATTGTTAACCACCTACCTCCTTTTTTCTCCTCACACCCCTCTGCCCTATATAGAGTTTGTCTATTTCTCCAATACTCCCATCAACACCCAACACTGAGACAGTCACCTTATATTAGAAGAAATATCTGACATTTGCTTTTATTTAGATTAGATAACTTCAATTAGCATTATCTTCTCCAATTCCATCCATTTACCTGCAAATGCCATGATTTTATTCTCTTTTTTGCTGAGTAATATTCCATTATTTATATATATTTATCACATTTTTTATCCATTTCTCTACTGAAGGGCATCTAGGTTGGTTCCAAAGTTTAAGTATTGTGTATTGTGTCACTATAAATATTGATGTGGCAGTGTCCTGTAATATGCTTTTTTCAAGTCCTTTGGTTATAAACCAAACAGAGGAATAGCTGTGTTAAGTTATGGTTCCATTCTCAGTTTTCTATGAATCTCCACATTACTTTCCATAGCAGCTGCACCAACTTTCAGTCCAATCAGCAATGTATGAGTGTATTTTTTTCCTACATCCTCACAAAACTTATTGTTGTTTGTCTTCATAATAGCTGCCATTCTGACTAGAGTAAGATGATATCTTTAAGTAGTTTTGATTTGTATTTCTCTAATTGATAGAGAAAATAAACATTTTATCATGTATTTGATGATTGATTTTATATCCTTTTCTGAGAAGTGTCTGTTCAGGTCCTTGTCCCGTTTATTGATTTGGTTATTTTGGGGTTTTTTTGGTGCTTAGCTTTTCAAGTTATTTATATACCTGAGAGATTAATGCTTTATCTGATGTGTTATGGTTAAAAATTTGCTCCCAAGATATAGTTTCTTTTTTAGAGATAGATAGAGAGAGAGAGAGAGAAAGAGAATTTTAATATTTATTTTAGTTATCAGCAGACACAACATCTTTGTATGTGGTGCTGAAGATCAAACCCAGGCCACACGCATACCTGGCAAGCATGCTACCACTTGAACCACACCCCAAGCCCAAGAATTAGTTTTTCTTTTTATTTGCCTCACAATTTTTTTTTTTTTGCTGAGAAGAAACATTTAGTTTGAGTTTTTCCATTTATTGATTCTTGATTTTAATTCTTGTGCCACAGGAATCTTATTAATAAAGTTGGAGCCTAATCCCACATGATGAAGATTAGGGCTTATGTTTTCTTCTATTAGATATCTGCAGAGACTTTGGTTTAATTCCTATGTCTTTGATGTATATTGAGTTGAGTTTTGTGCATGGTAAGAAATAGGTGTTTAATTTTATTTTCTTGCATATAGATTTTCAGTTTTCCCAACACCATTTGTTGAAGAGGCTATCTTTTCTCCAGTGCATGTTTTTTTGTCACCTTTGTATAATATAAATTAATTGTAGTTTGTGGGTTAGTCTCTGTGACCTATATTCAGTACCATTGATCTACTAGTCTGTTTTGGTGCCAATACCATGCTGTTTTTGTTACTATTGCTCTGTGGTAAACTTTAATGTCTGGTATAATAATGCCACCTGCTTTACTCTTCCTGGTAAAGATTGCTTTAAATATTATGGGTCTCTTATTTTTCCAGATAAGTTTCAAGATTGCTTTTTCTATGTCTATGAGGAATGCCATTGGAATTTTGATTGTAATTGCATTAAATTTGTATAGTGCTTTTTTTAGTGTGGTCATTTTGATAATATTAATTCTGCCTATTTGAGGACAATGCAGATTTTTCCATCTACTAAGGTCTTCTTTAATTTCTTTCTTTAGGGTTTTGTGGTTCTCATTTTACAGGTCTTTTACCTCTTCAATATTTTGATTCCCAACTACTTTTTGAGGGTTTTGTGAATAGGGTAGTTTTCCTCATTTCCTTCTCAGAAGAATTGTCACTGATATACAGAAATGCCTTTGACTTATAGGTGTTGATTTTCTATTCTGCTACTTTGCTAAATTCATTTAGTAGGTCTAGAATTTGTTCTGGTGGAGCTTCCTGGTTATTTTAGGTATAGAATTGTATCATCAGCAAATAGTGCTAATTTAAGTTCTAATTTCTCCATACATATCACTTTAAATTCTTTAGTCTGTCTAATTGTTCTGGCCAGTGTTTTAAAAACTATGTTAAATAGAAGTGGTGAAAAAAGAGCATCCCTTTCTTGCTCCTTTTTATAGAGAGAATGACTTCAATTTTTCTTCATTTAGAATGATGTTGACCTGGGGCTTATCATCAATAGCATTTATCATGTTTAGATATTTTCCTGTTATTCCTAGTTTTTCTAGTGTCTGGAACATAAAGGGGTGCTGCATTTTGTCAAATGCTTTTTCTGTATCTATTAAGATGATCATATAATTCTTATACTTAAGTCTTGATATCATTTCCTTATGTTGAACCAACCTTGCATTTTTTGATGAATCCCACTTGATGGGTGCACAATCTTTTTTGATATTTTTGTATTTGTTTTTCCAGAATTTTATTGAGAATTTTTTTTATCTATGTTCATTAGTTATATTAGTCTAAAATTTTCTTTTTTATTTTTGGTGTATCTTTTCCTGGTTTTGGAATCAGGGTGATATTGGCCTCATAGAATGAGTTTGGAAATACTCCCTTTTATTCTATTTTCTGAAATAAATTGATTAGTATTTTTTTTTACTTTAACAGAAAAGCCCTGGAGGTTTATTAGACTATTTCTGAAGGGGAAAATAAAAAAACTTAGGACATCTTAGATACAGCAGCAACAACAACTAACATTTGTGTATCACTTTACAGTTCACAAAGTGCTTTCCACATACATTATCTCATTAAACCCTCACAAAAACCCTGTGAGGTAGGTATTTTCGCCAATTTACAAGTGAGGTAACTGAGGCTCAAAGATTTCAGGACCTTTAAAGAGATCCACCACAAATGATTAGTAACAATGGGCCATAAAACCAGATCTTTTTTCAAGTCCCATTTAATGCCAAATAAGTGTCAATTTTTCAATGTAGAATTATACAATACAATATTAAAGACCTTAATCACAACTGGTCCAACTTTTCAAAAATTGAAAATTGAGAAAAATTTTAATTTCTTTCACATATAAAAGTCCTTGACTTGTTTAGTCTTAAAATTAATTTGGCCAATACTGCCATGACTTTGGTCTCTTTAGGAAGTATTGACAACTTAAATAGCTTTCCCTTTATTTTAGGATCACAGATAATCCTTTACAGAAGGGCATATAAGTAGGATCTGTGAGTCTGAACATTAACTCAAAAAGCCCCATCCCTCTCTGACCTACAAGAAAAGAACTGAAGAAAAAATGTCTTTCCTCCTAGGAAACAGCAGCAGAACACAAGTCATGGGCAGTCTGCTGTGCTGAAGTTTAGCTACCTCACAACTCAAAGACAAGGGAGGGATGGCAGCATACTTAACCTCCATGAGCCTCGGGTGCCCCAAACTAACAGGTGCTGAGAGCCATCAGCCAAGTAGGTATGACAATCTCCTTGCCAGCTTACTCCCATGCTGTCTAGTGGAAGGACTTCTGAAAGGTGACCTTGCTCAAGGACCAGGGCAGTTTAGCATAATAGGAGATTAGGGTGTTCCCCCTTTAGAATAGGGCAGTTTAGCATAATAGGAGATTAGGGTGTTCCCCTTTAGAATAGGGCGTATCCTGCTGCTGAGTTCCTCTTGAGTTCTTAGGGTCAGACAGTATATTTTGGGAGACAGAAGCCCAGGAGAAGTGGATTTGGGCAGAGTAGTGGATTTGGGCAGAGTGTGGATTTGGGCAGAGAACGTGGATTTCCCCAGAACGTGTTTGTAGACGGCGGTGTGAGTTCGGGAATAAAGAATTGCTGTTTGAATCTACAAGCTGTGTGGAGACTCGTGATTTGTGCCCAGCCAGAGACTGCGGCAAACAGGCATATAGAATTTTACATGAATGGATCCATTACTACAATCATGACCAAAGAGCAGTTACCAGGCATCCTCTCATGGCACTAGTACAAAACAATAGAGAAACAGGGCCCTACCCTATGCACTTGACCAAGTCTCTTCCAAGGTCTGCCAATTCTAAAACAGTGCTCATCACAGAACAACATTGAGCTTGACACAGAAAACAGAGGAAAACATGCTGCCCCAGTAACTACTGAGTAACTGCCTACAACAGAGTAGTTACAAGTGAATAGGAACACAGAAAAGAAAGAATACCAACAGTTTCCTGATTAGAGCCAACATGTGGCATGTCTACACAGCAGTAGGAAACAGCTACCTGGACAAACCAGTCTGGCAGCGAACCAAGAGGGAGGCTGTTCTTCCTCAGTCAAGCTTTATCCTCATGGTGCCTCTAAAGAGGGAGCATCCCAGCGACTGCTCTTAGAAAGTCAAGGGAGGAGCCTTAGGATGGGAGGAACCAAGCATCTTGCCCATTAGCAGTTTAGCCACATTATACATAGATTGTATCACATACATATACTTAAGTCTAAGTCATTTGTACCAAGCTAACAGGAAAATAGCAATTTCAAACATTTTACTAGCACATAATTTGCCAAAAAAAATACTGTAAAAAAAAGAACCATGCAATTTTACATTTTTGGTGCTTGTTTTCAAACCGATACCAACCTTAGAAAATCACTTCCCCTGGTAACAAAGGCCTCTCGGAATCTAAATAGCAAAGAAAATACTTCTAGCATTTTAAGAGTTTATTAGACACATATAATTACATTCAGTAAGTTACGAGTGAGCTACAAAATGAAAAAAATAAGAACTCACATTGATAAAACCTCAAACACATCTCATAATAAATTCAAGCTTTTTAGCTTAACATCTGTATCTTGAGCAATTTTTTAAATGCAGAAAAACCCATTAAACACTTAGGTAATAGGATTCAATGTTCTATGCTAAATGCAGAGAATTTTATAGTTCACAGCGTGATTTAGTTACATATCACCTTTCTTCCACAATACTTACATTACGTCACAATTATAGTAATTATTAAGCTATTAATACAAAGCAGAACACTTCTTCAAATTAAGGTACCTTTTGCTGTACGTAGTAAAGACTGCCTTCCTGCACCAAGTAAAGAAGTGACGCTTGAAATACTGGGTGGAATTTCTTTATCCAACATAGGGCCGATGCGCTGGCAGATTTTCAACAGATGATCAGGAGCCACATGCTTATTGGACAAGACCAATTCCTCGTAGCTCCTGTTGTGCTCGTTGCCCTCCCAGTCCAACCTCTTCGGCAACAGCTGGTACTGCTCCAGCTCCTGCACCAGCACCTGGGCGGCTCTGCGGCACAGGCCGGCCGATAGGTACCGTATTGATAACAGTTCTCCTGTAAAGGTCTTGGCAAAAACAGCTGTGTATTCATCTGGCTCTGGGCTTTCTTGGTTGGTAGGCTATTGATAGTATCTTCTATTTTATTGCTATTTTATAGTGGTCTGTTTGAATTGTGTATATCTTCCTGATTCAATCTGCGTAAATTGTATGAGCTAAGGATTTGTCAATGCCTTCAATATCTTCTATTCTATTGGATTATAAGTTTGTAAGATACTTTGTAATTATCTTCTGTATTTCTGTACAGTCTGTTTTAACATTACCTTTTTTTTTTTATCACATATGCTGGTAATTTGAGTTTTTCTGTCCATCTCTTCTTTAGCGTAGCTAAGGGTCTGTATATTTTATTTATTTTTTTAAATAACCAACATTTGTTTTGTCAATTCTTTCTATTTTTTGTTTTGATTTCATTGGTTTAACTATAATTTTAATTATTTCTTGCCTTCTACTGATTTTGCTATTGCTTTATTCTTCTTATTTCTAGAGCTTTGAGATGCAATGTGGGGAAATTTATTTGATGACTTTTTCTTTTTTAAAAGAATGAACTCCATGCAATGAACCTTTCTCTTAGTACTGCTTTCATAGTGTCCCAGATATTTTGATATGTTTTGTCTATTTTCTAAGTTACCTCTAAGAATTTTTTAAATCTCCTATTGATGTCTTCTACAATCAATTGTTCATTAAGTAGCTTATTGTTTAGTATCCAGATGTTGGAATAACTTTTATTTTTTATTTAGTCATTGATTTCCAATTTCATTCCATTATGATCTGATAAAGTGCATGATAGTATCTCTACTTTTCTGTATTTTGTATGAGTTGCTTTGTGGCATCCTATATGGTTTATTTTAGAGAAGGACTCATGTGCTGCTGAGAAGAAAGCATATTTGCTTGAAGCAGGTTGAAATATTCTATATATATCAGTTAAGTCTAAGTTGTTGATTTTATTATTTTGAGTTCCATAGTTGTTTTATTCTAGTTTTTATGGAATATCTACACAGTGGTGAGAAAGGTGTGTTAAAATCATTAAATTCTTTTTAGAATATCAGTAAAAGAACAAGTGTTGGCTCAAGTGAAAATAAATATTGATTTTTTTTTTTTTTGGAAAAAACAACCAAATTAGATAGAGGGAAGTAAAACTATCTCTGTTTAAAGGCAATATGTTCCCTTATATAAAAGATGCCAAATAATGTAGGTTAAAAATATCACTGCCACAGCAATATAATGAATTCAGCAAAATTACAGATTACAATATATATATATATATATATATATATATATATATATACTGAAAAGATCATCTAATTTATAAAACAGTAATGAACAATTTAATGTAAAAATCTAAAAAAATCTATATTTGCATGAAAAATGAATTCGTAGAAAAAATAACCAAAACAAAAAGCTTATACATAAAAATATAAAACATTAATCAGACATAATAGTTCAAAATATATAAGAAGATATTCCATGTTCACAGATGATGTAGTTGGGTTGACAAGTGGGAAATACTAATCAAAATACTCAGCAGCTCTAAAATAATCTCTGTAAAAATCCCAACCACATTTTTAAAAATTTTGCTGAAATATGAGAGCTGGTCATCAAATTCAGACTAAACAGAAATGGGACACAAATAGCAAAAATAAAATATTTTTGAAAGAAATATAACTCAGTCTTTGTAAGTTCAAAATTACTCTAAATTTATACAAATCACAACAATGTGGTACTGGCATAAGGACACACACAAATTGATTAATGGTAAAAATTAATAACCCAGAATTAAATGCATGTGTCTGTTTCCTATGAATATTTTAGAAGAATACATGATCGTTAAAGGACAGTCATATCACTGATGGTGCTTCAACAAATGGATATACAGGTGCAAAAAAAAAAAAAAACATTTCGTTGGAGGGTTGTGAATGTGGCTTAGTAGTAGTGCACTTTTCTTGTATGTGTGAGGCACTGGGTTCAATTCTGAACACCACATATAAATAAATGAATAAAGTATATCAATAATTTTTTAAAATGTCATTGGAGTCACATAATACTCTAATCAAAACTTAAATGTTAACTTTGAGTTGTGCAGAGGAAAATAAGCGGAATGAGACTGACATTATTACTCTACATATGAATGATTACACAACTTGTGTGACCCTACACTATTGACAGAGGAAGAAGAAATTTTTGTACAATGTGTAAAAATTCATCCTCCTGTTCTGTAAAACTACTTAGGACAAATAAAAAATAAATGTTTTAACCATTCATAAAAATGAGTCCTGTTAAAAAGACATCTAAACTTTTCACACCATGTGCCCTTGGATAAGCTGGAATCTGCACTAAATATAGAACTTTGCTTCCAGCTCTAGGATGGGATATGTCATTCCATGTGCCATTGTATTGAAAATGAAGATAGATCCCCATAAAATTCAAGTCTGACTTAAGAGAATGAGGTGTGGAATAAAATGGAGGACAATTAGGGTAACCACTGTTATTTATGAAAGAAATAAACCCCACAATGAAGAAAAGAGTGGCTCATTCAGGAAAGTCATCTATAACCTACCTTAAAATCCAGGGGAATTTATTCCTTTTGTCTAGGGATTTCTTTCTCTCTTTTCTATCTTTCTCTTTCTGACAACCCTCACTAACTTCTGCCTTCACTGCTTTCTTTTGTTTGCAGCATGAGATTTCTGAGTTCACTCTATAAATTTTCTTTTTTCCAATGAATTTTTTTGATACCTGGGATTGAATACAAAGACTTTTTACCCATAAAGCCTGTTTTTGTATTTTCTTTAGAGAGAGGACCTCATGAGATTCCTTGGGCCTCATTAAGTTCATGAAGCTGGCTTTCTACTTGTAATATTTTTCTGCCAAGTCCTCCCAAGTCAGTGTGATATTGGCTCCACTTAGGTAGTGAGAAATCAAATTTCACTGAAAGCTAAATACACTGATATATGAATGTGATTACTGTGAGATATTTTCACAGACAGACCTGAAAATGTCTTTTCAGTTTATTTTATTCATATATAACCCATGAAGTTATTAATACTTTATTATTTTATGCCAGGATTTTCCCATTTGGGATCCATGTTAGTGGGCTAATATCAGTTTCCTATTATTGGTTGCCACCAAAATGCAAGTCTTCTTCTTTGGAAAGCAATAGCTAGACATAAAAATGTTTTCTTTCAGATGAGGCTTATTTACTATTGTCTGAGAATGGAAGAAATGTTTTTCTGTTTCTTTGAGGACATCCTCTCTCTAAGTATTGCAATATAGGTATTGTCAGACTTGAGATGCAACACCAAGATTACCAGTCTACTGAGAGATAAGCCAAAGCTGTCTGTCTCATATAACCTCATTTTAGAAGCCTCAGCTCCAAATCTCAGTGAAAGTCGAGAGAGAGGAGTCTCTTAAGTAGGTCCTAGAAATGCAATTTGAAGTCTGCTTTTACTCCCTCAAAACCAGCAAATAGGTATGTTTTGAATTGTTATTTACCTGAATTTTTTAAAGATTTTTTATTTGCAGTTGGACACAATACCTGTATTTTATTATTTTTTATGTGGTGCTGAGTATTAAACCCAGCTTCTTGCATATGTTAGGCAAGCACTGCCACTTAGCAACTATTTCAGTTTTTACATAAAATTTTATAGAATTACTTTTTCTTATACTATCAGAATAATTTATAATATTAAATGTATATTGTACCTGGAAAAATTTTTCAGTATAAATATGCACAAATCATAAGAATTTATGCACAAGGAATAAGAATTTCAAAGACTGTCAGTTATAGCTTTAAATTACTTTGTAGTACTTAATATATTTAAACTTTTCTTATAGCAACTCATAAACTTAGGGACACACATACTAAAAATCCTAGCCAACATAATATTAGCAGTAGGAGTCTATAAAATATGTAGTTTGTGTTTACAAAAACTTATAACATTTTGTTCATTGAAATGTTTACAGTTTTATTACATGTAATGACAAATTATGTTTTTCACTACCACATAGATATCATACTAAATTTGATCAATGTCAATGCCTTTTGAGACTATCAGAGGAAAAAAAGGAAAGGAAATTGAATCAAATTTGAGAAAAAGTTCAGAAGAGTGGAAGAAGTGTATTGAATGGAAGGAAGAAGAGAAAAGAAATGGGAGTAACACTTGAATAAATCTGCCCAAATTTTATATGTGAATATACCACAATGAATCAAAACTTCAAGTGTATTTACCACACAATAATTTTCAAATACAATTACTACATATACGCTGGAAAAAGAGCATGGAATACTACATAACTGGAACACATTAAGGCTGTCTGAGTGTTAGGCTATTCCCCTCATGCAAGGTGTGTGAGTGGTAGATGGCTTACCCCATAGACACAGCCCTGGGCATGAGGCCATGTGTTGCAGACTCTACACTTTCTTCATGACCTGCTTTTCAAATGGTCTTTGCAAGGTCAGTTAGCCAGAAATTATATTGGTGGCTGCCTGTAATCTGCTTAGCTTCTGCCCAACTCTATATACTTGGTAACTATGCACTAAAATCAGACCTGCTTAAAGCTTAGTCTCTGGAGTACTTGATTAATGACTCTAGCCACGCTGTCCTGTATTCTGTTCCATTAACCTCCTCACTGGACAAGAGAGCCCATGCAGCTGGCGCATGAGCAGGGACCTGAGGTAAGCCTATAAGACAGGGTATGGTCCCTCACATAGTGGTTAGGAAGGGGAAATGGGGACCCTACAGAGTTCCACCAAAGACCCACAGCTGCAAGTGCTGTGTACTCTCATAGATACAAAAGGTTTATCCCTGAATAAGAGAGAAGTCCAAAAGTTTTGGAATTTAATAATAAATACTAACCTTTGCATAAATGCTGCTGATGTTTTTGATTCTATGATATAGGACAAGATAATAGTTAATGCAAGCTGTAGTGAGACAGGGGTATACTTTACCAATACATATTTTCTGTATTGTGACCTTAGAGTTTTAGATAATACTACCTATAGCCATAGACTCCCCCTTGGCAAATAACAGTTCATTAAAGACATGGGGAGATGGAGGGAAGAGGGAAGTGCTGGGGAATAATATTTGCCAAATTATTTTGTGATACTCTTTGCACGTAAGAATATATAACATCACATTCCACCATTATATACAACTATATGAACCTAACAAGAACAAAAAATATATATAAAAAGGACTCTATTGCAATAAGAGAGTTCTTGTCTGGTTTGCTCAGTTTTATAGATGAGGAAGCCAAAGACAAGAAGGGGGATGTGGATTCTTGGACACTCTGGTTACCTATTGACAGGTTCAAAATAAATATGTAGAAACTGCATTTGGACAGAGAGATTAGTAATACATTTTATTAGCCAGGCACGGTGGTTTTGGCCTGTAATCCAGCTGCTTGA
Organism: Callospermophilus lateralis; assembly: GCF_048772815.1. Lineage (NCBI taxonomy): Eukaryota > Metazoa > Chordata > Mammalia > Rodentia > Sciuridae > Callospermophilus > Callospermophilus lateralis. The sequence continues at coordinate 12,255,022 of NW_027514398.1, forward strand.
GAGGTCTAGACAGGAGAATGGCATGTTCAAAGCCAGTCCCAGCAAAAGTGAAGTGCTAAGCAACTCAATGAGACTCTCTCTCTAAACAAAATACAAAACAGTAATGGGGATCTGGCTTAGTGGTCCAGTGTTTCTGAATTCAATCTTCTATACAAAAAATAAATAAATAAAAATAAAAAGATTATCTGAGTCCTAGGTTCTCTATGTTGAAGCAGCATCTTCAATGCGGGCTTGGTCCTCATGTTGGGAACCATGCAGATTATATGACATGTGATTTGAGTACTCCCAGTTCTTTCTCCTATTAAGAAGGGGCATTCATACCTCTGAGTTATACTATTGTCTTCAGTGATATGGAGTGATTATCTGGCATATTTCAAATGTAGCTAGTATGGTGCTTGGTATCAATGCATTGATTACTATCACTTGTTCTTTTCTAAAGTGGAGCAGAGTATAATAATTAGGACATTTGTACTAGACATTGATTGTCTGGGATCTGATTCTATCTCTGTCATTTATTAGCTTTAAAACCTTGAGTGAATTATTTTACCAGCCTGGACCTCAAATATTATGTTCATAAAATGATGATCATAATTCTACCACTAAATAAGAAAAATGGAAGGAAAATGAGAATTAAATTATTTACTCACTAAAAACAATATCTGGCATATAAATAGTCAATAAGTATTAGCTACTATGATAAATATCACTAAAATAAATCCAAAAATAACATATTAATAATATTAATAAATTAACATAGAATGTTAAGCATCTTTTCTTGTGTTTATTTGTTTTCTGTATATACTCCTGCTTTTTTCTCCATTTAAAATTCTATTTCATATGATTTCAAGATGCACAGTTCATAGCAGGAAGTACAAGGTCACATTGAAGATACTGCTTCATCATAAGAAACCTAGAATCCAGATACTGCTTTTTTTGTACAGTAGAATGAACTCGGGAGCCCTAAATCACTGAGCCATATCCCCATCTGTGTTTTGTATTAATTTAGCGACTAGGTCTCTCTGAGTTGCTTAGCACCTCACTTTTGCTGAGAGTGGCTTTGAACATGCCATCCTCTTGTCTCAGCCTCTTGAGCAGCTGTATTACTATAACTAGAAATTACTCACATATACAAGCATGGATAAATCCAAAAATATGGCAATACCAACAGCTTTGTGTAAGTGGAGGTTCAAGAGGAACTCTCATTCATGCTAGCAGGATAAACAAATTGTACAACCACTTTGGAAGAGTTGGGAATTTTCTTACAAATCTAAACACAGTCTTAACTACAATTGTCACAACCATATTTATGATTTTTATCTAATGTTGTTTAGATCAAATGCCTTCATGAAAACCTGCATGCACATTTTATAAGGTCATAAATTGTGGATACATCTAGGTGGTACTCCACTTACCTAGTATGCATGAGTTTCTGAGTTTCATTCCATGTTTACACAAAAATAAAAATATTCATACTTTATTTATTCATAGTTGCCCAGAACAGGAAGCAAACAAAATATCCTTCAGTAAGCACTTACATATTTTTAATTAAAAAGTGTCATTTCCATCAAATGATGTGGTTTCAGATTACAAAATCAATGGCCTAACAATATGAGAGGACACAGAGGCACATTTAATGCATACTTTTTAAGGAAGAGCTGGTTTTAAATGCCATACCTGTGTGACCTCAACTATGTGACACTCTAAAAAAAGCTAAAGAATAGACAATAAAGTATTAATGGTTCCAGAGATTCAGGGGCAATAGAAGGCAGTGAAGAGATGAAGAACAGAGAAATTTTACATTCTGACACTGTTAAAAATATAGCATAAAGGTGGACACTCAACAGTATATTTTATCAGTTGCTTCAGAAATAAATAACAAGTAGTCCAATTACACCTGGTTGCCATTATATTGGTTCTCTAAGGATAATGAATCTAAAATGTATATGCAAGATGTAAATAATAGGAAAATCTGTGTGTAGAGGAGGCGTATGGGAACTCTTCTCTATATGCTAAATTGTCCTGTAAATGTAACCTTATTTGAGAAAAATAATGCCTGTCTACAAAAACAAACAGAAACCACTGGGGGTTCTCATACCTCAACTATGAGCTATGCCTGGATGACCTTCACTCAGTGACACATATGCCTTCATTCCAAAAAGTAATGACCCACCACAACTCTGTCTTTATTTCCCTATAAGGTATTGGTGAACCTTTTGTGAGAAATAGAAATTCCAGTAGTCCACTTTCAAAATACAATATTTTAGTTTTAATTGTCATCTTACACTGAGGATATACAAATATCAGAAAAAGAGGAAACGGAACAAATGGTTACCAGCAGGTAACTCCTGAGTATGTCAGACAGGAAGTGATTGGAAATGGTCTTGCCTGACCATAACTGATCATCAGTGAAGACCTTCCCTCCAGAACACAAAAAAGTGAGGGAGGACAACTAAAGGGACATTTATTTAAAGAACCCAATAGAGACAGATAAAGTTAGGCAATGTTCAGGAAGACTGTACATCTCACATACTCACCAATGAGGAATAAGGGAAAAAACCTTGTGAACTAGAGAAGGAAATTCTCATTGTTTCTGCCTGTTCACCTAGACAGTGGATCTTACAATATTATCAGAAAAGCCTCTTTAAATGCTATATATTTTGTCTCTTACGAGTACTTGAGTTTGTTTCTCAAACTCTCCTACAAAAAATATTGTCAAAATTTTCAATGTCTTTATACAGAATTGTAAACAAAATACCTTATAATTAAATACTCAAGTATCTTTAAACCCCATTTCCATGAATAACACTGTGCTGGAACCAGGATTAAGGACAAAATCCAGCCTCTTTATTTCAAAATTTACAGAAACATTGCATAGTAAAACATTTTTATAATAACTGCTATTATTTGAAAAATTTTAATGCCACTTTTTTATGTAAAGAATAATAATTTTTATTATTGGGATTTTGGCTCAGTGGTAGAGAGCACTCCTCACACATGCGAGACTCTGGGTTTGATCCTCAGCACCACATAAAAATAAACAACTGAAAAAAGTTATTGTTTCCAATTACAACTAAAATAAATAAATAAATATTTAAAAAAGAATAAAAATGTTAGCTGAAAACACATTTCAAAGGTGGCTGGGTGGTATGTGTTTCTGTCTAGTGTCTCAGATATCCTTCCAACAACCCAAAGGGACAGGCAATATCACTTTCCATATCTTTTGGATGCAGAAACTGGATTTGACTAGAAAAGGTCTTTCATACCTATCAGTGTCAGGGTCAGAATGCAATTAGTCCTCTCTGACTTGGGGGTATGCTTATCACACCCAGGGCACGTCCAATTAAGTGGACTTTGCATGGGGCAGGGGAGAGATAGGGTGTGAGGGGCCATCTTATATGGGCCCCTCTTTCCACCATGGCCTCCAGTAGAGACCTTCTCATGGTGTGGAGGAAGCAAGCACCACAGTGGAGTGCCGCCATAGGGGGATGAGGATTCCTGGCCAGTGAGCAACTTTATTCTTTTGTCTGATTTCCCCAGTGCGAGTCTGCAGTGGCTGTGAATTAACATTTTTACAAATGCCATAATTATATGTGGCTAGTGCAATTTTGTTAGAGTGTTTGTGCATAGGCTGACAACATTTATTTAGAAAATATCAATATTAAATGTACTTCACAGTGACTGTCAATTGCACTGGCCTTTCTCTTGAAATGAAGGTCTGGCTAGGCTCCTCTTGTCCTTGGATGGTCCTGGATCTTGTACATAAATGTCGCTGGTGTGAAAGACACAGTGCACAAAGATGATGATGGAAGTGATGGAAAAGAGGGGCCCATGGTGGCATGAACTGATCATGGTAGTGTTTGTGAAACCAAAGAGAATTTAATCTTACTCTGACAAAAATATACAATCAAAGAAAAGTGAACGAGTTTCCCAGAACCCCCAACAGTCCCATTTTCTCTTAGAGACAAATTTTCTTCTGTCCTGAGGAGGTGTTCTCCTCTGTGGAGGGAGAGGAGCCTCACTGTCCCTGGTTGGAGAGATCACAGTGATAGTGAGCATCACACCTGTTCACCAAGGTGAGGAGCCACATAGGGAGAGATCCTGGCAGGCAGGTGATGAGAGGGCCTCCCATCTTCTTTGTGAGCCTGCAGCAAAGCCTGAGAATGCTGAGCCTCTGCAGCCTGGTGAAGATGAGCTCCCCAGCCTTGGCCCTCTCCCTTGGTTGTTGCACATGCTGGCCATTTGCTAGCAGCAGGGGCTTCTGGACTTGCTGTTCCCCATATTTGTTCTATGGAACCTTTTAGCGACTCTTAGCATAGAAATCAATACACTCTGTGAGCCCAATTTTCACAAGAAAGGCTCATCTTTCAGTGCAGTGTTCACCATTTCACCATCAATAACATATTTCCCAGAACTCATTTTAAGAGCACAGAGTTAGTGTGAATACAGAGAAGCTTGATGAAATTTTGATGTTTTGGTGGCGTTTGATGTTTATGTTGTTGGACTGTCATTTCCTCATTGGGAAGAGGGGATTGTCTGGATTTTCCCTTAGTGTGAAGAGACACAAAGACTTCAAAGGTGGGGTGTTGTGGAGTTGGGTTTTTTTGAAGTCATATATTTTTTTCTCTGGGACCTTGGAGCTCACAGTTATTTAATTAATATTTCTCCAAGTAAAAGATCTTAGTAGCCCAGAGTTTTTCTTGTGGAGCTGAACATTGGTTCAGGTGCCAAATGCCTGTTATGTAACATGTGAGTTAAAGTTATGCAGTGGTTTTAAATATCTCAATGGGCATTTCCTTAACCTTTGAGGAAGCTCAGTGTCCCCTGGTTGTCCACTGTATAACCTCCAACAGCATTCATCTGCCCTGACATCAAAGTGGCCTGTAGCTGTTTCCTAAAGGAAGGGCTAGGCATCCTGATGCCCCCAGTTCCTCCAGTGCCAACCCTGGCCACAGAGCATTCAGCATTCTGATTATCAGAGTTTCTGATATGCCTCCCTGGAGACCTAAACTGAATGAACTTTAAATGCCCACCACAGGTTTGATTCCTTGAGTCTCATGATGCCACAAAGCACCCAACTTAGATCTTCATCCCAACTTTCAGTCTGGTTATTTTTCTAACCCTCATCTTTTCCTTAGTGTATCTTTAAGTCTTTTTCTACAATAATAGTGTTGCTATCACACTGAGGCAAGACACAGAATAGTGTACTGGCATTAGCTTTACCAGAACCCACAATTAGAAGAGAATCATTTTTTATTCAAGCAAAACTTGCTCTTAACAGGATTAATTACCTTTACCTAAGTCAAAGATAATCCTTAATTATGGCTCCTTTGCAAGAAGAAATGTAAAATTAGCTGCTGAGCCTATTTCCAAAGGAAAGTTGAATTTATGACACATTTGATATGAGCCAACAATATTTTAAACACTTCTTAACTTTATTAGATAAAATGCAATAAAATATAATAAAATATATTAGATCTCTTTTTGAAATGTTAGTAGACATTATGCTAAATAACATAAAATGCAAAATTTATCTTCCAGTATAAATGGTATTTTTAAATTTTTCATGCCAAGAAGTTCTTCAGTACCCTAAATTAAAAGAAGAATCCCAAATATTGTTTTTCATGGGGGCATTAAAACTAGGGATTTATAATTTAGAGATGAATAAATAAAATTTATAGAATTTTGTTTTGTTCTGTGATTTTTAAAAATTTCTAAAGTAAGTACTCTGTTTGCTATTTTATGTTCTATACACATAGCAGAATACTGGCCTGGGATTTTTTCCATCAAGATTAATGATAATTGTTCACATGTTTCATAGTGAGGTGCCAGACCACTATGGGGAAAAGAGGTGTTCAGAGAGTGTGATGGTCTATGTGAAGATAAATTAACTCACCCCCATAGGTGTTCATGTCTTAATCCTGTTTCTGGGGTTTAAAGTGTCCCCACAGTTCATGTTTCAGAAATCGCCGATGTGATGGTACTGAGCCGTGGACCATAAGCAAGGAGCTTAGTCATAGGCTCTGCAGGGGTGAGTGCATGCTGTCACTGCTGCAGTGAGGCCAATATAAAGCAGCATTTTGCCCCTTTCTTATCTTGCCCATGTGATGCCTTCCAGCATGTGAGAACGTAGTAGGAAATGCTTCTCTCACCATGGCCCCTTGATCTTGGACCTCCAGTCTCCATGAACCATGAGCTAAATAAGTTTATGTTCAGTATAAATCACATAATCTGTGGTATATTTTTTGTGTCAGCACAACCTAGATGAAGACACCTTGAAACCAGTGAAGACACCTGGTGATATTGCAGGAGAAATTAAGAAAGCAGATGGCACTAGGTGGTTCAGTTGTTGACTTAATGGGGTGAAGTTGTCCTGGTTTGCCTGCATGAGCTTGGTGTTTTCATCAGTGTACATATTATAATAAAAGATGGAGGCAAAAGTGGGAGTGTCTAGTCAAAGGCACAGCATGATAGAAACTTGAGCAGCTAATTCTTGCCTAGGAAAGGAGCCAGGCAGCCTCTACAACCTGGAAAAGCAAGAAAATAAACTCTACTCTAGGTGTCTAATAAGGGACAGAACTTTTGACTTTAGTCCAGTGAGACCCATTTCAGTCTTCTCACTTCCAGAAATGTAAGAGGAAAGTTTAGGATTTGAACACACTGTGTGGTCATTTGTCATAGCAGCAGTAGCAGACTTGCACAGTGCAAAATTGGGGTATACAGAAATCAGGCCAGTCTAGGAAGCCCCTTGGTCTCTCACAGCTGGAGATTCCTCTTCTACCCAGTGACACTGGATCCCCTGAAGGATATTGGTAATGGGATCACAATATGCCTTTAACCTCTAAAAAAATCTGCCAATATGGTGTGAAGAAATTTTCTTTACCTTTTTAGACAGAACCAGCAGGGACCAAAGGGAACAAATGGGAGTCGCATGGAACCTGAGAAACAGAGCAGAAAAGAGGCATAAAGCCTGCAAAAATTAAGCTGCCTTTGGAGTCAAAACCCACAAAATAGGCCAAAACCACATGCTCAGCCACAACACGGCAACTTCCGAGAAAGAAAAAAAGATTTGAATAGGATCCAGGGTAACTTAACATAATAGGCAAATTATACAGAGGACAAAATAGAAATTACTGTCATATCAGGACCTGCAAAATCACACCCTGAATTAGAAACAATTGATCAACTGATGTCAACACTAAGATAAGCCAGATATTCACATTACTTGCAAGAAATTAGAAGCAGCCACCATAAAATAAGCATCCAGTAATTAAAAATGGCTGTGAAAGAATAAAATATGAAATTTGTGAGATACCAGAATGCTGACAGCCATTGCCAAGTAGGAATGACGCATGACAATTTGTCAGCCTACCCCATGTTGCTAAGAGGGCAGTGACTTTGCATGAAAGGTGACCTTGCTCAAGGACCAGGGCAGATCAGGGTTTAGGGTGGATCAGGGTTTAGGGCTGATGGGGATTTAGGGTGGTTCCAGGTTTAAGGTGGACCCTGCTGGGAATAGGGCGTATCCTGTTGCCTCAGGGGCCCGCCCACTCCTTGAGTTTCCTTTGAGTTCTCCCGGGATTCAGAGAGTATTTTGGGATGCAAAGCCTGGCGGAAGTGTGGATTTTGCCCAGATGGTGCGTGTAAAGTGCTGGTGTATTTTGCCCAGAACATGTTTGTAGAGTGTGGTGTGAGTTCGGGAATAAAAAATTGCTGTTTGTATCTACAAGGCTGCGAGTGGCTCGTTATTTTGTGCCCAGCCAGACTGCGGCACCAGAAGTAGCAGGAAAGAAGAAGTTGGAATCATGGAACTAAGAAAGATGGTCATAAAGAAACCTGGATGAGCTCAACAGTAGAGTGGAGAGAAGACAAAAAAAAGATAATATGCAATTGAAATAAAAGAGAAAAAGTCTTAGAAGAAACCCATTTGGAATTCCATATCCTCACTAGGTTGAATATAAGCTTATAGAAAAAAAAATACCATCTATCATTTTGTAAAAAAAAAAGAGCAGACTGGGCAGAGGAGGAAGAGGAGAAAAAGGAGGAAGAAGAGAAACAGAAGCAGCAGCTGGGGCGACTACATTAATATTTGGTAAATATCAAATCCAAGAAAATTGCCAGAGAGAAAGAACAATGTTACATAATGATAAAAGGCGCAACCTGCTAGGAAGATGTAATGATAGTTTTTTATGTATGCACCAAGCACTAGCACCTTAGAATGCATGAAACAAGAACTGATAATGCTTAAAAGAACACAGGAGATCCACACTGAAGTTGGGGCATCAATGTACTCTCCCAGCTACTGACTGAGCAATAAGACAGAAAATCAAAAAGGACTTGGAAGATGTGAACAACACAATTAGGCAACAAGATCCAGTTGATACTCACCCCAACAAGAGCAGGATGCTCACTTTTATCAAGTACCCATAATATTCCCCAAGGTTCACCACATCCTGGACCATAAAACAAAGCTCAACACATCTAAAGAAAAGAACTCATACAGAATGTGTTTTCTCACTCTCAAGAAACCAAAGGAGAATTCATCAGCAGAAGACAACAAATCTCCCAATATGTGAAAATTATTATTTATACTTGTAAAAAAATCCATGTGTAAAAGAAGAGGTCTAGAGGAAATAAATAAAAATTAAAGCACTGAATAAGAAGAAAACACAGCTTTTCAAATTTAGTGCTAACAGAAAGCTTTAAGGTACTAAATGCTTATACAAGATGAAAGAAATGTTCTCAACTCAACAACCTAAATTCCTCCCTGAACATATCAGAAAAATCAAGACATAAATTCACCTAAAGAGGAAAAGGAAAAAAAATGACAAAACTATGAGCAAAAAGCAATAAATTTGAAGGCAGGAAATGAATACCCCCCCAAAAAATCAGTAAAACAAAATTTGCAGTATTTCTGTAGCTTTAGCTAGAACAAGATCCAAAAAAATCAGATCCTTCTGCTTTAGGATTGATGGAAACTTTATGTTTCAGAGTTTTTGCATAGTGCCAAACCAATTATGGCAGATAAAAAGTCAACTTGAAATTATTCATAATTAAAACTCTCATTAGTGGCAGATTTTACATTTGATATACCACAGATTTTATAATCTGTTTAATATCAGAGAAGATTTTAGGCATCACCACTTGAGAATAATGCAAATTTTGAAATGGAAATAAAACACTGTATTCCTAACAACAACAACAACAAAAAAAAAACAGTTGAGAATATTAATTGATTTTAATAATAAGAAAACTAGCTGAGTTACATGTGAGATTAAGCAAGTTTTTTAAGTTCTCTGGAAGTATTTTCTCCACTTTGAATGAGGTTTGTCGAAAGTTACATCCACTGTGTTTGAATTTTCTGTGGAAAATAAAAGCAGAAGAGCCTGTCACACTCCAGGGATGGCCAAGCCACAGGGAGGCCAGGGCTGGAGAACACACCGAGACTTGACTGTATCCTTTTCCCCCATCTTTTTTTTTTTAATGGTGCATTATAGTTCTATCTAATGGTGGGATTTGTTATTACATATTCATACATGCATACTATATAACAATATAATTTGGCCAATATAACCCCCAGTATTTCTCCATTCCTTTCCCTCTTCACTCCCTTTGCTTCCTTTCCTCCATTGATCTCTCTTTTCATGAGATTCCTTCCCCTAACACCTTGCTTTTATTTTTTTTCTCTTTAGCTTCCACATATGGGGGAAAACATTTGACCCTTGACCTTCTGAGTTTGGCTTATTTTGGTTGACATAATGTTCTAAAGTTTCATCCATTTCCCAGCAAATGGCAAAATTTTATTCTTCTTTATGGCTGAATAAAACTCTATCATTACACATACACACAACACACAGACCATATTTGACTATATCTGATTCTGATGTCATGACCTTGAAAGTGTTAGTCACATAAAAAAATGGAAAGAAAGGGATGTGTGATAAGATCATATTGTGCACATATACAAATGTGTACCAAAATCCCACTATTATGCACTATGAAATTGTGTAATTATGATGCACCAAAAATAGGAATGTAGAACACAAGAAGAACAAGGCTTGGAATAGAGAGAGATCCTGAGGCGCTGTTCTTAATGTGGTTTGTGTGTGGTGTGAGGTAAGGATCTATGTGAATTTTATTTTCCCACATAAAGTACAACTATTTCTTAAACAGATATTCTTTCTCTCTTATTTGTACTGTCAACCCTGTAATCTAGCAAGTACTTATATGTTTTTAACTTATGTTCTTGGCATATCAGTTTATTATGTTGATCTACTTTGTTAGGTTTGCTGTTGGCTTAGCCTGGTTAATTTCTCTTGGCTTCAAGCAAACATGGCTTTCAACTGACATTACTGCACACTGGAACCTCTGTTGAGCAATTTGCAGTGTATCCAGCATGAGGTGGTGTCATGAAGTTGGTTGGAATTGTGGGCTCTGTTACTCTGCCAGTTATTAGCCAAGGGTATTGGGAAGTGAGTGTCCTCATAGATCCCACTCCTCAGTCCTCTGTTCAGATAAAGTTAGAGAAAGGATATAAAAAAATCTAAGCCTAAACTATCCAAGCCTATTGCTTGTCATAGAAAAACAGTTTCATGAGTGATAGTTAATATTATTTATATTGTCCATAATACTGAACATTATAGTATCTAGTTTGTGATAGTTTTATTATAATTACAATGGTTAATATAAATAAATCAATTCATATTACATGTCGTATGTCCAATAAATATTAATTTATTCTCAGCCTTTTTCTTATATTTTCTTTCTAATGTGTGTCCTTCTTTGCACATGTCTGTGGTCTGATTAGGATGTGATTTTTTGGGGAGCTATAAAATAATATGCTACAACACAGAAAATGTTTAAGTTATCTAATGTTATCTTTTCAAAATTCCAATCAATTAACAAAGAACTTATATTATGCACAAGATATCTTAGACTTTCTCCAGTCATTTTTCCCTTATTTCATCCCCCTGATCCCTTATTAAAAGCTCTATCTGAATTAAGCATCTGCTACTGCTTCTGATGTCAGTTCAAATCAGCAGGAGTGAAATAAATACTACGAAGAAGGAGAGATCTATTTTTGGAAAAAAATGATTCACTGTTCTGCTTCTGGGAATTCATTTTAATGCTTCAGAAATTCCACAAAAACTTTGAATGAAGCTGAAAGAGGAGAGTCTGAGCTGGAACTTAGAGCTTGGCTCCATGGTAAGAAAGAAGACCTGACTGCAGATTGTGTCTGTGACACTGCATGTGCTTCAGTTTGTCTCAGACTCATAGTGTGGAAATGGTCACAAGGTAATAGAATGGGTCATTCACAAGGTAAACATTATGACAGGGCTGTGTAGATGTCTTGGCCTATGAGAACATCTACATCACATTAACTGCCTGCATTCCCAAGAAACTAAATGTGTTCTCTGTGCAAAGAAAAAGATTTTATATTCTGCAAAAACAGAAGCTTTGTTTTTGATAGATAGATGCCAGCACAAACCAACTTTATGCTTCATGTGTATATAAATAAGGTCATAGATTTCAAATGCACAAAATACCAGTACCTCCTACCCTCATTTAACATTTGTTCATATAAAGAAGACTGCACATTTATACGATCTTGTGTTGAGCAGACAGCCACAACAAAAGAATAAAAGCAACTGATTTGAAATGGATTTAGAAGAATTCATGCCCCCAGCTAAAATCTGAATATTGTTTCCCAGATTGATGTGTTCTCTGTCATGTCCTGCCCTGATCAAGTGTGCATTGTAGGACCAGGTAAGCAAAGATTAAATGTGATAGTAATTGGACTCCCTCATTGTATCAATGGCCTATATATTTTAGAAGAATATCCATGATCTCTGTGCTCTGAGATTACTTTTATCTATGTACCTGTTTGTGGAAGGTGACATTGAACCTTGTAGCAGCATTCATCAGCTAGCACAGAGGGGTGCTGGCAGTGACCCATTGTGCAGAATGGCCAGTGCGTCTGCTCAGCTAGTTTTCTCATTTATTCTGCCCCTGATTTATAGCTGCAATTTGGGAATTTCTGAGTGGACATTTTAATTATCAGGTCTGTGAGGGCCTCAGCTACATGGCTGTAATGTGAGCATCTGTCTGAAATTTTGTATGTTTAAATGTGAGGAATTATTTTTTTCTCTTGCTTGTGTTTACTCTGTATTTTTGTTTGTCAAGTCTCTTAAAGGGGCAAGTACCACATGACCATATCAAAACAGTTCATGCATGCAAAAGGAGTTTTGTTAGCCTTCTACTTGGGAAGTTGGTCCTGAGACCACCAGGTCTTTATCTTTCTCTCATTTGCATAACTTATCTTGGTTCTTGCTGGCATCTATCTAGAGCATCTTTTCTTCATGAGCTGAAAACACAGCCCTGGGCAATTCCCAACTCACATCTTGCTTATAATGAGCAAACTCAGAGGAAAGAGTGATGTTCTGTGGGCCGGCAGCTGGGCAATCTTAACAAAAATCTATCTGGTTCTGCTAAGATACATGCCCATTTCAGTTGTGCCTCTGGCTCCAGGGACAGGAGGAAATATGACAGAAAGGTCAAGTAAGAGCTCATAGGGTAGAATTATAAAAACAGCCATGTAAGGACTGGAGCTGGACTGCCTGAGCTTAAATTCTTGCTAAGATCCTTAATAGCTCTGCAAATTCCAGCAAATTGTTTGATGTCCCTGAAATATAACAATAATGCCTGACATGCAGTATTGCTTTGAGGATTTAGTGAGCTATGTCTGCAGAGTATTTGCAACAGTACCTGGAACATGGTGGGTATAATATGGCTCTGGGGTCAATGTGAGCACAGATGGTTCTCCTTGGGGTGAACAGAGCTTTGTGGCACTAACTAACTAGAATCAGTGGGACTCATCAGTGACATCTGGGCCACCTCTTTAATACACCCCAGAGGTAGGATTTTGAGAGAAAGTTAAGTTGTAAGAAAACCTGAATCCCATGGAAAATCTACAACAAATCATGATGTCACAAAATATCCACACTGGAATAAATGTCCTGAGCTTGATTTCTAGAGTTTCTTTCCAGGGTTAGCTGTTCTTCAATGAGGAGCCCTTTAAGTGCGGCAGAGCTGTGGGCTTGAAGTGAAAATTGACTCAGTTTTTGGAAAATACACTTGAGATCTACAATTTTTATTGCATTCAAGAGTGAATGAAATAAAACAAAATCCTAGTTCCTTAAGTCTTTGTGTTAACAAAGCCATGTGCTTTACTTATTTGAGATTGAATTTACACATGAAATTAGGTAAAAGATGCCTAAGCCCTTATATCTACAGGAGACATTGATCTGTTTCTGTGAAAGTTGAAATAGTTTATAAAATTGCTGAGGACAGTTTGCTGAGAAATTCATCTTTTCTTGGAGGCCAAAGATCAAAGAAAAATCAACAGAGGGGTAGTTCCCATAATTAATGTATCCTGGATATTCTCTTTTAGCCACTTTCTTTCCCTGTAGATAGATATTCATTATTGGGCTATAAAGTTTATTTTGTGGAGGTGGAGCTGAGGAAGGCATTAAATAATGTCTCCCAGAGGCCCCAGGGGCATCAGCTGAGGCCTCCTTCACTTCCAACCAGCTCCCAAAATATGGACTTGTAGCAGAAACATTTATCAAAATGGATTTTAAAAAATCCTAACACAGTAGATTTTTATTATTATTATTATTATTATTATTATTATTATTATTATTATTATTATTATTATCTGTTTTCCTTCTACACCATCCAAATTTTTACCACACACAGCCAACAGAGCAGGGATGAAGATTTATATATATGAGTCTTGGCTTCATTATTTTTTTTGTTCTATGCCTTGGACCAGAAATCTACTTCTTGATTATGCCTTGATTTTTTTTTTCTTTAGCACAAATCCCAGAAACCCTCAAACTCTTGCCATCAAGACTGTGGGAAACGATGGTGCCTTCAGAGTGGCTGGAAGTGTGTGTTCATGTGTAGGCCTTCACCTCCCAGAGAAGGGCTTGCATTTTCTCTTTAATTAAAACAAAGGAAATATGGAAGGTGCCTAAGCCAAATGAGAGGAACCAGTCCTGTGATTTCACTTACTTGGGAATAAACTTGTCTTTCCATGGCATGGTCAGGCAGACTCAGCTAAGAACAAGGACACATGGCCCTCCAACCTTGGTTCCCTGGACCCTGGACAGGCACTGCCAATTCCCTGGGCCTCACTGTCTCCAATGCAAGAGTGGTGCCATACTGCCCCTGCCTATGTGGGAGGTGCTGTGGGATGGAGATGATGGCCCCTGACATTGTTTGAACTTGAGATCTTCTCCAGGGCCCCTTCTTCAGGTCTGGGGCTCTCCTCCATCATCTTCAAATCAGATTTTTTGCTAGTGAGAGGAAGAGCTTGGCTCTCAAGGGAATTTTGCCTGCCTTTCCAAATCTACCTCCTGCAAAGCATTGAAGTTCTGGTTTGGAAATCCAGGTTCCCATGCTAATGTCACCCTCAGCTTGTTGTATGACTCTGGCTTCCTAAATTGTTACCTTGGCAATTTTAATCAGTGATAATTAATATGATTTTTATCTTGTGTGGAAATAGATTAATATTTTTGGCTTAAGTTTCTGGAAGCATCTGGAATTCATTAAGAGAGGAATGCATGAGGGAGCTATAAAAAATAGTTTACTATAGTTCTAGGGATGGGCTTATCTAATTTTCTATTTTTTAAAAAAGGAAAAATAGGAAAGTCAATATCACAGTTAAGGCAATGCTTGGCTTAGGTGCTGACATTTCCTTCCCCTGAGGTCCCTCCCTGGTTCCTCAAACTGTGACCTGCATGGGAGGCATTGCCATTGCAGGTAAAGCTTATTAAGACAGAGTCATCCTGGAGCAGGCTGGGCGACTTATCCAACATGACTGGGGACCTTATCAGAAGAGAAATTTGGACACAGATTCACACACAAAGAGATGGTGCCATCTGGGTCCTGGACCCTGCTGCTGCAGCCAAGGAACTACTAAGCACTAGGAGAAAAGCGGGGGCAGATCCTTCTCTGGAGCTTCTAGATGGAGTAGGGCCCTTACACCTCTGGACTCCAGACCTTTGAGATGCTATCTCCTTCTCCAACTACCCCATACTGGTGCTTCCTGGTGGCTCCCAGGAACCTCCACACCTCTCTGGGTCATCACTATATCATCCTGCCCAGCACATCTGTATTGCTTGGTGACCAGAAATTTCTTCTCCCATGCAGGTCTTTAGGGACCAACTGGAGCTGCCCTCAGAAGCCATACTCCCTGCTGTAGAGAGGCATGTGTGTGGTCAAGGACTTTGATCTAACTTCTAGGTACTTATTATTATAGTGTGACTTGGAGAAAACAGTGTGTCCTAAGCCCTGGTCTCCTCATCTGGGAAAGGGGATGGCAGTTTCTTTCTCACAGAGTTGTCATGAACAATGAGTGACATAATGCTGAGAAGAGCTTTAACAGAGGGCCAGGGGCAGAAATGTGTTCAATTAAAGGCAGCTGTTTTAAGTACATATCACACACCTTAAGGTCTGAAGAGCATCTTTTTTTTTTTCTCTACTTCTCCTTTATAGGATTAATTAGGATGCTGATTTATTTCCTCTTAGGTAAAATTCTGAGTTGATATGGTGGCTGGTGTTAATTATCAATCAAGTGTCTTTCTTAATCCAAAGTCAAGGGGGATCTGGGCTGTTTCTCCTTTGTCACTTGGAAATTCCTAAGTGCAACATTCCTTCATTTTCAGGTGGCAGCCACATTGCTGGGGTGGTAATTGGAGGAATAGGGTCAAACCTTGAAAGAGGCCTGCCATAGTCCAGTGGCTAGAGTATAATATGGTGGCCAAAGCTGATGAACAGGGCTGCAGGAAAATGAAGCCCTGAACTTGAAAAGCCCATGAGAAGTGTAAGTTCTAGTAGGAGCCAGAAGGGGGGAAATGGAACTGGGGGCAGCTGCCTTTCTCTACCTCAGCTACACATGAGCATGTAGATTACAATCTAAAAAATGTGGTGAAAGCAATGAGTGTCACTGTCTCCTGGGGGCATGGCCTGAGAATTGGCTGGGTGAGAAGGTGTCCTTCCATGTCATGGTTCACCAACCACAGGGGGCTTAGAAATGAGTGGGAACTAGAACCTCCCCACCCCTAATGGTTTTCCTACTCAGTGGCTGCTGCTGTGGAGTGTTCATTAATTTGGGACAGATGGTACTCTAGGGAAGCAGGTAAGGTTACTCAGCCTAACTGCTTAGTGTGCAACCCCTCCCCACCCTGGCTCCCAAACTATAAAATTACAGGAGGGGAGAAAGTTGAGGTGGGGTGAGTTGGGGCATAGTGTGGTGACACAGATCACAGAGGGCAGTGGCCAGCATACTGGGCCTGGGCTTCCACATGTCTCTTCTGTCAACCTTGGTTTCTTAAAGGACAAGAAAAGCTATTCTGTGGTGCGAAAAATAGTGTTTGGAAATGAGTATCTGAGCTCCTACACCACATAGTACTTTTATTTCTATCAATCATCAATGTAAAACCTGAGTTGTATGCTAAAATATTGATGGCTTCTCCTTTTGGTAGAAATATGTTCTTCTTTTAAATATGTTGAGGTACTATGTAAGTGGGGGAAATACATTTCTGATATCATATCTAAGTAACTGGATAGCGTATCTCTCAAACACCTATGTCAAAAAGAAGAAAACATGAAAAACCCACATTCACTTGTCAGGTTGAAATGTTTGATAAGCTGCAAGATGCAACAAAAATGAAGTAGGAAGTATTTAGATAATTTTCAGCTTTGAGTGCATTTTTGAATTTGGTTTAAAAATTTTAGTTAGAAATATACTTCTACTGTATGAGTAATTGTGAAGTTGTATGGTTAAATTGCTTCTAGATTTACCAGTATTTAAAGAAAAACCACAGAAAGAGGTAAATCAGCAGAGATGGGAAGAGAAGCAAAAATTCTCTGCTCCCCTTTGAGGCTGGGTAACAATTGTGTGATTTGGGGGACTTATTACAACAGAGTCACCAGTAGGAGTATTGGCCAAGGACATTATGAAAAAGGCCAGTTGGCCAGTACAGGAAGCCATAACTGCAAAATACCATGTTATTCTGCAGGGAACAGAAGTCAAGGGGTCTTGAGAGGTATCTAGCCTGGGCAGAGGGAAGGACTTGTCTGTAGCCAGGAGATTTTGCTGCAGATAAAGCAGCTTCTCCTGAAGGTCCTCTAGAGGATCCATGGCAGAATCCAGAAGAAAAAGACTCAGTATTAATGCATGTCATGTGTGTGGGATGCAAAGCCACCTTATTCCAGTGCTAAGGAAAGAACACATGCACCATCTATGTCCTTTCCTTGGAACCAGAACACTTAGCTGGTGCTGTGGTCCAAATGTCTGTGCCCTCAGGAAATTGGACAGTGCCCCAACCCACAACCTTGCCCACCTGGGAGTTTTCTATTGTTTCAAGGGCAGAGATTCCACAGGCCTTGCTGAGCTCTCAGACAAACTCTGAGTAATGAATTGGCACTCAATAGATACAGCATTGATTCAGAAATATTTGAATAGCTGAAAATGTGGGTGGGAATCCTCTTCCTGCAAGCCAGAAGAAACTACCTATGGTGAACCTGAGAAAGAGATGATTAGAAAGAGATCAAGGCAGAAGAGGGAAGCTCTCCTTTGGCCTGGGATTGGCAGCTGAGGCAGCCAGGAAGATGGGAAAGAGGCCTCACTCAAGAGCACTCCCATGACCCATAGGGACTAGGACAAGGCATCTTCTGCATGAAGCAGAACATAAGCTCTTTCTAGTAATTTGTCCCTCCATTTACCAAGGTATATTAAACTGGCATAGTGTGGCTTTTGGCAGGAATAGAATGGACCATGTCTAATGTGGGAGGGTATTTCTAATTTAGGTAAAAAAGTAGAGTGCTGTTAGGAAAGAGTGACTGTGCCAGGAACTGTAGGGAGAGAGAGATAAGCCCAAAAGCCAAAGATATGGGGTGATAGCCTTTAAAAAAATTCTCGAGTGAGAGCCCCATGGTTTGAGGAGCAGTTGTATCTATGTGCTGCACTTTAGCCACTCAGGAACCCACAGAAGCCAAGAAATCACTAGCCCTCTTTGCTCTTTGTCTGTCATCGGCAGTACTTGAGTTTGTGGAAACAGATCGCTGCATCTCAGTTTCAGTTAACTTGCCATCACCATAGATCTGCCATAGATATCTCTTCATCATAGGCTTGAGAAGAAAGCTCCCAGATGTAGTTGGTTGCGACAGGAGCTAAGATGATGTCCCAACTACTGATGGCCTAATCACTGAAATGGAATCCAGCTGCACAAAACTGTTGACACACACAGCCATGCTTACATATACAGGAGGCAGAAGAGATGAAGGGAAGGGGTGATGTGGAACGAGCATGTGAACTTACATCAACAAAGTGAGAAGGAACTAAGTTTTGGCTATCTAATCCCTGTAGCACTTTTGATTGAAGAGACAGGCCAGCATATAGCAAGAAGCTCCAACCACCTTTGTGCACTCACCTCTAACACAGGGGCTGCTCACCCATCATGCACCCCCAGAGGCCTGATATCATCAATTACCAAAGCCAGAGTGTAGTCGGTGGATCTGCCAACAGACACCAAGGCCCCCTTTGCTTCCACTCCAGGCCTCACACCCCCAGAGCACTCTGATATTGAGAGGTAAGGATTGTCCTTTGCCTTCCCAGCCTGGAGGCTTAGGGAACAGATCTGTATGACAAGAGGGCATTTAAACTGGGGTCAGAGAATCCTATCACCCTCATTCTGAATGTTCATTTTGCTATATCTTTAGAAAGCAAAGCCCTGCTGCACCCCCATACACACACACACTCACATACACACACACACACACACACACACACACACACACACACACAAACACCCACACATAGGGCATCATTAATTTGAACTTGAGGTATTTATGATATGTATCATACTCATGATTTTGACTCATCGTTAGGTTAGAACTTTAAATCTTTGAAGAAAGAAAACTAAAATGACTTTCATATTTGCAGGCACAAGAAAAAAGGGTCAAGCCCTAAGGTTGCCTTGAGGAGATATAAATACTGACAACACAGCAACCAGATTCCCCCACCTAAGGCCCAAGCCAGCCTGGCTGTGTGTATGTGGTGATGGACAGGACCTGTTGGATTTCATGGTTAACCATGTCCCAAGTGATTCACCCACTCAGAGTGGCCACCACACAGTGTCATGTGCCCTGTGGGGTGAGCGGGATCTGACCTCATGAGCCATGAGCCTGTGAAACTTGACTGAGCCCATTTCCCAGTTTTTCTCTATTCTGGGGCATGGTAGCTCTTCATGGCTTAATCACAATATGACTCTCACCCATTCTCTAATTTTAGAAATCTTTGCTGAACACCAAATATATTTAGGTCTCATTTCAGGGCTAAGAAGCCACAGGGGTCCCTGACCTCAGAAAGTTTTTAGTTCACTGTAATAGGTCTGAATTTGTGCTACATTGACTTGGAGGGATGTCCTATAGTTGGGATGTAAGAACACAGACTCTTCTGCCAAGTCCAACCTGCCCTCATTGGCTGTGTGATCTCTGCATGTTGCTTAGCCTCTCTGGGTACTACTTTCCCTATATGTGAGATGGCTACACCTACACAACCCCACATCTTAGGGCCATTATGGAGACCAAATGAGGGGATAAATCCACAGCTTACCCAGCTCATAAGAAGTAACTGATAAACACTGGCTCTGACACCATTTTCCAGGGGACACAGAGCCTCCATCAGTGATAGCAGAGGGGAGGGGCTGGCCTGGTTCCCTAGGCAGAGACACTTGTATCTTAACAATCTCTTCACTAGTACAAAGCCATTAAATGACAGGGCATGTGTAGAAAATTAATGTTTTGTATTTTTAGTCATTATTTCCCCAAATAACTTTTTCATTTACACTGTCAATCTCATGTTTATGTGGGGTTGTTTTAATGTACAACTGCACTTAACAGGCTGCTAATATAGCGCAACTCTGAGCAGCACTGCTGTGCTCATGTCCATAATAAAAAAAATATGTATGGTTCTTCATTTTCCATTATATTTTTATACAACTACAGAAATTTGATAACAGAATTTACAAAATAGTATTGGTAATCTCGGTCCTAAATAAGTAACAAATAGCTAATTAGAATATAATGCAATCATTCGAGAGAAGTCACTAATAAGACTTTATTGACCATTTTCTGACCAGCACAGTCTTCCTAGAATTTTTGCATCATCTTGAATCACTGTGCTTTATAATTTCAGAAATCAACAAGATAAATCTAGAACATAGAATTTTATCTTATGGTATAAATTCAACAGGTCTGACTGACTATATAAGGGATGTTTGGAAAGAAATGAAAAAGTGCTGGTGTACTGAGCAAATATCAAGATCAAAAATTAAATCCAGAATTTATTTTCATTTTATTTATTGTGGACACTTAATTGGTGCAGTACAATGATTTGCTATTTCTTTTTTTAAAGAGAGAGAGAGAGAGAGAGAGAGAGAGAGAGAGAGAGAGAATTTTAATTTTTTTTTTGTTATTTTGGCAGTCACAACATCGTTGTTTGTATGTGGTGCTGAGGATCAAACCCGTGCCGCCCACATGCCAGGTGAGTGCGCTACTGCTTGAGCCAAACCCCCAGCCAAACTTTGCTATTCCTAATGCAGAGGTTACAACAGTGAGGCAGGTGAACACCGCCTCCTCTCACACAGCACCTAAAATCAGGTTTCTGAGCATAAATTCCTTCTGTGACACAATGAAAACCTGGATTCCCTCACTCAGGGCAGAGAAGTAGTGCTTAGGTGTGCAGACCATAGCAGGGGTTCCCAGAAGAAAGGCTGGGAACAGAGGAGATGGGGGCACAGAGGGGAAGACTAAGGATCAGGCATTTTTTGGAGAAAAAAGTGTGGATTCAATAAGAGGTTTGGAGAGAGCAACTAAAACCCACTTGGGTCAAGAGAGTCCCTGAGATAAAGTGGGTGGTAGGATATTCGGTCATGGCCACCAGACAGTGAAAGCAAAATTTGCTGAAAGTTTTTTTTGAATTATTTGTGTGATGGCAGCAGCTCTTTTGCCTGGGATGAGGCTGCTCTGTAGAGAGGGGACACAGTTGTCAGAATCACTGAGTGACTGGCACCCTGTCGCACTGTACACAACACTCCCAGGAATACACGACCATGTGCAGGGTTCAGGCTGTGCGCATGACCTCCTCAGTGGCTGGGACAGGCCCGTGGTTCTTTGGCTGCTAGACATCTGGTTCTGGCTTAACAAAAATGAGATTCGCTTCTTGCATTGGCTGGGTCTTACCATCTGGAGACAGAGGTGGCATTGTGGACCATCACACCATTCAGAGACTGGAGAGCACAGGTGGCCTCAGAGAGAGGAGTCTGACATCCTGAGTCGGGCAGTGCATTCCCTGGTCTGTCCCAAGTTTTGAAAGCCATAAGGCCAAAGAGAAAAGGGTCCACCTCTTACCTGGCCAGTTGCCACCCAGGTCCTGCAGGAGCCTCATGACTGCACTCCATGGCCAACCTCTGCCTGTGAGGCCTATGTGCAGACAGAGTGGACCTTTAGAACTTACGGGTTCCATCATGGGTGTCCTCTGCTCAAACCCAGCAACTCCCCACTCTCCTCCTGTGAAAGGCAACACTGCCCTTGTTCTCAGAGTGCTGGTCCAGAGGGTCACTACTGTCCCTCCACCTACCCCTCCCCTGCCCCTCCTTTGCCCCTCCACCTGCCACTCCTCTACTCCTCCATGTGCTCCTCTTCTGCCCCTCCTTTGCCCCTCCACCTGCCCTTCCTCTGCCCTTTCACATGTGCCTTCACCTGCCCCTCTACATGCCCCTACAGCTGCCCCTAAACCTGCTCCTCTTCTGCCCCTTCACTTGCACCTCCACCTGCCCTTTCACATGCCCCTTCACCTGTCCCCTATCTGCCGCTTCACCAGCACCTCCACCTGCTCTTCCTCTGCCCCCTCCACCTGCCCCTGCACTGCCCCTCCACCTGTCCCTCCTCTTGCACTTCTTATGCCTATCCACCCGCCCCTCCACCTGCCCATCTTCAGTCCCCTACCCTCCTCCCTCTGCCCCTCCACCTGCCATTCCTCTGTCCCTCTACCTGCCTTCTCCATTAGCCATCTGCACCAGTCACATAAATTCCAGAGCCTTCCCAGAGCATAAGAGAGCCTCTTCCACACCAGTATTGGAGCCAGCTATGTGGTCTGCATGATGGACTCATTTCTCACACAGAAGCCAGCTTCTGTTGACATGCCAACATTTCCATCAAGTTTGTCTCCATCTGCTATTTCTGTGCTCTCAATGCCAATGCCCCTGCCCTGTCTCTCTCCCCATTTTCATGGTACTTGTCAATAACATCCCTTATGATTTGGTTACTCATTAGCATCCTGTGCTCCATCAGAATTTCAACCTCACAGGAGAGGGACCATGGCTTTTAACCTGCATGTTCCCACAAATGAACCGATGGAGTGCAGCCCACAGTGTTCCTGTGGCCACCAGGGTGCCAGGAAGACTATCCGTTAGTTTTATTGAAATAACCAGCTTCCTGAAAGAAATCAATGTGATTGGTGTGCACATGACTTAGAGAATCACCCAGGTCAGCTGTACTCTCAGCTGTTCCTGGGTGATTAGACAGTGGGTCCCCTCTCCTCTAAACAGAGACACTAATCCAGTAGGAGGCTGGGTGGAAGCCACATGCCAGGCTCTCACTGTTTTCACCCATCTTCCCTACATCCACTGATCAGCAGCCCCAGTAAAAAGTCGAACCCACGACACGCATGTGAGGGCAGGCGCAAGGGTTCCTGCTGGGTGCCTCTGGGCATGTGAGAAATGCAAAATACAAAAAAAAGGCTGGAGATGTGACTCAGGGGTGGAGCACCCCTGGGTTCAATCCCCAAGACTGAAAAAAAATAAAAATAGATGGTGGCTGTGGCTGAGAGGCCAGCAGAGCCGCAGAGGGCTGGTGGTGTTGGGAGAAGGGAGGTTAGTGCCAGTGGACAAGGCCCTCGCAGAGAGAAGGCCAGAGACCAGCTGGGCCACGGCCAGGTGGCCCAAGAGGACATCACCTTGGGGTGGAGAGGAAGGAGGGTGGGGAGAGCACCCAGGTATTAGATGCCCAGGGCAGGAGGAACACCCACTGCAGCTGTGCCTCGTCCTGGATGGAGGGCTGCCTCTGGTCTCTCTAGGGTTCTTTGCCATTTTCTCAGCTCTTCCTTTGCCATTTGGTAGCAGCCACAGTGAGCAGAGCTGTGTCTACAAAGTCAGGAGGCAGACCAGGTTGTCCTGTGGGCTCTCACTTGGTGACTTTTCCTGAAAGAAGCAACCACGTGAAAAGCCAAAATTGCAAATCCTAGGTTGCTTTCTAGTCCTTGGTAGGGACACTGATCATTTCAAGAGACATCTTCATCATTTGAGTCTCATTCCCAGCCCCCCAGGCCCCTGTACTGAGAACCAAACCCAGGGTCACTTGACCCCTGAACACCATCCACAGCCTTTTTTATATTTTATTTAGACACATGGTCTCACTGAGCTGCATAGGCCCTTGCAAAGTAGCTGAGGCTGGTCTCCACCTTGCAATCCTCCTGCCTCAGCCTCCTGAGTTGCTTGGGTGACAGGTGTGGACCACTGCCTCTGGCAGCCTTTCAGTTTGGACTAGTCACAGTCCCCTAGCAGAAACTAGGTCCCGTAGCATTAGGGAAGGCACAGGGGTGTTAGTAGATGATGCTCCAGGGAGGTGGTGGGGCCTCCTGAGGTTCTGGTCTCAATCATGGGCAAGACTGGTGGCCAGCTTGGGGGCTCTGTGGTGCACTGAGGCTGACCACCTGCCCTCCCCCAGGTCCATCCCCATGTCAGTGGCCTCTGGGGGCCTGTGCCTTGGGCCCACTCAGTCGTGGCTGACTTCCTGGGCGCCCTCGGTGGGGGGATCATGATCCTGCTGGTGGTCACCATCATCTTCCAGTCCTTCGAGATCTTCGTCCAGGAGCACAGCGAGGTGGGCAGCATGGGCACCCTGCTCTTCTGAGAGCCACGCCTACCCGAGGACCAGGGAGAATCTGGGTGATGCCTCAAAAGGCAGTGGTGGCTGGGGGGCAATGGTGCTGTGGTGCGTGGGGATGTCGTTGGCTGGGGCTTCTCTCCTCTGGCTTTGGCAGCTGCAGCCGTGACAAGGATGGGGAGCGCTGTTCCCATTGTCTGTCTGACTTTGGTTTTGGCCTCCCCTCCCCCCCTCAGTGACGTGTGCTGCTACCATGGGGTCCCTGGTCCCCACAAAGGTGGCTTTTGACTCTGGTTGGAAGCACAAAATCTCTGTGTGTGGCCTTAGGGTGGTCGAGCATCGGGTCACACCTCCTCTGGAGGTATGGAAGCGTCACCAGCATGTCCCCATCATCAACAGTGGTGGTACTTTCTGGGTGCAGATTGTTCCTGTGGGGGGCATTGGGTCCCCTGGGCTCAGGGTGACACAGCTCCCTGCCCAGCCGTGGGCAGCTGCTCTCCCACCAAGTGTCTACATGGACCTTGTGCTGGGACAGAGCCAGGACTGCCATCCCTGCCACCTCATGGACCTCATGGCCAGGCAGCTTTGTCCTCATCCGGGGGAGCCCTGGGGTCACCACCTCCACCCTTGCCTGGCCGAGCTCGGTACCCTAAGGGGACCACCTTGCCTCGTTTTCTTGTCCAGACTCCAGTCAGCCATGGTGCGTCCTCACTGTGCAGATGCCCCCATGATCCTGGGAAGGGATTTCTTCTGTCACTCCCTGTGTTTCTAGAATGTTCTGACTGCACTTAGGGATCAATGCAAGTAAGGGGACAGCTCTCTCTCGGCCTCTACCACATTCAGCCTCCACCACACTCGGAGGCTGGGAGGAAAGGCTCAGGCTCAGGGCCTGAGCTCAGGGTCTTGGGCTAAGGCTTCCTGGAAAGGTGCTCTGGTATCTGAGACAAAAAGGCAATGACATCTGTGGTGACAGGTGATGGAGATCATGGAGCTGGGGACCTTCCTGGAAGTCTCCAGGCCCTCTCAAATGCAGCTGCAGGCTCCTTTAGGAGGGTGCCCCTATTCTGCATGGGTCCTGTAAAAGCTCAGTAGAGGTGGCACGGTGTCCCCAGAGACCTGGAATGAGAACCAGGGATGCTTCGCCCCGGCCAGGGCCCAGCAGCTTCTCACACGTGGCTTTGTCTAGACACAGTCCCCAGCAGGGAAGCCCGCCTCCAGCCACCTCCCAGCCCACGGTGCCCTCCACTGTCCCTCTCCTGCCTCTGTTAGAGTGAAGGGCCTTCCCAGGCCACCGCTGGGGACTCCATGGCCTCTGGCAGGTAGGCCCAGTCCCCGGTTCACGGGATGTGGTTGGAGAGCGCCAGACCTCAGAGGTGCTTGCATTCCTGCTGGCTCAGTGTGGCCTGGGCTTACAGCCTGTGGGCAGGGATCACAGTGGTGGGCAAGGGCTGACCCAGCTTCCAGGGGACTGTCACTGTGGATGACAAAATGGCATAAATGAGATATGGTGTATGAATGATAAATAAAGGCAACTTTTTATAAATTGCTGGTTCATGGTCTCATTTCCACTCAGGCTCATCTCCAGAGATGTGCTGGCCTGCAGCCTGGCCTTCCTCCTGCTGGGAGCATCCCCTTGTGTTCATGCCTGCATCCCAATGACTCGGGAGGCTGAGGGAGGAGGATCATGAGTTGGAGGCCATCCTCAAAAATTTAGTGAGGCCCTCAGCAACTCGTGAGACCCTGTCTCTAAATCTAAAAAGGACCGGTGTGGGCCTCCTTCATCCAGCAGCCCTGGGGTTCAGTCCCTGATACAGGGAAAAACCAAAACCCCAAGTAGGGAACCTCCTGCCCGGTTAAGCACTGTGCCTTCTCTCTCTGCCTTGGGGACTTGGGGCTCTGCCTGGGGCAACATCAACCTGACTCAGAGCAGAGCAAATGGAGCCCAGGGTCAGACAGCATGTGGGTGTGTGTGGGGAGGGGGTGGACTGGGGCTCAGGCCCCGCCTTCATCCACCCCCACCCCCCATCATGTCTGCAGCCAACTTCTGATGGCTGGTAAAGAAAGTAAGGCCCAGGGCAGTAGGAGGCCTGGAGGCAGCTGGGAAGCCAAGCTCTCCGGGCTCTGCCTACCCCAGGCCCCTGCCTGCACACCTACTGCAGGCATAGCCTTCCTGGACGTCTCCCCCAGGGTCACCTCTCCATGCTCTGCTGTGCTCCTGATGCGAGCGGATTGCACAGAAGCTGGGAGTGTGGCCACGCCCCCGGGGTGGGGGAGTGGGCGAGGTGTGGGCGGAGCCGGGACCGCTGCTGTGTGTGTGTGTGTGTGGGGGGGGGGGGGGCTGCAGCCTTGCGGTCCCTGGCCTCGCTTCATAGCACAGCGGTGGCGCAGAGGTGGCATAGCCCCCGAGAACCGTGAGGAGGGGACAGCACTTCCGCGCTGCGCGTCGCCTGAGGCCCAGACGACCAGGCGGAGGTCCCCACCATGTCCCCGCTCGCAGCTCGGCCCCTCTAGGGAGGGCGGGGCTATCCCCCGCCTGGTGGCCATCGCTGATGCTGCGGGACCCCTTGCCTTTGTGATTCCAGCCGGTGGCGCTGGGCTCCGGGCAGCCGCGAGGCCACTGGTTTGCAGGGACGGTGCCCAGGGGACAGGTCACCTCAGGGCTCCCCCAAGTCGCCTGGAGGAACTTACTGTAGTAGAGAGGGGTGCATGGGAGCCCCAGGACCCTGGCAGCTTGTTGCCACCGCCTGAGTGCGACAAGTTCCCTCTTAGGGTAAAGAGTGAAGGCGGCCAGCAGCCAGAGCTTCCCCTTGGCAGCTGAGCGCTGGTGCCGTGGGTGTGGGATTCGCCCCTGCCTGGAGACCCCTGCGATAGGTTCGGGTGCCAAGGACTGAAGCCAGGGGTTCTAGCCACCACACCACGTCTCAGTCCTTTTCAATTTTTAAGACAGGGTCTCACTGTTTGGAGGCTGGCCTCGAATTTGCAATCCTCCAGCCTCAGCCTCCTCCTTGGGTTGACAGGAGCCCTCCTGGGATCTGGGGTTCTCCAATGGCTGGGGCAATGGGGAAAGGGGTCCACAAGGGACAAGGATGGTAGTTGAGTCTTGCGCAGGCAGGGCTGGGGTCAAGAAGCCTGCCAGGTTGTCACTGCACTCCCGCCCCGGCCCCTGTCCCTGCTGAAGTCCCTTGGGTCCTTAGATGAGCACTGCACGGGTGCCGAGCTCTAGGGGTCCCCCCTCCATGTCCCCATGCCCACAGCCGCCCCACGTCCCACACAGGTCCCCCAAGGTCCCTCCCCACAGCCTCCAGTGTTCCCATGAATCACACGATGTTGATGGTGCCAATCTGCCCTCCAGCAGCGTGACGGTGGCAGCAATGGCAGGTGATGGAGCAGGCAATTGGCAGGCGCCCATGGGCCCATCTTATCATGCTGGCCCAGCTGCTGCTGCCCATGGATCTCCCAGGGCAGGGACAGGGGTCAATGCAGCTGGGCGCAGTGATAGCCGCACCCATAATCTGGCCATGAGGCTGCCCATAAATCACCGCCTGCCGTGGTGAGGAGGGCGACAGAGGCCCCACCTGCGGCCTCCTGCACCGGGTAGTCCACCAACAGTCCTCCAAGTGGGAGGTGTTAGTTTGGTGAATTGTCCTGGGGAGAGGACAAGGCACGGTGCTGACCTATAGGTGAGCAGGGAGAAGGGTGGTCTCTGCCCTCCGTCCCAGGCTCTGCTTCCCGAAGTCTGGGACTGAGGGAGGCCGCTGCTTCCTCCACTCGGTGCAGCCCTGGGGCAACAGCCCAGGGTGTTTCTCCAAGTAGGGACACCGGGTGGAGCTAGTGACTTCCCCTGGTCTGATCCTAGGCTCTGGGGCCCTCCTTGGGCTTCTGGTTCTTATGCCTCCTATTGGAGATTTTTCTTCATTGCCCAGCATCTGGGAGGGGAGGGTGGAGCTGGCTGGCAGGAGTCTCCTTATTGACAGACTGCCAGGTCCTCCTCCTGGAGGGACCCGGATTGGGGGCTCCTCTCAAACCAGGCTGCTTGTGTGGCTGATCATACATCACCTCCCAGGTCCATGGGATATGGTCACACACCTCCAGTGATAAGAGACATCTTACAGATGGGGAAACTGAGGCTCAATAACAGAGAGGAGCCAGGCTGGATTGCAAATACCTTTTATCCCAGCATTTTGGGAGACTGAGGCGGGAGAATTGAAAGTTGGAGGCCAGCCTCAGCAATTTAGAGAGGTCCTGAGCAACTCACTGACACCCTGGCTCAAAATAAAATATAAAAAGGGCTGGGGACGGGGGTCAGTGGGTAAGGGACCCTGAGTTCATTCCCTGGTGCCAAAAAAAAGCCCTTCCTATTCTGGGTTCCCACTCCCACAGGGGCCCCTGAGAGCGGGCAGGAAGCTGGGATTGATGGGCCACCCAATCCCGTGCTAGGAGGCACCCAAGAGCCTGGGACAAGCTGTGACCGCCTCAAACACTTGCAGTGACCAGCCCCCTCTTCACCTAAAATCACAACCATTTTTCAGGCTCAAGCTGAAATGGCGCAAAAAAATGGGGGTGCTATCATGACCGCTAGATAGCTTGTCAGCATAATAAAATGTGACAAATCCCTTGCTCCACCTCGGGCTGTGTCCTGCCACTAGTGGATGGAGACACTGCCCTACTTGGGCCATGGGTCACTCGTCAAAACTTCCTCTGGAAGATGAATGTCATCAGGTCCGACAGCCACCCCAACTGCCCACCCAGGGCCATCTCTGCTGAGAGCCAGCGGGCCACCTCCCCGACACCTGAGGAGCAGGAATGAGAAGACCCCTCTTGTCACAAGGGCATCTCTGTCCCAACTTACAGCTGGGGCCTGCTGTCACTGTGGCCTCTGGCCAGTTCCTGGGAAAGGTTGGGGCCTGGGTCAGAGGACGAGTGTGGTGAAACCCGCCCTTAGCGGTCAGATCTGAAGACTGCAACCTCCAAATACTCAGGACTCTAGTGAGGCCAGTTCCACGCACCAAGGGAGGTGGTGTGGCCCAGGGCACTCTAGGCTCTCAAGGCCAGTTGGCTTCCATCTTTTTAGGGGGGAATCAGGGATTGAACCCAGAGTCACTCAACCCTGAGCTCCATCCCTAACCCTATTTTATATTATATTTAGAGACAAGGTCTCACTGAGTTGCTTCTGGCCTGGCTAAATTGTTGAGGCTGGCCTCCAATTTCGATCCTCCTGCCTCAGCCTCCAGAGTTGCTGGGATGACAGGCCGGCCCCATTGCACATGCCTTCTTGGAACTTTTGACGACCATGTGAAGCCTTGGGTTCAATCCGCAGTGCCACAAGGTGGGAACTTAGAATTTTAAAACAGTTTTAGATTTGCAGAGCACTGTGACAGTGGCATTGCATTACTGTGTGTCACCCATCATTCTCTGTATTTGGCACCCAGTCACCACCTGCACCCACCGCCTTCTGTTGTATCTGATTCCCCTTTTTCTGTCCAAATATCCCAGCCAGGGACCTTGATGTCCCATCTCTAGAGGCTTCTCTGGGCTGTGACCTTTTCTTCAATGGCCCTTGTTCTTGGTGACCTCAACAGTTTGGGGGAGTATTAGTCAGGTGCTCTGCTCGTGTCCCTCAGCTGAGCTCATGGCCTGACCGGGACCCTGTGTGTGGGGACTCCACTGTACCCTTGTGTCTCCTGAGGTGCTTGTTGAGCACTTGTTCAGTTGGCATTGACCACCACCTCCTGGCTGGGTCGAGGGGATGCTTCAGACCCACATGGTCCCTCCTCTCCTGTCCACCTGTGGAGGGTGGCATCATGGGCTCCGTGTCCTGGGCTGCACATTTACCTCATTTACTTGGAACCCACAGGTGGCTGATCCCAGCCCCCTGTGTTGACGAAGTTCCTCTGATGTCAGAGTGACTTATGTCACTGCGCACTGGGTGACAACCCAGAATGACTCTCTCTGGTTGCTCAGGCTGGTCCAACTGGGCCGTTTAGAGCCTTCTGTTGGCTCCTGGTCCCTTCAGCTTATCCCCATCACTGACCATCTCAGGGTTAGAGGGCCACTGATTGAGTGGGAGGGGACAGCCCCTGACATCTGGCCATTCCAGAAACTTCCTTCCCAATAGGTCTAGCACAGTGTGCATGAGCACGCAGAGGCATTCCCCACATGGGCAGGACCTCAGCAGCCAGGGTGTGGGGACATGGGATGGAGTGGACGAGGAGATTGTAGGCAGAGGTGGAGGTAAAGCTCAGGATTCACCCAGGCCCCCACTATCCCCTGTGACAAGCGACCTTGTCTCAGGGCCTGACCTGAGAGAAATCCCAACAGCGCACAGTGGGGGACACGGAGGCACCCTTCCTGGGGACAATGGTCAGAAACCACACTTTTGGCCTCGAGCCCAAGCCATGTTGGAAGAAATATATATAAAACAATAGTAGATGATTAAAATATGGCCAGCTGGGTATGGTAGCACACACCTGTCATCCCCATGGCATGGGAGGCTGAGGCAGGAGGATCGCAAGTTGGATACCAGCCTCTGCCACTCAGCAAGACCCTGAGCAATTCAGTGAGACCCTCTCTCTGAAAAAAAAAAAGTCCTTGGGTTCAATCCTAGTTATTTCCTACCCCTAAAAAAAAGTTTAAAAGAGGGAGAGAGAGGGAGGGAGCAAGGGAGATGGAGGGGGTAGGGGTGGTGTCATCCAAATAACATTTAATATTTTCTTTAAAAGCACCTCAGGGGAGGGAGGATTCCACCAAAGCAATCCCAAAAGTAATAATTTAAAACAAAAAAGATCTTCAGACACAACTATCCACACCACAGAGCTCATGGGAGAGGGGAGGCCTGGCCTGCGACTGGGGACGCAGTCTCTATGGAGTGCTGCCCAGGTCCCTTCATGGACTGTCCTGCTGGTCATCAGGATATTGGCCAAGGATTTGGCATTATGTACAGCTTTCTGGTCTCCTCCATGGGCTCTTGCTTGATGCTGTCCTTCCCATTGATCTTGGCCAGCAGATTGGTTGGATTCAGCAGCTGCACAAAGGATCTGCAGTGGACAGTTGGGCCAAGAGTCCAGCAAGGCCCAGAGGGAGTCCCCCCCAGGTCCACGGGTGGCAGGAATCTGCCAGCTGGGCCCCCTCCAGGCTCTAGATGGTTGTTTTGGAGCCAACAAAGGAGAGAGCTTCCATGAATGGGAACATCACAGTCACAGCCCCATCAGGGAGGCCACCAGTGTGACATAAGTTCTGGTCCTCACATCTTCACCCTAGTCTAGAAATTTTTCAAGCCAGAAACAGTGGCTTCCCAAGATCTCTGGAGGCTGAGGCAGGAGGATGGCAAGTTGGAGGCCAGCCTCTGAAACTTAGCGAGTCCTGAGCAACTCAACAAGATCCTATCTATAAATAAAATGCAAAAGAGGCCTGGGGATAGGGCTCAGTGGTAGGGTGCCTGCCTAGCACTTGTGAGGCCCTGAATTTGCTCCTCAGCCCCAATGACACAATAAAACAACAGAATCAAGGCCCCATCCCTGTGGGTCTCCAGCAAAGAGAAGTTTAAATTGAGTGAAGCCACCACCCAGCCAAGGAGGCTTCAGCTGTAGGCTCAGCCGGAAACCAGGGACATGTGGGGGTGAGGAAATGGGTCAGAGGGCCTTGTGGACTGTAGGGGACACCCTTCCTGGTCTGGAGAGCCCACTGTCCTCATGCATCTGGACAGGAGGCAGGGGCCAGGGGCCAGGGGAGGGGCTGGGCTGACGAGGCCTCCAGGGAGCCAAGTTTCTGGTCCTGTCCATCTCTTGTCCCAGAGGATGGTGACAGAGTTAGTGACCTCCTGCAGAGGGAGTGTCAGCTGCAGGAAAAGGGGGGACCTCTCTCATCAATCGAACTTTCACAAGCCACCTGAGATGCTTAGCAGTCTGAGCCACTGTGTCCTGGGACTTGTCACACCTGGAAGCTCAGAGACACCCTGAGCCCTGGGCAGCCTCCACCTGGGCCCAGGAGGCCACCGCCTCACCTCAGAGTGGTCTTGGTGCTGATCTCCCCAGGTGGTTGAGCGCCTCCTCACTGATGTGAATCCCCTCCATCAGGGCTCAGATCTTAATGATCCTTCAGAGGAGAAAAATCATAATCCACAGTCACCAGGCCCCAGGCACAGTGGAGCACGCTTGTAATCTCAGCTCAGGAGCCTGAGGCAGGAGGATCGCAAGGTGGAGGCCAGCCTCAGCAACTTAGTGAGGTACTGAGCAACTCAGTGAGACCCTGTCTCTGAATCAAATGCAGAACAGGGCTGGTGACTGGCTCTGAGTCAAAGGCCCTGGTTCAGTCCCTGGTTGTTTTCAGGTCCCTGTTTTTTATTCTCTCCCTCAAACTTAACCAAAGGGGATTAAAGGTGAGGACAGGCAAGACCCAGGGGAACGGAGGCTCTGGGACACTGGACAATGTCCCCATAACCAACCCACCCTGCAGATGAGGGGACAGAGCTTCTGGGTAACAGGAGCATCCCCGGGGTGGTGAGGGGCCGGAAGTGAAAGCCGGAGGAGATGGCGGCAGGGGCGCAACTGCTTCATCTCCTGTGGGGGAGCAGAGCATGGTGCAGAGGATCATCCCACGGTCCAACAGGTACAGGGGGATCCTGTGGGGAGAGGGAATGTCCTCGGTGCCCCTGTGAAGGCCAAGAGGAGTCCCGTCACCTACGTTTGTCTGAGACAAGACACTGGACACCGGTAATTGGGAGGGGGTCACTGTCAGGCACAGAGAGCTTGGTAGTGACCCAAGGAAAGCAGAGTCAGGGACAGGTGTAGACCTCAGGTGGCCCCAGAGAACCCTTATTTTGTTGATTTTGTTTGGGGATAGGAGGCTCCACCATGGAGCCCCAGATCTAGCCCTTTTTAATTTTTGTTTAGAGTTAGGATCTCGCTGGGTTGCTTAGGGCCTTGCTGAGGCTGGCCTCCAACTCGTGATCCTCCTGTCTCAGCCTCCTCAACCTCTGGAATTACAGGTATGTGCCACTGCTCCTGGCTGGACAATGATATCTTAAATATGAGGCCAAAAACACAAAAGAAAAAGCAGATAAACTGCAATTCTTTGTTTTTTGTATATGTATGTGATGCTGGATGTGGAATCCAGGGCCTTGGGCACACTGGGCAAGCACTCTACCACTGAGCCCCATACACCTCCAGCACAGTCAACTGGAGCTTTAAATCAAAATTCAAAACTCGTTTATGTCAAATACCCTGTTCAAACACTGAAAAGACTACTCAAAGAATAAAAAATACTCATGAATCACACACGTGGAAAAGGTCTAGTATCCACAATATATAAAAAGTTTTTACAATTCAATAATAAAAAGATAACATAATAAAAAGGGTCAAGGATACAAGCAGATATTTCTACAAAGATATACAAATAGCCAGTAAAACACAAAAGATGCAGTCTCACTGGCCCGTGGCAAATGCAAATCATGTGAGAGGCCATGACACACCTACCAGGACATCTACGGTGGACAGTAACAGATGTCAAGTGGCATGTGGAAAACCAAGACCCTCAGACATTCCTGGTAGAAGTGAGGCAATAAAGCCATCCTACTGGCAGTTCCTTGGAAGGTCAGAGGTACCATGTGACACAGCAGCTCCACTTCTCCACACAGATCCAAAAAAAAGATACTGCAGTCCCCACACATCTGCGGCAGCGTCACTCCCACAGCCAAACCCCCCGAGTGGGCTCAGGCTGATGAGTGCACAGATCCATGAGCTGCTGAAGGCCCCACACAGTGGGCGCTCCTCAGGCACGGGGGATTCAAGGGCCTGGAGGACAGGGGTGAAGCCTTTCAGTCACACCCCACACAAAGCCACAGAAGGCTAAGGGACAGAAAGCAGCCTCCCGCTGCCTGAGGTTGGGGTGATAGATGGGACGCAGCAGCAGAGGGGCTGTGGACGGCTGACGGGGACAGGGGTAGCAGCATTCTAAAACCGTCTGTGTTGGCAGTTTTGCGATTTTGTGAACACACTAAGTGCTACTGGAGTTTTCCAGGGTGTAGGAGCTGCATCTCCAGAGGGCTGTTCAAAGCCCCACCTGGGACCGGACCACAGGCTCCCACTAGGACCAGGCCACATGACTGCCTACGGCCTGACGCCTATGGCCTGTAGCTGGCCTGACACAGGAGTCCCTGAGCTCCCTTCTTAGCCCCACACAGAAAAAAACGAGGAGGCCAAGGCTGTCATCCAGACTCACCACCTAAGAGTTTTTAAAAAGACTGGATGCTGCAGAGGCCCACTCCTGTCATCTCAGCAGCTTGGGAGGCTGGGGAAGAAGGATCGTAGCTGGAGGCCAGCCTCAGCAAAAGCAAGGTGCTAAATAAACAGCTCAGCAAGACTCTGTCTCTAAATGCATTGGGTGGAGGTTGGGCCTTGAAGCTAGGTGCTGCCTGGGTGGACACTTGCTGGCTTTGGCCTGGGTAGGTTCCCGATTCAGGACAGCCCCACAGGCTCTCAGCACGTCAAAACATCCCAGTGCCCCTGAGGGCCCACATGAGAAGCCAGGAGAAGAAGCCCTCAGCCAACACTGTCCCTTCTCCCCCTGTCCCTCATGAACCCCGGGGTCAGACGTGGGTCTGTGGGACAGGGAGCTGGAAGGTCCCCTTGGGAGCACCCTGTGGGCAGCAGGTCAGGAGTCACTCACAGTGTGCCCATTTCCCAGATACTCCTCAGCCATAGACCCAACCTCATCTTGCCCAGATCCCCGGCTCCTGGCTCAGTCCAGCCTTGGTCACAGCCCAGCCAACCTCTGGGCTGCACGCTCCCTGAACACCAGGTCACAGCCCCTGCTCCTGGGCTCGAGGGGCAGTAGCCACATCCCTCAGTGCTGCTCGACCACGTCCCCGGAACTAGGCACCAGAGTCCTGTTCTAGAGACCACGGGGCTCCATTCCCACAGGCAGGTTCTCAGGTCAGAGCCACCTTCCTGTGGAGCATTCTCTGGGGCTCAGGGTGGACACAGCAGCACCCTCTGAAGACACCTGCTGGCCAGGCCAGGGACCCTTGGGGGCTGTGAGCAGGGCTCCCCAGCAGGGGGTGCCATGTATCCATGGGGAGCCCTCAGCCAGCCAGGTGTGACCAAATTAGTAGACCCAGCAATGGGACTCAGTAAGGGGGACCCAGTGAGGGGACCCAGTGAGGCGACCCAGCTAGGGGACTTTTATAGCATCAGGTGGTGGCTGCAGAGCCTCCAGCCCCAATGCCACCCAGGGTGCCCTGAGCTCCCCCAGCAGCTGGCCAGGCTGACACCAGCTGCCCCCAAGTCTGCGGGAGGCACGTTCACCCTGATCTTGTTCAGTCACGTCAGGGGACTTGAGGGGACCACACAATGCTACCCATGAGCCTGGGTCATTTGCTCAGATCCCAAGGGCAAGGGAGCAGTCAGTGGCAGGGACCCGTGGGTGGCCTGGTTCTGTGGTCCCCTAGCTCCTGAGATGGGGCTTCTCCATCGAGAGCCACTGAATTTCCCACTGTCTGTCACTCAGCAGCCAGTCAGGGCAAATGGGGGGTCACTTCTGGCTCTGGCCGTCCTGAGACACTTGGACCACAGGGTTCTTTTCTAATTCCTACCCCAGCATGCATTCTCAGGGACTCATCCCCATGGCCCTCGGCTGCTGGGGTGGAAGAGGCCCTCCTGCCACCTGTGCTGAGCAGGCCCAGGCCCAGCTCCTGTTGAACCAGGAAGACAGAAAACCCCGAGGGCGCCACCTGCCCACTTTAGCTGCTGGGCCTGAGGGAAGGCGGGGAGGCCTCCAGCCCAGGGGCCCAGGGAGGAATGTCCCATAGCTGTGGTACAGATAGCAGAGTCACTGTGCTAAATATGTGTTCACGCTATTCTGCACCAGGCCCCCTGTCCCTATGGCTGGAGCAGCTATACTCAAAAGCAGGCTGAGGCCAGGCAGGGGCCAGAGGCCCCATTGTGTCTCCAGGAAGGTCTTATTGTCCTCACTGGTTTTGTTCCTGGAGAGACCTGCATTCTCCTCAGTGTTTACAGCAGCAAAACTCACAGTAGCCAAGCTACAGAACCAGCCTAGGTGCCCCACAGCAGATGGATGATTAAAGAAACTGTGGTCTCTATACACAGTGGAATATTACTCAGCCATAAAGAAGAATGAAATGATGGCATTTGAAGGTCAATGGATGGAGCTGGAGAGGATCATGCTGAGTAAGTAAGCCAATTCCAAAAACCAAAGGCTGAATGTCCTCTCTGA
Organism: Callospermophilus lateralis; assembly: GCF_048772815.1. Classification (NCBI taxonomy): domain Eukaryota; kingdom Metazoa; phylum Chordata; class Mammalia; order Rodentia; family Sciuridae; genus Callospermophilus; species Callospermophilus lateralis. The sequence goes on from NW_027514398.1 coordinate 12,291,262, forward strand.
CATGCAGATGCTGACTCACAATAGTGGAGAAGGGAATTTCACTGGATGAGACAAAGGGAAGAGATGGGAGGGACTGGAAGAGACATGGAAATGAATGGACGACACTTTCCCATGTTCACATAGGAAAGACAACTGCTGGCCAGGCCAGGGACCCTGGCAACAACCAAGAACACCCCACAGCAGGGTCAGCCACAGGAATGAAAATCACATCCAGTGTAAGGACATGGCAGGATGCATGCTGCTGTCACGGGGAGCTAAGAAGAACAACTTCACAGACAAACCTGTGTTTCCACCTATGACAAAGGACAAGGTGTGATGTCATTCAGTGTTCTCATTAAAGATGAAGCGAGCTTTGCTGGCTTCTGGGAGCCAAGGTGAGGGATCTGACACTCAGGTCACCAAAGTGGGCCCACAGTCTTAGGCATTTGCTCCCCACAGGAATGTCCAGCCTCAGAGGCCAGCGGAGACGCTGCCCATCAGGGACAGGGCAGCTGTGGCCTTCAGTCCCCCTGCTATCTCCTCCCAGGGGCAACATGCACTCCCTTTGTCCCATCCTGACTTGTGACGTCATGGTTGGGGAGAGACCTGGGGAGCAGGGACAGCCGGCAGCACCTACCTGATTGGAAGATTCCAGAGCTCAGTGCAGGGAGGTGAAGCCCTAAATGTCCAGCATGCCTCATCCACGAACAGCACGCTGCAGACCAGCTTGAACATGCCCTCGTCGATGTACTTGTTCACCACCTTGTTGATCTCACCTCAGACAGGGTCCCAGCCAGTAGGGGAAATGTCCCCTGTTCTCTTCTCCACACCTCAGTTCCCTCCAGACCCAACCCTGCAGCCTTGTTCTCCTACTGACTCTCTGATCCCAGGATGGGTACTGGACTCATTCCAGGTGTGGTGTCATCATTTGAAAAAAAGAATCATGCCAGGTGTGGTGACACATGCATATAACCCCAGCAGCCTGGGAGGTTAAGGCAAGAGAATCGCAAATTGGAGGCCAGCCTCAGCAACTTAGTAAGGCCCTGAGCAACTCAGTTGAAACCCCTCTCTCTGAATAAAATACAGAATAAGTCTGGGGACGGGGCTCAGGGGTCAAGAGCCCCTGAGTTGAATGCCTGTACCCTCATCTAAAAAAGGAAAAATGGCATTATCACCCACAAATGACACAAAAAGCCTTCTGTGGAGCTGTGTGGGGTGCAGTGTCCAGCAGCTGCCCCATCTAGCCCCAAGCCTGATGCCAAGACACCCCACTTGGGAGCCCCAGGGAGATGCGTTTTCATATGCAGATTCTCCTCTGCTGCATTTAGTCAAGGAGCCCTTTTGGGGGCCCTGCATGACAATGGTCAGGTTCATTAACTTTCCATCAAGTGCAATTAGAATCCTCTCCCCAGGAAACCTGAGCAAAGAGGATCAGAGCCAGCTCAGCCTCAGCCCCTAGAACCATGAGCCCATGCAGAATCCTAGACCTGCCTCAGGTCTGAGCCCTCATCTTCCAAACCAGCGCCCCCTGTTATCAGGATGGAGCTGTTCCTAAAGAACCGGGATCTGAGGCCTGTCCTCACCCACAGCCATGACCTGGGGAGTCAAAACCGAGTTCAGAGACAGATCTGCTCTTGGCCACTCATGGAGGAGCTTAGGCTGCTGCGAGGCCTCAAGGCAACAGTGGATTCATTTTGAACTTAGGTTTTCAGGGATTAAATGGTAATGGGCCCAAGAAGGAAATAAAATTGGGGAAGAGCGGGGCATGATGGCACATGCCTGTCATCCCAGCAGCTGGGGAAGCTGAGGCAGAAGGATCAGAAGTTGGAGGCCAGCCTCAGCAACCTAGCAAGGGCCTAAGCAACTCAGCCAGGCTCTGTCTCTAAATAAAAAATATAAGTGCTGGAATGGGGCTCAGTGGTCGAGGGCCCCCGAGTTCAATCACTGGCATCAAAAAAATAAAATAAATAAATAAAATAAATAAGTCCATAAAGGAGCAAGGGACACCCACTGCCTGGTGTCAAAGTCGGCACCTTTTTGGGACCTCAAAGGAAACAGATGCTGACCTCAGCGGGGCCAGAGCACACAGTGTGGCCACAGCTTCTAAAGAGAGTGAAGACTCAGAGCAGTGCAGTGTGTGGGGGGGCGCTCAGAGCTGGGAACACCTCAGAAGCAGGGCCTCAACTCAACTCTGGGCTCAGGCTTCGCCACGCATCCTCCCTGTGATCTCTGTCTTCTGTGGCTTCATCAACTGCCCCATCATGGTCAGGACATCTTCTCCTGCTGTAGGAGACAGGAGTTTCTATGGCAGCTACCAAAGCCCATCCTCCTGCCTCCTGCAGGTCCCTGATGCCACTCAACTTAGAAGCCTGAGGTGGACAGGCCCAGCACAGCTCTCCTGGGAAGAATGAGGGGCTCCTGAACTCAGAGGGATCCCCTCAAGGTTTCCCCTGACCTGTAAGAATCAAGCAGAATCGTGCGTGGTGGCATGTGTCTTTAAAAATCCTGGTAATTTGGGAGGCTGAGACAGAAGAACCGCAAGTTGGAGGCCAGCCTCAGAAACTTAGAGAGGTCCTGAGCAACTCACCAAGACCCTGTCTCTAAATAAAATATAAAAAGGGCTGCAGATGTGGCTCCATGGGGAAGCACCCCTGGGGTTTAAGCTTCAGTACAAAAAAAAAAAAAAAAAGGAAACTCCGGCCAGGTAGGAAGAAACTCCAATCCCAAGAGTCTCTGGCCTCTCCTGGGCAAAGTTCTAAGTGACAAAAAGCAAAATCAGATTCCCAGCAGAAAGCCCGTTCCTGGTGGGGAGGAGGAGGCTCCCTTCAGGATGAAGAGCAAACATGACACTGTCCAGCAGGACCCAGAGCAGAGCCACCTGGGACCTGGAGGACTCGGGGCTTAGGTTCTGTGGAGGCCAAAGCCTCTGTGAGGCTGTCTAAGGCCCTGTAAAGGCTCCCACCAGGTACCCCCAGCCCTGGGTGGAGAGCAGCCCCCACCAGGCTGGCAGGCGGCCTGGGGCAGATAATGCCTAGAGATCAGCTGTGACGGCATGTGTACATTGCGACAAATAGGCCGAAGCTCATGTCATGCTCATTGATGAGCTTTCCAGAGGGCCTCCAGGAGGACAGCATGGCCCTGGCCACTGGTTCCCTGGGCCTTGGGCATGTGCTGGACCAGCAGGGCCTGTCCTTGGTGCCTGGCATTGGCTACGTCCTGGTCATACACCATTCTTTCCTAGATGACCTCCTTCTTTTTGTGCATGTCGCCCTTGGGCAGGGCATTTCCTCCTCGGCCTCCAGGGTGAACTCTGTGGCCTAGGAGTCGCACCTGCCCTGCCTCTGCCAGCAGACCATGGGGCACCTGGACCACACAGAGCTCAGTGACAAAAAGGTCACTGCTGCCCACCGAGGGCCCCCAACAGCGCACTCCTCCTGTGCCCCACAGCCTGGTTCCAAGCTGGATTTCTAGACCTTCCCCGGGCAACACCTGAGACTGTCTGGAAGATTCTCTCCCCTTTCTTTTCACTCCTGATAAAGGAACATCCAGGGGACTCACTGGAGCTGGGGCCTGGGCTCTTCGAGGTGGTGATTTATGGGTGACATGAGGCTTGAGGCTCATCCATTAACCAGGGAGGAGCAGCTACCCAGGAACGCCACAGGAGATAGAGGAGGAACCACTTGGTGCAGTCCACAGGCTCAAGATTCTGGGAGGGACACCAGGGAGATAAGGGAAGATTGAAGACACCACCTGGTGCAGCGGGAAGGGACGAAGGCTGTCTGATCCCTGTCCCCCACAGGGTTTGGGTCTTAAACACTTTGCCTGCTGAAGTCACAAGAAGAGGAAAACAGAGAAAATTCAAGGTGACTTAGGTAAAGGGACAGCTGCTGACTTTTCCCCACCCACCCCCCCCCTTAGAAAAGTGATGCCCTTGTCACCCAGGTCTCCCTCTGGCAGACCCTTAGGTGTGGCGTTGTCCCCAGGGAGCATACCTTCACAGCCCTGCTGTTGGCCTCCATGTAGATGACGTTCCTGGCCTCCACTCAATTCTTCTGAAGACTTTAAAGAATGCTGGGATTCAGCTAAAACCAAACCAAACCAGACAAAGGGGGACACAGCCCACTGTGATGCACGTTCCAGTTCCTTCTGACCCCGAGGGAAGGCACCTTTTTGTAAGAGACCAGAGAGGCCAGGCACAGCAGTGCACACCTGTCATCCCAGGAATTTGGGAGGCTGAGGCAGGAGGATCGTCAAGTTGGAGGCCAGCCTCAGTAACTTATCAAGGGGAGACTCTCTTTCAAAACTATACAAAGCAAAATAAAAAGGGCAGGCTTCTGGCTCCCTGCTTAAGCACTACGGGTTCAGTTCACAGGACTAAACATGAGAGAGAGACAGACAGACAGACACCTGAGGTAGCTAGCCACCCTAGGAGTGGGTGGGTATGAGGGTATGTGGCACAGCACAAGAGCCTGGACTGAGGGCTTAGCACACCAGGAGGTGAACCTGAGGGTGATTGTGTTTGCCCGCAGGAGAAAAGAGAACGTCACCATTACTCTTCCTTGCCTTGCCTTCAGGGGTTGCAAAGTGATAGGAGCATTCTCACAGGGATCTCACTGCCCTTAGAGGGGACATGTGTCAATGGCCATGCCCCACGGCACCCTCCAGGATCACCAGTACAGCTCCAGTCCTTGAGTAGGGACACCAGAGCTTCCTGCTTAGGCACCTGAGGCTAAATTTGACATGGCCCATGTGATTCCAGCTCTCTGGGCCTCAGTCTCCTCCTCTATAGTCCTGCTAGAAGGTGAAACATAAGTTGGAATCACCCCAAACTGTCTGGGTCAAGAGGCTGAAGTAGGAGGATCACCAAGGTAGAGGCCAGTTTAGACCACACAGCTAGGCCCTGGGGCTGGGGCACAGCTCAGTGGCAGAGCACTAGTTCACTATGGAAAGGGCCCTGTGTTTGAGCCCCAAGACCACAAAAAAAGCAAATCCTAGCACCCTCTGGCCCCCGGGGCTGTGCACACACATCTCGGGTGATGGTGCTCTACAGGGCCTTGCTCTTCACCAGGGTAAGTACAGCAGCCTCTGCAGGTCCTGACTGGCAGACAGGTCCTGAGGCTGAGCTTCCAGAGCAGCTGCTACAGATCGCCACCCTGTGGAAACACACCTGAACTCTGTCCCATACAAAGTCCAAAGTCAAAGGGGGGCTGTGGGGTACACGGCACAGACTAACACCTAGTGCAGGGTTCCCTCGGCAGGAGGGGGCCCCAAAAAGGCCAATCCAGAAACAAAGACGGTATGTGGTGGCCAAAGGGCAGGGGGAGGTACAGCAGGTGGCCATTCATGGGAATGAGGTCCCTTGGAAGTTCATGACAATGTTCTAGAATTGAGATGGGGAGTATAAACTGTCATGCATCAAAATCCTGTGGGCCACACACACTTAAAATGGGTGGATAATGTTCACAACTTCACCCCAAAAGAGCTGCCAGGATCTCACCAGGGATCAGCCTCTCTGGCCTCCTTGGGGCACTTTGCAAACAGGATCAGGAATTGGGAGTCCCCAGGCCAAGATTTGTAAGCCTCCTTCAAACTCAGACACTTCACAACTCCACACAATGGACCTGAGGTCCTTCTGTCCCAATATCTCATCCATGTGGAAAAAATGCCCAGAAAGACTTGGGTTTTGTGGAGGGAACTGGGGGTACCAGGGCCTGGACTCAGGGGCCCTTGACCATGAAGCCCCATGCCCAACCCTGTTTGGCATTTTATTTAGAATCAGGGTCTCACTGAGTTTCTTAGGACCTCACTTTGGCTGAGTCTGGCTATGAACTCATCATCTTCCTGCCTCAGCCTCCCAAGCTGCTGGGAGCAGAGGTGGGCACCACCTTTGTTTTGGAAGACAATTTTTCCCTTCTCCATTAGGCTCTTTTCTTTGAGAAGCTGGACAAAGCAGATGGATGGATGGCTCAAATTTCCACTGTATTCCTGTGTCCTTTCTCCTATGTGGAAGAGGACAATTTTTCTCTTTTCATCTCAGGCACTTTTATACGGTTGATTTTCCAGATGAACTGGCTCAAGGAGTCATTCCTGAGAAGGGGCCACCTTCTCAGAACCTCATTAATCTAGGGTGGACAGGATGTGGTGAGGGATTAAAGAGAGAGAGAGAGGTTTGCAGAGCCAAGCTCTTGAGATAAAGACCCCGTTAGGAAACAGAAAAATAGGCCTTGGAAGAAGTGACATTTTCATGATCTCTATAAAGCAGTGACGGAGAAACCACCTCAGGGAATCAAAGAACCATCAAATTATAAATGGGGAAAAGATGGAGAGATTCTATGTTAGATAGAGAGTGGTCTAGAAATAAGAAACTGAGTCCCAGGGAGCTCAGAGGATGCACAGGGGTCACGCAGCACCAGGGGTCTTGCAAACACACTGCCCCTCAGCCAGCACTGGATGCAGGATGACTGTAGAGCCTCTTTCTTAGCCTGAGGCCTTGATATGGAAAAATAGGAAAAATGAGATTCACGGTGTCTTCACACTCAGCACACAGCTGTGAGGAGCCACAGGTAAAATACCTCCCCAAGCCGGCAGCAGGGGACCTGGCTATCCAGGAGGGCACAGGTGTAGGGCTAGTGTGAGTCAATCATAACAACAGTGGATGAGTAAAAACATTATGAAAAAGAAAAAAAAAAGAAAACAAAATTATGTCCACTTTGACTTTTGGGGGAGGTGAGGGACAGTATTGGGAATTGAACCCACAGGTGACTTACACCTGAGCCCCGTCCCCAGCCCCACTTTTTTATTTTATTTAGAGACAGGCTTTCCCTGAGCTGCTCAGGGTCTTGACTAAGTTGATGAGGCTGGCCTTCACCTTGTGATCCTCTTGTCTCAGCCCCTGAGTGGCTGGGATGACAGGCGTTCTCCACTGTGCCTGGCTGGCCAATGGTCATCATGTGGGGGATGAGATGGCAGAAGCAATTTCTTGACTTAACCACACAACTCCCAGGAGCAATGAGAAAAAAAAGAGCTACCACATGAAGGGACCTATGTCCAAGCCCTCTACGAAGTGTCCCTTTATACAACATGGTGTTATCCTGAGTGTCCCATATGGCATCAACAGTGCAGAGGCCAAGGTAAGAGGAACGCAGAGGTCACACCACCTGCCCAGTGCAACAGTGCTGAGGATAGAGCTAAGGAAGGACTCCCCTTGAGCTGCTTGGTGCCCTTGGCTGCCTTGAGCCCTATGATCACGTGGCTGATGGTCTTGTCATTGTCATCCATGGGGTCCTTGGTCTCACATGGCATCAGCTCAGTCACCTCCCCCTCGTAGACTTCCTTGACCTCCTTTATCAACATCCCTGGGAGGGACAGCCAATGGGGACAGTGAGAAGAAGGACCATCCTTCTCTTCACATCCATCTCCTCCCCACCAACAACCTTCTTACCTCAAACTGCCACAGCACAAGAACTGACAAGTCACCTTACAGTACAACCCGGAGACACCATCACGGGTGGAAAGCAACACTACAGGGAGCAGTGGCCCATGCCTGTCATCCCAGCTTGGGAGGCTGAAGAAGGAGGGCAAGCTGGAGGCCACCCTTAGCAACTCAGTGAGGCCCTGATCAACTCAGTGAGGCTCTGTCTCCAAATAAATTCAAAAAAGGGCAAGGTGGTGCCTGTGTGCTTAGGTGTCCGGGGTTCAATCCCTAGTGCCCCTCCTCAAAAGAAAAAAAAAAAAAGAAAAATTGAGGGTCGCTATTCTCCTGACAAATGGGGAGACCACAGAGAACTGCTGGTAGGGTGCCATCAGGCTCCCTGTGAGCTGATATGGAAATGTCCCAAAGGGAGAGACACATTGCCACAGGATCAGACACTCAGGCCACTTCCCACCTTTCACGCCATCCTTTGCCTTCTCTTCTCTAGACACCCAACCAGGACAAGGACACTCAAGACAGGAAGCTAAGGGCCACTCTCCTCTGCCTGGGATCTACCTGAGAGCCTATAAATGGGGCTTTTGGAAAACACCCAAAAGAGAATCCACATTCTGTGTTTGATGAACCAAATTCCCAGCTCCTGAACCCCAAGACAAACTTCCCAAACAAAGCCCAGAGCAGCTATGCACACCTTGAGTCCCAGGAGCTCCAGAGTCTGAGGCTGAAGGATCATGGGGTAGAGGCAAACCTCCACTGAGGCCCTGAGAAACTCAGGGAGACCCTGTCTCTAAAGAAAATGCAAAATAGGGCTGGGGATAGGGCTCAGGGGTCGAGGGCCCCTGGCTTCAATCCCTGGTAGAAAAAAAAAATTCTCAGACAACATGAAGGTATCAGAAAAGTCTGTCAAGCTTGGAAAATTCTGGGTTTTTAAGCCTACTTTGATTTTTTTTAATAGAACCTTTTCTATTCTGCAAAGAGAAAATTCCTCCAAATTGAATGCCAGTCCATATTTACTGTCAGGTAATTGTGATATGGAATTCCTTCAGGAGAGGAAAGAAGGCATCCCTGTCTCTCAGTCACTCATATTTGTCTAGAAGTTTCTCGATGGTGAAAAGTAAACAAGGGAAGGCCAAGTGGACCATGGGCCCAGCTGAGGGCCAGGAGTGGGGCTGCCGGCGCTGTCTCTGGTCACAACAGTACAAAGAACATGGGTTTCATCTGCTGGCTCGGGTTCTAAGTCCCTGACAGGGACCTTTATCATGTCAAGGGAGCAGCATGGAAGGGGACAGATGACCCTCTCTCCCTACCTCTGCAGCTTTGCAGGAATTCAAAGGTGCTGGGACAGAAGGCTCCTGTCTGAGGGGAGGCCACAGGCGTGCCCTTTCATTCTGTGGCCCATATAGAAATTTCTCCTCATAGCTGCCATCAAAAGCCCCTGCTGTGTCCCCACGCCCCCACCCACCCAAGAGGCAACTTCCATCAAATGTGCCTGGCAACCTCTACTTTTTCAAATTTTAAAGCATTTCATTTCCTGCTGAGCCATTGAAACCCAAGCAACTGTGTGCAGGCCAGTTTTATCAGGTTTTTGTCTCATAAAAAAATTTTTTTTATTTATTTTAAGTTTTAGATGGACAAAATTTCTTTATTTTTTTTATTTTTATGTGGTGCTGAGGATTGAACCCAGGGCCCCACACATGTTAGGTGGATACTCTACCCCTGAGGCCCTGCCCCAGCCCAGAAAAATGGTGTTTTTTTAAATTTAAGTACTTATATTAATATTCAGATATTTGAAAGGTTGTAATATCTTACTGGTCACATTTTTTTGGTTCTTTTTTGTACCAGGAATGGAACTCAGGGGCCCTAAACTCCTGAGCCCCATCCCCAGCCCTTTTTACATTTTATTTAGAGACAAGGTCTCACTGAGTTGCTCAGGGTCTTTCTAATTTGCTGAGGCTGGCCTCCCATTTTCTAACCTCCTGCCTCAGCCTCCTGAGCTGTTGGAATATGATGCATATGCTTAATTCATGAGTTAAATAACATCACTGGCACATGTTTAAATAAGGAAAAGTAAGCCAAGCACACATCTGTAGCCATAGTTATTCAGCATACTGAGGGAAGAGGATGGTTTGAACCCAGAAGTTGCAGGACTGCCTGGGAAACATAGTGAGACCCTGAAAAATAGGAAATGTAAAGAGAAAAGAAAACGAGAAATGAAGAAAAAATAATAGAGAGAAAAATTTAAAAAGTAAAACTCAGATGTAGTTGTACACACATATAATCCCAGCAGCTCAGTAGGCTGAGGCAGGAGGATCAAGAGTTGGAGGCCAGCCTCAGCAACTCAGTGAGATCCTGTCTCTAAATAGAACATAAAAGGGGCTGGGAATGGGGCTGTGGGGTGAAGTGCCCCTTGGTTCAATACCTGGTACCAAAAACTTTTTTAAAAAGCCTAAGTTCAATGTGAAACAAAGCTTAGCTTCTGGTCACCTAGTTCTGAATTAGAACCCTCAGTTCAGCATTAGTGTCACACAGGGGTTGGGGGTGGCTCAGCGCCCATGTTCCCAAAAGAGAGAGAGAGAAAGAGAGAGAGAGAGACAGGGAGAGAGAGAGAGAGAGAGAGAGAGAGAGAGAGAGAGAGAGAGAGAGAGAAAGCAGACAATTGAGACAAGGTCCCTGCTGATGTTGGCCCTGATCACCTGGCTGAGGTGTCTGTCACACATCCCCACTGAAAGTGACTCTTTTATTCCTCCATTGAGCACTGGTATGTCAGGCAGAATGATTAAGGGCAAAGCATTCTTGTGAGAATTCTTTGGCATGGGAATTGGGGCTTTTCCCCACATTTGCCTATTCATTCAGCCATTTGTTTACACCAAAATGGCCTTAAGACTGTTTATTTAGACTCTTGGTTACAATCCACCATAACTTCATTTGTTATTCAATTGCCCAATTGTTCCAGCTTTGGCCAATTGGAGCATGTCCACGTGCCTCCTGTGTTCCAGGGAGCAAGGTTCCTAACTCTGTGCTTTTCTCTTTAAGCTCTGCAATTCACTGGGGAACACTGACACACTCTAGGACCACTAGTGTATCTCCTGCTGCAGTCCTTTATCCAAGAGGCCCCATTCCTTTGATGTGAGGAAGCCTGTAGGAAGCAAGAGGTGGCTCTGGGATCCTCAGGCTCCTTGCTGTGCATTATCACTTCTAGGTCTATCACACTCTAACCCCAAGAGCACACCCATTCACCACATTTTCCAAATGTACCCCATCTGGTGAGAATGAGGCAGATCCGGCATTCATGCTGTCCTCTTCTTCAGTCCTACCACTGGGTCTTTCTAGACTTGGCTTACCTATTTGCACAGTAAGGAAGCTTGCTCAATATCCACTTTCCATTGTCCATTTCCAGTGTGCAGAACCACAGGGTCAGGATGGAACACAGCCACCACAGGAACAACCACGGAGCAGTTGCATGTGGACTCATTTTGTTCTGTCAACTTTGCTAAGGTCCAGCGACATGGAGGTCAATATCTTTAGCTCCTGGCCCTAGATATTAGGAAGCCCTGTGGTTTAGGGAAAATCTACATAAAAGAAACCCATCTCACTTTGATAGACTTCAATATTTCTTAAATTTTGCAAACACAATCTTGGTTTTATTCATCTAGTATCAGTGAATATCACATGAACTGCAGTGTATAATTTATTCAGCTATTTGATTTTATACACCCCTTCCAATAAAGATGGAACCCATTTCCAACTAGTACCAAAACCATAAAATATTCAGAAGCATGAAAATATATTTTTTAATTGTGCAAGCTTTTTCACATATTAAACTCAGAACTTTAATTTGTCCTTGAACATGCTGGACTGCTAAAATTTGAAGGTAATGTCACCTTAAAATTCACTTGTATGGGCATGACTTTATTATATCCACTCTCTTTAAGGTAAGAAGATTAAAGAAGTAGATTTTGAATGGGTCAAGAACATAAAAAATTGGGCTGCACAGCGCCCTGTACTCAAAGCAAGACAGTGCAGAATGTGAAAATTGAAGCTCAGGGTAAGGCAAGCCGTGGGGCAAATCAAGAAAGTCATCAAGGACAAGAGAAGCCAGTCACTAGAAAGCAAGTGAATGCAGTAGATCAAATTCCAGAATCCTGGAAACCTAGGAACCTAAAATATTATGCAAGTTGATGGGGAAAGACAGACATACAAAAGAACCAATACGGGAAAATGGGATTGGAGTACAAATATGAGCCCTGGTAAAAAACACTTGCCACAAACGTCTGCTATAATAAATACCTTTACAAATAAAAAACCTTAAATCTTAAAAATCTTAAAAATCTTAAATCTTATAAATGCTCGTTAAAAAATAATTTAATTTTCTATTTAGTGTTTCTAAATCAGTACTTTTTTTGTGATTATTTTTCTATTCATTATATGTATCTAAAAAATATACAGAAGAAACACTGTGCTTTACACTAAATACATCATGCATTTATTATTAATTTAATTCATAAAAAATATTTAAAATATATTAGTTGTTGATGGATCTTTATTTCATTCATTTATATGTAATGTTAAGAATTGAATGCAGTGCATCACACATGCTAGGCAAGTGGTCTATCACTGAGCCACAACCCCAGCCCCTGTAAAAGTAACTTTATTGTTTAAAAATATGAATCAACTTTCAATGTTGACCTTGAAAGTGAAATATATTTTCCTGGTAATATAGAGCTTATTTGGCCAATTTTTATTTTTTGTTTTGTAGTTTTTTAAACTGTAATTTTTACTTCCAATATGATAATGAAATCATTGGTTAAATATTGTGTTATGGCTTCTTTTGCTTTTATATTAGAGGATTGATTTTAGAAAATAGGATTCAAATTAAATAATACACAATAATCACATATTCATAGGATCAAAATTATGGCAACTCTATCAGGATTACAAGATGCTTTTAAAAAGCCAAACACAATTGGAATAGAAGTTTACTTAACACTTAACTGTAATTCTTGTGAGTGTCTTGGTAAAAGAAAGAAACTCATTCATTACGGAAGTGAAGCAGGACTTAGAGGTTGGAGTGTTTGTCCTCACTGGTGACAAGGCAGCTTCTCACTCTCTCTTCATTTATGGTAATGCATCAGGTTTCCTTGGAGATGCAGCCAGGATCACACTGCTCTGTGTGCTGACACCATCTGAGTTCACTTTGAAATGAAGAAACACAGGAGGTACAACCATATGAGGTGGAGCCTCCTGGGGTTCTTGATAGTTTTCTCTGTCATATACTAATGCATTTAGTATGAGTAATTTGAATTTATTGAGAAACCATAATAGGAAATGTATTGACTATTGTTCCAGAGCTGTAATAGTGTTTGAAAGCTACCGACTCCTTCAGTCCCCTTACTAAATGTCCAAAGTTTTTTTTTTTCCAAAAAAATTTCAAAGTAATTCTTGATTCTCCTTTCCTTTAACCCAATCTCTATAATTATGACATTCTTTATTATTAATAAAGAGTTAAATTGGGCTAGGTTTGTGACTCAGAGGTAAAGTGCTCACCTACCATGTATGAGGCATTGAATTCAATCCTCAACACCACATAAAGTAAAATAAAGACATTGTGACCACCTGTAACTAAAAAATAAAAATATTTTTTAAAGAATTATATCTAATTAATTACAATTAAATCTACATCTAATTATTTAAGCATATTACATAAAAGTTTTTAAAAAATCATTTTATATTATATAAAAAGTGATGGGAAAAAGGTATAGTATGGTTACAGCCAAATTGTTATCCAGCAAAGGCAAGTATCTTCTTCATTCATATTTCTGCTCACATTCCTTTCAAAGAAAGTAATCTTCAATACCTAATTTCTGGTTGTGATTCAAACTCATGAATACTTGTGAAAAATTGGAATATTTGTAAATGCATAAAATAACTATTCAGAGATACAACCTCTATTTAGTGTTCTTCAAATAATTTTAAAAATATCTAGTCACATTTTTTAAGCCTCATCTTTTACTAAGTACTTATCTTCACCAAGAAGGCATAGCATTATGCTCTCTAAAAAATGAAGAGAAAGAGAAGTGGAAGGAGAGGCAAGAGTGTGGATTTCAAAAATTTTGAAATTAGATTGAAAGAGAATATTGAAAAAGAGAAGAAATTATTGTTGAAATTTTCGATACCAATGTAAATAGAGTTTGCTAATAGGGAATATATGAATATAAGTTGTTAAGTGAAAATGTAAAGAGGAAAAGAAAGACTTGCAAATAATGACAATCAGGGAGTTCACCAAGTTATAGATACAAATACTTCTCTGATATATTGTTCAATTAAATTTTTGCTGGGTCTTTTCATGGCCTCTGTTAATATTTGAGAATCATGGTTGAAAATGCCAGCTTTTAGCTTAAGGATCCTAAATAAATAAAATATGTACACTTTTACTTGATCTTCTATCAATTAAAGAAAACAATGGTCTTCATTATGGGAAAACAGCCACCTTTTCTTGTGTTTTAGTGCATGATTGTCCCTTTGTATTCATGGAAGGGTTGCTCCAAGCCCATCCCTCCCCCATACATAGAAAAATCTGCTGAATTTAAAGTTTCTATGTACAATAGTTTTATATGTTTATATGACTTACTGCACATACTCCTGTAGAATTTCAGTCAGTTTTACATTACTCATACCTTTCTGATACATTTTATTGGAATGTTATATTTTATTGAGATGGTCAATATTGTTTAGGAACTAGTGTATAGAATAAAGGTATGTGCATGTATAGTAATGATTGTATTTATTTCCAGATATCTTCAAACCCATCATTGACTGAATCTACTCATAAGTAATCTGAAAGTATTCAGGACTGACTGTACTTTAAACAACATATAGGATTATTATGATATTAAATGTTATAACTTTCTCCATAAATACAGTATTTTAATAATCCCAAGTTACTATATCACATTTTATTATCCTAAATCATACAGTATTTTATTTATCTTATCAGATTACTATATAAAATGTTGTTAGTACATGGCCAACACTGCTAGATGCTTTGGATATGATTCCACATATTAAAGTTGATGCCAACATCTAACACCCACAGTTAAAGACTAAATAGTCTCTTAAAAATTTTATTAATTGTTAATGATACAAATGTACAAACAACTGACAAGTTATACTTTTAATAAGAATGTTAATGAAGAATGCTCAGTGTCAGTTACAGCATAGAATAAATGAAGTCAGAAAGATAAAAAAAACTTACTAGAAAAAATGCAAAGAAATTAAGAATTCATAGATAAGGAAGAACTTTTGGAAAATAGGGGCAGGAAAGACACTTCATTGAGAGGGAAAAGCAACCTTTAAGGCCTCTGGAGATGATGAATAAGGATAGGTGTTAGGATTAAAGTCAGTATACCTGCAATCAAGCACTAGAAAAAATGTGTGGAGTTGAGTAGGCTGGAGAATAAACTAGGCAAGAGCCCAGTGAGGACACCATGCTCGAGTCCTCAAACCAGGGTGATTATAGGATGAGACTGAGATGAGGAAAAATAGAATCACATAAATATTTCCACTTAAACTGATAGAACAAACCAGAAAGGAGGCATGTACCCCAACTCAGCAGTAGGAAGCTGTTGCAAAGCTGAGAGAGAGGTGCTGATGGTTCTGAAAGAGATAAAGAAAATACTGGCTTCTGGAGTGATTTAGGAAGTGAAAGATTTTTTTTTTAAACTTCTCATTATTTAGATATAGTATGTGAGGGGGAAAGTAAAATAAAAGCTAACCCTTTAGCTTTCAATTGATTGTTTGGATTGTGGAATAATTCAGTGACAGAGGGATTTGTAAATAAACATAATAATTTGGGAAAACAGAAATAATCCTCCAAATGTGACCATCTCTCTCTCTCTCTCTCTCTCTCTCTCTCTCTCTCTCTCTATCTCTCTCTCTCTCTCTCTCTCTTTGTCCCCCACCTTTCTCTCTCTCATTTGTAATCAAGAATTAAATTTACAGTGATGCCACAGACACTATGGCAATTCACAGTAACCCTACATAAATTTAAAAAAATTCTATTTACTATACATGTCCCATTCTTGTTTTGTTTTTCACCTTAACACTTTTGAAATTGGAACACGTCTAACATCAGATAATCAACAGTATTATCTCAACATTTTTTCTGTTGTATTCATTGTTTCCTTTTTCCACTGCGTTTTTCCCTGAAAAACTGAAATCAAAGGATAAAAAATATCTTAAAAAATGAGTCAATTGCGAACCAAGAAAATCTTTTATTCATCAAATCATTCAAAAAAGAACTGATAGCAATAGAAATTTCCAACTATATTTCTAGATGCCATTTTGAAAAATAAATTTAATATTAATATCTATAGTATTACAAAATACATGTTATTGGAAACTATGGTAATATTTGGAAAATATAGAAAACTACCCATATTTTCATTAGTGTACACTATGTTTAGGAATATTTTTTTTAAGACAGAGGAGAGAGAGAGAGAGAGAGAGAGAGAGAGAGAGAGAGAGAGAGAATGTATTTTTAATATTTATTTTTTAGTTCTCAGCAGACACAACATCTTTTGTTTGTATGTGGTGCTGAGGATTGAACCTGGGCCGCACGCATGCCAGATTAGCGTGCTACCACATGAACCGTATCCCCAGCCCGAGGAATATGTTTTAAAAAGTTTTAATCTTAAGAAAATGGTTCTACATTTTTTCTACTATTTGGGTAATGTCCAACTTCTGTAAATTTTTCTGATAAGTAATATTTCCCCAGAGGTTAGACCCAATGCTTCTCTACTAACATACTTTTAATGCAGATGTGGTCTTGAAGCCAGACTGTTTTTGTTTTGCTTTGCTTTTATTTGTATGCTCAGAATGCCTACGGTCTTGTAGAGATATTTTCTTTGATATTATATATTGACTAATGATTATAGAGAAGTTCTATGTGTCAGGCATCAACCTAAGTGTTTTCCATTAATTAGGTCATTTAAAATACAGCATCCCTATTTTTCTTACCCCTGCCTTATAGAACCAAGGCAGAAGTAGGTCAAGGAATGATTTCATTTTTATATAGATAATAATACCAGAGTCAAGTAAGAGAAAAGAGGAAAAGCTACTGTAGATGTAGCTTATTTCTTGACATATGCAGGAATTCTGATGCTCACTGATGTTTTCTCTAAATTTAGTAATTTGTGCAATATTCTTGAGCAGATTTTCTTGCACAACAAATCATGTCCCATTAACCTGCATCTTATCTTTCCAACTTTCTATCAGTTTCAGTAGTAAGCCCAATAAACAACACTTCCTCTGCATTCTCCACAATATAGCTCTTCCGAAGTGAATTCAAACTTATTCAATGAAATCTCATCCTCACCCATTTTAAAACAGAGGTGCAAGTAAAAGTAAATGAAACAATGTTTTAGATTTACAACTGCTCTCTGTTATCCAGTTTTGTCCTATGGCTTTAGTTAATATTCTTTGTATTTGTATTCTTAAGTTTCCAGTGTTTCATTAGCTTTGGAAATTGTTTAAATCTGCTTTTCTTCTTCTGTATTTAACATTTATGATAGAATTGCTTCTAATTTTTATGAACATCTTGTATTCTATTTTTCTTGGCCATTCTCTAACACTTACATTTGCAGGTCACATTTTCTTTCCAAGACATACATTATCCTCTGACCTTTTTTTCCCATAATATTCACTGCTGTAATCCAAAGTGTCATCACTACGTTCTGCAATGGCTTTGTAACTGGTCTCCTTTCCATTACATGAGATCACTGTTTTATAATTTTTTCCTAAAATTGCCAGATAAATTTCTTTATACCCAACATCTCAGAATGCCTCTTATCTCTTCAAAAGCTACTTGGATACATGTACCATTCTTAGTTTAAAACTAAGCAAGTGTTCTGAGTTCCCCCTGCCTCTGGAAGGTGATTATGTAAATTATATTTATATAAATGTAAATATATAAATCCTTTTATATCATGTCTTCTAGCAACCTGCTGTTTTCATTTATACACTGAGAGAGAATTTTTAACTTTTCTTTCAAGAATGCATAGTAGATTTACTGATTCATTTCTAAAGGACAATAAGTAGTGAAAGAAGAGTGGATGGTTTGTAAGACTGGGTTGTAAAAGGCAAAACATACCAATAGTCCACTTCTAAGAGCCTTCTTCCCACAGCCCCCAATTTGCACTAGAATTCCATTCTTTTACCTTAATGTCAAATATGACTCATGCTGTATTAATATGAAAATAGATTAATGGTCTGTAAGTATAGTTTATGCAATTAACACATACAATCTACTAAAACATGATCACCAAAATAATGTAATGTATTTGTTACAATTCTAAGAAGTCAGCCTTGAAAACTTAATTTAAAGTTAAATTTAAAACTTAAAGTCAAATTTAATTCTTGCATTTATCTGTCTTTCTGTGTGTGTGTGTGTGTGTGTGTGTGTGTGTGTGTGTATTCTCAATTTCACAGGGATGGTAATTAAACCCAAGTCTCACATACGCTAGACAGGCAATTTACCAATGAGGTAAATATCCAGCCCTTTTAAAATCTTGAGACAAGGTCTGAGCTTGATCTTGAACTTGCAACCCACCTTCTTCAGGCTCCTGATAACTGGGATAATAGGAATGTGCCCCCATGTACTGATTATATTATATTAAGGACTTACGTAAGGTGGGGATTTTTCTCTGCAGCGCTGGAAGTGTAACCTGTGAGTTCCAGGGTTTGGGGGCTGGAGGTAAGGGGGTAGCTCTTGTGTTTTAAGGAGTGTGTAGAGGTAGAGGCAGCATGAGGATTCCTCAGGTGGGGGCATACCTTGCGGTGTCTGGGCGGGATCCCATTTTGTGAAGGTACAGGTATGTGGGTCTCAGTGAGGAGATCTTAAAGTAGAGTCAAGCTCCTGGGGACAGGAAGGCCTGTTGTGGGGATGGAAAGGGGATGCTAAAGGGAGCCCAGCCTTCCGCAAAAATGAGAGGATCAATTTGGGGCCATGAAGACTTCCTCCCACATTTCAACATTCTCATTCCTGGGAGACAACTCTAGGAGTCAGAAGGCCCCTTCACTTAGCATTCCAGGCCAGAGCTTATGGACTGCTCCTTTGGCATATGGGTCTCCTCACCCCTTGCTTTCTATGACAGGAAGATAGCAAGTTTTTGCTTTCCCTCCACCTTTTCACTCTCCCTTGGGCCAACCTCAAGCTTATTCAGACCTCTGGAGTCCTAGCTTAATCAAGGTCCCTGTAGAGTTTGGGGATGTTTACAGTTGTGGAGACAAAGGATAGCATTTCCATATGTGGACTGTGAATGTGTGGGTCCATGAATATGCTGTGTGTGCATGAGGACATGTGCCTGGAGTATGTGTATATGAGAATGTGTGTGCACCAGTCTGGAGATGTCCAAGTGTATATCTAGGTATTGTGTGTATGTGTATCTATCTGTGTGCAAGAACAGTTTTTGTGAGTCTGTACTTGTATGAAATGTGAGTTCCTGGGAGTGAATAAGGCTATGACTGTGTGTGTGCTTGTGTGGTCAGTGTGTATTACCCTTCCCTTGTCAGTGCTGCCATCACTCAGCCTGGTGCCACATTGCAGCTATGTTTGCATCTTGCAAGTTGTCAGCCCAAGATAAAGGGAATACAAAATAAAGAACACAGAATAGAGAAGTAGAAAAAAAGGCAGAGAGCAGAGTGAGGGGTAAAAGTGTGAACAGAAAGGGCCAGAGTATGCAGGGGAATCAGGGGCATAGGAAGTGGCTCTTCCCAGTCCTGAGTGCTTCCATTTGGGAAGGTGCTGCAGCCACTGCCCAGAGGCAGCTTATGACATGAGGCAACAGCTGATTGCTGTCAGAGCACTCTTGGGGCTGGGAGTGTGCACATAGGGGCAAGTTGGCACCATCTTGGATTCTGAGTTCTTCTTTGGTTTGCAAAAGTGGTAGCAGCACCTCTGTAAAAACAGGTAATGCACAGAGGTGCGGCTTCAGCAGGAAGGACACTGGCTACCTGAACATGATCAAGAGATGGTGGAGCACATGACCTCAGCATTTTTGACAAGGCATAGAGTACCTGTGTGAAGGCCACCTGAAGCTCACCTGCCAGGTAAGTACTGCACTAATTACCTGATGCTCAGTCAAGTGAGTGGCAGTAGTGGATGACCTGGTTCTAAAGCTCCTTGCTAAAGGAGGAAAATATTTTAAGTGCTATAGGAAATGTTTTTGCTAGAGAAGATGACAGAAGGAAATTTGGAGGGAACAAAAAATGTTGTCCTGTCAATTTGGGGATGGGGTAGGGTTGAACCTGAGAAGGCAATCTACTGCTTACAAGATTAGAAAATCCTCATGCTAGCTCACATTGAAAGATACTGGAATGCCCACATTTTAACATTGTTTTCCTTTTCTATAGTTTATGTTCACTTAAAGTGCTTAATTCTAATCTAATTACTAATGTGAAAAAGCACAAGGTACAGCTAAGATATTGCATTAGGAAACTATAATATTTAACATGAAATTTTTTAAAAATTCTATTTATCTAAAACCTGATTTATTTTATATAATGGCTTAAAGGCTGATGATTGATGTTGGTGATGTGTTATACATGAATTTTCTTCTATAGTATTTTTTCAAATTTTGAAACATTCAAAGTTAACAAATTGGTAAGAAAATGAGTCTTTCAATCAAGATTTTTATATTGTAGTTGTATGTCAATATTAATAAGTTTGATAGTGCACCTTTTAACCAACTTCAAATTCTTGCAGATTATACTTTGAGCACTTATTTACCTGCAGCAGATGAAAAAAAAATATTCTATATGTTACTATTTTAGAAATGTATGCTAAGTAAAAATATACTGAAATGCATTGAGAAGTCTATCCAAGATTTTTTAGAATTTTACACTCTTGTCCAACTCATAAAGTGTAGCTTTAAAAACAAATTTTATGAGATATAACAAAACATTCTTTTAAAGTAGTAGTCACAATCCTTTTATTTTGATGGAGGAAAGAGTGAATGAAAGTTGGCACTTTTTAAAAAACAAGAAAATCTTTTGAGTAAAAAAAAAATTCAGACTTCTTGATGATGGAATAGTTGTGGCAATTTTAAGGAAAATCTATTTTATAGGTAGCATAAAACACTTTTAAGATTGTGTCTCTAGCACAATTTGTGATACAGGAGAAGTAGAGTATCTTAAAGACAAAAGACTTAGGATAATACAGACCTTACTGGGTAGATATAATCTTCTTTCAACTTGAGATTTGAGAGTGCTTAGCGGTCGGCCGGCGGCGTGCGTCCTCCATCGCGGTCGCCGCCAAGGCAGCCACAGCCGAGCGCAACCCCGCTGTCGAGCCACCTTCCGGCGCCATGTCGCAGAGCGGAGCCCCTGGGATGCAGGAGGAAACCCTTCAGGGCTCCTGGGTGGAGCTGCACTTCAGCAGCGGGAATGGAAGCGGTGTTCCAGCCTCAGTATCTATTTATAATGGTGACATGGAAAAAATACTGCTGGACGCCCAGCACGAATCTGGACGGAGTAGTTCCAAGAGCTCTCACTGTGACAGCCCACCGCGCTCACAGACGCCTCAAGAAAACACGAGAGCTTCAGAAACAGATGTCCACAGTCTCGGCGAGAAGAACAGCTCTCAGTCCGAGGAAGATTATCTTGAGAGAAGGAAAGAGGTCGAAAGCATCTTAAAGAAAAACTCAGACTGGATATGGGATTGGTCAAGTCGGCCAGAAAACATCCCCCCAAGGAGTTCCTCTTCCGACACCCCAAGCACACGGCCACGCTCAGCATGAGGAACACCAGTGTCATGAAGAAGGGGGGCATCTTCTCGGCAGAGTTCCTCAAGGTCTTTCTTCCGTCTCTGCTGCTGTCCCATCTCCTGGCCATTGGATTGGGGATCTACATTGGGAGGCGTCTGACAACCTCCACCAGCACCTTTTGAGGGAGATGTGGACCTGGCATTGTTGGCGTGCTGGGATTCCCTCCTGAGCTGACGGCTGGCGCTACGGTTATCCTTGGGTGGCCGCACCACTTGAGTTTATTTGTTCCATAAATGCTGCGCTCATAACTTAGTAAAATGAAACAGCAGACACTAAAATCATGCTGGCCTGTAATTAAACCTATGGGATCAATTAATAAGCATGTCAGACTGATAGTTACTGTAAGATTTGGTAGTAAATTTCCTTTGGATATTAGGTATAAATAGTATAAATAATATACTAGTTATGTAGTAATTAAAAAATTAACTGTAACCTTAATTGTTAAAATAGTTTATATTTCAAAAGACTGAACTACATTAATAGGGAAAAAAATACTACAGTAAGGGATTCGTCCAAAAGAAATATTGTGGCCTTATAATACCTGTTTTCAACGGCATGTTAGATATAGTGGACGTGGGCTGTCTCCATCAGGAGCCATGGAACCCAGGTACAGCTGCAGGCTCCACGGTGCAGCCCGCACCCTGAGGGCCTTCTGCTGGGTACCAACCCCAGCCCCCGACTGTCCGCCATCGCCTGGACGGTTGAACTGCTGTTGAAGGCACCTACTTGGTTTTACTCTGCAGCTCTGGATTGCTGCAGCTCTGGATTGCTGGGTCTGATCTTACTGTTTGTGTTCAGCTTTTGTGTGCTCTTACACAGCTTTACTGTGAGCAGACGTATCTACTTAAACTGGAGATAGACAAAAATAAATCTTTGCCAAATTCTTCAGATTGCCATATTTACGTATAGTATCATAAAAGCTTGATTGAACTAGTTCACCACATGTCCTTCTTTATCTTTTCTACAGCATGATTTCTAAAAGGCTGCCTCTTTGATATGCTGTATATGCCTTGTATTTTGCCTTTTCCCTACATCATTGAGGTGTGTTAAAATAAGTTAAAATTTTAACTTAAAAAAAAAAAAAAAAAAACTTCAGATTTGAACACTTGCCGTGTGGTATATCATAAATGTGGGTTTGTTAAAAGATTTTCTTACTAGAAATCAAATTCTTGGCAACACACATTTCTGTTAGTCTTTTCAACAGTGGGTTGAAGTTCAGCCGTAGCCTGCGGGAGAATCTCCTGATCATTGTAAACTGCAACAGTAAAGACTTTGTTTTTGACAGGTGCAAACAATAAAAATTACCCTGTCATTTTTCCTAAATTAATAAAGCTTAAAGACCAATCATATCTAAGTTGTTTTCTGGTTCCTTTGGGCCAATTTTATGGGGTTAATGCATTGTCAGATTCTAAGAACTCACTTAAGTAAACAAGATTAGGACTAGCAATCTTTTATTTTTTTCACAAGCAGTAATTCTGAAAATAATAGTATGTCTATCTGTTAGGTAAGAACTAGCCAGTGCAGTACCACTGTGAATTATAGCAAGAAAGATAATGTGAGATGTTTCGGTTTTATGTTCCTCATGCTAAAAGACAAAGGAGTGTTAGTGAACTAGACTTGGACTCCTTTAGCGCTGGCACTTGTATTCAGTGAACTTCTAGTATACAATTATTTGGTTTAATATCTAAATTATATTTTAATATAAGTACCAATAGCATAGTATTTTCTAGAAATTGCTTTCAATTATTTCATCAATAAAGCTAAGTCCCAAAGATATCTTGGGAAAAAAATTGTGCATACTTTATAAGTTCTTGTTTGTGGGTGATTCAAAAGATAGACATTATAAAACTGTGTTTTCTAATTTTTACATTTTATTCTCATAAGATTGTCTCTTTTTTAATTTATTGAATATATCAAGATTTGTTTACAAAAACTTATCTAGTAAAATAATTGTATAAAATTGATAATTTCAAATTAGAAAGAATGTTTAGTTCCTCTCACAGTCACCACAAACGTTTACTTGTGAGTCTGCTTAATTTGTTTTTACTACATATGCACACTCTAATAAAATCGTGTCAAGAAAAAACATAGCTAACACCTATGAAAAATTTTTTGGCAGCCTGTAACTTTTGTAGCATGTTCTTTGGGAATGTACCTTGTCTGCACTTCCACAAGGCTAATTTGTCATTTATTAATGGAAAAAAAAATCATAGAGATACAAGTGATGTTTGAAATCATTTGGAGAATTTACACCCTCTTGAATTAATAAAGGAGTTACTTTGTGATACCTCTCAAAGATACCAATACATGTCCTGCTTGAACATGGAAAGTGACAAAGATACACTACCTCCCCAAGATAGCAACTTTCATTCATGAACATCTCTTCTTTTGTTGAGCAAAATTAATTTTTCCTATTTTTTTAAATCTTCCGATACCAATGTGACTATATAGAACTTTTTTGTCTCTATTACATTTGAGCTTGAAAATCTCATGTGCCTTAGTTTTCAAACCCTATACTTTCCCAGTTACCCTCATCTAAATAGTTTTTCCATATTAATCTTTTTAAATTTTTTTTATTATCAGTTGTTCAAAACATTACAAAACTCTTGACATATCATATTTCATACATTTGATTAAAGCGATTATGAACTCCCATTTTTACCCCGTATACATACTGCAGATTCACATTGGTTACACATCCACTTTTTTACATACTGCCATACTAGTGTATGTTTTATTCTGCTGCCTTTCCTATCTTCTACTATCCCCCCTCCCCTCCCACCTTCTCTCTATACCCCCTCCACTGTAATTCATTTCTCTCTCTTGTTTTTTCCCCTTTTCCCTCACTTCCTCTTATATGTAATTTTGTATAACAATGAGGGTCTCCTTCCTTTACCATGCAATTTCCCTTCTCTCTCTCTTTCCCTCCCCCCTCTTGTTGCTGTTTAATGGTGATCTTCTTCTCATGCTCTTCCTCCCTGCTCTGTTCTTAGTTACTCTCCTTATATCAAAGATGACATTTTGCATTTGTTTTTTAGGGATTGGCTAGCTTTACTTAGCATAATCTGCTCTAGTGCCATCCATTTCTCTGCAAATTCCATGCTTTTGTCATTTTTTAGTGCAGAATAATACTCCATGTGTATAAATGCCACATTTTTTTATCCATTCATCTATTGAAGGGCATCTGGGTTGGTTACACAGTCTAGCTATTGTGAATTGTGTTGCTATGAACATCATTGTAGCAGTATTCCTATAATACTCTCTTTTAAGGTCTTTAGGGAATAGTCCAAGAAGGGGAATAGCTGGGTCAAATGGTGGCTCCATTCCCAGCTTTCCAAGGAATCTCCATACTGCCTTCTAAATTGGCCGCACCAATTTGCAGTCCCACCAGCAATGTACAAGTGTGCCCTTTTCCCCACATCCTCGACAGCACTTGTTGTTGTTTGACTTCATAATGGGTGCCAAACTTACTGGAGTGAGATGGTATCTTAGGATGGTTTTGATTTGCATTTCTCTGACTGCTAGAGATGGTGAGCATTGTTTCATGTACTTGCTGATTGATTGTATGTCCTCCTCTGAGAAGTGTCTGTTCAGGTCCTTGGCCCATTTGTTGATTGGGGTATTTGTTATCTTATTGTTTAATTTTTTGAGTTCTTTGTATACTCTGGACATTAGGGCTCTATCTGAAGTTTGAGGAGTAAAAATTTGTTCCCAGGATGTAGCCGTATTAATCTTTTTGTGTGATAGGCATCTGAATGTGATCCACTTTATGGTCCTACTATGAAAAGACATCTCTCTCTTTTTAACAGATGTTCTGCTTGTCTATAAGATTTTAGGATTATGCTATTTTTAATATGGAATTGACACTTGTCTTTCATGAATTTAGATTTCGCACACTTCTCTTTTTGAGGTTTAAGATTGGTTAACTTGCTCCTTGCTGTCAGTGTTTATTCTTTAAGCTGCTTAAGGTTTTCTAATCTAAGGAAGCCTGGCATGTGCAAGTACAAGTTAAACATTTTGTCTTCAGCCCTATTGCATATACATTTTTACGCATTTATTTATTGATTATTATTTATTTATCTATCTATCTATCTATTTATTTATTTATATGTGGTACTGTGGATTGAACCCAGTGCCTCACACATGAGTGGCGAGTGCACTACCACTGATCTAAAACCCTAGCCCACATATATTTTAAAGACCTCTTGACACCATTTAATATAATTGAAAAACACTATCAAACCACAGAAACAAAAAAAAACACTATTAAGAAAATCTTAAAGATAGCTAGTGTTCTTGTTTCTCTTAGATATTTTGAATAATTTTGCTCATCAATAATTTAAGTAGATTCATTATTTTTATACTTAAATGTGCCTTGCTTTTACATACCCTCCCACTTTTCCAAACACCACACCCTTCTCCCAGAGGGAAGAAATGCATAATTGCAAATTTTCATACCATGATGGGAAATCCAGAATTACTTAGAATTCCAAGCATTCAACTTGACAGTTAGCATATTTAGATGAGACTTATGTAGAGTCATATTTGGGGCAGGATTAGGAATAATAAAGAACTTAGTTATTTGTGTTAATATTTTTATTGCAGGTGAAGAGTTAAGAATTATATGCATTGTGCATTATATTTAAAATTGAAGTGGCAGCCATAGTGTATTGCTATGTATTATATTATAGATCTTCAAATCAGTGAGGAAATAGGTGGTATAAACCTGATATTATTGAGGAATCCATACATAAAGATGTTCCTGAGTAATTAAGTTTCAAAAGTACTCAATTCATTTTCAATCACCTTGAAAGTTGAAAATACCATAAGTCAAAAATGCATTTAGTACACCTACTCAACAGTCCAGTCTACGAGTGCAGTACAATGTAGAATATTTGTTGTTTATTCTTATGATGATGTGGTTCACTGGGATCTGTACTTTTGCTGACACTGGACAAAAATATTATCATACCATATATGATTAATCTTGGAAAAGGATAAAATTCAGAGTTGGAAGTTTGTTTACTACTCAATGCATATCACTTTCACACTAATGTAAAGTTTAAAAATATGTCAAACTATCATTATATCAGTGCCCATGTATATATTATTTTTTTTTTGAGGACCAGGGATTAATCTCAGGGAACTTGAACACTGAGCCACATCCCCACCACTATCTTTTTTAAAAAATATTTTTAGTTGTTGTTCAACATTTATTTATTTATTTGTATGTGGTGCTGAGAATTGAACCTAGTGCCTCACACATGCTAGGCAAGCATGCTACCACTGAATCACAACCCCAGCCCCCCAGCCCTATCTTAGATTTTATTTAGAGACAAAGCTTCACTGAATTGCTTCGTGCCTCACTTTTGCTGAGGCTGGCTTTGAACTCAAGATCCTTCTGCCTCAGCCTCCATAACAGCAGGGATTAGAAGTGCATGCCACTGCATTCAGCTTATATTAAGTTTAAAATTTTCAGCAGTTACTCACTATTATGTGTCAGGCATAATTCTTGTGAGTATGAGGAATATAGACTTACATCCATTCAGAAAGACTCTTATTCATCTCCCATAAAATTTTTATTCATAAATAATTAAATTGTTTATTTTATTGTTGTGAAAATCCACAACCAAGAAATATGAGTTAAATTAAATTTTGTTTACTGTAATTTTAGTATTGATGATGGATGTAAGGGCAATGAAAACATTGCAGAAGAAAAACATATCTGGAATAAATGAGGAGAAATAAGTTGGAGATAATTACCAAATTTCAAAGTGCATATCATACAGCATGGAAAATGAAGTTTATGCTTTAAACTTAATGGTATTCTTTTGAACACAGATAGAACACCATGCTTAATGTTGGACAAGGAACAATTTATTATTTAGAGGCTTTATATCATATAAGGGTTTACATATTGATTTCCAAAAAGCAACAAATTTGTCCCAGACCACAGGATGAAATCTTACTTTAAAATAAAATTATTTTATTTCCACTTAACACTGAAATATTTTTTGCTGGGATAACTTTCTAGGATGAAGGTACCTATTATTCTTATCCACTTTTTTTACATTTATCATGTGCTAAGAAAAGAACATAAACAACTTGTTTTGAGAGTGTTTCTTAGAATATTGGTTGAGAAGTGAAAAAAATCCTTCAAAAAGGAAAATATAATTAAAATTAATTTAAAACTTTATATCGTCTATCAGATACTCTCAATTTCACATGAGAAATAATATTTATTTCTAATTTTAAAATTTGCTGGTTTAGCTTAGTTAAATATAATACTATTTAGTGAGTGCAACTGTGAAAGTGCTAAGCACCTTGCATGATGTTTTCCCAAAACTCTATAAAATAAAATCTTCTCCCTGTTTACACATAAGTACATCCAGAGTCAGAAAAGTTAGTTAACTTACTCAGTGTAATGTATCAAATAATAAGTGAAGTCGACATTCAAACTCAGGGACACCTGATTTCAAAGCACTTAACTTCTGTAATTCATTATTATTTTTATTTTTATGGATTTTGGCTATTTTATGCTATCAGTTAGGTAATATTTTACTAGGGATAGAAGAAACAGAAAGATGATAGATGTGAAAGCTCTTTTGGATTAAGTGGTGGTAGTACAGAAAGAAATTGGACATCTTGTAAGCTGTCAAGTGGTGGATTTTTAGGAAAATATTGGTAATTGTTTGTTTACTTGCTGATATAATATTGGCATTACCTTCTGATGTTTTCATAGTTTCTTAAAGCATTATTCCACCTTCATTGGTTACCTACCTGTTTCCCTCATGGCAATTATTCACCATGGTCATTGCTGGAACTGCTGTGTTTTCTTTAACACATCGGCACTCAGTATGTTTAGTACTTTCTTGTGACACTATTATCTCATTGCTTAACTGTGTGCAAGAAATCAAAGGAAAAAACTCCCAATTTATTAGTTTTTTTTTTTATGGCAGCCCTAGCAATTTATTGCAAATGAATGGCTAAAACATCACAAATGTATTACATTTTTTAGTCATAAGTTTGGTATTGGTCTCAGCAGTCTAAAATCAAAATGTCTGCAGGACTGAGACTGTATGGGGGAATCTGTTTTCTGCTCATTACTAGCATTGACCACATTCAGTTCTCTCTGACTGCAGTACTGAGGTCCTTTTCTTCTTGCTAACTGTAAGCTGAGGAACAGTCTCTGCTTTCAGAAGCAGTCTGCATTCCTTGGCTTTTGGTTCTCTTCTTCCTTCTTCAAAGACAATAACAGCTGAATTAATCATTTTCAGATTTTCTTCTGACCTATTCTTCTTTCACTTTTATGGATTCAGGTGATTAGATTGATCCATTAGATTGATTCAGGTGATGAGATACTCTCCCCAAATTAAGGTCCTTAACCTTAACTAAATATGCAATATCTCCTTTGCCATGTAATAACATATTCTTTGTTTCCTGGGAATAAGATATGGGTATCTTTGGGAGGTCATTATTCTGTTAAATGCACTCTTCATCAAACACAATCATTTCAGGCTTACACAAGCACTTTAAGAAATTGTTCCAATTAATCAAACAGTTCTATAAATTTTACTTTTTTTAAAGAGAGAGAGAGAGAGAGAGAGAGAGAGAGAGAGAGAGAGAATTTTAATATTTATTTTTTAGTTATCAGCGGGCACAACATCTTTGTTTGTATGTGGTGCTGAGGATTGAACCCTGGCTGCAGGCATGCCAGGCGAGCGCGCTACCACTTGAGCCACATCCTCAGCCCCTAAATTTTACTTTCTTATAACTAAACTATATTTATTAATCTTTTGGCCTATAGCTTTGTTCTTGCAAATCACAGTAGTTTAACTATTAAAAAGTCATTTCTGAAACCCTTGCAACAATGATCTCCTGGAAAACCTTTTATTAGTTCATTTAAGTTATACATAATATTAGAGTTAATTTTGACATAAAGATATAAGTATGGAATATAATTTGCTCCAGTGCAGTCCCCAGAATTTTTTTTTTCCCTCCCTTCCTTTCTCCCGCTTTTCCCTTTCCTCTACTGTAAGGGATCTTTTTTCTATTTATTTATAGTTGTTTTTTAAAAGTTGTAAAATTCTTGTAAATATATATAAAAGCAATATGATCCAAGTATTTTAAGTTAATAAGTTGTAGTACCACATTTTTAATATAATCACGGAATTATTTTTCTTAATACACTGTGGTATATTCACATATAGACATAGGATAGTTTGGTCAGCTTCATTCCACCATTCTTTTCTTTTTCTGTCTCTTTTCTCTCCCTCTATTCCTCAATCCCTTTCCTCTACTCTACTGACCTCTCTTCTATTTTACTGGTACTCCCCCATCACTTTTACTTTTTTGAGGGCGTAGGAGTACCAGGGATTGAACCCAGGGGCACTTAAACCTTGAGCGACATCATCAGGCCTTTATATTATTTTTTAGTTTGAGACAGGGTCCCACTGAGTTGCTTAGAGACTTGCTAAGTTCCTGAGGCTGGCTTTGAACTTGTGATCTTCCTGCCTCAGTCTCCTGAACTGTGAAAGTAAAGGCATGCACCACTTGTTCCCAGGAAGTACATTGATTTTGCATAATCATATAAAATGCAGATATAAGTAAATACTCTGATGATAATCATTAAAAATTTTTCTTATTTTTTTCATTTTTAAAATGTAAATTGTTTTATGATCATTTGTATGATCCAAATCTTTTTTTTTAAGTTAATGAGTAGTAGTGTCACATTTTTAATAAAATCATGGAATTCTTTTTCTTCATAAAATTTGATGTAAAAAATAGAATTTAAGGGCTGGGGATGTGGCTCAAGTGGTAGCACGCTTGACTGGCATGCGTGAGGCCCGGGTTCGATCCTCAGCACCACATACAAATAAAGATGTTGTGTCCACCGAAAACTAAAAAAATTAAAAAATTAAAAAAAAATAGAATTTAAAATAACTCCTTTGACATCAGAACTGTCAAAATGTACAAAAGTGGGCTGGGGATGTGGCTCAAGTGGTAACATGCTCACCTGGCATGTGCAGGGTGGTGGGTTCAATCCTCAGCACCACATAAAAATAAAATAAAAGATGTTGTGTCCACCGAAAACTGAAAAATAAATATTAAAAATAATTATTTCTCTCTCTCCTCTCTCTCTCTTAAAAAAAGTATAAAAGTGAGTGCATAATAAAACTTGATCAGTTTTAATTACATTGAACAATTGAAGGACTCAGGTGGGTGTAGTGGAACACACAAGTTATCCTAGTGACTCAGGAGTCTATCACACGAAGATCATAAGTTTAAGGCTTACCTCAGCAACTTAGTGAGTCCCTGTGTCAAAATAAAGATGGATAGTGGTAACGGGGATGTAGCTCAATGATAGAGTAACCCTCACTTCACTTTTGGTTTTTATCTTAAAACATTTTCTGTTTGTTCAAATGAGTTCAAAATCACATAAAATATAAAGGCTACTATGTAAATTACAATAGCCAAATTATGGAACCAGAACAGGTGCCCATTAATGGAATAATGGATAAAAATATGTAGTATATATACACAATAGAATTCTACTCAACCATAAAGAAAAATTAAATTATGATATTTGTTGGCAAAGAAATGGAACTGGAGAACATCAGGCTAAACAAAATAAGCCAGACTCATAAAGTCAAGTGTTGGATATTTTCTTTTATGATTAGAAAAGAGGAATCTTATGAAAATAAAAAGTGACATCAATATATGAAGTTTCTTAAGAGGGAGGGAGAAGGAGAGAGTATGGGGAAATACTGGTGAACAAATCTACAAAATTTTTCTTTGTTTGTATAAATGTACCACAGTAAGGGCTGGAGTTGTGGCTCAGTGGTAGAGCACTTGCCTAGCACATGGAAGGCACTGGGTTCCAGCCTTAGCACTACATAAAAATAAAAAAAAATAAAATAAAAGTATTTTAAAAAGGTACCATAGTAAATCCTGCATGTATACATGAAATTTTTTGTATTATATATGCATATATATAATGTATACATATATTTATAATGTATTAATTTAAATAATAATGATAGAAGGGACATCAATAGGGGACAGCAAGCAGATCAGGGGTACTTGGGAATGAGACTGATCAATTTATGAAAATATGAATGTGGCATAATTAATTCCACTATTATACATAATTATAATGCATCAATAAATAATTTTAAAGAAACAAAGGCCACCATAAAATAATACTTTACAACTGGAAGGTCCTCACATGTCTCTGGAAAGTCAAATGGCATAGATTGTTGAGAACGCTTTAAAAATCTTCATATGTGTCAGTTTAAAAATGAATTTATTTTAATTTGAAAATAAAAGAAATTCAATAATCTTAAAAATATTACAGAATTAGGGGCTGGGGTATTGCTTAGAGGTACAGTGTTCACCTAGCCTGTGTGAGACAATGGGTTCAATCCTCAGCACCACATAAAAATAAAATACAATATTGTATCCACCTATAAGTAAAAAAATAAATTATTAATATAAAAATTATTGACTTTTTTTTAAAATTATAGAATTAGGTAACAGTGGTAAACAATTATGTGGTTGTAGGTTTTGCAAATGCTGTTCAATACTTGGTCTTTGACAGATGAGTGAGGAGAATATTAAAAATTGGGTTGTTACTTAGTTAATGTTGAATAAAATAGGACCTGTAAAATAACAATTGATGAGCGACTATGCTGCTGTTTCTGAGCCTTTAAACCTGATTCACCAGGAAGTGACTCTAGCATTAAAAGCGGCATTTCTAAACTTGGATATGAATGTAGGAAAGTTCTGAACTCAGTTTGAATTACCTACCTCTCTAGACACTGTTTCTAATTGTAAAAAATTTGTGGGTTGATTGCAATTGCAAAAAGTTCAAATACTGTATTTTTGAACACCAAAAGTTTAAGAACCAAACTTGAGGAGAATGATGGATGGAGTGGCAAGCTGCATCTAGTCTATGTGGACCATTGTGCTCAACTAGTGCTTATGCTCTCCCTCAGTCTCTTCTCTTCCTTCTTCTTTCCCCCATTTAAATTTCTCACTGCAGGTTTTTCAAACATTTTAGTTGTTATTTTTAATCATGATTTTCATGGTTTCTTGTATCATATCCTATTTTAAATTTTTATTCTTCTGGTTTAAAAAATGGAGTCTTTCACAGATCAGTAAGAGCTTGAAGTCTTGAAAAGTTCTTAATAATATTGTTAAGAGTTCCTTGAATCCCAAGAGCTCAAAGAGACTTTAGAAACCACTTTTTAAATTGTATCATGTACTTTGAAATGCCTAATCACTTTTCCTCGATGTACAATCTTCATTTATATTTTCTTAGTTTATATTTTCTTAAAAACCTTCTATTTCATCAACTGTATTACAAATTAATGTTACATATAATTTTACTATAAGATTCAAATATGTCTCTCTTCAAGGTTTGATTACCTCATAACTTTCCTCATGTTCTATGGTGAAATATGTTCCTAAATAATAGGTTCATCTAGCTAAAGATGCAAAATATTCAAAATGGAAATTTGAAAATTGTGTGGATGGAATAGGTTGATAATAGATGATAAAGAAGATAATTTCTTAGCATCACCTAGATTAATCAATTTTTTTATTTATTATTGACATTTTTCCTACTGAGAAAATGTGTGCCTAATCATTTCTGAATGATTCACAGATAAACAGAAATATGTTTAAATGGAACCAAAATTTTGGTCTTAAGTAGATCAGAGACCTTGCTCATTAACATTTTTTTCATAGATATGTTGCTGAAGTATATAAATAGATGCAATTAAACACTGCTTTTTTTTGGAATCATCATAAATTTTGTCTCTTTAATATTAGTGTAGTTGCAGTTTATTTTTTCAATAGTGGATATTGTTTGACTGTTGATCCAAACTTACAGATAGCCTGATCCAAAAGAAAATAAACTTTTAATATTAGAGTAAGGGAAATCTGTGACTTTGTTGCTTAATGTTCTGCCCAAAACCATCAGTAAACTTCTAAGATGGCATACCAAAATGATTTTTTCTAGTATCATTCCTTTTTCCACATGGTGGGAATTCTATTTCTTCTTGCTTAAATAAATACATTTTATTCTTCAAAATTTCTGAGACAAGGTCCAGATACAATTGGCAAAGTGAGAAATTTTGTTTCATCTCAAAATCCCACTTTCAACATAATCAATTATTTATTTCCCTTGTTTCTTAAAAATAGGCTTTGGAAAAAGCATCCTGACTATCATATGGAACAGTTTCATTCTTCCTGGAATCACCCCAGGAACAAAGGGCTTTGTTGGAGGTGTTCTCCCAAAGGGGTTTCAAGGGTTTTAACATTTGAAATATGCCTTAAAGGTGCTCATTAACATATCTTCCAGTTAGCCTTGAGGTGTGGTACAATGAAGCCCATAATCCTCATTACAGGGTTATTTTACTATCTATTCTATTTTATACTTATTCACTATGAACAGAGAAAAACTTTACAAACAGATATATGAACAAAGAGCTAGAAAACTATGGGTTTATTCTCAGACCTATGAAGACCTAAGATGAAGTTCTGGATTTCAAATTTTTGTTTTGGATTTGAGATAAAGCTTCCCTTTTATTTAAAAAGCTCTGACATCATGAGGAGCATTAGTTAAAAGCAGCATCAGCAATTTAGTAAGGACCTAAAAATCTCAAAGGGACCCTGTCTATAAATAAAAATACAAAAAAAAGGCTGGGGATGTAAATCAGTGGATAAATACTTCTGGGTTGCATTTCTGGTACCACCCTTCCCCCCCCCCCCAAAAAAAAACACAAATCAAAACAAAACAAAATCTCATGACTAACAAGCCCTAAAATCTACAGTCTATCTCATGCATGAATACAACAAATGAAGTTGGGGTTATCTCCTGATAATTATTCCAGGCTTCAGCACTGGGATAATAATCTTGGGACATGCTTGACTTGTGGCACATGGATGCCCACAAAGGGTTTCAGAAAGAAGCTGAAAACTCCATACAATCATGGAACAAAATGCTCAGGTTTTCAACTGCTGACCTAAGCTTCACTAGACTAGTCAGAGGTGGGGGAACCCTGAGCTGCCACGGAGAGTCCCTCTGGCCCCAGAGTCTAGAGAGAACCATGAGGAGCCCCTAGCCACAATTTCTAGTTTCCACCATTGCCACTTCCACTAGCTTCAAACAACCTTTCTATGCAGTCTCTGGATAACAAGCACACTTACCATTTCCTGGCTTTCAGGTTTCTTAATATTTTCCTTGTGATTTATTTTCAGCTTCTGTGTAGCAAAGAAACCTTGTCTCCTGATCCAGGATAAAAAGACTACAAAAAGATTGAAAGAATGGTAGGCTCCAGACAGGAAGAAAACACAAGATAGTGGAATCCTGCCCCCTCATCACTAGTTGCATGAGGATTGGACAGTCCTCACCTGAGAGACTGGTTGGAAAAGGCTTCATCACTTCCCCATTTTCATTGTTGAAAGATTAAGGATCAGAGTTGGGGATACAGCTTAGTCAGTAGAGTGCTTGTTTTGCTTACTTAAGGCCATGGATTCAATTTCCTGCACCACATACACCCACACACAAAAAAATACGTGAAGTACTGTGGGGACTGGGGTTGTCATTAACTGGTAGAGTGCTTTTCTAGTATGTGTGAGGTACTGGGTTGAACACCCAGCACCACATTAAAAAAACAACAAAGAAACAAACTAATAATGATATTGGATCCATCTACCACAACAAATAAAAATTGAAGAACAAAAGGACTGTGTATTAGACTTGTGTACCCTTGATATTTGTGCACCCATAAACACACACACACACACACACACACACACACACACACACACACATATATGTCTTTAGAGAGGGCCTAAATTTTACCTGTGATGCCTTTTCAAGTAACTTACATTACAGGTGTGCTTAACAAACCTAGAATCCCCCTACACTTCTTCTTCTTATTATTAATTTGAGTGGCTGTGAATTGCATTAAATACCTTGGATGGAGTTACTTTGAGGGAGAATTTCTTTCCAATAGTAGGACCTAAACCAGATAGAAGTGCATTGACACTTATCACTGTATATAATGTTAAAGCAATTTGTGAATAAATATGTATATATTTTTATTTATGGAAATGATATCACAGTTAGTTTAAGTTTTTATTTAACTTTTCTGTTCTCTGATCTTTTGAAAAACAGCTTGAAGTTTAAACTCATTAACGATTTTCTTAGGCATCAATGTCCCTATAACTCTAACCACTAAAAAGAGACTCACAAGTATAATTTTAAAGTCTTTACTATTCAAATTAAAAATAAAAAACAAAAGTCAGGTACAATGACATACACCTGTAATATAAGTGGCTCTGGAGGTGGATGCAGGAGAACTGTGAGTTCAATGTTACCTTCAGCAAAAATTAAGGCTCTAAGAAACTCAAGAAGACCCTCCCCTTAAATGAAAAAAGATGGAGGAGGAGGAGAAGAAAACAAAAGAGAAGGAGAAGAAGAAAATAAGATCTTAAACAAATGGTAACTAAAAACACTATATTCAATATATTATCATGGCTTGACATTATGACTTTATTAATACATACATGTACTTTTGGAAAACCATCTTAATATCCACTATTTACCTGAAATCTCAGGCATATCTCAGTTTACTGTACCCAAATTTCACATTGACAACTATAAATTCATTGTCATCAGCAAGATGAAAGGCCTGAACCACTCATTTTTATGTCCTAGGCGATGGAATACACTTCCTGGACATATTCTCAAAAGGGCCAAAGAACAGGAGAGACAGTGCACATTGAGACAGCTGGCAGCTCCAAACCAGAGCTGTACAAATGTGGGCATTGTTTCTCACTAGATTCTAAGAACACATTCATTCCTATTTCAGATCCCACATGGTAAATAAACATAAAGATTTAGTGTCCCAGGAAGTGGATGGTGCAAGGTCTTCAGATTTTTCAGTATCCCAGACTCTACAATATAAATATATTAAAGGGAAACTTATTTGCAATTTTTACCTTGACCCTAAAGGCAGGATTGAGATATTTGGCTTTTATAATTGTGCTAATATTCATATCAAATTTATAAGGTACTGGGAGAATATTTTCACAATTAAAGGCATGTATGTCTATAAATACTTTTCTATAGTTTAATACAGTTTATTAAGAGAGTCAACAAAATTTTAATGAAGAAAAAATAAATCACTATCTATAAGATGACTACTGTTTTTCATACAACCTCTGCACATGATGTGATTGAATTCTGGCATCCAGCCTATAATGAATAAATTAACTAATTATCTGTCACTAGTTAACTCATTCTAAAACTTATTAGCTCATATTTGGGATGGTCATCAATTCAGGCTCAGCTCACCTGGAATCTTTGCTGCATATAATTAGCTGATAGTTGGTAAGTACACTGAACCTTAGAGTGTAATCTGGCTGCCAATAAAACACCCTGATGTTTTTCCCCCCAAAAAAATTCATGATTAAAAAAAATATTGTGGGGTTGTTCTCATGGAGGTAACAGTGTTCTGAAAGCAAAAACAAAAACACTCAAAAGTTTTTTGACCAGATACCTGACTAATACTCTTTCACAGTCACAGCATTACATTTTCCATAAAAAAATAATAATAAGAGACCCTATTCATGGGCTGGGGATGTGGCTCAAGCGGTAGCGTGCTTGCCTGGCATGCGTGCAGCCCGGGTTCGATGCTCAGCACCACATACAAATGAAGATGTTGTGTCCACCAAAAAATAAAAAATAAATATTAAAAAAAAGAGACCCTATTCAAAGTTTGGCAAACACATTCTACATTTTTCTAGAGTAGGAGTAAAAACATATCATCTAATTTCTGTATATAGATAAAGCTGAAGAATTGTTGCATGTTGGCATTTATGATTATTGTACCTTTTATAATAGATGAAGTTCACATAGGTGTTCAGTGTCAAAGAATATTTGCTAAGTCTCACAACTAATAAGTGACTTTACTGGAATTCAGGTTCATCTCTACCTTATCTCAAAGCCAAAACTCACTTCTTATAGGCTACATGAGTTATCAATATTTTTAATATTTTCATATTTTTATATTGAAGTGCATGACCCTGTACGTGGCTATTTTGTAACATTCTTAAAGTTGAGTATACAAACTCACCTAATGGTGCTTGCATGTAAGCCTAGTTACTACCAAGGATAGATACTTTCTTTTTTTTTCTTTTTTTTTGAAATTCACCCATGGTGACTAAGATGCAGATAATTTCTTTGAGAGAGCATATAACACAAGCCTTAAGTCATAGACTGAAGAATCTATTTCTAGTGAATGAAAAAATTATATCAGATATATAATATTGTGTTGCATAATCACGTGACATTTTTTTGTTTACAGCAGCACATTGATGAGTATGTAACATATTTAATTGTATGTGTGTTTTAAATGAATAAAAGAATATTAGTATGGATTCAGCTCATATGCTTTCTGAAGTTGTAGCCACAAATCAACTGACAAATGATCATTTGCATGAATTATAAGCTTGTCTGAGTACCATATGGTGGAGGCTTTTAGTAATCCTAGGCAGGGATCTTGTGTTCTGGTCACATGACTTTGAAGCATACACTATTTTGGTCTGTGGATGTAGAGCATTGGCCTTCTTGCTAAGGCATTATTACAGAAGACTTCAGATGTTTGGATTTTATGATAAGGGATCCTAAAAATGTGGATTGTTGATCAGGCCCAGATGGCTATAGATATGCTGTCTTGCTGATGCTTCCAGCAACCAATAATTGGTTTTTATTATGTATTCAAGGTAATAAACACCCTGATTCAGTATATGTATTCAAGGTCATAAATATTTGTTTTTCAGCATGTATTCACTATGTAAAATTTTTGAATTTGGTCTTAGTTTTTGAGGTATATATATCTTCTATCCAATGATGCAGAAGGCTATGGCTACCTCTGCATAAGCATGACTACTATGCCTACTGTGCCTCCTATATTTTAACTGCTAGAGACCGAAACTTTGCTTCCAGGATCTGATCTGCCAGAAAGCAATTGGCATAGTCTTTAGGATCTTTTGCAGGTGAGACATACATGAGCCCTGATATATTAGTGGTTATAGTTAGGGGAGCAGGGAGCACCTATGGCAATGAAGAAACATATAGCACTCAGTGTCCACAATCCTATTAAAATGTACCCCTATGAAGAGTTAAGATATGATGGGATGCATTTCTTGTAAACTTAAGGAAGGCTTCTGATTGCACTGTGTGTTTACAAGAACTCAGTGAGTTTAACTGTCAAGGACTAGTTGAAGCAAAGATCTTAGTCCCTGGGTATGGAAAAAGGTGGCATGAATAGAACTGATGACTTGTAGACATAGCCTAAGGAACATGTGCAGGTGCTAGGGCCATGGTATGAGTGGTTTAAAATTATGTGACAGAAAAAAACTGACACAAAGCTAGATGTGGTGGTTCAGACCTGTAATCCCACCTGCTCAGGAGGCTGAGGCAGGAGGAACCCGAGTTCAAAGCCACCCTCAGTAAAAGTGAAGTGCTAAGGAACTCAGTGAGACCACACTTTTATATAAAATACAAACCAGGGCTGGGAATATGGCATAGGGGTTAAGTGCCTGAGTTCAATCCCCATTACCAACAAAATAAAACAAAAGAAAACAAATGAACAAAATCAAAGAAAAAAACTGACAAAAGTGTATGAGAGATTGGCACAATTAGAAAATTGTAAGACAAACAAGAAGCCTATAAAGCCAGAGCAAAATAAGTAGAGGAGGATCTCTGTACTTTGAAAATACCCATCAACTTTCCCCATAATGTTGATTGAGTCAGGAAAGAAGAAGGAGGATAAAGGCCAGGAAATCCAATCAGTGGTGATGCATAAAATGAAACAAGAGCAGCCAATGGCTCCAGTGAACTACTGGCAGAGCTGTCCCAGGTATCGAATTTCATCACATTTTACCAATAAAGTGGAATTTGTGGACTTATGAAAATAAGTTAAACATGGAGCAAGAGATCCCCTGACTCTTTTTGTTTTATATCTGTATGGTTTAGAGATGAATAGCATTCTGTGTAGTGCCTTGAAAATGGAGAAGTTAGCACTGCTCTTTACAGCAGAAGTTGTAAAATATTCAATGCCATGAGGTTTTTATAGCGCCAAATGCGACTGAGTGTGTTACAAGGTGGCAGGGCTTTCAGAGGGTTATGATTTTAGTAGATAGCAAAGGTCATAAACACATTTATTCAGTGTGTATACTCAAGGTCATAAACATTTACTTGATTTTATGTACTTACTTCAGTAAAATATTGGCAAAGTGCCTTCTTTGACCTGCAGTTAAAAAAAATGTTCTATGGAATAATTTAGGGGACTGAGGTCTAGATACTAGAGTCTGGCTAGAGACAACTGTTGCCTTCAAATAAAGCAACCCTACTATCACACCTGCTTCTTACAACTTTTTTTAAATTTCTGGAGCCCTAAACCTTGTTTACTGGGTCTCAGCCCCTTCACAGCAGCCAAAGACCTGAAAACAATTTGTAATTTGAGGTTAATACAAATCCTCTGATTTAAAGCAAGTTCCAAAAACTATCATTTTTTTTTGTATTTTTGTTGTTGTTTTTATAGTCCCAGATGATATCCTTATAGTGGAGATTTGTGTATCATTTGTTTTATAGATCATAAACATTGCCATATTTACATTTCACCTTCATTTTCTTATGTGGAATTTTATATTTTCAATTTGAAAAACACTTTTTTGGGGGGCCAGAGATTCAACTCAGAGGCACTTGAACACTGAGTCATATCTGAAGACCAATTTTGTATTTT
This sequence comes from Callospermophilus lateralis, assembly GCF_048772815.1. Classification (NCBI taxonomy): domain Eukaryota; kingdom Metazoa; phylum Chordata; class Mammalia; order Rodentia; family Sciuridae; genus Callospermophilus; species Callospermophilus lateralis. Next base: position 12,331,314 of record NW_027514398.1, read on the forward strand.
ACTTAGAGACAGATTCTCAGTGCGTTTCTTAGCACCTCACTTCTTTCTGAGACTGGCTTTGAATTCACAATTCTGTTTTCTCAGAGCCACTGGGATTGCAACCATATGCCACTAGACCCAGCATCAATTTACAAGAATGTTGTAATACAGATACAATTATCTGGTTGCACTATTTATAGCATGTTGCATTATTAATATGTGTATAATAAAACATATCCATTTTAAAATTTCTTCTCTGATGAGAAATTAAAAATATATTTTGTTTCTTAATATATTTAATTCAGTTCTGAGCATTTTTTTTAGTTTACTTCAAGTTTATGCTAGAAGTTTTGTAAGTCTTTGCTCAAACATATTATTCCAATGGGGGGTTCAATACTATGAAATTAATGGAAATTCTGCTTTTATCTTATTCATTTTTTTAATAACATTGACTATTTAATTCAGGGGTGCTTAACTACTGAGCTATATTCCCAGGTTTTGTGTATTTATGTGAGTGTGTGTGTGTGTCTGTGTGTGTGTGTTTGTTTGACTGTGTGCTTCTTCTGGGTATTGAACCCAGGGCCTGTGCACATGAGGCAAGCATTACACTAATGTAGCTTTATTCTTACCCCTTTTTCTCTTTTTTCAAGTTTTTAAATTTCTTTCTTTTCTTTTTTCTTTTTTTTTTTTTTAGATTTTCTATTTCTTTATTTCATGTTGGATAATATGTGCATGCACTCCTGTGCCTCTGTTTTAATTAATTTTGAGACAAGATTTTGCTGAGGTTCTTAGAGTCTTTGTAAGCTGAGAAGACCAGAAAAAAATGCCACCAAACTGTAGCTTTGTGTTTTTTTTTTTTTTTTTGAACCCTGCCCTAACATCAGTAGGGGCCGCTCTTTGTTCTTGAGTGAGCCCTGGCCAGTAATAATGTCTTCCTATTGAAATATTGCTGACAATGTGTAGACTATTATTGATATATTTACTCAACTGGCGGGATATAATAGAACAAAATTGATGTCATCATAGCCTGATGATAAAATATCTTTATTTGAATGTTCAAATATATCTGAATCTCTACACAAGTGGAGGCCCCCAAAGGTGTCAAAGACTGAGAATAATGTAGAGGTTCAGGGTGCTTCAAAGAAGAATAGTAAGGACTCCACACCTCATCTCCTTTTATCCAAGGAAAGGGGATCCCAGGAAGCAGGAAGTCTCAAGGCCTCCCATGTTTAATTAGGGCAAAGAGAAGCAGGGTGCATTTTAGTGAATTAATAAGTGTCCTTATAGATTTATTTATTGTCAAGTCTATGGAGTTTTGATGCAAAATGAGAAAATCTGGGATCAGCTTTCTTGGACTCACAATGAATTTCATTTTTTTTCCTTAAAGAAAGAGACTCAACAGTCTCTCTCTCTCTCTCTCTCTCTCTCTCTCTCTCTCTCTTTCTCTCTCTCTTTTAACACACAAATATTTATATATAATTTCTTTTTGTCTTATGTAATAATAGCCAACATTTATTGACTTATTACTATATGGCAAAGACCAGGCGAATTGTTTTATGTGCAACATTTTATTTAATAATTAAAACAACTCTTTGGGATAGTAACTATTATTACCCATGGTTTTACAGAGGAAGAAAAAGTTTCAGAGAGCTGAGGTAACTTTTCCAAAGTTGCATAATAATGGGAAATAACAGAACTGGATTTGGACCTCAGAAGACAAATCTCAAAGATCTCTGGTAACATTTTACTTTCTTGCCTCTCTTCTGTGTTTAAAATGTAATATACCATTATTACTCACTGAGCAACTTATTTAAGTGGATCTCTAATGAGAACGTTTAAAAGAAAAAGAAATCTAACATTACGCATGCTAAATTATGCTATTTTAAGCAGTATCTCATCCAGTAGAATATATTTACTACAAAGATATAAAGCATCTATAATTTTATACTATTTTCACCTTTTAATGAGCCTAAGCTAAAAGGCTGACCCTTTTCTTGAACCATGAGATGAACCATGAGTTAAACAGGAAATAAAATATCTGTACATGTAGTCATCCTTTGCAAGCACTTTTTTAAATTAGATCTCTCAGTGAAATCATAATCCTATGTTTTATACCAAGATCATTCTTGGGACCACCACAGACTTTAACATCAGAATTTCACTACTATTTTTGTCAAAGACTGTATATTTTCATGGGTATTTAAAAAAAGATAACTTCATTTGGAGGGGGTAGCATAGAATAAGCAAAGAAATTTGTAGAGGGGAGAAGCATAAACACAGGAAGAATGCAAAAAAAAATGAATCTTCTTAGCAGCTTTTTACTTTTTTTTTAAAGAATGGACTATGCTGAAAAAAAATTGGAAGTTATTTTGTTAATTGTAAGACTGTGCTCTCATTCCAACCTAAAATGTTAACTTTATGAGCTATCAAAAGTTTACCCAGAAATATTAGCCCCAAACTCCCCAAATGTTCATCAGCTGAATGGATAAATAAATTGGGTATATTCACCCACACAAATAAAATAGAATTGTTGCTATTTTTATCAATTTGGACATATTACATGGCATTATATTGAGCTAAAGAAGACACCAAAAAATGACATCTTATGTTTCAATAAATTTAAATTTAGTCCAACAACAGATTAACCTATGACATTCACAGTCAGAGTGGTAGTTCACCTTGGGACAAGGATTATGACCATACAGTGAGCAGTGAGGTTTTTTGTTTATGGACTTGGATGCTAAGTTCCAAAATGTGATTAATTTGTGCTGTATGCTTCTGATTTGTGTTTTTTTTCTGGCTATATGTAATAATTTAAAAACAAATTTGAAGAAATAAAAATGAATACCCATCCTCACAAAGAAAAAGAAGAAGAAGAAGAAGAAGAAGAAGAAGAAGAAGAAGAAGAAGAAGAAGAAGAAGAAGAAGAAGAAAAGAAGAAGAAGACATTTACTGAAATGATATACCACAAGTGCTTGCTACCTGTGGGGAGAAAATTTATTATGTATCATTTAATGTGACTGAAAGAGAACCACCTAAAAAGCTAATCATGCATCTTCAATTCACTTCTTGAAATCTTCTTGCAGAATTCACTCTTACAATATTTTTTTCTCTCACATAAAACAATGGCTATCAATTAATATAAGGTGTTGTTTCATATAAAATTAAAAAAAAAAAAACAGGAAAATATCTGAAAATACCTGGAAAACAAAGGATCTGAAAATCATCCCAACTATCACCACATTAATGTGAAGACCTCAGTAATCACCCAATCACTACCATGTTTTCTGCTGTAAAGTTTGAACTCTATTGGTAAGGCCACAGGTGGGGAAAGACATTCAAGAAAATGCTATAAAACTCAAAGGAATGTTCAGAAAAGCACTGCCTTCTTCTTAGGCCTATAGTGGGTTCATCTGGGAATTTGTTTAAAAAATTTTTATCTTGATAAGGTAATAGGATTAGTTGTCAGATCAATTAATTCTTTGTCACTCTCAGTATTCTGTAGTCCTTCTTTGATCAATATGGTATACTGCATAATTGCTCAATATGTTCATATAAAAAGTGATAGCATACAAACTTGCACCATAAATAACTATACACTAAATTACATAAGATAATGAGAAATACAGATTGCTCATTTTTACTCAAAACTTTATAATAACTTCAGCTGTTACTGCTGTAGAGTCCCTTTGGTCCCACAGCTTAGGAGGGAGGAATTGGCAGCTTCTCCAAATGCTGGGGGACTAATTAAATATTTCTTTTATTTATTTCATCATTAGCTCTTATACAAAATATGTTTCCAGTCTTTGAAACAGAAACTGGCTTTTGGTAGAGGTAGGGGACAGAAATAAGTACCCAGTCTCAGTACATTATTTAACATCAAAGTAGTGATTCAACACAACACTGAGGCAGACAATGTTTCCAGGGAAAATATCAACCAAAGACATATTCCATGCTCATAACAGCTCAATTCCAATTATTTAGTCCTTTTGCCTAAACTAAAGAAGATATCAATCATTAATTCCCACATCTAAATTAAAAGTTCTCCCTACCTCAGCCTTGTTTTATATAATTATCCTTCTAAATTTAAAGTTTCCTTTCAACCAAATGCCCAGTATTCTACTTCCTCCTTCTTCTCAAATTATATCTTTAACTTGAATTTACTTATTTTTATAGAGTCCTCCCAAGTCTCTACCCAAGGATAAGGTACAATTTTAAAAGACTACCCCCTACATTGAAACTTAACCACAGAGGCCCACAATATTATTTTCCTAGCTTAGGTTTAGGAAGGATATATTTTAACTAAAATTTCATTATCATAAATTCCTTCCCTATATTTCTCCTATTCCTCCTTCTGTTTTAAACACAATCACAATGTATCAAACTCTCAAATTATGTAATATATATATATATATATATATATATATATATATATATCACAATATATTTGCATAAATATATATTCATACAAAAACTTTCTAAAAATTGTAACTGTAATTATGCCACAAATACCATTTAAAATTCCAGTGTTAGGGATAGAGATTAAAAAATACAGTAAAGTTTTCTTATAAGTTGTGTTTGTTGTTTGTTTTCAGGGATAAGAAGGCCATAAAGGATTGAGGGCCTTCATACAAAAACCAATTGCTTCACCCGAAACTACAAACTGTATTGCAGCAGAATTCCATTGAAGACTAAACTTTTTTTTTTCTATAAAGGGAAAAAGCTGAAATTGCATATAATAAAAAAGAAAGTATCTATACCTTTCCCATAAGGATACAAAGTATAAAATAACTCATTTTCCCACTTGAGAAACAGGCTTTATTTACCAAACTAGAGCATTATAAAGTATGTATTAATGAATAATAGAAAAAAAATCATCTCTCCGCTTTCTACCCTTTAAAGACTTAAAACCATGATAAAATGGTTTTAAAGAATGCCCATGAATTTGGTTATCAATTCAGAAAACAACCTAATGGATAATTTGTGAGTGACACCTGGGATCCAGGCAGTCTTATCAACAAAAATAAAACTTGTTGAGATGATCCAAATTTAAAATTCACATACATTTTTACACCTGGATTGAATTAATTTTTTCTTGGTACTGGCTTCCATGTGATAACATAATTGTTTGCAGGTTTTATAAAAAAGCCAGTACTTTGGAAATTAAAATGTGCAATATTCAAGTTGAAAACCATAAAAAGAATTCCTTTGTCAAAAAAGTTAATTGTGAGACAGGATTCATTTGCATTAAACTCTAAAACTGAAAGCTCAGTCAAAACAATTCTGCTTGAAACTCTCATTTTAAGTATCTGCCACAAAAGGGTACACAATCTATTATGTCATGAGTTCTGAAATCCAAAATGTTTGTAAATATATTTAAAGGTGGAAACAAGATCCAGAATCAAGAAAAAGCTCTAATTTACCCATAATTCAACTAGCCCAGTCTAAGGATAGTTTTAAGAAACTTGGAGCTAAAAACTGTTACCTGGAACACTTGAATTTGTTTTCAAAAGCAGTGTCTGTATCATATCCCTTGTTGTTTTCAGGCATTTTCCTGTAGAACCAGTGGCATCTTAAATTTGCAAGTTCAAATTGTGTACTTACTCCTGATACCCACCAAAAGGAGGGACTGGATATAGAGAAAGATTTCTTGTCCTCTAAAATGTTTTGGTCATGCAAGAACTGCTGATTACTGTGTCCTATGAATGTCAAATCTCAGGGATTTTTTCAAGCAATTCAAAGGGGGATATGGCAGGATGGGTTAGTTCATATTATAGCCAGTCTTCTTTCTGAAAAAGATATCCTGCAGATAACCTGATATGAGATATCCCTTCAGGACCCTTTACATCTAACAATCCTACCAAAAGTCCATTTTAATATGAAATATGAATCCAATATGTTTACAAACATACTCAAAATGCATTCAAATATGAATTGTCTCATATTGTGAAGTATTTTCTTTTAAACATAAACATTTTATTTCTCAAAACTATACCCAAAGAAAATGACAAGTGCTACAAGTTTTATCCTACAAAACACAAAAGCAAAGGCATCTGTTTTCCTGCCCTTTTCTGGTCTTCTCCCTCCCCCCCCCACACTTTACATCCTAAAGATCATTTGTAGGTCTTGGTTTTTAAAGTTTATTTCTACAGTAGTCTTTTAATGCTCTAGATGCTGAAAAACTTTTTATCGTTTAATATTGCTTGGCTTAAATTTATGCACTCCTCTTAGGAAGGAACCAAAAAGCCTTTTTAATGACAGATGTATTACGGAAAATTGTCCCTACAAAGTTCAGATGCTGTGAAATAACAACTCCCTGAAATCACAGAAATGAATTGACTTACATTCTTGGAAAATGAAGCCACTGGCAGCTTTCTCTGACAGCATTTTCTAATCCTCAAACTGCACCCTGTGACAACTGGGAGTATTTCATACAAAAACTACATTTAAATAGATACATATAGAACCAATAAACAAATATCACCAGGTCCTTGAGGATAAGGGAAGGAATCACACATGGAAAATAGAGCAAGAAATTATTTTCCTCTACATTAAGAAGTGCTAGAGCCCAGACTTGAAGTCAAAAGCAACCTGAAAATTGTAAGTTTGTCTTCCCTGCTGTGGGTAATTCTCAGTTCCTGAGGAAAATGCTGGCAAAACTGATTCTTTGCTAAAATAAAATAAAAACAAAAACTAAAAGTGTAGAAGGGAGTCAATGACCTACTGTTTCTTCAGGCACAAGGTACACAACTGTACGGTCCCAAAATTTTGCAAGCTTTCATTTCAACTTTAAAACATACTGGTTTTGACCGTTTTCCATCTCTTCATCTTTTAGAAAATGCCCCTTTGTTAGGCTCTGCCATCCCGGGACTCCAGGTGTTGTTTTCATCCTTTTGATCTCCCACGGGTGGCCGCAGGTGTCCCTACCTGACAGTGCCTGCAGCCAGCCAGGAGGGTAAATTGGGGGGTTTCTTTGCTGTCGCCTGGCCACGGCCACAAACTCCTCCCCAAACCCATATTCTGAAGGCAGTGCCCCATAAGTCCCCTGAGATCCCTTCAGGCGCCCAGGAGCTCCATACTGGAGTCAGTTCCCCAAGGAGGCACTTTTAGGGTCATGGAGCAGATGCTGTGCTCTGGTCCTTTCCAAAAGCTGAGCAGCCCTGCCTCCAGGGCACACAGCAGACGGCACCCACAGCCCCCAGGAATGCAGACTCCAATGGTGGTCCCTTCACAGTGACGAACAGTGACAGGTAAGAGCCCTAGAACAGAGTGCCAGATACCCCACCAAGCCCTTGAACCAACTCCAGTGACCTGAGAGACGTGGCCCGGCGCAAGGAATCGGAGCGCAGCCTGCAGTCACCATTGGCCTTCCACCCTCGCAGCAAAGGTGGCCTGGGAGCCCTGGCCTCCCCGGCTGTCAGGCTCTGCTGCCATGGGCCTGTCCCCCCCCCCCCCCCAGGAGACTGGCTCGCCTGGTGCCTAACCAAGGGGGAAACTGCCTTCGCCAGGACTGGTGGCCTTGAGAAACCCTCCTAAAACCCATGCACTCTGGCTGACAAGGGGTGTGGTTCCCAGGGAGGGGATGGGCTAGGTAGCCCCAGGCGCTGGGTTCCTTTTCTTTTAGTTTTGAAAACATAGGACTTGGTGATACTTTACATCTCTCTAGATCAGCCTGTTCTCTATTTAATAAATCTTGATTAAACTTACAACATATTCAATGTTAACCTATATTTTGTATGTAAATGGGTTTTGAGATAAATTCTATCTGTTGTTTGTCCTTGATGTAAACTGTGAACTATATGGAAAATAAGTCCAAGCACATTACTCTAAATCTTTTGTCATTTAAATTTTATAGATCTCAGCCAGAACAAAGGAACATACACAAAACTACTTGCACCAGCCTGTTTTCAGACCCTCCAACCTTATAGAGCAGCTGACCCCAAAACAATAAGCCCAGGAATACCCTATTCACATTCCTGTTCCATGCTAATTACTCAGCTGGGATCAGTGCAGAGAAGTAGCCAAATACCAAAGGTGCCAGTTTAGCTCAAGACATTATCAGCACATTTTCTCAACTACTATTGCTGGCAGTATTGTATTGTGGGTATAATAGTGTAGAATAAAGTAAATCACCAATACCTTGAGTGGGATTTTAGACGTTCGAGCACCCTGGTCCAACTCTGCTGACCACAGTAATAACTCCACAACTAAAAATTGCTCCTAAAGAAAATTTGTTTGTGCACTGTTTAAACTTTAACAAATTTTGTTCGAGTTACTATGTTCTGAAGTTTAAAATTTTAGATGCAAAGGTGGATGAGCATGTGCTAATATCTGTAAACTGCAAACAAATAAATTTGCATTTTTTTCTAGGACTCTTATGGACTATGGTTTCCAACAGTCATTCACAAAAGAGGTTAGGAAAAAAAATCCCTGTTTATTCCCAAGAAATCTTTACACAACATTCTTACACTGGCTATTTCACATAAACTTGCCTCAGGGATTTAATTCATAAATCAAATGAATTTCCTGCAGCCTGTACAGTGCTGTTGGAATGGCTATTATAAAAATCTAAAATTTTCATGTGTGGTGACATATGACTGAAATCCTAGAAGTTCAGGAAAATGAAGCAGGAGAATTGTTAGTTTGAAGACAGCCTCATTAACTTAACAAGACTCCAAGAAACTTAGTGAGAGCCTGTCTCAAAACATACAATAAAAAGGATGTGGCTCAGTGGAAAGCACCCCTGTGTTCAATACCCAGCACCAAACCAAAAATTAAAAAAAAAATAAGGATTCCAGAGTACAAAAAAATGTGAAAATGTTGGCAACAGCATAAATTTAATAAATATATTTTTTATAAAAGGGTTAATATTCTTTAAAAGCCCAAAATAAAAATGCTAAGTAATTCACTAGTAATAATTTGGGGTAGTAGCACAAGGTTGTACATGCCTGTACTCCCAGTGGCTTAGAAGGATGAGACAGGAGGATCTCAAGTTAGAGACCAAACTCAAAAACTTGGCAAGGTCCTAAGCATATCAGTAAACCCTGTCTCAATAATAAATAAATAAATAAAAGTGGTGAAGACTGGGTATGTAGCACATTGGTAAAGTGCCCATGGGTTAATTCCTTGATTCAATCCTCAGTACCACAAATGAGTAAATAAATAAAATAAAAGAGAGAAAGAGAGAGATCAATTGAACTTGCATGTAATTTAAATTCAAAATAAATTAAAAAAATTATGGGTATATATATAAACCAATTGAAATCCTTTTGTTAAAGATATTGCTGCACTTCTATTTTTATTGTATCTTTTTTCACAGTATATAATAGAAGAAGACAAATGAAGTGTCTTTTAGATAAAAGGTATCAGAAAATGCCTTCTGGCTGCAGATTATTCAACTAGTCTCCTTAGAAACTACACACTTTAAATTAAAACTGAAGCAAGACTCAGATACTGGTGTTTTCTAAGTACTCCAAGAGATTTGGTATCTGTAGGCACCTTTTTTCAGACTGTTCTAAAACTCAGAACAAGGTACATATAGGAAGTCAGGATGAGAACACAACACACAGTAAATTCTTCAATGGGGAATCTTAACTCAGACATCTGATAGATAAAACCAGTGTTGGAGATAAAACTAGATTCTCTGTTTCACTGATTTCTGGATTATGAATTCAATACAAACATATATTAGAAAAGACTTATGGCTACTGGTTAAAATCTATGTAAAATAGGTATTAAAATATACCAGGGGCTGGGTGTGTTGGTGCAGGCTTGTAATCCCAGTTGCTGAAGAGGCTGAGGCAGAAGGATCAAAATATTAAAGCCAGCCTTAGCAAAAGTGAGGTGGTAAATGACTCAATGAAACCTCATATCTAAATGAAGTAAAAAGTAACCCTGTGATTGAGTCTCAGTGGTTGAGTGTTCCTGAGTTTAATCTCCAGATCCACTATTAAAAAAACGTACCTGGGGGCTGGCACTGGGGCTCAATGGTAGCTTACTTGTCTGGCACTGGGTTCAATTCTCAGCACTACATATAAGCAAATAAAATAAAGGTCTATCAACAACTAAAAAGATAGTTTTTTACATAATGTACTTATTTTTTTGCAGTCTTTGACCTCATTTTCTTTGTACTTTAGTCTTTGAGATTGAGGTTGGCCATGAATGGTGGTGCATGCCTGTAATCTCAGCTGCTACATAGGCTGAGATAGGAGGATCCTGAGTTTGAAGTCAGTCTCAGCAATGGTGAGGCACTAAGCAACTCAGTGAAAACTTTTCTCTAAGTAAAAATTAAAAATTAGTGTAGGGATTTGGCTCAGTGGTAGAGTGCCCATGGTGTCAATCCCTGGTCTTGCCCCCCAAAATATGGGACTGGGGATATAGCTCAACTGGTAGAGTGCTTGCCTTCTAAGCATGAGGCTCTGGATTTAATTACCAGTACCACAAAAAAAAAAAAAAAAATGAAAGAATGAGAGAGATTGATCTTTCATGTAGTTTAAATTCAAGTTAGTTCCACTTTTATTTTCCTGCCACACCAGAGAAAGGTGTTTACTGAAAGTTTTGGAATGTTTCTGTGGGTCAGGGCCATTTTAATAAAATGGTCTTACATTTGAAAAAAATGAATTAAGGACCCATTACAGTTTTGGAAAAATCCTTTTTGGGGGACACATAAACTATACTACCTCATTTAGGATAGATTAATTTTTTTAATGTCTCCTAATTTTATTCTGCTTTTTTTATATGTGAAAAACTCAGGTTGTTGTTAAAGATGGAACCTGGAGCATTTCTCTTCCAGGTGCTTAGGTCCATGATGCACTGAATGGTGCAAACTTTGAATGGCATCCAAACAATCACCTCCAATACCCATGAATGGTGTGAACTTTGAATATGACAAGCTGACAGTCATGCTAATAAAATATCAGCTTGTTGAGTTCATGGAGCTTTTCCAACATTTCTACAAAGATGATAAATCAAAATCTTTTTTAAATGCCCTCCAGTTAATGAAGAAAAATAAAATGAAACATGGGAAAATAATCATTGATAATATTGAAAGTGGAGTTTTGAGATGAAACAAAATTTCTCACTTTGCCAATTGCATCTGAGTGCTTATCTCACAAATTTTGAAGAATAAAATCTGTTATCTATTCCCCATTCCATGTGGGATGTGAAATGATAACAGGTATACTCACTTTTGTGTTCCATCTTAGAAGTTTATAGATTGTTTTCTGCAGACATAGAGCTAAATTTATTTAAAATAGGCTTTGGAGAAAGCATCCTGACTACCGTATGTGTTCACTTTCACCTTCTACATTACCCATCTTTCCTCTTGCAAGTTTACCATGGGACAAAGAACTTTGCTGAAGGTCTTCCCATAAGTGGGATTTAAGATATTTCACATTTTAAATAGACCTTAAAGGTTCTCCTTAACATATCTTCCAGTTAGCCTCCAGGTTTGGTAGAATGAGGTCCATTATCCTGATTACACAGTCATTTTACTATCTTTTCTATTTTATACTTGTCTACTATGAACATAGAAACCTAGATTTGAATATTTGAACAGAGAGCTAGAAAACTAGGGGTTTATTCGCAGACCTAAGTAGAGCTAAGCTGAAATTCTGGAAATGAGATTTTTCTTCTTAATTTGTGATACTGCTTCCCCTACATTTAAAAATCTCAGGATCATGAGGAGCATGAGTTAAAATCCAGCATCAGCAACTTAATGAGACCCTAAGAAACTCAAAGGGACCCTATCTCTATATAAAAATATTACAAAAGGGCTGGGGATGTGATTCAGTGGCTGAAAGCCCCTGTGTTGAAATCCTGGTACCAAAAAGAAAACAAAACATGAAACAAAAAACCTCTAAAAGTATAACCTCTCTTGTGCAGAGAAACAACAATGGAGTTGGGGTTCTCTCCAGATAATTATCCCAGTTTTCACCACACAATATGGGGACATGCTGGACTCATGGCACATGGATGCCCACAAAGGGCTTTAGAGACAAGCTGAAAACACCATGCAATTATGGAACTAAATGCCCAGGTTTTTAATTGCTGATCTAAGCTTCACTAGACTAGTAAGGGGGGATGTGGAGGTTGAGCTGCCACAGAGACTCTCTGAGGAGTCCTGTGAATATGACCTTAGGTCTGAGCCTACACAACTCTATTTTAAAAGCTCCAGTTTCAAACCTGCAGTCTCACCAGGACACACACAGAGCACTCCAGTATGGCCTCAAACAAGTTACTTCCCCTCAACCTGATAAATAGAGTGAAGCCCCTGGCAGTCTGTCCTAGCCTGATAAGAGAGAAAGGCAAAAAGTTCAGGGTGGAGACCTCCGATCAAATGTTTCTAACTCCAGGGTAAAGGATGTCATGGAGAAATCTAGTGCTAGCTGAAGCAGATTGCAAGGGGGGTCAAAAAGCCTCAAATTTAATATAAATTATAGAACTAATTAACAGGGATTCAGCCAGCCAAAAAAAGGATTCACTCGAGATGGAGAACCTGATGAGGACCTGACATCCCATCACTTGTCTTCATTTCCTCATCCTCTGCATGATTCTCACCACTCTCAAACTGTACTCTCTTGTATAGATCCTGGTGAGAGCTTCAACTTCTCCCTGTCATCCTCTCCTCAACCAGTCATCTGCTCCACACCAGGAAAGCCCTGCCTTGGTGTTTGTCCTGATTACCCTGGTCTGAGTGAGTGTGCATATGCTGGATATAAAGCTTAAGGCTTGTGACTTTTGAATTTAGCATGCAGAGGGAATGTCTGTAATTAGCCTTTGTCATGATTAAGTGTGCTTTGTAGTGCTTAGAATTAATTTGTAATTGTTTCTCTGAATTGATTATGTCTATTGCACTACCCAGAATTAAGAATTATTGTTTTCTTGATTAAGAACATATAGAGTAAAATTGTATTGAGTAATTAAGTGAATAAAGCATTGAAAGGTGCAGAAGTGTATGGACATTCTTTATTTCTCTCCTGTACTGCATATGTTAAAATTGTTGCCCCCTTCCAACAAATCCCTAGCCACAATTTCCAGTTTTTACCATTGCCACTCTTGCCAGTTTCAAGCAACCTACTTATCCAGTCTCAAGATAACAAGGCACACTTACAATTTCCTTGCTTTCAGGGTTTTGAGCATTCTCCCTGTGATTTGTTTTTAGCTTCTTCTTAGTACAGAAACTTGGGCTCCTGATCCAGGACAGAAAGCCTACAAAATAATTAAAAGAATGGTTGCTCCAGACAAAAAGGGAACAGAAGATGGTAGAAGCCCTCCCCCTTATCACTGGCTGCGTGAGAATTGGACAGTTCTCACCTAAGAGACTGATTGGACAAGTCTACAAGCACTGCCTTCAACCTAAGCCAAGTGGGCCCAGAATCACGTCCAAAAGGCAGGCTGTTCCATTTTCATTGTTAAAAGACTAAGAATCAGGGCTGGGGATATAAACTTAAATAAGAGAAATTAAAATACTACTTATATGGTATCTGCTCTTTTCCAGATATTCTCTGTACTACATGTGATTAAATCCTGACATTTTCCTACAGTGGGTATATTGCTGTCTATAACTGTATAAGAAGTCACTCTAAAATTTACTAGTTCACATTTGGATTGAACTGCATTCATCTGCAATATTTGTGCAGCATGTGTTTAACTGTTAAGATTACTGAACTTCAGAGGGTGATCTGGCAGCCAAAAAAAAAAAAAAAAAAGCACTGTGTATCTTCTTCACATGATATCTCAGAATCAAATCAATTAAGGTGGGCTTGTTCTTATGAAGGAGATATTGTTCTAAAAGCAAAAGCAAAATCATTAAAAATATTTCCTCACTAGGTACCTGAATAGAACTCTTTCATTGCCACAAATTTATATAAGCCATAAAAAATAAGAAGAGCCCTGATGCAAAGTTTGGAGAAAACATTCTGTATTTGGCTAGAGTAGGAATCAAATTGCATTATCAAATTTCTGTGCACAGATAAATCCAAAGAAATACTGATATTATGGCACTAATTCTGCCTTTTGTAATAGATGAGGTTTTTACAGCTGTTCAGTGTCAAAAATATTTTTTAAATCCCACAAGTACCAAAAAGAAAACAAAACATGAAACAAAAAACCTCTAAAAGTATGTGTGTGTGTGTGTGTGTATGTGTGTGTGTGTTTGCATGTGTGTGTGTGTGTGTTTATATGAGTGTAGTACTTGTGGTTAAACTGAGGGAATTATTATTCCTGAGCTATATCTTCAATTTTTTCTTTTCTTTTCTTTTTTTTTTTATTTTGAGATAGGATCTTACAAAGATGCTTTCTTGTGTGCCCACAATTTTTAAGTACATATCAACATCAAATATGCCTGACCCAAAGGCAAAACTTATATCATTTAGGAGCCATGGTTCATCATTATTTTTAAATTCTCTTAAAAGTTAAGTAGTGACATTTATTCAAAAAGGAGGGTTACACACTTATGGTGGCTCATGTCAGCAATCTTAATAATTTGGGAGATTTAAGCAGGGGAATCAGAATTTTTAATTCAGCCTAAATAATATGAGAGGGCCCTAAGCAACTAAGCAACACTTTGTCTGAAAACTAAAAATACAATAAAATACAATTAAAAGGGGCTGGTGATATATGGGTTTAGGAGAACTATTCTGGGTTAAGTACTCATTACTCTCACCTTAAAAAAAATAAAAGAAATGAATAAGAATAAGAAAAACAAATTTTTTACATACTGGTGAACTTTTTATTCAATGGGGATAATATGTTTGAAAAAACCTCTGAAGCTTATAGCAAGAATTTAAAATAAACTTGGGAAACGCCTGAGAACTGAATTGAAAAATCAAGGACAAGCAATATTTTTAAAATTTCTTATCAGGAGAAATTTAAAAACTGGATATTTCATTACAGTTATGATAAAAATGCAGCACGCTATGGAAACTGCAACAAAAAGACTGTATTTGTATCACAAAAGTTTTATAAATGGAGAATATAAAATATGAAACACTACGTAAAAAAGTGAAGGAGAGGCAACATTAAGGTAATATATGTAATCTAAAATAAAAAATACACTAAATATACACTATATGAATATTATCTGGGAGTATGTCTACAAAACAATACAATACTCCTTGCATAAAGCATATTTGTGATAATCTCAAATTTAAAATAGTCTCACATCTGTTGCTGCTGTGCAGGGGCTCATATCAAAAAGCAAGTTTTGGGGCTCATCTCAACTTTTGGGATGGAAGCATGCTACTTTTGAAGGCAGCAATAGCCCATAACCAGCCTCTAGCTTCTATCCCTCATCACCCCAAGTTATTATATAGAACTTTTTTTATGCAGGTCAGACAAGGAATGCACATGGACAACATTTTACTCATGTAAGAGGATGCTCACAAACAAATGTTTTTGACCTTCAGGATACATACATTGAATGAGAGTGTTTATAACTTTGGCTACTTGCTAAAAACCTAGCCCTCTGGAAGCCTGGCCAGGTACTAACACACTTGGTCTTTTTTGGTCTCTAAATGCCTCATGTCATTGAGCATTTTAAAACTTCTGCTGTAAATAGTAATGCAAACCTATCCATTTTTAGGGTAAAGCACAGAATGCTTTTTATCTCTAATTCTTACCAAAAAAATCTTGCTCTCTTGCCACCTGGGTAAATTATTGTTTTTAAGCCCACCAGTTCTGCTTAACAGAAAAATGGGGTAAAAATGGAGTAAACTTGGATACCTGGGCTGGCCATGCCAGTTGTTCACTGGAGCCATTGGCTTCTGTTGTTTCATTTTATGCATCATCCATTGACTGGACTTGAAGGCCATTTTTCTTCTTCTTCTCTCCATATTCAATCATCACAATGGGGAAGGTTGATGGGTATTTTCAAAATACAGAGATTTTACTCTACTGGATGTACTTTGGATTCCTAGACTTCTGGACTATCTTGCAATTCGTCATTCTGATAGTCTCTCATACACTTGTATCAGTTTTTGCTGTCAGATCTATTGAAACCATTCATCCCATGGCCATGGCCAGAGCAGCTGCACATGACTCATTTGACTACTTCTCCAAATCACCTATGCCACTGCTGTTACTTTTTTCTTTGGCCAGTGGCTGGGGCCTGGGCTTCAACACTTCATTGACCCTTCAACTTGCAGGGTTTATGTTTTCCCACAGTGCATTCAGAATCCTTATTTCTTCTTACAAGGACCTAATCCAAATATATCACAACTCTCCAAAGGAGTCCACTGTAATAGGACTAAGTATTGTATGTTTCTTGGTGTCCATAGGTGCCACCACACCCATAACAACTTCTATTAATCTATTAGGAGTGAGATATCTTTCACTTGCAAATATCCTAAAGACTATGCCAGTTGCTGTGTGGGTATTGAGACCCAGGATGTAAAATTTGGATCTCTAGCAATTTAGATATGTGAGGCAGAGGTGCAGTGTAGTCATGCTGATGCAAAAAAAAAATAGCTCCCAGACAGCCCAGAGCCTTCAGCCCTTAGATTCCTGCATCATTCCATAGGCCTTTTCTTTTTTTTTTTTTTTTTAATTTTTTTAATATTTATTTTTCAGTTCTCGGAGGACACAACATCTTTGTTTGTATGTGGTGCTGAGGATCGAACCTGGGCCGCACGCATGCCAGGCGAGCGCGCTACCGCTTGAGCCACATCCCCAGCCCAGGCCTTTTCATATATAGACAAGAAAACAAAGGTGAATGGTCAATATTTTACATAGTGAGCACATGCTCAATAGAAAATGTTTATGAAATGAATGTATACACTAAATCAGGGTATTTATTACTTGAATAAATAATAATAATAATAATAATAATAATAATAATAATAATAACAACAATCTGTTGGAAGCATCAACAAGAGAGTAGATATAGCCATGTTTGGCCTTTCCAATAATCCACCCTTTTAGGATTTATCATCAAAAAATCTACACACCTGAGATCTTCTGCAATGATCTATTAGCAAGGAAGTAAGAGCTCTGCATCCACAGGCCACACAAAATATATGCTGTATTGTGATATGACTAGAACAAAATCCCCCTGCCTAGAATTGCTAAAAGCCATCTCCAGATGGTATTAAGACAAGCTCATCATCCTTTCAACTTACCATTGATCAACTGCTATGTGGCTGAAACTAAAGATGTAATATGTATTCAAGTAATAATGATATTGTTTTCGTGATCAAGAATATACATACAACTGAATATGGCAGAAAACCATTTGGGTGCTACTGTTAACAAACCAAGTGCCAAGTGATTTTGCAAAACAACGTTTTGTATTTGATATTTTTTCCTTTATTAATAGAGATAGAGCCTGCTTTGTATGATTTAAGATTTGACTGTGTACTCTGTATCTTATTCACCAAGGATACATTAAAAAAAATACATCATCCTCGTGAGTTTAAAATTTTATTTATCACATAGTCTTCTCTTTAGCTATAACCACACCATAATTTTCAATAGGATGCCAGGTTTGAACCTAGTATCCTAATAATTCCAGTAGAAAAACCAGAAGTTCAAACATATTGAGTAACATTTTCAAATTAAATCAAAGTTTAGGCAGTAAAAAATTGTCTGGATAAAATGGAGATCAACAGACTGTTGACTATAATAGATAATGTTATTTCAATATACATTGAAATTTTGGTTTTAATATTTAAGCCTTAGGAAATACGCCATAATTAACAAAGTGGTGATTATAACAGCTGTTTCTCTGATTAGCATTTCAATTTTCCTGTTCATAAACCTGAAAACAAGAGTCAATATTGTAATGTATGTCTGTAATTTCTGTGACTCAAGAGGCTCAGGAAGAAAGATGTTAAGTTCAAGGATAGACTCAAGAACTCAGTGGGGCCTTAAGCATCTTAGTGAGAACTTGGCTTGTCTTAAAAAAAAGTGGGCTGGAGATGGGATTTGTGATAATGTGCCCTGAGTCTAGTCCTTGGTACAAAAAAATAATCATGCTTTTTTGTGCCACCATCTAACTTCTAAGACAATAATGACAGATTGAAAATTCATGTAGTTTAGAAGATGTGAGTTGTGGCTTTGGGGTCACATAGAGTTGATCCTGAATTCCAGTAAAGTTGCTAATAGTTGTGAGACCTTTCAAATATTCTTTTACAATGAACAGCTATGTTAACCTCACCTATTACAGAAGGCAAAATGATACTGAGTGTCAACATATTAGCAATTCCTTAGCCCTATCTGTACACATAAAGTTGACCATGTGTTCTTACTCCTCTTCTAGCCAAAGTGCAGAGTATGTTTCCCAAACTTTGGATATGAGTTCTTATTTTTTATATGTGACTTATGTAAAGCTATGACTATGAACATGTGTTAGTCAGGAAACATTTTGAATACTTTGTTTTTGCTTTCACAACACTGTCACCTCCATGAGAATGAGCCCACCTTAGTTTATTTGATTCTGTGATGAAGGGTGCTTTTTTTGGCAACCATATCTCCCTCTGAAGTTCAGTAACCTTACCAAGTATCACCTAACTGCATGCAGTAAAAAGATCCCATATGAACCCAGGCTTAATTGATGATAATCCTGCACATGATACAATAATTTTTATATAGTTCATTCTTATTCAGTTATAGATAACTTATCCACTAACCATAGGCTGAATACCAGGATTCAATCACACACGGAACTGAAATTATGTGAAAAACACATCATGTCTTATAGGTTGTGGTTAAATTTTTATTAATTTAAATCTAAACTTTAATCTCTTGACAGGCTTTATTGAACTATATAGAAATGTATGTAGACTTCTAAGCCTTTAATGTTTGATGATATTCTCACAGTGCCCCATACCAAAGAAAAAAATTGAAATCACTACCCTACATTAGGCTAAAGACAAAACTGCAAAATAAGTTTTTCTGTAAAATGTTTAGACTCTAGTTTCTGGGTGACTGATGATCTGATGACCTAGAGGCTTCTCTCCAGTGATACCCATGTCTTTTGGTTACAGTATGATATCTAAAATGGAAACGGATCTGTGCTCAGAATCCTGTGAAAAACAGTGTCCACTTTTGTACACTTTTGAGTTGTAGATGGCAGCTCTCTCAAAGTGCACAGTCTCTTCTGTTCTTTGGCACTGAAAGAATGTTGATTGGTAAGTTTATTTTATAACCTATGACACAGAACTAAGTTTTCCAGTTTTTTCACCTTGCTGAGGTCAGGGTATTCATAGATCTCAAACATGGAATACAGCTGTGGTGAACATAGCTATCCCTGAGAGGTCAAGAGTGAATTTTAGGATGAAGCTTGAAAAATACATTATTTATTAGTCAATTTATATTGTCAAAATAATAATATTTTATATATAGTGGTTCAAGTTATTGCAATTGATTTAAGCTGTCCATCTTAATTTTTAATAAAAATTTTTAAATTATTCTCATGCGTTATATTGTTTTTCCCTCTGGGGAAATATTACTGCCTTAGGTTATTGTTTAGATGTTTAAAATACAATTTGCTTTCTCATAAGACCAGACAGCAGTAAAGTTAAATAAAATTTTAAAGTAATCATGATGAAATTTTTAATCATTAAAATACATATGTTTGCTGTGTGGGAGACGTTGCCTCTTGGTTTTATTTTCCCTATTGGGTTTCTCCCGACTGAAGTTAAGTTTCCGTTACAAGAGAAGAATATCACAGAATCTTTTACCCTTCCCACTATTACTAAGGTCATTATGTGACTGGTAGAGTTTAAGAGTGGAGAGGATAATGCAAATGATGAGAAGTGATGAGATGTCATTACAAGTCCTCATCAGCTACTCCATGTCAAGTGCATTTTTGTTTCAGCTGGATGAACATCTGTTCATTTGCTCTATTATTTATACTAAATTTTGAGTCTTTTTTACCCCCTTTTCAATCTTTATTAGCTACCACCAGACTTTTCCATGACATCATTTACTCTAGGGCCAGAAATATCTGGCCTGGTGGTCTGTACCCTGGTCTTCTCAGTCTTCCCTCTTATTAGGTGAGGACAACTGGACAGGGATCTCACTCTGTTTATCAGGGTGAGGGGAAGTGATTTGTTTATGTCTAAGGGCAATACTGCAAGGCTTTTTAGGCATGCCTGGCGAGACTGCATGTTTCAAACTGAAGTTTTTAAAATGAAGTTGTTTAGGCCAGGCCTAAGACCATCCTCACAATGTTGTAATTAAATTTGTCCAAAATTAAGTTTTGTTTTGCTTTGTTTTGTTTGTTTGTTTAATGTATTTGTCCTCAATTGATTTTTTTCTCTTTCTTTTTTGTACCAGGTATTTAACTCAGAGGCACTGAGACACATCCCCAGCTCTTTTTTTTTTGTATTTATTTAGAGAGAGGGTCTCACTTAGTTGCTTAGTGTCTTGCTTTTGCTGAGGGTGGCTTTGAACTCATGATACTCATGTATAATTCTCCTGAGCCACAGGGGTTACGGTCTGTTCCATCAAGTTTGCTTTAACTGAATTTTTAAATATGTAAGACAACTTTATTAAAATGACATTTACAAGCATTCCTAATATTCAAGCAAACTCTTTTGTCCTGGTGTGGCAGGGAATAAAAGTGGAACTGGCCTTTAATTTAAATTACAAGCAAGTTCAATTGCAAGGGCTTAATTAGAACACAGTTCATTAGAAAGCCACAGGCCACGGCAATATTGTACTTTCTTAAAATATTATTTTTCTTATTTGTAGATGAACACAGTATCTTTATTATAATTATAATAATAATAATAATAATAATTATTATTAATGTGGATCCAGTATCAAGCACACTGCCTCATGTATACTAGACAAGCACTCTACCACTGAGCCACAACCCCAGACCATTACCTGGTATTATTCTTTAAGATTTACTTATATTTTATTAATTTATATGTGGTGCTCAGAATTAAGCTCAAGGCATCGTATGCGCTAGGTGAGCACTGTACCACTAAGCCACACCTTCAGCTCTTTCCTGGTACTTTTCAAATACCTGTTTTACAAAAATTGTAATTAGTAGCCTTAACCCTTTTCCAATATCTGTTTCGATTAAACCAATAATCTAGAAATCAGTGAAGCAGAGAGTCTAGTTTTATCTCAAACTCTGATTTTAATTCCTCTTTCTTTCCCAGATTCAGTCACCTTATCACAGTGTCTGAGTTAAGATTCCCCCTTGAGGAATTTACTGGGTGTTGTCCAGATTCAAAACTCCAATATTTACCTACTCCTTAGTTTTAGAAAAGTCTTACACAATTTGCCCATAGGTACCAAAATCTCTTGGATTACTCAGAAAAATCCATATCTGAGTCTTGCCTTTTAGGGAGCAGTTTGAATTATAAGTATGCAGCCTTTAAGGCAAGTAGATGAATGAACTGCAGCTGGAATGAACCTTTTCATCAATACCTTGCATCTTAAAGCACTTCATTTGATTCCTATTATTAGATACTGTGAATAAACCTACAATAAAAATGGAAGTGAAATACTTTCTTTAACAAAAATCTTCCAATTTCTTTAGACATATATCCAGAATTATAATTACTGTATTATAGGGCATTATTTAACCGAGAATTGTTATTTATTTTTATTTATTTAGGCACTTTTCCACTGTGTTACATCCCTATATATATGTATTTTTTAATAAGACAGGGTATCACTGAGTCACTTAAGCTATTACCAAGTTTCTGAGGCTTGTCTTGCACTTAAATTCCTCCTGTTTCATTCTCCCAAGCCACTGGGAGTACAGATGCTCACAATAACACCCTGCTTCAAAAAAATTATTATTAGTGGATTATGTGACATCTTTATTTTGAACTTTTAAGAACCATGATAGTTTTTTCAAGAGTATCTTTATTAACTTTATATTGTAACTAAAATTTTTATCTATACATGTACACATATACCCTGGAGTCCCTACTATCTTTAAGATATTTGTTTTGTTTTGTGTGGTTTGGTTCTAGGAATTGAACTCTGGGGGTGCTTACCACTGAGTTATGTCCCTAGTCCTTTTTTTGAGACAGATAATATATCACTAATATCTCACTAAGATGCTTATAGCCTTGTTATATTGTTAAGGCTGTCTTTCAAATCACAATCCTCCTGACTAAGCCTCTCCAGCCTCTAGAATAATTGCCACCACACCTAGCTCTTTCAGATTATTATAATAACCTTTTCAACAACACAGCCCAGGCTACAGAAAATGTCTTTGACTGATGCATTTTATACCTATGGAAAGTTTATATAAAGTAGCCAATATAGGATTATTCTGTACAGATTTTTTTTGGAATAAACAGGGATCATTGTTTTTTAACCTCCTTTCTGAACTACTGTTGGGTATCATAGTTCATAAAACTGCTGGGAAAAGAATGTAAATTCATTTTTTTGAAATCTACAAAGATTTACATAAGCTCAGTCACCTTGTGTTCCAGAGCTTGAAACTTCAGGACATAGTAATGTAATCAAAATATTTTAAAGTTGACACATTCCACACACACACACACACACACACACACAGAAAAACTTTTTCCAGGAGAAATTGCTAGTTCTGGCATTATTACTAGTGTGTCAGCGTTGGGGCAGGATTCAGGAAGTGCTAAAATCTCACTCAAGCAAAGAGTAGTTTACTGGATTCCTCCCTATTTCACTTGAAATACAAGCTAGAGTGAACTTCATCTGTCAGTAACAGCATTTGGAAAAATATGCTGGCAGATGTTTTTTGAGATAAATTGACACCTTTGATATTTTGATATTTATGTGTCTTGATCAGAGCTGATGAAACACTTGCAAAGGCTTTTATGGCTCCTAGATATCACCACATTTCTTTTGTATCACTTCTCCCATATTTCTTTCTTTTTTTATGGTGCTAGAGATTGAACCAAGGGCCTTGTGCATACAAGGCAAGTGCTCTAAAAACTGAGCTACATCCTCAGCCCCTCTCTCACATTTTTGTTTACTATAGGTGATGATGGTAATTTTGGAACTTTGTTCAAGACAGGACTAATATCCAGTGTATCTAAATCTCTCTACTTATTCATGATTTTTCCAAAGAGACACTCATAGTAGTTTTTTATTTAATATATCTATAGATGGAAGGAGAGTGTCTCATTTGAATATTCTGCTTTATTTTCATCATCATTCTCTCTTAACATTTGTCTTTTATAGTGTTGCTAAGGTTGGAACTGACTACCTTGCACATTCTTCACACACACTCTAACAGTGAACTTTGCCACTAGGTCCCAATTCTAATTTTAGGTTGGATAGATTCATTTATTCATGTCTAATGTTATTTTTCACATGGTTGATTTTACATATGCTTTGCTATTGCTTTTAACAATACTATTGACATACATATTGTTTCAGATTTGATTCATGTTATGATTTATTGGTCTGTATTATTGTCATATAGTTTCATAATATACATTAAATGTGTCACATAATAATAACTATATTATTTGTTTTTTATTATAGGTTTTGAGGTATTTTACATTTTTTTTTCAAAATAAATTTATTTTCTTTATTTGCTTCTTTTCTTTTTTTTTATTTGGTACTGGGAATTAAACTCAGGGGAACATAGCCATTGAGCCACATCCCTAGAACTATTTTGTATGATATTTAGAGATGGTGTCTCACTGAGTTTCTTAGGGCATCACTTTGGCTGATGCTGGTTTTGAGCTCACAATACACCTGACTCAGACTCCCAAGGTGCTGAGATTACAATTGTGTATCACCATGTCCAGCTCTCTTTCTGTATTTAAAAAAAAAATATGCTAAAATTTTTATGGGAAAATATTATATATTAAGTTTAGTTAAAATAGTTGTCTTTGTAATGATTATTTTTATTTCCACACATGGTATTTTATGTGCTTTTGTAAATTTTTATTTAGTTTGTGATAAGTTCTACATATTTTCTTTGAAAGCCATTATACATGTGATGTATTTAACAGATGTAACTTCAATATAATACTTATGTGGTATTTTGTACTCTAATTAAACCAAAAATCTTTTGGGGCTCTAGAAACCAATTTTTCTCAAACTTTATTATTTTTATTTTTTTTAAATGTGCCTAATATTTCAACCTGGGCCCCATTTTTCAACTGTATTGACAAGTATATCTCTAGCCTTATACAATCACATAACTGTACGCTGTCATGGTATACACATACTATAATTTCTTCAGGTCTTAGCTGCTTGGTGAGGAGATATATATATATATATATATATATATATATATATATATATATATATAGTTTTCATGAAGAAATAACAGCAATTTTTATTCCATCTTTAGTTCATGAGAATTTTTTTGTGTGTCCTTATCAATACTTTGTATTCTTTTTGTTTTTTTGTTTCTTACTGGAAATTTAAATCAGGGGCACACAGAGTCTTGGTCACACAGAGTTGCTTAGGGCCTTGCTGAGATTCTGAGGCTGGTTATGAACTCAGAATTATCTTTACTGAACCTCCCAACACAATTGAATTAGAGGTATGCACCATGGAACCTGGTTTTGTTTTATTTTTATATTGAAATATATATTATTTCTGAAAATAATTTATTCTTGATATTAAGAAAGCAATACAATACCATTTCCCCCACAAATAACCACCTTTTTTTGGAAAAGATGTCAGTAGTGCTAGATGTATACTTTATTGTTGTCTAAGTGGCAAGTTTTTATTATTACTATTATTATTATTATTAATATTGTTATTATTACTATTACTATTATTATTATTATTATTAATACAATACCATTTCTCCCACAAATAACCACCTTTTTTTTGAAAAGATGTCAGTAGTGCTAGATGTATACTTTATTGTTGTCTAAGTGGCAAGTTTTTATTATTACTATTATTATTATTATTAATATTGTTAATATTACTATTACTATTATTATTATTATTATTATTATTATTATTATTAACCTATGTATTAGTTACAAAAGTTTCTCTGTTCATAGTATTATAGCATATATACTGTTTTCTATATCTTTATAGAATACATCAGTGTGTATCAAAATGACATTTTAGGGGTTGGAAAGGGAGGGCAGGGTTCATGGGGTTAGAAATTATGGTCGAATATGATGTATATTATTATATAAAGTACATTTATAAAGGTAATACATAAACCCAGATGTAGGTATTTACAGTGTCAGGAAAATTTTTTAAAAATAAATAAATTACTTTAGAGTTTATTTCTTGCAATATATACTCATAAGTATATGAGATGCATTTTGTACATATACATATATACTACCACTATATATATTTAATGAATGATCAATTACTACATCTCACGTTAATTACATTTATTTCAAATTAATTTTTTTGTAAGCACCAATATATGACACTCTTTGATATATACACTTGGTGTGTCTTCAAATTTATCACTTTTATATATTATGCTCTTTTCTTTATTGTCCTTTTTATAGAATTTTTTTCCAAATTATTGAGATTAATGAATTTTAGACACTTCAGTTTAACAGTGCACTCTGTAGATTTTCTTTTTTAACCTCAGATAAAATGTATCCCAATTTTAATAGGCTTATTGTTATGTAAGTGATTTCTAAAAACCTGCAAATATAACACCCTAACCTGACCTTACTCTGGACTTGATATCTGAGTGGAGGGGATTTAAAAGTGATCCATGGAAAAGGCAGAACAAGGATGTATCAGTATATGAGATTGGAGGATGCTGAGTATGTAGTAGTGAGTATTCATGAAAAATATATTGGTGGAATAGATAGGGGTAGAGAAAAAGTGCTGTGAAGGAAAGAGAGAAAGAATGACCAGATCAAGTGTTCAAATTTAAGAAGTCTAATGGTGGATCAATGGCAGCATGAGGGTGTTATGTCAGATTCATGGGAAACTAATAGATCCCCAGGAGTCAAATCTGATCAATCACAAAAGAGTATTTGTTGCAAGCTCGATCCTGGACTCACAACTCTTCCTGATGCAGCGGTGCCGAGGAATGAGTCCCCATCCTTTGTTCAGTGATATTTTATAGGTTTTGGGAGGATACTTTATATGTCACAACATCACACAGCAAATCATTCCATACAACAGAAAAAGCAAACAACAACTCTTAACATTGATTAGCACATTCAATGGCAGGAACCAGTTGGGTAGGGGTGATTGGTTAGTACAGTAGTGGGATTCATTTGAACTGATTGTTTTAGGCCACAAGGGGTGTATGTGCTAAACTACATGGTTTCCCAATGTGTTATCAACCACTGTAAACTACTTGAAGGTCATCTGGCATTCCAGGTATTTTTCCTGTCTCATGCTGATTGATTGTTGCTAGGGGGTTGCTATGGGTCCTCACCTAGCTTAACTGAGTCATGGACACCTGGCACCTCAGACCTCTCCTGTTATTTACAAACAACTCAGCAGGGTGGGTATGTGCTAAGGAGTAATCTGTGGGTTTTTCTAAGGACAAGGGTCACGCCCCTTTCCTTAGGACAGGCCTTGAGGTAGAAGCTGCTGTTATTTATTTATTTGAAAAAATGGAGTCACATTAGTTTTTCAAGGGTAAGGGGTAGATTCTTTGGAGACAGAAATAAGGTAGAAGCAAAAAAGGAAGGCAACTCTGGCACAGAAAAAGAAAAAAGTCAGAAAGAGTCAGATGAATGGGTTATGTGTTTCTTTCTTCCCACCTTGGAGTGGAATTGACAATTCACAGAGTATGTTTTAGTAGATAATATAAAACCATTTCCATGTAGCTTTACAAATTTGGGTGGCCGAAATCAACATTTGACAATTCCAGTCAATAAAATCCTTATATTTTTTCATCTGTTTTACTTACTTTCTTACTTACTTACTTACGTATTTATCTATTTATGTATTTATTTATTTATTTATTTATTCATTCATTCATTCCATTTTTTTCATTCACTTTTGCTTTACTGTTATTGTGTATATACTCCTGGTGAGTATTTAATGATACACACACACACACACACACACACACACACACAATGGTATATATAATGCTAACTTCTATAACATTATATTCTAAAGCATTAATTTCAGCCAGCCTCAGCAACTTAGTGAGGCTGTAAGAAAATCGGCAAAACCCTTTTTGTTTATAGACTATTTTATTAAAGGTTGAGAGTATTTCTTAGCAAAAAAGCATAATTTATTTTGATTTGTAAAGAAAGAGAGAGAGAGAGATCTTGCAAAAATAAAAAAAGTAATCAGTGACACTCTTAGTGTCAAAGATATAAATAATTTAAAAGTAACAGTGAGCTAGTTGGAAAATACATCTAGGTTATTAACTGCTGCTATGAAAATTTAGTCTGCTCTCCAACATATAAAAGTGAGAGAGAAATTCTTTATTAAGGTTTGTATAAGAAAAAAGAGGAGTTTTGACACAGCTTTTAGTTGACCCAGACTGGGTCAACTTTAGTGGGTGATTAGGGTTCTGCCAAGATTATAGATCATTGAGTTATTTGGAAAAATATGATTTTATCTAGTCTTCATAAACAAAGATTAAGATCTAATATAAATCAGACTTGGCCAAGGAAAAAACATTTAAATGAAATGTAAATGTATGAATAATCACATAAAGCAGTATTTAAGAAAAAGTTAACATTCAGAATATTTATGCAATTATATAATCAGCAGTAATGTAAAAACAATGACAACTAAAGAAAAAGTGAATTAATAGAGCAATAAATAAATAATGGAATTAATTAATTAATAACTAACAAATGTAAACATGTATTGTTACTGGAATTGTCAAAGTCGGCTTGTAGCCGTGTAAAGCTACATGGAAATGGTGTTTTACTACTTACTGAGACATACCCTATGAACTATAAATTCCAATCTTAGGTGGGAAGAGTTGAACACAGAACCCATTCACCTGGATCTCTCACTTGGGAACTGTACAAAAAATTACCTTTTTCTTTCCCCCCAAATTTTATTGCTGCTTCCAAGAACATTATCCCTCTACATTCATACTATCATTGTAGACTTGTAGCATATGAACCCCTGTACTGCTCAAGTTTTTCTTTTTTTATTGCTCTTTTTCTCCCTACTCCCATATAGTCCATCAATACTCATTTTTTAATGCAAAATCTACATACTCAGCAATCTCTAGTATTACATCTTACTATATCCATTTTCTGCTTTGGGCATGACCACTTTGAGATCCCCTCCATCGAGACATCAATAGTGCAAAGTGATCAGTTTGGGGATAAAATATGCAGAATATATATTAGAGGTCAGTTACACAACAAGAAAGGTATAAAAAGTGGGCTTCATTTAAGGGTGAAAATAAAAAGAAAATCTATAGACTTTGCTAGTTAAAGGATTCAAAATTTATGAGTCTCAATAATTTGAATTATACGTGTGAGTCACTTTTTTGGGCTGAAGGAATATGGGGACATTGTTAATGAGTTTAAAGTTCAAACTATTCTTTATGAGACAAAGAACAGAGAAGTTAAAAAAATTAAAGAAATTATGATATAATTTTCATAAATAAAAATATAGACATATTTATTCACAAATTGCTTTAACCTTATAAACAGTTATAAATGTCAATGCACTTCCCTCTGGGTTAGTTTCTAGTATTGGAAGAAAACTTTGCCTAAAAATAGCTGCATTCACAGACCCTCAAATAATAATAATAAGAGTAATAATAATAATAATAATAATAATAATAATAAGTGACGTGGGGAAAATTTCAGGCCTGTGAAGCCTACCTGTAACATAAATTAGTTGAAAAGCCATCACAGGAGAATTTTATACACTGTCTGAAGACATATATGTATATATTATTTATAAAAAATATTTATGTGTTCTATAGTAAGGGTGCACAAGCCCAATACACAGTCTTTATTTTGAATATTTTTTGTTGTAGATGGACACAATACCATTAGTAGTTTGTTTGTTGGTTGGTTTTTTAATGTGGTGCTAGGTGTTCAACCCAGTACCTCACGCATGCTAGAGAAGCACTCTACCACCCATCCATAACCCTAGTTCCCAAAGACTGTTACTAATTTATTTTATTTTTTATTTTATTTATTTATTTATTTATTTATTTATTTATTTATTTTTGTGGGAGTGTATGTGTGTAGTGCAGGGGATTGAATCCATTGCCTTATATAAGCAAAACAAGCAC
This sequence comes from Callospermophilus lateralis, assembly GCF_048772815.1. Lineage (NCBI taxonomy): Eukaryota > Metazoa > Chordata > Mammalia > Rodentia > Sciuridae > Callospermophilus > Callospermophilus lateralis. The sequence continues at coordinate 12,360,388 of NW_027514398.1, forward strand.
TCTACTGACTAAGCTATATTCTAAACCTTGATCTGTAATATTTTAATAATGAAAATAGAGCAGCCTGTCATTCAGACTGCTTCTGCACCCACTTGGCTCAGGTTGGAGGCAGTGCCTGAAGCCTTGACCAATTAGTCTCTTAGGTGAGAACTGTCCAATCCTCACGCAGCCGGTGATGAGGGTGCGGGCTTCCACAATCTTCTGTTTCCTTGGTGTCTGGAACCCGCCATTTTTTCAATCTTTTTGCAGGCTTCTGTCCTCGATCTGGAGCCCAGGTTTTTGTGCTATGCAGAATTTGAAAACAAATCACAGGGAGAATGCTGAGAATCCTGAGAGCAAGGAAATGGTAAATGTGCCTTGTTATCTTGAGACTGTGTAGGAAGGTGGCTTAAAGCTGACAGGAGTGGCAATGGTGGAAACTGGCAGTCGTGGCTTGGGACTCCTCATGGTCCTCTCCAGAGTCTTGAGGCCAGAGGGTCTCTCTGTGGCAGCTCAGCCTTCACCTCCCTCTGACCAGTCTAGTGAGGCTTAGATCAGCAGTTGAAAACCTGGGCATTTTGTTCCATAATTGTATGGTGTTTTCAGCTTCTTTCTAAAGCCCTTTTTGGGCTTCCATGTGCCATGAGTCTATCATGTCTCCAGATTGCATAGTAAAGACTGAAGATAATTATCAGGAGAGAACCCCAAATCAATTTGTTGTACTCATGCATGAAATAGGCTGTTGATTTTAGGGGCTTGTTACTCATGAGGGTTTGTTTGTCTGTTTGTTTGTTTATTTATTTATTTTATTTGTTTTGTATGTGTGTGTGTGTGTGTGTGTGTGTGTTGTTTTCTTTTTGGTACCAGAAATTCAACTCAGAGGCTTTCATCCACTGATTCACATTCCCACCCACCTTTTTTTAAAAATATTTTTTTTAGAGACAGGGTCCCTTTGAACTTTTTAGGGCCTCACAAATTTGATGATGCTGGCTTTTAACTCATTCTCTTCATGAGTCCTGAGATTTTAAATGTAGGGAAGCCGTATCTCAAACCCAGAACAAAAATCTGAAATCCAGAACTTCAGTTTAGCTCTCCATAGGTCTCAGAATAAATGACTAGTTTTCTAGCTCTCTGTTCACATATCCAAAACTAGGGTTCTCTTTTCACAGTGAATAAATATAAAATAGAATAGATAGTATAATGATCATGTAATGAGGAAAATGGGCCTCACTCAAACACACCTGGGGGCTAACTGAAAGATATGTTGTTAAGCACTATTAAAGCCAATTTCAAATGTAAGAGACCTTGAAGTCCACTTGTGGAAACACCTTCAACAAAGTCCTTTATCCCAGCAGTGATTCCTGATTGAATTTGAAGAAAAAAGATTGGTCACAGAAAAAATTAAAGTTAACACATATGGTAGTCAGCATGGTTTTCCAAAGATTATTCTAAATGCATTATGCTCCGTGTTGTGCCCAAAACCTTTAGTAAACTTCTAAGATGGCACACAAAAATGAGTTTTGTTTTTTTTTTCTGGGATTATTCCTCATACCACATGGTGGAGTTCTATTTCTTAGATTTTTTTTCTTCAAAATTTATGAGACAAGCACCCAGATGCAATTGGCAAACTGAGAAATTTGGCTCATCTCAAAACTCCACTTACAGCATTATCAATCATTATTTTCCCATGTTTTATTTCAAATCGATGCATCACTTATGTTTTTCTACAAGAACTGATGGGAATTTTTAAAAGATTTTAATTTATCATTCTGAGATTTTCACACGAGAAGAAAGCAGAATAAAATTAGGTGACATTAAAAAGAATGAATCTCTCCTATATGAGGTTTTTGTATCCCAATTGAGAAATTTTAAAAACTGTAATGGGTCATCAATTGAGGGTTTATTTATTTATTAATTGATTTGTTTATTTATTTATTTATGGTCAGATCATTTTATTAAAATAACCCACAGAAGGGGTTGGGCATGTGGTTCAGCAATAGAGCACTCACCTAGCACGTGAAAGACCCTGGGTTGGATCCTCAGCACCACATAAAAATAAATAAATAAATAAATATTACTCACAGAAACATTCCAAACATTTCAGGAAACTCTTTTCTTCTGGTGTAGCAGTAAAAAATAAAAGTGGGACTAACTTGAACTTCAATCTCTCTCTCTCTCTCTCTCTCTCTCTCTCTCTCTCTCACTTTCTCTACTGGGGATTGACCCCAGGGCCTCATGCTTAGAAGTCAAGCACTCTATAAGCTGAGCTACTTACTCAGCCTTATTTTGGGGGTGGGGAAACCAGGGATTGAAGTCAGGGGCACTGTACCACTAAGCCACATTCCTACCCTTATTTTGTATTTTACTTAGAGAAAGGGTTCACTGAGTTGCTTAGTGCCTCACCACTGCTGAGACTGGTTTTGAATTCATGATCCTTATGTCTCAGTCTAGTAAACAGATGACATTACAGGCATGCACCACCATGCCTGGCCAACTTCAATCTTAAGGGCTAAAGTACACAGCAAATTAGATTAAAGTCCATGTCAATAACATGGTACATTACTTAAAAAAAAAATATATATATATATATATATATATATATATATATATATATATATATATATATATATATATATATATATTATTGGTAGACCTATATTTTATTTACTTATATGTGGAGGTGAGAATTGAACCCAGTGCCGCACATGTGCCAGACAAATGAATTACCACTGAGTCCCAGCCCCAGCCCCTTGGTACATTTTTTATAGGGGACATTGGAAATTGAACTCAGGAACATTGATAACGAAGACACATCCCCAGGGTTATTTTTCTTTAGTTAGAGACAGGATCTCACTGAGATTCTTAGCATCTCACTTTTGCTAAGGGTGGCTTTGAACTTTTAATACTTTTTTCTCAGCCTCTTCAGCAACTGGGATTACAGGCTTGCACCAACACACCCAGCCCCTGGTACATTTTAATACCTGTTTTACATAGGTTTTAAACTATAGCCTTAACTTTTTTCTAATATATGTTTTACTTGAGTCCATAACCCAGAAATCAGTGAAACACAATCTATATTTTATCTCCAACACTGCTTTTGGTTATGACAGTGTCTGAGTAAAGTTTCCACATTAAAGAATTTACTATGTCTTGTGTTCTCATTCTGACCTCCCATATGACCTAGTTCTTAGTTTTAGAATATCTGAAACAAGTTTCCAAGAGATTCCAAATTTTTTTGGAGTATTTAGAAAACACCACTATCTGAGTCTTGCCTTCTTGGGACCAGTTTTAATTCTAAGTGTGTAGCTTCTGAAGGGATGGACTAATTGGATGCTTTGCAGCTGGAAGGCATTTTCTGAAATACTTTCTATCTAAAAGGCACTTCATTTGTTTCCTTTTATTAGATACTGTGAATAAATATACAATAAAAATAGATGTGTAGCAATATATTTAGCAAAAAAAGATTCCAATTCCTTTACATATATATCCACAGTTATTATTAGTGGAATGTATAACATTTTTAACAAGAATTATTATGTATATCTTTTTATTTATTTAAATACTGGAGATTAACCCTAGAGCATTTTACCAGTATGCTGCATTCCCAGTCTCCAACACTTTTATTTATTTATTTATTTTTGAGAGAGGGTTTTGCTGAGTTTCTTAGGACCTTACCAAGTTCTTGAGGCTGGTCTTTAACTTGAGAATAAACCCCTAGTTTTCTACCTCTTATCCTCCTAAGTTACTGGGAGTACAGGCATGAAAATCTTGCACTGCTATCCCAAATTATTACTAGAGGTCCACTGCAGTCCTCGTGGATCTCCCTATCCACATGGGGGTGTGGGGGGGACTGTCACTGCCAGCCTGGCAAGTAGCAAGCAAGTAGCAGGTGGGAGAAGGAGGTACTGTGTCCAGCTGATGGCAGGTTTTTCAGATGTCACCAGGAAACCATTTCAGGGCTTTAGACTGATAGCACTGGGGAGAAAAGAAACTTGGTGAGGCCTCTCTTGCAGACCCTCATGTGGATGGGCAGATCCAACAACAACAAAAAAAAACCTCTAGCCTGATGTCTCCCAAAGCACATGTGCTGTATACTTCTGCTATGAACTTCACCTTCCATAAGATTTGTACATGGAAGTGCCACTCTCCAAGGCCACTGAGCTTATATTCTGTAGGTTCCAAGATAGCATGGCCATTCCCCTAACAATTCCTCTGGTTGGAAGTGTGTGGATGACTCACTGACTTCCCCCTCCTCAATTTCCCTGAAGCATTGCTCACAGAGAATTTGCAAATGTGCAAATATGTGCAGACACAATGGAGAACAGTGTGGAGGATCTTTGGAAGAATAAAAATAGAACAACCATATGGCTCAGAAAGCCCTCTTCTGTGTATATTAAAAAGAGAGAGAGAAATAAAATTAGCACATGGAAGAGACATCTGTACTCATGTTTGATGCAACATCCTTCACAATACGAAGGGACAGAATCCATCTTAATTTGCTGTGGATGGATGGATGGAAAAGCAAATTGTCAGGTGTACTATGAAATATTATTCAATCCCCAAAAGGAAGGAGATGCCAGCACTTTCAGGACTTGGGTGGACCTAGAGGACATTGTGCTGAATTACATAAGCCAGGCACAGAGAAATCTGGCACAACCTAACTTACATGTGCAATCTAAAAAATGTGAATTTACAGAGGCTGAGAATAAATGGTGGTCACCAGAGGTGAGGGCAAGAAATAGGTGTTTGTCAAAGCTACATAGGCATATGTATGCCAGGTGAGTGAGACCTAGAGATCTTTACCCTAGCTGCTCAGAGTTAAGAAAGTGGTATTTTGCCCTTTAAAAGATGTTAAGAGGACAGCTCTCTGTTTAAGTATGTTTTGCATAACAAAACAAAGCACACAGGGAAGCCTGAGGGAATGGCTGGAGGCCTTGTGGACCCAGGGTTTTCCAAGTGTGTCCAGTGGCCAGCCCACTGAGCTGTGCCATCAGATATGAGGAATTATTTGTTTCTATTGTGCCTCCTACTGAGGCAGGGGTCATGAAGTGGCAGTGCAGGTGGCTTCTCCAGGGGCCAGGAGGCATCTCTTCCACCTGAGCTCTTAAGTGGACTCAGCTGCTCAGGCCAAACACTTTACACTTGCCCAGGCCCCCCTCACTGCCTGCAGCTGGGGGAGATGTGCTGCACATGTGCAGAGACCTCTGGCCAAGGGGCAAGAACTTGGAATGCAGCACACCCTGCTCCTCAGTGCACAATTTAAGGTGCAGGAGATCCCAGGACTGGCTGCCTGCCCTCCTCTTCCACTGTGCTTGCTGCCCTGTTTAACTTGTTTTATGGTAAGTAGACTAGTAAAAAAATTTCCTGTTTTTTTTTTTTTCTTGGAGGGGGGTGGTAGGATGGCCCTAGGCCTGACTCTAAGCAACTCTATTTTTAAAAATCTGCATTTTCACCAGGCACACCCACAGATCCCTCCAGTATGGCATCAAACAAGTTTCTTTCCCTCACCTTGATAAAGAGAGGGAAGCCCCTGGCAGGCTGTCCTCAGCTGATAAGAGGGAAAGGGGAGAAGATAAGGGAGGAGACCACAAAAACAGATGTTTCTGACCCCAGGGTGAATGATGTCACTGAGAAATCTGGTGGTAGCTGATAAGGATTAAAAGGGTGGTCAAAACCCCCCAAAATTTAGTATAAATGATAGAGCAAATAAACTGGGATTCAGCCAGCGAAAAAAAGGATGCACTCAAGCTGGAGAGCCTGATGAGAACCTGCCATCCCATCACTTGTCATCATTTCCTTAGCCTCTGTGTGATCCTCATCAATCTCAAACTCTACCACCTTATGTGGGCCTTGGTAAAAGCTGCAACTTCTCCCTAGGACCCCCGACCCCCTCCTCAACCAGTCGTTCACTTCATGCCAGGAAAAGCCTGCCTTTGTTCCGGACCTGATCACCATGGTCTGAGTGAGTGTGCATCTGGTGGACTCAAAGCCTAAGACTTAAGACCTTTGAACATATCATGCAGAGGGAATGTCTGCCATTAGGCTATCATGATTAAGTGTGTTTTGCAGTGCTTAGAATTAATCTAGAATTGTTTGCTGTGAGTTGATTATGTTTACTGCTGTGCCTAGCATTAAGGATTGTCATTTTCTTGTTGAAGAACTTATAGAGTAAATTTGCATTGAGTAATTTGAGTTAATAAAGCATTGAAAGGGGCAGAAGTGTGTGGACATTCTTTATTTCTCCCCTCGACTGCATATGTCACAATTTTGCTCCCTCATGACATGGGGTTACCTGGGATTGGTCCCAGGGGTGCTTAACCCCTGAGCCACATCCTGGCCCTTTTTATTTTTTATTTTAAGATAAGGTCTTGCTAAGTTGCTTAGGACTTCACTAAATTTCTGAGGCTGGCTTTGATATTGTGATCCTGCCTCAGCCTCCTGAGTCTCTGTGAATATAGGCATAACTCTCTTTTTCATAGAGGGCTAGAAAATTAATTTTGGTGCTTTTCCTTTTTATTTATAACTTCAATATGGAGATCTCTCTCTCTCCCTCCTCTCTCTCTCTCTCTCTCTCTCTCTCTCTCTCTCTCTCTCTCTCTCTCTCTCTCTTTACCACAAACTGTTTTCTCCAAGACAATCCCACTGGGCATAGTCATGCATCAGAGCCTCAAATACTTTAAGGATGGTGGGGTCAGCCCAGGGGGTGTTTCTGCAGAGCTGTGCTGGGAGCACAATCTTCTTCACACAAGGAGAAAGTGTAGGGAGGAGGATATGACCTGACAGAGCCATCCACAGAGCTCCAGGTGAATCTGCCCATTAGGTGGGCATGGCCACAGGTGCCTGGCCTGGATTCACCTTGCAGACAGCAAGGTCTTGGTGGCCACACAGTGGGAGGCAGTGGAATAAGGCATCCAACCACTGCACCCACAGGGGACATATTGGCCTGAATGGGGAGCTAACCAGGCAAAATCACCCAGGTATTGTGAGGTCCTGCTCTTCTGCAGGGACAGATGCCAAGGGAATTGGAGCAGGAAGCCGGAGAGGTAGCCTTCTATGAGCAAGGCTGTGCTGTTTGGATGGTCACTGAAATTCCTACTAGATAGGCCCCTTTGCATACACATCAGGCCCTTGGAGAGCGAGCCATGAGCCATCCGAGCATCAGTACTGATCAGGTGAGACACACAGCCTCCCTGACTACTGTGGGGTCAGGACCCTGGGGCGGGACATTGCTCAGGGTGGTGAAGAGAGGATTTAGAGTCTTACTTCTTGCTGTGTTTAATCCCTGAAGATGGCCAGCCCCAACAGGTTCACATGCTGCACAAGGTGGGACCATGCATCAAATCAATGTAAATATTTAGAATGTTGGCAGTTGTTTAAATTTAATTTTAAAAACAGCTGTACTGAGGTAAAATTGATATACAAAGAGCTGCACATGTTGAATACACACAATTTGGGGAGTTTGAATGTGCCAAACCCCTGTTGATGCCATAACCACCTCCAAGTGACAGACGCACCTCCAACACTTGTGCGGGCAGGGGCAGGTGTCCCTGTGGCTTGGTGTGTGCACCTGTGCAGGTGTGGGTGTTAGAAGGGTACTCAACTGGAGAGCAATGCTCCTGAAAATTTCTAAGTGAAAGATTTCTTGTTGTTAACTACAGGCACAATCCTTTACAGTGGATCTCTAAAACTCATCCATCTAAATTACCTGAAACCTTGTACATAAATAGGCTTTATTTTTAAAACAGTTTTGGATTTATGAAAAAAGTGAGCAGACTCAACCATTCCTATAGAGTAACTTCCCCTGCGATTGCCCCTGTTATTAACATTTTGCTTGACTGTGCTGCATATGATACAAATAACGGACCAATATTAACACTTTATTACTACCTAAATTATATAATTTATTCAGGTTTCCTTAGATTTTAACCTAATTCCCTTTTTCTATTCTGGGATCCCATCTAAGAGACTGCCTTACATTGATTTGTCATGTCTAGTCATTGTAATTTTTAATTCCAACTTGAGACTGTGATTATCTTGAAGATATCATAAGGTTAAAAATTATCTTGCTATTAAGAAAACAGCAGGTATTGACATGAAGAAATCCCAGATCTCAAGAGAGTAGCACAATTTTTTTGTGTCAACAGACTTATTTGTGTCAACAGACTTATTTCCTTGTGTTGTCAGGGTCTGGCTCTGTTTCCTGGTACCTGGGGGCCCTTGGCATGCAGCCAACAGAGCATGAAGCACAGGAAGGCACCTTGAGCCCAAGGCACCCAGGCCAGGGCTCAATTGCCATCCACTCCTCCACTCACACGCATGCATGAGAGAACCAGTGCATAGTGGAGCCTGGCGGTGGGAAGCCATGTGCCCCAGGGAAGGGAAAGAACCTGTGAGAAGTCCTCCCTGCCACATAGTGTGGGTTAAAAGTCCAAGAAGCTGGCTGAGCTTTTACCCAGAGAAAAGCATGGGGAAGGGGTTAGGGAAATCTAAGTAGGCATACTGGAAATCTTGGAAGGGGGAGAGTGTAGTACATTATGGGCACAGTGAGGGGATAGGCAGTGGGTCTGGGCAGGGTTGTGGTGGAACCTGGCAGGATTGGAAATTTAGCCAGGTTTTAGATCATGATGTTTTGTTTTCTAATAGTTTCCAATTTAACCTCATGGCAATAAGTTGACATTGGAGTATTTCAACCTGTGATTGATGTTATTAGCTTCATGATTAAGAAATATACTGACTAGGTATAAGATAAACATGTACTAGAGACTTTGTGACCAGCAATGTGACTGCGGCATTGATATTGTCCCTGTTTTTCTGAAATAAACTGAGTATTTCCCAAGTACTCTTGCCACCCCACAGAAAAGAAGAAGCAATGGTGTGTTAATTAGTTTGATAATAGTAATCATTCAATAATGAAAACTTCTATCAAAATTAAAAATATATATAATTTCTATTTGTCCTTCATACTGAATAAATATAGACAGACTGCAGAATATGAAGGTCACAGGGTGGAGAGTAGGCTTGGAAGAAAGGACTGGATGAGCTAAGCCCAGGCAGGACAGGGCATCTGGGAGGGAAAAGATGGTAGAGAACAGATTAAGTACATGACTATGGATGGAAGTGGGGTAAATGTCCTCTTCTGTCCCAGTACAAGGGAGTCACTGTCCCAAGTCCTACACTTCAAGAAGCCTCTCCCTTTGTGCTCTCATGGATCAGGATGAACTAATTTAGCCTTCTATCCCCATCTTCCATGGAAGCTAAAATCAACTCAATGAACAATGCACCACTGTTTCCTGGTACCACTGAGAAAAAATGATGCCAGTTGCAATGTTGATACCCTGTCAAATGCATGATGCATCCCATTCTCAATAACATTAGAAAGTGAAACAATTCTTTCTAGCTAATTTACTAGAATACAGAATGGAATTCCATGGTCTTCTGTGTCATTGGCTGGTGTCTCTGTAGCTAGCCTGTGAGTTCTGCCAGGGTGTGGACCACAGTTAACACTTCTGTAAAGGTCTTGGGGCAGCTTTAAACCAGGAACATAGTTGTTGCATAAAGATAGACTGAGCTACAAGGACATGGTGTGGTGGGGAGGAGCTACTGCTTCACTGTTAGGACAGCATTTTATAATTTGGAAATGAGGAATCTCCATATTGTGGAGAAAAGTTGCAAAATATCAGTACCAACATGTGTTTAAAATAAAATTGAGATGACTTTAGAAATCTGGAATAGTTGCCATGTTCTCATACATTTCACACACAGCTTGCTATGTTAGCATCTTATAAAACCAGAGAACAATAGCAAAAATATTCATTATCATGTGCTAATAGTGACTGGATGACATGATTTTTTTTGGAATTTGCTTTTCCCACTCTGTGCCTTTATGTTCCATTATGAGCTGAGTCTCCTTAGGCTACTATGATATAATGTGCCATAATTCTGCCATTTTCTCTGGGAGGTACTGAATGCAGAGATTTCCTGGGCCTTTGATGGTTCCTGATTTTGCAGCTGGGTGGCTGATGAATCGCCATTCTTGTTCTACTGCAACACTGCATCAAGAAGATTCTGTCCTCCATGGGTCTCCTGAGTGCTGAATGTATGTGTGCTTCATTAGTGCACTCTTGGGAAGGAGTTGAAGTCCTTGCTTCTGAGCAACCTGTGAAATTAACAGATAAAGATTCACTGCATTTTAAATGTTCCTTTGAAAAATTCCATTTTATATAGATAATATCACAATCTTGGATAAAAATCTAAATTTGAGTGCTAATGGATTAAACTTAGAGTTTTGCTTCACTCCTTCAGTTATTCTCTGGTTTTTGATCCCTCTAGTCACTTCAGACAGAGAAACATGAATTGCAAAGACAGATGTCTCCCTCCTCCCATTTTATTTTAGTTTGAGGGAAAGCTAAGTATGTTGTAGCATTAGAAGGGTGAAGAAAGCAAGGAACTGTCTGGTGCTTTTTCATTTGCTGCTTTTGGCTATTCCGTACTTCAAATTAACAAAGAAAAACAAATAGAACCTCAAGGCCTGTGCACCACCCTAGGGAGCAGGCAAAGGTGCCAAAGCATTTGTAAATTTATTTCTCTTTTAAAGTGACTTGTTTGAGCCAGTGGATTTCTCAACCACAGATATTGATAACCATTCCAGGTTTTAGATTCATGACACCACAGTTAATGGCCCTAGTTGTCAATAGGCATTACTTGCATTTTTTTTCTACAAAGTCAACCCAGGAGGGAAATAATAGAAGGAGCCTCCTATTTAGCCTGACCAGTGAATACAAGGATTTTTTTTACATTGAAAATTCAAATTATTACTCTATGTCTAAATTCTTTTTGCATTTGATCTTTATTACAATGATGATGGTCACTGCATAGAAAATGGTATATTCTCTGCAACAAGGAATGATTTGGGGTGTGATTTGAAACTCAAAAACTAAAACAATTCATCCTAAAGGAATATAACCTTTCCATTTACAAAATTGAGATGAAACTATTTTCATAAAGAAGTTCTTACTTGCCTGGTTTAACCTACACTCTCAAATTTGTGCTCTTTGGTAATGAGAGAGAAGAGGAAGGAGGGGGAAGAGAGAATGAGAATTTTATGCAATAAATCATTCAATTGCTCATTGAGCAATAAAACATTTCCACTTCTGAAATCAAGAATTCCCAACCTACTAAAGGGAATGTATACTCCACACAAAGAGTAATGCAAAATTACTTCTCTTTTCCACAACCACAAATTATTATATATACAGCTCCCAAACCCATCCAAGTAGTTGTAGTATAACAAAAACCAGGGATGCATATCAAAACAAAAACAGCCTCACTGAATGAGAAAGGAAAGATTGTGCCTTTCCTGCAGATGATATTTTCTTTCAAGTTGACACATTTTGGTATGATCAGAAGAAACTGCCCAATTCCCAGTTATACCCTTTTAGGGTCAGAAAAAAAGAGGGTAAGGTAGCTCCAACATTCTGGCTTTTACTTTAAATAATTAGGCACACTGAAAAAGAGAACAAACCTTTAAACACCAGAGAGCCTAGAGTACAGACACCAGGTGAAGGAAGAAGTTATGCATTGCTTAATCTGCTTTAAAAATCTGCAAAACACACACACACACACACACACACACACACACACACGCACACACATACACCTCTTCATGGAAAGTTAAATGTCTAGAGAGAATGAATCCCCAGAAAAGATGCAGAAGCCATTAAATACTTATCTGGGTTCACTGGTGAAGTTTTTCCCCTGTATAAAGCCACTCAGGAGAAAGAAGATTTAAACTAAAATTTTCAGCCACAGAAAAATTAGTCTAAGAAGACTTCAAGAAAAGAAAGAAGGAAAAGCCATGCTATATTGTAGAAACTAAAAAATCTTAAAAAATAAGAATACTTAGTGTTTTTGTTAAGAAATTTAAAAAAATGACAAAAACACTGAAGTTTAAAAGTATTATGAATCACATCGGTTACACATCCACGTTTTTACATACTGCCATACTAGTGTCTGTTGTATTCTCTTGCCTTTCCTATCCTCTACTATTCCCCCTCCCCTCCCCTCCCCTCAAATCACTGAAGTGATTCTTCAATCTGTATATCAGGTAAAAATGGGAGTTCATAACCCACTTGAATCAAATGTATGAAATATGATATGTCAAAAGCTATGTAATGTTTTGAATAACTAATAATAAAAATTAAAAAAATAAAAATAAAAGTATTATGAAGTACTAATAACAATAAAAACTAAATGACTTAATAAATATAATTTTCAGGGATAAATCTATCAAACATATAATTTTAAATAAAAGTGATTATTAAATTTATGGTTCTCAGTCACCCACACCTCTAGTACTGGTTTAGAACTCAGGAGTACTTCACCTCTGAGTTGTACACACTGTTCTTTTTAAATAAAATTTTTAATTTTGAAAAACTAAATTTCCCAGGCTGGCTTTAAATTAGAATTTTCTTTCTTCCATTAACCTCCAATGTTCTGGAGTTATGGCATGAGACACTGTGTGCAGCTTTTCAATCTTAAATAGACACAGAAATAAATAAGACAAATAAAAATTTAATATTAGTAATGAGAAAGAATAATAACCATAGTCAGGTAAAGATATATAAACAAACAAAAATCCAGGATAATTGATATGTGCATTTTGCCCCAGAGATTTGACTTGTGAGGCTCAATCAGAAGGATCACAAATTCAGGACAAATTGCAGCAATTCAGCAAGACCCTAAGTGACCTAATGAGAGTCTGTGTCAAACTAAAATATTGAAAACATAGGGATAGAGGTTGATAGAACACTTGGTCCAATCTCCTATAACAATATATAAATTAATAAGAAAATCACAAGAGATTACAGAAAGTGATTAATGGCATTTTGTTTCAAAACCAAGAAGAATTATTTTGTAAAATATCAAAATTGGGATCTAAGTCAGTAGTTTAATATACTTAGTGCTTAATTAAGAACATGAATTTATTTACCAAAATTAATTTTTGTCTTAAACAATAAAAATCATTAGACAATACAGACATTTTTATAAGGAAATAAACTTGGAACATTTTAGTAGGTTTTTATAATTTCAAAATAAAATATGGACAAAATCTTAGCTCACATTAGTATAATCAAATTAGGACAATAGCCGGAATTATCCTTGAATTAATCAGTTAAAATTTGTATAGTCAGTCCAGTACACATAAATCTCTTTTTTAATTGTTCTAACTTTTTACATCATCTGTTTAGATAGTAATATAATAATCTTTTTTAGGAAAATACTTTTATCATTAAAATATAGATGACTTTTTTTAGGATCAAATGTGTGCTTTTTTTTGGTTGAAGCATCTTTTTTCAGAATTTTTTCTAGTTATACTTTGGAACAATTTTTTACAAACCTTAGAATTTATAAACAAATGTTGTACTTTGATAAGAAATATCAATGAAAATATTGTTAAAATCCTTAGCTATTTTGTAGACAGAATTATATTTGTTTATCATCTTATAAGTTTGTATAATAACTTGAGAATTAGAAACTACTTGAAGATTGTATTTTCTCTTAAAAGCAAATTTATAGTAAATATATTTATCTCAAATATCTGTAACTAAAAGGCAGATTATCTGATATATGTACATATAAAACATAAATTAGGAGTTTTCTGTTGAAGAAAATCAATTAGACAAATATATATTAATTAAACAATTAAGTATATGTGTTAATTATTTTAGATTACCAAATATAGGTTATCTGAATACCTAGGAAAACATATATTAAGAATAAGGAAATAACTTATAATTGTATGGACTTTATGTAACCACGTGGTTTTTAAATACTTGGATCCATTTAAATTTAATTTTAATTAGGAGTGCACTCTTATATGTGATGTCACTTAATGTAACTGAAATAAGATCCTTATGCATACATGTTTAGTTTTTGTAATTATATAGTCAGGAATGAGAATAAGGATTTTTTTGTTCATCACAGGAACATTGTTGGCTTTTGTTCCTGTGGTGAGCAAATGCATCCCCATAACCTCTAGAATTAAAAGTAAAATACAAAGATGAATGTTTGATATCTCTCATTAATAGAACATTATTTAGTAACACAACTCTAGAGAAAAATCAAGATATTCAACTCAAAAACTAATTTAAATTTGAGGCTGCAATATGGAAACCTGTGGAATTAAATTTTGTCTGAAGAAGATTTTTTTTTTTTTGTTAGCATTTGCTGGTCAGCATTTTAAAAATTCAAGCTCTGAGTAGCTCCAGTAAAAATCTGAAACAGAATGTACAGGCTAGTGGCTGAAAGGCATGACAAGAAGTCCTGTCTGAGTGACTGTGGAAGAACCAATGGGAAGCCTGCAAAAATGCAGAAGGCGGGACCAGGAAGCCCACCACTCCATCCAGGCATCTTGTGGTTACCATGGTGACGCAAACAACATGGAGTCCGCTCCCCATTGTTGGGGTAAAAGTTCCCTGATAATTTTCCTAGCTGATTGCGTTTCATTTGATTTTGTCTGCATTTCCCCTTGCCTGGCCAAGATCCTACAGCAGTAGCAGCTTGCTTTGTCTCTGTGACCTGTGGTGGCAGTTTGTGTACTCCCACACCCTGCACTTCTTTTTGTGACACAAGGGTGCTTCAAAATTTTTTTAGCGGCAGATGCCAGAATTACCATCAAATATTATGTTAGTCTGTGTTTGGCATTCAGGTCAAGTCATTTAAGGGTTAAAAACACTGCTAGCCACAGGGGCTAGGACCTTATAGCACAGTGAGCAGCAGCGACTAAAGTCTTTTCTCCCCAGTGGCTGAGTTACAGCCATTCTGATTTATTGTACAATCATGTAGCTAAGAGGTCAGTACATATTTTCTGAGTATTCACAAAAACAATAGAAAATTGAAATTTGCTTCCCTCCAGGTAAACATTGCATCATTTTCTCTTCCTTTTTCTAACTCTCCTAGCACAAACTTGTAGGAAGATAATAAAGGCCAAAAAAACCTTTTGTCCCCCTTTTTTAGGTATACATGGACACAACACAATGCCTTTATTTTGATGTGTTTTTTTTTTATTGATTGTTCAAAACATTACAAAGCTCATGATATATCATCTTTCATACATTTGACTCGATAGGGTTATGAATTCCCATTTTTTCCCCAAATACAAATTGCAGAATCACATTGGTTACACACTCACATTTTTACATAATGGCATATTAGTGACTGTTGTGTTCTGCTACCATTCCTATCCCCTATTATCCCCCCTCCACTCCCCTCCCCTCCCATCTTCCCTCTCTACCTCCTCTGCTGTTGTTTAATTCTCTCCCTTTTTTTCCTCCTCCTTTCCCCTCACAACCTCTTATAATTTTGTGTAACATTGAAGGTCTCCTACTTTTTCCATATGCTTTTCCTTCTCTCTCCCTTTCTCTCCCCCCTCTCGTCTTTGTTTAATGTTAGTCTTTTCCTCATGCTCATCCTTCCTGTTCTGTTCTTAGTTGCTCTCTTTATATCAAAGAAGTCATTTGGCATTTGTTTTTTAAGGATTGGCTAGCTTCGCTTAGCATAATCTGCTCTAATGCCATCCATTTCCCTGCAAATTCTATGATTTTGTCATTTTTTAGTGCTGCATAATATTCCATTGTGTATAGATGCCACATTTTTTTATCCATTCATATATTTAAGGCCATCTAGGTTGGTTCCACAGTCTAGCTATTGTGAATTGTGCTGCTATAATCATTGATGTGGCAGTATCCCTATAGAACGCTCTTTTAAGATCCTCAGGGAATAGTCCGAGAAGGGCGATAGCTGGGTCAAATGGTAGATCCATTCCCAGCTTTCCCAGGAATCTCCATACTGCTTTCCAAATTGGCTTCACCAATTTGCAGTCCCACCAGCAGTGTACAAGTGTACCCTTTTCCCCACATCCTCGCCAACACTTATGGTTGTTTGACTTCATAATGGCTGCCAATCTTACTGGAGTGAGATGGTATCTTAGGGTGGTTTTGATTTGCATTTCTCTGACTGCTAGAGATGGTGAGCTTTTTTTCATGTACTTGTTGATTGATTGTATGTCCTCTTCTGAGAAGTGTCTGTTCAGGTCCTTGGCCCATTTGTTGATTGGGTTATTTGTTATCTTATTGTTTAATTTTTTGAGGACTGAACCCAGGTCCCACACATGCTAGGCAAGCATTCTATAACTGAGCCACAATCCGAGCCCTCCCAAATTTTTTTATAAAGATTTACAAATTTTTTTTTTAATTCACAAAAGCACTCTTTCCATGGAAAGGACTCTACTCAACAACATAGCCCATTAGCCATTTAAATATCTATATTTATTTAGAGTCTCTAGAATTATACCCAAATATTAAAAAATTTAAATGTCACAAATTTTCTTTCTATCTAGTTTACTTACTTTCTACAATCCAGCCCACAATACTCTGCAATCCTAAGCTTGCTTAATTTCTGGAGAGAAATACTGAATTCACTAAACTTTTTTTAATATTTAAATTGGAGTTCCCGTGCGAGCCAGCATTTGTTGCTTTTGTTCAGGATGGCTTAAAGAGTCAGCAGAATAAAATAGACACTAGTATTTCTGTTTGTATACACGTGTCTTTATAACCAATGTGATTCTGCAACCTGTACACTCAGAAAAATGAGAAATTATACCCCATTTGATTCAAATGTATGATATGTAAAGATCATTGTATTGTTATGTCTAATTAAAAAAATTAAAAAAAAGAGTCAGACCTTTCTGCCCACCCAGGGATGCCAATTGCTGGGTTTCTTTTCTTGTGACTAAAGGGCTCAGAGATCACTACAGCTAAATTGGGCTAATTGGGATGTGCAAAATAACCACAAAAGAGACAAATACTTTTTTGTTTTGGGTCCCTGTGATGACTCTTCTGATCTTAAGGGTATGCAGGGAGAGAGAGAACAAGAGAATGAGAGCATGTGCTGACCCCTTTTATTGATGAGAAGATATTCAAATGAGGCAAAGGGTCAAATTTCAGGGGGCTGAGACTATCTTCATGATATTCACTGTAAGCAGGTTGATTGACACCTGAGTAGGCCACACCCAAGGGCACAGTAAGAGAAAGGGACATACACAAGGCATTTCCATAAAAGATTCTATCCTAAAAAGGGCAAGGGGTCATATTAAAAAGGAACAGGTGAGCATAGCTTCACCCATGGGGCTGTAAAAAGACACACTCCAACCCTCCAACCCTCCAACCCAAGAAAGGTGGGGAAAGCTCTGCCACATTTCTGTGACTGAGCGCCTAAGCACCCAGCCTGGGAGTGTGACCCAGTCATGTACAAGATTGATCTCCCACACTTATACAATGTTTGTGGGAATATAAAATATTTAACCAGTATGGGGAACACATACAGATAAGATACTTTTGTAAACATGTTTATTGTGGTACTATTCACAATAAGATATGAAGTCAACATATATGTCTGTCAAAAGATGAATGTGGAAAAAATTGTGACATACACACACAATGGACTTATAGTTTGTCATAAGAAAGAAAGAAACATATCATTTGCAGGACAATGAATAGAATTGGATTTTACATGTCAAATAAATTAGTCAGCTAGGGAAAAATACATATTATCCAATCTTGTATAAAGTAAAACAAGGGTAATGAGGAGTAGAAAGAAAAGACAGATTATTTGTAAAACATAATGGGATTTGAGAGAGGAAGAGAGAAAAAGAGGACATAAGAAGAGGTGGATTAAATCAATTCAAGTATGCAAATAGAATAGTCAAACCCATTAATTCTAGAATATATGTAATACAAGCACTAATCTAGAAATATAAATAAAATGCAAGTTCATTAACTAAAAAAACTGATGTGCAAAGTCTAAAACTAAAATCAGTAGAAAAACCATACTGGAATATTTTAATAGCAATGATATTGATAATAATTTTTGGAAAATGACATAAATTAGTTTCACATTCTACCATAAAATACCTGAAGAAACCAAATTATAAAAAAACCTGATATACCTCAGTTTTTGGTGTTGAAGGCACATTGTTTTTCTTTCTCAGTTCTGAATAGGGCCCTGAATTGTGGCACACCCTAGCAGGACCATGTGTGCAAGAAAATGGTTACACCTCAAATAGGAAACCAAATACAGAGCATTTGGGGTTACACTATCTAATGGGCATGCCCACTGACATAGGGATCCACCCCTGAAAACTTTTCAGGGTTCCACAACATTCCAGTGGCACCACTGGGAGACCAGATTTTTAATATGTAGGCATTTGGGGGACATTTAAAATCTGGTTCTTAATATGATACCAAAACTATGAGCAACAGTACAGAAATAGACAACCAGAACAATGTCATAACTCAAATATCCTGCTTGGCAAAAAATACAACAGTAAAAAAGCAAGAGAGTTGGAGAGTAGATTCTCAAACAAGATATATGACATGGATTAATATACAAAGTACATGATAGGCAGTTCCAATTCAAGAATAAATAATAAATAAAACACCCAGTTGAAAATGATCAAAAAAATGAGAATATATATTTTCCCCAAAAAGCATAGAAATGAAAAAAAATATATAAAAAGATGTTCAGTGTTAAGGATCATCATGGAAATTACTGGATATCATTGTATAATGTGTGGTCCAGGCTTTGGGGAAGTTTCTAAACTTTTTTAGTGGACTTTCAGTGTTGGACAGACAGTTATTTACATTTTTATGTCATATATATTTGTTAAGATCACAGATTTTATTAAAATATTGTTAACATGATAAAAATTGCAATCAACAATGTAAAGTTAAGGGTACATCTTCAGGTAATTGATTGGATTGTGATGGTTGCACTATTTTTAATATTAACTAACTAAATAAATAAATAAATAATCTTTTTGATTGTCTGAATATTTGGATTTGGAAATTTCCACCCTAAAAATCAGTTTTAAAATATTTAATATAACAGAATCAGCATTTCTTCTTCTGTTGGAAATAAAAATATGTTTGTAAAAGAACATATAAATATACAACTATTCATAAATTTTTTAAATAATTTAATTGACACATGTACATCTTTTTCTTAATTTTTTTCAGTTATTGATAAATGAAATAACTATTTATTTTATGTGGTGCTGAGGATCACACCTAGTGCCTCACACATGCAAGGCAAGTGCTCCACCACTACAACTACCCCAGTCTGACACATGTACATCTTTGTAGCACAATATTAATAATTTGATACATACATTGTTAAAAATGGTATAATTAGCATTTTGCCTTCTCAAATACTTATCATTTCTAATTACTTTCTTCTAGTTAATTTGAATCATATCATAAAGTATAGTAGATGTACAATAGAACACCTGAACTCACTACTTTTACAAATGTTTGTCAAGTTTTAAATTTACCTACAACTGAAGTTTCCAAATTTTCAGCATGTTTGCTGGCCAATTGTCCATGAAGTGACCAATTGAGGAGTGGGCCATGGAACAACCACAGGGAGTGCCACAAGTGACCTCATGCCCAGGGCTGTGCTTACAGGGTCAGTGGTTTGCCACTCACACACCTAGCACGGTGAAGTGGTTTGCCACTCAGATGACCTTAATATATGCAGTACTTCATGCACTTGTCCCCAAAATTCCCCTCTCTGACTATGCTGCAAAGACTTAAGCCAACCTGTTTGTCTTTCATTCATTGGCCTTTACATGGTTACATAATCATATCACAACACATAAAAATATTATCACTATTATAAAGAGTAAGGCCAGGGTAATATCATTAAAAGGGCTAGTTATTTTGGCTATCAGGTTTTCCCAATGTTAAGTCAATTCCTGAAAAAAGGAAGAGGTGTTCAAGATAGACACATTGATCTCATTGATTTTGACAATTGACAGTAAGGTTATGCATAGTCATAATACAGTTAGCATCCCAAGTGCCCTTAATAAACTGAGATAAATCAGAGAAGTGTAAGGTGACACTTGCAGACACAGCATATTGGATGACACAAATACTATAGAATTCAGGATCACAAGTGAGCCTTGCAACATAAAAATAATATCTAGTTGTTCTTGGTGGAGGTCTACTTTTTCCTGAATGACTAAAATAGCAGCTCAGGACAGTTTATTTAAAGGTTTCTGCCATGGCAGAATTTTTTTTTTTTTTTGTTACAGTCCGAGCAGTCTGGATACTCTGAGTGAGTGAAGCAGCAACAGTGGCTGTGGTGGTGATGATGGCCACAAATAATTCCAGAGATGATGAGGCTAATTGCATGCCCTGTCTGGTGTAGGATCTCATTCAGGAAATTCTTCATCTCCATGTCCCATGAACTCCTCAACTCTCTGGATAGGTGTACAGGAAGCCAGATTGCTAGGGATACTCTGAGAATAAAATATAAGTTTTGCTTTCATAGTAGGTGTTAGAAAATTTGTGAGTTAGCAGGATATTTTGATTGCACAAGTTATCTCTATATTAGTAATATTTATACCATCAATATCATTCATTATTAGTATGGCAAAGGGTGGCATAACACAAACTTGGTGGGTATGAGAATAATTTGGCACAAAATCAAATTTATGGTAAGGATATAATCTGCTTCCCATTTGGTGAATCTAGCAGCTAGAAATATTGGCATGATATCCATCATTCCAAACTGTTTTTTCTGTATACCAGTTGATAAAGTCTTGTCCTGCATAGCAGTTACTGCAGGATCCCATATGGTTTTTGGGCAAGTCAGTTACATTCCATGTTGCTGCACCTGCCCAGGTGCTTAGATGTTGTTCTTCCCCAGAGAAATTCCTCTTATCAAGGAGATAAGATATGACACTGAAACATCAATTCCATGGAATGCTATCATTATCTGAGGGGGGTTTCCCAATAAGGATTGTTGGGCATGTTGACATAAAGAATTTCTTGCATTTGCCATGGGGAAGCCTATTGCTATAGGTAGCATTAACTATAAATCTAAGGTCAGTGAGAGATAGCACAACATATGACTTATTGTAGTTATCTATAATAGTTTCATTGGCAAGAGAAAAACTGAGGGAACTTCCTGGATTATAGGTCTTGTAATCTACTACAGAAGAAAAAAAAAAAACGGGCAGAGTGGGTTTGGAAATGCTGGTATGCCAGGATACAGTTAATTTCTGGATAGATAAGTCAGGATTAATAAGGTTGGTATTATTTGAAAAGAACTTAGGTAAAGCTTCTTCCAAATTAGCAATAGCCAGAGGGGTGGTCTAGTGACCAGGGCCCAATTTACTTGGGCCATAGTACTGTTGATATTTAGAGGTGTGCATAAAAGTAGAAAAAAGAAAGATTAGGACCATGAACCTGGCTTTCTCCATATTATTTGCCTGCTGTATTAGCTTCTTTACATTACTCCCTGAGATCTTGTGATAGAGTTTCCTCTGGTGTCCTTGTGTCCATTTACATTTTTGCTGTCTCTTGCCTTGGAGTTTACAGCAGACCAGCATGGCTGGTAGGAATCCAGGGTTAGACATGGTGAGCTGTAATTTTGTTTCCTGGGAAGATATAAGCAAAACCTTTAACCAACACCAGAAGTGGTGAAGGCTTTGGTTAAGTGGTCTTTATTGCACTAAGTGTAAGTTTGATGGCTCCATTAGGGTGGCCCAATGCTTAAAGCAGGTGTACAATCATCACCTTTAAGCACTGTTAAATAAATCAAAGAGAATAATATTAAGAATATCATAAGGAGACCGTGGGAGGCACTTTCTATCCCCTATTGTTTTAAAATGGTTGCTTTTAACCCCTTTTGGTATCTTTCCATTTTACCTTACCCCTGGGGTTTTAAGGAATACCAATGACATGTTTAATGTCTCACTTGAAACAGAATTCTTTAAAGGCTATACTGGTATTTGTTAAGCTATTGTCTTTTTTTTAAATTTGATATGATACTCTCATGGTTCTAAAACAGTTCAAAAGGTAATAACAGACAAGTTTGGATTTTTCTCCTGGGGCCTCCATTGCCCGGGGGAGCCTCAAGTAGGTGTCTATGCATACATGAGCATATTTTAAATGCTCAAAGGATGGCACATGAGTAATATCCATTTGCCACAGGGCCTTGAAATTTAGACCTTGAGGATTAACAACTTGCGGTTTTAAAGGTCCTATAGACAAGAAGAAGGGGATTTAGCATGTTGTCTAGTAAATAGGTTGCAATTTTTCTTTGTCAATTGAGGAAGCAGTTTGTGCAAACTATGGGCTGATTAATTAAACATGCAATGAAGCCTGATTGTCTGCTCAGGTAAGGAGGAATTGTAGTCTCCAAAGATCAGATTATAATCCTCCTTATATAGTTGTTACAAAGGCTCATGCAACTCAGAATTGGTTTCTATGTTTTGAATGTAAAAAAGATTAGTCATTCTTTCTAGGAGTATCTGAATAGATTTCAGGAACAATGTAATCATATTAGTATCATTTTTTATGAAAGCAAAAGGCAATCTAGAAATGGCAATGGCACAATGCTGGCTATCCACATTAATAGGCTCAGGGAATTGATGCAAGACCAAGATTATAGATGATAATTCTAGTGCTTGGGAAAATTCAGGGAATATTTATATTAGAAGGACCTTTTCAACCCAGTGCTGCGCCCCTCCCCTGACTCAGGCAATGGCAAGGCCCTACTGAGGTGGATGGCGTAAGGCGTCCATCCTCTGGAGGAGTGCAGTATGTTTCTGGGAATGGGCTGATTTGTTTTTGTATTCTTTTAATAAGTATAGTTGTGACTTCTCAAATGACCATTAAGTATGAAGGAAAAAAACAAGACTTTCCCAATTAATGCAACTACTTCTAAAGAATAGATCTATTTGCTCTAAATGCAATGATTCAGCTATGGAGCATAAATTGTTAATGTCTAATAAAAAACTCCCTGTATTCTTGTCAAGGAAGTTTTTGAGAAATTAAATTAAAATCTAGAGAAGAAAAATTACTGTTAATAAGACAGATTAGTGCTTAGTACTGGGCAACTTTTTCTTATTCCTATGCACAATGGTTTGTGCTCTTACTGTTGTTTGATTAAAATTAATAACAAGTCAACCACTTGCCGTATCCATGGCACCGGTTCCAGTCAGTAAGTCAAGAAAGAATAGTCAAGGTATAGGCCAATAGTTTGGGACATTTCTAACTATTATTAAAAGTTAACTAAGCAGAAACAGCTCAAAGCAAAACGCGAACTGAAAGTACAAATGCTTGCTTATGCATAAGCCAAGATACATTCTTCTATTCTAATTGTAGCTATGTAATATTTTGTTTCTTTGAATAATGATTCCTGTTTTGTAACCACAAAGTACTATGAGCCTGCCAAAATGAAAAGTATATATCATCAACTTCACATGTAAAGATTGGGATCAGCACCTTCACTTTGGTGTCTATGTTGTTTCTCCACCCCCATTTCACCAACTCCTCACCATCCATTCCTCTCCTGAGACCCCCTGTTGGAGCTGGACACCAACAACCCCAGTATCAGGGTGGAAATAAATTATGCTAATTTTCCCTGTAGACCTGGCTTCTGTAAACACCAAGGGTGCACTCAGAATAGACTGGCCCAAATTAACTTTTGTTGCCTTAGAGGCACAAGGAAAATAATTCACAGAATTCTTGATGGAAACATGTGACAGTAAAGGATGCCAGTAAAATTACTAATGGCTGCTTGAAAATTATGGCTAAGCATCATAAGATTATTCACTTCTGAGGTCGTGAAGGAGTTATGAGCTTATCTGGTTCCTTCCCATGCACTCAAAGTAGAAACCTTCTGAATGAGGTGATCATCTATGGGATGCCTTCAATTTGACTTTGGACTTTCCTTTATGTGTTGGAAGAAGAGTGCACCTATGATATGATATTGTCTGGGTCTTGCCAGATGACTACAGTAGGGATCCCATGAGTTAGGCATACTATTGCGCAGGCATACTTGTTAGAGTGATAGCATTTTACCTTCATGTTGTTTAGAAAGAATAGTCAAGGTTTAGAATGTATTAACCAATTCTAAAGCCTAAAGGGCTTCTGTGGTAACCTGCCAGGGGAAGTCTAAATGTGGGTCTCCCTTTAGAAAATCAAATTTGTTGAGTAGTGATCTTTACAGAAGGTCTAAGCCAATTTAAATGCAGCAGGATAGTCTAAAATTGGTTGAAGATATACTTTTCAGAGAGAGCAACACAAGGAGTGGCTTGCATAACTGCTTCTGGCAGGAAACAATGTCCTAAAAAACCTAAAAGGGCGTTCCTTTTGGATTTTTTTTCAGAGAAATAGTCAATCTCAATTCATTTAAGTTGTCAATCAAATATGTGAAAGCCTGTTGCAGTATAGCCTCTATCTCATGTGCTAAGAGTAGGTCATTCATATAGTCTACCACAACAAGACTTTTATATTGCTCAAGGCCCCTTAGGGCTTGAACAACAAACAACTGACAAATAGTGGGGCTATTTTTCATGCCTGTGGTAACATTTTCCACTGGAAACATTGTGTAGGAACCAATTTGTTAATGAACAGTACCATAAACACAAAGCATTGTCTATCAGCAAGATGCAGTGGAATGGAGAAAAAAGAGGCCTTTATGTCAGCTGTGCAATTTTTGTAGCCTTTGGAATACATCGGGTAAATGGAAGCTCAGGCTGAGTGGTGCACATCTTTTGCATAATCTCATTTATGGCTCTCAAATCCTGAAGTAATTTCTACTTGCCTTTTGCCCTTTACTGAATACAAAAAAATGGGTTATTCAATGGACTATGAGAGGCTCAATATGCCCCAACCCCAAATGCTTCTTTACCAATTTCTGGATATGCTTTAACTTTTCATGGGAAAGTGACCACTCTTCCACCAATAATGATTCATCAGAGAACCATTGCAAACTTTTGAGAAAAGGTGCTATATTATGAACAGTGGTCTTTAATATTACGGCGACATCTGAATCTCCCTCTTAAGTTTGGGAATTTTAAATTTGTGTCTATTATGTCATCATAACAGGCATGGTCATCAGTAGTCAGCACTGCTCCCATGGAGCCCAAGATATCTCTGTCAAATAGGTATTTCTTCCACCACAAAGGGGCAGATGGTCTCTTGGTTGCTATTCATGTCCTAAAGTGTCCAGCCCTGTTCTGTCTGCCAAGAGGGGATTAGTTTTCTCACTCCTGTAACATTGGGCCCTGGTTTAGTGGACCATGACGCAGGCTGTCCATTAACTTCAGCAAAATTAAGTCAGCCCCTGTGTTCATCACCTTCTTGACATTTTCTCATTTATATTTATAATTTCCCTGGGTTTATTGTCCACCATATTCCTGGACCCCTTATATAATCTGATTAGTTGTTTGGCTGTGTTTCTGTTTTTCTTTGTTTGGACCCTTTCTTTGATGTAGAGCTAGGGGGTGCCTGGGAGCACTTTAAAGGCTTTTCTTCAGAGTCTCAGCTTTACCAAAAGTCAGTAGTGCAGTGTCATCTCTTTTGACACTGAAGGCAGAGCCCTTGTTTGCCCCCTCCTCTTCTAGAAGAGCAATCTTGAGAGAAATGCTCTTTTCATCCGTAGAAACAACACTCATCTTCTTTATTTTGATGATTCATGAAAAGAGCTAAGAATGCTAAGGCCATCAACATGGGCTATTGGCTTGGTGTTCCTGTATCTTGAGTGGCCAAAATTTAGTCATCCCTTGTGCATTTATGTTCCTTATTTAGTTTATTCAATATAAACTTATTTGGCTAAAACTGTCCTAGCTTTTTCATTACACAACTTTCTTTCTACTCTTTACTCTGTCAATAAACTGTGGCAAGTCCTCAGTGGCTTTCTGCTTTAAGAACTATATAAGAACTGTACCTTCATGAGCTGGCAACTTTCTCTAGGCTCTTAGAGCACAGAGCCCCACCTGATAAAAATAATTTGGTGGATCTGTGGCTTGTACAGCAGGGGAAATGTAGATTCTTACTCCCTCCAAGCATTCAGCTGGAAGATTAACATTTGGGGTGTGGTTAGAATCCCCCTGCTGTTACATTCATCATGGAAGTATGCCTTCCACTGAAAACTAAAATCTGCAAGCTCAAGAGCCAATCTAGCTAGGTTTTCCCAGTCTTGAGGGCAACTGAGTTCAAGACTGAGTTATTTGAGCATTTGATCTGCAAATGACCCCCGGGTTCCATCCTCTTTTACTGCCATGTTTAATTCTTTCAGGGTACCCAATGCATGTGTATATCAAGTGGCAGAATGCTGTGGCATAGGTGATGTGTTGATTGGGAAGGCTTGCACTCATTTACCCCACTTTTCATCTCTTGTCTTACATTTATCTTCAAAAGGACCTCTGGCCTCCTGAAATGGGTTTCTAAAAGAAAATGACTTGGACCTGTCTGGTGGCCTGGTCATTTCTAAACTGTCTTAGTTCCTTGCTGGCTTTGGCATTGCCTCATAAAGAGGCAGTTGTCATTGACTCAGACAATGATGTAACCTTTGTCTGTCGGTAGAGGGCGCACTTGCACCATTTGTGGTTGTTTCTTCCTGAATCAGTTGTGCTAGCAGTACCATTTTCTGCCCCTCTCCTTCCTGTACCTGTTATGGTTGCTTTATTTGAAATAGATTCTCACCCTTAATTTTCTATGCCTGCTGGAGTTGTTTGATTTGACATAGATTATCACCCCGACCTTTTTCAACTTGTCTTTTGTGCACAGCCTCATCTTCCCTCAGGGCCATCATTATATGCAAGGGTCTATTGCAGGGCCCTCTAAACTTTGCTGAATGGCTGTCACAATAGAAAAAATATATATAATGGTAAAGTATACTCCTGTTTAACTTCAGCTTCCCATGCATTTGCCATTATCTTGTTCAATATACTAGGATCAAAAATATAAGCAGCTCTTATCCATGGAATGGCATCAATCACAACATCCCAGAACTTCTGGGGTTCTCTCTCATTGAGATTAAATCTTCTATTATCTAAGAGAGTGTCCAGAACTTGCAGCTGCAAGTTTTTGGTTGTACTCAGTAGGTTCCCTATTTCCCCTTCCTCACCACTCTGTGAGGGGCCACACACTGTCTCATAGCCTTACATCAGATCCTTGCTCAGGAACCAGAGGTGTGGGCTTTCTTTCATCCAGCAAAGTGTTCCATGCAACAGGGTAGAGGACATTGTGGCTGCAGAGTCACTAATCAAGACCTCTGAAGAAGAAGCAAGAAGAGGGCCTGATTTTTTTTTTTACTTATTATGTATGTATACTCAGGAAGTAGCTAAGCAGATTACAGGCAACCACCAACACAATTTCTGGCCAACTGCCCCTGCAGCAACCAATTGAGGAGTGGGCCATGGAGCGAGCACTACAACTGCAACATGTGGTCTTAAAACCATGGCTCTACCTACTGGGTAAGCAGTTTGCCACTCACACGCCTAGTTTGGGGGAATGGTTAGCCAATCAGACATCCTTAATGTATTCCATGTATTCAGTGTTCCATGCACATGTCCCCACAGATGGTCTCTAAGAAACCATTGTGGCCTGCCCTCTAAAAGGTTTCTTGAGGTACCAGGGTATTCTCATCCCTCTGGTCTCTTTTAAATAAGATAATTGTGATCAGGTGGTGCAGGGGTGACACATGTACCTCATAGAGAGAAGTTTTGTTACCTTCACATGGGAACACAGCAGCAAGTCTGCTTATAAATAATTAATGCTCTAATTCTGTTTGGACTAGAATTCTTTATCAGAGAGTATTGATTTATCACTCTCAGGCATAAAAATCTCATTTTTCTGGCAATAAAATAAATATGGTAGATTAAAGAGTAAAAATTTTTCATTCAAAATCAAATTTAATCAAACTGTGTTCAATAGAGCATTTTGTAATTATTATATGTATTAGATGTATAAATCACTAATTTATGGTATTTGTTATCCCTGTGAAAACAGTTGGTTCATTTACCTCCTGGGCCTTGTTTGTCTCAGGAGAATTCAAGTTGAGTGCAGATCTGACTTGAGAAAATGTTCAGCAGGAGAAAATCTTCTGCTGTCCTTGTAGTCTGTGGAGAGTCTTTGCTACAGCTTCATTAGAAGTTTATCTTAACTATCTAGCTAAAAAGTGCTAACAATGTAGACTGTTCCCAAAAATGTTGCTCTTTACTTCCTCACAGAACATTTCAGAAAATTTTCTTTTACAAAAGTGTTTAAAGATTGTTAAGCTGATGAACTGAGAATAGGCCAGTGCCATGTGAGCCATGTTAGAGCTTAATGTGAATGAAAAAATATAAATATTTTCTAAATATTCTGTTACTAGTTTTTAAGTGAATAATTTATAATTTAAGGCAGTACTTTCTGATAATAATATATAATTTTAGAAAAGGAGGGCAATAGATGTTCTTTAAAATGCACTTTAATATTGCTTAGGGACAGCCATTTCTATCTTAATATAATAGTAGATAATATTAAGATATAAGAGTGGGCTGGGGATGTGGCTCAAGAGGTAGCACACTCGCCTGGAATGCGTGTGGCCCAGGTTCAATTCTCAGCACCATGGAAGATGTTGTGTCTGCCGAAAAACTAAAAAAAAAAAAAAAAAAAGTTAAAAATTCTCTCTCTCTCTCTCTCTCTCTCTCTCTCTCTCTCTCTCTCACTCTCTCTCACTCTCTCTTTAAAAAAAGTACAAGAGTATGTGCATTCATTAGTGGTGGATTTCTTTTATCACATGGTCACTGAAGAGAGAAATTTCTGGCCAAAGGAATCTGTGGAACATTCAAATCACTGTGTTTTGTTTCACTGTCTCAGAACCTGACACCTCTCACTGTTAGTGAATGATCTTGAAAAAGTTTTTCTTACAAACTCATTATGTTTTCCCAGAATGACATGTTTAGGCCTGAATAGTGTCTTCAATTTGAGAAATGAGCACACAGTGGCCATTAGCATTGTGAAAGGACACAGAAGGTGTGAATGTCTAGATGACAGATTGCTCAGTGATAGCAGAGACTTATATTTGAATGGGAAAGTTGAATGCATTTTAGGGGAGGAGACATGTGAGAGGAACCCTTTGACTGGAGTTTAGACACCAAGAGCTGTGGTGGTCATAAAGTTCTGCAGTTGAGAACAAAAGCTTTAGCTATAAATGGGATGTGTGTTCCAGGGGTAAGGTTACTTCCACAAAGCTTTCCAGAAAGTTAATTTTATAGAAAATTCCACTGGGCTCAATATGGAGAAGGGTACTCAAGATTTTGTCTCAACCATACCAAAAAAAAACTATTCCCTGCTGACATACCTAATTCTTTCTCAACACATTTGGACTTTAGTTTTCAGAATCACCATGCTACTGTTTTTATAAACTTGAACAAGAATATCTCAAATGGCTCCTTACAGAGCTGAAGGGTTTGATTCGAATTTCCTCAGTGTCACAATGCAGAATGAGTGTTCCTCTTCTTGACTCTGGAAAGATTATTTCAGCTTCTATTAGACCTGAAAACTGGAACTGCAATTGAATATTTAAATCTGCAGTCTGTTCCCAGGTATCTTATGCCATTCCCTATCAGATCACCTGAAGACAATTAAATATCTCATTAAATCAAAGGCTTCTGAGGTTCTGTTTCACAGTTATCATCTTATGAACCACTGAGTCCATTACATTCAATGTCCAGTGTTTAAAAAATTTAGTTTATATTAGCTATAAGATCCGAAGTATATGCAAATAGAATACTGTTTTGAAATTATTTAGAATCTGTTTAACCTCACCATGAATAATTTTCAAAACTATTTTTTTATTTTGTTCTCCTGTAGATCATTCAAAATCATATCAATTATAATTTTTATCATAGATGTAAAGATTTGGTTTCAAAAATTACCCATTCTGAACATACAATTTTTGAGTGCAAGGGCCATTACTTAATTGACTGTCCAATAAAGATATGTTATGATTTGCAACCCCATGGGTCCCTTTGAAGATGGTGAACCAGTGAAACTTCTAAACACAAGAAACTAAAAAGTAGTTGAAACAGGGGAGTAATATTTGTGTAGTTAAAACATTAATTCCAGTGATAATATAAGCCACTCAACTATGTTTAGAAAATTATGCTTACTTCAAAATTTCTAATGAGGGAGGAGTGAAAGTATTTTTTTCAAAGAGAAACTAACAGACTTCAAAAAACAAATACTTACAAATTAGAAAATGAAATGAAATTTTTATTATATGCAGTGTAAATAATAGTTTAATTTGTAGCAGTAATAATTTATCACACAAAAATACTTCATGACACATGTGAATCTCTGAGACACCCAACTCCAACATGGCACTTAGGGATCTTTTACATATTGCTCATTTTTTATTGATTAATTACAACACATGTTTCTTGTTCCAGGTACTGCTTTATAGGCTTTAGATTCAACAGAGAACTAAAATGGACAAAAATTTCTTCTGTCGAGAAGCTTACAATTATCTGAGATACAAAAAATATTTTCAATATAATAAGTTGCATAAAGTGTTTTTTAAAAAGTATTATTAAATTAAAAGCATACAGCAAAAGAAATTTAGAATGTCCCTTCATGGTAATAATCAAATGAGGCTAACAAATAAAAAGCAATAATTTCAACAAGAAATGAAAGAAACTTAAATGTTCTCTGCAGTGCAAAATTATGAGAAAGTCTATGGGTGAATACAAAGTTCCACTGCAACACACTGTTTTCAACTGAAAGAAATGTTACTCTAAAAACATTTTAGATTATTTATAAATTTGTGTGTGTGTGTGTGTGTGTGTGTGTATGTGTGTGTGTGTGAGAGAGAGAGAGAGAGAGAGAGAGTGTTTCATAAAGGCCTAGGTAAAAAAAATAAAAATGTGATGTCAATAGTTAAATTTAACTAGAATACTCTTTCCTCATTATTTTCTAAAAAACCATTCTAGAGCCTTATGTTATTATTGATGGTGGTGGTAGTGGTGGTGGTGGTGGTGGTAAGTGTCTGATTTCAACAGCATCTAACATAGTTTCTTGAGTCATTTCTTCTACATTGTAATAACACCCTGACCTCATAAATGATAGAGTCACCTGGAGAAATGGTTCTCCAGATGTGGTCCCCAGGCCAGTAGCTTTAAACTTATAGAATAGCTATGAAGTCCCATGCCCAGGACTTATCTGAAGAGACATTAGTAATAGTTCTCTGCCTGGCCAGTTTACTTAATAGCATAGAAGGTAATAGGGATTCTGACAAAGTACACCTTAGGAGTCACTGGCATTTAACCAGAATATTTGGGGCCCCTCAGGAAGGTTGTTAGAATCCCATGATTGAAAGAGTTCAGGTTCAATCTGGACTCTGGAACAGAATTCATAGAAGTAATGCATGAGGACTGTATCCACACCATTCTATTTTATTGATTGATTTATTTTTTGGGGGGGACAAAAACTTGATTTGGAATACAGTTAACATCATGTATTTGTGGCAAGTTACTAGTTTTGAACTACAAATAGGTCATATGGTTCACAATATTTGAACCTAGTGACTTATAGAACATCATCATTCAATATTTTTTGCTATTATGGAAATGTCCTATGTCTATCCTGTATAATCCAGTAATTTCAAGAACATAAAACTTTGGCATTTTGATCCTACAAAAAAAGAACTGAGTTTGTCACTTTGATGGATTACATAGCCAATGGCCACAACATTGGCTAGCATCATTCTAGGACACAAAAGGAGAAAATGGAAACATTTCCTTTAAAAACTGAAAAAGACAGGGATGCCCTCTTTCACCATTTTTATTTAATCTAGTTCTTTAAACACTGGCCAGAGCAAGAAAACAGATGAAAGAAATTAAAGGAATATAAATAGGAAAAAGCAAAAACAAAACAAAACTCTCAAACTAGCACTATTTGCTGTCAATATGATTCTATACCTAGAAAGCCCCCAAAATTCCACCAGAAAATTGCTAGAACTAGTAAATGAAGTCAGCAAAGTAGGAGCATAAAAAATCAACACCCATAAGTCAAAGGAATTTTTGTATATCAGTGAAAAATTAAAATGAGAAAAACTACCTTATTTAGAAGAGTATAAAAAATAATAAAATTCTCAAAATCAACTTAATGAGATAGGTGAAAGACCTCTACAATGAAAACTACAGAGCCTCTAAGGAGAAAAACACACACAAAAAAAAGAAAAAGAAATAAAGGAAATCTGAGAAAATGGAAAGATCTCCCATGTTCTTGGAAGAGGCAGAATTAATATTATCAAAATGACCACACTATCAAATGCACTATACATATTTAATGCAATTTTAATCAAAATCTCAATGATATTCTTCATAGAAATTGAAAAATCAATTATGAAATTTATCTGACAGAATAAGAGACCCAAGATAGATAAAGTAATTCTTAGGAAGAAGAGTAAAGCAGGTGGCATTACTCTAGCAGATATTAAAATGTGCTAAAGATTAATAATAAAGAGAATGGTATGGTGTTTGCACCAAAATAGACTTGTAGACCAATGGTAGAGAATAGAGAACACAGAGGAAGATCCTCATTGTTACAGTTATCTTATAGTTGACAAAGACATTAAAATACATATTGGAGAAAAGATAGCCTCTTCAAGAAATGATGCTGGAAAAATTGCAAATCTATATGAGACAAAATGAAATTAAGTCCCTATCTCTCACCATGCACAAAACTCAACACATGAGCACGGAGGAAGAGCATGAGGAAAAGATTAACATTAAACAGAGGCGAGTGGTGGAAGGGAAAGGGAGAGAGAAGGAAAATTGCATGGAAACAGAAGGAAACCCTCAACATTATATGAAATCACATATAAGAGGTTGTGAGGATAAAGGCAGGGAAAACAAAAGAGAGAACTGAACAACAACAGATGAGGTAGAGAGGGAAGATGGGAGGGGAGGGGAAGGGGGATAGTAGAGGATAGGAAAGGCAGCAGAACACAACAATCACTAATATGGCATTATGTAAAAATGTGAATGTGTAACTGATGTGATTCTGCAATTTGTATTTGGGGTAAAAATGGGAGTTCATAACTCACTTGAATCAAATGTATGAAAGATGATATGTCATGAGCTTTGTAACATTTTGAACAACCAATTAAAAAAAAAAGCCTCAACTTAAATTTAATCAAGGACCTAGAAATTAAACCAAAGACAATGTGTCTGTTAGATGAAAATGTAACCCAAATCTCCATCATACCTAATTAACCTCTAAGTTTATTAATTAGACTCCTATAGCACAACAATAAGTATTAAGGATCAATAAATAAGATGAATTCAAATTAAAAAGGTTCTTCTCATCAAAAGAAACAATCATGAAGTCAATAGAGAGCCTACTAATTGGGAACAAATTCTTACTACATGCACATCAGATATAGCACAAATTTCTAGAATACAT
This sequence comes from Callospermophilus lateralis, assembly GCF_048772815.1. Classification (NCBI taxonomy): domain Eukaryota; kingdom Metazoa; phylum Chordata; class Mammalia; order Rodentia; family Sciuridae; genus Callospermophilus; species Callospermophilus lateralis. Next base: position 12,393,675 of record NW_027514398.1, read on the forward strand.
AAAGTACTCAAAAATATTAAAACCAAAAAAAAAAAAACAAACAAATAATCCAATCAATAAAGGGGCCAAAGAACTGAACAGACTCTCCTCACAAGATGATATTCAATCGACCAACAAATATTTGAAAAATTGTTCAATGTTCCTAGCAATTAGAGAAATGCAAATCAAAACAACTCTATGATTTCATCTTACTCCAGTCATTTCAAATTTAAAAACGGTAAGTTTTAGCAAAAATGTGGGGGAAAGGCACATTCATACAATGCTGGTGGGACTGCAAATTTGAAATATTGAAAGCAGTATGGAAAATCCTTGGAAAACTGGAAAGGGAACCACAATTGGTGACAGTTATCCTACCCCTTGTTCTGTACACAAAGGACTTAAAAAAGAGCATACTACAGGGACACAACCACATAAATGTTTATGGTAGCACAATTTACAGAAACTAAACTGTAGAATGAACCTATATCCCCTTTAGTAGATAAATGTATAAAGAATATGTGGTACATATATACACAATAGAATATTATTATATTTACTATGTATATTATTTTATTTATTATGTACATGTATTATGGATTATTATATGTAATATGCATTATACTATATACATAATAGAATATTATTAAAATAATAAAATATAATAAAAGTTTTACAAGATAATAAAATCATGGTATTTGCAAGTAAATGGATGGACTGGAGAATATAATGTAAGTGAAATTATCCAATCCTCCCAAAAAAGTATGCTGAATAATTTCTCTGACTTAAAGATGCTAATTCATATCATGATGTAGGAGAAGAAAGAAGGGAAAGATTAAATTGAACTCCAGATAAGGCAAAAGAGAAAAGGGGATGGAGAGTAAAGAAGGGGGCATACAGGTAAGAAAGAGAGTGGAATGTAATTTTTATCATTACCCTAAGTACATTTATGAAGCTGTAAAGGATGTGACTGTACTTTGTGTACAACCAGAAGTATGAAAAATTATACTATACGCATAATATGAATTGTAATGCACTCTGTTCTCATATATAACTAATTAAAATTTTAAAAAATAAAAAAATGCATACTAGAAAATTTAAAATTGTTATTAGGTTATTAAGTGTTGTTCTAATTTAAGCCATCCAGAACGTCTTATTCATACATAAAGATTGGCTTAAAATTTAATTATTAATTTTAGGAAAATTAAAACACTACCTTCAAAGAAAATAAAAATTGACACTAGTGGATTTGGGCGGTTGTATTGTTTGTTTGTTTGTTTGTTTGTTGTATTGATAATATGAGTGACTTTGAACATGCAAGTGTTGTCTAGAGAAAGCACTGAACCTGTACAGGTACTTTCTGTTTGCTAAAAAGTTTTTGATAGTGAGTGGGAGATGGTCATATACTATTGGTTGGGAGAGTTTGTAGTAAGCTGGCCTAGAGGGATGGCACCCTTTTCACTCCAGGGCCAACTGTAATTCAACAATGATGGGAGAGTCAAAAAGTAGGTGTGTATAGGGTAGAAATGTACACTAGAATCCATAGTTAAACACAGAGAAAATGTATTATGTGTTTGCAGATGGATTTGAGAGAGTGTCAGGAGACTAATAGTAATAGGGAAAAGTACAGCTATAGAGGCTGGCAATTTTTAGGTGAGCTTGCTTCTATACAGAAAAGCCCCCCCCCCCACACTCCACACACACACACACACACACACAAACAGGAGGTTTGGCCAATTCTCTCGGCCTAGTCCCCTACACAAAGGTCTGATTTGCTTCCTGCTCTGAGAACCATCACACATGTTGTTGCCTTGTGCTGTATATAAGCTCTTTATTCTCATTTCACCAGACTAAAAACACATATTCTCAGAGTGATACTGTGCCAGTTTCTCAACACCCATACATGCTGATTTCAAAAAGGTGAACTCTACAGCCAATCTTAAACACTACCAAATCTGCCACCCAGTCAACCTGGACCTAAGCACCTCTCATTATGCCCTTTATTTTATTCATCTTCTAAATTTTAGCAAAGTAGAACATCAAATCAACTTCATGATGACACCCAGGAATTTGATTTTTTCACCTATAGCACATCTCTGAGAACATGGGGTGTGGGGACGTTTTCCATTCACCCCCTCCCCATCTGCTTCAAAGAGCAGTATATTAGCTCTATACCTCCATCCCCTCCAAATAAAAACAAGGCCTAGAAAAATGACAATTCCACAATCTTAACACATGCAGGACACTAAATAGAATTTCTGTCAAAAAATAATGAGAAAATAAATAAATAAATAAGAGAAACAAGTATGACATGCTACCAGTTTACTGCTCGCAGCAATTGATTCCAAAAAAAAAAAAAAAAAACCTCTAAATTTTTTAGGTAGTTGTGAAGATGGTGTTCATAGCTTCTGCATAGAGTTCAGGTCCCTAACTGAGATGTCCAGTGTGGCCACTGCTTTCTCATAAACAAAAGATTTGGAGCATCCAATTTGTTTTAGCAGTGTTTTTCTTCTTTCTCTTTAGTCAAGTCTAATGTGGCATTCTGGCAATTTGAGGAAATGTTAAAGGGTAGCTCCTAGGTTTGTAAGGTAGTAGTTTTCAATTAAGTGAAAGATTGTTCAAATAGCTGAAATATTTTAATAGCTTCATTGAGGTATTCCAAAAATTATATGCACACATTTATCTTATGTAGGGGTATGTTTTGATTGAAGTATATCCCATAGATTAATTTCCACATTCTCAGGAAACTATGCTTCTTCTCCTGCTTTCCTTGTATATTAAATTCAGACCATAAAAGACTTATATAAATCAAACTATTCAATATGTTTTTTGGTGTCTGACTTTCTTCATTGAGTATAATTATTTTGATACTTTTTTCATATTCTGAGTGTTTCAGTAGTGTAATTCTGTCCTCACTTTCATGGATTCAATACTTTACATTCAAAATGCTTCAAATGAGAATATGCAAAAAGATTTGGATATTGTAACTTTATTTCAAGTAAGAGAGAGAAATGTGTTAAGCATGACATTCTAATTTTCAAAAATTTGTATTTTACATAGGGCTTTTAGATATTTTGTGAATGTAATTTTATGAAATATTTTAGTACACCTGTATTTTTACTGTGGTATGTCACATGAGGTCTGGTGTGGAATTTTCCACATGCAGCATCATGTCACTTCTCATAATCGTTCACATTTCTGATTTTTTTTTTATTTTTAGATTTACAATGCTTCTCTTTTAGAATCTAGTTTATCATTTAAATTTCAGTGAGCATTTGCATCATTCCCAATTGGTGTCTAATAGTGCAACCTGTTGTGTAATTTTCATACAACTCTTAGCAGAATTATGATCTTATATTTTAGTTATAAACTTTTTGTGTGAAATATATGAGTCTTATTTTATGTGTTCATTTAAATTGTAAAGTACATGTTCACTTGTTTTACTTTAAAATTCTCTAAAATGTTCTCCATAATTTTTTTTACCAAGGCCTGATATCTCTGTTCATATTTTTGCCTTGTTTGATGTTGTAAAACTTGACATGTTCTCCCAATAATGTTATAGATCTATATTGAAGGTAATGTGACCATTGCCAAGTGTGCTTCAATTAAATCTGTTGTGAAAAATTGCCTGTGGTAAATCCACTTGAAATTTTCAATTTATTTTTTTTTCAATTAAAGCTTTTCTGAAAAAAAAAAAAAACTCTTTCAACCACAGTTATTCATAGTTAAAATTTGAACGAATTCATGTATTTTAACTTGGTAATATATTAACATTTTAAGACAATAAAATATATATATTAGTGCATATAAAATTATAATTCTTAATAAAAGTTAAGAATACTCTTTATTTTGATGGATTTGTCTAAAAAGTAACTATTAATTTTGAATGTTGAGTCTTCTACATTAAAACAATTATGATTCATATGATAAAAATTCACAAGTCACAGAAATTTGAATGGTGCTTTCATTGTATGGTTTTGAAATGGAGATTTCTAGATAGTAGTTTATCACTCCCTGAGACTTAAGGATTGTCCCATGTCTTCATCTGATTAAATGTCTGCCCCCCAAAATTGGGACAGGTTTAGTTGATTGATGAGAAGTGAGAAAACATGGTACCAACAACAACATCAGCAACAAAAATAATTGTCTTCAGTGAATCATTTAGATGTCCTAATTCTTTAGTTCTGATTCATTTGTCCAGGGAGTGATGGCCCTAATTTTTAACATAGAGACATCTTCTTTCTTGCAGGACCACGTACAGCTCACAAATAACATATGATTATAAAATAGTTTTTTCCTTTCAATTTAAATTGTCAATAACATGTTATAATTTCATGAAATGTCACAAAGAGGTATATAATATCAAGACTAAATATGTGTATGCATATCTATGAGGCTTGCAGGAAGCCTAGACCTGTTCATTTTATAATTCTGTTGCAGTTCTCTTTTTTAATTTTTGGACAGGTTGAGATAAGAAACATCCAAATGACAGCACAAGCACCTCAATTAGAAATGCCTAATAATGGTATGATGAGTAGTTTTGACAGACATTTGCAAGTGGCATAACTTTAATAAAAAACCTGTTTTTAGATATCTGGATGTTTTTGTGTGACATCTGAATATGCAATGTTTGTATCAACATAACAATTTACAAAATATAAATTGAGTTGGTTATTGTCATTTGCATGATATTTAGTTTAGCTTTGGGGGGACTTAACCCACGAACACTTAACCACTGGGTCACATCTACAAATTTACTTATTTATTTATTTATTATTAATTTTTCAGAAAGGGATCTCACAAAGTTGCTTATGGTTTTGCTAAGTTGCTAAGCCTGGTTTTAAACTTATGATCATCTTCCATTGACCTCCTAATTCAGTGATATCACAGGTATGCACCTGGAACTTTACCAAATTTTGGTTTTGTGTACTAGAGATTAAACTCAGGGACACTAAACCACTGAGGCACATCCCCAGTCCTATATTGTATTTTATTTAGGACAGGGTTTTACTGAGTTGCTTGAGAGGTAATGAGAAAAACAAATTCCCCCAAAACAAATGTGGAATGTTTTCTTTGATATAAGGAGGGTGTTTCATAGTGGGATAGGGAGGGGGAGCATGGAAAAAAATTGATAAACTCTAGATAAGGCAAAGGGGTAGAAGGGGAAGAAGGAGGCATGGTTGAATGTGTTGAACATTATTATTCAAAGTACATGTATTAAGACAAAAACTGACTTGAATATATTTGTATACTCAAGAGATATAAAAATATTTTGCTCTATATGTTGAATAAGAATTTTAATTCATTCTGCTCTCACATTAATAATAATAATAATAATAATAATAATAATAATAATAATAATAAAGTTTTCAAGGTGAGGATGAACAACTTACTGAGACTTTGTCTCATATAACATTAAGACTGGGGTCTAGTTTTAAATAGAAGAGCACCATTGGTTTCAATCATAAGAATGACACAGCAATTTATTTTCAAATTTGCACAAAACAAAATGTTACCAAATTAATAAATTGGACATTAAAATAATCAAATAATAAAGTAATACCTCTAAAAGGAAAAAAAGTGACAGTTAAGATTACTTACCTGATACATGACTAAATACATTTAATAAGAAAAGAAGAAGACACCAAAAGAAGAACAGCCAAGCGAATTGAATAGCCTATTTTTACAGGTGATATCTAAGTGCTCAGTACAAATAAAAACTTCAGGATCTTAAAAAAATTAGAAAAAGATAAAATAAAACCAAATATATGAAAATAAACAGTATTGATCAAGATGTGAAGTGAAAAGTTCTTAGGAACTACAGATGAATTATAAATTACTGTATTTTTGTAAAAACTGTGTGCCTATTGAAGGACATAATCCTTCTCTACCAGTAGCATTAAAACATAAAAATGATTGCCTTTATAAACCACAATAACATATAAAAGTAGAACTGAATTTTTCATACAGTTGAAATCTGCAGGGTAGAGGAAAAGATAATGTACACATAAGAAGATACAAATAATAAAGTGTGAGTAAAATGGTATCTAAGGTCCAGACACATTTTGGCCACAGTACATTCAGCCTAATGAACAGTACAAAGCACTACATCAGTATTATATAAATGTCACATTTGTATTCTACTTCAAACAGTACATATATATTTTAAAGGAAAATATGTAGAATTTATCAGAAAATAAAAACTTGAACAAGGACGTAGAACACCCAATTACACACATGTGTTTAGATACTACTCATCATTTCAAAGACAACAATTTTCCCTGAGTGTAATATGTAATTTTTTAATCAAAACTTTAGCATGTGTGGCTTGGGTTGTCATTAAGTAATAGAGTTCTCATCTAGCACATGTGTGGCACTGGGTTCAATCATCAGCACCAAATAAAAATAAACAAATAAAATAAAGAATATTTTAAAGAGAGAGAGTGAATTTTTTAATATTTATTTTTCAGTTTTTGATGGATACAAAATTTTAATTTTTATGTGGTGCTAAGGTTCAAACTCAGTGCCCCATGCATGCCAGGCAAGCGTGTTACCACTTGAGCCACATCCCCAGCCCAAGGATTTTTGTATAACTAAAACAAAGAATTTTTTTTTTTTTAAATTTCGGCATGCTTCTCTTTTTTTTTAAAAAAAGCCAAGACTAAAGAAAAAATTACTTTGGAAGAAAAGTATATATGAAATACTTTCAAAACCTCTGCTTCATAGAAGCAAATGAACTAGTAGTATCATTAAGTGACACTGATGTATATTATAAAAGTATAATACAATAATGAAAGTCAAGGAGTAATTGAATGAATCATACACATAGATGAATACATATGCATGTAATTATTTCTATTTTTAAGAGCAATAGAATGATCTAAGCCTATTCATATTAAAATAATACTGAAAGTAAATGGGTAGTACACTATAATATAAAATTAGATGTTTGAGCTAGGGTCACAGTTCCCTGAGAGATTGTGTGCAGCATATGTAAGGTACTGGGCTCAAATTCATAAAAAAAAAAAGCAGATGTTCAGGTGAGATGAAGTTAGAAGTTGTTTTAGTCAGCTTTTCTTACCACCATGACTAAAGAAATTGACCAATGAAACCATAGAGATTTTCAAAGCAAGATTTATTTTCTAGACGCAGGTCTAATTCAGGGGTCTTGCATAGTGAGCCTCATCCCTTACCCCATGCAGTTTTGCACTGTTTCAAACTGCTAGACCAAAAGAGCACATATAATAACACTAGCCAAATTCAATTTGTGTAAACTGGCACACTGGAATGTCTTTTTGTTCTACTATCTGACCATTGCTCTTATAAAGTCCCGAACTAACATTGATTGCTGAAGGGTAAAAAAAAAAAAAAAAAAAATGAAAATTCTGAACTTGGATGTCTACCTAATCAGGAACATTTTGGGAATGGCTAAGGACCTGGTCTTCCTCCTGTAGTGTTACCGAGATAGTTCTTTGCCAGAACTGTTCTTTAATGGAACCTACAGATGGACTAGGAGGAAAGCACACACTGCTGTTTGGAGGAGTGAACACGAATCAAAAAGTGGTGTGAAGGGCATAAAAACAATGAGCCCAAATGAGGACCTATTCTTCCAAGTACTGCAGCAGTGTGGTCTCTACTGCAGGCATGGCCGGTTTGTAGTAGTGAAAATCACTTTGTCATTTCAGACGCTCCTTCTGAAAAAGGGCTCTGGGACGTGGAACTGTCTTGTGGAAGAGATATCACAGGCGACCGGAACCGAACCCCTTCCTGGCTTCCTGCACAGCGCTCCCGGTTTCCCTCCTGCAGCCCTCACGCATGCGCATGCGCTTCGCTAGAAGCCACGCTTGCAGGCTGCCATCCAACTACTCTAGCTTAGGATGCTGTTCCAGCGAGGCAAGATGCAGGCGCTAGCAGGGACAGCGGGCATTCATGGTCAGCTATGGTTCCCATGGTGGCATCCAGAGCCAGCCCCATAAGGCCCCGAGGTACTGGGCCCACGACCCTCTCCCTTCCTGAGTTGTCCCTGCCCAGTCTTCCGACTATGGGGCGGTGGTCTCCTTCTGAGTGTGTGTCTGCGACGGTGGTGACTGGGGACCCTGCGCTTTACTGGGCAGCCTGGGGTGCAGACCTTTCCTCACCTCCAAAGGCTGTGGGCTGCCCCGACCAGGCCTGTGCTGTGCGCAGCCTGCCCGCCTGGAATGAGGGGCATGTTGGCCAGTGCGGTGCCAAGGTCAAGATGTCATCCATGTCCCTTGCATCCTGAGTGGCGCCCGTGCTCCAGAGAACCTCTGCAGTGCTTGAGAAGTGTGTCCCAGTCAGCAATCAGCATCACCATAAGGTGAAGTGGTGATAGTCATCTTGTTCCCCTGTGAAAGCTGTGTTAGAGACACTGTCAGCTGGCATCCAGGTTGTCAAAAGGACGCTCAATTTTCATAACGTTAGTGACTTTGCCAAAAGGAATACTGAACGCTTTTGCTGAGTCTGATGTGGTCACATCATGATTGACGTGCCCTCCTATATTGGCTGTTGGTGGAAGAGTCTGAACAAAGCAGCTAAATGACTACAGGAGAAATATTTGACCACAAGTTGTTTTACAATAAAGATATTCATATTTTATTATTAAATTTTGCACAGTGATATTGATTATATGCTGCCATGTGTGTTAATGAGCATTAGGGAGTCAGTCCTTGTATGTATTTCTGAACGCCAGAAAAATTTCCTTTCATTTTGATGGGCATGAAAATCATGGGGTGGTTATTTGGATGAGAAAATGAGATGCTGTGCTGCTCCTGGAGGGATGGTAAGAATCCAGAGGTCTTCAGATGTTTTCACTGTTCCTTTGGTGGGGTGGTGGTGTCCCTAATGTGTTGATATTTCATTTCGAATTTGGAGCTTGCTGTGTTTTCTATGGACTGAGGAGAATGTGGTGTGTGTTCACAAGTGTGAGTGGTATGTGGGTGGATACTTGAGATCAAGGGAAAGTGTGACAATTTATGAGACTGATCAGGGTTTGCTATATTTAGAGGGCATGAGAAGTAAGGGGCATAAACTCAGGGAGTTGGGCTTAGGTGTTTGTAATTTGTTTTTTGTAATATTTTCCCTGTGGTCTTCTTGTATATTTGTTTTGATCCATGAACTAATGCACCCTGGGAAGTTTGTGTATAATATGTGTGTTTGTATAAGGACTATGTTAATGAATGTGTTTGGGTATATATCTCTGGGTTTGCATTGTGATTGTTAAAATTGGGAAATGGAGGAGGGGTATATGTATATTCCATTCATGGTGTTTTAGTATGTGGGATTTTGACTAAATTTTATTTTCATTATTCATGTATATGTACTTGAGTGTGTGAAGGCTGGTCAGTTACTAATTTGTGGAGTAGTTGGATGAATATATTCACTGTGTGGTGTGGAGATGGCAGGTTTCTGTATTTTGGAAGACGAGGAATTATTTCTTCATATTTGGGAGTGTGTGAGTTTGTATTTGAAGATGGTAAAATATTTTGTGTATACTTGGGTATATTTGCATATTTGTTTGTAGTGGGTAACCATGTAGCGATGAGGTGCCTATGAAGAGTTACTTGTGTATTGAATTTTTATTGACTACCACACCTCAGGTGTGTGTGTGTGTGTGTGTGTGTGTGTGTGTGTGTGTGTGTGAATGCATGTGTGTATATTTGTATTGCAGTTAGTAACAATAGTTGTGAGGAGAAAAAAATTAGGTGTCCATTAGTATGTGTATTTAAGGGACATGGAAGTTTATGTATGCTTTCTGGGGATATATATATATATATATATATATATATATATATATATATATATAAAGTAGAAAGTTATTTGTAATTGAAAATTTAGGATATATGTATGTGATGAAGAGGTGTATTTGCACATTGTGTATTTCCACAGGAGAGTGTGGGAATTGTGTTTAGGGATACATGATGCAGTTATTTCTTAGAATTGGAGTAGAGGTAAAGTGTATTCTACTTGCCCAGGATTATCTGGAATTTGTAAGTGAGAATATTTGTATTTTATAAGATCTGATGGAGCTAGATCTTGAGTGTGCAAATTGGTGTGTGAATTCTGTTAGTTTCCTCATTGGGAATGAGGTTGCTAGCAAAGTGTATTTCTTTGGTGAATTCTGTGACATTTCTGTGGATAGGAATGTTTGGGTGATGAGATTGGCAGGGTGCTTTCTGAATACATAGAATACTGTGTAGTGTTTGGGGGAATCTCTACATTCACATTTTGGATTTATTTCTGTGTCTGTATTGCCTGTGTGGAAATTATGTATATGTTGATCTGTATATAGAAATTAATGTGTGCATGATTTTTCTTGTGTGCTGGTATTGATCTCTGCCTCATGCATGCAAAATTAACATTTTTATGTTTTGTGTGTAGGCACCCAAGTGATTAGGTGTATGTTTATGGATTTGTGGATTGTGTATTTAGAATCTGTGTGTATACAAGATGCTCAGGAGTTGTGTTTGTTTTTATTGTGGCATGAAATTCTTGAAGATTCTGGTGGTATTTGTACATGGGTGTGGTTCTGGTATATAATTTTTTTAGTCTCATGCATTTGAGAAGTCTAAGTTGGTGGCTGAGCATGTCTTGAATTCATAGGGGTTCCTGAGATGTGTACTCTGGCAGATGTTAGAGGTTCATAGTGTACTTACAATATATTTTCTTTGGGTGTCGTGAAATGTATGTAATTTAGAACTGTGGGATTTCATGTGGGTCTGATTTGTGTAGTGCAAGCAATGACTGGTTGTATAAGCCAGAGTCTGTGCCTTTTGGGTATTCATTGGGTAATATGAGCAGTGTGTTTTTTGTAGAGGTATGTGCCCAGCCCATGTGGTATGTGTATGCTCAATTGTAGGAACACACATGAATATTTAGGATGAATGGGGTATATTTCTCCAAACATTCATGTAGTAACAGGTGGTGTTTCTGTATGTTTAGGGTGGAGATATCAGATGTTCATCTGTTTAGAAGCCATGCAGTGCATTTTTGTATGGAGATGTCAAAGTGGTTTTGTTTGTGTATTTGTGGTTGGAATTCAGGTTAGTGCCCTGGGGGCAGGTGAATTTTGTGCACATATTCTTTGTGAGCTGGAGCTGCCAGGAACCAGCTATGGTAGCTAATGCCATCCATCCCTTTAAGTTTTGTATTCAGGGGCATCAAGTGATTAGGTTGAAATTAGTCTTGAGAAAGATATACCTCATACAGTAAAAGTCAAGGCTTTCTTACCTATCCCTATATATCTTATTAAATGTTTACTAACAAACCTTGTGTGTGTGTGTGTGTGTGTGTGTGTGTGTGTGTGTGTGTTTGTGTTGGATGTGTGTGCACAGTTATTAATACTGGACATCCATGTGAATTAAATGTATTCAGACAACCATATGTTCATATCTAGGAGATTGTACATGTATTATGAGTGGGGCATCAGGGACTCTTTGGGGAAAGTTTTGATCCTGGTCATTCTGATCCACAGCATTGCTCCTAACACTAGGGATTGCAAGTTGGTTTGTGGATTCTGTTAGTTTCTTCATTGGGAATGTTCAATTCTCAGAACTGCATATAAATCAATACAGATTCATAGACAACTGAAAAGGAGCTGAAAGCCTGCTGAACCACTGCCCCGCTACCACCTGTGCCCTGGGTGATGCTTGCTGGAGGAGATCAGCTAATTCTTCCCTGTGGAAGCCTGAGGCTTCAGGGCTAGTCAGGACCTCCAGGGACCCCAAATCTCAGAGAAGATTTGAGTTTCTGTTTTGGTAGCTATGTTCCATTGGGTCATGTGTTGAAGTAACATTCTTTTTTTCTGTTCTGAAGGGTAAGGATTCTCTTCCTGTGGGAAACAAATCCCATCTTCATGTTTGTCTCATAGAGTGGTGCCACCTTCTTTATTTTCTCTTATACCATTGAGTGACTGACCTATCAGCTGCATGCTCAATGTGGCCACCAGGAGACACCACAATATTTCCTTTCTTCCTGGGACTAACATGACTAACATGATGTTTTTTGTGCCTGGCTCCTTAGGCGGATTCTCCTTCTGGCTGTGACCCAGGGATGGTTCCTGAGCATGATGGTACATGTGTGTGAGTGTGTGTGTGTGTGTGTGTGTGTGTGTGTGTGTGTGTTTGTGTGTGTGTGTGTGAGAGAGAGAGAGAGAAAGAGAGAGAGAAAGAGAGAGAGAGAGAGAGAGAGAGAGAAGAAAGAATAACTGAGGGATTCTCAGTCTATTCTAATAGTTGGATAATCATCTTCTGGGAAAGGCTCATGAGTTAAAAGTTTGTTCTTCATTGGATGCTGCTATTGGGAGGTAAGGGGAGCTTGTAGGAGGTGGGATGTAGTGGTAGTTAATCATGTCAATGGGTTGTTCTCTGGAATGGAATATTAGGGCCTGAGCCTTTCACTTTCTCTCTGCCTTTTCTTTTTATCTCTGCTTTCTGGCCACATTGATGTGAGCAGTTTTCCTCCAGCATATTATACTGCCCAGCCTCAGGTCCAAAGGCAACAGGGCCAAACAATCATGGATTGTAACCTCCAAGCAATGAGTCTAAATTAATCATTCCTCCATTCATGGTGTTGATCCCAGATATTTTAGTACTGTGACAGATGACTGATTAACACAGAAAAAAATGTGACCCTGCCTGGTCATGTGACTCAGAAGGCTTTGGAACTGGTTTTAAGAAGATGTTGACAAAGCTTGGAAGAACAGGCTAGAGAAAGCCTAGAGTGTTGGAAGAGAGCTTTGCGGGTGACACTTATGTGAGGTCAGACCAGAATATGTGGAAAAATGCAGACAATAGAGGCTGTGTCCATGATATTTTGAGGTTGAAGTAAGTTACTTAATGGGAATTGAATTAGAAGCCACTCATGTTACTTCTGGCAAAAGATGGCCTACATTCTATATGTACTTAGAATTCATGGGAGGCTTATTTAAAGGTAAGGGACGGTTATACTTTAGATATGAGTTGTCTCTGGAAAGCTCAGGTATAAGGCAATGCATGAAAGTTTACAGGTGAAATGATTGGATTCTTTGTTTTTAGAGGCAACTAAAACAAAGACTAATTAATCCAGCAGGGAATATTTCAAGGCTGTACAGCATTTGAGATATGGCCTGTGTATTTCTAGCTGCTTTCAGCCTGACTTACTCAGGAGCAAAAGGCAGGGTAGAAAGATTTAAAGTACTTGCAGGTTTTCCAGAAAAGAAACCTTTGTAATGATGGGGCTCAGGATGGAGTGGTTGGTAAAGATATTAGTTCCATTACACAGAAACCACCATTAGGCATCTCAGGAATGAGAAGAACACCACCCTTAGCAGGCTCAATGACTTGTGAAGAGAGTGTCAGGGTACCCAGCTTGAACAGGGCATTCTCAGAATCCTTATGTCCAGATTCATTTTGCTGTGTAACTAACATCATATGGGCTCACAGAGGCCATGGTCTAGGCAGGTCTGGCTACTGTCGTCATTCTTGGTATTGTCCATGTGATGCTGGTTATCAGCCTTACAGAATGAAGAGTCGTGGAGTTGTGAAGGTTTGCATTGATACTTCAGAGGAAAGGCTGGTAACCAGGATGTGCATATCACATTCAGAGTGCAACCCAGTAGTCCCAGAAACAGTGATTTATTAAACTATGAGAGTGGATCCAGTGTTGTGGTGGAGAGCTCAGTAGGTTAGCAGTGGCAGCCGATGAACACCTGCTCAGGGAAGTGAAAGTCCGTGAGCACAGCAGCTCAAGGGAGTGGTCCCACATCAGACCAGGCTGGAGGGGTAAGGATGCTCAAGCTTTAGGGGACCCATTTCACACCATCAGGTGCCCTAGTTTCACACCTGGAACACTACACTTCATGGAGCACTACACTGAACATGTGCCCTGGTGTGCTTTTTCAGTTTCCTCCTTACTACTGTGCTCTTCTTCCCTTTGGGGCTAGTTGTGTTTCCCCTGTGTAGTTGTATCTTGGAAACATGTTAACTATCTTTTTGATTATTAATGAGGATTGCAGCCAGTTCAGCTACAAAATTTTAGATTCTGCTGCTTTGCTTCCACCCATGACAGTCAGTAACTGAAGAGGCAGAGAGGTGGGAGAGGAAAAGGCTTCATTGGCAACAATTCAGCATTTCAGAGATGAATGGCTAGCTCCTGGTTTCATCTGGCTTAGTGCTGCTGAGTGAAAGTGTATACAGTCTGTTATGTGGAATTGTTCTCTCAGTCTTGGGCAGGTGGACACAAGCACAGTTTACTAGTATTGACAGACTGTCCTTTAGAGGGGGTCTGGGTTCATGGCTCAGTGGTAGAGAGCTTGCCTGGCATTTGTGAGGCAGAGGGGTCAATTCTTAGAACCCTATTTTAATCAGTAAAGATTCATAGACAGCTATATATATATATATATATATATATATATATATATATATATATATATACATAAAAAATGTCATTTAGGAGTTGGGGATGTGGCTCAAGTGGTAGCACACTCACCTGGCATGTGTGCAGCACTGGGATCGATCCTCAGCACCACATACAAATAAGATGTTGTGTCTGTCAAAAACTAATAAATAAATATTAGAAAATTCTCTCTCTCTCTCTCTCTCTCTCTCTCTCTCTCTCTCTCTCTCTCTCTCTTACTCTTTCTTAAAAATTGTCATTTAGAGAAGCTGGGATTGTGTGGGTGATATCTGGGTCCAGTGGACCCTAACCCATCCCAGACCTGTGAATCTAAGATAATGTGATTGTTTATATGCTTGCAATTCTGAAGGTGTGTGTGTCTGGTTTCCCTCCTAGTCAGTGTCTTTGGTACACTTCTGCCAATACCTATTACTTTGAACATTTCCTGTGACATAGTAAGGTGGAGTGCCCAGTGCAAGGGCCCTCTTAACTGACTTTAGTGCTTTTAACTGACTCTATAGTTAGTCATTAAGATAGGGTTGAGGGTGTGGGGAGAAAAGAAAGCTATACTTATGAATTAAAAAGAAGAGAATGGCAGAGAAAAACCTTTCAATTCAGGATTCAGCATCATTGTGTTACCTTGATTTTCATAAGAGACTTTGGACAAGAACTGTTGAGAATGCACTGTTAATATTTGTGGACTCTTGGAGTCCAAATGCTTATTTATTTATTTGTTTATCTTTTTTTAATTATTTATTGCTGTGAGACACACATGAGCTTTTGGGGACAAGGGATAGATGTTCTGGCATTAACATTTGGTATTCCTCAAAGGCTCACCTGTTAAACATATGGTTCCCAATTGAAGGCATTATTGGGAAGCTTGTGGAAAGTGGGGCCCAGTTGATGAAAATTAGTTCATTGGGGATGTGCCCCTGATGAGGACCGTAATGCACTTCTGTCTTTGTCTCTCTCTGCTTCCTAGCAGCCATGAGGTGATCAGTTTTTCTCTGCCATACACTCTCGTCCAGATGTTCTGCTTTGCTACAGGTCCTGAGATAAGTGGGCCAAGTGACCATGGACTGTAATCTCTGAAATCATGAGCCAAAATAAATCTTGCTTCCTTTGAATTTAGTGATCTGAGGTATATTCTCACAGGTTTGGAAAGTGATTAGGACAGCTGCCATCCAAAACACAAGAGACCCCAGACCTTCCTCTAACCAAATTCATTTCTTCTGTCTGAATGTAACACAGAAAAGCTGACAATTTACTCACTAATTTTTTGAGCAACAAATATGCCAGTAATATCTTCAGGTTAGAATTTGGGCATGTAAGAATGCCAAAGACCTCTTGTGTGAAAACACTGCAGACTCCATTCAGAAATTGGAGCTGATGTGGCTTAGGGGGGAGCCTAGGTGAACAAGCCAAGCCCTGGCATGGGAATACACATTGCACAATGATCTGGCTTTCCAGCTAGAAGATATCTATCTGGGATGATGGTGGATACTCAAAAGAATCTATTTGGGGTGATTCTCTCCTTTAGAAACCCCTTAAGTGTCCCAGAGTACCTTCATCTCCAGAAGCATTATCTGAGAGGACTCTCTTATTATTTGAAGAGTTTTTCTCTATATTGAGCAGTTATTGAGTGTCTGACAAGTACCTTTCAGTTTTATAGGAGGGAATGTGCTCTCTCCTTTGCACTTTTATATTTTCTTACATTTTCAACAACAAATTATGTGGCTGAAATTTTAATCTTCACCCCTATATCTCTGTGTGCAGGGCCCACAAGATAATATCCTTGAACTGGTTGTGTCAGTGTTCAGATTATGTATGTGATGTTCTGTATATGTATGTGTGTGTGTGTGTGTGTGTGTGTGTGTGTGTGTGAGAGAGAGAGAGAGAGAGAGAGAGAGAGAGAGAGAGAGAGAACACAATAACTTTTTCCTCTAGCATCAGGGATTTGTGCTCTTATTTGTTTTATGTGTATAGGTATAGAAAGGATATGCAACAAGACACCATAAATTATCCTGTGTGGGACTGTTTCATTGTCGTGTGTAAATATTTTCTGAGTGATTTCTTTGGTCAGTGTTGGCTGAGTACCTATCTGGCAGGACATGTGTTTAGAATTCCAGTGGTGCTTCTGTAGGTGTTGTTGGCATTGTGGACAATTGTGAACATGACTATTGTGAATGCATTTGCGAAGAGTTAGGATGTTGTCTTCCATTATGTGTTGAATCTCTGGATTCTCAGATTTTAAAATGTATATGTATGTTCATGGTGTCTAGGTGAGAATTTAGGGACATGATCTTTGGTGTACAGAGATTTGGAGAGAATGGAATCATGTTGGGGTGTTTCAAGTTATTTATATGTGGCACATGGATGTATACAGATTCTGTTGATAATGTCTCAAGTGGACTGCTGTGTATTTTTTGTTTAGGGCTTTGAGGTGATACTTTTATTCTTGGGAATGGAGGGGTATCCTTTGTGAGTAGGAGGAGTTAGCAGTGTCTGTATGTCTGAGATTTTTTGTTGAACTTCATATTCTGAGGCATTTTTTTTTGTACATACATGTTTGCAACATACAGGTGATTGTATGTTTTCATTTGAAAATACAAATTATTGTCATATGTTAATAAGTAACTTGTTTTGTCTATTTAGTTACTGAAGGAGAGTTTGTGATTGCATTTTGGGTTATACTAATTGGTGTGTGTTTTTCTGGGGTCTGATGATATGTGTATCTGAAGCACACCAGATGCTCTCAACAAAAAGACCCTTGTCATAATTAAGCTTCTTCTATTGTCAGATCAGCAGCATGTATGCAGAGGTTATTGTGGTTCTGTGGTTGTAGCTTCCTCTTTCTTGTAAATGCCAGGTTTTTTTATATTTTGGTAAAATCTTGTGAAACTTGTGTCTGGCCTAGAGAATGGAATGAAAAGCACTTGTCAAGTGAATCTTCAAGACCCATTCCCCCCATGAGTTATAAAATTCAAAATATTTTGAAATTATCTTTCCAGATAATGTTTCAGGCATACGCCACACTCTGGACTGGTTGGCTACAGCCAATAAATCTGCTTTCTGAAAATTCCTCTGGTATCCAGCCTCTTCAGTCCTACTTCATATCTATTTTAAGTGTTCCTTGGAGGTGACTGGAATATGTATGAGACTTTGTAAGAAAGATTATTGATTGGAATTGTTTGAATTTTGCTGAGTATTTGTTTTAATTTGGGCATGAGAAACTCTGGGTTTACATTCAGGCATCTGGAAGATAGAAAGTTTACGCAATTGAGTATTTTCAGAGTTCCACAGTGTTGTGTGCTGTTGACTGAGTATATTAAGAAGTATGAGCATTTCTGTATATTAATAGTGAGTTCTGTACCCATTAATAGTGAGAGAGTGGCTGCATGTACTATGGGTCTGAAGGAGTACTGAATATTTTAGATTCAGACAGACACATGTGTTCTCAGACTTGTGTAATCTAGGACTGTGAATGTATTTAGGAAATGTGATGGCTGAGTATTCATTCTCAAACTGTAGATGAGTGTAGATTAGTATATTTATTTGGGAATAAAAGTAAGGAGGCTTGAGTACTTATAGTGTATAAGGGTTATTTATGATGTGGTGGGACTTATGAATAATTATTAAAAAGTGTGTTTGAATGGAGTATTTTGGTAAATACTTTTTGATATTCACAAAATATTGAATTTTTTATTTCATTTTATTTTTTGGTTTGGGAAGGGTGTGAGGTTAGAGAGTGCAGGGGTAAAATATGTGTATTAAGGTCACGCATAAGCTATGTGTGTATTTGGGAAATGACAGTGAGTAGAGATTGTAGTTGACATCATTGTGAGTACATTTGGAGAGGGTTGGGAAACTTTATGTGTATTTGGGAATTGGTATTTGCACATCAAGTGATTCTGGGAATATGGAGTCATGTATATGCGTGTATGTGTGTGTGTGTTAGTGGTTGTACCTGTGTCTTTTAGTTGTTAAGGATGTTGTATTTTGTAATCAGGTTATATCTGGTTGCACTCAATCTTGGGGGATCAAATCTGTGAGACTTTCTAGAGTACTTAGGATTTTGTTTATGTGACTTCTGGAAACAAGTAGGGGTTATTTATGTGTAGGGGGTTGTATGTTGTATTTCTGTGTGTGTGCATACTCTGTCTTTGGTAATATGTGCATGTCTTCAGGAAGTTTAGAATATATAGGAATATATAAGCCTGCATTTGGAAAAGCATACATTACAGTTGCATGTCTGTCAGTACCTGGGTGCTAACAGGCATATGTGCTTGGGGGTATGCATAGAGTATATTTTCTTAGAACAGAAGTGGTGGTGTATGTATAAGGCAAGGATGAGGGTGATTTATGCATATGTGTTTATGGTGGGATGGCAGTGAGTTGTGGTTCATGCACCTGTTTCCAAATCTGAGGGGTTTTAATGATATCTGTGGTGGAAGGGGTTGTAATGAGTATTCATCATCACGTGTGCATGCCTCAGAATGGGGTGTTCACAGGTGTCTGTGGCTGGGTGGCATGTGTGTTTATGTGTGGCTGTAAGGGGTGGCATGAACACATTGGTGATGTCAAGGCTTTTCCATGTGCACTGACCCTTGTTCCTGTTGATCTGGAGCTCCAAAAGTGGTTTCTGATTTCTCATTCTTATCTGACATCTGTCTACATCAGTTGTGGTGGTGGGTGGATGTGCCTCTTGGATCCTGGGCTGGTGGATGGAGCTGATCAGGGATGGCCCCTCAGGAGTGGTGGGGGAGCTTTTCCTCCAAGATGTGAGGTATGGCCATTGTGGTTCAAAGGGACAGGTCTGGAAGGAAACTGCCAAAAGTTTCACAGATCCAAGGACAATTGTTGAGAGACTTGTTTGTTTGTCCACTTTTTGCCTCCTCCCCTGCATTTTCACCTCTGCCAAGACAAAGACAGAGACCCTAAGCACAAGTCTCCCCAGGACCCTCCCAGCCTGTTGCTGTCCTTGGCCCATATGTGCACACGACTGGCCTCATGGTGTGAATGCTCTGGCAACATCACAAGCTCTATAATTATTACACCACTGCACCTCTGTCAGATTAGGAGAGGAGTTAAGAACTTATTGTACAATGATACTTGCTTTAAATTTTCCTGAGGAGCTACCCTCTTTGTATTCTTTATTTCTTGATATGACCAAGTGAGTGATCCATCCTTTCAACCTGAATGATCCTTTCACATTTCTACTCATGGAGAACTTACTTCTGATAAGTTTCTATTAGTGGAGAATTTACTTGGTTTTTATTTGTGTGGAAATAAGTAGGAGGAGTTTAATTTTATATACATTTTCAAATACATACAGCAAAGTTTCGCCATGTAAACTATTTGGGAAGGCACGTCAGTGGTGTTTATTACATATATTTTTCCATTCTTCTGAAACAAGCATGCACCCACAGAACTTTTCTCATCATGCAAAATTGAACTTCATTTGTTAGACAGTGATCATCAATTTCCCTCATGCCCTAAGAAGCCACCTTTCTCCTTTTTGTACTATTTTAATTACTCTGTGTACTGTACTTCATATAAGTAGGATTATACAGTAGGTGTTCTCAAGGTCCATCCCTGCTCTACTATCAGTCAAAATTTTCTTTGTTTTTTAGACCAAATAATATTCCATCATGTGCTACATGTAAAAACATTCTTCCTTTGGATAGGAAAAGGGCAAAATTGTACAATGAAATTGACCAAACTATCATATATATATATATATATATATATATATATATATATATATACAGAGAGAGAGAGAGAGAGAGAGAGAGAGAGAGAGAGAGAGAGAGAGAGACCATAGTGAGTTTTATCTTTTTGTATATCTGTAAAGCACGAGTTAAAAAAACTATAAATACATGGATGGAAGACCAGTACAGAAGAAGAAAGGAAACAGGGTCAGGGAGGAGGGGGGGAAAGGCAAGTTCTGGGGACTGACTTAGAACAAACTATATTCTGTGCTTATTTATAACTATAATGCACAACTAAAAAATAAAAATATTCTTCCTCAAAGGATCCTTGAGTATAATAAATAATCCTGTAGTAATTATAAGCATATAAATATCTCTTCAAAAAAAGTAGAATTGAAGGGTCATTTGAATGATTCTTTTGATAATTTGGGGAACCACCAATCAGTTTCCCATGGAGCCTGCACTACTTTGCATTATAACCCACTAGGTTCCAGCTCCATTATATTCTCAGCAGCACTGGTGTTTTCTGTTTTAGTTTTGGTGGTGGGTGGATATGCCTCTTGTATCCTGGGCTGGTGGATGGGAGCCAATCAGGGATTTTTCTGTTTTCTGTTCCTTTCAGTTTCATCATATTTGTGAAGCTGGATCTCATTTTGATTTTGATTTTGATTTGTCCACTGATTATTGATATTGAACATCTTTCTATGTGCTTCTCAGCCATTTGAATGTCTTCTTCGGAGAAACATCTGTGGAAGTCATTTGCCCATTTTAATATTGGGTTGTTGTTTTCTTATTGTTGAAGTATAAGGGCTCTTTATATCATAGATCTTAACTTCTAATCAGAAATATAATTTTCAAATTTTTTCTTACATTAAGTGAGTCATCTTTTCACTAATAACTGTGTCCCTTGATGAATAACAATTTCCGGATTGATGTAGTTTAGTTTATTTCTTCCTTTGGGTGCCTGTGCTTTTGATGTTTTGTTCAAAAAGTGACTGTCAAAATCCCTTGTCACAGGCTTTTTCTCTTGTGTTTTAGAGTTTTAGGTCTTACATTTATGTCCTCTATTCATGTTGAGTTACTTTTTGTCCATGGTGTCAGATAAAAGCCCAACTTCCTTGTTTGATGTGTTGTTGTCTATTAAGTTTTCTCAACAGTATTTGTTGAAAGACTGTTCATTTCCATGGAATGTTGTTGACATAAATCACTTGAGAACTTATGTGTTTTTTTTTTCATTTCTGGATTCCTTACCCTGTTTTATTAATCAACATTTCTATCTTTTGTTTTTATATGACTGGTAGCTTTATAGCAGGGAGTTTTGAAATTATGACAGGTTAGACCACCAATTTTGTTCTTGTTCAAAATGTTTCTGAAGTTGGTTGCTTTCACATTCCCTATCATTTTAGGGTAGAATTTTAAATTTTTGCAATGAATAATTTCTGTATCATGTTCAACAAGACTGGTATCTTAATTAGAATAAGGTGTATTCCATGTTTTTATGAGTAAATGAAAATATTCTCTACTTTCATGTAAAACTAATATGAGTAAATAAAAATATAAAATTAAAATGGTATTCATGAAAAAAAAAGAAGTTAGGAATTTTTTAGGGATTGAACAGAAACTGTAGATTTCTTTGGGTAGTGTTTATATGTTAACAAGTTTAAGTGTTCCTGCCCATGATCATTTGATATCTTTCACTTTTTGGTGTTATTCTAAGTTTCATTGCTTGTTTTAAAGTCTTCACGTTTGATCTACTTGATTGGGTAGTATTACATTGGGTCTAGTATTACATTTTATTTTACTTGTCAGATGAAATTGTTTTCTTGATTTTCTTTCCATATTTTTTATTATTAGTGTATAGAAACACAGTTTATTTTTTAAAAGAAGATTCATTAGTTTTATTTTTTATTAGTTGTTCAAAACATTACAAAGTTCTTGACATATCATATTTCATACATTTGATTCAAGCAGATTATGAACTCCCATTTTTACCCTATATACATAATGCAGATTCACATTGGTTACACATCCACTTTTGTACCTACTTCCATACTAGTGTATGTTGTATTCTGCTGCCTTTCCTAACCTCTACTATCCCCCTCCCCTCCCCTTCCCTCCCCTCCCATCTCCCTCCCTTCCCATCTTCTCTCCCTACCCCATCTACTGTAATTGATTTCTCTCTCTTGTTTTTTCCCCCTTTCCCCTCACTTCCTCTTATATGTAATTTTGTGTAACAATGAGGGTCTCCTTCCTTTACCATGCAATTTCCCTTCTCTCTCTCTTTCCTTCCCCCATCTCATCCCTGTTAAGTGGTGATCTTCTCATGCTCTTCCTCTCTATTCTGTTCTTAGTTGCTCTCCTTATATCAAAGAAGACATTTGGCATTTATTTTTTAGGGATTGGCTAGCTTCACTTAGCATAATTTGCTCTAGTGCCATCCATTTTGGTGCAAATTCCATGATTTTGTCATTTTTTTATTGCAGAGTAATACTCCATTGTGTATAAATGCCACATTTTTTTTATCCTTTCATCTATTGAAGGGCATCTAGGTGGGTTCCACAGTCTAGCTAATGTGAAATGTGCTGCTATGAACATTGTTGTAGCTGTGTCGCTATAGCATGCTCTTTTAAGGTCTTTAGGGAATAGTCCAAGAAGGGGAATAGCTTGGTCAAATGGTGATTCCATTCCCACCTTTCCCAGGAATCTCCATACTGCTTTTCAAATTGGCCACACCAATTTGCAGTCCAACCAGCAATGTACAAGTGTACCCTTTACCCCAAATCCTCACCAGCAGTTGTTGTTGTTTGACTTCATAATGGGTGCCAAACATACTGGAGTGAGATGGTATCTTAGGGTGGTTTTGATTTGCATTTCTCTGACTGCTAGAGATGGTGAGCATTTTTTCATGTACTTGTTGATTAATTCTATGTCCTCCTCTGAGAAGTGTCTGTTCAGGTCCTTGGCCCATTTGTTGATTGGATTATTTGTTATCTTACTGTTTAAATTTTTGAGTTCTTTGTATACTCTGGATATCAGGGCTCTATCTGAAGTGTGAGGAGTAAAAATTTGTTCCCAGGATGTAGGCTCCCTATTTACCTCTCTTATTGTTTCTCTTGCTGAGAAAAAACTTTTTAGTTTAAGTAAGTCCCATATGTTGATTCTTGTTATTAACTCTTGTGCTGTGGGTGTCCTTTGAGGAATTTGGAGCCCGACCCCACAGCATGTAGATCATAGCAAACTTTTTCTTCTATCAGATGCAGAGTCTCTGATTTGATATCAAGCTCCTTGATCCATTTTGAGTTAACTTTTGTGCATGGGGAGAAAAAGGGATTCAGTTTCATTTTGTTACTTATGGATTTCATTTTGTTACTTAAGTTTTCCCAGCACCATTTGTTGAAGATGCTATCCTTCCTCCATTGCATGCTTTTAGCCCTTTATCAAATATAAGATAGTTGTAACTTTGTGGATTAATCTCTGTGTTCTCTATTCTGTACCATTCGTCCACCCACCTGTTTTGGTACCAGTACCATGCTGTTTTTGTTACTATTGCTCTGTAGTATAATTTGAAATCTAGTATCACTATACCATCTCATTCACACTTCCTGCTTAGAGTTGCTTTTGCTATTCTGGGTCTTTTATTTTTCCATATGAATTTCATGATTGCTTTATCTATTTCTACAAGAAATGTCATTGGGATTTTGATTGGCATTGCATTAAACCTATAGAGAACTTTTGGTAATATCGCCATTTTGATGATGTTAGTTCTGCCTATCCATGTACAGGGTATATTTTTCCATCTTCTTCTATTTCTCTCTTTAGGGTTCTGAAGTTTTCATTGTATAAATCTTTCACCTCTTTTGTTAGGTTGATTCCCAAGTATTTTATTTTATTTTTGAGGATATTATGAATGGAGTGTTTTTTCTCATTTCCATTTCAGAAGTTTTGTCACTGATATACAGGAATTCCTTTGATTTATGCATGTTGATTTTATATCCTGCCACTTTGAAAGACAATGGATGACAACCAAGAATATTGTACCTAGCAAAATTAAGCTTCAGGTATGACAACGAAATTAAAATCTTTCATGATAAACAAAAGTTAAAAGAATTTGCACCTGAAAACCAGCATTGCAAAGCATCTTGAACAAAATACTACATGAGGAAGAAATGAAAAACAATAACCAAAACCAACAGTGCAAAGTACCTCAGTAAGCCAGAGAGCAGGGGGAAAGTTAATCATGGAGAAAGAAACCAAATTAAAAAAAAAAAAGATAAATAATCAAACTTGGCTGGAAATACAAATCATATATCAATAGTAACTCTAAACATAAATGACTTAAACTCACCAATGAAGCGACATAGGCTGGTAACATGGATTAAAAAAAAATTCAACAATATGCTGCCTCCAGGAGACACATTTGATTGGAAAAGACATACACAGGCTGAAGGTGAAAGGTTGGGAAAAAACATACCATGCACATGGTCCTCGTAAGCAAGCAGGGGTGACCATCCTCATATCGAATAAAATCAACTTCAAGATTAAGTTAATCAAAAGGAATAAGGAAGGACATTATATGCTGTAAAAAGGAACCATTCACCAACACTTGTAAAATTTTGGTCTCTAGCAATTGAGAGATGTTGTGAGATGTTGTTTTCTGGCCTATATATAAAAAGGCCTATGTATAAAATTCTTCTGCCAACTCTTCCTCACATCTCACAGAAAACAAAGGTGCATGATCAATATTTTACATAGTGAACACATGCTCAGAAGAAAATGTTTATGACAATGAATGTATACACTTAATCAAGGTTTTTATTACTTAAATAAATGATAATAATATTGATAATCATCATCATCATAATAATAACAGTAACCTGTTGGAAGCATCAACAACAGAGTAGCTATAGCCATGTTTGGCCTTTCCAATGATCCACCATTATATGTTTCATCATCAAAAAATCTACACACCTGAAGTCTTTTGCAATGATTTATTAGCAAGGAGGTAAGAGCTCTGCATCCACAGACCTCAAAAATATGCTGTATTGTGATATGACTAGAACATAATCCCTCTGTCTAGGATTACTAAAAGCCATCTGCAGATGGTATCTAAACAAGCTCATCATTCTTAACACTTATCATTGATTAACTGCTGTGTGGCTGCATCTAAAGATATCATACGTATTGAAGTCATACTGATATTATCATATGGCAGAAACCCATTCCTGTGCTGCTGATAACAAACCAACTGCTATGTGATTTTGCAACACAACTTTTTGTATTTGATATTTTTTTTTATTAACTAGAATTAGAGCCTGCTTTGTATGATTTAAGTTTTGGCTGTGTACTCTGTATCTTATTCATCAAGGTTACATAAAAATAAAGAAAATACCTCATCCTCATGAGTTTAAAATTTTATTTATCATATAGTCTTCTTTTTAGCTATAACCACACCATAAATTTCCATAGGCTGTATGGTTCGAACCTAGTATCCTAATAATGCCAGAAGAAAAACCAGAAGTTCAAACATATTGAGTAACATTTTCAAATTAAATCAAAGTTTAGGCAGTAAAAAATTGTCTGGATAAAATGGAGATCAACAGACTGTTGACAATATAGATAATGTTACCTTCAGTATACATTGAAATATGGGTTTCAATATTTAAACCTTAGAAAGTCAGCCAGAATTAATAAAGGGGTGATTATAACAGCTGCTTCTCTGCTTATCATTTCAATTTTGCCTATTCATAAATCCAGAAACAAGAGCTAATATTGTAATGCATGTCTGTAATTTCAGTGACTCATGAGGCTGAGGAAGAAGGATTTTAAGTTCAAGCATAGACTCAGCAATTCAGTGGGTCCTTAAGCATCTTAGTGAGAACTTGGCTTGTCTTGAAAAACAAATGGGATGGAGATGTGATTTGTGATAAAGTGTTCTGAGTCCAGTCCCTGGTACAAAAAAATATTCTGCATTTTTATTGCACTATCTAACTTCTAAGACAATAATGAAAAATTGATAATTCATGTAGTATAGAGGATGTGAGTTGTGGCTTTGGGGTCACATAGAATTGGTCATGAATTCCAGCAAAGTTGCTTAATATTCAGGAGACCTTTCAAATATTCTTTGACACTGAACAGCTATGTAAACCTCATCCATTACAAAAAGCAGAACGATACTGAGTGTCAACATATTAGCAATTTTTTAGCCCTATCTGTACACATAAAGGTGACAATGTGTTTTTACGCCTCTTGTAGCCAAACTGCAGAGTATATATCCCAAATTTTGGATCTGAGCTCTTATTTTTGTGTGTGACTTATGTAAATCTGTGACTATGAAAGTGTATTAGTCAGGAAACATTTTGAATACTTTGTTTTTACTTTCATATCACTGTCACCTCCATGAGTATGAACCCACCTTAATTTATTTGATTCTGAGAAGAAGGGTGCTTTTTTGGCAACCATATCTCCCTCTGAAGTTCAGTAACCTTACCAACTATCACCTAATGCAGTAAAAAGATCCCATATGAACCCAGGCTTTATTGATGATAAGCCCACAGTTGAGACAATAATTTTTATATGGTTTCTTCTTATTCAGTGATAGATATCTAATTCACTAAACATAGGCTGAATGTGGAACAGAAGTTATGTGAAAAACATATTGTGCCTTCTAGCTACTGGTTAAATTTTTATTAATTTAAATTTAAACTTTAATCTCTTGACAGGCTTTATTGAATTAAATGGAAATATGTGTAGACTTCCATGCCTTTAATGTTTGATGATATTCTCAGAGTACCCCAGACTAAAGAGGAAAATTGAAATCACAACCCTGCATTAGGCTAAAGACAAAACTGCAAAATAATTTTTTTTAAATGTTTAGACTCTAGTTCCTGGGTTACTGATGATCTGATGACCTAGAGTCTTCTCTCCAGTGATACCAATCTCTTTTGGTTAAAGTATGATATCTAAAATGAAAATGGATCTGTGCCCAGAATCCTGTGAGAAACAGTTTCCACTTTTGTACACTTCTGAGTTGTAGATTACTGCTGTCTCAAAGTGCAGAGTCTCTCCTGTTCTTTTGCACCAAAAGAATGTTGTTTGGTATGTTTATTCCATTACCTATGACACAGAACTGAGATGTTCATTTTTTTCACCTTGCTGAGGTCAGGGTATTTATAGATCTCAAACATGGAATATAGCTATGGTGAACATAGATATCCCTGAGAGGTCAAGAGTGAATTTTAGGATGAAGCTTGAAAAATACATTTATTTATTAGTCAATTTATATTTTCAAAAATAATAATATTTTGGATATAGTGGTTTAAGTTATTAAATTGATTTAAGCTGTCCTTCTTAATTTTTATTATGAATAATTAGAAATTTTTAAATAATACTAATGCATTATATTGTTTTTCCCTCTGGGGAAATATTAATGCCTTAGGACATTGCTTAGAAGTTTAAAATAAAATTTGCTTTCTCATAAGACCAGACAGCACAAAAGTTAAATAAAATTTTAAAGTAATTTTGATAAAATTTTTATTCATAAAAGTATATATTTTGGGTGTGTGGGAGATCTTGACTCTTGGTTTTATTTTCCCCATTGGGTTTCTACCCACTGAAATTAAGTTTTCATCACATGAGAAGAACATCACATAAACTTTTACTTTTCCCCCTCTCACTGAGGTGGGGCTGTAGAGTTTAACAGTGGTGATGATAATACAAATGATGAGAAGTGATGAAATGTCATTCCAAGTCCTCATCAGCCTCCCCAGCTAAAGTGTATTTTTTATTGAGCTGGCTCTACTCTTTACACTAAATTTTGCAGCTTTTTTTACCCTTTTTTCAATCCTTGTTAGTTACCACCAGATTTTTCCATGACATCATTTACTCTAGGGCCAGAAACATCTGGTCTGGTGGTCTGCACCTTCATCTTCTCACCCTTCCCTCTTATTAGGTGAGGACAATCTTACAGAGGCCTCACTCTGTTTATCAAGGTGAGGGGAAGTGATTTGTTTATGTCTGAGGGCAACACTGCAGGGCTTCTTTAGGCATGCCTGGTGAGATTGCATGTTTCAAACTGGAGTTTTTAAAATGGAATTTTTTTAGGCCAGGCCTAAGACCATCCTCACAATAGTGTAGTTAATTTGTCCAAAATTAAGGTGTTTTTTTGTTGTTGTTGTTGTTTGTTTGTTTCCTTAATATATTTGTCCTCAATTGAATTTTTTTCTTTTCTCTCTTTTTTTTCTGTACCAGGTATTTAACTCAGGGGCACTGAGATACATCCCCAGTCCTTTTTTTTATATTTATTTAGAGAGAGGGTCTCACTTGTTGAGAGCCACAGCCAAAGGGGCCCCAGCAAACTTCCAGCTGCCAGCAAACTTCCAGCTGCCAGGTGATGATTGGCTCACAGCAGCCCCAACAACTTCTAGCTGATTGGCTCCTCTGCGGTGATGCTCATTGGGCTATTTCCCCGCCCTTTTAGACTAAGGAGCTGCTCATTGGGGGACTTTTTTGGCTCCGCCCACGTGACCCAGCCAATCAGCCTCAAGAGCAGGAGGAGTGGGGGAGGTTGAGAGGCTTGAGAAAAGCCAGTGGTGGCAGTTGGGCTCTGAGGATTTTTCCTGAGGAGCTGTGTGGTGCAGTGTGTGTTCTAAAAATAAAGTTTGTTTCTTTTGACAAGTGGCTCCTGAATTTGTGCCCAGCAAGACTGTGGCACTCACTTAGTTGCTTAGTGCCTTGCTTTTACTAATGGTAGCTGTGAACTCATGAAACCCATGTATAATTCTTCTGTGCCACAGGGGTTATGGCCTGTGCCACCAAGTTTGTTTCAACTGAGTTTTTAAATATGCAAAAAACATTATTAAAGTGACATTTAGAAGCATTCCTAATATTCAAGCAAACTCTTTGTCCTGGTGTGGCAGGAAATAAAAATGGAACTGGACTTTAATTTAAATGACAAGAAAGTTCAATTGCAAGGGCTTAATTAGAACACAAATAATTAGAAGGTTACAGGCCATAGCACTGTTGTACTTGTTTAAAATAATTTTTTTCTTAGTTGTAGATGAACAAAATATTATTATTATTATTATTATTATTATTATTATTATTATTATTATTATTATTATTGTGGGTCCAGTATCAAACAGACTGCCTCATGCATACTAGCCATTCACTCTACTACTGAGCAACAACCCTTAATGTTTAACTGGTATTTTTTTAATATTTATTTATATTTTATTTATTTATATGTGGTGCTGAGAATTAAGCTCAGGGCCTCATATATGCTAGGCAAGAACTGTACCACTGAGCCACACCTTCAACTGTTTCCTGGTACTTTTTAAATACCTGTTTTACATAAATTTTAATTAGTAGCTTTAACCCATTTCCAATATCTGTTTGGATTAAATCAATAACCTAGAAATCAGTGAAGTAAAGTCTAGTTTTATCTCAAACTCTGATTTTACTTCCTCTTTCTTCCCCAGAGCAGACACCTTATAACAGTGTCTGAATTAAGATTCCCCCCTTGAAAAATTTACTGTATGTTGTCCACACTCCAAACTCCAAAATTTACCTATTCCTTAGTTTTGGAAAAGTCTTACAGAATTTGCACAGAGGTACCAAAATTTCTTGGAGTACTCAGAAGAATCCATATCTGTCTTGCCTTTTAGGGAGCAGTTTGAATTATAAGTATGCAGCCTTTAAGTCAAGTAGATGGATGATCTGCACCTTGAAGAAACCTTTTCATCAATACCTTGCATCTAAAAGGCACTTCATTTGATTCCTTTTATTAGATACTGTGAATAAACCTACAATAAAAATGGAAGTGAAGTAATTTCTTTAACAAAAGTGTTCCAATTTCTTTAGATATTTATCCAGAATTTTAATTACTGGATTATAGGGTATTTTTTTAAACCAAGTATTGTTATTTATTTTTACGTATTTAGGCACTTTACCACTGTGTTACATCCCTATTTTTTTAATAAGACAGGATATCACTGAGTCACTTAAGCCATTGCCAAGTTTCTAAGGCTGGTCTTACATTTAAGTTCCTCCTGTTTCATCCTCCGGAGCCACTGAGAGTACAGACATTCACAATAATACTCTGCTTCAAAAAAATATTATTAGTGGATTATATGACATTTTTTATTTTGAGCTCTTAGGAACCATGACAGGGGCTGGGAATGTGGCTCAAGTGGTAGTGCACTTGCCTGGCATTCGTGTGGCGCTGGGTTTTATCCTCAGCACCACATGCAAATAAACATGTTGTGTCTGCTGAAAACTAAAATGAATAAATAAATATTAAAATTCTCTCTTTCTCTCTCTCTCTTTAAAAAAAAGAACCATGATTTTTTTTTTCAAAAGTATCTTTGTTAACTTTATATTGTAACCAAAATTTTTATCTCTGCATATACACGTATACTCTGGAGTCCCTACTATCTTTCAGATATTTGTTTAGTTTGGTGTGGCTTAGTGCTAGGAATTGAACTCCACGGGTGCTTACCACTGAGTTATGTCTCCAGTTCTTTTTTTTTTGAGACATGTGATATATCACTAATATCTCAATAAGTTGCTTATATACTTTCTATGTTGTTACGGCTGTCTTTCAAATCACAGTCCTCCTGACTTGCCTCTCCAGCCTCTAGTATATTTGCCACCACACCTAGCTCTTTCAGATTATTATAATAATCTTTTCAACAACACTGCCCAGGCTACAAAAAATCTCTTTGACTGATGCATTTTATCCCTGAGGAAAGTTTATATGAAGTAGCCAATGTAGGACTATTCAGTAAAGATTTGTTGGAATAAACAGGGATCACTGTTTTTTTAACCTCCTTTCTGAACTGCTGTGTGGCATCATAGTTCATAAAAGTGCTGGGCAAAGAATGTAAATTCATTTTTTTTGAAATCTACAGAGATTTACATAAGCTCAATCACCTTTTGTTCTAGAGTTTGGAACTTCAGGACATAGTAAGGTAAATAAAATATGTTAAAGTTGAGATATTCAGTACACACATCCACACACAAACAAAAAAAACTTTCTAGGAGCAATTGGTAGTTCTGGCATTATTACTAGTGTATCAGGGACATAGTAACATAAAAAAAATATGTTAAATGTGAAACATTCAATACACACATACACACATCCACAAAAAAAAAAAAAAAAAAAAAAACTTTTTCTAGGAGGAATTGGTAGTTCTGGCCTTATTACTAGTGTATCAGGGTTGGAGCAGGATTCAGGAAGTGCTAAAATCTCACTCAAGCTAAGATTAGTTTACTGGATTCCTCCCTATTTCACCTATAATACAAGCTAGAATGAACTTCATCTGTCAGCAACAGCAGTTGGGAAAATATGCTGGCAGATGTTTTTTGAGATAAATTGACAGCTTTGATATTTGGGTATTTTTGTGTCTTAGTCACAGCTGATGAATCACTTGTGAAGGCTTTTATGGTTCCTAGATATCACCATTTTTGTATCATTTCTTTCATATTTCCTTCTTTCTTTTTTTTTGTGGTGCTAGAGGTTGAACCCAGGGCCTTGTGCATACAAGACAAGCACTCTAAAAACTGAGCTACATACTCAGACCCTCTCACATTTCTGTTCACTAGAGGTGATGATGATAATTGGGAATTTTGTTCCAAATGTGGTACATTTCTTCAGACCGAACTGATATCCAGTGTATCTAAATCTCTCTACTCATTCATGATTTTGCCAAAGAGATACTCACAGTAGTTTTTTCCTTAAATTTATCTATAGATGGAGGGAGAGTGTCTCATTTAATATTCTGCTTTATTTTCTACATCATTCCCTCTGAATATTTGCTTTTCATAGTGTTGCTAATTTTGGAACTATCTTGCACATTCTGCACACACACTCTTACAGTGAACTTTGTCTCTATGTCCCAATTCTAACTTTAGGTTTGTTGAATTCATTCATTCACATCTAATGTTATTTTTCATATGGTCGGTTTTACATATGCCTTTCTATTGCTCTAAACAATACTATTGATCTACATATGGTTTCAGATTTGATTATATTATAATATATTAGTCTGTATTACTGCAAAATAGTTTCATAATATACATTAAATGTGTCTCATAACAATAACTATATTATTTGTTTTTTTATTAAAGGTTTTGGGGTATTTTAATATATTTTATTTCTAAGATTTTTTTTTGGTCCCTTCTTTTCTTTTCTTTTATTTGGTACTTGGAATTAAACTCAGGGTAATTGAGTCATATCCCCAAAACTATTTTGTATGACATTTAGAGACGGTGTCTCACTGAGTTGCTTAGGGCCTCACTTTTGCTGATGCTGGCTTTGAGCTCACAATACACCTGTCTTAGCCTCCAAAGGTACTGGGATTACAATTGTGCACCAACAGGTCCATCTCTCTTCTTGTATTTAAAGAAAAACATGCTAAAATTTTGATAGGAAAATATTATATATTAAATTGAGTTAAAATAGTTGTCTTTGTAATGATTAGTTTTATTTACACACATGCTATTTTATGTGCATTTGTAAATTTTTATTTAGTTTGTGATAAGTTCTATATATTTTCCTGGAAATCCATTATACATGTGATGTATTTAACAGATGTAATTTAAGTATAATACTTATGTGGTATTTTGTACTCTAATTAAACCAAAAATCTTTCTGGGCTCCAGAAACCATTTTTTCTCAAACTTCATTGTTTTTATTTTTCTGAATCATATCCTCTTTCCTGCTAGGCTGCAGATTTCTAATGTATTGACAAGTATAGCTCTGTCTTATGCTATCACATACTTGTACACTGTCATTGTACACACATACTATAATTTCTACAGGTCTAAGCTACTTGGTGAGGAGTATTATATATATATACACAGTTTTCATGATGAAATAACAGCAATTTCTACTCCATCTTTAGTTCATGGTAATTTGTTCTGTGTCCTCATCAATACATTGTAATCTTTTTGTTGCTGTGTTTCTTACTGGAAATTTAAATCAGGGGCACACAGAGACTGGGTCACACATAGTTCCTTAGGGCCTTGCTATGTTTCTGAGGCTGGCTTTAAACTCAGGATTATCTTGTCTTAGCCTCACAATCCATTGGGATTAGAGGTGTATGCCATGAAACCTGGTTCTATTTTACTTTTATATTGAAATATATATTACTTCTGAAAATAATTTATTCTTGATACTAATAAAGCATAGAATACCATTTTCCCCCACAATAACCCCCCATTTTTTTGGAAAAGATGTCAATTTTTTTTGGAAAAGATGTCAATATTTCTAGATATATAATTTATTAATTTCTAAATGGCAAGTTTATAATGATGATGATGATGATGATATGTATTAGTTACAAAACTTTATCTGTTCATATTATTATAAGGTATATACTCTTTTCTATAACTTTATAGCATACATCATTGTGTATCAAAATTACCTTTTGGGTGTTAGGAGGTGAGGGAAGGGTTCATGGGGGTAAAAATATGATGGAATATGCTGTATATTGTGATATAAAGTATATGTATAAAGAAGTGAATTGATGTAAATATAATTTGTATAAAACCAGAGAAATAAAAAATTGTGCTCTATATGTGTAATAAGAATTGTAATGCATTCTGTTGTCATATATAATTAAAAAAATTAAAAATTTAAGATAAATGGTGGCATTATTTTCTAACTGAAAATAAATACTACTCCTTTTAAAAATGGAAAAAATGGTGTGTTGGTCAGTTGTAAACTTTATAAAGTGCAAAATGTATCTTGAACATTTGGTAATTCATAAACCTAAATGTAGGTATTTATAGACTTGCCAGTAAAATTTAAAAAATACTGTAGAGTTCATTTTTTGCAATTTATACTCATAATTATATGAGATGCATTTTGTACATATACATGTATACTACCATTATATATAATTAATAAATGATTACTACATCTCACATTAACTACATTTATTTCAAATTAATTTTTCTTTTGAAAGCACTGATATATGACACTCTTTGATATGTACACTTGGTGTGTCTTCAAATTTCTCAATTTTATGTAAGATGTTCTTTGTTCTCCTTTTTATAGAATTTCTTTTTCCAAATTATTGAGATTAATAATTATTAAACAATTCAGTATAACAGTGCAGTCTGTAGATTTTCTTTTTTAACCTAAGACAAAATACATCCCAATTTTAATAGGATTATTGTTATGAAAATGACTTTTAAAAACCTGTATATATAACACCCTTACCTGACCTTACTCTGGACTATTAATATCTGGGTGGAGGGGATCTCAAAGTTATACATGGAAAAGGAAGAACAAGGATGGGTCAGGATGTGAGATTGGTGGATACTGAGTATGTAGTAGTGAGTATTCATGAAAAAGTATTGGTGAAATAGGTATGGGTAGAGAAAAAAGTGCTTTGAAGGAAAGAGGGAAAGAATGATCAGCTCAAGAGTTCAGATTTTAAAAGTCTAATGGTGGATCAATGGTAGTATGAGGCTAAAGGGTAGTTTCTTTGGAGGCAGAAATAAGGTAGAAGTGAAAGAAGAAGGTAACTCTGGCACAGTCCCCAAGAGAATAAGACAAATGAACACCACTCTCTCTCTCTCTCTATATATATATATATATATATATAATGCAAACTTCAATAACATTAGATTAAAGTCAGCCAGCCTCAGCACCTTAGTGAGGCTCTAAGAAATTCAGCAAACCCTTTTTCTTTTTTTTCTTTTCTTTTCCTTTTTTTTTTTAAATAAGCTCTCTACTGACTAAGCTATATTCTCAGCCCTGATCTGTAATCTTTTTTTTAATATTTTATTTACATTTTTAGTTTTCAGCAGACACAACATCTTTGTTTGTATGTGGTGCTGAGGATTGAACCCGAGCCGCACCCATGCCAGAAGAGCGCGCTACCGCTTGAGCCACATCCCCACCCCCCAAACCCTTTTTCTTTATAGAATATTTTATTAAAGGCTGAGAGTGTTTCTTACTAAAAAACCATATCTGATTTCAATTTGTCATATGAGAGAGAGAGAGAGAGAGAGAGAGAGAGAGAGAGAGAGAGAGAGAGAGAGATCTTGCAATAATAAAAAAAGTAATCAGTGACAATGTTAGTGTCAGGGATGTAAATAATTTAAAAGTAATAGTGAGCTAGTTGGAAAACTTATCTAGGTTATTAACTATTGCTTGGGAAGTTAGTCTATGCTCCAAAATATAAAAGTGCCAAAGTAATTCTTTATTAAAGTGTATATAAGAAAAAAGAGGAGTTTTGACACAGCTTTTAGTTGACCCAGACTGGGTCTACGTTAGGGGGTGATTAGGGTTCTGCAAAGATGATAAGTCCTTGAATTATTTGGAATAATGTGATTTTATTTAGTCTTCATAAATGAAGATTGAGGTCTAATATGAATCAGGCTTGGCAAACGAAAAACATTTCAATGAAAAGTAAATGTATGAATAAACACATAAAACAATATTTAACCAGAAGTCAACATTCAGAATATTTATGCAATTATGTAATCACCAGTAATGTAAAACAATGACAACTAAAGAAAAAGTGAATTATGGCTGGGGATGTGGCTCAAGAAGTAGCTCGTTTGCCTGGCATGCGTGCGGCCCAGGTTCGTTCCTCAGCACCACATACAAGCAGAGATGTTGTGTTCGCCGAGAACTAAAAAAATAAAAATAAATATTAAAATTCTCTCTCTCTCTCTGTCTCTCTCTCTCTCTCTCTCTCTCTTTAAAAAAAGAAAAAAAGAGAAAGTGAATTAATAAAAAATAAATAAATAATGTAATGAATGAATTAATAAATGAATAGCTAACAAGTGCAAAGATGTAATGTGACTGGAATTGTCAAAGTCAGCTTGTAGCCATGAAAAAGTGTAAAGTTACATAGAAATGGTGTTTTACTACTTACTGAGACATACCCTATGAACTATAAATTCCACTCCTAGGTAGGAAGAGTTGAACACAGAACCCATTCACGTGGCTATCTCACTTAGGAACTGTGCAAAAAATTACCTTTTTCTTTCCCTCAAATTTTATTGCTGCTTCCAAGAACACTACCCTCTATATTCATGCTATCATTATAGACTTGTAGCATGTAAACCCCTCTAATGTTCAAGTTTTTCTTTTTTTTTTTCATTGCTTTTTTTTGCCCTACCCCCATATCATCCACCAATACTTATTTTGTATAGAAAATCTACATACTCAGCAATCACCAGTCTTATATCTTACTATATCCATTTCCCACCTTGTGCAAGACCACTTTAAGATCCCCTCCATGAAAACATCAATAGCCCAAAGTGATCAGAATGGGGGTAAAAATTGCAGAATATTAAAGGTCAGTTACACAACAAGAAAGCTATAAAAAGTGGGCTTCATTTAAAGGTGAAAATAAAAAAAAATCTTTAGAATTCACTAGTTAAAATAAAGGATCAAAAATTTAAGAGTCTCAATAATTTGAATAATATTTGTGAGTCACTTTTTTGGGGGAAGGGATATAAGGACATTGCTAATGAGTTTAAAGTTCAAACTGTTTTTTTATGAGACAAAGAATAGAAAAATTAAAAAAATATATTAAAGTAATTGTGATATCATTTTCATATATATATTCACAAATTGTTTTAAACTTATAAACAGTTATAAGTGTCAATACATTTCTCTATGGGCTAGGTCCTATTATTGGAAGAAAACTTGGCCTTAAAATAACCCCATACATCGGCATTTAAGGCAATTAACAGGCCTCAAATAATAATAATAATAATAATAATAATAATAATAATAATAATAATAATAATAATTGAGGTGGGGAGGATTTCAGGTTGTGAAGCATACCTGTAATATAAGTTACTTGAAAAAACATCACAGAAGAATTTTATACATTGTCTGAAGACATATATGTATATATTATTTATAAAAAGTGTTTATGAGTTCTGTAGTGAGGGTGCACAAGTCCAATACAAAGTCTTTTTTTCTTGAAATTTTTTTGTTGTAGATGGACTCAGTATCATTAGTAGTTTGTTTGTTGGCTTTTTTTAATCTTTATTTTTAGTTTTTGGCGGACACTACACCTTTGTTTGTATGTGGTGCTGGGATTGAACCTGGGCCACCCGCATGCCAGGCGAGTGTGCTACTGCTTGAGCCACATCCCCTCTGGGTGGCTTTTTAATGCGGTGCTGGGTGTTCAACCCAGTACCTCATGCATGCTAGGGAAGTTCTCTACCACTGATCTATAACCCTAGTCCCCAAAGTCCTTTACTTAATCTTTATTTTTTTGGGGGGGAGAGTGTGTGCGCATAGTACAGGGGATTGAATCCATGTCCTTATATCAGCAAAACAAGCACTCTACTGACTAAGCAATATTCTCAACCCTGATCTGTAGTCGGTTAACAATGACAATGGAGCAGCCTGTCATTCAGACTTTCTTTCTGTGCCCATTTGGCTCAGGTTGAAGGCAGAGCCTGAAGCCTTGACCAATCAATCACTTAGGTGAGAACTGTCCAATCCTCACGCATCCAGTGATGAGGCTTCCACAATCTTCTGTTCCCTTGGTGTCTGGAACCCGCCATTTTTAAAATCTTTTTGTAGGCTTCTGTCCTGGATCCGGAGCCCAGGTGTCTGTGCTATGCAGAATCTGAAAACAAACCACAGGGAGAACGCTGAGAACCCTGAGAGCCAGGAAATGGTAAGTGTGCCTTGGTATATTGAGACTGTGTAGGAAGGTGGCTTAAAGCTGACAGGAGTGGCAATGGAGGAAATGGGCATTCATGTCTAAGGACTCCTCCTGGTCCTCTCCAGAGTCTTGTGGCCAGAGGGTCTCTCTGTGGTAGCTTAGCCTTCACCTCCCTCTGACTAGTCTAGTGAGGCTTAGATCAGCAGTTGAAAACCTGGGCATTTTGTTCCATAATTGTATGGTGTTTTCAGCTTCTTTCTAAAGCCCTTTTTGGTCTTCCATGTGCCATGAGTCCAGCATGTATCCGAATTGCATAGTGAACACTGAGATAATTACTAGGAGAGAACTACAAACCCATTTATTGTATTCATGCATGAGAGAGGCTATTAATTTTAGGGCTTGTTACTCATGAAAGTTTGTTTGTTTGTTTTATTATTATTATTATTATTATTATTATTATTATTATTATTACGTGTATATTGTTTTCTTTTTGGTACCAGAAATTCAACCCAGAGATATTCATCCACAGATTCACATTCACACCCCTTTTTTAATATTTTTATTTAGAGACAGGGTCACTTTGAATTTCTTAGGCCCTCACAAGTTTGATGATCATGGCTTTTAACTCATTCTCTTCATGAGTCCTGAGATTTTTAAAAGTAGCAGAAACAGTATCTCAAATCCAAAACAAAAATCTGAAATCCAGAACTTCAGTTTAGCTCTCCATAGGTCTTAGAATAAACCCCTAGTCTTCTATCTCTCTGTTCACATATCCAAAACTTGGGTTCTCTGTTCACAGAGAATAAGTATAAAATAGAATAGATAGTATAATGACCATGTAATGAGGATAATGAGCCTCACTCAAACATACCTGGTGGCTAACTGAAAGATGTTAATGAGCACCATTGAGTCCTATTTCAAAAGTAAAAGACCTTGAATCCCACTTGTGGGAACACCTTCAACAAAGTCCTTTATCCCATGGGTGATTTCTGATTGAATTTGAAGAAAAAAGGATGGGTCATAGAAAGAATGAAAATGAACCCATATGGTAGTCAGGATGCCTTTTCCAAAGCCTATTCTAAATGCATTTTGCTCCTTGTTCCGCCCACAACCATCAGTAAACTTCTAAGATGGCATACAAAAATGAGGTTTTTATTTCTTGTATCATTCCTTATACAACATGGTGGGCGTTCTATTTCTTCTTCCTTAAATAGATTTCTTTTTCTTCAAAATGTATGAGTCAAGCACCCAGATTCAATTTGCAAACTGAGAAATTTTGGTTCATCTCAAATCTCCACTTTCAACATTATTAATCATTTTCCCATGTTTTATTTCAAATGTATGCATCATTTATAATGTTTTTTCTTCAAGAACAGGAGGGCATTTTTAAAAGATTTTATTTCATCATTCTGAAATTTTCACATGAGAAGAAAGCAGAATAAAATTAGGTGACATTAAAAAGAATTTATCTCTCCTAAATGAGGTTTATGTGTCCCAAATAAGGATTTTTAAAAACTGTAATGGGTCATCAATTGAGGGTTTATTTATTTATTTATTTATTTGTTTATTTATTTATGGTCAGACAATCTGGGGTTGTGGCTCAGGATAGAGCACTCACCTAGCACATGCAAGGTCCTGGGTTCAATCCTCTGCACCACATAAAAATAAGTAAATTTAAAAAATAAATAAATAACCCACAGAAACATTCCAAATATTTCAGGAAACTCTTTTTTATGGGCCACATCCCCAGCCCCAACCAACTTCAATCTTAAGGGCTAAATTACACACAAATTAGATCAAAGTCCATGTCAATATCTTGGTATATATATATATATATATATATATATATATATATATATATATATATATATATATATGTTGTTGATAGACCTTATATTCCAGTGCCTCACATGTGCCAGAAAAGTGAGCTCCACTGAGCCCCAGCCCCAGACCCCTGGTGTGGCAGGAAAAAATAAAAGTGGGACTAACATGAATTTAAATTACATGCAATTTCAATCTATCTTTCTCTCTCTCTCTCCCTCTCTCTACTGGGGATTGACCCCAGGGCCTCATGCTTAGAAGGCAAGCACTCTACAAGCTCTACTCAGCCTCATTTTTTGGGGGGGGAGACCACGGATTGAAGTCAGGGACACTGTACCACTGTACCACATTCCTACCCCTATTTTGTATTTTACTTAGAGACAGGGTTTCACTGAGTTGCTTAGTGCCTCACCATTGATGAGACTGGTTTTGAATTCATGATCCTTATGTCTCAGTCTGGTAAACAGCTGATATTACAGGCATGCACCACCATGCCTGACCAACTTCAATCTTTTTTTTTTTTTTAAGAGAGAGTGTGTGTGTGTGTGTGAGAGAGAGAGAGAGAATTTTCTTTTAATATTTATTTTTCAGTTTTGGGCGGACACAACATCTTTGTTTGTATGTGGTGCTGATGATTGTACCCAGGCTGCATGAATTCCAGGTAAGCCCACATGCCAAGAGAGCCCACCACTGCTTGAGCCACATCCCCAGACCCAACCAACTTCAATCTTAAGGGCTAAAGTACACACAAATTAGATCAAAGTCCATGTCAATATCTTGGTATATACATATATATATATATATATATATATATATATATATATATATATATATATATATATGTTGTTGATAGACCTTATATTCCAGTGCCTCACATGTGCCAGAAAAGTGGGCTCCACTGAGCCCCAGCCCCAGACCCCTGGTACATTTTTTATGAGGGATATTGGAGATTGAACTCACAAACACTTGACTACTAAGACAAATCCCCAGGATTTTTTTTTTACTTCATTTAGAGACAGGATCTCACTGTGTTTCTTAGCACCTGGCTTCTGCTAAGGCTGGCTTTGAAATTTTGATAATTCTTCCTCAGCCTCTTCAGCAACTGGGATTACAAGCTTGCACTAACACACCCAGCCCCTGATACATTTTTAATACCTGTTTTACGTAGATTTTAACCAGTAGCCTTAACTTTTTTCTAATATATATTTGATTTGAATCCATAACACAGAAGTCAGTGAAACACAATCTATTTTTTATCTGCAACACTTCTTTTGGTTATGCCAGTGTCTGAGTTAAGATTCCCCATTAAAGAATTTACTATGTCTTGAGTTCTCATTCTAGTTCTGAGTTTTAGAATATCTGAAACAAGGTTCCCATATGACCTAGTTCTGAGTTTTAGAATATCTGAAACAAGGTTCCCAGTGATTCCAAATTTTTTGGAGGGTATTTAGAAAACACCACTCTCTGAGTCTTGTCTTCTAGGGACCAGTTAGAATTTTAAGTGTGTATCTTCTGAAGGGATGTACCAATTGGATGCTTTGCAGCTGGAAGGCATTTTCTGATATACTTTCTATCTATTTTTCTTTATTGGTTATTCAAAACATTACAAAGATTGCAGAATCACATTGGTTACACATCCACATTTTTACATAATGCCATAATAGTAACTGTTGTATTCTGCTATCTTTTCTATCCT
Organism: Callospermophilus lateralis; assembly: GCF_048772815.1. Lineage (NCBI taxonomy): Eukaryota > Metazoa > Chordata > Mammalia > Rodentia > Sciuridae > Callospermophilus > Callospermophilus lateralis. The sequence continues at coordinate 12,434,921 of NW_027514398.1, forward strand.
CTACTATCACCCCTCCCCTCCCCTCCCATCTTCTCTCTCTACCCCATCTACTGTCATTCATTTCTCTCCTTAATTTTTTCCCATTTCCCTCACAACCTCTTATATGTAATTTTGTATAACAATGAGGGTCTCATTCCATTTCCATGCAATTTCCCTTTTCTCTCCCTTTCCCTTCCACCTCATAACTCTGTTTAATGTTAATCTTTTCCTCCTGCTCTTCCTCCCTGCTCTGTTCTTAGTTGCTCTCATTATATCAAAGAAGACATTTGGCGTTTGTTTTTTTAGGGATTGGCTAGCTTCACTTAGCATAATCTGCTCTAATGCCATCCATTTCCCTGTAAATTCCATGATTTTGTCATTTTTTAGTGCTGTGTAGTACTCCATTGTGCATAAATGCCACATTTTTTTAATCCATTCATCTATTGAGCGGCATCGGGGTTGGTTCCACAGTCTAGCTATTGTGAATTGTGCTGCTATGCACATCAATGTGACAGTATCCCTGTAGTATGCTCTTTTAAGGTCTTCAGGGAATAGTCCGAGAAGGGCAATAGCTGGGTCAAATGGTGGTTCCATTCCCAGCTTTCCCAGAAATCTCCATACTGCTTTACATATTGGCCGCACAAATTTGCAGTCCCCTTTCTATCTAAAACGTACTTTATTTGTTTCCTTTTATTAGATACTGTGAATAAAGGTACAGTAAAAAATAGATGTGTGGCAATATATTTAGCAAAAGGTTTCCAAATTATTTACATATATACCCAAAGTTATTATTACTGGATTGTATGGCATTTTTTTTAATCGAGAATTATTAATTATATAGATTTTTTATTTATTTAAATACTGGAGATTAACCCAGGGCACTTTACCAGTGTGCGACATACCCAGTCTCCAACACTTTATATATTTCTTTATTTTTGAGAGACGGTTTTACTGAGTTTCTTAGGACCTTGCCAAGTTGTTGAGGCTGGTCTTTAACTTGAGAATAAATCCCTAGTTTTCTACCACTTATTCTCCTAAGCCACTGGGAATACAGAAATGTATGATTTTGCACTGCTACCCCAAATTACTACTAGTGGATTATGTGGCATTTTTATTTTGCGCTTCTAAAGAACCTTAACACTATTATAAAAATATATTTATTTAATTTATATTGTCACCAACAATTTTGCATATTTGTGTACCCTTGAATCCCTATTAATTATGAGATATTTGCTTGGATTTGTATGGTTTGGTGCTGGGCATTGAACCCAGAGGTGCATACCACTGAGATACATCCACATTCTTTTATATGTTATATTTTGAGACAGGCTCTCATTAAGTTCATTGTAGCCTTGTTATGTTACTGAGGCTATCTTTGTACTAACAATTCTCCTGTGTCATTTTCCATAGTTTCTAGAATTTCAGGCATATGCCACCACACATGACAATTTTAGATTTTTATAATAGCCATTACAACAGCACTGCATAGGCTGAATAAAATGTATTTCATTAATGCATTGAATCCCTAAGGCAAGTTTATGTGAAGTAGCCAGTGTAGGAGTGTTGTGTAAAGATTAGCAAAAATTGTGAAATGTGATAGACATTATTATCTAAAGTACATATATGGGGTTGGGGATGTGGCTCAAGTGGTTGTGCACTTGCCTGGCATGCATGCGGCCGGGGTTCTATCCTCAGCATCACATACAAACAAAGATGTTGTGTCCGCCGAACACTAAAACATAAAAATAATAAAACTCTCTCTCTCTCTCTCTCTCTCAAAAGAAAATAAAGTACATATATGAAGACAGGAATTGATGTGAACACTTTATATACAAACAGAGGTGTGAAAAATTGTTCTATATGTGTAATAAGAATTGCTTGCGATGCATTCCACTGTCATGTATTTAAAAAATAAAACAACAAAAAAAATCTTTATGTGTATTGCTGAGAACCAAACTCAGTGCTTTGCACTTTCTAGCATAGTAGTCTACAACTGAGACACAACTACAGCCCATGTACCCAGCTTTTTATAGTCTCTTTGTAGTAATCAAAAACAACTTTAAAATTAAAATTGCATTTATATCACTTTTCCTAGTACAGTAATGTATTACTAACTAAACTTATTCTTAGTATTTTAAAAAAATAATCTAATGGATGACTGTATTTTTTTCCAGAGATTATTTTATCACTTCTTTAGGCCTTGGTGAAGGGTCTTTTTTTTTTTCAGAATATAGATTTCTTCTATTATCAAATGGGTCCATGCTAACTGTGTTGAAAATAGTAATTCTAAAACTTCACACAATCCACACATTTCCAAGACTATAGGGGAAAGGGATAGACAATATTCACAACCAAGAAACCATTTCCCATGGAAGCATAGTATCAGTGTCCAACCTGGAGTGTAATCAAGATTTTTCAGTGATAAGGTTTTTAAGAACCGCAACCATAGGTTTTTGGCATCCTCTAAATTACACTGAATGGCTTTAAATCACTTACTCTTTAAAAATAAAATTTTTGCTACCTTCGTAAAAATAAAGCACTATGAATGAGAAAGGTGAATGAGACTTAAGTTCTTTGGAGATACTGAGGTTTACCTTTAATTATAGTTTATTAATAGTCAAATAAGAAGGGCCTTAGAGTTGTCTCAACTTTTTCCAACACATGATATGGAATACTTACATGAACTGACATGAAATAATGAGAATGCATTTCAGGTAAGTGATATCACAGAAATTTTCAGTGTAGAATCTTGGAAATGTGGGAAAAATATATTCATATACATATGCATTTGTATAGAAAAAAATAAGGGATAAGTACATGAGTATGAGGGTAAATTCAGTGTGCCTCATGCATTGTAGGTTGAAGGTAATGATAAAGTAGTAACTAAGGAGATCCAGAACTCTATAATCCTGGGAGACATTAATAGCAGTTCAGAAAGAGAAAATATAGTTAAATCCCTATGTCCTCTGTTCCTCTTATAAATTTGATTCTGTCAAATGAGATTATGTGGTTATGGTTCTCTCTAAATTTGTTTTCTCCTGTTTTTAAGATTTTGTCAGCTATGTCAGGTAAAGCCCTGTCCTAAACTCACTTTGGGTGCTCTTTTACCTCCTGTTCTGGACTGCAGAGCAGAGACTCACCTCACTCATTCTGTGCAATGAATTGACTTTTGTCAATCTCTGCAAACAATGGTTCGAAGAACAAGCATATTGGAGCGTCTTTCATATCCTATAATATGGTTGTCAGACCCTGTGGATTAAAGGGTAGTTACTTGCTATGTTTGAAAAATCTTCCCTATGAGACGGGCTTATCTATATTTTTGTTTTGGAAGCCCCATAAACACAGAAGAGAAGCATTTATGGCCACAAACAAAGGAATGCCAGAAGCCATTAGATATGAGAAAATACAAAAAAATAAAAATAAAATAAAATCTTCTCTTAGAGCTTTTAGAGGTAAAAAGTTTATTTCTGTTTTGTGTAAGAAAACTAATATTTCTCTTTGGCTGACAATATTTTGATGTTTTAAACTTGCTTGCAATTTCTACCTGTGTTTTGAATTCACCTATGGCTGGCTATCACTTACCAGATAACAATCCTCTCTAAAACCTTACTGGTGCCTCATAAATTCTGGCTCCTGCTGACCAAATAACAATCCTCTCTAAATCTCAGTGGCAACTTATAAATTCTAATGTCTGGAGCTGAATTTATTTTCCACCTTGAAATGTTAGCCATGTAGATCCTTAACCTGCTATTTGCCTTTGTATTATGATTGTCAAAATCTTATTTGCTGTAAGTACCTTAGACACCCACCTCCTTTGTAACTTTTTGTGCTGTAAAAACTTTTTCCTGAATATCAGGGGGATGATCTCTAGCATGGAATCTTGTAAGAGACAATCCTGGCTTGCTTTTGTGTACACAATATAATCTTGATTTAATTTGATTTAAAATTTGAGTTGGTGGTCTTTTGTGTTTTGGTTTAACATTAACCTTTTTATTCACTTAACTGCAAATATAACCAAAGAACACAACAAAACTCTGGTAAATGAGCCAGGTGCATAAAAATAGTCATTCTTTACTGAAAGCACAGTATTCATTATAGAAATGATATAAGCTTAAAAATTAAAAGATATCTCAAATATCAAGTGAGTTTAGGAGTTAGAAATTATTTCTTTCAGAATATAGGTAGTAAAATAGGAAAAAAGAGAAAATGTGAAGCACAAATATATTAAGTAATATGCAAAAAATCACCAAAATACTTATTCAAAAAATTATATCTACACAAATGGTTCAAAATAAGAAATCTTTTTGTCAGGAATTAACATTTGTACAGGAATGGGAGTTTTGGTTCTCTTTTAAAGTAGTTTTACTCCTAGTGAATAATCTTTTCACTATTTCTGCATTTTACTGGTTGGAATTAATTATAATTCATATATCTATGAAAAAGGTACTGAATGCAGAAAAATATTATTGCTCATGTTTAAATCACCTCCATTATTTGATCTTTCCCTTTTTAAACCAAAAATTTGTATAAAACCATCTCTTAATGAATATCTCTATCTCTGTATATTAGCAGCAACTGAGTTACAAAATTTGCTATGATAACTTGTCTCTTCATATATTTAAAGACTATGAATTTGCTACTTAGCCCTTACGTATAATTCTGTATGATGTTCTCTAGTTATTTATGTCTCTATGCCAAGTTTTATACCAAGCTCTTAGTATGTGCCTTAATTACTCTGTGTAGCAATGTAGGATTTATGTCTTATTTGTAACACTTTGTTCCTAGAACTGTCTCTAAAGGGAAATATGTACAAAATGATTATCTAGAAAAATAAATCTATCTAATATTATATTTTATTTTATATTTATTTATATATTTATGTATATATATTTTTATTATTTGGAAACACCCTTTGGCCTGAAACTACAGTGATACTAGTGTATTTTAGCTTGAGTTGGTTGTGAGAATCAAACTAACAAGACTTTTCTCTGTGTTGGTTGGTGATTTCTGCAACCTCAGGAACCTAGTGAATAATAGCAGAAATAAATAATTAACTCTTTAGTTTGAGGCAGAACCTCCAAGCTAGATGATGTTTTGCTTCTGCTCTCTATCTTGATGATTAGAAACATACCTTTAAATTTACATGGAACACTTTTGGAATTCTGTTCTGTTAGTTCTTCTAAAAAAGAAATGAAACAATGGAAATGAAAAAAAAAATGAAAAAAACAATGAAAGTGAAAAATAATGCAGGAAAGATAAATAATTAATTTCAAACAATTCATTTCTTAAAATAAATAATTTTTTTCAAATTACCAAAAATTCTGAAAAGTTAGAAAAGTTAAAATCTTTAGAAATATTTTAAGGCAATTTATCTTTTGCTCAGAACAACAGACTATATCTCCAGCTCATTCTTCTCTAGAATTGGACTGTGTGCAAATATGAAAAAAAGTGCTAAGATGCCCCAAATGGCTTATAAGTTTTAAATCCCTGAAAGGAGCTCAAATCTGCCATTTTTCTACTTCACAAAATACAAAATTTTACATTTGTATACTTAACAAATATTTGCAGAAGTGCAATTCAAAATGACCTAAAAAATTGAAAAATATCATTGAAGGACTGACCCACTGAACATGAGGGACTTATAATATTGAATCCCTTATATTAAATGGCTTTTTATCATTGTCAAAATTTTCCATGTTTATATTATCAATATATTAATCAAAATTTTTATGCATTTAATAACAAATATCTAATTTCCTATTTTATTTAGTTTTTTTAAAAAAATTAGTAGTAATTAATATTAATGATTTAATTCTCATACTTGTTAAGGTATGAAACATATACTTTAAAAGCTATGGACATAGCAAGTAAAAAATCCAGCCTAATTTCCTTTTAAGATTGGAAGCCATCTCATCACAAAGGCATGAAAAGTTAACTTCTGCTTCATTATAAATTACTGTGATTTGTAAACTTGCTTGAAATTCCTGCCAGTGCCTTGAACTCACCCATGTCTGTTTTCCCTGATGAAATAACAACCCTCCCTGAAACTTTAGTGATGACTCATAAATTCTGGCTTTCCCTGACCAAATAAAAACTCACTCTGAAACATTAGTGGTGCATCATAAATTCTGATGTTGTGATCTAAATTTACTCAATAAGAGCTAAACCATTTAGACCATTAACCTACTACATGTCTTTGTATTATGCTTGTGAAAATCCTGTTATTCGTGTAAGTTCTCAAGTCACCCCCCTTTTGTAACTTTTTGTGGAATAAAACTACAGTACTAGAGAAGTGGAGTGCTGTCTTCTTTTCCCATGGGTTTCAGGAGAGACCGTTATGTTCAAATGCGGGACCCCCAAAAGACCACTAGAGACCAATATTGATGTAAGCAACAAAGGTGTTTATTGCAAGCTGGCTCAGTCCTTCACACACACACCACACTCACAGACACTGGTGGCTTAGAGGCCCTGAGCCTGGGGTTTGCAGCAGTTTTATAACTCTTTGGGGAAGGCAGGAACCCCACAGACATCATAGCATCTCTTAGCAAATCATCACGCACTTTGGGAAAATCATAAACAACTCTAAAACATGATTAGCACATTCACTGGTAGGAACAAGTTGGGTAAGCATGATTGGTTAGTACAAGATGGAGATTCATTTGAACAGATTGGCTTAGGCCATGAGGGGATTATATGCTGAACTATATGGTTTCCCAAAATTTTATCAACCACCCTAAACTACTGGAAGTTTCATTTGGAATCCCAGGAATTTTTTCTGTCTCATGCTGATTGGTGGCTGCTAGGGGGTTGCTATGAATCCCCACCTAGCCTGACTGAGTCAGGGATGCCAAGCACAGCAGATCTCTCTTGTTATTTGTAGATAAACAACTCAACAGAGTGGGTATGAGCCTAGGAGTGCTCTGTGTGTCTTTCCAAGGACAAGAGTCATGCCCCCTTTCTTGGACAGTCTTTGATCTGAGGTAGAGGCTGGTTTCTCAAATAGTACCTTATTTTTTATGTATTTTTTTTAGATGTAGCTAGACACAATACCTTTATTTCACTTATTTATTTTTATGTGGTACTGAGGATTGATACCAGGATCTTGCACATGGGAGGTGAGCACTCTACTGCTGAGCCACAATCCTAGCCCCTTATGTGTTATTTTTGTTGGACATTTTTACTTTAGGGGTTTTCTTCCCAGTTAAAAGTTCAATCTGTCACCTAAAAAACAAAAAATAAATAAATAAAATTTGATAATTATTGTCATTATTTTATATTAATTCCTGAATAATATACAAGCATATATAATCCATAAACTGAAATGACTTTATATATAAGTTTAAATGAAAATGTTCTGTTGGTTGGGTTAATTCCCACTATGGGAAAACACCTTGCCTTAAAATAACAGCAGCCTGAGAATCTGTGGTGCATTTCTCAGATTAAAACAAAAAACAAAAAAACCAGCACTTAATGACCTGATATTCTAGCCCTTATTCATGCCTGGATTGGATAATATTCCCTGTCACTCAAAAAAAGGGCTCACTTATCTCAGATTCAATGTTCATGATCTGAAGCCCCTTCCAATCAAAAGCATTTTGTGGGAACTGTCCAATCATGTGTCATCAGGGAGGAGGAGGGTGGGCTTTCACTTCTTATGTCCTGAGTCCTCTATTTTTGCCATCTGTAGTCTCACACTTCAGAATCACAGGTTGTTCTGCTGTGCAGGAACTGAGGATCCCAAGTAGCCCTACTCCTGAGAACCAGGAAATGGTGAGTGTGCATTGGCCTAGCAAGGGAGGCTGGGGGAGGAAGACTATTGGAATCACAAGACTGGCTGTGTTGAAAATAGGAGCTAGCACATTTAGACTCTGGGCAGTCTCTGGAGTCTGCAGGCTTAACTACTCTACTTGGCCACTATCTCCTCAGTCCTACTGGCCAACCAGGTGGGGAACATGTCAGTGGCAGAGACTCTTTGCTACCTTCCTTATGCTCAAAGGGCATCCTCAGAATCTGCATAAAATACTATGTGGTAGGTGTGTTCCTGCAGCCCAGTGTCTTACCAGATGCTGGAGATTGACAGGTGGAATAATTATCAAAATCAAATCTCCAAGGTCCATTTTCTTGCAGGAAAGGAGCTGTCATTTTGGGGTACCTAAATTCCTTTTCAGCTAGCTAATTTTTATTTTGAAATTCTTTTATTTTTACTTTCTTCATTATTATTGTTTTGTTAAAGTTAGGTGAACTCAGGGATAGTGTACTACTTAGCCATATCCTTGGTAGTGGAGCCAGATTTACAGATAGGTAGTTAGTGTAGTTAGGTAAATTGGGTCTAATATCCAGTAAAATCAAGAATAAACACCACATTGAGGATGGATTCCAGGATAAGGGGATTGAAAATGTCCCCCAGGCCCTGAGCCCATGCTAAGGAAATTTTAATGAAGCAGTTTACAGCAAACATGGAGATGCTAATCCAAAAGCCCTTCCTGCCCAGATTACTCCTTCAGCCAACCTGTCCTCCACACTTTGCTTCTTCCCACCTACATTCCAACACTGCAAGAAAACAAAGGACAGCAATGTGACAGGAATGCAGGATAGCTGAAGGAAGACCTTAGCAATAAAAAAGCTAAAAAGACCTTAGTTTAAAAAAAATCCCTTTCATGGGTTCTACCTCTTTGGTCCCCTTTTTCTTCTGGGGAGAAGTCTTTTCTACTGTCCTCTAATAAAGCTTCTACTTTCCACTCTAAACTCACCTTGGCGCACTTCTCTGGTGTTATAGTGCAGCATTGGGGAAGCATGGACTCTTCACCAGTAAACATCCCTAACAGGTTTAAATTTATTTTGAGAAAGGTCCTAGCTAAGTTGCTGAGATTATTTTTGTTATGGTTTGATTTATCTAGAATTTGCTATTGCAATAAAGCATACTGTTTTTACGTACATATGTATTCTTATGGGGATCTTATTTATATTGTGATTCTTTATTATTGTAATATTATATTTTCACAATATATACGAAGAGTAGGCCATAATAAGTTCTTTTTTTGCTCTTATAATTGAAAAGTTTTTTTGGCTAAAGTTACATATAACTTTGTAGATGAATTTTAAAAATTTATGCTTTGGTTTCTTACTTCATTTAAAGTAAACTTGATGATTTTTTTTATTATTACATTATTGTTGTATTTAATAGTCAGGTTTATTTTGACATAACCATAAAACATGAAATATAATTTGCTCCCCTTCAGTATCCCGTAGTTCCCCTTTCCCTATTCTCCCTTCAGTATCCCGTAGTTCCCCTTTCCCTATTCTCCAAGTTTCTTCTATCGTATATTTATTTATACTTTTTTAAATTATTGCTTTATAGAATACACATAAAAGTAGACTTCACTGTGATATATTCATATTTGTACATAGCAGTTTTGGTGAGATATATTGTCGGTTAATTTTGGGGAAAATGATCACCTTTGTAATGATGAGTTTTATTATTTACATAGGATGTATAATTCAGTCTTTTATGTGCTTTTTGTGACTTTTATTTTCTCATAAGTTCTACATTTTTCATTTCTAAAAATGTGCACATGTGAAATACCACTTGCATAAGGCATCTATGTAAAATTTATACATATTGTTTTATGCTCTTTTTAAAACTGGATATATTATGAAATGTAACTGGCCCCAGTGACCATTTTTCCTACAGATTATTATTTATCTCTTCCAAGATGTATTTGTATTAAGCCATGCCCTTGGGCTTCAAGTGTTTGGATGAGCACCATTGCATACTTACATGTTATCATAATCACATATGCTCTAATTTCAGTAAGTCTCTGTGATGGGGAGTATCATTTATATTCAATAGCAAAATAGTTTCCACAAATAGATACTTATTTAAAACTCCTTTTGAGTTAATGATTATTAATTTCTTTTAAATGTTCATCAATATTACTTAATTTTTCCCATGATGGGTTTTTATTTTGTATTTCTTAAATTTCTAAATATTTTGAAATTTTATAGTTAATAAACATATTTCATGTATAAATTTGAAGTTCAAATTTTTGTCTTTTATATATTTTTGGCTTAAAGGATAAGAAAAGAATCCAAAAATGTAGAATAATAATGCATTAATTTAAAGCATTGAATAATAAATGTATTACTTAATATTTAATAATGCATTACTTAATTCATTAATTATTAATGCATTAATACATAAATATATTCTACAATCTTGATTTGTGTCTGAAACTCACAAATTTAAGTTAGATGGATTTCTCACTCAATTATTTAACCTTCTAACTTAATATCTCTAAGGCATGCTGTATGGAAGATGGCAGAGTAGAAAATTGTAAATATTGTTTTCTAAATAACACATTCCCATTAACAGAGGCTAGGCTTGGCTGACTCTGAGGCTGATCCCCATTATTGCGGCTACCTATCATTTGATATGGCCAACATTCTTAACCTAGTTTAACAGCACGTAGAAACTGGGACCCCGGAGCTATTATCTAAATTTCTTCCACATCAAAAACTAATCAACAGCAGAGCTGGACTGAGAGGATCACCTTTCTGCTCATTAAATCCTTTTAAATGCAGAAGAAAATAGCACTTGCTAAATAACTACCATGTGCTAGGCACTATGAGAGTGGTGATTATTCAATTTAATCCTTTTTTTTTTTTTTTTTTAGTACTGAGGACCGAGCAGAGGTGCTTCATCCGTGGGCCTCATCCCCAGCCATTTTTTTATTTTATTTAGTGACAGGGTCTCACTGAGTTGCTTAGGGCCTCACTAAGTTGCTGAGGCTGGCCTCCAACTGGTGATCATCCTGCCTCAGCCTCCAGAGGTGCTGTAATTACAGGCATACTCCACAGCACCTGGCTTTGATTTAATTCTTATGACAGCTCTGAAGTAGATGTCACCTCCTTCGTGAGGTACAGAAATCATGGCTGGTGAAAGGGTGACCTCAATGCCCTGATCCTTCAAGTCCATCCTCTGGGGTATTCCTGCCCTCCCCTGCCCTGCCTGGCCTTCACCCATACCCAGCACCTCCAAGAAGTGCCCTCTCACTAACAGGATATAGCAAAATGAACATTCAGAATGAGGGTGATAGGATTTTATAACCCCAGTTTGAATGCGCCCTTATCAAACTGATCTGTTCACCAAGCCTCCAGACTGGGAAGCAACGCTTACTTCTTGATGTCAGAGTGCTCTGGGGGTGTGAGGTCTGGAGTCATAATAGAAGGGACCTTGGTGTCCCTTGACAGATCCACTGATTGCCCTCTGGCTTTGGTTATTGATGATATCAGGCATCTGGGGGTACATAACGGGTGAGCAGTCTCTGTGTTAGAGGTGGCTGGAACAAGGTAGTTGGAGCCTCTTGCTCTGTGCTGGCCAGTCTCCTTAACCAAAAGTGGTATAGAGATGAGAAAACCAAAACTGAGTCCCTTCTCACTTGTGGATGTAAGTTCGCATGCTCGTTTCACATCACCACTTCCCTTCAGCTCTTCTGCCTCCTGTATGTGCAAGCGTGTCTGTGTGTCAAGAGTTTTGTGCAGCTGGATTTCATTTCAGTGATGAGGCCATCCATGGTTGGGACATCATCTTAGCTCCTGTAACAACCCACCACATCTGGGAGCTTTCTTCTCAAACCCATGAGGAAGAGCAATCTACAGCAGATCAATGTGATGGCAAGTTAACTGAAACTGAGATGCAGCAATCTTTTCCCACAAACTCAAATACTGCTGATGCTGAAGACAAAGGTCAAATAGGGGTGGAGATTCTTTGTCATCTCTGGGGTTCCACGTAGCTAAAGTGCAGCACATAGATACCACTGGCCCCTCAAACTATGGGAATTTCACTTGAGAATTTGTCTTAAATGACTAGCACCCAATATATTGGGCTTTTTGACTTATCTCTGGCTCCCTGCAGTTCCTAGCACAGTTATTCTTTCCTAACAGCACCCTATATCTTTACCTAAATTAGAAATACTCTTCTACATTAGACATAGTCAATTCTGCTCCTAGCAAAAGGCACACTGGGCCAGTTAAATGTATCTTTGTAAATGGAGGGGCAAATTACTCGAAAAAGCTTATGTTCTGCTTTATGCAGAAGATGCCTTGTCCTAGTCCCTATGGGTCATGGGAGTGCTCATGAGTGAGGCCTCCTTCCAATCTTCCTGGCTCCCTCAGCTGCCAATCCCAGTTATGTGTCTAAGCCCCCTGTTTGGTGGACCATGACTTGGCAGGACACCTTCTCACCTGTCCAGTGCTCAGGCTACACCCCTAGGAGCCAGTGACACTCATTGCTTCTACCACATTTTATGGATGGTCATCTACATGCTCATGTGTATCTGAGGTACAGACAGGCAGCTTCCCCCAGTTCCATTTTCCCCCATTGTGTGAACTAGTAGAACACACACTTCTCATGGGCTTTTCAGGATTAGTGCCCTGGTCATCAGCTCTGGCCACCATACTCTACTCTGGCTGGTGGACTATGGCAGGCCTCTTCCAAGGATTGATCCTATTCTTCCACTCTCCATCCCAGCAACGTGGCAGCCACCTGAGAATGAAGGGATGCTGCACCCAGGAATGACCAAGCAACAAAAGATAAACAGCCCAGATTCCCCCTTGACTTTGGATTAAGGAGGAAACTTGATTGATAATTAAACCAGCCACCATATCAACTCATAATTTTACTTAAGAGGAAATAATTCAGGGTTCTAATAAATCCAATAAATGAGAAGTGGAGGAAGAAAAAAAGATGCTCTTCAGATCACAAGGAGAGTGAAGTGTACTTAAAACAGCTGCCTTTCATTGAACCCATTTCGGTACCTGGCCATCTGCTAAAGGTCTTCTCAGCATTCCGTCACCCATTGCTCACGACAACCCTGTGAGACAGAAGCTGTCTTCCCCTTTCCCATATGAGGAAACTGGTGCTTAGGACTTACTGTGTTCTCCAAGTCACACTATAATAATAAGTGCCCAGAGTTTGGATCAAATTCCCTGACCACACACGTGCCTCTCTACAGCAGGGTGTATGTCAGGCTGGTTTCTGAGGGCAGCTCCAGTTGGTCCCTGAAGACATGTTGGGAAAGGAATTTCTGGCCACCAAGCAAAACTGATGGGTTGAGCAGGAAGATGTGGTGATTGCTCAGAGAGATGTCGAGGTTCCTGAAAGACTAATATAGGTCGGCTAGAGCACCAGATAGAATCTCAAAGTTCTGGAATCCAGAGGTGTAAGACAAGGCCTCAGCAAGGCCCTGTTCCATCTGGAAGCTCCAGGGAAGAGTCTGCCTCATCTCCTCTTCTAGTGCCTAGTAGTTCCTTGGCTGGAGGAGCAGGGTTCAGGCCCACATGGTGCCCTCTCCATGTGTATGTCTAAACATGTGTTCAAATTTCTTTTCTTATAAGGTCCCCAGTCATGTTGGATTAAGGGCTCAGCCTGCTCCAGGATGACTCCATCTTAATCAGCTACAACTGCAATGACAATGCTTCCTATGCAGGTCACAGTCTTAGGAACCAGAGAGGGAACTCAGGGCTAGGAAAAGTCAGAACCTAAGCCAGGCATTGCCTTAGCTGTGATATCAACTTCTCTCTTTTCCTTTGTGAAAAAATAGAAAATTAGAGAAGCCCATCCTTGGGACTGTAGTAAACTATTTTTTATAACTCACTCATGCATTTGTCTCTCAATGAATGTCTAATGCTTTCAGGGACTTGTATAAGCAAAAATTGATTATCTATTTCCACACAAGATAAAACTCATATTATTAATTCCTGGTGAAAACTGCTGAGGTAACAAGTTAGGAAGCCAGAATCACACAGCCAGCTGACAGTGACATTAGTGTGAGAACAAATGTCCAACCAGAACTTTGATGCTATGCAGGAGGTAGATTTGAAAAGGCAGGCAAAATTACCTGGAGAGCCAACCTCTTCCTCTCACTATCAAAAAATCTAATTTGAATATGTTGGAGGAGAGCCCCAGACCTGGAGTATGGGCCCTGGAGAAGATCTTAAGTTCAAACAATGTCAGGGGCCATCATTTCCATCCCACAGCATCTCCCACACAGGCATGGGCAGCATGGCACCCCTCTTGCATTGGAAACAGTAAGTCCCAGGGTATTGGAAGTGCCTATTCAAGGTTCAGGGGACCAACATTGGAGGGCTATGTGTCCTTAATCTTAGATGAATCTGCCTTGCCATGCCATATCCCAACTAAGTGACATCACAGGACCCTCTAAATGTGCTTCTTATTCAGCTTAGGCACCTGATATATATATACACCTGATATACTATATATATATAGTTTTAGTTAAAGAGAAAATGCAAGCCCTCCTCTAGGAGGTAAAGACCTATGCATGTGCACTCACTTTCTGTAACTCTGAGGCACCATATCTCCCCACTGTTTTGATGGCAAGAGTTTGGGGGCTATTAGGATTTGTGCTAAACAAAAAAAATCAAACCATGATCAAGTAGTAGATTTATGGACTATGGGGCGTAGCTCCTCAGGCTGCAGCCAAGATGTAGAACAAAATACATTATGAAGCCAAGACTCACTTATATAGACCTCCATCCCTGCTCTATTGGCTGTGGGTGGTGAAAATGTGGATGGTGGATTAGGAAAACAGATAATAATAACAATAATAATCTATCTATTTTTGTTAGTTTTTTTTTAATTCAGACTGACAGATGTTTCTGCTACAACTGTGTTTTTTGGGAGCTGGTTAGAAGTGAAGGAGGCCTCAGCTGATGCCTCTGGGGCCTCTGGGATGTTAACAAATGTCTTTCTCAGCTTCACTTCTACAAAATAAACTTTATAGCCCAATAATAAATGTCTAGCTGCAGGGCAAGAAATTGGCTAAAATAGAATATCCAGAACACCCCAAATTATGGGGATCCCCACTGTTGGTTAATTGGTCTTTGACTTTGCCCTCCAAGAAAAGAATAATTTATCAGAAAATTATCCTCATCAATTTTTAGAAACTAAGCCAACTTGCAAAGAAACAGATCCATATCTCATGTAGATAAAAGTTTAGGCATCTTTTACCTAATTTCATGTGTAGATTTGAAAAGAAAGTGACTCCAACACTTGGAGTGACCAAGAGATCTTTATTGCAGCAGTTCAAAAGGATAGAAAGGAGAAAGAGAGAGATAGAGAGAGAGAGAGAGAGAGAGAGAGAGAGAGAGAGAGACAGAGACAGAGACAGAGAGATGAGAGGAGAATGAGAGAGCAAGAGACTGAGAATAAATTAACATTTATTGGACATGAAACATGTAATAGGTATTGATTTATAATAGATATTGTATTTATATTAACTGTTGTAATCATAATAAAACTATCACATACTAGGTACTATAATGTTCAGTATTCAACATGCACAACACTTTGTATATCAATTTTACCTCAGTAAAGCTGCTTTTAAAAATAAATTTAAACAACTGCCACCATCCTAAAAATTCACATTGATTTGATGCAGGGTCCCGCCTTGCACAGCATGAGGACCTGTTGGGACTGGCCTCTTCATTGGCTCAACACAGCAAGGGGTCAGACTATAGATCCTATGTCCCCCACCTCAAGCAGTTTTCCCCTGTCCCCAGGGTTCTGACCCCATGGTGGTCAGGGAAGCCATGGGTCTCCCCTGATCAGCACCGATGCTTGATGGCTCATGGCTCACTCTAGAAGGGCCTGACAAGTATGCAAAGTGGCTCTCTAGTGGGCATTTCAGTGACCATCCAAACAGCACAGCCTTGTTCAGAGAAAGCCACCTCTCCCACTTCCTGCTCCAATTCCCTTGGCATCTGTCCCTGCAGAAGAGCAGGACCTCAAACTACTTGGGTCTTCTTGTCCCAATTAGATCCTTATCCAGGCCAATATGTCCTTTGTTGGTGCAGTGGTGGGATGCCTTATTCCACTTCTCCTCCAGTGCAGCCGCCCACTGCATGGCCACCAAGGCCATGCTGTCTGCAGGGTAAATCCAGGCCAGGTACCTGTGGCCATGCCCACCTAATGGTCTTATTCACCTGGAGCCCTGTAGGTGGCTCTGGAAGGTCACATCCTTCTCTCTACACTTGCTCCTTTTGTGGAGAGGGATGGACCTCACAGCACAGCTCTGCAGAAACATCCCCTAGGCTGTCCACACTATCCCAAAAGTACCTGAGGCTCTGATGATTGACTATGCCAAGTGGGGTTATCTTGGAGAAAACAGTTTGTGGTAAAAAGAGAAAGAGATCTCAATATTGAAGATACAAATAAAAAGGAAAACCACCAAAATTAATTTTCTAGCCCTCCATGAAAAAAAGTGTCATGCCTATATTCACAGAGACTCAGGAAGCTGAGCCAGGATCATAATGTCAAAGCCAGCCTCAGCAGTTTAGTGAGGCCCTAAGAAACTTAGCAAGAACCTATCTTAAAATGAGAAAAATAAAAAGGGCTGGGGATGTGGCTCAGGGGTTAAGCACCCCTGGGCTAAATCTGCAGTAACCCCCTGTCATGAGGGGTCAAAATTGTGACATATGAAGTCAAGGAAAGAAATAAAGAATGTCCATGCACTTCTTCATTTTCAATGCTTTATTCACTCAAATTACTCAATGAAATTTTACTCTATAGGTTATTAATCAATAAAATGACAATCCTTAATGCTTGACACTGCAATAGACATAATCAATTCACAGGAAACAATTCTAGATTAATTCTAAGCACTGCAAAACACACTTAATCATGATAGGCTAATGACAGACATTCCCTCTGCATGCTCCATTCAAAGGTCTTAAGTCTTAGGCTTTGAGTCCAGCAGATGCACACTCACTCAGAATGCAGTGATCAGGTCTGAAACCAAGGCAGGCTTTTCTTGGCATGAAGTGGGTGACTGGTTGAGAAGTGGGCCATGGGAGAAGTCATGGCTGTTTCCAAGGCCCAGACAGGTGGTAGAGTTTAAGAGTGGTGAGGATCTTGCAGAGGCTCAGGAAATGATGACAATGATGGGATAGCAGGTCCTCATCAGGCTTTCCAGCTTGAGTGCATCCTTTATTTGGATGGCTGAATGCCAGTTCATTTGCTCTATTATTTACACTAACTTTTACGAGTTTTTTTGACCCCCCCCTTTAAATCCTTATCAGATACCACCAGATTTCTCAGTGACATCATTCACCCTGGGGTCAGAAACATTTGGTTTTGTGGTCTCCACCCTGATCTTTTCTTTCCCTCTTATCAGGTGAGGACAGCCTGCCAGGGGCTTCACTCTCTTTATCTGGGTGAGGCAAAGGAAATTGTTTGAGGCCATACTGGAGGGATCTTTGGGTGTCCCTGGCAAAACTGCAGGTTTGTTAAAATGGAGTTTCTTAGGCTCAGGCCTAAGGCCATCCTTCCTCACAACCCCTCCAAAAAAAAGTGAATTTGTTACTAATCTACTTACCATAAAAACAAGTTGAATAGGGCAGCAAGCAGAGCAGAAGAGGAGGGCAGCAGCTAGTCCTGGGAACTCGTGCACCTTACATTGAGGACTGAGGAGCAGGGTGGGCTGCATTCCCAATCCTTGCCCCTTGGCAAGAGGTCTCTGCAAATGTGCAGCACATCTCCCACAGCTGCAGGTATTGGGGAGGGTGTAGGCATGTGAAAAGGGTTCAGCATGAGAAGCTGAGTCCACTTAAAAGCTCAGGTGGAAGAGATGCCTCCTGGCCCCTAGAGAATCCATATAAATTGAAACTTCATGACCCATGCCTTAGTAGGAGGCACAATTGAAACAAATAATTCTTCATATCTAATGGCACAGCTCAATGGGCTGGCCACTGCACACACCTGGAACACCCTGGTCCCACAAGGCCTCCTGCCATTTCCTCAGGCTCCCCTGTGAGCTTGGCTTTGTTATGAAAAATACTTAACAAGACATCTGTCCTCTTAACATGTTTTAAAGAGCACAATACCACATTCTTAACTGTGGGCAGCTAGGGTGCAGCTCTCTAGGTCTCATTCACCTGGCATACATGTGCCCATGTAGCTTTGACCAACACCTATTTCTCGCCCCCACCCCTGGTGACCACCTTTTATTCTCAGCCTATGTAAGTTCACATTTTAAGATTGCACATGTAAGTGAGGTTGTGCCAAATTTCTCTTTGCCTGACTTATGTAATTCAGCACAACTTTCTTTAAGTCCACCCAAGTTGATGAAAATGCTGGCATCTCCTTCCTTTTTAAGGTTGAATAATATTCCACAGTACACCTGCCAATTTGCTTATCCATCCATCCATCCTCAGGACATTACGATGAATTCTGTCCCTTCCTATTGTGAAGGGTGTTGCAACAAACCTATGAGTACAGATGTCTCTTCCACATGCTGATTTCATTTCTTTTAAATATACACAGAAAAGGGCTTGCTGGGCCATATGGTTGTTCTATTTTTATTTTTCCAAGGAACCTCCACACTGCTCTCCATGGTTTCTGCACATATTTGCACATTTGCAAATCCTTTTTGAGTAATGCTTCTTGGGAATTGAGGAGTGGGAAGGTGGTGAATCAGCCACACACTTCCACAAGAGGAGTTGTTAGGGGGAATGGCCATGCGACCTTGGAGCCCATAGAAAATAAGCTCAGTGGCCTTGGAGAGTGGCACAGCCATGCACAAATCTTATGGAAGGTGAAGTTCACAGAAGTACACAGCACACGTGCTTTGGGAGACATCATGCTGGAGGTATTGTGCTGGGTACGCCTGTCTGCCTGAGAGTCTAAAAGAGAGGCCTCACGAAGTTTCTCTTCTCCCCAGTGCTATCAGTCTAAAGCCCTGAAATAGTTTCCTGGTGACATCTGAAGAACCTGCCATCAGCTGGACACAGCACCTTCTCTTCCCACCTGCTGCTTCCCAGGCTGGCAGTGACCAGCTGCCCCGGGTCCACGAGTCCTGCAGTGGACCTTCTAGCTACCTTGCAGCTGTGTGCACTGCCATTTCTGCAAATCAATGCCTAAGAGGGCCAGAAAACCCAGCCCCTCCACTTTTACCCAGGATGCAATTAGAACACATCCAGGGCTGGATGACTCCCTGAGGAGAGTTTTGTTCTTCTGGCTATAAGTCCAGAGAGACATGAGGCTGGAGCTGCTTCCATGAGGAAAGAGCCTGTCTGACCATGGGACACATGGCAGAAGGCAAAAATGAAAGTGAAGATAATCTGTACCCTGATGAACACTTGGATGCTACTGGATCTGCAGTGCACTGTTACCCTGAATACTTCAGCTAAACAAAATATTACTCCTTATAGTTTGTTTAAACCTATTTTAAATGGATTTTTTTGTGATTTGCAAATGGAAGATAACAGATACATTTCATAAACTCAGGAGAATCTTTATTGAAATTTTTTTGTTTTTTTACTATGTAGACTAGCATCTCTCTCCCAGAAGAAGGAAGGGAGGAAAAAAGCAGGGAGAGTGAGTATTTGATGGAAGGTTCTAGCTGAGCAGTCAGCCTGAGAAAGGAAGGGCAGACATCGATGATCTTACCATCACCACAAAGAATGGCCGCCTGCACTCTGAGTGGGATCACTCATGAAATAAATTGGGCTATTAGACTTATCTGTCTCTCCCATGGCACTCTAATTAAATAACCACCCTTAAAAATCTTAGTATTTTGAAAGAAAGTAATTTAAGTGATTTTAGTCAGATGGGAAATTACATGGACCAGTGGAGTTTGGTACACCAGGCTGTTCCAAACTGATTTGCTGTAAACCACCAGCCCCCTTTTTTTGAGAGAGAGAAAAAAAAATAAAAAAGCAAAATTCAAACTTCAAAGCAAAACCTAAACAAGTGCCTTCCTTGATTTCCACCTTCATTTCTCACAGGGATCTGCAAACCTGGAAGTGCTATAGCCACTGTGAGAGATGCTAAGGGATTCCTCATAAGCTAACCCATGTGGCAGAGGTGTGCAGGCAAAGGAATCCAGGGAATATTGCTACAGATTGTCCTGGAAACTGCTAAGCTAAACACTTGGCCAGGCAGAGGTCCTGCATGCCAAAGGGCAGACCAGGAAGACAAAGCACAAGGCCACAGTGCTTAGCACCTGCAGAACCTCAGTATGACTTTGCAACTCCCCACCTTTGCCTTCATAACCAGGCTCTCCCAAGATTCTCAGTCACCCTTGGGCACCACTTGATGGAGCTAGCTGAGGGAAGTTTGTATGAAAGCCTCAGGTAAACATTTCAGAATCCTAGAAGTTCTGATGTTCCCATAGGTGATTTTCTTGTAGGTAATCTTTGGGGTCCACCTGCAGGTGGCCATACCAAAACCTTTGGCCAGTCTGGGCACCTGCAAATGGCCATGCTGGCATACTCTGATCCCTGTGGCTGCTGGAACAAAGCTGGAAACCCTGGGTGACTTAAAGACTCAACCTTTGTGTCCTGGAGGCTGAAAGACTAAGACGGGTAACTAGGTCATGCTCTTGGGACACCTCCAGGTGCCATCCTGTGCCCTTCCAGCTCCAATGGTTTCTGCAGACCTTGAAGCCTTTCTTTCCAAGCTGCCTGGCTCCAGCCTCCTCCTCTATCCTCAGAGGACCCCATGTGTCCTTCTTCACCCTTTAAACCCCTCATAAGAACATAGTCACCCTGCGTTGGGGCACTCCCTGATATACTGTGACCCCACCTTGAGTAACTCTGCAATAACTCAATTCCAAATCAGCCCATACCCTGTCATCAGGGACAGCATATCAACCTACCTTTGAGCAAAGACACAACCATCTGAGAGCTCTACCCCAGCCCCCAGAATGCACATCTTTTCCAGGCCCACACCCAGGGTCATCACCTTCAAAGTGTTAATCGATCCATTTCTGGGAGCTTCATGTTAGCCAATAATGGGTGGAACATGGGTGAAACTCCTCTCTTCTGTAACCTGTGGACCTGGCCAGCATGCAACCAAATGAGCTGCAGACACTGGCATGGCTGCCTGAGTTCTGGGTGCCTTCTGGTTCTGTAGGCCTCACAGCCCTCACACTCCCCTGCAGTCCCCATTCAAAGGAGCAAAGGAAGGGCCACCTTATGAGAAGGGGACACACATCACTTCTGCCCTCACCTCAGGTTCAAAAAGCAGTCCTTGGTCCTAGTGGGCAGCTGTGAATGGACCAAGCAGGTTCCCCAGAATGAGAAGGGAACAGATAATGAGCATTAGCAAACTCGACTACAAGGTTAAGAAGATGACTGATCAGCACTTACCTCTGGCCTTGACCTCCAGCATAGGGCTCTGGATCCCAAGGAAAAGACAGGGCCTTAAAATTGAAGGAACATGGTCCCTGCAAAGCTGCCTCCTGCCCAGCCTGTTCTAGCTGGCTGGCTGACTGTGGTCCCCAAGGATCTGCATCCTGCCCAGCCTCTCCCAGCAGGCTGACTGCCCCAGTCCCCAAGAATCTGCATTCTGCCCAACCTCTACCTGCATGCTCGCTGTCCCAGTCCACAAGGAAATACCTCCTGCCCATCCTCTACCTGCAAGCTGGCTGCCCCTGGTTTAAGTGAGAAACTGCACTACAATTAATTTCCATGGGCCATGGCCATCGAAACTTGAACATCAACCTTGGTTCCAGTCTGCTGGGAGCCATCAGCCAAGTAGGTATGACAAATTCCTTGCCAGCTTACTCCCATGCTGTCTAGTGGAAGGACTTCTGAAAGGTGACCTTGCTCAAGGACCAGGGCAGGATCCGTGTTTAGGGTGTTTCCCCCTTTAGAATAGGGCAGTTTAGCATAATAGGAGAGTAGGGTGTTTCCCCTTTAGAATAGGGCAGTTTAGTATAATAGGAGATTAGGGTGTTCCTCTTTTGGAATAGGGCGTATCCTGCTGCTGAGTTCCTCTTGAGTGCTTAGGGTCAAACAGTATATTTTGAGAGACAGAAGCCCATGCGGAGTGGATTTGGGAGAGAGTGGATTAGGGCAGAGTGTGGATTTGGAAAGAGAACGTGGATTCCCCCAGAACGTGTTTTGTAGACGGCCGGTGTGAGTTCGGGAATAAAGAATTGCTGTTTGAATCTACAAGCTGTGTGGAGACTCGTGATTTGTGCCCAGCCGAGAGACTGCGGCATCTGGTGGCCCGTACGCGGAACGTCTGAAACTTGGAGGTAAGTGAAATTGCTCGCCCCTGAGGGAAGGCGAGAGAATGGGTGACCATTTCAGAAAACAATGTGTTCTTCTTTTGATTTATTTTGTTTTTCTTTCAAGCTGCCTATCCCTAGAAATTTCTCAGGCAAACTGGAAAAAATGGTTGACTAAAGGTTTGAAGTTTGTCGGCCCTGAGGAAGAGAAAATTGATACAACGATTTTTTATTCTGTTTTTGCTTCATTCAGTTTCGGTTTTGTTTTGTGTTATCTTATTGGGTTGCGTTATCTTTATAGTAGATTAAAACAAACTGAAAAGATGTTAAGTAAATTGTTAGAGGTTCAGAACATGGTGAAAGACGTTTTAGATCAAGCAAAAGAGAAGGTCTCTCCAGCTAGTCAGACAGAGGAAGAAAATTTAAAGGAAAAGGGGTTGTTAGGAAAAAGGCCACAACAGGAGGCTGTTACTAACTCCGTTTTATCACAAGAGGGTTTAATTCAACCAACAGCCCCACCGATAGAGACAGCTGAGTGGCCCTCAAACCCCGTAGTTGATAAATGGGATCCTGAGACAGGACCTCAAAGATTAGCATGTCCTGTACTTGAACAGGCAGGAGGGCAGCGAATTCACCGTGCTTTAGATTTTAAAACAGTGAAGCAGTTAAAAGAGGCTGTAACAACCTATGGTCCCCAAGCTCCCTTCACGGTGAGCATGGTCGAGTCTATTACTAACTTGGACATGACGCCAGCAGATTGGGCTAGCATGTGTAAATCTGTGCTAAATGGAGGACAATATTTGTTATGGAAGGTTGCCAATGAGGAATTTTGTGCAGAGACAGCTAGGAGAAATGCAGCAGCCGGTTACCCTCAAAGAAATTTAGAAATGTTGCTAGGAAAAGGACCTTATGAGGGTCAGCGGCAACAAATTGAATATGATCCTGCTATATATGCACAAATTGCTGCAGACGCAGTTAGGGCATGGAAGACTTTACAAGGACATGGAGATTTACAAGGTCAGCTATCTAAGGTAATACAGAGAGCTAATGAACCTTACGCTGACTTTGTAGATAGGCTAATTCAAACGGCTGCCAAAATTTTTGGGGATACGGAACAAGCAATGCCATTAATAAAACAACTGGCTTATGACCAAGCAAATCGTTGCTGCAGAGAGGTTATTAGACCATGGAGACATGAAGATTTAAACACATATATTAAATTATGTAGAGATATTAATGAACAAGGGCAAGTCTTGGCAGCTGCAGTACAACAGGCTTTAGATACCAGGCCAAAAACATGCTATGATTGTGAACAAACAGGACATTTTAAAAGGAGTTGCCCCATAGGAGGAGGATTTAACAAAACTAGGTATCAAAGAAATAGAATACCGGGTATTTGCCCACGATGCCGTAGAGGGAGACATTGGGCTAATGAATGCCGTTCTCAAACTACCATAGAGGGTACTCCCTTACCAAAAAACGGAAAAGGACTAGGTATTTACCCACGATACCGTGGAGAAAGGCATCAGGCTCCGTTGCCAAAAAACGGACAGCCGGGCCCAATGCTCCGGGGCCCACAACCACAAATATACGGGGCAGTGGAGGAACCCAGCAACACCATCAGAGTAGTGCCCAGGACACATTGTCCATTAAATCCCTCATCAGACAAACCCGAGGGAGCGCAGGGTTGGACATCTGCGCCTCTGCCAGAGCAGTACTAACTCCAGAGATGGGAGTTCAAATCATTCCCACAGGAATAAAAGGACCTCTTCCCCAAGGGACAGTAGGCTTATTATTGGGACGTAGTTCATCTACATTAAAAGGACTTATGATAAGTCCCGGGGTAATTGATCCCGATTATGTAGGTGAAATAAAAATTATAGCTAGTTCTCCAAGAGGTATATCAGTAATTTCACCTGGAGACAGAATAGCACAGTTGTTAATAATACCCAGCCTACATAATAAATTTCCTAGTCATAGTGTAGAAAGAGGTTCCAGGGGATTAGGCTCCACAGGTGTAGATTGGGCTATGTTGTCTTTAAATTTAGATTCTCGCCCAATGTTAAAACTAAATATTCAAGGACACGACTTTAATGGGCTACTGGACACAGGTGCAGACCTTAGCATCATATCTAGTAAGGAATGGCCAAAACATTGGCCATTACAACAAGCCACTCAAACGCTTCGAGGCCTAGGAGTGGCTACTAATCCCCATAGAAGTGCAATGATATTAGATTGGAAGGATCCTGAAGGTTGTGAGGGAACTATACAGCCCTATGTATTGGATCATCTTCCTATAAATTTATGGGGACGAGATGTCCTAGATCAATTAGGTTTGACATTAACAAATAACATCAATCCTAATGCGCCCACTACTAGGGCTAGACAAGGTTTTAGGAAAGAAAAAAGATTAGGAAAACAAGGACAAGGTATAGCAGCACCAATTCAAATAGATCAAGGAACAGACAGACATGGGTTGGATTTTCAGAAAGGGCCACTGAGACAATCAAAATTACTTGGAAATCAGAAAGACCAGTGTGGGTTCCTCAGTGGCCCCTGACTAAAGAAAAGATACAAGTAGCCCATGATCTGGTCAAACAACAATTAGCGGAAGGACATATACAACCTTCCATATCTCCCCATAATACTCCCATTTTTGTCATTAAAAAGAAATCTGGTAAATGGAGATTATTGCAAGATTTAAGAGCCATTAATAATGAAATGGTTATTATGGGACCTGCTCAATCAGGGATTCCTCAATTGTCTGCTTTGCCAAAAACCTGGCATGTTTTAGCCATAGATATTAAAGATTGTTTTTTTTCAATTCCAATTCATCCCGAGGATAGTCCACGTTTTGCATTTACTATTCCTGCATTAAATCATGAAGGTCCTGATCAGAGATATGAATGGAAAGTACTCCCTCAAGGGATGGCTAACAGTCCAACTATGTGTCAAATATATGTTAATAAAGCAATCCAGCCACTTAGAAATCAAAATCCTGAACTACAAATATTTCACTATATGGATGATGTATTATTGGCACATAAAGATAAAAACATATTGCTGGAATGTTATGCCACACTTACAAACTTATTAAAAAATTATAATCTAGAGATAGCAATAGATAAAGTACAATTAAATTTTCCAATTAATTATTTAGGAGTTCTATTATCCTCAACCATGGTCCGTCCACCAAAAATTCAAATACGAGTAGATCAACTCAAGTCACTTAACGACTTTCAAAAGTTATTGGGAGACATAAATTGGATAAGGCCTTATCTAGGCATACCAACAGGAGAGTTGGGACCTTTATTTGATATTCTAAAAGGTCCATCAGATCCAAACTCACCTCGCATGTTAACTCCTGAAGCAAGAAAGGCATTGAAAATTATTGAAACATATATGGAAAATATACATTTGGATAGAATTGATATAAGTTTGCCTTTATTATTTATTGTACTACCAACAAAAAATATTCCTACAGGAGTATTTTGGCAAGAAGGTCCATTATTGTGGATACATTTATCTTATTCTCCTAACACTATTCTTACTAGGTATCCTGAGGCTGTAGGACAATTAATACTCAAAGGAATAAAAGCAGCGAAGGGAGTGTTTGGAATTTCTCCCAATAAAATTATTACTCCATATACTATGGATCAAATTGATGAGTTAGCTAATGAGTTAAATACTTGGGCAATAATCATGTGTAAATCTAATGTTTCATTTGATAATCACTTACCATCTAATCCTTTGTTGTCTTTTTGGTCTAAGCATCCTGTAGTTTTTCCAAAAATGACAAGAAAAACCCCTATCATGAATGCTCCAAATATATTCACTGATGGGTCAAATAATGGTACAGCAGCAGTAGTTACCCCTGATCAAACTTTTACATTTTTAGTACCCAAACAATCAGCTCAAAAGGTAGAGCTTAATGCAGTATTACAAGCTTTTTTAATGTTTAAAGATTCTGTATTTAATTTATTTTCTGATAGTCAGTATGTAGTTAATGCTATAGTATCTCTTGAAGATGCTGGTAGGATTTCCCCTTCTTCTACTGTTTTCTCTTTGTTTTCCACTATACAAAGTCTAATCTGGGACAGAAAAGATCCATTCTTTATAGGACATATTAGAGCACATACAGGATTGCCTGGAGCCCTTAGTTTGGGCAACGATTTAGCAGATAAAACTACACATGACATACATATTTTCTCTACACTAGAAGAAGCTATGAATTTTCATAAAAAATTCCATGTTAATGCTAATACTTTACAAAAGCGTTTTAAAATAACTAAGGAACAAGCCAGACATATAATAAAACAATGTCAAAATTGTGTGACCTTTTTACCACAAGTTAATCTTGGAGTCAATCCTAGAGGACTGATACCTAACCATATTTGGCAGATGGACGTCACACACTTGCCAGAATTTGGAAAATTAAAATATTTACATGTTACAGTTGATACTTCTTCTGGATTTTTGATGGGCTCCCTTCATGCCGGAGAAAAAACTAAAGATGTTATAGCTCATTGCTTACAAAATTTTGCCACTGTGGGTGTTCCTAAACAGTTAAAAACTGATAACGGTCCTGGCTATACCTCTACCTCTTTTAAACAATTTTGCTCATCATTTGGTATTACTCATATAACAGGAATTCCATACAATCCACAGGGACAAGGCATAGTTGAAAGAGCTCATCAAACTATTAAAACGTACTTACTAAAACAAAAAGAGGGAATTGGAAAGGGGTATATATCCCCCAAAGATAAACTTAAAATAACACTTTTTACTCTAAACTTTTTAAATTTGGATTCATCAGGACTTAGTGCTGCGGAAAGGCATATGTATCCAAAAAATGTGCATAAGCCTAAAGTTCTTTGGAAAGATATTCTAACAGGACAATGGAAAGGTCCAGACCCAGTGATTGTCTGGAGTCGGGGCTCTGTTTGTGTGTTTCCACAGGGAGAACAGCAGCCGATTTGGATTCCAGAAAGACTAACTAAAGCAATTTCTACAAGTCGAAAAGAAGATGATTTGACTCAAATCCATAACAGCTGATATCCAGAACTCCAGCTTGGCCATTCTTACATCTGCAACAGTGATTAACAAGGATGCTTTTTTCAATATCTATTTTATTATTGCATTTTTCCCACATCATAAGGTTCTATTTTTATTTTTTGAGCTCATACAAACCTAGGTTAATGTTTTTCTGATCAGTTTTATTTTTTGACTGTGGAGTTTTTAAACATTGCAATGGAGATTTCACCTAGGTAAAGCCACAAGGCCTTTATTATTATCTTATATGTTGTACGTTTGTTTGCACATTTGTGTTTTGTGTTGTATGTCTGTGTGTGCGTATTTTATATATGAGGAGCGCTCATGAGAAAATGGATCCGAATTTTTTTTTTTATTCACGTGATTTAAATGGCTTAATTTAAATTAGGTAAACAGCTGTTAAAGATTGTTTTTAAAGGTGCTTAACATATCTGCTTGTTTACTAATTTAAATCAGGTAAACAGCTGTTAAGGATTGTTTTTTAAGGAGGTTAACAGATCTGTTTGTTTACTTTCACCTTTCCTTTTCATTATATTTAATAATTCTTTTCAGGATAATGTCTTTTTAGCATCATTGCCAGAATTCCTATCTTCATCCCAATGAATATAACTCAACAAGTATGCTCAATCAAGGAGTCAACTTACTTTGGGAGGAAACGGACTTTGAGAGGAGACGGACAGATTGATAGATTCCTCCCCTTTGAACTGCTTACAGAACTTTCCTGGACTATGTAACTACGTTTAGTGCAGCAAATTGTGGTAATGCTGGCATATCTTTGCTGATGGTGTCACCAGTGATCTTTGCTGATGGTGTCACCAATGATGCAATTTTTCCAAAGGAACTGTCAATTGGCTTGGTGTCGTGGCATTTCTGTATCCTCCTCCCTTCTGCTAGTGATGGTCTAAATTTGGGGGCCAATGGCTACATGCTGGACCGGCAGTCAGTGACGGGTATGATCCAATTGCAATGGTATCAACCTAAGACAGGAGGCTGACGCCTAAAGGTCAGTTGCCTAAAGGTCAGTTTTCCCATGACGGGTAAGAACCATATGTTGAATTGGACAACCTACCAGGCGCGGTCCTTAAGCCACATTAACCTCACTCCCCCACTGGCACCAAGGCCAAATTTGGGGGCCAACAGAGGTGAGGCAAAGAACCTCACCCCCCCACTGGTGCATAGACCTATCCACAAGTATGGCTGTATGCTGGACCGGTAGTCAGTGACGGGTATGATCCAGTTGCAATGGTATCAACCTAAGACAGGAGGCTGACGCCTAAAGGTCAGTTACCTAAAGGTCAGTTTTCCAATGACGGGTAAGAGCCATATGTTGAACTGGACAACCTACCAGGCACGGTCCTTAAGCCACATTACTTATTGTTTAATTAATCAGAAGGGGGGAGATGCTGGGAGCCATCAGCCAAGTAGGTATGACAAATTCCTTGCCAGCTTACTCCCATGCTGTCTAGTGGAAGGACTTCTGAAAGGTGACCTTGCTCAAGGACCAGGGCAGGATCCGTGTTTAGGGTGTTTCCCCCTTTAGAATAGGGCAGTTTAGCATAATAGGAGAGTAGGGTGTTTCCCCTTTAGAATAGGGCAGTTTAGTATAATAGGAGATTAGGGTGTTCCTCTTTTGGAATAGGGCGTATCCTGCTGCTGAGTTCCTCTTGAGTGCTTAGGGTCAAACAGTATATTTTGAGAGACAGAAGCCCATGCGGAGTGGATTTGGGAGAGAGTGGATTAGGGCAGAGTGTGGATTTGGAAAGAGAACGTGGATTCCCCCAGAACGTGTTTTGTAGACGGCCGGTGTGAGTTCGGGAATAAAGAATTGCTGTTTGAATCTACAAGCTGTGTGGAGACTCGTGATTTGTGCCCAGCCGAGAGACTGCGGCACCAGTCAGGGGATTTTACCTGAAACTCTCAGGCCCCTGGCCTCTAGAAGTAACATTCTCTATACAAAATGCTGCTTCTGACTGCAAAAAGTAAGGAAAAAATTAAGAAGCAAAACCCTGGAATCGTAAAAAGGCTCATCATCCCCACCTCAGGTCATTAAGGTATTTAAAGTTCCTGGTGTCTCATTTTAGCCACAACATCCCCTAATATCTGAAAAACTATTTCTACTAATCTATGAGAATTCTCAGGGAAATGTGTTCCAGAGGCAAGAGAAGAAAGTACTAAACACCAGCACTAACCAAAATTCTTACAGAAGTCATGTGAACCCTCAGTCAAGATACACATCAAATCCATTTTATCACCTTTCCTGTCAACTATCAAAATGTTTTCATATATAAACACTTTCTTATTGAAGAAAACCTTTTTCTTTCTTCTTAATGGGCCATTTGCTTTATTGTGTATTAAGCCAACAAGAGAAAAATCAATCCGACATTGATTCTAATATGTGATTGGATGTGCATGTGTGTGAGTTTAGAGAGAGTTTCTCTATCTCTGCAGCAGATGGCAGCTATTAGATAAAGATGCCAGGCACAGCAGCTGGGCGGTGACCCTGTGCTCTAAACTAGTTTGGCTGGTTAAGTTTTCATGGATTAAAAATCTTTTAATAATGTCTGCTGAGAAGTATTCCTCTACCAGAGCAATACAGGTATAAAAATCATTGTATAGCCATTATCCAAAGGCTACTACAGAAAGATAATGACCTTGGCTATCTAAAGTTGGATGAAAGTGATAGATCATGCCCCAAATAGTCAACAGTACAGTGTTGTTCAGTTACCAGCAGAAGTCCCCATGTCCACCTAGGTGCCAGGACCCACAGATACATACTGCTTCCTGCCAGCTCATGCAGGGGTAGGTTTTCCTTTGTGACACTCAGCAATGTCTCAAAGAAACACAGCCAGGGGACTGGATAGAAGGCAGCCAAGGTGGAGGAGGTGAGAGTGTTTCCCTGATTCCAGTGGAAAGCAGAGTTGTCATGCCTCCAG
Organism: Callospermophilus lateralis; assembly: GCF_048772815.1. Classification (NCBI taxonomy): domain Eukaryota; kingdom Metazoa; phylum Chordata; class Mammalia; order Rodentia; family Sciuridae; genus Callospermophilus; species Callospermophilus lateralis. Next base: position 12,464,919 of record NW_027514398.1, read on the forward strand.
GTAAATGAGAACTAAAACCTCCAAGGCACACACAGTGCTGCTCACCCTGGGGACTCTCCAGAGCATGGGGAACCTATTGGAGAAAGCAGGTGCCTTCCACATGGCCACCTGTCAATGTTGCCTCTTTCCTGGACCTAAATGCTCAAAGCAGGTACTGCTTTGTGCTCTCCCAGGATCTGAATCTGTGCTGGGAACCTGCCAGATGGTTCCTCGCTGCCAATGGACCCCCTCATCATGAACACAGTGTACCTCCAGCTGCACTCACCTTCCTCCCACAGTCCCTTTTCAGACTCCCCAGCCAGGGTTTGTCCCTCTCTCCTGTGCTCAGCATCATGTTCCCATTCTGTCTCACTGATAGGTATCCAACTCTGAATCAGAAGTCTATTGAAAGTGTCCCTTAAAAATCATACAATTATGTGCCCAGGCCTGGAACCATCAGCATGTTCTGCTTCCCACACCAGGAACCACCCACTGCATCTGGAGTGCACACAACCAGCAAAGCCAGAGTTAGCAAATTGGAGCCTATAAGGGGGTGCTTGTGGAGAAGTGCTTTGTCAGCGCCTGATGAAACATCATCACGCCGCGATGGGGAGGCGAGGAGGAAGGAAAGCTGGTGGAGCCTGTGCTCTTACCACGGGGTTTGCTGGGAAACGTAGTTCAACGCCTGGTAGCCAACACGGGGAAGGAGTGGCGCCCAACCGGCAGAGGCGCTGTAAAGGGTATCCTGGAGAGACATTGGTCTTGAGCACAGTAACCTCCTCCCACTCTGCTTCTCCCCTTCATGGTTCAGCTGGCAGAAGGTGCACGTGAAACCAAAGACAGGAGCTGTTGATGGTTTATTAAGATGAAAAAAGAAAAAAGCAAACCTGGGGTTGAATAAACATGAACCTTAGGCCAAAAGCAGAACTGGAAAATACATGCAGCTTACCAATGTTTCTTTAGACACACACAAGGGCTTTGCTGCCAAGGGCACAGGGCTTGAATTTTACCTTCGCCGCTCTGCCTAGTGGACTTTGGAGGACTCCAAACCTTCTGGGCCTTGGCTTTCTCCTCTATAAAGGGCACCTTTAAAATCCACCTTATAAAACTACAGTGAGGAGTAAATGTGATCACTTGTGTACAGCACTGGGTGTATTTACTGGTATGAAAGAAGCATAGTAAATCATTGCAGTTATAACCTATATATATATATATATATATATATATATATATATATATATATATATATATAGTTAGCCAATATTATGGGTATTTCTTGGAAGCATATCAATATTTAAATGGACAATAATACAGTAGTCCTACATTCATGTAACTGATTCACTGAAAGCTGTACCAGACAAGGAATAAGAGGAGTGAACCTGGACAATGAACCGCAATGAACCTGGACCCAGTTGGTTTTGTTTTTTCTTTTTAGCTGAAACAAATAGTTTATTAGGAGACTCAGCTCATGAAAATCCTATTACTTCTACAGTATTTCTTCACCAAGAGACTTTTAAAAATTTTTTCCCCTATGACATGGTAACCATCTGCAAATCATAAATCAGCTAATAGAGAATCTGCTGGCCTTTCACTAATAGAAGAACAATATCTACTAATTTCAAAAGAAATAAATTTGGTCAAAGTCCATCCTAGATTAAAAAATAGCCTTCCTTTATTCTTCAAAAGATAAGACAAAGGATCATTGAAAGAAGTCAGTGAAATAAAGATAGGTAGTTTTATGTGTTTACTTTGTATAGACAAAAAAATTAGGCATGTGCAATAATATTTTGTTGAGAATAGTTTTACATCTCCTTGAGCTTTTACATATCATATGATAATTATTATCAAGCATTTCATTAGATAGAAAAATAATGTTAAAGTAGTGAGGTTCACATTCTACTATGTATAATCACAGCTGGAGAAACTCAATAAATATGAATGCAGGGTTCGGATTCTAAAAAAAAATGCTTCTTGACACTTAAGAGTTGACTTTCTCAGTTGAGCTAGCATTAAAAGAAAAAGAAAGAAAGAAAGTATCAAAATATTATATTTTTTATTTTGTGCACCTTACCATAACAAGAAGTACACCATGATCTTTTTTTATGTTAAGTGTAATATGCCCAGTGCAGAAGAACAAACATCACAGGTTCTCATTCATTTGTAGAAAGCAATAAGTAAATACAGTAAAACAGAATGGAATAGTCATCACAAGTATATGGGAAGAGTAGAAATGGACAGACTGAAAGAGTTGATTGAGGAGCACAAAGACCAAATGGAGGAATCACTCCTAGTACTTCAATGGCATGGTTGGGTAACTATTGTTGAAAATAACCTAAAATGTGTTTCAAAATAAAATTTACACCTAGCAGGTGGCACATGCCTGTAATCCCACTGACTTCAAAGATTGAGTTCAAAATCAGCCTCAGCAATCCTGTCTCTAATTAAAATAACAAAAGAAGGCTGGAAGTGTGGCTCAGTGGCTAAGTACCACTGAGTTCTAACTGAAGCACCAATAAATTAATATATAAATAAATTTACAATACATAAAGATAATTAAGATTTAAAGAGATGAAAATACTTGTTAATATAATTTGAATACTACTACTTATGTGTACTGAATTATAATGTACCCCATAAAATGCATATATAAAATATATTTTAAAGAGTTACAAGTAACTTCATACATAGCAGTGAAAAAGTTCTAAATAGAATTTCATGTGTTATGATTCTAAAGATGTCAACATGTAACTTGTATACTTTCTAGAACTTTTAAAGCATTTTAGTGTATTTGGTTCAATCTTTTTACTTCTTTTCTTTTTTTTTTTTTGCCCATGAATCACACCCAGTGGTGATTAAGCATCAAGCCACACCCCCAACCGTTTATTTATTTATTGAAACAGCATCTCAGTAAGTTGCTTAGGCTCTTTCTAAGTTGTTAGAGAATGGGCTCAAACTTTTGATTCTCCTGCCTCAATCTCCCAAGCAGCTGAGATTACAGGTTTGTGCCACATTGCAATTTATCTAAAGAAGAAGGAGGAGTTCTTGTTATGGATTCAATTAAGCATCAGTCTATGCTGCCCACTCTTTGAAGGATATGTTGCCTTATTTAGCAATGGTTTCATCATTATCTGGGTAATACATTTCACAAGAGATCAAAATGTAAAATTCAAATAATAGAGAAATTTGAAAAATATCTGGTCTTAATAATTCATCCATAAAACTTATGGATTTGTAGTATTATTTTAAAAAGAAAAAGGAAAAATATTAAAATTGCATTTCTAGATAAATGTCAGTATATTATGTCACTGAATATATCAAATGATGTACTGTGGGAAATGTTGAAATATTATATATACCTTAGATTCTACTGCCTCATAATATTATTTCTTTTGTGTGGTAATTTTGAATTAAAATTATGACCTAATATACAACTGAAAATTAAGAACTGGTTCAGGTAACTTATAGAAATGTTGTAGATGTATACCCTCTAAATAATGAAATAATCAAAATACACAATAATAATTCACCAATTAATGATTATGTCCAACTAGTTGAAATGACAGGGTGCTTTGCCACAGTGAATGACAAGTATAGAAGAAGACATGAAAATACCATTCACAAAATAAGCTCTAGAAAAAGCATGAAAACATCTGAAAATATTTCAAAGAGTACCTGGCAAATGAGAAATGAAACTAAAATCTATAGTAGATTTCTGTAGCCAATAACAAATGGAACACGCTCACACAAAACACAATAGTAACAAATACTGGTTGGATGTGCAGCACAGAAATTCTCTTTGATTCTTTCTTGGATGCCAACACAGTCTTCTGGGAAAGAAGCATTGTGTTTTTTATTCTTAATAAAGTTACCATATGATCCAGTGCTCATACTTCCACATTTTATACACATTAATTGTAAACTGATACCTACAGAAATTGTGTATATGCTACCAAACCTTGATCCTTCTCCCTGATGCCAATTTAATATGGAGGACATGGCTTTGAGAAAATGGCAAAGCAGGTATATTATTGCTTTGCTAGTAAAGGAGAAACACAGGGGACTCCTGTTCCAGAGGCTGTGATGCTGCTCATTACTGGGAATAGGTGTGTGTGTGTGTGTGTGTGTGTGTGTGTGTGTGTGTGTGTAGTGGGGATTAAATTCAGAGGCACTCAATCACTGAACTACATTCCCAGTTGTATTTTGTATTTTTATTAAGAGACAGAGTCTCATTGAATTTTCTAGCACCTTGCTTTTGCTGAGGCTGGCTTTGAACTTACAATCCTCATGTCTCATCTTTCTAAGCCACTAGAATTATAAGCATGAGCCCTTATTCCTCTCAGAAAAAAAAAGATTTTTTTTTCAAAATAAGGGATTCAAAGACTACCTGCCAGGTACTCCCAGTAACAAAATTTTGATTCACTTGTGAATTTGGAAGATAGCTATTCCTTAGATCTTCTGGTGCCATCTTTGAAGTCTGAATTACTTGGTTCCTCTGGTGGGTTTGTTATCTAAGCTGTCTGAGTTATGGTGGGAAAAGGCAATCTAGTTTCTAGCCCCCAAGTTAGGAAACAGGAAAGAGATACTAATACAAAAAGACAAGAAATGTATCCAGAAATAGATAAACAGTATGTTATTCAAATCAAAATGTTCCATGTAGCATAGTAGGCAAAGAGACAATCTCTAAAATGTGTGGGGGATATTTACAAACTACATATAACACAATGGTTAATATCCAAAAGAAAGTACTCTTAGAATTCTACAGAAATTCATAAATAACCGAGTGATCTGAAGAGATTACTTCCCCAAGGAAAATGTAAAGAAAGCAAAAAAAAAGCAATGTTTATGCTCTGTATCAGCAAATACTCAGGGATATGCACATAAAAAACATAAGGAATGTGCTAATTAAACTTGATTAATGAATTTGTAGTGTCTCTGAGGTAGGTGGGAGCTAAGCATGGGCAATGACTAGGGCCCCTCAGCCCCACCTATATTCTTTCTTTGAGGGGAAACTAAGCCATTTAAGGGCTAAAGAGAAGAAAGTAGATTACCACAAGAGGAAATCAAGACCATGAAGGAAAGGCTTTTTATATTGGACATGTCAATAGTCCAAGGGATGAACCTCAAGTTAACTTGTTGCTACTTAACATATCATGAACACTGTGGATTTCTCCCTCTAAATGCTTTATGTGGGATTTCAGGAAAAAAAAAACATTATGTATAGGCACTAGAGAAGAAATTATGTCAAATTTAACTGTGGTTATAAGTGCCAAGAAATGTCAGGTACATTATTTGGGAGGTAAGAATGGGGAGAACTAGTGTCACACAATAAAAGCAAACTCCACTTTATATGCATGTGGGGCCTGAGCTATTTTGTGGCTCAGACCAATCTGCTCTTCCAGGATGTATACATTTACTTTCAGTAAACCTCTGCTTTGCCTGCCAACCTCTTGTAACTTCTTCAATTCTTTGTTAAGAATGTAAAAACCGTAGACAAAAAACTTTTTGGGGATACTCTGCCCACATGTGGTAGTAATAAAACCTCATTGTAGCCCACAAATATATACAAATATATTTTGTCAATAAAAAAATTAGAAAACCAAAAGTGATATAGAATCTCATATGCATTAGGGAGGCTATCAAAGAATAAATGAAAACAAATGATGAAGCTTAATAAAGCAGATATGGAGAATTATAATAATTGTAAAATGTTGGTGAAAATAGAAAATAGAGAAGCCTAACCCCTTCAGATTATGTGTATACAAGTGAATTGAAATCAAGATTTATAGAAAATATTAGGCCTTCCCGACTCATGACAGCATTACCACAATAGCCAAAATGTAAAGATGCCTAACATTCACAGGTGGAAGACTAATGAGCATGTAGAAAATTATTCAGACTTTAAAAATAATGTAACACCAGCATTTATGACAGGAAAAGGTATGGGAGCTCATTAGCCAAGAAAAAAATATTGAGCAAGAGAAGAACACAGTTTAGAAGATCCACCAATAATAAAGTTTCCAAAAGAGTCAAAGAAAATCAGAGCAGAATACAGATCTGGTTACTAGAGGCTTGTGTAGAAGGGACACTAAACAATGTGTATAACAATAATGTGTTTAGTTCTTTAAATAATTATGTATATCATTAGGTCTAGAGTTTTAGCATTTAAAAGTTTGTTAAGAGGTTGTATTTCATGGCTAGTATTCTTTTTTGAAAAGAGAGAGAAAGAGAGAGAGAGAGAGAGAGAGAGAGAGAGAGAGAGAGAGAGAGAGAGGGAGAATGAGAGAGAGAGAAACTGGAGCTAGCTGCATGGGTATTCAACCTACATAATCACACATGGCTCTATGCTCAGGGGCCTTATGCAATTATTAATTTCATCTTTGTCCTTACGTTTTATTGGTGAAGTCAAACAGGAAGTAGGATGATAAGCATAAAATGTACATGGAAATGTACCTGCTGCCATTCTTTGTGCCCTTTTGTATATAGCATTCATGATCCTCTGGCAAGGTTCTGATAACATGTTTAGGTTGGTCCTGGCCTCTTGTGTTAAAAAGCAAACTTTGCTTAATTCAATTCTCTTTCAGTAAAATTGTGATTTTTGTTAATAAATTTGTCCTTGAACTTTGATTTTATCATTATCCCTATAACAAAACCAGACAACTACACAAAACAGTTACAATTCAATACCACTGATGAGAATAGATGCAACATTTCTCAACAAAATACAAGCAAATTGAAACTAACCACACATAAAACATATTATACACCCTGACTAAATGTAATTGACCATAAGAATGCAAGGATGGTTACACATAAAGAAATCAATAATGTAAAGTTTTATATAAAAAGAATGAAAGACAATAATAGATATTTAATACAACTCAACATCTCTTCATAATAAAACCTCTTAAAACAGATAAAGAACAATCAAAAATGCTGCCTATATAAGAAAAACACTGAATCAACATCATACTGAAAATGTTGAATGGAAAAATTCTGAAATCATTTTCTCTAAGACCAGAAATAAGACCAAGGTGTCTGGTTTTAACCACTCTTACTCAGTGTACCATTGGAAGTTCTATTCAGAGCAGTAAGAGACAGAAAAAAATGGCATCTATATAAGAAAAAAGGAAACTGAATTATCTCTGTTTATATAATGTGTATTTTTATGTAGAAAATATTGAAGACACCAGGTGCAGCTGACCATCTGTTTGCACATAGCCAGCAAGGAAGCAGCAAATCAATCCTGTGGCTTTCTGGGGCTATGTGCACAGCTGGGTCACCCTGCACTGAGCATCAACTATCAAACTGAGGCAGAGCCAACTTACATCAGTTGGACTTAAATAATATTTTGTTTCTAGATTAACTGTAGGAAAATTTGAACAAGGGCTTCATCCCCAGATTTGCTTGTCTATTAGGTATAAGTAGTGAGTTTCCAAAGAACAGAGATTTATTGTTTTTTTTTTTCTTTTTTGCTTTTTTGGGGAAGGAGAACATAAACTACTCAGCATTTAGTGATTAAATAATGTGAACATAAGCAATGTACTCAGGTTTCCACATATAAATAAGAGTAGAATATGCTTACATCACACAAACTAGACTGTACATCAAAAAGTGTCTCAGTCTGGGATTGAAGCTCACTGGTAGAATGCTTTCCTCATATGGGTTTGAAACTCAGCACATAAAAAAAATAAGGTAGAGGTATTGTGTCCATATACAAGTAAAATATATATTTAAAATCTCTCTAGAGAAAAGGTCATTACATAATGCTAATAGAATTCACTTACCATTGTTAAATTGTGAGAGCCTACATTAAATGGAAGAAAGATATCAAAATAATAACCTAATTTTACACCTCAAGAAATTTTAAAAAGAAGAGGCAAATGAACCCAATTTTAGCCAAAGGAAGAAAAATAGTAAAGATTAGAGTAGAAATGAACAACACAGGTAGCAGAAAAACTGAAAAAGAAAAGAACAAAGCCAAAAATTTACTCTAAAAATGTCAACAAAATTGATGAAATTACACCTAAGCCCACTGTAACAAAGAGATAGATGCAAATAAACTAAAATCAGAAATGAATATAAAGACATTGCCTAGAAACATATAAATTACCAAAATTGCCTTTTAGAAAAAAAAGTAAATTTGAGCAAGAATCTGTAGTACACAGTTGTAGTTGCAGCAACTCAGGAAGCTAAGACAAGATGAAGGCAAGTTTCAGGCCATTCTTGAGAGCTTAGTGATGGGACCTTGTCTCAACAATAAAAACTAAAATGGCTTGTATGAAGCTCAGTGGTAAAATGATCTTGATCACAATACCCATTGTGACCTAAATTATATAAGAAAAAGAAGATATAAAAAAAATGAACAGATATGCAAGAATTGTAAAAATCAAAGAAATTTTCAGTAACATTCTAAAAAAGAAAGAGTCCAATACTGCATGGGTTTACTGGTAAAGTCTATTAAACTTTAGAAGAATTAATATCAATACTTCTCAAACTCTTACAAGCGAAAATTAGTAGGGTATATTTTCTAATTGATACCATAAAGCAGAAGTATGATGATACCAAAGCAAAAAAAAAGATAATATAATTATATATTTGTCAAAACCCATTAAATATTGAAAAGCAAGAATAATGTGAACTATGGAATTTTTGGAATAAATATTTTCCAAAAGAAATTATCCTATTAATGCAATGATCATACAAAATTAGAAAAATCAATAAATGTAATGTACCAAAGTAACATAGAAAAAAATCAACAATCATTTTAATTGATATGGAAAAGATATTTGAAAAGATATGCTAATATTATTTTAAAAAAACTCAGAAAACTAGGTAAAGAAAAGGACCTTTTCAACATAATAAAGCATATTTATAAAAAACCCACACCTGACATCTTCCTGAGTGATGATAAAGTAAAGCTTTTCCCCATATAAAAAATTGGATAGGTATAACCTCTTTCCCTTCTTCTGTACAACATTGTACTAAAAATTCTAGGTAGATCAATTAGGCAAGAAAAAGAAATAGAGGAGACATTCAAATTCAATAGGGAGAAGTAAAACTACTCCTGTTTGCAGGTGACATGATCCCATACATAGAATATCCCAAAGAATCTGAGTGAAAAAATACCACTCCCAGATCCTATATAATGAACTCAGCAAAATTATAGATTATAAGATAATTACTAAAAAGATAATCTATTTTATATAACCATAACCAGTAATGAACAAATCAACATAAATTTTTAATAATTTTATTTGCATTTGTATGTAAAAATAAAATGAATAGGAATAAATATAACCAAAGAGAACTAAGATCTGTTTTCTAGGATTATTAACCACCTCCCCCAAAAGAATCCAAGATTTTTTGCTTTACAAAGTTAGAGCTGCAGACAAAAATGTTTTTATCCAGGTGGGGCTTATTTACCTTTGTCTGATGATGGAAGAAGTAGGATTTTTTGTTTGTTTGTTTGTTTTGTTTTGTTTTCCTTTGAGGACACCTTCTCTAATTACTCCAAGACAGGTACTTTCAGACTTCAGATGCATCACCAACACTACCAGTCTACTGAGACATCAGTGAAATCTGTATGTTCCATGTTACCTCACTTTGGAAGCCTCTGCTCCAAATATGAGTGGAAGAGAAGGAAAAGGAGGTTTCTAGTTAGGGGGTGTAAGAAGGAATTTTAAAATCTTCCTCTTACTGCATCATAACCAGGACACACATATTTGTTTTTAATGTGCTACACTACTTCCTTTAATATTAGCAGAGTTATTATTTACATAAAATTTCATTGTTTTTTAATTATTGTAATTTATAATATAATAAGTATTATCTTATATGATTGATTTTTAAAGTACATAAGTTCTTTAAGAATAATAATTTAACAGCCAGGTATTCTTATCTTCACATAAATTTTTAGATCTTTAATTTTTCAAATCCTTTTTTGGAAATTTGTATTCTCAAAGATACACCTACTAAAACTTCTACAAAATATTATATTATTTTTACTACTAACTTCACATAAAATATGTAGTATACTTATATAAAGCTAATAAAATTTCATTGTTTTGAAATTTTACAAGGTAGATAATATCACAATTTATTTGTCTTTCTCCCCATACAACATTTATATATCTATATATGAGTATGTGTGTGTATGCATATATATCTTTCTCTCCATACAACATTTACATATCTATATATGTATATCTATCTATCTACATATGTATCTCTCTCTCTCTCTCTCTCTCTCTCTCTCTCTATATATATATATATATATATATATATATATATATATATATCATTCTCTCAATACAACATTTATATATCCATGTGTGTGTATATGTGTGTCTACACAAATATTTATTTATTTACTTATATAAATTTATTCACCTTTATGCTTTTATGCTTTTTAAAAATATATCCCAAGGTCAGGTAATATAACACAGGCCAGTCATTTTAGTCACTCTGGATAGTAAAGCAGGATAATTAGAAGTTTGAGACAAGTCTCAAAAGTTAGCCAGCCTCTAAGCAACATAGTGAGGATTTGCATCAAAATAGAAAATAAAAAAGGCTAACACATGATCCTGATCTAGAGGATCTTCAGGTTAGAAATATGTTTTACAAATAAATATATCATCAAAACAAAGAAAGCAACAATGTAGAAGTAAGTTTAGAGTCTTAAAGGGAGAACAACAATGAAAATCGTGTTAGTCAGTACTCTCAGTTACATGCAACAAATAAAAAATAAAAGACTCCAAGTTGTAAGAATATTAAAGTTTGTGGGAGAATACTGGAAGGATTTAAAGTTGCACACAGAAGCAGAAAAAAATAGTATAGGAACCAACGTCATTCAGTGTATATCAGGGACTAAAAAGGGAACTCAGTGATCACCAGAACTCTGTTGCAGGAAAATGGATGAAACCATCACGTTAAGTGAAATAAATCAAACTCAGAAGGTTAAGGGTCATATATTTTCTCTCATATATAGAAGCTAGAGGGGAAAAAGGAAAACAAAGGTTGGAGTGGATCTCTTAAAAATCTAAGGAAGATCAGTAGAGGAAAGGTACCAAAGGGTGAGAGGGAGGGATGAAAGAGGGAAGTGCAAGGGAGGGATATTGGCCAAATTGCATTGTTATGTTTTGTGCTTGTAGGACTATGTCACAAAAAATCCCACAAACATGTACAATTATAATGTACCAATAAAAAATATGGAAAAAAATAAAGGAAAATATTTGGTGATTCAATAGATAAATAAAGATTTTAAAAAGGAACTGGGAAAGGAGCTCAGAGTCAAATAACCCCAAAATTAAATCTCAGCTACAAAAACAAATTAGTAAAAAACCAGGGATGTGGAGAAGTATATAGTAAATATTAAGAATAAATTTAAATTTATAACCAAATTAAACATATTATTTTTCTGTGCTGTGGCAGAATGACATTAATATAGAAAACTGCAGACATGTCTTGCACAGTTCATACCTTCATATACATAAGAAAAAATCTATTCATGACACTTGAAAAACATCTGGAATTTCCATCTTCTTGTAGCTGTTCTTTTATTTTAGAGTAATTAATTACTACTACATTATTATGGGGAAAAGATATAAATTTAATACCATGATTTTGCATACCTTATAACTCTTTAAATAGTAAGTGTATTGGGCTTATATAACATTACTAAAACCTTTAGAAATAAAAACACAAATTCTTTTGCTAAAATACCACTGACTATTTTGTAATAAATATGAACAATTTATAATAGAGAAAACAGTATTTTTTTAAATTTTTTATTGTCAGATTTCTCTTCCTTTCAAATGTCAAATAAAGATGTTCTCAATTATAAACCTTCTTCACCGGGCTGGGATCGTGGTTCCAAGGGAGATCACTCAACTCACATGCATAAGGCACTGGGTTCAATCCTCAGCATCACATAAAGATTTTAAAAATAAAAATATCATGTCCACCTATAACTAAAAAATAAATTTAATTTTTTTTGTAAAATAAAAACTCCTTTGCAAAAAATATTATTCAAGTACAATCCCAAGTACTCATGAAATAACCCAGACTTCATATTTGGTTGTTCATATGAGGTAAGACAAGAATCTCCTTCAGGAAATAGTGCAAATTTGAAGAAATAGTAAATGGTAACTGGATTATAGTAATGAGAGATGTTTCTCAGAGTGATTCTCAAATATCTAAATTCAGGCTTTCATGGAAGGATTAAGTTTGGGAAACAGGGAGAGTTAAGGGAGACTTAAGTTTGGGAAACAGGGAGAGTTTCCATGAAGGAGACTCAGTGGCTTGGTGGCTGTCCCTGAACACTCATGTGTATTTCAGCACCTCAGTGAATATGTTTTAAGATGTGTCTGTGGAGTGAATATTGTAGCTTCATCCAAAAAACAGCCACCATTCTGAGATGACTTCTAGGTTTTCTAAACCTTACTCATGGTGGACATCCCCTTTTCATCCTCGGTTATGTATATGCCAACAGCACTATAAAAAATTGAAACATGACAGGTCCTTCTACCAAAGTCTGAATTATATATTTCCCTTGAATCAAAAGTGGAATTGCATTTACAGAGTGTGGTGAAGTTATTTGCATCAGCCATCTACTCAGAGGCAAGTGAACTGATGAGTTTCTTGGTTAAAGTTCCACTTTGTTGATTTCTACATGAACATCCTGAGATTCCCCATTTGTTTTAAACACACCTTCACTGGTAGTTATGACAGCAATCCTTCTAATTTTTATGTCCTAATTCTGCAGTACTCTTTGCTGTTTTCTTACTTCAGAAAACACACAAACATCCTGGGTAGTAGCTCAATACCAAATAAATAATGTTAACTCACTTATCATTAGATATAACTTCAAATTCAACACTGAATACTTAACTTAAATATCAATGTCTCCTGATTTTCATCCTGCTCAAGTGGTACTTCTTTTTCCACATAGGGACTCTGGGGCTTCCTGGGGCTGAGACCACTGTGTTTATCTGTATTTCTTTCTATAACTTTGCCCTGGCTTATGAATTTTTGTCAAGAATAGAGACTCTTAGTAACTCTGCCTTCTATTAAAAATATGTTTGGGTAAAATAAGACAGTAGATCAAAAAATCATTATTTCTGTGTTTCTTACTTTCTATCTCAAAACTCTTCACAGTTTTAACCACTTTCATAGTGTTTTACAAATCAAAACCTTTATGGCATTCATTAAAGATATTAAGAAAAGTGCCTGAGTTGGAGTCATAAGCCTGTTACTATGTGTGATTTTCACCATGTACATGCAGAACTCTGAGATCTACATATAAAAGATGAACTGAAGGAGTTCTGAATATAGAAGTTCCTACCTCTAATTAGTTAAACAAATTTTAGAGCATGAGGAATGGTTTCTGTAAAGAATTCCCCAGTTCCACTTAGATGATGGAACTATTTCATCTAATACACAGGGGAGAAATAATGAAAACATAAAATGTTCACTTTAATACTACTGATAAGGTAGAAGGAGGTCATGGCAGCTGTAGTCTGTTTCTCTTGAAAGTATTAAAAACATCTGAAGGTACTTCTTGATGGAAGTGAAAGACTTAAAAAAACTCTCAAATAGATTTTGTATTCAATGAACAATATGTGCAAAAGATCTCACTGTTAGAATTTATTTCTGTAAGATGTGAAATCTTTATTTTATCATAAGAATTCTCCCTAGGCAGAGTTACATACTAATAAAATAAATAAATAATTAACAATTCTGTATTGTGTTAAATTATGTCAATTATTTTCTAAATTCTTTCATATGTTTATTGCTTACTCCAACAATGCTATAAAAAAGATTATCAATATTCAATTTTATTCACAGTGTTCACTGAGACAAAAGTAGTTTACTCACAGGGAAAAAAATGTATACTAATACATTCCTGACAATTCTGATTTGCTTCAATAAACCATGAGAATGAATGGATAAAAAAAATGTGGCATTTATACACAATGGAGTACTACGCAGCACTAAGAAATGACAAGATCATGGAATTTGCAGGGAAATGGATGGCATTAGAGCAGATTATGCTAAGTGAAGCGAGCCAATCCCTAAAAAACAAATGCCAAATGTCTTCTTTGATATAATGAGAGCAACCAAGAACAGAGCAGGGAGGAAGAGCAGGAGGAAAAGATTAACATTAAGCAGAGTCATGAAGTGGGAGGGAAAGGGAGAGAAAAGGGAAATTGCATGGAAATGGAAGGAGACCCTCATTGTTATACAAAATTACATATAAGAGTTTGTGAGGGGAATGGGAAAAAAATAAGGAGAGAAATGAATGACAGTAGATGGGGTAGAGAGAGAACATGGGAGGGGAGGGGAGGAGAGTGGGGATAGTAGAGGATAGGAAAGGTAGCAGAATACAACAGTTACTATTATGGTATTATGTAAAAATGTGGATGTGTAACCGATGTGATTCTGCAATCTTTGTAATGTTTTGAATAACCAATAAAATAAATAAAAAAAATAAACCATGAGATTTGGTGCTGCTGGCATTGTTTACCTAGGAGGTTATTATTTTCACTGGTCTAACATGGACACAAACAGTTCTAGTTCACCAATGCTTATGTAACCAACTCTGTTCTGGAATCTGCACATCCAAATTCAAATAGAACAATATCTTCCTTTGTAGAAAGCCTACATGAAAAAAAATATAAAATTAAATAAACAATACCAATTAAATTAGATAATTTATAATATAAAAGAAAGCAAAATTTGTACTACAGGTTTGCAGCTCAGCTGAGATATACAAAATCATGATATGGAGGAGTGATGCTGAGTGGGATTATTTTTATTTACTAATTTAATTACTTTAGTGCTGGCATGGAAGCAGGACTTCCTGTCCTCTGGGCCAGTCCTCTGCCACTAGCCATACCCCATACCTTGACTTGACATTGAAAGCAGAAATCGCAGCCTGTCCAATTTAAATAAGAATATCTAAGTAAAATGTTCTAAGGACTTAAAGGGTGAGATGAAGACTGGAAACATGTCAATAAAAATGTAACTAATGTCAAACCATCCAGATTTTTTTTCTAGAAACACATCATTTGCATCAACATCCCCATGAAGTTGAGCCAAAGTTTCAGTTATATTGCCATAAGAAGTAACATATTCTATCTCCAGGCTTGCATTGGAATCTCAGCAAACACATTTCTGCTTTACCTCCACATTCCCCGTGTACTTCTTGGTCACAAGCCCAGTCTCAGGGACCTCCCCATAGCCACGTTGGCTCTAAAACACATCCTCATCCTCCAAACAATGGGACTTTTGGTATCTAAAAATATTTGGGAATTAAAAGCATTCCAGGTGACTTCAAATGCAAAGTAGTTCTATTTCTGTGTCCTGAGTGTGCTTCAGGCCATCACCACCAGCCCCACTGTCTCCTACTTGGCCAACTTCAAATTTAAATCCACAAATACCATCCTGTGGTTAATTGTTTTCTTATGGATCCTCACCATGTCCACTTATAGCTACATGCTTTTCTATATTGTAGCCACGCCCAATAAGACCCAACCTGGTCTCTTCTCTCTCAATGATCACTGTTCATTTCTGCTCATGAGTTAAATCCACAGGGACCTCTATCTCACTATGTTGTTGTTGAGAGTTGTCTTCATTGTAGGCCTTGTGGTTCTTTCCAGTGGATACATGATAATTCTCTTGTATAGACATAAACAATGATACATGGCTCTTCATAGCTCTAGGTTTTTGCTAAGCAGCTCCCCGGGGGGGGGGGGGGGGAGGATCCACTCACATCATTCTTCTGTTCATTAGCTGGTTTTACATCCTGTACTGTACAGATAAATTCATGTCATTGTTCATAAGAATGATGTGGAGAAGTGACCCCATTTTTGTGAACATCCACAATGTTGTTGCCAATGGCTATGGCATGTTCAGTCATTTAGAGGTGATCATTGCTGATGCTCAAATAATAAAAGCTGTTCAAACCAAATGGAGAAACAGGTAAGTTTCTGTTAAAATTGATCTAAAGCAACTTTGCTAATTTCATTAAAATAATTTTATCTAATATATAATTTTATATAGTTATCTAATATATATATATATGTTAGATAAAATTATTTTAATGAGATATATAAACATATATATTAGATAAAATCATTTTCATGATATATATAGTATATATATAATATATATTAGATAAAATTATTTTACATATATACACACACACACACACACATATTCCTTTGAATTAAAAAAATTTATTAAATGATTTTATAGTTTTCCATTTTTTTGGAATTTACATCACTAGTAAGAATGTGTGTACAATTTTACTCTACATCTCACTGTCTTGATTTACATCTATGAATTTTTACAGCTTTTTGTTATTTTGTAGCTTAGACATTAATATTTTATTTCTTGCTTTGTTTTATATCTTAGAATTTATTTTTTAATAAAGGCCTACTTCAGGCAGTACTTTTTTATCTAAAAATTGCTTTATTATAGTTATTCCACAACCAGGCATGTAGAGCACACCTGCAGGCCAAGCTACTGTGTAGGCTGAGGCAGGAACACTGTAAATTTGAGACAATTCTGGGTAACTTAGTGATACTCTGTGCCAAAGGGGGGTGAGGGAGGCTGGGGATGCAGTTCTGTGTTCTATCCACCCTAGGTTTATTTTCTTGTAAAAAAATAATGATTGTAAATTATCACAAAATTATATCAGATCAAAATAACCTGTATGGCTATGAAGGGTTTTGTGCATTATTTCTCCCTATATCTTCATTGTGTTTGAGTCTTTATTTGGTTTCTATTTATTTTGTGATCACACCGTTATGCTATGGTTGTTTTATTATTCTGATTTGAATTTGTTGATAATTCTTTTGATGAATTCCTATTTAAAGTACACTGTTTCTCTTATCTTCAAAAAAATTGTTACATAGTGCCCTCTCTTTATAAATATTTTAGCAGCAATGTGTCCATATTCCCCAGCTATATTCCCCATTAACTTGAGAAGCTAGGCCAGCAGAATTGAAAGTTGGTGGCCAACTCTCAAAATTTTGAAAAGAGTGTTTCTCAAGTCAAAAAACAAATGAATGGTGAATAGTCAGAAGTAGAGTGTCCTTCAGTTCAAATCCCTATACCATGGTTTTTCAGGTAGTAATACTTCGGAATATAACCTGCCTGGAACATGCTAAGCAAGTACTTTGCCACTATGCTACATCCTCAGCTTCCTATTTAGCAAATAAAGAAATTGACACAATGAGTGAGATATCAAATTATACCCAACAAGAAAGCTCAAATTAAGAAACAAACGAAAAAAACAATAAAACAAAAACAGTTGGTAATAATTTAGAGAAATTGGCACTCCAATAAATTTCTGGGAAATGTAGTATGGCATACAGTGTATACAATATACAGTGTATACTGAAATATTTGATATTTCACTAATTCAGTATAGAATCATCACATGATCTACCAACTCTTCTCTCAGTCCTATACCCAAATGACCTGAAAATATACACACAAACACTTGCATATGATGTTCATGGCAGCACCATTCACGCTAGCCAAAAGTGAGAACAATCAAAATCCATGAACTAAAGAGTGGATAGTCAAAATGTGTTCTGTATATGTGCATGCTACAACATAGATAAATCTCAAAAATGTTCAACTAAGTAAACAAAGTAGTGTGAATATATATATATATATATATATATATATATATATATATATATATCATAATTCCATTTAAGTGAACTATCAAGGATATGTAAACTCACAGACCCAAATGAAGTACTGGATGCCAGGGGGGAAAGAAGTTTTCTTTAATAAATACATGGTTTTGTTGTTGTGATTAAAAGATTAGGAAGAAGATAGAAGTATTCAACAGCAGTAATATGAATCACTATTATAAGATTTTAAAATCAAAATCAATCAAATAAATAAACAAACAAAACCTCAGAAAATAATGACAAAAAAATCTTAAAGTCTACTTAATGGTAGGGAATACCAGCTCTTGGTAAAATAAAAGCACTGGGTATCTATACATTCCCTTAGGTACTCTGAATTCCAGACTTAAATCTTGGCTGGTAACTCCAGAAATTTGAAGCCTACTATTTATCAAGACCTATATCAGTTTCTTTATATATTTTAATCCTTACCTTTCTCCAAGTTCTCACATTCTGCTTGGAGAAATTCTCACATTTTATATTAATTTGCTGTCAGTGATTGACCTAGGGTTGCTTAACTACTAAGCCAATCTGTAGCTCTTTATATTTTTCACATTGAGACAGCCTCTTGATAAGTTACTCAGGGACTCACAAAGCTGCTGAGGCTGTTCTTGAACTTATCATCCTCCTGCCTCAGTCTCCTGAGCCAGGTAAATTATGTCCTGTGCAACCATGCCAGGCAGAGTTATGCTTTCACAGATGACTAAATTAAGGAATATTTTTCAAAGTTCACCTGCTATGCAGACCAGAGATATGACTACTCATATAAATTGCAAAATATTCTTTTATCTATGATGGTAAAAATTTTGTTCTGGGCTGTTTCTATATGAAGGAGGAGGGAAGAGGCAGAATTTCCAAAAGGGCACAAGGAACTTGCTGGGTGTGATGTCAATGCTCACTATCTTGATTACGGTGATGGTTTCATGTAGATACAAATATATAAAAACTCAATGTATTGATAATTCAATGTGTATAGTTTATTGTATGTCAGTTTAACCTATTTTTTTAATTAATAAAAGATCCGAGGAGACATACCAACAAATATAGATGACAAACAAGGACAGAAAAACATGTTCAACATCATGGATCACACTGGATTGCAAGTAATGCACCCATAAACATGGCTGAAATTCCAAAATCTGACAATACAAACTGCTGGGCAAATGACTTGAAATTAAGCATTTTATTTAATTTATTAAGAATATGTCTGTAAACTATTACCTTCTACTCTGTATTCAGCAGCAAGAAAACTGATGATCTATTTGCTTAACTTTGTTGCTTTGTACAAAACATCTCTAGATTTCACTTTTGGTTTCCAGCTAAATTCAGCATGATGTTTATGATAGAGCTCCTCCTTTTTTCCTAATTCTTAACACTGTAATAGTATCTTATATTCTCCTACTCTACAAACACCTAAATATCTTAACATAGTAAGTATCCCAATATAAGCAGATGAAAAATGTTGATTCCACTTTTCATGGAACTAGCTTTTAATTCAGATGTATTTTATAATCTTCATCCTGCTCTCATGGGGCTCCATCACATTCCTTGACAGAACTCCTTGTGTTTTATTTATTTCAAAGGTTTTTACATTTATTTCCTATTTTTTAAGTAAATAGATATAAAGAAAAGAATTAGAAAATTTTCTCAATAAGTGCAGAAGAAACATTTGACTAAATACTTGGTCAAAACACTAGAAAACCAGGTATAGTAGAAATATATCTTAACACTATAAAAGCTGTCTATAGTAAATGCAAGGGAAAAATTCTTCTTCTTTTTTGTTTTTGGAGTGAGGAGATTTTACTGAAAACAAAACCGGATAAACAAAGGATTGCAAACAGGAATGTGGACTAGTAGCAAACAAAAACAAAAGAACAAAAAGGGCAGGGGGGAGGGCTGTCAGGAGGACAGAAGGGGGTAGCAGAGGAGGAAGAGACTTAGTAGTTTTTGTTGTTGTTTCCATTTCTTTAAAAAACCAACACAAGGCAACACACACATGCACACACAACCATTTGTTCCCGAGTAGAAACATAAATGGGGCACAATGGAACGCTGTGTTCTTCTCTCTTCCAAAGGCAAGAAAAAGAAAAGGAAAAGAAAATGCAGGCTGGAGGCTGCTCCCCACAGAGCCCCCTTCTGCAGTGGTGTGTACAAAGGGGCGGGCAGGGCGAGTTTCTGTGCTATACAGGGTGGCAGTGCAGGGAAGAGGGGCAGCTAGAGGGGGAGCAGAGGCAATGGGACGGAGGGGTCATGCGTTGCCCCCCCAGGGGGGATTCAGCTTGTTGAAGTCCAGGGCGCCCTCTCTGAGTTCTGGACACCCCGGGGATATCCCTAGGGACCTCACTCTCTCCAAGTCCAAGGCGCCCGCCTCCCTCCTGCGCCTGCCCCTCAAGGAGGGAGGTCACGCATGCGCCCCACGCTCAGGCTCAGTCCACAGGCACCTGGTGCTGGGGCAGCAGCTGGCTGCCGCTGTTGACGTGGCTGAGGACTTTCTGCTTGAGCTTTGCCACCTGCTCACACAGCAGGCAAGCAGTGGACGCCAGCTGGCTGTTCTGCTCTTGAGCCTCTTCCCTTTCTCCTCCAGGCAGGAGATGTGCTCCAGCTTGGGCTTGCAGCACTTGGAGGCTGCAATGTAGTTGAGCAGCCGCTTGCGCTCTGCCTTTATGTGCTCCTGCGTGTCCTTGTCCATGGCGACAGCCTGGGCTCTGCCCAGGCTTGGCACATCGGGCTCCTCCTTGAGCGCAGCTGGGAGCGGTGGCCCCAGTGTGCTGGGGATAGGGGAGGTGGGAAGGGCAAGAATAAATACAATTGGCGACAGAAGAATAAATACAATTGGCGACCATGGCAGTTTCCTCAGCACCCCTGGAACCACCGGCATACTTTTCATTGTAGAGGTATTTTACCTCTTTTTTAGATTGATTCCTAAGTATTTTATTTTATTGTTTCTTTTTTCTTTTTTTGAGGCCATTGTTAATGGGGTGGTTTTTCTATTTTTTTTTTTCCTGTGGATTCATTGTTTAAGTATAGAAATGCATTTGGTTTATGGGTGTTTATTTTATATTGTGCTATTTTGCTGAATTTATTTATTAATCAAGAAAGTTTTCAGGTGAATTTTTTGGATATTCTAAATATAGAAGCATGTCATATGGAAATAGTGATAGTTTGAATTCCTCTTTTTCTATTCATGTATCTTTAATTCTTTCTTCTAATTGTTTTGGATAGAGTTTTAAGGATGTTGAATAGAAGTGGCAAAATAGCCAACCTTTTTCTTTTTTTGAATTTTGGAGGGAATGCTTTAAATTTTTCTCCCTTAAGAAAACTGTTTCTGAGGCTGGAGTAGTGGGTCAGTGGTAGAACACTTGTCTGGCATGTGTGAGGCCCAGGATCTGATTTCTTGAACAAGACTCCTAAAACACAAACAGTAAAATTAGGAATCAATAAATGGGATGGATTCAAACTAAGAAGTTTATTCTCCACAAAGGAAACAATCTATAACATAGAGAGAGAGACTACAGAATGGAAAAATAAATCTTTGTCACACACACATATCAAATAGAGCAGTAATCTCCAAGGTATATAAAGAACTCAACAAACCTTAATGCCAAAAAAAGAGAGAGAGACATAATTCATTAATAAATGGAGTAGGGAACTGAACAGACACTTCACAGAAGAATAAATACAATTGGTCAACAAACATATTTTTAAAAAGACCATCATCATTAGCAATTAGAGAAATGCAAATTAAAGCTATTTTAATATTTTATTTTACTGCAGTTATAATGGCAATTATCAAGAATACAAGCAATAATAGTGTTCATGAGGATGTGGGACAAAAGGTACACTCATACATTGCTGGTGGCCACATCAATGTAGAGTAGGTAAATTGACAATAGCTAAACTATGGAACCAACCTAGGTAACCTTCAACAGATGAATGGATAAATAAAATGTGACATGTGTGTGTGTGTGTTTGTGTGTGTGTGTGTGTGTGTGTGTGTGTGTGTGTGTCATGGAATATTATTCAACCTCAAAATAAATAAAATTATGCCACTAGCTGGCAAATGGATGGAACTTGAGAATACCATGCTAAGCTAAATAAACCAATAGCAAAGTTCCAAAGGTTGAATATTTTATCTGAAGTGCAGATGCTAATTCACAATGGAAGGCACTAGGGAAGGATAAATGCACTTTAGATTAGAGAGAGGGAAGTGAAGGGAGGGAAAGAGGTATGAGGATTTGAAAGATATTGAAATGGATCAGATATTATTTCCCTGTACGCTTATACAATTACATGACTGGTGGACTTCTACATCATGTACAACAAGAAAAATGTGAAATTATACTCCATTTATGTATGCTGTGTCAATGCATTATACTGTTATGTGTAGCTAATTGTAACAAATGCAAAAAAAGATAGAATAAAACAAATTATAAACTATAAGAATTAAAATACTGTTGTACTGAAATACAAGGCAACATACAGACCAATCCACAAAAAAAGAGAACAAAGATAAGCCCAGACTCTCACTTCACACTCATCTTTGAGAAGGGGGCCAATAATACAGAATGGATAAAGGATAGTCTCTTTAACAGATGGTGCTGAGGACACTCAATAACCACATGACAAAGAAAGAAAACAAAACTTTATCTTACACCTTATCAAAACATCAACTCAAAGAGGAAAAAATGTAACAGTGAGATGTTAATCTGTAAAATTCCTGCAAGAAAATACTGTGGTCTTATTTCCCCATCTCTTCCCTTCTTACTAAGGTGACAAATATAAACTTTACCCTGATTTGATCACCACACACTGTTACATGTATTAAAATATCATGCTATACCACACAAGCTGAAGTTACTCTTTTTCAACCTAAAATTTAAAAAAGAATGAAATGCATTAATTTGTGAGCAAAATATAAAAAGAAAACACAGAAAAAACACTATTTTATAACATTGCTTTAGGAAATGGGTCTTTGGCTATGACAGTAAAAAGACAGGGGAAAGAATCATAAACAGACAACTAAGTTTCATTAAACCAAAAGCTTCTGCACAGCACAGTAAAGCATGAACAGGGAAAAAATTTAGCTGTTGGAATGAGAGAAATTACTTACACATTACCTGAGAAGAGTAAAAATTCTAATACACACAAAAAATCCCTGTGAAAAACCAGTAAACAAGGTGGGTATATTGGGTCAAACCTTGAATACCAGTGGTTGAGAAGCTGAGGTGGAAGGATCACAAGTTGTAAGCCAGCCTCATCAAGATTGCCAGGCCCTAAGCAACTGAGTGAGAGGCTGACTCTAAATAAATAAATGTATTAAATAAATAAATAAATAAATAAAACTCTAGGGATGTGACTCAGTGGTTAAGTGCTTTGGGTTCAATTCTTAGTGGCAAAAAAAAGGTAAACAGAGAGTACCATGCTGTTTGCAAAGAAATGTGGCTAGAGTAAAATGGGCGCTGATCTTCAATGGATATAAAATTTTAATTGTATAAGATAAACAGCTTCTAGATATTTTCAGGATAATTCTGTACTTATACTTTACAATACTATATTGTTCAGTTATATATTTTTTAGAGTACATATATCCTACCTAGTGTAATTAGTATTGTGCAAAGGAGGAAGGGAGGATATAAGGGATTGAGGGAGGGAAGGATGATGAAGAGAGAGGAGGAGGCAGAAGGCAGGAAAAGGAGGACTAGCTCCATGATGCTCTTCCTACACAGTTAGGATTACCACTCACAGTGGATCTGTCCTTGATTGTGAATTCTGCTATTGCTATCATAATTTTTATTGATTTTATCTTACTACTTATTTTTTATAAGTAAATTCCAAGAAGGCAATGAACCACAGGTATGAACACAGCACATAAATGTAACCTGCAGGTATACTGCATTTGGCCACTTCATGCACACTGAGTTTTCATTCCCATTATCACAAATTCCAGTGGGCCAAGGAAATATGGGAGCTAAGAGAGAGTTGGGTACAACGTGATCATGTCCTATCTGGAAGTAAGTAAAAAAAGGAGAGCATGATGAAACCCAGGGAGGCCACACATTCCAACCAGAATTAGATTCAAATACAGAAAGAAGACAGCTTTGTCACTCAAGGTACTTCTCTGTGTTAGTCCACCTCTCCAGGTGAGGATGTGAAGAGAAAGGAAAATCAGGGTGATCCATAGTCACTTTTCTTCCAACTCATTAACAAACCAGCTAGAGAAATTGTTCACAGATATGTAGTAAAACAATTGCGCTGGTTCTGTGTAACATATTCCCTGCTTTGGTATTAATGAGCACAACATGGATGTGTAAGTTCTCCAATGTGACTTGTTCATAAGTTTGTATTAAGAATTGATATGGCAGGGCTGGGGATGTGGCTTAAGTGGTAGCGTGCTCTCCTGGCATGCGTGCGGCCCGGGTTCGATCCTCTGCACCACATACAAAACAAAGACGTCGTGTCTGCCGATAACTAAAAAATAAATATTAAAATTCTCTCTCTCTATCTCCCCCTCTCTCACTCTCTCTTTAAAAAAAAAACAAAAAAAAAAGAATTGATATGGCATACATAAAGATGAATTTTAGAAGTCCTGTTAAGAATTTAAAATGTTGTAATAAGAAGGACAATTAAAAGACAAAACGCACCATGACATTTGAAGAGATCACAGAAGAAAGAAATAGATTTCTGTGGCATATAAATGGTAGAGGTCACCTGTTTCTAGACAGGAAGTCTAAGTTTTCATTTTGCATTGGGCCTGACAAATTACACAAGGTACCCTAAAAATGCCAGTAAAAAGTTGTATATTTCCCTGGAAAAAAGTGGTGATTGTAGGATTTGGTAAGATAAATTTAAAAATGAGCCTTAACATATGAAGGAGGAAGAAAATGAAGAGTAAGAGGAGAGTCTCCCAAGGTGTCCAACATGTGGATGCCTGACAAATGACATAAGTACTAAAGTAAAAAATCCTGAAACAGTGAAAGCTGGAAAAATATAAGCAATAAAATAAAAACCTTTAACTCTAAATTATAAGTGAAAGCAACAAATGAACATATATTTATTGATAAAACATAATTTACTTCACTGATAAAAAGTGTTGGGAACAGACAAATCTTTAATATAGAAGAGTTCAAAACAATGTATGAGAATAGCATCCCCTCCTGCATATGGAGCTTAGTATCCTTGTCATTTTATGGGTGGGCAGATTCCATTGACTTGATTGCAACAAATAGTGAAGGAATAAAGGAAAAGTATTACATTCTCAAAGGTTGAACCTGGCACAAACTACCTTGACAATGAGTGGACT
Organism: Callospermophilus lateralis; assembly: GCF_048772815.1. Classification (NCBI taxonomy): domain Eukaryota; kingdom Metazoa; phylum Chordata; class Mammalia; order Rodentia; family Sciuridae; genus Callospermophilus; species Callospermophilus lateralis. The sequence continues at coordinate 12,489,906 of NW_027514398.1, forward strand.
GTAGTGCTTCAAATATTTCAGTGACCATCAGATAACCTCATCATGCTGTGAAAACAAGGCAGTTCAAATCCGTACTATTTCTTCCAAAATTATTTAATCAGTTCGCTTTATAGGTTATTAACAATGACCATTTTCACAAGCAGGAAACAAACCATAAGGATACTCTCTCCATCAGTGTTGAGTGCCTACCTTTCAGTGATCAAATAGAATAATTAGTTTTAATTTGTTTTTAATTAACAAATATTTATTGCACATGTTAACGGAATCAAGCATATAATTTCCAAATACATGGTACACAATGATCATATCTAGTTATCTATCATCTACTTTCATTCCTTGACCTCCCCCAGCACCCTCCCTACCCTCCAGAAATTACTATTGAGCTTTTATATTATTTCTAAAAAATCAACTCTAGAGTGTAGGTGGCAAACATGGTAAAAGAAAAAAGATTTTTGCAGCCACAAAAAAACATTGGCAGAAATGAACTCTCCCCACATCTCAGAGACCATAAATATTAAAACTTGGCTGAGTCTCCCTTTATCTCACTGTACACAATCAGAAAAATCATCTCCAGCTATTGCCTTCACTATGCTGAACTTAATTTTTCCATAAATCTTCCATTTGGCTTTAGTTCCAACCACATGATGACAGGGGTTCCACTGAGATCATCAGAAACCACTATGGCACCAAATCTCAAGGTCCCTGCTTTGCCACCCTGTAGTTCACTTTTTAGTGGTTTTTAGAACAAAAGGTTCTGCCTTTCTTTTTAAAATCATCTCTTCAAGAAATCCATGTCATTACATTTCCTGGTTTTCTATCTCATTAACTGGATGCCCTCACTCTCTTTCTCCTTCATATATTTTTCTTCACCAATGCTAAATATAGGGGTGTCCCCAGCTCAGAGAAATACTCCTTGTACTTCTGTATCTTCACCCACGCCAAGGGTCATGCTCAGTCTCATGGCAATATTTTCCACATTCCCCTGATTTCCAAATATTTATTTTCTTCCCACTCCTCTCCTCTCACGTTCAGACATGTTCTTGTGGATATCAAGGAGAAATCACAAACATCAACACAAAAGTCTTCTTCAAGACTAGCACTCTTTTCCCTGCATCATGTGGTTTTTCTGCTGCATACAGGATTGGGTATCAGCCACTACCTTGGAGTGCTCAAGTCGAAAATTCAGCAATTGTCCTTGATTTTTTCAACATTACACTCACACCAATCCATCCCCCAAACCTGCTTATCTTAAAGACAATATTATAAACATATATGTGTGAAATAGGGACACAGAGAGAAACATGTACTCAAAATTATTGCTCTATAGGTATACAATTATATGTGCATTAAATATTTATAAAATATACAATTATAAATAAATAAATCATGTTAAATCACTTTTATTCCTGTTACCAAGTCATGCCATCATTTTATATAATACATATTCTATTGATAATCATATCCATTGGGACAAGTTCTGCTAAATGTCCACAAATTCTCCTCATATGGAGGGACTGAAAAGCTGCTTTTGCCAAAAATCACTGAACATTCAATTAGGCCTAAAGATGCCCAATGGACAACTACAAGTGAGATACACTTGGCATATCTGAGATATATTTATTCTATTTAATGGCATATAATAATCACACCATAGAAAAGAGAAAGAAATACCTGCAATATTAGTAAGGACTCCTGAAACATCCCAGGCACAACAGGTGTAGGAAGAGGCCATAACTAAATTGAAACCCTTATCCTGCTTCTGAATAAGTTTTGAAAAAAAAATATGTTCATATACACACATACATACATACATACATATATACATTGGGTATTTATTGTAATACTCCCTTTCATAGCTGGATGATTAATTTCATACATACAATTAATGAAGATTTGTACAAAAAATAAAAAATAAAAAGCTGCTTGTAAAGCAAGTATTGAAAAGTTTTCTAAAATGTTTCTTAACAAAGCCAGCCAATAAGTAGGCAGATACTCTGGTGAATGCTAGAAAAATTTCAAAAGTACAGTTCTGGTGCCATCTAGTGTCTAATTAATTAGGACGTAGCACTCCTAACAATGGGAAAGTACCCACATTAAGCAGAGCAGTAAGTACAAATAGGGATGAGACAGGAATTCTTGAAACCTCAAAGAGGGGTGGGGAGATGTAATTGGAGAAGCAAGGGAGGGATTTTTAAGGAGGCCTTTATCTCACAGGTGGGAAAAGATTGGGGCAGCTAAATGACATGAAGAAGGGTGTGTTTTAGAATAACTGAGAAGGTAAAACATTGCTATGGATGGTAACATTAGATCAGATGCCTAAAAGGGGTCAGTACTTTATGTCTCTTTAGTGCCTGAATTCGTGGGTCAGTACCAGGGAATGGTAGCCCCCATGAAAATGAGAGCAGAGATTCCTTACTGTTTTGTTCATGTCTGTGTACTCTCTGCCTAGGACAGAGCTTGGTACTATAGTTTTTTGTTTGTTTTTTTTTTGTTTTTTTTTAATGCAAGGTGTTATGTTTCCATATAAAAAATTAAATGAAGGCTTTGGTTTTGCCTAGAGGTAGAATGTTCGTTTATTATGCATGAGGCATTAGGTTCAAGCCTCAACATAACATAAAAATAAAATAAATGTATTGTGTCCACCTACAACTAAAAATAAATGTTTAAAACAAAAAAGAATACTAAATGATAGTACTGTCAAAATAGATCCCTTGCCCCATCCATTGCAAACTGCCTTTTAGAGAATCATGAAGCTGGAATTTGGCCTTACATCAGCCTGAGAGGCAGACGTCACTTTGTGTCCTACTTTAAAGACAGGGAGTGTCCCAAAGTAGCACCTGGAAAGAGTCAAGGCCTCTTCCCTCATCAATGCTTTTTTTATTGTCCAGGTGCTATGAACCCCCTACCTGTGAGTGAGTGAGTGAAGGGGACTGTGTGATCCAGATCAGGCTCCAGCAAGTGACGGTGGCATCACAGACTTACCCTCTCTGGACTTCAGGGTCTCAATATTTAAACAGCAGGCACCAAGAAAAGTCTCTGTGAACACACTGGGAAAAAAATTATTGTTCCCCCAAAACAAAGTGTCTCAGGCGATATCCCAAGGACTCTTCCAGAAACCACATGGGACCCAACCATCCTGAAAATATAGAAAGTGCACAGCATCTAATGAGAGGGAGGAAGAAAGAAAGGCTATGCCATGGCATCTTCAGCCTCCCTTCATTGCCTCAGTGGGTAAGAGGGGAAACTGAGGCCCCCAATGGAGCAGATCCCGTGGTCACATTACTATCTCATAGCCCAAAGACCCTGCTTCCCCTCTGGGTCCACAGTGACTCCTGACAAAATTACCGGATGCCTCTCCTATCTCCCTTTGCCTCCTGTGGATGCACCTACCATGCTCTCTGCTCCTGCATCACTGTGCCTCCTGGTTCCTAGTCTGTGCTCACCTAACCGGTCCTGGGTGGGGTGCTGCCTCCCACATTCTTCCCCTGTCTTCTCCCAAACACTGTGCTTATGATTTGGGCTCCACTCACTCAGCCTGACTCTGCCTCACCAGCTCTGCCCATCAGGTCCTCTCCACTTTTTTGCATAGACTCCACCCAGCATCTGGCCTCTTACCTAAACTGTTCTGCAGAGCCACGCCCACTCCACCGATTTGATCCTCTGCATTCTGTCCACGTGACTCATCCTCTGATGACATATTTAACACTCTGGGATTGTAGTTTTTTTCCTCTACCTCTGGAACCATTGCAGTCTGGCTTGGCCCAATTTCACCAGCATCTACTAGCATACCAAATGGCTCTGCTCTTCTTCTTTAGCCATGGTTTTCCATCAAGTTCACTCCTACACCAGCCTCCCTGTCACCTGGCCTCTCCATTGCTCTTTGAAAACTCCATCTGAAATGAATGAAAGAGATCTTGCAGAGATGCCAATGGTTGTGACACCACTGAGTCTAAGGGACAATTACCTTTGGGCTCTGGTCACGTTTGAACCCCACATCTTCAATGGTTCACCTTGAATCACTCTGCTAAACACAGAGTATATCCATTTACAAAATTCCAGCTGATGATAATACTTTATTTGCATAAATGTGAGCATGTTTTCAGCACTGTCTTTGTATTATGGATGCAGAAGAGGCACTGTCAAGCAACTAGCAATGTCCCTGCCCTATTTGTGAAAGAGGCCAGCCAGATTAAAAAAGCATGTTTTCAAAGGACCTGGCCTTCTGCTTTTTTTTTTAAGCTCTGTGGCCTTCAGCACCTTTTCTTACCCTTTTAACACAGGATGGGCACAGCTACTTGGCAAACAAGAGTCATTTGTGATCTCTTCTCCAGCCAGACTGGGGCATCTCAGAATGAGAAAGCATAGGTATCTGGTCATGGCCATCTTTCTCAAGGTTCAGTCTCAGAAAAGAAAGCCTCTTCATAATGACTTTTGTATAGCTATGGTTTATTCTGACAGCCTGACCCAATGCTATAGAGACAGGGCAGCAGTTGGGGACTTGGGTTCCAAGCTGCAGAAATTGAACTAGGTGATTTAATTTAAAAAAAAAAATAACACTGGGGAAAACAAGGAATCTGATAGCAAAGTTCAATAAAACCAGGAGCTGGGTTTTTCCAGGTGATTTCAGTGGCCAAAACCCCTTTATAGTTCTTGCTGAACCCCATTATTATATGAGCACACTGGAACCCTTTCTGTTATTGCTTTATTGCTACAAAACAACAAAAAGAAGGGGTCTGGTTGGCTGGGTATAGGTATTGGCTGGGAGTACAAATTCTTCACATTCAAAAGGTATTAAAGGATAAATTGAAGTATGCTAAAGAGCTAAGGGAAGGACATTCTAGGTAAGAACACCATGTGTTACCTCACAAAGAAATTTGTGTCCTCTCAGAATCACACAACCACACTATTCCAGGTGCTTTTCTCATCATGTCATTCAATATCCCCAAACCTTTTCAAAATAGTGCCATATTTTGAGAAACTGATTGCATTGTTTCACAAAAATGCTAAAGGCTTCTATAAAGAATTCAAATATACAGCACAATACTGTAAAACTGTACAAGGGATGGGAATCTTGCAAAAACCCAGTGCCCCAAATACCAGAATTAACATTAGGCAGTATCATTTCCCAGGACATTTTAGTCACATAGATTGGAGGGTGAATAAAAAAGCAAGGATGAGTAGAAAGAAAGAAAAGAATTTGATTAAAATGGGGTTAAATGTGGGCTGGGTTTGTGGCTCAGTGGGAGAGTGCTTGCCTAGTGCACACGAAGAGCTGTGTTATATCAACATCACATAAAAACAAAAAAATAAAATAATGGTTAAAGTTATAAAAAAGTTATTAAATATGAAAACACAGAATTTTCACTTGAATTCATGGAAAGAAAAAAAATCAGTAAAAGAGAAGTACTTGTTAACATGACATATTTATTTTGTGATCAAAATGCTTATTTGATATAAGAATACCGCAATATTGTGATTAACAATGTGTCTCAAAAGCTAAAAAATACCAATAAAAATATCTGAGTATGAGGCTCAGTGGTTATGTTCCCCTAGTTTCAAACCCTTGTACAAAAAAAAAAGAAATGAAAAGAAAAGAAAAAAGAAAAAAGAAAGAAAGAAAGAAAAGAAATAAAAAAGGAAAAAAATATGGTTTCTTTTTCTTATATTACATATTACGATTTTAGCATTCATTTTTACCTGCTGTGGAGGCTGTGAAACATCAGTCTGTCACACATATGTCCTTGCCCACACTTGACAATTTGCTCTCAGGCTATTGTTTTATGTCAAGGTCTATACTTTACCTGCCACCTCACTTTAATTGGAAATCTTTTCAAATCTTAGGTTTCTCTGGAGGCAGGGTTCATCTTCAGTCTTTGGACCCTGGCTTCTTCCTTCTGTGTTCATTTAGATTCAGGTAATTCTTGGAGAAGACCCACTTCAAAATTGGGAACAATAAGGCTTGCTTAAAATCACTTTTCCAATGGCCCATCAGTGCAGAAATTGAGATTGGACCAGTGTTAGTCTGTTGTGGAACAGTTCTCAGGAGAGCCATGGGATTCCTGGGATTTTTGACAAGAGGAAAGATTCTCACTCTCTGTGAGCATTCTGAGACAGATGAGGGATCCTGGAGATTACTCAGGCCTAACTCTGCCCCAAGGGCTCAGATTAAGTACAGTAGGGGTTTTGTGTTGTACTTCCACTCCATCCCCAGAGACCTGAAAAATAATTGGTTACAAAGATGGCTGGGTCTTTTGACCTACATTGTTCCTGAATGTGAGGACATTGAATAGAAAGAAGAACAAGGAGAAAAACAAATGCATCTGTCTTTCCACTACTAGAAAAATATACCCATCAAATACTGAAAAAGATTTCCTTTTACCTGAAAATCAAAAAGCCCAGTGGTTGGCAGTCTGGGCTGCTATGGCTATCCAGCTATGCCATCATGCCCCGAAACCTTTCTGTTTTTCATTCTGCAATCCATTCATTACAGCAATCAGGGGAAAGGGAAGAAGGAAAAAACAAAAATCTAAGAAGCCCAGTTGCTTCCACTGATATCTCATTGGCCAGCACAGAATCATAGAGACCCCCTACCTGCAAAGAATATTGGGGAATAAAGTTTGGTTTTCACTTTTAGTTTGGGTTTGGTTATGTTTTTTGGTTATGGGGACTGAATCTAAAATTTCTTAAGCACCGATCAACCATCCCCAACCCTTTTTTATAGTTTATAGACTGTTTCTCTCTAATATTTTTAGGGCCTCACTACATTGCTGAAGCTGACCTTAGACTTGTGAGTCTCCTGCCTCAGCCTCTATAGCCACAGGAATTATAGGCATGTGCCACCAGGCCTGCCTAGCTTTTTTTTTTACATGCTGGAGTTGGATCCTGTGGGAGGCCATCCTTACATGATTTGAGTTATCTCCCTGGATGGGTGAGAAGTGCTTAAACACAGCCTGTGTTAAAAAACCTTCCCCACCCTTTCCCAGGTCTGAGGGCTTGTCCATGCAGAGGTGTGCCAGGCCACTGACCTGAAGACCCAATTGCCAGCCATGACCTTGAGCTGCTGCCCCCCTTAACCTTCATTGGATGGGATTTTCTCTTGAATTTTTTGTTGCCCAATAAAAGCTCACTCCCTGGCGTGCTCTCCCTCTCTCGCTAATCTCTTCTGTAAACCACACCAACAGATTAGGTGGCTGGAGGTGGGAGCTAGGAAAAGCCATCTCAGAGTTGCGTTAAAGGTATGAGATTCTGTCTCTTTAATTTAAAACTCTCTAGCAATTTCTTATGCACTGAATTTTCTTTCATGAAGCTCGTGCTGGTCACCAAAGCAGAGGAACCCAGAGCCAGGCACATGGGAAACACTCGTTTTACTACTGAACTGTACTTTCAGGCCTAAACCTGTCATTTTGAATTATTAGAAACCCATTTTATAAAATATAATGTCCCAGTGGAATAAATTAGAGATACCTTCTCCTGGACCTTAAAAACCAGTTGTGCTCAGGTGGCTTAGTGTAGGCCCAGTGCATACTCACTCACGAGGTGGCATGAAAGGATGGGCATCAAGTGAGGAATGTTTCCTCATTGGCTGTTAAAGGAGAACTGCTGGATAGGTTTCCAGCCTGAGATATTGTTCTTTCACATGTGTTAGGGTGGGCATCCCAGGTAGAGAAGGGATACAGGGTGAGTGCATTTGGGTGGTTACCCACTGAGATACATTCCAGTTTTTTAAAATATTTTTTTCTTTGTTGATAGATTTTTATTTTGTTTATTTATATGTGGTTCTGAGAATCAAATTCAGTGCCTCATGCATGCCATGCAATTCAATTGTACTACCACTGAACCACAGGCCCAGCTCATCCCCAGCACCTTTTATTTATTTATTTGATTTGGCCCTTCTGAGATTCAACTCTTGGATACTCCACCACTGAGCAACATCACCAGCCTCATTTTGTATTTTATTTAGAGTCTCACTAATTTTCTTAGTTAATCACCAATGTTGAAGCTGACTATGAACTCATAATCCTTCTGCCTCAGCCTTCTTAGCCACTGAGATTACATGTGTGTGCCACTGTGTCTGGGTCCCCTTCTCTTTCTTGTTTTTTTTTTTAATTATTATTATTTTGATACAGGATTAAATTGTTTCTTAGGACCTCTCCAAGTTAATGAGGCTGGATTTGAACTCTCAATACTCCTGCCTCAGCCTCCACATTCACTGGAATGACAGACCTGTGCTACTGAGCCAACTCTAATAAATTTTTTAAAGTTATTTATTCCATCATAATATGGATCTATTTAAACTTACAATACAAAAACATACATATTACATATTCACTTATTATAAATAAATTTATAAAAATTAGCATATGCCATTTTTATGAAAGTAGATGTCACAAAACTTACTTTCATTGACCAAACGTGACCCATAAAATCTTGAAAACACATGGACATTTGATTTTTATATTTTTATTCATTTTCCAGATTTATTATTATAGACAAGTTCAAAACACTGAATGAGTGAATGCAGAGAATTATGCCAATTTCCCAAATTATTAATTGAGGAAAATATTTTATTTTTCCTAGTAATGACATTTATTTTTCCACAAATACTGCATGTGGAATTTATATGTTGAAGCTGAAATGTGGATTACACAGAAACTGAAAACAGAAATGCTAACCAGATTTATGATAAGAATGAGAAAGAGACTGATTGTGTGTAAGGAGTGCCAAAAACAGTTAAGACCAGAAAGTAACTCTTAGTTTTTAAAGTGCAATAAGGTGATTATGTTCTATAATAACTTCTTAAACAAATCAAAATAGCCAGAAATTTGCAGGTTTCAAACAAATAATAATAATTTTAATGAGATGAAAATTACCCTGATCTGATAATTACACTCTATATACACATGTTGAGTTACAATAATGGGTACAGATCCAAGTACAAACAGTAGATTCCAGTTAAAAATTAAAATAAACAGAAATCAACTCTTTGATGTTTTAACCAAATATCTACATAACCTCAAAATTGTAAAATAGTATCCTATGTTCATTAATGTTTCACTTTTTTGGTTTTTCTTACTATCCTGTCTTTTATATTTAAAAGGTCCAAAGAGTCATGGAACAATTTAGCTTCATCCACATGGATTTCTGATGACTGCTATTTTTTTCAAAACTTGTTTACACTTTATTTTATTATTTTATTTTTTATGTGGTGTTGAGGATTGAACACAGTTTCTCACATGTGCTAGGGAAGCACTCTACCACTGAGCCAAAATCTTAGCCCTGATGACTGGTGTTTTTAAATATGTGGCTTGAAACAATTTAAAATACATACCTACTATTTCAGACACTTGACTTAAAACACAACATGCCTTGTATAGAAAATATTCCATCAGATTAAAATCAAATTTTCTGTATCAATTTTACGGATGGTTTCTTTACTGAAGAAATACATTCTGCTTCCTTCAAGCAGATGAATGTTGGGATTTTATGGAAGTTCATCTTTTATGCTTTGGTCAAATTCTTTTTTTTAATTAAAAATCTTACAATGAAATGACTTTGAGTGTATCTGAACTGTGACTTTAATTACCACCTTTATTCCAGATGACTGAGGAGAACACAATAATAAAATATTTCTACTTATATTAAATAGCTGGACTTTCGTCACTTAAGATATTTTTTCAGGTCATGATAATAATATATATGCAAGGTGGATAGCTACATCGGCGATTCAAAGACAGGTCTAAAATACTGCCAAACAGCTTTCTACACATATTGCTAAAATATTTTAACATTATGAAAACACTTTGAAGCAACCACATATGTAGCCATTATTAAAAGAAAAGATTTAAATCTATTAAATCACATATATGAGGAACTGCAAAATTAAAACATAATGGCCAGCATTTCTACTGAGGACTTTTTATTTCAGAAACACATCCATGTTTGATACTTGTTCTTCTTTGATACACAACACCTCTAGAATATATGTAATATGACTCCTTATATGTCATACAAGATGATCAGATTTAGCATCAAGGTAACACTTTAACTCAAAAAAACATTATAAATACAAATCAAAAAATCATCTTATTGGGCATGCTTCTCAGTGTCATCTTAGATGACATATTAAAGGCATTAGGTCGGGTAGTAAATGGTCAAAAGACAGCACAAAAAATACATCTGTGTGCATACCTACTACATTGAGATTCATTTTTTCAGATGGTTTCAATTCTTTACTTTTGTGCAATCCTTCCATTTCAATTCACTGAAAATTGTAGAGTATTCAATATGTTCCTACTGCTTAATCAAGAAGAGAAAGATGAAATCAAATAACACACTACCCCCAAAAACCTCAAGATGAGATTATATCAAGAACTATTTTGATAATATATGGCAATTCTGAATCTATAAGAAAGCCTATGTACAGTGGGAGCAAAGTTATCATTACATAATTCAGACATAATTTGGTAATAATATTGGAATGGCACCAGGAGGATATTAGAGGGACTTGATAATTGAAGTGACAAAAAATGTGTGTTCGGTGAATCCACATATATACCTGCAATAGGATAGGCTGAGATTGATGAAGATGACACTATTTGAAACAAAGGCTTCTGCTTCAATTTCTCCTAAGATATATACTATTAACATGAAATATGAAAAAACATGAAAAATCAACAAACTATATTATTTTATTAGTAAAAAAAAAATTCCTCTGAGGTTTGTCTTGAGATTTCAGCTAACACCATAATTTTCTTCTGAAACTTCACATTCCTTTTCTAGCACAAGATCTAGCCCAAGAACTTTACCATTGGTATCTTGGCCCCAATAAATCTAGGGATGCTGATAATTATGGGATTCATAGTTACAGATATTTTTGTCTCAGAATTTTGGAGATGACATCAAATACAAATTAATAATCTACTTTCACAACTTTTTTGGGGGTGCTTCTCCATTTGTTCCACCTGCCTGCTGAGTGTTTTCTATTACATCACCTTGAGCCCCAGAAACTCCTGCTTGGCAAAGTTCAACCATCAATTCTCACAGCAGAGCTGTAATTCCTTGTTCCTTGTGCATATTCTACATGTTCTTGAATGCTTGATTCTTATTTTATTCTACTGCCATCATGAATGTGACCTAACATGATATTATATTTATTACTGTATGCTGAACATTTGTACCAATGTATTAATTTCTAAGGCATTTGTTTTCAATATTGGGGGTGTTCCAGGAAGTCTTTTTTCTGAGGCTCATGTCCTAGCATGTTTCTAAAAGTCAATAAATAGATAGAACTCTAACTAAAAAACAAATTATGTTATCACTATTAATACATGAACATTAAAATAAATAAACAATATTTAAAACTCTCAGCCCATAGGTATAAGAACTTAGATTACATAAATCAGTTTGTTGGAAGACACAAACTACCAAAATGCATTTTATCCTTGGTGATCTTTGTACTGGGAAGTAATTTTTGGTTTCAGCTTTGGGCTCTCACAAAGCCTTGGGTTTATTAGAGTAGGACACTGCTGTTTTCTTTTGTAACCATGACATGATATCAATCATATGTAAAAAGAAAAAAAAATAACAGAAATAGGAAATATTTCTTTCAGAAAAAAAGAAGAAATTACAAGCACATTGTGATAGTGCACAGAATATCCAAAATGAGCCCTCTGTATACGGGGCATCTACAGAAAGCATGAACTTGTATACCTGCTGGGAGAAATAAAAAGGTTGTACCCTCCAGCAAAATGGGCTTTATTATTTGAAAGTATAAAAAAATAGCCATTGATAAGTAATAATTCTTGCAGGACTGAACATTGAATGTACATTTGCAAGAATATAAAGTAGATTCCCAGAGCTATTCAATACACAAATATTGTTAAAAAATGAAATTCAGAAATAGCCCAAATGTCCATCATTTGTTTAGTTCCAACTTTGGTCTATCTATACCATGGAAAGTTACGATTATTGCATATGTGGAGTGTTTTTCAGGTTGATTCATTGAGTGAAAAATAAGGGGCAGACAGGATATACAGGAACACTCCCTTTTGGGTAAGAAAGAAATTTACATAATAACATATTATTGTAATTGCCTCCTACCAGAACAAGAAACAGTAAGAATATATACTAGAAACAATTAAATCAGTTGTTCATGAAGGGCAATGTTTAAATATTAGTGGGGACGGAATATAGGTGAATCTTCAGTGTATTTTAATGTGGGTTTATATTTGAGCCACATAAACAAAAACCATGTTCAAAAAACAGAGTTAAATCAAAGGACAAAAATCAAGCCCAACACAGAGTTAAGAGTCTGACAACCCAACAATAACCATACTATTCTGTGACTAATTAATTTCTTAAGCTTGCATGATTTCCAGGATTTTTTCTTCAATGTGAACAAAATGTTTACCTAAAGTAGCAATGCTTACTATGATGTAACATTTACTGATCAGTAATTGACAATAAAGGATCACAGGATTCATATGCAATGTTTAGTGTCAGCACAGCAAGGGACAAGATCGGTTGTTTGCTTTCTCCATTAGACTGGAGTTTACAAGGGCAGGGGCCACTTCTTATCTAGTGTGAGCAGCCTGGTGAATACACAGATATGACTATTAATATACACTGAAAATTCTTTGAAATTTTAATGCCAAGAGTACAGAGAGGACTTGACAGTTACTTTCAGGTCCAGGTTTTACAAGCTTAGCTATACACACTTGGGGAAAAATGACCAGTCCTAGACCCTGTGTGAGTATGCATTTTAATGTTGTGGTAATTTATCATAAGCCTAGGCAGAAAAAGGTGGGGTCCTGCAGGTTATTAAGTCATGGAATAGGATTATTGTCATTTATTAAAAGAAAGCTGAAAAGAAACTTCTCAATTTATCCTGTGAGGACAGAGATGGTGTATTTCTTTGCTCATCAAGCTGCTATACTAATCTTTGGTAGACTGGGTGGTTTATAAGCCACAGACACTCATTTTCACACTGTGTAAGATCAAGGCACAAGGCAATTCAATGTTTAGAAAGGACATTTCTAATGGTTAGAAGCTTCTGGCTGTTACATCATGTGGTGGAAGAAGCCAGGTAGCATGTAGCACTGTTCATTAGAGCATTAATTCCACTGATGAAGACTTCAGCCTCAGGACCTCAACACCTCCCCAAATACTCACCTTCTAATACCATCACCTTAGTGGAGAGGAGTTCAACCAAGGTACCCAAGGGGTCACAAACCTTCAAATTAGAGCTGTCTAAGAAAAAGCAGGTACTCACTAGTCAATAAACCTGTTGGAAACTTGATCTTAGACATCTGAGCTTTCAGAAGTCCACAAATGAATTTTTTTTTTGCTTGAAGTTATATGTTTGTAGTACTCCCTTAGAGCAGTCAAAACAGACTAAAATATATTTAAAGTGAAAATTCTGTCTTTTCAATTGTTCCTTCAATATGAACTCTTCCCTGAATTTTACACAGGTTATCAACTCTCTGGGCATCCCTCCATGTATGTGCCTATGTACATGCACATACAACAGCAAGGAGCTTGGGGATTACCCCCGAGCCCAATCCTCATATTCTGCATTTCTGCATGTCAAATTTGGGAACCATCCACTTGGCCCCATCCCTGCAAGGCAGGCACAGACCTCTTGTAATGTTACTCTCTGAGCTACCTCTTTAAGATAGGAGTGAAGGCTCCTTCTACCCTGCACTCTGGACTCTGTTCTTACCTCTTCAGGGGCCCTGCCAGTATACTGGTTAGAGCCAGGCCTTCCATTGCACCTGTACATAATTTTCCTGCTCTATGACCTGATAATTATGTGCCACTTTACCATGCTCATCTCTGTATTTTTTCCTCTGTTCCCACAGCAACAATGAAGCTGCCATTTGCTAGCTGTGTGACTGTAAGTAAGTTAACTCAACACAGCTGAGCATTCCTATCCTGCAACATGGTTGTAAACATGGCTTGAACTCATGGAGTTCTTATTGCCAGTGAAGAGTTCAGGAATAAAATTCTCAAAAACAATAGTCCAGTACATGGTCATCAATTGCTCCTGTTATCATTAAGTGTCACCATTTCTAGCTGTCAATCCCACTTCACAACATGGGAAACATGAATCCTTGAAAAGTAAAAAATAAAATAAATAAAATGCTTAAGTTCATGTGCCAATGGTCCCAGGTCTGTTCTGACTCTAGATTCCCTACCCCCAACCAGAGCTCAGGGCAGAATGAATACAAAGGTGCCACATGAGGAGAGGACTAATGTAAAGTGGATAAAGGCAGATTCATAAATGGACAAAAGGTAAATAATTGAGGGAAGGAACCAAATCTTACATCTGACACTTGGAGAATTAGGAGATTTTACTTCACATTGTCTCCCTCCTCTTGAGAACAGAACTGTACTGAAAACAGACCACTGAGACAGGTTAGTCATCAATGCAGACAATAACGGACACTCTGAAAGTTACCAGGCTGGTTGGTGCATGTACAAGTAGTCAGAGTCACAGATTGGAAGACCTCAAATGGTTCACATGAGACCTTTTGCTTCCTGCATCTTCATTCCCTTGTTCACACAATGGCAGGCTGAGCTTGGACACTTAAGGTCCTGTGTGCTGGCAGGTGACATCCCCAGAAAATAGCATCTACATATATTTTCACAAGTTTACTCATTCTATTCAGCCTCATAAAAGAATGGAATTATATCATTTGTGGGACATGAATGAATCTGGAGAACATAAAATTAAATGAAATAAATCAGATGCCAAAAGACAATTGTCAAGTGTTTTCTCTAATATGTGAAAGGTAAAAGAAAAATGGAGTTGAAAAAAGAAGTGGATCTCAAAAAAATTGGAGAAAGAATAGTTGAGTTTAGACTGATTGAAGAGAGGATAAGAGAGATGATTCAAGCACTGAGAAATGAGACTGCTCAATGATGTTATGCCCATATATGTATAGGTCAAAAATGAACATACTAATAAAATAATTACAATGTCCTAAATTAAATGACATTTTTGGTACCAGTGACTGAAATTCAGCATGCTTCACCATTGAGCGTCATCCCGTCACGAGTCCTATTTTTGTATTTTTTCTTGAAACATGGTTTTGCTAAGTTGTTCAAGGCTTTGCCAAAAGAGCTAAATCTGGGTGCCCACAAAGCAAAAATACAAAGGCCTGTCATTCCGCTAACTAATGGAGCACTCACTAGGCACTAAGTGCTAACTATCTATGACTTCATTTAATTCGCACTATAGTCTTGGGAAGCAAGTGGCATTAGCCCCATCTTAAAGATAAATAAATAGAAGAAAAATTAAATTAAAGCTGAGTGAGGTGGCACATGTCTGCCATCCCAGCAGACTGGGAGCCTAAGGCAGGAGGATTGTGAGTTCAAAGCCAACACATATGCTTGTTCAACTATTTATGCCCTTCTCCTATTTTTTATTTCTCTTGCACACGGCTTTGAAGGTCTCATTCTTTGGCATTTCTTATAATTTTTTTTTTCTGCAGCTTTCAAACTACTTCAAATTCAACCATGTGGAAAACTACCTGTAGATGTTGCAGTTTTTATTTTATTTTATTACCATTTAATTCAAGTTTCCAAATCTCTCTCAAAATACCTTTTTTTCATTTTTATGATACTTTTATTAACTCTTCACATATTGATAATGGTTGTGATAAAGCAGTGTCTTCAGACTCCAACACTGGAATTTCAGTTACCTGCTTGAAATGATTGTACTTTCTTTTGATTCTACATCACAAGTCTCCACTTTATTTTTTATGCTTTATATAATTTTATATATAATACAGACAAGACTAAGCTAATATTACATGGTCTGTCTCAGGGAAAGGGCAGGCCTCCCCTCTACCTCCATTAGTGAATATGAGGGCTCATCACAGGTTCCTTAGCGTTGCCTTTCAGCATGGGCTCTGACTCAGCTCCATGTTCAATCTTCCTGTGATCTCCTCAGCCTGTGGCCTTCAGTTGTTGTTGTTGTTGTTCCTCCTCCTCTTCCTCCTCCTCCTCCTCCTCCTCCTCCTCCTCCTCCTCCTCCTCCTCTTCTTCTTCTTCTTCTTCTTCTTCTTCTTCTTCTTCTTCTTCTTCTTTTGAAATTTCAGATTAATTTTAATATTTTACATATAGCCTGAAACCCAAAAAAGTCAATTTAAAAATGGTGTCATGCAGAAACAACACTACCCCAAAAGCAGGTGCTTCATGTGAGAAAAAGCTAGGGAAGAGGAGCCTATCACACATGATTGAGAGAGCACCCTCAGAGCCATGGTGTAACAATGGGAGGTGCCAGAAATCCCTCACCCCAAAGTTGAGGCATTGTAAATTGTTTAATTGGACTGGACTAATTTGATCTTATGATCAGAATAATAGCAAATTTGTGTGGACATGATTCCAATTGAGATGCCTTTCCAAACATGTCCAGAGAAATATTTGGAGGCCAGCTCTCCCAGGATTGCTGTTATCCAACAAAGAAGAAGTAAAATTAAGAGACAGCTTACGTGTTACACAGGGAAAGCCACAGTTCTGTGTTTTCCAGGGAGATTTTTGTCATATTTCTCTAGAAATAACATTATAGGCCTGCAGAGACAGAACTTAAAGATGTCTTTCCTTAAAACGTGCAACTCTTTAGGCTATTACCTGCACCACATCATCCTTTGCCTCATTCATCTGGATTAGTGCCTCTGCATTCTTAGATTCAAAAGTAGTGTGCAGTTGGGTCATAGAAAGGCTGTGGAAGAAGGAAATTTTAGCATACTAGTGAGGTTTCTTGTAGATGCAGAACAGAGACTTCAGCTCCAACGGTTTTACTCAATCCAGAGGACTGTGTTCTATATGGTACATTGAAAATATTTTCTTCTAACAATGTTTGCTTCTTTAATTTATATCCTCGTAAAATGAATCACTTTTAGTAGGTAGTAATGATTAATTTTAGTTTTCCATTTGTTCTAAGTTTAATGAGTTCTAGTCATACAACTTACATATGGAATGTCATCTAGAGATTTTAAAAAATACTTATTTGTATACATATTATAAAAGAAGACATGAGTTTTAACTTGATATTTTATAAACTTTTATTTTATTTTATTTTCATGTGATGCTGAGGATAAAACCCAGGACCTCACACATGCTAGGCAAGTGCTCCACCACTGAGCCATATCTCCATCTGTAATTTAGCATTTTTTATTTATAAACTTGCTTCTGTAATATTAAAAAATAAATAGAACTACTATTGATGTGAATTCTATAATTTGAGTAATTATATGTTTTTAAATTTTTAGAATGAAATGATATTCTATGTTCAAAACATCATTTCATAGAGGGCAATATCACAATGCCATAAACTGCTTATATTTCTCATAAAGTCTTTGGATCCAATTTAACTCAAAAGATTAAAAATTTTTTGATCCTGTACTCTTTCAGTTAGGAAATGACAATGAGAGCAACATGATAAAAGGGTTTGGAAGCACACTGAATATTTTGGAAAATCAAATGAACATACTAGTAATTTTCTATTCCTGGATTAAAAATAAACAGGAATATAATTTCCAAGTTTAGAGGAGGAATATTTGTGTTCATTTGTTCTTTATGTATTAGTTTCATGTGTGTATATATATGTGTGTGACTATATGCATACATATATGCCCTTTCCCATTTCTGTCACAATGGAAATGTCTGAATCTAATTTTTCTTAAAGGAACATTGAGGTCAGTTGAATCTCATCCTACCCTGATCAATGTACTTGAATTTCTGATGTTTTCACAAACTCAGTTGTTTTTTAGTTCTTTTTCTTTTTTGCTTGTTTGTTTTGTTTGTTTTTTGTCTTTGGCATGAACAAATAATTGTGAACCTATCTCATTCTCTGGTCACTGAAACACAAAGAAAAAGATGAAACAGGAAAGCCAAAGTTGTGGGGAAGAAAAACAGGACTTGAATTTTACATAATTACATCAATCAGAGGGACAGACTGCCCTCTAGGACTCCTTGAATTTCCAAGTAATGACAGCTTGACATCTGTGAAGAAGCACCTCTCTGGCTTCTTATTTCTATACTTTAAGATTAAACAGATCTTAACTTTATGAACCATACAAATTTATTGATCATCAACTATGTGAAAAATCTAAGGCTAGACTCTGGGATGAGGATTTCTTTAAGCCACTGTGCATTTTCTAGCTTGCATGGTAATTGCTCTCTAATTTAGAAACTCTATGATTACCAAGAGTTTCTAAAAAATATTCTATAATTAGAAAGAGGCATATAACTTACATAAGCATATATTACATTAATACATCTGAATGAAAAAAAGCATGTGAGATCACAAAACAAAAACATAGACCTAAAACTCCTCACACAGCTATAAAATGTGCTGCAATTACAAAGCAAAACAACTGTCTTTTAGGTCCAGGCATGTGTTTTCAAAGTCATGTAGCTAATGAATGTCTATACCTTCTTTATTTCAAATTTATTGCTGTGCATGCATTATCATAATTTGTTTGAAGAATCATATGTTGAGATAGTGTTTCATTTCAAAAAAACTCTCTTAAAAGAACTAAGAATTTTTCTTGTAACATCCATCACTAATTGCATTAGTACCATAGTTATATGGTGAATTGTGAGCCTATAGGAGAAGTTCACTTAAAATTTAAAAATTCTGAGTCACTGAAAAGGTAGAAGATATATTAAAGCTGACCTTATTGTGTAGGAAACAGAAATCTGTTAAAGGAAATATATCCAGGTATTTGGTAATTTTTGAGGTACTGATCTGTATATAATAAGTAAAACTTTGTTGTATTTGCAGATTTATGAAACTGCTTCAAAATAAATGTGTCTTGAGAAATAATATTAGTGTACATAACTTCTACATCTATATCTAGAAAATTTACATAATATCATAAAAATTATATGATTTGTGTATAAATGCTATTCACTGTATAGTATTTTGAGGAGATTCATGGATTTCATATTTTGCTTCAAATATGTTTCTTCAAAAATAAACATAACTTGGTTATAAAGCTTTTTGTTTTATATTATATCATCAATTTATGGTGACATTATTATTCTCTTCTAAGCACAACTCTATTTATAAAAAATTAGTGATTCTTTTTCTTGGTGTCATTATCTTCCAAAATTCTTATCTTTTGTAAAAAACAATGATAATTTTGTAGTGCAGAATTACATCCTATTAAGCCTATTTTGTTTCCTCCAATTTTAATCATGTATCTAAATTCATATTAAAATGTGTTGAACATTTTTGATTGTGTATTATAAGCCCATAAACTAAGGTAACTATTTTACTTAGAGATTTAGATCTTCAAATAAACAAGGCTATTTTACCAACAATGAATTAAAGTAACAGTAAAATAGAAGCATAAAATGAGATAAACATCCACAATGAAAAGAGGAGGTAATCTCCAGGGACAAAAGACTTCAAAGAACTTCTGGAAAACAGAAAGTCTGGAAGTAGATGAAGGATGCATTTGAGTTCTAATTAGGGCTTCCCAGGAAGTGGATTAAGACCATGACTAGGCATCTTGGAAGTCCATAAGCTAGTGTGCTTCAGATAAGCACAATGGAAATAAAGGGAAGGAAGCACATTTGGGCACACAGAATCTGGGGTTGCAGTCTAATCTCAAAGGAGGCTTCTTCTTACTCAAAGGGAAATTATAGATCTGTCTTGTGCTCTCATATTTTTCCTACTTGAGACATGGAGTGTGTTTTACATGAGTCTCAAACAGTGTTGAGTTTAGGAAGCCTTAAGTGGTATTAGCCAGAAAAACGATCTTCTACTAAAGAAAATATTTTGAAAGGACCACATTCAGCAGTTGTCTGGGAAATGAATCCTTCAGTCCTAATGGTGCCATAAAGCATAGTTCCCTATAGTGACACCCCAGAAACTTAGTTAGTTTATGGTACTGGTGAGACTCTATTCCTGAAGAAAACTGATAAGAATGGAAAACGGTGCGATTAATTACAGTTTTGACAGCTGTGTAGACTAAATGTCAAATTAATAGTCATCTTGTGTCTCTTCTGCTGTTCATTTTAGATCCACTAAACATACTTATTTTGGTCTCTATACTCATCACCAAATCATTTGAGGCTCCTCATTATAATTTTCTCAAGACACAACTACTACACTGGTCCTTTTACAATCCTTGTATGGAAAGTGAATACTAAAAAGTAGAGAATTGGATAATGTGTTTTCAAATTGAATCATCTAATTTTTATCTTCAAATATACAATAGACTTTTATATTTGGATACAGTGGATACCATAGTAATAGACCAATAGTAATATTTTTATTTTTGTTAAGTGTGGTCTGATACAATTCTAGGCATGATGTATTGGCAGTTTATTAGTGGTACTTGCTTAGCATTGCAGCATGGAATCAATGTCTTTCTGGTGAGGAGAGTGAACTGACCTAGCTAGGATTGTAATTTCTCCTCTTGCTTTCGGTTTTCTTAGTACATAAAATTTAGAGTCTTCAGGTGCAGTTTAAATTTTAGTTGGAATTTTGTTATACATCCTGTTGAAAAAGTGTCCTCTTAAATAACTAGGATTTCTAAAAGTGGAGGATGCAGCAGCATGGCGTAAGAAAATATAATTGGCAAGTGCATTAATAAGAGTGATGGTGAGTTAAGACTCTTAAACTTTTACACTCTATTTCATGGATATATATAATGTGTCTCTTGGTAGCATAACCTGATATAATGATGTGAAATTTAAGAAGTGTTAGCAACACCATCACCTGTTCCAGAATTCTACAAGACCAGCAGCTTTTTTAGATGATAATACAGTTGATACCATGGTCATAGACCAATAGTAATATCTTTTATTTTTGTTAATGTGGTCTGATTCAATTTTAGGCATGATGTATTGACACTTTATTAGTGTTACTTGCTTAGCATCTGTTGTCTGTAAAAGTAAAATTTAAAAATAAATGTTTGGGTTCTTCTGGTTAAAATTATTTCTGGGTTAAATGACGTCCACATGTTAATTCATTATGAGAAAATGATAAAAAAAAAAATGATGCTGTAACAAGAACCTAGAGATAGACCTCTCCTCCTAGCTGGCTAGATATTTGGAAGAAGCATTTGATAAATAAAATATGGTGACTACAAACCACTATGGTACTCAGTCCTAATTCATCCTGTGCAGCATCAGAAGTTGGATAAAAACAACTAGCCAAGTCCAGTTGTCAACTTTGTTGTCTTGTACAATGTCCATGATGTATGTACTTTGGTATGTGATAGCATGAAATTCTATGATACTTACACTGCATTATCTCTCTCAGAGATCCATCCTTATTACTGTACCCCCCAAATTTTATAGTCTTCAAATTTCCTTCTAAACCCTTGACCAAGTCTTGATTTCTTCGTGTTATTTTATGTACCTTCTTATCTGAGGTAACTTCTTTTTCCACGTGAAATTAAGGATGAAGTGTGCTGCCAAGTGTTCTGCTCTTTAGAAAGAGTTTTTTTTTCATTTTTTTTATTTTTCAAGGGTAATCCTGAAAGATACTGTACAATGGTGTTTTTTTACTTCACTTTACTTCTAAATGAAGATAACTCATATTTATTTCTAGTAATATTTTTATAGAGGTTGGGCTAATTTCCTCTTCTATCTGATTCACAAAAGGGATCTTTTCCCAAGAATGGAAATGAATAGGTGTTGTATCACACCTTTGCTCTGAAATTGATCGGGGTTTCTGAGAAAGAGTGTAACTCAGTGACTATCTTCTTGGTTAGTTATTTGCTTAGTTATTGGTCACACTCTACAAGTGTGACCTCAGGTGAAATGCCAAGGAAGATAGAGAGTAAAATAAGTAGAAGTTATCAATTGATTAAACAATTCAGTTCTTTTGTAACTGAAGTAAGGTTTGTGAAGTACTAAATGACTTGCATATCTCTCTGCCTTCCGTTTAAAATCAAAATATAAAATTAATATTTATTTTTATGTATCACAATAAGCTTGTAAAAATAAAATTTACACCTATTATTTTTCTAATCCTGTTAATTATTTCTTTCTTTTCTTGATTATATGAATTTTTTTCTAACTGATACTAACTTGATAACCTGTGTCATTTCCTGGTTTACAAACACTTATTTATTTTTGTCTCTTTTTAGTTATAATTGGCCTCCAGTGACCAAGGGAAGTCTGCTCCTTATTCAGACTTCTGGTCTGCTCCTCCCAGCCCAGCTTCAGCCTCTCAGCTACCCAAACCCTCATGCAGTTGGTTGCAAATTCTTCTAGAAGCTGTTTTACTGTCTACCTTTCAGGACTAAAAATAAAAGTCAAAACTTAAGAAAAGATACTTTAGGGCTGATGATATGGCTCTAGTAGTAGCGTGCTTGCCTAGCATGCATGAAGCACTGGGTTTGATTCTCAGCACCATGTAAAAATAAAAAAAATATATAAATATATTGTGTCCACCTAAAAGTAAAAATGAATATTTTTTTTAAACAAAATACTTTAAAAAGCAAAATGTAGAGGGAGAAAGTAGCAACATTTTTTTGGTAAATTAGGCTTTTTTAAAATTTTTAAAAATGTGTCTTTTTTTTAATATGGGTCACCCACTTACACTTCATCAAATTAAAAGTTTCTTTGCTAATTTTAGGTGACCAATGAATAGCCACACCCTTGGAACAAAACAAAACACACATACCAAAAAAAAAAAAAAACAGTATTATCTTTAACCTAAATTTTTATATGACGTCTCAGATCCCCATAACTTTGCACATTAGCTTCTTTGTTCAGTTGAATTGTAACTGCTTTTGGTAGTTGGAAAGATTGTGACTATTGAACTTGAAACCTTTTATTCTGGGAATCTTGGTGGTTTCTGGTGAGGTTAAGGGACTGAGAGGGTAAAGGGAAAGTGAGGGATTCTTTTCTACCATAACATGAAGTTTCCCCCACAGTCTGGTCTCAGGTGCAAGATCTCAGGTATTTCTTACAATGGTATACTTTGATTATTTTTACTTCCCCTTTACCCATAAGTTTTAACAGCATTTTATCAAACAGCACTTATTAAGAAGCATTTTTTAAAATAAAGTTATAGTTCGCCTAACCCGTCTACACTTATTGCTTATGGATTAACTCAGTTTCTATGCCTGTTTTTGGTGTCTGAAAAACAGATATATTATTTTTTATATTTTATCCATTTTTCTACATGTATATACTCAAAAGAAAATTAGGTCTGAAAATATTCCATTTTGATTAAATGCTATGATCAAGAAAATAAAATTTAAATATGCTAATTATATGCTAATTATATCTCCAGATTTTCTCAAATACCTATGCTTAAAATAAAGAAAATATCCTGAACTCAAAAAATTAGACAATAAGATAACAAATAACCCAATAAACAAATGGGCCAAGGACCTGAACAGACACTTCTCAGAGGAGGACATACAATCAATCAACAAGTACATGAAAAAATGTTCACCATGTCTAGCAGTCAGAGAAATGCAAATCAAAACCACCCTAAGATACCATCTCATTCCAGTAAGATTGGCAGCCATTATGAAGTCAAACAACAACAAGTGCTGGCGAGAATGTGGGGAAAAGGGTACACTTGTTCATTGTTGGTTGGACTGCAAATTGATGCAGCCAATCTGGAAAGCAGTATGGAGATTTCTTGGAAAGCTCGGAATGGAACCACTATTTTACCTAGCTATTCCCCTTCTCGGTCTATTCCCTAAAGACCCAAAAAAAGCATTCTACAGGGACACTGCTACATGGATGTTCATAGAAGCACAATTCACAATAGCAAGACTGTGGATCCAACCTAGATGCCCTTCAATAGATGAATGGATAAAAAAATGTGGCATTTATACACAATGGAGTATTACTCTGCATTAAAAAATGACAAAATCATAGAATTTGGAGGGAAATGGATGGCATTACAGCAGATTATGCTAAGTGAAGCCAGCCAATCCCTAAAAAACAAATGCCAAATGTCTTCTTTGATATAAGGAGAGTAACTAAGAACAGAGTAGGCACGAAGAGCATGAGAAGAAGATTAACATTAAACAGGGATGAGAGGTGGGAGGGAAGGGGAGAGATAAGGGTAATTGCATGGAAATGGAAGGAGACCCTCAGGGTTATACAAAATTACATACAAGAGGAAGCGAGGGGAAAGGGAAAAATAATACAAGGGGGAGAAATGAATTACAGGAGAGGGGTTAGAGAGAGAGGAGGGGAAGGGAAGGAAGCGGAGGGGGATACTAAAGGATAGGAAAGGCAGCAGAATACAACAAACACTAGTATGGCAATATATAAATTAATGGAAGTGTAACTGATGTGATTCTGCAATATGTATAGGGGGTAAAAATGGGAGTTCATAACTCACTTGAATCAAAGTGTAAAATATGATATATCAAGAACTATGTAATGTTTTGAAAAACCAACAATTAAAAAATTAAATTAAAAAAATAAATAAAAAAATTAAAAAAAAGAAAGTTATGATGATTCTGCAGTACACCTTGAAAATAGTTTTGTTAGCATACCTCAGTCGTACCTTTAAAATGATAGTTTAATAGAAATATTAGCTAGTGAGTAGTCAAGTGATTGAATGTAGCAAAAGTTAGAAGATTCTAGTGATCTATTTTTCTCACCAAAAAAAATTTGAATATTAGAAAATACAGGAAAAACAAAGTGAGGAAAAAAGAAAGTAAAAATGCACTAAGCACAAATAATGGAAAGCCAAGTTCTGTATATGGAACACAGTAAAATGTGCAATTTTGTAAAATTTAATGGCATAAAAGAAAGTAGTATTGATTGTTTTTGATGGTAAGAACATCCCTCCATGAGCAGCATTCATGTCCTGATATTGGATGTCAGAAAGGCTAATACATTAGAGAAAGAAATTATTCTTACTTCTGGTGTGTGTTTTGTGATGAAAAGTATCTTAAAGTCAAATTTGTCATAATGCTTATGGGTCTTTAACCTTAATAAATTTTCTGTTGACAAAGAATGCAACACATAATTATTTTTAAAAGAGAATAACTAACTGAGGAAGCATGAACACAGGGACTTGTAACTATTAAAAAATAGAGTGGGGTGTGGTGGCCTGTGCAGATGCTGTAACACAGAAATAATGATGTGTCCAATGTAGATTAAGAAATCACAGAACACATATCATAAATGATGATCAATTAAACACTAAATCTTTTTAATATTTGATTCATTAGGCCTGAAAAAAAAGAAGTGGCCCCATAAGTTAAATTGGTTTTTCTCCCTCTCTCATTGCAATTAGAAAAAATAATGGGAACACCTAAAACATTGTGAAGGGTCTTCTATGTATATATTTCAAGATTATGATCAATATAATCAGATAACTAGTAGTAGGTAAGGGTAAATGTATTTTTCTTTTAAAACTTTACATAGTTGCAGATAGAGTGTGGGCTGCTGATTTGGGTGTAAATTTTGGAAACTACTGTTTTATATGGCACTGAGAATTGAACTAGGGGTGCTTTATCACTCATATATATACAAAATTCTTTGATATTTTATTTGTCTCACTTAGTTACCATGGCTGGGCTTAATGTTTTTATCCTTCAGCTTCAGCCTCTATGATATTTGGGATTACAGTTATGTACCACCACATCAGGCCTGGACACTACTACTTTTTTTTTACATGCATCTAATAATCAAAATTATTTTAAATAGTTCTGCCTTTTTTTTTTGATCTAAAATATTCAATACTATTTTATCAAATTGATTTTCACCCTAATATTCTTTTCTTGGAAAGGCCAATATTTATGTTGTGTAGTTATACTTTCTTTTTCTTACCATAACAAGATTTACTCATTAGATTCTATCCTGAGTTAGCAAGTCAATTTTATACATGTTTTAAAAAAACAAATTGCTATAAATTGTTCTGGCCATGGTTTTAATAGAAGTAACTTCCACTTAGTCATAATAAAAAAAAGATAGGAGAAAATTTAGTAAAGTCAAAAGCTAAGGTCCAACAGTTGGTCTGTTCTTGTTTCAACCAGATGTTTATGATTTTATTATTTCTCTTTTAAATTTCTTCTTCTGATTACTCTGATGGCCTTTTCTATGGTATTTAATAGTCATCTTCATTTAAAGCACTAGTTTATGTGAAAAGTGAATACTAAGGGAAATACATATCTGGAACAAATTCATAGTACTCAATATGTTTCTCATGTTTATATACAGTTTCCTCCCACCTTTTTGGGATTCCAATTCATAGAGCTTTAAATGACTTCCATTCCTCGCTAAATTTCACTATCAGGAAATGCAGAAATAATTTCTCAACAAATTTATATTAAATAAGTAGCAATTTAGAGAAAACCAGATATAATTTACACCTGTGAAATTTGAACAATATATGTAGAAGTTTGCCAAAGAATACGTGGCATATTCAAAGAATAAAATGAAGAAGTTTACCAGAATTGTTGCTTTCCTTTATGTGATAGGGCACAGTTTATTGTCATGTTGTTTCAAAAAGACATTAACATTTTCCTTACGAAAAAATAGTTGTCATTCTTTAACATAGATTTTACTTGATTTTTTTTTAACTTTTACCCATTTATCTTGCACACTGAGAAGGTATTTGCTGGGGTCAAACACAGTGAGATACTTATCAATCAATAGTATTTTCAACTAATGTTGTTAAATGCATCTCTGACACATTTGCTTGTTTTCATTTTATATAATAGCAGCATGCACAATCAGCATGAGAAGAGTTTGCTTATTAATTTTGGTATCAATAGTGGGTTAGGTACATTGAAAAGATGTTTAGAAAATTACTTCTTTAATGGTGGAATCTCCCAATTCTTTGTTTTCATCTTTTCTGTAGTGCTTCTGCTATTGATATTAGTATATTAACTTTAATTTGCATTGTCCATACAGTTTCTTAAAGCATAAGACACTTAGAATTGAGGAAATCACATATAGTAAGTTTATTTCATAAACTGATATAAGACTCAATGAAAGACTTCAGCGTTATTAATGTACATTTTGTCAAAATTCCATTATATCACAATGGTACATACAGTATTAAATTTTATATAGCTAAAGGTTTTTTAACCATGAATGATAGGCATCCTAAGCAAGTATGTAATTCCAATTATTCATTTTCTGAGCTTCATTCATTCATAATATAATAGTTGACAAAAACCACACATCAGAGTGTCTGTTTTTGAAAAAAAAATTACTAAATTACTAACAATGCAGCATGCAATTTTTATTTATTATTGCTTCATCATACCCACGTCTTACTCACATACTAAGATTGTTCTAATATTCAATAAGTTGTAGCTAAAATCATGAAATACCACATACCCTATTGTACAGATTATATAAATGCTCTTATTATTTCTTCATTCTTTTCACAAATATTTATCAGGCACTTACTATACACTAATTAAAAATAAGTTCATTATAATTATTTCAGATATTTTTCAAAACCTGCAAGACCTCATTTGAAAAGAGCAATATAGATTTCAGATGTAACTATGGTTTCTCTAGTGAATAATGTGTATAGAAATCTGCTGAGGTCTTGAGATATGCAAATATATTTGA
Source organism: Callospermophilus lateralis (assembly GCF_048772815.1). Classification (NCBI taxonomy): domain Eukaryota; kingdom Metazoa; phylum Chordata; class Mammalia; order Rodentia; family Sciuridae; genus Callospermophilus; species Callospermophilus lateralis. The sequence continues at coordinate 12,517,449 of NW_027514398.1, forward strand.
GAAGCATCAGAGAGTAAATATAAATAAATATTACTATTTATAATGTTATTTAAATAAAGTGAAATATTATACCAAAGGTTTAAAAACATAACTTTTGGGAAAAAAAGCAAAAGGGTGCACTAATATGTGAAATAAGATAATAATAATTTTTACTATAATTAGTTGTTTCTGAGTCTCATTTCACTCTTTATTTTAATTATCTATCCATTGTGTTAAGAACCCCTATAGGTGTTAAACTATATAAGGTACATATATTGTGGTGTGAGGTGATATTAGAAAATATTGGCTTTCACTGAATAATGCCATCAAATTTCTGTTTTGCAATATTAAAGAACTATTTCAGATTTATTGCAATGGATAGTTTTGTTTAAAGGTAACAGTACTTTTTCAATGTAGAAATTACTAAGAAAAATTTAGGTGTTCTTAAAAAGTCTGTAACAACCATATTTGATAAACTTTGTGTCATAATGTATAAGAAAAGTTGCTACCCTACCCCAAACCAGACATCATTGAAATAACCTTGTGTAGTATCAGCACATACAAGTTTAGATGAGTACTTTTGCATCTTTTCTTCTTTTACTTCCCACCTAAAATATGGCTTATTTTTCATAAGCAAATTTCTATGCTTGTTCGACCTCTCACACATCTCAGAATTCACTGAGGGATCCCTGACAATCTAGAAACAAACATATCTGAGATAGTGTATAGATTAATATATGAAGAAGTTCAAGAAAATATTGATATGGCAATGAGATGGTGAGGTAACTATATAGAAAGCTAAAAATTGAAATTGAAAGAAATATAATACTTCTGAGAATTACTATGAATCATGCAGTCTTTGGAAGCAGATATTTTAAGTAGGAAGCTCTTGAGACTGATGTCCATTGCATCTTTTATATGAATATTTGCTCTGGTTTTGAGGGCCACCAGATTTTAGCCAGTAAACATTTGGTTTGGTATAGCATAATCAGAAAGCCTAGCATTCTCTTTTTATACGTAGGCATGATTTAGTAAACATTCATTGAGTTTTTGCACAGACTTTTTCCTTATTTTAATATACCTAGCCCATTTGTCTTGTCACATTCAAATTCATTCATCTTAAAAAAGTAATTTAATTAAATTTCCTATTGTCTTTAAAAAATATCAACCTTAAATAATTTCTATACTCTAAATCATTTTACTGTAGTATCTAGAATCTTTATAACTACTAAGAAATGACATTCTAGTTCTCATTTTTACCATTGTCTCTCTCATATTTCTTTCATTATGATTTGAGTATGTCCCCCAAATGTTCATGTGTTTGGAACTTAGTTTCAAAGGGAGAGAGTTGGAAAATAGTGGAATGTTTAAGAAGTGAGATCTAGGAAATTGTGGTTAGATCATTGGGGGGGAGATGGCTCTTGGAAAGGGTTAATGTAACTTTCATGGGGCACAACATAGTTCTTATTAAAGCCAGCTGTTACAAAAGAGTAAGTCTTTTTTTCTGAATTTCTCTGATTTCCTGGCTCATTATGTTCTCTCTGCATCTCAAATGAGCCCTCACCATAATGCCACCTCATGTGTAAAACACATAAAGGAGCTGTCACAGGAGCTGAGAAAATTCTGGTACAGTGCACTTAAATCTTCAGAACTATGTATTCAAACAATTTATTTATTTATTTATAAGTTGTACTTGGACACAATACCTTTATTTTATTTATTTATTCATTTTTATGTGGTGCTGAGAATTGAACCCAGCTTTTTGCATGTTACAGGTGAGCACTCTACCACTGAGCCACAATGCCAGCCTCTCAGAAAATATTTTAATGCATTTATATCTCTTTTTATACATTGGCGTGTTGCCACAGTCTGGCTGGGCACAATTAATGAGCCACTTATCAAGCATAAACAAACTTTTAACACACATGCCACACCACACGAGCTCTTCAGGAATTCCCTCAGAGCCCAACTGCCACCACCGGCTTCCCAGAAGCCTCTCAACCACCCTATTACTCCTGCTCTTGAGGCCGATTGGCTGGGTCACATGGGTGGAGCCAAAAAAAGTTCCCCAATGAGCAGTTCCATGGTATGAAAGGGCGGGGAAACAGTTCAATGTGCATCACCACAGAGGAGTCAATCAGTTGGCAGCTAAAGTTTGTTGGGGCCGCTGTTTGCTGGCAGCTGGAAGATTGCTGGAGCCCCTTCGGCTGTGGCTCTCAACATCTCCCCCTCTCTGTTTAAACAACAAGCATGTGGCTTAGGGACTGTGCCTTCCTTAAGTTGTCCAATACTACATATGGTCCTTTAACGTCATCAAATGAGCTGGCCTCAAGGCGTCAGCCTCCTGTCTTAGGTCGGTACCATTGCAATTGGAACTTACCCATCATTGACTACCGGTCCAGCATACAGCCACACCTGTGGATAGGTCTTTGTACCAGCGGGGGCGTGAGGTTCTTTGCCTCACCTTTGTTGGCCCCCAAATTTTAGCTGAACAACCATCACAAGCAATAGGGAGGAGGATACACCAAGCCAATTGATGGCTCCTTTTGGAAAAATTGTACCATCGATGACACCATCAGCAAAAATACCCCAACACTACCACAAGTCGCTGCACTAACAGATAGTTCACAATGCATACAAGTGAGTTCACAGTACAAGTGATACATAGTCCAGGCTAGTTCTGTAAGCAGTTCAGTGATAGCTATTGCAGAACCTGCAGATTGGTTTTGTCTTTTTCTTCACTGGCACGGGGATGAAGATAGGAATTTTGGCAATAATGGCAAAAGAAAAAATTATGTCAGATTCCAGAAGGCACTAAAAGAAAACAATTTTCTGAACAATTTACTTTATCTCGAACAGAATTATTAAATTTAATAAAAAAGAAAGGTGAAAGTAAACAAACAGATCTGTTAGCCACCTTTTGTTCACGTATTAAAACTATCCTCAACAGCTCTTTACCTAATTTAAATTAAACCATTTAAATCACGTGAATTAAAAAAAAATATTTGGATCCATTTTTTTCCTGAGAACTCATCATATATGATATATGCACATACGTACATACAAACATACAACACAAAACACAAGTGTGCACACATAATATAATACATACAACACATAACATAATAGTAAAGGCCTTATAACTTTTTACAGTGAAAACTCCATTTCAACGTTTAAAAACTCTATAGTCATAAAAATAGAACTGATCAACAAAACATTAAGCTAGGTCTGTATTAGCTCAAAAAACAAAATAGAACTTCATGATGTAGGAAAAGGTAATAATAAAATAGATATTGAAAAAAGCATCCTGGTTCTGTCACAGATGTAAGAATAGAGAAACTGGAGTTCTGGATATCAGCTATTATGTATTTGAGCCAAATCATCTTCTTTTTGGTCTGTAGAAATCACTTTAGTTCATCTCTCTGGAATCCAAATCAGCTGCTGTTCTCCCTATGGAAACACACAAACAGACAGTCCAGACAATGAATGGGTCAGGACCTTTCCATTGTCCTTTTAGAATATCCTTCCAAATTACCTTGGGCTTACATACATTTTTTGGACACATATGCCTTTCTGCAGCACTAAGCCCTGATGAATCCAAATTTAAAAAGTTTAGAGTAAAAAGGATTATTTTAATTTTATCTTTGGGGAATATATACCCCTTCCCAACTCCCTCTTTTTGCTTTAATAACTACATTTTAATAGTTTGATGAACTCTTTCAACTATACCTTGTCCATGTGGATTGTATGGGATTCCTGTTTTATGAGTAATGCCAAATGATGAGCAAAATTGTTTAAAATAGGTAGAAGTATAACCAGGGGCATTATTTGTTTTTAACTGTTTTGTAATGCCCACAGAGGCAAAATTTTCTAAACAATGAGCTATAACATCTCTAGTTTTTTCTCCAGCATGAAAGGAGCCCATCAAAAATCCAGGAGAAGCATCAACTGTAACATGCAAATATTTTAATTTTCCAAATTGTGGCAAGTGTGTGACGTCCATCTGCCAATATGGTTAGGTATCATTCCTCTAGGATTGGCTCCAAGATTAACTTGTGGTAAAAAGGTCACACAATTTTTACATTGTTTTATTATATATATATATATATATATATATATATATATATATATATATATATATATGGCTTGTTCCTTAGTTATTTTAAAATGCTTTTGTAAAGTATTAGCATTGACATGGAAACTATTATGAAAATTTGGAGCTTCTTCTAGTGTAGAGAATATATGTTTGTCATGTGTAGTTTTATCTGCTAAATCATTGCCCAAACTAAGGGCTCTAGGTAATCCTGTATGTGCTCTGATATGTCCTATAAACAATGGATCTTTTCTGTCCCAGATTAGATTTTATATAGTGGAAAGCAAAGAGAAAACAGTAAAGGAAGGGGAAATCCTACCAGCATCTTCAAGGGATACTACAGCATTAACTATATATTGACTATCAGAAAATAAATTAAATACACAACTTTAAACAGCACAAAAGCACATAATGCTACATTAAGCTCTACCATTTGAGCTGATTGTTTGGGTACTAAAAATGTAAAAAATTTGATTAGGGGTAACTATTGTTTCAGAACCATGTTTTGACACATCAGTGAATATATCTGGAGCATTCGTGAAAGGTGTTTTTCTTGTCAATTTGGAAAAACAACAGGATGCAATGACCAAAAAGACAATAAAGGATTTGATGGTAAGTGGATATCAAATAAAACATTAGATTTGCACATGATAATTGCCCAAGTCTTTAACTCATTAGCTAACTCATCAATTTGATTCATAGTATATGGAGTAATAATTTTATTGGGAGAAATTCCAAACACTCCCTTTGCTGCTTTTATTCCTTTGAGTATTAATTGCCCTATAACCTCAGGATGCCTAGTAAGAATAGTGTTCGGAGAATAAGATAATTGTATCCATAATAATGTTCCTTCTTGCCAAAATACTCCAGTAGGAATATTTTTTGTTGATAGTACAATAAATAATAAAGGCAAACTTATATCAATTCTATCCAAATGCATATTTTCCATATGTTTCAATAATTTTTAATGACTTTCTTGCTTCAGGCATTAAAATGCAGGGTGAAATTAGATCTGATGTATGTTTTAGGATATCAAATATAGATCCTAACTCTCCTGTTGGTATGCCTAGATAAGGCCTTATCCAATTTATGTCTCCTAATAACTTTAAAAGTCTTTAAGTGATTTGAGTTCATCTACTAGTATTTGAATTTTTAGTGGAAGGACCATGGTTGAGGATAATAGAACGCCTAAATAATTAATTGGAAAATTTAATTGTACTTTTTCTATTGCTATCTCTAGATTATAATTTTTTAATAAGTTTGTAAGTGTGGCATAATATTGTAGCAATGTTTTTTTTTCTTTGTGTGCTAATAATACATCATCCATATATTTAAATATTTGTAGTTCAAGATTTTGATTTCTAAGTGGCTGGATTACTTTGTTAACAAAAATTTGACACTTAGTTGGGCTGTTAGCCATCCCTTGAGGGAGTACTTTCCTTTCATATCTCTGATCAGGACCTTCATAATTCAGTGCAGGGATAGTAAATGCAAAATGTTTACTATCCTCAGGATGAATCCAAATGGTAAAAAAAACAAACAATTTTTAATATCTATAATTAAAACATATCAGGTTTTTGGCAAAGCACACAATTGAGGAATCCCCTATTGAGCAGGTCCCATAATAACGATCTCATTGTCCCATAATAACCATCTCATTATTAATGGCTCTTTGATCTTGCAATAATCTCCATTTAACAGATTTCTTTTTGATGACAAAAATGGGAGTATTATGGGGAGATATGGAAAGTTGTATATGTCCTTCTGCAAATTGTTGTTTGACCAGATCATGGGCTGCTTGTATCTTTTCTTTAGTCAAAGACCACTGAGGAACCCATACTGGTCTTTCTGATTTTCAAGTAATTTTTATTGTCTCAGTGACCCATTCTGAAAACCCAGTCCATGTCTATTTATTCCTTGATCTATTTGAATTCATGCTGCTATACGTTGTTTTTGTTCTCCTAATCGTTTTTCTTTCCTACAACCTTGTCTAGCCCTAATAGTGGCTGCATTTTGATTGATATTATTTGTTAATGTCAAACCTAATTGATCTAGAACATCTCGTCCCCTTAAATTTATAAGAAGATGATCCAATACATATGGCTCTATACTTGCTTCACATCCTTTAGGATCCTTCCAATCTAATACCATTCCACTTCTATGGGGATTAGTCACCACTCCTAGGCCTCAAAGCGTTTGAGTGGCTTGTTGTAATGGCCAGTGTTTTGGCCATTCTTGGAGATGATGCTAAGGTCTGCACCTGTATCCAGTAGCCCATTAAACTCATGTCCTTAAATATTTAGTTTTAGCATGGGCGATAATCTAAATTTAAAGAAAGCATAGCCCAATCTACACCTGTGGAGCCTATTCCCCTGGAACCTCTTTCTACAGTACGATTGGAAACTGTATCATGTAGGCTGAGTATTATTAGTAATGGTGCTATTCTATCTCCTGGTGCAATTACTGATATTCCCTTTGGAGAACTGGCTATAAATTTTATTTCACCTTTATAACCATGATCAATTACCCCAGGACTTGTCATAAGTCCTTTTAGAGTAGAAGAACTGCGTCCCAACAATAAGCCTATTTTTCCTTTGAGAAGAGGTCCTTTTACCCCCGTGGAAATTATTTTAACTCCCATCTCTGGAGTTAGTACTGTTCTGGCTGAGGTGCAGATGTCCAATCCTGCACTTTCTCTGGTTTGTCAAGTGAGGGATCTAATGGACATTGTGTCCTGGGAACTACCCTGATGGTTTTGCTGGATTCCTCCAGTGACCCATACATTGTGTTCCTGGGCCTTGGAGAATTGGCTCCCCCTATCCATTTTTTGGCAATGGAGCCCGATGCTTTTCTCCATGATATTATGGATAGACACCTGGTTTTTGTTCGTTTTTTGACAACGGAGTACCCTCTATGGTGGTTTGAGAACGGCACTCATTAGCTCAATGTCTCCCTTTACAGCATTGTGGGAAAATACCGGGTATTCTACTCATTTGATACCTAGTTTTGTTAAACCCTCCTCCTATGTGGCAATTCCTTTTAAAATGTCCTGTTTGTTCACAATTGTAGCATGTATTTGGCATGGCATCTAAAACCTGTTGTACTGCAGCTGCCAAGATTTGCCCTTATTCATTAATATCTCTACATAATTAATATGTGTTTAAATACTCATGTTTCCATGGTCTAATGACTTCTCTGCACCAACAATTCGCTTGTTCATAATCCAGTTGTTTTATTAATGGCATTGCTTATTCTGTATTCCCAAAAACTCTGGTAGCTATTTGAAAAAGCCTATTTACAAATTCAGCATAAGGTTCATAAGCTCCTTGTATTACCTTAGATAATTGACCTTGTACACCTCCATGTCATTGTAAAGTCTTCCATGCCCTAACCACATATACAGCAATTTGTGAGTATATGGCAGGATCATATGCAATTTGTTGCTGCTGATCCACATAAGGTCCCTTTCCTAACAACATATCTAGATTTCTCTGAATATAACCAGCTGCTGCGTTTTGCCTAGCCGACTCCTTGCAAAATTCCTCAGTGGCAACTTTCCATAACAGGTATTGTCCTCCATTTAGCACAGCTTTAGACATACTAGGCCAATCTGCTGGCGTCATGTTTAAGTTGTTAATGGATTTGACCATGCTTACAGTGAAGGGTGCTTGAGGACCATAGGTTGTTACAGCCTCTTTTAGCTGCTTCACTGTTTTGAAATCTGAAGCATGATGAATTTGCTGCCCTCCTGCCTGCTCAAATACAGGGCATGTTAGTATTTGAGGTCCTGTCTCAGGATCCCATCTATCAACTAAGGGGGTTGGGGGCTTCCCAGCATGTGGAGGTGGCGCTGTTGGTTGGACACTTATGCCCTCTAGTAATAGAAAGGTGTTAGTAGCAGTCTCCTGTTGTAACTTTTCCCCTGATGGCTTTTTCTGCTCTAAACTTTCTTCTTCTTTTTGACTAGCTCTAGAGACCTCTTCGTTTACTTAAATTTTTCCCTCTGTTCGACTAGCTCGAGAGACCTTCTCTTTCACTTAAATCTTTTGACTAGCTCAAGAGACCTTCTTTTTACTTGATCTTTTCCTCTGTCTGACTAGCTTGAGAGACCTTCTCTTTTACTTGAATCAATATGTCTTCTCCTTCATCTACCATTGTCTGAACTGAAGACTTTGGACTAAGCAAACAAGATACAAATGTCCAAAATGGCAATGTGCCAACTGGCAGAGTCCCTGGGCTTTTCTTTTCTATTCTTTTTAAATCTTCACCATGATGGTTTCATTGTGATATATTTAACAACTCCTCCTTAAAAAGCCATGGGCTACATTTTTGTATTGTATCAACACGTATGCCCTGACTGCTCTTGATTTTCCTGGGATGCCTCCTTCCTCTAACAATTTACTTAACACTCTTTCAGTTTGTTTTTTTACTAATTTCTGATCCCATATTTCTATTATAACTATAATACAACCCAACAAGATAACAACCAGAAAAACTGAAGGAGAATGAAATAAAAGTGGAACAACAAAAAATCATTATAATAGCCTTTCTATCCTCCTGAAATGTCCATCTGTCCTTTCTCCCTTACTGTTCCTCAGACGTAAATAGTTTTTCCTCAGATGTGAGCGGGTTTTTCTTCCATCTTACACATCACCAGGGACAGGCAACTTAAAACTAAAGCTAAACAAAATGAAAGAAGAATCTTCAAATGACTACCCATCCTCTCGCCCTGCCCTCAGGGCTGAGCAGTTTACCTTATCACTTACCCTCAGTCGCTCCTTGTGCGAGCCACCAAATGCTGCAGTTTTGCTTGGCACAATTCATGAGCTACTTATCAAGCAGAAACAAAATTTATTTTTAGAACACACATGCCACACCACACGAGCTCTTCAGGAATTCCCTCAGAGCCCAATTGCCACCAACAGCTTCCCACAAGCCTCTCAACCCCCCCCCCCACTACTTCTGCTCTTGAGGCTGATTGGCTGGGTCATGAGGGTGGAGAAAAAAAAAGTCCCCCAATGAGCATCTCTGTGGTCTAAAAGTGTGGGGGGACAGCCCAATGTGTATCACCACAGAGGAGCCAATCAGTTGGTAGCTAGAAGTTTGCTGGGGCCGCTGTGAGCCAATCATCAGCTGGAAGCTGGAAAATTGCTGGCAGCTGGAAATTTGCTGGGGCTCCTTCACCTATGGCTATCAACAGCCTCTTTCTGATATTTTTCTATAACATTATAAAACAGACTAAAACAACCTCTTTGTCTTATTTCGAAAGAAGACAGGTGAGACTTTGCAATTAATTATCAAAAAAATTCTGTAAAAGCTTTAGAGTAAGAACTGATATGCATTCACTGAGTGACCTTTAGTGAGTGATTAAATATCTTTGAGTCTAAGGCATCTTACTATGAGAGTGAGTAGAATATCTAAGATTAAATTTTAAAAGTTCTGGTATAGTTTAGATGGTAATGGCTTAGCATTTCTGATTCTTATTTGTTTTTGTATTTCAAAGGTGATATCTTGTATTTCTTACATTCCTCATTGTGCTTAGGTTAACGTATTGCCATTTACTTTGGGATTCAAATATGTGGGATTTATTTTGTTTAGTAAAGCAAATCAAGAGTGGTGCCTTAGAATATAGCAAAGACTCTATGAGAATGTTTTTACTTTTAATGGCAAAAATTGTCTCATTGCTAATGATTAAAGAGGGAATTTACATCTTGATGACTGACTAGATCAAAACCATTAAAAAACCATGAATAAAGAGGCAGATTAAAAAATAGGTTTGTCTAGCACCATTTTGAATCTCATATTAGAGTACAAATTATAGTATTTTTTACCAGTGAAAGGACTCCAACACATGTAGCTGTATTTTAAGACTCCTGTAATCACACAAGTCACGATCAATCATAATACCATTGTAGGAAGAGAAATGTAGATCTTCACAGGCAGAAAACTCACATACAAAAAGTGAAATTTGCCTTATGCAAAAAAAGACCTCATTATTTATGTCATACTTCTTTTAGCTCCCAGGTTCCATATCATTGAGGACAACATATTCAACCAGAAGAAAGTGGATTTGTTTTATGCTAGATGAGTTAAGAACTGATATAATTAGAATGTAGAATAAACATATTTTGAGTTGGGGTTCAGCTGTTTCAAGTATGATGGCTTTCCCAGGAAAACAATTCAGGAGATTTTGTCCTCCACTTCACCCAAATTGTATGAAAAATTTATTATTTTTTTTAAAAAAAAGTGGAAGTCACAGGTATAGCAGGTATTGAAATATCATGATTAGACAGCAAACTGCAGTTGTTTTTCTCAAGTTTTTGTATCATTGATTGTTGTGGAATTTGAATATTTGAAATATGAAAACTATATTTACAAATAAACATGAATATTCTTTTTTATTTTAAGGTAATTTTAAGGCTCATAGCCTAAGGTCATAATACACAGTATAGTTACCTCATATTTTCCAAATGTAATCCCAAGACAAAGGAGTTGGGATATATTTTTCATGAAAAAAAATATATATTTTTACTAAGTAAAATTATGTTGTTCCATGTATCATACTTTTCTATGCAGTATATTTTTGGCCTTAAAATTAATAGAAGTGAATGCCTTGATGGGGCTACCAAAAGGTTTATATTATCTTGTACTGGTGAATATTGTGGAAGAATATATGGAGAATGAACCAAAAGATTTCTGAAATTATGTATTTTTGTGAATGGAAACTATTGAAAGGTACATCATTGATATTAATGAAAAAGACTGATTAAAAACAGCAATCTTCTTTAAGTGTACATACATGAACAAATTCTTTGTTAAGCAAAAATGCCCTGTGCAGCCATGGATGGCTGAAATATATTATACTTAGACTCTGGTAATCTCGGTTTTTTTTTTTTTTTTTTTTTTTTTTTTAATTCTAACTAGTAAATATTTTTGGCTCGATAAATCTCTATTCCTTTTCTTACTTTTAAAACCAGAGGAGCAATACTTGTCTTTATGAACTTTCTGGATTGTTTTCCAATTTGACTGCAATAAAATATGCAGAAAAAATTCGGAAAATATTACAAAGCATACAAATGGAAATAAATAATCTTTGCTTACTTTGTGACTATTTTCAAATGCTGTTGTAGCTCAAAGTGGGTAACTTATCTTTCTTCAATTACCTTTAACTGATCATATGTCCATTTTTCCCCTAGCATTTGGAAACCACACTTCATACGCTATTGGTCTCTTGCTTAAATCTTTACAAGTTTCTATTTCTACATTGTTGTGTGTTGATCCAATTGATTTTTCTTCTCATTTAGTGTAGTTTCATGTATAATTAAATTGATATAAATATAGATATAAATATGTCTATATTGGATAGTGTACAATGTCCCCAGATCTTATTCTTAGGCATATGTTGCTGTAAACTCATTTCTTCATGAATTATATGTAATGCTAATAAAATTGTGAATAATATTCAATATGATTTTTGTATGGATTGTGTATGAAAAAAGCTTTTACCCTATTGTAGCTGAAAAGGCAACATTTTATGATAAGAAACTTAATCTTTAAATACAACCTCCTCAGTTTACCTCTTACTACTGGTCATCAGAAATTGAGACTATAAAACATAGCTCATTGATTATTTTGTCATAAATATAAGGCCTCATTCAACGTTGACTCCACATCCATTTCTCTAATTCCTGCCCTGAAATAACACTACCTATAGAATAACAAGGATAATTTACTAATGTACATGAAAACATTGATCATTGACCTCATTCACAGAAAAATGAAATTTCTCCAATGAGGATGAAGTCTAGAAGGCCATTATGCATAAAAGAAAGATAAAGCTCTTGTCTCCAGTAAGAGTTACCCTTAAGTTTGTGGAAATTCAGTCTATTAAAATAACTAGGAAATGTAAAAATGTTAACATTTTAAAATTTATAAATCAAGATATGAAAATCTGGGGCTTATTTTCCTATATCTATATCCTTCTTATAACTCTTAATTTCACCATAAATACAAACAGAAAAAATAATGATCTGACTTATGCAAATTGTATTCCACATTAAGTTTGATTAAAATGTGTAAAAGTATTAACAGATGCTAGAGTATTATTTACTCAATAGTATGTTTTACTGTTACATAGAACATTTAGTCAAGTGGAACACTATGATGTGTGTCATTTAACAGGATGCAATATATGAGTAATTACATATAAACAAATATTCAGTTTTAAAGACATATTGCATACATAAGATATATGTAGAAAAATGCACTGTAAACCTGGCATGATGGTCAATGCTTACAATCCAAGCAAATTGGGAAGCTGAGTAGGTTCAGAAGTTTAAATTCAGCCTTAGCAACTTAGTGTGGTTTCAAGCAACTTAGCAAGGCAGTCACAAAATTTGAAAAAGTGGAGAGAGGGCAAAGAAATGTGGGTCACTGTATAAAAAAATACATAAACTTAAACTGAAATACAAAAAAAAATTAAAGTTTAAAATATACACTTCAATGTTAAATATCAAAAATAGATTTCATATAATACTTTTCTCCGTATTTAAAAGTGAAAATAGTAATTTTTGATTTAGAAAAACATTTATATTTTTTCAAAAATGAGGTTTCTTCACTATGCATGTATGATATTATGACAGATATTTCTACAAAATAACTTAATAATGCTTAATAAATTTAAGCAAAAGTTAAAGACAACTACTTGTTTTATAAACTTAAATGAATTCTGTATTTTACTGATCCTCATATACATCAAGGTATAATATATAGATAATAATTATACTATACTCTCACATTTATTAAAAATGTTTTATTTTTATATAAGGCATACTTTTTGGACAAAATCTGTTCAATGTTCACTATTAGTATGAGTTTTCAATGAATGATGTTCAATGAATTTAAAATTTAAATACATTTTGGAAATATTATTTAACATTTTAGGGTTTTTGGGCACAATGAATTATCCAAAAATAAACAGTGTTTAAGAAAGAAACATGTGGCTACAATATGCTTTTTCCATTTGTATTTTCTCTAACCAGTATGTATCCACAGGTGCTGAGTATTGGTGAATAAATTTTGGAGGAATTGTCACATTGTCAATTTTCACATTTCAAAACTTTCTCTACACTATGGTTATTGTGGTGAGGATTAAGTTTTGTTCCTTTCTAAGAGTAATCATAAAAATGCTCTCATTTGTAGAGCTTCTCTCCAGTGTGTTTTCTCTGATGTCTAGTAATATATGATATATAATATAAAATATTTCTAGATTGTCTACATTCATATATCTTCTTTCCAGAATAAGTAGCCTAGTGGTGAAAAGAATTGATTTCTTATTAAAAGCTTTGCTGCATTTTTTTCAATTTGTAGGGGTTCTTTTCTGTATAAATTCTGTTGTTAATAAGGTTTAGTCTTTCTTTTTTAATGTTTATTTTTTAGTTGTAGTTGGACACAATACCTTTATTTCACTTATTTATATTTCTATGGTGCTGAGGATCGAACCCAGAATCTCACACATGTGAGGCTAGCTCTACCACTGAACCACAACACCAGCCCCAAGGTTTAGTCTTTCTTTAAAAGTATTATCACTTTATTTACATTTCACATTCACCAGGATGTTTTCTGCTGTGGTGAATAAAGTATTGTTTTTTATTAAATACTTTTCCACATTACTCACATTTGTGGGGCTATTTTCCAGTGTGAGTGCTGTTGTGGTGAATAAGGCGTGTTTTATTGCTTAAAGCTTTACCACATTCCTTATATTTGTGAAGCTTCTCTCCAGTGTAAATGCTGCTGTGGCAAACAAGGTGTAAAATTTGAGTAAAAACTTTGTCACCTACTTTGCATTTGTGAGGCTTCTCTCCAGTGTGGGTTCTGTAGTGGCAAATAAGGTGTGATTTTTGACTGAATACTTTGCCACATTCTTTATATTTGTAAGGCTCTTTCTAGTGTGAGTTATTCTGTGGCAAATAAAGCTTGTTTTTTGAGTAAAGCTTTGCCACATTCTTTACATATGTAGGGCTTCTCTCCAGTGAGTTCTGCTGTGATGAATAAGGTCTACTTTTTGACCAAAAGCTTTGCCACATTCTTTACAATGGTAGGACTTCTCTCCACAGTCGTTTCTGCTGTGGCGAGTAAGGTTTGATTTGTCACCAAAAGCTTTGCCACATTCTGAACATTTGTAGGGCTTCTCTCCAGTGTGAGTTCGTCTGTGGCAAATGAGGTGTGATTTTTTCCCAAAAGCTTTGCCACAATCTTTACAATTGTAGGGCTTCTCTCCAGTGTGAGTTCTGCTGTGGTAAATAAGGTCTGATTTTCGACCAAAAGCTTTGTTACAATCTTTACATTTGTAGGGCTTCTCTCCAGTGTGAGTTCTGCTGTGGCGAATAAGGTCTGATTTTTTACCAAAAGCTTTGTCACATTCTTTACATTTGTAGGGCTTCTCTCCACTGTGTGTTCTGCTGTGGCGAATAAGGTCTGATTTTTGACCAAAAGCTTTGTCACATTCTTTGCATTTGTAGGGCTTCTCTCCAGTGTGAGTTCTTCCATGGTAAATAAGGTGTGATTTTTGACCAAAAGCTTTGCCACAATCTTTACAATTGTAGGGCTTCTCTCCAGTGTGAGTTCTTCTGTGGCGAATAGGGATTGATTTTTGAGAAAAAGCTTTGCCAAATTCTTTACATTTGTAGGGCTTCTCTCCAGTGTGAGTTCTGCTGTGGTAAATAAGGTCTGATTTTTGTCCAAAAGCTTTGCCACAATCTGTACATTTGTAGGGCTTCTCTCCAGTGTGAGTTCGTCTGTGGCAAATGAGGTGTGATTTTTTCCCAAAAGCTTTGCCACAATCTGTACATTTGTAGGGCTTCTCTCCAGTGTGAGTTCGTCTGTGGCAAATGAGGTGTGATTTTTTGGCAAAAGCTTTGCCACAATCTTTACATTTGTAGGGCTTCTCTCCAGTGTGAGTTCTGCTGTGGTAAATAAGGTCTGATTTTCGACCAAAAGCTTTGTTACAATCTTTACATTTGTAGGGCTTCTCTCCAGTGTGAGTTCTGCTGTGGCGAATAAGGTCTGATTTTTTACCAAAAGCTTTGTCACATTCTTTACATTTGTAGGGCTTCTCTCCACTGTGTGTTCTGCTTTGGCGAATAAGGTCTGATTTTTGACCAAAAGCTTTGTCACATTCTTTACATTTGTAGGGCTTCTCTCCAGTGTGAGTTCTTCCATGGTAAATAAGGTGTGATTTTTGACCAAAAGCTTTGCCACAATCTTTACAATTGTAGGGCTTCTCTCCAGTGTGAGTTCTTCTGTGGCGAATAGGGATTGATTTTTGAGAAAAAGCTTTGCCAAATTCTTTACATTTGTAGGGCTTCTCTCCAGTGTGAGTTCTGCTGTGGTAAATAAGGTCTGATTTTTGTCCAAAAGCTTTGCCACAATCTGTACATTTGTAGGGCTTCTCTCCAGTGTGAGTTCGTCTGTGGCAAATGAGGTGTGATTTTTTCCCAAAAGCTTTGCCACAATCTTTACAATTGTAGGGCTTCTCTCCAGTGTGAGTTCTGCTGTGGTAAATAAGGTCTGATTTTCGACCAAAAGCTTTGTTACAATCTTTACATTTGTAGGGCTTCTCTCCAGTGTGAGTTCTGCTGTGGCGAATAAGGTCTGATTTTTTACCAAAAGCTTTGTCACATTCTTTACATTTGTAGGGCTTCTCTCCACTGTGTGTTCTGCTGTGGCGAATAAGGTCTGATTTTTGACCAAAAGCTTTGTCACATTCTTTGCATTTGTAGGGCTTCTCTCCAGTGTGAGTTCTTCCATGGTAAATAAGGTGTGATTTTTGACCAAAAGCTTTGCCACAATCTTTACAATTGTAGGGCTTCTCTCCAGTGTGAGTTCTTCTGTGGCGAATAGGGATTGATTTTTGAGAAAAAGCTTTGCCAAATTCTTTACATTTGTAGGGCTTCTCTCCAGTGTGAGTTCTGCTGTGGTAAATAAGGTCTGATTTTTGTCCAAAAGCTTTGCCACAATCTGTACATTTGTAGGGCTTCTCTCCAGTGTGAGTTCGTCTGTGGCAAATGAGGTGTGATTTTTTCCCAAAAGCTTTGCCACAATCTTTACAATTGTAGGGCTTCTCTCCAGTGTGAGTTCTGCTGTGGTAAATAAGGTCTGATTTTCGACCAAAAGCTTTGTTACAATCTTTACATTTGTAGGGCTTCTCTCCAGTGTGAGTTCTGCTGTGGCGAATAAGGTCTGATTTTTTACCAAAAGCTTTGTCACATTCTTTACATTTGTAGGGCTTCTCTCCACTGTGTGTTCTGCTGTGGCGAATAAGGTCTGATGTTTTACCAAAAGCTTTGTCACATTCTTTACATTTGTAGGGCTTCTCTCTACTGTGTGTTCTGCTGTGGCGAATAAGGTCTGATTTTTTACCAAAAGCTTTGTCACATTCTTTACATTTGTAGGGCTTCTCTCCAGTGTGAGTTCTTCTATGGTAAATAAGGTGTGATTTTTGACCAAAAGCTTTGCCACAATCTTTACATTTGTAGGGCTTCTCTCCAGTGTGAGTTCTTCTGTGGTGAATAAGGATTGATTTTTGAGCAAAAGCTTTGCCACATTCTTTACATTTGTAGAGCTTCTCTCCAGTGTGAGTTCTGCTGTGGTAAATAAGGTATGATTTTTTTCCAAAAGCTTTGCCACAATCTGTGCATTTGTAGGGCTTCTTTCCAGTGTGAGTTCGTCTGTGGCAAATGAGGTGTGATTTTTTGCCAAAAGCTTTGCCACAATCTTTACATTTGTAGGGCTTCTCTCCAGTGTGAGTTCTTCCATGGTAAATAAGGTCTGATTTTCGACCAAAAGCTTTGTTACAATCTTTACATTTGTAGGGCTTCTCTTCACTGTGTGTTCTGCTGTGCCGAATAAGGTCTGATTTTTTACCAAAACCTTTGTCACATTCTTTACATTTGTAAGACTTCTCTTCAGTGTGATTTCTTCCATGGTAAATAAGGTGTGATTTTTTACCAAAAGCTTTGCCACAATCTTTACATTTGTAGGACTTCTCTCCAGTGTGAGTTCTTCTGTGGTGAATAAGGATTGATTTTTGACCAAAAGTTTTGCCACAATCTTTACATTTGTAGGGCTTCTCTCCATTGTGGGTTCCTCTGTGGTAAATAAGACCTTTTTTTTTTACTAAAAGCTTTGGTTGCTTTTCTTTATATTTGTAGAGCTTCTCTCCAGTATAAATTCTCTGGTGGTATACAAGGCCTGATATTCTATATGATTTCTGATGTTCACTATCACTTGTAGTTTTCCATATTTTCTTTTGTGGAAAATAGTCAAGATCACAACTTCTATATTTTGCACTTATCACTTCATGAAATATATGTTTTAGGCCATTTTCTGGTGAATATTCTTGGGTATGATTAGGAGTCATGGCTGAAATAAACAAAAATCAAAAAAAAAACAATACCTATTAGACTGGCATAAATATATTTTGCATGCATAACATGAAATTAAGGTAAAATAAGTACATAAGGAATGTAGCAGATTAGTAAGTCCAAAGTCACCACAAATGCGAAAAATATATTAATTCAATAAAAATGTACAGAAAAAATTACCTTGAGAATATTACCCAAATTCTTGTAGAGAACACAGTATCCAAGAGAAGTACATCATTAAGAAGAGTAATGTAATAAAGTGTAGAAAAGTATCATTAACAGCCTTTTGTCCTTCATAAGATAGTATTGTGTATTTAAGAAATATTTACGAGGGGCTGGGGAAATGGCTCAAGCGGCAGTGCGCTCGTCTGGCATGCGTGCGGCCCGGGTTTGATCCTCAGCACCACATACCAGCAAAGATGTTGTGTCCGCCGAAAACTAAAAAAACTGAATATTAAAGATTCTCATTCTCTCTCTCTCTCTCTCTCTCTCTCTCTCTCTCTCTCCTCTCTCGGTCTCTCTTTAAAAAAATATTTACGAGCTACCTTCACTGTCAGTAGAACAAGAGAAATGTGAAACATACAAACATTTCTGGCTTTTTCAAAGAGTGCCCCAAAAATGGTTTTTGACTACCATGACATAGAGACATGAAAATAAATAGTAGATTTTGAGTTATAATACCATAAATATTCAACAAGTGTAAAAAGGCAATGGACTCTTAAAAAGAAAGAGGAACAAAAAATTTACTAAGAAATATACACATATATGTCTATAAAATTTTTCATAAACACATTTTAAAAGACTATATAAACCTTGCATAGCCCATGACCATAATACTTAGATGAATTCAACACATGACAATCAAGTATAATAAATTGATTTTTATATTTTTACATTCGTGTGATATGAGAATTTCCTTTATTGACAAATAAACTTTGTTTATTTATAAATATATCATGGTATTTTATACTATATATACAAGGTAAAATGACTAAATAGAATGAATTAGCACAATCATTATTTTATATAATTATCAATTTTGTTCTTATAAGGTATTGTATTCCTTCTACTAGTATTTATGAACAACATAATACACTCAATATATGGTAAAATAAAACTCTTGACCTTATTATGCTCAATAAAATAAAAATATGGAGACTTTGACTATAATATCAACCCTACACAAAACACAGTACCTGGTGAGCAAAATTTTGCTCACTAAATTTCTGACTTCCACATGTGAATCAAATGCTCCTACAACTTAATATCTGCCTGCCACCTTTCACTTAATTCAAAGTCCTGCATATATTTCTTATAACACTTTAAGAGACAAAATATTTTATAACTAAATAATAATAGTATATAAGTACATATTTTTACACATTTGACATTGATGGGCACACACATGGAGTCCCTAGCTTTAATACTGAGAAACATGTTTGAACTAAACACAAAAGCAGAAGTATCTCTTCAAATTTCTGATTTAATTGTTCATGGACTATATAATCTACTGATGGCTCCTTTAATAAACAAATAGAAAATAGTACAGCAAATATAAAGAAAGAGAAGCATGGCTAAATGCAAGTAACCAAAAAAAAAAAAGAACATTAAGAATTTAACATTAGGATACTGACAGTTATAAATTACTGAAAGAACACTAAATAATTATTTTAAAAAAGTTTAGAGAGTGAAATTGAAAAATATTAACATCAATGAGCACAATGTTTATGTGAGAGGGGCATTCCTAGTGTACAAATCTGAAATTCTACCAATATGGGAGAGCCTTATCAAGCATTACCAAGTTTGAGACAAGTATAAGCAACTTGTAAAACACTGTAAAAATTAAAAATCTATAGAATTTATAAAGAGAAGTGGGATATATAAACACACTGCATTTTGTGTAGGGGTGATATTATTGTCAAAGACTCTCTCTCTCTCTCTCTCTCTCTCTCTCTATATATATATATATATATATATATATATATATATATATATATATATATATGATTTAATTCTGATTTACTTGTTCATGGATACATATTTACTACTGGCAATTTTGGATCTTTAGATCATCCAACTTTTAATGTTTCATGTGTAATCCTAGAGATTATCCCAAAAATTCTATATCTCGAACTACAACACAAGTCTCTCTCTCTCTCTCTCTCTCTCTCTCTCTATATATATATATATATATATATATATATAGAGAGAGAGAGAGAGAGAGAGAGAGAGAGAAGAATATGTGAAAAGAATCCAAGCATGCCACAATAAAAAAACAATGATCCAGAACTTAAATCACTAATCAAAATAAGAAAATATTAAATATTACAATGTAGAAGTATAATGATTTATTCACTTCAAAATATTTATGATTGCTAATGCATTATTGCAAAACACAAAAAAATTATAAAATTAATAACATAATTGAATCTAAAATAGAAAATGTCAAGTAAGTTCCAGCAGAGAGCATGGAAAGAAACCAAGCATGATCTGCTCCTAGAGGCCCTATTTGTTTAAAGATGGATAATGCTCCTGCTTTTACATCTCATCCTTTTGCACAATTTTTAATCAATGAGATATAGTTTTAAATAATGAAATTTCTCATAATTCTTTTGGACGAGCTTTTGTTGAGTGACCAAATTGTATTCTAATACTTGCCTTTTAAAACAGAAACAAACATCTAGCCTCTCTTATATTAATATGCATTAAATATTGTTTTACTTACAGTTAATGTGCTCAATATACAACATAAAGTTAATACTCAAAATTGGTCATCTGCAATGAATAGATATTTTATTCTCAAACAGCCATTACCAAAAATATTATGTAATATATGAGGTTCCACCTGACCAGCATGACAAGATCCTATGCCTTTGATCACGTGGGGAAAAGCATAGACTGCCTCACATATGCCAACATGTCCTTTTTGGACTCTAGCTTCATGCATGAAAAATAGCAATTATAAATGTGCATCAGGGACTTTACAAGCTGATTTCTAAGTTTCATTTAACTATGGAAGATAAGAGTTCATCCAAACAAGAGAATAATCATTCTCCTCAAAAGAGGAGAAACACTAAAAGAGGACCCCAAGATACTTGAATTCTAATTACTTGGGGGGATATAAAACCATTAACAGCCTCAGCTCAACAGGTGTTGGCTAAAATGGGGTTAGAATGTACTCTAGATAACTTTGTTACTGCTTTGATTGCTAAAGTCACACAAAACTCTGTAAATACTTTGGTCTTAATAACAATTTTGCTCTGTTTTTTGTACACCAGCTCTGGGAAATTCAGTACTGTCAGATCCTGGACTTCTAGAACCTATAACAATATCTCAATACACTTGCATAAAATTGTTATATGCCTGCAAAAATGTCTCATGGTATTCATTGTTGTCTTAGCAGAATAATGTGTCCCTACCATACACATAGTATTTAATAGGTCAACATCCTTTGCAATTTATTCATACAAGGTCTATTCCTCTTGACAATAACTGTGATGATTCAGTGAAGCTTCTCTCTAAGGCAGAATTTAACGCTTTCACATTCTCCTTAGTGAGAGTACCTGGACTAGCTCTACGGGCTTATAAAACTACTATGAAACTTGCCTATGCTATTATAAACAGTATTAGTCATGCCTCCATGGATGTAAATATGCTTAATGAAGAACAAAAACAACACTGTCAAGCCATACTTGACAATCATGCTGCAATTGATTGTCTGTTATTGTTACATCATAAAGGATATCAGAAGTTTAATAACATGTGTTCCTTCAATTTAAGTTATAATAGTAATTTTATTTCAAAAGACTTAGATTACATTAAAGATGGCATTAATAAAGTTCAACAAGATGAGGGATTTTGGACTTGTTAGATTGGTTAACTTCATGTTTACTCAATTTTATATGGGTCAAAAATATTCATAGGTGGATGTTTACTGATGTTGGAACTTGTTGTTGTCTATGCTTGCCCTATTTTTGGCCCCACCAGCATTAAGGAGATAAGTAATATTATTTACTAAAAAGGCCTTAAAAAAAGAGGGGAGGTATTAGGTATTCTGACCTTGGAATAGACAGGAAAGTGTGAGGGTGATTGTAACTGGCACCCTGAGTCCCACAATTGTAATGCACAGCAGTTTCTCCCTGAAGCTATTAAGACAATTCAACAGGTGTACTATCTAGTTTCTGTGTTAATGTCTTTAGGGAGAAGGGGCTCCATATTTGTATTAACTGTACCTAATCTTGGTTAGCTAGCACTTGGGGTTAAAGAAACACTGGGTTAGAATGTAGTCATGGTATCAGAAGATACATAAATTTGGGGTATTATATGTGCAGCTGTTAAGAGGTGTGGTCAGTTTTTTTTTTCTATTTTCCTTTTCACGGTGTGTGTGTCTCTCTCTTCTGTTTGCATAAGATCCCAGAAGATACTCTGCAACAGAAGTAAATTAAATAATAATTAGTAATTAATAATTTTAATGGGAAATTAAACTTACCCAGGAAGGCCAAGTTTCTATAGTTCTCTAACATCACATCTCTATATAAATTTTTCTGAGCAGGCTGAAGGCATTCCCACTCCTCTTCAGTAAAATCAATGGCTACATCCATAAATGTTAACAGTTCCTAAAATAAGAATAGGTACATAAATAACACATTGACCACATGAACATTTGCACAATATGTAATGTAATTAAAGTTGAAATGAGAGTTAGTAGACTATCATGTAGGTAGTGTTTTAAAACACAATTATACTATTATCTTCTTCTGCAGAAAAAGTGATTTAAGTTAAAAAAAGTATACATAGTCCACATTTATGAAACACAATATAAAACTCAGATATTATCTCAAAAATATTTATTTTGTAATTTTTTATATCTTGATCTAAATTATACATATTTTTCAGATGAGAAAATCATGGTAATTAAGAAAGAGAATTCTCAAATTTTAATTATATGACTACTAATCAGAGATTTACTAATGTGTAGAATCTCATTTGTTATTTCTTTGATACAGCTGACTATTCTGAATGTGTAGTGAGATCTCTAGTAATTCCAATATCAATGGTATAAGAGAAATTTTGAAATGTAACAAGGTAGACCACTTAATGAAAATATTTAATAGTTTATTTAAGTTCAAATATTTTATAGTTTTTATGTATGTTATTAATATAAAAAATAGTAACAACAATCCTGTTTGAATTTTACTTTTTATAATTTTAACATTTTTTCACATACAAAATTAAATATATATATATATATATATATACAAAAATTTTGATCGATGTTTATATTTTATGATATTTATAATAGAATATACATATAGCTCTTCAAACAAATATAGTTTGTTTGTTTGTTTTTAATTTATTGGTTCTTTCTACTTCTACCTGACTGTAAAATTGATTTTTATGGTATTATGCAAGCATGAGATATATCTTATCCTAATTAAAATCCTGTTCTTGATGATGGCTATGATGTTAGGATTCACTTACAGATATATATCTTTTACATTTCTATACTTGTCCCTTTTATTTATTTATTTATTCATTTACTTATTTTTTTATTTACCATTGTGCAATCTACTGATCTTCTTTTCTTACCCTTCCCCCCTTTATGAGCTTTAGATTTCACATATCAGCAATAACTTTCAACTTTTGGTTTTAACAAAATTGTTTGTTTTACTTAGCAAAAAATCTCCAGATTCATCCCTTTCCTGGCAAATGTCATAAAGTCATTCTTCTTTATGGCCAATTCATAGTTTATTGTGCACATAAGCAACAGTTTTTTATCCTGTCATCATTGAATGGACCCATTCATCATTGAATGGTTGGTTTTAAAGCTTAGCTATTGTGAATTGTGCTGCTATAAACATTAATGTGGCTGTGTCAATGTAGTATGCTGATTTTATGTCCTTTCGGCATATACAGTCCAGTCAAAAAACTGGGTAAAATTGTGGGTTCCATTTCTTTAACAATGTACATACAGGTTATTATGTTTCACTTAGACCTCCATACAGCTGGAAAAATTGAAATTCATCTATATCTGAGGTGATGGACAACTGTAGTTTCAGTGACTGAGGAGGATAAAAAGGATCATAAATTCTAATACAATATTATATATAATATTGTCTTATATATTTTGTATTGAGGAACTTAGTGAAGCACTTAGTAACTCAGCAATACTCTGACTCTAAATAAAATATATATATAAAAAAAATGAGGATGTGGCTTTACTGTTAAGCACCCCTGGGTTCAGTCTTCAGTACAGATAAAAAAAAAAGCAGACATAATTAAAAAGCACTACCAAATTTGAAAATTCAAAAAATAGAAATTATATCAATTATACAGTATATAATTGAAAACATAGACATATATAATGATTTCTCACTTTATGGAAATACACTCTGGAAAATTTATCCTAAGAATCTTCTGCAACTTTCCAATTCTCTGAGTGCAATGATAGAATCTAGATGGTATAGACTAGTACATGGCTAAGATATTTGCTAGATCCATGGTTGTACATAACATCTACTGCTGACCAAAATACCATGATGCCACATGATTGATATTATGAAGTAAAATTTATCAGGGTAAACCTCATAACAAAATAAATCGTGGAAATACCAAAAACACCAACAACAAAACTCTTAAAACATGCTAGTATATTGGAAAAAGAGTGTGATAATAAAATGCTATTTTATCCCTTCACTCATAAAACATAACATATTTTGACACCTTAAATGCTGAATATAAGTTATTAATAAAAAAATACTGAAATATATAAGAAAGTACAAAGCTCAAAAGTTTATATTCAAAAGATAGGGTTTATATGGTGGTGCACACCTGAAATATCTACTATTCTGGAATCTAAGGCATGAAGTTCAAAATTTAAGGCCAACTGAAGAAATTGAGAAAACCTCACCTGGAAATAAAATTTAAAACAGAGCTGAGAATATGCTCAGCATTAAGACACTTTGGTTGAATTTCTAATATCAGAAAAAAAAGGGTTTTTTTGTTTTCAAACTTATATTATAAATATAATAGACTTAAACATATGAATTACAAAATATTAATACAAAAAAATCTATTCATCAAATGATTACATTAAAAGCTGCAAAACTGACAAGGTTAAAAAAAACCCTAATTTCCTCACAAATAATCAAATGTTTATAAGAAGAAAAAATACAACAGATTGCAAAACAAAAACAAAAAAATTCTTGAAGAGTCACTTTAAAAAATATATCTAAGTGTTCAATAACCATAAAAACTCAAAATCTTTAGAAATTAGGTAACATTGAATAAAATCACATCATATAGATGAATTAAACAGTATTGATGAACATGTGGAATAAATACATTCACAAAAAAGGAAAATAATATTTTAAGCTTTTATTATCCATTTGTATAAACTGTTTTGTAATCATATGTATATTATACACCCACACAGGAAACAGAGACTGAAATTATAGCAACTGTACATGAGAATACAGTCACATTCTTCCAGAGTTGAAACCAAGGGGCATAGCGAAAGAGAAAGAAATAATTATTAAATTTTGTAAAATGTAAATTCTAGGAGCTAGCATTATTGTTGATGTATTATATCCAGTTTGAAAAATACTATATAATACCATGTATGTGTTAAGCTGATGTCACATAAATGTTGCATTTCATATGCAAGTATGTTTACAAAAGGAATATGCAGTATTTGAGAAAATAAAAATACAGAAAAGAACATAAAAGACTCAAACATTCAACATATTTACAAAGGAAAAAATATTATAAAAATGACTATTTTTCCCAAGGTACCCTTTAATAATAATTTTACCATAATTTTACCATTTTTCAGTTTTTGTTAAAGAAGAAATCAAAGCAAAAACTTCTATAATTTTCCTGGAAAGTTGAATGTATATAAAATAGACAAGAACTCTCTCATAGATAAGAGCAAATGTACTAATAATCATTATCTGACACTAATGCATGTTATAATATTAAAACAGTGTAGTAATTTTAAGATAAAGAAATCACATTACAGAAAACTACATAGGGCAATTCATATGTATGCAAATATCTTTTTATTGTTAATTATTATAAGTATATAAATCAAAACATATCAATAAAATATTTAATTTGAGTGAATGCTACAATTAAACCTCAAAGTAGATGTTAGAATAAAAGGCATAGATTACAAAAGCGACTTGTGTGCAGAATGTGTGTGACACTGGAATTATACACAAGCATCCACCAAACAGCAGATATAAAGAAAGATAATTCTAAAAAATAAAATAAAAATAAATAAAAGCAGAATATAAGCCTCCCTTTATTTATGGATACATCAAATAAATATATTCTCCTGTTTTGAGTCCTTCTAAAATCTTTAAAGGAATTAGAGGCACACAAATTGGAAAACTGAAAAAAAAATATCGACCAAGAGATAAGTAGAATGCACTTGAAGATTTTTCTGATTTGAGCAATATGCAAAATTACTGGAACAAATTGCCCAAATCCACTGTTAATATAAGTAAAGGGAGATTGACTTGGGTTTGAAATATGTTATTTAACTTTAAATTGCCTGTAGTTTAAATGCCAATTTATCTGTACACACAGAGGAAGGAATAAGATATACATGAGTATTTACTCCGGGGGAAAAATAAGTGGTTTTAATGGCCATGCAAGATCCATGGGCTTTATTTCATTAGACCAGAGTGGAAGAGGTTTTAAATCTTAAGGTAACACCTTAATCCCTTAGAGGAATTCACCAACATTCTCCAAAAATGCAAATAGCTGTTGTTGACAGTTGAACTTTTATCTAGACAGTACCAAAAAATTAACAGGGAAATACAGACCACCACTGAAAGCCAAAGTGGCAGTTTAGCACTTCCTGAGCTCTCCCACACAGCTCACTTTACTAATAACACCAGACCTAACCAATTCTTTCTGTAAGTAATTTGTCCTGATATTAACTTTTTATATTCAATGGACTACATCTGAAACCTCAAAGCATTGAAAGCACTGATAACTGTGCAAGTGCAAATCTCCCTAGATCAAAAAGGAGTGTTTTCACATTGGTGTACAAATATTGTAATGGGCTGAAATTTCGAATATTAGTGAAGAAAAATGGTTATAATAACAGATCCCTCTGTATTTCTAAAAGAGGTGCACATCAATTTTTTTTTCCAGTGAGCATAAGGTGCCCTGGAATCTATAAAGCTTGCATCAGAATTTTAGTGCACAATCCAACTATAAGATCTGCTGCATGAGCACATCTGTTAGAATGGCTACTCTCAAAAAGTGGAATAGTAAGTAGTACTCCAATTATATGAATATGGAAGAAAGAAACACTGTGCTAGACTGTAAAATTAGTGAAGACATTTAAAAAAAAAATGGAAGTTGACAGTTCTCTCAGTTATTTCTTTGAGAAACTAAGCTCTCTTCATTTATACTGCTCTTGAACAAGAAAAGCCCCAAGTACTGGTCTGGACTTATGAGAGGCATTAGATGTGCCAGCTGTGGGATCCTCATATTACATAGTTCTTAAACACAGTTGCAGGAAAATACCAGAGTAGGGAATGAGAATGCTCTCATATACATTCCACTAAAGGAAATCTGAGCATAAAGACACTCTAACAGGTTGTCTGCCTTTGGAAACACAAAGGAAGAATAGAAACACATGATTTTTCCAAGATCAAGTAATTTTTCTTTACTTTTCAATCATATAAAATGCTCATAAACAACAACAACAACAAAATTTTGCTTTTGATTTTTTTCTATGGTACTGGGGATTTGAAGCAGCAGCATGTTAATTTTGGGCTACATACCCAGCCATGTTTTAAAATTTTGAGACAGGTTTTTTCTAACTGTCTAATTAGATGTTTACCTTTAAATTGCATTCTTACTGATTTAACCACTTGACACTCTGGAATTAATATGCATGTATCATTGCACCCAAAGAGAAAAAAATACTTTAAAGTCTAATCCAGTTTTTTATATAACAATTGAAAATACCATGTTCATTTGAAATATGAGTAAAGTAACTGATAATACTGCAAAAATGTAACTGATAATACTGGGAAAGGGGGAAGTTTTCATTGAACAGGAAGCTAAAATTTTATATATAAATAAAACTCACAATACTGGGGCATAAATTTAAAATCACACTCAGCAACTGTCTGAAGAAAAAAAAATTAAAAAGTACCAGATATGTAGCTAAGTGGTACAGTACCTCTTGCTCAATCCACAATACCACAATCTCAAAAAAGAAGAATAAATTCAGGAGAAAAGAAAAACTGAGATACCTATAGAGTATCTCACCCCCCTCCTGGAGGAAAAAAATACATGGAGTTGTGATTGTAATGATCTCCTCACTCCAGAATCCACAACACAATCTGAGAAAATTCAGAAATATTGCACAAATGTTCTCACATAGAATTTACCATAAGGGCTAAAGATATTCTTTAGGATACTATAGGACTTCCAGTGTCTGTTAATATATGGTCCAGTTGACTGGCCAGTGAAAATTTATGGCTGACCTTTCTCAAAAGAAGACACAGGACTGCAGAAAACAAAGATTACACCAGGGATTCTAGCCAACCATTGCCAGTTCCCACCATAGTCCTTGCAGCCAGTTTCAACCAAACTCACCATCCAGTCTCAGGATTTCACTGCACTCTCATCATTTACTGTATTTTTAGGAACCATGTGTCCTCTCTAAAAATCACTAAGTACCTATACAGGAGAAAAAAATCAGGTTCACTGAATATAAGTCAGGAAGCCTAGAAATGGATACCCACTCTGGCAGACTTCACACCAGATGGTCAAAACTTGCTTCTCTTTACTGAATATGTGTAGATTGGACAATGCTTATATAAGAAGTCCAGATTGGACAAAACTTATGTCTTCATATGCTCAATCTGAGTCTAGTGAGTTTTTTGAAAGTCAGGAAATAACCTCAAATCCAGAAATAAATGATGTCACAATTGTAGGGTCTTGTCTGTTTGTTTGTTTATTTATTTATTTATTTATTTATTCACTCAATTTCTTTTGAGGCTCTGGGAATTGAAAGCCAGATCCTCAGGCTGCAGCAAATTTAAGGCAAGGTATACTTGGAGAAGTAAAATCCAGCCAACCCAGAAAAGCATTTGCATTTAAACTAGCATATGAGTCCTTTTGAATTTGTAGATTATATACGTAAATATATTATTTATGGATGGAAATAATACAGAGACAATCCTGTAAAATTTCAGTTAACTTCTCTTGTATGGAAACAGATTGAACATTAAAATTATATGAGGTGGAAAGATAATTTTTTTTAGAATTCATATAAAATAGTAAAAAACTGAATTTTTTAGTATAACCCATAATTTCCACTATATGAAAATTACCATTATGTATTTAAAATCTCACTAATAAAGTATATGTATTTTTGGAACAGCATCGTCAAAACTATGCCAAGACTCCAGAAAATCTCAGTTCGCAGAACCATAATTGAGAGTTATGCTTGTCCTGAGTTCAGAAAGATGAAGGAAATGATCACTTCTTTTTATCTACAGTTGAAAGATACTTTTATTTGTTTATTTTTACTAATATTTCTCCTGAGATATTAAAAATTAGAGAGAAACTTTCCTGAGTGAGGACAAGGAGATTTAACAAGAAAGTGTATGGTGTGTGTGTGTGTGTGTGTGTGTGTGTGTGTGTATAATATATATATATATATATATATATATATATATATATATATATATATATGTTTTTCCCCAGATCCAAATATTTGAGTCAATTATTTAAATTTATTAATGGTATATTTCTTATTTTATGACATGGCCTTACACCCAATGGCCTGTCTATATCATTTCCTTTTTTTTTCCTAGGATGAAAGCTTCTTAAAAAAGTGGTCTTGAAACGAAGATGAATTGTGTTGCTATCATGATGTCATACACTTGTAATCCCAGGTAGGGGATTTGAAATTTTGCTTCTTTAAGAATAGTACTAAAGCACAAGAAATAGAAACAAGAGTCACTAGACAGGATGAATTCAAACTGAAAAGATTCTTCTCAGCAAAAGAAACAATCAGTGAGGCAAAAAGTGATACCAGAGAATAGGAGCAAATTTTTATCACATGCACATCAAATAGAAACCTAATTTCCAGGATATATAAAGAACTTAAAAAACTTAATACAAAAAAACAAATTTCCCAATCTTTAAATGAAATGGGCTAAGGAACTGTAGAGACACACTTCTTAGAAGACAAAAAATCAATCAATCAATAAAAAAATGTTCAACATCTTTAGCAATTAAAGAATTGCAAATCAAAACTACTCCAAAATTTAATCTTACTCCAATCAGAATGCCAGTTATTAAAAATACAAGCAAAAATATATGTTGGTGAGGATGTGAGGAAAAAGGCACACTGTTACACTGTTGGTAGGACTCTAAATTGGTGACACCAATCTGGAAAAGAATAAGGAGATTCCTTAGAAAACTTGGAAAGAAACCAAAATTTATCCAGCTATCCCACTCCTTAATTTAGACCAACAAGAGCTAAAAACAGCATAATACAGAGACATATCCACATCAATGTTCATAGCAAAACAATTCACAATAGGTAAACTGTAGAACCAACCTATATGCTCTTAAATAGAAGAATGGATAAATAAAATATGGTCTATTTATAAAGTGGAATATTACTGAGCATTAAAAAAGAACAAAATTATGGAACTGGGAAGTAAATGGATGGAGTTGGAGAATATCATGTTAAGGCAAGTAAGCCAACCGTCCTAAACCAAAGACCAAATGTTTTCTCTGCTACGTGGATGGTGATCCACAACGAGAGAAGTGGGAGGTAGCATGGAAGAAATGAAGAATCTTTGAATAAGACAAAGGGGAGGGAGGTGATGGGAGATGGTATAGAGGTAGGTAAGATGGTGGAATGATATGAAAATCTTGTTGTACACAAAGTAGAGTTACATGGTTTCATAACTATACTTTCTGTACAACAAGAGAAATAAAATTTCTTGCTCTATTTGTGTACTATGAAGTGAAATTCATTCTGATCTATTAGCAAGTTAGAACAAATTAATAAATTAATTGATTTTTAAAAATTCAGGAAAGATACTTGCCTTTCCCTAGATCTATATGTAATCATATGTGTGTGTGTGTGTGTGTGTGTGTGTGTGTATATATATATGCATATATTCTCTATATAACATACACATATTTAATGTATATAATTTATGAACAATTTTTTTTCACATTTCTATCGATTTCTTTAAAGAAATGACAACAGAAGCAATACAATTCTTTTTTCATGTATAGAACACAATTTTTCATATCTCTGGTTGTATATAAAGTATGGTGATACAAATTTGTGTCTTCGTACATGTACGTTTGATGATGGTCTCTATCACATTCCACCATTCTTGCTAATTTCCTGCCCCCTTTCTTTTCCTCCCACACCTATTCTTTATTGAGAATCCATATATTTCTCTCATGCTCCCCCTCCCAACCCCATTGTGAGAAAGCCCCCTTCTATTTGGCCTTTTTTTTAATTGGCTAACATCACTTAGTATTATCTTCTCCAATGCTATCCAATTACCTACAAATGCCAGATATGATTATATACCTAGAAGACTCAAAAAGCTCCACCAGAAAATTTCTAGAACTAGTAAATAAATTTAGCAATGTAGCAGGATATAAAATCAACACCCATAAATCAAAGGCATTTCTGAATATCAGTGAAAAATCTTCTGAGAAAGAAATTAAGAACACTACCCCATTTATAATAACTTCAAAAAATATACTTAAGAATCAACTTAATGAAAGAGGTGAAGGGACTATACAAGGAAAACTACAGAAACCTAAAGAAAAAAACAAAAAAAGACCTTAGAAGATGGAAAGGTCTACTTTGCTCATCAATAGGCACAAGTAATATTATCAAAATGACAACGCTACAAAAGCATTATACAGTTTTACTGCAATTCTGATAAAAATCCTAATGGCATTCCTCATACAAATAGAAAAAGCAACCATGAAATTTATCTGGAAAAATAAGAGACCAAGAATAGCTAAAGCAATCCTTAGCCGAAAGAGTGAAGCAGGTGGCTTCACTAAACCAGACCTTAAATCATACTACAGAGCAATGGTAAGAAAAACAGCATTGCATTTGCAAAAAAACAGTCTGCAGATAATAGGTACAGAATAGAGGTCACAGAGACTAACCCACAAAATTATAATTATCATATATTAGACAAAGGTGTCAAAACATGCACTTGAGAAAATATAGCCGCATCAATAAACCACTATCTCTCACCATGCACAAAACTCAACTTCAAGTGTATCAAGAAACTAGGATTTAAACCATATTCTCTGTGTCTAATGAAATAAAATATAGGCTCTAATATTCATCATGTGGGATTAGGCCACAATTTCTTTAATAAGACACTGATAGCACAAGAGTTAAAACAAAAAAAAATCAATAAATGGGATAGAATCAAACTAAAAAGTTTATTCTCAGCAAAAGAAGCAATCGGTGAGGTGAAGACAGAGCCTACATTTTAGGAGAAATATTTTACCCCTCACATATCAGGTAGACCACTAATCTCTACGGTACATAAAGAACTAAAAAAAACTAAGCAAATAATAATAATAGTGATGATGATGATGATGTTGATGATGATTATGATGATAATAATAATAATAACCCAATCAAGAAATGGGCCAAGGATCTGAAGAGAGAGTTCTTAGAAGAGAATATACAATCAATCACTATTTTTTTTTTTATATATCTGATTGGTTATAGTCCTCCCTTTTCAGGACCAAGAACACTTCTGGTTCAGTTTCTAAGGAAGGGAAACATGAGCAAGAATCTTTCTCAACTCTCCTTTATAAATTATCAAATACAATTATCTATATCATTTTCTAAACATAGCTGAACATGGGAAATATACGTTTGGAGCAGAGAACATTTTTATTAGAAACTCAGTGTAGAAGAAAGAAAGAAAAAAACATAATTATTTGTACCACATTGAACCACAAGAGAAATGGAATCTGGAATTCAGAAAAGAAAGACTCAAACTTTTATACTTGGGAATGTGGATGACATGGATGCCTAAAGTGAAAAGGTTATACAAGCTTTTGAAAGAAAATTCATGTGAGTGGCAGATAATAGTTAACCAAATAGAATCTGCATAGTGTATTCCAGGGGCTTTGTCAGCTGTGCACTACGGAACATACAGATATTCATAGCCTCCATGAAGAGCTGCTGAGAGCCATAGCCAAGTAGGAGTGATGCACAGCATTTTTGGTTGACAGGTGACAGTAGCAAGCCATTGAGATGATAATGGTTATGTTAAGATGTGTATTCAATTGGATATTAGACCCCTGTTGTCTGCCTCAGCCTGCTACTTTGGAGCCCTCACAGGGATTCCCAGAGAGTTCCCATTTGTTGGGGAAGTGCAGTAGGAGGGATTTCCTGAAGAGGGATTTCCGGTTTGTGTGGTGTGTCCCGGGTGAAGGCTGTGTGCTTGGGGTTTGGCGGGTTTTAAAAATAAAGTTTATTCCTGCTTCAGTGGCTAGTGATTTTGTGCCCAGCCAGACTGTGGCATTTGGTGTCCAATAAGGGGAATGCCTGAATCTTGGGGGTGAGTGAAATTGCTCGCCCATGAGGCAGAGCGAGAGAATGGGTGACCATTTCAAAAAACAATTTTTTTTTATTTATTTTGTTGTGTTTCAAGCTGCCTATCCCTATAACTTTCTCAGGCAAACTGGGAAAAATGGTTGGCTCAAGGTTTGAAGTTGTTCAACCCTGAAAAACAGAAAATTGATACAACAATTTTTTGTTCCATTTTTGTTTTATTTTGCTTCGGTTTTGTTTTATCTGTTTGAGTTGTGTTATCATTGTAACAGAAATATGGGGTCAGAAATTAGCAAAAAAACAAACTGAAAGAATGTTAAGTAAATTGTTACAGGAAGAAGACACCCAAGTAAAACCAAAGAGTCAGGGCATATGTTGATACAATACAAAAATGTAGCCCATGGCTTTTTAAGGAGAAGTTGTTGAATATATCACAATGGGACCATCATGGTGAAGATTTAAGGGACAGGGCAAAGAAAAACCCAGGAACTCTGCCAGTTGGCACATTGCCTTTGTGGATGATGACACGATATTTTTTGCCTAGTCCAAACCTTTCAGGTCAGATTATGGTAGAAGACATATTAGATCAGGAAAAAGAGGAGGCCTATTGAGATAGTCAGAAAGGAGAAGAAAGTTTAGAGCAGAAAAAGTGATTAGGGGAAAAGATACAACAGGAGGCTGCTACTAAAATCTTTCTATCAGCAGAGGGCATAAGTGTTCAACCAACAGTGCCGCCTATGGGACCCTCAACCCCTGTATCTGATAGATGGGATCCTGAGACAGGACCTCAAAGATTAGCAGGCCCTGTATTTGAACAGGCAGGAGGGCAGCAAATTCACCATGTTTTAGATTTCAAAACAGTAAAGCAGCTAAAAGATGCTGTAACAACCTATGGTCCTCAAGCACCTTTCACCATAAACTTGGTCAAATCCATTACCAACTTGAATATGATGCTAGCAGATTGGACTAGTGTGTGTGTAAAGCTGTTGTAAATGGAAGGCAATACCTATTATGAAAGGTTGCCAATGAGGAATTTTGCATGGAAATGGCTAGGCGACATGCAGCAGCTGGTTATCATCTGAGAAAACTAGTTGTGTTGTTAGGAAAAGAACCTTATGAAGGTCACCTGCAACAAATTGCATATGATCCGGCTATATATTCACAGATTGCTGCAGATGCAGTTAGGGCATGGAAGACT
Source organism: Callospermophilus lateralis (assembly GCF_048772815.1). Classification (NCBI taxonomy): domain Eukaryota; kingdom Metazoa; phylum Chordata; class Mammalia; order Rodentia; family Sciuridae; genus Callospermophilus; species Callospermophilus lateralis. The sequence continues at coordinate 12,551,756 of NW_027514398.1, forward strand.
TTACAAGGACATGGAGATTTACAAGGTCAATTAGCTAAGGTAATACAAGGAGCTAATGAACCTGACACTGAATTTGTAGATAGGCTAATTCAAACAGCTACCAGAGTTTGGGGGGATACAGAGCAAGCAATGCCATTAATTAAACAGCTAGTCTTTGAACAAGCAAGCAGATGGTGTAATGAGGCCATTAGACCATGGAAACAAGGAGATTTAAACACATATATGAAATTATGTAGAGACATTAATGAACAAGGGCAAGTCTTGGCAGCTGCAGTACTACAGGCTTTAGATGCCAGTCAAAGAACATGCTACAATTGTGAACAAACAGGACATTTTAAAAGGAGTTCCCTCATAGGAGGAGGGATTAAAAATGCTAGGTATCAAAGGAGTAGAATACTGGGTATTTGCCCATGATGCTGTAAAGGGAGACTTTGGGCTAAAGAATGCCATTCTCATACCACCATAGAGGGTACTCCATTATCAAAAAATGGACATGGACCAGGTGTTTACACATGATATTGTGGAGAAAAGCATCAGGCTTCGTTGCCAAAAAATGGACTGGGGGGCCCAAAGCTCTGGGGCCCACAACCACAAATATACAGGGCAATGAAAAAACCAGCAAAACCATCAGAGTAGTGCCCAGGACACATTATGCATTAAATCCCTTATCAGACAAACCAGAGGGAGCACAGGGTTGGACATCTGTGCCTCAACCACAGCAATACTAACTCCAGAGAAAAAAGTTCAAATCATTCCTACAGGAGTAAAAGGACCTCTTCCCCAAGAAACAGTAGGCTTATTATTGGGACGCAGTTCTTCTACACTAAAAGGACTTATGATATGTCCTGGGGTAATTGATCCTGATTATGAAGTTGAAATAAAAATTATAGTTAGTTCTCCAAGAGGTATGTCAGTAATTTTACCAGGAGAGAGAATAGCACAGTTATTAATAATACCCAGCCTACATGATAAATTTTCCAGTTGTACTGTAGAAAGAGGTTCCAGGGGATTAGGTTCCACAGGTGTAGATTTGGCTATGTTTTCTTTAAATTTAGATTCTCGCCGTATGCTAAAACTAAATATTCAAGAACATAAATTTAATGGGCTACTGGAGACAGGTGCAGACCTTAGCATCATCTCTCGTCAAGAATGGCCAAAATATTGGCCATTACAATAAGCCAATCAAACGCTTTGAGGCCTAGGAGTGGTGACTAATCCCCATAGAAGTGCAATGGTATTAGATTGGAAGGATCCTAAGGGAGGTGAAGGAACTATACAGCCATATGTATTGGATCATATTCCTATAAATTTATGGGGATGAGATGTCCTAGATCAATTAGTTTTGACATTAACAAATAACATCAATTAAAATGGTCCCACTACTAGGGCTAGACAAGGTTTTAGGAAAGAAAAAAGATTAGGAGAATAATAACATGGTATAGTACCACCAATTCAAATAGATCAAGTAATAAATAGACATGGATTGGGTTTTCAGAATGGGTCACTGAGACAATAAAAATTACTTGGAAATCAGAAAGACCAGTATGGGTTCCTCAGTGGCCCCTGACTAAAGAAAAGATAGAAGCAGCCCATTGCCGCAGTCTTTTTCTGGGCACAAATCACGAGTCTCCACACAGCTTGTAGATTCAAACAGCAATTCTTTATTCCCGAACTCACACCGGCCGTCTACAAACACGCTCTGGGGGAATCCACGTTCTCTGCCCAAATCCACTTCTCCCAAATCCACTCCTGCCTAAATACACACCGCATGGGCTTCTGTCTCCCAAAATATACTGTCTGACCCTAAGCACTCAAGAGGAACTCAGCAGCAGGATACGCCCTATTCTAAAGGGGGAACACCCTACTCTCCTATTATGCTAAACTTCCCTATTCTAAAGGGGGAACACCCTAATCTCCTATTATGCTAAACCGCCCTATTCTAAAGGGGGAACACCCTAAACACGGATCCTGCCCTGGTCCTTGAGCAAGGTCACCTTTCAGAAGTCCTTCCACAGACAGCATGGAAGTAAGCTGGCAAGGAGATTGTCATACCTACTTGGCTGATGGCTCCCAGCAGCCCATGACCTGGACAAACAACAATTAGCAGAAGGACATATACAACCTTCCATATCTCTCCATAATACTCCCATTTTTGTCATCAAAAAGAAATCTGTTACATGGAGATTATTGCAAGATCTAAGAGCCATTAATAATGAGATGGTTATTATGGGACCTGCTCAACTGGGGATTCCCCAATTGTCTGCTTTGCCAAAATCCTGGTATGTTTTAGTTATAGATGTTAAAGATATTTTTTCAATTCAAATCCATCCTGAGGATAGTCCAGGTTTTGCATTTACTTTCACTGCAATGAATCATGAAGGTCCTGATCAGAGATATGATTGGAAAGTACTCCCTCAGGGGATGACTAACACCCTAACTATGTATCAAATTTATGTTAACAAACAGTCCAGCCATGTAGAAATCAAAATCCTGAACTACAAATATTTCACTATATGGATGATGTATTATTATCACATAAAAATAAAAACACATTGCTAGAAAGTTATGCCATACTTACAAATTTATTAAAAAATTATAATCTAGAGATAGCAATAGAGAAAGTACAATTAAATCTTTCAATTAATTATTTAGAATTTCTATTATCCTCAACCATGGTCCGTCAACCAAAAATTCAAATACTAGTAGATCAACTCAAATCACTTAACGACTTTCAAAAGTTATTAGGAGACATAAATTGGATAAGGCCTTATCTAGGCATACCAACAGTAGAGTTGGGACCTTTATTTGATATCATAAAAGGCCCATCATATCCAAATTCACCCCACATGTTAACGCCTGAAGCAAAAAAGGCATTAAAAATTATTGAAACACATATGGAAAAAATGCATTTGGATAGAATTGATATGTTTGCCCTTATTATTTATTGTAATACCAACAAAAAATATTCCTACAGGAGTATTTTGGCAAGAAGGTCCATTATTGTGGATACATTTATCTTATTCTCCTAACACTATTCTTACTAGGTATCCTGAGGCTGTAGGACAATTAATTCTCAAAGGAATAAAAGCAGCAAAGGGAGTGCTTGGAATCTCTCTCAATAAAATTATTATTCCATATACTATGGATCAAATTGATGAGTTAGCTAATGAGTTAAATACTTGGGCAATAATCCTGTGTAAATCTAATATTTCATTTGATAATCACTTACCAGCAAATCCTTTATTGTCTTTTTGGTCTTCACATCCTGTAGTTTTTCCAAAAATGACAAGAAAAACACCTATCATAATGGTCCAAATATATTCACTGATGGGTCAAATAATGGTACAGCAGCAGTAGTTACCCCTAATCAAACTTTTACTTTTTTAGTACCCAAACAATCAGCTCAAAAGGTAGAGCTTAATGCAGTATTACAAGCTTTTGTTATGTTTAAGATTCTGTATTTAATTTATTTTCTGATAGTCAGTATATAGTTAATGCTATAGTATCCCTTGAAGATGCTGGTAGGATTTCCCCTTCCTCTACTGTTTTCTCTTTGCTTTCCACTATACAAAGTCTAATCTGGGACAGAAAAGCTCCATTCTTTATAGGACATATCAGGGCACATACAGGATTTCCTGGATCCCTTAGTTTGGCCAATGATTTAGCAGATAAATCTACAAATGACATACATATTTTCTCCACAATAGAAGAATCTACAAATTTTCATAAAAAGTTCCGTGTCAATGCTAATACTTTAAAAAAGCATTTTAAAATAACTAAGGAACAAACCATACAATAAAACAATGCCAAAATTGTGTGACATTTTTACCACAAGTTAATCTTGGAGTCAATCCTAGAGGACTGATACCTAACCATATTTGGCAGATGGACATCACACACTTGCTCTAAATTTGGAAAATTAAAATATTTGCATGTTACAGTTGATACTTCTGGATTTCTGATGGGTTCCCTTCATGCCGGAGAAAAACTAAAGATATAATATCTCATTGCTTAGAAAATTTTGCCACTTTGGGCGTTCCAAAACAGTTAAAAACAGATAATGGTCTTGGGTATACTTCTACCTCTTTTAAACAATTTTGCTCATTATTTGGCATTACTCATTACAGGAATCCCATACAATACACAGGGATAAGTCATAGTTGAAAGAGCTCATCAAACTATTAAAAGGTACTAATTAAAGCAAAAAGAGGGTATTGGAAAGGGGTATATATACCCATTAGATAAACTTAAAATAACCCTTTTTACTATAAACTTTTTAAATTTGGATTCATCAGGGCTTAGTGCTGCAGAAAGGCATATGTGTCCAAAAATGCACATAAGCCTAAGGTACTTTGAAAGGATATTCTAACAAGAAAATGGAAAGGTCCTGACTCAGTGATTGTCTGGAGTTTGGGTTCTGTTTGTGTGTTTTCACAGGGAAAACAGCAGCCAATTTGGATTCCAGAGAGACTAACCAAAGTGATTTCTACAGACCAAAAGAAGATGATTTGACTCAAATCCATAACAGATGATATCCAGAGATCCAGCTTGGCTATTCTTGATCTGCAACAGTGGTTCTCCCACACCTCTAGGCTAATGAATAATGAACACCATTAAAGCCTATTTCAAATGTAAAAACCCTTGGGGCTTGCTTGTGGGAATTTTTTCAGACCCATTGTGCAAGTTACAGGAAAAAGAATGGGATATCCAAAAAAGATCAACCCAGGTGGTAACCAGGATTTCTTTTTCAATACCTATTTTATATTGCATTTTCCCACATCATAAAGTTCTATTTTATTTTTGGAGCTCATTCAAACCTAGGTGAATGTTTTTTCTGATCAGTTTTATTTTTTGACTGTGGAGTTTTTAAACATTGCAATGGAGATTTCACCTGTGTAAAGCTACAAGGCCTTGACTATTGTCTTATGTGTTGTATGTTATGTGTGCACACTTGTGTTTTGTGTTGTATGTCTGTATGTGTGTATGTACATAGATTATATATGAGGAGCACTCATGAAAAAATGGATCCAAATATTTTTTTATTATTCACATGATTTAAATGGTTTAATTTAAATTGGGTACACAGCTGTTGAGGATTGTTTTAAATGTGAACTAATAAGGAGGTTAACACATCTGTTTGTTTATTTTCACCTTTCCTTTTCATTATATTTAATAATTCCCTTCAGGATAAGGTAAATTGTTCAGAAAATTGTTTTCTTAGTACCTGTTGGAATGTTACATATTGTTTTTTTTAGCCATCATTGCCAGAATTCCTATCTTTATCTTAGTGCCAGTGAAGACAAAGATAAAACCAAACTACAGCTTCTTTGATAGCTACCACAGTAAACTGTATAAACTGATGCATCAATGAATAATAACTCAACAAGTAATGCTCAATCAAGGAGTCAATTTACTTTGGGAGAAAAGAACATATTTATAGATTCCTCTACTTTGAACTGCTTGCAGAACTTGCCTGGACTATGTATCTCTTGTATACATTGTGAACTATCTGTTGGTGCAGCGAATTGTGGTAATGCTGGAGTATCTTTGCTGATGGTGTCACCAGTGGTACAATTTTTCAAAAGAGCCATCAATTTACTTAGTGTCATGTCATTTCTGTATCCTCCTCCCTTCTGCTACAGATGGTCTAAAATTTGGGGGCCAACAGACGTGAGGCAAAGAACCTCATCCCCCCACACTGGATCCAAGGCCAAATTTGGGGGCCTACAGAGATGAGGCAAAGAATATCTGGTTCTATGCATCCCCCACTGGTGCATAGGCCTATCCTCATGTATGGCTGTATGCTGGACCGGTAGTCAGTGACAGGTATAATCCAATTGCAGTGGTACCAACCTAAGACAGGAGGCTGACACCTTGATGTCAGCTATTCTGATGATGGGTAAGAGCCATGTGTACTATTGGACAGCCTAACAGTCACAGTCCCTAAATCACATGCTTGATGCTTAATTAAACAGAAGGGGGGAGATGCTGAGAGCCATAGCCAAGTGGGAATGACACATGGCATTTTTGGTTGAAAGGTGATGCCAGCAAGCCAGTGAGATGATAATGGTCATGTTAAGATGTGTATTCAATTGGATAATAGACCCCTGCTGTCCACCTTGGCCTGCTACTTTGGAGCCCTCAAGGGGATTCCTGGAAAGTTCCCATTGGTTGGGGACGTGTGGTAGGAGGGATTTTTGGAGGAGGGATTTCTGGTTGGTGTGGTGTGTCCCGGGAGAAGGCCGCGTTGTACATGGCATTTGTGGGAGTATTGGAAATAATGTTTGTTCCTGCTTGAGTGGCTCGTGATTTTTTGCCCAGCTAGACTGTGTTAAAAAGCATTATTTATCTGTGCCCTCTAAAACTATTCCCATAGTACAGATGAAAAATCATAGGTATCTGGATACTAAATGGCAATTCAGCAGCCCAAAGAAAACTACCCATAGAACTGTATGAAATTTCTTCAAGGCCATCAATGTATTGTTAGCTCCTGACACAGGGATGTCAGTCTGGGGAAATATTATTTTCTCTCCATTTTGAGGAGAGTTCATTGAGAATACATTTTGGGGGCAACATAAATACTTTTTTTTCTTTCATATTAAGAAATTCTTCAGAAACAGAGCTCACAACACAGATTTCTTAGAAGGGTAAATGCCTGGAGATTACAAAATAAAAAAAAAAAAAATTCAGTGACCCTGAGTGACTCAGTAAGGAAATAAATCTAAAAGGCTTATTAGAAAGTTAAAAGCAAAAAAGTAACTATTTCTAAAAATTCATATGTTCATTAGTTGCTATCTCCACAACATGTCATTAAGTAAACAACAAATTATGTATGAATGTTTCTAAGATTGGCCAAGTTTTATTCCATATGATTTTATATTAAATCCCAAAATCCAGATAAAAGAATTTATGATTTACTGCCAAAAATATTACAGAAAAAAATTTTTAAAGAGTAGATGTTTAGAAAATATGTCATTTAACAATTTTATTACCACATTATTTTAAAGAAATTTATTCATTTTCCTGCAGCCATAGTGTAGAGAAATTTCTTAGTTATTTTTCCTGTAGTAATTAACAAAGAAAAGCCCTAGAATCCACTTTAAATAACCTACTCTTACAATCATACAAGAAAAATATAATAAATGATGAGTAAGAAAAATTCAATTTAAAAAAATAATTTAAACCTTTTTTTAAATCAACCTCTAGCTGCATTTTTGAATCATTTTCTCATCTTTTGAGTGAAAAATATATAAAAGACAGAAGTTTGAACTTCAAATTTATACATGAGATATATTTATTAACTATAGAAATTCAAAATATTTAGAAATTTAAGAAATACAAAATAAAAACCCATCATGGGGAAAATTAAGTAATATTGGTGAACATTTAAAACAAATTAATAATCATTAACTCAAATGGAGTTTAAATTAGTATCTATTTGTGGAAACTATTTTGTTATTGAATATACATGATACTCCCCATCACTGAGACTTACTGAAATTAGAGCATATGTGATCATGATAACATGTAAGTATGAAATGGTACTCACCCAAACACTTGAAGCCCAAGTGCATGGTTCAATACAATATACTTCTTGGAAGAGATAAATAATAATCTGTAAAAAAATGGTCACTGGGGCCAGTCACATTTCATAATAAAACCAGTTTTAAAAAGAGCATAAAACACTCTGTATAAATTGTATATAGGTGCCTTATGCAAGTGGTATTACTCATATGTACATTTTTAGAAACAAAATATGTAGAACTCATGAGAAAATAAAAGTCACAAAAAGCATACAAAAGTCTGAATTATACATCCCATGTAAATAATAAAACTCATCATTAAAAAGGTGATAATTTTCCCCCAAAGTAACCAACAATATATCTCACCAAAACTGCTATGTACAAATATAAATATATCACAGCGAAGTCTACTTTTATGTGTATTCTTTAAAGCAATAATAAAAAAAATATAAATAAATATACGATAGAATCAAGTAGAAGAATAGGGAAAGGGAATCTACTGGATACTGAAGGGGAGCAAATTATATTTCATGTTTAATGACTATGTCAAAATAAACCTATTAAATACAACAATAATGCAATAATAAAAAATTATCAAGCTTTACTTTAAATGAAGTAAGAAACCAAAGCACAAATTTTTAAAATTCATCTACAAAGTTATATGTAACGTTAGCCAAAAACCTTTTCAATTATAAGAGCAAAAAAAAGAACTTATCATGGCCTACTATTCATATATATTGTGAAATTATACTATTAAAATAATAAAGAATCACAATATAAATAAGATCCACATATGAATACATATGTCTGTAAAAACAGTATGCTTTATTGCAATAGGAAATTTTAGATAAATCAAACCATAACAAAAATAATCTCAGCAACTTAGCTAGGGCCTTTCTCAAAATAAATTTAAACCTGTTAAGGCTGTTTACTGGTGAAGAGTCCTTGCTTCCCCATTGCTGAAGTATAACACCAGAGAAGTGTGCCAAGGCACCTGAAGCGGAAAGTAGAAGCTTTATTATAGGACAGTAGAAAAGACTTCTCTCAAGAAGAAAAAGTGGACCAAAGAGGTAGAATCCATGAAAGGGATTTTTTTTTAAACTAAGGTCTTTCTAGCTTTTTTATAGCTAAGGTCTTCCTTTGGCTATCCCGCATTCCAGACATTCCTGTCCTTTTTTCTGTTATCTTGCAGTGTTTGAATTTAGGTGGGAAGACCCAAAGTGTGCAGGAGAGGGGAGAGGAAGGAGTAATCTGGGCAGGAAGGGCTTTTGGATCAGCATCTCCATGTTTTCTGGGAGCTGCTTCATTAAAATTTCTTTGGGATGGGCTCAGGGCCTTGGGGACATTTTCAATTCCCCTTATCCTGGACTCCATTCTCAATATGGTGTTCATTCTTGATTTTACTGGATATTAGACCCAATTTACCTAACTACACTAACTAACTATCTGTAAATCTGGCTTCACTACTAAGGATATGGCTAAGTAGTACAGTATCCCTGAGTTCACCTAACTTTACAAAATAATAATAATGAAGAAAGTAAAAATAAAAGAATGTCAAAATTAAAATTAGCTAGCTCAAAAGGAAATTAGATACCACAGTGACATAATGACAGCTCCTCTCCTGCAGGAAAATGGACCTTGGAGATTTGATTTTGATAATTATTCCATCTGTCAATCTCCAGCATTTGGTAAGTCACTGGGCTGAAGGAACACACCTGCCACATAGTATTTTATGCAGATTCTGAGGATGCCCTTTGAGCATAAGGAAGGCAGCAAAGAGTCTCTGCCACCGACATGTTCCCCACCTGGTTGGTGAGTTGGATTGAGGTCATAGTGGCCCAGTGGAGGAGTTAAGCCTGCAGACTCCAGAAACTGCCAAGAGTCTAAATCTGCTAGCTCCTGTTTTCACCACAGCCAGTCTTGTGGTTGCAATAGTCGATCTCACCCAGGCTCTTTTGCTAGGCCAATGCACACTCACCATTTCCTGGTTCTCAGGAGTAGGGCTATTTGGGATCCTCAGTTCCTGCACAGCAGAACAACCTGTGACTCTGAAGTGTGAGACTACAGATGGCAAAAATGGAGGACTCAGGAGATAAGAAGTGAAAGTCCACCCTCCTCCTCCCTGATGACACACATGATTGGACAGTTCCCACAAAATGCTCTTGATTAGAAGGAGCTTCACATCATGAACATTGAATCTGAGAGAAATGAGCCCATTTTTTTTTTTTTTTGAGTTACAGGAAATATTATCCATTCAGGCATGAATAAAGGCTAGAATCTCAGGTCGGTGAGTGCTGTTTTATTGTTTGTTTGTTTGTTCGTTTATCTGACAAATGTACCTCAGAGTATCAGGCTGCTGTTATTTTAAGGCAAGGTTGTTTTCCCATAAGTGGAAACTAACCCAACCAACAGAACATTTTCTTTTAAACTTACATATAAAGTCATTTCAGTTTATGGATTGTATATGTTTGTATATTATTTAGGAATTAATATAAAATAATGACAATAATTATCAAATTATATATTTTTTATTTTTTGATCTCTGTTCTTTTTAGGTGACAGATTGAACTTTGAACTGGGAAGAAAACCCCTAAAATAAAAATGCCCAATAAAAATAACAAATAAGGGGCTGGGATTGTGGCTCAGCAGTAGAGTGCTCACCTCCCATGTGCAAGATCCTAGGTTCAATTCTCATCTCAACATAAAAATAAATAAGTGAAATAAAGGTATTGTGTCCAGCTACAGGTAAAAAAAAATACATAAAAAAACATAAGGTACAAGGTGAGAAACCAGCCTCTAGCTCAGAGCAAAGACTGTCCAAGGAAGGGGGCATGACTCTTGTCCTTGGAAAGACACAAAGAACACTCCTAGGCTCATTCCCACCCTGCTGAGTTGTTTATCTACAAATAACAGGAGAGATCTGTTGTGCCTGCTGTCCCTGACTCAGTCAGGGTAGATGGGGATCCATAGCAACCCCCTAGCAGCCACCAATCAGCATGAGACATGGAAGATTCCTGGGATTCCAAATGACCCTTCCAGTAGTTTATGGTGGTTGATAACATTTTGGGAAACCATATAGTTCAGCATATACTCCCCTCATGGCCTAAGCCAATCTGTTCAAATGAATCTCCATCTTGTACTAACCAAACAGGCTGACCCAACTTATTCCCACCAATGAATGTGCTAATCATGTTTAAGAGTTGTTAATGATTTTCCCAAGGTGTGTGATGATTTGCTAAGAGATGCTATGATGTATGTGGGGTACCTGCCTTCCCCAAAGACTTATAAAACTGCTGCAAACCCTAGGCTCAGGACCTCTAAGCCACGAGTTTCTTTGTGTGTGGAGAACTGAGCTAGCTTGCAATAAACACCTCTTTGGTGCTTACATCAATCTTGGTCTCTGGTGGTCTTTTGGGGGTCCCACATTTGAGCATAACAGTCTCTCCTGAAACTTATAGGAAAAGAAGCCAGCACTCCAGTCTCTAGGAGTGTAGTTTTATCACACAAAAAGTTACAAAAGGGGGATGTCTTGAGAACTTACATAAATAACAGGATTTTTACAAGCATAATACAAAGACACATAATAGGTTAATGGTCTAAATGGTTTAGCACTTAGGGAGCAAATTTAGATCACAACATCAGAATTTATGATGCACCACTAAAGTTTCAGAGTGAGTTGTTATTTGGTCAGGGAAAGCGAGAATTTAAGAGTCATCACTAAAATTTCAGGGAGGGTTGTTATCTCATCAGGGAAAACCAGACATGAGTGAGTTCAAGGCACTGGTAGGCATTTCAAACAAGTTTTCAAATCACAGTAATTTATAATGAATGAGAAATTAACTTTTCATGCCTTTGTGATGAGATGGCTCCCAATCTTAAAAGGAAATTAGACTGGATTTTTCACTTGCTATAGCCATAGCTTTTAAAGTACATGTTACATACTTTAACAAGTATGAGCATTAAATTATTAATATTAATTACTACTAATTTTTTTAAAAGACTGAATAAAATAGGAAATTAGATATTTGTTATTAAATGCATAAAAATTTTGATTAATATATTAATAATATAAACATGGAAAATTTTGGCAATAATAAAAAGTCATTTAATATAAGGGATTCAATATTATAAGTCCCTCATGTTCAGTGGGTCAGTACTTCAATGATTTTTTTTTCATTTTTAGGTCATTTTGAATTACACTTCTGCAAATGTTTATTAAGTATACAAATTTAAGATTTTGTATTTTGTAAAGTAGAAAAATGGCAGATTTGAGCTCCTTTTAGGATTTTAAACTTATGAGCCATGTGAGGCATCTTAGCACTTTTTTGTCGTATTTGCACACAGTCCAATTCTAGAGAAGAATGAGTTGGAGATATAGTCAACTGTTCTGAGCAAAAGAGAAATTGCCTTACGATATTTCTAAACCTTTTAACTTTTCTAACTTTTCAGAATTTTTGGTGACTTAAAAAAATTATTTATTTTAAGAAATGAATTGTTTGAAATTAATAATTTATCTTTTCTGCATTATTTTTCACTTTCATTGATGTTTTAGAAAAACTAACAGAACAGAATTCCAAAAGTGTTCCATGTAAATTGAAAGGTATGTTTCTAATAATCAAGATAGAAAGCAGAAGCAAAACATCATCTAGCAAAACATCATCTAGTTTGGTGGTTCTGCCTCACTCTAGAGAATTACTTATTTATTTCTGCTATTATTCACTAGGTTCCTGAGGTTGCAGAAATCACCAACCAACACAGAGAAAAGTCTTTTTAGTTTGTTTCTCACAAGCAATTCAAGCTAAAATACACTAGTATCACTGTAGTTTCAGATCAAAGTGTGTTTCTAAATTATAAAAATATGTATACATAAATATATAAATAAATATAAAATAAAATATATTATTAGATAGATTTTTTTTTTCCTGGATAATCGTTTTGTACATATTTCCCTTTAGACACAGTTCTGGGAACAAAGTGTCACAAATAAGACATAAATCTTACATTGATACATACAGTAATTAAGGCACATACTAAGAGCTTGGGATAAAACTTGGCATAGAGACATAAATAACTAGAGAACACCAAAGAGAATTATACCTAAGTGCTAAACAGCAAATTCATAGTCTTTAAGTACCTGAAGAGACAATTTATCATAGCAAATATTATAACTCAGTTGCTGCTAATATACAGAGATTAATATTTTTCTGCATTCAGTACCTTTTTCGCAGATACATAAATTATAATTAATTCCAACCAGTAAAATGCAGAAATAGTATAAAGATTATTCACTAGGAGTAAAACTACGTAAAAAGAGAACCAAAACCTCCATTCCTGCCCAAATGTTTATCCCTGACAAAAAGACTGCTTCTTTTGAAACATTTCGGTAGATATAATTTTTTGTAATAAATATTTTGGTGATTTTTTTTGCATATTACTTAATATATTTATGCTTCACATTTTCTCTTTTGTCCTATTTTACTACCTATATTCTGAAAGAAAAAATTTCTCACTCCTAAACTCCCTTGATATTTGATCTATCTTTTAATTTTTAAGCTTATATCATTTCCATAATGAATACTGTGCTTTCAGTAAAGAATGACTATTTTTATGCACCTGGCTTATTTACAGGAGTTTTGTTGTGTTCTTTGGTTTTATTTACAGTAAAGTTAAAAAAGGTTAATGTTAAACCAAAGCATAAAGAAAAGAAAACCAACTCAAATTTTAAATCAACACTGTATTGTGTACACAAAAGCTGGATAGGACTGTCTCTTAAAAGATTCCATGCTAGAGGTCATCCCCCTGATCTTCAGGGAAAAGTATTTACAGCACAAAAAGTTACAAAGGAGGTGGGTGTCTAAGGTACTTACAACTAACAAGATTTTGACAATCATAATACAAAGGCAGATAGCAGGTTTAGGATCTACATGGCTAACATTTCAAGTTAGTGAATTAATCCAGCTCAGGACTTTAGAATACATGAGCGGCCATTGAGTTTTAGAGAAAATTGTTATTTGGTAAGCTGGAGCCAGAATTTATGGGGCACCAGTAAGGTTTTAGAGCGTTGTTATCTGGTAAGGGACAGCCAGGCATAGGTGAATTCAAAACACAGGTAGAAATTCCAAGCAGTTTAAAACATCAAAATATTGTCAGGTAAGGATAAATTTTAGTTTTCTTAGAGAAAACAGAAATAAATGTTTTACCTTTAAAAGCTCTAAGAGAAGATTTCATTTTTTTGTATTTTCTCATATCTAATGGCTTTTGGCATTCCTTGGTTTGTGACTATAAATGCTTCTCTTCTGTGTTCACAGGGCTTCCAAAATATATATATAGATAGATAGATAAGCCCTTCTCATAGGGAAAATGTTTCTAACACAACAGGCAGAAACCTTTAACCCCACAGGGTCTGAAAACCTTATTATAGGATATGAAAGACCCTCCAATATGCTTGTTCTTCCAACCATTGTTGGCAAAGATTGAAAAAAGTCAATTCATTGCACAGAATGAGTGAGATGGGTCTCTGTTCTGCAGTCCAGAACAGGTGGTAAAAGAGCCCCCAAAGTGAGTTTAGGGCAGGGCTATACATGACAGAGCTGAAAAAATTCTAAAAACAAAAAAACCCCATAACTTCAGAGAGAACCATACCCACATAATCTCATTTGACAGAATCAAATTCATAAGAAGAACAGAGGACAAAGGCAAATCTAAAGAGATTAAACAATTTTTCTTTTTCTAAATTGCTATTAATGTCTCCCACAATTATAGAGTTCTGGATCTTCTCAGTTAATACTTTATCATTACCTTCAAGCTACAATGCATGAGACACACTGAATTTACCCTCATACTCATCTATTTATCACTTATTTTTTCTATAGAAATGCATATGTATATGAATATATTTTTCCCACATTTCTAAGACTCTACTCTGAAAATTTCTGTGATATCACTTTCCTAAAATGCATTTTCATTATTTCATTTCAGTTCATCTAAGTATTCCCTATCATGTGTTGGAAAAGATGAGACTACTCTAAGGCCCTTCTTATTTGACTATTTATAAACTATAATTAAAAGTCAACCTCAGTACCTCCACAGAACTTAAGTCTCATTCACCTTTCTCATTCATAGTTCTTTATTTTTTAAGAAGGTAGCAGGAAATTTATTTTGAAGAAGAGTAAATGACTTAAAGTTTTTCAGGGTACTTTAGAGGATCACAAAAAACTATGGTTGTGTTTTTTAAACAACTTTATCACTGAAAGATCTGGATTACACTCCATGTTGGACACTGATACTATGCTTCCATGTGAAATGGTTTCTATGTTGTAAATATTGTCCTTTTTCTTTTCCCTATAGTCTTGGAAATGTGTTGATTGTGTAAACTTTTAGAATCATTACTTTTAACACACTTAGCATAGACACATTTGATAATAGGAGACATGCATATTCTGAAAAAAAAAAAAGAAGACCCTTCACCAAACCCCAAACAATTGATAAATTAATCTCTGGAAAAAAATAAAAATCATCTCCCATTACATAATTTTTAAAAAATACTAAGAATTAGTTTAGTAAGTAATACATTACTGTCCTAGGAAAAGTAATATAAATGCAATTTTAATTTTAAAAGTTGTTTCTGATTACTACAAAGAGAGCATAAAAAGCTGGGTACATGGGCTGGAGTTGTGTCTCAGTGGTAGACTACTTTGCTAGCATGTGCAAAGCACTGAGTTTTATTTTCAGCAACAAATATAAAGATTTTTTTTTGGTTTTATTTTTTAAAAACATAAAGTGTATTGCATCACGATTCTTATTACAAATATAGAAAAATTTTCATACTTCTGTTTGTATATAAAGTATGTTCACATCAATTCCTGTCTTCATATATGTACTTTAGATAATAATGTCTATCATATTCCACAATCCTTGCTAATCTTTCCACAACACTCCTACACTGGCTACTTCATATAAAATTGCCTCTGGGATTTAATGCATTCATCAAATAGATTTTCTGCAGCCTATGCAGTGCTGTTGAAATGACTATTATAAAAATTAAAAATTGCCATGTATGGTGGCATATGCCTGAAATTCTAGAGGCTATGAAAAATGATGCAGGAGAATTGTAAATTCAAATACAGCCCCATTAACATAACAAGGCTACAATCAACTTAGTGGTAGCCTGTCTCAAAATATAACATACAAAGTAATGTGGATTTGTCTCAGTGGTATGTACCCCTGGGATCAATACTCAACACCAAACCAAATAAAACCAAGCAAATATTTAATAATAAATAGGGATTCCATGGTACACAATTATGTAAAAATATTGGTGACAATATAAATTTAGTAAGTATATTTTTTATAAAAGTGTTAAGGATCTTCAAAAGCCCAAAATAAAAATGCCACATAATCCACTAGTAACAATTTGGGGTAGCAGTGCAAGGTTGTACATGCATTTACCCCAGTGGCTTAGGAGAATAAGAGGTAGAAAACTAGGGGTTTAATCTCAAATTGAAGACCAGCCTCAAGAACTTGGCAAGGTCCTAAGAAACTCAGTTAAACCCTCTCTCAAAAATAAATAAATAAATAAAAGTGTTGGAGACTGGGTGTGTAGCACACTGGTAAAGTGCCCTGAGGTTAATCTTCAGTATTTAAATAAATAAAAAGATACAAATAATAATTCTTGGTAAAAAAAATCATAAAATCCACTAATAATGACTCTGGGTATATATGTAAAGGAATTGGAATCCTTTTGCTAAATATATTGCCACACGTCTACTTTTATTGTATTTTTATTCACAGTATCTAATAAAATGAAACAAATGAAGTACCTTTTAGATAGAAAGTATATCAGAAAGTGTCTTCCAGTTGCAAAGCATCCAATTAGTCCATCCCTTCAGAAGCTACACACTTAAAATTAAAACTAGTCTCTAGAAGGCAAGACTCAGATAGTGGTGTTTTCTAAATACTCCAAAAAATTGGGAATCTCAGAGA
This sequence comes from Callospermophilus lateralis, assembly GCF_048772815.1. Lineage (NCBI taxonomy): Eukaryota > Metazoa > Chordata > Mammalia > Rodentia > Sciuridae > Callospermophilus > Callospermophilus lateralis. Next base: position 12,568,261 of record NW_027514398.1, read on the forward strand.
ACCTTGTTTCAGATATTTTAAAACTCAGAACTAGGTCACATGGGAGGTCAGAATGAGAACACAACACATAGAAAATTCTTTAATGGGGAAACTTAACACTGTCATAACCAAAAACAGTGTTGGAGATAAAAAAATAAATAAATCTGTTTAACTGATTTCTGGGGTTATGGATTCAAATCAAATATACATTAGAAAAAGGTTAAGGCTACTGTTTCAAATCTATGTAAACAGGTATTAGAAATGTACTAGGGGGCTGGGGATGCGGCTCAAGAAGTAGCACGCTCCCCTGGCATGCGTGCGGCCCAGGTTCGATCCTCAGCACCACATAGAGACAAAAGATTTTGTGTCCGCAGATAACTAAAAAAAATACATATTAAAAAATTCTCTCTCTATCTCTCTCTCTCTCTCTCTCTCTCTCTCTCTCTCTCTCTCTCTCTCTCTCTTTAAAAAATGTACTAGGGGCAGGGTGTGTTGGTGCAAGTCTGTAATCCCAGTTGCTGAAGAGGCTGAGGAAGAAGTATCAAAAGTTCTAAGCCAGCCTTAGCAAAAGAAAAGTGTCTAAATAAAGTAATAATAATAATAATAATAATAATAATAATAATAATAATAATAACCCTGAGGATGTTTCTTAGTAGTCAAGAGTTCCTGAGTTCAATCTCCAATACCCCCCATAAAAAATGTTCCAGGGGGCTGGGGCTCAGTGGTACCTCACTAGTCTGGCACATGTGAGGAACTGGGTTCAATTCTCAGCTCCACATATAAGTAAATAAAATATAGGTCTATCAACAACAAATATATATATGCAATATATAATGTACCAAGTAATTGACATGGACTTTGATCTAATTTGCTGTGTATTTTAGCCCTTAAGATTGAAGTTGGCCAGGAATAGTGGTTCATGCCTCTAATATCAGCTGTTTATAAGACTGAGACTTAAGGATCATGAATTAAAAACCAGTCTCAGCAATGGTGAGGCATTAAGCAACTCAGTGAAACCCTGTCTCTAAGTAAAATAATGGTAGGGATGTGGCTCAGTGGTAGAGTGCCCCTGAGTTCAATCCCTGGCCTCCCCCACAAAAAAAATGGGGTGGGGTAAATAGCTCAGCTTGTAGCGTGCTTGCCTTCTAAGCATGTGCCCTGGGGTCAATCCCCAGTAAAGAGGGAGAGAAGAGAGAGAGAGAGAGAGAGAGAGAGAGAGAGAAAGATTGAACTTGCATGTAATTTAAATTCAAATTAATCCCACTTTTATTTTATCCTTCCACACCAGAAGAAAAGAGTTTCTTTAAATGTTTGGAAAGTTTCTTTGGATTATTCATTTATTTATTTTTTATTTACTTCTTTTAATGTGGTTCTGAGGATCGAACCCAGGATCTTGCACATGCTAGGTGAGTGCTCTATGGATGAGCCACAACCCCAGCCCCTTTTGTGGGTTATTAATAAAATTGTCTGACCATAAATAAATAAACAAATATGTTAATAAATAAATAAACCCTCAATTGATGACCAATTACAGTTTTTAAAATTTCTTAACTGGGACACACAAACCTCATTTAAGAGAGATTCATTCTTCTTAATGTCACATAATTTTATTCTACTTTCATCTCATGTGAAAATCTCAGAATGATAAATTAAAATATTTAAAAATGTCCTTCAGTTTTTGTAGAAAAACATAAATTGTGCATCCATTTGATGTAAAGCATAGGAAAATAATGATTGATAATGCGGAAAGTGGAGCAAAAATTTCTTAGTTTGCCAATTGCATCTAGGTGCTTGTCTCATAAATTTTATAGAAAAAAAAATCTAAAAAATAGAACTCCCACCATGTGGTATGAGGAATGATATCAGAAAAAAGAAAACCTCATTTTGATGTGCCATCTCAGAAGTTTACTAATGGTTTAGGCAGAACACAGAGCAAAATGCATTTCAAATAGGCTTTGGAAAAGGCATCCAGATAACCATATGAATTCACTTTCATTCTTTGAGTGACCCATCCTTTTTTCTTCAAATTCAAACAGGAATCACCTCTGGGACAAAGGACTTTGTTGAAGGTGTTCTCACAAGTGGGCTTCAAGGTCTTTTACAATTTAAATAGGCCTTAATGGTACTCATTAACATATCTTCCAGTTAGCCTCCAAGCGTTGTTGAGTGAGGCCCATTATCCACATTACAAGGTCATTCTACTATCTATTCTATTTTATATAGTTATTCACTGTGAACAGAGAACCCTAGATTTGGATATATGAACAGAGATGTAGAAAACTAGGCATTTATTCTGAGACCTATGGAGAGCTAAACTGAAGTTCTGGATTTCAGATTTTTGTTCTGATTTGAGATACTGCTTCCCCTACATTAAAAAATCGCAGAACTCATAAAGAGAATGAGTTAAAAGCCAGCATCATCAAATTTGTGATGCCTTAAGAAATTCAAAGGGACCCTGTCTCTAAATAAAAATATTTTTAAAAGGGGTGGAAATGTGAATCAGTGGATGAACGCCTCTGGGTTGAATTTTCTGGTACCCAAAAGAAAACAACACACAAACACACACACACACTAAATTAATCAAACAAACAAACCCTCATGAGTAACAAGCCCTAAAACCAACAGCCTATCTCATGCATGTGTACAACAAATGGATTTGGGGTTCTCTCTTGGTATTTATCTCAGTCTTCACTACAGAATCTGGAGACATGCTGGACTCATGGCACAGGGAAGCCCACAAAGGGCTTTAGAAATAAGCTGAAAACACCATAAAATAATGGAACAAAATGCCCAGGTTTTCAACTGCTGATCTAAGCCTCACTAGAGTAGTCAGAGGCAGGTGAAGGATAAGCTGCCCCACAGAGATCCTCTGGCCACAAGATTCTGGAGTGGAGCACGAGGAGTCCCTAACTATGACTGCCAGTTTCCACCATTGCCACTCTTGTCAGCTTTAAGCCACCTTCCTACCCAGTCTCAAGATAACAAGGCACACTTACCATTTCCTGGCTTTCAGGGTTCTCAGCACTCTCCCTGTGATTTGTTTTCAGAATCTGCATAGCACAGACACCTGGGCTCCAGATTCAGGACAGAAAGCCTACAAAAAGATTGAAAAAATGGCAGGCTCAAGACACCAAGGGAACAAAAGATTGTTGAAGCCCGCCCCCTCATCACTGGCTGCCTGAGGATCTGGACAGTTCTCACCTAAGAGACTTATTGGTCAAGGGTTCAGGCACTGCCTCCAGCCTGAATCAAGTGAGTGCAGAATCAGTCTGAATGACAGGCTTCTCCATTGTCATTGTTAAAAGACTACAGATCAGGACTGAGAATATAGCTTAGTCAGTAGAGTGCTTGTTTTACTTATATAAGGTCAAGGATTCAATCCCCTGCACTACACACATACACTCCCACAAAAAAAAATTAATTAAGTAAAGGACTTTGGGTACTAGGGTTAAGAATCAGTGGTAGAGTACCTCCCAAGCATGCGTGGGGTACTGGTTTGAACACCCATCACCAAATTAAAAAACTAACCAACAAACAAACTACTAATGGTATTGTGTCCATTTTTTAAAAATATTCAAAAAAATAAAGACTGTGTATTGGACTTGCACCCTCGCTACAAAAACCATAAACACTTTTTTTTATATAATTTATACATATATGTCTTCAGACAGTGTATTAAATTCTCCTTGATGGCTTTTCAACTAACTTGTATTACAGGTATGCTTCAAAACCCTGAAATCCTCCTCATGTCACTTATTATTATTATTACTTGAGGGTCTGTGAATGTGGTTATTTTAAGGCAAAGTTTTTTCCCAATACTAGGACCTATCCCAGAGGGAAGTGCATTGACATTTATAACTGTTTATAAGGTTAAAGCAATTTGTGAATAAATATGTCTATATTTTTATTTATGAAAATGATATCACGATTTCTTTATTTTTTTAACTTTTCTGTTCTTTGTCTCACAAAAAAAACCGTTTGAGCTTTAAACTCATAAGCAATGTCTCTATATCCCTTCCCCCCAAAAAATTAACTCACATGTATAATTGAAATTATTGAGATTCATAAATTTTGGATCCTTTATTTTAACTAGTAAAGTCTATAGATTTTCTTTTTATTTTCACTCTTACATGAAGCCCAATTTTTACAGCTTTCTTGTTGTGTAACTGACCTCTAATATTCTGCATATTTTACCCCAGAATCTGATCACTTTGGACTATTGATGTTACGTTGGATGGGATCTCAAAGTGGTCATGCACAAGGCAGGAAAAGGATATAGTAAGATGTAAGACTGCAGGTTGCTGAATATGTAGATTTTGAATTACAAAATAAGTATTGGTGGACTATAAGGGAGTAGAGAGAAAAAGAGCCATAAAAAAAAACTTGAGCAATAGAGGGGTTCATATGCTATAAGTCTACAATGATGGTATGAATGTAGAGGGGTAGTGTTCTTGGAAGCAGCAATAAAATTTTGGGGAGAAAAAGGTAATTTTTGCACAGTTCCCAAGTAAGAGAGCCAGGTGAATGGGTTCTCTGTTCAACTCTTTCCATCTAGGAGTAAAATTTATAGTTCATAGGGTGTTTCGGTAAGTAGTAAAACACCATTTCCATGTACCTTTACACTTTGTCATGGCTGCAAGCTGAATTTGACAATTCACTCACATTACATTTTTACACTTGTTAGTTATAAATCAATAAATTAATTAATTAATTCCATTATTTATTTGTTTCTTTATTAATTCACTTTATCTTTAGTTGTCATTGTTTTTACATTACTGGTGATTATATAATTGCATTAGTATTCTGAATGTTAATTTTTCTTAAATATTGTTTTATGTATTTATTCATAAATTTACTTTTCTTTTAAATGTTTTTTTCCTTGGCCAAATCTGATTTATGTTAGACCTCAATCTTTGTTTTTAAAGACTACATAAAATCACATTATTCCAAATAACTCAAGGATCTATCAACTTGGCAGAACCCTAATCACCAACTAAAGTTGACCCAGTCTGGGTGAATTAAAAGCTGTTTGAAATATCTTTTTTTTTTTATACAAAACTTTGTAAAGAATTTTTCTCTCACTTTTATATATTGGAGAGCAGACTAACTTTCCAAAGCAGCAGTTAATAACCTAGATGTGTTTTTCAACAGCTCACTATTATTTTTGAATTATTTACATCCTTGACACTAAGAGTGTAAGAGTGTCACTGATTACTTATTTATTTTTGCAAGATATCTCTCTCTCTCTCTCTCTCTCTGTCTCTCATATTACAAATTACAATCATATGTGCTTTTTTTGCTAGGAAACGCTCTTAGCCTTTAATAAAATATTCTATATAAAAAGGGGGTTTTGCTGATTTTCTTAAAGCCTCACTAAGTTGCTGAGGCTGGCTGACTTTAATGTTTTAGAATACAATATTATAGAAGTTAGTGTATATATATATATATATATATATATATCTGTGTGTGTGTGTGTGTGTGTGTTTATGTATCATTGAATACTCACCAGGAGTATATACACAATAACAGTAAAGCAAAAATTAATGAAAAAAATGAATGAATGAATGAATGAATGAATGAATAAAACAGATGAAAAAGAACAAAGATTTTATGTGACTGGAATTGTCAAATGTTGATTGTGGCCTCACAAATTTGTAAAGCTACTTGGAAATGGTTTTATACTACCTATTTAAACATACTCTGTGAATTATCAATTCCACTCCAAGGTAGGAAAAATATAAACACATAAACCATTCATCTGACTCTTTCTTTTTGGACTGTGACAGAGTTACCTTCTTCTTTTGCTTCTACATTATTTCTGCCTGAAAAGAAACCCTTATCCTCATGCTACTATTGATCCACCACTAGACTTTTTAAATCTGAACCCTTGAGCTTGTCATTTTTTTCCCTTTTTCCTTCACAGCACTTTTATCTCTACCCCTATCTACTCCACCAATACTTTTTCATGAATAATCACTAATACATACTCAGCATCTACCAATCTCACATCATTAACTATTTCAATCCTGCCTTTTCCATGGATCACTTTGAGATCCCCTCCACTCAGATATCACTAGTCCAGAGTAAGGTCAGGTTAGGGTGTTATGTATGCAGGTTTTTAGAAGTCATTTGCATAACAATAAGCCTATAAAAAGCGGGATGTATTTTAGCTGAAGTTAAAAAGAAAATCTACAGACTGCACTGTTAAACTGAGGTGTCTAAAATTCAGTAATCTCAATAATTTGGAAAAAAAAATTCTATAAAAAGAAGAATAAAGAAAAGAGCATAATACATAAAGTAACAAATTTAAAGACACACCAAGTACATATATCCAAAGACTGTCATATATTGGTGCTTTCAAAGTACAAATTAATTTGAAATAAATGTGGTTAATGTGAGATGTAGTAATCATTTATTAATTATGTATAATGGTCATATATATGTATATGTATAAAAAGCATCTCATATAATTATATGTTGCAAGAAATGAACTCTACAGTATTTTTTTTTTATTTTGCTGAAACACTATAAATACCTAAATCTGGGTTTATGTACTACCAAATATTCAGGATACATTTTATACTTTATAAAGTTCATCACTGACCAACAGACTTTTTTTTCAATTTTTAAAAGAGTAGTATTTATTGCCAATTAGAACATAATGCCATAATTTATTTGTCATTTTTATTACTTTTTAATTATATATGACAGCAGGATTCATTACAATTCTTATTAAACATATAGAGCAAAATTTTTCATTTCTCTGGTTTTATACAAAGTATATTTACACGAATTCATTTCTTTATACACATATTTTATATAATACTATACATCATATTACACCATCATTTACTTTTTTAATAAAGTTTTTTGAGAGAGAGAGAAAGAGAGGGAGAGAGAGAGAGAGAGAGAGAGAGAGAGAGAGAGAGAGAATCTTTTTTTGTAGATGGACTCATCACAATGCCTTTATTTTTATGTGGTGCTGAGAATTGAACAAAAGTCCCACCCATGCTAAGTGAGCACTCTAACACTAAGCCACAATCCCACCCCTCCACCATCATTTCTAATACCATGAAACCTCCTCCCCAACCCCCAACAGGTTATTTTGATACACACTAAAGTGTGCTATGACGTTATAGAAAAGAGTATATGCCTTATAATAATATGAACAGATAAACTTTTGTAACTAATAAATAGCTTAATAATAATAATAATAATAATAATATAATAATAATAATAATAATAATAATAATAATATTAAACTTCCCATTTAGAAAACAATAAAGTATAAATCTGGTACTACTGACATTTTTTCAAAAAAAATGACATTTTTTTAAAAAAAGGAATTATTTGTGGGGAAAAATGGTATTCTAGGCTTTCTTAATATCAAGAATAAATGATTTTAAGAAGTAACATATATTTTAAAATAAAAAATAAAATAGAACAATGTTTCATTGCATACACCTCTAATCCCAATGGATTGGGAGGCTAAGGCAAGATAATTCTGAGTTCAAAACCAGCCTCAGAAACTTAGCAAAGCCCTTAGCAACTTTATGTGACTCAGTCTCTGTGTGTCCCTGATTTAAATTTCCAGTAAGAAACAACAACAAACAAAAGAATACAGAATATTGATGAGGACACAAAACAAATTCTCATGAATTAAAGATGAAGTAGAAACTGCTGTTATTTTTTTCATGAAAACTGTTTATGTATATATGAAGTACTCCTCACCAAGCAGCATAGACCTGTAGAAATTTTAGTATGTGTGTACCATGACAGTGTATAGTTATATGATAGCATAAGGCTAGAGCTATACTTGTCAACAAAGTCGAAATCTGGGGCCTAAGAGGAAAGATGAGGTACATTCAAAAAAAAAAAAAATAATAAAGTTTGAGAAAAATTGGTTTCTAGAGTCCAGAAAGATTTTTGATTTTATTAGAGTACAAAATACCACATAAGAGTATTATACTTAAGTTACATCTGGTAAATACATTACATGTATAATGGCTTTCAAGGAAAATATGTAGAACTTATCACAAACTAAATAAAAATTTACAAATACACATAAAATACTATGTGTGTAAATGAAACTAATCATTACAAATACAACTATTTAACTCAATTTAATATGTAATTTTTCCCATCAAAATTTTAGAATTTTTTTTAAATACAAGAAGAGAGCTGGATGTGGTGCTGCACAATTGTAATCCCAGCACCTTGGGAGGCTGAGACAGGTGTATTGTGAGCTCAAAGCCAGCATCAGCAAAAGTGAGGCTGTAAGCAACTCAGTGAAACACCAACTCTAATTGTCATACAAAATAGTTCAGGGGATGTGGCTCAATGGCTAAGTTCCCCTGAGCTTAATTCCCAGTACCAAATAAAAGAAAAGAAAAAAAGAGACCAAAAAAATTCATCTTGGAAATAAAATATGCAAAATACCTGAAAACTTATAAAAAAACAAATAATATAGTTATTTTATGTGACACATTTACTTATACTGCAATAATACAGAAGAATAAATCATAACATGAATCAAATCTGAGACCATATGTATATCAATAGTACTGTTAAGAGCAATAGAAAGGAATATGTAAAACTGACCATATGAAAAATAACATTACATTGAATGAATGAATCTATCCAACCTAAAGTTAGAATTGGGACCTAGTGGCAAAGTTCACTGTAAGAGTGTGTGTGCAGAAAGTGCAAGATAGTCAGTTCCAACCTTAGCAACACTATAAAAGGCAAATGTTAAGAGGGAATGATTCTGAAAATAAAACAGAATATTAAAATGAGACACACTCTCTCCATCTATAGATACATTAAAAAAAACTACTATGAGTGTCTCTTTGGCAAAATTATAATGAGTAGAGATTTAGATACCCTGGATATCAGTCGTGTCTTGAGCAATGTACCACATTTGAGACAAAATCCCCTATTGCCATCATCACTTATAGCAAATAGAAATGTGAGAGATGGGCTGAGGATATAGCTCAGTTTTTAGAGTGCTTGCCTTGTATGCTCAAGGCCCTGGATTCAATCTCTAGTACCACACACACACACAAAAAGGAAATATGGGAGAAGTTATACAAAAAAATGTGGTGATAGCTAGGAGTCATAAAAGCCTTTCCAAGTTTTTCATTAGCTGTGATCAAGACACAGAAATATCCAAATATCAAAGCTGTCAATTTTATGCTAAGTGAAGCTAGTCAATCCCTAAAAACAAATGCCGAATGTCTTCTTTGATATAAAGAGAACAACTAGGAACAGAGCAGGGAGGAAGAGCATGAGGAGAAAATTAAAATTAAACAGGGATGAGATGTGGGAGGGAAAGGGAGAGAGAAGGAAAATTGCATGTAAATGAAAGGAGACCCTCATTGTTATACAAAATTACATATAAGAGGAAGTGAGGGGAAAGGGGAAAAAAGGGGAGAAATGAATTACAGTAGATGGAGTAGAGAGAGAAGATGAGAGAAGAGGGGAGGGGAGGGGAGGGGGGATACTAGAGGATAGGAAAGGCAGCAGAACACATCAGACAATAGTATGGCAATATGTAAAAACATGGATGTGTAACCAATGAGATTCTGCAATCTGTATACGGGGTAAAATGGGAGTTCATAACCCTCTTGAATCAAATGTATGAAATATGATATGTAAAGAATTATGTAATGTTTTGAACAAACAATAATAAAAATTTTAAAACAGCTGTCAATTTATCTCAAAAAAAAAAACACATCTGGCAGCATATTTTCCCAACTTCTGTTGCTGACAGATGAAGTTCACTCTAGCTTGTATTTTAGGGGAAATAGGGAGGAATCCAGTAATTTACTCTTAGCTTGAGTGAGATTTTAGCATTTCCTGAATCCTGACCCAATCCTGAAACAGTAGTAATAATGCCAGAACTACCAATTACTCCTAGAGAAAGTTGTGTGTGTTTGTGTGTATGTGTGTACCGAATGTCTCAACTTTAACATACTGTTTACATTATTATGTCCCTGATACACTAGTAATAATTCCAGAATCACCAATTGCTCCTAGAAAAAGAATTCTGTGTGTGTGTGTGTGTGTGTGTGTGTGTGTGTGTGTGTGTATACTGAATGTCTCAACTTTAACATATTTTGTTTACATTATTACATCCTGAAGTTCCAAGCTCTGGAACAAAAGGTGACTGAGCTTATGTAAATCTCTGTAGATTTCAAACAAATGAATTTACATCCTTTCCCAGCACATTTATAAACTATGATATCAAACAGTAATTTAGAAAGGAGGTTCAAAACCAATGATCCCTGTTTATTCCAAAAAAATCTTTACAGAACATTCCCACATTGGCTACTTCATATAAACTTTCCTCAGGGTTAAATTGTATCAGCCAAAGAGATTTTCTGTAGCATGAGCAGTTTTGTTGCAAATGTTTTTATAATAATCTCAAAGAGCTAGGTGTGGTGGCAAATATGTTAGTGGCTGGAGAGGCTGAGTCAGGAGGATTGTAATTTGAAAGACAGCCTTAACAACACAGCAAGGCTATAAGCAACTTAGTGAGATATTAGTGATATATCACCTGTCTCAAAAAAAAAAGTCTGGTGACATAACTCAGTGGTTAGCACCCCCGAAGTTTAATTTCTAGCACCAAACCACAACAAACCAAACAAATATCTAAAAGATAGTAGGGACTACAGAGTATATGTGTATATGTATAGATAAAAATGTTGGTTAAAATATAAAATTAATAAAGATACTTTTGAAAAAAAAACTGTCATGGTTCTTAAAAGCTCAAAATACAAATGCCATATAATCCACTAATAGGAATATTTTAAAGCAGAATATTATTGTGAATGTCTGTGCTCCCAGTGGCTTTGGAGAATGAAACAGAAGGAACTGAAGTACAAGACCAGCCTCAGAAACTTGCCAATGACTTAAGTGACTCAATGGTTCACTGTCTCATTAAAAAAAAAATATGGATGTAACACAGTGGTAAAGTGCCTAAATAAATATAAATAATAACAATTCTTGGTTAAAAAATGCCCTATATTATAATTCTGGATATATATCTAAAGAAATTGGAACATTTTTGTTAAAGAAATTACTTTATTTTTATTTTCAGTGTATGTTTATTCACAGTATCTAATAAAAGGAATCAAAAGAAGTGCATTTTAGATACAAGGTATTGATGAAAATGTTCCTTTTATATACTTGCCTTAAAGGCTGCATCCTTATAATTCAAACTGCTCCCTAAAAGTCAAGACTGAGATACTGATTTTTCTTAATACTCCAAGAGATTTTGGTACCTCTGGGCAAACTGTGTAAGACTTTTATAAAACTAAGGAATAGGTAAATATTGGGTTTGGAATCTGGACAACACACAGTAAATTCCTCAAGGGGGAATCTTAACTCAGACACTGTGATAAGGTGTCTGAGTCTGGGGGAAAAAAAGGAAGTAAAATCAGAGTTTGAGATAGAACTAGGCTCTCAGCTTCACTGATTTCTAGGTTATTGATTTAATCCAAATAGATATTGGAAAAGGGTTAAGGCTACTGAACATTTATCTAAAACAGGTATTTAAAAAGTACCAAGAAAGAGCTGAAGGTGTGGCTCAGTGGGACAGTGTACCCCTAGCATATATGAGGCCTTTAGTTTAATTCTCAGCACCACATATAAATAAATGAAATATAAATAAATATTAAAAATACCAGGTAATGGTCCAGGGTTGTGGCTCAGTGGTAGAGTGCTTGGCTAGTATGCATGAGGAAGATTGTTCAATACTGGATTCACATTAATAATAAAAATAATAATAATAATTATACCAATATTGTGTTCATCTACAACTAAGAAAAAATTATTTTAAAAAAGTACAATAGTGCCATGGTCTGTGACCTTCTAATTAACTGTGTTATAATTAAGCATTTGTAATTGAATTTGCTTGTAATTTAAATTAAAGTCCAGTTGCACTTTTCTTTCCTGCCACACAACGCAAAGGAGTTTGCTTGAATATTAGGAATGCTTCTAAATGTAATTTTAATAAACTTTTTTTACATATTTAAAAACTCACTTGAAAGCAAACTTGGTGGCACAGGTCATAACCCCTGTGGCTCAGAACAATCATACATGGGTATCATGAGTAAAAAGCCACCCTCAGCAAAAGCAAGGCACTAAGCCACTAACTGAAACCTTGTCTCTAAATAAATACAAAAACAATAAAAGGGCTGGGGTTGTGTCTGGTGTCCCTGAGTTAAACATCTGGTATTAAAAAAAAAAAGAAAAGAAAACTCAATTGAGGACATATACATTAAACAAACAAACAAACAAAACAAAACAAAAGAAAAACCTTAATTTTGAATAAATTCACTACACTATTTTGAGGATGGCCTTAGGCCTGGCCTAAACAACTCCATTTAAAAAAAATTCAGTGTGAAACCTGCAGTCTCACCAGGCATGCTTAAAGAAGCCCTGCAGTATTGCCTTCAGACATAAACAAATCACAACAGAGTGAGGCCTCTGGCAAGTTGTCCTCCCCTAGTAATAGGGAAGGGTGAGAAGGCCAGGGTGCAGACCACCAGACCAGAGGTTTCTGGCCCTAGAGTAAAGGATGTCAAGGAACAATCTGGTGGTAATTAATAAGGATTGAAAAGGGGGTAAAAAGCCTCAAAATTTAATATAAATAATAGAACATATGAACAGATGTTCAGCCAGCTCAATCAAAAATTCACTTGAGCTCCAGAGGCTAATGAGGACTTGCAATGACATCTCATTACTTCTCGTCGTTTGCATTACCCTCACCACTCTTAAACTATACAGCCACATAATAACCTTGGTGAAAGGAGGAAGGGTAAAAGATCATGTGATATTTTCATGTGATGAAAACTTAATTTCATTGGGGAGAAACCCAATGGGGAAAATAAAACCAAGAGGCAAGGTCTCTCACACACCCAACATATATATTTTTATGAATAAAAATTTCATCACAATTACTTTAAAATTTCATTTAACTTCACTGCTTTCTGGTCTTATGAGAAAGCAAATTGTATTTTAAACATCTAAGCAATGTCCTAAGGCAGTAATGTATCCCCAGAGGAAAAAAACAATATAATGCACAAGAATAATTAAAAAATTTCTATTAAAAATTAAGAAGGACAGCTTAAATCAATTGCAATAACTTAAACCACTATATCCAAAATATTATTATATTTGACAATATAAATTTACTAATAAATAAATGTATTTTTCAAGTTTCATCCTAAACTTCACTCTTGACCTCTATGTCACCACAGCTATATCCCATGTTTGAGATATATGAATACCCTGATCTCAGCAAGTTGTAAAAACTGGACAACTTAGTTCTGTGTCATAGGTAATGAAATAAACTTACCAAACAACATTCTCTCAGGGCCAAAGAACAGGAGAGACTGTGAACTTTGAGAGAGCTGCCATCTACAACTCAGAAGTTGACAAAAATGGACACTATTTTTCACAGGATTCTGGGCACAGATCCATTTACATTTTAGATATCATACTGTAACCAAAAGAGATGGGTATCACTGGAGAGAAGACCCTAGGTCATCAGATCATCAGTAACCCAGAAACTAGAGTCTAAACATTTTAAAGAAAAACTTATTTTGCAGTTTTGTCTTTAGCTTAATGCAGGATTGTAATTTCAATTTTTTCTTTGGTATGGGGTACTGTGAGAATATCATCAAATATTAAAGCATAGAAGTCTACATACATTTCTAAATAATTCAGTAAAGTATGTCAAGAAATTAAAGTTTAAATTTAAATCAATAAAAATTTACCACTTCCTGTAAGGCACGATGTGTTTTTCACATAACTTAAGTTCCATGTGTGATTGAATCCTGGCACTCAGCCCATGGTTAGTGGATTAGTTATCTATCACTTAATAAGAAGAAACTATATAAAAATTAGGGTCTCATGTGTGGAATTATCATCAATTAAGGCTGGTTTCATATGGGATCAGTTTACTGTGTGTAATTCGGTGATAGTTGATATGGTTTTTGAAATTCACAGGGAGATATGATTGCCAAAAAAGCATCCTTCATCTCAGAATCAAATAAATTAAGGTGGACTCATTCTCATGGAGGTGGCGGTGTTGTGAAAGTAAAAACAAAGTGTTCAAAATGTTTCCTGACTAATACTCTTTCATAGTCACAGCTTTACATAAGTCACACACACAAAAATAAAAACTCAGATACAAAGTTTGGGAAACATACTCTGAACATTGGCTAGAAGAGGAGCAAGAACACATTGTCAACTTTAAGCGTACAGATAAGGTTAAAGAATTGCTAATAGGTTGACACTCAGTATCATTTTGCCTTTTGTAATAGATGAGGTTTACATAGCTGTTCAGTGTGAAAGAATATTTGGAAGGTCTCACAAACATTAAGCAACTTTACTGGAATTCAGTATCAACTCTATGTGACCCTCTAGATTACATGAATTATCAATCTTTCATTATTGTCTTAGAAGTTAGATGGTGGCATTAAAAAGCAGGATTTTTTTGTACCTAGGACTAGACTCAGGGCACTTTATCACAAATCACATATCCAGCCCATTATTTTAAGACAAGCCATGTTCTCACTAAGATGCTTAAGGCCCCACTGAGTTGTTGAGTCTAGCTTGAACTTAAAATCTTTCTTCCTCAGCCTCTTGAGTCACAGAAATTACAGACATGCATCAAAATGTTGGCTCTTGTATTCAGGTTTATGAACAGGCAAAATTGAAATGTTAAGCAGAGAAACAGTTGTTATAATCACCCCTTTATTAATTCTGGCTTATTTCCTAACATTTAAATATTGAAACCAATATTTCAATGTATATTGAAGGTAACATTATCTATTATAGTCAACAGTCTGTTGATCTCCATTCTATCCAGACAATTTTTTACTGACTAAACTTTGATTTAATTTGAAAATGTTACTCAATATGTTTGAACTTCTGGTTTTTCTGCTGGCATTATTAGGATACTAGGTTAAAACCTTACAGCCTATGGAAAATTATGATGTGGTTATAGCTAAAGAGAAGACTATGTGATAAACAAATTTTTAAACTCATGAGGATGATGTACTTTCTTAATTATTTTTTTATGTATCCTTGGTGAATAAGACACAGAGTACACAGTCAAATCTTAAATGATAAAAAGCAGGCTCTATCTCTAGTTAATAAAGAAAAATTATCAAATACAAAAATTTGTGATGCAAAATCACATGGCACTTGGTTTGTTAACAGCAGCACCTGAATGGATTTCTGCCATATTCAGTTGTAGAGTATATTCTAGATCACCAAAATGATATCAGTATTACTTCATTACATATTACATCTTTAGTTGCAGCCACATAACAATTGATCAATGATAAGTAGAAAGAATGATGAGCTTGTTAAGATACTACCTGGAGATACCTTTTAGTAATTCTAGGCAGGGGAGATGGTGTTCTAGTCATATCACAATACAGTGTAATTTTTTGTGGCCTGTGGATGCAGAGCTCTTACCTCCTTGCTAATAGATCATTACAGAAGATTTCAGGTGTGTAGATTTTTTGATGATTAATCCTAAAAGGGTGGATCATTGGCTATAGCTACTCTCTTGTTGATGCTTCCAACAGGTTATTATTATATAATAATATTATATATATTATATTATTTTTATATTATTATTATTATTATTATTATTATTATTATTATTATTATTATTATTATTTATTCAAGAAATAAATACCCTGATTTAGTGTATGCATTCATTGTCATAAACATTTTCTTTTGAGCATGTGTTCACTATGTAAAATATTGACCATTCACCTTTGCTTTCTGGCCTATATATTAAAAGGCTTATGGAATAATGCAGGAATATAAGGGCTGAAGGCTCTGGGCTGTCTGGGAGCTATTGTGTTTTTGTTTTTGTTGTTGTTGTTTGCATAAGCATTACTGCACTGTCAACTCTGCCTCACATCTCTCAATTGCTAGAGACCCAAATTTTACATCGTGGGTCTCAACACCCACACAGCAACTGGCATAGTCTTTAGGATATTTGCAGGTGAGAGATATCTCAGTCTTGATAGATTAATAGAGGTTGTTAGGGGAGTGGTGACACCTATGGACAGCAAGAAGCATACAACACTTAGTTGCCTCAGTCCTATTAGAGTGGACTTCTATGGAGAGTGGTAATATAATGAGATTAGTTCCTTGTAAGCAGAAATAAGAATTCTGACTGCACTGTGGGTAAACATGAACCCTGCAATTTGAAGTGTCAATGAAGTGTTGATGCCCAGGCCCCAGTCCCTGGCCAAAGAAAAAAGTGGCAGCATTGGCATAGATGATTTGGAGAAATAGTCAAAGGATTCATGTGCAGCTGCTTTGGCCATGGAATGAATGGTTTTTATAGATTTGACAGCAAAAACTGATGCAATTGTGTGAGAGACTAGCAGAATGAGAAATTGCAAGATAATCAAGAGGTCTAGGAATCCAAAATACATCCAGTAGAGTAAGATCTCTGTATTTTGAAAATATCTATCAACATTCCCCATTGTGATTTTGAGTCTGTAGAGAAGAAGAAGGATAAAGACCTTCAAGTCCAGTCAATGCATGATGTATAAATTGAAACAACTGCAGCCAATGGCTCCAGTGAACAACTGGCATGGCCAGCCCAGGTATCCAAGTTTAACCTATTTTACCTGTTAAGCAGAACTAATGGGCTTAAAAAAAATTTACCCAGGTGTCAAAAAAGAATGATTATTATTTTTTTGTCTGTAAGAATTAGAGACATACAGCATTCTGTGTTACACCCTAAAAATGGAGAGGTTAGCATTGCTCCTTACAGTAGAAGTTGTAAAATGCTCAATACCATGAGGCATTTAGGGCCAAAAAAAGACCAAAAGACCAAGTGTGTTAGTACAGCTTCCAGAGGGCTATGCTTTTAGCAAGTAGCCAAGGTCTTAAACACTCAGATTCAATGTATGTACTCAAGGTCAAAAACATTTGTTTGTGGGCTGGGGACATAGCTCAGTTGGTAGAGTGCTTGCCTAGCATGCACAAGGCCCTGGGTTCAATCCTCAGCATCATCCAAAAAAAAAAAAAAAAACATTTGTTTGTGAGCATGCTCTTACATCAGTCAAATGTTGTGGATATGCCTTCTTTGTCTGACCTGCATAAAAAATTTCAATTTAATAACTTTGGGGGCTGAGGGATAGAAGCTAGAGGCTGGTTGTGGGCTATTGCTGCCTTCAGAAGGAGCAAGCCTACCATCTCAAAAGTTCCTCACATCTGGTGAATAGGGAGCCTACATCCTGGGAACAAATTTTTAATCCCTCAAACATCAGATAAAGCTCTAATCTCTAGAGTATACAAATAACTCAGAAAGTTAAACAACAGAAAAGCAAATAACCCAATCAACAAATAGGGCAAGGACTTGAACAGAAACTTTTCAGAAGAGGATATACAACCAATCAACAAATACATGAAAAAAAAGTGCTCACCATCTATAGCAATCAGAGAAATGCAAATTAAAACTACTCTAAAATATCATCTCACACCAATAAGAATGGCATCCATTATGAAATCAAACAACAATAAGTGCTGGCGAGGATGGGGGGGCAGGGAGGTACACTCATACATTGCTGGTGGGACTGCAAATTGGTGCAGCCAATTTGGAAAGCAGTATGGAGATTCCTTGGTAAGCTGGGAATGGAACCACCGTTTGACAGAGCTATTTCCCTTCTCAGACTATACCCAAAAGACCTAAAAAGAGCATACTACAGGGACACAGCCACATCAATGTTTATAGCAGCACAATTCACAATAGCTAGAATGTGGAACCAAACCAGATGCCCTCCAGTAGATGAATGGATTAAAAAAATGTGGCATTTTACACAATGGAATATTACTCAGCACTAAAAAATCACAAGATCATTGCATTTTCAGCCAAATGGATGGCATTAGAGCAGATTGTGCTAAGTGAAGTTAGCCAATCCCTAAAAAACAAATGCTGAATGTGTTCTCTAATATAAGGGAGGTGACTCAAGATGGGATAGGGGGGAAGAGCATGAGAAGAAGACTATCACTAAATATGGAAAAAATGCCTAATGTCTTCTCTAATATAAGGGAGGTGACTCAAGATGGGATGGGGGGAAGAGCATGAGAAGAAGACTACCACTAAATATGGAAGAGAGGTGAGAGGAAAAAGGAGCAAGAAGGGAGTTGCACAGAAGATGGAAGGAGGACCTTATTGTTAAACAGAATAAATATATAATGTTGTGATGAGAAAAAGAAAAAAAAAAGTGTGTCACATTAGATTGGATAAAGAGAAAAGATGGGAGAGTAGGGGAGGAGCAGGGATGATAGGAAGGGCAGCAGAATAGAATAGACAATATGATTAATATATGTACATTCCTTGTATGTATTATATGTCAAAATACATTCTGCTGTCATGAATGACAAAAAAAATAAAAATAAATCACATGGTTACAAAAAAAGTTCCTCATATTTTCTTTCATCTGCTTGAGCCCGAAACATTGCTTTTTTGATATGAGCCCCTACATAGAAGCCACAGATGTGAAACTATTTTTAATTTGAGACTATCACAAGTCCTCTGCTTTATGCATGGAGTATTGTGTTATTTTGTAGACATGCTCCCAGATAATATTTGTATAGTGGATATTTTGTGCATTATTTATTTTAGATTACACATATTGTATTAATGTTGTCTCTCCCTCACTTTTTTACGTAGTGTTTCATGTTTCATATTCTCCATTTATAAAACTTTTGTGATACAAATACAGTGGTTTTGTAGCAGTTTCCACACAATGCTGCATTTTTATCATGACTGTAATGAAATATATCTGTTTTTAAATTTCTCCTGATAAGAAATTTTAAAAATATTGCTTGTCCTTGATGTTTCAATTCAGTTCTCAGGCATTTCCCAAGTTTATTTTAAATCCTTGCTATAAGCATCAGTAGTATTTCTCAAACATATTAACCCCATTGAATAAAAAGTTCACCAGATGTAAAATTTTTGTGTTTTTTTTCTTATTCTTTTCTTTTAAGGGGAGAGGAATGAGTACTTAACCCAGGATAGTTCTCGTAAACACCTGTATCACCACCCCTTTTTAATTGTATTTTATTTTATTTTCAGTTTTCAGACAAAGTGTTGCTTAGTTGCTTAGGGACCTCTCATATTATTTAGGCTGAATTAGAAATTATGATTCTCCTGATTAAGTCTCCCAAATTATTAAGTTTGCTGACATGAGCCACCATATGTGTGTAACCCCCCTTTTTGAAAAAGAGGTCACTACTTAACTTTTAAGAGAATTTAAAAATAATGATGAATCATGGCTAATAATGGAGATAAGATTTGCCTTTGGGTCAGGCATATTTGATCTTGATATGTACTTAAAAATTGTGGGCACACAAAAAATCATATTTGTAAGATCCTGTCTCATAATTTAAAAAAAAGAAAAAATTGAAAATATAGCTCAGGAATAATATTCCCTAAGTTTAACCACCAGTACTACACTCACATAAATACACACACACACACACACACACACACACACACACACACACACACACATAAACAGTACTTGTGGGACTTTGAAAATATTTTTTGATACTGAACAGCTGTAAAAACCTCATCTATTAAAAAAGGCAGAATTAGTGCCATAATATGAATAGTCCTTTAGCCTTATCTGTATACAGAAATTTGGTAATGCAATTTTACTCCTATGCTAGTCAAAAGCCAAATGTATTCTCCAAACTTTGGGTCAGGGCTCTTTTTATTTTTAATGGCTTATATCAATGTGTGTCTATGAAGGAGTACTTGTCAGGTACCTAGTCAGGAAATATTTTTAATGATTTTGCTTTTGCTTTTAGAACACTGTCTCCTTGATGAGAACAAGTCCACCTTAATTTATTTGATTCTGAGATATCATGTGAAGAAGATTCACAGTAATCAGGTCAAGAAACAAGGCAGGTTTTTCCTGGCATGGAGTGGAAGACATGTTGAGGAGAGGGTCATAGAAAGAAGTTGAGGCTTTCACCATTCAGATGAGGTTATAGAGTTTGAGAGTCATGAGGATCTCCTCAGGAGAATGATGACAAGTAATGAGATGTAAGTCCAGTTCCTCACCAGACTTTCCAGCCTTGTTTCAGTTGGCTGAATCCCTGTTCATTAGCTCTATTTTTATGCTAAATTTTGGGGCTTTATGCCCCCTCCCCTTGCAATCCTTATCAGATATCACCAGATTTCTCCAGGACATCCTTTACCCTGGGGTCAGAAACATCTGGTCTGATGGTCTCCACCCTTATCTTCTCACTTTGTTTTCTTATCAGGCAAGTGCAGCCTGCCAGAGGCTTCACTCTGTTTATCAGAGTAAGGAGAAGTAATTGTCTGAGGTCATACTGGAGAGATCTGTGGGTGTTCCTGATGAGACTGCAGGTTTCAAACTGGAGTTTTTAAAATAGAGTTGCTTAGGCTCAGGCCTAAGGCCATTCTCACCACTCACCCACTTGATTCACCTTGTACATCCTGGGGAAGGGGTGCCTATGCCTGGCACTGTGAATCATCCATTCCATTGGCCAAAGGCTGGACTTCACATATGTCCAAAAGTCACTTCTCAGTGTGTTTGGTTGCATTGTTCCATAACCACCAATAGTGATCATAGTTGAATTACATCTGGTTAAGATCAAAGTGTTTGCAAGGTACCCAGGAATTTAAATGATAATATAATCAAAATCAAGTGGTATGATGGGGTTGAGACATTTATAAATTTGTCTTGCATGTAAGTTCCAATGAACTAATTCTGTTACATTGTCCCAGTTGATTCTAATAGTCACTGTAAGGCCCTCAAATGCTCTGAGATATATTGAATCTAAATATTGACTAAAATACAAAAATGAGGGTGGTTCGTCTAATTATATATACCTAGGCATTGCAATTCCAACTTCCATCATTCTTGTTTATTAAAAGCAGGACTCTGTCCTCTAGTCACCTCCTGGGCAAGATGTGGGCAGAAAAACAAAAGATGGAGTGATTCTTGCAGGCTTTCATAAACTGTGAGAACATGGGTCTGCTTTCCAGTCCAGCCACATACACACCCCATAGCCTTGGCTAATTGCTCCAGCAACCCCCCTGCTCATTCCACATCTGTAAAGTGGGATTTATGCAGTTTGGGATCCAATGGTGCTATTGGGGGATCAAAGAACAGGGTGTGGGGATGAGTGGGAGACCCCACATAACTGGAAGCCTTGTAAAACCAAGGTACACCCGGGAGCCATGGGGCTGCACTTTGGGCCTGAGAGACATTAGTTTGCACTATGTGGCCTGATTGGCTTCTGGGGGAATTTATCAGGAAACCTACTTTGCATTTAGCATGCTTGTTTTGGTGCCAATAAACTCATAGAGAGACAAAGGGGCAAGAAAAATGATAAGGCTATGGTACACACCCAGACCACATGTGCTTAGCAAGGTTAACTTCTTATGCTGATTCCTTATTAATAAATTGGAAGAATGGGACCCACCTCATGGAATTTTTAGGAAGACTGAGAGATATGGGTGGACACAGCATTGAGCCCTGTGTCTGGCATTCAGTAAGCTCTGTAAATTTTAGCTGTGTTTCAGAAGACAATTTAAAATTTTTCTTCCTCCATAGAAAGTAACATCCTGATATCTTCTCTTTATAATTTTAGGAGAGTGGACTCACCCTAACCATCCCCAACCCAGCTGTGACTGAACAAGAGTGACTGCAAGATGAACCTGGGAAAGGAAGAAAAGGAGGGGAGGCCATTGCTAGGAGGCTAAGGAAAGGCAGTATTTTAATCATTCCCAAGGGAAGGCATGTAAAGAGCCACTGAGAGACCAAAGTGATGGAGTGTAGGATCAGGCAAGTTCATTATGACCAGGGCCCAAAACACAGGACTTGGTGTTATATATCCTCTGCCCACTCTGCTCGGTGCTTTACCCTGGGCCAAGGAGAGCAGCATGACCAAGTAATTGCAGTCTTTTCCACTGAGTGAGCACTGTAAGGGTCACTGCCTTTGACTGACACTTGGCACCACCCATGTGCTCTCTCTAGAGGAGCTAGGTTCCAGAAGCGAAGACCATGGCTTTTCCAGTAGTAGGAGATAAAAAAGAGAAAGAGAGGGAATGGAGTGAGAAATCTCAAGATGAAAAGACCAGATACTCTCAATTTCCTGTTCAGAAAAGAAACCTGGTCTCTGACCTAAGCACACAGGATAGAATGAAGCAATATTTAATCACAAGACACATTTGAGTGAGGAAATTAGGCAAATAAGAAAAGATGTCCTGATTTCATTCCCAGAGACCCGTCCCACTTCCCACCCCCTCTTTTGTTCAGCAAGACAATGAGGTGACATTTAAAGGTGCCCAGAGGCAAGACATATGTCAAGGCAAATGTGGAGATGAGGGGAGTGCAGATTCTTAAAGTCAAACAGCCCCTCAGGGCCCGCACACCCTATTTTTTGCATTTCTCATTGGCTGCGAAAAGGGAGGGAGGGTTTCTGGGGTCTTAACAGGCAACTCCTGTCCACTCCTGGCACTTCAGCTTGCTTGCTTGGAGGGGTCCCCTCCTGTCCTGAGGGTGATGTTCATTCAAGGGCACAGTCAGGCTGGATTCAGGTCCCTGAACCCCAGGACTGGGACTCAGGATATGGGCGGGGTGTCCCCAGCTGGGATGTCTGGGGTCTCAGCTTCCCACAGTCTGTCATGTGGCAGGGTGGCAAGGCACCTGAGGAGGACAGAATGAATGGTCCCCCAAGGAGAAGCCCCAATCTCAGGCCCTCAGAGGGCCCTGTCCTAGTCCCTGAGGAGTTAATAGCCCCAGTGCCAAGATCAAATAGAGAATGGCAGAGTGAAGACAAGTCACCAATCAGGCTGCCTGGAACTCCATGTATGAGTGACCTCAAAAGCATGTTCTTTCCCCTTCCTGTGCTTCATTTGCCTCACATTCCAAATAGGAAAGTGTGCTCATGGAATTCCCACAGGAACAAGAGTTCATCAATGTATAGCACTTAGCCCAGTCCCTGGAACACAGTGAGGCTTGGTAAACATCAGTGATCTGCTCCATTCCCTAAATGCACAGATGAGGTCCAGAGAGGGCTGGTGGATCTCCCCAAGTCACACAGATTAACAGCAGACACAGAACTTGACTTGAGCTTTGGGCTGTCCAGGAGAGACTTAGGGGAAGGATGGGTGGAGGCCAGGACCTGGCCCTGCCCCCCCTCCCCTCTGAGAATGGTGCATGGCAAGAAGATAGGAGGAACCTCTGAAGCCACTGCTCCCTAGGGCTGGGGGGAACTGGAGCTGGGTCCTGGCAGGGCCTCCCCAGGGCCTGGGCAGGGGCAGCTGTCCAGAACTGTCTGTCCATGGAGGGGGCAGGGAGGCTGTCACTAGGAGCACGCAGTGTGCCAGTCCCTGGGGCCAGGCCTGGTCAACTTGTTGCCTCCATTCAGAGCCCGCCCAAGGGATGCTGGGGGAGACAGCCAGGATCAGAGCCCCCAGTTGTGCGCTCCCCTCCCCCAGCAACAGGAGACTAAAGTGGGTCAAGGAGGAAGGCGGGGGCCCAGGAGGGCTGGGGGAGGGGCCCAATGAGCTCAAGAAGGCACCCAGGGGTAGGGGACCAGGAGAGAATGCCTGGAGAGGCAAACCAATGTGTGGGATGGGCCTGGGGGGTGGGGAGAGAAGTGAGGTGCTGTGGCTTTGGAGGTCCTCAAAACCACCTAAGAATTAAGTCCAGAGAGGCATCAGTCCTGACTCCTGCCCCAGAAGGCCAGTGTTTGCCTCTCCTCATCCCTAATCCTTCAGCCTCTTCCAGAACCCACAGGCATGACTGGCCCCAGCCAAGGGGTCTCTGAGGAGCATCTCAGACCATGGCTCTCTGGCTCAGACATGGAGGGGAGCCAAGCTGGGACCCCGCTGCCCAGCCAGAAGGTGAGTGTGGAGAAATGTAGGGAGACAAGGTCAAGCCAAACCCCAGGCTCAGTGGGACTACAGCCATGTCAGGTCCTGTCACCAGGGAGAAAGGTTAGAGTTGGCTCTTCCCCCCCCCCAGGAACCCCTGGGGAGTCTGGGTGCAAAATGAAAGGGAGACAGACAGGAAATGCCAAAGAGGGTGGGGAAGCCAGACCCAGGACCACCAGAGAAAGGGACTGGGGATCACAGTTTGATCCAGGGAGACACAGGCTGGTGTCTGCCTCCACCCCTGGCTGGCCATGACCCAGTTATCGGCCTGTCTCCCAGCTCCCAGCTCCTCCACCCGGCATGCCCCCCCCCAAATAAAAAACAACACCCAGGCAACTCTATAGGGTCCAGAAACCTCCAGGGTCCCTGGGTTTCAGGAAGCCAGCAATGGAGCGGGCGGAGGGCAGAGAATGCAGAGGGTCGACCCAGTGGCTGATTAGCTAGACTTCAGGAGGGAGAAGGGCTAGAGCTCAGAGCCCCTCAGCCAGCATGGGTGTCCCACGAAGGGCAGCCTGAGAAAGCAAGCTTGGGAGGGGGCACACACCCACTCGTTCTGCAGAGATGTTACAGTGAAGATAATGCAGACTTACAGGCCAGGCCCGGGACTAGAGGGTAGTTTGGGTGGTGGCAGACAGAGGTCCAGAGGGCAGGGCCCCGATTTGAGTCCCTCAGCAAGGCCACACACTCTCACCAAGCACATCCAAGTTTCCAAGTTGAGCCAGTGGAGCTCCTGAGGCCTGGGGAATAGGATAGGAGGGGACAGAATAAAAGAGAGGACTGTCCACCCCAAGTCCCTAAAAGAGGTAAGCACCTCCCACTTGGCAGGAGAGAGTTGCTGGCCCAGCTGGGCCCAGTGATGGACACTGCTATTTTGGAGTAGCCAAGAAACCAAGAAGCAGGTAAAGCCCAGCCCAGCACCCACTCAAACGTCCCAGGATCTGGCCTCATCCTCCCACCCCTGACCAGTCCAAGCTGCTTCTCCCCCACTTAAACCTCAGCAGCTTGCCAGGCCCAGAGTAGGGGGTAGGGTGGGGCTGGCCACAGCTAGCTCCTCAGGGGGAACACAGTGTCTCCAGCCTCAGAGTTCATAACTGTTTGTCCATCTGTCCCCACAATGTCAGTGGTTCACCAGGTATGTAGAAGCTGTCCTGGGAGTGACTGAGGCAGGCATGGTGGGTGGCATCAGGCCACCTATATGACCTTGGATCCCTGGCTGTCCCTCAAAGCTGCCTCAACTGCAGACAGGTGAGAATAATGGAACCAACTTCACAGAGCTGTTGATAGGGCTCATGAGAAATGGCTCATCAAGCACTCAGCATGCAGCTGGCCCAGAGTACACCTTAGTAAGCACTCTAAATAAATGTCCTGTCCCCTTTGTCTCAAGTCAAACCTCCCTCCCTGGAAGCAGACTTGAGACTCTCCTAAGAAAAATAAAGCAAGACAAGAGGCACAGAGAAGTTCTGGGACAGGCTCAGACTCGCCCAGCTAGTCCAAGTGGGAAAAAAAAACTCAGTCCTGGGAATCCACAGCTCTCTCAATTCCCCTAGAAGAGCCTGAGCAATGGGTATTTGGAGCCAGACAGGAAATTCAGAATAAAGCCCATTTGGAGACCCAATTAAAGTGGACTTGGGGATACAATGGGCACATGTGGGCAGCTGTTTTTTTACTGACCTAGCGATATCCTGGTTGGACGGGGTTAGCTCAGTCTAGAACCAGGCTAAGAAGCTCAGGTGCATGTAATGGGGCACCCACCAGCATCTCCTTTCCACCTCCAACCCTAACATTGGGGTGAGGGGGAGGCAGGCCTTGGTAAACTCCTCTCCATGGGATCTAGAGACCCAGGAAATGAACATCCCAACTGACAGATGGTCACAAGCCCTGCTGCAGGTGCAGCAGGACAAGGCTGCTGGCCTCTGTGGCCCTCCTTTCCTCATTAGAAAAACAAGAAACATTCCTACAACCTACTCCCTGGTACTCGCAGGTACCAATGAAAATCTCTGGGGACCTTGAGGGTCAAAGCTCGAGGTCCAGGTGGCCTGCCCTGGGGACTCTTCAGACAGAACCTATGTGCATGCACCGAGGGCCACCCCACAATGCAACCCATGCCAGGCAGTCTGTACCACTGTCCTGCCCTGGCTCTTCTTCACCTGGGCTCCAATCCTCTCGGGAGAGCCAGTCAGCACTTGTCCCTGCCCTTCCAGACATATGTGCCCAAGATTCCCAAGATTTCGTCCTTTCAGGTCCTTACAGGCAGGGGCCACAGCCTCCTCTTCTCCTTCTCCTTTGCAACCCTGGGGAAGCCACTCAGAGCCAGAGGGAACTAAACACCTTCCTCAGCAGTCACCTTTCTTCATCCTGCACTAATGTCCTCTGCAATGTCCTCCCCGAGGACCCTGTCTAAGTCAGATAAGCAGAGCAGTCTCTCAGCAAGAATTTGCCTCTTGGTGGAACTGTTTACTCTTTACTGGGGTCTCACTGCCACATACCCCACCCCACCGACTGTCTGCTCCCCCAAGGTAGAAAGACCCCACAAAAGCAAAAGGCCTGGCCTGGGCTCAGAATATCCCTCAGAGGAAGGAGCCTGTGCATGAATTTGAAATGGCAAACCCAGAATGACTACGATCTGCCTGCTAAGCTATCTTTAATTTCTTGGACATGTGCAAATGGACTCAGAACGGCCCCCATGCCCAGATACCCAGGCCATCCATGCACGCCTGGACACCCTACAGGGACGACACGGTTCTGGAGTCAGAGAGGCCTATATTCAGATCCTATCTGGTCCTAGCTGTGCCTCAGTTTCCTCATCTGTAAAACGGGGATAATCATGGCCTTACTCATAGATACTGTGAAGCGCATGTTAAGGAATGAATGAAGTGAGTGCGCAGAGCAGTCCCTAGGACCTGGAAAGTACATTTATTTTTATTGCCATACATTCAGATGGTCCAGGCTGCACTCCCTGCCTCCTTTAACTCCTCCCCAAATCTGAGGGCCAATCATTGCTCAGCGACCCCAGGGCTCCCCCAAGGCGAGCATCTGGCCAGTGGGGTGTCAGCCCAATAACCGGCGCCCAGCTGAGGGTGAGATGCCTTTTGGTAGGTGCCCCTCAGTGTGGGGCCTGGGACTCTGCAATCCTGCGGGCACCAGACTCTGAGGAGCAGGCGGCCCCGCAGCACGGAACAAGCCGGCCCCACCAGGGCAGTGCCAGCGAGTGAGCGAGCCAGTGGTGCAGCCTGCACCTTCCCAGCCAGACCCCTGCCACTGCCGCTTTGTGCCCAACCTGGCCCTGAGTTATTGCAGCCTTGGAGTCCTCCCCAGCGAGGGGCAGCTGGATGCATTCCCAGGACAGCAGCCTCAAAGATGTCCTGGGCTGCCCCCGAGAGCCCGGCAGACAAGGGCCCAGGAGGGGCAGCGTTCCCAAGCACCAGCTGGGCTCGCCCAGGTTGAGGGGGGGGAAGAGCCCCCAGGCCCCCTCCCCTGCCTTACCCAACTCTGTCTCATCGCCACCGCCCTCCCCCACAACTTCTACCGAACTGCCTACTCCACCCCACCCCAGCTCCGCGCCCTCTCCGACCCTCGCCCACTTCCCTTCCCCCACGGCTTCTCCATCCCCCTCCTCCTACCCCACCTCCCACCGGCTCACTCTTCCTGCTCCTCTCTCAGGACCCAAACCCTACAGGGCCACTCTGCAGACAGGCACCAGGAGACTTTAAGGGGCCTCAGCTCTCCCGTCCTGGAAACCTCTGTTGTTCCCAACACTGAGGCGCAGTCCCACACACACCACCAGCCTCAGGTCACAGCCTGGCTTGGATTCTGAGCCGGGCCTCTCCGGGAATGGTCTGGGGAGCCTCCTGGACTCATTCCCCCATCTGTCAGATGGAGGGGTGGGGGGAATGTGAGTCCAGTGCCAGATGCTGGGGACATGGCATGGGCACAAAGCAAGGCGCTTGGCTGGGTGGTGTGCACAGCAGGCAGGCCCAGGGAGGAGTCATCCTTCTCCTTTCATGGTGCCAGTAAACAATGAGATAGGTCTAGGGCAGAGAAATGGGTCAAGCCACTGAGGTTCCTAGGACAAGATTGGAACCCTGAAGCACCCGTGCCTGCAACAATCCCATTTAACTGACTCAACACAAGGGGAAGCCTCTCTCTGGCTTCTGGACTGCACCAGGGAAACCAAAAGGGTACTGAGTTGGTAGCAGGTGCTCCCAGAATGTGAGGGCAAGATTCAGAGAGCCCTCTCTCCAGACTTTCCCAAAATCCCCCAGCCCCTCCCAGCCCCTCCGAATCATAAACTGCAAAGACTTTGGGGTCCATAAATCCCCTCATGAACACCCCTGTCATTTGAGCTCAAGTGTCACCTCCAGGATGGCCTTAACCAGAAAGCCTTCCACACCATTCCCTGCCTATTCCAGGACTGGCTTTTCAGGATGAATGGACCCATATACTTGTAGATGGGCCAATCAATTTTACTAGAATACACTTCTGTCTTCTCACCTTTGGAGCTTCAGCACCTTGAGCATACATGGCATATAATAGGTGCTCAGTAAACACTTGGGCTGAATGAATAAACAAATGAAGAGCCAGTAAATAATGTCAACTCTAAAAGCCTTGAAACCCAAACTGTGTCCAAGATAAAGGACTCCACAAAGAGTAATCTAATAAGTTTAGAAATCACAAACTACTAAAAATATCTGAGTCCTACATTAGCATTTTAAAGACTCAGAGAAGACCTAAAGGTTTAAAAAACTTTTTAATTGTTTATTCCAGTGTTTGCCAAATGCATTTGGCCATAGAAAATACTTTTTAACCACTCTCATGACCACAGCTTTATAAATGATCAACTGATTCTTAGAAGAAAGAACTTGCTTCTTAGTTTTTATAGGACTGAGTCTAGCACAGTGCTGCACACACGGAAGATGCTCCAATTATTTGAATGAATGCATATAAAGTAAATTCACCCATGTGCATTCTCCCCGGGTGAAAACCTATGAACCTAGGAGTTCAAACTTTTGGTACCAACTGTATCCAAAGTAACACAGCCCCTGTACTGAGATTCTGAACCAGGCAAGTAATGACAAAAGTCCTTTCCCTCAGCTGCAGACACACAAGGCCATTCATATACATTCATTCACATTGACTCATGCACACATGTACAGATGCATGTGTGAGCACACATGAGCACAGCAGCACAAATACACTCACATACAAGTACACATACCCACAAGCACATGGACTCATGCACACACAGACACATGGGCAACCCATTCTGGGGCATACGCCTTCCCTCCCACACAACCAGCTTCACTGTGCCTGGCCAAGGAGGCTCCTGAGATGGGCAGCAGTCCTCTGGTGGGGTGAGAGGAATGACATGAGGAGGGATGCACAATCTGGCATCACCAAGAGGGCTAAGTGTCACACAGCAGGTGACAGATTAAAAGTTTGTTGTTTCCTGCCTATTATCTCCAGTGCTGCATTTTGAGTATAGATATAGATGAGAGGGAATGGGAGAGTCTGCAGTGGGATCCCACCAGAAGAAATAACTAACCCTCCTCTGTATGGCTACTCAACTTACAGCTCTCTCTCCCTTAAGATTTCTTTCTATTTTTTGAACTATGGGTTGAGCCCAGGGATGCTTAACCACTTAGCCATATCCCTAGCACTTTTATTTTTTTATTCTGACACAGGGTTTTGTTGAGTTGCTTAGGACCTCAATTAGTTGTGGAGGCTGGCTTTGATCTTGCAATCCTCCTGCTTCAGCCTCCTGATTCACTGAGATTACAGGCCTGCACCACTGCACTCAGCTCCATGGAGTTGTCCTCACACTTCCCCCGGGAGGGAGGAAAATAAACTAAGACTCAGCAGTGACACAGCAAGTGTGTGTGGGAGCAGGGTTGGGAGCCCAGACCCATCTGCTCAGAATTCCCCCACACTCCAGAAGTTTAGGGGTCTCAAGGCTGTCTTCAAAGTGGGTCCTAGCCTGGGTCAGTGGCCACAGCAAACTCCCACAGCACATCTTCCCCCTCTCTTAGGCACAGTTCTGCCTCAAGGTCACTATATAACCTTGGACACCTGACTTGCATCTCTCTGGGCAAGTCTGACCATCCATATGAGAAGAATGCTCAGCTGAGGATTCTCCAAGGGGGTTCCATTGTTGCTCATGAAAAATAAAGCCTGAGGCCCCACCTAAGTGTCAATTAGTGCCAATATTAAATGAGACCCTGCCTGGAAAGAACACAGGCTGGCACCTGTACCAAGAGGGCTCTTCTTTTAAGGGTCCAAACAAAATGACTTTCCATATGCTTTGCCTGATTTCCCCTATCAAAAATAATCTCCCCCAACTGCCCCAACCTCTCAGCCCTAAGCCTGGACCTCAATGCTGGACTGCCCTGTCTGGTCTGGGGATTGAGGCCTCATACCCTTCCAGTCTATGGGCTCCCTGAACATATGGCTTCCTCTTGGTTCTCAAGCATCTTCCTGGGAGTCCAAGCAAAGCTCAGCTGGTAAGATGCTCTGGATTTAGATGGAAGAATGGATGTATGCAAGGGAGGTGGGGGGAAGACTGAAGGACTCACTGAAGGAAAGAGATGCCTACTGGGTGCAGCCTGCCCTGCACCCTTGCAGCCAAGATGCCCAGAGAAGAAATGAAACCAAAGTGGTCAACTTTGCTAATAATAATAAAAAGAAGTAAAAACAAAAACAATGTGCAATGTCTTGCTTGCCTGATGGGCAAAAAGAAAAAAAAGGGTGGGGGGGGAGAGGATGACAGAAAAAAAGAGAAGAAAGAAAACCTCCTAGGTGGGCAAGGGTTCAGAGGAACATGCCATGCACCTGGGCCCTGTTGTTAAAGAGTTCCCTGGCACAGCCTTTGCACAAGGTGACTCAGAAAGATCTACCAAATTGCTGGGCACAGTGGCGCAAGCCTGTAATCCCGGCAGCTCAGAAGACTAAGAAAGGAGGATCACAAGTTCAAAGCCAGTCTCAGCAACTCAAGGCACTAAGCAACTCAATGAGACCCTGTCTCCAAGCACAATACCAAATAGGGCTGGGGATATGGCACAGTGGCCAGGTACCCCCTGAGTTCAATCCATAGTACAAAAAAAGTATCAAATTTTTGCAGTGATACACTTAGACCCAATAATTCCACTTCTAGGAGTCCAGCCTAAGAAATACTTAAACAAGAACACAAAAAATGGATACCTGAGGATGCTCACTGCAGCACTGTCACTAACAGCAAAACAGTAGAAAGCAACTGTATGTCCACCGCTAGATGACTTTAAGTTCTAGAGGGCTGAGAATGTAGCTCAGTGGTCCAGTTCTTGCCTAGGGTACTGAAGGTCCTGGGTCTGATCCCCAACTCCATTAAAACAATCAATAATTCTGGTGCATCCTCTCCATGGAGCCCCTCTTGCTGTAATGTGGAAATGTGTGACGCAGATGTGGTGCTAACTCCTTCACCAACAATCCTTAACCCTGGCTGCACATTCAAGTTTCCCAGGAAGTTTTCAAAGAAACACTGACCTGGAACCCCTCCTCAAAGACTCCAGATGCTGGGCCCAGGTCAAGTTATCTTTTTTTTTTGAGTGCCTACAATGATCTTAATTGTGCAACCAAAACTGAAATCTCTGCTACGTGAAAATATGAAATGAGAGTCAGTGTATCCAGGGAGTAGGAGGTACCATCTGTGTTTAAACTGACACACACAGGTGTAGACACCCAGGTCTAGTGTAAAGGTACCACTGTAAAGGCTCTGGGTAAGGGGGCACCCAGGATGCTAGTGCTCTGGGAAAAGAATGGGACTGTTCTTTAAGATGTCAATCCCCCCCCCCACAGATTGGAAAATGGACAGCCCTAAAGGCAGAACTCCACGAATGGACAGATAGGTGGGAAGGAGGGCTCCCCCTGGGTGTCTTTATTCATGGCTGTCTCACCCAAACCAGAGGTGGGCCTCTGCTGTCCTTCACAGCCACAGAGTAGTTATAAATAAAGGTGGTGGTGACTGCTCAGGCTCTGGACCTAGATAAGGCCTGCCCCCAAATCCCAGCTCTGCTACTTCCAGCAGTATGACCTTGGGCAAGGGACTTCTGTGCCTCAGTCTGCACACCTGTGAAACTGAGATAAGTAAATCAGAAAGCTGCAGTGAGAATCTCATGGAGGAATGGGGGACAAGAGGAAGACAGAGCCCCATGGTGCCCAAAGAGCCAGCTCCTGATTGTCCCTCCATGTGTCCTCCATAGGGATCAGGGCTGGTGACTCTAAATGGATATGTGTCTGGCCTGGTCACCACTGGATTACAGCAGCACCCAGATGACCAGCAATGCTTTGCAGAACACCTGGAGCCAAAGAGCCTGGGACACCACCAGCTGGCACCAACAATGCCCATCACCACCAACTCTCCCTCTCAGACACCTGGAGCCTCTCCCAATCTGTTGCTCACCCTAAACCTTTTAAAAGGCTAGAAAGAACCCAGCTGCCCTGCAGCAGATGCCCTAGAGCAATCAACTCAGATGTATCCACTGTGGCCCCAGCACTTGGAAAAGAAACTTTTGGGGGGGCGGGGTACTGGGGATTAAACTCAGGGGCACTCAACCTCTGAGTCACATCCCCATCCCCATTTTATATTTTATTTAGAGACAGGGCCACACTGAGTTGTTTAGTGCCACGCCATTGCTGAGGCTGGCTTTGAACTTGCGATCCTCCCACCTCAGCCTCCCGAGTCACTGAGATTACAGGCCTGCACTACCGCACCCAGCTTAGCCTGCATTATTTTAAAACCCAAGTTTTATGTGTTTGCCACTTCTTGTGTTCCAGGAATTAAAATCCTATAGCACCTAAGACATGCAGTTGATCCAACTGGTTCCATCCCATTGGATAGATAGGAAAACTAAGACTGAAAGAGGACACTCTCTTTCCCCAGATCATGGAACACATTGCCTCCAACCCACACCCATCCCCCACAAGAAAAATAAAGCATTCTGAGCCTCACCTTGGAGATAGGGTTGTTCGTTTTTTTTTTTTTTACAGAACTGGGGATTATTGAAAGCAGAGGTGCTTTTCTACCTAGCTACATCCCCAGTCCTTTTTATTTTTTTATTTTTAGATAGGATCTGGCTGAATTGTTAAGGGCATCACTAAAGGCCAAGGCTTGACTCAAATTTGCAATCCTCCTGCCTCAGACTCCTGAGATCACTTGCTGGAATCACAAGCATGCACCACTCTGCCAGCTCAGAGTGAGCCTTGGTTTTTTACTCTGGGCAGCAGGTTTCCCTGCGAGCACTCCCATTTTCTCCCTTCTGCTTCCTTCTCCCAACCCTACCCCTCACTCTTAGTGCTAATCCTGGGGCAAACCCTCCCTGAAAGATGAGGAGGGTCCAATGGTAGCTGAACTGCCCAGCACTGGCCAGCACCAAGCCAGTTAAGGATGTCCCATCTGACCCCTGAATCTCTGTGGCAGGATGAACATAAGCAGCAGGATGGAAATTTATGGAGTCAAACATTCTGTTTTATTTCAAATTAATATAAAAATCTCATATTGCTTTTATCATTTTCAAAAGACTATTTTTCAAGCCTAGGACCATACAGGGCAAAGGCCCCCCATGAGAAGCAACTACCGTTTCATCTCATGGAGCACCTGAGAAGGAAGAGGATGGCACAAGCCACCCCCAGCTCCGGAGCATGAGGGCTAGCAGCCTCACCTCCTGAGCAGGAAAAAAGGTGGAGGGAGACCAGGAGGGTAGAAGAGACGAGAGAGAGTAACACCCATGGGAGCCCAAGTCCTGCCTGGGAGCTCACCCTCTTGCTATTTCTCTTAGAAATTCATTAGTCACAACCTGATCATTCATTCACTTACTCGCTTGCTCACCGGTTCATTCCCTCAACAGTTTACACCTTCACTCATTCAGTTCAGAAGTCCTTTTATTTTTAAACACAGTAGTCCAGAATCCCAGCTTGGGTCCTCATCTGTGATGAAACATGAGGTCCTGGAGGCCCCCCCAGGCTGCCCTGTGCCAGGAAAGGTGCTCTCCCATGGGGAAGGCAGGACCAGCCTGACCAGCTCTCCACAGGGTTGCTCTGGGGACTGGGAACCTGAGTGGTTCTCTGTGGCCCCAACAGGTGGAACGAGTACCCATGCACCTAAATTGTGGAAGCCAGATTGCAGATGGATGTGTGAAATTAAAGATGCATGGATGTGGCACAGAGAGAAAGAGAGAGCTCCCTGAGAAGAGCAGTGTTCAGGTCCAGTCACACACACACACACACACACACACACACACACACACACACATACACGCGCGCGCGTCTGAATGAAGAAACTCCAGGGTCCCTTTTCCGTGGTTTTCAGGATTCTGAGAGATTCAAAGGCAAAAACAGTAAACGCCTAAATCTTCCCAATATACATGCCCAGGGCCCTTCCTGACGACTGTCCGTCTGGGGGGAACAGGGCATCTGCAGACACTCTTTTGGGACACCAAGAACAGGTGTACAGCTCGCGAATCCCCAGAGAACCCAGCGCTCTCTGCAGCCTTCACCTCAGGTGATGGGAAACTGTCCCTTTTTTCCATCTTCCAGCCACCAGCCTGCCAGCCTGCTCTCCTTCCTTGTCCTTGCCCCGGGGAGTCCCTGGAGCTGGTGATTGTCTCCCATCTCCCCAAATTCAAACCTACAGCCCCAAGGGGGCTAAGGACAAAACCAAACCTCTTTTTCAGGAAGCAGAAACACACTGTATACTGCTGGTGCTCCATAGTCCCACCACACCCAGTCCAAGGGGCACAGCTCTTCGCCTGCCACCCCCCACCCCACCTCCACCCCCACTATCTCCAGGAATGCCCTGCTCCCTGACCAGGACCAGATGGCCATCACTCTGCTTTCAGGCAGGTAAAATTTGGTGCTACAGGAGTTAGGTGAACAGTATGTTTTATTTAATTAGGATCAACAGAATAGATAAACCTCACAGCAGGACAGGGAATGACAACGCTGCACAAAATAATTCATGCCCAGGTGGCGAATCTCAATTACAGGGAAATCAGGGAAGGAAAAAGTTCCCCAGCACTTTGGAGGAGGCAGAGAGGAGACAACATGCTGAGGCAAAGCCCAGAACTACAGGCCCAACATGGGGCTTCAAGGACACCACAAATCAAGGCAGCCAGGTGGCCATCCTGTAACAGCTGCTCCTCCCTTCTCCCCATCACAGAAAAACCTGCCCCAAGTGCACTGGGCTGGGTGAGCCAATGCTGCCTGGGCCCTGGCAGGCAAGTTCGGGAGCCACTCAAGATCTGGCCTATGAGGGCCACTAGGGGAGCTCACACCCAGCCAGGCTTAGTCTCCAGAAGAATGGCATCCCCCAAAGAGAGGGCAAATGTTCTAATCCTGGGAATGGTCACTAGATCACTAGAAAGTTCCTGTACTTGTCCCTGGCACCCCAGTCCCACTGGCCCTGATGGGGCTAGGCTCCTGCTCTCTCTTAGCGGCAGGCAGACCTGACTCACCTCTCACTCTGGACTAAGAAAAAGAACTGTGAGCTTTTGAGACACCACATCATCTTCTTAGCCAGTTTTTTCACATCTGCTCTGGAAGACTGAAGTTTGAACTGATGGCCTTCCCCCAACCATCACTAAATACTACTTAAAAATGGTTAAGATGGAAATTTTATATTATGCATATTTTACCCCCATTTTTTAAAAAGGAGAGACACAGAGTTTTTAGAAAAGGAGAGACACAGAGTTCTGAGCTACTGCTTGGGTCAGCCAGGTGAGCAGAGGTCTCTGGGATCCAGGCCCAGGAATGCGTGACTTTAAGCAGCTTCACCATGCAACAGTGAAAGGACATGACAGTTAGGGACCCACACATCTTTAGAATGCCACTCTCCCCCTGCCAGGGCTCCCCTTACCTATCCCAGCACAATGCTTTGAATTATCTCAGCAAATATGTCTCTAGTGACTGAACATCCTCAACAATGAACTCTCCAAGTTTCAGAGCTCAAACAAAAAGATTTTTATTGGTGCAGTCTCCCTCCCAAACAAACCCCCAAGTAGTACAAGGAGTGCCACCCAGGCCCCCTTCTCTCAGCTCCCAATCTCTGGCCTTAGGTGACATAGGCCGAGCAACCCCCATTATGGAGGAGAGAGAAATTGCTGTTAGATTACTGAGCACATCCACAGAGCCCCATTTTATATCCCAAATCAGAAGATGACATGAACATCTGCTTTCACTTCAAGACATTAATTTTCAATTATTGGAGAAAAACAAAATTAGTTCTGACAAATTGTTGGTGAACACAGGCTCTTGTCTGGTGGTTCATAATAATAACTTCGGGGGCCCACCATTAGTGTCCTTGGACGGACAGAGTTTCCTGATGAAGCCCGTCATCTGCAGTCTGCGGTGGTGACGGGCAGCACCAGCATATCTCCTACACCCTGTTCTGTGGGGCGAGTGACGGTTCTGCAAGCCCCTCCTCCAAGTGACCGCCTCTTCCGTGACCAGGTTAGGGAACTCAGGACTTTCAGATGTTCTGGAGAAGGGAGGGATGGTGAAGATGGCAGGTAAATAAAAACAACCTCTGGAACCATTTTCAGCTTTAGACATGTCGAGGCTTCCTTCCATTCAGTAGCAAGATTTCACACAGGGGTGTAAATCCATCTCAAGTCCAAGTTTGCCGAAAAAGGCAGATTGGAACCCCCTCAGAACAACATCTTATAACCCGATTTGTCATCTGCAGTGGGAGAATGGACTGCATGCTTCTCCTATGAGACCACTTCCAACCGTGACAAAAGGCCATTCAGGATCCTAAACCCCAAACTCAATGGCTCTAGATGAATGGTACATCTGTAATAATAATAATAATAATAATAATAATAATAATAAACTGTTTGCCAGGGTCCCATCTACCAGGGAACCTGGTTCAGCTCGAATTGCAGGCTCTAGGAAGTGGGAGGAGGAAAAATATTTAAAACGCAAGCTCTGAATTTGCCAACCTTAGTGACCCCCAATCCAGAAAACAACCCACTTGATAATAAATTATCAACACTATAATCTCGTTGGATGGTTTTTTTTTTTTATGTATCTTGGCTGCTGTAGTCACTATATCAATAAAAAGCTACTGAGATGGGGGCTGGGGATGTGGCTCAAGCGGTAGCACACTCGCCTGGCATGCATGCAGCCCGGGTTCGATCCTCAGCACCACGTGCAAACAAAGATGTTGTGTCCGCCGATAACTAAAAAAAAATAAATATTAAATTTCTCTCTCTCTCTCTCTCTCTCCCCCCCTCTCTCACTCTCTCTTAAAAAAAAGCTACTGAGATGTGAATGAGCAGAAGAATTCAGAGATAATGATGTAGCGGTCTTTGAATTTGGATGGTCACAATTAAAACCAGAGTGTTTGCCTTGCACACATGTTCAGACTATGGGGGGGGCGTGGGGGGGCGGTTAGCACATGGAAGGGGAGGTAACCAGGGAGGGAGGCAGGTTCAAAAGGAAAAGGAGAAAAAAAGCAACAATAACAATACAAAATTATATCTTTAAGAAGACAGTGAAAGACACTGCTACATCCAAAGTCAACTGGGTAACTGAGCTCCAACATTGTGTAATTGACTTTGCAAGTAGAACAACAGCAATGTAACAAAGAAAATGTCAGTGTTTTCACAGCACTAATCTATAATGCTGAGAGGCCCTCCCGCTGTCAGGCAGGGCTGACAATACAATAGCTTTCAAAGGGATATTACCATCATGTTTTTATTCCTGACATCAATCGAGACAAAGACAACCCTTTTCAGAAGACATTAAAAATCAAACCTTTGTACAAAAAAGCCATGCAGAGCAATCAGATAATTGGTGATCCTTGAAATCAGTAAAATATTTTTATTTACTGGGTGTACAACCCCAGTTGCTGGCTCCCACCCCATCCTGGCAGGTACGCTATGAATCCAAAGTTTCCATCTATATCTCCCCCACTCACTTCACCCTGCCTGGCACCCACAGCAGGCTAAGGGAACTGACAGCCAGCACTGAAATATTCAAGTGGGATATATAACCAATGGAGGCTTCACTAGTCCACTTTGAGTTCAAAACTACTCTGATTACAGACTAATATAACTACACACAAAACGCCCTTGCAAGCCAATGGGAATTTGCAGAAATTGACAAATTGTCCCAATCACACCTATTGAGGTTACCTATTATAACCAGGCACTAAGAGTTTCCAAGGTACTCTTCTGTTATAATTACCCAACACTCACTCAGATAGGAAGAAACCCTGATATCTATACAAATATTTTCAAGACATAAAGATAATACTCTTTGCAAATATCAGTGTACCATGCATAGACAAGTTTGGACTTCACTTCAGCCAGGGATCAGAAAAAGCAAGCACCTAAAGCCACCCACCCAACTTGCAACATGGATGGGACCATCAGGAAACCTAGCCATCCACCACTAGATTACCTTGAAACAGTTAAGATGCCTGCATGCCATAACTTAGTGACACCTCAGGAAAACTGCAGGTCCCAGAGCAGGAAGTAAGGGGGAACTAATGTTCAAGAGAGTTTATAATCTACACACTTTCTGAATCATTGATGTATCCACCCACCAGCCTTCCAAAAGGTCCAAGATGATGGCCTTAACACCCAAAGGAGGTCACCCCCACTCAGGGCTTGACAGAGCTCCTGGTAAAGGTAACTCCAAGTCCTAGAAAGTTGTGAAGGAGGAGAAGAAGAGAGAAAGACACTTTGCTGAAGAGCCCAAAGTGTTTTGTCCCTCTGATATCCAACAGACCACATGCCAAAAGTATGTAACCAAGTCGAGTCACCCTGAGAGAAAGATATTAATCTCGAAGCACCAGAGGCAGCAATGGTTGCTTTTACTTTTTCAGACAGAAGTAGACACTGTTATGTCTTTTTAAACAGTGTTTGAACAGGCTCCCTTCATTTTATTGATAAAATGGGGAGAAATGTTAAAAGAAGAGGGAGATGGTCCTAATGCTGCCTTGAAAACACACTCTCCCACCACTGCCACCTAAATGAGTCTTTTCCAGAGTCAGGCAGCAAGTCTGCACGCTGGACTCAGTAGTGAGTTCCTTTCATTTACTCATCCAAATGAACAGTTAAGAGAAATCAATACATCAAATTGGCAGACTATTAAATCCTACATCAGGAGAAGAATTCCACAGCCAAGAGCTGAAGAGTTGGCTACTGACATAGCAATTATTACAACTTTGTATTAGATTGAACCATATCCCCAGCCTTCTGACTCCAGCCAGGAGAGCTGTACTCCAAGATGCCTAGCTCCAGTTTCCTCCTTGCATGGTTCCCCCTCCTCCTCCTCTGTGAACACGCTGTAGCAGGCCACAACATTTGCCAGGGCTGGCGGGTTCTGTGGAATTACTTTATGACTGTTAAGTCACCAGCATTTTGCACCTTTCATTATTAATGCACACTCGGCACCTTATGATTAAATGTTAGCAGGATTCTCCTGCCAGAGGCACATAGTTATTTTATTGCTTATTAAGTTTTTGCAAGGAAACAGGTGTAAGAATCTAAACAGCAATTATTAGACATAAAGAATGTTTTCTAGAATGAAACAGGCCCTTCCAAAGCTAGGTAGAATAGGTAACTTAATTGGGGGGGGATTAATATTAGGATTAAATTTCAGTCACCCCAATCCACATAGAAAGCTATGGAATGTACAAAGGATTTATTTTGCCCTTCCCGCAAGATCATGTACATTTAGACAAACAAATGTCAACAATTTACACTTGTATGTGGTCTCAGATGAATCAAGAAACCTGTAACCTCAGAATGCCTTTATTTATTACATCTCAATTATTTCCATGGAAACACTATCAATGTCAAGCTACACTGTTCCCAGATCCCTAGACTACCAAACTTATAAAATGGACTTTGGAGGAGCTCGGGGCTGGCAGAAGAAGACAAAGAAGGGGAGGGAAGGAGAGAAAAGTCACTGGGGGTAGTTTTGGATGTTGGGGTGGGGGTATGTGGACACAACCTGAGTGCTAATTAATATTAAGAACTATAATTAACAGGCAGTTGCTAGATGGAGAAAAACTGACAGCAGTACAAATTATTCAAAAGTTTTAAAAAGGATGGGAAAAAAGACATATTCCTTTTCCATAGAAATGAGAGAAGTTGTTGCGTGGATCTGAGGAAGCAAGCAGCAGCCAGCCATAGGGTAAAGGGAGACAGGGCTCCTTAACATTGAGGGACAGAGGGAACTGCGAGGTAATCGTTACCAAACCATCTGGTATTATCAGCCGAAATAACATATTGTGCAAGATGGGAACAGCCTGGAGAATGAGGCCAAAATTATCAAAGATAACAAATCATTGCAACTACCATGCCGCACCACCAGGACTCACAAAAGGGGGAAAGGGGTGTAGGAAAATAAGTCAGAAAATACGACTTTTGTAACATTCATGGATTTGTTAGTTTTTTTTTTTCTTTTTCTTTTTTTTTCTTTTCTTTTTCTAACAAAATCACAAGGCTTTGGAAAACCAATGAGGCTGCTCACTCTCTGCCCTACCACCCCAGCCCCCTTTTCTATTTGTTGGGTATCCTCCCTCCGGTAAATCTGGGTTTTCCAAAGAAGGACAAACATCTGGGAGGACAAATGACTCCCCACTCCAGAGGGAGGCTGTGTCCCCGAAGTGGGAAGTGAGCCCGCCTGA
This sequence comes from Callospermophilus lateralis, assembly GCF_048772815.1. NCBI lineage: Eukaryota > Metazoa > Chordata > Mammalia > Rodentia > Sciuridae > Callospermophilus > Callospermophilus lateralis. The sequence goes on from NW_027514398.1 coordinate 12,608,880, forward strand.
GGCCTGATTGATTTTCAAAGCAGCAATGCCTATGCTTTCAAATTACACTCTCTGAGCATCCATTCAAAATTGTTACATTTCTGTCTTTCCTTCCTGCTATGGGCTTTCATATTTCTAAGATCAATTATGAATTACGGTCAAGCGACTTCCACTGCAGAATGTTCGGAGCTGGGGAAGTCCACAATGCCACCACGTTAGCCCTGACACACAGCAGTGGAGGCAAAATAAAATAAATTAAAATGTAAAAGGCACCACTGTTCCTTAAGAAGCACCTTCAAGCATCTTTAAAGGTGAAGACCTTGCCATTTCAAACACTTGGTATGGAGCTGTCCACACTTAAGAACACACTTTTGAATATTGCTTTCAAGAAGGGGGGCAGTTCTTGAAAAGCAATAAATATCTGAGGGGCTGGAATTGGGACAAAGCACAGGCCAGGCCAGGAGAGGGCGGCCTATAATGGGAAAAGGGCAGGGGAGGGGCTCAGCCCTCGCACTGCCTCTCCCCAGGGCCTCTGCTCTCCAGGGGCCCCTGGAGCTGGGGACTTCCTGTAAATAGAAAGCAATGCAAGGAGAAGGAGTGCCTGCATCTGCTGTGCATGTGCGTACCTATACATCCATATCTCATCACAAACATGCACACCCTGGTGACTTGTTGCAGGAAGCTGGCTAGGGTGTGGAAGGTGAGTGTGCCAGGGGTGGGGTACCCGGCACACTGCGTGAAGAGGTGCTCCTGACTGCTGCAGGGCTCCTCGGGGACCTGTGTCCTCTTGGCCTAGACAATGAACTCCTGGCAGTGGCTCCCTGCCGGGTTAACCTCTGTGGAGCAGGCAGGAAGTGCGCAGCTGAGCAGGGAGCACAGTCTGGGCTGGGGGGGAGGGGCGCTGGGGGGAGGGGCGCTGGGGGAGGGGCGCTGGGGGGAGGGGCGCTGGGGGGAGGGGCGCTGGGGGGGAGGGGGCGCCAGGTGTCCTGGGACCAGACTGCCGTGCCTGAAGCGCACTCTCTCTGCTCTCCACATCCCTGGGCAACAAGGAGGGCCTGGAGAAAGCCAGCGAGGCCCAGGGCCAACAAAGGCGGCCTGGAAGCTGCCAGCCTCCTGGGCGCCTGTCCTCGCCTCCTCTTCCTTCCTTTCGCTGCCACCAAGATTCGCAATCCCCGCCAAGTCGGCATGCACCCCTTAATTGGCCACGGGGGCCTGGGGCCCGCAAGGAGGGAGCGATCAGGGCCCCTTGTAGGCGACCCCAGGCCGGGTCCCGGGCTAGAGGTGGCTCCAGGCCCCAAGAGGGTCCAGGCCGGTAGGGTGTCCATGGCGTGCCCCCTCCACCGCCTCCGCCTCCTGCACCTGGCTTCCGCCTCCTGCTCCTGGCTTCCTCCTCCCCCTCCTCTTCCTCCTCATCATCCTCTCCGCTCGCTCGTGCGGGTCCACAGCTGCCCACCCGCTCGCCAGTCCTTCCTCTTTCTCTCCTTCCCTCCCGCCTCTGCCGGGCCTCCCACACTCACCTTTCCCTGAGCGCGGCTTCCCCTGCTTCTGCCTGGACTTGTCCCGGGCTCCTGGAGCTCCGCGGCGGCTGGGGCCCCCAGCTGCCCTTCCCCGCTCTGGGTAGCTCTCCTCCCCCTTCTCTGCCTGCCTCTCGGAAACTCTTTTTGCAGCCGGGTTGGTGGCTGCCGACCGCCAGTCCAGGGCGGCCTCTGGGGGGGGGGGGGGCAGCCCAGGCCGTCCCAGGCCGCTCCAGGCGGCGGCGGGGGGGGGGGGGGGGGGGGGCCCAGGGCACGCAGGGGCCCTGCCTGTTGCAATGCCGAAGCCGAGGGCTCCCAGTCCCAGAGGCGGTCCCAGCGGCGGTCCTTGCAGCGAATGGCCGAGCCCAGTTATGCAAAAAAAAGAAAACGCCCCCCTCCTCCTCCCTACCCCCAACTGAAGGCATCACCTGCTGCTCTCTACATCCCCAGGCGACAAGGAGGGGGCTGGAGAAAGCCAGCAAGGCCCGGGGCCAGCATGGGCGGCCTCAATGCTGCCAGCCTCCTGGGCGCCCAACCTCACTGCCTCATCCTTCCTCTCGCCAGCACCGAGATTCCCAATCCCTGCCAAGTTGGGCCGCACCCCTTGATTGGCCACACAGGCCCGGGTTCCGCAAGGAGGGAGCGACGAAGGCCCTTTGTAGCCGACCCCAGGCCCGGAAGGGGTCCGGGAGGGTAGGATGTCCACGGCAGGCCCCCTCCACCGCCTCCGCCTCCTGCTCCTGGCTTCCTCCTCCCCCCTCCTCTTCCTCCTCCTCTCCGCTTGCTCCCAGGGTCCAGGGACGCCGTCCCTCTCTCCCTCCTAACTCCGACGCGCCTTGCTCGCTCACCTTTCACCTAGCGAGGCTTTGCCTGCTTCTGCCTCCATATGTCTGGGGCTCCAGGCGCTCAGTAGCCCTCTGCGGCTGACTCCCTCCGCCGCCCCCGCCTCTCCAGGTAGCCCTTCTCCCCTTTCTCTGCCTGCCTCTCGGAAACTTTTTTTTTTTTTTTTTTTGCAGCCGGGTTAGCGGCTGCGGGGAGCATACAGCAGGTCGGGGTGGCCTCTCTGGAGGGGGGGCGGCTGGGCCAGCTGAGGCCACTCAGGGGCGGAGGGTGGCCCCTGCCTGTTGTAATGTGGCAGCTGGGGGCTCCCGGTCCCAGCGGCAGTCTCGGGGATTCCGGAGGACACACAGCTGAGCCGAGTTATGCAAAAAAAAAAAAAAAAGCTAACCTCCTCCTCCTCTCCATCCCCCGCCGCCCCCGCCCCTGCGGCCCCTCGGTCCCTCCCCCAGCCCACCCCCACCCTCACCCTCCTCCTCCTCCACTCCTTGCTGGATTTTGCAGCCAGTTGCAGAGCTCACAATGAACCCATCTTAGGAGGGGAAATGGGGCTGGAGTGGAGAAGGTCTCAGGAGGGGAGGTGGTTGGGAGCGTGGGAGCTCAGTAACCCAGAAAAAAAAAAAAAAGGCTTCAAATATCCCCTGCCTCACACAAAATAAATAAATATTAATGGCTCAGAAAATACCCAAACGCCAGGTTTGGAGATTATGATGGTTGGCGAGGGGGTACCTCAACTCAGCTTACTTGGGGGTGGGGGCTCAAAACGGCTGTAATGGCTGGAAGCCCCGGCTTGGGGCCCCTGGCTCAGTCCCCTTCTCTGGCTCAGTCTGGATCAGCCCCCTTCTCTGGCTCAGTCTGGCACCGGCCCCCCTGAGGAGGAAGTGGCGCCCTGGGGCGCTCAGGCTGCCGCGGGCTAGCGCACCCAGGCGCCAGGCCACCGCTGCTTGCCCTTGGGCTGCGGTGCTCAGCCAGAGGTGCGCAGCCTAACCCCAGGCGCTGCCAAGTCGCCAGCCAGCTAGCTGCCTCCGTGGGCCAGGGGCTCAGAGAGGGGGTGGGCAGCGGCAGCGGGGGCGGAGGAAGAAGAGCAGGCGGCAGCGGTGGAGGCAGCAGCGGCTGCGCCCCAGCTCCTCCGCTCTCCAGCCACAGCCGCAGTCCTGCCCGCCAGCCTCCCTGCGCTCCTGTCTTCTTTGTGGTCGCTGGCTCTCCTCCTCCCAATCTGGCTGCTGGGGCTGCACTGCAGAGACACATAAAAAAGCCAGGCTTGGATGGAAATGTAGCCGGGTCCCAGCAGGAGGATGTGAGGAGCAGAGTCCCCCGCAGTGGAGCGCTCTGATCCCGTGGGGCGGCCTGCACTGCTCCAGCTTGGATCAGACGGAGAGAGGGCCCACACCACTGAGCGATGGACAGCGAATCCTGTCTCCTGAATTTTCATCCATTGATTTTTCTGTTGTACCATTGTGGTATTCTTAAAATCCTGAAATATGTGTGGAGTAGCCTTGTAACCTAATTTATTTCTGTTGAAATAACGTCACTGTATTTTCCTGTGCTATATCCATATTGAATCACCACATAAATTCTCATTTCTAGACATAAAATCTCTTTAGAGTTGCTATAAATTATTCAATAGATTTATTCTGCCTCCCAAAGACTGATGAAGCTCATTGTGGAGAGTATCTCTCCATTGCATATCATTATTGTTGCCCTGTTATACCAGGTCTGTGTGACAAAAATCCTTTGGAAAATCCTTATAATTTGAAATTAACATAAGCTACTCAATTCAAAAAAAAGGGAAAATGATAAAACATATTCTCATTCAACCCAGATTTTTGAAATGGTTGAACCAATTTGACTACTGTACTATGGAAGAAATTCAAAGACCAACAAACTTGGGCCCTCTATAAGTCCCTTCATTATTATGTTCTCTGCTATAATAAAGTACTTTATCTGGCATCAAAATTACATTAATGCCTTATTCACACTGTTCTTGCAAGAAACAAATACTTCTTTGTGTCTGAGTTTTCCACATGGTTGCCCTGATGAAACATATGCCATTGGAGGACAAATATATTGATGCAAATAAAAAAGAGCAAATTAATTCCAGAACCTAGTTAGAGATAAAAGATGTCATTTCCTTATTTTCTGAAATTCAGCTTATATAAAATGTCACACTGGGCTTCATTTGTGGAGGAAAAGCGTGCTTCAACTTCATAACCGACAATTTTTCTAACTGACATTATGTTCATTCCAAAAGTGCTGAAACAAATTGTGGCGACTTCTTCTCACCACTTTTGGCTAAGTCATTCAGTAACTCTTAATGTTATTATTGAAGATGAATGAGCCACCCAGGTTTTGGAAGCTCGATTCCAAAAACCTCTGTAAAGTTTTGGTACAAATGTGAAGAGCGAAAGTTTGAATTCTCCTCGATCAGCAAGAATACTCTTTACTGGGATGACTTGTAATGCTTCCCTTTCTAGTTGAGCTCTGATTCTACAAGCCCACCTTGGAAATTTGGGTACTCCTGCCAGAAATTGAAGAATAAAAGGAAGAAACTGTAAACCTTTCTTAATAGTTATCCAGAATAATTATCAGTAGGTGTACATTTCATTATTACTTGCTGCAACACCTGAACCAACAGGAGAGAGATCTTTACATAAAGAATATAATACTTTCACTTTCAGTCAGCATACTTAAGCCACTCAGCTTTTGCATTTCATACTGAAGTTGAAGTATCACTTTCCCAAATAACTGATGAAAAGTGAATAATTAAAACAAGTTTTAAGAGCTATTCAGGATACAATCTGAACAAATGTAAAAGAATTTATTTTTATTGAATTCATTTGTGACAATTTGTAGTTAGATATATAGCCTTAGATATTACCATGATTTGGGGAAGAAACAGTATGCTGACCCTGAAATTCTGATATGACATTTAGTCTTTGAAAATAACACACACCTCTGTCCTCTCTGTGTAGCCCAGTTCCTGATTTATATAGGACAAATCATAAATAATGAATGATGAATAAATAGCAATAAAGTGTTTGCTGTTTGTTAAATGATACCTTCCTTCTCTTGGGAGACAACCATTCATTCTCAGGCAAAGTGTCCTTGAAAAAAAAAAAATTGGAGTGTGATGCTAATGGTCAAGTGCCAGTTAGAAGATGGGAAGGGGAGGAGGCAAATGCACTCATCAGACCTCCGTGAAACTTGATAGTCATTTCTAATTCACACTTCAGGATTTTTCTCCATATAAGTTCTCTTTAAGGAAAAATAACAGGAAACTCAGGCTTTGACTCTTATTTAAAGACAAAAAAACCAAACCAAAACAAACAAACAAACAAACAAAAACCCTACACCTTAACCCCTCTCTGGAATTTCAAATTGATCTTAAAATACTTTGGTTCACAGCATTTTGAAGTTGTACAGAATCGCACTATTTACTGAAGTAGAAGGGCCTTTGCAGGTTTGTAAAGGTTCCTATATCACCAACAGCTCAGACATTCTCTGGTAATATTTTCCTAGCCATTAGAAATCTCCTCATATGGAGAATTTTCATTAGTTCCAAAGTTTGACTGGAAGGAAGATGTAAAATCTCAGAACCTACACAACACTTAAAATGAGGGAATATGTTTTTCTTCCAAGTTGACTTCCTATTTACAAATATTTTCTGTTTTGTTAAAATCATCTAATGGGTCCTGAATATCAAAATTCAAGTACAGTCAGGCTATAGTAATGAGTCTTCCAATCCAAATTGTGTTTGTAGTTGGTTTTTGTTAAGCAAGGACAAAAACAGAAGAGTAAAATAATTCCAATATAACAAAAGAAATTATATATGACTAGAGCTAGTTAATATGAATAATATGTAACTGAAAACAGTTTTGTTTTATAGAAAAAAATTGCTAAGTAGGAAATGAGATTAAAAGGACTCAGAGGAGGGCTGGTTACTAGGAGAGAAATTTTTTGATGTCTATTATAGTTTCAGTTTAGGCATTATATTAATAATTCAAGCACAAATTGTGCAAGGTGTAATATTTACAAATAAAGGTCCTATTTTAGTTTTCTGAATGCCTCCTCCTATTGCTATTCTGTAGATGAATAACTCTGGTCATTCAGGCCACTTGCCTTTTGAAGACTTAGAGTAGAAATTGTTTGGAATTCATGAACATAGCCCCCACGTCAAAGGGATTAAGTTCTGTTCCCCCTTTGTTGTCTTTAAGGCACTGTAGGATCTTGGGTGGTTAGTGTACAACTTCAGCCCACATGGTGAACTGAAGCACTGAAGACCTGACTCATGCACACCAAATCAGATTTAGAAACTATCTGTTTTAGGTGAGGAGTTAAATAAGCTGCAATTGAACAAATAATTCTAACCTGTTTAAATTTCTCATCTTAAAAACCTAACAGGTATAAGATTTGTTTCTTGATATACTAGTACTTATGGCTCTGGGACTTTTTTCTCTCTGAAAAAGGTGTCACCTACCTAATAAAACTCTTAAATTATACCTTTTTATTCATAAAATGCAGCATTTCCTATCTAGGAATTATCCTGAGGAAATAGCCTATGTAAATTCTGGCTATAAATGATGCTCACTGTAGTGTTATTTATAATTACTCCCAAATTTTAAAGACCACAAATATCTACAAATGAGATATTATCAAATAACTTTAGGTTAAAACAAGATATAGTGGGAGTTAATATTTTATTTTCATTTATTTTATTTTAATTTATTTTATTTTAATTTATTTTATTTTTATGTTTTAATCTTAAATTGACAAATTATAGTTGTATAAAGTTTTAGAGTACAAAATGATGTTTGAATTTATCATTTTAATGTAGAATAATTAAATCAAGTTAATTAACATATTAACATATCCATCACTACACATATTTATCTTTGTGTGTATGTGTGTGGTAAAAGCATTTGGAATTTACTGTCAGTAATTTTGAAAAGTGTAATTTTTTTTTTTACCATATTCACCATGTAGTGCAGTATATCTCAAAAGGGAAAAAAAAACTTATTCCTTCTGTTTAATTGAGGTTTTATACCCTTGACCATCCCATTCCTCCTTTCTCACCTCTAGTAACCACTATTCTACTCTGTTTGAGTTTGGTTGTTATTAAATTCCACATATAATTGAGAATATGTGGTAATTGTCTTTCTGTGTCTGGATTATTTGGGTGATGATATTTTAAGAGAATGAAAAATGTACCAGAAAAAAAAAATTACAAGTAGAAAATTCCAAAGACCCCTCCTCCAACAGAGCCCCTTAAAAGCCTGGCAAAACCTGTTTAGAATCAACTAAGTCACAACTCAGGAAGATTAACAAAGACTTACTGCACTCAAAGTGAATGCTAACTCAAGAACGGGGTAACTGAAACCTAGTAGGACAGCAATGCGGCATTTTTACCTACCTTTGCCCCATCATAATGGTAATCAGATTTGCATAAGCAGAAGAAAGAATTAGTAAACTTGGAAACAGGTCAACTCAAAATATCCAATTTTAATAACAGAAAGAAAAGAACAAAAAATAAAACAATTTAACAACAGCTCAGAGTCCCATGGACCTCATTAAACATATATATATATTCAAGCACAAATTGTGCAAGGTGTAATATTTACAAATAAAGTAAATATATGTGTGTGTATACACACACACACACACACACACACACATATATATATATATATATATATATATATATATATATATATATATATACACTAGTAGTCTCAGAGAAGAGGAAATGGGCACAAAAAATATTTGAAAAAATAATGGCTAAAACTGTTTGAAATTTGATGAAATACATAGATCTACACATCCAAATAATTAAACAAACTCCAAATAGAATAAACTCAGAGTTCCATGTTGAGATACATTACAATCAAATTGTTATATGACAAAAATAATATCTTGAAAGCAGCTGGAGATAATTTGTTGTGTAAAGAAATCCTAAATAAAATAAACAGATGATATTTTAGCAGAAACTATAGAGGCCAGAAGGCAATGATATGACATATTTAAAGTGCTAAAAGAAAAAAAAAAACACATTTATCAGTCAAGATTCCTATACCTGTCAAAACTATCCTTGAAAAAATGATAGAATAAATCTACTAGTGATAAACTATTTCCGTTTTTGCTTGTAAATATCTTGATTTGGCCTTCATTTTTTCAAGGATAGTAGAAAAAAATGTAGTAGATTTATTCTACAAAAATTCTTTAAAAATGAGGGCTATCTTTCAAGTTAAAAATAAAGGACACTAGGTAGTAACTTGAAGTTATACAAAGAAATAAAGAACAATAAAAATAACAATATAAAATTGCAAATGTCAGCATTATTCTATTTTTGGCTAATAACTACTTTTTCCTACATTATTTAAAATAATAATATATAAAACAATCATAATAAACCTATGTTCATGAACAGAAAATGTATAAAGAATTGTAAAAATAGCAAGACATGGGGAAAGGATGGAGATACATAGGAAGAGAGTTTTTATGTCATTGAAGCTAAGTTCATATTAATTTAAACTAGATTGTTTTAAATAAGATGCAATTATAATCCCTAGGGTAACCAGTAATAAAATATTTTTTAAATAAAGAAAAGGAAATAAAAAAGGAACCAAAACAGTACCCTAGAAAAACACAGCAACTAAATACAAAAGTAAGAAGTAATTGAGAAATTGAAGAACAAAACAATGAAAAAAGATATATAACATATACAAGACAAATAGCAAAATGGTGCAAATAAATTCTCCCTTTTCACAGTTACTTTAAATGTAAATAGAATAAACTATCCAATTAAAAGACAGAGGTTAAAGAAAGAGTTCTTTTGTTATTGCTCTTTTTTGAGAGGTTGTACCAATGATCCAACTATATGCTGTCTACTAGAAACTCTTTTCCAATACAAGACTATAGTAAATAATGTGTGTGTAGTTAGTGTGTGTGTGTGTGCGTATGTGTGTGTGTAAAACATATATATCCCATGCAAATATGTGATATATATATTTATCCCATTCAAATAATAAACAAAAGGAAAGTTTGGGTTGCCAGATTAACAACAGATAAAACAGACTTTATATCTAAAATTGTTATGAGACAAAGAAAGATATTATACAAATGGGCCAATACAGCAAGAAGATACAATAATTATTAACATATAAACACCAAATAACAAAGCTTTAAGATATCTGAAGAAAAACATGACTGAATTAAATGGAGAAATATGCAGTTCCATACTGATAGTTACAGACTTGAACATTTCACTATCAAGAATAGTTAGAACAAGGGCTGAGTTTGTGGTTCAGTGGTAGACCATTTGCCTAGCATGTGTGAGGCCCTGGCTTTGATTCTCAGCACCTCATATAAATAAATAAAATAAAGGTCCATTGACAACTAAAAAAATATTTTTTAAAAACGAATAGATAGAACAAAAGAACTAGTCAAAAGATTAGTTAGGAAATCAAGGACTGGAACAATAGTAAAAACAAGCTAGATCTACTGGACATACAGAACAGTCCCTCTGACCACAGTAGAACATACACATTATTTGCATACAGGATAGGCCATATGTTAGGCCACAAAATGAGTCCCAACAAATTTGAATAGATTAAAATTATATAAAGTATCTTCTCGGATCACAGTGGAATATAGTTAGAAATCAATAGCAGATGGAAAATAGGAATTCACAAATATGTGGAAGTCAATACATAAATAACCAAAGTTAATGAATTAAATTGAAAATATGATCCAATAATTCTGAAGGATCAAATGCAGTCATTAAAACTTATGTACATGTATTAACATAGAAAAATATTCATATTATATCAAGTTTGAAAAGAAAAACACTTGCTGAAAAAATGTAGGTATGTATGAGAGGAACCCTTAAAATTGTCTCACATACTTAGATTCATGGAAACCAAAAAGCATCTGAACAGATATAAAGCAAAAGTCTATTATGGTTATCTTTAGTTGATTACTACTTTTTTTCTGTCTATGTATCTTCATTTTCCCGTTTTCTCCAATGGGTATGTATTACTTGAGTACATTTTTAATGAAAAATAATTAGGGGCAACTATGAGAAAATCATTGAACATGTAGTTTTTAATTGGATTATTTCTTCTGCTGTTATTTTAATACATAAAGTCAATGAAACAAGTAGATAAAAAATCGAGATTATTTTAAATCAGCAAAGTTTTGAATGCACCTAACAAACCAATTTCAACAAAATTATTATATGATGTAGGCTTTTGAAGAATTTTTCAATCAGAATATTTAGCTACTGCCTAGATTTCTCTTTGATGTGATTTATGGTTGGATAACTTAGGCTTCAAGAAGAAAGTAAACACACCCCAGTCTTGAGAAGCACTGTTTCAGGTGGGTGATTATTTTACTGCTACCAGTATTTGGAGAAGCCCTTTCAGGATGATTGATCCTCTGGAAAAGAGAGAGGAATTTCCCCTCTGACAATAGGAGGCTCTTTAGGGCTCTCAGCAGTGCTTGCTTTGTTTTTTACATCATTGGAAATCCAGTTGCATTAGATTAGCTGCAAGGATTCAAATGTTATGGGAATGAAACATCCAAATCTATTTTTTCTCTGGAGCCTTGTCTTTGTTCTAATATAAGAAAACTTTTATCTCCTCAAACTTGTCTGTAAATTCGGTAAGGAAATACTTAAATCATAAAAGGTAAACCTAATCATAGAGTGTGGACTTAAACAATAGTGACAGGAACAAGGAGGAGGAGGAAGAGGGAAGAGAGAGGGAAAGTACTAGGGATTGAATTAGAGCAAATTATATTCCATGCTTTTATAATTATGTCAAAATGAATCCTAATGTTATATATAACTAAGAAGAACCATTAAAGGGGGGCATTGACAAAGCAAGGAGAGGGTTTTTTTAAATTTCTGAACTTAGTGCCAAGTACACATCTTCTTTATGAAAGAATTAAGCTTGAGAACTGTTCTGCCCCAACATAGAGAGAAGAACAAAAGCACTGATAGCACTCATTCCATTATTTTCTATAATCTAAGATGTTACTTATTGGGGAAGTTTTAAAACATCAAATTAAAAACACACACACAAGAATAATGTGAAAATAAATCTATGTTTGTAAAATACCTTAAATTTATCAGAAAAAAATTTGATCTACATGACCCCTGACCTTTTTAAACCCTGCTTCTCACTAGTTTTGTCCTCAGAGAACGGAACTCCATCTCTTTCTAATACTCTTAGCCACTATGTTGCCATTTCTGGTTTTCTCGGCATTTAGCTAGGGAATACCTTTCCCATATTTTATATGATTATGCCTTCCTCTTTGGCCATGAATAGGAAACTCTGACCTGTGTTTATTGTAATTTAGACCTATTCATATTCAACAGTAGCATGACTTTGGCAGTTGATTTCAAGGAGAAAAAAAATTACAATCTGTAATGTCCCAGAGATACCTAAAGAGAAATTTCTGACTTCAACCCACAGGTGGAGCCCTGAAAATCCAGACAAAAATGAGCTGGCTTCCTCTAGTCAATACTCCTGACTTTCACTCTTAGAAGAGAGCAACTCAACCACAAGTTTTTGCTTGTCTTTGTCCCTTTTCATTAGATTGTGGATCTTGTCACAGTCAGAAATATTTCCTCAAGTATATCCCAGTGCCTTACATGTATTAGACTCAACAAATTTTGTGAACTTGTTTTTCTAATGATTCCCTGCAGAGTTGGGAATCCAAATAGACACTAGGAGCAGAATCCAGTCCTCAGGCTAAAGTATAGGCCCTTCTCTCAATGCAGGTGTGGTGTCAGGTGATAGGACCCACAGAACAATCAGGGAGCAACTGGGACCCAACTGGCACTTCACCACCTCAGACTGATACCTCTTTATTACTTCACCTAGTAGCATTCACTCATCTGTTTCCACTGCAAATGGTTTTTGTGCATTCTTGAAATTAGTTAATTTTCTTAGAAATTATACTTGATATTGTTTTTTATGTTTTCATTTTTAAGTGACAAAAACACCTAGAAAAAAAATGCAATGTAAAAAAGTTAGAGAACAAAAATATTTTGTTCCATATAGTTGAACATTTAGGATGGAGTGGAGTATTTATGTTTTTCCTCATGTTGAATCTGTTACTCTAAAACTAGATTTCAGAGATTAAATGACTATGGGAAAAGTGTGCATGACATACAATATTGTACCTTTAAAACTCCAAAAACTTTAATTTTAATGAGGACCAATTTTACCTAGTTCTACACATTTTGATTAATATTTCAATTTGTATAAAGTACAAAAATATCTATGATTGTTATGTTTTATTCGTAGATTGTTTTTAATTAACTTGAAATGTCCCTTTTCATTATTTTAATGCATTTATTCATCAATTTTGTATACTATTATACTTGATTCTCTGTATACACACATAAATTTCTACATTATTTTCTTTACATACTAATAATAATTTCATCAGTGAGAACTGTTGGACATAATCCTCATTTATTTCAAAATTACATTACAATGTGTAATCAGAATTATCTCATGCTATAATCAAAAGGTTCAATTACTTCAATATGTTTCAGAAACAAATGTTATATAATGTTAGCATCTATGGACATTAGTGCTAACAAATAAATCTATAAACAAAGTGCCATAAACATTGTATTTAATTAATTATAAAGTCCAAACACAAAACACTATACTGTAGCGCATATGATTATCAATTATATATATCAACAAGGAAAGGCCCCAATTTGGATTTTTTATTCCAAATATTCCTTAAGTAAATTTTCTTGCATCGTCTCACACATGAGCTTTGTGGAACATCTAATATTTAAACCACAACACTGGCCTTCTAGTATTTTGTTACTAAAGATTCAAAAAGCAAATTTGTGGCTGAGTGGCTAATTTATTGTTCGAGAAGACATACATTCAGGTCCTGAAGCACCAAAATTCATTGATTCTTTAGGAAAAAAATCACCTGGCATAATTATTTAAAGAGAATTAAAAATATTTTGAGTTATAGCTTTAAGTATCTACATCCAATTAACTGAATGTCCTTGTGACTCAACTGGCCTGAACATAATGCAGCAAATTATAGTCACATTTCTTCCCTTCTCATTGAGACATATTTTTAGTAGAGACACTTTTGCAAGTCACTGACATAGGGTTTGACCAGGTCACTTACCTTGATCAAAGGAATGTTGAAGGAGATAATGTAAACTACATTGAACCAGAGGCTTTAAGTGTATTTGTGTAGTTTTGTTTGCCCTCTTGCAAATAACAAGGAAGAGATAATATTACAGAGAATCACAGATTCTTCAATCTGAGTCCCAGAGTAAGAAGACATATGTGCCAATCCCAGCCAAGTTCAGCTAAGGCACACCCAATTCCTAGCTCTATAAGCAAGTAAATGTTTATTTATATAAGCCAATGAGATTTGAGGGAGTTGTTTGTTACACAGCATTATTACAGCAAAAGGCTGACTAGCACAGCAGTCTTATAGTAAATTACTCTTGCATGTTTTATCATTTACATGGCTTATAGTAGTTTAATTTAAATTATATATATAATTATCCAGCTTAATTAATTCTCTGTATAACTGAAAAACAATTTGAACTGTACAGTTTTTGCAACCACATTTAAGGCGATGCAGTAGAAATATATCTGTGACTTAGTCCATTCCTACTTCTATAATGAAATCCAAAAGTCTGGGTATTTTATACACAATAGAAATTTACTTTTCACAGTTATGGAGGCTGAGGAGTTAAAAAATAACAGAGCAGCAGATTGAATAGCTGATGAAAACTCATTCTCTGCTTCAAGATGATGGAAGAGGCATAAAGGTCATGAACACTGTGTCCTCAAGTGGTACAAGAGATGGAAGGGCTAGGAAGCTCTCTAAAATTTTATTTATTCATTTATTTTTAAATTTATTGTACTAGGGATGGAACCCAGGGACACTCTACCACTAAACTACATACCAGACCTTTCCATTTTTTTCATTTTGAGATAGGGTCTCACTAAGTTGCTAGGTGGCCTTAAACTCACAATCCTCCTATCTCAACCTCCCAAGTAGCTGGAATTATAGGTATGTACGGCCACACCAGGCTGAAACCTCCTTTATAAGGGCTTTGATCTCACTCACAGGGGCATAGACTACATGATTTTATCTCTCCTCAAAAGGTCCCACCTCTTAATAAATCATCATTTTGTATTTTAAGTTCCCACACGTGAATTTTGGAGGGATATGTACATTCAAACCATAGCAACTACAACCCCCACCCCATTAAGTTAGATGTAAATTGTTTTCTACTAGCAGATCAAGAACCTACTAAGCGCTTCATGTTTGCAAAGCCTTGGAGTATAGTCACTCTTGACAGGCTATATGGTGACCAAGAATAGCTATCCATTGGGAGAATAAGTACACTTTCTGTAACAAACTGTTCACTTATACAACTGCAGCACAAGGGTGGAATCCTAGCAATGTAATAGAAGAATAAACTAGAGACAATTTTTGGTATTTACATATTACCACAAGTATCTCTCAGGATATACATGTGATGTTGACATCCGTGATGGCCTTTCTAAATAACTCAGGGCATCAGAGGATTGCTTCTCCTGTAAGCCAAGATAACTTTGGCAAACACATCTGTATAATGTGTGCACTGGGCACATTTTCTCGTTGAATTATTCAATTAATCTGATAATGAGAGCACATTGACACAGTTAAACACTCAGGTGAATAAAAGATTCACTTTGAAGTACAGAAATTTCTGGAGTCATCTATGTGTTAACAAGTGATGATTCCATGACTACCATCATCCAGGGAGGGAGAAACATTCGAAAAGGTAAGCTAGAGTTGAGCATGCTAGAGGCCTTTTCTGGCATGATTTCAAGGAGATGAAAGGTAGAAACACTTTCTAATGTTCATTTGAGCTTTCAATCTTTTTAGAATAAATGTGCTGAATTTTAAGAGATAGAAGAAACAAGGTTTAGTTCTCAAGTGAATCATATTCTCCTGAACTCTAATGAGACAGAGAGTTGAACACTAGCATAGGTACCAAAACAACTGATTTCTAATCTTCCCTCTGCAAAGCCCCTGATGTACAACCTACTGAAACATCAGACTTTCTTACCTCAGTGCTCACTCTGTAAAATGGGAGAATTTGACTGGCCCAGTTATTGCCATAGTACCTATTAAAAAACACCAACAAAACTATTTTTGCAAATAAAAGGGTCACTCATAAATGCAAATTTGGATGTCTGTTATCTAAATTTGATGTGTACATTATGAAACACCTCCCAGTCACACTGGCTGTCACTGAACTGGGGCTTACACTGTTGTATCATTATTATTAGCCTGCTCTGTGTCTCCAAGTCGTATTTATATTCCTCAACATAAGGACCATTTCATAACTCTCTTAATCTTTATTACAGCACAATACAGAAAGCACAAATTAAATCACAATTAATTATGTAAGTAGTTAATAGCTGCCATTAATTGATCCTGTTCCATGTTCCAGACTCCATGCCAGGCATTTTATATACACTGTCTCTAATCTGTACAATTGTACAGTAACTCCAAAAGGAAATATTATCTCCATCTTACAGATCAAGAAACTGAGGCTCAGAGAGGCTTGATGACTAAACCATGGCCACACTGCTGGTCTAATAAGGATAATTATGCATCTAATGAATAATGTATGCTTTAAATAATTAGATGTTCATGATTAACATGAAAAGCAGAAGCTAAAATATAGTATCACAAGTAATTGTTAATTGCTGATGTACTTTACTGTCCGTATAACTATCTCCTAGGATCAGGGAGCTGCCTTGAATCTTACTTAACCTTTGAACCAAAGCTTTGCTTGCACATCAGTGTCTAGAGAAGAAATTAAACATATGTGAATATTTGTCTCTTAACAAAGAAATCAGTTCAATCACATGTTGGTCTGGCCTACATCTTTCTTTACAAATCTTCATATCAAACTGATGAAGAGGAGCTATTTTTGCCAAAATCTTATGCTTATTTGCCACTGAAATAATGTCTACTGGTCTTATCTATAATTTATATACCATATATCCCATATTAGCTCAAAAAGAAAAACATAAAACAAGATGAGGAAGAGAATTGGGGGACAAATGATATAACATAATTTTTTTAAACACTGGACCTATATAGTAATTAAGTCATTCCCTTTAGAGGTTAAAAATGGATCATTTTTCCCTTAAATTTTGAAAATATGTTACCTTAAATTTATCCCAGTTGGGTGTTATTTCTCCACTGATCTCCTCATGATTGTAATCTGATAATGTGGATGAGTCATTTGGATGAGTTCCTCCTCATAATATCTCATTCATGATCGGGAAAGGACATTTAGCTAACCACTCTCTTTTTGCTGCTGAGGAAATTACAGCCCAGACGGATGAAGTGACCAGATTATGGTCAGTCAGCTGGCCAATGTCAAGGTTGCAATTAGACTTTCTTTCCATTACCCCAACCCCAGATTTCCAAATTGTACATTTAAAAAATACAGCCTCCTTTTCTCATGTAATAATTTAAAAATTTACAATATAAGCTTAAGAAACATATCCTCTTTCTTCAGTCATGAATTAGCTAATGATTTAAAGAGTAAGCCTTCCAAACTATGCAAATCCACTGTGCTCATCCACAGAAGCAGGAACATGGGGTCACTCTTTTCTTGTTTACAAAGAAGCTCATATTTAGTGTTATATTTAGCTCTCACTGCAATCCTGTAAGCAGTTATTATGAACATGACTTTGTAGATGAGGAAACTGTTGATCAGAGACTAAATCATTCAGCGAGTGGGTGATTTAGAGTCAGAACTCAAAAATGACTTTGTAAACTTGACTTCACTACTTCCTCTATTTCAATACATCTCCTGATTCTTTTCATGGTGCAGTTGCCTAACTATCTCAGTGTGCTCAAGCTCCTACTTTCAGGTGGAGAGTCAGGAGGTGGCTTCCCGGACAGTGACAACATTCACAGCTCCATGCCCATCTGGGTGAAGCCCCATGTGAGTGATCATCAGCAGGATATGAGCAGAAGTGTCATGTCACAGAAGACATGCCTTCTCCACCCGCTCTTTTTTCTCATCTGATGGCATATGCTGATTTCCCGGGTATCCTTGGAAGACACACGTTAAAGACAGCAAGTCCCTGAGCCTTGGTCCCTCAGTATCAGTGGAGCCATCATGTCTTCTACCCCTGCTCTGTTAACCAGAAACAGCCACCATGGATTTTTTAATCACACGAACAGAAACATATGTTTCTTATGAAAGCCACTGAAATTGTGGGGTTCATCTGTTACAGCAACCAGCATGCCCTAATAAAATTGCACGTACTCTTTCTTGGAGACCAGAGTTGAGAATTCTATTATTTCCTAACAAATCTTCATAACACTTGTTTGCTAATTCATGGATTATAATCGTGCTAAATAAAAATGTTTCTTTCCCAATGACCTCTTTCTGTCCCTTACTTTTCAACCAGTTTAAAATTAATGACAATTTCTATCCTGTATTTATTTTTGTGACACTCAAAACTATCACAATAGCCTCTTGATGGCATTGTAAGATACAACAAAAATTAAAATTAAAAAGACTTCTGTCATTTAAACCTTCCCATCATTCCCCATCTTCAAAAATATTTTTTAGTAAATTTTACATCTCTGACTGGGAAGGGAGTGGTGGTCTGGAATTAATCAGTGAGGATTTATTGAGTTTCCTAAGTATATGGCTTATACATGGTTTTCCCTGCTAGTTGGCAACCCTCAAAGCCTTAACCCTGAGAACGCTCCCTCAGGAACACACAGGACCTGTTGTCTGGCCACTAGTTCCAAAATGTAGTCTAAAACACAAGGCTAAGAGCTCAGATCTCTTGCATTTCCCCACCACATCGAGGGCCTGAGGTCTCTGCTCTGTACATTTCTTTGATATGGTTACTCAGGAGTAAGGGGAAGGGGGAAAGAATGCTTTTGAGAAAGGTACCTAGATAATTAATTTTGACAAATCCCTCCTCCACCCTAGGCTTTGCTCACTCCTGATCTCTCTCTCTCTCTCTCTCTCTCTCTCTCTCTCTCTCTCTCTCTCTCTCTTCTCTCTCTCTCTCTCTCTCTCTCTCTCTCTCTCTCTCTATCTCTATCTCTCTCTCTCCACCCCCTCCCAAAGCTTCAAAGTATTACTCCTTTTAATATCTCAAGTCTAAAGCCTAAATCCAAAATCTGAAAAGAAGGAAAGTTTTGCCCACAAAGCAGCCCCCATAACAAATGATGAATGCTCAAAGTGCTTTTTGGAAAAATCCTGAAAGCAGAGTTCGGTCACTAGAGTAAATCCCCATAGAAAAAGGAATAAATCTCTGTGACATCTGCTAATGTACACCATTTCCCTTAAACACCTCTTCCTGTCCACTTTCTACACCTCCTTCCCTCTCTCCCCAATGCTTCTTTTGTTCTGTTTTGGCCTTCAGGGGATGACTTAGCCTGCAGATGGTACCAGGTAAACCAAGGGTATTGCATCCAGCTGTGTATAAGCAGATTGGTGCATTAAAGCCCCTGATTTAGGATCTGAAATAAAAATCAGTGTAAGCAAAAAGATGGTTGCTTTTCTTTCTCTACTTTTTTTGTGCTTTATTTATTCATTTGCTCACGAAGCATTTGTCATTTGCCTATGATATTAGCAGTATTTAAGGAAGAAGAGAAATAACAGTTGTGATCTCCATTTCCCAGGTGCAAGTTACATACTTAAGGGCCCAAAACAAACTGTACAACTAAAAGGTGAAGAATAAGGGATTCAGGACCAATTAAATGGAAAACATGCACATGTTGCGACACGTGATGCACAAGTCAGAAAAGATGTACTTTTGTTTTATTTGTTTATTTATTTATGGGAGATGGAGAATGGATTATCAGAAAAACACTGGCACATAACACCTGGAGAGAGATCCCTGGGCTGACTGCATCGTGAGTTAGACTGTAATTATAGCCTGGGACATAGATTAGTTCTCCTTGACTTCAGAGGTGTGGATGCAGGGACAGTCCAGTGGAGAGTCACAGAGGTGGTGAAGATTAGGGAAAGAGGGCTTGGAAGGAGTGGACGGAAGCAGCAGTAGCCTCACCAGCCCCATTATATATGGATTTGCATTTGACTTTACCATGGATCTAACCCCAATGAGTCCAAAAGAGACTTTCCAGACTGAATGTCCACTGTGGAAAGGTCCACTCTTTTATGGCTATTTTGATGTCAGAATAGGTCAATTCCAGAGAAGCCACAGGAGTCACCTTGAACTCCCCCTGCTTTGCATTATTGCCTCTTGATTCTCTTCCCTGGAGGTTCTTCAGACAGCTGGACCACATTGTGGCATGACATGCTTCTCATTTTCCCCACAAACATTCATGATTGAAGGCAGATGACACACGACCTTAAGCTCACCTTTAGGAAATGGTGCTAAGCCTGGTTTAGCACTGCTAGGTTGTAGCATGGATGTTATTCCTATCTTCCAACTCTATGGGTCAGGGGTTATTTTCTACAACTACAGCTGTTGTGCATTGCCAGGGAGATCAGAACCAGATTGAAATGGTGTTTAAGTTAAACATCCAGATAATTACACTCTCTGAACCCTTAAGAACAGAATAAACACTCACCTGTTTCATAGGTTTTAATACAATTCTCCATAAAAGATGGTTTCTTAATATCCCCTCTAACGCTGTACCAATATATCCCAAAAATTCAGGTGCTGGCATGTCCCCTAGTTTTTACCTCCTTTGTTGTTGTTGTTGTTGTTGTTCCTATGTCTGAAGATTGTAGGAACCAAAGGGAAGTGGTAAATATGAAAATAAACTGCACCCATGTTCTGGTTCTTCCATGAGTCTGAAAATGTCCTGATAATTTTTAAATCTGAATAATTATTGCTCCATTTAAATGCATTTATTGGCTTGATTCTTGTGGCATCCTCTTTGGTGTCTTTCATCATCTTCACCAGCATCCTCATTATCATCCCTAAACTATATTGATTTCTCACTCTGATAGGTGTTGTGCTAACTGCTGTCTAGGTACCATCTCTTGTAAACCTCACAATAATTCTATGAAGTACCTACTATTAGTGTCACCATTTTGCATGTGAGGAAAAAAACTGAAAGAGATTATGTGACTTGTCCACTGGTAATGATATTTATTTAGGGGGCTACCCTAGGGCATCTGATAAGAAATCATTCTTCTGATTTGAGGCACTTATATTTGTGGGGTGATTGCTGCATTTTTTTTTTTGAGGCTGGTCTCACTAAATGCTGAAACTGCCCCCAAAGTTTTGAGTTCAAGCTATCTTCCTGCCTTAGCCTTCCAAGGAGTTAAGACTACAGATGCATGCCCAGCTATTCTGCATTTCTTGAATTAATTTCAAGATACTGAAACATACTGAGTCCTTTATTCTCAAAGACTCTTCCTATGCTACTCTCTCCTCCCTTGGAATCTATTATCTGCCCCTTGGTCTCTTCTCCCAATCTAACCTCTATCATCACCTCCACCCCCACGTCTGAGATTTCTAGGGACCTCTCCTTCCATCCTTCTCTCCTACCTACACAAAGCCAAAGCATAAAACACAGGTGCAGAGAAGCACTTTCTCATACAGGCCTGTAGTAAAAGGGCTTATATTTGCAAGAAGTCCTAAGGACTTTTATGGAAAAAAGAGAACTTTTCCCTGCTCTCAATAATTGGCAAGTTTCCAAACTCTCAATGAAGTAATTTATTCCATATGAAAAACAACAACTAATTCAAACATTTTATGCACTTGACACCATCACAGTAGTGGCATCAGATTACATATTCAGTAAGGACTTCGGCCACATGCTGTTGCAATTAACCACATGGTAATGTGCAGGCCAGGACTCCTCAGTGTTATTCAGTCAGAGACATAGTACAATATACAAAGCACCGAGAAGCGAAAATGCCCTTGGAACAGAGCTATATCTCATTAGGAAATGAAATCGTGGCTTTCTAGGGAATGACAGCTGTGTCAGGGAGAGATGGCAGCCTGGATTTCTAGTTATCACCAGGGGTAACTACTCTTTAATTCTCCAGTTTTGTGTCAGGTTTTTGATAAAGAAACTCCAAGTAAATTTCTAGATAGTTTGATTAAGGCACAGCCTCAGTGCCTATAGATTCTAGATGCCTGATGGGCCAGAAGAAGCCAGTTGGAGCCTGGGTAGGAGAATCTACTAGTCCTTAACCTGGACATTTGCACTGGAACCAATGGAAATAAATCCAATTGGAAATGCCTGGGCTGCCTGAACCAAGACATCCACACTAGCTCCTAAGAATCTGCTTCTGAAACTCTTCTATTTTCAACTTTTCCAAGGCCCCCAGCACTCTGAAGCTCCTCCCTACTGCTCAAGGCTCCCTCCCCAGAATTCCAGATCCTGACCTACTTCTCTCTGCTCCCATCACATCTACTTGTCGAGGACCTTGTTTTGACAGGTGCTTCTGACTTAGTTTTGGAACTGTGACTATCTGCCTAAAGAGACAGAAATTTGGGGGCATTATTTTATGACTGATCTTTGCTATCTCCAAGTTCATTGACAATGGAATGTACTGACTAAACAATATGCTTGGTGTTATAAGAGAGTGAAGAAGAAAACAATTTAGAAGTCCTACTGTGGCATTCTGAGTCCTCCCTCTTGATCAGTTGAAGACTTGGGACAGACCTCAAAATATGTCTGATTTTAGTACCACAGAGAAAGTCTGGGGAAATATTTATATAAGGAGTGCCAGTTGTCAAATTGCAGGTTAAGGAATCAGCATTGATCATGAAGATGGCATAAGAATGAATGAGCCACTGTCTACAGTTCACAGACTCAGAAGCCATACCCACACCACTTTGGAAAATTAGCATGGAACATACCCCTTTCCCACTTGTCAGTAGATATTTAAGTATCTTAATAAATATAGGATTTATGTTATTGCCATCTACGGTTACATACTGTGCCAGAGACAGTGCTATGTGCTTATAAAACCTTTTTTCTATTTTCTTCTAGGCATAAAACTGGACCACATTTTCCAGCCACCCCTGAAGTTGGTTGAAGCCATACAACTGAGCTCTGGCCAGTGGAATGTGGGCAAAAGTGAAGCTAAGGCACTTCTAGTCTAGCCCCTAAACTCCCTGTGTGGTCCTCCATAGGCTCTCTGTCCCCATTTACTGCCTAATTTATACAATGAAGGACAAATACTGTATAAATTGCAGAGTCAGGCTGAGGAAGGGTCCTGAAGCTCCAAATGACTGTGTAGAAAAGGACATGCACACCTCACCCCTTCCCTCCATACCCTCACCAGCTGTGACATCAGCCAGAAATTTATTTTTCTTGTCTCAAACATCTCCCCAAATATCAGTGACTTGTTAAAACACCTATTCTGGTTAACAAATGTGCTTCCTTTGTGTTCAGGGAGGTTTGCTGAGGATCCAATGGATAACTGGTACAGGAGGACCAGGACACAAAAAGATAAATTACCATGGGATCTGGTAGGTGCAAAGTGCACCTTTTGAAGTAGGAAATTTGAGGAGTATTGTGGTTGAAAATATCAGTTTTTCTCCCCATCGTCTTTTTTTCCTTACCAAATAGTGACACAGACATTCCTTGTGGGACAGTGTTCTTTCCATCCACCTTTGTGGCCTGGTGGGACTCTACTCAGGGCTTCTGCAGCCACTCAGTGGTTTTCAGCTGAGCGAATTCAATGTGGTGATGCAGGCAGTAATCTCAGCCCCTCGGGTTCCTTGGCCTTTCACAGGGAGCATTTGTCCACAGCCAGAACACTTAGGATTCAGACCCCGCATGAGTATACAGTCTATGGGAGGAAGGGGGTTACTTAAAACAGATGAGAGTTTTAAGTTCAGCCTGTGCTCAACAGTTAAATTCAATTTAGAGACTTCCCAAAACCTTTCTGAAATTGCAAAAGGGCCATGAGAAATCAGCTTCTTTCTTTTGTGGTTACAGATTTAGTTCTGCAATTCATGAGGCTGCGTCAAAGTGCTTGCATAACACTGCAAGCTGTCTCAGATGGAAATGAGGATGGTTTCTTCTTTGGTGCTAAATACCTAGAGTTACTCCACAAACATTCAGCCCCCGCTAGTATGTTAGATGTCTGAGTCTGGACTCTGGCCCCCAGAGAATTCAAAGTATCATGAAACAGCCCCCTGGAAATGCCTTAGAAAGGAAAATGCTCATGGCAGATGTGGTGCCTCAGAGGTTAAACTTGAAAAGTCCAGCCCTGGAAGGGAGACTTGAATGTCAGGGGGCAATACTTGGGTAAAGTTACAGGACTGCCAGGAGAGCTGGGGACTGGAGACACTTCCTGCTGAGTTCACATTCCCTGCCTCTGCACGGTCAGCACAGGCCCTTTCCAGCACCACAGAAAATCCTCCTGCTCCTAAATTGCTCCTCACAACCCAAATGAAGGTTTAGAATTATGTCCTGGGAGACAGCAATCTCCACATTCTCAGCCCCTTTCTACGGGCCTTGGTGTCCCAAACTGTCTTTTCCTTTAATATTGAATAATCTAAACTGGGAAGCTAGAAATATGCTTCCCATCTAGTAATTAATTGGTTAGTAATGTGACTTTGAACAAGTCCCTTCCTCTGCTTTGCACCTGTGAACTGTAGAGTCTAGTATATGAAGGCACATAATAAATATGTGTTAAATTGAAATCCACTGTTTCATCATTTGTAATTAAAATGGAAATCTCCATAGAATTATTGTAACCTGAGAGTATATCAAAACCTCCAGGGAAGAGTTTTTCTTAATTATTTTTCTTTGCTAAGATATAACTTACATACAATAAAATGCATAGGTCTTAAGCATACAGTCAATGAGTTCTAACAAACATAGACGTCCATATAACTATCACCCCAATAAGAAAATATTGACTACCCACTATGTTACAGGTACTACACTATATGCTTGGGACATGGACATTTTCTGCCCTTCTGGGTCTTAAAATCTATCTGGGGATAAAGGACAGACATGTAGAAATTTAATTAATGTAGTCAGGTAGTTTTTAAAATATGACAAATAAATGAGGTCAGCAATAAGTGTATCTCTGTGAAAAAACTAGCCACAGAAAAGCACTGGTGTTTAGAGAAGATCATGTGGGGGATGAGACTTAAAGTGACTTTATAAGAAAACCTAAGTTAAATGAGGCAGGGTCAGAGGAGCCTTTTTGAAAGAGGAGATGCCATGAACAAAACATGGTATGTATTTGAGAAGAGGAGAAGATTGGGAGATGTCATATTTTGGAGGGTCTAGGAATTTGACTTTGCATGACCATTAATTAATAGAGTCAAAAACAAGTAAATAATTAACATGGTAGACAAGTAATCAGAGTCATACTGTGAAAACATCAATCTTCAGCAATCTGTGGAGAGTGAAAATGCCTATTTACTCTCAGACTCTTTCCCTGCCCCTTCCCCTGTTCTGTATCATAGTAAGGCTAACCCTGCTGTAGTTAGCCTATCTGACCAGTAAGGTTGAAGAGAGAATGAAAGGAAAACCCACAGTATTCTCCTCATCCTTGCTTGCTTCGACTTTCTCCAGCATCCGCTATGTCACTCCGTTGGCATCCTTCCTAGCTCCCCCGAAATGACCTGTCCCTGAGTTCTGGTAACACTGTCTTTCCCTTCCTCTCCCCAGTTTAGCAGCTTCCTGGTATCACTAATCATTGGGTTATCTTGTGCTGGGAGCAATCAGCCAAGTAGGTATGACAATTTCCTTGCCAGCTACTCCCATGCTGTCTCCTGAAAGGTGACCTTGCTCAAGTACCAGGGTGGATCTGTGTTTAGGGTTTCCCCAGTTTAGCATAATAGGAGATTAGGGTGTCCCCCCTTTAGAATAGGGCATATCCTGCTGCCTGAGTTCCTCTTGAGTTCTTAGGGTCAGACAGTATATTTGGGAGACAGAAGCCCAGTGGAGGTGTGGATTTGGGCAGAGAATGTGGATTTCCCCAGATCGTGTTTGTAGAAGGCCGGTGTGTGATCGGGAATAAAGAATTGCTGTTTGAATCTACAAGTTGTGAGTGGCTCGTGATTTGTGCCCAGCCAGAGACTGCGGCATCTGGTGGTTCGTACGCGGAACGCCTGAAGCTTGGGGGTAAGTGACATTGCTCGCCCCTGAGGGAAGGCGAGAGAATGGGTGACCAATGCAAAAAACAATGTGTTCTTCTTTTGATTTATTTTGTTTTTCTTTCAAGATGCCTATCCCTAGAAATTTCTCAGTCAAACTGGAAAAAATGGTTGACTAAAGGTTTGAAGTTTGTCGGCCCTGAGGAAGAGAAAATTGATACAACAATTTTTTATTCCGTTTTTGTTTCATTCAGTTTTGGTTTTGTTTTGTGTTATCTTATTGGGTTGCGTTATCTTTATAGTAGATTAAAACAAACTGAAAAGATGTTAAGTAAATTGTTAGAGGTTCAGAACATGGAGAAAGACATTTTAGATCAAGCAAAAGAGAAGGTCTCTCGAGCTAGTCAGACTGAGGAAGAAAATTTAAAGGAAAAGGGGTTGTTAGGAAAAAGGCCACAACAGGAGGCTGTTACTAACTCCGTTTTATCACAAGAGGGCGTAATTCAACCAACAGCCCCACTGATAGAGACAGCTGAGTGGCCCTCAAACCCCATAGTTGATAATTGGGATCCTGAGACAGGACCTCAAAGATTAGCATGCCCTGTACTTGAACAGGTAGGAGGGCAGTGAATTCACCGTGCTTTAGATTTTAAAACAGTGAAGCAGTTAAAGGAGGCTGTAACAACCTATGGTCCCCAAGCTCCCTTCACAGTAAGCATGGTCGAGTCCATTACTAAAATGGACATGACGCCAGCAGATTGGGCTAGCATGTGTAAATCTGTGCTAAATGGAGGACAATATTGGTTATGGAAGGTTGCCAATGAGGAATTTTGCGCAGAGACAGCTAGGCAAAATGCAGCAGCTGGTTACCCTCAAAGAAATCTAGAAATGTTGTTAAGGAAAGGACCTTATGAGGGTCAGCGGCAACAAATTGAATATGATCCTGCTATATATGCACAAATTGCTGCAGACGCAGTTAGGGCATGGAAGACTTTACAAGGACATGGAGATTTACAAGGTCAGTTATCTAAGGTAATACAGAGAGCTAATGAACCTTACGCTGACTTTGTAGATAGGCTAATTCAAATGGCTGCCAAAATTTTGGGGGATACGGAACAAGCAATACCATTAATAAAACAACTGGCTTATGACCAAGCAAATCGTTGCTGCAGAGAGGTTATTAGACCATGGAGACATGAAGACTTAAACACATATATTAAATTATTTAGAGATATTAATGAACAAGGGCAAGTCTTGGCAGCTGCAGTACAACAGGCTTTAGATGCCAGGCCAAAAACATGCTATGATTGTGAACAAACAGGACATTTTAAAAGGAGTTGCCCCATAGGAGGAGGGTTTAACAAAACTAGGTATCAAAGAAATAGAATACCGGGTATTTGCCCACAATGCCGTAGAGGGAGACATTGGGCTAATGAATTCCATTCTCAAACTACCATAGAGGGTACTCCCTTATCAAAAAATGGACAAGGACCAGGTATTTACCCACGATATCGTGGAGAAAGGCATCAGGCTCCATTGCCAAAAAATGGAAAAGGGGGCCCAATGCTCCGGGGCCCACAACCACAAATATACAGGGCAGTGGAGGAACCCAGCAACACCATCAAGGTAGTGCCCAGGACACATTGTCCATTAAATCCCTTATAAGACAAACCCGAGGGAGCACAGGGTTGGACATCTGCGCCTCTGCCAGAGCAGTACTAACTCCAGAGATGGGAGTTCAAATCATTCCCACAGGAATAAAAGGACCTCTTCCCCAAGGGACAGTAGGCTTATTATTGGGACGTAGTTCATCTACATTAAAAGGACTTATGATAAGTCCTGGGGTAATTGATCCTGATTATGTAGGTGAAATAAAAATTATAGCTAGTTCTCCAAGAGGTATATCAGTAATTTCACCTGGAGATAGAATAGCACAGATGTTAATAATCCCCAGCCTACATAATAAATTTCCTAGTCATAGTGTAGAAAGAGCTTCCAGGGGATTAGGCTCCACAGGTGTAGATTGGGCTATGCTGTCTTTAAATTTAGATTCTCGCCCAATGTTAAAACTAAATATTCAAGGACACGACTTTAATGGGCTACTGGACACAGGTGCTGACCTTAGCATCATATCTAGTCAGGAATGGCCAAAACATTGGCCATTGCAACAAGCCACTCAAATGCTTCGAGGCCTAGGAGTGGCTACTAATCCCCATAGAAGTGCAATGGTATTAGATTGGAAGGATCCTGAAGGATGTGAGGGAACTATACAGCCATATGTATTGGATCATCTTCCTATAAATTTATGGGGATGAGATGTCCTAGATCAATTAGGTTTGACGTTAACAAATAACATCAATCCTAATGCGCCCACTACTAGGGCTAGACAAGGTTTTAGGAAAGAAAAAAGATTAGGAAAACAAGGACAAGGTATAGCAGCACCAATTCAAATAGATCAAGGAACAGACAGACATGGGTTGGATTTTCAGAAAGGGCCACTGAGACAATAAAAATTACTTGGAAATCAGAAAGACCAGTGTGGGTTCCTCAGTGGCCCCTGACTAAAGAAAAGATACAAGTAGCCCATGATCTGGTCAAACAACAATTAGTGGAAGGACATATACAACCTTCCATATCTCCCCATAATACTCCCATTTTTGTCATTAAAAAGAAATCTGGTAAATGGAGATTATTGCAAGATTTAAGAGCCATTAATAATGAGATGGTTATTATGGTACCTGCTCAATCAGGGATTCCTCAATTGTCTGCTTTGCCAAAAACCTGGCATGTTTTAGCCATAGATATTAAAGATTGTTTTTTTTTTTTTCAATTCCAATTCATCCCGAGGATAGTCCACGTTTTGCATTTACTATCCCTGCATTAAATCATGAAGGTCCTGATCAGAGATATGAATGGAAAGTACTCCCTCAAGGGATGGCTAACAGTCCAACTATGTGTCAAATATATGTTAACAAAGCAACCCAGCCACTTAGAAATCAGATTCCTGAACTACAAATATTTCACTATATGGATGATGTATTATTGGCACATAAAGATAAAAACATATTGCTGGAATGTTATGCCACACTTACAAACTTATTAAAAATTATAATCTAGAGATAGCAATAGATCAAGTACAATTAAATTTTCCAATTAATTATTTAGGAGTTCTATTATCCTCAACCATGGTCCGTCCACCAAAAATTCAAATACGAGTAGATCAACTCAAGTCACTTAACGACTTTTAAAAGTTATTGGGAGACATAAATTGGATAAGGCCTTATCTAGGCATACCAACAGGAGAGTTGGGACCTTTATTTGATATTCTAAAAGGTCCATCAGATCCAAACTCACCTCGCATGTTAACTCCTAAAGCAAGAAAGGCATTAAAAATTATTGAAACATATATGGAAAATATAAATTTGGATAGCATTGATATAAGTTTGCCTTTATTATTTATTGTAATACCAACAAAAAATATTCCTACAGGAGTATTTTGGCAAGAGGGTCCATTATTGTGGATACATTTATCTTATTCTCCTAACACTATTCTTACTAGGTATCCTGAAGCTGTAGGACAATTAATACTCAAAGGAATAAAAGCAGCGAAGGAAGTGTTTGGAATTTCTCCCAATAAAATTATTACTACATATACTATGGATCAAATTGATGAGTTAGCTAATGAATTAAATACTTGGGCAATAATCATGTGTAAATCTAATGTTTCATTTGATAATCACTTACCATCTAATCCTTTGTTGTCTTTTTGGTCTAAGCATCCTGTAGTTTTTCCAAAAATGACAAGAAAAACCCCCATCATGAATGCTCCAAATATATTCACTGATGGGTCAAATAATGGTACAGCAGCAGTAGTTACCCCTGATCAAACTTTTACATTTTTAGTACCCAAACAATCAGCTCAAAATGCAGTTTTACAAGCCTTTTTGATTTTTAAATATTCTTTATTTAATTTATTTTCTGATAGTCAGTATGTAGTTAATTCTATAGTATCTCTTGAAGATGCTGGTAGGATTTCCCCTTCCTCTACTGTTTTCTCTTTTTTTCCCACTATACAAAGTCTGATCTGGGACAGAAAAGATCCATTCTTTATAGGACATATTAGGGCACATACAGGATTGCCTGGAGCCCTTAGTTTGGGCAATGATTTAGCAGATAAAACTACACATGACATACATATTTTCTCACACTAGGAGAAGCTACGAGTTTTCATAAAAAATTCCATGTTAATGCTAATACTTTACAAAAGCGTTTTAAAATGTTACTCATATAACAGGAATCCCATACAATCCACAGGGACAAGGCATAGTTGAAAGAGCTCATCAAACTATTAAAACGTACTTATTAAAGCAAAAAGAGGGAATTGGAAAGAGGTATATATCCCCCAAAGATAAACTTAAAATAACACTTTTTACTCTAAAATTTTTAAATTTGGATTCATCAGGACTTAGTGCTGCAGAAAGGCATATGTATCCAAAAAATGTACATAAGCCTAAAGTACTTTGGAAAGATATTCTAACAGGACAATGGAAAGGTCCTGACCCAGTGATTGTCTGGAGTCGGGGCTCTGTTTGTGTGTTTCCACAGGGAGAACAGCAACCGATTTGGATTCCAGAAAGACTAACTAAAACGATTTCTACAGATCGAAAAGAAGATGATTTGACTCAAATCCATAACAGCTGATATCCAGAACTCCAGCTTGGCCATTCTTACATCTGCGACAGTGAATAACCAGGGTGCTTTTTTCAATATCTATTTTTTTATTGCATTTTTCCACATCATAAGGTTCTATTTTATTTTTTGAGCTCATACACACCTAGGTTAATGTTTTTCTGATCAGTTTT
Organism: Callospermophilus lateralis; assembly: GCF_048772815.1. NCBI lineage: Eukaryota > Metazoa > Chordata > Mammalia > Rodentia > Sciuridae > Callospermophilus > Callospermophilus lateralis. The sequence goes on from NW_027514398.1 coordinate 12,639,174, forward strand.
ATTTTTTGACTGTGGAGTTTTTAAACATTGCAATGGAGATTTCACCTAGGTAAAGCTACAAGGCCTTTATTATTGTCTTATGTGTTGTACTTTTGTGTTTTGTGTTGTATGTCTGTGTGTACATATGTCCATATTTCATATATGAGGAGCGCTCATGAGAAAATGGATCTGAATTATTTTTTTTATTCACGTGATTTAAATGGCTTAATTTAAATTAGGTAAACAGCTGTTAAGGATTGTTTTTAAAGGTGGTTAACAGATCTGTTTGTTTACTAATTTAAATCAGGTAAACAGCTGTTAAGGAACCTCACTCCCCCACTGGCACCAAGATTTGGGGGCCAACAGAGGTGAGGCAAAGAACCTCACCCCCCCACTGGTGCATAGACCTATCCACAAGTATGGCTGTATGCTGGACCGGTAGTCAGTGACCGGTATGATCCAGTTGCAGTGGTATCAACCTAAGACAGGAGGCTGACGCCTAAAGATCAATTTTCCAATGACGGGTAAGAACCATATGTTGAACTGGACAACCTACCAGGCATGGTCCTTAAGCCACATTACTTATTGTTTAATTAATCAGAAGGGGGGAGATGCTGGGAGCCATCAGCCAAGTAGGTATGACAAATTCCTTGCCAGCTTACTCCCATGCTGTCTAGTGGAAGGACTCCTGAAAGGTGACCTTGCTCAAGGACCAGGGCAGATCCGTGTTTAGGGTGTCCCCAGTTTAGCATAATAGGAGATTAGGGTGTTCCCCCTTTAGAATAGGGCAGTTTAGCATAATAGGAGATTAGGGTGTTCCCCCTTTAGAATAGGGCGTATCTTGCTGCCTGAGTTCCTCTTGAGTTCTTAGGGTCAGACAGTATATTTGGGAGACAGAAGCCCAGTGGAGGTGTGGATTTGGGCAGAGATGTGGATTTCCCCAGAACGTGTTTGTAGAAGGCTGGTATGTGTTCGGGAATAAAGAATTGCTGTTTGAATCTACAAGTTGTGAGTGGCTCGTGATTTGTGCCCAGCCAGAGACTGCAGCAATCTTGCCAAACCCTGATAAACTCCTCATCCTCTTGCATTGTTTCTACAATGAAGCACCTCTATTAAGCTTCTTAAGTTTCAAATAGTCACAGTGGTTTCCATTTCCCTGATGGGATCTGGTTATATCAGGGATATGGTCATAACCACTTTAATGTATCATATTTATATTTCTAAGTATTGAAAATTTTATGACAGATAATACTTCTAGCAATTATAATAAAATCAAGTTTTTTAAAAAAGAATATTGGCATGAAAGCAGTGTATAATGTGGATTGGAACTAGGAGATATTGCCTGCAAATGACATAAGGTTTGTGTTTGCATAGTTCTATGAGTTCTAAATGAAATTGGAGTAATAAAAAATATATATAGGGTAGACATGTTAAGGACAAAGGCAGCCACTATAGCAGTGATTCCATACCAGGGAAGCATTTTGGAATCACCTGAGAAGCTTTTCAAAAATGCATGTTTGGTGTCTGCCTTGGTTGCTCTCTGCCTACCCAGCTCTGCATTTGTGTTTGAATTGTGGATTATGCAGAGGGCCTGCAGCTGTACTTATTGACCTTATCTCAACCAAGAGCTTACAGTGCAAATTCAGGCCAGGATGGCACATGTCTTACAAAAAAAGGGATCATTTTACCAATAAATAAATAAATCTAAAAATATACATGTTGGATCACACCCCAGACCAACTTAATCGCTATTTGGAAATGACTTCATGAGTGGTTTCATAAACTCCATCCTTACCTCTCATCATCCCATCACCACTGAGAAGCTGTAGTAGACATGAGGGGGTCTCAGAAGAACAGAATTAAAAGGATGAGGAGTCAGAGGAGGAAAAAGTCCTACAAAGCAAAATAACATCTACTGTACATTTATGTCTAGAAAATAACATTTAAAAACAAGACTTTATGAAAATGTTTCCTGTTCGTCTTATATATTAGCTCTAGAAAAGCATGCTTCTCAAACACTTCAATGTAGAGAGAACTTGGGCAAAGACAGCTTTATGTACAAAGACTTTTTCTGTCTGAAAATACCAAATAAAAGAGAGGAACTCCATTTGGAGCTGTGTGATTTTTCTAAACCACAAGAACTATGAGGAAGATCCAATAAACAACAGCTTTTTAAATGCCAAATTAGAATGAATGAATAAATAAATGACATTCCCAAGGAAAAACTGGCTCTCTTGAAACTTCAGCAAATTGATTTATAAATTGCTATTTTCCCATATTTATGGAAAACTATGCTTTATTAATAATGAACTTGCCAGTTATCTACACAAAGAACAGAGATTTTTATGAAAGGAGAGAGTCAATAATTAGCGCTTACCTCTTCATTAAAACATACCAATAGCAAGAAAACCATCAACTCAGCCTTGAGTTCTACAAACATAAAAATTACCTTTAGTTAACAGAACACCATTCATGGGAAGTTCAATGAACAATTTATGAAAAGCATGTAACAAGTGAGCTCAAGGTGTAAGTAATGCAGATTTTATACTTAATAAAACATCCCAATCCTATCCACGGACCCAACTGTTAAAATACTGGAATCTCTAAGCCAAAGAAACAATCTAATGAGTGAGTGTTCTTCCTGGGGACAGACCCAGAGCTGAGCAAACTTCTCAGAAATCCCCACAGGCTCTCAAGCCCCAGGGTTCTTGTGAGGATGGCTGCTCTCCCCATTGGGGCCCTCTGTTCTGCAAACAGCAGGTACCCTTCATCCCCACAGTACCAGTGTGGGTTACGAGGACACTCCCATGGTGAAAGGCTAGAAATTGGGCTGGCAGGAGACAAAATAGTGGTGAGAGAGAGAGATGGGGGCTCATGTGGCTCTTCAGTGCCTGGGAAAGGTGTGAATGAAGAAAACAGAACAGATTTAAGTCTAAAATACTGGTTCCCAAACTTTTTCAGGTTCCCATTAGTCTGTTTATCTAAGATAAATGAGAAACAGTTTGATTAGCAGAAAATACAGCTATCACATAGAGCTGCATGTCTATGTGTACATGTAAACATACATATGTAAAAATACGTATACACAATACAAAATGATTGCCACATGTCTAGCAAAATTCATTGTGAGCTAAATACAAGGGGCTGCTCCTCGGTTTTCCTATTAACATTTCTCGGCTTGTTCATTTTGTCATCTGCTAGCATTCACAACCAGGCAAGTGGTTACAATTTCCAATGGTTTGAGAATAATTAATGGGAGAAAAATCATAAAATCAAGGAGATTATTCATTAACTTAACATTTTTCTGAGAATTGGAAAAAGACTACTATAATTGTATTTTAGAGGAACTTAGCCTGGTTCGTTATAAGAAACACAATTGTTAAGACCCTTAAACTGTAAAAAACAAAAACTGAGTTAGCTTAAACAGAAAAGGGGGACATTTTTAAATGAGAATATAAAGGAATATCTTAGAATACAAAGGCAGAGATGAAATAGTTTCACAAAGAATTGAAACTCAAACCAGACAAGCCAGAAGGACTCTCTCTCCATCTGCTGTTTTTCTCTGCATGTCTCATTCCCCTGAAATTCTTTCCTTTTCTCTCTCTCTCTCTACTCCTCTCTCTCTGTCTATACCTCTCTCTTTTTTTCTCCCTCTCCCCTTTCTAAACTAGTTCTTTCTGCTTCTCCTTCCATAACATAGAAACAGTGGACATTATCTGCTTAATGGTCATTAAATATTTAATCCTACGTGCAAAGAGCTTTTATTTTAAAAGGCTTCAGCTATGCATGTTTTAGGCTATGAAAGTGGCAGTGGGAACAGGCTAAGGTCCTGTTCTTAGAGATCTGTTAGGAAGCTACTGATCTGGTGCACAACTCAGTTCTCTAAGCAACTAGGATTTCAGATTGCCTGACAGATCACCTGAGGGGAACTGCAGCCCTCCCCACAGTGAAGATAAATACACAGAACAGCAGCTGGTAGCCCCCAGCATGCCATAACACAGAGCTTCATACACTTGGACTTGCTTATCAAAAGGCAAAGAGCTACAATGTCCTCAGGACAGGACTACAGCAGCTCAGTGTGTGATGTCTGTGGCCTGAAGGAGGGAGCCAGAAAGCCTCAGCCTGGCAAGCAGGATTACGCTGTTTCTGTAGCTCCAGACTTGTCCAGATTCACAAAGAATTTTCAAAGAGTGAACTTATGTTGAACACTATAATCCAGGCAGTTGGCACTGTCATGTAAAACTTACCTGTGGGTGCTGAGCTTCCTAAGTGGATTAGGCAGCTGTCATGCACCACCTATGAGGAAAACGCTGTCATCCAGGAGACCCATGACTTTTTGGTACTTCCAATGGGAGCTTGGAAGTACCAAAAAGTCATGAGCAAAAGCCTCGCTTTGCTGGGGGTTTATTTTGGCTGGAGGAGAAGGTTATAAAAAGATGATTGAAGTATGAAAATTAACAAATGACTCTTCTGCGTAGAAGGGAAATAACTCAGGGTCTATTTATGGCATATGTCAAGTGACTCTTGACAAGATAATGTAGTTGGTCAACGTAACAAGTGCCTTTAGGTAGAACAGAAAGATTCTAGATGCTCTTGTTACTGTACCTACATGTCCCAGGCTACAAATGTGCTAAAATGTGTTAAACATGAATAGTTCATTGGTGTCACATAGCCCCACGTCCCTTGCCACAATACCCTCAATGCCCCAGGTTATCTGTACCAGTCTGAGTTTTCCCTCTTGGAAACTGGGCTCAGATTCTATCTCTAACTGCAGATCACCTTCTGGCCATTCTTATGCCCATATACATAGAGGTGTGAGGTAACAGAAAGAAATTCCCACTTGCCCCCAAACACTTCCACATCAACCTGCCTCATGCCTGAATTCCTGAATCTCTCTCTTCCTTTGTGGAAATACTCCTTAAGTCAATCTACCTGTCTATCCCATACCCACTATCTTTCCCACACACACCACCACCACCATCATTTGCCTATACTATTGCAATCACTTCTTAACTAAACTGTCCTTCCCTAAGCTAATCCATCCCACAACGCACTTCCAGGGAGCCTCTCCAAACACATATCTGATATTTCCACCCTTGCTCATGAAACATCATTTCCCTGTGGCCTGTGAAGTATCAATTTAAGTACAGAATCTTTTGACGGGTATGCAGGACCATTACCAATGTGAAATAATCTAATTTCATGGTTTTTGCACTCTTGTCTTTTTGAATTTGTATTGGGAAGAAAAATGATCCCCTTACCTTAGTCTGTTTACACTTACATGTATACTCCAAACCAATTTTGCTATTCGTTTTTTGGAATATATTGTGTATCATTGCCTGTACCATTGGGTTCTGTTGTTTTCTGGGTCTAGAATTCTATTCCTCCAAACTCTTCTTCCCTGCTCCTTGACCCTAAATTTCTCTGTCTATTGAACTCCCATTCATTCTTCAAAGTCAAATCTCAAATGCTATTTCCTAAGGGCTGGTAATATGATAATGTGTGTTGCACCCGTTGTCAACTATTAAAAATTTTGAAGATGGCTAAGGGTCTAACTCAGTAATAAAGCTCTTATGTAACATTCACAAGGCCCTGGGTTCAATCTCCAGCACCATAAAAGAAAAAAAAATAGCTGAGTGCAGTAGCACACACCTGCAATCCCAGCTACTTGGGAGGGTAAGGCAGAAGGATCACAAGTTCAAGGCCAGCCTGGGAAACTTAGTAAGACCATATCTCAAAATAAAATGAAAGGGTTAGGGATATAGCTTAATGATAGAGCACTTGATCTATCAAGTAGGAGACCCTTGGTTCCATCCCCAGTACCAGAAAAAAAAAGTTATTTGGGTCTTTGGGCTCTACCTTCATGATAGAATTAATATCATTCTCAAGATAAAGAGTTAGTTATGGGAAGGGGTTATTTATCACAAGAGTGGGCTGCTATAAAGTGAGACCACCTCTTGGGTTTTCTCTCTTCCACACACACACACTGGCCTTTCCTCTTTCCTCTATCGTATAATACAAGGTCTTCTCTTGGACTTTTCTGCCTCCAGAACCATGACATAGATTTTTTTCCTCTGTAAATTACTCAAATTCAGGTATTCTGTTATCAAAATAGAAAACAGATTAAGAGAGGGAGATCATCTTTATTCCCAATACAAATTTAAAAAGACAAAAAATCAATATTTTGCAAAAGAAGCACCAGGTGAGAATAAGCCATTGAAAAGCTAGCATAAGAAACACCAAGTAATTCTATAGCCTCACCTGATTCCAGACTGATTATATTTCATGTCACTCACAAAGCAGTATCAAGTTCAGGTAGTCCAGGGTTGTGATTGTAACCAGGATACACTTGAGATTCAAATCCTGATAGTTTACCCCTCCATCTGCCCCAGACACTGATTTAATTGGTCTTGGATGGATCCAAACCACAGATCCATGGCTTTTGAATGAAGCCATGGCTGAGAACTACTGATCTAGGCTCTAGATGCTAAAGTAAGTTAGTTCTGAAGACCTCAGCATATACAATAGTGCCCATCTATGTTTGTGAGTGAAAAACAAAGTTTGGACTAAGTCTCTTTGTGCTGCTATAACAGAATACCTAAGACTGTGTAATTTTATAAAGAACAGAAATTTATTTCTCACAGATCTGAAAATACCACAACCCAGTCACCAGCAGATTAATGGTCTGGTAAGTGTTCAGTCTCTGCTTGCAAGACGGTGCCTTGAATGAATGATTCATCCTCTGGAGGGGAAGAATGCTGTGCTCTCAGAGGGCAGAAGGTGTAAACTCCTCTCAGTCAAATCGTTTCCACTGGGAGGTACCTAGTCCCATTCCCCTCCCAAAGGACAAACTTCCCAATTCTGTTGCACTGATCATTGTTTCTACATGAATTTTGTAGGGGATAAAATATTTCACCTATATCTTTCCATTCCTTGTCCCTCAAATGCTTGTTCTTCAAAACTATTTTCTCATCCTGATAGTTCCAAAAAGTTTTGATCTTATTCCAGCATCAATTTTAATGTCTACAGCTAGTCTCGTCTAAATAGCCTATGAATGAGATTCGAGGTACAATTCATCCCAATACAAATTTCCCTCAATCTTTGAGGCTGTGAAATCAAACAACTTATGTACTTACAAAATGCAATGGTGAGAGAGGCATATTGGTAGATACTCTCACCAAAAAGGGAGAAGTGAGAAAGAAAAAAAGGGAGTGGAGATTCCAAGTAAATACTAAACCCAACCAGAGTGAACAGCATTAATTATTAAGGCTGTAGAAAAATCTTCTTTAAATCTATGTCCCATATTCTGGACACACTGGGGTAGTGAAGAAGGCCTCTAAAACTCTGGGTGATCCCACCTCCATGACTTTGCTGGTTGTGACCCAAATGGCAGCTCTCACAGTTATATTGGGTACCTGTGGCTCTCCCAAGATGATATTGCATGCAGCTGTCTCTACAGATCTGGGATCTTGGAGGAGGCCTTGATCCCATGATTCCACTAAGCATTTCCCTAGTGGGAATTCTCTGTGATGACCACAAGCCCACAGTTTCATTGTGCATTGCCTTAGTGGGACACTTTACAGTGGGCCTGACTCTACAACAAGTCTTTTCCTGGTCTCTGAGATGGTCCATGATATACTTTGAAATCTAGGTGGAGACAGTCATGGCCTTAGAGCTCTGACACTCTGTATGCATGTAGAGTTAGCACCACATGGACAAGGCTGTTTTAGTCAGCTTTTTCACTGCTGTGACTAAAGGACACAGCCAGCACAACTGTAGAGGAAGAAATGTTTATTTAAAGACTCATGGTTTCAGAGGTCTCACTCCACAGAGAGCTGGCTCCATTTACAAGGGCTCCAGGTGAGGCAGAACATTATGACAGAAGAATGTGGCAGAAGGAAGCAGCTCACATGATGATCAGAAAGGAAGTGGGAGGAGAGGGGATAATTCAGTCAAGAGGAACTATCTGTAATAATTTTTGTCAGAGCACTTTGCCCAAGTTGTTGGGACTGTGTGTATTCTTTAGGATTTTGAAATAATAATGAAAACTCAGGTTGTAAGAATGAACGAACTGGTCCAACTGCCCATTCAACCTCTCTTTTGTTTCTTGAGAACTGAACAAATAAAACCAATGGGAATCAGTGCTCTAAGCATTTTGTCTTGGTGAAAATCCCAGTGAGTCCACTTTATACCCTGAGGAAGTAAGTGCTTATAAGTGGGAAAGATTGTATCAAGTCACTTCAAAACTTAAAGTGTTTATTTAGCTCAATGGAAGGGAATGAAGGAGCTCAAGCATCTAGAAAATAAATCCTCTTGAAACCAGTGGCCTGTCCCAGAAATAAGGTAAAGCCTTGTGAAGTACTCAAGTTCATTCTAAAGTTGTGATCCTTAAACTTCATCAGGAGCCACATTCAACTCTAGAATTCATCTAAAACACGAATGAATAGGCCTTCTTTCTAGTTCCCAAGATTTCTGTATTGACCCCCTTCACTATACTGCATGCTCCTTCAGAGTGCAATGCCAAGGACACAAAAGGTGCTCAGAGAGGGTTGGCTGCAGTCACCCTCATCCTTTCTGTTCTTGCTAGAGTCATGAAGACGGGAAGGAAGCAAGCCTGCTGACTCAGTCTTCTGCATTCTAGGCTTGTGCGTTCTCAAAACTAAGCCGCAGAGAGTCGAGAGCTGCGTTGCCACATCATTCAATCAGACTCACATGGGCTATAAGAAAACACAGAGATGCTCCCTCTACAGAAAGCTAGCAAATCAGCATGACTTTAACTATTTCATACATGTATGTCCAGGCTTTATTATACATTTATGATAACTTGCAAGAGAGACAGTATGAAGTGGTTTTTCTGGCCTGAGAAACTGATTACCTTGACTCTGTTTCCATAAATACGACATTGGAATTTCACACATGGATTCCCCTTGTACATTCAAACATTAGGTTAACTAAGGGGACAGGTGGCCAAGAAATATTTTATATGTCTCAAGAGCTATGCAAAAGATCCATGAATCAGGGCCCTTTCCAATTCCTTAAGAGATATTCTTTAGTGATTATAAGATAGAGTTGAGTTATACAAAACTTACAAGCTGTCTTGGAGTCAGCTCAGCAACATTCTATGAATTTGTTTATTAGAGCATTATAGTTATAAATGGAAGTTGGGTTCATTTTGACAAAACCCTATAGGCATGGAATTTGATTTTCTCCAATTCATTCCTGCTCCCTCCCTCCCTCCCTCCTCTCCTCTGCTCCTCCCCACTATTCTCCTTCCTCTACTGATCTTCTTTTCTCTCTTTTATTTATTTCTCTATTTTTTATTGGTGCTTTCTACAAAAGTAAAATTCTCTGTAGTATATTTACATATGCACATAGCATGATTTTGTTATATTTCCATATTTTGTTATATTTCCATATTTCCTCCCCTTTCCGATCCCTCCTCCCTCCCTCCATATCTTCTCCTTCTACTATACTGATCTTCCCTTTATCTTTATGATATATGATACCCCCTGGTTTCTTTCCCTTCTTTTGCTCTAGCTTCTGCCTATGACAGAAAACATTTAATCCTTAATATTTTTTTAGCCTGGCTTCACTTAGCATGATGTTCTCCATTTCCATACATTCACCAGCAAATGCCATAATTTCATTCTTCTTCATCACTGAGTAAAACTCCATCGTGAATACAAATCACATTTTCTTAATTCATTCCTCCATTTACAGACATCTGTGCTGGTTTCATACTTTGGCTATTACGAATTGTGCTTCTACATTGATGTGCCTGTTATCACTATAGTATGCTGATTTTAGTTCTTTTGTATAAATAACAAGGAATGGGATAGCTGGGTCAAATGGTAGTTCCATTCCTAACATTTTGATAAATCTCTATGTTACTTTCCAAAATGGTTATACTAATTTGCAGTCCCACCAGCAATATATGGGTGAACGTTTTTTCCCCACATCCTTGACAACAATCATTATTACTTGTAATTCTTGACATTACCATTCTGACTGGAGTGAGATGAAATCTAGTGATTACAGGATGTGTTGAACATTTTTTATATATTTCTTGTGTGTGTGTGTGTGTGTGTGTGTGTGTGTGTGTGTGTGTGTTTTCTTTAGAGAACTGTTTGGTTCTTTTGTCCTCTTATTGATTGGATTATTTGATTTTGGAGTTCTTTTTATATTCTGGATGTTAATTCCCTGTCAGAAGAGTAGCTGGTGAGGATTTTCTCCCATTCTGTAGGCTGTCTCTTCATGTTCTTAATCATTTCCTTTGCTGGGCAGAAACTTTTTCATTTAATGATGTCCCATTCATTGATTTTTGGTTTTATTTCTTGAGCTTTAGGGATCTTGTTAAAGAAGTCAGTGTCTGAACCAATAAAATGAAGTGTTGACCTATGTTTTCTTACTAGCAATTGTGAAGTTTCTAGTCTAATCCCAAAGTCTTTGATCCACTTTGATTTGACTGTCAAACAGGGTAAGAGATAGGAATCTAGTTTCATTCTTCTACATATGAATATTCAGGTTTCCCAGCATCATTTGTTTAAAAGGCTATCTTTTCTCTAACATATATTTTTACCACCTTTGTCAAGTGTCAGATGGCTGGAAGATGTAGATTTGTCTCTGTGTCTTCTGTTCTATTCCATTGGTCTTGTGGCCTATTTTAATGCCAGTACCATGCAGTTTTTGTTACTATAGTTATGTAGTATAATTAGAAATCGGGTATTTTGATGCCTCCAGCATCACTCTTCTTGCTTGGGATTGGCTATTCTCTTATTCTTCCAGATGAATTTAAGGACTGTTTGTTTGTTTTGTTTTGTTCTAATTTTGTGAAGAGTCATTGGTATTTTGAAGGGGATTGCATTGAATCTATATGTTGCTTTTTGTAGTGTGGCCATTTTGACAATATTAATTCTGTCTATTCAAGAATGTGGGAGGTCTTTCCATCTTCTAAGGTCTTCTTCAATTTCTTTTTTCAGTATTCTATAATTTTTACTATAGAGATCTTTCACCTGCTTTGTTAGACTAATTCCCAAGGTTTTTTGTTTGGTTGATTGTTCAGTTGGTTGTTTGGTTATGTTTTTGAGGTTATCGTGAATGGGATGATTTTCTTGATTTCTCTCTCATTATTTTTGGAGTATAGGAAAATTATTTATTTATATATTTTTATTTTGTACCTGTTGCTTTGCTGAATTCATTTATCAGCTCTAGAAGTGTTCTGGTGGAGTTGTTTGTTTTATTTTTTGGGGTGGTTTTGTGTGTGTGTATGTTTTGTTTTGATCTTTTCTTCTAAATATAGAATCACGTCATCAGCAAAGTTATGAGAATTATATTGAATAGAAGTGGTGAAAGGGGACATCCTTGTCTGGTTCAATGGGTGCTAACTTTTATCAAAGGTCTTTTCTGCATCTAATGACATGATCATATGTTCATTGTCCTTAATTCTACTTAAGAAGTGAAACACATTTATTAGTTTGTGTATATTGGATCAATCTTGCCTCCCTGGGATGAAACCTACTTAATCATGGTGTATTATATTCTTCATGTATTTTTGAATGAAGTTTGATAATATTTTATTAAGGATTTTTGCATCTATGTTCATTCGGGATATTAGTCTGTAGTTTTCTTTCCTTAATGTGTCTTTGTCTGGTTTTGGTATCAGGGTTTTACTGACTTCATAGAATGTATTTAGGAGTGTTCCCTCTAGAATAATTTGAGAAAAACTGGTGTTCTTTTTTAAAGAAAGACTAATAGAACTCAGCTGAGAATCTATCTGGTCTTGGGCTTTTCTTTGTTAGAAGACTTTGAATTGCTGTCTCAATTTCATTACTTGATATTGGTCTGTTTAGGTTTTCTGTATCTTCCCGTTTCAATTTGAGCAGGCATATGTGTGTCAAAATAATCTATGATTTAAATAAAAATAAATTAAGTTCATGAGATAACCAAGATTCTTAAAGAATGTTATATTGTAAAAGAAAATAAGGATTTGAACCTGTACTTAACAAATATATGCTACTATTTACAAATTAAAATTGAAAAAAAAATTAAAAAGCAAGATACCAAGTTTCCCTCCACTCAAAGATACTATATATTTAAAAATTACTTCAAAATAACTTGAAGTTCAAATTACTTGCTAAATTCCATTGTTTCTTTTCTTCTTATACCCACTCTACTTATCTGAATTTATAAATGTATGCTATAATTTTATTTTCCATGGTAAGTTTTAAAGTTGTTGGCATATAGTGATATGCCATTCCATAAGCATACATAAACTGAAGTGTATTGAGAAATTCTCCACTGTTTTCAACTACTCAATGGATTTTAAAATTGAAAGATATTTTGTTGATATCTGTGTTCAATGACCATTAACTCAGAATAGCTAAAAGCATTTCAAAAAACTATAGTAACTACAAATAATGTGAGTGTAAAGGCTTCATTCTGATTTCTCAATCATAGTAAAACTAACACTGCTACCTAGTTTATATATTTTAGCAACAACCTGAATTCTCTTTTCATAATTAATAAATACCCTTAAGAAATCTTACCAAGCCAAGAATTAATGTTACTGCCTAATTTAAAAAAATCTGTGTACATAGTTTCAGAACAAGATAACACCTGTGATAGTTAAATTTAGGTGTCAGTTTGACTGGTTAGAAGGATAACAAGCATTTTTTCTGAATATGTCTGTTTCTTAGTCCATTTCCTGATTCTATAATAGGATGCTATAGACAGGGTTAGTTATAAACAATAGATGTTTATTTGGCTTATGGTTCTGGAGGCTAGGAAGTCCAAGAGCATGGCTCCAGCATCTGGCAAAGGGCTTCTGTGCTACATTATAACAATGCAGAAAGGTAAGTGAGCATGTGTAAGGCAGAGAGAGGAAATCAAGGCAAACCCATTTTTTATGAGAAACCATGTCCCATGGTAACTAACTCACTGCCATGCCAACAGCATTAATCCTCTTACGAGGCCAGAGCCCTCATGACCTAATTACCTCCTAAGAATCCAACCTCTCAATACTGTTAAAAATGTAATTAAATTACAACGTGAGTTTGGGAGGAACATTCAAACCACAGCAATCTGGGAGGATGTTTTCTGGGGAGATAGATATATGAATTGGTAGACTAAAGCTGGTGGGGAAGATTACCCTCAATGTGAATGGACATCATCAATGGTGGACTGCAGCCCATGTGGAACAAAAAGATGGAAGAAGGTTGGATTTCTTCCCCCACCCCAAGCAGCTTTCTCCTCTTACCCTTGGTCATCAGAACTCCATATTCTTTAGCATTGTGTCCAAGAACTTACCCCACCAGTCCCTAACATTCTCAGACCTTTGGCCTCACACTGAGAGTTACACCATTGGCCTCCCTCCTTCAGACACCTTCAGATTTGGACTGAGTCATGCTGCTGGTCTCTGATTCTCCAGGTTGTGGACTTAGAACTTCTCAGCCTCTATAATCACATGAGCCAGTTCCTCTAATAAATCCCCTCTCAGATATCTCCATGTAATCTATATATCTCACATTGATTCTGTCTCTGTTGAGACCCCTGACTAAAACAATACCAAAACACAGTTTCATATGAATTTTTTTAAAGGTGACATTGTTCTGATAGTCATGAAACTTGTCAATTTTTCACCACCACAAACACAACTATCATTGAAATTATATTCTGCCTTTTCAGATTGCTTTTTAAAATTTATTCAGATATTGATAAAAATTCATAGCCAACTTCATTTCTTTATTGCTTCTGCTAAGGAAATAGGCTACTGAAGACCACAGACAACAGAGCTCACCGTATTTGTGGAGATAATGTTGGAGAAAAAATTTTTGCAGTGGGCAGCATGAGCAACTAAAGATAAGTAGACACTCTTCTGCTTACCACAAAGTAGTAGATACTGGGAAGAACTTAGAATCACATTAGGACCCTAGAGAGGAAGACGAACTGTGGTTTCCTATAAATATATGGTTCTTCATTTATTTAAGAGACCCAAGGGAGCTGAATAGATAAGCTGTGTCTTTTCTTTTCTGCATTTTTATTTGTTTATATTTTTAATTAACACATAAACCCACACATATTTATGGGATGCCATGTAATGTTTCAATACATGTGTACATTGTGTAATGCTCAGATCAAAATAACCATGTATCACTTAAATTTTTAAGCATTTTTATGGCAAAAAAATAGTCAAAATATTTTCTTCTGGAATTGTTTTGAAATCCACATAACATCATTATTATCTATAATTAATCTACTATGAAATGGAATCAAATTTATTCCTCTCCTCTAACTATAACTAAGTACCCACTGATCAATCTTGCACTGTTCCTTTCTCCTCCTGACTCTTCCTAGCCTCTGGTAACCACCATTCTACTCTCAACGTCTATGAGAGTAACGTTTTGAGAGTCAACATGTGAGTGAGATCACACAGAACTTGTCTTAATTTACTTAACATATGACCTCTAGCTCCATTCATGTTGCTGCAAGTGACTGGATTTCATCCTTTTTTGGTGAATAGTATTCCATTGTGTCTATGTACCACATATTCTTTATCCATCCATCAGTTGTTGAACACTTGGGTTGTTTCCATTTCCTGACTATTGTGAAGAGTGTCACAATAAACATGGAAGTGCAGAAATCTCTTCTAGGTCATTGCTTTTCTAAGCCTGAGCTAAGAGTGTAAAAAGAGAGCTTGGACCTTACTCCAGGTAGACCATTAGGGGATGTTTGGCCTGCTTTTTTCTTCACTACTCAGTCAGTTAGAGAAGCAATGCCATCTTCCCCTGCTTAAGGAATTCCTTTACTTAAGGCAATGGGAACTGAGTCCAAAATAACCAACAAATAAAAAGAGAGAGACCTACATAAGAGAAAGATTTGTAGAGACCAAAAGAACAGGTGTGCAGGAAAATAGGAATAATGGATGACTAACAACAACTGAGGATGACTAACAACAACAAAGAGGAAGAGAAAGGAGAGGAAAAGAAGAGAGAAGGGCAGATAAAGGAGGAAGCTTTTCAACAAAGATGAAGAGACAATTCAATGATGGGAAGAACAGTCTTTTCAAAAAATTATTCTAGAACAACTAGACAGCCACATGCAAAAGAGTGGATTTGGGTCCCTACCACACACATAAACAAAAACTAATTCAAAGTAGATTATAGACAGACATGGATGTAAGAGCTAAAACTTAAAAAAAAGCCTCTTAGAAGAAAATATAGGAATAAATCTTCATAGCTTTGGGTTTTGACATCTTTATAATATCTGTTTCTTATATACAACACTTTGGATAAATTGGAAACAAACCAGAGAAATAAAAGGATAAATTGGAAATCATCAAAATTTAAACATTTTGTGCTTTAAAGAACACCAACAAGAAAGTGAAAGACAACATATGGAGTGGGGAAAAATATCCACAAATCATATATCTGATAAGAGACATATCTAGAATATATAGAACACCTACAACCCAACAACAACAAAAACAAAAAAGGTGAAAAGTCAATGAAAGAGTGGAAAAAGTATTTGCATGGACATGTCACCAAAAAGATA
This sequence comes from Callospermophilus lateralis, assembly GCF_048772815.1. Classification (NCBI taxonomy): domain Eukaryota; kingdom Metazoa; phylum Chordata; class Mammalia; order Rodentia; family Sciuridae; genus Callospermophilus; species Callospermophilus lateralis. Next base: position 12,654,702 of record NW_027514398.1, read on the forward strand.
TGCAGATGATCAATAATGACATGAAATGATGTTAATGTCCTTACTCAGAGAAATACAAATCAAAACTATGAGATATAACTATACACCAAGATGGTTATAATAACAGACAATAATACCTGTAAATCACACAAAATTTGAAACAACACCAACAAAGCAAAACCTCTGAACAAATTGAGATGTCTCAGTTTCCAATGAGAAGAGGCCCAATAAATCCTTTCAATTAGACAAAAACATTCAAGGGAAGGAGATTAAGAGTGTTACTCTCCCTTTGAAGCTTGATAAATCCAAGGAACGAACAATCAAGTAGAGAAAAAGGAGGGAACATGAAGGATAGAAAGCAAAGAATCGCAGTACATTTAGGAACCATGTCAGGAAAAAGATGGTGAATGAGCTCTTGGCATATGAGGCTGCTTAGAATCAAATACAAAAGAAGTTAACCAAGTTTGGGAGAGGGTTGTGCTGTCAATTGACCCACCAGCCTGATTTAAACAGATTGTGATTGTGGCTTAAAATTACCCTTGGGCTACCTCCACCAGCTGAGTAAGCAAGCTGCAGTGCCCATGGAGGGCACAATCACCAATGCTCTCTCCCCACATGACCAGTGACATGATAGGGAAAGGAAAGCCTCTCAGAGGAAGAAAGAGCAGAATCAGGTAAATTGAGGAATATTTCAATCCTTTCCCACTCCTGCCTGGAGAGATGGCAAAATTCCTATGTATATTTCATTCTTCTCTTTTTTTAAATGTTAATATTAATTGAGGTTTCTGAGTTTGCATTCCACCCTTACATATTAGGCATATAGAGGGAATATATCACATCTTTAATTCACAAATCTCTGGCTTAAGAAGAGCTGTATCTAGATCTGAATTAAAGACAATTAAACATCCCTCAGAAATCCTGAATTCTGAGCTTGATGCTATCAGTGTGTAGAATCCTGGTGTTATTTCTCTTGGGCACAGGTAGTGAACAAAATACAGTCTTCCATTGGCATTCCTGGGAGATTGGCTCCAGGGTCTACCATGACACACATGTCATGGACACACAGGTCCCATATATAAAATGGTCTAGTATTTTCATATTGCCTCTTGAGATCCTCCCATGTACTTTAAATCATCTTTAGATTACAATACTTAATATAATGTAGCTAGTTATTATGCTTTATTGTTTAGGGAATAGTGAATAAAAAAATGAAAGTCTGCTTTTATTTACATGTTCACTTATTTACATTTTATTACAAGTTTACATTTTATTACATGCTTTTACATTCTATTACATGTTCATTTTATTTACATGTTTACTTACATGTTCAGTACAGACAAAATTTTTTTCAAATATTTTCAGTGTATGGTTGGTTGAACTTTTGGATGTGCAACCTGTAGTCCTAGAGGGCCAACTGTATATGATAACCAGAGGGTGGAGAGGCATAAGTACTTTCACAGATATTCCCAGCTCTCCTCCTCCCAGGCACATAGTCAACTTGTACTTCCCTACCCTTCAAAATTTGGGGAGGTTATGCTACTTAGACAGTAAAATGTGAGAAGAAAGAATGTGTGGAACTATGAGACAGTTTGTGATTTCCATATTCCCTTCCATCTGTATAAAGTTGATGCAAGCATGTGTCAAGATAGTGTATTCCTCAGCCTTGGTCCCCAGGTGACTATAATCAATAGCAGTTCCTATGTTGGACAACAAGAAAACATGTATGAGATGAACTTTTCTTGGAATAAATATATTTAGGGGTTCTTTGTTTCCAAGACAAAACCTATTCAATACTCACTGATACACATGTCAAACTTAATTTGAGAAAACTTTGCCCTTGCTAGTACAGATATTTTTAAAATACCCCCAAAATGTGGACTTCACATTTAAAATAACTGTACCTCACAATGTTTGAAAAATTTTAAAGTTATAGTCATGTTTCTAAATTCTTAATGATACCTCAGAAGAATAAAAATAAAAGTTTGTATGAGGATCACAGTTTGTCCTGGGGTCATAGTGAAAAGTAAATTCTTAAACATCTCTTTGAAACCCTTATTGAAATGCATTCACTCACACAGCCTCATCTTTGAGTTTGAGGAGCATCATGGACGGTTTTCTGAGGTGCACAAATACAATTCTGGTGAGCTGTAGAGCAACAGTCGACCAAGAGTTCTTGTTTCTCTTTTGGACCTTTCCTCATAGACCATGTCTTTTCTGATTAAAAATGAGAGAAAAAAATGAAATCTCCAATTCCTGCCCCCTTTACATGTTTCTAAACTAACAGTGACTGAGTGAATCTCTTTCCCCATAAAGTTCAATACACATTACAAAGAAAAAAATAAATTATAATAAAGGATAATGTCATGTCAAATAGGTTAAATGAATCACGTCATGGTCACTGGAATTTATTTATATTTTATTATTTTCTGGAAAAGAGAAAACTCATAATAAACTGATTATTTTTTCCATTTTTATTAGAGAATTATGGTTATACATAGTATTTCAATTCATTTTGACAAAATCTTACATGCATAGAATTTGATTTACCCCATTTCAATTTCCATTCATGTTCCTCCATTTGCTCCCCTCCTCCCTCTCTCTAGTCTCCTTCTTCTACTCTACCAATTTTCCTTTCACTCAGATAAACTGAAAAAGGAAGATATGAAACGTAAGCATGTTGTGAAAGAGAATTGTCTGACGTCCAACTTCTTCACATATGTTAAGGTTTTGATCCACCTGAGCTAGACAGTTTATCTTGGTACACAACATCAGTTCTATAATTTTTTGTTCATCACCCATCCAATCTCAGAACTAGAATAGTAACTATATATGTGTGGAGTCACCAGGTCAGATTCTTTTACCTTAGCAATACTTAAGAAGTTCTTTAGCTCCATTTTCTATAAAGACAACAACATTTTATTTAAAAAAGAACTAAACAACCTCTATAGATGATCTACATACAACCTTCTAATGGTTATTATATATATATATACATATACATATATATAATGTTCATTATATATATACCCTCATCATTACTTTAAAATCATGTTAATTATTAGATTCATCACTAGATCTCATTTTCTACATTTAAAAAGAAGCACATATGAGACTATATCACAAATTTTAAAATATTTTGATAACTGCATTCTGACATAATTGATTTTAATTGAAAAATTAATAAAAAATATTTTGATGCATTTTTAAAATATTTTTAGAAGGGGTATATAATCATTCCCAAACTTCCAAGACGATCTATCACAGAAAAACATTTGAAACACCTGCCAGATGTGGTGATGATTCTTAATTGTTCTTATTTGGCAAAGTTGTCTATTTTATTTCCAACACACTTTGTTCTTTCTGTGTCCCATTTATCTAACAAGCATTTGCTGATTCTCTGTGTGTGCCAGGCACTGTCCTAGATGCCAGAGATTAAGAAGTAAGTGATATATGAGCATAAGTCTAGTGGGGAGATACAAGCAATAAAAATAAATAATCAGAGTAATTTCAAGTTACAAGAAGTACTGAAAGAGAAACAAACCCAACGTTAAGAAAAAGGAACTAAGAGAGGGAATGTGAAATCTTTTTCTGAGGATGAACATATGTCATGGGTGTGGAAAGCTGGGGATGTGTTTTCCAGGCAGTGGAAAAGCAAATGTACCAAGACTGCAGAAATCCACTGTTGGTCCATGTTAGCTACTTTCTGGTCACCATAAAACTAATCCAGAAAAATGGCAATCTAATCCTGACTGTCATTTTTCCCTTGGTTTGAAAATGCTCAACTCTGCCTTAGTGTTCAAAGTTCAGATATGTTTGTGCTGTTCTTCCTACTTTTCCCTTGTTCTTACTTGCATAATTCTCCTAATTACCTTTGAAAGCTGAGGAGGGTGATCATCTCCCAGCCTATGCACTACTGAAAAACTCTCCTAATTTAGCTCCTGGGATTTTTTTTTTCACTACAATTATCCAAGTACAACACAGGAAAGGTAAGAACCCAAGCAGAAGCATGTGTAATGGTCTCTAAACCAGCTGGTAACAACATCTGGAAACATGGTAGGTCTTTCATCACAGCTTAATGTCATGATGGTCTTTAACTAATATACATTCTCTGAAATATGTACATGATACAGAAATATGCGTGAATATCTCTAACACAGAAGACTAATTGTCATTCATTGGAATACTGTTGCATTTTTAATTCTACCTTAAATTTTTTTGAGGGGCTGAGAAATGTAGCTCAGTGGTACAGCACTTGCCTAGCATGCCCTTGCCTCTAGGTTTAATTAACAGCATCACAAAAAATAAAATTAGAAAAAAATTGTTTTGTATTAATGTATTATTTTTATTTATTGCTACCATTAATGACTTTGCTAGGTACAGTAAATACTGGGTTTTGGCTATCTAGAATCCATTCACCTTACCTCCTTTATCATTTCCCAATTCTGCTTTGAGTGTCCACTTAGCTACACTCTCCATCCATAGTAATAATGGCAGAACTGACCCCAACCTTAACTCCATTCATGATCTATGACTTAAAGCCAGCCAATCAGAACTTAAGGATCTGCTGGCCACTGCAATTGGTTCAGGGAAAGGGATCAGAATAGTGTGATGTCATGAAACTCTTAATGAAACTTTTGGACCTTACTTTGAACATAACATAAGTAAATAGCAGCTTTAACCACCTAAAAACCCAGTGTGGAGCCTAAGGATTAATCCATCACATAACAGACAGCAAAGCCATGGCAACAAGTACCTAGGCTGGTCCTGATATCCCTACTAAGTAAAGCTTTGCCTGAAACCAGATATGCCAGGAATGTTTAGTTACATCATCAAATTAGTTTCCTCTTGAATCAGTTTGGGTTGGGTTTTCCATACAATAGAAACAGTCTCTATGCCTGATAATCACTGAAGACAAATTCATTCACTAACTTGTTCAGTGATTTGCAATACTACATTAGCCACAGCTCAGCATTTAGCCATAACATATTCATCCTTGAATAGATTTATCATTGCAGGACATTAGATTAGAATTATTTTCTCTCCCCATACTAACCTCTTATTCTATTTTCTTGCAGCGTTCTTCTGGATTTAAAGATCAGATAGTCAAGCTTATCCCACACTAACTTACTCTTTTGCATATTTGAAGATAATTTCCTGAACACAATCTCTACAATCTCTCACTATAATTCAGAGCATTGTATTAAAAGACCAATAGAGCCTTCATAAATGCCAGACAGGAAATAACTCGTAGCTGACTTCAGGAGTCCAGTACAGAAAAACAAGTTTCAAATAATACCTTATATTTAAACTGTGTAATTTTTATATTCCAAAATGCAATGAGCAAAAGTCTGATATTATAACACCACCCCCCCATGCCTGTGATCACAATTATACATGAAACAAAGTTTCTTTGACAGTTTAATGAATGGAATTTGCTCCATTCCAAAGTCTTGCGGCTCCACAATCTACTTTGGGCTACAAAACTTATCCAACTAGCTGATACTTTCTCTTGACTGGAAATGTGCTTCTCCCTTTTGTTAAAAATATTTGGGTAGCTCCTATGCAAAGTAAATTTGTCACTCCCCACTTAATTTCTTTCTGGGGAGGGATGCTGGGGATTGCCATTCCCCACTTTATCAGTTTAGACCAAGTTCAGACAACAAGAAAAACTTGGAAGCTTAAACACCAGGCCCAGCATCTGAGACCACTTTCAAAACCTGTCTCTATTTGCTTGAGATTTGATTCTCTCCTCTCTAAGACTTGACTGCTCTATTGGGTGCTCAGAGATGATGAGACCAAAGCTACCAGCCTCCCAGGATCAATGGAAGAAGATGATGTTGGTCAATTAATGAAGCAATTTAAAATAATTATGGAAAGGGGGGAAGGTGTACCACTTAACTTTAATCCATTTTCATAGATTTTTTTTTAAAAAACCTCCAAATCATTTCAAATTAGTAGTTTGGCTTAAGAAGTAGAGTTTTCACATCAGTGAAACAAGACAGGAATGTGATTGTCTTTTCTTCCTCTCAGCTCCTGGCAGAGGGTTTGGAGCCCCCAGGGTTGCAGTGTCTGGTAGAAGAGACTTTCCAAGCCTTCTGAGGACACAGTATGTGTACCCCCAACTTGTGCAGTGAGAGTTCATTACTGAAAGGTGTATGCTGTGGGTGGGAAATAAAAGCAATAGGCCCCAGATAGCCTCGGGTCAAATTCATTACCTGTGAATTCAGTGCTAATGATTCTAGGAGTGCACTGGTGCTTAATATTTTATCTGCTTAGCCCCAGCATAAGGTCTAGGCTCTAAAGCAAGCCCCACACTGAGAAGCTAGTGCCTGAAATTTCTGTGCTGGAGGAAGACACTGAACCGGGCAGGGACAAGGCACATTGGAACAGAACCATTTTTCTCTTTGGCTTCTGCTGCTTCTGAAGCAAAGCCCAGCCCTCTGGGAGCCAGGATTCTCTGTCGGGGCACAGCCACCTGGCTGGGGTACAGGAGAAGGGCCTCCCAGGCTGCTGCTCAGAGCCGGGATCCTGGTACATTGCCAATGGTCCTTTATTCACGGGCTACCAGGAGAGTGGCAGAACAGCAAGAACTGGAGTTTGAATCAGAATATGGTTTTGTTGTGGATCTCACTGACATTTTGAAGATGCCAAAAGCACTTGGGTTACATACATTTAAAGTAAAATGGAAAGGAAAATGCTCCAGGAGTGGCAACCGAGGATTAAATTATTCTTAAAATCAGTCCTAACATTCACTTAAGCCATACTTGGCTTCAGTTGCTTTACCTCTGAGCTCAGTGTTTAAGAGAGAAATACAAGAGGTAGAGAGATGGCCATAGTCATCCAGAACAATCCAGGTAAAGAAGCAGTTTTACCCAAACATTCAGATAATTAAAGTAGAAATTAGCATATTATTTGAGTTTAATTGAAGTCCCTTTGATCCTACATTTTAATTTTCACATTCTAGAATTATTTTTTCCTTTCCTTTCCCAAAATAATTTGAGGTGGCTGATTCCAATCCATGTAATAAAAGATTTTTTTTTGAAGAAACCAATCTGCTAATAAGAATAATAACTAACATTTATATAGAATTTATTCTGTACCAAGAATTTTCCTAAGCACTTTACATTTTTAAACTCCTCATCCTGATTCTAGGACACAGATATTAATATTATCTCTATTTGAGAGATTATAAAATTGAAGCATAGAGAGCTTAAGAAACTTGCCCCAAACAATACAGCCTCAAGAGGTGGCCCATCCTTAAAAAATTCATTCACTTACTTGATCAATGGTTTGCTACACTAACATTAGATCCAAGCTGTCTGGCTCCAGAGTCTGTGTTGTTAACAACCATGCTATTACTGTGTGGCCAACAAGATGAAAAGAGAGAGAGTAAGCACTAGTCACCACACAGGCTCAAGGGGCCACCAGAGGGGCTATGGGTCTTTGTGGATGAAACCAAAGGTAAGCAGGGAACCACCACCACCCTGCACACACACACACACACACACACACACACACACATGCACACACACATGCACACACACACATGCACACACACCACACACACTTTACCCAGCTGGGAAGAACTGAGTTCATCTCCTTCTAAAACAGAGGTTTCGTGGAACAGAGGGGAGAGGCAAGAGATGACACCTTCCACTGCCAGTCTGACAGCAGCAAATTACATAGAGCTATTTATTAAGGAAGTCTTCACAGCCGACTGAAAGCCGAACACTGCAAGGACCAGACGTGAATTGAAAAACTCAGTAAAAACGATTTTTCTTCGAGAGGAACAAAAGCCAGTAAGATGCAAATAACCATTTCTCTGATGGCTTGGTTTGATCCAGAGATAAAAATATAGCATATTCAGTCAAATAAACTAACTGCATGTCTTCCAGGCAATCCTCCATAAACTTACGTCTCATGAGTAGCCTGTAGGCAAATATTGGGCAATGAACAGTCCGAGCCTAGAAAGAAGGGAAAGTTATCTTCCTCATTAAAAGCAAACCTGTATGCTTTCGAAAACTAACTGAGAAGGTAAAAATGATATTGTTTCCTTAAAAACATTCAGGGCGATGGCCTAGAGGCTTGCAGGAGAGTCCACCCAGCAGGTATGTCAGCGTAGCCTCCTCTTAGCCCAGGTTTTATTTTTAAAAATAGAATCAATCTAGAAAAACAAGTTCCAATTTTTAAAGCCAACTAAATGCATAATTTTAAGTATGAGATAGTCAATTTGTTTTCTTTAAAGCAAAATATAGAAAGAGAAAAAGAAATGGAAAAAGAAAAAGAAAAAAAAAACCCTGAAGTATAAAAGCTGGTACCAAGGTTACACCCAGATATAAACTTTACAAAGAGGGAAACTAAAATGTAAGAACTGCTTTATTACAGTTTGTCTTTAACTTTAATGTTTTCTGCACGACAGCTTCTTCTGCTATAGTAATAACCCACACTAAGGCCCTCGGTTTGTATAAAATGGGTGATTTTGTTGTTTTTGTTGTTGTTTTTTAAGCCCAGGATAATCACACATCTGTCACCTTATAATTCAGTGTTTCTGAAAGGTGAGATCCACAGATTAATAGCTTTTCCATCTCATTCATCCCATTTCCTCCCTACTCACTCAGCCTCCAAATCAGTGAAATTGTGACTTGGTGGACAAGTCAGAGTGTGGTATCCAGTCACCTTCTATGTGAGGGTGCCCTCCAACTCTGCTTCGTTAGGATTCCATAGGCTTGCCCCAGGCGACAGATTGCATAATTTTGCTGATGAATCTCTCGTGCTGTACTTAAGGAGAACACTTTTTTTTGCTCTCTCTACAAATGGCTGTAAATCCAGCCCAGCCTGGTTCCTGTCTTCAGGTGGACCTCATCAGTTGTAGGCATCTTATCAGCAAGAAACAGCTTCTCCTAATGGCTTGATAAATATTCCAGCCTCCCCAGAATCAGTTATCGAGAGATTCAAATCATGGTCAGTACTTATAGCAGCTATTACTACAGACTTAATGCCAGTTACCCTTTGTACTTATCTCTGTAACCAGAGAGGCTGAAAAGCTTCTTTTATGTCTCCACTCCTGGTCACTAAAAGCAGAGTTCATTCAAAATTTCTTCCTGCCTAGGGAGTTCAGGGGCCTGTAATAAAAATTGAAGTAGAGTCTTGAGTGAATATAAAAAAAATATACATTTCCCTGCCACCTACACCCCCTGGCCCCAAACCCTAAATTTGGCACAAGGGCAAAGAATGTTAAGTCTTAAGTGGTGGAACAGGGGAAAGTTCTCTGTATTAGTTCAGCATAATACAAAATGGTTTCAAGGTGATACAGTTTTCCCCCCTCTTTAGCCTCTTTGTTTTACTGAAATTGATCTACAGACTCTGAAATCTGAAGAATTCAGGGCTTGGGATTTATGAAATTTTGCCAGTTCTCGATGGAAATCCAGTACTTTGTCTTGCTTGCCTCTGACAACATACCTTTGATGAAAGTAATTATAAAATCTTAATTTGGGGAATATATCCAGAGGGACCGCAAAGTCAAACCCTCACTGTCCTTCATATCACCACATGTTGCATAAAGAGGGGGAGGGGACTTTTTATGAGGAAAAATGGCAGAATTCAGGAAAATGTGGTCCCTCCTCGAGAAAGCTGAAAGGAATCAAATGTTCACCAGGAGGCCCCTCAGAGAGTAGAAATGCACGCACTCTTCAGTAGTTCTTAAACATGTCATCACTTGTGGCTTTATATTTGTGGTTAGTGGGATCTTCTATGCAGGGAAGCCATGTTCTAAAGAACACCCACCTTACAGCTTGGTTTTACAGAACTCACAGGTGTGCACAGTACTTTTCAGTTCTCCCTGAACATTCTTTCCTTTGTATTTTCTTGTTGACCCTCACAACAAACCGTTAGCATTTGGAAAGTAGGAGCAACCCCTTTCACTGAGAAGATCACCAAGGTGCAAAAAAGGTTGAACGATTTTTCCAAGGCTACAAAGTCCCTTCGTGATAGAGAACATAATGTGGTTATAAGCACAGCTTGCAAACTCGGGACTCTTCCCACTCTTCCATTGTGCTACCAAAGCACTGGGTTGGGAACTGATTTGTGTAGGAAGGGGACAAGCCATGAGAGGAGGCTGACCTGTCAGTGGTCATTTCTCAGGTATATACTTCTAGTCCAGCCAGAACTTTGATGGATATGTCTAGCTGTCGTTTTTGCACAAAAAAGAAAGAAAGAAAGAAAGAAATGAACTTAGAAAAAGTCTCTAGTTTCATATTGTGTATAAAAATATTCTTTTCACAATTATTCATTTTCTTTCTTTGCCGGGTCATGCTCTTTCCATAGTAAGCAGCTGCATTCCTATGATGCCTTATCAATGTCTGAGGCTAATCTTCCCCAAGAAAGTTTCAGTACCTGTCAGTCTTTGTTCAAAATTCCAATGGTATGTCAAGGTGAGAAGAGATGGGAAAGGACTGAAGCACAGATCTGTGCTCTGTGCTTGGTTGTGGGCATCTAGCCTTCTTGTTCTTTCCCAGGCGTAGAGACAAGTTCCTCCTACCCTTCTGATCAGTTTATCTGCTGTGAGGCAGTGTTAATAATTATGCCCTACCTGGGATAGTGTGATTGGAAAACCATTCCACCATCTTTGGACAGTAAGTAAGCTCTATTCACTGGCCCCAGAATATCTGAGGTCATGAAAAAATATTTCCTTAAAAGCTCTTGGAAGCCTGGTGCAGTGTAATCCCAGTGTCTCAGGAGGCTGAAGCAGGAAGATCACAGGTTTAATGCCAACCTCAGCAACTTAGCATGAGGCTATAAGCAACCTAGTGAGACCGTGTTTCTAAATAAAAAATAAAAAGGGCTGGGGATGTGGCTCAGTGGTTAAGTGCCCTTGCGTTCAATCTCCAGTATCAATAATAATAATAATAATAATAATTTTAAAAATAGCTCTTGAGGAAAAAAAAAGTTAAATTCCTTTCAAGTAACATTTTTTTTTCCTATAAGTGGAGAAACTTGCTAACTGTAAGGTCTCAAATTTGACAATTATATAATTGTGGAACTGAATCAATATCAATAAAAGATTTTCCTTTGGTTTTTCAGCACCTTTCATGGCCACAGTCATGAAGCAAAGCGGCCATTCACTGCTGTCTTTCAACCTGTACTACTTTTTGCCCAGAGCAGAAGAAAATTCATGCTGGATTATATGGTGAGAGAGAGTACATGGGGCCACATCCCACGTCTTTCTGAGGCCATTTAGGAGCCTTTCATCCTTGCCACTGTTGGTTTGGGTTTCATCTGCTCACATCTCAGCCCCCTCAACAAGCCTAGGCCTGCCCCCATTTCTTTCCACATGAGAAGTCAGGAATCTCCTTTTACACACTGAGGAACTAATGAGAGAATGGGTCTTGACTCAGTAAACAACAGTTTTGTTTCCCTCCACTTGGCATTCAAACTCTTGTCCCCAAATAATAATTCATCCATAAACATTTTTTTACTTGCTGACACCACAGGATACTTCAGTCCATCTTTAGTATTACATCTCATTTTCATTTCTTATCTGGCACAATGGTTTTTCTCATTGAGATATATTCCTCCTGCGTGGCCCTTGCATCTCTTTTTCAAAGTTGTTGGAAAACAACAGGGTTTAATAGAAAACTCTGGGGCAGTGTGTGTCAGCCAGGCCTTTAGTGTTTGTTGCTCACTGTCATCTCTAGATCATCCCCAAGTCTGCCTTTGTTCAGCCTGTCTCAAGGCCCCGGCTGGCACTGCCACTCTTGAACAGATGTGTTCTTCTAAAGGGTGACATGTCCTCCAGCTCACCAGGTGTGCGGCCTCTTTGGCAGTATCTCGAGGACACCATGGAGTCAAGGCACCACATGGTGACCTCAACAAAGACCTCGGCTCTCTGACTCAGGCATGAAATATTTGCTATCAGTGGTGCATAGAAAATGTAAGGCTTCTGAAAAGTAGCTTTCAAAATAGCCGAGTCGATCACCTCGGTAACTAGGCAAACAGAAAGTCAAGCAAAAAAAAAAAAAAGTTTTCTTTTAAACAAAAACCAGTGCCACCCACGTGTGAATGGGTGGCAAAGAGCCTGAAGCTGGCTTGAAACAAAAATTTTGAATGGCTTCAGGAGGAAAAAAAATGCAAGGAGGAGCTATAAGCTTAGGGCTGAGAGAGGAAGTTTCTTTGGCCTGTCCTACTCTCATCCTCAGTGTCTGGAAATGATTCCTGTGCTTTTATTAGGATTATTTGTACTAAACCAGTTCAGACAGAGTAGAAATCAACCCAAATCCACCTCACAAACATACATCAGCCCTGTATCCTTCGAGGGAGGGGGGCTGTGCTAATTTGCTTCCCCTGAGGAGGAAGGTCTGGAGCAAAATGATGGCATGAATTCTTCTTTGGGTCTTAAATACTCTACAACATCAGAAGAATTAAAGTCCAGCCTGAACAAAATTATTAAGAATATGATGTCCTTGTACATTTCTAACTCTACCACTTTACCATATATTTTCCTTGTGGCTAAATATTTTGTGATGGTAATTATGTCTTTCCTCCACTTTTCCCTCCCACTGCGCTTGTCCCATTTAAGTAGGCTCTGCTTTACCTTGCCCCAGGGGAAGTTTGTATTATAATCAGAAAGTAGAAAACCTCCAAGAACTTCTGGCTTTTGCTTTCCAAAGACACAAAGTTTTAGAACACAGTAAATTCACTGGAGAAATAAAGGAAAGGGAAGTTTATAGACGGAAGCAGAGTTGTTTTGGAAAAGCTTAGGAAAAGACCAAAATTAAAGGATCTTCCTGATCTAGAGGGAATGGCCAGAGAGGGAGAAGATGACTGATCCCAGAGGAGCAGAAACTTGGAACTTTCTGGCAGCACCACGGGGAAGGGTTCAGAGAGGTATGACCATGAGACAGATCCAAGAATATGCATGGTCTATGATCCATCTCATGGACTGAGAATCAGTCTACTCTTTCTGTGGTGACCTCTGCAGATCACTAAGAGTTTGCATGCAGCACATCTACTATGGAGACATGCTGCAATTAAAATCAGGGAAGAGGAAAGAGGAAATAAATGAAAACCTTCAAGATTTATTTTATGTTCCTGGGGGACAGGTCAATTGTCCTACCAAATTATTGGCTTGAACCATGTAAAATTGCTGCTAATCAACCATTTGCTGACCCACAAAAATGGCAATTTCATAGGGCTCACCAGTTAATGAAAAGCTAATTTCTGTACCTTCTGATCACTGGGGGAACCCTGCCTGTCAAAGGGTTTCCCTAAGTAAAGGTCTTCCATATAAACTCTTGCTGCTGTTCCCCTGACATACATGAAGCATCCCTGAGGGCATTGTTATGATCCCTGACAGAGGAAAATCAAGATAGGGTGTGAAGGAGTGAGGTGGCTACAAGCTGGGAGCAAGAAGGATTACAAGTTAAAACACAAATCTACTTAGCAGCCTCTTGTTTTCTCTTTGGGAGGCTCAGTTCTCCCAAATAGCATTCATTTTCTCATTTTTTTCTTTCCTATCTTCAAATATGTGCTGTACTTATAAGCATGTCTCTGAAAAACAAGGAAGTATAAACTAACATTGGTCCCTTCGCTGCAGAGAAAGCTGTGAAATTAAACCTCTCCATTGATGTCAAGAGAAGGAAAGGCTGAGATTTTATTTCAAGAGTAAACCATTAAAAATATATATTAATAAGTCAGAACTGAATATGCATCCCTGGGATACTACCACCGATGGGGGAAAGGACATTTCTCCACACTGGAGCCCAGATCTCTACTGACAAGCAAAGGGGAACTTCATAGAACCCATTTTACTTGGGTATGTTTTACTGTGAAACTGTCAATCAGCTTCAAAGTCACCTCTTCCATATAGCCTTTCCTTATTACCCTATTCACAATGAGTTCGTGTCTTCTCTCTTTTTCCAAGGAACTTTATGTTACAGAATAAAATTCTTCCTTGGGTAATTCAAACACCACCTATGAGCTCCAGCTGTGTTCATGGCACTTCTTGTAGGCCATATACATGTGTTAAAAAAATGCAATCCTGTTCTGAAAATGCTTAAAGTCTTAAACATCTTGAATTTGGAGGCAGGTTTTACTTGTGCCAACTGTCTTGGTATGTCTTGTGTCCTCTATCAGATTGCAATTTCTTTAAGAACAGGGCTTGTGTACTGTTGGTTCCCACAGAGTTATGTCATATGTAGAGCATATGTCAATGTAGAGCTCCGTGGATGCCTGAACTGGGTTACCAGATTTGGAGGCTAACTTTAAAACTCAATGGACAGATGAACAGCAACTGTGCCATGCTGTGTTTCTGCTCATAAACATTTACTTCTCTTTCTAGGCAGCATCCAGCAAGCTCCTGCAGTGAGGGTCAAAGAAATAATCTCTTTCCCATCCCTCATTCAATCCTCCTACCTCACAAGCAAGATGATCACACTAAACCTGAACATACTGCATAGATGTTAACAAGCACGGACACTCAGTTTTCTCCCTCCTCTTCCCCTCTGCTAACTGCAGAACTACAGTTTGCTTTTTCTTTAAGTACATTCACTTTAATACAGTCATAGAAATTTTCTTTTCCCATTGTAAGTTCTCTGAGTGAACACTCCACTTCTCCTTGTATGGTGTGATTTGCTACTTTCTTGATGTTATCTGTCTTGTGAAATAGTACTTCGACTCATGAAGAAATTCACATCCTGACCAAATTAGATTTAAAACTCCAAATGCTGTACATCAAGCCAAGTGTTAGAATTCTAGCAGCAAGGAAGCCCAGTGTCTTCATTTTGTTTCCTCAAAATCAGACACTGAGACAAGAATTTGTATGTAAGGATTTCATAGTACATATGAAGAAGGAGTAAGAAAGGATTCTAGTCTGTTCAGACTGCTGTAACAAAATACCATAGACCAAGTCGCTTACAAACAACAAGAATTTACTTCTCTCAGCTTTGGAGTCTCATCTCTGGGATTAAGATGTCATCGTGGTCAAGTTTGACTCTTCTGAGTCTGCTGATATCTTGCTGTGTCCTTATATGGGGAAAAAGAGGGGAAGAGAGCTTTCTTTAGTCATTTTGATAAGGGTGCTAATCCCATTCCAGAACCTTTTTATCTTGCAAAAGTCTCACTCCTAACACCATCACGTTTGGGGTTGTGAATTCAGTCAAAGGAAGGGAAGAAAAGAAAATCAAAAGAGGGTGTGTTAATGAGCGGATTACCACTCTGGGCAACTGAGGCTCCATCCTGCTGAGGACCCTATGGGACACCATGCAGGCAACTAATATCAACTAAGATGGACCCATCCAGAGGCAAAGAGACTGGAGATTACTTACTCTTCTTTGGTTGAAGACTATTCCTGGGCATTAATCTCTGAGTCCATCAATATGCTCCTAAAGTGATAAAAAGTCCTCAAGCAGAGAGGAAAGAAGGTTGAGGTGAGAAATCCTGGCTTACACATAAAGGTGAAGTTGCAGGTGACCTCTGGAGTGAGTGAGGGGATATAGCCAGGCACTAGGAGCATCTGTTGTACTCCTTGATGCATGATGGATCTGAATACCCAGCAAAACCCACCCCTTAGTGACAGAGAGAATATTGCACCCAGAACTGCACCAGGTCTTCCCAGCTGAGGGTAAGAGTGGGGCTGAAATCCAGCCCAAGTTCTGCTTACCAAAATGCGTGTTCTGGTGTGGACTGCATCCACTAGAAAAAGGGGAAGATCTTTTTCAAAATTGCACAAAAGTGGCAAATAGGCTAGATAGCAATAACCCTGGTTATACTACTCCAACAGTGTAGTAGATCCCAAGACAATATAAGCACTGTGGGGTCTGATTTTATACATCACAATTTCTTTGATGTGGAAAAGAGGGCACCCCTGAACAAAAAGACAGTCAGATTTTGTACTAGTAATAATCCAATTTTGGAAATACAGGTAATTTTTGTCACCCCATTCACAGCAATTCTCCAAGATCCTTTACAATAATTAATTTGTGCTTATCATGAGCTTTTCCTTCTATTTTCAGAGAAATTTATTTCTTTTTTTTAATATCCCCAAAGCAGCATTTATTTACCCTTTGAATTTCAAAACATTTATTTTAGGTCTGGGATTTCATAATCACCTGTCTTGATTGACATGGGCTGACACACATGGTGCTGTCAAGATACACAAGGACTACTGCCAGAGTTACAAAAAATAAATCCATGATTCTTAAACAATTGCAACCAAAAAAAAAGAAAAAAGAAAAAGTTACACATATCAAAACTTTAGATGCATTGCGTTTAAAAGGTTTGTGTACATCATAATTTAAAGAGGCAAAACAAGGTGCTACTGAAACCTCACATCAAAGTTTATTATAAAGCTGATGGAAAGGAGCAAGTTGTCTCTCTGTATCAGCTTTCTTTAACAGTTTTCCACTAGCTGAAGAAAGAGGTGAAAGGGCTGAATTCATTTTTGCATGCACAAGATGTACTGCTTAACAAAACACTATCAGCTTGTTTTAAATATCAACCATAGCCTGTGTTGGCTAATTCTCCTCTCTAAACTCCCCAATTACTTTTGCCTAGATTTTCCATAGATTAATAGGCATAGTTAAATGCCTCATTCAGAACACACTTCTTTGCACAATTCAAAAAGGGAGCTCCTGTAGGCTCAAAGCAACCATCAGTCCAGCAATGCCCATGATGATTTATCTGAAACTGCTTCCCAAGAGACAGGAGAGCAGATCTGAGTAGCTGTGCTGCCAGTACAGATAGGTTTAGCACTAGATATTTAGTGACTGTAGCAAGGAAGAATTGGTGATGATGGGAATGGTGGGTGAAGGAAGGGCCAGGGATCTGAAGGATCTTCAGTTGCCTTCTCCTGCTTCTTCATCCTGCTGGTCACTTGTCCAGAGGGTGAGGTTGTCTCGAAGCAACTGCATGATGAGTGTGGAGTCCTTAGAGGAATCCTCATTTAATGTGCCCAGCTCAGCTATGGCATCATCGAAGGCTTGTTTAGCTAAGAGGCAGGCCTGCTCAGGTGCATTCTGGATCTCGTAGTAGAACTCAGAGAAGTTGAGAGCCAGGCCCAGCCAAATGGGATGTGTTGGCTGCATGTGCTCTTTGCTGATTTCAAAGGCCTCTTTGTAGGCTGCCTCGGAAGCTTCTACCACACTGTTTTTCTTCTCCCCAGAAGCCACTTCTGCCAAATAGCGGTAGTAATCACCTTTCATTTTCAGGTAAAACACCTTGCTCTCATACTGGAAATCATTGCAGTTCTTGATGAGGAACTTGTCAAGCAGAGCCAAGACATCATTGCACGCTGTCTCCAGCTCCTTCTCAATCTTCTCCCGGTAAGCTTTAACTTTCTCCAATTTCTTTTCATTTCCATCAGACATGGTTTTCTGCTCAATGCTGCTAATGACCCTCCAAGAAGATCGCCGGGCACCAACCACATTCTTATAGGCCACTGAGAGGAGATTTCGATCTTCATTGGAGAGAGTTTCATTCAGCTCTGTCACCGCCTTCATGGCGGAGGCTATGTCGTCATAGCGCTCCGCCTGTTCGGCCAGCCGCGCCAGCTGCAGCAGCTGCTCCCGGTCCCCCATGTCGCTCTTGGCCCGGCCTCGCCTCGCGCCCCGCACCGCTCGATCGCCCGCCCGTCCGCTCCCGGGTCGCCGCGGAGGCCGCCGCCGCGCACGCGCACTGGTTCCCCGGCTTGCCAGAGGCCGCAGGGTGCAGGCAGCGCCGCCGCTCGCGCCCTCTCTCTGGCTTGCTCCGCGCGCAGTGGCTGGCGCCTGGGACGCCGCCAAGAGAGGAGAAGCAGCCGCCTCGAAATTTATTTCTTTTTTCCTCCGAATGAAGAAGTGGCCTTATCAAATCACACACCATATTTGCCTATCACTGCTATTTGCCACAATAGCTGTGTTGACCCAGAGAGCATTTGGCTCCACCAGAAACTTTTCCAATCCCTTCTCTGCATGAGTGAATCCCATAGGCTCCCCTGTGCTCCCCACTGGAGGGGGTGGTCTGGGAGTGATGTGCTTGGTTACTTGGCTTGCAATTTCATTGGGATTGAGATTCCTGCTTCCTACATTTACAATAGACATGCTGGCTCTGCTGAGTATGTTTCCTGCACTGCCTGTGTTTCTGGGCAAGGGCTTTCAATGTTCTTTTTCTGTTCTACAAACTGTGGTTTGCATGTTTTCCATCTGACTGCTTAATGGCAGGATGCCTTTCTCCACCTCACGAACAAATTGAATTTTCTGATCGTAGGTTATTTACTTAGTCTTTGAAATCCTAGAACTTGCCCCAGTTATTCAAACTGAATGAATGACTCCTGCAGCATGAAATGCTCAGGGGTAGTCTCACATAAGCAAACTTAAATCAAGAACCCTTTGCATTCTGATGGCTACAGCACATTATGAAAGACACCCTCGGAGGCTTTTCTGTCTTTACAGTTGTTAAACCTTCTGGAATCATGGAAAGTTGGGACTGGACAAGGCCTTTGAGATGACCCCAAAGTATCATCTGATGTCTGTAGCTTGCAGGCCACAATATCTTGTGATATGGGGGAGAGAAATGCTTTCGAGAAGGACCTAAAATATGTTCCCTGGCTCATTATGGTTTTGCTTGAAATGAGAGGAGGCACATGGATGGTGAAGTGCTCTTCATTGGCATGAACATGATATTTGCTTTTGTTGCTTTCTTCACAATTTTTGATAGTAGCTACCCTAACCCTAGGTTCCCTATAGATGCAGTAGGTAAGAGATAGCATTGATGCAGAAACACAATTTGAACAGAGTGAAATTTGGTCATTCTCGTGCACAGGTGGATTCTCCTATTTCCTATAAACAGGGAATGGAAATGAAAGTTCTATGTTAGACAACAGGCATAGGGAGGACTGTGTTGACAAATGGGTAGATTGTCAAGGAGCTATTTGACTCCAAGTGCTGCTTTTATATTTGTTTAATGATTAAATGAGGGACAAGTTCATTTGCTTTCTACATACATATGAGAAACAATTTTATTTTAAATCATAATATCACTTTTAACAATATGTAGTAACCTGTTACCACACTGCTATTTATGTTCTTAACTTAAAATTTGATCCTTCAGTCCTGTAACTACTTCTTGAATTATAATGATTCAGAGATTTTTATAATTTTTTTATGATTAAAATCATGGGATAAGTGACCCGGGGGGTCAAAAAACTTGAGTTTAAATCCCACTGACTATCCTGTGACCTTAGTCAACTTGTTTCATTCTCTGAGCTTCGGTGCCCCCATCTGAAAGATTCGGGTTAATAATACATTATCAAAATCTTGAAAGTATTACATGACATAAATAAATGTATAAAAAACTAATGTACTATCTGATATATTACTGATCTGGATCTTATCAAACATTTCTTTCTCCCTCTCTCCGTCTCCCTCTCCCTCTCTCCTGACTTTCCTACATAGCTATATTAGAAACTCTAGTAAAAATACTCAGTTTCTTTCCAAACTTTTTATTTTGAGGTTGCCCGTGAAGATTGCTAATATTTTTCATATTTTCTGCAGAATTTCAGGTTCTGGCTAATATAAGAAATCATCACTTCCAAATCTTAACCACTCCTCTTATTTATCCTTAGGGCAAGTGGAGATATGGATGTCAGTTCTCATAACTGACTCCTTGATTTAAGAGATGTCACCCCATAATTTTGATTCTCTCATCATCCCTCTTACAGATGTTCTTTCTTTCTACTGGATGCAGCAACTGTCAAATCCATTCATCAGCCCTTAGCCATTCTTATCAGCTGTGATTTAGCGGCACACATTCTTGGCCATCTGGAGAAACTGGTTGTTGGAGGGGTTCTTCTTCTTGTTATTTTTTTTTAAATAAAACGATTTTGAAGTTCTGCTGCAAATGATTGAGAAAATTCAAAGTTCATTTTAGTGAATGCTAACATTTGCTGGATATATCTAAGGAGTAGACTAGTAAGAAGTTGCTTTGTTAAGGCCCTGGAGTTGTGTCTGGAGGCACATGTTTGCTTTGCGTTCTCTCACCCATGTGTAGAGACACATGGAGCCAGACCACTGTGGAATTCTCTGTGTAGGACTCAGCATCTCATGACTGCTCTAGAGTCTGGATTTCTCCCTGGTCTGGAGAATGCCATGTGTGCCTTAAATCCACCAGCAATATGGCCATGTGGTCTGCACACTCCTCCTCAAAGTAATCTTTTTTTTTAAGAATAAAATACAGTATCTAAGATGTCAAAGAAATCCATTATATTGAAACAGTCATCAAAATGTTTTATTTTGATGATACTTCTTGTTATGCTCAAAATAACAAGATCTTGTAGCAGGCCTAATAATTATTATAACTTCAAAGTAGTGTTGAGTATAATCATCATAAATATCTGAAACAGCAGTGAAGTGACATCAAAATACCCATGACTTATACTGGTGACAAAGTCAAAAGAATTACTAGCATGATGTGGCTTGTTTCCTACACTTTCAGTTAAGGGAATGCTAAATTTCAGACATGAGCAAAATTAAAGAGGTAATTTTTTTCCCATTTGAGTTTATAGAGCTCCCTGAATTCTACCTTACCAACCCTTGAATGTTCATGGCCTGCAGCTTAAGAATCCTCACACCTCAATTCCCAGTGTGTGAAACACTCTCTTTGGTTAGAGATTCCCACCCTCTGTCCATTATCATTGCCAAAGTTGCAAGGATTGAAGAATCAATTTCTTGCCAATGACAAGAGGCAAAAGCTGAACATTCAGAGCCAAAGCTGTACTTAAGAGAAGGGCCTTTGTCTTTGCTGACAATGAAAGAGATTCACTGTGAAAAGATCATTATGTATCTGTAATGTTTGGTTAATATGCCTTTGAAGGTTCTGGAACACACCACTGGGAGAATTCATCCCCCAACTGCATAACAAAGATTGAAATGGAAAAGGCAGATCAATGTGTTTCACCCACAGAACATAAACACTTTCCCAGTTTATATTTCTGCAGCAGTGAAGTCCTCATGCTAGGTCATGCTGGAGGCCAGCCTTGAGAGAGAACTTGGGATTTTCATCCAGGACTCTGGCTGGGTGTTCCCAGCATTACCTTCTGCCTGTTTGTTCTCTGGTGTTTGGTTTTCCATCCCCATCCCTCCTCCTTCACAGCCTGGCTCTGATTCAGCTCTGAGCTGGAGCCCCAAAGGGTTGAGGCTGACTTCCTCTGTGAACCCTCCTGAAGCCACCTAAGCTCTGCCAGGGGAAAAGAGAGAAGTCACAGTGACAGTCACTACCACCTGCCTCCCTCCTCTCTGCTCCTACTCCAAGGGGCCCCACCTCCTCTTGCCAAACCCTGACAGCTCTGCCAGCAGAGAAGCGGCCTTTGACTCCCTCACAGGTCTCCACACTGTGCACTGCTGCCAAGCCACAGGGCCGCTCTAGGAATGTGTTTTTAATATTCATTGTTCACTCTGTCTGTTACCGATGTGTGCACTGCAATTATTGTAATTCTTTGCACATGTGTTGTTATGAAATGAGTGTCTTTTAAGCCATGCCAGGTTTTTTCTTTCTTTCTTTCTGAAACCCAAATATATTATTTTTATCTATGTTTTAGTTAGTCTGCCACGCTTCTTTATTTTATTTCAAAGATCAGTCTGGGCGGCAAAGAAAGAGTGGAGTGTCCACAGAGCAAGGCCTGCCTGCTTTCCTCATGGTGGAACAGTTGCTTTTGATTTAGACTTGTGCGGTCTCTACCTCACTCGCTTGTTTTCCTCTTTCCATGTGCACAAGCTAGCCAACTTTCAGACATCTGCAGCCCACATGTGCTGCCCCTGGAGTAGCCATCTGCACCCAGGGAGAGGGCACACCGGCAGTGTGCAAAACACAGATGTGCACACATGTGCACGCAGACGGCATTCAGTTAGATTTCTTCAGTGCTGATTTCTTTTCCTTCTTAGTAGTGAGGAGGGAAAGGAAGGCTAAAAGTCCCATTTTCTTTCTTCCTTTCCCTTCATTCTTTCTTTCATTTTTTTTTAACTTCAATTGGTCCTTTTCCAACACAATATAGAAGCTTCAGCCGAAAAGGATTCTATTTTTTCAATTAATTCAAATGCTTTTATGTTTGTTTTTAAATTTTTATCAAAAGAAAATAGCTAATGGAAAAGCCAGATTTTAATACCTGCGATTACTTTTTAAGTTTCCTAGGGCAAGGACAAAGCCTTAGTAAATTAAGAATGACCATTGTTTACCTCTGAGAACTTAGCCTAAGATCCCCAGAAGCTAAATTAAGAATAAAAGAGTGGCGGTGTCCACCCGGCAAACATTGCCAGCTACCCACATGCATATTCCTTTCTTTAGAGATTCTCGGGCTGCTCTCTGTTTTTTGCCAGGCAGAGAAATCTGACACGATCGCACCCTGCCTGCTAAGCATTTTACGTTCATTGTTAACTATATCCATTTGTCACCATGAAACATTATTATTTTAAGGTAGCAGGCAAGCAGGGCTGCTTGGTGCATAATGGTGCTGTAGCTCTCGTTGCCAAGAAGGAATCAAAGAAGTGGACGGTGGCTAATGTGGGAAATCACACCAGAGAGAAAGAAACATGCAGAGAGAGACAGAGACAGGGTGGGGGGGGCACAGTCAGAGAAATAGAGAGACACAGGCAGGGGCGGGGGGAAGATACTGGGAGACAGAAAACAGAGACAGAAACCTGCACAGAAAAGCTGGAATTTCCATGAAGATATTTATAAAAGGATGATATAGCTGTTGCTAGGGAGCTGGGAGGAGAGCAGACAGACACACCATCCACCAAGGACTTTTGAAATAAACCTGCATGCCTTTGTTTGCATCATCTCTCGGCTGAGTAAAGACTAAAAGAAATGTGGGGAAATGGTCTTCTTAAGCACACTATTTTAAGAGCACACTCTGTGCCAAGTGAATTGAGGCTGCTGTGTTGGGGCATGTCTTGGGTCAAAGGCCAGAGTCTCACTCCCCGAGATGCCAAGGCCATGGCCATGCTTATGCAGCTATGAGGAGAAATTCATTTCAGCAGATGACCACTCGAGGATGGGTGACCCAAAGGAAGCAGGTCCCACCTTCCCCTCACTTTATGACCTGTGTGGGCAACCTGAAAACTCAGTTTTATTGTCACTCAAGTATGAATTTGGGGACAAGCATCTGGTGCTGCCAAAACACAGTAATAACTCCACACAGTCCCACTCTAAATGTGGTTGGGTAGGGAGGAGTGGAACGGGAGTCAGCGCTACTCCAGGATCATCTGAATGGCAGCCTGTATTAATCAGGGGTCTCTAGAGAATGAAGAGGAAGAGAGAGAGTCGACAGAATTGGCTAATGAAGTTGTAAGGGCTGGCAAGTCCAAAATCTTCAGGGTAGGTTAGCAGCCTGAACAATTCTGGCAGAGGTTGGTGTTGCAGTCTCGAGTCCAAATACAATCTAAAGGCAGAATTTCTTCTTCTTCTGGTAACCTCAATCTTTTCTCTTAAGGACTTCAGCTAACTGGGTTAGGCACACTCACAGTATGAAGAGTGGTCTGCTTTATCCAAAGTCTACTGATTTAAATGTTATTCACATCTAAGAAAATACCTTTTCCAGCAATCTCTTAACCAGTACCTGACAAAACAACAGGGTACTCTGTTGAACATAAGATGAACCACCACACAGTCTTATGAGATAACTGGAGTGGGTAATTGCCATCCATTTAATGCATCAACATAGCAAAAATTCAGAAGTCTGAGATAGGCAGATCTTTGCAGTGGAGTCAGGGTAGTAGAAGCTGGGACCTTTATCTAGCATGGTTGTTAGATGGTTGATCTGTCCTAAGAAAATTCCTTCTCAAATTAGGTCTTTGAAAGGAGGTTCCTCTAAGGAATCTATTTCCATTCTGAACTCACAACTTCTCTCTACTTCAGACCCTCTTTGGTCTGTTCAAGTCCATCAGCTAACTGATGAATCTACCACCAGTGGGACCTTCACCTCATCTTCTGGGCCTCTCTTCTATCTGCACTCAGAAGCAATGCCTAATACTTAGGCCTAATACTCACTGAACCATTCTCCACTGAGTTGTGGGCTCCAGAAGGGTAAGAGGTGTCAACTCTGTGTCTATGTGGGAAAGCAAATGCAGGTGCATAAATTCTTGTTCAAATTTCTCTAGAATGAAAGTAATGGTTGCTTACCCTATAAATAGGATTTTCAGAGTTAGCAAAAATATAAACAAACCAAAAAAACTCAATTAAATTTGAATTTTAGATAAATAATAGATAAAATTTTAGTATAAACAGCTCATACTTGGGACATGCTCTTAAAATTATTCATTTTTGATCTGAAATGATTTCTACTTAAATTTGAATAATAAATAATTTTAGTATAAATACATCCCATGCAATATTGGCGACATGTTTATCCAAAAACAATTATCCCTTGCTGATCTGAAATTCAAATTTAACTGGGCATTGTGTATTCTATCTGGTAATCCTCCAAGTGACTTAAATTATAAGGACACCCCTGCAACTTGTGCAGTATTTTTGTCTCAGAGACAATGTATCCTGATTTTCTATCGAGTAACTGATATTTTTCCATAAGCAAAGGTTTGGATCTTGCTCCCTCCATAATGAAGCATCTTGCCACCTCTCATTCCAATACTAACTGCCCTGCAGGGATGAGGCTGCTCCAGTTTTACCCCTCCTTCTAATTGGGGTGGAGTGGGAGGAAGAGCCAATAAATCCTGTTCAGGCAGATGTGTTTCCAGAGAAGGGTTTGTTGACAGCCTCAGTCATAAGACTCAGAACCTCAGAGCTGTCCTGATTCTCCCTTTTTGTTCCACACTTCCAGTGCCTTATTCACACCTGTGAATACATCCTGTTTCTTTCATCACAGCTATGTTCCTAATCCAGATTCATTATTTTTTACTTAGGTGACAACATGAACTTCTGATTTTTTTTTTTGCCTATAACATCTCTCTCTACAGTCCATCTGCAATACTCACTGTCCTGAAGTTCAATGCCATCACATCACTCAAGCAGTCCCAAGAGTCAGAAGGGCTTGATCTCCAGAATGCCTACTATCTTAGTCCATTTCTGTTGCAATAACAGAATGTAACAGAATGAGAAATTATAAACACTTGAAGATTATGCAGCTCCCATATCTGGAGGCTGAGAAGTCCAAGATCAAGGATTTGCATTTGCTAAGGGCCTCCTTGCTGCATCACAACAGAGAGAGCAGCCATGTGACCTCAGGTTTCTCTCCCTCTTATACAGCTACAAATGCCATTGTGGGAGCACAAACCTCATGACCTCATCTAAACTTAATTACCTCCCAAAGGCTCCCCTTCCAAATAGTATCAACATGTGAATTTGGGGATCAAGTGCCCATCCGTGGACTTTTGGTGTACACATTCAAACCATAGCATCTGCCAACTGAAGTCGTGGATTTTGACATCGAAGCCATTTGTGGAGTCCCTCAAGCAAATAGCTTTAATATCTGAGAGTTATACAATCTCCATCACAATTACCCACTCTCCTCTTTTTGTATGAACACAGTCATAAACAATGGACAACCCCTACATGAATGGGCATGACTGTGTTCCAATGCAATTTTATTTATCAAAACTGACGGATGGAATAGATTTAGCCCTCAAGTTATAGGTTGTCAATCAAACTTGTTCCCTAGGTCCCAGGTCAAGTATTACTTTCTCTGTTAAGCTTTCCTTCATCCCCCAGTTTGAAGTGACTCCTTCCTAATTCCTAATTTCACACTCCTTGCCTCTTTTAGACCTCTCTTATGGCAATGTTCACAATCTGCTACATACAGAGTCTTTGCCTTATCTCTGTTGACATGTTTGACATTCCTTGAAGAGGCTGCTGGAATCCTTTTACACAGGTAGATATTTAATTACACAAGGTAGATATTTAATAAGAAAGTTTTGGTAGGAATAATGATGGGAAGCCATTAGAGAATGGATCTACAGAAAGGGCAGAGGATTGGTCAACTACCACTTCCCATTCCTCCAGGAAAAGTGTCAGTTCCCTTGAAAACCAAAGACCCACACCAGTGCATTATGGAGAAGCCCAACTTCCATACCTGTCAACCATCATTTAAAACACTCAAAAGTCCACCCATCAAAAGTAAATTAGCTGAATACTCAATTCCCCAACCAGGAAGGTTGGTATTGCAAATGTATTTAGGCTGAAACCATTTTCCTTTTTTGAAACACACCTAAGTTTTAAAATAAATAGTTTCATCTGATGTGAGCTGCCAACACAATCTTCCAAAATCCTTCCCTTGGGAGAAACTTGTTACCTGCTTCAACTCAAAAGCTGCATGACACCAAAACATCTGAGTTTCTCATAATAAGGTTAGAAACAGCTAAGTCCTGTGTGCTTCAGAGAAAAGATTTCAGAGCTGGCAAGAATGAACTAAGGCAAAGAGCAAAATGCAAACGTTTCTACAACAAAATAGTGAAATTTTAAAATTATTTTAAGTTAGCTATTACTGAAAATTGCAAGCAAATTTATTTCTCTAGTTCTTTAGCATTTTTTTTTGGTGTGTGTGTGTGTGTTGTTGCTTTTGTTTTTAGTTTTTGTTTTATCGGGTGTTGTTTCTTTTATATTTGTTTTGTTTTCTGGTTTTCTTATTCTTGTTACACTATTATATACTTGATTTTGCTTGTTAATCATTTAAAGTGCATGTCACATGTTCTTAATTAATCTATGAGTTTTTCAAGAGAAGGACACACATTTCCTGTTTCTATATATCTCCTAAAATATTATAACACCAGGGCCATGGTAAATCCTCAACAAGTATGCATTAATAAAGGCATATATAGACTATGTGAACATGTTAGAGTCCTTGGAGGGGAAATTAAGTTATTCAAGTCACTTTTTCAAAAAAGAATTCTTCTTTTCTTATAAACTGGTATTCCTCCTCCTTTCACCACCAATTAGTCCTCTATTTTAAGTCTTGCAGTTTTCATAACAATGAGAGGAAACACAAGTTTTGTCTGAAGCTATGCTTTGTAAGATTTAAAGTTTCTTTTGACTGTGGGACACAACATATCAACACTTAGGTAGATGAAACATAGAATTTCCTTGCTTGCATCTCCAAAGGAGGAAAAGGGGTCTACCTTGGGCCACAGAAGAATTACATCTGGAGAAAGGGTAGCTGTAAACTAGAGTTGTGGCAGGAAGCTTGCTGCCTGGGGGAGAGCTAGGTTTCCTAAACTCCCTGTGAGTGTGCTAATTTGAATAATTTTCCTGGCCCCAGGCGGCATAGGGCTGTTCTTAGTTGTCTGGTATTTGGCCCTGGGGTGATTAGAGTTGGTGCACTCCCACCCAGAATGTGAGTGCCAGATAAGAAAAGTCCTTGAGGGTATGTTGTGCTTCTTTAGGGATTCAAAAAGGAGAACTGGCTAGTGTCTAACTGGGGCCACAGAACAATACAGCACTTAATATAGCATTAAAAAAAACTGTAACAGAAGTCACTGACAAAACCCTCCCCTAGTAGAATGCATGTTTCATGAAAGCAGGGACCTGTTCACATTGTGCTTCTCATTGCATCATAATGCCAAGTATGTTTAAGGCATCCACTGCTTTTTCTTGAACAAAAATCCAGATTTTCAGCCCTATTATGAACATAAAGGTGGCCCTCTGAGACTGCTGGGTTCTGGGTTCTACACATTCAGTAAGTACTGAGCCCTGCAGAGCAGGAAGAAAATTAATGAAGTGTAGCAAATCTATTCAGAAAATAAAATGTGAATCAGGCCAATATTAGTCTGTTGAGAGATTATGTCCATAATTTGGATGGCTCTCATTTTGTTAGAGTGACAGATACAGAGGAAACAAATGAGTATTTACTGTACTGATCAAATCTGAGAGTAAATGAACATTTTGGTTAAGAGAAATGGGAACAGGAAATATAAAAAATAACAACAAAAAAAAGACCTATTGAGCCAGGTAGGTTGTAACGGTTCTGCTTGGGACCAGAAGACAACAACGCTACACAAATCAAGAATAAAAGAAACAGGAGACTCCTTAACAGAAGCTCATCTCCAGGAAGTGAGAGTCACTGGTTTTATAAGATCATGTGGCACTAAGAGCATCTGAAGAGGTTATATAGCCTGTTGGCAGAAAATGACTGAAAGAAAATACAACCTAGATT
Source organism: Callospermophilus lateralis (assembly GCF_048772815.1). NCBI lineage: Eukaryota > Metazoa > Chordata > Mammalia > Rodentia > Sciuridae > Callospermophilus > Callospermophilus lateralis. Next base: position 12,682,804 of record NW_027514398.1, read on the forward strand.
AGCATAGAGAAAAGAAAAAAGGAAATAATGTCTTGGACTATATAAGTTGTCAGCCCAATTAATGAAAAAAAAAAAGACTTAAGTGATATTGCAACCTGTGGCCACCATAGTGTTCCAATAGAAAGTACCATAGAATGGAGGTTTCATGATAAATAGCTGTGGAAAACTACAGCTTAAATAAATTTAGATGGTTTCTTGATCACAGTCTGATTCTTTACTAGGCTAAGATACATTGGGAATCTCCAAGAGGAAAGTGTGATGTGAAGTGTTGCAAATAGAACCTTCTGTCACAGAGCAGCTCCTGTAATTCATGGTCTATGGAACACACTTTGATAAAGCCTGTGGAAACGTGAATTCACCCCCTCATACCGGCTACTGCCCTAGCAACACAAACTATTTTATCCTGTCAGAGAACTAAATTCCAGAACATATAAGGACATCCTACTACTTTAAGGACTATCTAGAAATTTCTCATGTCTGATACAAGTATCTATGTCCTTTGAGAGAATGCAACTATCTAGCCCCTCTATGAAATTCTTGGGAAAGATGACATCAGCCCTCCTCAGTGCCAAAAAAAAAAAAATAGAAAAGTTTGAAGCAAGCTATAGTGAGCAATGAGAGAACAATCTTCCGATCCCACTGTTAACCCCTGTTCTATCATACTCCCGTCATCCACTTGATTAAAAGCCTAGGGCATAAAAATCAAATTAAATTCTGGAACCAAAGCAGCAAGTTAAGAATGATATTAGCAACTAGAATTTCAATTTCTGCAAGTCTTTGCAAAATTCAGCAGTGACTTCTATTGAATGAGCATCTAATTAGGACATCAAATAATATCAGTATCAGCATTTAGTTGCTTAGCTTCACATGTCAAGCAGAGGAAAAATCTGTAGTCAGCATTCCAGGAACAGAAGAATGTGATAGACAGGTCTTCACCCAGTGATTCACTCAGCAATTCTGAGAGAAGTGATCTCTCTTTTTTTTGCTATAAACTTTCCTACAAGATCTTGTGATTTCTGGTGCCTTAATGAGAAATTGTCCATTGACATTTTGAATGATTACAGGTCATTTTATGATGACCTTCAAGAAGCTGCTACAATTACTTTTTGATTATTTAGACTTCTTTTAAGTATCTCTTCCGTCATAAACACATAGCCATGAAAGTTAATCTGAGATCATTGATGTTACAAAGAAAAGAGTCCAGAGAGGCTGACGGCTTTCAGTAGCATCTCAAACACTGGCTTCTTTTATTGAATTATATATTGATTACATATCAGTGCCAGATCCTTAGTGCCCTGGCCTTCTTAGTTTTATCCTATAACTAAAGGACTAAGACAGCCTAATCAAAAGGCAGTTTTTAAATTATTTTCAATGCAAAAGGAATAGACTAATGGTTATACAGGTATCCTGGACTCATGTATGATCTTGGCTAAAATAAACTCAAACTTTGGAGAGTTTGGACTAAGAGTGTAGCTTAGTGATAGAGTATTTGCCTGCATGAATGAGGCCCTGGGTTCAATCTCCAATATAGAAAAAAGGAAAAACAGACTAGGAAATTTCACCTTTAGAAAACTTAGGTATACTCATATATCAGGTAGCAAAATTATGAACATTATTCCCAAAGGAGAAAAGAAAGTGAAACTTGTTTATTTTTCTATACCTGTGATAGACATTTCCACATTACACCTTCTATCCTGGTTTCTCAACTTGTCTAACATTTTTCCCCAATTTTTTAAATTTTTAATGAAGAATAATTTTTAATAGATGCATTGATAGGTCTCAACTTTTTATATTCAGCTCCTCCCGTGTCTTGCCTAGTAACATGGAGATGTACATGCAATAAACTTTTTTTCACATTAATTTGTAATTACATCTAAAAGATGTCCAGTAATACCTCTCTCTCATTTCTCTATCTTATCCAGAATCAGAATAACAAGCAGCTGCTTTCAAATGTAGCATCATGGCTCTTGCTGATAAACACAGCAGGCTCAGACAAGAGAGAGCTCTGAACCTAATTTCTTGAAGTTTGAGTGGTGGTAGGAGAAAGACTCAATACCATTTCCCCTGCTAACCATTGTTCTGTCTTCCAATTGTGCTGTGGCCTGTACCACACCCTTCAAAATGCATGAGACCACTGAGCCATAGTTTACATGGCCAATAGAAATGTGGGACATCATTTGTTTGTTGGGGAACATGACAGAATGCTAAAGATTAAGCCATCTTGTCATCAATATCATAGAGAACAGCCTTAGTACTCCCATTATGTGGTTTTGTTATCTCTTGTGTGTTTGATACAGATGCTCCTCCACTTATGATGGGGTTATGTCCCAATAAACCCATTCTAAGTTTAAAATGACTGAAGTAAAAACTGCATTTAATACATTAACCTGGAACATCATATCTCAGCAACACAGCACATTGTAAAGTATTGGTTGTTTCCCCTCCTGATTGTGACTGATTAGGAGCTTCAGCCACTGTTGCTGCCTAGCTTTGGCAGAGAGTATCACACCCCTTATCGATAGACTAGGAAAAAATCAAATTTTGAAATTCAAAGTATGGTTCCTACTGCATATGTATTTCCTTCACATTTTTGTGAAGTGGAAAAATCACAAGTGGAACCATCATTAGTCAGGAACCATGTACAAATGAATACCTGCAGTATTATTATTTTTGCAATAAACTTAGCAGCCAAGAGCTCAAAAAAGTCAAAAGCATATATTTAATGAAAAACTAAGTTCTAGGTTTTGAATTCACAATAAACTTGATGGTGAGCATGGAACTTGCAAGGAATCATTATCAACAGTGTGCCAGTCCCCATGAGAGTTGAGTGATTCCACTGACCACATTAAACTAGAGGAACAACTCAAAAGACAAACCCACCTATCCCCAAAGTTAGAATTTCTTTTAAGACTGTGTCCAAAAATGGTTGTTGAACATGTGCTTCTGCAGAAGATGCCTTCACATATTACTTGGTGGAGGGTGACTTTCCATTTGACTCAAATGGTTGTTCTACATTTACATCATCCACTTTAAATTCCAAGCTTCCTTATGGACATATAAAAAGTGCAGTGATAACTTCATGTGCTGGCTCTGTTAGCAGAAATATACACTTAAAGAAGGCCAGTTTTTTTTTTTTTTTTTAACCAGTGCCCTATATACTTCAAAGATAAAATCAATTCCAAGAAAAATTTGCTTTTCCTTATTCAATTCACAAAATCCAAATATATTCATTCTGTCAAAATGAAATTTCTATCATTATTACAAATGCTATTATGAGCTCATAAAAAGTTCAACATTAAAGATAAAATTATTTATTTTGTGGTATGTAAGCAAATTGTAGAAAAGTGTGTGTGTGTGTATATATATATATATGTATATATACTACATCCTTAAAATGATGCTCTATTTCACCATTCAAAATAAAAACTTTCTTTGGGCTGGGGATGTGGCTCAAGTGGTAGCGCACTCACCTGGCATCATGCGTGTGGCCCGGGTTCGATCCTCAGCACTACATACAAAGATGTTGTGTCCGCCAAAAACTAAAAAGTAAATATTAAAAAAAATTCTCTCTCTCTCTCTCTCTGAAAAAAAAATTAAATAAAAACTGTCTTTGTCAAAATGTATAAATATTACACACATATAAACACATATGCACATCTGCACAAAGTTAGAATAACTGAAATACAAAACTTTTTATGGGAAAGTTGGCGTTCAACTTCTTATGGAAATACACACATTTTTTTGCTGCCCACTATCCAGGTCTGCCTCTAAAGTTTATAGAACCCACAGCAAGAATATGAGTGGAAGCCCACATACTGTTACTTTAAAATTGTTGTAATTCAAGCTAGCAAACTGTTAAATAAAATGTTTGATCCTCCATTAGTTAATATACTTTTACAATAACCTGCAAAGCCAGGTTATAATTTCAAATTCTCAGTGTCCTTGGCATCTTTTAGTAAAATGTGCCAGTATGAGGAAAACAGCCCGGCCAGCACATCCCTAGATTTTCCTCCTTCTGTCTCCCACCAGTACAACAAACAGCCTCAAAAAAACAGTCAAGAACATCCCAGGCCAGTTCACAGCTCTGTCAATAGGACCCTCTCCAAAGTAGCTCTCCCTGGGTCTACTTTTAGTCCATGGAGCACCCATTATGGTAATGAGGTTCACCCTTGGGAAGAAAGCATCCTAAGGAAGGTGCCTGTCCATCTCTGAAGCAAAGGAGGACTATTTAGGCAAAGGATTGTGGGGTCTAAGTCACCTGAGCATTTGCCTGGGTAGACACATCTCTTTGTCTTAACAGATTTCAAGTTGAGCTTAAAAGGGGCCAGAGCAGAACCTGCTAAAGTGTAGAGCCCTGAGCAGCAGTCTCTCTTGCTAAAATTTTGATCTAAGAGTAGTACTAACATGATCAATGAAATTTTAGAAATGTTTGCTTAAAAAACCTTTAAAAAATCAACTTAATGCCTGAAAATAGCAGGTAAGAGCATGCAAGCACCCGGACCCACACACACACACACACACACACACACACACACACACACACTGCTACCTCTCTGTGTTTTGACAATGGAAGAAGCAGCAGAAAGTCAGAAAATGAGAATAGAGTGAACTTCCAAAGAAACCTAATCAGGGCCAGCTTCATGGGCATGTGACCTGTGTGGCCACACAGGGTCCCCAGATTCAGAAGAGTTCCACATTTGGTTTCCTGCTCCCCTGTCTTCTTAATATTTTAATAATTGGAACAAAGGACACCACATTTTTATTTTGCACTGACCCCTGAAAATGGAATAATCAATCTTGTTCTTAAAGGACTTTTACATGGCAAGAGGATTTTCCATGAAACTTGTTGCCATCTTTTCTTTGAGAAAAAGTCAATAGAGGGCTGGGGATGTGGCTCAAGCGGTAGCGCACTCGCCTGGCATGCGTGGGGCTGGGTTCGATCCTCAGCACTACATACAAATAAAGATGTTGTGTCCGCCGAAAACTAAAAAAAAATAAATATTAAAAAATTCTCTCTCTCTCTCTCTCTTAAAAAAAAAAAGTCAATAGAGCCAGAATCTCATTCTTGATTATTTGATTTTCACTTCTAAGCCTGGACGAAAACATAGGGGCAGAGGGGGAAAATGGCCCTGGAGTATTTGAAAGACCTTATCAAAATTTCCATTAGACAGTTCAGGTTGGCCCTTGTCATTCTGGAACTGCCACGCCCACTTAATCCCCAATTCAATGCTACCATTTTTCAGCCTGGTATCTTCTTGTCATTTTTTCTTCCCCAATGCTATCTCTTTCAATTATGGAGGTTTGCTTTTTCTCCGTGAATTATTTTTCAGTCTCTTATATTCTTTAGATTAAAGTTTGTGGCTAATTTTATTATTGAAGCATTATTCCAGGCAGAGATAAGAAGCTCTCCTGCATATCACTATTAATCCAGGGCAAGTCCATTTTGAAAGAAAGAAAGAGACAGGAGATTTGCAAAGGGCAAGGGCTGACCTTGGCAATCCTCACAGCAAGACAGAGTTTGATGCTCTTCAGAGATGTCTCAAAGGAATCTGAATGAAAATGTCCTAGGCACAAAATTCCCCAACAACTAATTTTTTCTTACCTTCCTCTTCCCACAAGACCCAGCTCTTACACCAAGATGAATGGCTTCAGGTTTCTAAATTCACTACTGTCTTAGTCCATTCAGGCTGCTATAACAAAATGCCATTAACTGTGTAGTTCATAAACAACAGAAATTTATTTTTCACAGTTCTGGAGACTGGAATGTTCACAATCAAGATGCCAGCAGATTTGTTGTCCAGGAGGGTTGGTTTTATGATTCATAGACAGTGACCTCTTATTGTATCCTCACGTGATGGAAGAGATAAGTCAACTCTCCAGGGCCTCTTTTCCAAAAGCACCAATCTCATTCACAAAGGCTTTGCCCTCATGATCTAATCACTTCACAACAGCCCCACTTTCCAACTCCATCACATTGATAATTAGGTTTCAACATATGAATTGGGAGGGGGTGGAACACACACATTTAGACCATAGTGACTATCTATTTTGGATTTTTTTCCACAAATCCCACAAAGTCCCCCTCAGTCATTAGGAAGCCCAATAGCCCCTCTTCCTGCAGAGACAGACTGCCTGCACCCAGGGAGACCAGGTGACTCCACAGGTGAAGATGAATGTCAGCCTGCTGTCAACTCAGCAACACAGACATTTGGAGTATCCATGCTCTCTAGGAGAGACACCAAAATAGCTCTTTAAAATAAAATGTGGAAACCCAGGTGATTGATTTGAAACCTGAAAGCACAAGAAGAAGTCAACCCACCTCTTTCCCACTGCAAACATGTTCACACCTGTGTTCTTCTGTCAAGTTATTCTAAAAGGATCACTGAGATTTGGAGCTCAGGATAGAGGTACAATCAAGGCTGAAATAAGGGATCATTAAGAAACAAGACTAAGCTTTTTGGAGTATGGAGATGGACAATCCCACTCCTTCATACACTCACTCTAAAACTCCCTCTGAAGCTCATCTCTCCAAAGAAATCAGGGGAGCAAGGATGGCACTATTGGGAATTGCCTGCAGTGCTCTGAAAATTCCTATGTCATCCTCCTTCTTGAATTTCTATAAAGTTTACACATAGTTTATTCTTTGCTTCTCTGAGATGTGATCCTCTAGTTCCTGAACTGGATTTGATTCTGAAAATTATAACTGATAAGGTGTGGACCCAGCCCCTGAGAAAAGGCTCTTTCTGTCTTGGGAGTTGGGAGGAAGAAGTGGGTAAACAGGATATATGCAGGAGACTGGAGGTAGCAGTCACTTACCAAGGGGAAATACTTCCATATTTTAACAGTAGAGCCTGTTATACCAGTGCTGACCAATTGAATATTACCTCTATTAACAAGTTGTCTTTGGCTCAAGTACATATGTAATCAGACATATCTGGTTGGAATCCCTCACTACCAGATATAATAGTGGCCTTAAATAAGTCATTTATGCCCTCCACTTGGCCCTCCACTTCCTTATCTCCAAAACCAGAACTCATTTAGTTCCTTTGTGTCATTTACATGAGAAAAAATTCATAAAATGCCTGTCACCATCCCCCACCTGCCTCTCAACTTAAAATTTTGTTTACATAGAATTCAAGGACATGCCAGGATAATGTGGCATTGAAAGAAACAGAGAAACAATAGATGTGATAAGAGTTTTATGCCATATGTTGGCAACCAATGTGTGCCAGGCTCTGTGATAGTGCTGTCCACCTATCAGCCAAGTAATGCTATTAACAACTCTGTGAGTGGAAATTTATATCTTCATTAAGGTACTTTTTGTGTGCAATCAAAAACAATGGCTAGTGCTTACTGACTGCTAACTAGAACTCTATGAGAAGTTGTATTAGTCAATGTCTATTCTCCAGATAAACTGGACTAAAAGTGTTTTAGTCAGCTTTTTCGCCTCTGCAACCTAAAGACCCAAGCAGCACAATTATAGAGAAGCAAAAGTTTATCTAGGGCTCACAGTTTCAGAGGTTTCAGTCCATAGACAGCAGGCTCCATTCCTCAGGACTCAAGGAAAGGCAGGAAATCATGGAGGAAGAGTGTGGCAGAGGGAGGTAGCTTACATGATGATCAGGGAGCAGAGAGAGAGATAGATCTCCACTTGCCATATACAACTATATGCCCCACAGCCATGCCCCCAGTGCCACATCTCTTCCAGCCATACCCTACCTACCTTCAATCACCCAATTAATCCCATCAGTTGATTAATTCACTTATTGGGTTAAGACTCTCACAATCCAATCATTTCTCTCTGAACCTTCTTGCATTGTCTCACACATGAGCTTTTGGGGGACACCTCACATCCAAACTATAACAAAAAGCATATCTCTATATATGGTATGTGTGTGTGTGTGTGTGTGTGTGTGTGTGTGTGTGTGTGTGTGCGTGCCTGTATGATTTACTACAAGGTATTGGTTCACATGACCAGTCTTCTGTAATTTGACAGATCCTGGAAAGCTGGTGATGTCATTAAGTGACCTAAGAACTCAAAAATGGTGATACAGATTAGAGTCCAAATATTCAGGCCTGAGAACCAGGAGCACAGAAAGCAAGAGAAGATGGATGTCCTAGCTCAAGTAGTCAGGCAGAGAAAGAGAGTAAATTCATACTTCATCCATCTTTTTGCTCTATTTAGACCCTCTATGGATTGGAGTCTGTATGTGTGTATTGGAAAGGGCCATCTGTTTTACTCCGTCAACCAACTCACCAAATAATCTCTTTCAGAAAAACGCCCTCACAGATACACTCAGAAATAATGTTTAATCAGACATCTGGGCATCCTGTGGCCTGTTGACACATAAAATTAAAAACTCACAGGAATTTTTGTACTGACCCCATTTTGCAAATGGGGAAACTGTGTTTCAAAAAAGTAATTGACATATAGTGTACATACTGTGAATACTGCCTCTGGAGCAGAGTCCTGAAATCCTTGCCCTGGGGAAGTCACAAAATCTCTCTAGTCCTCAGTTTCCTCCAGCATAAATGAAAATAATAAGGATATGGAATTATCCAGAGTTCTGCCAGGAAACAGATGGTACACTCAAATGGGCAAATTGAAGAGCTCTGGGCAGGATTAAGGGAAAATTATGAAAATTGGTAAAGCATGGGTAGGGATAGAAGGGAAAGGACCAGCAACAATGGGTAATACCTACAACCTAGGTCTGAAGAGGAGCAAAGGAAGGGAGTGGCTACAGGAACCTGCAGAGACCTGAGCCTGCAGCTACTGCTGTAGCCACAGCTATAAGAGAAGACACCCAATTGAAGCCCCAGCCTCAGATGAAGGAACACAGCCACTGCTAACTCACAGCCCACAGAGAGAAAGCCAAGAGGACCAACCTCCTAACCCCATTTCTCTCCTGACTTCTGACCTCTTACTGCAACCTCCCATTGGTCCAATCCAGCTGGAAGATAGACAGCAAGGTAGCCAAGTGATATGCCCTTATGGTTACAGATAGGGTGGAGGAAAACAGAGGAAACTTCTAAAGAGGAAAACAAAAACTCTAGCACAGGCTTTGTACGTGTCAGGGCTCCCTGGAGAAAGAATTAACAACAATAAAATACATTCACGTGCAGATGGGTACACACACACACACACACACACACACACACACACACACATAGGCAGAGACAGGGACAAAGAGAAGAGAAAGAATGAGAAAGATTTTCTCTAAGAATTGTTGTCTTGATCACGAAGATGATCAAGTCCGTGACTTGTTGTGCAGGCCAGCAGGGTGGAAATTCAGGCAGAAGTTGATGTTGTAGCCTTGAGTCTGAATGTGACAGAGCAACAGGCTGGAAACTCAAGTAGTCTGGAGGACACTTCTTCCTTCTTCAGGAAATCTCAGTCTTTGCTCTCAAGACCTTCAATTGCTTGGCTGAGGCCCAGTCAGCCATTTTATGGAGGATAATTTGTTTTACTCAAAGTTTACTGCTTTAAATGCTAATTTTATCTAAAAAAAAAGAAAGAAAAGAAAAATCCTCACAACATCCAGACTGATGTTTGTCCAAACAGTGGCACCACAGCTCAGCCCAGTCAGCTGCTGCATATTCCTAGCATGGGAAACTTCTCCACAGAGCCACATTGAATATCTACTCTATAGTTTGTGTGAAAATAAAAGGGTATGATACAGCCCTTAGGATAGTAAATACCCTGTAAATGTTAACTGTTATTGCTTGTACTTAACTCTTGACTAGGTGGCAGCAAGCATCTGTTGCTTTACAACAGTGATTTAACCTTGAAGTACCTCTCCTCTCTTGTCTACAATTGAAATACACTGTATGAGGTTTCTTTTGGTTAAATACCATGACAACCTAATGACTCGCTCTTATCACTTCTGAAAGGGGTACAGGGAGAAAGTCACTGCTTGGCTGGCTGTCAGATCCCTATATCCAGGACTAGGGGTGGGATGGGGTGTGACTGGTTCTTTTCTGAGGCAGCACTCTCCAAATAAGTGTTAAGGGAAATGGTTTCAGTATATTAAGAGTCCAAAAGCAATCTTCCCATGCACAAATGCAGCTGTTTATTCAAACATTAAACAAAATCAAGCAATATCCTTTTTTTTTTTTGGATATGCTGGCAATTGAACCCAGGGCCTTGTGCATGCAAGGCAAGCACTCTACCAACTGAGCTATATCCTCAACCCCCAAACAGTTTCTTATTTACCGTGGAGATCAAAACTTTTACTGTGTTTCTAGACCTTGCAAATCTGCTGATGAGGTTTTAGGATGTTGTTTCCTGAGTTTGTGTGCCCACTGACTTTTGCCTCCCCCAAAGAATATGTGAATGTCTTGGAGAGCTAGGATTTCAGGGAATAAAGTTAGGGAACATGGTTCTGGGGCCACCCTGAGCATTGTTCTAAGGATACTACTGACTGCTCTCTTCTGTCCTGCCTCTCCTTTACAATGAGGGAGAATCCTGGGGGAAAGGAGATTAAACTATTTCTGAAGGACCCAGGTCCAGGATCAGCTAAAAATTTGTAGAGCCCAGTGTGAAATGAAAATGTGAGCGGGTCTTTTTATTCTTTCTTTTCTTTCCTTTCCTTCCTTCTTTTTCTTTTCCATTACTCCTCTCACCCTCCCTCCTTTTCTTACTTTTCTTTCTTTCTTTCTTTTTCTTTTTTTTCTTTTTGTAAGATGTCTACTATTCTAGCAGGAAAATAAAACCTTCTTATCTCTCATTAGGCCCTCAAGATCATATCCTCCTCCCTACCCCTCTCCCCAACCCTTTCCTCAGCTTCTCATTGGCACAAGGAAGATCTAAGAGAAAGGGAAGCAGGTACCTCTTAAAGCCTTGGGAAGACAAAGGGCTGTTAGCAAAGCTGCCTGCTCTAACACCTTCATAGGCCTCCGTGTCCTTCAGTTCTGCCCCTGTGCCAAGAGGAGCGTTGGTTAGGCTGCCTGTCCCCAGAGTTCCAGGTGGGACCAATGGGACCCAGGGCCTCTGGCTCTTGGAGGAACCTGTGGTATGAGCAGTGTGTCCCCGGAGGGACACAGCTTTCCTGCACTCCAGCATGTCCAGCTTCCATTGTGCCTTCCCACCCTGCCTATTCTCCCAGACTCACACTCAGTGAAAACATGGACCTGCTGCTGGGAATTGCATTTCCTCTAAACATCTCTATTCTCTTTCCTGCTGAAAGTTTTGTTCATTTGATTGGTTGGTTTGGTTTTGGTTTTTTGTTTTATGTCTTTGGATGGGGTGTGAAATGGCTTCCACCTTATAGTATTTATTATCAACCTTTTCTGTCTTGTATCTGTTTTGAATTTTCTGAACTTGAAACTAAGCATTTGTATCTCTGATCCAGCAGTATGCAGGAGCCAGCTCAGGTTAGCTCCTAAGAGCCAATCATCAGCGTCTTTTCTTAAATGCACATTCAGTGTTATCTCATTGGTAGAAATCAACCATCAGGGGAGTATTTACCCTATGGAAACAAGTAAACACCACAAATCAGGGCTCTTTTTTTCTGGAAAGATGTTTGTTGCATATTTACAATACACCACTGCTTTGATTCCAGGCTCTGAACTGATAAATTTCTGCAGGGGTTCTTGACAGACTCATATCTCATGGTCCTAAAGTATGTAATAATGGGAGCAGAAAGGAAAAAGAAAAAGAACATAGAGCCAGTTAAAGCCTCAAGTTATTATTATTCAAAGGGCACTCCACACAGGGCAATCATCGGGTGTTCCCAGAATTTGCTCCACTCCAGTCCCCCACCTTCCTCTAACTGCATGCAACCTGAGGCATAATTTCCTTTTTAAAAGAGAAATTAATACTAAAAGAAAATAAGCATTAAAGAGTCTAACACCTGAGATTTCTTGTGTAAGGCAATGTGAATTTTTCCCTTTTTTAAAAATCAGGAATACTGATGAGTTTTCTTACTGGGGTATCACAAGGGATTCTGTTCGTGTTAGAATCCTGGCCAAGAGCCGTATGTGCAGGGGGTGGTAAATTGATGGATCAGACACTGCAGGAAAGTTAAATAGATGAGTTCCAGGACTACCCAGTGCAATTAGGATGTAAATCATTTAGTGATGTACAAATTAAACAAATAATGTACACAATTTTTTAAAAGTAGATCTTGATTATCTCCTATGACAACAAATAGTATACAATTAATTCTTGTCCCTAAAGAAGTTTTGAGCCCCAGATTATACTTATTTATTTAAATAGAATTTGATATAAAAAAATTCCAGCCAAGCAGAACACTTTGATAGTCCTTTTATCACCATATCAGCTTTATTCTGAAATTTTCAGTTGTTCATTTGATAAACATTTATTGATCCCTTCTTGGTACCAGGCATGGCTTTCCACAATGGGGCTACAAAGTCACAGAACACAAAGAAGATTTCCACTATCATGGGGCTTATATTTTAATTAGAAGGAGATGACACATGTGCCTAAAAATGTGGAATGCAGAGAATTCAAATCGATGTAGAGCATGACAGGGATCCAGATTAGAAGGTGTAATTGGAAAGGCTTCCCTGAAAAGGTGACATTTAGGTTGAGATCTGAAGGACAAGAAATAGGCAACCATTTTAAGGTTCGGAGAACTTTCTGGCCAGGGCAGACAGCCCAACAGCCAATGCAGAGATCCCAAAGCAAGAATTACTTTGTCATTTTCAAGGACCAGAAATTTAACTGGCCTGACCAGAACATTGTGGGCAGAGAGGAGGTTGTTTGAAATGAGGTCAAAGAAATCACCAGAAGGCAGACCACAGAACACAGTCACTCCAACAGTGATTGGAAGTCATTGGTTGGCTTCAATTAAGGAAATGATGAACTCTTATTTGATGTTTACAGGATTTCTCTGGCTGCCCTTCTGAGAGTGGAGTCTGGTGGAATTGATGGTATGCACGTGCACACACACACACACACACACACACACACACACACACCTGTTAGGAGGCTAGTTCGGACATTCAAAAAAAAAAAAAAGATACAAGTGATAACCAGAAGAGCTGGCATAGACCCCATGCCAAATCATCTTCCTCCTCCTCTCCTCCTCCTCCTCTTCCTCCTCCTCCTCCTTCTTTTTTAATTAAATAAGATGGTTTGAACTAAGGCAGTGACAGTGAAGGAGATGGCTTTAGGATATGAATTAAAGGTCTAATAATAAGATTAGCTATGATAATGAATTGGTTGTAGAAGGTGAAAAGCAAGACTAACACCTAGATTTTTGGGTTAAATACATGCCATACATGGTGATATCAATGGCATACTTTAAGAAGATAGGAAATTCCCATGAGGAAACATCTTCAAGACAAAAATAAGAGTTCTGTTTCAACCAGGCTAAGTAAGAAATGTCTATTTGGCATTGTTACAATGTCTGTAACCTGTTTTTAAATGCTTTAGCACCAAGAGTTGTTACAATGGTATGAATGTATTGAAACTACACTCTAGAAACAATTAGTTGTCCTAATTCTCAATTTGGCTTTCATGGGTGATTGGATAATATTTTATCAGAAAATCTACACTCCAGATGTCATTACTACAGCTGTTTCAGTTACTGCTATTTCTAACCAATCCCAAATCTTTGGCTAATGAGCATAATGAATGTTATGAAATAAGAAGTATCCAGATTGAAAACCAAATTTTAAACTATATTGTCATGATCTTATGTATAGAAAGTCCTATCCAATAAAATACAATTAAATACAATAAAATACAATTAGAACCAATAAGTGAATTTAGTAAGATTGCAGAATAAAAGAGCAACACACAAAAATCAATCCTGTTTTTATTTATTCTCAATGTAAAATCAAAAATAAAATGAAGGTAATAATTTATGATAACATCAAAATAAATAGAATACTTAGGAATAAATTTAATGGAATAAGTATAAAACTGACACTAAATACTCCAAAACATCACTGAAAAAAAAAACTCACAAAAATAAATGAAAAGACATCCCATGTTCATGAATCTGAAGACTTAATATTATTAATATGGTAATACTCCCCTAACTGATGCATAGATTTAATGTAAGCCTTACCAAAAATCTCAACTGAAGTCTGATCTTAAAATTAATATTGAAATGCAAGGTCCCAGAATAGCCAAAGCAATCTTGAAAATGAAGAACAAAATCAGGGGACCCACATTTCATGATTTCTAGAAAAGGGAAAAGTCTTGACAGGAAGAATAGAATGGCTCTTCTATACTCATGGTACAGGATTTTAACTGAGCTGAGTCAATGTGACTGTGTGTTTTCTAAACACATCTAGACAAGAAATGTGATGGAGTAAAGTGTATTTGTAAGGGACTTAAAAACTTATACTGGGGGTTGTGGCACATATCTGTGATCCTAGCCGCCCTGGAGGGTAAGACTACAGGATTACATGCTCCTGGCCAGCCTGAGCAAACTAGTGAGACCCTGTCTCAAATTAAAAAAAAAAAAGTTAATATGACTGTTTGAAAGGCCACAGGCAAATATTTGACTTTATCTTTTCTACTGAATCTTGTGCCTAAACTTTTTTCCTTATGTTATAAAATGTCATCTATGTCACTACTAATCCAAGATAGATGAATTGAACAACAACTCCCTTCTCTCTCGTCTTTCACTTTTTACCTGGTTAAACTCACAGGTAGTATTTCTATAGCTGTAATGATTTCCAATCACTCAGAATATCTCATCTAGTGCTGCCATCAGATCTGAATTTTTTTTTTCAATACTAGGGATTGAATCTAGAAGCCCTTAACTACGTAATCATATCTCCAGCTACCCACTCCTTTTTATTTTTTCATAAGACTTTTTTTTTTTAGTTGTAGATGGGCACAATATCTACAATTTATTTATGTGGTGCTGAGTATCAAACCCAGTGCCTCACACATCCAGACAAGTGCTTCACCACTGAGCCACAACCCCAATCCCTTTGCTTTTGAGACAAGTTCTTGATAAGTTGCTTGGGGCCTCACTGAGTTTCTGAGGCTGACTATGAACTTGCAATCCTCCTGCTTCAGTTTCCAGAGCAGCTGGAATTATAGTCATGTACCACCACACCAGGCTTAGATCTTATTTTTGCTGTTGTTTGTCATATTTATGGGATTCTTTTCAACAGAATATGCACTTTTTCTGCCATATGTCAGATACAAGTCCTGTCCAAGCCTTAGTGAGACCCCTCCAAGAAGCTACCTTGTCTAGGTGTTTAAATGTTAACATCACACAGTTCAGAAGCCCCCAGTCTGTGGACGACTGGTAAACAGGTGAATACTTGACTCTCCCACTTCCTGATTTTTCTCCACATTAAGTTCATTACAGGACCCTCATTCTTCACTGTTCCAGACAAAACTTGAGGTTTCCATAGTATGATTTAATCTTGTTTCTTTTCTTGCATTGTTTCCAAATTCCCTTTTCCATTTTCATATGCTTTGCCTTTCCACATCTTTTAAATTATAGCATTATAGTGACATATAGTACTTGGGTTCATTTTGACAAAATCATACATGCATGGAATTGATTTCAATACCTCTTTCCCACACTTTCCCTACCTTTTCTACTCCTCTCTCTCTCCCTATTCTCTTTCCTCTACTTATTTTCCTTTTACATGTTTTTTAAATTTATTTTTATTAGTACTTTCTACATACACCTAAAGGTAAAATTCTCTGTGGTACATTTATAAATGCATATAACATGATTTTGTTAAGTTTGTTACATATTTTCTCCCCTTTTCTGTCCTTCTTCTCTCCTTATTGATCTCTTTCTACTTCACTACATTACCTACATATTTATGATATCTAATCCCCCCTCCACTACCTTTTCCTCTTATTTTTCTCTAGCTTCCACATGTAGGAGAAAAATTCAACTTTTTATTTTTGAGAGTCTGGTTTATTTCACTTACTATATGATGTTCTCCATTTCCATCCATTTACTGGCAAATGTCATTATTTCATTCTTTATGGCTGAGTAAAACTCCATTGATCTTTCCACTTCTTGATTAGATTTTTGAGTCTTCTGCCAAAAAACACAGTAGCTTCAAATAAAAGCCACTAGTTTGGAGAAAGAGATAAGCTGTATCATGAGTATATACATTCTGTGATGCCCCTTAGTAAAGGGAAGCAATGCTGTAACTCTATATTTCTGTGTCTTGCAAATTGCTTAACATGCATGGAATATAGACTCTAAAATCCAGGTATACAGCCTTACTCAACCAAAAAAAAATCTAACTCAAAAAATAAATTATATATATGTGTGTGTGTTTGAGTGTGTGTGTGTGTGTGTGTGTGTGTGTGTGTGTGTGTAGAACTTTGATACACAGAAAGATGTTTCAACATTGCTATTGTGAAAAGAAAAACATCTCCTTAACCACAGAAGATGAAATTCCCTTGTAGTGATAATAAAATACTGTGAAAACTGGGCCTTGGGGGTGTTAATAGTCAGGCTCTAAAATACATAAAATAAAAGAAAGCCAAGAATTTCACCAAATCTGCAGCTACATTCAAGTTCAACCACACCCATGCTTCCCTTGGATTTTGGAAAATTCTCTGGCTTATTTCTTTTGACTTTATTTTGGCACCTTTGCCTTCTCCTAATGTTGTGGAGTTTTTTAAAACTAGAAGTTTCCTCACTAAGCATTGTATCATCCTGCACTTTAATCTCCATGGAACTAATCCCCCACTGAGGAAGCTGAGCTGATGGATCGATCGTTTAACACCCCCAAGGCCCAGTTTTCTCACCAGTTTAGCTGTGATGGTGATCACTACTTAACTTATCCATTGTTGAGAATCAAAAGAAATATTGTATGAATGCTTTTTTTATTGTAAAGTTCTACATAGCCACAAGGTCTTATTTTATATTCATTATTAAATAAAACAAGGCCTACATTTACATCAATGAAGTTTCAAAAATATGATATTCAGTATGGCATGTTTGCACAGCTGTGCTTATACATAGGCAGATGGATATGTGGTTATTTAGTGACTTTTATATTATATCATGCCTCTTCAAAACAACATTGCTGAATTGATTTTACCTCTCTGCTCTGTTCCCCAATACCTAAAATTTCCTTAACAGAGTATGGTACTTAACTAGAGGCAAAGCTTAAACTACAAGTGAGATATGAAATAGCAGCTTAAATTCATATTCAGGTGTCTGGTTTTACCAGACATTATAAGTTGATAGCCATTACTTTGTGTGGAGCTTGAAGTGATCAGTATAGGGTGGTAGACATCATGCTTATCAAATTGATGAACTTTTCAAGCCTACTCTTTGGTAGGGATATGTTTGAATTATCAACTTTTGTACATTAGAAGAAAAAATACACTCTGCCCATGAGAAATACAGATAGGTTTCATCATGACGGAAAAGGGGAACATCCTAATTGAGAAATAAGTATAGGATATGATAAAGGAGTTCTCTCAAGAAATATAAATGACCAGTAACCATGAAGGAAATATCAATGATCTTTAGAAGTTGTTTCAAAGAAACACAAATTAACTTGAGATACATTATTACCAATCAGATAAACAAAATTAAAAAATACTAAATATTGGTAAGAGTTCATGGCTTATAAATTTGGGTTGAAATATAAATTAGTATATTTCCAAGGTATAATTAAGCAATATGCATAAAATGATAAAAAAATATTTATTTTTAACTCACAACCCCACCTCTAGCACTCCTAAGAAAATATTCAAAATTTATAGTCAAAGGAGAGTCAAATTGCAGGATTGTTTGAATCATAAATCAAAAAGTTAAAATCTTCATTGTGTACAACCAGAAGAATGAGAAGTTGTACTCCATTTATGTATGATGTGCCAAAATGCAATTAGAACAAATTTTTAAAAACCTAAAATTTTCAAAACTGGAAAAGCAATAACATTAAATATGAAATACATTCCCTGTAGCCCTTGAACATGATTTCATAGAAGAATATTAACATGGGAAAATTCTTCTCCTATATTGCTGATTTTAGAAAGCATGTAACAAAACTGTACTATAATATACTTCCATTTATATACAAAAAGTGAAGAGATATAGGCATTGTTATGGTGATATCTGGTTGATAAAAGTACAGGAATTTTTCTCATCTTCTTTGTTCTCTTTTAGTTTATTTTCAAATTTTCTATAGTAAACATATACTACTTTTATAATAAGGAAAAAACAGCAAAACATTTCCAAGGAAAAATATTTTTTAAAAAAATGATGACTAGTCCCAACCTTGGAGGTTTATGGAGCATTTTGTTCAAAGATATAGTTAGTTCCAAACCCAATACTGTTTCAACTGTTTATTAGCTTAAAAGTCCCACAATGGAGGGCTTGCCTTTTATTTGCCAGGAAGGCCAAGTGGGGCCAGATGGCTCTCCCTTACAGCAATGGTTCTCAAACTGGCTGCCCCTCAGAACTGCCCTGGTGTTTTAAAAATATGCATTTTCAGGTTTCACCAAACATTGATTCTTTTTCTGTAGCTTTAGAGTATATAGAGCCTGACAATATGGTGTGTGAGTGTGTGTGTGTGTGTGTGTGTGTGTGTGTGTGTGTTTCTAAAATTGTTTGTTATTTATGATTTTTCTAACATTTTCCCATATGACTGAAGTTCTGATCTTTGAGAGTGGGTGGATCCTGATTTTTTAAATAGTCTTATTTTGTATTACTTGGCTTACTCACAAAACTTACTTGGACCAACAATATTGTAACTGCAACTACAAAGACCAGAAAGGACTGCTTTTTAGGCAAACAATGTGTTTTTCTATCTTAAATTAGCAATGAATTCAGCAAATTACTGACTACCTTAGGTAATATTGCCAGAAAATAGGGGCACAGATTCATGATTCTAAAATATAGTGATTATTTTTAAATTTTTTCTTCTGTTTTGTAAATAACCATACCATACAACCTATTTCCTTATTTAGCTACCTACCAATACAGTGTATTTGGGAGGATTAAATACAGAATTAACAGTGTTCATTGTGAGCCATTTATTTTATACATATAGTTCATGGAGAGTTTAGTGGTTTGTCCAGGGCAATCATGTTTATAACATCTTGGAACATTTTAAGCCAAAACTATTTTGGCAATGCTACACGATGGGCAGAAGGACCTAACCATGCATTTATTTGTGCCCTAAAGAAAAAAAAATCTCTTCTACTGAAAAGCTCAGTCTTGCTTAGGAGTCTTTACTTAAGAAAGGAGGAGGAGTGGCCTTCTATCTAGACACTTCTCCTGACATTAATAAGTTCTTTAGCATCAACAAAAGAATATTGATTCTACCCTTAGGATTGATGAGTAAGACATAGGTCTTTCATGGTAAACAATCTGCATAGGTCAGATGGGTTCCACCAAGTTGTCCTGAAGTATCATAATCTTGAGTTCACTGTAATTCATCATTTTTTTTCATATTGGAGGAAATGGCTTAAACATCCATTCATCTAGACAGTCAAAAGTAGATCCCTGGATCAAGACATACATGCAAAGACAAGGACCTTCTCAGAACTTCTTGCACTAAATCATGCTTTAAATAAACATCAGTATTTTATGTTGAAGACTTCTATAAGGAGGAACCTTGAAAATGTGTTTCTGTGAACATAACATGGCTTATCAAATCAGCAAGAGGTCTGAATACTAAAATGCAAAATACTTTCAATTATTTTAGTAGAATAATCTGTTTATAAAGAAAACACATGTTCTCTGAGTAAGATTCAAACAATATAATATAAATTAAATGTAATATAAGCAAAATATAAAATAAATATAATATTATAAAAAGAAAACAAACTTACGAGCTTAGCCCCCTCTCCAAATGCAAATGACTAGTATTACCACTAAAATTAAAATGTGATAATATTTAGGCAAACATCTCAACAAGTTATTCTTTCTATATATTTATATACAGATAGAGAAAGAGTCTTATTATACATTATATATCTTATTATGCTATTTTTCGCTCAGTTTTTTTTTATTTAAAATATGCCAAAAAATATTGTTGCATATTAACCTTCTCTGTGACTACATACAAATGTGAATTTTTCAACTTTATGAGGTATAAACAAACAAAACTTGTATATAACCAAGTTGTACAATGTGATGTTTTGATACACATCTATTACTATAAACTATTAACATAAACCAAGCTAATAAACATATCCATTAGTAATTTTTACTATTTTTTATTAAAATGCACTGAGCATGTTTTATTAATTAGCACTAGTAGGTTCTACCTTTTTCATTTAGATGTAAATGCCATTATGTCGAACATTCTTTTATGTACTTAAATTTTGAACAATTATCTGATTAAATCCTTAGGATGAATTGCTAAAAGTAGTATTTCTGAACCAAAGAATTTCTGTGAAACCAAAGAATATATACTTACTGGTACATATGGAAAAGCTGATTTAAAAAAAAAAAAAAAAGAGTTAGACCTCTACTTATTTCCACCTGTTCGTCAAGTATCTTTCACTTTTTTTCATACTAAGTAAATAAATGTTCAAATATATTCTGGTCATTTTTCTTTTGTTAATTGCCTTTTCACGTACTTAGTCCAGTTTTCCACAGAGCTATTTATCCTTCTCTTAAGGATGTATAAAATAGAGCTTGTATCACTTTGTATGACTAACAAGTTTCAAGGTTTATTTTATTGTTGTTGTTATTACTTGGTTTGTGTATTTCATATCTGGTCATTTGCTCACTGGGAATAGAGATGGAAAACATCAAGATTTACTCTGTAAATTGCAATGTCCACCTCATCCCTCAAGACCCAACTTGAATCCCACTACTTTTTCTAATACTTTTAATGCCTTATCACTTTCCCCATCCTAACATGATCTCTCCCCCTCCCTAAATCTCAACTCACTGTTTGTATGATGTATTTGGCAACTTATCCCATAGTGCCTAGTGACATACCTAAGGACTGTCAATCACACTCAAGTTCATTTGTCAACACCAGCAACCGATTCCTAAACACGGTCATACCTTAAACTTTTATATACACCCTTCCAAACAAAGCTCATCTAAGGAAATGGATACAGGGAAAGTAGGTGACAGAGGTCAAAGGCTTATCTAAGAAAATGGATACAGAAAAAAGTAGATGACAGAGATCACCTCAAATTTTCCAGGCAGGAGAGGAGTTTGGCTGAAACATTTAACTAAGCAGGTTATGGAATGTCATTTCTCATTTTGCCTCAATATTCTGACTCTCAGTAAAGCTCATATCAATGATGCCAACTTAGACAATTTATTTTCCCTATTGAAAGGGCAGCCATATTTCCTAGTTCACCCCAAATAGTCTCAGGTTAAGCCTGTTATAATTAAAATTATTAAAAGTGACCCTTTGGTGGGAAAGATGGTAGAATGGACAAACATTATTACCCTATGTCCATGTGTGATTGCATAAATGGTGTGATTCTGCATCATGTACAACCAGAGAAGTTGTGCTCCATTTGTATACAATGAGTTGAAATGCACTCTGCTGTCATGTGTAACTAATTAAAACAAATTTTTTTAAAAGCACCCCTTTGACTCTCAAAAGTTTTGAATTATAAATTATATACTCACCCTGTCTATTTCTGGCTCTGATTTCTTATTTATTTCCTAAAATTGAAAGTCTACCATGACATTTAAAAGACTTAATAAAGATTAAATTTTCTCTGGGAGATGCAAGTTTTGGTTGAATTCATTAAACTTATATGAGTCTAAACTTGAAGGATTAAAGGGAACATTTAATGTGCAAGTGAAGGTATTTGTTATTCGTATGACTTTTTAAAGTTCATAAAGCTTTTTTATTGTGCACATGTTTTCTTCAACTAAACCGAGAACATTTTGCAAGACCATAATCCTTATTTTTTGTATCCCTTTCTCATCTCATTTAAAATAATACTCATTGGGCATGCAATAAATTCTGCTGTGAAACCGCTGGGGGCCCAGAGGTTTTAATTTGCCTTTTGATTAAGGGTGTCCTTCCCCTTGACTCCTACCATGTCATCACAGGCATGTGAGGGGATAATATCAATTAGACCACTGAATGGGAAGTGGTGTCATGAAAACCCAGTGGAATTATAAGATTTACTTTTATGACTTTGGCTCAATTGTTCATGGCTACAGCTCATCTGAATTAGATGTGTCTGAAAATTCAATTACCCCAAATAGAAACATCTGGATCCTTTTTTCTTCCTTTAATCCTTTGTCCTAGTGACTCTGCCAGACAGTCTGTATCCCTTGTTGTTTTGGCAGGAAATGTATAAGGGCACAGTTAAAGTGGGGGTAGCTGGTGGAAATGTTTCCTTGTCTGTTTTGGGGGGGGTATTTTTTTAGTATGTGGTCACTTTTCTTCTCTAGATATTAGAATAACAGATATCTATCAAAGTAAAAACCTTAGAAAAAATGTTAACATAACTCTGTATTTTATAGAGAGAGGAATTTGGAGCCCAGTGAAATGAAATGAGCTGCTCAAAGATGCATTGTAATGATGGCAGGACTGTACTATATCCTTTTATCCTGATTCCAGAACCGGAGTAGTGCTCATTCTAGACACTGTGTATTACTATTGCCGTGTTTCATTCTGTGATGCTGGTAAATGGAAGAAAACTATTGTTCACCTAAATTGACCAAATTATGTGTTGTGCATGTACTGATATGTAACAACAAATCCCACTATTATGTAGAATTATAATGGCATCAGTAAAATAAATAAATAAAATTTAGAAAGAAACCTATTGCTGATTTTAAATATATCTTAATGTTGTGAGAAAAAAAAAAACAATTTTAACCCTAATATTTTTGGTAGATGCTATGGGATTTAACCACTTTTCTGGATGGAAGATTTCAGTCAAAGTTTTCATGTGTGCATTCATTAACTAAGACAGAATCAGAGAAAATAGGATCTTATAGGGAGATCACAGTCTAAATCATGAGCCATCATGTATATTTCATTCATGCCCCACAATCTTTTTCCTAGAAAAAGAAGGGTCTTGGGAAGAAAGAGTGATTGAGAAGTAGAAATATATTTGAACTGCAATTTTAGTTTCAACTTAGGAAAAGCTGAGAATGAGATCTTATTATAATTATATCTGTAGGGGATAGAGACAGCCCATTTAGATAAGCTGAATATCTAGTTTTCTAAACTGAAAAGAAAGGTTTTGATTCTTTGGGCAAGCTGTGACCTCATGCAGCAGAGAGGCTACAAAATACTACTGACCAAGAGAAAGAATTTTATAGCTACCACACAGATGTGAATACTAAAAAAGTGTTTAAAAGTTCTTTTAATACTATTTTGGACATAAATTCTTATCTTTCCTTCACACAAAGAGGGATCAAAGTGACATTTCTGTTCCTTGCACACTTCAGAAAATTATGTGAAAGTATATTTGGATTATGTGTGATGTTTTTAAAATTTTCACTGATTTGACTACTCTTAGCAGTAAAACAGTCTTCTTCCCATCTCCACCTGTTTTAAGGCTTAGCTATAATGCTGGGGTTGTGAAGGACAGACATATGACTTAAGGAAAAAAACATCCAGAGTGAAAGGAACACAAAACCAAAGTGCTTCCATCCAGAGAGAGATTGGACTGGGGGCCGTGAAGAGAGTAGCAGTCAGGGAAAAAGTTAGGAAAGGTGAGAGGAGATGGGACACATGAGTCCTGGGGTCCTTCCTCCAGTACTTGAGCTACAGACTGACAGTGAAGAGTTAGCACATATTTTCTAGGAAGGCTGAGGCAGATGTGTACCTACCTTACTTCCCATTTGGTTTCCTGGGAGGAATCCTCTGGCAGGGTTCTCTGTGCCAACATTGGGCAGCACCAACAGTAATAAGAAGGTACAGAGGTACAGCCAAAGAAGAGAGGTGACCAACCCCCGAGTCTCAAGTAAGCAACCCAAAAGATTCTATGTTCCCATGGAGAGAATAGGGTGAAGGGAAGATGTTGGTAAAAGGATAAGTTGAGATCCAGAAAGCCTTCCATGGGACCACCATGGTGATAGGCACAGAGTTTGCAGGGTGAACTACCCAGGCTTCCCTAGAACTAGACAGAGATGAGCCAGATGCTTAGCAAAGTCTTCACAAAGAATCAATGAGAGGCCAAGGCAACAGAGAAGTATCATTTAACTGGGAAATAAGAAGAAAGAGACTTGTGTGTGTGTTCATAAGCCACAGATTTCATGGTGGCACATGAAAAATATTGACAATAATCACATATAATAACAAAGTGAATTTAATTTTGTAACCATTCAACATATAATTTTTCAATATTTGGTAGCATAAAGTTTATAGTCTTAGAAAAGTCAAGCCAGTCTAGAAGTCCTAGCTGTGGAAAAGTTGCAAGGTCACCATCTACTGGTAATTTGTTCAAATCTCAAGCATATGATTCTTGAAATTCATTGGCAAGTTAAGAAGGAAGCATCAAACACAATTTCTACACTGTAGCAAATGCCACCACATCTCCTCAGTAGTATTAGAAAATCCTGTTGATGCTCAGCTGTAAATTGAGAATTTCTAAAGAAGTAGACAGAAATCTAAAAGATAAAATAAAATTTAAAAAGATTTTATTTCTAAGTTCTTTTCAGCATTAAACAAAATTTTTCATCATGGATATCATTTAAGTTAACAACTGTGGAAATATATCCTAAAGGGAGTGGGGGGGATTATAAAGATATTTTCAGACTATAAAAACCTTATAGCACCCAGAAATTTTAAGAATATAACTAAATAACACTTCAACCTTATGCTGTCCAATAGTAATATAATAATTCATGTATATAATTAAAGAGTGTTCAGTATCCACATTTAAAAAGTAAAAAGAAATGGATGATTTTAATAATACATTTTAATTAATACAATATGTCAAAATTATTAATCATTTTAACATGTAATCAGTATAAAATTATTTTCTCATACTGTCTTTAAAATCCAGTGTGTTTTACACTTAGAGCATATCTAAATGTAGATGATAAATGTAGCCCTACCAAAATGATTTGCTTTGGTTTTCAACAGATTTTTTTAACAGAAAAATGCATTGCACTGCACCCTTTGTAACTTAAAATAATTAAAACTTGAAGATAATTAAAATTTCAGTCCTTCAGTTACACCAGCCACATTTCAAGTACTCAATATCCACATGTGGCCTATGGCTACCCTGCTAGTCAGCACAGATCCAACCTGATATTTGCCTAGGTGCACAGCTAATGTTTATGGAATGAATGATTGTATAATCTACCTGAGTTCCACAGATAACAGCTGATGCTTTCATATATATTTTCCTAACAATTATTTGAGATGAAGTGAATAAGAGAGAAGGAAAGAAAGAGAAGAGCCAAAGAATTTGGAACCAATCAAGCCCTAAGGAGAATTAGGATGCCCCTCTCAAAAGCTCAGACTCTGAGATGAAGAACTAGGTTCAGAAGGAAAGATAATAAATATAAGATCTCTGAAAAATTCCCTTCATGAGGAACAGAGATCCCTATGATAAGCAATAACACCTGCACAATTTCCATCAGAACTATTTGTATCTCTTGGCCCACACCATCCAATCACTGCCCATAAACCTTTCTTATCTGTTCTGAAATCAGTCGAACCACAGCTGTGTTGTGCTGGGGTTCTGCTTGCCTGAGCTATGGTTCTCATGTTGGTTTACATTTAACATACAAACTGTTTTCTTATAGCTGCTCTGAACCCTAAATTTCAACTTGTGCCCACTCTGTCACCCTTGACCTTGAGTTTCTGTCTCTGCACTGTTCTGGCAGATGCTTTTGAACATTGTAATGCCCAACTCAACTCATCTGCTTTAACTCCAAATTATGCCTGGGTCACCAGTTCATATGAATACCTCAGCACTGTGATAGGCAGCCTCCAAGATGGTCTCCAACGGCCCTCACCTCCTGGTATCTGTGCCCTATGGAATACCCTCACCTTGAGTGTCAGATAGACCTGTCTGCTCACTTCTAATCAACTGAATACTCAAAAATGATGGAAATGAGTTCTGGTAGTAGATTACAAGAACATTGCATCTTCTACCTCAGGTGTCTTTTCCTGCTCTCATTCATTCTGAGGAAAGCCAGCTGCTGTGCTGTTCAGTTGACTTATAGAGATGCCCACTTCACAAAGAACTGAGGGAAATCTCAGCCCAACAGTCTGTGAGGACCTGAATGCCACCAACAAACATGTGAGTGAGTTTGGAGGCCATCATATGCTCTCCTGCTGGGCTAGCCTTCAAATGAGACTTCGGCTCCAGTCCCTTGACCTCAGCCTTGTGAGTGAGCCATCTTGAAGCACAGGCACCTCGCTGAGCTGTATCCAAATTCCTAACCCACAGAAACTGTGTTTTAAGCTGCTAAATGTTGTGGTAATTTGTTAAGTAGCAATAAATAACAATTATAACATGGAACCCTTATTTGACTTATAGAAAACTCATGTCAAGTATCCTGTCAACAAAGAATTGGACTTTGCATATTTTAAATAATTACAAGGTATTCAAAGCAAAATGTTGACAAGAAATTTGGTATTAACAGACCTGGAGCCTAGGGAGGAGAAAATGGTAAGTCTTCAGCATGAAGATTATAAAATCATGACAATGTGTCAACTGTTTCTGAAGACTTTGAACATAAATGAGAAGCATTTGTCAAGAGGATGAAAGGAATAATTAATTTCTTCCCTTGTGAGTCTCACTTAATGGAGAGTGGAGAGTTCATAAGAAACACTTGGGGAAGTTTATAAATATACTAGTGGTCATATCTTCCCCTCTACCCAAAACTATGATTTGCCTGAAAATTAACTTTATCCTTTTTTTCCTCATGGGTTATTTTTCTTTCTTTTTTTCTTTTCTGTTTTGTTTCAATCTCTTGAATACATTATGGTCATTATCTCCCTTTATAAATATGTCTTCCAGTTTATTTCTGGACCTTTACCTTTATTTTTGGCCTGTTTTTCCATCCATATGTTTTTAATTTGTGTCAAGTCAAATCTGTTCATCTTTCCTCTCATCTAGTCAGACATTAGCAATATGCTAAGGAATATCACCCTTGCTTTAAGACTGTACATACGTTTTAGCTTTTCCTTCTTAAATTGATAGGGACTGTATAGCTAACTACTTGGAATTTCTTTTTTACTATAGTTGTAGGTAGTTATGCGAACTGTTTTTTTCCCCAAGTGTCTTCCAATTGTGATATTTGTTGTTTAAATTTGTTATTAATCTTAAATGCTCTCTGTTATCATACATTAAATACACATAGGAATGTGTAGTTTCTAGGACTTTTATTGTGCTCATTGACCTATTATCCATCTCTAGGCCAGTACCACTGTTTTAGTTATTGTGGATTTGGAGTAGATACTGATAAATTCTAGCGAAATTCCCTTATCTTTCTTGTATCCTCTGTACTTTCTGGACATTACTTTACATTTTTTTCCCAAGATAAGCAATTTGGTAAGATCATTAAGATAAATACATAACTGGTTGGCACAGTTACTAAAATTTCATTTAATTTTTAATTAATTTGGAGAACATCTTTACAATTGTTCATTTTCCTATTCAGGAACATAAAATCACTAGAAAAAAAATGGATGAGATGTTAGTGGAAGAGAACTCTGCCTTGGCAGAATTAACTCTTTTTTTTTTCTTTAAGGTATCAAAGAAGGAAAAACAATTTATTATTAACTGAAGCTACATCATCTTCAGGACTCTAGCAAGCTAATTTGGACCCACTGGGGATCTCCTTTTGTATGCTATATACAAGTGGCAAGCATCAAATAATATGCTCTGCCTACAGCAAATCATCAGTCCTCATTCATCCTTGTCCCACCACACTCCTCCACCCTCACCTCCCACAACCCTCATCACCCTCCTTCACCCTCACCACCATGACAAGCCCTAAACACTAAAGCTTGCCATTTCAGGGGGATGGAATGCCATAATCTCCAGTACTAGAGGAGAGGGCCCCAGGGACATCCATGGACAGAGAAAACACATTTACCCATCATAAAAATGGTATCTAAGGTAAAGACAGCTAAGGCAGGAGAGGGCCCAAGGAAAGATGGAGAAGTGGCCAAGCTTAGTGGGAGAAAAAGACTTGGGGTCACTATATGATATCATGGCACTTGTAGACAAAGATGAAGTCTCAAAAGCCCTGCCCTCCAGAAAAAGGGACAATCAGTACATGTGCACCCACCAACCAGATCTGTGTTCCTCCTCTTTAGGCTCGGAGGACAGATGAGACAGAAGGTTCAGAGCCGACTTCTAGAGGTCAACAAGTACTTCTCTGCACACATTCAGAACTTCACACCCTGTAGCAAATGCTCACATGCAAATGAGTGATGTTCATGCAAATGTTACACACTCTTTGTCAGGTTATTCATGGGAAAATTAAGGATTTTATTGATATTGGCAACTATGAATTCTTGAAGTGATAGTTTCTAAATGGGTTTTTGGTAAACAAAAACAATTATTGTTGCCTGTGTATTTTTATCCAGCTTTAATGAGCTCTCAGGGTTTTTGAAATCTTTGGAGTCCTCTAAAAATAATCATATCTCCAAAAAGTAAGATAGCGCATAATTTGACCTCTGTCGCTCTTTATGTATTTTAAAGTATACTACACATAAAAATAATATTATAACATACATGTACATTTTAAATAATAATTTAAAAATAAAACAAAAGTTTATGTATTCCCAAGCAAATAAACACCAATTCCTTTGAAACTCCTGTGGGTTCCTCCCAGAAGTAACTACTGCCCTGTATTTTGCAGTAATAATGATTTTCTTGAATTCCAGTGTTTATGTATGTGTAATTTTGTTTTTGTCTGGCTTTGAATTTTATAAAAGTGGAATCATGCTGTGTATACATTGTGACATGTTTGATTTTTTAATTCTCATCATTATGCTTTTGAGATTCATCCATGTTATAGGCAATAGTTGTATTTTTATCACTTTTCCTACTATATGGTATTCTTTTGTAATAAGACAACACAATTGACTTATTCCATCTGCTCTTCTTGAACATTTGTATTTTTTTATTGCAGGTAAGGCTGCCTTGAAAATTCTTGACCACGTATTCTGATGAATGTGTTCAAGAGTTTTCCACTCACGTGAGAATGGACTTCTGATACGTAGAATACGTATGTGTCTTCAACTTGTCCAGGTTGTGTTAAATGTTCCCCAAAGTGACTGTGATGATTTGGACAGTCACCAGAAAGATATTTATGTTCTCATCATTCCAAATACTTGCCAAAATATAGTATTGTCTGGTTTGTTTAGCTTTAAAATATTTAATTGACAAATAAAGTTGGTATTTATTGAAAGTAGACAATGTGATAATTTGATACATGTATACCTTGTAAAATATAACAACTAAATTTCTTGGGTTTTCCCCCTGTATGCCATCTGATGGTATGGAATGGTATCTCAAATTTGCATTTTTCTGATTAGGAATGAACTTGATAATGCCTTCACAATTTTTGGCTGTTTGTGTTTCTTCTGTTTAGAAATTACCTGTTCTGAGCCAGGCATGGTGGTGCATGCCTTTAATTCCAGCAACTCTGGAGACTAAGGCAGGAAGATTCCAAGTTCAAGACCAGTCTCAGCAAATTAGCAAAGCCCTCAGCAACTTAGCAAGACCTTGTCTCAAAATGAAAAATAAAAAAGATCTGGGGGTGTAGCTCAGTGGTAAAGTACCCGTAGGTTCAATCCCTAGTACCAAAAAATAAAATTTAAAAAAAGCCTTTTCATATCTTTTTGTTGTTGTTGTTATTGTTGTTGTTGAGGTTGTCTATCATTAAACCTTATCAATTTATTAAATCTTTCTGATTTTAGAAATTCTTGATATAGTCTGAATTGTATTCTCTATGGTTATATGTGTGCTGTAGTTAAAGGCTTGGTCTCCAGTCCATGGTGCTATTGAGAGGTGCTGAAACCTTTAAAAGGGGGCCTACTGTGAGATCTTAGTTATTGAGCATGTGAACCTGAAGGGGATTGTAAGACCTCCTTCTTCCTTGTTTTCCTTTCCAGTCATGCAGTGAATGAGCCTCCTCAGCTGCACACTCCCATCAGGAAGTGCTGCCTCATCCCAGGCCCAAAAGTAATGGGACCAACTGGCCATAGACTGAAACTTCCAAATCAGTTGGCCAAAATAAACCTATCCTCTTTTTAAGTTGATCATCCTAGGCATTTTGTTATAATAACAGAAAGCTGAATAATATAAAATATTACCAAAAATTTGTTTATTTTTTTAATTCTTTAATTCTTCTTTTAGAAAAAGAAGTGTGTTATTCTCAAATAGTTATAAGCGTCCACATCCAAAAACGTAGTTTACAATTCTGAGTCTTATTTGGGAAATTCTTTCTTATTCTGAGGTCATACAATGTTTCCCTTATATTTTACGTTTTTCCATTTTATGTTTAAGACCAGGATCCATTTAGTACTCTTTTGTGTACAGAGAATGAGGTAAGCACCCATTTTTACTTTTGTCCAAATGATGCCCTGACATTAGGGTTGCCAGATTTAGAAACAAAAATACAAGATGTCAAGTTCAATTCAAATTTCAGATGAAAAATGAGTACTATTTTAGTGTAAGTATGTCCCATGCATTATTTTCAATAGTTATATTAAAATTATTTTTTACTTCTATGAACATCAAATTTAACTGGGCATTCTATAGTTTATCTGGTGACCCCACCTGTTCCCATTTATTGAGTAATCCACTCTTTATATATGATCTGCAATCTTACTTTTGTGGTTTTTCAGATTTCCATATTCTTCTATAGTCTCTGTTCTGTTCCAATGTCTGTATCTTCCTTAATTTTAATAGCTTGATATTAAGACCTGTCATCTGGCTGCTCAAAGTACTTCAACTGATTGTTATCCTTCAGAATTGTAAGTCATACTTTCAGTCCTATTAACATTAAAACAGGACATTTCTGTCCATTTTTTATATTATTGGGACTATTTATAGTAGTTTCTCATTAGTCATATGGCACTCGTTGGTAGAGATACATAAATATAGATCATAAAATAATGTCCATCCAGTCTTATTTAATTGAGGTTTCTAAAATCAAGAATGAATAGTATAATTATCCCTTTCACTTTCAGCATTTGGGGAGGTTATAATAAGAGTTTTCCCTTTTGTCAATAAATGTTCTTCTCTATTAGTTAAAATTAGGTGAATTTTAATTTTTGTATTTAAATTGATCACAGTATATTATTCTTGAAATATAAAATTTTAAATTATTGATAATAGATTCTTTATAGTCTTTCCTTTATGTTTTTTTTTGTGTGTGTGTGTGTGAATTCAGGTGAAGGACAGTGGGAAGGTGGAAAGGTGGGGTATGAAAGAACTCAGCCTGTGTGTTTTCGAGAAAAAAAAAATTATTATATAGAAAAATAGTAGAGCAGATATCAGTCTCTCTCTTTCTCTAGACATAAACACACACACACACAAAAAAAAAAACACATACACACACACAGTGCCCCTTCCCAGAAATCCACTAAGAATGATCTTCAGAGCATTAGGAACATTTGATTTTATTCCAAATCCTCATTTTGCAAACGGAGAATTTGAGACTTGGAAAAATTAAGTGCCTGATGGAGTTCACTTACCTGCTCTGTTCTTGCTATCAGCATCCAAAAATTGAAAGTAAACAGGCCTTGTGGGGAAGCTAGTGGAACTTGTAGTTAGGAAAGAAAAAAAAAAAAAAAAGAGCCTGACTGGACACTTGAGTACAGTCTTGGAAATGATGAAGGGGGTTCAAATAAGCAATGACAAGCTGTCCTTTTCAATGTTCATTCTGGACAGGAGAAGTAAAATGGCTTTAATTAATTCAAGAGGGATTTAGGTCAATAGTAAGAATTTCCTGAAAGAATGAATTCCAAGACAATAGAAGGGGCTGCCAGAGGAAGTTGTGAAAGAGCTTTCCCTGGAGCTGTGGAGAAGTGTTGGCTGCTGCTCTTGGGCAGGGATTTTAGTACTGCTGGGTCGCACCCCATGAAATTGCTGAAACCCAAACTGTTTTTACTATAAAAACAGCAAATTTATCTAGGTCAAGCTAATACCTGGAATCAAGGTGGGCTTAACCCTTGGAGACACCTTTTTCCCATTTTAGCCTTTAATTTTACTTATCTTCAGAATGTGTAGGATGGACATAGACTTTTCTAAGGTCAGGATTCAAAGCTTACAAGAGATCCTGGCCTAAATTTTAAGATCCCGGCATTTAAAAACCAAGGTCACAGATATTCTTATTTGTACAAACACTCATTCCAGAACTGATAAGCTATCAATTATGTATAAAATAAAATGTACTTGTTAAAATTCACAATTTGGATACCAAGTGTCTCTATGGTGCCAACATTCTACCTCAATGACATCTTTGGAAGTCAAGCCCTCGTGTTTGTGTCAGCTGCTGTGGGTCTGCTGATGAGATTTGGTATATATGCTGGTTGGGCAGGTGACCTCTCACCCTCAGCTGTAGGTCAACACCATCAGAAGAGTAGTTGAGCAGGAACTTTTCACATGGTCCATGGCCTTGGGTCTGTGTTTATAAATTACTGCTAAGTTTTGACATTACCTTATAAATTTTTTTAGTCCAGGACACTGCACTGCACAACTCTGTTGATCAGTTTCTATTGCAAGAAGTGTTAGATGAGAGCAATTGAAGCTCTTTAAAAGAATAAGGAGGGCATGCTCCACTGCAGTCATGCAACCACATCAATGTTTATGGCAGCACAATCACAATAGCCAAGTTATGGAACAACCTAAGTGCCTTCAACAGATGAGTGCATGAGGAAAATGTGGTATAAGTACCCAATGGAATATTACTCAGCCATAAAGAAGAATGACTTTATGACATTTGCTGTTAAATGGATTGATTTGGAAACTATCATGCTAAGTGAAATAAGTCAGTCCCCAAAACCCAAAGATCAAATGCTTTCTTTGATATATGGAGGACGATCCACAATAAGGGGGGTGGGAGAGAATAGAATTTCAGTGGATTAGACAAAGGGGAATGAAGGGAAGGGAGGGGACATAGGAAAGGGAAAGAGTGGAATGAATCTGACATCACTTTCTGGTGTACACATATGAATACACCACAGTGAATCTCACCTTTGTGTACATCCACAAGACTGGGATCCTAACTAGAATAAGATATAGTCCATGCTTGCATAATTATATCAAAATGGATTCTACTGTCATGTGGAACTAAAAATAACCAATAAAATAAAATTGAAGAGGGTCATGCTAAAGGAATGGGATTTTCTCTGAAAAATATCTGATTATCTATTTGCCTAGAACATGTGGAAGTCTGAAGGACCAAGGACACCCACGTCTAGATTTTGTTTACTTGTCCTGATGTCATGCAACTCCTCTGAAGAAAGTTAAACCCTACGTGGTTCTAATAGGTAAACCAGAGGCTCTACTTTTGCCATTTGCCATACCCCTGGGGTTCTCCACCTGGTCTCATACCTGCCGCTCCAAGACTTCCCAAATCTTTCTGTTTTACCCATTTAGGTGTCTTCACCGCCCATTGCTATAATCATATAACTTGGAGTTTAGTGCTATTAGACCATGTTTGTGCATGCATCTTCACTTCCTCCACACTATAATCTCCTTCATCAACTCCGGGATATTTACTTTCCCATTTTTGAATGATGACCTTTCACATAAAGAACTGAAGTCTGTATGCACTTCATGGTTTCATGTGCTAATGAGATTTGAAATTCCTACCCACAGTGTTGTTATGAGGATTAAATAAGTAAGGTGTTTGAAAGAGTACCTGCATAAATTAGACAACTATTCGGTTGTCTTCTTCACCTTTTGTGTCAAATATGGTTTCTCCACTCTGCTGGGACTACAGATGTGAGTTCAGTATGCTCCCCCCACACACACATCCCAGACTGAGTTCTCTACCCAGCCATTCAGCCAAGAAACCTGAGCTCCAACCCTGACTTCTTTTGCTTCCTCACCTTCCATACCTGATCACTCACCAATGGCTGCCATTTTACATTTTACCTTTACATTTTTTCTGTTTCAAACCACCTTTAGTGCCATTATCCTAATTCAAGCCTGGTTTACTGCCACCTCCTGTACTATGGCTACAACTTGTACTATAAATTACAGCTCAGAAATCATTCAGTGACTTCCCGAGGCTTGCGCTCTCCTGAAACATCCCTGAGATCTTTAACCTACACTCCCAACTCAGTTGACACCACTCCCTGTCTCACAGTTTATAATTCAATGACAGCATCACACACACACACACACACACACACACACACACACACACACACACACAGAGTCACACTTCCCTCCCTGCCCTTACTCATGTACCCCTCGCTTCCTGGAATATTTATCGCCCAGAGGATCTTCTCAGTCACCCATCTGGTAAGTCCTCTGTAGAAACTTCCCCAGAGACTCCCCCGTACTGAAGATAATGTGGCCTTCAGACCCAGCGAGCTCAGTCTGCCTCTCTCCACCCTCAGCCCCATTATCTCATCCTCACTCACCAGGGTCGGGCCACACTGGCCCTCATTTAGATTCTTGAACCAGACAAGCTTATTCCCGACCAGGGCCTTCAGGACAAGCTACTCCCTTTCCCAGATCTTCTGCACCTTTTCCCTTTGTCTATTACTTATCAGCCATCAGTCCTCAGATGAAATACTTTTCTCAGATAGGTTTTCGTGCCACCAGCCTCACTTAACTCCTCCTAATCTCACTCATAGCACCAGCTGTGTTCACTAATAGAAATGATCACCATTCTTAATTATATGTTTATTTGCTTCATCCCTCTCCACCCCCATTATACTTTAAGCTTATGTAACCAAAATCAGACTGAGTGGTTTTCAATATTGAAGGAATGGAATAGTGAATGAGTGAGTGAATTAATTTCACTTCTCTTATTATTTTTAATTATCTGTAGGAGCATTTTTCCCCTACTAGAATGTGAAGCATTCTAGTGTGTCACATAGCAATGTGTCACATAACAATGCATTTTTTTAAAGAGGGCTGGGGCTCAGCAGTAACACACTTGCCTGGCATGTGTGAGGCACTGGGTTCGATTCTCAGCACCACATATAAATAAAAATAAATAAAGGTCTATCAAGAACTAAAAAATATGTTTTTAAAAAAAGGCCAAATCAGGGCTGGGGATGTTGCTCAACCGGTAAGCGCTCGCCTGGCATGTGCAGGGCACTGGGTTCGAGCCTCAGCACCACATAAAATAAAGATGTTGTGTCCACCGAAAACTGAAAAATAAATATTAAAAAAATTCTCTCTCTCTCTCTCTCTCTCTCTCTCTCTCTCTCTCTTTCCTTTCTCTCTCTCTCTCTCTCTCTCTCTCTCTCTCTCTCTCTCTCTCTCCCTCTCTTTCTCCCTCTTAAAAAAAGGCCCAATCAATGTGTGTTGATTAATTGATCAAAGGTTGTTCAATTATGACCCCTTCAATCAAAAAAAGTGTAAAAATAGTACAGTGTTTATCATTTTAAGTGACTTCGTTCCATATTTCTGAAATTGGCCTTTATAAATAATAGTTTAATTCAAACTTTTAAAAGAGATAAAGGCATGCATATTTCTGGGAACACCATCTCAATATTTTTGGGGAATTTCAAATCTCTACATCACATAAAGATTTTCTGAAAGCATTTAGTCTATTCATTTGCTTCTGAAAGAACTTTATGGACATCACTTTAGGTGGATATCCATTCTGGAGCCTTAAAATAGTCTCTGCTAAATTTCTTGCACTGAAGAAAAATCCTCCACGTGTCTCTTCTCAATTCTACTAGTGTCATAAGTTTACAATGTTATTTATTGTACATTTTCAACTTTATTACTATATTCAAAACTGTTTATAATATCTTTTGAAGCACCAAAATGGCATACTTAAATCTTATACTATTCCAGGGGTGAACTTGGGACCAAAGCCCACAGACTGGGGTGAGGAGGAGGTCTCCCTAGAGCTTTTAACTTTGAAAAAGGAAGAAAAAATAATGTGAACTCTATCAACAAGAGATTCTTGAAGCAGCACACACAATTAGAACCTGAATATGCAAACAAAATAAAACGTTGGCATGATGAAATGAAGAGGCTTGTCTAGTTTAGTGTCTTCCAGCAGCTGGAGTTATAGCCCCATCCCCCCGCTTCTGCAGCTGGAGTTGCAATCTGCTTTCCAGTGAAGCATCTGATTAATTCCTGGTCTCCTTCTACCCTCACATGAAGATTATTAGTTCCACGATTATTCTCCTCAGCCTCCACTTGGAAAAATATCTAACACTTGCCTGAACTCTTGAACATTTCATTGCCTTTGAAAAACCCCCACTCCACTCTGCAAACCCCTTGTTGTATTTATTCGTGGTAACACATATTTTAAAAATATTTTTCAGTAGATATTGTCAGTTCAAAGGGCTCAAGAGCAAAGAGTTTTATGCTTTCTTCTCTTCTTTTAGACCTTGCTCTTCAACTGAAAATAGAATCATTTTGAAACCAACAATATGTGCGATTTCAGAATTACTATCTCCAGCATAGGTAGCTCCCATTTCTAATTTTCCCTAAACATTCATCTCAATAATAGAAATCAGTATTGCCCAAGAAAGATGATGGTAATGGGTAATGTAAGCAGATCAATACACAAATTTTCTAAAATACTAAAGTTGTGATGGTCAACATTATCAACTATTTAATGTTTTTGTATCATTCTTAAGTAAAAAAATTTAATCCATCTAAGAGTAGGGTTTGTCTTGCATGCATAAAACCAAAATTAATTTTTGAAGGTAATCAGGGAACTGGATTTATTACAATATAATTGTCATTTTGGTTCACAATACTGTTCAAGTATATCTACAATTATACAAACATTAATGATAAAAATCTGTTTATGTTGACATTTAAAATATTTATACATTATATAAATTAGTAAATCAAACCAAACACCATGGGGCTGATGTGGGAATACAGTTCATAGCAGAGCACTTGCCTAGCATGCACAAGACTCTGGGTTCAATCCCTAACACTGCAAGAAAAGAGGAAAAGAGAAAAAAAAAACCCATAAGTCCCTTAAGAGAAAAATTGATGAACTACATAGAATGAACAATTCACAAAAAAACTTCAGAATGTACTCACAATCATTATGTGCAAAGATATTCTCCAGAGTATTGATTATAACAATGAGAAGTGGGAAATGATTTAAATAAAAAATTGAAATGTGAGAACTGGCTAAAATATAGATCAGAATATTACATGACCTTTTCAAATCATGTTCAGGAAAAAGTACCAATAATATGGAAAAGGGATTCTGATATGTGAAAAAACAGAATAGTAATACTTAAAAATGTGGGCTTGGGATGTGGCTCAAGTGGTAGCACGCTCGCCTGACATGTGTGCAGCCCAGGTTCGATCCTCAGCACCGCATACAAAGAAAGATGTTGTGTCCACCGAAAACTAAAAATTAATATTAAAAATTCTCTCTTTAAAAAACCTTAAAAATGTGTAATTATATACCATGATATCACAATTCTGTCACAAATTAACCTAAAATACAAATTTTTAGAGACAGAAAACAAGGAATAATTAACATTTTTCTTCATCATGTGAGTTTAGTCATCATATACAGAATTCAGCTGATCCAGTTCACTATACCCACAAAAGTTCATGGGCAATAATTTCATATATAAAATATCATTTTATCCATAAATGCATTTTAAACACAAGCTGAATTTGGGCTGTTAATTTAAATGCAGTTTGTCTCTGCCTCACTTTCTTTCTCCCTTATCTTGCCTTTGATGCTCATTCCTTTTCCTATACCTCCCGAGGCAGTCTGGGAAAAGTGGTTAGTCCAGGATTTGATGGAGGAAAGACAAATAAATACTATATACATAAGATAAAAATGTAGTTTGTATATCAAAAACAAAGACTTGACTGAAGTGTATAAAAGTGTTGTCTGAACAGGATGCTAAAATTATAGGTGATGTTTTATTTAATTCTTCATACTTTTTCATATTTTTTAAGTTTTCTACATCTAACATGTATCATTTTTCAAGTCAGGAAAAATATACGTTAAGACTATTATAACAAGCACAGACATTCTGAGGAGTATTAATTCAATGATTCTAAATAAGATAAAGAAAAATTAGTCTTAAGCATCATATGTCTATGTAAATTATATCTCATCAGCTGAACAGTTGGTATTATGTTAATAAAACATCAACTAATTTTTCTATTGTATATTATTTTCCTGTGGCTGCTATAACAAATTATTTTTAAAAAATTGGTGGCTTAAAACAACATTTATTTATTCTCTCACATTTCTGGAAGTCAGAAGTCTAAAATCAGAGTCAGGGACCAACATCAAGTGTCACACTCCCTCCAGAAGCTCTTGGGGAGCGCACACTTCCATCTCTTCCTGCTTCTGGGGACTGTGGGCATCCCTTGGCGTGTATCCATATCACTCTCATCTATGTCTCCTCCTCTCCTGCCTCAAGTCTCTCTAGGCCTCCTTCTCATGAGGATTCATCTGACTGCATGCAAGGCTATCCAAAAAACCCAGGGTGATTGCCCCATCTCAATATCTTAAATCAATTATATCTTCAAAATCCCTTTTTTTGCCACATATTATGTGACATTCATAGGTTCCAGAGATGAGAACTTGAATGTCTTCTGGAAGGATGCTATCTGTGTCCTTCAACATTCATATCAACATAGCATGTCTGAGTCCCTGGGTTCTATCCCCAGTACCACAAAAATAAATAAGTAAATACATTTCATATTGAGAGATGAATGTATAATCAAAACGTAATATGCATTTTCAAGGGAATATTATTCAGCCTTAAAAAGAAAATTCTTACACACACATGCTACAAACATGGTTGAACCTTCAAGATTTCTCTTATACTAAGAGAAGTAAACCAGCAACATAAAGGACAAATGATGTATGGTTTCACTTATATGAGGTGCCTAGTGTAGTCCCACTCACAGAGATGGACATAAAATGGCAGTTGCCAAGGTCTGGGGGATGGGAAGGACTGGGGAGTTAGGGTCCAATAGGTTCAGATTTTCTATTTGGGAAGGAGAAAATTTCAAGAAATGGTTGGTGGTGATCGTTGTAGAACAATGTGAATGTACTTAATACTACAGAACTGTACACTTAAAAATATCTTGAATAGAAAACCATTAATCATGTATTTTTATCATAATAAAAGACTGTACCTAGTTTCCATATACCCTTTAACTAGCTACCCCCAACATTAGCATTTTAAATAACCATGGTTCCATTATCAAACTGAAGAAAGGAACATTGGCACAAAACTAATAACCAACTATAGATTTTATTCAGTTCCTAACAGTTTAATTAATATTTTTTTTCTGTTCCTAGATTTGACATATAAAACATTCTCATAACAAAAGAAGGTAAATCCTCTATAGAACAATTTTTGGTTTAGCTTCTTTAAAGTACAACCACTAAAATTATATTTTAAAGACCTTCAAACTTACTGAAAAGAGGTTCAGGAATTTATGGGATGCATAAAGCAAGTACATCTTGTTTTATACAATATATTCATGGTTGATAACTGAAGCAGACTGCTGGTTCAGAGGACAGAATTGGTTAAAATAGATTCTGACCAGATTAAAGCCCCAAACAAAACTGGATTAACAAAATATTTAGATCCCTATAATGAAGAAGTCCGTAGGCAGGGAGACCAGGAAACCAGAGATAATATGGAAACTCCATGGTGTCAGGATGTTCAGCTTCTTCTACCTTGTTCTGCATGCATGGTTTCCAAAAAAGAATGGTCCATGACAGCTGTTGGAGCTCCAGCCATTACATTCACATTCCAGGCAATAAAATTAAAAAAAAAGAAGAGAAGAAAGACTTTTCCCCTCCCATTCAGAACACTATCCAAAAGTTACACTTCCACTTACATGAACTGAATCATGTGGCCACATCTAATCATAAGGGAAGCTAGGGATTGTAATGTGTATAATGGTATGACATGAGTCCTGCAAACAAACACAAAAAAGTTGGAGTTGAATTACTAAAGAATATAAATATGGAGAATGGATATCAGAGGGCAAGTCTCTGCACTATGAGCATCTGGACTAACAGTCTAGAGAAAACAAAGAACAAACAAATTGTTCTCTGCTTTGATTATAAATAAATCTGTGTTTTCATCATGGAGATGTTAAGCCAAAAAATTATATTGCCCCTCATCTGGTGGGCAGAGTTTTTCCTGGAGCTTGTATGAACTGCAAAATTGGAATCAGTGCACCTCTATCTACAAGAAGTGGATCAGTTAATTTATAAAGTATTTATTAAGCACCTATAGTGTAACTAGGCACATATCCAGTGCTCTGGGTAATTAAAAAAATAATTTTTTTAGAAAATAAAATAGAACAGTCCTTACATTTGGAGATGTATAGTTTTCATAAAGAAGTTCAGATTTCCAGATGAGGAAGGATAAATATGATGATGGTAAACTGAGGATTTGCCCTAGTCCCTTTCAAAGGATGTGAATTTGTGATGATTTAATAGCAAGATTCGCATACAATAGATCAGATACTTCACCTGATCAGTCTTTGATAACTCTCATTCCTCTCTCGGGCCCCCATGCAGAGAAAAAGTCCAGTTTGCATCCCACCTGAAACCTTTACTTCAGAAACCTTTCCTCCAACAACCTGCTTCCTATCTGCCCTCACCATCTCATCCCTTTGCACCACTCAGTTCTGGGAGGAGAGAAAAAAATAATCTCTCTTCACCCAAAATGGGAACTGGTCTGATTTGAAGAAATCAGATTTCCAGTTGGGTGTGGTAGCACATACCTATAATCCCAGTGACCTGGGAAGCTGAGTCAGGAGGATCCCAAGTTCTAAGCCAGTCTCAGTAACTTAGACCTTTAACTGCTTAGCAAGACCCTGTCTCAAAAAAGTAGAAAAAGGGCTGGGGATGTGGATCAGTGGTTAAGCACCCCTGGGTTCAATCCCAGATACCAAAAAAGAAAGCAAGAAAGAAAAGAGATTTCCTAAAACAATTTGAACTCCTCAAGAAAATAAAAACACAAAAGTACCATTAAATTTGTTTTAACAATTAAAAGAGGGAGGCAGATGTTCATTCTCTTTATCTGTATGAAGAATTTTCCTTCCTGACATGGAGTCATGTTCCCTTTTCTCAAGAGGGAATAAAATGTTCTCTGTAAAAGCACAACCTTTTCTTTCCCGGTGCTCTGGACTCTTGCCAGCATAACAGAAACAGGCAAATAAAGGGCTGTGATAAGTTCCACAGGTGCCAGGGGAATGATATCAGAGGAAATCATCTTCCTCCCTGTGACAAGATGTGGATCCTCAGCATATGCACACAAAAATTGGTGCCCCCAAGGAGTAAAAATTCATCAAATACTCAGTGGGGAACTGTGCACAAAACAGCAATGGAAACCAGTGGGAACACAGTTTTATTAACTCCAAAAAGTTGTACTAATTCTTAGGAATAGTACCCAGATTGATATGCCTGGAGACAAAGGACCTATAGTGACAAATAGGATAAAATGTGCAATAAAAACTGCCTCTTCACTAAGACTCGAAAATTGAATTTAGG
Organism: Callospermophilus lateralis; assembly: GCF_048772815.1. Taxonomy (NCBI): domain Eukaryota; kingdom Metazoa; phylum Chordata; class Mammalia; order Rodentia; family Sciuridae; genus Callospermophilus; species Callospermophilus lateralis. The sequence goes on from NW_027514398.1 coordinate 12,724,323, forward strand.
GACTGTTTCAGTCTATAAAATACAGTCTCTATATTACCTACAACAGAATATCATTTTATAACAAGGACACAAATTTTATACACACTACAATTTGAATGTATAAAACACTTAGAAATGCAAACCCTTGATTTTGACTATCATTTAATATGTCTTTATTGCCTGCTGGGTGGCAGGAAAGAAACATAAATATCCAATCTGGTTGAGTTGGTACTTAGTTTTCCCAAAAAAGAAAGTTCAGTCTCGGTTTTCTCAGGCTTTTAGCCCTTTGCTGTCATTCAAGATGCACCCAATGATGAGACAAAGGACATGCCTGGGGTTACCAGGCAGCACTGTGCCCAGGTGCCCAGGGCTGCTGTACTGCAGCACATCTGAGCTCTGGGGCAACACCTTTCATCCTGCAGCTGGTGAATGTGGCTACATTTGTGGTAACTAGGACTCAAGGTCTGTTTTGTTTTGCTTTGTTTTGTTTTGTTTTTCAACTTAAGAACTGCTCAGTTTCCAATGGAAATTTTCATACTATGACCTAGAAATTCGCAGATAGACACTCTGGCTTGGGTTTGCTAAGTCATTTTCCAATCATACAAAAATTTCAAACTGGGAACTCTCCCATCTAAAACAAATATATATATTTTGATAATAGTTCATCCATTTCTCAGCTCCCATAAATATCTGCTGCCTAGAATTTATTCAAGGAACAAAGCAATGTTTATTGAACTTTTCTATTCCAATTGATGAATAATTCATTCATTGGAGAATCAAGCAATGATCATAGAAAGAAATACAGAATATCAGAGTTGGGAGTAATTAATCTCTATTTTAAAGGAGTTAAGAAACTAAGACTGGTTAAATTGAGTGACCCATTTAAGGCCAGTAGTTAGTTATTGGCAAAGTTGGAATTAAAATCTGAAACTCTGGCCTCTTAATTACTCCATGAAAGTTGAAAAGGTTCTTTTTTTATGTATCTGAATTGTTATTTATTTGCCACAAACTATATTAGAGTCTTTTTACTTAGAAATAACGGAGTGTTAGTGGAGTATTTTTACTTAGAAATAATTAAAATGTTGATGTTCATATCATTATCTCCCTTCTTAAATAGCCAAATTGGGATATATATTGCCTTCCTTAGTAAGAATTGATTGAAATCTTAACTTTCACTCAAATACCTATTTTAAAACCTGAACAATTCTGAGTTGGTGTGAGACTAGCTGGGATTATTTCCTGGGTCTAAGTCTTATGTCTTTGGAATGCTTTATTTTAAACAAGAGTCTGTTGGGGTTTATTGCTTATTTGTGGTACTGGGGATGGAACCCAGGCAAGTACTCTACCTCTGAGCTGCATCTCCAGCCCTTTTTAAATTTTATTTTAAGACAGGGTCAAGTTAAGTTGCCCAGGTTGACCTTGAACTTGTATCCTCTAGCCTCAGCTTCCTAAATAGCTGAGATTACTTGTGTGCACCAACACACCCACCCTTCAAGCAAGGGTTCTTAATGACACCAATTAACTAATTTTGAGAGTTCTCTTAGAAGAAGAAGAAGAAGAAGAAGAAGAAGAAGAAGAAGAAGAAGAAGAAGAAGAAGAGGAGGAGGAGGAGCAGAGAGAGGAGGAGGAGAAGGAGGGGAGGAGGAGGGGAGGAGGAGGAGGAGGAGGAGGAGGGGAGGAGGAGGAGGAGGAAGAGGAGGAGGAGGAGAAGGAGAAGAAGAAGAAGAGGAAGAAGAAGTGGAGGAGGAGGAGGAGGAGGGGGAGGAGGGGAGGAGGAGGAGGAGGAGGGGAGGAGGAGGAGGAGGAGGAAGAGGAGGAGGAGGAGGAGGAGGAGGAGAAGAAGAAGAAGAAGAGGAGGAGGAGGAGGAGCAGCAGGAGGAGGAGGAGGGGAGGAGGAGGGGGAGGAGGGGAGGAGGAGGAGGAGGAGGAGGAAGAGGAGGAGGAGGAGAAGAAGAAGAAGAAGAAGAAGAGGAGGAGGAGGAGGAGGAGGGGGGAGGATACGCATGTCACCTGCTCCATGTATTCTTTTCATCACATCATCTTCTGGACACAAAATGCAAAATTCACACTTATCTTATGATTCTACCGAAGCCTAATTTTAATGACAGCATGGATTACTAAAATCATCTACGTCTGCCTTGCCTATTGTTTTCAAATTTCAATCCTATGGTGAGTATACACTTGTTTCTTTCTAGGATAGTGTATTCAACCATCCCCCTGTTGAAAATATCCCTGATTACTGCCCCCGAACACATTGCGGTAACTGAAAATTCAACCTGTGGTGTGCTTTATACTTCAACACGTTTATACATGAAACAATGTAGAGGAAAATGAATATTTTGGGTACATATTGAAGGATACAAATCCCCTTATGAATTTCGATTGGCATACATACTATTACATTTGAATGTATGAAAATATATATTATAAATATATATTATATATTATATATATATTACATATATATATATATATATATATATATATATATATATATATATATGTAGTTTGGATTGGCAAACATGAAATATATGTGTCATGTACTTATACTTCCTTGATTCTTTCATGTCCATCTATGTGGATTTATAATGAACTTTTCACAAGATATTTCGCAGAAATATTCATTTTTTTGACATATATATATTCATTTCTGATTACTAAAAATGAACTTCAGAGAATATTGAGTACTAACCCTAATATTTCTACAGTAAGTGACCCAGTTTAACATCTATGAAAGTATATTCATATAAGACATGATGTGTATTTTGAAGTAAATTTTCATTCAAAATTGTTATATTCCTATTTCTTCAGATATGATACATCTTATTATCATATCATATCTTTTTATCCACAATTCACAAATTGATATGCATATGATTCACTTTCATTTACTCCCTGTTTCAGAACCCATGTGTATCTCCATATTGCTTTACATGCTTTTTCATGAGATTTCCTTTATGACACATTACTTTTGAATTCCACCATCATTTTGGAAGTAAAACTCAAACACAATTTGTTGTAAATAGTAACACCAATATTACCACTAGATGTATGACTACTTGGAATGAACGTTTGTATGTGAATACCAGATTTCATGTGTTTTTGAAAACACCCAAATCAAACATGATATGACCCTTAACCATACTCTGTTCCCTCTATCTATTTTCACATAACAGCAGGTCCTGAGTTGATCTTGCCATACAGGTATGTAGGGAATCCTACAGCTGCTGAGAAGCTCAAAGGTAGATGCAGGAATGATCCCTGGAGCAAGTGTAGGCAGCTTGGTAGGACCTGTGAGGTCTAAAGTCATCTTCCATGGCCAACAACCCAGTCAGGATGAAGGGATGTGGCTGAATCAGCCTCTCTCTTCTCAATGCAGGGAAGATGGACACAATCAGGCCTGTGTGAATTGTTGATCAAGGGCTCCTAGAATATATAGAGCTTTATGTCTTCTGAAAATGTCACAGAAAGGTGGGGCACCCTGCATCTCATAGGACCCTTGGAAACAACTGTTAGGACATAGTGGTTGCCAAGGCAGTGACCTCATTCACTTCCCTGAAGGAAGTGACCTCACCTCACTTCCTTGGTGATGGAACTCTCTGAACTTGGGATCCAGGAGGCGAGGCACCCAGAGGCAGTTGCAGTCTCAGTGGGCTCACTTGTTTGTCTGTTCCAAGCCAAGAGTCATCCTTTCTTGGCACCTAGTGATGTGTGGATAGCCAAATGCCTTGAATGGTCTGAATAGGGGCCTTTCCTGAGAAAGAAGTGTTGGCTCATTGCTGGCTCCTGACAACTACACAGAGATGGCCAAGGAGACCAGAGCTGAGACAGGATAGGCCACTGCTGGGGAACATATTTTCAGGCACCAATCAGAGGACAGAGTGGATAGATGCAGACCAAATACAGGTGCGGTTTGTGTGTCTTAGTGGATGTGTGTTTCAATTTGTCATTTTGTCTCATATTCTGAGAACATGAAGGAAAAACGTTTCTCTGTTGTTGTTGGTGGTGGTTTGAACATGAAGGAAAAACGTTTCTCTGTTGTTGTTGGTGGTGGTTTGAAATGGACTGTTGAATAGGGAGTCTTTCTATGTCAGTGGATTGCACTGGGTTTGTGTTTAAAGAGAGTAGAGAGAAGAATGCAGCCGTGAATGTGTCCTGTCTAGTGGAAATCTTTGCAGGACTCCTCATGGCCAATTTATGAATGGACTGCTGCTTGCCTTGTAGATGGACAACACCTACCAAGATCCTAAGTTCCTGTATTCTAACAGAATTTTGGTCATTCTCTGAAGGGGTTTGTGGTTTTCTGTCCAAGATGTGTACCACCTTCAAGCTCTGTGACATGGCCATGGACTGGATTGCTGAAGGGAATGCCAAGCATCTCAGAAAACTCAAAAATTAGCATGACTGGTAAGGATCTCTGTGGAGAATCCCTGCTTGCATAGATAGCAACCCAAGTTGCATGATTAGGAGCTGTCAGTGCCACAGTGTTCAATTAAAGCCAAGTTTTTCTCCATGCTTTTTCTTCCCTATTGTTCTGTTCCTGAGAATATCAGGGAGGTGTTTGCCTTGGGGCACTCCTTTGATAATCCTCAAGAAAACAGTTTCAAATGGAAATGAAGAGGCCTAATCTGTGCCTTTGAGGTAAAGTGGTTTGTAAAAGCTGTGTCTGAATCAGACTCTTGGCCCTGTGTGTGGTGTGAATTACATTCTCAGCACCCCAGGAAACTCAACAAAAATCCCATGTGTCCATCCTAATCTAAAAGGGTGAAAAAGAAGTGTAATATTGCATGAAGTCTCTTGCCTTTCTCTGGTCAGGCTCCTGACCCCTATGAAATATGAACAGGGATCCTCTGGGTCAAATGAGTTCTTGCAAGCCCTCCAGTAACTAGCACACAGGTGTTTGGGTTTTTTAATGAGTCCAGTACACATAAAGAATCTACCCTTGGCAGGAAGGAGGCCTCTAATTTGAGAAGCAGAGCAGTATGAACTACAGGCTGATTTCATCTATCCTATTACTCAGGAAGGGTGTCCAGGCCACCATGACATTTGGCATATGATGGGTATGAGAGCTTGCTTTGCACACCATCTTAGACTGCTCCCCCTATGCAAACCCCCAGCCAGAATGTTATGATGAGTGTCTGTATGGAAGAAGATGAGGGCCATATTGGAGTGTTTTTGTTAGAATTGTGGTCTTTTGTGTGGTGGTTGGAAAAGATGACTGGGTCCAACTCAGCTTGAACTCTGGTGTGATGCCATTAGACTGAGTTTTCGAACTGATCTCAGAAAACTATTGCCATGAATTGAGTTGGGATTTTCCAAGGCCAGGCATTAGAGGAGCCTTTGGAAACTGAGATCTAGGCCGAGGGTGGCTTTCTCCACAGCACTGGGAATCTTAGCCAGGATTTCACATCATTTTGCTGTTAAAGAATTTTCAGCTATAGTTGAGAGCCAAAACTCACATGAACCTCATATTTTATAACCCAATAGGCCTCGATTCCTGTGACCTTTCGCCACTCCTTGAAATGTCTTGCCTGTATGCGATCTCCAGAGCTTTTACTGAAAGCAGATTCCTCAACAGTTAATGGCTCCTGAATGAATCAAAGCCCACAGTGCCAACTTCTTCATTCTTGAAATATGGCTAGGCCAATATCATGAAGTTTTTGAGAATCCCATGAGCAGAAATCCCTGGAGAACCTTTAGATTTTCTGTTGTTCATCATTATTGAACCAGCGAGTGCCGGTTTTGACTGAGTGGAATTCATGACCATGGTGAAGAACAGAGATGCCAGTGAGTAGGAGCCAGCAGGGAACTGGGCCTGGAGCAATGGAGTGCAGGTGTGTGATCCAACATCTGTTGTGGGCCCCTGTGGTTCTGTCATTGGCTTCCAAATGACATGTGACTGGCAAGGTGCAGCCAGCAGACCCTAAAATATAAAGGCATGTTGTTGTGAGGAGAGGATTTGGTGCAATGCTCAGAATCAAGTTGCTATGCTCAAGTGGGAAAGATGTATGGGATAGCAGCCCATTTTCTGTTTTTTCTTTCAGACCCTGACTCACCCCACGTGACAGAGCTCCCTCCAGCACTGTGTCCCGGTTGACCTCTATGTATTTCAAAAACAAACACCAATTTTCCAGGGAAGCTGCAAGAAATGCCTTTAAAACTGGAGGGCGAGGCAAAGGCTTCACAGTCCACCCAGGGAGACATATTCATACCTGAACCGCCACAGTTACCTACAAAGAGAGGATTCAGCTCTACTTTCTCCTGTTCATATTGGAAAATATGAACCCATATCCTCCTGCTCACATAGACTCAGACCAAGCTTTGATGGTCTCACTGAAAAGAAAGCTAAAGCACAAAGCTATATTTCTAGTGCACAAATGTCAGAGGCAGATAGTCAAGAAGTCATTAGTCCAGCAAAGCTCCCATGTTTGGGGAATGTTTACCCTGTCCCCTACTTTTGGGATCTCTTCTGCCACACCCAAGTTTGTGAGCTCCTCAGAATTTTCAATTACAGATATTTATTCACGGATTTTTGTCCTCTTCTCCTCTCATTGTGTCTTATTTGGGGTGATAGTAATGTCAAGGCATTGTGGTGGATGACAGTGGAAGATTTATATGTGCAACGTGTTCCCATATATATTAGACACATTTTCTGTTTTGCCATTTGAAATATTGAATCTCTGACACAAACCCATAACCTACTAGACTCTGACTACTTATCCTCACATGGTTGAATTTTCAGTTATCGCAGTGTATTGGGGTACATATGTGAAGGATATATATCCCCTTATGAATTTAAATTGGCATACATGCTATTACATTTTAATGAATTAAATACATACATACATACATATATATATATATATATATATATATATATATATATATATATATATATATATCTGTGTGTGTGTGTGTGTGTGTGTGTGTGTAGTGTGGATTGGCAAACATGAAATATATGTGTCATATACTTATACTACCTTGATTCTTTTATGTCCATCTGTGTGGATTTATAATCAACTTTTCACAAGATATTTCTCAGAAATATTCACCTCTTGAATATTTATCAAGCGTTTCTTTTAACAAAGGCACAGTAGAATCATGTTAACATTTTAGTTGTTATGCTTATCAGAGAAATGTTTAAAACAAAACAAATTCTGTATGAAGGAAGGTGCTGGGACGTTGAGGTGGTAAGTGACAACACAGCTCAGAGACTCCAGAGGGCATCAGGAGGTAGATGGCCCTCCTATCCTAGCATACAAGAATGAGGGTTGAAGGCCAGGTGCTGAGAAAGTTAGATCCCTGAGTGAGGCTCTGAGAGTCTGTGGGAGGGTAGATGGTGCAGTGGGACTAAGACCAAAGCCAATGGGACCACTTCATGAAGTGTGTGCTGCCCCTATGTGGCCATGTGGGTTAACTACAACTTCATCTCTACTGGACCTAATTCAGGGAGATTTCAGATTGTTTTCAGTAGTTGTTCAATTCTTCAGAACTTCTTTGTAACTCCAAACCTAGCTCCAAGAAGCATAGTAGTATAGGGTTTTTTAAAATATAGAGACCTTGAGAAACTCCCAAGATGACTAGGTCTGCCTTCAGGTCTCCTTAGGTCTGTCCAGTATAGCCACAAGGTTTGAAGGTGACAGGTCACACATTTCCACCTGTCCCCTATCCTTTAGAAAACCTGTCAGGAATGCTATGATTTTATATTGATGCTCTAAAATACACTACCATGGCTCCCTGTAGATGTGATAATGACCTACATCATGGAGAAGCAACATTTTTCCTTCTATCCACTCTGCTGTCAAAGTTGCAGGCCCTGGTGGGGAGAGGAGGGTGCCTGCATCACTAGGCAGAGAAAGTGTAAGGAAAATGATGATTCTGAGCAAACATTCCCTAGCCACTGGGCTTTCTGTTTAGATGTCCCTCCCTCGCTGCAGGCTCAGGTCTACAACCTGCATCAGACATGCCCCAATAGCTTCCCCTGCAGTCCTATCCATGAGTGTCTCCCAAGTACCCACTGTTAGAATCCATGACTCCCTCGGAATCCCAAAGCCATGTAGTCTCCACATCATGGGAATATTTCCAAGCATCTTTTGTATTCATTGTTTTTTAATTTTTTTTTCTAATTCCACCATTCCCACCCTGGCTCAGGTCCTCCTTGTTGTCTGGAATTCTGTGAAAGGGTTCTCCTAACCAGCTCCCACCCCTGACCTGGGAGCCATCAAGACCAGAGAAGCCTACAGTTCTAGGACAGACAGTTTCACATGCCCAACCTCAGTGGACAAGCATGCTGAGATTTGGGGAGGCACCAGGATTTGTCTCAGAGGAGCTGACTGATGAGTTTCCTCCATACCCAGAACAGTGGAACTTTCCCTATCTCCTTTATAATACACTTGTCACTAATGTGGCAGTACTAAGAGATGGTGCATTTAAGAGGCATTGGGTTATGAGGTTTATTCCCTGGTTAAGGCCTTTTCAAAAGAGGCTTCGAGTAGCTGCTCCCATGCAGCTTGCCAACTTGCCCTCTGCCTTCTCCCACATGAAGTGTGCGCCCTTGACTTTGGACTTCCCAGCCTCCAGAACCAAGAGAACAAATCTGTTTTTTTATAAATTTCCCAGACTTAGGTGTTTTATTATAGCAGCACAGCATAGACCAAGACAACTTCTCATATATTTAGTACATTTCTACTGTATTATTTCACATTTTTCAATTAGCTGTGTCTTATATTAGACCTTCCCATGCTCTTGCCTTTATTGGATCGATTGTTATTATTTCCTCCTTTATTGGTTCTACTCTCTTGGTGGTTTTATGATTTTGAACATGGACTTGAATTGAAAGTCTAAACATGGGATAGTTGCATTCTCCTCCTCCTCAAGGTGGAATGGCTTGGTGACACCTTGACTCTAGCCTTTATGCCCCTTTCTTCTAAGCTATTGTCAACTAGCGTTTGAGTGTCGCCTTCCTTTTAACATTCTCATTTCAGTTTAGCAAGTGTTCTACCTCTCAGCTGCCCTCCAGATCCTCTACTGATTTTTAGTCCTCAATGGCTCTGCTCACTGCAATTCTTGATTTTCAACTCTGGCTTGTGTCCCCTGTCCCTTCCTCAAGGTTGGCAGAGGATGCGTGTGGATCATAATTGTGAACCAGGAAGGGAGTGAACTTTTCACGTACTTTTGATTGTGGAAATGTCCTGCAGAGTGTTCCTTGTTCCTCTGCCTGAATCATTTGTCACCATTTATGGATTTGTTTCTGTTTTAATTACTTGGGTTTCAATTCCCACTGCACTAAGTAGAATAGCACAGACTTTGGTTATTATTTTTTTTCTTTCTTTTTTAACTGAGGCCTGGCCAGAGGTCAGGCTTCCCCGTGTGTGGGGAACTGGCAATCAGTGTGTCTAGAGCCCGTCTTTGAGTTAGGGCAGCTGTTTGTTCTCTGTGTTCTGTCCCTGCCTCACAGGGATCTGAAGTCTGATATCACCATTCTACATGAACATGAATCCTAGGCCCATTTCCTGGGGATGATCCTCTGATACCACTTGGGCCTCCCGAGCTTTATCACCCACCCACTGAATTTGAGTGTCATTTCAGATACCTGGAGATTTCCTTGGTGCCACTTGGTTGTGACTAAGGCTTTTTTGTTATATCTGCCCCACACCCTGAGCATCTATGCATTTGGAGGGGAGAGGCCCAGTCTGCATAAGGTCCATCTGTCGAAGCCACTGTAACCCACACATGTCCACATGCCATGGGTGGAAGTTCACTTCATTTATTCAGGCAGCAAATGTCACTGAGGGAACTATATCCTAGGGCTACTGTGATGAGGCAAGAGACAGAATCCTCCCCACCCTCCCAGAACCCCTCAACTGGAGGGGCACACAGAGTTGACTCCAACAGCCTAAATAAATATAACTCTGCAGCTCTGGAAATGCTTCCAAGACAGTACCTGCTGTCAGGTAGGCCTGGTCTGGCCAGAGGTCAGGAAAGAGGCAGGGAGAGGTCACAGAGGCCAGCACAGCTAAGGAGGGCCAAGCTACAGGGCCCTTCCTCCTCCCAGCTCTCCCACCTTTACCTGGGAGCTAACCTGCTCCCTGATCAGGTACAAGAAACCCAGGGTGATTAAGTCCCGAGGGGCAGGGTCAGTGAGGGGGCAGGCCTGGCCCAACACAAAGCCCAAATTCTGTGAAGCAATGACACAGCTCACACTGGGTTAAGAAACAGAAGCATGAGCAAACTCTGTGGGCGCTGAACCTGTCAAACCTTGACAACGGAGTGGGGTGTGGTGGTTAAGACTCCATTTCCCTTGTCCTATGGGTCTAGATTTCAGGATTTCTTCTTCCATATGATATCAGGAAGAAGGAATCATAGTTATTCTCTAAATACAATGTCTTGGTCTTTGAATTGTCAGGGAGGTGATGAAGGAAAGGTCAGGCAGGGTTTGAGATTTTAGAGGCAGGAGAGTCTTGGACTGGGAGGGGCAGATCTCACCCTCTGACTGTGATGGAACCATGAGTGGGGTTCATGGGCACCCACCTTCTCTGTAAAATTGGGAGGGTATACAAAGGCTGGAAGGACCCTCTATCTCAGCACCCTGCATTTCCAGGGCTCCCAGGGTTACCTCCTCCCTGGGCCTGGCACCTGGATTGACTGGCCTGGAGCTTGACAGCCCCCTGCTGCCTCACCCTCCCCATTGTGTCAAGAGAATGCAATCTGTGTTCTCTGAAGGCCCATGCCAAGTGTTTTTATGGCTTCCTAACCTGGCCAGGTCTGCATGATGGGAGGGGAAGCCTGGATCTCACTTGGAACTTCCTTTTATGCATACAAATTGCTGAAAAATCCCCAGCAGCCTGTCCTAATCCAGGTCTGGCCCTGAGCCTCTGATCATTTTGCTGACCCAGTTTGTCATCCTGGAGGCAGGGCCTTGAGTTGAAGTCAGAGCCTCTGGCAAGGCCAGGATCCTGTGCCACGTGTGTCTCCCTCTCCCCTCTCCTCTCCAGCCCTTCCCTGAGGCAACCTTCTCCCACTCCACTTCTGGGGTGTGATTCATAGGCAGCTCTCTATAAGCATGGCAGGTATGTGTCATTTCCTTATGCTAGAGAGATAGATGATGACAGACAGATGGCAGTGTTAACCATTCCTGCTACTTCCCTGGCCTGAGCAGGGCTGGACAGTTGCATCCTCGTAGGGATCTGTCCTGTCCTTGGCACCTGTTCCCACCTATCCCTCCTTCCCTGACACCTGGAGTCTTTGGCAAACCAAGACCCCACCCCACTCACTCCCAGCACTGTCTGTTTCCCAACCAATGCTCCCCTGCAACCCTTTGCCATTGCCCAAACACCATTGCAGCAGCCTGCCCATGCTGAAAGAGAAAAAGGACCAGTTTTCCAAGTACCCTACTGGCCATCTCTTAAAGGAACTTAGCAGACCAGAGTGAAAGTGTCAGATGTGGGCAGAGAGTCAGCCCCTCACAAGGCTTTGGAAGTGAGGTTCAGTAAGCTTTGTAGTGTCGCAGATCAGGAGCATTGTCCCAATTCTTGGTGGCAAAGGACACCTGAGATCCTCAAATGGCCAGACTGGGCTGGGAATTCTTGTATTTCTCCTGCAATAGCATCAACTTCTGCCCTGCTCATGGTGGGAAGTGGGAGAAGGCTCAGTGCCTGCTGCTGGCTGAAGGCCCTGAGTCTGGGATGTAGGACGAGGGCCAGCTCCTTCTGTTAGGTCGTGGCACTTCTGTGCTTGGGCCCAGTTCTGAAGGATCCTCTTCAACCCGCTAGAAAGGCTTTGGGGCAAGAAAGGTGAAGGACCTGAAGAGGACATCTTGTGAGAACTCTTTGAGGGATTTGAGGCATCTCAGAATGAAAAAAACTGGGAAAGAAGATGAGCGGCTTTCTCATAGCTTAGGTGGCCATGTTGGTCCCCATGGCAGACCCAGAAAGTTACAGAGAAATACGTTGGGAATTTTTTAGCATATTTACTTTTTAGCTTTTTAAGTGGACACAATATCTTTATTTTACATTTATGTGGTGAGGAGGATCAAACTCAGTGCCTCAAGTATGCTAGGCAAGCCCCCTACCACTGAGCCACAACTCCAGTCCTCTACATTGGGCTTTCTAAAGAAAGCTTCCTAAATCTTAGATCTTGGAGCCCATGGAAGAGGCTACAGAAATGCTGAGATAGGGAGTCCCCTTTGTTACCAAAAGAATTCAAGCAGAAAGTGGCCAAGAGGGAATGCCGATCTGTGCTGGGCTCAAGTGAGGCCAGGGTGACCTCTGACAGCCCTCTCCACTCTGAGCCTCTGTGACTCTGATTGGGATCTAGCAGAGCCCTGTAGCCAATCCCTGCCTTTCCCATCACAGACTTCCTCTTCTGAGCAAGGCAGAGGCCAAGGTGTCACCAGGCCTATATCTGGGGTGGGTTATTATGTGATGACTCTTGGATGAAGCCCCAGGAATGTCTGCCCTGTGATGAGCTGGTATGGTCACTTAGCATCTCTGGGACATGGATGCGTAAATTCTAACCAGTCGTTTCACCATCCCCAGTCTTGTGGGTCACGATTACTCTCCCTTGCTCTGAAGAGGAGGAAGTAAGGATATAGCCAGGCTGCTGCAGAGCTAAGATTAGATAGCCTGGTGGTTGTTGCTCCCAACATGCTCCTGCATGCAGAGCAGCCAGGTGCTTGCAAGCTGCCAAGCGTCCTAGAGCCTGGCACTCTCCATACGGCCCACATGCATCCAGCTGGCTTTCAATTCTCACGACTCCTAAACAGCTGCATTATTATTGCCTTGTTACAGGGGAGGAAGCCCAGCCTGAAACCGTTGACAAAGGCCTTGTGACATGGCTGGCCAGGGGTGGAGCTGTGACCTGCCCCAAGGATGCTCTGTCTATGCTGCCAGCTGCCAACAGGAGCTGGAAGTGAGCATCCATGGAGGGTCCCATGCACCTGAAGAGCACAGCCCAGGGTCTTGGGCAAGGCCCATTCAGCTCCACACTCACCAGTGAATGATAGACTCCTCTGGATGTTCCAGGTCCTATGCCAAATATGACTTAGAAGTATGTCCCATACTATTCCAATTTATGAGAAACCGGTAGCCCCAGAGTGAACGTATCTGCAAGTTGTACCATAAAGGGTGCAAGAGCTTATCCTACTGTGGGTGTGAAGAAAGACTTCAGGGAGGAGGTGGCACAGTTAGGTGGACTTGCAGAAAGGAGCACTGGACAGGCAAGAGATGGGGTGAGGGGAGCAAGCTGCTGCATTCAGGGCTAGAGGGACCAAAGAGAGTTTTGCCATGAATTCTTGAGCTAAGGGAGCACTATTGACTTCCCCACTTTCTCTGCCCTTCCATGGATGGCCCCAGCGCCAAACAGAACTTTCCAGACTAACTTCTCACCTGACTTGATGACTGGCCTAAACTTGGTCCCTCTTATTGGCTGATGCTTCTCCCCCAGTCAGCTATGGATTCCTGTAGATTCCACGTTGGAAATCTCCCTTCACCTGTCCCTTATTTCTCTTCAGTGTTGTCCCCAATCTTGGTGAGACTCTATTCTTGCTAAAATCAATGCATGGGCCACCAAGATGCTGCCCCAAGGGTCTTTTCCTGCAAGTCCATTCCTTACTGTGAGTAGAGTCACCATAACCTTTGTAAATGCTGGCACTTTTGACAAAATTGTTAGCAAGTCCAGAATTTCCTGCTGCTTTGTCCCCATTCGCTCTGAGTTTTGCTAACAGCTTTGCCACCCTGCTCCTCTTCTTTACAAGACCATCTGCCCTGAAAGGCTGGGCTCAAGCAGTGCCACTCTCCATGAGGTAAGATTAACTGCTTGCACTTGCACAGCCCCCTGTGTAATCTGTATCTCTCTTGTACTTTCCACACTGTTGAGTGGCATTTTCTGGTGGAAAAGTCTGCCCACCTTGATGTTGGTTTCTGGGTCATTCTTTCCTGGTCTTTGTATTCTCTTTTGTCCACTCACTGGGTAGATACTCAAGAGTGTTTATTGAATTAATTGTAATCTCAATCTCCGCAGTTCAGCCCCAGTCCACCCGAGGGAAGGAAGGAGGAGACAGGTCACTTAACCTTGGAAGCTTTTTGGTCATTGTTGTTGTTGTTGTTGGAAAAGGAACAATTAGCAAGAATAGGGACCTACCCAAGACCTGCTTGCTTTCCTCATGATCCAAGGTAGATGCCATATGTCTCCTTCAGAGATGGTATTGTGTGCCAGTTAAGGATAGAAGAGCCAGATCTGCCATTTCATAGCTCTGTGATGTTGAGAAAGTCCCTTTGATCTGTCCATGCCTCATTTTCCCCATGTGCATCATGGCTGGAAAACAATAGTACCTATCTCTGTTTTGCTTTGAGAAATAAATATATTAATAATATTTGCCATTGGCACATTTAAAAAAGTATAAAATAAATGTTTATTACCATAAAGTTATTATTATCAATAGCCTGTGTCCACTCCTAGACACAACAGGCCCACAGCTTACAACTAGAAAGGCTTGAGATGACCCTGATGATGGGGACCACTTGGTTGGTAATCTGCCTTCCTTCCACCAACCAGAAGCTCAGGATTGGAATATGGAACAAGATGATGAGGGACTTAATGCTTACAGTCCTGGGGAAGGACACCAAATGACACGCATCATACTTTGTTCCTTTTTCTTTTTTTTTCTTGGGGCTTGAACCAGAGTTACTTAACCACTGAGCCACATCCACAGCCCTTTTTATTTTTTATTTTGAAACAGGGTCTCACTAAGTTGCTTAGAACCTCACTAAGGCTTGTTGAGGCTGGCCTTGAATTTACAGTATTCCTGCCTTGGCCTCCCGAGTTCCTGGCACTCAGGCGTGCACCACCATGCCTGGACATCATGCCTTGTTTCTGTGCATTTCCATTGACGCCAAGACATTGGAACCTGGCTGGCCTGCATTTTGTGACTTCTCTCCTCTGCCACATACACCCTGGTCCAATCAAGCTTCTTTGTCAAATAGGACATGATCAATCTGATACTCTATTTTTCTTTGTCAAATAGGACACGACCCACCTGATACTCTACTTCCTGTGATTGGAAGGAAGTCTGAAAACCCAAGAGGTGACTCATAGCTCTCTGGTCTTCGAGTGGCACAGAGCTTGGAGTGACTCCATCCCATACCCAACCTGAGAGTTAGTTCAGCTTCCCTGGCTTCAGCCTCTTCAGCACCTCTCACACCCCCCTCCTCCATCTCTTTATCCCAGGGGTGGTGGCTCCTTCTGTGGGGCAGGGCTATGGATAGCTTTTCCATTTCCTTTTATGCTAACCTAGTTTGTCTCCTGTGTGGACAGCACAGTCTCCCCAGCAATGTCCAGCTTCCAGATTTGAGTGCTGGTGGTTCTTGTGGTGGTAGGCCAGCCTTCACCCAATCAAATCTGGGAAGTTTTTCTCCAGCCAGATCCTGCTCTGCCCCAAATCCTACAGGATCAGAGGCCAGGATCAGAGCAGGCATCTGGGCCTGGCAATAGCTTCTAGTGTACTGAGTTCTCCCCTACCAGCTAACCTTCCACTCCCAGGCAGATATTTCCTGAGAAGGGGTCCTGTGCAGGTCAGTCTTTGCGACATGCAAATTTCCTGGGACTGAACTATGTCCCCTGAGAATACAGGAAGTCTCATGTGAAACAGAGAGCACAGAGTAGAGGTTGGGAGAGGACCGGGCCTGAGGTTTCTGCTCCCAGTATGTCATGGATGTTCACGTTTGTGTGTGACAAGAGCAGGCACTAATGGGAAGGGATAGGGGTGGGATATGTACAAAGGGAAGCAGTCAGGCAGCCCGAGAAACAGATCGGAGAGGAGAGAACAGGAGGGAGGCCATCCTCTGCTTTCCTGGCATTTGCAAGCTCAATTTGAGGAGGTAGAGAGTGCTGAGAACAGAAAGTTCTGGAAAGGTCTGAACTACTTTCATTTTTAGAGGCTCTCTGGATTATAAAAGAAGAAAAAGAAATGCCAAAAGTAGGGCAGCAGACTGTATGATGTATTTTAAATGTTGACTTTTACCAATTAATAATTTTATGCACACATGCACACACACAGGCACACAGGCACTCACGTACACAAATTGAGTTGAATAGATTCATGTAGAAAAAATGTTCATGCTCATCTATTCCATGAGCCAGAACCAGGTGGCTTTCTGGTTTGGGGAGTTGCCCAGCAGCCTCAGCCTGAGAGATTCTTTAACAGACTTAGGAAGGCAGGTTTTATCGACCATTAAAGGAAAAGTCCCAGGTGCTATGTCAGGATAGCTCCTGGACCCTCATGACCTGCTGGGGCCCAGGAGGGGCTGAACAATCTAGGTGTGGAAGTGTCTGGGCCTCCCCAGATGGTTCCAGCCAGTCAAGTATCCATTTCACCAGGGAGACAGGCTGTGGGCCCCCAAGAAGACAGTCTCTCCCTCTAGGCACCCTAAGTCAGGCCTCTGCAAGTACAGAATGTGTTGCAGGGGAAACTCCTGTCAGGGTCTCGGATTCCTCATCGGGAGCCAGGAGACAAAGCAGCCCCTACAGAATAGAATGCTGAGGACTCAGGCCAGGCTGGGCCTGCTCTGGGCCCGGGTTGGCAAGCCTAGGCTGCCCTTGTTTTAACCTGCCACATAGCCTTGGGTCATTCTTTCCCTCAGCTGCAGGGTGACCGTATGACAGTTAGGGACTCATTAGAGCTGATGCTCATGTGGTGTGAGGAAGGGAAAGAGCTATGTCCCCAAACACACTGCTTTTTCTACTTTCCTTCCACTGATGAGGATGCCCTCCATGTCCTAACTTCCTCTTCTTGACCAGACCGCATCCTTGACCTGCTTAACCCTGTTCACCCTGCTATCATTGCTGCTTAACTAAGGTCCTCTTAGTAACTGTCCATCCTGGTTCCCCCTCCTTGCCCTTGGCTATAAGTCCCCAGCTGCTCCTCTGTGGTTGGAGTTCAATACCCCCCCCCAGCAAGTCTTGGCTTCTTAGTAATACTCTTGAAAAAGCCTCTCCTATTGAACTCCATCTGTTGTGATTTCTTGTGCACTCAACACACATAAACTATTAACTCAGGTGCTCCACAAACCATCTTCTCTCCTGCTCTCGGAAAAGTTGCTTGGGAAGGAGATTGAGGTCTGTGGAGACATCACCTGTCCTGCGTGGCCAAGGTGTCCCTGTGAGGTACCAGCTGGCCAGGCTCCCTGTGTTCTAGGAGTGACTTTGCTCCCTGGAGCTCTGGAAAGATAAACCAGGACTGCCTTGAGGAGAGAAAGTGGGAAAGGGCGGGTGGGAGTAGAAAGAATTCTCAGGAGCATCTCGCCTCTCCTGGCCCTTCTGTGCTCCTATCCCTTGGAAAGGGGTGTTCTGAGCTTGGTTCCTACAGAAGCATTCTCTGTCATTAGAGCCGTTTCTCAGCTTATCTATTTTGGAGTTGCAGCTGGTTGCTTCCCAGAATAAACAGAACTGTGATATGGGGATAAAAGAAGAAAGGAACCTCATCTCCTCTTTGTGTTTTTGCTCGTCTCAAAAGCTTCCCAACCTCCTCTTCCCTCTTCTTAATGGTCTTGCCCTAATACCCCTTCCTCCACACTCCCTGCCCTATAGCTCTTCTTCTACCCTCTTATAACCATAGAGGTTCTTCATAGGCATGTAAGGAACCCTGCTATGGCCAGGCTGTGTCCTGGGCTCAGAGGCTCCAGGCATGTCTACCTGCAAAGACCCTGTGTCAAGTGACACAAGGATTCATATACAGATTGAGTGGTCCCTTCTCTGAAATGCTTGGATGCCAAAAGTATTTCAGATTTTGGAATGTTTATATATAAATAAAAAGAGATCTTGAAAATGAGACCCAAGTCCACAGGTGAAATTTATTATGTTCCAGGTATACCTTATACTCATAGTCCGAGGGTAATCTTAGACAATGTTTGAGTGCATCTGCATTTTGACTGTGACCTGTCACATGGGATTGGACGTAGAATTTTTCACTTGTGGTATCATGTCCATCCTCAAAAGGTTTTGAATTTTAGAGTATTTCAGATTTTGGGTTTTCAGACTGAGATGCTCATCTTGTACTAAGGACTTAAATGGAAGAATGTAAAAGCTGACACAGCCACTTCCTGCTGCATTGAGGCAACTGAGGTCCCCTCCTGGGACTGCTGTGCTCAGGTTCTCAGGGCTCCTGAGAGGTCAGATAGGGCCATAACACCTCACCACACAGGCTTTCCTTGGGCCTCCCTCTGTCTTTATCAGCACAGCTGTGTTGTAAAAGTCCTTAAAAAGGGAGCTGCAGGGGACAGAAAGATAAACCAGACTATTGTTTGTCTCAGACAAAGCTGTTTTGCTTACCCAGTGTATTTATGGAGTGAATTGGCTCCCAGGGAAATTAGGGATGCTTTCTTGAACCTGGAGTGAGAGGTTCTGGTCATGAACAAGCAAAGGAATAGACTTGTGTGTAGACACATCTGAAGCCAAGTCATTTGTCATCTTCTAGCACCTTCTACAGCAACTGGGTCTGGCACCCTTTGGGGACATGTGAGCCTCTCACCTCTGCGTTGGTCTCAGGGTCCTTTGCCCCTGTGCTCAATGTATTTTTTCTTTGGTGAGTTGTGCCCAACTCCACTCACTCCCTGTCCCTTCTCTGCTATCCTGCCCTGTGGCTTTCCCCACAGGCAGCTTGAGAGCACAGGAGTTGGTAGTCCTGGACTCTGGACATGGGGTCTCAGATGCTTGTCCCTCCCTCGGAGTGATCAGCCTCCTCTTGCTCTGTGGTCTCACTTTTTGTCCTGAGCATCAGGTGGCCTGGCTTCTCTGATACCAAATGCAACTCTGAGTAAAGGGGGCAGCTTGGACTTGTGCAGTGGATTTTCTCTCGTGGTTTTGTTTAATTTTTAAAGATGAAAACTGTGGGTGGATTTCTAAATGAGCCTTTAGAAACCTCAGTGGATAGCTCATAGCAGAGCTGTCTGTCTAGAGGTGGCCATGGCTTCCTGAGTTGCAAAGGGCCACACACTCTGGGCATTTCCACCACCTAGGAGGGTCATAGGTGTAAATTTCAATGTTAGTGGAAACGAGACTGACCCTTGCATGTAGAGTGGGAGGAGAATGTCAAGACAAGAACGTGGCTCCTGCCAATCTGGAAGGCAGCATGGAGATTTCTCCAAAAACTAGGAATGGAACCACCATTTGACCCAGTTATCCCACTCCCCAGCATGTATCCAAAGGAATTAAAATCAGCATACTACAGTGACACAGCCACATCAAAGTTTATAAGAGCACAATTCACAATAGGTAAGCTATGAAGCCAAGCAAGGTTCCCTTCAACAGACGAATGGATAAAGAAAATGTGGCATATATAAACTATGGAGCATTACTCTGCCATAAAGAAAAATGACTATGACATTTGCTGTTAAATGGATGGATCTGGAGACTATCATGCTAAGTGAAATAAGCCAATCCCCCAAAACCAAAGGTTGAATGTTTTCTCTGATATTTGGAAGCTAATCCATAATAAAGTGGGGAGGAGAAAAATGGAACTTCTGTGGATTAGATGAAGGGAAATGAAGGGAAGGGTGGGAGGAGGGAATCAGAAAAGGAAAGACAGTGGAATGAATCTGACATAACTTTCCTATGTACATATATAAATACACCACAGTGGATTTCATCATTTTGTATATCCACAAGACTATAGAGTCCTAATTAGAATAAGATATTTTCCATACTTATAGAATTATATCAATGTGTACTCTACTGTGATTCATAACTAAAAGAAAGAAAGAAAGAAAGAAAGAAAGAAAGAAAGAAAGAAAGAAAGAAAGGAAAAAAGAAAGAAAGAAAGAAAGAAAGAAAGAAAGAAAGAAAGAAAGAAAGAAAGAAAGAAAGAAAGAAAGAAAGGTTCTAAATTCAAGTGAATTTGGGAGCATATCTCAGTTCCACCATTTCTGAGCCCTATGGCCTGAGACCTTACACTAGTTATTTAGTTTCTCTGGAAGTCCATTTCTACATATGTAATATGAGGATATTAACAGTTTTAAAGAACAGCACATTATTTAACTCGATGAATCACATTTCTGAGCACCTTTTCTGCACCATGTGGGTTACAGCTTGGGAAGGACTGTCACAGTTCTGTCCTGAGGAGGCTTGTAAGTTCTGCTGTTACGTGGATTACACAAGAAAGCATATAGGCATTGATTAGTACCATGCCTAACACATAAAAGGTGCTTGATAATTGGGTGTCTTTTCAGGAACGGTGTCTTTAATTCTCCTTGAGATTAGAAGCAGGAGAGATGGGCCTTGAGATCAAATCTTCTAGAACTATAGAATAGTGAAAATCATGCCACCTCACTTCTGAGCACCTCAGGGAACAGGTAGTATGACATGGGACAGGAAAAACTTCCAGAGAGCTCAAGGCTACAGCTTTTAAAGATCTGAAGAAATGTCACATTGAAAAGGGATTGGAGAGGACAGATGTCCACCCACCAGCTAAGAGAAGTCACGTTTGTGCTGGAGGGAGAAAGGCTGGGACAGAAGGCAGTGAAGGCCCAGGTTGATGGGCAGCAGGGGCTAGGGAGGGCTTCATTGTTAGCCTGCAGGCTGCTGGGGGGGGGGGTTCCAAATGTTTTTCATGCATGCATAAACTCTGAAAATTTTGCAGAGCACACAAGAGGTAAACTGGAAGGTATTTGGAAACCCAAAGTAGACTATGTAAAAGCCTAGAGTATCTAGGATTACTTTCAATCAGATGCTACAAGACTCGCGCATGCAGACACAATGTCATTAAGGAGGAAGTCTGTCCTCACAGATCCCTAGTAATAGGAGCCACACAGGTCATGCAGGGACCCTGTGCAAGTCAGGATGATGAAGGAGCATTTATTGTGGTTTCCATGGGAAGGAACAGGTACAGCAGGATGAGTAGGTTTAGGATTGGCTGGAGTGGGTGATTTCAGCAGGCTCTGGGGAACAGAGGTTTTCCCCAATTGCCTGATACCTAGCTGGGGTGCTTAGGGTAGGTGGATACTGAGCCAGAAGTGACCTGAAAGTTCAGCCTTACTTCCTCTTCCAAGAGACCTGAGCCCAGGAGAGATTTGAACCACTCTGGTCAAAATCTCATGGTTAATTAAACCAGGTACCTGGAACTCAAGGCTTTCCCAGCATTCCACGAGGTTGGAAGGCACTGGAGGGAGCAGGCATGGGGTCCTCAGTTGTGGGAGTGCATGGACACTGTGATATATAGGCTCAGAAATGCCTCCCACCAGCAGTATTGCAACTCCCTGGGGCACTAGGAAGATGGGGGCAATAGGAAGGTAGGGGCTGTAGGGCAGACCCTGCCAGACTAGTGATGCTGCCCTAACTCTAAACCTGGCCTGGACACACAGGGGATTCTTAGAATCCAAGGTCTTAGAGCCTGGATGCAGCCTGGGATGAGACCTCGATCCAGTCACAGCTGTGCCCTGAATTAACTGCTTCTGCTGAAATGAAGATCCTTTTTCCCACCCATTCATTCTGACCGGTAGGTCTAGGGTTGTTATGCATTTCTAATGATTTTAACCAAGAAGCATCTGAACTCTGGAAACCAGCAGACCAGATGCTCTCTGAGACCCTTTGGTCTGGGCTAGTCTACATGGGTAAATCATCACCGCTGAACCACAGAGAGGGCTGGACAGAGGAAGCTATGCTTGAAGATCACAAGCTACTAGGCCCCATGGCCTGAGAAGCAGAACTCCTCCCCATGGGGCATTGTTCTTCCTCTGCCCTGCAGCAGCCCCTTTCTCCCTGAGCAATGAACTGGGGATGCCCACTGTACGTAAGGTCTGCCTATTCACATGGACATCTGGTGCAGCATTTGCCCACATGACCTTTTTTTCCCAGAAGGGCAGTGGGCTGCAGCGGTGAGCAGGGAAGCCTGTGCTCTGGATCCTCCTTACCCTCACCTGGCACACAGCCAGGCAATTATACACTTGACAAACGATGGCGATGTTGACAGCCAAGAACAGAACACAGAATGGGAGGTTAGTCTGCTCAGCCAGTGCTGTGTGCATGAAGTGGATGCGGTTGCTACCTCAGCTGGAGGGTGAGCAGGGACCAGAGTTCAGAGTGGATGGAGCACCAGACAGGAGCCACACATATGGGCTGCAAGGCCATGGGTAAGGATCAGGGCACGCGACCTTCAAGGGTGATTGAGCTCCCAAATCCCGAGACCCCAAGACCTAGGCCAAGAGAGGAGGAACTACAGGACAGGTTCACGCTGGGCAAATGTGGGCAGAGCCACCAGGCATGGCTATCTTTCTGGTCCCTCCTGGGAGTGGCCTTTCACAGCTTCTAGCTGCGGTCACTGATGGCACCAGATCTCATCAAAGCTGATGCCTACAGGTATCTTGAGGTTGGGACTTAAATGCATATGAATAGCAGATGGTCCTGGTACAGAAAGATCTGTGAACCCCAAACCCTTGTGCTTTCTATAGTTTTGTGTTTAGAAACAGAGTCTGGCTGTGCAAAGCCAGAGCAGAGAGGGCCAGACTCAGACTTGGCACTCCAAGGCAGCCTGAGCTGGAAGTTGTGGAAAATTCCTTCAACATATTGTCGTGAAGAGCTCTCTGGCACTGAAAATGCTCCAGCAGTGGAATAGATGGCTGTTCTCAACAAGATGGATCCCTCTGTCCAAACATTTATGCATATTCTTGAAGGAACCTGAGGATCTGTGATCATGACCAGTAGCTGGCATTGGAGACGTGTAGTTTACAATTAAGTGCTTTATATACATGAGTATTGCTAATTGTCACAACAGTTCTAGGACAGACAGTTTCACATGCCCAACCTCAGTGGACAAGCATGCTGAGATTTGGGGAGGCACCAGGATTTGTCTCAGAGGAGCTGACTGATGAGTTTCCTCCATACCCAGAACAGTGGAACTTTCCCTATCTAGAATCCCTCCCTAAGCAGACCCTGAGAGGCTTTTTCTTGCTCAGTTTCTGGCTCCAGTTGAGTGTAGGTCTTAGTCCTTTCTGAGCCAGTGTCTCCTCCCTATAAAGGGCCAGCATCATCTCCAAAGCACGGAGGGAGGAGGGAAGCTACCACAAGCAATGTGTGAGAGGGAGATCATTTGTACTGAGGCCACCATTAGATGAAGACTCAAGGCCTGGGAAGGGAGCACATTGGCTCAGGCCAGAAGAAACCTTTCCCTGAGGGCAGGGCAGGGTAGAGAGATGCTGGATGTGGTAGAGAAGCTTATGGAAAACAGCCCTCTTCTGTTTAACTCTGTATCTAGGATCATCTGTACAGTCAGCCCTGAGGGCTCACATGGTCTCCAGCAGCCACCAGGGGCATGCCTGAGAAGGTGGGCCTCCTGACAAGCTCAGAGGTCCTTTGTCCTATGGCAGCAGAGGACCCCTACTCTGTTCCCTAAGGCCTCAGATTTGTGACTTTGGAAGTCACTTAGCATCTCAGCTTCAGTCTCATCTGTGAAAAATGGAAGTAAAACAAATAACCTGGAACCCCTTGAAGCTCCAGTTTCCACTCTCGAGGAGCTCACAATCTTCATTATTTCCACCTTCTCTATATCCCAATATCATACATCTTTCCTTTCCTAACTACTCCCTCAAGTCTTTTTTCTCTTGCCTAATCTCCTCGATTCTGAGATGAGAAAAACTGAGTTCCAGCAGATGGACAAATGTTATGTCTTGCCAAAGTTATCTGAGTATCTTTCTGGAATGTCAATTGGATGTGATTCCAAAGAATTCTTATCATTTTCGTGACTGTGTGTGTGTGTGGGCGGGCACATAATAGAAAATTCCCAGTCAGCAGAAAGAGAGCTTACTCCCTTTGGTGGTTCTTGAACACTTGGATGTGGACATACATCTGCCCAACACCCCACTCTCTTCTGCTTGCTCTGCCAACCTTGTCTGCCCCAGAAGGTGACCCACATGCAGTCCCCTGAGCCTCTGAGCTCCATTCTCTCCCTCTGGCATGGTGAGCTGTGAAGTGGGCTTTTTTCTGACCTCCTGTTTTCTTCAGAAACCTTAATGAATGAGAGCTGAAGAAAGAAAGGCCAGGGACCGTTACACCAAACACCACCTTATATCTGATGTGAGCGGAATTCATGACTGACAGATAAAACCTATGATTCTGACTACTCTGTCCCCAGCTTGGCTGCAGAGCAAATGCAACTGCTTGAAGGCTGGAAGTAGGGCCTAGGACCCTCATTATTTTCAGACTTGGGTCAAACTTATCTAAAAGAGAGCTAAAGTGATTTTTCACCATTGAAACCAAGCCAGCGTTGATGGGAAAAACAATTTCCTCTCTACTACAACTGCTTTAATTTCTCTATTTCCTCTCACTATAAAACTCAATTGTAAATATGAATGTTATCAACTTTTTGTCACTGTGACAAGAACTCAAGAAAAACAAGTGAAAGGAGGAAGAATTTATTTGGCTCACATTTCGAAGTTTTCAGTCCATGGTTGCTGTCTCCATTGCTCTAGGCCTGAGGTGAACTAGAACATGATGGTGGAAGGCTGCAGCACAGAAAATCTGCTCAGCTCATGGCAGCTGGGAAGCAGGCAGAAATAGAAGAGAAGGGGTAAGACCAAGGGACGAGGTGTAGTCCCCAAGGACATGTCCCCAAGGACCCACTCCCTCCACCAGGTTCTACCTCCCACAGCCTCCTAGACCTCCCAGATCCATCCCAGCTGTCCATGGATTAATTCACTAATGAGATCATGTTCCAGTGACTTCCCAAAATATCCCACTTCTGAACATTGCTGCATTGGGTTCCAAGCCCTCAACTCACAAGTCTTTGAGGGACGCTTGATATTTAAACCATAACACTGTGGGAGTATATTTGAATAGTGACTGTGCATATAAAATTTGGAGTTTGCATATTCCTTTAATTGAATATGAATTACTTTAATTGAACCATCTGCTTATTAATTACTTAATTATGAATGAGGCTCTGTACCCAGGTGAGATGGTACTATGGCCAAAACATGATGTTGCTTCTATTTTTATTTTTAATTTTGGAATGCTAAGGTATCTGTCCACAAACTCCCATTCTCAGGGTCTTGCTACTCAAATTGTGGTCCACATGCAAGTCTAAGGGTTGGTTCTTTCCTGCCCAGCCCTCTCCCAGGTCTAAACTTTTATGCCTGGCTCTGGTTCCATGTGATCATTTTCTTCTATAACTCTTAAAACCCCAAGAGTTGTCTTTCTACTGTTTGCGTTCAGGAGAGTGTCAATGAGGTTTTCTATTTTATTTCACTCTCTAATCAGAGAGGAAAACTACTAATCAGCCTGAGCAGTGGTGGGAAAGTTGCTGGAGAAGAGCTTTGTGCTGGGGAGTTTCTTGGGTCTACACCCAGACTCTCCACTTGGAACTTTCATGGCTGGAGTTTCAGAAGACCAAAGTTCCCCCAAATTTTGTAAGCTGTGAAAAATTGAAACTGTTTTTTTTTTTCTCTTTCTGCCCGTTTCCCAATAAAGGGCTTGGATAACCAGAAGAAACTAAAATAGAAACCAGCACTGTACTCTGAAATCAGAGGTCCAGAGACACATAGGCATTTACCAATTGTAACCCATTAAGACCTGTTGCAACACCAAGCTTGGCGTGGACACCACCCTGAACACTGAACGTGTGGTTCGGAGGAAGGGATGCATAGTGGGGGGTCTGCCACCTGGGAACTGGGAGACCCCAGTTCCAGCTGAGAGACTGCACCACTTAATCTCTCAAACTCAGTTCTCACCAGTGAGGCAAGGACCAGAGCAGTAGCTCCTCACTCTCACTGGGCAGGCAATTATCATCACCCCCTGGAAAATGGGGAGATGGTTGTCAAAGGAGACAGAACTTCTAGGACACGGAATTTGTAAGCCCTAGAGGTCTAATGTCCTGTGATTTATCACACTGTATTATGTACTGGATATCTGCTGAGAGTGGATCTGACATGTTCACACACACACAC
Organism: Callospermophilus lateralis; assembly: GCF_048772815.1. NCBI lineage: Eukaryota > Metazoa > Chordata > Mammalia > Rodentia > Sciuridae > Callospermophilus > Callospermophilus lateralis. The sequence continues at coordinate 12,750,227 of NW_027514398.1, forward strand.
ACACACACACACACACACACACACACACAGTAACTATATGGAGAGATGAATATATTAACAACCTTTATCACAATTATCAGTTCACTATGTATATGTATTTCAAAATATTACACATTGTACATACAATTGGACATACAATTTCAACTAATTAAAAAAAAATAAGCTGGGCATGGTGGTGCATACCTGTAATCCCAGCTACTTGGGGGACTGAGGCAGGAGCAACTTAGCGAGATCCTGTCTCCAAATATAAAATAAAAAGGGCTAGGGAATGTAGTTCAGTGGTAGAGCACCCTTGGTTTCAATCTCCATTACCATAATTTTTTTAAATTAACTAAAAACTATTAAAAATCAAAACCAGGCTTGATGGCACATGGAAACAGTCTCACCATGTGGGAGGCAGTAAGAATTGCTTGAATCTAGGGGTTTAAGGTCAGCCTGGGCAACATAGTGAGACTGTCAAAAAATGTTTTTAAAAATCACAAATAGAGAAGGCTGAGCCCATCCACACAGGTCTGCACTCTAGTATGGAGCTCAGGCCTGGGAGGTCCGAGCCTCACCTCCCCTGGTGACACACTGATTGAGTGTTTAGGGGGAGGGATGCATAGTGTTTCTCCAGGTTATGTTTCTAACGTGGAAAGTTTAAAATCCAGAGCCCCCAGGGCACTTCTCTGGGTGTGCTTTGGTGTAAGGTCTCCTGGGTGGACAGGCCTGGACTCTGGCTTACTGCCAGACCCTTCATCAGTGCGGGTCGGGGCAGCAAAGTGCCCTCATCTGGAACCCTGTCCAACTCCATTGGAGTGCCATTTCTGCTCTCCATTTGCTGTGTGACCTTGGGAGTTACCTGCTCAGCCTCAGTTTCCCCATGGATGAGACAAGAGATACCAGTACCTCCCTGTTGAGCTGTTATTAGGACAGAATGGACTCATGGTGTAGGTGAAGTGCTAGGCTGGGACAGGGTGAGGAAAGTGCTCTGTATAATTTCTCAGAAATGAGACCTTTGACAGCAGGGAGGGGTGAGAAAAGGGCCCAGGTGGGGCTAAGGTATGAGGGCTGCAGAGTGACCCACAGTTGCAGTGTAGGAAGGAATCTTGAACCCTTGCAAGACACTCTGGGTTCCTGACAGACTATTTAGAATCAGGGACAACTCCAGTGGTCTCAGTCTCTCCTGTCAAATTTTACTGAGATGTCTCTCTGCATTGTTTACCCCAAACCTGATTTTTTTTTGATTGGATCCAGAAATTTCCATTGTAGGTGCCATATGTGCTCTCTAGTCTAGCTTTGTGGCAAGAACATTGGCCACCCTCTCCATGGGCTGCATGAAGAGCACAGGAAATCAGACCACAAGAAAAGGCTCTAGAGGCAGATGCACAGGAAAGGGGGACAGCTTTATCCTTGGGGACAGACTGTACATATTTTTAAATATATTTAACCAGTTTAACAGTAAGAGAACAAAGACCTTTTAATTGCATGTAACTTTAAATATAGATCTGTTTTTTGTAGTTATAATAAGTATGTAAATTCCATTCTCTGTCACATACATTTTTATATAAATCTTTTCATGTGCAACTGTTCCCCATATTCTTTTCATAGTATATCATGATTGGTATTGCTCAGCTTTTCCTCTGAAAATTTCCCTGAGCATTTTGTCTGGATTCTCATGATTTCACTATGATCAGTGGTACAGGTGTGAACATCTTCGTGCAAATGACCCACACCCCCTGTGCGGTATGTTTCCCTCAGGTGGAGGACGAGGTCAACATTTAAGTTATTTTATATTTAACTAAGTTGTTCTTCAGGAAGCCAGTGCTGAGTTCATTGGCAACTGTACCAGTTTCTTCATAAAATATAAATGTAGGTGTTTTTTAAAATATTATTTGTCTTTAGGTCTCTTGGCTTGTTTGATGAATTTCTAGTGATTCCTTAAAGTATTTATTTTATTTGCAGTTTTAACCACTGAGGTGTTGCCCATGTATTTTTCATCTTCCCAAGTCTTTCACATACAGGTGGTGTTCTGTTCGCTTGACAGGGCATCTAAATTGGTGTTTTATCCAGCTCTTGTTAAAATGAAGGCTGACTGCTGCAGTGTACAGATGGGGGCATTGTCAAGTTGGATGTTTTCAGTGTTTGTTTACATGAGGCAAGTTTTTGGTGCAGACTGCATTTGCAATGAGTGGCAGATTGGAGGCTGGCAGGTGGAGATGCTTGTTCAAGGGATGTTTGTGTTGCTTCTATGGTGGTGATGGATGCACAGGACAGCACCTGTGCTGTTAGACCTGTGTTTGTGCTTTTGGATTTTTTAAAAAAGAAAAGTACTGAGTCTTCTTTTAACCACCAATTGTTTTGGGTTGTTTCTTTATTGTATCCTATGAGATGCCTTAAGAAAGCTCTATGCCTCTGACATTGCCACACCTATTAATAGTGTTGAAAGCTCACCTTTATTTCAGGGCCACATGGCTAGATGTTGATAAGCTTACAGTGAGCAGTTTGGGTTCTATCAGAATTCTGGAAAGCAGGTTCCTCTGAGCACTTCTTGGGCACAGAGACAGAGGCGCGGGCAACCTGAAGACTTAGGTTCTGTATGAATGTGGGGTAAGATGGGAAATCTGAGATCTGGTCCAGGCTCTGCCACTTAAGAAAGGAGGCCCTAGGCTGGCTGGCTTTATTGGGTCACTTTTTCTTATCCTCAAACTGGGAGGGACATCTGCCTTGGGAGACATCGGCAAATTAATAAGGGTACAAACACATTAATGGGTAACTGTCATTCAGTTGGCCTTCCATGTCTGAAGGTTCTGCATCCATGGGTCCAACCAACTGAGTATTGAAAATGTTTGAAAAAAGAAAAATACCTCACATGTACTGAACATGTACAGAGTATTTTTAACTTGTAATTATTCCTCAAATAAAAGGGTAAAACGACTATTGACATAGCATTTACATTATATCAGGTATAAGTCATCCAGAGGATGTGCTTAGCTTAGATGCTAGTATGTGCCATTTTATATAAGGGACTTGAGCATCCTTAGATTTTGATTATCTGCAAAGTTCTGCAATCACTAATCTGCAGATATTGAGTAATAATAGTATATATATATATATATATATATATATATATATATATATATATATATATATATCTCCTCCTCCCTTCTATCCTCTGTGTGTTGCATTTTATTTTAAACCTTGACCTGGTTAAAGAAATCAGACTCATCTTATTTTTTTTTTACATGGCAGCTCAATGATCATAAGAAATCTGTAATCCATCCTGCCTTCCCCAGACTCACTTCTCCTTTTGGTCTCAGCGGTCTGCATCCTGCACCAAGGTCCCTAGCTCCCAGGGATTCAATTTCCACACATAGAACACAGACTCTTAAGCCTCTGGGCCCTTAGCAGGCAGTGCTGAGCTGGGACTAAGTGTGCAAAGCCAAGGGGAATTACTATTCTCCTTTTCGAGATTTTCTAAAACCCCAACACTGCATTAATGTTTTGTTTTGGGCAGCCACATCACAGTGACTAACAGTGAGTTTACAGTTAGCTTTAACCCTGTTTTTTTTAAACCATACTGCTGCTCAAACCACATCTTCCTCATCAAAAACTGGGGAGAACTATATGTTGCTGTTTGCCTTTAAGAAGGCTACATTTATTCCATTTTCTAAGTTACATTTTGTTACATGGGAATGTCCTGCCAGCTTGTGAGGACTTCAGGGATCCTTTATTTATTGATTTTTACTTGTATATGGACAAACATCCTTATTTTGTTGATTTGTTTTTACATGGTGCTGAGGATCCAACCCAGTACCTCCCACATGGGAGGCAAGCACTCTACCACTAAGCCACAATTCCAGTCCCTGGAATCCTTCTTGATCCATGGCATGAGTCATTACCTCTCCCAATCCTTTACTCAACTTGCTGCCTCTCATTGGATGACCACAAACTCCTTCATACCAAGTTAAAAGGTGCCCACGAGGGGTATTTAGAACATCAGTCAGTCCTTAAGGTTAGCATGGATATTTTGATCAGCAGTCTTTGAAGAAACCATTCCACCACTTTTGAATTTTCCTGCTTATTATCTGGCCTTCTCCTTAACTTTTCAAGCAAATGGGGAAGAACTCAGTCAAAGATCCAGCCAAAGCATTGATTCATCATGGCACCAAATTTCCCTGCCTGACCACAAACTCTAAATTCTACTCACAGAGGGAAATGAGATTTTTTCTGGGTTTGGTGGCAAAAGCTGAAAGCATGATTCAAATTGGAGAGTCTAGTTTGGGGTTAGAGATGACAAAGAGTGTGGCTTTGAAAATTTCAGCTTCTAGGAGATTGGACAGAAGCAAGTTCCTTGCAGAAGGGCCTCCTCTTGAGTTGTGGAACTTCTGTGTCTCCTGTACTTCACTGTCTTGCAGTGCTGGGTGATGACACCACTATAGGAACAAATGGAAATCAAGGGTCAGATGCTGGCTGGAGACCAGTGACCCAGAAATCTGCACTCTTTGCCTGGGTTCTCTCACTGTCCTCGCAGTGGTGGGCTGTAACCACCTCTCATAAGTGGTTGGTGCCCATTTCTCTCCAATTCTGCTTTCAGTGAGGTTACTCTTGTAGCTTTAAATTGGCCAGAGAAACTTAGACCAGAGAAATTGGCCAATGCTACAAATTGAGGCCTCCCCTCTCTGGTTTGCCGGTGGCAAACATGCACCAACCTATACTAATGGCTTCGCTATCTCCCAGCTCACCCTGGTGCTCATCTGTTGCCAGATTTATAATTTTAAGATGAAAATCTGCTTTCCATCAGAAAAAAGCTCAAATTTCTTAACATACTGCCATCTTCTAGCCTTATTTCCCGGCAACTCCTCACCTATTCTCTTTCTCAGGCTGACATCGGGTCATTTGGTTTCCTCATCTTGCTTGGTCTCCAAGCCAGTCCTCAGCCCTGTCCTGAGGTCCTCTTGTGCCAGGCCACACTGTGGATGATGTGTGAGTGTGTCTTTTCCCTCTGTTCTGAATGAGAAGGGTCTGTCTGTTAGGCAGAGACCCTCTTCCCTCTTCTGATTATCCTTATATTTCCAAGCTCTGGCATGACTCCTGAGACACAAGAGGGTAGATAGGGAGAGAAGAGAGGAGAGGGAACAGGGGAAGGAGGGGAAGAATGCAGGAGGAAGGAGAAAAGCCATTCATGAACTGCCAGATAAAGAGCAAGGGGATTGTAAATTTTTTGAAGGGTCTGGAAAGCAGTGGAACCCAGAGATCAAACAGGAGGAGAGCTGAATCTGGCCAGCTGAGGGCAGAGGACTTGAACTGGCGAGGGAAGCAGAGGTCCCCTCAACAAGGAAGAACAGGGTAACATGTCTCATTGCACCCCTCCTGCCCTCCTGAGTCAGCTGACCCCTGGGTGGGCATGTGCTGGCAGCAGAACTACTACTGGTGGATAATGGGCCCCGGGGTGGGAAGCCAAAGACGTGGTAAAGTCTCAACAAATGCTTTTAGAATTGTTCTGAATTATAGCTGGCAGTAATCACAACCTTTCTGGCTCCTTCCTTCATGAGGTAATGGGGAGGGATGCCTGGAGAGAAGAGAAGGGATTAGCCCAGTGCTTGGGCTCAGGGGCTGGCAGCAGAATGCTTCCCTGCAGGAACTGGGGACTGAAAGGGCTTGGGCAGTGAGGGGGCACCACTTGGAGCCAGCAGGGCCCAACCTTGTCCAGAGACACAGGAACGGCTCCCTGACACTGCAAAGCCACTCACAATGAGTTAAGTGGCTGCACCCAGCAGGCCTATGTTCCCCATCATGTTGATGGGGAAATGGCAAGGGAAGTGACTCAGACAGAGTGGAAATCAAGTGTGCCTCTCGTGACACTCTGACTTCAATCTGGACCCAAGGGACTGGTGCTCTGTCTGTCTTCTGTGAGCTTCCTTCCACAGAACATGCTTCTGAGTGCTCAGGCCAGAGCAGCAACCTGCATGTGAGCAGAGCAGGAGGGAGAGTGACCTTCCTAGGTGGTGGGTGGAGAGAGGAAGGTGGGCTTTGAGGTGAACGGAGCCTCTTAGCTCTGGAAGCTGAAGAGGCTGTGGTGACCACCCGGTCCCGCACTTACAAAGCCAGGTGTTCTTTTAAGAAAGGGTCTCAGTAGTACATTTCCAGTTCTTTCTTCTGCCAATTTATAAGCATTTTTAAAACATATGAGCCAGGAACTTTACTGAAGTATCCTCTGATTCTCCAGAAAAGTTCTGAAGAATTCAGCCTTATGCCCCAAAAAGGAAACCAAGGCCTAGAGGGGTCAGTCACTTTGTCCAGATGCACAGCTGGTAAGTGGCAGACATGTCCAGCCCCAAATTACCAAAAACTATTTTTCTCCTTTCATCAATGAATGAGCATCATAAATACAGGAAAAGGTAGACAGCATAATGTTAGAATAGGACTGTCCTTCAAATTGAGCTTTATGATGAATTTTATGCAGTGTCCTTATTTTTTCCATTTTTCCATGGACATGTGAAAAAACGTCAAGGCCACCATCAACCTATCAGCCATTGTTGGGGAGCCTTATGTCTCCAGGCGTCAGAGCCAGTAGTGGCAGAGCTGTGACATTACCCCATAACTGTGGTAGCAGGACATGACACCTGCTCCCAGCATTTGGTAATTAGCATTAGTGAGAAGGGAGGTGTGACATCACGGAGAAGGCTGACACAGCTGATTCATTCAAACCTGGATTTAAAACCTATGTCCTCGGGGTCTCCATGACACATCACTAGGACATTACTTACTGTGGACTTTGAAGTCAGGCAAAATGTCTGCCACTTACCACCTGAGTGATCTGGACAAGACTGTAGGTCTGTTTCTTCTCTCAGGCATGACACAAATATGACCTACCTGCAGAATTTTTCTGGAAAATCAGAGATTATTTATGTGAACTCCCTGGCACACAGTACATGTTCAATAAGGCGTAGCATTACCCTACAATGTCTTCAAGGGCACAAATTCTCTTTTTCTGTGATGTTTACCCCTGTAGCCCTAACATCTTTTTCAGGCCAGGATCACCTGTGAAATCTCCAAGGGATGTACATCCTGCCTCAGTCGCCCCTCCTTCAGGCAGGTAAACGTCTTGCCATTCAGGAAGAGCAAAATTTATCTTCTTCCTGAAGCTTCTTGGACTCAGAGATTGAACAGTCTCCTTGAGTACCCATTGCAGGTTAGGGCCAACAAGTTCTTATAGCCAATCAAGACCTTTCCTGTTTTAATCTGGGCCCATTTCCTTGTGTTTGTTATTCTTTGACTGTGACTATGGCAGACCTGAGGGCTGGAAAGCAAGTTGGAGCCCAGCATGGCTCAGGGCCAGGGTTTTTGCTAATGCCACAGCATATAGGCACCTCTGACACCACTCAGTGGGTCTGAGGCAGACCAGGACAAGGGAGGAGCAGAAGCCAGGGCTGGGAGAGTCAGGAAAGAGGTCTGGAGAAAGGGTCATGGCTTTTGTCTCACACATTGAGGGTCAGAAGAGTGCAGTTATAGAAAGCCAGAGATTGGCTATTGATGAGAAATTCAAATATTCAGGCAAAATTCAAAGGAACAAGCAAGTTCGCTTATCAGGAAGAGGAGCTGGAGCCTTCTAGAGGATTGTGCTTACCTCTACCTGACTCAACTTTCAGTGATATATGTTAGTATCTTGAAATAAGCCATGGAGGGAATATTTACACCATGGAAATTGGCAAATGCTGGTAATCAGAATTTTTTTTTTCATTATAGAGAGCCATTGGCAGGAGGAACAAAATATGGGAATTGTTTTCGTCAGCTTTTTCACTGTTGTGACTAAAAGACCTGACCAGAAAAATTGTAGAGGAGGAAAAGTTTATTTGGGGCTCATGGTGTCAGAGGTCTGAGCCCATAGACAGCCAGCTCCATTCTTAGGGCCTGGATGTGAGGCAGACCAACACGGCAGAAGACTGTGACAGAGGTAAGAGGCTCACATGGTGATTGGGAAGCAGAGAGAGACTCCACTCACCAGATACAAAATATATACCTCAAAGGAACGCCCACAATGCCCACCTCCTCCAGCCACATCCTACCCATCTTCAGTTACCTCTTAGTTAAACTCTCTCAGGGGATTAATTTACTGATTGGATTAAGCTTCTCAAACTCCAATTATTTCTCCTCTGAACCTTCTTGCATTGTGTCACACATGAGTTTTTTGGGGACACCTCACATCCAAACCATAACAGGAACACATGCAAGATTTTAGAAAATAGGCAACTAATAACTGTTATGAGATTTGCCATTGAATTCTGTTAATGAACATCAATTTATGTTTTCTACTTCATTGTCACAACCTTTCCAAAAGGAAAACAGAGCAGGTAGCCCTGTCCCCATTGTATAGATGTGGAAAATGAGGCAGAGAGAAGTTAAGATACTTGTGTTAGGTCCTGTAGGTAGTCAGAAAGTGAGGTGGAACCCAAACACAGGCAGAGTGAGCATGGGGAGTGTAGAGGGGTGAGTTCTCCAAGACCCCAAGGACAGGTAGCCTGGATCTTTCTTGTGTGACTTCTCTCAGGTACTCTACTTCAGAGAGTTTGGGGAGTTCATTACAGATCTGTATCTACTAGTGAGAGTTTGGGGCACCCTTGAAGAAGCAAAGTGCATAGTTTACACTAGGGCTCACTCCTGATGCTGTACTTCCTATTTTTTGGACAGAAGCATAAATACCTGTATTCACCATTACATTACCATAGTGAATAGTTTCACTGCTAAAAATTCTTCATTATCCACCTATTCATCTCTCCCTTTCCCCTAACCCTGGAAACCATTGATCTTTTCACTGTCTTTATACTTTTACTTTTTCTGCAATGACATACAGTTGGAATTCTACTTTGTAGCTTTTTCAGATTGACATTTTTACTTAAAAATAAATATTTAAGGTTCTCCCATGTATTTTGTGGCTCCAAAACTCATTTGTTTTTAGTTCTTATATTTTATTGTATGGATGTACCAGTTTGTTTATTCATTCACCTACTGAAGGGCATCTTGGTTACTTCCACCTTTTGGCAATTATGAGTAATACTATTACAATTATCCCTGTGTACATTTTTGTATGGACACGTGTTTTCAGTCCCTTTGTGTAAATACTAAGTGGTGTGATTGCTAGATCTTATCATAAGAGCATGTCTACTTTTGTAGGAAACTGTGAGGCTGTTTTCCAAAATGGCAGCATCATGCTGCATTCCCACCAGCAGTAAAGGGGAGTTCCTGTTGCTCCACATTCTTGGGTCCTGTTTTCTCTTGAGTTTAAAAGCACTATCTGCTTTTGTACCATCAGCTGTAGCAGCTTAGGCACAGAAGCACATGTAGATTCTAATATCATCCCCTCAGACTTTGCCCTGTCCCTGTCACAGGCATGGACTTCTAACTGTCCCATACCACTGTGCTTCCACACTCCACCTGCCAGTAGATACATATAACACTGAAGATGGAGTTTCCCCAGATCCTACCAATGAGATCTCTGAATTATATAGACATTTTATTCCTAAAACATTCTCTCTCATATTCTTACCAGGATATTTTAGGAAGTCACTGAAGTGTCTTGTGTGTGCTCACTGGAGTATCACCCTTTGGTAAGAATGCTGGCTGGGTTGAGGTGACATCTCTTAGGGCTCCCAAAGCTTCAGAAACACCAATTCCCTTCATGAAGGCTATCTGGGAGCATGCGGTATAAGCAGCAGATATGGATACAATGCCCTTCTTTCCAGCTTTTAGAGCATATTCTTACAAGCATGACATTGCAGCATTCCCAGTGGCCATTGGGAAGCCAGGCTGTCAGCTTTCATTTTAGACTCCTAGAAGTTCTGTCTTAGTTTGGGCCATTATACAAAGTACCATAGACTGGGTGACTAGAACAACAAACTTTTATTTCCCACAGTACTGGAGGCTGGAAGTCAAAGATCAGGTGTGAGCATGCTCAGGTTCTGATGGGGGCCTTCTTCCTGCTGATACATGTGGCAGAAAGAGGGTGACAGAGTTCTCTTGGGTCCCTTGTAAAAAAGATCCTGACTGATCCTATCCATAAGGTCAAGCCACCAGCTCTGCATCTTTATTAAAGAATTTCTCTGTTCTCCCTTGCATAGAACTGACTAGAAATGCTGGGGACAATGGCTGTACGAAGCAGAGTCTAAATGTCCCAGGTCTCTCATGGTCTGGGTGGGTGTATTCTGTCAGGTGCCCGGGATTCCCAGCAGAATTAATTAAGCTGTTCAAGTGATCCCTCAACAGACAGCTTTTTGGTAGCTATCTTGCCTTCCCTTCACACATTCCATACTCTATGAGTGGTATTCCCTGGGATCACCTCTCAAATGACCTCCCCTAGATTCCTTGTGGCAGGTCAAGGGGAACTGAGATCCATCCCACTGCACAGCAGACACTGGTACCTTGACGTTTTCAGTGATGTTTGTGGGAAGATGGAGTAGACACTTCCATGATGCTGGGTGGATGGTGTATAGATATGTACATAAAGATGTACATGTATATGTAGCTTCCCTGAGAACTCTGAGCCTGGTGTGTCCCTTTGTCCATCTGCCCCTCAGCTGAGGGACAAGCTCTGCTTTTCCCCTCATCATTACAATACCTCTTTGAACCTTCCTAGTACACATTTGCTTTTTAAAATAAATGGTTCCTCAAATCTGCTGTCTAAATCTTTTTTTTTTAACTAGTGCCCAGCATAGTATGTTTAATTTTATTTTAAAATCATAGGCTGTAATTCCACTTTTTAAATATTTGACCCCACACTTGTTTTTTAATATGGCCAACTCCATCATGTTTCCCCCAACTTCTGGTCCAGAAATTTTCCCTCCATATCATAGTATCTTTTGAGATCTTTTTTCTGTAAGGGTAGATTTCACCATGAGAGCTGAATGTTAGGGCACTCCTAGAAATTTAAAGTATACTAGTGTTCAGACCTCAATAGCCCTTTTGTAGACAGGACCCAGAGTTAGTATTCTTTAAAACTTCCCAGGTAATACCAAAATAGAGCTTCAGTTGACACCATCAATCCAAAGCATTTCCATCACTTCTTTTGGACAACCCTGTTTAGACCTCTAAAAAGTAGGTCCTTGGAAGTCTTATTGGATCCAGAGAACAGGATCAGTTTGCTGAAATTTGGGGTGAACTACAGATTCATAGGATTCTTATAGCTTGATCTGCATCAAGCTAGGCTATCATGAGAACTGGAATAATCTTAGAGTTCAGCCCCTCCCACCCTACAGAATACACTTTCATAATACTGGAGAGAGGGTGGGAATTGTCCTTCGTGTGCTGAGGTATGCTCTATTTGATGAGTCCCTGTGGGATCCAGGCTTCCTATCATGAAAGCTCTGGCTAGCAGCTGAGGCTGTGGATGGTCAGGACATCATTCAAAAGCCAGGTTCACCATCTATCCCCTCTCTTGCCTTCTCTGTTCCAGGTCCCTCAGAGCTATTCATTCTCCAAATCTGTCTCTTTTCTGCTTTCTCCCCCTTGTCCCTGTTTCTTTTCTGCTATTTTCTCCTGCCCCACTTCTCACTTTTCTGCTCCACTGTGCCTTGGAACCAGGCTGTGGCCGCCTCCTCTCAAAGCTGCATTTGCTGTATGTGGGCCCCTTGCCTAGGAGCCATTGTGTGGGGAGAAATGGGAGGTAGAGGGGGCTTCCAGAGGAGAGGGCTAGCATGCTTGGAAGCTCCAGGTCCAGATTTTATACCTGAATGTTCATGCATCCCGCTTCCACCTGCTGCAGCTTCCCAAGAACATCCAAGAACGCTGGATGCCTTTAGGGGAGTTTTCAGGAAGAGGAGAATAGGTCATTTGCTTGGTAGTTGCACCTGGGGGGCTAAGGCATGAGGGATTCTAGGCACTCATTTCAGTACTGTCTCTCTGTTGTCTCCACAGGACTGAGATGTGCTGGTCCCAGCTGCTGTCTGAGAGGATGTCCGGGGTGTCCAAGCCCCTGAGCTGAGTAAAGGTGGGCACATTCGCCGGCCTGAGGGTCCCCCAAAGCCCATGGTGGTGGTACCAGTTAACATGGAAAAGGCAGATGTGTTCATCCTCAAGGTTTGCTTCTAAAGCAAATGGGAAGAATTTCAAACTGGTCAAATGCACTGTGCAGACAGAGATCCAGGTAAGCTGGAGACCTGTGCACTCTGTTTGTCTGTTCCACCCTCTGCTTCCTGGACAGTTGAGCAGCACTCCTTCATCCCAGCAGGCTCTCCTGTACTGCCTGGCAGAGGGAAGTTGGCATCAGGAGAGATGTTCTCAGCTGATGTGGCCAAACTCCTCTCCAGGTGTGCAACTCCACTTCCCTAGGGGTTTGGGGGACAGATGCTACAGCCTTGGTTTGAAACCCTGATTGTTTGTTTGGTCTTTGTTCAATTCATTTCAACTCGTTAAGTATTTATGACATTTAAGTCTCTGCAAAGGACTTAAAAGCCCCCTCAAATACTCTCCAATGTAATTGGAATTAGAGGCATATGCAAGTGATTACATTTTCAAAAAAAAGCTATCTAAGATTTCTGCTGGACATTTAGAGGATGGAGCTGGTGGGGCATTTAGAGGATGGTAATGAGCTACAAATGCCCTGGGCTAGATGGGCGTCACCAGGCTCTTTTGCCAGAGCAACAGCTCAATGGGCTTATTCTTACTTAGGGTCCTAAAATCTGTTAACAGATCCAGGTATCCACCTCATCAAGGCATCTAGATACCAGGAATTCAGTTCAACTTAACTAAGTCTAAATGAAATTGTCATTAAAAGCAGAGTTCCAATATACTGGCTGATTTCACCACCTACATGTATTGAACAATAGCTACATGGGAACAGTTAGGTGTGTCTTTCTATACTCATGATCTCATTAAATCCTCTAATGGCCCCAAGAGATGGATTCAGTGAGAATGCATCTTTCCTATGCCCAGAACATTCCTTATTGTTAATGGAAGGGAAAGTCAAATGGGTTCTCAGAAGGCTGCTTGGAGGATTTGTGATTTGAACAAGGAAGCAGGGAACTTGGAGGAAAGGCACCAACTCTGGGGCAGCTGCCTGAGCTCTTCTCCATGGCATTGCCAACCCTTCCTGTGTCCTGAAAACCCATGCCTCTCAACTCTGTGAGTGGCTTCTTTGGTTGGTGCTGTGGCAGCTTGGCCATGTCACCATCCCACTTGCTGTCTGTTACAGCATGCATCTGCCTCCGAACACCAGAGCAGAGTGTAATTGATTAGCTCACTATGTTGGCCAGTTACCATTGTTGATTCTGGCTCCATTGACTCCTTCTGTTTCCTGTAACTGATTTGATTAGGGCCTTGATTACTTGTCATATGGTTTCTGATATGGGATCATAAATGTGCCTGAATATAAGCCCTGGCCCCCTTCTTCCAGGGGACATTTTCCTATCTTCTTAACTGTCCATTTCATGAGTCTTCCTTCAGGTATGTCATTTTCATACATAGATGATGCCATCCACTGTGAGCCTCACTATCGTAATTTTCAGAAGTTAACCTGATCTTCAAGTTTGAGGAGCACTCATTGACCTTTTGTGCTGAGAAGCAGAGAACATCTGGTTGGTTCAGCTTGGGATAGGTTTTATTGAGTTAACAGTGAGAAGGGCCCTAAAAGATGGGTGGGATTTAAAGCAGAGACTCTGGGGTAAGAAGGGAGCAACACAGATAGAGGCTGGGAGGCTGCTGGATGGTGGGTAGTCTGGCTTTATGGAAGCATTGGATTTATTTAGAAAAGCATCTCAAGTCAAGGCCAAGGTAGAAATTGAGGGCAGATAAAGAGGCCTAGAACATCAGGTTAGAAATTTGTAGTTGGGCAGGCACTGGGAAACAGCACCTAGTTTTTAGGAAGGGGGAGAGAGATTTTCTTAGAGTTGTGTGATGGCCTGGTGGGTGTCTAAGGGGAGGAAGAGCAGGAGGCCTATAGAAAGGTCAGTAAGGCCCAAGCTCAAGAATGGCTACCAGTTCTGGGGGCATCATCTGGAGGAGTGTGGGGACAAAGGTGAGGCAGCAGCAACAACAGAAGGATGGAATTGCCTTCTAGGAGTTTCTATCCACGTTTTGACTTTTTCTGCTTCCAGTGTCTCCTGCTGGCTAAAGGTCACCTTCTAATGTCACTGATTATTACAAACAGCTGTGGCCATAAAGCCACTTGGACTTCCAGCCATGAGCTGTCCTACCCTTAGTGGTGTGTGGCCTTGGGTCTAAATGCTTAACCCATCTGCACTTCAGTCTTCCCCCTGGGGACCATGTCCATCTGCAGCCTTGCTGTAGGATTGGAGATGGCAGATAAAATGTATCTAGTGCACAACAGGGTCTCAAATAATTGGAAATATTGGTTGCATGGATGAGTTTTAGGTGATTACCCTGCTCAAAAATCTTCGAGGATCACTAAATGCCCAGAGAATGAAGTTCAAGTTGTCTTCTTTGGGTATTTATCCATTCATCTTTCTTATTTTCAAACTGAGAAGACAATCACATTAGTATTTTAAAATAGCACATGGTGTTCTGAAAGATGTTAATGAGGTTGCCCTGGAGAAAGGGTCTTATCTCAAGGAAGCTTAGAAGATAATTTGTTAAACAATTCTGAACAGATTCTTTTATAGCAAGCTTTCTCAGAACCTTTAATAAGCTAATATGCCCAGTGAGTCTTTGAGACAGGGGCACAGAAGTATTATTTTCTACCTAGCTGTTTCTTATTGGCCTAAAGAAATGCTCTTTTAAAAGTTGGTCCACTAGTCTTCTGAAAAATCATTTAGGGAACATTTATCCCCAAACCCTGGCAGCAGAACACAAAGGGTTAGAGAAAGAAGCTGGCAAATGGGATGTGGGTTAGGAAGTGGTGGCTGTTGTGTGGGAGGGAACTGATGAGGACCTGAACTAAGGGAGCGTCACTGGGAACAGATAAGTCAACCCATCTGAGTGTGTCTCTGGAGGCAGAGTCAACAGAATTTGATGATTAATTGGATGTAGGGAGGGAAAGAAAGGAAGGAGACAAGGATGACTCAAGCTCTTGCCTGGGCAGCTGAATGGGAGCTGGCACCATTCATTGAGATAGGAGCAGAGAAAGGAAGGGCCTTGAGATTCTAGCTCTACTTGTGGTGTGTTTGAAGTGTGTTAGAAGCACCTCCACAGCGAAATGTGGGCCTGGAGCTTAGGAGGAAGAAAGGACTTGGAGGTAAAGATTTGGCATTGTCATGTGATGGATGCCAAGCAAGAGGGCAGAATCATCCATGGAGGTTGAGTTGAGCAAGAGCAAGAGTTCCAGTTGGGAAACCTTGGGAAGTTAATTTCCAGAGGACTGATGAAGAAAGAGAAGCAAATGAAGGAAAAGAAGAGTCCAAAAAAAAAATGAAGAGAACTGAGAGAAGAAGACAGAGGGGCCAAAGGCCAAGGGGCTTTAAGGAAGGAGTGTTTAGCAATGTTAAGTGCTCAGAGAAGTCAAGTCAGGGGAGGGCAGAAATAGGGTCATTGCCTTCAGCCACAGGTGCCATGGTTGACTCTTTGCTGGGCAGTTCCAGTGGAGAGATGGGGGCAGGAATCATTGTACAATGATGGTTGAGTAGAGATGGTGAGAATAACTAGAATTTTACAGTTTTGACTATGAAGTGAAGGAAAGAGGAGAAAGCAAGAGAAACAAAGTCACCAGCCCAGACAATACCACATGTGGTAGCCCTTGAGTAGAAAGGTACATGGCAGGTTGGAGGCTGAGAGTTCCTTAAGATTGGCTTCTTAAAACATGTTAATAGTTTTGATCTTTACTCCATCCCTTGTGGGAAGATGCTGATGTAATTTAATTGATATCCAGAGACTGTAGGAGATGGAAGTGACAGGCTTTGGTGATGGATGGGAGGTGAAGGAATGAGGGATAGGGAGGTGTGAAGAGTGGCAGCTCTGGTTCAGGTGGACAGGGCCCCCTCCCTAAGATGATGAATACTGGAGGAGAGACTGGGTGGGGAGTGACGTGTTCCCCAGCGCAGTTAAAGATCTTTCAGTGCGATTGAGGTGCTTTAACACTTTCACATGGAAATGTTGAGTAACCGTTGGTGCATGTTCTGGAGGGGAGAACTAGTGTGGGCACAGACAGTCGAGTGTGGCCAGCCTCAAGGTGGTGATTGAAACCATGGCTGTGGATGAGGTCACTGGAAAGAGTCTTAAATAATTCCATCTTCCATTCCACAAACAGAGTTGGGTGCCCATGCCTGGCACCGCGCTGGCCATGGCCTGGGGCAGCAAAGTACCCCAAAACACAGGTATACTCTCTGCTTTCACTGGGTTTCCTGGCCAAGGGTGAGACCAAAATTGACTTAAACCAAAGAACAAATGATTACAAACTGAGGCAAAAGCTCTGACAGGAAGAAACAAGGCTTAGGAGAACAAATAACACAGAAGAGTTGGGTCTGAACATCAAGGACTAGCTTTGCTATTCAGAGCCCACTAGAGGTGTCCAGTAGGGAGTGTCCAATAGGGAACCCAGGCCTGGCATCCTTGACTGAGATTCTCCTGGAGAAAAACCTCCCTCTATCTACTTCCTGACAGCCTCCTTTCCCTAACTTGGCTTTGACTTCAACCAATTTTTCATATCCAGCTCCATATCTTCTTTCACCATCCTCCGAGTACTCAAAATGATGCCAGCACTTCCAGATTTGCCAAGCACATGTCCTTCCATAAGAACACTCCTGAAATTCCAACACCCCCCACTTGGCTGCATCTGATCAAATAGAAGCAATGGAGATTCACCCTGGCACAGTCCCTGCCGGGGCATGTTTCCAAAACATGGTTACTCCAGGCGTACTTGCTGACTTCGTAGAGTTATCTTTATTCCCAACTTACTTCTATGCAAATACAATAGACTCATGATGCTTGCCACGTTCAAAACCACAAAAGTACTCCCTGGATTTGGTTCCTAGGACCCCTCAGAAATCAGGTAGGTGCTGGAGAGACTCAGCAATGTGACAAATGAAAACCATACTTGGCTCTTCTTGATTTTACACTTCCCTTTGGTTTGCTATTCAAAGGAAATTGTGTTTGTTTGGGAGCTTGGAATCTCTGTAGCAAGCAGAGGCTTATATCATTCTATTTTCTCCTAATGTGCTAATTTGCTTGTCTGGGAAAGAGGCTAAAATGGCATTCTGAAAACAACTTGCAGAGCATCACCCAGACGTGCCAACACGGGGTGTCTCCTTCATGATCGCGATTACGTGCATGCAGCCCCCATCCTCTCTCTCTCCTTCTCCCTCTCCTTTTCTTCCCATTCTCTTTTGGGTGGGAGGGCTTACTATATGTCCTGGTTTGTCTCAGTTCCAGCTTACACATAATGTCCAGAGATAACCATTAGGAATGTCCCTGCCAAGCCCCAAAGTATGATGCATGTGAGGTTGAATTGTTTGGTCACCTGCTTCTAAGTGCCATGTTCTGTCCTCCCCATGCCTGGCACACTGATTGCCTGTTTTGTGGTGTCTTCTCTCTCTGGCTGTCACCAGCAGACCCACTCTCTGTGTGTGTGCATCCCTATTATCAGACCATCTGTTTTTCTCTCTCAGGAGGGTAGTAAGAAAAAATGGGCATTCGTCCATGATATGGTGCAATGCAGAATTGCCAGCAGGACCCTCACTCCTAACCTATCTCTCAGCCAGCCTCCACTAGGCTGAAAAGCCACATTTGAGATACATCTTCATTTTTTTCCTGAAGTGTCACTGCACTGGGAATTCATATTTGCATCCCCAGGAGGGACAGGAACTAAAGCCATTTTGTGTCCTTCCTGTCCTTCCAGATGCATTCCGACCACCCACAGCAGAGTCTCTGCATTGCAGGTGTGGTCTCTGGGTGTGGCTTCCCTGGAACGGGATGAGGGCAGAGTCCAGTTTCCAAGTGTGCCCTATGCTTGTGTGACACCATCAAATTCCCATCCAACTTAGCTTCAAGCTTTAACCACTCACCTGATGTGGCACAGTGTGCTATGGACTGGATGTTTTTTGCTCCTCCCCAATTTACATGGTACAGTCCTGGCCCCTGATGTGGTGGCATTTTGGAGGAGGGGTCTTTGGGAGCTACTTGGTCAAAAGGCTACATTGGACCTAATACTGAGTGTGACAGCATCAAAAGCTGTGGCCCCATGAATGAGATTATTGCCCTTACAAAGAGGTTGAAGGAAGCACCCTCTTCAATTCTCTGCCGTGTGAGGATGCAGCAAGAAGGCACCATCTTGGAAAGACAGTGAATCTGGTGGTACCTTGATCTTGGACTTCACATCCTCAGGGTCTGTGAGCAGTAATTCTCTGTTGTTTATAATTATCCCTCTTAATGTATTTTGTTATAACAACAGAAACAGACTAAGATAGGAGGTAATTAGATTTAAATAAGACCTTGAGGGTGGGGCCCCCATTATAGGATTAGTGCCCTTATAAGATGAAGAGAGGCCAGAGCACACTCTGTCTTAGCCATGGGAGACACAGCAAGAAGGCAGCTGTCTGTAAGCCAGGAAGTGGACCCTCACAAAGAACTGGCACCTTGATCTTAGACTTCTCAGCCTCCAGAACTATAAGAAGTTTTGTTTAGGCTGCTCTGTCTGTGGTATGTTGTTTCAGCAGCCCAAGGGACAGAGACACCTGGCAAGCAGCTCCCTGAGTTTGGAGGAGCAGTCTGGCTTTCAGACCATTGGTCCAGGTTCTTGGTTTCCAGAGCATTCCTGCTGCCCTCATTCAGATGCAGCTAGGGCACAGCCTCAAGTTTGGGATGCAAGGTTAGGGTACAAGAGGAAAGGAGGGGAGGGCTACCTGTACTAAAAGAAAACCTACCCTAATAAGAATAGATGAAATTATAGAAGGCCAGCTTCCCGTGCATGAGAACGTCACTGGCATAGGAGAGGAAAGGCTCAGCCAGGAAGCCACAAGCTGGTACCACACAGACACTCAGAATAATATAGAAGAGGCACACTCACAGGCCTCCTCCTTTCTGCACCCTCCCCATTTCCTGTGAGTGCTCCTGGCCACCCACCCACACAGACACCTACTGAGGCAAGCGCAAGGCAAACATGCAGAGTTCTGAGCCCCTTTGTTTATCTGTATGCTTAGATTCATGACAACGACAAATTAGCAGTCAGGTGTGTATCTTTTTATTTTTAACCTGGTGGTTGCTTTGCTAAATGTCCTTGTTAGAGGCTTTTATCACCTCAAACTGAATGCTTTCAGAGTGAGAAGTTATGCTAACTTTTATTATTTTGTTCTTCTATCACTTTTTTGAAAATTATGCCTTATGTGTTGAGGACATGGAACTCAGATGGCCTTTGAATCTGTTTCCTATTTCAGTCATAATATATTACTACAAACCTGGGGCTTCAAAAACATAGGGATGGTTCCTTTGCAGTTCTGGAGGCTGGAAGTCCCAAATCAAGGTGTCAGTGGGGCCTTGGTCTCTCTGAGGGCTCTAGGACAGATCCTTCTCTGACTCTTCAGCTTCTGATAGTTCAGGTGTTCCTTGGCTAATGACAGCATTGCTCCAGTCTCTGCCTCTGTCTCCACACACCCTCCTTGTCTTTGTGTGTCTTTTATATGAACATTGCCATACAGGTTATGAGCCAGAATGACCACAGTCCAGAATGACCTCATCTTGAAATTCTTAACTCAGTTACATCTATATAGACCCATTTCCAAATGAGGTCACCTTGAGGTTCTGGAGGTTAGGACATAGGCATACTTTGGGGGACCCCATTCTTCTACTTTTGATAGCTGTCTCTCAGTATCACTGTGTTTGTCACTGGTTTCTGTATGTAGGCTAGCACAGACCAGGACATACAGATGTACAGACCTAAGTGTGAGCTTTCTGCACACACTCCACCCAGACACACAACTGGCGTTGGAACTGACCTTTGAACATGGCTGACACAAGTCTACCCCTCCTCTCCACTTCCCAGAATTCTCAGCTGCTGGCCACCTGCAGGTTGTGTGCCCTAATGTGAGGCTTCCTGTGATGTTGCCAAGCATGTGACCCCCTAGGGTGTTGCCTTGTCACTCTTCAGGTGATCTCCTCCAGTTCCCCTACCTATGATTCTAACCTTAGTGGTGCCATATGTGTACTTCTAACTTCAGTCTCCCATGACTCCCAGTCTCTTCCCCACCTGCCAGGTTGCCATCTCCACTGACCATATGTGCAGAATCAAACATCACCACCAGTCTTCTCCTCAGTCTTTTTCATTACCTGGTGCTCCACTCTTTGCCAACCATGTCTCAGGCCTTAGAGCTGTCATGACTTCATTCATTCTCTCAGACTCTATTCAGTCCACTAGGAAGTCCTGTCAGGCTCCACCATCACAAACACCCAGATTCTGACTCCCTTCGACAATCCATTGCCTCTTTCTTGGTCCAAGCCATCAGCATCTCTTGTCTGGAATAACTCATTTGCCTGCTAACTGCTCTGCCCTTAGACCCACATGCTCCACCCTATAGGCAGCAGCTATGGTGAATTTTTAAAACACAGGTCAATTAGAGGGACATGTTTAAGGCATAGCTTAGATCATATCATTGCTCTGCTTTAAACTCTCCAGTGGCTCCTTATCTCACTTAAAATCTACAGTCTCACCTTGGTTCACAACAGGGTTTACAAGCAATTATTGTTTTCAGGCCAAATACAGCTGGTTGCTCTCATTTTTGTAAATACAGTTTTATTGAACCACAACCACACTCATGTATTATCTATAGCTCTTTTGAGCTACAGTAACAGCGTTGGGAATTTGCAACAGATATCCTATGGTCCACAAAGCCTCAGATATCTTCTACCTGACCCTTTACAGAAAACATTTGCTGACACCTGGCAGAGCCTCCCTGACCTTTCCTCCTATCAGTTCCCTCCATGCTGTCTCCACCCCAGCTCCTGTGGCACCAAGCACACTGAATCCTCACATCCTCCCACCCAGGGCCCTCCATAATTTCTAGACCATTTGTCTGGAAGGCTCTTCTACAAAAAAGCAGCTCTGTTCCCCTCTCTCTTACTTCCTTCATTTCCCCAATTTGCTGAATTAATTAATGGTCCTTATTTAATGATGGATGGACCAATGGGTTCCAGTTATAAAGCCCAAAGAGAATGGCCACAAATCCACATTGTCGTCACTGTCACCACAATTGGGGTCTGGGGCGTGGCTGTCAGTGGGCTGTAGCTATTGGTGTAGAACAGACCCACATGACAAAGAAACTTCTTGCCTCAAATGTTAGTGGTGCCTGTTGATACTCGTTGATGACAATTGTGGAGCATTATAGTAAAATGGGTGCCTGGGACCCATCACTGGACATGAGAAAAACCTGCTTTACCTGGACCCTGAAGTAACCCACGTCACCCACCCCTCTTGCTGAGGCACATGCTACATGTTTACTTCATAGTGAATTGGAAAGTCATTACTTTAACAGGCAGAAATTTTTGAAGAAATACACCACCTGGTACTTTTCTTTCTAATCTTTATTATCCATCATTATCCATCATTCCTCCAAAACTTAGCAAAAGGCCCAAACTGGTGGTATATTAGCAAATCTGATTATAGATAGAATGGTTTTACCTTTAACAGAGTGTTTTTTTTTTTGGGGGGGGCACCTCTCATGCACTGTAAGTCAGCCACAGAGAAGCTCTTGTTCCTTCTTCATGGCTTCCTTGTGCCTACTTCTGGTCTCACTACAGAAGGGAAAAGGGAAGCTGCTGCTGGGCTGAGTGGGGTGCTGGGGCTGAGGCCCTTCATGGCTCTTGATCTGAGCAGAAGAAAGATTTTTTTTTTCATTCTTTCTTTCATCCAGGTGGCATGGCTGCATCAGCTGTGACCATGGCCTGATTGTCCCAAAGGATCATTTATCATTTACCACCCTTCACCCACCTCTGCTGGTACTGGCTTCAGCTCGCAAACAGCCTCGGGTCCTTTTCTTTCTTTTTAATATTTATTTTTTAGTTATAGGTGGACACAATGTTTTTATTTTACTTTATGTGGTGCTTAGGATTGAACCCAATGCCTCACTCATGCTAGGTGAGCACTCTACCTCTGGAGCCAGAACCCCAGCCCCACTCAGGTCCCTTTCTAAAGACTGTTTTCTTCAACACTGCACCCCTTCCTTGGAGCTTGCAGGTATTGAGTGACTGCATCCCACAGCTCTGGGCCCACAGCTCTGGCCCCTTCCTTTGGCCCCTACCTACTGGGTTTCTGCCTAGGCACCAGCTCCCACTCACTCAGGCAAAGCCTGAGCCATTGGAGAGATGCTCCATCCCCTGGTCTCAGACTTCCTGAGCCAATCAGTTCAGCTCTTCAGGTTGACTTGACCTTTGGGCCAGGTCAAGCACCTACTGTATGCCAACCACTACACTAAGCTCTCTATGTATCTGTGATCCACATAAGGCCGGCCAGTCTTAGTTCAGTGTCACACTCCAGAAAATGTTAGTCTGACATCTAAAAATAATTGGAAATATATTTAAATCTTTATTGTCATCACTTGGAAAGGTATCACTGGAAGATCACTGTTAATATAGGTAACAAAATTTCTTAAAATTCTCATAACCATTTACCAATTAGAACTAAAATGATAGTTGGTGTTTGTCTTATCAAAGATCAGACCTAGACTGTGGTTTTAGTTCATATTGAAAAATGTCTTCATTAGTTTCCCAGGGCTGCTATAACAAAGTCTCACCAAAAGGGTGGTTTAAAACTATGAAAATGGATCATCTCACATTTCTGGAGGCAGGAAAGCCAAGAGCAAGACCTCAGCAGGGCCACGCTCCCTCTAAAACCTTAAGGGAACCCTCTCTTGCCTCTCAGCATCTGATGACTTTCCAGCATGCTTTGGTGTTCCTTGGTTTGCAGATGTGTCACTCAAATCCCACATCTTCACCTGGCACTTCCACGGCGTGTGTTTCTCTCTACGTTTCCAAATTTCTCCCTTTTGGAGGATACTGACCATATTGGATTAGAGCCCATCCTAAAGTTTTCATTTGAGCTTGAGTAGTCTGCAAAGACCCTATTTCCAGATAAGGTCACATTCTAAGAACTAGAGTTTAGGACTCTAATGTGTCTTTTTGCGGGAACAAACTCAATCCATAACAGTTTCTTGCTGGATTCATAAGCAAAGTCCTTTGTTATCTCAGTGATAAAACAAGAGCTCTGTCAAGGGCAGTCTGGAAGGGATTTCCAGAGGACTTAAGTGTGGACTGGGTCCTTAAAGGATACCTGTGATGACTGGGAGATCTCCAGGAGAAGTCAAGAGACAGAGGGAGCCAGGCAGGAAGAAGATGTAGTCAAGCACAGAGAAAAGCAATGGCATGCTGTGGTGAGGGTGGAAAGACCAGCCCTGGGGCTAGGCAATTTGTGGGTCAAGAGGGGAAGACAGCACTGGGAAGAACATATGGAGGGACATTCCAAAGGGCCTTTTAATCCTAATGCTAAAGAAAGTTTGGTTCTTATTCTCTTTTCATATAGAAAACAAGGAACCAATGGGAATTTTCAACTGAAGTCACTTGATTTAAATTTGTTCTCAATCTTAGAGTGACACCTTTTTGGACAAAGTTGAAGCAAGACTCTCTTGAACCAAGGCTTAAGTAGATCTTATTCATTAAAGGTTGAATTCTGTTATCTTTAAAAAGAGGATCATTTAGTCTTGGTAGGGCAATGAGTAAGGAGGGTGAACTGAATCAAGCCCAGAACATAGTCTACAAGCCAGAGTCCCAGTGGGACTCCCAGGAGGCAGACCCAGCTTGGAGGCCTGGGTGGAAGAAGTGTGGACGAGGACTCTCACAAGATGCACCTGGAACAGGAGATGCAGGATCGGCTGGGGAAAAGCTCGGCTGTGACACAGTCCATTCCACATGGAACTCTGGATCTCTGGAGCTAGGGCAGCTCAGTGACATTGACCCAATCAGGATGAAAGGACAGGCCTTGATGACTATCTATTGACCAATCACTGTATGTGAGCCATCCCTCATCAGGGATGTGACCTTAGGCAAGGACCATTTTTTGCAAAAGAGTGGAGGATGATGGGGACCACATTTATCACATTGTTTTGAAAAATCCAGCCACAGACATACAGTATGTCTAATAAGCTCAAGGAAAACAAAAAGATTAGGTGTTGCCTAAAAACAGATGAGCCTGAGAAAATAGACCACAGAGATTACAGGGGAAGTACCTCAGTGTGATTGATGTGGTTAAAGACAGAGAAAGTAAATGGAGAAGATAAGTGCTTGGATGTCTTTTATGTTTGGGAGCATAGTCGAGTGTCACTCAATGACAGGAGAAATACATCTCGAGGTGATTTCATCCTCATGTGAACCCTGTAAAGCACACTTACACACACATCTGATGTCACTAGATGCTATAATCAGAGTGACTGCTATCCTATGTGTGGTCCATTATTGACTATGTAGTGCATGACTGTAAGTTTTCCTGCTCTTAGAGACAAGACACCCAGTCATATTCTTTCTTTGTTTGTGACTTACAAGAGGAAAAGCCAGAGAATGGGGAGATAGGAGAAGTCTTCTGGAGGAGGTCTTCACACTATTTGGTAAAGAAAATAAATCATCATTAGCCAAATAGAAAGAGAAGCCCTGGAAATGCCAATGTTTGCAAAAAAGCGCCAGAAGGCTTCTCACATCCAGGCTGTGCACCAAGGGCAGGCTGAGTGCCTGGAAGCTTCATCCAGGGCAAACAAGGCCTTCTTGCAGAAAACAAATCCTGGGCTTATCCAAAGAGCAACTGAGAAAACTAAGACCATTAAAAAAATTCATGTTTCATATGGCAATTGAGTGAGTAGTATGCATCTTGTACTATAATTTTAAAGGAGTGATTTATGAATAGAGAAAGAAATATTGACTCATTAGTGACAGGTGAGGACAGTGGGTAGAGCACCCATGTTGCTGCTTCCACCATTTGAGAAGCTGTGCAGGTACCAGAGAGCAGCAGGGAGCACAGAAGACAGGACCACTATGGGAGCCAACACAGGGAGGGTGGCCCCAAGGCCCTGAGCTTGTACTTCTCGGACTCCTCCCTGAAACTCAACCACTTTCTTCTACCTACAAAATCTAAGTTCCTCCACAGCTGAGGGCTCTGCATGCCAATAATGGAGCCCCTCATTTGCTCTGCACGGTGTGAATGGGGTCGATATTTGCTGATGGTTTGAAGGAAGACACTTTCTGCAGCTCAATAGAGAACAACTGGGAGAGGACTGTCCTATCTTGCTAAAAGTGTGTCAGAATTGGATTCACACCTTGCAAATCACTGGTTTGAGAAACTCCAAAGTTACTGTTCTTTTTGTGTCACTTGTGGTCATCAATCTTCTTTTTTCTCCCTGCTATGCCTAATGGATCAGCCCATTTGTAATGTAAATTCTGCAGTCCATATAGTCTTCACAGGTTGGGGGCATAGTCCACAGGACACCCCTCCCCTCAGACCCGAGATGCAGGCTCCAGCATTCTCAGACCACCAACACTTTTGATCAACTGACTATGGATGTGGGAGTTCCCTCTATTTGCTTAAGTTTCAAGAAACCAACTCATAGAACTCAGAAAAGTGCCATACACATGAATGATTTTAGTTTTGACCAGTCAAAGGAAGAAATGCATAACACAAAGTCCAAGAGGATCCCAAATATGAAGTTTCCATGTCCTTAGGATGCATCACCAATCAGGAAGCTCACCCGAGCCCACAAGTTTCCAGGGTTTTCTCAGTGTTTATTATGGGGGCCTGTTTAGATGGTTGATTGAATCATTGGCCACACTGAACTTAATCTCCAGCTTTCTTCCCTCCTTCAAGGTAAGGCCATCATGTGGCTCAAAGCTCCAACACTCTAATCACAGAGTTGGTCTTTCCAACTTGAAAGCCTGAAACATGGTTGACCAGGACCCATCCTGAAGTCATCTAGGGTCCCTCTCCGTTCATTAGCATAGATTCAAGTGTGGTCCAGGTACCCATCATGAATTTCAAAGGCAATCCTATCACTTGGGAATTCCAAAGGTCTAGAGGCTCCTTCCCCAGAACGAAGGTCATAGAATAGCCAGATTCTTCACCATACAACCTCAGTGACTAGTGGTAGTCATGTTGGTAGTTTCCCTGGAGCATCAGGTTTGTCCCTGATAAGAATCTTCCCAGCACTGGACAGCCTCCCAGAGAGTGTGTTTGAGCTTAGAGAAATCCCAAGTTCTTCCTTTCCTGGGGCTGAAATCTATCTTTCTATGAGCATCTGTTAAGCAAGGAGTTATGAATTTCCACTCCAAGGATCTAGAGTTACCCCACTATCTTCTCTACAGAATCTTTCACTTCCAAGAAAGAAACCTGGAAATTTATTGCCCAGGGCAGGTCCTAGAAAGTTTCACCAACCATGAAACGGAGAGCTGGACTCTGTCCAACCCCTCTCAGATACCTTGGAAAGCAGCAAGGCTCTGTCTGGCCTGACAGAAGTTTTATTTATCCCCTTGATATAGTATTTTTCTTTCACATGTCCTAGGTCCTATAGGAGTCTCTCCTCTCTTTTTATTTTGTAATTATTTCAAATTT
Organism: Callospermophilus lateralis; assembly: GCF_048772815.1. NCBI lineage: Eukaryota > Metazoa > Chordata > Mammalia > Rodentia > Sciuridae > Callospermophilus > Callospermophilus lateralis. Next base: position 12,776,718 of record NW_027514398.1, read on the forward strand.
AACAAAAAGTTTGAAAAAGCAGTTCTAAGAATTCAAGTCACCTTCACTCTGGTTCCACAGTTTTTCAATGTCTTCTGCTTTATTTACTAGCTCTTTTTCTTCTTAAGCACATTCATTCAAGCATGCCCTTCATCTTTTTTTAAAACTATTTGAGGGCGAGTTGTGGCAATGCTGCCCATTATTAAAATGCTCCAGTGTTTATTTTCCCCAAACAAGGGCACTCTCCTGCCAAGTTCCACTACAGCCATGTAAATTGGGAAGTCAGTGTTATTCTGATACCACCACACAACTCACACCTCTGACACCATCATTCAGCCCATATCCCTGATATCACTGTGCAACCCACAAACTCCATCTGACTGACCCAGCCATGTCCATGTCCCTCAGTCCAGGAGCATACATTGCTGTCATATTTCTTCCGTTTTCTCCAATGTGGAAGAGATCCTCAATCCTTTGTTCCACAGGAACTCTGGGGAGACCCCTCACTCTGGGTCTCATCACCAGACTTGGGCCTCAAACTCTTGGCAGGAACATCTCAGAAGTGAAGCTGTACTTTTCTTGTCACATGGAGGCAGGAAGCGCACCAGAGCTGTCTGTCCTAAACTGGGAGATGCTAACCTGGACAACTGGGCCTTTCATGCCTGCCAGGTTTTCTTTTGTATTTGGTTGACATCTGAGGAGCAATGCCCTGAGACTGTCAATCCTCTGCCCACCATCAGACCTCCACTCTCCAACTTCATCATCCTTTGATGAACCGTGCACTGATTAACCAACACTGAGCTTGTTGCCAAATGGTGATTTGTATTTCCATCCTTTTCATTACATTTACTAATTGGCCTTCTACTAAGAAGAGAAGCATTCTCTTCTCCCCCGTTTATTTATCTATTCAGAGTATATTTTTTCCATTGGATGTAATTCCTATCATTATATGTTAATACTTAGGTTTTCCCAGATTTGGCCATTCTGTGTCCCTTCAAGCTCATTCTGTCTCATTGTCATATATTCCCAACATCCTCTAAACATTTTCTCTTTTCCTGGCACAAAAATGATGTTTCAGGCTCATCTTGTACTTTTCTCTTTTCTTCTGCCCCAGCTCTGGAATCACCCATTTCTCCAAGGAACCTTAGATAACTTTCAGTGAAGAAGGGTATTTATCTGTAAACTAAGACTTGGGTGGTTGGTTTGCAAATCACTAGGGAATGTCCTTGCCCCTAAGCCCTTTCGTAAACAAAGCTCAGTCTCTTTCTCTCTCTTTGTCTTAAACTATGAGTCAAACACTATTTCTAATTCCAGTTCCTTATATGGGGTCCTCTATAGCCTTCCCCTCTCAATAGTCTGTGTACTCCTTCCACCAGTAAAAGTTTCCCAGCATCCTCATAGATTTCTTCTTTGCTCAGCCCCCTGTGTGGAGCCAATTTCCTAATCACTAGCTGACTCTGCAATGGGCCCTCAGCCTCACCACTTTGACCTTTGGCCGTGCCACCACCTCCTAGGGAAGGAAAAAGAAAAAAAAAAAAGAGGAGTAAAACAGGAGGCTCCAAAATTTTGTTTTCCCAATCTAGTTTATGAAGCACCAGACTTTGCAAAAGGTTGTTGTTAAAACAATGTTTTATTTGTTTGTGTTTTTAGTGTTTACCTTGAGTCAAGTGATAGTCTAAAGAGTTCTAATTAATTTAATTCTCACAAAACCATTCCAAATACTGCCATTTTCCCCATGTTCTAGATTTAAAAACAAAAAATAAAGAAATAAAGAAACAAAAACGGATTCCAGAGAGCATCAGTGTTGTCCAAGGACATCTAGCTGGGTACTGGTGAGTGGTTGGGCCCTGCTAGAGTGGCACCAGGGCTTGCTATTCCTGATATTTGCTATGTTGCTGTCTGGCTGTTAGTGCCTTGAAAGGAGCTCTCAGCTACCCAGGCCTCTTCCATTTTCAGAGGACACAGATTTGTTCATAAAATAGCACAGAGATTTCAAAAACAGTGAAATAGCTTGGTTGGACTCATCTTCTTGCAGGTAACAATGATAAAACCAGGACAAAATTTTAAAGCCATCTCTAAGGACTGAAGAGTGTCTACAGCAAGCAGAGACTAAGAAGGACATCAGCTCTTGTGACATGGACTGTGATGAATGAGTGGGAGTGCCTGGCTTTTCTTTGGAGGATACTATCCAGTCTGGGAGGGGCACAGGCAGAAAGCAGCAGCCTTGCTAGCCCAAGGTGTAAGTGGTTAGAACCCAGGGCCGGCAGAGCAGCAAGAAGGGAGTCACAGAAATGGTGAGCAAAATGAATAATCAACTTTTAAAAATCCCAATTTAAAAAAGCATCGAAATACACCAGCCACTTAGGACTAAAGCCTATAACTGGAAACTATAAAGCATTACTTAAAGAAACTAAAGAAAATCTAAAGAAACAGAGAGATACCATGTTCAGAATTGGAAGACTCAGTACTGTTAAGAGATCCATCCCTGCATCCCCACCCCATTAAACTAGAGATTTAACACAGTCCCAATCATAATAATGCTACAAAGTTCTGGAAAAGAACAGGGAAAGCTGTTTTTAAAATCAATATGGACATGTGAAGATCTAAAAAACCAATAATCTTGGGGAGAAACAGAAGATTTATCCCATTTGACTTTAAGATCCCTAAAACTACAGTAATGTGTACATTTATGGTATCAGCGAGGTGTGAAGAAAGATCAATAGAAAGGAGTTAGAATTCAGAAATAGACCTAAACTTAGATAGCCAACTAATCTTTTACAAAGACAGGAAAACCATTCACTTCGAAAGGAAAGTTAACAACCAATGCAAATGACTGTAGAACTATATGAACAAGTGTTTTATCCCTGCTTCACACCACACAGAAACATTCATTTAAAATGCATCAAAGACCTAAAAGTAAATATTAAATCTATGAATCTTTTTAAAAATATTTTTTAGATGTAGGTGGACACAATGCCTTTATTTTTATTTATTTATCTTTATGTGGTGCTGAGGATCAAACCCAGTGCCTCACCTATTCTAGGTGAGCACTCTACCACTGCTCCAAAACTATGACTCTTATAAAAGAAGACACAGTATATCTTCATGACCTGGAAGCAGGTGAAGATTTCTTAGGACGCAGAAGGCACTAACCATAAAAGGAATTTTTGATAAATTATAGATACCGAGACACTAATATGGAAATGATTACAGATCTGGAGAAGATAGTAGTAAAACAGATCATACAAAGTACTTTTAGCTAAAATGTATAAAGATCTCCTAAAACTCAATCACAAAAACACAACATAGAAAAAAGGGCAGAAGACTTGAACAGACACTTCATAAAGAAGGAGTGTGAATGGCCAATACACACATAAAAATGTGATCAATGTCGTTAGCCATCGGAAGGTGCAGATCAAGGCACAATAATATACTACTAGCCCTGCCCCTCAAGTGGTTCCCACACTGATCTGCTAATACATGCATGCCGTGCCTCAGTTTCCCTACTGAGATGACACATATTAGAAAGATGACAGCACCCAATGTTGGAGAAGGTGCAGGGTAACAGAAGCCCTGTGTCATGGTGGAAACACAAAAGTGGAACAAGCATGGCAGTTTCTCATAAGGCCACACAATTCTACTCCTTGGTGTCTATTCAAAGGCCATAAGAGCATCTACACACAAAAATATTGTAAATTAGTTTTCACAGCAACTTAATTCATAATGGTCAAAATTAGAAATAGCCCCTATTTCTAAGAGTAGGGGGATAAATACACATATTGTGTTTTCTTTATAAAGTAGAACGTCACCATTAATAAAAAGAAACACATTACTGAATTATACAACAATGTGGGGAAATTTCAGATATTTTTCTCGGTGAAAAAAACTGTGCCAGACACAAAAGAATGGCACCTATAAAATGACCCCACTTATGTGAAGTTCTGGAGGGGGTGGTTCCTGGGAGGGAGAGGTTGGAGTGAGCCACGAGGGATGACTGAGGAGGGAGAAGAGAAAACTTTCCAGGGATCTGCCTTTCTTAATTGGTGTGTGGGTTTCACAGGTGCATTCATGTTTCAAAATCATACAGTTAAAATTGTGCATTTTAATTTATATAAGTTTTACATTAAAAGAAGAACCACAAAATAAATTAATAGTTGAGTCACAGTTGGAGAGTAGGGGGTGGCACAGATGAAGCAGGAGGGGCAGAATGTTGGTCATTGCTGAGGCTGGGTTGTGTGTACAAGGGAAGCTATTATGCTTCTCGGTTTACCGTACATATGTTAAAGATTTTCAATAATAAACAGCACAGGGGCCCAGCCCTAAGGAAATTAGACATTACCCTAATGAGTTTTAACTGGGGAGAGGGAATGCTCTCAGTTTAAACACCTCAACTGGGAACTCCAGATGGGGCTCAGGAGGGAAAAGGGGTTGGGTACCATATCATGAGGACCTTGTGGACAGAGTGGTAAAGATGAGTGGTATAAGTGGGTGGAGAGTGACGAAACTGTCTACTTCACATCCTCTTACCCATGTCCCTCTCCCAGTGGGTACCCTAGGTCATTGCCCTCTTCCACATCCTGAGCGTCAATTGATTCCCATGCTGATTTGTTACAACTGATGACATGTTCATGCTATGCCTCAGTTTCCCCAGCTCTCTCACAGATCAGTAGTCAACTTCTCTGCAGTAGTCAACTTTCTCTGAGGGGAAAGGGAGGTTTTAGGCTGAGGGTCTTCTAGCATCCTGGTAGGAGATAGCTGGACCCAGACACATGTGTGCTTGGGCAGATGAACAACTGGGCATTTATTCATAATCATATTATTTTAATATTAGTTTAACATTCTCCTAGTGGAGATAGAAAGAAACAGATTTTCTTCTGAGAAAAAAGATGTCATATCTCCTTCTTTTTGTTCCAATTAAGAGATTAGCTGCATTTTATTTACTAAATTAGAGAATTTCTTGGAAGGCATGGTAAAAAATAGCAACAACAAAAAAATCATGAAATCTAAATAATAAACTGCCTCTGCTCTTCCTGGTCAGAACAGCAACTGCCTGGGCATCGATCCATCTGTCACACCACCAAGCCATCCAACAGGATAGGTCAGTGCCTGCGGGCTTCTAAGTTTGCATCTGAGCCATCTCTCTGCTGTCAAGAGTCGGCTTCAGTCACCCATTACGTGTGGAACCACATAAGAGGCTTGAGGAAAAATGTTGCAAAAGTGATGTCAGAACAAGGGAAGGCCTCAGAGGTTCACATCCAGGCAGCCAGCTGCCCAAGTGGCCCTCCTGTCAATCCAGCCCTGGCTCTGGCCAGGAAGCTAGAACATCAGGCTGTGGGCAAGTGGCCCAGTTAACTAGAGGCCACCTTTCTTGTCATATCTTCATTTCCAATGACTATCCTTCTTGTGTAGGGACTGTGCCACTTGCTCCCTTGAGGTGAGTCTTGTCCTTCTGTATTGCCCTCTCCATCATCCCAGTGAATCAGCTTGGCCTAGTAGAAATCTAGAGTCCAGCAGGCCAGGGTTCAAAAATCCCAGCATAATGCCATGGCTTGTGTGACCTACATCAGTTTCCTCTTTGTCACACAAGGACAGTGACACCTGCTTATTTCCCCATGTTGTATAGATTCAGTGAAATCGTGTGTGTAAAGTATCTAGCAGTGCCTGGTCCGGTACTCAGTAAGGATAGTGAACTTGGGAACCATTACGAAGGTGCTTTTTACCTGGCAGGTGCTCAGTGAGTATTAACTGGTTCAACTGGAATGCAGTGCAGAAGCACAGCACCTGTGCTGTCTCCTCAGTTCTGTCTCTGTCTCATTTTGGCTAAATGAACAGCATTTGTTCATTCACAACATACAGCTCACTGTGTACCACATCTTGCACTAAGTGCTAGGGAATCAGAAACAAGTACATCGTTAAGGCAGAATCCCACCCTAGAGAATCACACACCCTGGGGAACCCAGTAAGGAACACCCCTGAGTTGTGTCCCTCTCTTCTCTGCAGGAGATCATCACCTCCATCCTGCTAAGTGGGCAGATTTGGCCCAACATCCAGCTGCCTGAGTGCTATGGACTGAGGCTAAAGCACATGAAGTCAGATGAGATCCACTGGCTACACCCCCAGATGAAGGTGGGTGAGGTGCAGGACAAGTATGAATGTCTACACGTGGAGGATGAGTGGAGGTAGGAATGTGGGGTGGGGAAGCCCTGGAGGTCCTCCCCAAAGCACTCCCCATCCTCAGAATCTTCTAGAAAATCCAAGTGGCATCCTAGACTTAGACCTCCTACAATATCTAATGCATGCATTTTCAAAGCCTGACGTGGACTCACAGTAAATCTGTATCCAGAAATGTTCCCAGTTGGGATACTGTAGTGCTATGGTGAAGGGGAGCAAAGGATAGGGAGGATGGAGGGACCCACTTTCTCCTGGAGATTCGAGCTTCCCTGCATCACCCAGAGTCTGACCGCCTATCACAGGTATGACCTTCAAATCCGCTACTTGCTGGAAGACTTCATGGACAGCCTGAAAGAGAACAGGACCATGCTGCTTTATTTTTACCAACTGATAAAAAGTTTCTCCAGAGTCCCATTGCACCCTCCAGGCCAAGTGTATCCATAGGATGATGGAAAGACAAAGCCCAGGTTTGTCTTTTTTGCTATGCCTGAGGATCATTGTCAGTTGTTCCAACCTTGGTGCAGACCAACCTGTTCCATAAGCTCCCAGCTCCTCCTCCCAGCTCCTTGGCTTCCCAGGTGATTGGGCTGATGAAGCAGAAGCAGGTTAAAATACAGGCCCTGGGGTCTTTCATAACTGGTTTTTAGCCAGCTCTGCCATTTACTAACCTGGTATTCTCAGAGACTTCATTTACCTGCATGAAACTGTCTCCTTGTCTATAAAATACTAATACCTACTCAATGGGGGCTATTGTGAGGATCAAATGACATCATTGGCACTGTGCAGGTAAGCTGTCTCTGGGAAGATGAGACCCCTGGTTTAGAGCACCTGCCAATTCCCATGGTGTAAATGCTCCTTCTAAGACCTGATTCAAGCTACCAATGGGATATTCACCAGTTCACAAAACTTCTAAAGATGTGATAACTGGCTCTCTTGAACAATTGCCAAGCCTCTTTGACATGCCATAGCATTAAATAAGTGCCCAGCACCTGTGTGAAGATGTGCCAAGGAAGAGTGAGCTACTTCCATTATTTTCCAGCTGGTCTCAGCTGCATCTCCCCTCTGGTTTCCTGGACACTAATCTAGACAGAGCTTTGGAAAAATTAATGACTCCTCCCCAAATATGGGGGGGTCGGTTCTCTCCAAATTGGGATGGGGTGAAGACTCTGAAACAGGAAGAGAATGTGTATGAAAGTTCACCTGTGAAGGGGCTCAGGGGCCCAGGGGCAGAGGCAGAGCTGAGAGGGAGCTCCCATCCTGCTCCCCATCCCTGCTCAGTGCTTGTCTGTGGCTGGGTGAGCATGAGACAGCTCGGAGGCAGAGGTGTGTCACCTCCTGGGGCCTCTGCTCAGGAAAGGGGACAATGAGGGTGTGAGTCTGAACTGTGATCCTTCTCTTTCCAGCTCCGGAGTGACTACATGCAGTGCTATGCCAGCAAGGTCAGCGAAGGCATGGCCCTGCAGCTGGGCTGTCTGGAGCTCAGGTAAGTAACCTCAAGGTCTCACCTTGGAGAGCTGGGCCAGAGGCTGGCCTGGACTTTCAAGCATCTAGGGTGGAAGTGGGAGTAGGCATGTGAGAGCTGAGAAGGGGAGGAGAGGAAGCCAGCAGAGTGGGCCTCTGAGGTGCTCATCATCTGGTCCTTGGAATAAATGGGAGAGAAGGACCAGCTCCCTCTGATCAGTCCCCACCTCCTGCCCTGCCCTTGCCTCTGGGATGCCTGCTTCTCCCTCTGTCCTTTTCAAGTGTTTCTGTAAATGCTTCAGAGCACAAGGCCATGCCCTGGGGCTGTTGGAATGTAGGGGTACCCATCTTTGCTGCCCACTATAGCACCGCAGCTCCAGGAGGTACTCTGTGTGAAATTAGCACAGCATTCAGCGATGTCCTCGAGCTCACAGTGTTTAGGAGGTGACAGATTTGTACACAATTAATCATAATACAAGGCAGAACGAACATGTACCGCTTCCAAGTGAAGCCATTAACCTTGCCTGCAGGCAGCAGGGAGAGGGGATTTGAACTGCTCCTGGAAGGAAAAAATACCTCTTGGTTGGCAGATAATGGCACCCAGTGGGACATGCATTCTAGCCCGCCCAGGGATGGAGGAAGAAAGGCATAGACTAGAGAATGGGGGTGGGGTGAACTTGGAGAGCGAAGATGGCTGGCATGTAAGAGGCCATGATAATGGCAGGCTAATGACATCATTAGGACAACAGATACCATGTGCCTTGTCCTGCCTTCCAGGAGTCCTGCAGTCCCTATACCATGCATGGCATCCTATAGTCTTCCCCTCTGGAGTTAGACAGTCCTAAAGAATTTATCTTTTCCTTTTTGTTGGTGGATCTCACACTTAGGGCTGTGGTATCACTTGGAAACTCCAGTGAATCACCTGTCAGTCATCACTTAGTGAAAACAACCCACAGGGGGATCCATTTGCATTCTACTTCACATTTTTACATCCTCCAGTCATCCCCAAACTGTTATTGGTTGTGGCTTCAGTGCCAGGGCCTGTGCTAAGAGGCTGGAGGACGAGGCTCTGGAAGAGAGTGTGGTCAGGAATAGGTAGGCTAGAGAGGCTGCTCTCTGATCAGCCAGGATTGCTCCCAGGTCTGTTTCCTGAAAAGAAACAGCCTCATTCTCCTGAGTTTCAGGAGCATCAGATAGAGTTTCCTATTCTTACCAGTGACCCCTGAGGTCAGGGGGTGTGCTGATGGGGAAAGGGCATGGGAAAAACCTACTTTGTAAAACTGATAGAAGATTTTTCAGGTCTGATCATTTTTAAATGAAAAGGGTAGATGGAATGTGGTTTTATGTGAAGTTGGGCTATTTTATATTGAAGTTTTGACTATTGTCATGAACAGAGTCAGATATGGTTCTGAAAATCATACCATGAAGTCAACTCTTCCAGGGATGTGACTCTTGCTTGAAAATCATGGGTAACAGTCTCTTGTCCTGTTAACATCACAGATTATACACTTTGTCTATGGCTAACGACATCACCAGGAAAAGAGTATGCATTGTTTCTTGGTGTAAAAAAGAAGTATGGTAGGTGCAGCAGACATGAGATTAGGGACATGAATCCTCTGTGGACTCAGATCAGATCCTATCTGGAGAATTGGATATAATGATGTACAACACAGGTCAGAAGCTGGGCTTTCTGGGCATGCATCCTGAGGCATTGACTCTGTTATTCTGGGCAAGTCGTCTGATCTCCCTGTGCCTCAGTTCCTTCATCTGTAAAATTGGAATGATGGAACAACTTCACAGGGTTGTTAGGAGGAATTAGTGAGTTACTATATTTCAAGTACTTACAACCATGACAGGGACTAAAGTGTTCTGTAACTGTGTATTTACTTGGCTGACATTTTTCTCTCAACCCTTATTTTATTTACTTTTTTGTCTATAATAGACTTTTGTTCAGAGAAGTTTTAGATTTGCAGCAAAACTGAGCAGATGGCACAGAGTTCTCTTGTGCCTCCTCTCCCATACCTGCACAGCGCTCCATCATCGCCACTCTGCGAGTGTGGAGCAATTGCTTCGATTGATGCGTCATTATCACCCAAATGCCACAGTGCACATGAAGCTTCTCTCCTGGAGGTGCACATTCTCGGGATTTGGACAAATGCTTGCATCCACAACTATGATATCATACGGGCTAGTTTCACTGCCCCAAAAATGCTGCATGTCCCCCCTCTTCATCCCTCCCTCCCACTTACTCCCCGCAACTGCTGGGCTTTATATTGTCACCTTGTTTTGCCTTTTGCAGAATATCATATAGTTGAAGTGCAGCCTAACTGATGTTTTATTGATCTAGTGGAGATGCTTTACAAATGCCAACTACATTATTTAATCTAAATCTCCTGCTCTAAGTTAAAATGTGAAACTCATGGCCTATATGCTAGAAATAAGTTTGAGGAACCAAATGATTTGTCCCCCTGTGGCATCTTAAACAGACTCAGTTTTCCCCAGGTAGGAAGACCCCCTGTCTTACTGTGCCTGGAGTTCAGTGGCCTCCATTCACTGGGTAGCTCCATCCCTGTGTCTCCCAGCATGCTTATTTTCTTGTGAATGACAGCTACTTATGTTGCTTGACAATATATTCAAAGACACCATTTATTAAAAATTGTTCAGGACATAATATTGTATTTTTATGCTCCTATTGGGGTTTTTTTTTCTATAGTTTCATGCTTTAGATGTTCTTGACCCTGTGATATGAAAATATTTTCCTAGATTTCTTTTTCTAGCTTTATAATGGTTTTATTGCTTATATTTATCTGTGTTTAATCTATATCTATATTTATCTATATTTAAAAAATAAATATTCTAGATAATAGTTTGAGGTGAGGATCCAATCTTCCTATTTTCTAAACAGGGTGAGCAGTCTGAGCTCATTGCTTTGGGGTCATAAGTTACTTGCTTCTCTCTGCTTATAGTATTAGTAGCACAAAACTGGTCCCAGATGTCTATAGGACACCTGGCTTAAAGGATTACTAAGTTATTATTTTTTTCTTCTTGGTACTAGGGATTTAACCTAAGGGTGCTTTATCACTGAGCTACATCCTCAGCCCTTTTTATTTTTAATTTTGGATCTCACTAAGTTGCTGAGGCTGGCCTCTAACTTGAGGCTCCCCTGTCTCAGCCTCCCAAATCACTGGGATTGCAAGCATCAGTTACTTTAATGTAAGATTGGACAGTGTCTGCAATAGTCAGTGAAATGACTAGACACAGCAATCCTGACAGGGAAGGGAGGCTGGCATATGCAGGGACATTGGCTATTTGGTCTCAGCTGAAACCACCATTGCTACAAATAAATATGTCAGTCATGCATCAGTTACTAATGGAGATACATTCTGAGAAATGCATCATTAGGTAACTTCATTGTCACACTAACACAACAGAGCCCATTTACACAAACAAAGACAGCTATGACTTTGGGGGTTTAATCTTATGAGACCACCATGATATCTGTGGTCCATTGTTGACCAAAAGGTCATTATGTGGCATCTGACCATACATACAAGTTTTCATGAATGCATATATTTTTAGGAGAAATGAGACTTGAAGAAGATGTGTCATATATTAATAGATGCCACCTCTGGTGGTAGGATTATGGATTATTTATATTTTCTTTTACAAATTCAAAAATTTTAACATGTTTATTTAATAATTGTTTAGGTGAACACACAAACATATGCACACATCAGAGATAGCAAATAGGCAAAAAAGAAAGTGCCCAGGAACCCAGGACCTGAAGGTGCAGGTGGTGTTCCTGGCCTCCTGGGCTTGGCCGCCATCTTCTTCCTCAGCCTCAGAGCCCACAGCCCAGGAGCTGGGTCTCCCAGAGCACGAGGATGTTGCCTTTCTGGGAACAAAGTCTGGGGGATTTCCTTGTCCTCACTGTTTTCTGAAGATCCAATTTTACCCCCCTGCCACCTTGCTCCCTCTCCGCAAATCCCACCTCTGGCAGGGGAAGGGCCTCCAGGCCAACTCCTGGACATGAGTGCCCTTTTATTTTATTTTATTTTATTTTATTTTACGGCCCTGATGGCCTTCTTCTCCAGTTACCGAGTCTCCCCTTCGTAACTCCTTTCTCTCCAGGCAGTTCTTCAAGGACATGCCCCACAACGCCCTTGACAAGAAGTCCAACTTCCAGCTCTTGGAGTAAGTGCAGGGCTGCCTCCTGACCTGCCTCCTTTCCTTCCCTCCAGAGCCTCCTTTCCCACTCAGCTCTGGACCAGAGCGGGGTAGTCAGGGCCTTTCTCCTTGTCCCCAAGCCCTGGTACCTCCTCCAGACTAGCCAGAAGTTCTGAGCTGGAGAGAAGGAGAGTCAAATGCTGCTTCTATTTCCCTGTTTTCAGAAAGGAAGTGGGACTCGACCTGTTTTTCCCAAAGCAGATGCAGGAGAATTTAAAGGTGAGAAAATCAAAGGGTGAGGGGCCCAGAAAACCTTCTTTTTGCAGATCCCCTGGGCTAGAACTACAAGGATTGGGCTGGGGATCCTCAAAGAAGCTGGGGCATCTGTGCTGTCTTAAGCCAGGACATTGGGCCACTTCTGTGGTGGAGAATCAGGATGGGCTGCACTTGGCTCCAGCCTCCCAAGAGGCAGCCTGAGCCCTGGGAGGCCGACTTCCCTGCCTCTCGCTCAGGGTTAGGGTGGGCCCCGCCTGAGACCACTGAGTGTGTTTTGAGGAACAGGTCAGTGTTGCTTTCACGGCAGGAGCCCTGGGGGCATATTCCAGCATGGGCATCCTCCCAGTGAGACCTAGTGGAAGGACAGGTGCCAGGAGGGGCAGGGCCTGGCTAATCACTGCCAACCTCTCCCCAGCCTAAGCAGTTCTGGAAGATGATCTAGCAGACCTTCCAGCAGTATGCCTCACACCAGGAGGAGGAGTGTGTCATGAAGTTTTTCAATACCCTGGCGGGCTTTGCCAACATCGATCAGGAGACCTATCACTGTGAACTTGTTGTAATGACCACCCTCCTTATTCTCTCTGGGCCTGGGTTCTGGGCCTGGCAGGCTAGGGGCCAGGGAGCCATTTGGGGCCAGGAACAGTGTTCAGACAGCAGGGCCTTGCTGTTACCTGCCTATGGCAGAACTCATGTTAATCCATGTGCCAAGCAGGGAGCTGAATGTTGGCCTCCAGCTGTGGGAGGTGGGCAGGTGGGCAGTTATCCAGAGGGGTGAGCTGTATAGACAGTGGTCCCTGTCTAGCCTTTCTTAGAGTGTCAACACACCAGGTGGCAGAAGAGAGATAACAGTCCTCTCTCTCCTCTATTACAGCAAGGGTGGAACATTACAGTGGACCTGGTCATTGGCCCCAAAGGCATCCGCCAGCTGACAAGTCAAGATGCAAAGGTAGAGAGCACTGAGGCTACGCCAGCCCCTGGCTCAAGGTCTTAGATTTCTGACTCCTTCTCTGTCTGCCCAATCATTCATCTTCCCCCATTCCTGAGAGCAGAGAGCCACACCCTTGGTGTGAGCTCTGTGGACAGTGTTTGGGGATGGCAGCTTGGGCAGATGGCTCCTTATTGCAGACATAGGTGCAGAGAGAGAGAAAAGGACATGCTTGACATTCTCCTGATACAGAGAGAAGAGTAGCTCTGTAAGTGGCAAAGGGAGGCAGTTCTGGGTTCAGTTCTGATTCTACTGCCACCTTGACGTATAACCTTGGGCAAGTCCTGCCTTTCTCCACACCCCATTTTCTCTTCTGTAAGGTGAGGGGCTTGGACTTGATGATCCTTCCAGACTTTCTCCCTTCATCTGCAGAGAGACTCCCAGTCGCTCCTCCCTCCCCCTCCTGACTCATCTGTATTGCCTGATCCCAGCAATGGAATGCTCTTAAGGCCCCCTTCTTCTCCACAGCCCACCTGCCTGGCTGAGTTCAAGAAGATCAGGTCCATCAGGTGCCTCCCGCTGGAGGAGGGCCAGGCTGTCCTGCAGCTGGGTATTGAAGGCACACCCCAGGTAAGCCTCTCTGGACACCTGGAGTCTCTTCAGGGGTATCACTTTGGGTTAGGATGCCCTTGGGTCAACATGACTGTGACAAGCAGGAAGCCAGGGCTTCAGTGGCTTTGAGGATCTTGTTAAGAAAACTGCACCCATGCCCTAACAAGGTGCTGGGATGATGGTTTGTATTTTTATTTTAATGTCAGGAAAGAAGTAGGGTCTAATATTGACCAAGTAAAAATGACTTATAGGTCAAGATCCCAGGGATGGGGGGATTTCATGGTGGAAGAATCAGATACCTCCAACTGCAGAGCATCTATCTCTGCTCTCACCAGTCTGTCCCTGCTCCACTCTGTTTTCCATTTTTCAGTTTCTCCTTTACATAGGGAACACCCCACATGGTACAAGGCATCCTGCTTTCTCACTAGTCTTCCCAGAGCTCAAGGTGGTCAGTAGGAGGGAGCACAAGCACACCCACTAGTGGCAACAGGGAAGGCCAGCAGAGATGGGAGGAAGTGTGGGTTGGGGTTGGGGGTCCTGCAGCAGGGTTGGAGATGAAGGTCCTGCAGCCTCTCAAGCAGCACTAGAGGGTACAGTGTAGCCAAGTCTTGAGGTCTCACCTTTGGCTGGCTTTTTCTCTGCAGTCTTTGTCCATCAAAACTTCATCTCTGGCAGAGGCTGAGAACATGGCTGACCTCTAAGATGGTTATTGCCAGCTTCAGGGGAAACATAAAGGCTCTCTCATCATCCATCCCAAGAAAGGTAAGTTTCTCTGAAAGGCACAGTGGACAGCTGCACACTGAGCCAAGCCTGCAGGGTGATGTGGAGGCATGGGGGTGTGGAGCCATTGGCCCTTGAACAAATGCGTTCTTCAGGGGTGTGAGGAGGCACTCAAGCAGCCCTGCAGGTGCTTCCTGTGGGGCCATCCTGGGTCGCCAGCTACAGGTCCTGGTCCTGGACAGCCACCCCTGGTCCTGCTAGTCAGAGCTTCATAGAGGCCAGCTTCTGGAAGTGCTGTATTTGTAGTACCAGGGAGATCAGAGCCATTGCTAGGACATGGGTGGACCTTCCTCATTTTGGGACCAGGGTCAGCAAATAGGTCTGAGATGGATCACAGGGTGCTGGCAGGAGGAAGCCTACAAGGAGGATTCTGATTCTGGTCTAAGGCCTACATAGCTTCCACCCTGATGCTGAGAGGGGACAGAAGGTGGGGAGGGGTCTCCTTGTGGAGCAGTGACAGGCCCTCCATCCATCCCAGACTCTGTGTCCCTGGCTCCAATCTTCCCTCCTGTCCTCTTTCTCCAGATGGTGAGATGCGGAACAGCCTGCCCCAGATCCCCACCCTGTGAGTACAGTGGGGATTTGGAAGGGCCCTGAGCTCAGCCAATGTGTGCTGGGAGGAGGATGAACAAGCAGGGTGCCCCCACCCCCTCATTTTTGAGAGAACTCTAGACCCTGGCCTTTCCCACAGTGTGTTGCCCTCCATGCAGCCCCCTGGTGACATCCTGGGAGGATTGCTGCTGAGCCCCATCCCAGGCCCAGGCCATGCCCCAGCTTGTTGCAGCCAGGTGGGCTACTTCTGCTATCAGGCGGTGGATGAGGGGGACCAAAGCTCTGGGGGAGCTTTGCAAGCTCTGGGTTCATCTGCCTCCTGCCCTCTCACCTCCTGCAGAAACCTAGAGGTGAGGTGGTCCCACCTCTCAGAAAGCTGTAGCATAGGTAAGCCTGCCCACCCTGCCCACGGCCTGTGCCCACCCTGCCCATGGCCTGTGCCCACCTCCCCATGTTTGGTCCCTCTGCCTGCTCTTCTGACCATTCCCTCCAAGTTAAAGAAAACAACCTTTCCTATCCCTTCTCAGCGCTGGCTTTAAAATATCGCCAGTTGTAATAGCTAGCATATATTGAGTAGTCTGTACACATACTGAGTTTGTCGTAATGAGAGGTGGCTCCAAACAAAATCCACAGACCACATGACTACCGATAGACATTGATTTCTCACATTTCCAGAGGCTGGCAAGTCCAGGGTCAAGGAACCAGCCGTTTCAGGTGACTGCCTTATCACTGTGTGCTCCTGTGGTGCAGAGAGAAGGAACTCTGGTGGCCATTCCTCCTCTTATAAGGACACTAATCTTGTAATGGGGGCTCCACTCCCTGACCTCATCTAATTGCCCCTCCAAGCTGCATATCCTAAAACCATCAAATTTTGAGTCAGTGCTTTGAGACACAAGCACCCAGTTCATAATGGTTTTAAATGGGTGGTAGGTATGTTTGAAGGAGATGGATTTGCCCTAGATAACAAAACAGAGACTTGAGCCAAGATACCCCAGGCTCAGTGGCTGCCCCAAAGCCTGGGACAGGAGCCACAGACTTGCCTAGCTTCCCCTCCTGCAGCACCCTGACCTCTGACTGTGCTGGGCTCCAGGTGTGAGCCACACCCAGGTTCCTTGCCTGATGAGACATCTCACCCATGTGCTGGGCATCCTCCTGTCATTCCAGAGTCAGACATCTATGCAGAGATTCCCGACGAGACCTTGAGACCTTCGGGAGGTAGGTCCTGGACCCCGCCAAGGTGACCAGTTAGGGGTCTGGGAAGTGACATGATGAGGATTCCTGGGACACCACCGTGGATCTTCCTGCCCTCCCTTCCTCCTGCCCCAAGTGTGCTCAGGAAGCAGCCAACCTGGGATCCTGTGGGTTGAAAACTGAGGTCCTCCCCTGATGGATTGTGTGCTTTTGTGTGTCTGTGGGATATGGGGGTTCTAAGAACATGGACCTGGGACCCAGGAAACGGGTGATGGCTCCTCCATGGATCTGAGGCAGTGGAACATTCTAGATCCCCTTTCCCAGCCCAGCCTGTGCCTTTTGGCTGAGGTGTTATGGGGTTCTGGGGCACCAGGGGATGCCAGCTAGTCTGTGTGCCCAGAGGCTGTGTTCTCCATCTGTGCAGGTCCACAGTATGGCATTGCCTTCGAGGATGGTTCTCAACCGTATTCTAGGAGAAGGCTTCTTTGGGGAGGTCTATGAAGGGGTCCACACAAATCACGTGAGTCCCAGACTCTTCCTGACTCTTTGTCCACCTGTGTAGGGGTGAGGCTTTGGTAGGAGAATACACGGAGGGCAGGAGGGTGGACCCAGCCAAGTGGAAGTTCATCTGGGGCACCTCTAGGTGGACAGGCTTCACCTTTGTGGCCATGCTCAGCAAGCCTGGGGAGGGCAGCGCCGGGGTGTGGGCAGGGAAGGAAGGAAGCACAGTTTGAAGCCAAGTTTAGAGAGAACAGGGCCAGCCAACCTGCATTTCATGAAGTCCTGGGGTCACCTGCTAACCAGGGCAGATCACGCGGCCCCTCATCTCAGCATCTTGGTCTGAACAGCTGAGCTTGAGCTCTTTGATCTCCAAACCTCATTCTGGGTCTAACCCAGCCTGGTCCAGAAGAAAGGGGAAGAAGAGGAAGAGAAGGGGAAAGGGGAGATAAATGAAAGAAAGGAAGGGGTGGTGTGTCCTGCAGAGGCCAGGTCGCCTTGCCCCTCAGCAGTTGGCAAAGTCCGTGGGAAGGACCTGCTGAGGCAAGGGCGGGAACGGTTTCCTTTGAGCACTAGGCTGGACCAAGCTTCCCTAAACCCTCTTGTTGCATAAAGGGGATAAAATCAATGTGGCTGTCAAGACCTGCAAGAAGGACTGCACCCTGGACAATAAGAAAAAGTTCATGAGCGAGGCAGGTAGGCACACCTGGGCGGGGCCCAGACTCCCTGGCCTTCTAAGGAAGAGGAGAGGGGAGGGTTCTCCTCCGGCTTTCCCCATTCCCCTGTGTGACCTCCTGCTCCCACTTCAGTGATCATGAAGAATCTCGACCACCCCCACATCGGGAAGCTGATTGCATCTTCGAAGAGGAGCCCACCTGGATCATCATGGAACTGTACTCCTATGGGGAGGTGAGCTGGAGGAAGCAGGCCAGGCACCCTGAAGATAGCTGGGACACCAAGGGAGCAAAGGACACTTCTCCCAGTTTCCTGCCTTCCATACTCAGCAGAAGCAGAGGCCCTGTTGATAGAGGAAGTCGCCAGAACATCTTGCTGACTTGGGGTTTGCCCCAGAGGAAGGGGAGGGTCAGTGGCTGCCAGAAGCCCTGGTTCCATGCTGGGGTCCTAACAGCACCTCCCTTACAACAGCTGGGCCACTATCTAGAGTGAAATAAGAACTCCCTGAAGGTGCCCGCCCTTGTCCTGTATGCGCTGCAGATATGCAAAGCCATGGCCTACCTGGAGAGCATCAGCTGTGTGCACAGGTGGGTACACGGAGACAGCAGGAAAGCGAAGCCCATCCCTGACCCCAGAGGAAACTGAGGATCAGGGCCAGAGTCCCACAGGGAGGAGCTGGAGTCCCTGCCTGGGCTTGCACCAAGCAGCTTAGAGCACTTGAGCACCTCTACAAAGTGTTTTCTCACTAAAAAGCCAAAACAGTTGTGTGGGCCTCAGAGAACTGTCACTAGAAGTAGCTTCAGAGCAACTCCAAAGCTTAGTGTCTGACTGTAGCTGAGACCTTCTGCCCCTCCCCTTCAAAGCCAGGAAACCTCCCACCCTCTCAGAGCTTCACCTCCTCCAGCCTGCCCACTTAGCTGCCAGGGGTCCAGGAAGAGGATCTGAGCTAATAGAGCACCTGAAGATCCTGAGGTTGAGGCCCAGCACCACCCTCATTCCCCAGCCCCTGGGGCTGTGGAGCTGTCTCTTCCCCACCTGGCCTTGTTCCCATTCCCTAAGAGGAGGCTACTGCCATGGGAACATAGCCCCAGGAGACTACCTGGGCACTTACCAGGTGCTTCCCCACCACTGACGTGGCCTGTGTGGCCTTGTGCCTGACCCTATGCAAAGCCACACAGGAAGCATCCATTCATTCAGTGAGTACTATGGAGCTCCTCCTGGATGCCAGGCACTGTCCTAGATTCTGGGACAAAGTTGTCACCAAAACAGACAAACCTTGTCTTTGTGAAGCTCATGTCCTAGCATGAACGTCAGGTAAACCCTGTCAGTGGCTGTAAGCTAAGGGAGTGGAATGATGGGTCGGACCCCTTGGGGAACTTAAGCCTGCATGCTTTCATGTCAGCATTTTAACAACAGAAGCAGACTTTTTGGAGCAGAGCTGCCTGTGAGAAGGCCAACATGCCCACTGGTTTGGGGTGGGGAGCCATGCTAGGACCAAGGCCATCAGTACCAGTAGCTCCTCTAGGAGGCTGGAGCTCACCTCGCAGGAAGCTAACTGTATACAACCTCTTCCTTCACTCACCTGCTTGGAACCTTCCTTCAGCTCTCCCACCTGCCCCAGGGTCCTAGGCAGTGCCTCACCCTGGTATCCACATCCTTCTCTAGGTATATCACCGTCTGGAACATCCTGGTGGCCTCCCCAGAGTGTGTGAAGCTGGGGAACTCTGGCCTTTCTTCATACATTGAGGATGACACGTATTACAAGGATGAGGGAACTTCCAGCCCCTGCTTTGTCTCTGAAACAAAAATCTCAGGAGCCTACAACTGGGGATCCCAGACCATGGGCTTCTGGACAGTAGGTTGTTTTTCTGGAAAGTTCTAGATCTTTCTTCCCTTAATAATGCCTGTAAACCTCTTTGCCCACCCCAAGCCTCTGTGACTCGTCTCCCCATCAAATGGATGTCCCCCAAATCCATTAACTTCTGCCGCTTCACGACAGCCAGTGACATCTGGATGTTTGGTATGAGGCAATTCAGGAGAGTGTGGAAATGGGCTCAAATTTTCTTGAGGATCATCCTCAAGAGGAGGATCATCCCTGAACCCAAATACCCCATTTCACTGTAGCCACTGAGAAGTCCCAGAGGTGGGGAGGTGGTGGTAGAGTCAGAGATGACATGAGCCAAGGACTGGCCTAGAAAATCTGGGTTCATCCTCCTGTAAAAGGCTCTGATAAGCATGGACCCCACCAACCAGCTCTGAGGACAAATATGGGGATGCCTTGGAGGTGAGCTTCAAACACAAAACTCAGGTTTTTCATGAAAGGAGAAGCAGGGAGTGGAGAGTGCCTAGCTGGGTGTGAATGGGCAACCTCACCAAACACAGCACTTCAAGTTACCTGCCAGTTCTCCCACAGCTGACTATAGACCTCATCATTGTTACCCCCATTTTCCAGATAAGGAAACTGAGGCTCAGACCATTAAGGGGCTTGCCCATGATCATACAGGCTGCAAGAGGTGGTGCCTGCCCTATTATTGTAGCTCCTAACCTTCCCAAGAAGGATCTGGTGGTTCCAACGTGGGCCACCTCCTGAACCTACAGAATCCAGCCAGCTCCATGTTGAGAGAGTCAGGAAGGGGAAGCCCTGGTTCATGTACCACAGATGTAGGTCATTGGTCCCTTGAGTGGACCACCATGGTGGGTAAGACCCCAGTGGCCATAGAGGGAGCTGCAAAATAACACAGACGCTCCCTGCTGGGACCAAGTGCTAATGGCCATAGTGTCCCCGGGGTGCCCACTTCCCAGCAGGGTGCCTGACGGTTTCCCCTCTGCCCTCAGCTATGTGCATGTGGGAGATCCTAAGCTTTGGGAAGCAGCCTTTCTTATGGCTGGAAAACAAGGATGTCATTGGGGTGCTGGAGAAAGGGGACCGGCTGCCCAAACCTGACCTCTGTCCACCTGTTCTTTACACCCTCGTGACTCGCTGCTGGGACTATGACCCCAGTGTCTGGACCCACTTCACGGAGCTCGTGTGCAGCCTCAGGTGAGCATGGGCTGGGGAGCTGGTGTGGGGGGCATTGGCTGGGTTGCCCCAGAGGCAAGCTGCTGCCAGTGGCACTGAGAGGTTTACAGCTAAGTCAGTGCTCTCAGGGGCTCCTCAGGCCTATGCAGCAGATGGCCCCATTCCCATCTGCTGAATGGAAGAGTTCAGGTTCAAAGTCAGTGACTTGCCCAAGGCAGTGACAGGAAGGCAGGACATGTACCCAGACCTCCCTTCTGATCATCTCTGAGCCACATGACCACACAGAATGAGATGGTCCTTGGCAGAGGCATGATGAGCATTGGGCACTCGGTACAGAAGCAGCTCTGTCAGGGGCTGAAAGGCTGAGGCCAGGTTCACTGTCAGATACTAGTTCAGAGACAAGGTGAGCCTGGGGAGGCCTTGCTCATCAGGGCATCTCCAACCCAGCCCTGTGCCTTGCTCATGCTGTGCCTAGAAGGTATTTTCTCTATTGGAATAAAAATATGTCTGGTGCAGCCAGACATGGTGTCACACACCTGTATCCCAGCAGCTTGGGAGACTGAGGCAGGAGGAATACAAATTCAAAGCCAGACTCAGTAACTTAGCGAGGCTCTAAGCAACTTAGGTGAGACTCCATTTCAAAATAAAATATAAAAAAGGTCTTGGGATGTTGCTCATTGGTAAAGCACCCCTTGGGTTCAATCCCTGGTACCAAAAAAAAAAAAGATGGCCCAGACACCTATGGTCTTCAGAGTTTGGCTGGAAAACACCTGTCTCCTGAGTGGGGTTAGGAGTCTGAAGCCTTATCTTTCTCAGTGCCAAGACACTTGTTCCCCTGGTACTGGAAGGTCACAGGTAAAGGGTGTTTCCATTTCAGAGGTCCAGGAGTCCCCAGTTTGCTTGGTGGAATGCCTGCCATCAGTGCTCCCAAGGGTGGTCCCCTTCATTAGGAATACTTTAGCAAGGAAGTCAGCTGACCTTTTCTGTAAAGGACCAGATAGTGAATCTTTGGGGCTTCTGTCCAGTCTTCTCATCTCTGTCTCCACAGCTTAAAAACAGTCATAGGCAGTAGTGAATGAATGGGGGTAGCTGGGTTCAATAAGAACATCAATACCATAATTTTTATGTGGCATACAATATCATTTTATTTTTATTTTTTTCAATTATTAAAAAAATGTGATAACCATTTTTAATTTGAAGCCATAGAAAAATAAGTGGGAGACCACATGTGGCCTTTGACCATGGTTTGCTGACCTCTGTTTTAGGAGATCTCTTGCTTAGTTGACCTTTAACAACATTAACATGTTGTTAATACTACTCATTGATATCATATAAACATATTGGCAAATTTTAGTGAGGGCAAGAAAATTACCCCTACAAACTGGCTGGTTGAAGGCCACCAAGGAGGAGGCTGGGAATGCCCAGGCAGGGGGCAGCAGGGATGACCGTGCATTTATTTGTGGGGCAGGGTCCCCAACATAGTCTGCAAAACCTCTAGCTTAAAAAGCTTCTCTGGATGGGTGTGGTATTGCACACCTGTAATCCTCTTTGGCTGGGTGTGGTATTGCATGCCTGTAATCCCCATGACTTGGGAGACTGAGGCAGGAGGATTGCAGGTTCAAGGACTGCCTCAGAAATTAGTGAGACTCTAAGCAACTTAGCAAGACTTGTCTCAAAATAAAAATTATTTTCCTCCTTCATTGGCTGTCCTGATTAATTCATCTGCATTGTCCCTCACAAGGAAGATTGAAGAAGCCAGGGAGTTCTGGGAGAAATGTATTGAAAGCTGTACTTTGAGAGGGCAGAAGTTCTGAGTGAGGACGGTGTGGTCTTAATCCATTATGGGATCTGGAGAACCAGGGGAGCATGATGGGGTGCCTAAGATGAGAGGTGTCTCCTTCGGAGGCAATGGGCCAGCCACCCCCCCACCATGATGCAGTTTAAAGCAGGCTTCTCTGATGCAAAGAAGGATACTCAAAGACCCAAAGGACCCCAGCTGCCTACCTCAGTTCACAGTCCCTTCTTTAGGGGAAATAAAGGTTTTGATTATTGTTTCCCAATCTTGTAGGGTAGGAAGGGCTGTTTTAAAGGTCAAATTTGGAGAATTCTTCCATGTAATCGTAATTTTAGAATCCTTTGATTGGCAAAATACATTGTGTTTGAAAACACAGTACCAGGCAGTATTCAAAAGTACATAACACTCTGGGGCTGGGGATGAGGCTCAAGAGGTAGCGCGCTCACCTGGCATGCGTGCGGCCCGGGTTCGACCCTCAGCACCACATACAAACAAAGATTTTGTGTCTGCCAAAAACTAAATATATATATATAAAATTTTCTCTCTCTCTCTCTCTCTTTAAAGAAAAATAAAATAAAAACAAAAGTACATAACACTCATACCCATTTGAAAGTGTGGATTGATGGGGCCTCTGCAGTAATTCCAGAGGCCTCTGGGGTCTGTGATGCCCAGGTTGAGAAGCACTGAATTGGGGCAGAAAGGTGAGGGGCACTAGAACGGCTAACAGGTGAGGGTTGGGGGAGATGAATCCACAGCCCATTTGCTCACATCAGAAACCAGATGGTGAATTGTTTAATGACAAGTCAAACCCAGGCCTTCATCATGAAGTTGACTGGGACACTGGAAATCTAAACAGGGTTGGCACCAATAGCAGGCACAGAAAAGCAGGAAGTGTGGGGAGCTGGGGATATAGCAGGCTTCTGCTGACCTGTTGGGTTAAGTCTGGCTCTCCAGGGACCTCCTCCCACCTTGGACCCATCCCTGTGGTCCTCCCAACTTGGTGCAGGGTGCCCTCAGGATCCATACCCCAGCCTGTCTCAGAGGGGTTCCCCAGGTCACTCTTCAGAAAAAAACATAAATGAAAATGGGATCAAGGCCCTTGTCCAGGCCTCTCCTAGTTTCAATGTCGTAGAGAGGAGTGACTCGCTTTGGCCCTCTCACCCTGTCTGACCTGCTGCCTTGGCAGTGACATTTATCAGATGGAGAAGGACATTGCCATAGAGCAAGAAAGGAATGCTCACCTAAAATATTGGAGCCCATTGCTTCCCAGGAACCCCCACCCAAGGTAAGCCACCCCTGGCCTTGCTATTAGTTCCATGAGCCACAACAGAGCCAGTACCTGTGTGACCCACTGCCTGTTCAATGGAAGCAGGATGCTTTCCTACAATCCTCTCTCAGTTCTGCAACTCAGCTACTTATCAATCACCCCTTGTCATCTTCATGCCCTGGCAGGTGTCATCTGAGACAGCAGACACCTTGTGGAAAAGTCATTTCTCAGAACTTTCCCTTGGGAACCTGGGCACTTTTCTTCTGAGAGTTTCCTAGGGCTAAGTTAGCTCTCCCTGAGGATACATGGATGGAGAGTATCCTAAGTCCCCAAAGTCCATTCTCTGTCCATGCTCTCCATGACAGCCTTTGGCTCAGGAGCCAGAGCCCAGCTGTTCCACCATCAGGTGGGGGAGGGGTCCAGAGACCATGCCTGTATTTGTCAGCTAGAGCTGCCCTAAAAAAATCCTACAGAATGAGTGGCTTAAATCATTCACTTATGTCTCTTCTGGAGGCTGGAAGTCCAAGGCCAGGCTCTAGCAACTTTGGTATCTGGTGAGGGCCCCTTCCTAGCTTTCAGATAGCCACCTTCCTAATGTGTCCTCACCTGGTGGAAAGAGAGAGAAACCTCTGGTCTCTCTTCCTCTTCTTATAAGGGCACTAATCCCTTTATGGGGCCCTATCCTCATGAACTCATTGAACACTAATCACCTCCCAAAATCTCTGCCTCCTAAACCATCACACTGGGGTACAGGACTTCAACATATGAACTGAGGGGAACACAAACATTCAGTCTATAATAATGCATAATGTGGACCAAGGTCTTTTCTCATTGTTCCTCCTGCCAGGCATGTGCTGCCCTTTCCCTAGGGCCCAATGCAGCTTTTATCTCCATGAAGTTTCTGTGAGTCCCTGAGCCCTCAGTGACCTCCTGCTCTGAATGTGGCTATCCATGGCTGTTTTGTCAGGCACTCCCACATACAGGGAGGCTGCACACACAGAGGTCATTAAACCCCCAATTAGCCGTAGCCCAGGTGGCAGAGGCCAGCCCCTGTGACTTGCCATCTCTCAGCATGTAACTGGTGCTCAGAAGTGGATGCAAAATTATTTTAATGATAACCTTGTCCACTATTGCTCCTTCATTGTGAATACGGCTGAGCTACATTCAACCTGATGCTCCCCTTAGTGGGCCAACTCATTTATTAATGGGAGAAATGCAACTGACACTGCTCTATATCCTGTTTTCCACCCCAGCCAGTCCAATGACCTCTTGCTGTTTAGACCCCCTCCACAAACCAACCTGCTCGCTCTCAAACTACAGTTCCAGGTAAATGTGTAACCAGGGGGCTTGGAATGGCCAGGCCCATCCCTTGTCAGGTGTTTCTTGAAATTCCATTCCTGTGCCATTAAGGAGTAGCAGCCATCTGCTCAGATGATAAAGATAGCTGGGTTGACTCTTCTTTGTTTCTTTGTTTGGCTCTTTGATGTGAACTTGAACTCACATCAAAAGAATAGCAACTCAGTCCTGCCAGACTGTCCTCAGCTAAGCAGACCTTCCTGTAGCCTAGTCTGTCTGTCTGCAGTGTCTGCTGCTTTGTGTACCTGCTTGTAGCTCCCTCCCCATGTCCAAGACTTCCCTGGCCTCCTACCCTGAGCAGAGCCTCTGAGAAGTAATCCCTAGGAACTGGGGAAGGATGATGTCTCCAGAGAATAGAGTGGATCCCTGAGGCTCCCTGCAGAGGTCCTGGCCAGGACCTGGGTAGCCAGTGAAGGGAGAAGGGTTCCATCTGAGCCTTCTCCACCTCTGTCACCACCAACCATGTCTCTCACCAAGGCTGTAGGTCCCTGACTCAGAATGCCTCTGTCCTGAGTCCTTTTTTGTGTCTGGGTAAGAGGGAGCCCGGCTTCATCTCTGTCCTTCTCTTTCATCCCCCAATCAGTGTTGCCATTCAGAACTGGAATATCTCAACCAATAGCAACAATGTCAATTTACTGATGCTCCTTACAGGGGGCTGTTCCCCAGGTTTGTGTATCTCCTCCCAAGGAAATGCCCTATGCCTGAGTAAACCCAACCAAGAACCAACAGATAAATCCTTTTTTAAAAGAGAGAGAGAGAGAGAGAGAGAGAGAGAGAGAGAGAGAGAATTTTTTAATATTTATTTTCTAGTTTTTGGTGGTGCTGAGGATCGAACCCGGGCCACACGCATGCCAGGCAAGCGCACCACAACTTGAGCCACATCTTCAGCCCCAGATAAATCCTTTATGTGAAAATAAAATGCTTTGATTCAGAAGGTGGAAGCAACGTCCTTAAAAACTAAACATAATTAAAATAGTGATGTTATTTAAATTTAAATTAAATTATATATAATTATTGAAAATTACACATACACACATACACACACATGCACACACACACACACACACACACACACACAGTTGGCTTTCCATATTCATGTGTTCTGTATCTATGGATTCAACCAACCAGGAATCAAAAATATTAACATAGGAAAATAAATCTCATTTATACTGGATATGTACAGACTTTTTTCTTGCCATTCCCCTAAAATTACTGTATGCCAGCTATTTGTGTAGTTACATTACATTAGATGGCAAAAGCAATCTAGAGATGATTTAAAGCATACTGGGAGATATATGTACATTACATGCAAATACCATGCCAGTTTGCTCAAGGAACTGGAGCATCTGCAGATTTGGGATATCTTCAGGGTGTCCTGAAATGAATCCCCCTTGAATATGGAAGGACAACTATGTGTGTGAGAATTTATTTATCAATGGACTAATCATATCTGTCAATTTGTAACATGACTATGAAACATAACTGTTTGGAAAAGGGCCCAAGGGAGGAGTCATGGTCTCAATAGCAGCCTGCATGGACCCTGTGTGTGCAGAATACCACTAGGGGAGTGTTAGGCAGATGAGAGGCCATGATGCTCCACCAGGTGTCTCCAACAGGGCCAAGGAAATGCCACACCACATTCTTCAGCAACTCTGAGAGAGCAAGTCTGTGTCCCCCATGATGCTCTTGTATCACTTCTTTGTGCTCCTGTTTGTAGCAGCTGATTGTCCACCCCCTTGCCTTGTCCTGTGCCTAGTGCTTCTTTGCTTCTCCTTAATAGGTCCCTGAGGGTCTGTGTCCAGCTCCCCTATGCTCACCAGCCCTATAGAGTACCCATCTCCCATTAACTCGCTGCGTACCCCACCTCTCCACCAGCACAATGTCTTCAAGCGCCACAGCATGCGGGTAAGAGGGCACTGCATGCTGAGTCCCAGCCCGGACTGAGGAAGCTATTGGAGGGAGGTGGCCTGGGATACTAGGAACCCCACATTCTCAGCCTCAGCGGGTGCCCTCCATGCTTCTGTGTGCCAGTCAAGTCATCAAGGTGTTCTGTGACTCTTCCCTTTGCAAATATATCAAAGTTGGGATGAAGTTAGGCTCTGCTCCTGGGGACACCAGTTGGACACCAGCTGGAACTACCCTTGTCCACACTGGAGCTGTGGCAAATGATGTAAAATTCCCTTCCTTTTCTGAGCCCCAGAGGCAGATGCAGTGCATTAGTGTGGAGGCTGGTGGGTGGAGTGCAGCCAGGCCTGGTGATGCTGGAGAATAAAAGACCCTGGATGTTCTGCCCCACTCTGCCATCCTGCCTGATTGCTAAATCTCTCCTCCATCAGAGGAAAGAAAGGCTTCCTGGCAGCTGCTTCTACTGCTGCTGCTTTTGTAAAGGTGTTGCTGGGTGGGAAGGAGCTTAGAGGGTATTGTGGTTACAGGCTCATGAACTGCTAGAGAGGCTAAGCCACCTCCCCATTGATCGCTATGTCATCAGCGACTGTGAGACACTGAGTGCTTTGTGGAATATCTGTTGATTGTCAGATCTTATGTAACAAAACCATCTTTGCTTGAAAGCAGATGCTCACTTGCCACCAATCATCTCCTTTAATGCAATGACCTCTTGCCATTTGTTGCCATGAAATCTTGACACATTTTACCAAACTGGGTTACAAAACAGGCTAAACTCACTATTTGAGCTCTAACTTGTATATATGTCTAATATTTCAGGCTCAACATATATGTCTCTAAAAATTTGGAGGCAAGGAAATATGTGTTTATCATAAGAGATTTGGAAATTTTGGGCAAGTATGTTGACATATATCTGTACTGTTATTCTTTATTTAGTAAAAATTTGAATGCCCATGGTAGCTTCAAATTCCAGGCTGCGAGATCTATTGTGAAATAAATTCTCCCCAACCTACCTCGTTTTTCTCTCTCACATTAATTTAAACAATTTCTGTCTTTTCATATGCATAACAATAATAAAACTATGGTTCTAAGCATGTACTATAATTTAGGCAGTATGCAGTTTCTCTACCCTTCTGCCCTCGACTCTTTATCCATAATTAAGTTTTAGGGAGCTTTACTTTAAAAATTGTGCTTTTAGAAAGAAGCTGTTTTGTATACGTGAGGGGCTGCATGGCCTTTGTCTAAGCCCTGCTCCACTGGGAGGATTTTGTTCCATTCCATAAAGACAGACTGTGCCACAGAAAAAAAAGACCTTTTGTGTCAGAGGTTTAGAAGTAATTGCTAAGAAAAAAATCTGCCTGAAAGAACATAATGAGCACTTCTTTAACCAAACAGAAAAGATTAAAAATATAGATCAGAAACACTGAGAAAATTCTCTCCCAGGCGAAGTGCTGACGAGGTTCCCTGCAAGGCAACTGGAAACATTAAAGCAATGCTCAGAGATGGTAACAATAATTTTCCTCCTGACTGGCCCCATGGCCTGGCTCATCTGGGAGCCTGTGGGATGCCTCAGAGTCAGGATGGCAGCATCTCCTTTCCGGAGTCTTCACAAGTCAGTACTGAATTTCCACAGGCCACAGTGGGCCTGTGCACTTGCGGGTGCTGTCCAGGATGCTGAAGGAGGAACACGTGGTTTTGCTTTCAAGGAGCTTACAGTCAGTCAGAAGGAGCAGGTCAAGTGCAGGTTCATGGGTAATGTGAGCCAGAAAGTTGTGGGGGACACGTAAAGGGTATTCAGAGGGGAGAGTGACTCCTGCCTGCTGCTGGCTTTCAGTGGGGCCCTGAAGGATGGAGAAAATTTGGAGTGGAAAAAACTGGAATGTAGGGATGGAAGAGGCAGGGGCAAGTGGTGTGGTGTTTGAGCAAGGAAGGGTAGGCGGCGGGGGTAACGAGGCTGGCAGGTGTTGTGGCTCATGAACATCATTTTAAAAGACAAAGGGAGTGTTAACTGTCCATGACCTGGGAAGAATACCTAGAGTGTATTTCAGAAAAACCAGCCTAGACATTCAAGGTTGTAAAGTCTCTCATTTTTTTTTCCTTTGGTCTTACTACGAAATTGAAAGACTCATTCTGTTGAGTCTTCTAATATTTGTTCGTTAAAGATTTGCTAAGATTAAGCTTGGAACACACAAAACATGAAAGTGGTGGCATTTGTAAAATTATACAGTGTTTTCTGGACTCCAGTAACTCATATTTTCTGCATTGAATCTTTCTCAGTCTGTGTATTTTTTTTTACACCTAGATATTCTTATCTCTGTATATAGAACCTCAGGCACTTAGTTCCTTTTTATCACTATTTGTCAATAGTATAAAATTGTATGGGGCAGCCATACCATTGTGTTTACCGGTATTGACACTTAACCAAGGATATTTGTGGCCTCAAAATTTGTTCATTTTGGAGTATCAGATCTAAGCTTCAATTGCTTAATGAGTACTTATTCCTTTTTGTGTGGCTATAACAAATGCCTGAGGCTGGATACTTTATAGAGAAGAGGGGTTTGTTTAGCTCATAGTTTCAGAGATCCAAGAATAAAACACTGACCTGTGCTTAGCTCTGGTGAAAGCCTTCTGGCTACATCACAGTCTGATGGATGGCATCACGGTGGGAGCACATATAGGAAGGAGAGATCACATGGCAATACAGAAAACAAGATCCCAAGAGGATACATTTTTCATAGCAGTCCCCTCTCTCAAGAATTAATGCACTCCTTCCACACACGGCTCACTCCCATGAGAGAGCATTAAACCATTTGTAAGAGTAATCAAGTAACATTATACAGTTAGTTTTAAATGGAAATAAAACTACCATTATATGGGAAGAGGGAATTGAAAAAAGAAAGCTGGGAGAAGAACAGGGAGATGAGAAAGGAGAAAAGAAATAAGACTGAGCTTTGGATACCCTGCCTCTGAAAGTCAAATGAGAGGACAAGACCCTGAAAGGAAAGCAGATTAGACAGGGAGTAGGAAGGAAAAGAGTGATCATTAATTCACTCAAGCATTCATTTATTTAACAATTTTTAAAATGCTCATTATAAATATATGCTGTGCTGGGTGTATATACCTTAAAGAGCCTCCTATTGTGGTTGGGAGGTAAATGAGTAAAGCAACAATTATGTGAAAATTGTAAGAACATGACAAAACTGTACTGGGATGAAAATGAGAAGAAAGAACGTTAGTTCAGGTCTGGTCCTTGGAGAGTGGAGAGGACTCTCCAAGGACCAGACCTGGATTAAGAATCCCAGTGACTTGGTTATGTCATAAAGACTGAACAGAAACTATACCAGTATATAAGTGGCACATGAAACATCCCAAAGTTGTGATATCACTGCCCTTGTTTGGGATTTAAAATATCATTAATGGCTGTATCAGTCAAGATCTGATAAAGAAACAAAGATTCCTCAGTACATTGGACAGTGAAAAGTTAATATAAAGAATTTTGACTTTAACAACACATCATTAAGGTGAGTGTTTCCAAGTATTAAGAGAATTGTAGAGGAAAAAGTATTAGCAGAAAGCACAGCCACTAAGCCTAGGACCAAGACAGATCTCATCCCCCACTCTAGCAGGGCTGAGATCTAGATCTTGCTGGAGAGGGCTTGCTTATGATCAATGCCTGGCAGAAGTTTCTGAGGTGCTAACACAGTGGAACTGACCAGAAATTTACCCTCAGTAAATTGCTAGAAATTGGCCCTCCAATTTCAAAGAGATAAGTAACTACAGAAAGAAGTATGAGGGAGATGCTGGGTGCTATTGACGATTGTGTACTATAGGAACCAAGTGTTGAAAAAGCTCTGCATGTTGCAGAACTAGCCACTTGCTCCTCAGGAATCAAATTCTGGAAACAGAGCAGGAGTGAACAGGCTACATGATTTGAAGGAGGAGCCCAGAACACCAATCCAGAAAGAAACCCTTCTCTTCCAGTGTCCTTCCACCGCCCTCTGCTGACACAATTTAACATTACACAAACTGGCAAGGAAAAAGGAAACCAGCTTTATTTTCACAAAGCAAGTATTAAAGGATGGGTTTAGAGTTGAGGGCTCATAAATTGATGACTGTCAAAATGGATTACAGGGTACTTGGAGGTATTTTAAATGGGGTAGGAGGAAAAAAGGCAGTTAGGTGCTTACAGACATATGGAAGGGGCAAGGACTTCAGAAACAGCGTAGTCCATATTCTCTAATGTGTGAAAGGATATTGGCTCTGTATCTAACACCTATGAAAATATATATTCAACTGCTATTTTTTGTGCATATACTCTGGAACTATATAGAGAAGAAAACTTGGGAAGAGAGTTTATGGAGTTAACTATGTTTTCCTTTAAATATCAATTCATACAGAATCCTCAGTTCCTTAGAACCATGTGTGGCAATATGAATTTCATATTTTACTGTGACCTAGGTCATGGTAAGTACTATAAATAAAATGATAAAATGTTAAAGGTGTGGTACTGTCAAATTTTCAGAGAAGCTAACTCTCATTCAACAATCCTTGCAGGATTTCTGTCTTGCAAAATATTCTTTCAAAGCTGTTTCCCCTTCCTACCATTTATCTCATTCTTTAAGTGCATATTAATGGGCAGTAGTGTTTGATTGAGTCTGTATTGCCCACTTAGCTGCAAGCTTCCCATGGATAGGAACTGTTTACCCCATGTTATTTTCTGAGTACTTCACCAATTTCTAGCCCAGAGTAGTATGTCAATAATAATATATTAAAGAAAAGTTTCTCAGATGAATAACTGAACATATCATCTCAGGTTTTGCTAAGATGGTATTGACAGTCCAGGGGAATTTCTGACTGTTCTTCTTGATGCCACTGAGAGGTAATAACGTTTCCATCAACCTCATTTAGGTAAGAAGTGCTTCTGATACCAACAAGTATGGTATCAGTGTATTTCCTATTTACACTTTCATATTACATATGAAGCTCCCCACCCTTTTGCTCAGAAATGCTATAATTTTTCTTTGCTTCTGGAGAAAACTACAGCACTGCCTGGACTCCTTTTCCAGCCACTTTGGTTTGAAGCCTGCTACTTCAGATTTCTGACTTCACTGACTCATTCTCTTCTCAGAAATCAAATAAAAGGGAGGGGGGATGAAGCCTTGATTAAATTCTCATTTGAAAAATATTTATATACTGCTGTAACCTATTCAAAATGTACATACTCAAAATTTGGGTGAAGTGTATTTTTGTCTTGACAAACATGCTGCCAATAGAAATATATATCTAGTATGAAAATTAATACCTTGAGCTATGGCTGTCAAAATTCTTTGAAGTAATGGGCCCTTACAGAGAGTACATTATTCAGAATAGCTTAAAACATGCAAACAATCTACAAGGAGATTCATAGGCTATAAAATTATTCTAAGTCAGAACAAAATTTCCCTGATCCTTAAAGGAATTTAGCTATTAATTTTTAAATGCTGAACATAGTTGACATTTCAAATTGAATTGTTACTGAAGTAATCACATCGAATCTCTTGGTTAAATGTTCAAAGTACAGCCCATGAAATATGCATGTTACCAAATCAAAAGCAAAGTCTTTCTTTAGAATACATGGTTTTAAAAAATAAAATGTTAAATGATTTTCATTTAAAATCATCTCTTCATAGTAAGATGCAATTACTCTTCAAAGAAATTTGAGTACGTATAACTGAAGAGATCTGTGCATGTATATTCTGTAATTCAAGCTATTGATTATCCATTTTTTATTAAGAAGTGAATTTAAAAATTATTAGACATGATTTCTGAAATCAAGATGCTTAGAGTCTAACAGTTAAGATTGGGAAATTAAACCATTTCAAGGCAGTGCTACATGTCACAGGTGTTTCCCAAAGTGTGGAATCTATACCTTTGTTGTCACAATAAATGAGTTTATGTGTCATGTGGGCCAACATTTTCATTTTAGTTTTGAATGGTTACCTTCTATTTTATTCAGAAAATCTGAAATGGTTTATTTTTAGTGACTTTGTAAAGTTTTCTTTTTAATTTTTGTAAAATCATATTGATTGTTTAAAATTCATATGAAAATAACAATACATAAGGAATACAGATGTTCAGAATCTCATCTAATTATTGATGATTGAGGAACATGCCTAAAAAGAGCTTTAAATCTAAGTTTGTAACTGCTATTTTTTGTAACTACCTTCATTTGAGGTTCTAGGAACCCAGAGTAGGTGTTCAATAAATATTTGTCTAATAAATGAATGAAGTATCTTTTAGAAATTTATAGTTCACATAAATAATATCAAGGGGTATATATATATATATATATATATATATATATATATATATATATATATATATATATATATATAACATTTATTTTTCTATTTAATTCTTTGTCAGTTACTTCCAATCCAGAATCTTTTTCCATGTACCATAGGCTTATAGAAGTATTTGACATTGTTTCTTTTTCTGGGAACTTCTCTTCTCCCAACAGAATCTCCTTTACAGAAACTTTCACAGAAGAAAATATAACATTTACAAAGCAATCCCCAAAATGCCCATATTTTTTCCTGAAAACTAGGTACAGAGATTGCACAACATATGAATTAAAAAAACTTTTTTAATGCAGTCGACTATCTAAAAGTCATTTTCACTATTGAGTTCAGTTATAAAATAGGACATACGTCCTGGAATTTCTAGGTTTTAGGGACCTCAGCGAACAGAAGAGGTTCATAAAATATTTTCAGAAGTCTTGTAGAAGACATACTAGATCCAGATGGGATGAGTTCTGTTGGTAAGACTCAAAAGAAGCAGAGGTATATCTTTTCAAAACAGATGTCTATGGCTACTAACTTTTCCTGCATTTTATAGCAAGCTGCCTCAAGCTGAGGTTTTCCTTGCACAGTAAATATACAGTGAGTTAATTTAGTGATGATGGAGATTTTAGGATATCCATTACTTACCTACAAGTATAAGTTTTTTATTTTTTTGCTTTACTGAAGTTAAAGTGAAAGTCAAGTTTTTCTATGTCTGAGTTCTAAATGTTTTCGTGATTGTACCCAAACCAGAGTAATAGCTGTCAGAACCTATTCAGGGATAATTTCAAAGAGAAGAATCTTTGTGATAATTTGGATTCATCTGAAGAAGCAGACAGAATACAGAAGCAGAGACCAGTTTTAATAACTTAATAGATGATTAGGGGAAGTTTGTCTTTACAGAAATCTGGGTATAAACTGAGGAGTGGGATAGCTAGATCAAATGGCATTGTTGGGATTCATGAATCCTAAATTTTTCTCTTATTTACCTTCAGTAAAAAATGGTGATTTTCAGTGTTTATTATTTAGTTTATGCTGCCTACCGGTGTCCTTCTGGCTTAAGCAAAAATCTAAATAGCATATTTTACATTTTAAAATTCACAACATATTATGAGTTGAATATTAAATTTGTTCAAATATTCATTTAGTCTTTACTGTGAAGTAGATAGTATTGTTTTGTATTAGAAATACAGATGTCACTAAGGCCTACTTTATGGTCTAAGAAGCTTCAGATTTAGGTGAAAATCCTAAAATTTTCCCTCATGGACATTTTCATTAAATATAGATATAAAAATCAAAGTTGGTAAATGAAAGATGAACCTTTATATTTGATGCTGAAAAGAAAGTCTAGTTAAAGTATGAAGTTTGAAATCAGAAGGCTCTAGGTGGTGAAGAAAGACTGAAATTATCCAGGAAAACTTAATATATACAGAAGAGAAGCAATGGGTGAGAGAGGAAAGGGAGCAAAAAGAGAGAAAGTGAGAGAACCCAAGTATAGCACCATAAGCAAACCCAGGGAGGTCAGTGTGACCATACAGGACCACAGATTTTGGAGAAGCAATGAGGTTAAATAGACTGAAGACAAAGCATAACACTGAAAACTCATCTAGTTAAAGCCGTCTTTGAGACAATCATTTCTATAACAAGGGAAATGGGTTCCATGAGAAAAGAAAGCTTACAGCAATATGTAAATATGCACCAGTTCATTTAAGAGTAAGGGATAAAGAGAAACTATTACTTTTTAATTCTTTTAACAGCATAAGAATTGTATCCAAGTGATTTATGAGCTGATGGGGGGTGGGGGAAACATAAACAAAATAAAAAATGAAAACCTTAAGAAAAAAAAGGAAGAAAGGGTTGGTATACAATAGAGAAGATCAACAGAAGTATTAAGTGAGTTAAGAATTTTTTTCAAAATTTATTTATTAGATCTAATTTGTTATACATGATAGCAGAATGCATTTCTATTCATAGTACACAAATAAAGCACAATTTTTCATTTCAAAGCAGAGTCACACCATTAGGGTCTTCATACGTGTACCTAAGGTAATGATGTCCATATCATTCTACCATCTTCCCTGCGCCCTTGCTCCCTCCCTTCTCTTCGCCTATCCAAAGTTTCTCCATTCCTCCCAAACTCTTCTCCACTCTCCCCCACTCCTCCTCCCATTAAGAATCAGCATCCATTTATCAGAGAAAACATCTGGCCAATGGTTTTTTGAGATTGGCTTACTTCACTTAGCATGATATTCTCCAAATCCATTTATTAACTTGCAAATGACATAATTTTATTCTCTTTTAATGCTGGGTAATATACCATTGTGTATATATACCCCACTTTCTTCATCATTTATCTATAGAAGGGCATCTAGGTTGGTTCCACAGTTTAGCTATTGTGAATTGAGCTGCTATAAACATTGATGTGGCTGTATCATTATAGTATACTGTTTTTCAGTCCTTTGGGTATAAACTGAGGAGTGGGATAGCTAGATCAAATGGCATTTCCAATCCAAGTTTTCTAAGGAATCTCCATACTGCTTTCCAGATTGGTTGCACCAATTTGCAGCCACACCAGCCATGTAAGAGTTTGTCTTTCCCCCCACATCCTCCTTAACACTTATTGTTGCTTATATTGTTAATAACTGCCATTCTTATTGGAGTGAAATGAAATCTTACTCTACTCTTGATGTTTATTTCACGATTACTGGAGATGTTGAACATTTTTTTTTATATTATTGTTGTTTGAATGAATATCTTCTTTTGAGAAGTGTCTGTTCAGTTCTTTAGCCCATTTATTGATTGGTTACTTGTTTTATTGGTGTTAAGTTTTTTGAGTTCTTTATATATCTTGGAGATCAGTGCTTTATCTGATGTGCATGTGGTAAAAATTTGCTCCGTTCTGTAGGCTCTCTCCAACTCACTGATTGTTTCTTTTACTAAAAAGAAACTTTTCAGTTTGAATCCATTCCATTTATTGATTCTTGAATTAATTTCATGTGCTTTGGGTGTCTTGTTAAGGAATTGAGGACCTAATCCAACATGATGAAGAATTGGACCTACTTTTTCTTCTATTAGGTGCAGAATTTCTGGTTTAATTCCTAGGTCCTTAATCCAATTTGAGTTGAGTTTTGTGCATGGTGAGAGACAAGGACTTACTTTCATTTTGCTGCACATGAATTTTCAGTTTGCCCAGCACTATTTGGTGAAGAGGCTATCTTTTCTCCAATGTAGGTTTTTGGTGCCTTTGTCTAGCATGAGATAACTGTATATATGTGGATTTGTCTCTGAGTCTTCTATTCTGTACCATTGGTCTACAAGTCTATTTTGGTGCCAATACCATGCTGTATTTGTTACTATTGCTCTGTAGTATAAAGTCTGGAATAGTAATGCCACCTGCTTCACTCTTCTTGTAAATGATTGCTGTAGTTATTCTGGGTCTCTTATTTTTCCAAATGAATTACTGTTTTTTCTATTGCTGTGAGCAATATAATTGGGATTTTGTTTGGAATTTCAAAAAATCTGTATAGTTCTTTTGGTACTATGGTCATTTTGACAATATTTATTCTGCCTCTCCAAGAACATGGTAGATCTTTCTGTCTTCTAAGTTCTACTTTAATTTCTTTCTTTAGTGTTATGTACTTTTCATTGTAGAAGTCTTTTACTTCTTTCATTGATTCCCAAGTATTTTTTTTTGTTTTTTGGGTTTTTGTTTTGTTTTGTTTTTGAGGCTATTGTGAATGGGGTAAATTTCCTAATTTCTCTTTCAGAGGATTCGTCACTAATATAAAGAAATGCCTTTAATTTATGGGTGTTGATTTTATATCCTGCTACTTTGCTGAATTCATTTATTAGTTCTAGAAGTTTTCTGTTGAAACATTAAGGATTCTCTAAGTATAGAACTGTGTCATTGGCAAATAGTGATAGTTTATTTTTTTCTATTCATATTCCTTTAATTTCTTTCAACTGTCTAATTGCTCTGGCTAGAGTTTCAAAGACTGTTAAATAGAATTGGTGAAAGAGGGCATCCCTGTCTTATTCTAGTGTTTAGAGGGAATGCTTTCAATTTTTCTCCATTTAGAAAAATGTTGGCCTTGGGCTTAGCATAGATAGCTTTTACAATGTTGAAATATGTTCCTATTATCCCTAGTTTTTCTAGTGTTTTGAACATGAAGGAGTGATGTATTTTGTTGAATGCTTTTTCTGCATCTATTGATATGATCATGAGATTCTTATCTTTAAGTCCAATCATGTAATAAAATACATTCATGATTCCCGTATGTTGAACCTGACCTTGCATCTCTGGAATGAACCCCACTTGATCATGGTTTACTCTATTTTAATATGTTTTTGTATTCGGTTTGCCAGAATTTTAGTGAGAATTTTTGCTTTTACGTTCATTAGAGATATTGGTCTGAAGTTTTCTTTCCTTGATGTGTCTTTATCTGGTTTTGGAATCAGGATGATTGGCCTCATAGAATGAGTTTGGAAGTGTTCCCTCCTTTTCTGTTTCATTGAATAATTTGAGAAATATTGGTATTCTTCTTCAAATGTCTTGTAGAACTCAGCTGTGAATCCATCTGATCCTGGGCTTTTCTTGGTTGGTAGGCTTTTGATGGCATCTTTGATTTCATTCCTTGAAACTGCTATTTAACTTGTATATATAGTCCTGCTTCAGTTTGGGTAAATCCTATGACTCTAGTAATTTGTCAATGTCTTCAATATTTTCTATTTTACTAGATTACAAATTTTCAAAATAGTTTCTAATTATCTTATATATTTCTGTAGTGTCCATAGTGAAATCCGTGGTGGATAAAGAAATTTGAGTGTTTCCTCCTTCAAGACCAGAGGAAGCTGTGAAAGCCTGATGTTATGGGCAACTTTGGAAGTCAAGAGTACGAAGCTAAGAGAGAGACAAGGCAGGGAGCAAGACACTGATAATAGAGGTTACAGGTTTGAAATAAAGCCACAAGAATAAAAAGCCAGAAAGTTAGACGTGAATAAATGTCTTTACCAGACGCACCTAGAATATGGGTATATGCATTCTCACTATTAATAGCTTGCATGTAAAAAGAAATATACCATGCCTGAAAACAAAGGCAGCTGAATTTTTATGAGTACATAAACCCCACAATCATACTTTCACTTACACACATACACAAGCACAAACCCCGCAATGTACTGAATGTTTGTATCCCCCAAATTTGTATGTTGAAATCATAACCCCAGTGTGATGGTATTAGAATGTAAGGTGTTGGGAGGTCATGAAAGTGGAGCCCTCATTATAAGATTAGTACCTGTAATAAAAGGATACCTAAAGCTCTGTCATTCTGTTTCCACCATATTTGGACATAGGAGAAATCATCAGCCCCCAAACCATAAAAGAACCCTACCATAACCTGTAGCTACACTAGCATGCTTGTCTCAGGATTCCACTTGCCAGAAATGTGAGACATAAATTTCTGTTATTTATAAACCACCCAGTCTATGGTACTTGGTTATAGCAGCTTATACACATACACTCGTGCGCGAGCGCGCGCGCACACACACACACACACACACACACATTTTCTCTCACCGATTATTTATTTCAATGTGTCATTTAAAATCAGAAAAATAAAAGAGAACTCCTCTTCTTTTGCAGTGCTGGGAATTGAACCCAGGACCTCATGCAGGCTAGCACTTTAAAATTAGGAAAATTTTACTTCTAAGTATTTCACCACATTAGGAAAGGAGTTCTAATTTTTCATTAGGAAATAATTTTGTTTAAAGTTTTCCCTAAACAGCATCTATTTGGCCGTCTGATGATGTACCATTTAACAGCTGTAAACACAATTAAGTGTTTCTGGCAAAATAAGCATGTATTTTGAATTAAATATGATATTAAAAATATTGCTCTTTTACTTGCTCATTCTTAGAGTTTGAACCTTTATAGCAATTACTAATGGGCTGTGCTTTATGGTTATTAAATCTTATAATCCAGCATATAATTAAATAAAAGGAAAAATGAGGGGGAAGTGCCTCTTAAAAATACATTTTCTACTTATAAATGTGGTAAGAATCTGGAATACTTTGTTTTGCCACCATCCCTGACTTCCTCATACCATTTGGGCTTGCTGTGGCTGTTTTCTTCTCTTGTTGCTCTGTCACAGATGCAGCATGGCGAAATGTTCTCAGCAATACCTTCCTTGATTCCATTCTAAAAGAGCTTTCCATCTGCTCCACTACTCACTCTTTGTATCTCATTTCTTTCTTTTTTTCCCACAGCTTTTAATACTAATCAAGGTTATCTTTATCATCTGTTTGTCTAATTGTCTTCTGTTATTATCCCTAACATGTAATTCTTCAAGGGCATGTACTAAATATCCAGAACATAGTCATTAATAAATAAATATTCCTTCATTAATGAATGAGCAAAACAAAATAATACACATGTTCTATATTTTCTAATTGGCAGTGTACTTTAATAAATACATTGAAATATAAAGCATTCTCATAAAAGGGGGAGGTAGAGATGAGAGACTGAGAGCTATCAATAGTGCTCATACTCTCTAAGTCAGAGAAGCTCATCTGACATCTTTATGTTCCTCTTTGTCTATGTCAGTTGCACTAAAATCAATGTATACTAAATAGAACATTACTAAAGTTTATGAGTAATTTTTTGTAACATATTGTAAAGTCAACATTATTTCTGTAACATTACTCACATATTCTTTTATGGGAGAAGAAGAGACATTATACTTAATTGGTACAGAGACATTGAGGAATGTTAATACAGCAATGATTTTGAATTATTTAGTATCTTTACCATAATTTTAAAAAATTTTGTTAACAAGTTTTCTTTGTCCATAAGAATATTTTGTGCATGCTACAAGCATCTTGCATATGTGCCCAAGTGGAAAGTAGTTTCAGAGCAATTGCTTAAAGTGACCTCTGTTGTTCATGCAAATTAAAGAATACTATTACTACATACATTTTAAACTTAGATCCTTTTCCATATAGAGTATACCATGTTTTACATCACAAAGATGACATTTTGTTTTGCCATTCTTCCTCTCTATGGGTGTTCTGGTAAGTCTGTCACCTCAATTACAGTCTTTTTGAGGGAACAGAAGGTGGTTAACTTGTCTTTGTGCCCTTGTGTCTTGTACCTGATATCCTGGATATGATCTCAAAATAAATTAATGAAATAGATAAATGGTATGATTCAGTCAGCTTAATAAAATGCTAGGAATTTTTTTGCCACCAATTCATAGAATTAACACTTGTAATTCTAGACTATTACAGGCTAGTTATGGTAATTCTTTTCCTCAAAATACACTATCATTATATATTAGGCATCTCCCATCCGAAAATAGGAATGGGATCCCCTATTTGTCAGTGATTCAAAAGGTGAGGGAACTTTTTTAGCCAGTATTGTGGTTTCTTACAACCTAGGCCATTCTTTCCAAACTTCACATATCAGCTACTGTTTCTTTTTCATCTTGGAAAACTTTCCACTCCCTACCATTTTCCACTCCCTCAATAAAAAATAATTGATGTAAGTGATGCCATTTATAGGAGTGTCTTTTTCCTCCTGAATTTAGGGACTGTTACAGTTTAAAATGTATCCCACATATAGTTATTGAAGTGTCAGTTCCCCATACCTATGAACATAACATTAGTTGGAAATAGTATTGAAGATGCTCAAATTAAGATCAGATTATTAGGCTTGGCCCTAATACAGTGTAACAGATATCCTTATGTAAAAGGAAAAGGGTAAACACAGAAACACAGAAAAGACAATGCAAACAGGCAGATAACACTATCTGTGAGCCAAATTAAGAGGGAGGCACAGGCCAGCATGATGGCACACACCTGTAATCCCAGCAGTTTAGGAGGCTAAGATCATAGAATTGCGAGCCCAAAGCCAGCCTCAGCAAAAGGGAGGCACTAAGCAACTCAGTGAGACACTGTCTCTAAATAAAATACAAAATAGGGCTGTGGATGTGGCACAGTGGCCAAGTGCTCCTGAGTTCAATCCCTGGTACCAAAAAAGAAAAAAGAGGGAGACACAGAATTTTTGCTTTCAGAACTATGGGACAATACAATCCTGTTTTTAATGTACCAAAACAATAAGTTTTTTGTTTTTGTTTGGTTTTCTGTTTGTTTCACAGCAGCATTAGGGAATTAATACCAGGACATAAATCAATTAAGAATCATGTGATAGATGATAATTACTGATTGAACAGTTTAAACACATATCGTTGGTTATTCGGGCTTAAAATAGAAAAGAGAATTTTAAAATTATTATTATGCATTAATAAATAAATATTTCTTCATTAATAAATGAGCAAAACAAAATAATATACATGTTCTATATTTTCTAATTGGCAGTGTACTTTAATAAGTACATTGAAATATAAAGCATTCTCATAATAGGGGGAAGTAGAGATGAGAGACTGTGAGAGCTACCAATACTGATCATACTCTCTAATTCTAAAGGGAATTTTAAAATAGAAAAGTGTAGGATACTGTATGTTTTCCCATAATCTAAGCAACCTTGAATACTATCAAATATTTTTAGATGATCTATTAATGTTAAATAGTGACTTAATTAACAATGTTTTAATTTTTAAATATATGAGTAAGCTTGGACTTGAGATATTTTAGGTTATTTATGGTGTATGTGTGTGTGTGTGTGTGTGTGTGTGCGCGCGCGCGCGCGCGCGCGTGCGGTCACCCACATGAGAATGATAAAATCTTCAAATTACTCATTATTATATAAACTACAGGCAATGTTGCCCATTGCTTATGTTGACCTTTGCCTGAATGTTAACTGTTATCAAACACTTCTTAATCTAACCTTAGATTTTCCCATTAGGTGTGGTACAAATCAGAGCTTAATTTAACCATGCATTTTTTCCTAGGTTCAGGAGCCTACTGAGAGGTGCATTTTACT
Organism: Callospermophilus lateralis; assembly: GCF_048772815.1. Lineage (NCBI taxonomy): Eukaryota > Metazoa > Chordata > Mammalia > Rodentia > Sciuridae > Callospermophilus > Callospermophilus lateralis. Next base: position 12,818,602 of record NW_027514398.1, read on the forward strand.
CACAGCATGTGGGTCTTCCACTCCAGGCTTCAGATTAACTTCTACATCAAAAGCTGTATAACTTCCTGTACCATAGTTGAGAAAGTGCCTTCTTCTATCCTATTTTCTGTTATCATTTTTATGAGGAGAGTCTGCTTTCTCTTTTACATATGGCTATTCACATCACATGTAACTTAGATTTACTCTAAAATAAGAATCTATGGGTGTGCTGTATGTATAGCTGAGATATGAGATTGCTTTTACTTTTTTTTTCCCCCCCTCTCTCAGGATAGAGAACCTGTGGCATCCAAATGGTATAGTTTGCATGTAATTCATCCCTTCACCCTACTCCATTTTTCTTTCTGATCAATGTCATATGACATGAAAACATTTCTTTATTGAACAATATTTTGACTAGTTCTTTATTTATTCCAAAATAATGTTCCTTTTGAAAATGGCCTGTTTTTGTATGTGTGCATGTGTCTGAATATTTTAAATGACTGTTGAGCAAGAGGGGTTTTAAGAAAATAATTTACAATTATTTCCTTATATCATAGCTAACCCAAACACTCCATTGGGATTCCTACTTTTTGAAAGATATTTTCACTTGAAGGTGAGTTCTCCTTGAGAAAGATTTAAGAAACCAAGACAGGAGAAAAATTAGGTTGTTCAATCTTATTATTCCACTTTCTACATTCACAGTATTAAGATCAGTGACCAGAAATAAATAGCCTTTGGGAAATAATCTATGTATATATGTTATATATGAAAGATTACTGCTGTTTTTGTTTATGGATAAATATTTCTCTCTTTTTTTAGAACTTTAAATTATTAAAACAAAATGTATGCTATTTTCAAAAAGAATTAATTTATTCTAAATTAATTTAGAAAAATCATGTTTTCAACATGCTTATTGGCAATATATTTTTTAAATTTATGAATCATCTCGCTGTATCCTCTATTCATTTGCTACTCCTGATTAAAACTTTCTGTTGATATGTGAACAATATATGCTATCTTATGCAAATTGAAGAATACTATAACCACATACATTTTAAACAGATCCTTTTCTGTGTTGTATTCCACAAAGGTGACACTACTTGTTTTGCCATTCTTCCTCTCTGTCCTCTCATGGCATTTAGATGGTCTCTTTTCTTTTCTGGTCTATTGCAAGCAGAAAGTCAGTGTACCTAACATTGTGTATTTGCGGTACTTATTTGATTTAATATGTAAAATATCAATGAAATTAAAATTGGTATGTTAATAGGAGCTTACACTTCATATTTTTTTACATATTTCCAACTTTCTTTTAAAAATTTGAGAGCAGTTCACACCCTTCCCTAGTAGGGTAGGATACTGTATGTTTTCCCATAATCTAAGCAATCCTTGAATACTATCAAATATTTTTAGATGATCTGTTAATGTTAAAATAGTGACTTAATTAACAGTGTTTTAATTTTTAAATATATGAGTAAGTTTGGTCTTGAGATATTTTAGGTTATTTATGGAGTGTGTGTCTGTGTGTGTGTGTGCATGCGTGTGCGCGTGCGGGCGCGCATGCGCACTCATCCACATGCACACTGCCATTTAAAGTGAAATAAAGATTCTTAAACGTTTCCTTTTAATAATGAGTCCTATAGTATCTTTGGATTTATTTTTATTTTACACATAAGTGAAAAAGCAGCTTTGATTTATCTTTACACCGTGAAGAAATAGAAATAAATGTGGTTACTAAATCAACAAATAATAAAAACAATAAAGTGGAGGACCAAACATAGAAATTACTCTCTGCATTTTACACCTATAGCTTTGTTCTCTGAACTCTATGAATCTAGACTACTTGGTTCAAATGAGACATCCACATGTTGTTTAAAGTTGGAAAGGAGAACAGAATTACGTATTCTCATACACGTCTCCATAATATAATGGAGAGAACAGTTGACAACTTTGGGAAAGTTCTCAACATGTGATATTACCAGAATGAATTTTGTAATGTACAATACTCTCTACTTTCTAAAATTGTAGAGAAAAAAAGTGGAACTTATTTTTTTTTTCTGGTATCTCTTTCCTCAGGGATTAGGACAGCCCATAGCTTCAGGCAAAATGCTGGAATTTTGTTAATGTTGTATGGGGGAAAGAAACATTTCTGGGAATTTTGAATTAAATTATATAGAACTGAAAAAGGAAGGGCAGAGGAGAATTTTAACAGGAGTATGACACATTTACATTTTCATGTTTTTGCTTATTTATTCATTTTCTTATTTAATAAAAAAGATTAATATTGATAAGTATGTTAGAAAATCTGGGTATTTAGATGACATATGCTCAATTTTTTTTCTAGTTTTTTCATTTGACTCTTGACTTTTGTGGGTTGTTTTTACTACCATGATAATTTGATTTATTAATGGGGCTTGCAGCCGCTGCATCACATTGTGAAAGGCACTGTGATGTTTAGCTTTTAGAATATCTATGACACTCTAACTTAAATTTTCCATTCCTGCATAAACATTAACAAATTTTAACTTAATAGTTATCATTATGAAAAATGTGCTTTACAAGACACCATGATAGCAATTGAGATTGTTTCCCCTTTACTTTCATTACAATCATTAAATTAATTAATTGACCAGTGCTTATCATGAGCCATGTTTTTTAACATGTTATAGCCTTTCAATGAGTGTCTGTTAACTATGCAATTATTGAAATAATGTGACCTTCCCAGATGTGGTTGTATAATGTATGGCAAACTCTGTGGTACTGGAAATTATAACTGTACCTCAGGTGTTAGCTTGGGGTTGTGAAGGAAGGAGTTATTCAAGGTATGGCAGCCATTTCACATATTGGTGTTTTTTTCCTTAAGAGACTATTTTCCAAACAAAACTTACTCCAGAAATAAGTAATTTTCCTCCCCTAACACCTGACAACTCTCCAAAACTACTTATATCACATAATTAGCATTTTCTGTAACTATTTCTGCAAGAGGAATCTTTAAGAGAATGTTCAAAGAGAGTGCATGAGGAACCTAAATTTAGGAATGTATAAAATGTGCAATAATGATAAGAATAGAAATTACAGGATATGAAGAAACACTGTCGATGACTTCTTGGCACTTCACAAATTGAACTACAGATAACCAGATGAAGCAGAGAGGAAAAAAAATAATTCTAAAACTATATAATCCCAAAGTGTCAATTTAAGAATGTGCAGTATTTATACATAAAACATACATGTCTATGACACATATGATATTTCACACCTATGTTGGCTTTGACTATTTAAATTTTTGGTCATGTAAAAGTAAATATAATGTTCATATTGATATGAATATAAGGAAAACTGTATAATTAGAAGTCATATATTCCAATATTTTAATAAGTAAGCTTAGTTTGAACACTTAGAATGCATAGACATGTGCTTATATATTTTCATAGTTGTATTTAGACCATAATCTAAGAAAAAGACTTTAAAAAAAAATAATGACCCACTCTTTTTCAAATTCTGGAAGTGTTTGGATATAGTTATGTGCCTACAGTTTTTATTAAAAAGTTTTTCTCTAGGTTTGTTCACATCTCTTTTACTCAGTAAGATGGCTCTATCATATATAGAAATAAAATATTTGGGCTAATTACCACTAAAGTATGTGTAAGAAGCAAAATGTCAAATATTTTTGTTAAAATCAGGAGTTTAAAAAACATTAACACAGAATGATTGAATTATTGAAATTAGGCACAAGTGAATGAAAATTTTAAAATATCTTCCAAAGAGTATAAGAAAAATAAAATTAACTTAAAATATTCTATACAAAAAGTTAAACATTTTAAAACATAAAGAACTTTTATAAATTATATTTAAAATACTACCCTCCCAATCTAAAAACCAAAAAATGGCCAAACACAGGCAGTTCAAATAAACATTAAAAGTAAAAACAGGGGCTATGGATATAGTTCAGTTGGTAGAGAGCTTGCCTTGCTTGCACAAGACCCTGGGTTCAATCCCAAGCACCATACACACAACAAACAAAAAACTATATAATAGAAATGTTCAAATCACTGTAATCAAAAATAGGTTACTATTGGGTATGAAAGCTATTTTTTCCCTATCAAACTAACACATATTTAACAAATGAGTATGCACTTTTTTATGGCCAGGGTGCATTGAAACTGACACACTTTAAGTGTGATACATTAAAATAACCATTTCAGGACAGAATTTGCTAGTATAGCAAGCAATCTTTAAGTCCATGCATATCTACCTTGTGATTCCACTTCTTTTCTTAGACTATACCAACCCATACAGGTTATAATTTTGTCTATTATAATATATAACAAGGGAAAGAAACAATAGCCTCCATGTCCACATATGAGATTGTTTATCAACCTTCTGATATGCCATAATAAATCAAATTTTCATACATCTATTAAAATGATTTAAAAAAACATTAGAAAATACTCTTTATATCTTGATAAAAGAAATTTTAAGAAACAACTTTTATTTATCAATTTGAAATAATTTTTAAAAATTTGCCTTAAAATCATGAACAAAAAATCTATTAAAACATAAAACTTGCCAGGCATGGTGAAGCATGCCTGTAATCCCAGGACTCTAGAGGCTGAGACAGGAGGATTTCCAGTTCAAAGCCAGCCTCAACAATGGTGAGGCGCTAAGCAACTCATCAAGACCCTGTCTCTAATAAAACACAAAATAGGAATGGGGATGTAGCTCAGTGATGAAGTGCTTTTGAGTTCAATCCTTGGTACCCCCCTAACAGTAATTTGAAACTCATTGACCAACCTCTTCTGCCTACCTGCCAATAGTAGTACTCACTGTTGTTCTGTGCTTTTGTGAAGGCAACTTCTGTATTTTCTGTAGATGTGTGTGGTCACGTGGTAGTTTTCTTTCTGTGTCTGCCTTATTTTATTTAATAAGATGTCATTCAGGTTCATCCATGTTGTTGAAAATGACAGAGTTTCATTTTTTGTGGCTCACTTATATTCCATTGTAGTGTGTGTGTGTGTGTGTGTGTGTGTGTGTGTGTGTATGTGTGTGTGTGTGAGAGAGAGAGAGATAACATCACATATATCATATTTATTTATCCATTTACTTTTTAATAGATACTTAGGAGAATTCTTTAACTTGTTTTTGTAAACAGTGCTGCTATAAACATGAGGTTGCCAATATCTCTTCAACATATTGATTTCATTTTCTTTGGAGATATGCCCAGTGATAGTGCTTGCTGTATCATATGGTAGCTTGATGGTTAATTTTTTGAGGAACATATATATTAGTTTCCATATATGTTATACTTCTTTACATCCCTACCAACATTATGTTAGATTTCACTTTTATCAACATTTATCTTGTTTTTATATTAATAACCATTGTAACTAGAAGGAGATGATATGTCATTGTGGTTTTTATTTTGTATTTGCCTAATGATTACTGATGTTGAGCATTTTTTGGCGTTTATATTTTTATTTTCTTTTTACAAATATCATTTAGATCTTTATTAACATTATTTATTATGTTGCTATTGAATAGTTTGTGTTGCTTATGTATTCTGGATATTATTAACCCCTTATCAGATTACAATTGGCAGATGTTATCTCCTCTAGGTTGTCTCTTCACTCTGCTGATTATTTCCTTTTCTGTGCAGAAGATTTGTTATAATCCTGTTTGTCTACTTTTGCTTTTGTTGTTTGTGCATTGGAGGCCTTATCAAAAAACTCCTTGCCCAGACCAATGTCATGGAGACTTTCCCTTGTTCTCCTTACTGATTTTATCGTTTCAGGAATTACATTTAAGTCTTTAATCCATTTTAAGTTGATGTGTGAATATGGTGAGAGATAAAGGTTTTGTTTCATTCTTTCTTCTGCATATGGGAGATCAAATTCTCCAAGCATATTTATTTTTAAAGAGTTCTTTTCCCTGTGTGTGTCCTGGGTGTCTTTATTAAAAATATGTTGGGTATAGATGTGTGGGTTCATTTCTGGGCTCTTTTGTTCCATTGGTCTGTGTGCCAGTTTTATGTATGTGCCAATACAATGCTGGGGTTTTTTGACAGTTAAAAAGTATATATATTTATGCACAATATGATGTTTTGGAAAGTATACATTATGGAATGAATAAATTAACCTAATTAACAAATGCATCACCTCATATATTTACCATTTTACAGTAAGAGTACTTAAACCTCTTAATGATTATGATTTACTTCACATTTTATACATTCTTGTTTTCTAGTTTTCAAAAATGAGCATGTTATTTTTAATATTTGAGAAATGCAACACACTATTACAAAAATATGAATAAAAATATGGAAATTTATACACATGGAAAGCAGAAAACTATGACAAATAGCTCCTCATTTATTTAATTTTTCTATCATATACATATTATGTATAATCATATGTTTTTTATTGATACCTTGTACTAAAGTAAAAATGCTCATTAAATGCAATTGCTTTTTATGGGTTTCAGAATTGTTTTCCAGATCATTTTGTCAGTTGTGCCTAATTTTTACCCTGTTTTTTTCAGTCATATTATATCTTTCCATGTAGACTGTCCTTTTACAGCTTTTATTTAGAAAATGGATGTGCAATTTTAGGAAAATTAATTTATTGCCTTTCACATTGGCATAACATTCTGTTACTCATGTTATGATTTTGTTTAGGATCTGCTGGACATTCGTAATAGGTGATCATGCATGCAATACCTATAATACTACCTGTGAAATCTACTCTCATGTCTGGCCTGTGGCACAATCAGTTCAGCAGGCTTGTTTTTTTCTTTTATAAGCCAAAACTGTGACTGTCACCATTTAATATATTCAGTATTGACCAAATTATTTTCCTTATGATTAAGAATGCATTTCAGTATTAAAGTTCATACACTCCTGTAACTGTATTTTGAGAACCGTCTGATAAAATTTAACACACTTCAGAATTTCTCATAGATTTTTCTTCTTATGCTACAAATACTTGAATTAGAAAATGCTTGGCTTAATGATAAATAGTAAAATATCTTTCAATTTCTAAGTTTGTTTATTCCAGTTTCATATCCTTTCTTCAATTCAGATGGAAGAGCACAATATTTAACCTCATCTAGTTAGTTTAATAATTGTTAAATAATTAGTTTAACTTATGTTAGTTTAATAATTGTTAAAAAAAGCTTTAACAATTATCTTGTGTTCAAGTTATTTCAATAATTTTTGTTGTTGTTGTTGTTAAGGTAGATGCTTCCTTAAATCCACTCTTCCTATCACTACCGTGAAGTTTTTGGAAACATAATTCTACTTTTATTTCTCTCTCTCCCTGGATTTCAGGGACATCTTGTTGAGTATTTTACAAAACCATTCTCAAGTGTCACAATACTCTCACGATTGACTCCAGTATTTCCTTTTTTTCCAAGAATGGAGACTGTTTGGTTTTAATAATTGAAGATCATTAACTAATTGTAAGTTTTGACCCATTTTGGTAGTTGCTTCTCAGACAGTTCTTCATGTGCTTATAACATTGCTATTTGTTTACACCAATTCTATAAAACTTCTGATATATGGCATACCAATGATTTCTAATTCACTGTTTACCTTTCTACTGCTACCTACCATTTTCTATAGTGTCTTTGTCAGTCTATATTTATGTTCATGATTCCCATGTCTTCTCTCTTTCAAATCTTTTTCCTTCTTCCTGATCTATGCTACAAATTAATGTTTACCATCATTTAAATTCATTCTTTAAATATAAATTCCGAGCTTTACACTTTTAGAAATTAACATAGCACATATTTACACAAATTTTTAAATATATAAACACAAAGATAACTACATATTTATAATTTGTAATAGTTTAATAATAAAAATTCTAAATATCTGTCAATAGAAAAGTGGGGTAGATAAGATTATTCTGTATATACAAATCTTTTTAGTCATTAAAAAGAATAAAATAAATCTGAGGTTGAACACTGTCCATGATGTTTAAGCAAAACTAAAAATAAAACAAAAATACAAGTAACATAACAAACATTAATAATATTAATGTATATTTGCTTCAAAAAGAAATTGCATGTATATGTGCCATATTTGTGAGCAGGTATAAAATCTATAAAAATCCTTGGGAGAGTCAGGTTAGATTGTTAAAATGCTTCCTTAAAGGTTTGGATAGGAATGATGCTCTTCATTTCTCAAAGGAGTGTATGTGTGTGTGTGTGTGTGTGTGTGTGTGTGTGTGTGTGTGTGTGTTTGTGTGTTTGTGCATGCACACACACACACACACACACAGAGAGAGAGAGAGAGAGAGAGAGAGAGAGAGAGGAAGGAAGGAAGAAAGGAACAGGAAAGACCTTATAATAGTGAAAACAAATCTTTAATTGCCGTGAAGGCAAATTTATCCTCCCTTTCATCCATTGACATTGAGAAATTTCACAGAAACAAAATCTCATTTATTTACAAAGTACAAACCACCAGTTTCTAAACTTGGGTCATTCACAACAAAAATATCAGATGAAGCCAAATACCTTGACTTTGCCCAGGCTACTATATAGTACTTGTGCAATACAAATGCACGCACCTACTAAGTTGCAGTAACACAGATTCTTCTAACGATGTTTCACTATACACTAGAAATGCTCTTCCATAAAGAATTCTCTGCCTTTGGTACACTCCTCATCCAATCAAAAATCCTTTCCACCTGATTACAGTTAGTTCCAATAATATGATTTATTCTTCTTTATTCTTGTCTTGCATATTTTGAGGGTGTTATTTTCACACTTAACTAGTCTTCCAAGTGCCTTTTTTTTAAATAGAGATTGAACTCAGGGATGCTTATCCACTGAGCCATATCCCCAGTCCCCCCCCTTTTTAAATTTTATTTAGAGAAGAGTCTCACTGAATTGCTTAGGTCCTTGCAAAGTTCCTGAGGCTGCCTTGTAATCCTCCTGCCTCAGCCTCCTGAGCCACTGGAATTACAGGCATGCACTGGCTTGTTGTCTTCTTCTTTTAATTGTAAATTATTTCAGTTTATCTTAAGATCTGGTTTCTTAATGTGTAGATGAAATTACTGTATTTACTTACAATATTATCATTTACTTTGAAATCTTCTTTCAGTAGTTCATAAGTTCTAGGGCATGGGCCTTGTTCAATAGATACTAATAGCACTATAGTGTCTGATGCTGTTTTGTGTACTCAATGGTAGCAGCAATATCTAAATTTGACAATAATATAATAAATGTAGATTTTTTTTGTACTAGGGATTGAACCCAGGGGCACTTAAACGCTGAGCCACATCCCCAACCCTTTTTTAAAAGTATTTTATTTATTCTCACTGTATTGCTTAGGGCCTCACTAAGTTGCTGGGAGGCTGGCTTTGAACCCACAATCAATCTTCCTGCCTCAGCCTCCAGAGACACTGGAATTAGAGGTGTGTGCTACCACAACCAGCTAGAAATATTTTTTTATCACACTTTAGTTCTTCAAACCTTTATTTATCTAAACATTACAGAAACTACTTAAGATTCTTAATATTAACATAAGAAAAGTCTTTGAATCCTTAGCAACATATTTCTTTTATGGTTTTACTAATTATATAGAAAAACTTTCAGCACTTTGAAGTTCTATGATTACTTCCAGCTTACCATGAGAACGTTTTAAGATCAGAGAATGCATGGTTGCTTCAAAATATTGTACTTTGAAATAACTTCCAATAACAACTTATAAATTGCTCCTATACTTGACTTACTCTCCATCTAGTAAATCAAAATTTTATAAAGAAGTGTTTCTTCCACCAGAAGGCAGTTTACACAGGTTATATGTGCAGCTGTAATATGAAAGCTTAATGCTATCTTTAAACATCATTGGGTTAACTCAGCCTTAGGAAATATATGTCCTTTTCTTGCCAACTTTACCTTTTATTTTCAGAGAATCATGGTTTGAGTGATGGGGTTGAAGAACTTTGACAAACTGAGTCATAAAATTTGTATCAAACTTGAAGTAATGGTGCTATAAACAAAGTGACAGGGCACGTGGCCCATATGCTTATGCACAGTGATTTGCTGATGAAAAGGCGAGTATGACCTTAAGCAAGTCACTTGGGATACTGAAGACAATCCAGTGCTCTGTGGCATACACTGTCTGTGAGTTAGATCTCACATAAGTTTGTTTATAGCCTTGCCTCATGTATTTCACAGGCTTTTCCCTTCCTTTCAAGACTTATGAATTTTATCCAATGTATTTATTATAAATACTCAGATAAACTAGATTAATACAATTGAATTTTTTTTTAATTTCCACTAATTTCTTTTAGGCCTCAGAAACAAAATTTAGCCTTGGTTGTATTTTTTACTTCTTAAAACCCTTTTTGTCTCTTTTGAGGTTGCCAGCCTGAGAATGTTTTTCTGATCACAATGCAATAAATTGAGAAGTGTTTTCTTTAAAATTGGTGAGGTAAAATTGAACATTCTCACTTGGGAACTGTTTATATGCCATTATAAATTAATTTATATTAATTTTCTCCAGAAATGATTGGATGAATTGCAAAACCATTATGTGATAGTTTTGGTAAAATCTTGTGCTACAATATTGTCTTCATGCTAAAATTTAAAACTTTTGAGTATAACAAAAGAATCCTCTACTTCAGTATTTACATTCAGTTATAGTTTAGATATGTGCTGAGCCAGCATGTCTCACATTATAGTTTACTTGCGTAGACCTTAATAAAAAATAATTTTGAAACTCATTGATTTTCTAAAATAGAGAATTTTAAAGTAACACATATTAAATACCTTTATGTGGCATATCTAGTTTTTAATGCTGTTTTACAACATTTATTTTACTACTTTTCGTTGATACACTTAGAAGACATACTATTAAATTAGATACAATATAGAAGATATAAATATATTCACACATACACATGCATCCATGTTTACAGACATGTTGACAGTTATTTTCTAACTTTCATTTGGTTACATTTTAGTGTTTAACATTTTGAACATTCTAAATGTTTAAATGTATTCTTAAATAATAATCCTTGAATAAATGTATACTATTGAGAAAAAGCTTAATATTTTGTCATGAAGAGTGTTTTATTAATTTTAGAATAAATTTTAAGGAAGCATATATTTAAATATCTAAAGAATTTACTAGTCTATAATTTTAATAATATTATAAGTCTTTAAGAATTCTTCCACTCACTGAATTGCATATCATTTAAATAACTTTGAGTAATTAAATAGTAGGCAACTATTAGTGGAAGAATAGAATTCATTTCTTTTGGAATACTTGAAAATCATGTTTAATATAGTTAGGTTTGGTTTTCCTATTATAGGCATGCCAAAAAGCAGCCTTGTCTTCTGTCTAGGCACTGCCCCTGCCAGACAGAAGTTAAGCTAGGATGCCTAGACTGTGGGAAGAAAGAAAAACCGGAGTTGACAGAAAAGCAAGGATTATTTTGGACCTGGGAACTAAGGAGCATTGTGTGGCAGGTTCTGTGTGGAGTCTCCTCTGTTCTATTATACTTCCACAGGTACTAGAAAAGCCTTTGATGGGTGGGAGTGGACTTCTGGAGGGGGTGGATATCTGAAGACTAAACTTCAAGTTTGGTAGCTTAGGAATAACAGCAAAGCTCCAGTTGCTTAGCACAAGAGAGTTAACATGTTCATCGGAGTTGAATAATGAGAATCTCTATTGGACTGAGAGCTGTTTTTTCCCCCAAGATTTCTGGACTGTAAAAAGCCAGAGCTAATTTTTAACTTTGAGGAGCCAATGAACCAGACAGATGGGTATTCAAAACCATCTTTCATTGATTTATACAACTGAAAATGAAAATGTGTAAGTTGTTTTTCGTCTGAGCAATGTAGAACAAATGTTTTCCATGTAAGGGTCTGTATATTGAAGTAGAGTGTGCTGCTTCCTCAGTGAGAGCATCTTTGAAAACCGTAGCCTTGAGTAACCACTTTCCTCATTCCTCAGACCAGAGGGCTTTAGCTGGCAAGGTATTAGAGGTGCTCTGCTAATGAGTCTTCCTATGTTCAATGGAATCGTTATCTACATAGCTTTCATTTATTGAGTGCTACATGAATCCAAAGTAATTTTAAAATATCTGTGCTCTCATTTCCCATTAAAATATTTTTCAGTTGGGGAAAAATGTTCAGAGATGTTTCATACTTGCGAAGGTCACAAAATTAGTATGTGGATATCCCAGAATTTAAATTAAAGTTTCATGTGACTCAAATTTGTACTGGAATTCAGTCACTATATTTTTATGGGTAATTAAAATCTTATCAGTTCTTTTCTTTCTTTCTTTTTTTTTTTTGACAAAGACTGAACAATGATTATCCATGTACTATTACTATTAGTGTTACTATCCCTTCCTGGGACTCATTCCCTGTTTCTAGGTACCTGGAGCTGTTCTGTCCCTCGGTGCTGTCAGGTCTCTGGAGAAGCATGCCTGAATTCCAGCTATATGGTTAGCATGTAGTTCACATCTTATTTCCTCTCTTAGTCTTGTTTATCATGTTTCCTCATCTGACGACACATATATCCTACTATCTATTCCCTGTTTGGTGTTTCTGTTCCCTCTGCCTATGCTTCACTTCCTTCCTTCTGCTCTTCTGGATTATTCCCCACTTTGATCCTAAAGCCTGCCTGGAAAGGAACTGTCTTTTCCCCATTTCTTTGTGTTTTGATTGACAGTCCCCACCATTTCTTCCCAGTCTCTGTATGCCAGGATTCTCACAAATGCTATACCAGTGACTCACCTGATTTAATGCCCAACATTTCACATGAAAAAAAAGTCCTAGCTGAAAGCAGCATCTAAGTGTGACACTCTAGACATTATGGAAATTTAAAACATGGATTATACTGGTGGTTTAACACATCATCGTCCACAAGATTAGCACAAGAGAGTTAACATTCAGTATGTTTTCTAATCTGTAAGGCACTCTATAGATACTGGCTTTGAAACTGAAGCAAAGTCCTTATCACCTCCTTTTATGGCAGTTTTATTTGCCAGCTCTTGAAAAGGAAAGGGCAAAGAAAACCAGGATGGGGACTAGTGTGGTAAAGTGGTCCCTCCGGAAATTTTGCTATTAGGTGTTTAACAATGAGTAGAGAAGTTTTTGTACTCTAATGATCTGTGAGTTTATACCAGTGAGAACTGACTCAATGTAAGGCTTAATACTTACATGTCTGAAAAACATACAACTAAGAAATTATTATGAAAAAAAATAGCTAAGAAACAAACTTTTTAATAAGATGTTGAATATCCTGTGATCTTGTCACAGTTCAATTTTAGAACTATTGATATTTTTAAATTAAAATGTATTTCAGTTAACAATCTAAGGTTTGGTTTTTCTCTAATCTTTTTGTCCCATGATGGAATGTCAACAATCTGAAATTCACACAAAATAGCTTTCTTTTGGTGTTTCCCCCACCCCACTCCACCCCAAAATGTGGAGAATTCCAGAATCTCAAAAGTCTGTCATTTTTCAACCAAATTGAAATCAAACCATCTATGTGAGTCTCATTCTGTGTCTGTGTATTAGTAGCTCCAAACTCTGGGATAACATACATTGTAATGAACTCTGAGGTTGCTATTTTCATGGTTCCAGCTAAGGCCAGCTTCCATCCTAACTCTAGAAGTGGAAAAGTGACTTCTCCAGAGCATTCAGTGAACCCATCAAACTGTAGACAGAGGGTTGAAGGACTCATAAATTTTATAACCAGCCAAGCTTCAAAAACTGATGGAAAACTGATGTGATACTGGTTTAAGTGAAAACACATGGAGTTTATTTTCACCATTTCCTGAGTAAGGGACAGAGCAATATAAATTATATTGAATTTAAGCTGTATATTTTATTGATAAGTAGTATACTGCAATTAATAGTCTAAATATTACTTATTTTACTGCAATTCTATTTAATTTTATAATTGCTGCTCATACCATACCTTTCATGGAGACGTATCAAGGCCCCCCTCTTTTTTTCTTTTTTTGATAAAATGATTATATTCCCTTCATTCTAGAAAACAGACTAAGGACCTTACCTTAATTTAGTTGAGACAAGCCATTTGCTACTTCATTTTTCAGAATCTAATAAGCTTCTTCTTTTTTTTTTTTAATCTTTTTTGGTTATATTTTGGATAAGGATATTTTGTAGCTAATGCTGTAAAACCTTTGAAATTAGAAAAAAATAGAAATATTGCAGTTTCTTTGTGTGTGAATTATGGCTTCATATGTTTCATGCATTTACTTGTAGAACACACTATAAATTCACATCTTTTTTCTCCTGAAGGGCATTCCAGTATAAAGAAAAGGGCGGTTAGACATTCTGACTTTTTTCTACTCTCAATTTATAATGTGTGGCAATATATTCAGCTCAGTAAGTGTGTAAATTACATCACATGTAAGATTCAGAAATTCAAGAAATGGAAAGGATAGGCAATCTACAGTAACTAAAAAGCAAATTCTAATTTATTGGCTCATATGACCGGAGTTTAATTTGTTTACATTTCACAAGGGAAACACCTATTTACCATGTTTGCCTTGATATAGTACATATGAAACTGAATTATTGTGTTTCAGCTTGGGTAATGGAATCATTACCTCAATTTTAAACATTCTGTGCCTGAAATTGGGATTCATAATGGGCTCATTGGCTAAACAAATTTACCACAAATAAAAACAATTTCTAGAACTTAGGGACTCTAGATTTGCTTCTTAAATTGCTTTTGTAGATAATGTGGAGAATAAAACTAAGAGAAATTATAAAAAATCATACTTTCAAGATCAAGGAAAATATAAATATGTATGTTGAATAGAATAAAAGAGATGTTTTAATATCTGGCTGGAACCAATAATAATTACAGTAATTTTTAACACAATGTATTTAACATGTACTGTCATTTGCCACAAACTTCAAGTGTATTGTTAAATTTTATCTCACAAAAGCCTTGTGATTAAGACATCACTCTTTTTTCCCATTTTACTGGAAAAGCTGGGACAAACCAATACTGTCCCAAGACTGGGCTATATGATTTCCTATCCTGAGCAATTTTCAGACAATAAAGTGATTTGCAGCAGAGATTTTTCATTGATGTTCCCTACAATATATTCCATACTCTCAGAAGTCTTTACCATTTTGCACTATATGCATTAACTCCAATAAAAATCCATCAATACTAATTGAAATCAATATTTAGACATATTCTTCTATGGTTCCAAAAATCACTAACCTTAAAAGCAAAACCTATAGAATTATGTGTATACTGTCACTGTTTTTTAGGAAGGGTCCTATCAAAACCCAAAGAATTTGAGATAATCAAACTACACAGAAAACTATTTGTATTTTGTTGTACAGGAAGTTCATAGAATTCAGAGCATAATTTCTGTTCCCAAGAAAAAGAGTTGAATGAAGGGTCATCATTTAACAGCTTGTGACACTGGGAAATATACCCAGTCTGTCTAAGGTTCAGTTTTCCATTCTGTAAAAGTAGGCTAAATCTGGGTTAAAGGATTATTATGGAGATTAGAGTATGCTTAGCTAGTACCTACTATATACTTATTGAAATGTTACCTATTTATTATTCTACAGGCTACATATTTTTGTTTTTGTCAAGATGACTCTCAATGTGGTTATGTTTCACTGTACCTTGTAAGTTAAAAGAAATTAAAATTTAAAAGTGAACCATAAAAAAGAGAAATACCCTATCTTCAGAACCATATCTTCTGAGTTAATGGGGTCATATGTGGCCTGAACATCTAAGTCTTGTCTGAGACTGGGAGAAGACCCACTTGATTGTGATGGGTTCAGAATCACTGATCAGAAATTTGGTGCTCTGAAATATTCTAAATTAAAATGGTGGGTTTTTTTTCTTTCTAATTTTAATATATTTTTGGTTAACAAGTTTTAACTTTTAATTTTACATTGTCACCACCACAAGAACTAAAAATACAATAAATAGAACCTTTTCTCTGTAAAAAAACAAAACTTTGATTTTACAGATCTTTACCATCATTTTCCTTCAGTGAATTTAACAATGTGTGTATCAATCAGATCTTATTCTGTGCTGGTCATTGTGCCCAGCAGTAGAGATATCAGAGAGAATAGTGGAGTGGGAATAAGGATAGGAGTATTACAGGCAAAATATTAATAATCAAATGGATGTCACAATTTCACCTCTGTAAATGTATGGACAGCACTCCTTAATTTCCAAATGCATGGAAAAGCTGTAACTGTACATTTGCAGGACAAAGATTAGGCCTGAGCAAAAATGAGGTATCTGAATCTTTCATTAAATATAGATTTTTAAACTTATTTTCTTTTTTTTCACTAAATCTCAGAGACAAAAGAATATCTGCAAAGTTGGTGAGTCGATATACTTAGTATTCCTATTATTATTATTATTATTATTATTACTATTATTATTATTATTATTTTATTTTGGTTATCATCATCATCATCATCAACTAATTGATTACTAACATGCTCAGGACATATTAAAAGCTGGTTAGTAATGTTGTGAGTACTCTGTACAGTACAGAGTGTTTCTCTTTGATGGAAGAAGTCATTGAAATATTTAGCAGTTCTACTAAGATCAATCTAAGTATATCAGGATAACAAGAGCCACCGTTGGTCTTATCGAGTCAGACACACAGGTCTTTTTTCTGTTTCACAACTTAATTTCTCTATTGTTAAAATTGCACAATATCCAAACATGAACAAAATTTCAAATATATCCATGGCTTAACCAACAGAGATACAAAGCTACTGTCCTGCACAGAATTCATAGAATACATAGACCAAGGCCTCTGCCATCTCACAGTTCTAGCCTCGTAGAGGTCTCAGCCTCCCTCCTACAGTGGGGGATAAAGTAAGAGAACATGGAGAAGGCCCAGTGTAAATGGCATGATCACCTTTATTTATTGGCAAGAACTCACCAATAGACATATCTGGATGATGATAGGAACTGATAAATAGAATTCTTGGTTACACAACTGCATCCCAGATATGACTCTACATTTGAAAAAGAATACAAACTTTTGGTAAACTATATAACGTTAAGTAAACTATATAACTGTCAATAATGAATTTCCTTAATTCTGGTCTCTGATTGAAAAATATATATACCTAAAAGATGGAGAGTGAAAATTTACTGAAATAATGTACATAAGGTATTTTAGGGACTCATATAATATGAATTTTGGGGTTATGTTTTATGATCTCTCTATGGTAATCTGTTTTCTCTGACCATATATATAAGATCATTTTTAGGGTGGTGTAATATTACCATTCCATTTATCCCATATGGCTAAATCTTATAACTTATAAAATTACAAATGTAGTTTTATGCATTAATTTTGTGAGCATTTTTTCCTACAGGAGTGGTAATACTAAATATTTCCTTTTCATGTCTTGGGGTTGTCAGAGGAAAAACAGCTTCTTTTTTCAGATTGGTAAGTGGTTCTTATCAGCCATTAATTGTGCAGCTTTAGATACAGCACAGCAAAGGGGGTCCCTCTGAGCTTGCCTGAGTCATGGCCAAATCACCCTTAATGACACAGACTCTTGCAACATTAGAAAACATACGCTGGTCACAGTATAAGGAATCTGCTCTGAGCATCAAACTGACTTGGCCTCTCAACAGAGTTTCTTTTGTTCTGTGTTCTACAATGTATGTTTACTGTCTATACATGTTGATTATTATATTGCATTCAGTTTCATGTTTGTAAATTACATAGCAATTTTTGTTTTCATTTAAAAATTCTGAAATATGAGAGAAAATTATCATATTATATAGTTTCTGCTATTAGAACCCTGGCAATAAATATTTTCAAAACATTAAAAAAATACTGACTTGAATGGAATTAAATATTCTGATCATGATTTCAAAAGTAAACAGTAACTTTTAATTACTTTCCATTCTCATTATAGTTGCTGTCATAACAACTATTTTCTCATTTTTTAAATGGAAGAACAAGCAAGCAACAATTTAATGTCAATTGTCATTGTCTCTTAAAAATTGTGTTCTCACATTCGTTTAACTTCAAATCAAAGTTTATTAATATTAGTGCTCAGCAGCTATTTATCTTGAGTTACTAACATTTTCTCAGTTATTAAAATCTGGTTATTTCTTCGAGGTTTTGATGATTGAAATATAAACAAGAAATAGAAGAAAATGTCAAGTGTAGCTCATTCTGATTAGTATCATAATTGTAAAGTTCTTATTGTCTTGCTACACAAACTATTATTTTAGCTTTCACATTTTAAAAGACTTTTAACATTATCATGGGGATACTTTGCAGAAACACAGTGTTTGAAGGGGCAGGAGAAGAAAAGAGAAAAATGCTGAAATTTTAAAAATACATTGTTGCAGTTCAAGGGCTGATCAAAAAACCAGATGGATGGATCCCCACCTGTGGTCTCAGTTCCAGTTGAACCTGAAGAGGGGCTTGAAAAATTGCATTTATAGCAAATTCCTAAATGAGATCAATGCTGCTGTTCCAGGAACTATACTATTGAATCTCTGTGTTCTTGGTCTTTTCTCCCATTATAATGCTCAGAGCAAGAGTGTAAAGGCTCCTGATGATGCATCTTGAACTATGAACTTGAGAGACCCATCCCAGGGATAGTGGCAAAAATATGAAGCTCATTATAAAGCAAATGAAACTTTATGAACTAGAAAGAACAGATTTTAGTAATGCTGTTATTTCTAATTTTGGTCTTAATAAATTTATATGTATCCAAATATTTAAGGAAAATGTATTTGTAAAATGTGTGTGTGAATTTAAACTAAGGAGATTATATATATACAATATAAAATGTGTGTGTGTATATATACACACACACACACACACACACATACATATATATATACACACACACATATACATACATACATATATATACACACACACACACATATATATTTATGTGTGTGTATATATATGTATATATATAAACTTTTTCTCTTTTTTATCCTAGATATTTGTTACAGTAATAAAAAGCTGAGTAACACAACTATACAAATAAAAATCTTTATCATTTGTTAACATTGACATATAATAAGTAACTCAAATTTAACTGCTCTTATCTCCTAATGTTTTTCTTCATTGTAGTTCCCTTAGAATATATACAATCATAGTCATTGAAATAAACAATAAAATTCCCATAGAAATATACACACACACACTTATATATCCTAGACATCCTATACTTGAACACTAGGCTTTTCATAGCAAGGCTATATTTAGAGTAGTTTAGTAGCGTATTGTTGTGTACACGTATATCCATGAGTACTTCATAGCAGTACAAAAATATGTTCAAGTAATGATTAATAATGAGATTTACTTACTTCATAAGTATTGAGAGTGCTTGGCCTTTGACCTCATGCCTGTGATTTTTCTAAAGCACCAAATATAACTCAAAAGGAGAATATAATCTGTCATGAGTTATGTTGACATGGGCATTTAAATTCTTAGTGAGACACACAAGAATAAAGTCAGTATATTCAGTTGTTTTTTTACTTAAAGCTAAGATAATTGGTAAACTCTGACCTCTTGCATGATGCTCACTTTTTTTTAAGGGTAGAATAATCAGACCATTTAGAAGTGGCTTAAAAAATTCAAATGTTAATTTTAATTGAAAACAATTTTGGTAATTAATATCAGGGACACAGGATTTTTTTGAATTTTTGTGTTCAAATTAAGACTTATTGGGGACATGCCCTTGAAGATGAAAATGGGAATCCAACCCCTTACCCTTCTTCCCTTTTGTACCCTGCCATGCGGCAAATGGGGTCCTTCATCTCAAAGTCATGCCCTGATATCCTATGTTGCCACAGTCCCAAATAGGTTACAGTTGGTCATGGACTGAAAGTTCCAAAATTGGCCAAAAGAAACTTCTTCTCTTTTTATCTCAGATATTTGTTACAGTAATGGAAAGCTGAGTAACAGAAGCATACAAGTCAAAATCTTTATCATCTGTTAACAAATTTTATAAGTAACTCAAAGTTTACTGCTCATATCTTCTAATATTTTTCTTCATTGTAGTTCCCTTAGAATATATACAATCATAGTCATTTAAATAAACATTCAAATTCTCATAGGAAAAAAAATCCAGTTTTGGGATGTTTTCTTAACACTTCTCAATAAAGCAGTAATATTTTTATGTTATGAAAAGATAGAGAAAATAAAGTATAGGAAACTAGAACAATGTTTAAAATATAAGTATCAGGTGCTTAAAATTATGTATGTATTACATTAAAGAGAATTAAATAGTTTTAAAAATAACATACAATAAATCATTAATAAAAGACAAAGATACATAAAAGAAAACAAGGTAATGAGTAATTTAAATGACCATCAACATCGAAATCCTTGCTGTATTTTGCTTCTTGATAGTCAAAGCAGGAAGACATAGCCAGTTACATAATTAATGTTACTTTTTGGGGGTGAAAAATAAACACTAATTTTAAAAAATGGTTTTAAATTAAAAGCATTGAATTTAAAAAGTTGAAAAAAGTATCATAGATGTTCGATTGTTAGTTGTAACTCAAACACTATCTCAATGAAAGTAAAATAATATTGCTTCCTTTTTAATACTAAAAACTTCATATGACACTTTTAATATATAGTTATTTGATGATAATTTACATCTTCACTGCAGGATTGGATGATCACAAGCACCAAAGCATAGTGACTATTTTGTGTCACATGTCATATCAAGTCTATCCATGATAGGTAAAATAAATGTTTTTTAGTAATAATTTAACAAAATTTAATGCAAAGAATTTTTTCTGGTATTTTGATCAGCAGATAAATCAGAATATATGCAGTTAACATATCCAAAAAGAAAATTTAAAGCAGTGAGTGTTTATTAAATCAACATCTATGCATGTGAATAATGATGTGGGTATAAGTTATACCATTACCAGTGTCACCTCTCTGTTACTTTTAAATTAAAATTTTGCAAAAACAATATGAAATGAATAAAAAATGTAGGAATTTGAGTCTAGAAACCTAATTCCACGAGATGAAGAGACAGTAGTGACAGTTACAGAGTTTCTACAGTGTACTAAGAATTCTTCTGAGTGCCTTAACTGGAATCACAGTTCTCAAAACAGCTTTTTGAAGTGGCATCATTAATGCTCTCATTGTCAGTATAAGGACACTGCAGCACAGGAAACCAAGGTCATAGGACTGGCAAGTGCTGGACCCAGGAGGTGAACCAAATCTGATTCCTTGGAAACATGCTGTCATCAAGTGTTTATTACAGACCTCTAAAACTGTTAAATGATTCACTTTATTTTTTTGGATCTGATTATTTCAAATTATTCAAATATCATTGTACTTTTGGTCTTGGAAGTAATAACCTTAATTGCTAATTTAAGTTTTAATTTTTAGGATTTCTTTTATCTCTCTGCTTTTTTACATAATCTTTTTATGTATTTGATCTGGATGGGAAACACAATTTATGGGAGAAACAAAACGATTCCAAGCAAGACATAAAAGGTAAATTAAAACAGGGAGGTCTAGGTAGATTTAGAGTGTGAATTATTTGCTGTCATGTGGCCAAGATTTATAACATCTTAGGGTATGTTCTATGAAATATCTTTGCCTAAGTTAGGATGAAAAAGTAGTTAGGACTCTAAGATTGTTTTGTAGGAACCTTGTGACAAAAAGGTAGGGAAATGGGAAAAGATAATACATTTATTTTTTATAAATATACAAAAGAAGAGGGGCTATTTGGAACATAATCTAATTCTTATTATAACTTACAACAGTACAATTCTCTAAATCTATCAAGAAAAGAATATAATTGCCATGCTGTTCTGTCCACCATTGATGAATGTGCTGGCTCGGCTTGTGTTTGATGGTTGCTAACAAATTGGTGGCTTCTGCTGTCAGTATTACTATTGGAATGCAGTTCTATTATATTCTCATTAACATAATGATAAAATTAACATTAACAAAACACTTTCAGAAAGAATTTATGAGATTCTGTGCAATTAAGCATGTAAAAATATGGACAGAAATTTTGCAGAAGGCTGTGTAATAATAAAAAATTCTTAAAATATATTTGTAGAAGTAGTCAGTGACCTGAGACTTTAGACTGTTGATTAGTGGCTTGTTGATATGTTAATGTGAGTTAATTATTCCAATGACTTGAAGCTGAAAGTCAACATGTTTATTCATTAACTTAGTTTAAGCTTCCTTATTGTTAATCACAGTTGGGGTATCTATTTTCAGCAGACCTATCCGCAGCTTTCCCATCATGCTTTGCTGACCATAAAATTTAAACATATTTTTTTCCTGTCAACTTTCTAATTTTTAATTGGGAAATATTTTTTGATCATTTAGAATCCTAAGCATATCTTTTTCTTGGAAATTAAGAACTAACTTTTGTTGGAAATCTGTTTAATATTGCATATAATTTGTTTTTGTGTTCCAAATATTTTCACGTTCTTTTTTATGAACATGTTCACTTACGAAAGGATTATATATTTCTTAATTAGTATTTCTTACTGATAGTGTGTTGTGTCAGAAACAATACTCTGTATCTTTTTGTCACCCACCTGGATGCAGTTTCCCTGAATACCTTGTGGTTGAGTGAATCATATGACTAATACAGGTCCTGAAATAATAATAAAACAATATAAGCCTCTTCTAGGTTTGGATTATTAAAGCCCTACTATATAATTTGTAAAGCTCTCTGCCATCTTTTTCCTCATACCCTAAGAAATATCCAGTGGAGGACTCTAAGCCCCTGTACTGTGGGGAAAAGTAAGATGGAAGTAGCCTGTATAACTGAATGATCATAGGAACAGAAGCCCACTGCCAACTATGTTGAATTATTGAGTAATTAAGAAATAAACATGCAGCATAGTAAACCAATGAGATTTTGGAGTTCTTTGTTATTGCTATTTGATGTACCTTGACTTATATATCTTAGATTGGCTAAAGATTTGTTATTCAGAAAATATTAAGTACAGACAAAGTCTCCCCAATGTATATGCATATTTTCATTAAATAAAGAGTTAAAAGGCACTGTATAATGCCATAGATAATAGACACTATTGTCTTGGCCATACAAACTGTGCTCTGAATATAATAAGTGGAAAATTAAGATAATAAGTAAAATCTGCTTCACTTTATATTTTAATTTCTTGTCTCCAAACATAATTGAATAAAAGTTGTAAACATTCACCTAGCAATCAAATTAACATTCTCTAAACAATTCCAGTAAACACCAATAATAGTGAATAGATCAATTCTTATGATATATATTTTTATTATGCCCATAAAAATTAGAGGAGTCATAATGACAGCAGCCATTCTTTCAGTGCTTCCAGGTACCAAGGTGCTATGGGATCCTGTTACTTAAGTTATCTTATTTAATGCTTACCCACTGATTTTAGATCACTTAGTTAACCAGATCAATTAGCTCTTGAGTTATCAGGCTGAGATTCATACTCAGGTGCAACCTACTCCAGAGACAGTGCACTGTGTCTTGTTGCTGTGGCTGCAACAGGGGTTAGTAAGTAGGAGATAAGAAATAACCCAGGGCATATGCTGCAATTTTGCCTTTATTTAAAAGCATTGTGAATTGTTACTAAGAACATGCTCAAAGTAGTATGACAAGAATTACTTATTATTTTCTATTTGTAGCTATTTGAGCCAAAATATCTCTGTATGGTTTACATTATTCCTTGTATTTTTTTCTCCCTATTCTGTACCCAATAGTAACCCCTCACTAAACATTATTTTGGGGAAAGCATTGAGATTTTTAAATAGCCAGACATTTAAATAAGATAAATGAGTAAAACATCCTTACTATGACCAAATAGCATATCAATATGGAATAAAATATTTGTTTAGTAATAAAGTTTAATATTAATTGGCTAATGCAAAGCCATTTTATAATGTGCTTTGATTTATATTTTCAAAGTATTTGAGGCATATTATCTCTAATTTTTAATTCTTTACTGCATTGGTTAATAATCATAGCTTTATTTTCTGCCAATTCAAGCTGTAATATTAAATTTTGAAGAAAATATCTTTATTCATAAATGCAGGAACAGGGAAAATATATATAATAGATATATAGAAATAGAAAATATATATGATACCCAGAAATAAAAATGAATTAATTAGAACATATTAGAGTTAGGAGTAAACTTGGTAGCTATCTTGTCTAATCACGTTAGATTACAAAGGAATATTCAGACATATTGAATGGTATTTCTAAAATGTCACTGTTAGCATAGAGTCAATTATAAAAATTATATCCACATAATTCTTTGTGGGTTTGAATGTCTAGTATATGCTTTTTCAGTGACTTCCAAATAAGCTATAATAAATATTTGACTAGGTATCATCATTATTTTGTTGGTGGTATGCAAGTAATTCAAAAGACCCCCTTATGTGTCTCTTCTAACTGCTCATTTGAAGTTCTTATTTATTTCTAATTCATTTAAGCAGATATTCCCATGTGTATCAGATTCTAGCCTCCCTCCTGGAGGTCAATGTCAAAGACACACCAAGGGCTTGCGGTCTAGGTTGGTGTTAGAATGCTTGCCTAGCATGTGTAGGGCCCTGGGTTCCATCCCCAGCACCATAAATGAATAAATAAATATAAAATGAAACAACTTTTGTGAGCACAAGAATGAGTCCACATTCCCTGTCTTTTGATTTGACAACTAGTTGAAGTTACCAAACCCTTGAACAATCCTATAGAAGCACAAGTCATGACAAATTATGGGGTTTAACAGTGCAAGAAAACTAAAGGTCTTGGTGGTGCAGTTATATGTCCTTTAAAATAACAAGCTTGTTTTCAATAATGAAAATTTTAAGCAACAGAGTTAACCAAGGGCAAGAGAAGCTTCTGAGGATGAGAGTCTCATTTAGACCTTAGGTTCCATTTGGACAGCTGTATTCTCAGAGAATTAGTTGAGATGTTTGACTTTTCCACCCACTGCTCTATCTGATGCTGTTGTTAGGAACTTTCACAATCACATGTTGTTTAATGACAAGGATGTTTCTGAGAAGTGTATCAATAGACAATTTCATGGTTGTAGGAAGATGATAAAGTATACTCAAAGAAATTAAGACAGCATTGTTACTAGGCAGTATAATCTTAGGACCACTGTCTTATATACAGCCAACCAATGCCCAGAACATCATTACATAGAGCATTACTGTATATGAAATATATACAATGGTAAATCTATAGGGATAGAAATTAGATTTAAAGGTGGTTTAGAGCTAGAGGGAGAGGGGAATGAAGAGTGATTTAATAGATTAAAATTTTCTTTGGGGATGATGGTAAGGTTCTAAAATTAAGCTTTTGGGCATGGTTATACAACTCTGTAAATATACTAATGGCTATCAAATATTTAATTGAACAATTAGTTGATTAAACTTTATAGTATGTAAATCATTTCAACAAAGCTATTAAATATAAATAAATTTAATACTTTTATGTGACAGGATAAATTCATTTGCTTATTTCAGAAATACTTTCAAATTTCTGTGCCAAGACATGATCTATCTACTGGATGGATAACTGCCAAAAATAGAGAAATAGGTACACATATAATATAAAGCTATCCCCAAAGATTTATAACAAAAGAACATACATAATACTTGGAAACACAGGATCCTGTGAACTTTCCTAGGAAATCTGGGGAAGGGTCCATAAGAAAAGGAACATTCAAATTTTCCTTAAAGTATTAGAAGAATTGCCCTGAGTATTAAACAATGGTCAGAAAATTCAAGGTAAGATCATGAAGACATGAAATCTGAAAAACATAAAAGGTTTGTGAGACAAACAGTGGGATCAGGGACCTGAAGTCGTGGCCAATAAAGCCTTAGTGGTAGGTGGGGCCTTATGTACTTGCTGAGGAGTTTTATATGGAACAGGAGATCATAGGTGGTTATTAAGTGTTTTAGAGTAGATGTATACACTTATCATAATTTGAACATTATGCAATGAATGCACATATTGAAGCATCACATGGTACCCTATGAATTTGTATAATCTTATGTGTGAATTAAAAACTAAGGTTTTAAAAGAAGGAAAAAATAAAATGTAATCTGTTTGTTTTTCTCTGAAAATCTCTTCGTGGCAGTGTAAAGAACAGATTGAAAAGATGTGAGGCTAAAGATATGGGGACCAGAGAAAAAAGCTATTATATGATGCCTTAGGGAGAAATTATGAGGATTTGATCAGTCATGCAACAGGAACATAGTAGTTAGATTTGGATAACATTTCAACAGTAGAAAAACTTGGTAACTCACCAAAAGTGTGTCTAGGGAAAAGGATGGCAACAATTTTAGGAGTCTGGCATCCAAGTGTTCCAGGTGACTAGGGAATAGGATAGGATTACTTAAAAAAGAAAGAAAGAAAGAAAATTTACTATCTTTATATCTTTAAACCAAACCTATCATGTTTTAACCATGCTACGTACACAAAAGTTCAATATATGGATGAATTACTTAGGGCATGAGTCTGACACTAAACTTGGCAGCCATGTATATATTAATATTATTATTTTATGCAAATAAAATAAATATTGGCAATATTTTAATTAGGAGTAATAAGATATTTCAGTTTTATCAAGGCTTTTCAAACTAGTTTTGTACCTGAAATCTTGCTGCTGGAATCAAGTCATCCTGGGTGACAGTGCCTGTTTATATGTTTGTTCTATACCACATTCTTCATTTCATCATAGTTCAACACTGTGATGTTCTTCTGTAGCCTAAATCAAGTCTATATGCCTCTACTTTTATTAAAACTTTATTATCAAGGTGAGCCCATGTTCTCCTTCTAGCAACCCAAAGGTAGTTTTTTGTTTGTTTGTTTGTTTGTTTGTTTTTGCAATTAACTGAATTCAGGTGTATTCCATATAAATGATTCTGATCTGTGTTTGCATGCATCCTTTAGTTTCTGTTCTGGAATGCATATTTCAAACCTTATTTAGTCAATTTCATGTCTGTGTCTTTCATGAGGATTTTACTTATCAATAAGAATTAATTGATAAGTAAAACAATCTCTAGAGAGCATATACAGTGTATGCCACATTATCATTTAGTGAAGGTTATGTTTGGTTGTTCATCATTGGTTTTCTCCATGTAATTTGCTCAAATAGGTTGCAAGTTCTTTCAGCCCAAGGATATTATTCTTTTTGTGAGTGGCCTTTTTTTATACAGAAAAATTATGTGTTGTATATTTTAAACATTTATTTTATAACTTATATTCTTGGGTTTCCAAATAAAACTACATGATACTTCTCTAAGTGCCAGAATTATTATTGTACATAAGAGACCTAAGTTTCCTTCACTAAATTTGGCCTCATTCAAAACATAGCAGGATACCTTTTCTTGTCTCTGAAACCTTTATAATTCTTGCTGGTACTTCCCATATCATGCAGAGCAAGCCTAGGTAAATTGCATGCTAGGTAAAAGCTGCCATGGTATTACCCACCACAGGAAGTGGTAGGAAAGGAGTGTTAGTGGAAAGTCAGTGGAGAGCTCAGTAGGAAAAGAACACATGAAAACAATATGCTGGTTATTATCAATAGTTAAAAGCAAATGGAGAGCAGGCATTCCCATTTAAAAATCAATCAGGGGATGCCAAAATATCTTAGTCAGCATGAATCATTGATATTTGCAGATTTTACTCATTCCAACTCTGATATGGGATTAGACAAGAGTTGGCTCTGAAAAGGGTCCAGGAAATGGCACAAACTTTATTGCATTTATAGACACAAATCCTTTCCATTTCCTTAAAATTCATCACATTGCCAAGAAAGAAAGTCTGTAAGAAAAGAGCACAATGCTGGTTCAAAATGTGTGTGCAGCCAGGCGCAGTGGCGCACACCTGTAATCCCAGTGGCTCTGGAGGCTGAGACAGGAAGATCGCAGGTTCAAAGCCAGCCTCAGCAAAAGTTGGTGTTGTCTGTAAATAAAATACAAAATAGGGCTGGGGATGTGGCTCAGTGATCAAGTGCCCCAGAGTTCAATCCCTGATCCCCCCGCAAATATATATATATATATATATATATATATATATATATATATATATATATATATATGCAGTGTTTTATTGTAGGCCATTATAGACTCATGAGATCTGAGATGAAGAGGTTATTGTTTCAATAATTGCCTACTCCATATACCTCTGGCAGAAACTAATGCTTGAAAAAATATAGGCAGAGAATTTGCCATCTTATAAATAAGGTAACCTCTTTCATATTTGATTTTTTTTTCAGGTGTACTAGCTAAACAATAGCACTTTAGTGAATGTCTGACACTGCTCTCACCCTCTTTGGAACTTTGATCTCACCTCTAAATATTTATTATTATTTTAGAAATTTCCATGTGTTAACATGAAGGTGTTCTGAGGATTCTCTTCACAGCTACAATGTTTCAGTCAACATTGTCCCATCTTGCTCTTGCTTTTCATGGTGATGTCCAAGACTATGGTGGATATCCAGTGTTGGAGACAAGCTAGGCATGGTGGCTCATACCTGTAATCTCAGCACCTCTGGAGGCTGAGCAGGAGGATTGTGATTTCACAGCCAGCCTCAGGAGCTTAGCAAGGCCCTAAGCAACATAGTGAGACACTGTATGTAAATATAAAAAAAAATTGGGGATGTGGGTCTGTGGTTATACAGTCTTGGGTTCAATCCCTGGTACCAAAAAAAAAAAAAAGTTGATGACATTCCAGTGACACTTGTCAAACTTCAAGGACTGAGCAGAGAACAACCTGAGTGACAGATGACAGGCCATACTCATAGCCACCATTGTTCTGTGACACTTGGTGCACTATTTTGTTATTATTGACTTGTTGCCAAGCTTTCCCTATTGTAAGATGCTTGAAAGCAAGAACCATGATTTATTTGGTTTGGACTGCAATTATTTGTTGAATGAATGAGCAACTCTAAGCATATGTCTTCAGACAAAATTATGCAGTGTTCACTTTTCTTTTAGTAAGTTCTTTTCCCAGAGAAGGCTGCCTGATGAAACATGTAAATGGACCTCTTGCAGTTCAGTTCCTTATACTCATGGATGGCTCAAATTTGGGTGAAAAAATTTTAAGCTTAAATTAGAATACATGCTAGATTCGTGAATTAATTTCATTATAAAATGAGACTGTCTTCTGTGGACCTACTTTAGCACAGTGAAACTACATAAAATAATACTCCCTGTAGGGCATGGCTGCCTGCTTCCTTGTCTTGAGGCTGCACATGTGGCTGGGACAGCTCCTGGAGATCAGCCAGGAGGTGGTGCTATGGGCAGTGACGGAAGAGGCCAGGATAGGTCCAGGGCTCTTCCGCCTTCATGGACAGCTTGTGCCTTCCCTTACAGACTATGGGATGGGTGTACATGTGAACTTGCTCCACTCCTCTGACCTGTATTCTGATTGGCTCCTGTATAAACTGTGTGTACTTCCTTATTAAATGAGATCCTGCTTTGACTGTTCTCCCTGGCACATCTGATTGTCCTCCCAGGAGGCAGCCAGTTGACCTTTACCTTTCTTGGCTCCTCTTGGTCTGGGTGTGCTTTTCCCGCTGGTCAGGAGGAGACACGGGCTAAAAACCCTGACAATTCCCCTTTCAGGTAAAGGATGGTTCTATTAGGGTCTCAAATATATAGCTTCAAATTACTCTTTCGAGATAAATTTTAAAAGAGACATGGAAAAAACAACTGTCAATAACTCCATTACTTGGAGAAAAATTCTAAAATAATAAAAGCTGCTAAGTTTTCAACTTTTATAAAAGAGTCCTTTGTTTGTGTTTTCTTGTGTGCTAGAAAAGAAGATAGGAAAAAAGTCATGAGAATGGAGACCTTCGAAGTGGAGATGTCAGGATGTGCAGGATTTATTTATTCATTAACTGCAGAATATTTATTGACTAAGGGCATACTGCTGTGACAGATGCTGACAGCATTGAACTGGGTGGACAAATTCTCTTGACCTCAATGAAGCTTATGGCCTAGTAGAGGAGAGACAACAAGTGCAGTTACTCAAATTATTAGTGATAATTGTAAGTACAGAAGTGCTCATATGCCAACCTAACAACTTCATCCAAAATAATCACTTGGAACAGTGAGGGCATCATGCCAAGGAATCTTTTGGGTAAATACAAATCAAATTCCAGGAGATATTAAGAAACTCTGATTTTTTTTTTTTTTACCTATTGGAACATGAACACATTAAAAAAAAAACTTTTAAAAACATTTCTCAATTATTCTATGTAGATAATTTGTATATTCATTGCATTTTAATCTCTCTGGTGGAAAGATTATTCTCATTTATAGGGATAAAGTGACTAAAAGATTTATAAATCGAGACGAGTGATTACATGTCAAAAATTACTTAGACATGGTAGTTTGTCTAATGAAATCACCTTCCTGATGGTGTTTTAACCTTTGAACACACTCTTTTTGACAAAATTTTAGGTACCAGTCTCTAGTCACAGGTTTAAGTAGAAATCAGAAATCAAACTCAACTCTGTTTAATTGTGTCTGATTCATCTCTTTTAAAAAATATTTATCTTGATAAATCATATAATTCTATATTTCACTTTTAGTTGTTATTGTTTTAACTTAGAACCCCAGAAATACTAGATAACCGGTGTAAATCCTTCAATTTTAAATAGGAGAAAATTGGAATACAGATAGACAATGTGACTTGCTCATAATGTCACTAAAATTAGGCCTTCATTATCATAATCTGCAGAAAGTACTACAAAATATATAATTCTTATATGTACTTATTTAAGCATATATTATAGTATATATGGCATCATTTTCCTGGAAATTTTATCACTAGACGTCTTTAGGAAAAAGTTTTGAAGAGAACTTTAGATATGAAGATGATACCAACCAGTGAGCATCTGCAATTCTCTCTCTCTCCCCTCCACCTATTGACATGGATACAATGTTACAGAAGATAGGAAAATAAATTTTGGTGTTGTGTCTAATTTCAAGTCTTAGTGAAAATTATGCCAAACTCAGGGAGGAATTAAGGCTCTAATTTATACACCTAGAGGTTTTTGTCATGTGCAGACTTAGAGGTTATTTTCAGCAGCTACAATTATTCATTTGTAAATGTGGAATTTTGGTGTGAGAATAAAATTGGTCTTTATTCATGAATTTCTCTTTCCATCATATAAAATATATCTTGTAAATTGAGTTTTCAAGATCTATTATTGTGGTGTTCATTTGTTGTGAGTGAATTTTTTAAAAATTGTATTTGACATGTACCTAGTTAAGTACTTGTTTTCAGCTTTTAGTATAATAAGCAATATGTGCTATCATAGCTTCAATTTTCCTGCCAAGTAGAGAGTGACAGCTGTGTGGCAATATGTAATGCATATTTTCATCTACAGATAAATTGGAAGGAAGGAAAAACAGCTTCTGGGTGGGCAGGTCACCATCATTTAAATGAATCGTTAAAATTATATTTTTCCCTAGAAACAAAAATGTAATTGCTTTTCTGGTTAGATGCACACTGAAAGGCCTTATTTATATTATTGTAACATATTTTCTCTCAATTTACAACTTTCCCAAGATCCTTCAGATTTTTTCATTTCTGTTACTCTTTTCCATTCAAGAAATGTGCACTTATTTCTTTGTAAAATTCCATCATATTTGCAGAAATTTTCCCCTGAAGGACAGTCTTACTCAGTATGTAGCATTATGATACAGAGCAAGCTTTCCACATTCATCTGATTGGTGAGGTAGGGATTGAAGCTTCCACTTAAGGAAAGTTCTCATGTTCACCTTGATTGAAAAAGGTTACAGCCCTGGGCTCAGACTTTTAACTGTACAATATTTTAACTCAATTTCAAAGCAAAATGTGAAATATCATTTATTTATCACTTTTTTTTATTTTTTGTATTTGACCATGAATACATTTGCCCATAATATATTTGCCCATATCCAGAATGGCTTTACAAGTGCTTCATTTCCAAATTGTGTATCAAACCTTAAAATTCAGTTAACAATCTGTGACTGTGGTATTCATTTCATGATTGGCATGATTAGCAAGCAGAGGCAATCTTTCCTCCTCTCAGATGGCTTATATGTAAACAATATTTTGGTATTTTTATGTTCTGGCATGTTTCTAATTTGAAAATACAACAGAACAACTCTTCATGAATTATTTGATATTCTGAAGACATTTAATTACACTTTGGACTGGGATGATGTCATTTACACTTAAAAGAGTATTAGAGAAATAAATGTTATCCTTGATGATCATTAGTACAATATCTAGGCCTATCAGATGAATCACACATTTGGAGAAATTACAGAGGGAAAGAAAAGCTAAGTGCTATTTCTTAAGAGTTTATTTAGTATTTGAGAATTTTATTGATTCAAAGCCAATAATAGTTTGTTTTCTCCCAAGTACATGAAAAAGTTAACTTTGTATGTAAATTTAATCAGTGCAGTCATACTATGTGGAAGTTGGGAGGGTTCTTCCAGCATAGTATAATGATTTAATAAATTTTTTGAATTTTTTTGCATAGAAAATATTTTATAAGTCTTTGTTCAACATTTAAAGCAAGGACCTGTCTCATAGGTCTTAATGTATGTCCCTTTCAGTTCATTTTTTTCCTTCTCTTAAAGTCTGCATTATGCTGATAAACCAGTCTCTGCCACACCAGTGCCATCACAATAACTGATAGGATGTCTCCAAATGCTCTTAATACATTAACTTGAGAATCATTGGTTGTTTCTGTCAAGTCAGACCTGCAATCTAAGAGTTCAACACCCAGATGTCTTTTCTAGCTTACTCTCTTTATACTTGCAGCATACCTGACTGAATTCTAGTTATTCGTTTCCTAAACAGCTATCAGTTGGAGCTGTGTCGGGCCTCATGAGGAACTACTACTGCTCCTTTCAAACTTAACCACGTCCTGTAGATGGTTATATTTCTACATTATTGTATCTGAAAAATTACCTGTATGTTGTTTTATTCCTTTGCTTCCATTTTATCCTATCTTAGGCTAGATTCTATAGAAAATAGGCCCTAAACCAGCATTCAGGATACTTATGGAGGGGGTAGGAGTCCTCCTGTCAACAACAATTGAGACAGAGTAAAGAATACATAGCTGGGGAGAGTGAATTGAGATGCAGTTGCAGAAAGGGCTTCGCCTAACCCCACAGATTCTGCTGAAATTCAAATGTCTGTTCAGAAATGAGGCTGAGTGATCCTCTGAATCCCCTCATTGACAACTTATGGGTGTGATCTTTTGGTCAAGAGCAAGATCCAAGCAAATAGTTAGCTGTGTTCTCGGAGCAGCCAACACTGTAGCTGAGGGTAGTGAAGGCCTCAGTCCAAAGGGAATGGGGTTGATACTCTAAAACATATACAAGAACCTTCCCTCCTTTTTTTCCTTTTCCACCTGGAAAATAATCTAATTCTCCATGGCTCACTCTCTCTCACCTCTTCTCTCTCATGACACTTAATTTGTATTTCTTTTCTTTCTCTTTTAATCTTTTAGTACTTTTTCTAGTGGATATGAGTTAGTTTCATAACTAGAAGGGCTGGGAAGTTAAACATAGAGACTCTATGCTGACTGTATTTCTTAACTATCTTGGACACAATGAGTTAACTCTTTTAAACAAATCTCTAGCAAGAATAATGGCCCATAAACTTACTCTTCATTATTCAGTTATAAAGAAAATAAACATAAAATAATATTTATGCATATGTAGAGTTATGAGAGATATAATGAGGAATTTAATAACTTTATTTTACTTATAGATTAATTGTACACAGTCTCTGACTTCAGATATTGAATCTTTCACTTGGGATATCTTGGGACAGATGGCCAGTTCCTGATCAAGAGGAGGAGGTGATTACTACCTATAACACAACATCTGCGGCTATTAAGCTACTCACTCAGAATATATAAGTAAAACTTGAATGTAGCAAAAGTAGTATTATCATATCTCCATATCTCTAATCAGACACTGTTTATACCTTACATTCAGGAAAGCTTCTAATGATGATCAAACTTAATTTACATACAGAGAAATCTGAAGTTGTTGATACTAATCTTCTAAGAACAACAAATATCCACTTTTCAAAGAGTTATGGACAGTTTCTTACAGGAAAAGATTTTAATTCCACTAGTAAATGTGACTGCATGTACTACTATACTGGATTTACCTGATTAATGCATCTTACCACTTATAACACTACAATAAAATCTTATCCACTATCTCAGCAGTTCTTTTTTACTATTTCATAACTTCAGAGTTTTATTTTTATTATTCTTGGTTAGATATCATCTTATTTTCAAATTGCTTCTTCCTGTGTATTATGTAAACATGAATAAGTGATAAGCATTAGCCTCCTATAACTTCCTATTTGAGACATATATAACATTCTTAGAATTCTGTAGTTTTCATAATTTCCTTCCTTGATTAAGTTCCAGTGAAAAGGAAAGATTCTCTTTCATTTCTGTGAACCAGCTCATTCATTCAAAAACCATATTGGCACTCCAGTTGTATACATAGAGGATATGAAAATGAATAAGTTGCTTTTGTTTCCCCTCTCAAAATTTTGTTTCCCCTCTCTAATTTCTGACAACAGATTTACTAGAAAATAAAGTTACTGAAGGAGTAATATTTGAACTAATTTTTGACGGTTGAGCCTGATTTCTCATGGGTATCATGAATGTACATGAAAAACACTTTCATTATTGCTAAAAAGGGTGGGAGGGGGGTGATAGCAGAATGTAATAAATACAAAACTTAACGTCAGGTATCAAAGGGCCTTAAAATAATTCTACCCTATATTTAATGGATGGCCATTTAAGGATTTATTTTTCTTTTATTTTGTGAAAGGGAATAGATTAATTATATTATTTCAGAAAGGAAGTTTTGGTTACATAATACAGGATGGATTATGAACAGAAGCCTAAATGGGAGCCTAAAGAATCTAGGCATGAAAGTGTTAAAGAATGAAGCAAAGACAACTACAAGAGGTAATTATTAATAGGGAGATGGAAAAACTTAGTAGAGGAGAGTTGGTGAATTGCTGTAGTGGGAGGTGGTAGAGTAGGATATGTAGAAGAATCAGAGCATGACAGGAAATACTAATTCACTGCAAAAATGTTGTCACCTTCTCTATGATTTTGGCACAACCCTTTATGTTTGTTCTATGTGTAACTCAGCCTCATAATGCATAGGCTTCATTACTGTAAAAAATATACATTTTTATATTATTGAAGTTATTACAATTAGTGAAATGAATGAGATGGGAAGAGAGAATGAGAATAGAGAAAATGGAAAAAAATGAGATTGAAGAGAAAAAAAAATGAGATATCATTATATCCTATTCCTGGTTAAATGTTCCCTATTGTACTTAAAATCAAATACACTATTTAACGTTATGCTCCAAGGACTTTCTCCATATCCTTGTGGGATGAAAAGTGTTTAGGATGTTGGAGTTAAGCATATTTTGAGGACACAAATAACATATGTGATATAATAATGAAACATTTCAATGTCATGGGAAAGATACTATGAAATGGCATCACCTTTATATTACCTAACTGCCTGGAAAAGAATCCTAGTATTTATGGTCTAGTTTTCATAGGTGATAATTATTTAAACAGAATTTAGGCCCAAAGCTAAACGGAAGATGAGTTAGCAAAGGAAATTTTCTTCTTAGTGACGTACATTGCCTAAGGAGATTTTCTTTTAGAGCGAAAGTATATATGAGAAAGGGAAAAACAAAAACTGAAACAAAATCCCAAATTATCCACTTTTAAAATACTGGCTTATTTAAAATATTTTGGTTTAAACTAGAGGTTCATGTTCTCTTTACTTCCCCCAACATTATTAAGGTATAATCCACATGCAAAAAAATGTATGCTTTTACAGTGTATAGAGTGATGTTTGGATGTAGGTATACATTATGAAATGACTACTACAGTCAAGCCAATTAACACATCCTCAACTTCATATAATCATCTTTTTGGTATGTTTATGGTAAGAACACTTAAGATCTATCCTTTTAGCAATTTCAAATATTTAATATAGAATTATTAACTTTACTCACCATGCTATTCAATAAATATCAAAAATGTATTTATCCTAATGAAACTAGATACCCTTAGTCTAACATCTCCCCATTTCACCTCTTCCCACACCCCCTGGTGACCACTGTTCTACTTGGTCTGTGAATTTGACTTTTTAATATCCCATGTACAAGTGAAATCATGCAGTTTTTGTCTTTTTGTGTCTGTTGTAGTCATTTAGCATAATTTCTCCAGGTTCATCCATGTTGTTGCAAATGCCAAGATTTCTCCTTTATTTAGACTGAGTGATATTCCATTTTATATATCTATAAACACACACACACACACACACACACACACACACATATATCTCCATGCAAACAAACATTGTTACACACTTACATTGATTCCACATCATGCGTATTATGAAAAGTGCTACAATAAACATGGGATTATAGATATCTTTTTGACATTAATTTTATTGCCTTTGCATATATACTCAGAAATAGGCCTGTTGGTGATATGGTAGTTTTTTAATTTTTTGAGGAATATTCATAATATTTTTCTTAATGTTTATATTAGTTTGAGTTCCACTGGTGTATAAGAGTTTCCTTATCTTCAAATCTGTTATGATTTGGATGTGAGGTATCCCTCAAAAGCTCCTGTGTTAAGACAGGAATGTTCACAAGTAAAGTCATTAGATTATGAGACCTGTAACCGGATTAGTCCATCCTAGTTTGAATGAACAAGCTGGATGGTAACTGTAGGAGGGTGGGTAGAACTAGAGGAGGTAATCACGGGGAACAGGGGGGGCTTGCCCTGGAAGGGGTCTTCTTCCCTGCAGCCCCCCCTGCTTCCTTCCTGTCATGAGGGGAGCAGCTTGCTGCTACCACATTCTTCATTCATGATGTTCTCCCTCACTTTGGGCCAAAGTGATGGAATTAACTGGATATGGACTGAGACCTCTGATATTATGAGCAAAAATGAACTTTCCCTCCTCTAAGTTGTTTTGATTGGGTATTTTGGTCACAGAAGCACAAAATCTGACCAAAACAACAATCTTACCAACTCTTATCTTTTCTCCTTTTGATAATAACAAATCCAACAATTGTTGAAGTGATGTCTTTATGGTTTTAATTGTATTTCCCTAATGACTAGTGATTTTGAGCACCTTTTAATATACCTGTTGGCCACTAATAAGTCTTTTGTAGAAAATTATCTTTCAGGTCCTTTTTCCACTTTTTATTTGGATTTTTTCTTTTTTGGCTATTAGTCAGCTTTTCATTACTGTAACAAAATACCTGAGACAATAAACTTATAAGGAGGAAAGACTAATTTTGGCTCATGGTTTCATAGGTTTCAGTTCATGATTAGTTGGCTATCTTGTTTTTGAATCTGTGATGAGGCAAGGCATTATGTCAGGGAGTTGGGGGTGGGGAGAGTGAGAGGGAGGGAGCAAGGGACGGACAGGATCCTAATATCACCTTCATCTCTTCAGTGACCTAACTTTTGTTAGTTTCTGAAGGTTCTCTGACTTCCCAATAGTGCCACAGGTTTGAGGCTAAGTTTTTAATATATGGCCTTTGAGACACTTATCAAAACCATATGCTTACTATTGAGTCGTTTGAGTTGCCTATATATTTTGGATATTGGCCTTTTATCAAATGTATGGTTTTTCAAATTCTGTAGGTTGTCTCTCAACTGTTTTCTTGTTTCCTTTTCTGTGTAGAAGCTGATGAGTTTCATGCAATTCCACTTATCCATTTTGCTTTTATTGCATTTATTATTGGTTTTTTGGAGTTCTATAAAATAATTATTGCTCACACCTATGCCAGGAAACTTTTCTTATATGTCTTCTTCCAGTAGTTTTACAGAATCAGGTCCTACATTTAAGAAATCAATCCACTTTGAGTTGATATTTGTATATGAGGTAATAAGAGTCTAGTTGCAATCTTATGCATATAAATATCCATTTTTCCCAGCACTACTTATCAGATAGTATTTTCCCCATTCTGTATTCTTGGCACCCTTGTCAGAGATCACTTGACATTAAATGTACGAATTTTATTTCTTATTTCTCTGTCCCATTTCAATGATCTGTATGTCTGTATTCATGCCAATATCATGTTGCTTTGATTCCTGTAGTTTTGAATCAAGATTCTGAACTTCACTATGTTCATTTGACATAGACTATACATCTGAAAATCACAAGATTTCTTATGTTAGAAATTAATTGGGTTATAAGGAAAAACCAGTATAATAACTGTTTCAGCAAAATCATTTTATTTTTAAAAATAAACCAGATGTTGGACACAGTGTTGCACACCTGCTATCCCAGCAGATCAGGAAGCTGAGATAGGAGAATCACAAACTGAAGACCAGCCTAAGCAACTTAGTGATACCTGTTGCAAAAAAAAAAAAAAAAAAAAAAAAAAAGGGGGACTGGAGATGTGGCTCAATGGTAAAGCACCTCTAGGTTAAAAAAAAAAAAGAGAGAAAAGAAAGAGCATGCATTCCTTATATGTAGTCTGTAGTTACTTCACATAGGAAGAAGTATGTATTTTATATTTTTACATTCAACTCCTTGAATATCTGTTTTAGAATTTCCAATTAAAGGATAAAAAATTACAGTTTTAAAACTTCCTCATGATATCTGAATACTATATACAATAATAAGACTGCTGTGGGTTCAAATTCAGCAATTAGAATAAAATCATTAAAAGATTATACTGGATTAAGATGTACTTGCAAGTTACTGGAGCCAGAGAAATTTTATACGAAAAGGACTATTTCAAAGTCTTCTGGTTCTTTGAAACTTATTTTAGAGTATCTATCAACTTCCAATTCAGAGTGTTCAGTAGATTCTGTCTGGAATATTGCTTATCTTCTTTTCTCAAATTATGCTTTCTGATTCAGTTCTGGAACCTGTTCAATCATAAATATTCTAAAATCAAAGATTTTCTTTTAAATTTAAAAATACCTTAGAAGCTGCCTACTCAAATTAACTGACTCATGTGTAAAGTACATTTGACAAATGTTGATTCAGCCTATTCTTAAACCTGCAGAGACTGGTAATTCCCTATCTTTTAACACATCCTATTATAAAGAACTTATCTAACATAAATCTTTTAAAGCTTAGTCTTAACACATTAGTTTCTTGTCCCAAGTTATTTCTTCCTCATATTCATTTCAGTTTGAGTACCTGGTAAGATCCATTTGTATAGGCTGAACTTGTCCATTTAATAACACATAAGGACATGACAATGTTGTAAGTCCAGGCTTTAGAACCTATAGTCTTACTTAACTTCTATAACTTCTAGTTTTCTCATCAGTAAACTGGTTCTAGCAACAAATATCTTATAGAGGTTGCTACAAAAAAAAAATAAGTAAAAAGGCACCTGAAAAAATACAATAGTTTAACACATTATTATTCTTTTCTCTGACTTTGGTGTGGTCAAAGTCAGACCACTGGCAGACTTACTGGCAGACTGACATGGTATCATCAAGTATTCTGCATGTTACTAAGTAATACAAAGATTTCATTCACTTTTTGGAAATCTTTTTGTGTTATTTACTTACAAGAAGCATTCAAGAAAAGTTAAAATCATTTTATACAAAACATGCTAACCTTCATACATACACATTTTGAAATATTCTCTCTCTATATATTTAATGATTCATGTCAGAATCTGTCTGTGGTCACCAGCTTGTTAAGCCATCTTTTGGAATTTTACCCAACTATCC
This sequence comes from Callospermophilus lateralis, assembly GCF_048772815.1. NCBI lineage: Eukaryota > Metazoa > Chordata > Mammalia > Rodentia > Sciuridae > Callospermophilus > Callospermophilus lateralis. The sequence continues at coordinate 12,858,359 of NW_027514398.1, forward strand.
ATGTGTTCCAGGTTCCTAAATTTGTCTTCTGCCTATTTAATAATCACCCCACCTAGAATAGGTGCTAAAAAACAAAACAAAGTTGCTGGGCATTGTAGTTTAAATATAAGATAAACCCCAAAAGCTTACGTTTAAAGAAATGGAAGAAAGTTTAGAGGTGAAATGATTGGGTTCTGAGGGTTTAATCTAATCAGTGTATTAATTCACTCAGAGAGATTAACTGTGTGGTTAACCATAGGCAGGTAGGATGTGGCTTGAGGAAATGGGTTACTGGGGGCATGCCTTTGGAGTTTATGTTTTCTTCCTGGTGGGCAGAGCTCTCTCTCTGCTTCCTTTCTGCCATATCCTGAGCTGCTTTTATCCTCCTCACCTTTCTGCTATGATGTTCTGCCTCACCTGAGTCCCATAGCAATGAAGTTAGCCATCTGTGGACCAAGACTTCTGAAACTGTGAGCACCAAACAAACTTTTCCTCCTCTACATGGAAGCGAATGTGTTGAGCATATAACTCAGTAGTAGGGTACTTACCTAGCATGCACCAGGCCTGGGTTCAGTCCCTAACCGCGCGCGCGCACACACACACACACACACACACACACACACACACACACACACATACACATACACATACGCACACACAGTAGGAGAGGGCAGACTTAAGCCAGCTTCCTAGGAAAGTATACACCGACCTGGAGCCAGTACTCAATACTCTACACCCTTCATTCATATACCCATTTTTAATCCATTTTGCCTTCTCAGGATCTAACAGACATTTCTCTAGCTGACTACTACCTACAAAGTTAGCTGACGTAAAACTATCAAATGCAATCCTCAGATGCAGGGAACAGTTTTATTTGTTGATGAATCCAGGCATAGGTCAGTTAGGGCCATCAACTAGTTTGCTACTGACAGGTTGCAGGTTCTCATGGAAACCTGGAGTGATTAAAAAGCTGAACCCAGAACAAAGTCCTAATGAAGTGGCAGGAGTCAAAGCCATAGAAAATTAAGATATTAATTTTAAGAGCAGGTCTAAAATCTGAGGAGAAATCCAGCAGCTGCAAGGAAATGAAATGGAATTGGAGAGAAAAACAGAAGGATTCTGAGTGTCCATTATGAATGGAAAAGGGGGAGTATTTTTGCATTGCATATGTAAATGCAGTTATTCAAACTCATGGAAAGGGCCAAACAGAATGAACATATAAATTTGCCCACATTTTTGTATTACTTTACTTTTGTACTTTCATGTTGAGTTGGGGAAAGGAATTGTTTAATGTCACGCAATTTATGGCAAGCCCATTGGGTGATTTTTTGTCTTCCCCTTTCCTTTAGAGCATTTCTGAAAATTAACTTATAGAATATAGTTTCATTTAGATCAACATCAAAAGCAGTTTGTTGTTTAAAGGACCTCTCTGTCTATGTCTCTGTCTCAGTCTCCCTATGTGTCTGTCTCTCTCTCTCTCTCTCTCTCTCTGTTTTGAATGCTGAGATTCCTTCTCTAAATTCCAGGGTTGCAGCCTCATTTCCTGTCTCATTGTTTCCTAAAAGTTCAGTGATAAAATAACTGACTCACATGCAATTCTCCTTGTAGCACTGGAATGTAATTAGTCTTTAAAAAAAAAAAAAACAAAAAAAAACTTGAACTAAATTACAAGATGTCTCCTTATCATCTCTTTCCCAACTGGAGCTCAAATTCATTTCTGTCAATGTCTTTGATCTGTCTCTTTGGTTCAACAATTATTGTTTCTGTTGACAAGCAACTTAACTTTTTTCACTACATAAGTATTAGCCCTTTGTTGAAATGTTTTATTTTTAGTTTATGATTTGTATTTTTTTCTTTCTTTTTTTGTTTGTTTTAATTAGTTACACATGACAGTACAATGACTTGACATATCATACATTTGAATCACATGGGATACAATATCTCATTTTTCTGAGTATACAGGTTGCAGAATCACATTATTCATGCATTCATATATATACACACAGTAATAATAATGTTTGTTTCAGGAGAGATAGGAAGGATAATTTGTATATTTTTAAAAAAAAATCATCATAAATCTTGTTTTCCTAGAAATAGTGTTTCATTTTAAAAACTGAATACAAATGAATCTTATAAAATTTGGTGTGGAAATTTCATATGTTTTTATAAAAATATATAAAATTGTGTATATTTTGCTACTATGGTTGTCCACATGTATGATTAGGAAAATGAAGAAATTGAAAATTAATTTCTGGCATTTTAGAAATACAAAACGATAATGAACAAACTCAAATATGCTACATAGTTGTAAATATAAGAAAAAGGTTTTAAAAACTGAAATGTCTGGGTTAAAATTCAAGGTTGATTATATAAAAGTATTATTTATTTCCATGTATAGTTTAAAAAAAGTCGTTAGATTTTAATTTTTTTCATAATTCATCCTTAGCTGACCTAAAAAATTTTAAGGTGTTTAAGAAAATGCTATTTTATATATTAAACAACCTGACTCTGTGGTCTGGTAGAATATGTGAATATAATTATTGTCACATACACATTATGATTTTCTTTTATGAACCACACAAATAGGGCTTTCAATATTCATGGCATGTTAAAAAGTGTAAACATATTTTATTTTGTTACCTGTTAAAAGTATTATAGCATTAACAAAAATATCCTACAATATGTGAAAGAATTAATCTAATATTGAGATGAGGAATACCTTATCTTAAGTGTTTATTATTTTGAGATTTTATAAGTGACCAAACAGATTCAGATATATTACTTACTGCAAACATTACATATCTGTTGGGAGAAAAGTGATTTAAACCAAATTCCAAATTCTTTTCAATATAATAACCTGCTTCAAATGAAGATATATCCCTTTCTATCTTACTCCTGCCCCCAAAGTGTGAATGTCATACCCTAAGGGAGAAGTTTATAATTACTAAGATTTTAACCCTTCAGCGAATCTGATAACCAGCATGTACTTTTCTCTAGAAAAACTCACAAATGCACATTCAGGAGCCAGACTCAAGTAGTGGCCATTGTCCGAAAGTTGAGATAGAGAAAATTTAATTACAGGAATTCTTAGGGATAATTTTTTATGTAGTTTTATTTTCATCAAGCTCATCAAAAGTTACCATTTTGTAACTCACTCAGCACTTTGGTATATGTTTCTGCTTCTATGTGGATTCAGTTGGACAACATGATGGACAGCTTCCAAATCCAAGCGCAAACTATTTTTTACATTCCTATGTGTTCCCTTGGTTGGGTGCCATTGTTTCTGTATCATAGAAACCTTGCTCAAAGACAGATGCTAAAGAAGCAACATGGGCTATATAACCACTCTCTTAAGAGGTGTTAGATCCAGTTTAATAGTGAAGTTCAATTTTTTGTCTGAAACAATTATGCTATTTAGGGTTGCAATTCAGGACAGAAGATAAAAAATAACTATTGCTGCCAGTACTCCATTTCTTTACTTTGCCTAAAGCAAAAATGATCTGATCTAGCTCAAAATAGTGCTGGTTAGAGATACTAAGATGATACTGAGGAGCCAGCCAGAGTTGGGGCTCAGTGGTAGAGCACTTGCCTAGCATGTGTGAGGCACTGGGTTCAATCCTCAGCACCACATAAAAATAAATAAACAAAATAAAGTTATTATATTGAAAGACCCCAGCCCAGAAACCCCAGGCCCCATTGTGAAACCATCAGGGCGTGTTGCTAACCCACGTAAAGAGAGGTCTATTTGTTAATCAGTTAAGGGTAGTCTATTGTGAGGGGACAGGATGGTTGAGGAAGAACAGAAAAGCAGATCCCAAGGCATGCCTGAACAAACAGGAACTGATAATGATAAGCAGGAACAGAAAAACCAGAGTGTTAATATGTAACTGTCATGAGGTTTATCCAGGAACATAAAGTGAAAAACAACTTTGCCCTTTAGGTAATCTATATGTTGGGTTCAAAATAACCAATAAGAAACCTGTCACTTCCCGCGCGCACGAAACCTGCCCCATTATCCTATAAAAGACCTGTACCCCAAAGCCCGGTGTGCCAGTTCACCAAAGCTCCGGCTGAGGTTTTGCTGAGCACCCGCAGGCGTCTGTGTCTGAATAAACCTCTTGCGTTTGCAGCCAGTGCCTCGTGCGTCTTTCTTGGACAGGGAATCGGTGGGTCTTTCAATATCCATGTACAACTTAAAAAATATTTTAAAAAAAACTATACTGAAGGACATCAAATCTTCATGTGTTCTGCTTTCAAACTGGGATGCTTAGGTGTTTTTTTCTGACCCTGCATTTACAATAACTATTTTTAGGGAATTTATAATCACTACTGTTTATAAATATTGCTATATATGTCTTTTTATCTATTTATTCAATGAAACCATACCATGCCAGGAAATAAACCTGTTTACAGATATGCCCTCAATATCAAGTAGAATAATTATCATATTTGATAATATTTATCTAGGTTATAATCTAGAAATTATTTTAAAATTCACACAAAATTGTATTTGGGGAGGAAAAACGAAAATTCACTTTGGTTCTCTCTCTTTGAACTATTCTCAGTTTCTTCTCTGATGTCACCAGGCTTTGTCTTGATAGAGAAATCATCTTAAATTTTATATCTGTGTACTTAACAATATCTCCCTGACATATAGTCATAAAGCAAAATGCCTATAGACTTCAATTGAATTTACACATATATTTTAGAAACCAGATTGTTTTAATGGATTTCAGAATCACCTGCTGTTATACATCATGTTGATTTGGTAAGCATGGAAATATATTGATTTTATGTGTTCCATTTTCTACTGAGTGGTTAATCCTTTTATGAAACAAATGTATTTTAGTGGGAAGAAAGAAAATACTACAAATATATTTACCTGGATAAAAGTATCCTGGCATCAGAGAAATTGAGTGATTCATTATTAGCTTGCATCCATGGCATTGATGTATACTTAGCAATGAGAAAAAGCTGAAAATTTGTATCATCCACACAAAATGTGTGTTTTTGTCACTGAGAGCCTTAAAACCCACATATGAAGGCTGTTAATTGTATGAAAATCTTTACATATCAGCCTGTGAAAGTGGAAAACCCATAATATGATTATATATTTAATGATATCAGCCTGAGCCCATTTAGGTTTGTTAATGCAACAGTGGAATGCAGCCTCCAGGCCTTCCCATTCTTGCATTTGTCTGTATTGTCTTCATATTTGTTTAAATTAGAAAGTAATACATTTTTAACAGCATTGTTGAGGTATAATTTGTATATCATAACATTTCCCTTCTGTAAGAATAAAATTCATTGATTTTTGACACCTCTATAGAGTTTTGCATCTGTCATCAGTATACAAGTTCAGAACATTCCCATCACCTCCCAAAATTTCCTCAAGCCACATTTGCCATCAATCAAATGTGTATTTTCAAATATAGTGTGTTAATTGCTTCATGTATTTCAAATAACTCATCATTAAAAGTAGCATAACACATTGATGAATAGAAACTTGAAAAACATCAACCAAAATCTTTTGTTAAGTGTATTTTGAGGTTCTGTATACATACTTGATTAAAATCAGCTTATTTGCATCTGTTCTCTACTGGTAGTTTCAAAAAAGGGAACACACTGAACAGTTGATTTCTTCCTTCATATGTTCTTGGTGGGTGAATGTTGTCATGTTGTTCTGGGTGGGTTTTTAGTTTTAAAAATTTTAGTTGGTTTTGGGGAAAATGTTCAGTTATACAAATGGCACTTTTATATGGCAGTCTGTATAGTACTAATTTCTGAGAATAAATCATACAAAATAGAATGAAGAATAGAAGTTAGACTATATAGTTAAATTAAAACATAAATATCAAATTGTAAATTATTCTTTATTAGGAGTAACCTAAAGGAAAGAATGTATTGATCAACTCTGATATTAAATGTCTCAGACTTTAGAACAGAATAACAAGTATTTTAAAAGCTTTTCTTGTCTTTGTTCTACCACTTCATATTAAGATGCTGAGTATAATATAGAAGTACATATGGAATATAAATATTATGTGAGCATATTATACTATTATGTATAATTGGGCTTCCTCAAGAGATGTTTTTAACAAACTTTTATTATACATACTATACACTATTGTTATAGAAATTATTATTTCTGCGTAAAGGTGATTGTATGGTTGGGAAATGCAGATATATTATGTGTAAAATTAAATATTTTTCTAAAAAAGTATAAATCAGATGTTCACGAATTTTGGAAATAAAAATACATAATGCCTAGCTAGTTCTTAAGAGGTAGGCTATATCTTCTGTTTGTCAAAGTATTTACTCTGAATTATTGGTGGAGCTAACTTTTATTGAGGTTTCTCTGTTGCCAGGTACTTTATTACCAAGGTTGCCATCAGAACCGGGAATGACATTACTCACTATCAGGATTGAGAAAATTGATCTAAAAGACACTGGACAGTGCATCGATCCCTACATTACAGTTAGTGTAAAGGGTAAATAACTGGAAAATTGCATTATGTTTTTTCTTATATGGTGCTGGGAGCCATCAGCCAAGTAGGTATGACAAATTCCTTGCCAGCTTACTCCCATGCTGTCTAGTGGAAGGACTTCTGAAAGGTGACCTTGCTCAAGGACCAGGGCAGTTTAGCATAATAGGAGATTAGGGTGTTCCCCCTTTAGAATAGGGCTTATCCTGCTGTTGAGTTCCTCTTGAGTTCTTAGGGCCAGACAGTATATTTGGGAGACAGAAATCCATGCGGAGTGGATTTGGGCAGAGTGTTGGATTTGGGCAGAGAAGTGGATTTTGGGAGAAGTGGATTTGGGCAGAGAACGTGGATTTCCCCAGAACGTGTTTGTAGACAGCCAGTGTGAGTTCGGGAATAAAGAATTACTGTTTGAAACTACAAGCTGTGTGGAGACTCGTGATTTGTGCCCAGCCAGAGACTGCGGCAATATGGGACAAAGTTTTTGACAGGGGATGGTCTTGTATATGTGACAACTTACTTTAATGCATTCTATAATGAGGCAAAATCCTAGAAGAGATCATAACAGAACATAGTTCTGAAAGACTTACAAAATATATTTCCTACTTGCTTTAGAGTTTGTATAGATTTTTGCTCTTCAGATTCCAGCTAATGTGCGGACTAAACATACACATTGTCCTTAACAGCAGCTACAGCCTTCAGGATGTAGATTAACAACAGCACTCCTCACCTTCCATGGGTGTGTAGTTTTCTACACAAAGCCCCATGTCCTGTTTTCCCATCTCTCCTGCTTCAGCCCCTCTTCTTCCTGTGCTACTGAGGTATCTACATAGTTGAGTCCTACAGAGGCAGATGAAAATCAGGGGACAGGGAAGTAGGGTGCGTCCATAACATCCATGCCCTGAAAGCAATCCCTTGGGATGATGATGTGATTAAGGAATAAATTATACCATTTTACAGAAATAACTATAGTTAGTACAAATGGCTTATTTTAATCTGTAGTTTTGCACCAAAGGAACAGATCGGGGCTGAAATTAAATGGAGGAACTTTTATCAATTGCAGAAATAAAGTCAGATCCATGGGTTCATTAGTGCTAATTAAAAGAAAAATATGACCACAAAGAAAAAGATTTATTTAAAGAACATAATCCACAGCATTAATACTGGTACACTTTTAAATTCCGATGTTACCAGTTATCAAATATATAGTGTACTGGAAAATATTTACTTTGTTTGATAGACCATTTGTAAAACTGCATACTCATTCAGAAAGTATACTTAAAACACAAAAATATTTAATGATGTTGTAAATATTAAGTTACCTTTGCATATGTTAAACTGAAATATTTTTATGTAAATATTTTTTAATAATTAAATGTACTAAATTGTTTTTGAGCTTTTTGAGACTCATAAATGAATAACACATAAACACTGAGGAGTTATTAAATGAGTCCATGTTGAATTTGATTAAACTGAGATTTTAAAACCCAGAAAATTAAAACTACATATAACGTACCATCTGGTTGCTGTAAATTCAGGGTATGTTGTAAACAGTATAACCAGAATTTAGAAAATATATATAAAAAATTATTCATTAACAAAAGGGTTTTTGTTGGCTGTTCTCAACCATTTTGGGTTCTTAACAGGGAAATTATGATAAGGTTAGGTTTAAAGACTTTTCTAAATAAGCCATATACTTGATCAAAGTTAGAAATTGGTGGCAGAGCTCCATTGTGGCAAATTATATACTCCAGATTTTTTTTTTTTTTTGCATAGAAAAATATAGTGGGCTATTCCCTAAGGAAAACATGTTTGTTCTTTTTACCACTTCACTATGAAGATCAAATTTTGTCCACTTGGCCATGTAAAGGCTTCCTTGTCCCCTTCATGAGGTCTCCTATCCAGTCAATATTCATTTCTCTCCACATGCCCCATGAACTTAAACAACTCTCACATACTTGCTCACACCAAATAGGAATCTCTTAGCCTGAGAATCTCCTCTCAGCTCTTTCCATGCCTCTTTAGGAACTGTAACATTTGCAGTTTCTAGATTTTCCATCTGTATATGTGAATGCTCATAAGCAGAAACTTATTTTGTTTCTCCAGATCTGAATGGCATAGATTTAACTCTTGTGCCAGATACTCCTGTGGCTTCAAGAAAAGAAGATACATATGTTCATTTTAATGTGGACATTGAGCTCCAGAAGCATACTGAAAAATTAACCAAAGGTTTGTAATTATCAGTTACTGACTTCTTAAGGACTTCTTAAGGACAGTACTTATCTGGGTTTGTGTTGATAGTGTACTTAACACAAGATCTTATGTCACATAGTTATGAATATTGATTTAAAGAAAGTGAAATCAACAATTTTTTTTAAATATGAGAATTAGCAGTTGCATTATCTAGTTGTGTAATAATGTGGTTAAATATTATTTGACAGGGAAGCTTTTCTCATAATACAGAGTTAAGGAAGCAGGTTCTCTAATAATTACCTTAAGTCCTTTTAGGAACCTAATGATTACTTTCTAACAGTTAAAGAATTATTATTATTTCTTTCAATAAGATGCATTGGGTAAAAACATACTATAACTGGCAGTTAGTTTGTAAGAATATGGAAAGGACAATCTGGGCATGGTGGTTTCAGGAGGGAGAGAAATAAAATATCAAAGGAACTCTTAAATTTCTATTCTATCTAATAGAGGTGCTTATTGAAACCATTGCTATAGGTACTGCTGATACTTAAGTAACTTCTGTTTTTCTTGTGGTATTTAATATTTTATATTCTTTGGTAGTTTATGATTCTACCTGTGTACATAACTTACATTCTTGCTATACAATTTTGTTGTACTTTGTAGAATTAAAATGATATGGAGAAATGTCACTCAGACAAGGTAGAAGAGCTTTGAGTGACAGCCACAGTGAGTTATCAACAGTTGTGTCATCAGACTGTTTGACATGTTACTTTGTAAAATCATAGGCTTCTGGTGACACATAAGAAATGTGTGGTCTCTGGCTTATGTGGTTTGTTTTAATTCCTTAGGTGCAGCTATCTTCTTTGAATTCAAACACTACAAGCCTAAAAAAAGGGTTACCTACACCAAGTGTTTTGCTTTCATGGAGATGGATGAGATTAAACCTTGGCCAATTGTAATAGAACTGTAAGTGATATACATATAGGATTCATACTGTTCTAATGGTTACTGGTTCATGTTTCTTCTTAGTCCCTCTTATCTAGAATGTAACATTGGAGTAAATCAATCATCAAAGTATTTTAAACAATCATCTTTCTATTGTGGTTACAGATACAAGAAACCCACTGACTTTAAAAGAAAGAAATTGCAGTTATTGACCAAGAAACCACTTTATCTTCATCTACATCAAACTTTGCACAAGGAATGATTCTGACATGAGTAATGTGGAATTTCTGTGAATTTTACCACTCAGTAGAAACCACCATAGCTCTGGGTAGCATATTCATCCTTCAGGAGGCAGGAAGTGAGCCGTACCTATAGGCCAGTGAGTCATTTGCAAAGCTGTACCACAGAACTAAAGTCCAGCACCTCATTGTTATGACTCCTTTGGATACAAGGTTTATTGTAGATTTCGAAACATGTTTTTACTTTTCTATTAATTGTGCAATTAATAGTCTTTTTCCTAATTTACCACTGTTCCTACCCTGCTTCCTTGAACAATACTGTTGTGGTAGGTATGCTCATCTTCAAACTTTAAAATACAGCAATAAGAATGTGCTAGAGTTTACACGTTTGCTCACTTTTGCTCCAATATGGTCTTTTGATTTGAATTAACTTCAAACTTTTGAATTGAAGTGGGTAGGATAGTACCAGATTGCTTTGAAAGGAAATTGGATCAGTTATGGTCTGTCTTATAGGCTGTTCCTTAGAGCTGGCCTAAATTCACCCTCATCTGATAGTTCTACTTAGAAATAGTGTGCCTTGACCAGATCAATATCTTATATGGGAGTGCCCCCCAGATTGTAGCTATGATTTTTTTCCAGATGACCAGATTGTTTTTCTGAAAGTGAGCATATTTTTAGTCATGTTGATTAGTTGTTCTACATCACATTGCTATTGTTTCTAGGGTTAACATTAATGATTCTAGGGTTAACATTAAAACCATGTCTCTCAGAATAATTACAAATTTTTGGGTGGGTTTAAATCATGTCATCTAAAAATATATGAGTCAGATGCTAATGAGATACTGCAGGAACAACTGCTGTTTTTCTGACAACTGATTGTGAAACCTTAAAACCTGCATACCTTGTCTTTATAAAGTGATGAGTATGCAAAATCTGGAAAGATATTCTATTTTTTTAATATAGGTAGATACAACTGCCATTTATATCCTATTTAGATATATTGACATTCATATGAAAATATGCAGGTCATTAGCCTATTATAATTTCACCATTTACATTACTTTTAACTTAATGATGAGACATAAATAAAACTTTCATAGTACACAAGGTGGATATTTGATACACAGAACATAAAAATTTGTGAGGAGCTTTTTTGTGGGTTACATGTAGAACCCATGTATTTTAATATTCACTATTTTAAAAGAACAATGCATGAAGGGAATGCAATACTTGGCCTATTTTTAAACTAGTGTAAACCCTAATCATACTATCTGTTTGCTTTTTAAACCGAATAACAGTTATTTTAGCCCTTGCACTTCAAGAGATTTAGTCTTTAATTTTTCAGTTGTCTGTTAGGTCAATTTTGTTTACTAGATGAATGTTAATAAAACTATATGAGCCTGAAAGAATTCTCAACCAAATTTAGTCTTTTCTTTCATCTGGATTGGGTTAATTTCACAAGTGCAAAAATAGTTCAGTCTACAGTAGTTCTAGGAAATGAAGAATTTGCCTTAATAAAATGTTCACTCAACTGAAACTCTGAGTAGTCAAAATTTCCAGACTGTAAACTTCTCAAGAGAAGGGCCTCATCTTCTCCATGTCATGTAAACTTTACAAGGTGCTTGGCAGCACTCTGTACCCTGTGGAGTACTCAGTACCTTTTTGTTTGATGTTACTGATGTTTGAAGTTGCTCCCTTAAAATCTACTATTAAAATGTAGCAAAACTGATACATTGTTCTTTCTGTTTTTTCATAGACTATAAAACACGTATATCAAAGTGATAATTTAAAAAAAAAACTTTTTTTTTGGTTGTAGATGGACACAGTACCTTTATATTTATATGTGGTGCTGAGGATCAAACCCAGTGCCTCACATGCAACCCCAGCCCCTCAAAGTGATAATTTATATAAAGAAACATTTAGCATCCTTCACATAAGAATGCTTTTTTTAAACCTCTATTTATCTATGTGATGCTGAGGATTAAACCCAGGGCCTTGCCTGCGCTAGGCAAGTACTCTACCTCTGAGCCACAACCCCAGCTGCCACCAAAGAACAGGGTTATGTGAAAAAAAAAGAGGATGCTTTGTATGAATGTCTTTCATCAGCATTAAACAAACTTAAATTGAACATTGTCATCAGCTTAGCTTTAATTCAGACCTGAATGACCAAACCTCCCCTGCCAAAAAAGGTGGTTTTATCTTGAAGCAATTAACACAAAACAATCTGTATCTCACAAATTAGTTGTTTAAATTTACTTTCTAGTGTGGGAGGGGATGAGTCACTGGACAATAATTACAACTATAGCAGTAATACTTTCAGGTTGAAACACTACTGCTTCACAAATGAAATGATTTTAGTAACTAAACTCAAACACAATTTGCTGGAGAGGACTTCTAAAACTTTTGAGATACAAAAGTATAATTGAATCAAGAGACAGTATTCTCTCACAACTGGTATATGGGCAGCTACCTTGGGCTTTGCTACAGAAGTGGTACAATCAGATGGATGTAAGGAGAGGCAACTATGGGTGGGTTCAGAACTGCTCAGATAAACTACATAGAACACATAATAGCTTACCAATAGAATAAATACAAAAAAGGCTTGAGAGGGAAAACTACTGTTGCTTTGAATAAAAAAATAAATTTGCCTTTCCTTGAAAATCTATCTTCCTAGCTGACATCACCTTTATTTAAATGCTATTTTAAAATTAGAAGTTTTAGTAACTTCAGCATTGCCTTGTGTCCTATAGAGGTTGAAAGATACATTCAAAATTGGTGTTTGTGACTTAAATTTTATTTTACAAGGTTAAAAATGGCATAAGCTATTATATGGTTTTCCTCTTACACACAGCTGCTGCTTCTGATATTAAATGGAGGCTATGTAGATTGAATTCTTCCTAACGGACTCAAATTCTTTTTGATTCTGAGTCATCTTCAGTAGTTTAGAGATGTTGTTTCACAGAGATTTTGTTTCACACTGAAGCTTTTGCCCCTATTTTGAGAATACTTAAGGGACATAAAAAGAACAATGATATGTTCTAGGTTTCAACAATCCTATTACTTTCTAGAACTTTAAAGAATGGAAGAATATGGTCTAGCAGTAAACAAAAGTACCAGGCTTTTATAATTTTATTTAAATCTTAAACCTCTTAAAATGTACTGTTAAAATTGCTGTAATTAAAATTACAGCTCGGGAGAGCTAGTTCTTAGAAACATTGTTTTAAAGACAGTAGTTACAGATTCAGGACTTGCTTTAATTGATTTTTAAATAAAATATATTTGAGTATCTGTAAAAAAAAAAAAAAGAATTTAATTCAGCCCATAGTTGCTGATTAAAGACATTATAAGCCTTAGAGTTTCATTCATTCTTTCTCAGAGGATTATACTTTTCTAATTTTTTTAATCATATTTCTTGAAAATCAGTGGCAAGGTACATTTTTTAAAAGAAATTTCCTTATTTTTTATAGACACAACATACCACCCTATATTTTACTGTTATAATGCAATAATGGCAAAAGCAGTAGAACTTCAGGTCAAACAACTCTTGCTACTAATGTAAACTCATTCTCAGAAAACTATTCTCACATGGACAGTGGTTAGAAAAAAGTACATGAATGTGCTACAAAAATAGAGCCACAAGACTTCTCACAAGTAAAATAAATTCCTCTGTATAAGTCCACAGTTGACCAAGGTCCAGCCTCCTTAACAGTGAGCAACAGGAAATATGCTGCCAAGTCACCATCTTCAGTTCTGAGAGTGAGTTTACATGCTTCCCCAATGGCACAAAGTCTCATGACAATCCAATGAATCAACAGACACTTGGGAAATATTAATAAACAATTTTTTATGAACTATTACAACAAAGAACTTCAGCAAGAAGGAAAATGAAGTTTATGATCTTTGAGTAAACATTTTTAGCGTAACAGTCTCTGCGACCAGATATTTAAAGAGAAAATCAAGCTTATAAAACACCATTTCTCTGTTATCAACTGGAATACACTAAAAAGAGGATAATGGAAATACATGTTCTTAAAGCATTTCCACAGGAAATGTCCATAATTATGACATTCTAAATCATTTAGCAATTGTATATGCTACATTAACTAAAACAAAGGTATTCTTTATTGCACATTTTAAAGTTGGAAGGATACTCTAGTTTAAGTGGGGGATATTTAGGGGGAAAATATTTTGGCTCCAAATGTATACTGTGCCAAGGCAGCTTCATTCTAAAAACATAAACCAATTAAAAAAACTTTTATATTTTGAAGCCAATAATCCTTCAACACAATGAATAGTTCATAGTCCACTTTCTGACTAAGTGTCAGAGGTTAATTTTATGGGCCCTGTTTTAAGGCCTGTGAACAGCCCTCACTACTCTGAGAATCGGGTGTAGTTGGAGGCTCATCTTTAAAGCCTGAAGACATTAAGTCTTTTGCAGCAGGTGGTGGCCCATAGTCTTGGGGACCATGAGTTGGAGGTGGTAATGGGGCACCAGGAATGAAGTACTCTCTTGGGTCAAATGAGCCTAAAGGTCTAAATGGTGCAGGTCCTGGAAAAAAATCACGAGCGTCAAAAGGCAAATCCCATTGTCCAGGTGGAACACCTGGTGCATATTCTCTGAAGCCTATTGGTGGATGCATATCAGGACCTGGAAAATAATAAGGAAGTTATGTAAATACCCAGAAATTTCTGAACTTGGGTGATTTCAAGTATGTTAATATAGTCTTTAATTTCTCCCAAGCCTAGAACATCAACTGGTGAACACCCTGACTTGCCAGATGAGGCAAACTGAAATGGAACAAGTTTAGGTTATAGCCTGGCCAACCAGCCATGAAGCAACATATTAAGGATTTAAACATGGCTCTACCTAGCTCCAGGCTTATCTTTTTTCTTTCCCTACTATATAATTGCAGAATTATTTCTATCTCACAAGAGCTCCATTTATATTTGGAAGTACTATATTACCATGACAAGATAATAGATTATGAAATAAGAACTTTGCTACATCAAAGAAATTTTGATAAAAGGAAATCCCACTATTTATTACTGTATCCATTAAAAATTCATGAAGTATTTCAGCATGGACTTTACACATGCCATCAAAATCAAGGTGCATGCCCTCCTGGAAAAGGCCTTCCACAGCCACCTAATTAAATCAGCAACATTTATTAGGTCACTGTTAAATCCTCCTCTTTAACACTTCCCTCTGACTTTTCTCAAGGTAAGGAGGATTTGACTTTTCCTTTTCTATATTCTATAACCTACTGCTTATGCTTCCATTATGGGTGATTACAAACTTTATGCTATAGGATTTTCATATCTGTGACAAAATTTTAAGTTATGGCATGTGTCTCATCCACCTTTCCATCTATTGCAGTGCATATCAACATATTTTCAACAAACATCTGCAGAAGTAATATTTCTGGCTTTTCTCTATAATAGCCCCTTATCCTTGTCAATGAGATAGCTATTGCCTATCTCAGTATAAGATTATGTAGTGTCCCATATGTCCCAGAAAACTGGAGGAAAAGTTAAAATGTACTCAGCTGTATCCTTTCATTGTTAAGACCTGAGATAGCAACCAACTGTTTTAGCAAGCAATAGAAATGAAAGATGAATGTGATTTATAAGTCAATCACTACTGTTCAGATCATCATACCAAATGGTGGAGGAATTGGCCGAGGCCCAAAAGGCCCACCGAGCTGAAATGGCGGTCCATACCAAAAGGGAGGTGGTGGAGGCCGTCCCATCGGGGGTCCCATAGGGGGGCCCATGAAGGGTACCCCTGAGAAAGGAGGGGGCTCTTTCATAGCCATATTAACCTGCAATTTAAGATTTGAAAGCAGTTAAAAGTTTTAAAATTCCTATGTATTAAGACAAAGTACCAACACCGATAAAAGCTAAAACCCAAAACAGGCACCTGTCCAGAGAACACCATCAGTGCAACAAAACTCTACCCACCCCTCCTGTGTATTCCCACTGACAGCTTACAGAAGTTATAAGGATTCCACAAGAGGGAGAAGTTTGTTACTGATTATATCTGCACAGGAAAGGGAAAGGCAAAAGGACTGGCAGAGGTTATTAACAGAGGTGATTTCTGACCAGTATGTCTTGCTGTATTCACTACAACCTATTTCAAAGGGAGTCCCCCCCTCCCCATCACTTCCCTTTCATCACAGTAGCTCATTACTTCCATATTAAGAATGAACAGAATACAATGAAAAATCCATTCTCTACCCATGTAATAATAGCTACAATTCAGAGTATCTTCAGTACGTCTTTCATATATTATTCAACCTCTGAGATCTTTAAGTAAACTGTCTTGTTTTAAATAAGAGGGAACAAAAGCAAATGGATTATCATAATTTGTTGACGGCCACACTGCATATTAAAGGATCTCAATCCCAGGTTTGCCTCCAAGCCATGCTTTCCCACCTATACTCCTCTCTAACAACAGGTCTTTGCTCTCTTTTAAATCTTCTACTACAAAGGGGTTTGGGGGTCTTATCTAAGCTGCCCTTAGATTGCTCCAGAGATGTATGCTCCTGGAATATGTATACACTGGAACTTGAGAAGTATTTTCCAACACAATGCTATATACACAAATTAGGAAGACAAGGCTTTAATATTTACTTTCATTTACTGTAAACCATTTGAGATATTGATTTATCATTTCCTATGAGTAGTGGGTTTGAAACTAAACAATTAAAAATTTATTTTATTATAGAGCTGCAGAAGACCTACCAGATATAATAGCAACACAGTTACAAGAGAATGCACTTATGTGAACAAATGAGACCATTGCTTGGGACTGGCTCAAGAGGTCATTTCAGATTATCATTGTTGCACTGAAACAGTATTTCACTTTCAGAAAATCTGATACCAATCTAATTCAAATAACTCAAAATAGGGTTTGCTCAAATGGAGGAATTCTTAAATAGTATTCTTCCAAACAAAAATAAAAATGATGAATTATATAATTTATAATGAATTTACTTTGCCTTAGAACATTCAACACAAAACACCATATAAAGTTAGAGTGATAACTTTTCACATTCTGTAGTTCATTATAGTTGTACACACTTAAGCCACATTTCCAAGTTAAGGAGAAAAGTAAGCTCAAAATTGCATGCAGTTTAAAGCAAACAAGATCAGTGTCATGCTCTGAATATCCTTCCCAGAAATGCACAGAATAAAACCCAATTCAGTTCTCAACCTCTAAGTACTTACTCCAACTGGATGCTCAGTCAAAGAAGTAATGGTAGAAACTGAGTGGGTCTCAGGTTCTTGGGGAACAGTTTGCTTTTTAAAAAACAAATGGGATAGTACAAATAGAACACAAAGAAGGATAAAGCAAAGAGCAAGTACTGTAAGAAAGCTACATGTTCCTGCACGACCACGTGATTCACAGTAACTACAGAACTTACCTTGCCCTCATCTGTCACCTTAGCTGGAGAAGAACTTCTGGAGCTGCTGTTCATGTGAGCTGGACCACATCCTGGGTCTGTTAGAGATCAAAGAATGGATTCAGACTTATGCTAACATGAAAAGAATAAAAATCCTGCATCCACAATTACAGATTCTTTGAAATTACTTGGTCTCTTTACCAGAGGCAACGGGTTTCCCAGATGCCTCAGAAGACCATTGAGTACGAGGTAAAGGTCCATCCATTGACCCTTGGGAAAGAAAGATCAGAGCCCTTGTATGTATTTTTCAGAAGAAATAAACCACTGGTGGACAGGTCAGGGTTCAACAATAACTAGAAAGCAACATTAAAAATGGGTTGCCCAGGGGTTAGGGTCGTAGCTCAGTTGTAGAGTGTTTGCCTAGCATGTGTGAGGCACTGGGTTTGATTCTCAGCACCACACCATCTACAATTAAAAATATTTTTTATAAAAAATGGGTTGCCCAATACGAAAATCACAATTTATGAAGAGACTTAAGTAAAATAAAGAACTGCCTTGGGTTGATAGAACAGCAAATTAATACGTACTGGTCCTAAACTTTAAGCTATAGACTTGAAGTATGTGTAGGTTGGCTTTTCTTTAGTCTATATAACCTGACTTCTAATCTTACCAAGACTACAGTCCTATTTAGAATTGGAAATAAGACTCAGTATTTCATATTGGAAATATGTATGCTACATAAAGTTTAAGGCTACTTTTTTAATATTTGGGAAAGGAACACCATAGAGATTTAATTTAAAGATAAAGGTTTACACTTCACAGTGTAAAATTTAAAAGAAAAAAACAATACAAGGACCTCCAGGAAAAAAAAAAAATGTTTTCTATTCTAGAACAGATTTTACAGAAAACATTCACTAAGATAAAGTAAGAAATTATCTTCTATACATTGTGCAGGCCCAAATTCTATGTTTTCATTAGAATATTCAAAAGGAAAAAAAAAACCAAAACCTTGAAGCAGTTTACTATAAAGCAACATGCGAATGCTCACCAAATCCATTTCTAGGCATATCTCTTTGATTAAGAGTAGCAGAAGGAGGTCTCCCAGCTGGCTCTGCTGTCAATGGAGGGGAACATTCTCCACCACTCACGGGGGATAGACCAAAAGAGCCATTATGGCTCAGTGGACCTAAAGACAACAATGCCGTGTTACTACTTTAAGGCAGCCTTCTCCCTGACACCAACCCCCACACCTCCCGCTTTAGCAAATCATTCAGATTATTTCATAACCATTACACACAGAAATAAAAAGTAATTTACATACATTCTGCACCAAGAAATAAAATAGCTCCTTTTACAAAGTGCCCCCTACCTCTCCGAGGAGGATTTTGTAAATTTGGTCTCCCCGGCATTGGTTTTACAATCACAGGTTCATCTTGCTGCATTGCCATCTTTTGGGTCATTTCCAGTAGTCTTGAATATTGAGAAAGAATGGGCTGAATTATGAAACAGCAATCCTAAATAATATCTAGCATAACCTTAAAACACTATAAAACATACAGTAAGACACAAAAATCACATACTTCTGTCTCAAATTAGCAACTTCCCTTTTCTCTTCAGCTATAGCTCTTTCTGCAGAACGAGCTTTGAGCTATTAAAGAGAAAATATTCAAATTCAGTTACGGTAGGCTATGCAAAAAATAAAGAAAAGGGGGAAAAAATCTTACCCAATTATCATGAGCTTTCTTCTCATGCATAGCAATCTGAAAAAGACAACACATTAAAAAAATGTTTTTAGGGACTCATTATAATAGCCTATAATTGTCTGTATTAGATATCAAAGAATTCTGCAACTACAGGACAGTATTAATTACTACCTGGTTTTTAAATGAGCGCTCGGTTTTCTGTAATTCTTCTTCTATCTCTTCAATTCTCCGCCTAAGAATTACAACAATTGAATAAAATTTGAAACATTCTGACCATTTTCTCTTTATTCCATCAGCTATACTTTTAAAGACTTTTATCATACATAAGAAAAACATTTCTATAGTTATATGAATCCAGTGTGATCAAAACTAATACTACAGACCAGGTGCAATGCCACATGCCAGTAATCCCATGCCAGATTGGGAAGCTGAGGCTGGAGGATCACAAGTTCGAGGTCAGTCTCAGCAATTAAGTGGGAACCTATGCAACTGAGACCCTGTCTCAAAGTAAAAAAAAAGGTCTAAGGATGTAGCTTAGTAGTAAAGCATCAAAAATAAATAAATAAATAAATAAATAAATAAATAAATAAATAAATAAATAAATAAATAAATAAAATAAAAACCTAATACTAATAACTTCTTTATCATTTAATTGCTAGAGATTCTGAATTGATAAATTATAATTTCCTTAACTGCTCATCAGTGTGTTCTCAAGTAATTCTGCTAGAAATATCTTCCTCCTTAAAACTTTTTTTTCTCTTTTTCAAATTATATCCATAGAAGATTTCCAAGGTCTATCAAATGCCACACTTTTGTCGGTCTTGATATAACACACAGCAAACTGATTTCTTAAGAATTACTACAACATACAAAACCCCCAGAACTGTTTGCATTTACCAAGTTCCCTATGGTCTTGCCCATTGGGTACAAGTAAATTTTTGTTAACATTTTTTATTTGTTAAGTTGAAATTTATTTTTTCTCCTGTGTGAATTGAATGTGTTCATATCCTCTCGTTATTATACTTCCATGCTATTTTCTTCTATCTACATTATGTAAAAAAAGATTAAAAAGAAAGTTAACACTAATTCATTAGACATTGACACCCTCCTTTAGAAACTGAACTCACTTGTAATTTTTAACTTCCTGTACAGCGGAAACCACCTTTTCATCTGCAGCTGACAGCTGCTGCTCTTTTTCTAGTCTCTCACATTCTTCTTGACTCAGTTTCCTAAAATAAAGCCAGTTATCAAATCAAAAGTTTCTCTTTGTGAATATCACTTCCAACAATTCTATAAAATGCTTAGGCACATAAAATGGGAATTCAAACCTGCAATTTCATAAATCAAACTCTGGCAAATCACTTACATTTTCTAACTTCTCCTCTTAATTCTCTACTTACCAGTAAATAAAATAAATGTGAAAACAACATGTGCCCCAAGGGCAAGTCTCCTGTGTGTAAGATAATAAAAACTCACTTTACTTCAATGTGGAAGATCAGGACTGATCAACCTAACATAATTAAACATATTAGGATAAAGCAGGGGATAATTCTTTTCTCGTTTCTGCCATGGGTAGGACACTAAGTATATCTTTGTCATGGAGGAACTCTTTTCTCAATCCAAGACTGGTACCATAATAAACATATAGTCAGTCAAAGAAAAAATCTTCTAGAATATGTCTTTTAGCTATGCAATTAACCACAGAACATTTTTCACACTTCAGAATTGTAAATTAAGCAAAAAGACAAATCTGAGTTTTGATAATGTCTATCAACCAGAAAAAGAAGCCAAACTGACCCACTATCAGAGTATTATCTACTGACAAGTTTTAACTCTGATCATGAAACTCAAGATGTTCATCTACTGACAAAAAGGTAGCTACATTTAATGATTTAAAAAATACTATTTTCTGCTATCCTTGTACTACTTTAGCCATAGTTCCAATTCGAAAGATAATTAACTTGAAAGTTAATTTCCATAAATCAGAAGAACTACAGTAAAAAAGGATTACTGATACCAAATAGAAAAAGGGGATTATATATTCTTATATAGCTTCTCATTTAATTCTTCAGCAAGTATTTTATGAGTGGCTATAATATACTAGTTACCTTGTAAGATGCTAAAGAATAAAAGAGCTCACTGTTTCAGGTATAAATGATGCCTAAAGGAATATAATAATTTTCCCCACTGGCGTAAGAAGGAATATGGAGAAAACTGAATCTTGAAGAAAAGAGAGAATTTTGTTTCCAATTATCAAAGAGTTAGTCTGAGAGCACTAAGAACAATCAAAACATCTTTATAAGAATATAAAATTGTGTTTGAAGGGATCCAAGCTAAAAAGTCAGTGAAGATATATGTATGTGGCCAAGATCCATTAGAAAAAGGAATCTCAGAATTACAAGTAAGGCTGGCACTTTAAGGTACTTTTCTCCTATTAAAGATATCACAAAGATATGAGTCTGAACCAAGCCTTCATTAAATTCCTGGGCTTAGAGGAAAAAAGAGGCTACCAATAAAGGGACCCTTAATAAAAGCCCTAGTCTTTGAGTTTAGATTAGAAAGTACTGCACACTTAAGTGATGAATAGGCAAAAAATCCAAAAGGAACAATACTGAAACATTGAAAAGACAAGTCATTTTTGAATTATCTTAATTGTTGACTAAGTTTAAAGTGACAATCTTACTCAAGTAACCTCAACACTTTTCTATAAGAAGATAACTTCGTCTTAGTCCTCAAATTTCATCTATAATTATCACAACAATATTGGCCAATCAAAACTGACCAGGCACTCCATAAGACAAAATTCTGTGAGAAAAAATCCCACAGAAAAGGAAACCAGCTAATGGGGTTATCTGCACATGTTTTAAAATCACTGTGCTTTATATAGTCAAAAAAGTAAAGTCAAGATTATGAATTTCAGGGCTGGGAATATAGTTTAGTTGGTAGAGTGCTGCCTTGCATGCACAAGGCTCTGGGTTCAAACCCCAGCACCACTAAAGAGGAAAAAAAAGATTATGAATTTTGTCAAAGGATTAGAAACTATAAAACCAAGAAATAGTTGGGTGTGGTGACCTTCCTACAGTGGAAGATACTCAGGAGGCAGAGGCAGAATTATGAGATTAAAGATAGCTTGGAAAGCAGTAGGACCCTAGTCCCTTATGAGAAAGAGCAAGGAGTCTGGAGAGGTAGCTCAATAGTAGAGCACATGGCTCAAGGTCCTGGGTTTGAGCTGTAGTACTGAAATAGGACTGGGGTTGTGGCTCAGTGGTGAAGCATGGGCCCCACACGTGTGGGGCACTGGGATCAGTCCTCAACACCACATAAAATAAATAAAATATTGTGTCGGGCTGGGGATGTGGCTCAAGCGGTAGCGTTGTCACCTGGCATGCGTGCGTCCCGGGTTCAATCCTCAGCACCCCATGCAAACAAAGATGTTGTGTCTGCCAAAAACTAAAAAATAAATATTAAAATTTTCTTTCTCTCTCTCTTAAAAAATCCTATAAAAAATAAAATATTGTGTCCATCTACAACTAAAATAATATTTTAAACCCTGAATTTTTTAAAATCCTAAACTCAATGAATGATTTTAGCAGCAGATTTGGGAAGTAAAATAAATCCTAGCACTTTTAAGACAGGTCAGAAGAAAATATCCAGAAGAAGTAAATCCAGAATGTAGGAGGCAGGGGAAATCAAATTCTAATATGCATTATTATAATCAGAAGAGAGAATGAGGTAAAATCAACATTTAGAAAAAGACTCGAAAATTCAAGAAGTGTTTAATGGTCCCAAGCAACATAACTGCAAGAGGAAAAGTGGGTGGGGTGGGGAAAACTACACCTAGGCACTTCCCAATACAACTGTTAAAAAAACAAGAGAAAGGACTACAGAAACTAGGGGAGGGATAAGACCAAACAACAATGATAATGGACTCCTTAAAGAAAAAATTTAAAACAGATGGTAATTAATTGGATATTTTTAAATTGCTAAAACTAAGTAACAGTCAAAATTCAGTAGCCAAAAGAAAGATCCTTTAAAAATGGAAACTGGTTTTAACTCTAATCATGAAGTTCATGTCAGCCTAATACGGATTATAAAGGTAGCAATATTTAGTGGATAAAATACTATTCTCTGTTTATCCTTGTACTACCTCTGATACACTAATCAAATCTATCATTAAAGGACAATGTTCAAATAGAATGAAAATAATTTCAAATAAGAAACCAACAGTGTAGAATGCAGAACTACAGAAACTTTAAATATGTGTATAAATTGAATGAATGTCTTGTGGAGTTCACAGTATATGAAGTACTAACATATAATGCCACAACAGCTATCTGATTCAGGAGCTACTTAAAGCCCATAAAAAATAATAATAAACCTATTAATCTATGTCAGGTTTTTATTAAATCCAGAATATATACCATGGCCTTTAAATTATGAGAAGATGAATAAAATTATAATTATATAATTATAATTCCATTATAATTTATGATTACATCAAGCTTATACAGGGGATGAGGAAAATAATTAAAAATATATAAACTATTAAAAAGATACAAGGAAGAAAAAAAGAACAGGTCATCAAATAGAAAGCAAATTCTTCATAAACCACAGGCACATATTGACATGGACAGACTTATATTTTAGAAAGTCCACTCAAGCGGCTATAGAGAAAACTACTAAGAATTTGAAATAAGTTATATACAAATATAAAAAAATGGAGAATGAAGACAGATGATCTAGGTTAGAAACAGAAAAGATGACAGAGGCATGAACTGACATAGTACCTGAGGATGAGTAAAAAGAGTACAAACCACAGATGATGACTGAATGAATTTTGGAGGAGTTGAGAAAAATAGTGCTACAATTTAATTGCATTACAAAGAAAATTAATTGCCTTTTAGGTCATTCAGATTACTAGTAGGGACAGAGAAAACAAGTGTTCTTTTAAAAAAAAAGTGATAAAATGAGAAATGTTTCTTTGAAACAGGCCAGGAATTTAGATCTGGCCTGAACAAAAATTTGAGATTCTAAAAAGGTCACTTGGAGATCACAGAATTTTAGAAAAGTTAATGGAAAGGTTTCAATATGTAATGCATTAATTAGGCAACAGAAGTCAAAATACCTAAAAATAGTTAGGTCTGTAAGAAGGTCTGTCTTTGCTTTACAAGATATATATATATGCCGAAGAGTAAAATCAGGTGCAAACAAATAAAATCTGACACAACCTATTTTTAGAGAATTCAAGTATTTTTGTGGATTAAAAACTTCAAATGAACTTTCAAAAAATAACTAGCTCCACACTAAGAAGATTAATATATAAATATATACTCCAAACAAGTACTTCTGTAATCATAACTCCTAAGGTCCTTGCCACAGTTCAATTTTGTGTGAACATCTGAGATATTCAAGTCCAAAACTTGTACCATCAATAAGTAAATATTATTCCTTTTTGAAGTTTTTATTCTACTAAAACATGCAATTCCAAATCACTCAGTATTTTTAAAGGTCCAGAGTTAGAGATACAAGTTCAAAACATTAGAATTACATAACTGATCAGAATGAAAGGTAATTAAAATAAATAGGGGGATCATAGAAAGGGTCTTGAACTTTGAGAGGTATTTCCACAGTGACTGTTAATACCTTTTTACCACTTCCTGCCTTCATATGAATTTGACAATTGATTATGATGTCCTCACAGCCTTAGTTTATGGTTCCAACTACCTGAGGACTCTTAAGACTGACGATGGAAAGAAAAATGCAACTTATAGGAAACAAAACACAAAGGAAAAAAGACAAATCTCTACTTATTACAACTAGAAGAAATTGTAAATAATCTTAAGAAAAGATAAAATTATCTGTTAGTTCACACAGTGATAACAATAACAAACAATGAAAATCTTACTTTTGTAGTGCCATCTCATTTTTCTGGTAGAGTTCATTTAAAATCTCCATTTTCTGCGTTAGAGTTTTGCATTCCTCTTCTAGTCCAACTTTAGAAGACTGTAGTGAATTGCAGTCACCTTCTAATTTATTTATTTGGTCTGTAAAGGATAAAACAGCTTATCTCTATATGTGTACAAGGACTTAAGAACTTGTTTGAGGGAGTAGTGCCAAGAAAAGTAAGAAGCATGAAAGCAAGAAGCCATTCTTTATCTTTGCAATAAAATTTTAAGTCTTTCCAACATGGCAATTTCTTCTCAAGTAGAACCCACCTTCTAGATTACATTTTGTGGACATCGAGGCTCTTAGCTTAAGTTGTAAAAGTTTTAGATCCTCTTCAACTACTGATATTGTAGTTTGTGTCTAAAAATTGCAGAAAAGAGAGGTATTCTTAAAAGTGAGGCACAGGAAGAATTCACAGGCACTATGGGACTCTAACAAAGAACTATACCCGAGAGACATCCATCATCTGCTTAATTTGATCTTTGATCTTCTCATTCCGATCACCTAAAAAACAAAAGACTTTAGCTTTTTCTTTCCTTACTTTTAACTCTATATTCTCCTAACTTCCCCAAACTAAATAATGATTGTGTTCAAACACCAGAAGAAAAAAAATCAATTAAATAACTAAACTGATTAGACTAATGACTTTTAAGAGAATTGCAAGCTTAGATTTAAAAAAAAAAAGAGAGAGAGAGGTGAATTTCAGGCTGGGGTTGTGGCTCAGTGGTAGAGTGCTCACCTAGCATGTGTGAGGCACTGAGTTTGATCCTCAGCATAAAAATAAATAAAAGTACTGTGTCTGTCTTAAAAACAAAACAAAAAAAAAAGATGAATTTCTAGTTTGCACAACTAAAATGTTATCTATGCTATTCTTGTAAGATAAAATCTTTTCTTCTCTCTCAGATCTATCTTCACCTGGGCAAGTAAGTGTCTTATTTAGAAAGATTCAATCCTCTATTTTCTCCCTGAATCTACTACCAGGTGTGGTTTGAAATACTTGCTATGTAAGCAATATCCAACTTGGGAGAAAACATGTGGAAATATTTTCCTCATCAGTAAACACTGTTACACTCCCTCTCTCTAGATTTCTGATAGTCTCTAGCCTCTGTTCTCACAGCCTTAGTTTATGGTTCCAACTACCTCCGGACTCTTAAGACTGACTGTGGACCTTAAAACCACAGAGCCATAGAGATGATGAGTATCAAAATCAACTATCATCTGCATAAGTTAAGAAATAAATTTCTCTTACTGTACAATGTTCAATACTCTAAGTATTGTATAGGATGTGACTATTGTAGCTGCAGTGTACTTACTAGTTTTCAATGGAATAGAAAAAGTCAGTGTTCTTCACATGCCTATTGCTACATTATACCCCAGCAACCCACCTCTGCCAATGCAAAAGACATATCTATAGATCCAGTGATATGTGTCTACAACCCTGAAGCTTAAGAAGAAAATCAGCCAGCTGAAAAGTGGCATCTGTATAAATACTTAATTAAAGACAAGAAAGCAAAAAAAGGATTCAACCTCCCTGAGACTGATCTTACCTGCTACCTCTCCGTTGGTTAATTCATCTGACTCATCTTCTCTATTTTGATCCTCAGATTCAGATTCACATTGTAACCGATTCAACTGTGTGATATAATTAGTCAAAGCCTAGAAAAGAAGCAAAAGGTTGGAAGACTCTCGATTTTAATTCAGAAGATTTCAGGAGAATTCATGAGATGAAACATGTATTTGGAGTATAAACTTACATTAATAGTATCATCTTTGTGATTAAGAGCTACAAGTAAATCTTTCTGGAACTTCTCAAATGATTTGATTTGTTCACTGAGCTCAGTGTGTGATGCACTCCAGTCTTTGACTTCCTGCTGCAACTGAAAAGTCAAAACACATGAATTCCTATGGGTTAGGGAGGGGTTTCTGCACTGGATACATCAGGACTACAAGACTTAGACAAAGAAATAGAGAACCATACTCCTCGGTGGCCTGCCTCAATCGAGGGGGTTGAGACCTTGGTTAAGGAAGAGGGCGGAGTGGCCCCAACTTTGACAGCTGCAGTAAGAACATCAGAGCTCTCAGGAAGTTGACCCTGTTTATTGCATTCCCCAGAAAATTGCTGCCAATTCAAATAATTTACCTCCAGCAAGAATGGCTGGGCACATATGACTGTCTCCTAAATTTAGACTCCTTATCATGTAATCTTCCCTTGGCCGGTGAATCAGTAACTACTCAAAAGAGGATCATAAAATACTTAATTTTCTGGTTTAAAAAGTTTCTTTGAGACAATGCAAGTTTGTAACTGATTGACATTTTAAGAAAATACACATATACAAGATAAAAATCAGGATGAATAAAGTTTATTACATTTGAACAACCATTTTAATTGACTTTGCACTGAAAAAATACACATTTTGTATAGCTTTCACTGGACAGACTATCAGGAGGTACATCTTCAGGTTTTATGTCCATTTCCTTTTCTTTCAATGTCTGTTCCTCAATTTCCCTTTGGTTTTCATTTTCATTCTGTTTAAGTTTGTGCAACGGCAGAGAGGACAAGACAGAAAGAAAACCTGTCATCTTAAAAACAGCATATCATTCTTCTGTACTGGTATGATGTGAACCAGAAAGTGCTTGAAATAATATTTAACTACAATTTATCAAGAGATCAGCAGTATCAAGAAAAGGATAAAACATTCAAGTGTAGAGATGAAAAATGTTTTAATGGCTTCAAACTAATATACTCTATATAGTGTGGCAATAAGGGTTGTCAATAAAGGTTGCTCCTTGGTAGAACAGTTTCTCCTACAGCAATGCCAGATTCAAATTATCTTAAACAGAAAGCAAGGCATTTTGACTCCACCTACCTTACATCTAAGTGATCACCAATATGTTAAGCTCAGTAACTATAAAAATACGTCACCTATCAACAATAAAGACAAACAAATCCTACTGCATTGTTGATCTACTGTTCCTAAATGCACCAAAGTCAATACTACCTGTGTTTGCGTACTGCTGCTGTGCAGCTCACAACACAGCTTCTCTCTTCCAGCAAAAGACAGCTGCTTTAGTGCTTCCAACTCTTCTAAAAGCACCCTTTCTCTTTCTGAAACCAGGTTTTTGTTATTTAATGAGGATCTCTAAATAAGAAAAGAGGTCATGGAAGAATATTGATTGCGATAGAGGTAAAAAGCAGATTTCTTTTAACCCCTTGGGACCAAGAGACCTTGGTTCTACCTTATGATTCATATTTCATTATTACGGATTAAAAGGCACATATGAAGTTCAATGCAAAATTCGCAACTTTAGAAAAAAAGTTATTTAAACTTAAATATTCGGGAATTTGTATAGTTCGAGTAATATTTTCTCTGTCAATTTTTGCATTGAAATTTTAGAAGAATAAATTCACAAAATGCAATGAAGAAAAGCAAAACTGATTTTTCTTAAAGGAGAGAGAGAGAGAGAGAGAGAGAGAGAGAGAGAGAGAGAGAGAGAGAGAGAAAGAGAGAGAATTTTTTTTTAATATTTATTTTTTAGTTCTCGGCGGACCCAACATCTTTGTATGTGGTGCTGAGGATCGAACCCGGGCCCCACGCATGCCAGGCGAGCGCGCTACCGCCTGAGCCACATCCCCAGCCCCACAAAACTGATTTTTCAAATGATATATTTTATTCTCAAATATCAATTTCCCTATTATTTTATATTTTAAAAATACACGTTTTAGTTTTCAAAATTAAATTCAATAAATTTGTTTTCATAAGAACTTTCATGCAAATATTTCTTGCTTTTCTGAAATAATTTTGTGAGTATATTTTATATAGCAGTTGATAAGAATATAGCTCCCAAATACCATGAGATATTTAAATTTAGAAAAGAATGTTATATAAATTTGAATTTCTCTAATCAACAAGAGATGTGTCCTCTGAGAGAGTTCTAGAAACAGATTACTTCAGAAGATTTCCATTCATGATTAAAAAGATGGATTAAAGATAGCTAAAGATAAACCTTGGAGATGGTAATTGGTAGACTCACAGAACTACAAATGAACATTGAAAAAGTGAATGACAGCAACTGTATACTCAAGTACCTCAGTATAATATTTCCAAAACTCTCAAAGTGCTTTAGCTATGTATGGTCAATAGAATTTTAAAATTTATATTGTAGTCACATTTCCAGTGCCTGAAAGGCAGTTAAATAAAATGATAATGCACATTATATCAGTTGAGTTAGGTGTGCCTAACAAGGTCTAAAGTTGATCCCAGGAACTTCCTGATGTTAAGTATTTGTAATTTATTTGTATCTAGGAAAAATAATTTTGACTTAAAAAAAAAGCCACATAAAAAATACCATTATTTCAATTGAGGAGAAAAGAGACTCTAAAGTTCCATACCTGGGCTAACTGTCTATTAAGTCTCTTAATCTCTTCTTGTAGCTGCTCCATGTGCCACATGTGTGCCTGCCTCAACAGTTCTGTGGCCTGTTGATGTTCTTCATACTGTCGTACAAGTTCTTGCCTCATATCTTCCAACTGTTCTTCGTTTGACATCATTTGTTTAGAAGCATCCATGCTTGATGTCAACATCTTACCATGAATCTTTGATAGGAAAAAACACAAGCAAAAAACTCAATCATAACATATTTTGTGGTAATTAGTCAGCACTGATACTTTAACTGAATATGAAAACAATTCTATTAACAACATAAAGCATCTGAGTTTTAGTTTTATTATTAAACAAAAGCATAAATCACTTTTTTTAAAAAAATTATTTTTTAGTTGTAGATGAACATAATACCTTTTTTCATTTATTTTATGTGGTGCTGAGGATCAAACCTAGTGTCTCACCCATGCAAGGCAAGCACTCTACCACTGAGCCACAACCCCAGCCCATAAATCACTTGTTTTAAAAAAGTATTTTTCTTATTTATAATTCCAAAACAACATGAAGTTAATTTATTACCACCATACATGTTATTTTCCAAAAGGAAACAGCTACTTACAAGATAGTTTAGCTAAAATCTAATTCTAACAGAGAAAAACAAAATACTCAAGATTCTTTATCCACCCCCTCCAACCCCCACCCCATCCACTTTTTTTTCCGCCCATACTAGAGATTGATCCCAGGGCCTCACACATGCTGGGCAAGTGCTCTACCACCAAGCTACATCTCTAGCCCCTTCTCTTAATAAAGTTATAACTCCTTTATATCTCTTGATATTTTATAATGGGGAAATAATATAAACAACAACAACAAATATACACACACACACACGCAAAGTTTATAGGGCCAGGGTTGTGCCTCAGTAGTAGAGCGCTTGCCTAGCATGCATGAGGCACTGGGTTCAATCCTGGGAACCACATAAAAATAAACAAATAAAATAAAGGTATTATGTCCATATACAACTAGAAAAATATTTTTAAAAATTAAGTTCACAAAATATAAGGAATTTTGCCTATTTAATTTTTATTCATTGGTCATCACCGTATTATAGAAAACTGCTTATTCAAAGAAAAATTATAATAAATTTTATTTGGAAATAAATGCTTTACATTTATGAGTTTCTCACACTCATGACAAGTCAATAGGTTCTATGAATACTTCAATCCCTTAAGATACTAATTAAAATCATTCTGCCTTGAACAGCTATAGCTAAATTAGTTTTCATAAACATTTCACAAGTTTTGCATTACATAAAAAGCTGACAGTTTTATTTGAATACTCCTCTGAACAAGATATATCTATCGTGAACACATAAAATAAATTTGAAATTCAGATAATTTTAAAAGAAATAGAATTTATTGTTTTCTAATAAAGGCTGCAATTCATTGGGGTAACAGATCCTCAACTAACAAGAAAAAAGAATTAGTATAGAGATAATAAGATACTTTGAATTGTCTTCTTGAATTCGTAGCAATTTCCTTTTATGTTCTTACATTTAATTGAGCAAATCATTTGGCCACAGGTATTACCTAGTTACAATATAATTAATCTTCAATTAGTTTAAATAAAACTAACACAGGTATAATTTACAATGAGAACTTAACATGTACTATGTCCATAAGACAACCAAGAATACTATGACCTGATTTATTTTATACTTCACACCAATATTGTTTCACTTAATCAAATACCTTATAATTAATAAAATACATTAAAGTCAAGACTGGACTTCATACTTTCATTCTCTATTAATCAGCATTATTGCTACTGTTTTAAACTGAAGATATTATTATAAGTTTTTCTTTTTTATATTCAAAGAAGCATACTTACAGATTCGCTAACTATAAATGTTTTGTCTTTGGAGAACATTTCTTCTGAAATAGTTAGTTGGTGGACCTCTGATTCTGTTATATCATCAAGATGATCACTGTTTGGTAATAGAACTTCTCCATCTTCTCCTAACTCTTTACTAAGTGGCTTAAATTCTTCTTTAAATTTCATGTCCAATGCATCAGAGGTCTGAAGATTAATTTGATCCTGAGATAATTTCATTTCATTAAAATAATGTTTTTCATTTTGCTGACAGAAAGTAAGTGCTTGTTTTGATGACATAGTATTTTCTTTTCCCTTTGATAGTCTAGATAGTTCAGTTTGTTGAGCAAATGCAATGCTCATTGACACAATGACCTAAAGAAATCAATCAAACAAACAAAAAAGGATTAGATTTATAAATACCAGCTGGATTTAAAAAGTGGGTCATTACTCAAAATTATATGAATTAGAAAAAAGCCTGGCCTCATAGTTTTAAAAACAAAAATAAATCCTCTGATAAAATGATACAGAGATAGGCTATTTTTCAATAAATTTAACATCAAAGTGTTTTACTGCCTGCCTTTTAAAATAAAACAAGCAAAACTTTTCTAACTATAACATCAATAAATGCTCAGTACAAAAATAAAAAAAAATAAATAAAAGTCTTTATATTTCTTCCTTCCAAGAAAATTCACTTGGCCATGAGTGATAATGTTCTGTGACAATCCTCCATCAGTATCTGTAGTTATTATCTAACATTACAATAATTTATCAGGGTAATACAACTACTTTTTCTCTTCATAACTTTTCCCTCATTTTTAGAATGCCAAACTCCTTCACAAGGTAACTATTTACAATGTAACACATATATAAAAACTTGTGGCATTCTGAAAAATTGTAATTACTATTCTATATCAAGAAAAAACGTTCTTTTCAATGAAAAGCACCGCAAAACATTCTATGAAGCAGCAATTATAGTTGATGCTGTTACACAACTGTTTGATGGACTATATATGAAACTTACAAATAAAAACAAAGTACATACCATCAATAAAATCCATGCTTTTTTTGACAGTTCAAAGATCAAGAAAATCTATAAACCAAGAAAACCTTGCAGATAAACTATAAACTTACCTTAGCTATTTCTTCTTCTAATCTTTCTTGGTATTGTTTTTCCAAAAATTTAACCATGTTTGTTTCTTGTTTCATTCCACATTCCTTAGAAAACTAAATTTAAGGGTGAAATATGACAATTTACACTGATTTTATACCATTAATTTTAAGGATGTAGTCAATATTCCAAAAATATCACTATTTTTGGACACTTTCAAATAAAAATAAATTTCAGTTATCTTTTAACTAAAAACATTTAATCTAATAATCCTACAAAATAATTACACTTAGTATAAACTTAAAGATGCAAAGAGAGAAATATATTTACATATCTGTAATTATTAGCATAAATTCTAGGGTGGGTTAAAGATACTTAAATATAATTAATAAGACATAGGTAAAATGTTAACAAGTGGCTATGTTTGATAATGAAATCATGAGCAAATTTTCTTCTTGGTATTTATTAAAAGAACACAATTTTCCACATACAAATTATTTTTATCAATTAAAAAAATAAATCTTCTTTTAGAAATGTAGATATACAGTCAACATGAAAGTATTTGTTTATTTACCAATTATTTGAATTTCATCCAACAGACATTTAATAAGGGATGAGTGTGGCTCATATCTCTTCTTAATATCCAGAATGAGAATGGGCAATAGTCAGTGATTTTAATTTTTACTAGAATTTAGAATTATTTAGTGAAGATGATGATGCAGCTGGGGGTTGAAAAAAGTTTTGAATAATACAATGTCGAGGACAGGCAGAGAGTGGTTCAGTGGCAAGCACGGTAAAAAAGCGTTTTTCTATCATTATTTCTGTTGGAAGGTGGCCTGATCCATTATTCCAGCCCTAGCACCTTGGATTTTAGGGAATCCTATACACCATTCTGAAGATACCCTCCACTTCCATAATGGGAAGAAAAGACTATGTTGGCCATGGTACTGAAGCTGATTTGTTACACAGTTCATAAAGAAATGTTACAAAGAAAAAATTTAAACTCTAACAGGGGAGGAAAATTCTCAAATTTAACTTTCTCTGTGTTTTTCCTATGCTATGAAAAATATTTCTATAGACATTCTGGATCTTTTACATAAGGTATTATCCTCATGATTTATGCTTAATCTTAGCCAAATATTTACTACATAATTACAAAACTGAAGACATAAAATTGATAGTAAGAAAAAGTATCAGTGTACATAACTGTTTAAAAATGAAGATTAAAAATAACATACCTCTATTGCATGATCAATATTCTTTTTTAGACAACTTCCAGGATGTACTACTGATTTCTGTACATCAGATTCTTTAATTACCACTGAATCAACAGAGAAGCTAAATATAAATAAAAAAGTATAAAAAAAAAATTAGTGTTGTGTGTTTTATCCAAAGTTTCTACCATGTATAACGTGTACTGAGGCAGTGGGGATACAAAAATGATAGTTCCCCCAGGGTTACAAGTATTGTAACTTAAAACATTTTTGACTAAGTTTTCCAATTCAAAGTAACAATGAATATTATTGCAGTATAAATGTATGATAAAAAATTTATTATGTAAAAAAAATTTTTAATAATTCTTTTAAAAATAACATCTTAGATATGCTTATATAGCAACAGTGTACATAACATACTATATACACTGATACTACACACTACTTATATACCTAAGATATATGATACATATTATTCATATTACATGGATATCTAAATTACACAGACACAAAACATATAATAATATAGAATAGATTATATTGGATTAAATATATTAAAAGAGCCAGGTACAGTGGTGTGTGCTTGCAACTCCAGAAATTTGGGAGGTTGAGGCAGGAGGATCAAAAATTCAGGATGAGCCTTAGCAATTTAGTGAGACTCTCTTTCAAAAAAAAAAAATGGTTGGAAATGCAGGAAGATGGCTGAATAAAGTATTTGCTTCCCTGACAGATCTGTGGAGTGAACCAAGAAAAGCAAAAAGGTCACTTTTTTCAACAAGATTGGTGAATGGTCCAGAACTAGGAAGGACTTAACTGGAATTTAATACTGGATACTCAAAACAGATCATGGACTCAAGAGATCTTGTATAATAAAATAAGGGGGAAAGATCCCCAGCTCCAGAGCTGTAAAATAGCTGGAAGTACAAACCAGAATAATCCCTATGTGAATGTAGTAAAGCAATAAAGGAACCCCCATTCCTAGGAAAACAGAGGTGTTTTGCGGTATGGAGAGCTTAAGAGCTCAGAGATACTGCTCAAAAAACAACAACAACAAAAAAAAAATCAGTAAGCTGTGCTGCACAGCATGTGTGTACAGGAGGGAAGCCACCAGCTTTCTTGGCGGCATGCATGGAGGACAGCAGAAAGAACCCTTGTGAAGCAGTGGCTGGGGGGCCTGCAGTTAGGTGAGTCAATTATTGGCAGATCGAAGTCTGGCCCCAAAAATGTGCAAGGCAAACCCATGCTGTGTGATAGAGAGTGTTCCAAAGTGACTGGAGAAAATCAAGCATGGAGGGACATTTACACAGGAGAATACTGATCAAGGAAACCCACCTGGCTTTCCCCTCCCCATCCAATCAGCTGCTTGCAGTACTGGCTGGAAGAAAAGTGCCTGACTGTGAATTTGAAAGGACAGGCAAAGAAAGAGATCAAGTTTGGAGACCAAATGATGACCAGGGTTCATGGGGTCTGCAGGCAAAGTTGTGGGCTAAGAACAGATTCCTACATCACATGTGTAGAACCTAAAGGAGATTCCCGAGGTACAGTCTTCCAATGTGGACAGACAATTGCTGAGCCTTGGAGGTGTGATGACTTAAAATCTTCAGACCAATAGGCACGCAGTGAAGAGATTGGAACGTACCTAAGCCTACACCTTGGCTCTAGTAGTTCCGCTTCCAGGACTAACACTCTCACCCTAGCAACCCTAACTACCCTGAGGGTAGAGCTAGCATCAAATTCCAGACAACATACCTAACTGCTCAGAAGAGAAGCTGAGAAACTTGAACTGCAATGGAAAAAAGTGTTCAATTTTTCATCCAGATTCCTTTTTTTTCTTCTCTCACATGTCTACCATTTTTGAAACCAAGTATTTTTCATGGATCATTTTATTGAGGACTGGGATATCTGAATAGTACATTACAGTTTTGTTATTATTTTCTTTTAAAAAATTATATATATATATATATATTCCCCTCTCATTTATCTGTTTCCTTGTATTCTCTTTCTCACTTTTCTCTTGCTAACACCCAACCTCTATTAAGTCCTCCCTTCATTCTTCCTATAATTTTTTAACTTCTATCTTTTCTGATCCTTCTCATAAACATCACACCCTACATGACTTTTGTTCTCTCTTTGTCCACCAATGGAAACTGTAAACTTTTTTGCAAACTTAATGTTTATATTGTAGACAATAATTGAACACATCATTTCAGTTTAATGGAATAAAACTGTGGATGCCTTAATAGGAGCTATTTGGTTTAAGGCTGTATATTATTTGTATTGGGTGCAGTTATTATTTGTCTCTTCCTTAAAGGCGAGGTACTAGAAATCTTCAGGGACACTATTAATCTATAGGGTAGACACTGTACTGCTTGAAATCCACACTGCTAGAAGGACAGACATAAGAACAACATGAGAAAACAATGGAACAAAGTGGCCCAAACAAACCAAGATGATCCAATAATTAAACCCATAGACAACACAGTAAAAGAAATGTAGAAAAGGAATTTAGAAAGTACATATTAGACTGACCTGGTACATAAAGAATGATATAGGGAATAAAATCAGAGATAAATTTGAGGAGGTAAAAGATCATTGCAGAGGCAGAGATTCTCAGAAAATTACAACAACAACAACAACAACCCCAGAAATCCTCAAAATGAAACAATCAATAAACCAATTAAAAATTCAATGAAAATTACTATCAATAGACTAGACCATTTGGAAGATAGAACCTCAGGCAATGAAGACAAAATATATAATTTTGAAAATAAAGTTGACTACACAGGGAAGATGGTAAGAAACCATGAACAGAACTTCCAAGAATGATGAAATAACAAGAAAAGACCAAAATAAGATTTATCGGGATAGGTGAAGGCATAGAGATACAAACCAAAGGAATGCCCAGTTTTTCAATGAAATAATATGAAAAAATTTCCAAAATCTGAAGAATGAAATGGAAAATCAAATACAAGAGGACCTCAAATGTACAAGATCACAACAGACCCACATCAAGACACATCATTAAAAAAAGGTCAAATATATAAAATAAGGATTGAATTTTAAAGGCTATGAGAGAAAAAATATCAGATTATATATAGAGGGAAACTAATTAGGATCTCAGGTGATTTTTCAACCCAGACCCTCAAAGCCAGGAGGTCCTGGAATAATATATACCTAGTTCTGAAGAAGATGGATGCCAACCAAGAATTTTATATCTAACAAAAATAAAACTTCAGATTTAAAGATGAAATAAAAACCTTCCGTAATAAAAAAAGGTTAAAGAATTCATAACTAGAAAATCTGTGCTATAAAACATTATCAACAAAATATTCCATGAAGATGGAAAAAAAAGTCAAAAAAAATCAACAAAGGGAGGAGCCATACAAAAGGAATAATCAATCAAAGGAGAAATTAATTCAAAGTAAAAAGTAGAAATAACCTAAAATGACTGGGAACACAAATCATATCTCAAAAATAATGTTAATGGTCTAAACTAATAAACCCAAAAGACATAGATTGGCAGATTGGATTAAAAAAACAAAACCCAAAAATCTGTTGTCTCCAAGAGACTCACCTCATAAGCAAAGACATCCACACAGTGAAAATGAAAGGACGGGAAAAAACATACCACTCACATGGACTGAGTAAACAAACAGGGGTTTCTATCCCCATGTCAGATAAAGTGTACTTCAAGCCAAAAGTTAATCAGAAGGGACAAAGAAGACATTTCATACTGCTTAAGGGAATTATACATCAACAAGACATAATACGTTAAATATTTATGCCCCAAACATTGGAGCATCTACATATATCAAACAAACCCTGCCTCAATTTCAAGAATTACATAGACCATAATACAATAATACTGAGTGACTTTAACAAACCTTTCTCACTACTGGATAGATCGTCAAACAAAAACTAAACAAAAAAACTATAGAACTTAATAATATAGTCAATAATTTATACTTAACAGACATATAAAGAGTATTATACCCATCAACGAATACATGCTCTTCTCAGCAGCATACAGACTCTTCTCTAAAATATGCCACAAAGCAACAACTATGAAATAAAAAAGAGATTATACCCTGCATTCTATCAGATCATAATGGAATGAAATTAGAAATAATTGATACAATAAAAAATAAAAAACTCCAACACCTAGAGACTAACCAATGGACATAAGAAGAAATCAGGGATGAAATTTTTAAAATACTTACCAGAGATAAATGAGAACTAATAAAACTTGTCAAAATCTCTGGGACACTATTAAGCTAAATTCATGAAAGAATGGAAAGTCAATGAGTAAATGACCTAACATAAGACCTCAAAGCCCTAGAAAAAGAAAAACAAATCAACACCAAAAGCAGTAGAAGACAGGAAATAATTAAAATCAGAGCTGAAATAAATGAAATTGAAATAATCGGAACAATTAAAAAATTAACAAAACAAAAATTTGTGTCTTTGAAAAAATAAATAAAATTGATAAACTCAATCGTGCTAATGAAGACAGAAAACTCAAATCACTAAAATTCATAATCACAAAAAATATTACAACAGATACTGTTGAAATACAGTAGAGAATCAGAAGTTATTTTGAAAATTTATACTCCAATAAAAATGAAAAATTTAAAGACATCAACAAATTTCTAGAGACAAATGAGCTACCCAAAAGGAATTAGGAGGACATACACAATTTAAACAGATCAATTTCAAGCAATAAAATAGAAGAAGGCATCAAAAGCCAACCATTTAAGTAACACCCAGGATGAAAAAGATTCTTACCCAGTACTACAAGACCTTTGATGAATTAATACCAATAAGCCTCAAACTATTTCATGAAACAGAAAAGGAGGGAACTCTTCCAAACTCATTCTATGAAGCTAGTATCACCTGATATCAAAATCAAAGACACATCAAGGAAAGATAACTTCAGACCAATATCCCTAATGAACATAGATGCAAAACTTCTGTATACAATTCTGGCAACTCACATATAAAAACATTAAATATATAGTTGTTATGGTTTGGTTGTGAAGTATCCCCCAAAAGTTCACATAAGACAATGCAAGAAGATTCAGAAGAGAAATGACTAACCTAATCAGTGAATTAATCCCCGATATGAATTAAAAGAAGTGGCAGGGTATGGCTGGAGGAGATGGGAATTGGGGGGATGGCTATGGAGTATACATTTTTTATATGGAGAGTGGAGTCTCTATATGGGGTATATATTTTGTATCTGGAGAGTGAAGTCTCTGATTCTGTTTTCTGATCACTATGTGAACTCCTTCCCTCTGTCACACTCTTCTTCCAGATGTTCTGCCTTACCTCAAAGCCCAAGGGATGGAGCTGGCCTTCTATGGACTAAGACATCTAAACACGATGAGCCCTCAAATAACACCATGAGTCCTTTTCCTCTCTTAAAATTGTTCTGGTCAGATCTTTTAGTAACAGAAATAAAAAAGCTGACTAAAACAATAGTGCATCATATTCAAGTGGGATTCAAGGTTGGTTCAAATACAGAAATAAATAAATGTAATTCATCACATCAATAGACTTCAAGGAGAATCATATGATCATTTCAATTGGAGCACAAAAAGCATTTGACAAAATAAAGCACCCTTTAATGTTTAAAACACTAGAAAAACTAGGGATAGTAGAAACAAATCTCAACACTGTAAAAGCTATACATGCTAAACCCAAGACCAAAATCATTCTAAATGGAGAAAAACTGAAGGCATTCCATCTACGAACTGTAGTAAGACAAGAATACCCTTTTTTTTACCACTTTTATTTGATATAATCCTGGAAACTAGCCAGGGCAAGTAGACAGAAGAAAGAAATTAAAGGGATACGAATAGAAAAAGAACTCAAATTATTACTATTTGCCGACAATATGATTCTATATTTAGAAGACCTA
This sequence comes from Callospermophilus lateralis, assembly GCF_048772815.1. Lineage (NCBI taxonomy): Eukaryota > Metazoa > Chordata > Mammalia > Rodentia > Sciuridae > Callospermophilus > Callospermophilus lateralis. The sequence continues at coordinate 12,897,748 of NW_027514398.1, forward strand.
AAAAATCCACCAGAAAACTTCTAGAATTAATGAATGAAATTCAGCAAAGTAGTAGGATATAAAATTAACAACTATACATCGAATTCATTCCTATATATCAGTGATAAAGTCACTGAAAAAGAAATTAGGAAAACTACCCCATTCACAATAGTGTAAAAAAATAAAATAGAATATTTGGAATCAATATAACAAAAGAGGTGAAAGACCTCTACAGTGAAAACTACAGAAAACTAAAGAAAAAAATTGAAGACCTTAGAAGATGGAAATATCTCCCATATTCTTGGATAGGTAGAATTAACATTGTCAAAATGGCCATACTACCAAAAGCATTATATAGATTTAATGCAATTCCTATTAAAATTCCAATGACATTCTTTGTAAAACTAGAAAAAGGAATCATGAAATTCGTTTGGAAAAAAGAGACCCAGAATAGCCAAAGCAATCCTTAGGAAGAAAAGTGAAGCAAGAGGCATCATAATACCAGAACTTAAATTATACTACAGAGCCATAACAGCAACAACAAAAAACAATGGGATGACACTGGCACCAAAACAGACATATAGACCAATGATACAGAATAGAAGACATAGAGACAAACCCATATAAATACAGTTATCTCATACTAGACAAAGGTGACAAAAATACTCACTGGAGAAAAGATAGCCTATTCAACAAATGGTGCTGGGAAAACTGAAAATCCACATGAAGCAAAATGAAATTAAACCTCTATCTCTAATCTTGCACAAAACTCAACTCAAAGTGGATCAAGGATTTAGGCACTAGAACAGTGACCATGCATTTAACAGAAGAAAAAGTAGGTCCAAACTCTACCACCTCAGCTTAGGAACTGACCTCCTTAACAAGATTTCTAGAGCACAAGAACTATAAGCAAGAATCAATAAAAAGATTCAAACTAAAATGGTTCTTCACATCAAACAATCAATAACATGAAGAGTGCCTACCGAATGGGAGAAAACCTTTACCACACATACCTCAGAGCATTAATCCCCAGGATATATAAAAAACTCAAGAAACTTAACAACAGGGGCTGGGGTTGTGGCTCAGTGGTAGAGTGCTTGCCTGGCATGTGTGAGGGACCTAGGGTTTGATTCTCAGCACCACATATAAATAAATTTAAAAAATAAAGTTTCATCAACAACTAAAAAAAAATTAAAAAACAATAAAAACACCAGAAAAACAAACCAATCAATAAATGGGCTAAGGAACTGAACAGACACTTCACAGAAGACATACAATTGATCAACAAATATGTGAAAATACATTCAACATCTCTAGCAATTAGAGAAATGCAAATCAAAACTCCAATGAGATTCTATCTCACTCCAGTTAGAATGGCAACTATCAAGAATACGAGCAACAGGCCTAGGGACATAGCTCACTTGGTAGACTGCTTGCGTCACATGACCAAGGCCCTAGTTCATTACTAAGCACCACAAAAAAAGAAAAAGAAAAAATATGCAACAATAAATGTTGGCAAGCATGTGGGGGTAAAGGTACACTCATACATTGCTGGTGGGACTGCAAATTGATGCAACTACTATAGAAAGCAGCATGGAGATTCATAAGAAAATCTGGAATGGAACCACCATTTGACCCAGTTATCCCACTCCTAGGTTTATACTCAAAGGGCTTTAAATCAGCATAATACAGTGATGCAGCCACATCATGTTTATAGCAGCTAAATTCACAATAGCTAAACTACGGAACCAACCCAGGTGTCCTTCAACAGATGAATGGATAAAGAAAGTGTGATATATATCTTCCCAATGAAGTATTACTCAGCCTTAAAGAAGAATGAAATTATGGCATTTGGTGGCAAATGGATGGACCTGGAGAATATCATGCTAAGCTAAATAAGCCAATCCCAAAGAACCAAAGACTGAATATTTTGTCTGATATGCAGATACTAATTCACAATGGGTTGGCGGGGGTAGGGAAGAATAAACATATTTTGGATTAGACAAAGGGCAATGAGGGGAGGGGAGGGTTATGAGGGAAGAAAGGATAGTAGAATGAATCAGAAATTATTACCCCAGGTACATATATGATTACATCACATATTCTACATCATGCACAACCAAAGAATGAGAAGTTATACTTCATTTATGTATGATATGTCAAAATGCATCCTACTGTCTTAGATAACTAGTTAGAAGAAAAAAAAATTGTTAGAACTAAAAAATAATAATTAGTTATTGAAACTACATATATAGAAATAATAGTTCATTAAAATTGATTTGTCTAACATTACCCAACTGGTATGTGGTAGATCTGAACATGAGTTATTTAAAATAAAAACAGTAGTTCTGAAAAAAAAAGAAGAGGGATGAGGATGTGGCTTGATGGTAAAGAGCCCCTGAATTCAATCCCTGATACAAAAAAAAATTATATATATATATATAAATAAATAAATATATGTGTGTGTGCATGTATGTATGTATATATATAAAGATATACCTAAGATATATTACTGAGTTAAAAAAGCTTGTAAATTCTCACTTGCATTAAAAGCCTGTTTTAACATATATGTCTATATAAATAGGAAAATGTCTGAAAGAATACATATCAAAAGTAACAATGATTGCTTATATTGGAAATGAAGAGTGGCAACAGGAAAGAGAAGGTTCTTAACTTACAGTTAGTTTAATTTTAACTTACAATCAGTTTAATTTTATCTACCCACATATCTTTTGGTATGTATGTCCGAATTCTGTATTGTTATATAAGCATTCACTACTTTGTAACAATGTTTTCTTAAAATGTCTAATCTTATAACAATAAGGCAAGATTAGTATTTAGAAATCATGTGGATTTAGAATACATCAGTGACTTAAATAGACAACGATAAGCTTAAATTCCTAGGCTGGGGTTGTGGCTCAGTGGTAAAGTACTTGCCTAGTGTGTATGAGGCACTGGGTTCAATTCTTAGCACTGCATGTAAATAAATAAATAAATAAAATAACAACTAATAAAAATTTTTTTAAAAAGGCTTAAATTCCTTAATTGAAAACAAACAAAATGAAACAGTATTTCCTCTAAATTTATATATATTTGGATACATAAATTACACACATAAATTATTTATATACACATATACATGCACACAATGATTATAATGTATTTGTACATATAAAACAAATAATTTTAAGAAAAAATGAAGTAGAAAAGTAAGACACAGACTCTTTGGGGACGATTTTAATTTATGTAAGAACATGACATCTAAGTAAAGAACCAAAGGAGATGAGGGTATGGGCATAAAAATACCTGCAGAATAATCATTCTAGGTAGAAGAAAAAGCCAATCAATCCCTAAAGCAGAAGCGTACTGATATGTGATATAATTGAGGATCACAGTGGGGATGTATGAGGTTTTTTTTTTAATCTTTTAAAATTGTTTTTAGTTGTCAATGGACCTTTACTTTATTTATTTATATGTGGTGCTGAGAATTAAACCCAGGACCTCACACAAGCCAGGCAAGCGCTTTACCGCTGAGCTCCAACCCCAACCCCATGGGATTATATGGTTTGAGAACAGTAAGTGATAAGAAAGTCAGTAGGAAAAAGTCAAAGATGTCATGGTCCTCAGGACTAGTGAGACTGTAAAGAGCAGAAGAGGATTAGAGTAACATGATGTAACTGAAATTATAAAAGAAAAGGTTCTGGCACTTGTGTTGACTATATAGAGAATAGACTGTAAACAGAAGTTGAGTAATCCAGGTGAAACACAAAACAATGGCAGGGACCAGTGGAGCAGTAAGGAGTGGCACAGTTGTGATGTACTTTGAAGGTTAAAAAAAAAACAAGATTTTTTCATAGAATGGCAGAGAGTTATGACAGAAAGGAGTCACGATGGATGAAGATGGCTACAGAAGGAGCAAATTTTAGAAGATCCTGATCCAAGAAAACATACATAGTGGTAATTGAAGATCATTTCTTCTCTCCTCATAGATCAGGGTTCTATTTGGGACATGATGAATTTGAGCATTAGACAATCAAATGGAGTATATTCAAGTCATTGTGGAATGATCATACTTAGACTATTTAAGTACTCACCACATCAACATATCAAAGCCTAGGCATAGAATAAACAAGTAAATGTCTACTACCTGACATATTTTAATTCAGAAAATAGATTAATAATAACATCTTTATAAAAGTATAAGTAAAATTCCTATAATAAAATGTCTTTGGTTTATACCAACATTTATTTCACACATTTCAAATACAGAATTATCTCCTGCTCTTATTTCTTAAAAAATGTTACATCCTATCTCTTTGTTAAAGTTATATTTTATTCTTAAAATAACCATTCCAGATGATACTATCATTGTTACTAAGCTACAAATACTGCTGAATGAAGTTTTAAGTAAATAGATACCTTGGGTCCACCGTGGTCTCACTAATGGCTTGAAGCTTCTCCTGCAGAGAATAAATTTCTGCCCTATGATTTTCTTCAGTTTCTTTCAATTGTTTGCGCAAAAAGCATATGAAGTTTTCTAATTCTTGAATTTGTTCTTCAAGTTGTTTAATTTTTTTGGTATCTTTCAGAGAAGATAACAGGAAGAGAAGACAATACACATTTCAATACAAACTTCTCAGTGAAATAACAATCATTTTATTTCAATGTATAAAAATATTTATTCTTTGAAAAATGTTTTGAGTGAAACTCAGGTTTTAATTTGACTAATTCTGACTGATGAAAACAAGAAAACAGTGTGATTCAAGATCATTTCTCCTATCCTTATGGTATAGTATCTCTAAATTCAACAATTTTATATCTTTAAAACAATTCAGAAACATGAAACAAAAGAAGTGTTGAAAAGGGACCACAGGAGAGTAGTTAACACCTTTCACTTTCCTCTTTTATTTTTATTTCTTAAAAATGCTGATAATTAATCACTAAACTAACTTTTTTGCCAATTAAATGAGCCATTAGTTAACATGCAATTTGGGAAATAGTGGACAGACTACCTCAAGAAGATATCAATTTAAAAAAATATAAACTTAAAATATTACTATATTCAAAGAACCCCTGAAGTGAAAAAGCATGGTATTATCTGATATGCTTGAAATTCTATTCTGTTCACCAAAGCAATTACAATAATAAAACTCATTCCTAAAAGCAAAAGTGAAGGCCTAGAGATACCTTGAACACAAGAAGTCTAGTTAACTGGCCAAATAATCATGAAAGAAAAACATTAACTGTGACTAATTGTTTATGGTTCATTGTATGGTCCCTTAACATTGTTACTTCCCATTATGCCATCTTGGTCTTTTAACTCACTCTCTAGTTTCCCCTGATAACTCATTCTTGTCCTTGACCTCTTGTCCTTGACATTCATGCTGATTATAAATCTTTACCTCATAATTAAATTTTTCTCCCAGGTTTCAGACTTCTATTTTCAACTAACTCCTATATATTTTTTCAAAGTCAATAAGTATTCTATTCTTAACTCAATATATTTAAAACTGAATTATTATTTTTTTCACAAATTGGTTCCTTTCTATGACTAGAACCATCCTCTAGTTTCTTAAGCTAGAAACTTGGGTATCATTCTTAATTTCTGCTAACATTAACGACAAACTAGAACCAAACTCTAAGTGTTGAACTTAACTTTCTATCATACTCAATTCAATCTGGCTGGTCGTCCCATCAATAATTTCATCCCTTCCAACTGATCCTAATGGTATCAACTTAAAATAAAAATCTTATTGTTACTCCCACTATTTAAAATCCTGCTGTAGGTCTTATCACCAATAGCATAAAACATAAACATGTTTCATCAGAGTACATAAAACATTTCCTGATCAAGCTCCTTCCAATCTCTCAGTTTTATCTAGCTAACACAACCTGAACTCCCAGTTCTCCCAAAAGGATGCAATCTTAGATAGAGCTCAATGCTTAAGACTCCATAGCCTTCCCCAAATTTCCAACCCAGTTACTCCTACCCATACCCTCATCCTACTCATCTCCACAGGAAAGACAAAACTCTTTTTTCTCCCTCCATTCTTTACATTTCAGAAATTTTCAGTGTATTTTATATATGCTTTCCCAATGGATTATAATTTCCTATGGGAAAATGACTCAGTAATTTTAGTTTTCTCTAGCACTTGAATGAATATCCAATGTTTATATGAACAAATAAGACTAGGGCTTAGATACACAAGTCACCTTCCCCTGTGAGTTCTAAGAACAGAATTATGAAATGGTGGACTCTAAGTGATGCTTCATGGTAATTATAAGTCAGAAACTATTTACCTGTTTGTGTTTTTACATTCTGTAGTTCTAACTGGTATATTTTCTGAAGCTCCTTGATCTTTTCCTCTTGAGTAGAAATAAGCTCCACTTTAAGATTGCAAAGAGCTTTATCTTTTTCATTTTCCATATATTCATGAACCTGATCCACGTCAGCTGAATAAACCACTGAAAGGCATATGCACTGAGCTATCATCTGTAGCCTTAAATCATTCTGAAAGTGAATATATATTAGAAAAATTTAAAATAATTTACTATAAAATAATTTGCTTTTTGCATATACTAAAACAAGAGGAGAAATAATTTATAGTTTAAAACTTCATAAGAGAACCAATGACATTTTTTCTTCATTCTTCATTCAATTATACTTAGCTACTTCTTTTTTCAAGGAGAGTAGTATCATTACCTCAATTTTAGAGCAAATTCTGATATTTGGTATAGCTTATGATTTCTCCATATTGGAGAGTCTTTATTCTGACTGTCTGGGAATGCTCCCTACAGGAACAAGTTGTCTCTGCAGGAAACAGCCTAGAGCCTCAACATTTTAGGATATTTAAAGGCGAAAACCACATCCAGATTGACTTGGCAACCAGCAAGCAAGCAAGCAAGAAGTAGTACAGAAGCTGAATAAAGCCATTAGCGAAACAATGCAATGTCTTCATCAAATTTTCATTTCATTCATTTCTCCTGGGATTTTTTCATAATCATAATCAAAAGAGAAATGGATCAAAGTGACCCTAGTTGAATACACATTAAAGAATGGCTACTAACATCTAATCAATTATTCCCCACAAAGGTACACTGCCCAAGGAAAGTGGGAACCAAAGAGAACAATTTTACATTGTGCAAGAATTGCTATTCTGTATTGCAAGTAGGCTATGCTAGGCAATTAGTAATGTGGTACAGTGATGGGACTTTCCTATGGGAGAAGCTCTTCTTACGTAATATGGAGTCTCAGGGTAAAATGAAGTCTGTTTGGTCATTGCTTATATAGCCTGGCCTATAACATTCCCCACTGGTTTTATGGAACTAATCAAATCATTAATTAATCATCATTGGTTTACAGCTACTGTAGTGAGTATGGAGGACCATCAGTTTTACAGAATGTATTTTTTGTTTTATATATCTTATTAAATAAACAGTTAAAGATGCAGGGTCCAATTAAAAACCCTAAGAGGACTAACAGCAATGGATAGGCTACAGCTGTGTAAGAGTAGTTAGCCAAGGAGACCAGGAGAACAAATTTTCATACCAATTTCTCTCATGTTGTCTTGGCTCTTCCTTATCTTTCTTTTTATTTTCAAATAATATTTTATTTTCATGGCACTGGGAATTGAACCCAGGGTTGCTCTCTACCTGTGAGCTACATTTCCAGCCCCTTTTTTTCAATATTTTCATTTTTATGTGGTACTGAGGATTGAACCCAGTGCTTCACATATGTGAGACAAACACTCTGCCACTGACCCACAATCCCAACCCCAGCCCTTTTTAAGGCAAGGTCTCAACAAGTTGCCAAGGTTGGTCTTGAACTTAGAACCCTCCTCTGCCTTAGCCTCCCAAATAGCTGGAATTACAGGCATGCACCACCATGCCTAGATTTAAAATATTATTTTAAATATGGAAAAATGCAAGCAATAAACTCGAAACCCAAATTAACAAGTACTATAACATTTTCTCTGTATTTTTCATTCCCTGTACTCCCCATAAACTTCTATGTTCTCATCACTCCTTTCTCACAGGCAACCATAATCATAGTTTGGTACAAATCCAGTCCAATTCTTACATTATCACTTCTCATTACAATACATTTTGCATTCTCAATGCACTGTATATTTTGTATTTTTATGGACTTACACAAATGATATTAATTTTACAAATTTATTTTCTCATTCAATATGTCTGTGGTATTATTCCATGTAGGTAATGGGGGGTTTAAAATCCAGTACCACAAACAAACAAAAAAATAAACAGCATGAAGGCAACAGGTTAATTCATTTTAACTGTGGTATTATGACTATACCAAAATTTGTCCATTTCCTTTCAGGAGATAAATTGGTTTATTCCTAATTTTGGATAAATGTGCTAATTTCTTTCTAATTAGTGGTTCTCAAATGTAACATGCATCAGAATCACTTGGAATGCTTATTAAAACAGGTTACTTTAGGAACCTAACCCAATCCCCACAGTTTCTGATTCAGGAGAGGTCAAAGAGCTTTGAATTCTAACCCGTTACCAAGTAATGCTGGGCTTCTGGTCAGGAACCCCACTTTGAGAACTACTTAGAAATATAACTGCTAGGTCACAGATAGTGCATTTTTAACTGTGCTAGATTTGATCAAATTATTTTTATATAACAGTACTAATTTACAATGCTACCAGAAGGTTGAGTACTTATATACTCACATCCTCACCATTCTTTATATCAGACTAACTTCACCAACCTAAATGGGTATAAAATGTTATTTTATTTTTACACTGAATAGTAAGGTTGAAAGAATATTTTCATGTTTATTAGATACTTTGATTTGCTATTCAGGCACATGTCTTTCACATCTTTTGCCCATTATTATTTTGTTTTTGGACCTCTTGTTACATTAATTGTTCTTTCTATATTCTTGATAGCTTTTGTTTGCAACTTACATTCATGGCAAATATCTAGTCCCAGTCCTCAAATCTGTTTTACATCATTGTTTTTAAAAGATACAATAAAAATTTTAAATGTTTTCCCATGCTTTGTCTTTATTAAAAGTTTTCCCTATCTTAAGATTCTATTTTCTTCTTATGTGTACATTTTTAACCAACCTGATTTTTTTCCCTAAAGTGACAATGATCTAATTCCCTAACTTCTAACCTCTAGTATCAAAAGTCAATTGTGCTCAAAACAATTTTGTTTTTTTCCTCCCAAACAATTTTGAATACTCTAAGCTTCTGCTAATTTGGTTTATTTTTTGATTTCCTCTGTCTCTGCTCAAATATCATCTCACCAAAGTAGTCTTCCTTGACCTACCCTATGCAAAAAAAGCCCTACACTTAGGGAGATCTTCTTATCATACTGTAATTTTATTCATAGCACTTAAGACCACCAGAAATATTTGTCTGTATTTTCTAATGTTCATTTAAACCCTAAAAAGTAAACTTTATTCTTCCTTGACCATTTTCATTCACTGTTAAATTATGAATGACTTGAACAGTGCCTGGAATGTAGTAGAGATTCACTAAGTGATTCATTGACTTGTAGGGCCTTCTTGCTAAATTTTTACAAGATACAGATCTGTTCTGGGCTTTTCATTATATTCTACTGATCTTCTTAACCATCCTGGCATTAAACCATATTGTTTATAATGATTTTGTAATAAGTTTTGATAACAAATACATACTTTTTAAGATTGTCTTGAGTATTCTTGGCTATTTACTCTTCTATATCAATTTTAGAATCAGTATTCCACATTCATTAAGAAACCTTATTGTAATTTTGACTAGAACTATTAATTAGGAGAGAACTGATATTTTTCTTTGTATCTTTCCATTATGGATATGATATGTATTAGCACACAGTCAGGTCTTTGTGTCTTCAATATTTTATAACTTTCTTAACAAAAACTCAAAACATCTTATTATCTTGGATTTAAAGTTTTGCCTGATCTGCTCATATTTTTTCTCATTTCCTATTCTTGTCATATTGCAAGAACTGGAGAAGCATTCACTAAGAACTACAAAACCATGTTGCGATAGTAATGTTGACAATTGGTATGTATCCTAGTCCTATACTTGATTCTAATGGAAATGCTTCTAAACTTCACCATCAGAAATATAATCTGTCAACATTTTGATGAAAATCAGCATCATGACTATAAAATTTCCGTGCTATTCCTGATTTCCTAAAGCTTTTTTTTTAACTTATAAATGGGTTGTCAATTTTTTTATGTATTTTTTTCTGAGATGCACTAAAATAATCATGGATTTTGTCTTGCTACATAAAAATGTAGAGATTACAGTCACAGATTTTTTTTTCAAATGTTTAACTATTTGTCCACTCTTGGTATAACTTGCTAATATTTTATTTGGAATTTCTGCAACTACACTTACAAGTTAGATTACTCTACAATTTTATTTTCTTTACAATTCCTATCAGGACTTCATATTAATATTGGCCTTCTAAGGTGAACTGGGTGGTTTTTCTTTCTTCAGTTTTCTTCTTTCCTTTGTTTTTCCATTCTCTCTTTAATCCTACTTTAGTGGACAATTACACTTTTGTTCTTGGAGAGTTAATAACAATTACTTGTAAAATGGTCTTAAGTCTAGCATTTTGGTTTGAGATGAGGCAAAAGGGAAAACTTCTGACCACTACTTCAACTCTTTAATGATTACTGACTTATTCATTTCTATTTAATGGTTATTTGAACTTATTCATTTCTATTTGCATTAGTTCTGGTAGTTTATATTCTTCCAGAACACCATCTAGAGTTTGCTTATATTTTCAAATCTATTGGCAGAGATTATTTGTAGCATTTTTTATGACTTTTAAAATTTCTTGTGGTACCTGTACTTATGTCCTTATTTCATTCTTGATTTTGCTTATGTGTTTTTCCCCCCTTGGTCATATTTTCGGAGATCTAATACCTGTAAATAATCTTTTCAAATAATAAACCTCCAAAGTTCTTGAAAAATTTTCCCACTTGTTTATTACAAGTTCTCTTATTTTTGCTCTTTATTTCCTTTCTTCTACTTCCTTTGAATGTAGATATTCTTGACACTTTTCTATGCTGTTTAATACTTAACTCATTTCAATATCTCATTTATTAAATTGATTGTATTCTAATTTTATTTATATTGGTCTTACACATTTTTGGCTAATTTTGACATTTATTTTACATTAGGTTTTTTGGTTTCTTTGCTTAGATTATTTTTCTCAATTTCTTAATTACACCTGTGAATTATCTACTTCTATTTATGCCATGTATCTTTTTATCTTTGGAATGGTTAGGGCTTATAGAACGATGCTAAATAGCAAGCGACAAAAGCTATTCTGATTTTCATTCTAACATGAAGGCCTATCCTGATTCACAGCTGATTCTTGATAAAGCGGCTTTGTTTATTTCCCCTATTCACCCCTCATTCATCCATTTGTAAAACATTATTAACTGCTGATCATGTGCAAAACATTATTCTAGGTACTAGGGATATAGTAGCTGTCTATATAGCCTATATAGTAGTGTCTCTTCACTCACAGAACTGATATTATGGTTTCTCTTGAGGTTTCTAAGTTCCAGTAGATGTTTCTAAGCTCAGTATCTCTTCCAATACCAATAATTACCTCCAATTTTAAACACACACACTTGAATTTATGGCTTCTCTCAGCATCAATAACTAGCCAATATCTATAATGTTCCTGCCACTCCTTATTTCTTGCACCCCAATGTTGAAAAGACTCTTTGATAATATGGAATTATACTCCAAAACTATTCATTTCTTTCTTTTCAGTTAAAAAATTATTTTTTTCTTTTTCTTTTTTGGTACTGGGGATTGAACTCAGGGCACTCAACCACTGAACCACATCTCATCCTTATTTTGTATTTTATTTAGAGAGAGGGTCTCACTGAGTTGCTTACTGCCGCACTGTTGCTGAGGATGGCTTTGAACTCACTAGCTTCCTGCCTCAGCCTCCCTCAGCTGGGATTATAGGCGTTTGCCACTGCAGCTGGCCAGTTAAAAATTTTTAACAGCCACATTTATTTTGGTTTCAGTGAGATATATCTGCTCTAATTACTAAGTTTAATACTGAGAGTAGGAGTATTTTGTTGCCTCTGCAGTATTTCAGACAAGTAAACAGTATCACTATGTAAGTCACCGCTCAATTTCTTCTGTGAGCTTCCCTCCACCTGCATAAATACCTTACTCCCCCCTCTGTATCAATGATGGGGTTTATTTTAATAATGATAAATGGGAGCAATTTACAGACTTGCTTTTCTTCACTTTGTTTAGTTAATTTCAAGGAGAGAGTATCTAAATACCATTGCAAGTATCTTCAATACAGAAACAAAATTCCTATTAAGAAAATTTCACCAATTTGACAAATGTGCTTCAAATTCAGGTCTTCTTCGAATAATGCTTTTTAATAAAATTTAAATTATGTCTGACATTTTTTAGGAGTAATTACCACCATTTATAGTTTTAAAAACAATTTGCAATATTTAACATAGCAATAGTAGTTAAGCAATTTGAATTTCTTGGGTCTATTCAAGTTATTAAAAACGTAAAGTATGACCACATTTTATAAGATCATCAACATGAACATGTCATTAGAAATAAAAACAGAAAACTTTCCGATGACTTCCTATTGTACTTAGGGATAAAAATCTAAACTTACAAAGTCTGTAAGGCTCCCTATGATTGAGTTTCTTCCTTCTTCAAACTCTTTCCAAACTCAACTACATAGGCCTTCAATTCAGTTCCTCAAATTTACTCATGGTACAACTGCTCTAATTTCCATAATGCAGCCTCTTCCCTCTCATTTGAATCTCAGTTCAAGTGTTAATTCCTCCAATCTCCAGACCACCACCCACCCCCACCCATCATTCTCAATTTTTTTTTGTGAGCTTCCCTGTTTTATTTTATCACGATACCGTGTTTTATTTCTTCATAGACTGTTAACAATATTTCTGTCTTATTTTCTCATTTATTACCTGTCTTCCTCACTGAAATATATACTCCTTAACTTCTTCTCTCTTTCAACACTAAACTCTTATATCTGCAAAAGATATTTATTACCTGAGTTTTAGAAACACATAAGTTTATTTAGCAGGCTACAGTTGTGGCTCAGTGGTAGAGAGCTTGACTAGCATGTGTGAAGCACTGGGTTAAATCCTCAGCACCATATTATAAAAAAATAAAATAAAGGTAAAATGTCCATCTACAGCTAAAAGATGTTTTTAATTATAAAAAGTTTATTTAGCATTATCATACTGAAGATACACATCAGACTTTTCTGTTATTTCTAATATGAATAGCTGACATAAAAGGAAATAACCTATTATTTTATGTGTTTTATTTCTTTAGCTGTACAGAGAATTAATACTATTTTTTTCCTCCTCAGGTATAAGACTCAAAAAACTCTAGGGCTTAAGTGTTTTTCTTGCACAAAGGAAAAAGAATTTATAACTATTGAACAACTGCATAAGGTTCTAAAACACTCAAAAGAGTTTGTTTACAATTGTGGAACCTTGAAAAAGACCAGTATGAAATAAAAACTCTAAAAGTCTTTGAAATTGCTACAAAATACTAAGTTATAAAATCAATAACTTTTGTAAAGTTGAGATTCTAAACAATATTATTTAAACTATTGTCTTTACAAAGAAAATATTGCTTTAATTTCTGAGCAGAATACATAATAGATTAGCTAAAAGAAAAACAGTTTAAGAAAAAAATAGAAAAATTAAATGATAAATGATAGATCCAAATGAGAATTACATAATTCACTTTCATTTTCTTTTATAAATTTGTTTTAAGAAGGTGAAAACTCTTTTTAGCATGAAATGTACATTTTCACTGTGCTATACCATATGTAAATAAGTAAACATACCTGTTCTGATTTAAGTACATAAAGTTCCTGATGGAGTTTATCATTTTCACTTGATTGATCTGTCCCAGGTGAGGACTCATTTGTTACTGATGGTGAAAATAACTGTTCTTGCTTGCTTTCTCTTCTAATAGACACATTTTCAAAAGAAATTTTCTCTTCCACTACTGTTTTTGATTCTTCTCCAAAATCTTCACCTACATTAGATAATGATCCTTGAGAATCCTTGTTTATAATAGTTACCATTCCATCTTGTAAAGGACTTAAATGAACATCACACATGTTTATATTTTCTGCTCTATGATGGTTAATTAGGAGTTCTAGCTCTTGACATCTCAATAGAATTTTCTCTTTTTCTTGCTTTAAAGATTTGACTTCTTCACTGAGAAAATTAACTTCACCATGTGTCTGTTTTAATTGTTCAAAGAGATCAGACAGTTTCTCTGACAATTCTAGCTTTTCTCGCTTGGTTACCTCAAGTTTTTCCATAAGTTCTGTTGTATCTTTCTCAACAACTTCACAGATTTCTAATGCCTCTGCGACAAAAGCTTTGTCAGTATCAAGCATGGCACTTTTCACTTTGATTGTAGCTGGATTTATTCTTTGTAAATGAAGCTCTTCATTAAGTGCTTTAAGTTTACTTTTATACTCTAATTCTTGTTTGTTTTTACTGTCTTCTAAATCATCTTTTACCTTGAGAAGGCAAGTATACTCCTCCTGTAACTCTTGATAGTTAGCTTCAAAATTTTTTTCAGCAAATGAAAATGTACTTCTTTGATTTTCAATTTCTTCATTTAGCTGAATACACTGTTGCTTGAGGGCCTCATTCTCTTTTGTAAGCATTTCCATTTCTTTTTGCCAGCTGCAATCTTTGGATATGGACTTGCTGGAGTCAATGAAAATCAATTTTTCTTCTTGTTCAACAGGAACATAAATTTTCAACATGTCCTCAAAAGCTTTTTTCTCATTTTGAAGAATGTTATTTTCTGCTTCAAGTTGTGAAAACTTTTCTTTAAGGTCATCCTCTTTTTCCTTTATTTGTTTCTCCAATAATTCAATTTTAAGTTGTAATTCCTGAACTTCTTGTTCAAGCGTACCTTTTTCTTTTTTTTCTTGTCTTAATATTTCGATTTCCTCTTGGAGTTCATGCATCTGAAGGGTCATTTCTTCTGATTTTGAATCCATGATGGACTTCTGTAAATCTTTTAGTTTTGAAATTTCCAAAACCAACTGATTCTGCTTAGTTATCAAATTATCTTTTTCAAATTGCATTGTTTCCATCTTTTGACTCATTAAATTTTGTAAGCCATCTATCTGCTGTTTATAGTGAATGCCTAAGCTATCTTCAAGTTTTTCAATATTTATTCGATGTTCAAATTCTAAATCATCTTTTAGTTTCGAAAGTTCTTCTTCATGACTAAATAGGAGCTGTGTTCTCAGCCTCTCTAATTCAGCTTCTTGTGATTCAGCCATTCTGTCTAATACAGCATTTTTTTCTTTTTCCAACATTTCAAGTTTTATCTTGTAATTTGTAACTTTTGCTTCATGTTTTAACTCTAGTTCTTTCCTAGATTCAGATGCCAGAACAATCTCAGCTTTTAAAGTTTCCACTGTACTTAGGGACTTACGTGCTTCATTCAGTTGACTTTCTTGTTCAGCTATTATCATTCTAGCTCTCTGAATTTGGTCCCTTAAAAAGTTCAATTCTTCAAAAAGGTCATCAAGTTGTCTCTGCAGAGTAGATTTTTCTCCTGAAACTATTCCTAGTTCTTCTTGGAGTTTTTCCTTTTGCGCATTAGTATCTTGTAATTTCATATTCAGTTCATTTATTGCCACGTTCATTAACTTTATTTGATCTTCATTAATTGTAATATTTAAATGTGATTTTAAAACACTCTCAATTTCTTCCTTATGTTGTGCTTTAAGTTCCTCTATCTGTGACATGTGTTGCTTTATTAACTCTTGTTTCATCTGTACTATCTGTTGCCCATACATTTCATCCATCTCTGCTCGGAGTTGTTCTAATCTTTTCTGCATTTCTTGTTCCACCATTTTCTGTACCACATCAGATTCAAACTGGCTATCTGTGTAATGATGTGTTTTCTGAAGGTCTTCAACTGTACCCATTAATTGTTTTATTTCTTCAGAACATTGTCTTTCTTTTTGCTTAGAATTAGCCAGCTCTAATTTCATACTTGCAATTTGTTCTTGTAATTCTCTCATTAATTTTTCAGTGGCTGTAACTTGATCCTTTAGCTCAAGATTCTTTTTTTCTTCTTCTGTTATTCTTATATTTAATGCCTGGATGATCGCCTCCTTTTCTTGTAATTCTTTTTTATTTGACTTTTCTACTTCATCTTGTTCCTTTAGAAAGAAAAGAAAATGAAAATATAAGAATGACATTTTTAGCTTCTGGCAACTTCTTATGGGTGTCTCCTTTTTATAAAATTCTATAAAAAGCAACTGTTGGGCCTGCCCCCCCCCCATTTTTCCCAGTACAAGGAGACCTAGGACTCAGTACATATGAGCAAACAATATAACAGTTTTACCCTTCTTGGGAAGAAATTTCTCTTACACTGTGCTGTGATTAAATATTTAAATTTAAAAATGCAATCTAATTTGCCTAGCATGTGTGAGGCGTTGGGTTTGATTTCTAGCACCACCAAAAAAGCAAAACAAAACAAAAACCAGTCTGACTAAAATATCTATATAAACTATCACATTTTCATTTTTCTTATTAACTGGTCAATATTCTAAATATAAGTATTTCTGATGGCTAGTTATAGTACTACATACTATCTAGACACTCTCAGAAGACACAAAAATATAAAAACCAGTCCTCCCCTGGATTCCCATAAGAAACAAAATAAATAAATAAATACCGGTCCTCCCCTGGATTCTAGTGATTTGAAGGTATTTCATGGACAAGTGCTATAAAATGAGAACAACAACAAGAACTAAAGTGGATTCCTTAAAGTCTTCCTTAACTTTATTCCTGGGGTTTTAAGTGAGTCAGAAATTTAGGGATATGCAATGCTTAAGTGACTGAACAATAAGTGACACCTAAGACCACTACTGTATATTTACAGCATACCAACTTGGGCTTAGACCCACAGTTCACACAGAAAGATAAAAGACCATCAGATAATTTTCCCCAGTTCCTATCTTTGGAACTGGAGATTAGGCTAAGACAAGACATATTAACGCATATTCATTAAACAGTTAAGAGCTATAGTCCCAAAGCCAAGGAAATAAGTGAAATCCATATAACTGATGAAAATATAGGTAAGGAAGTAAAGTTATCTTAAGGAGACACGAGTCCTTGCCAAACAGGACTTTTAGGCGCCTTGAATAAATGTACTAAGAAAATGTAGGCATTGATCAATTGAGTATAGTTCTTGGAAGAAGACCAACGCACCATCAACCTTTTAGAAGTCTGATCCCTCTCGAAAAACCATACTGAATGCAGAAAACAATGTTGGGAGTTACAGCAAGGAGCATTTAAGAAGTTTAGTCTACAGACATGAACATTACTACTCTGAGATGGATGTAACAGGTTATCTCAACCTCATGCCACTGAACATCTGATTCCTCCAACACCCTTTCATCTAATACTTAATAAACAACTTTTTAAATTATTACCTGGCTTTTAAAATTCATCTGTCCATAGAAAGAATATAAAATCCAATGAGCTTAAAATCTGAAGTTTGTGATAATTATTTCTCATTGTAAATTCACAGTCTTATATTTAGACTTAAACATTAACCTCTTGAACTAATTCACCTCTGATATAGCTCAAGAAAAAAAAAATATGACTTCTGAGCCTAACAAATAAAGGCCAAATTTTGCACTACATAAACCAAGGTTATCTTGTGCAGCCTCTTGAGTGAGACTATGAGCTGTTGTCTGAGTGTCACATATTCCTTTTCCAATTACATCATATGTTATTACCAAGTGCTGAGCCTTCTTAATTTCTACACTAGAATGCAACATTAGTAAATTAGTGTAATCTATTAATCCTGGTATTTCTATCTGTACAATAAAGATAAATTTCCTCTACCTCCCAGAACGTGTTTGAGGTTAAAATAAAATAATTAAGGTATTTTATTTTTACTGAGCTTTATACAAATATATTCATATACTAGAAAGAAATTTATAAATCATTTGGAACCTATATAAAATGTAAAATCAGGACTGGGGCTGGGTCTCAGAGGTAGAGTGTTTGCCTCACACACATGAGGCACTGGGTTCAATTCTCAGCACCACATAAAAATAAATGAATACATAAAGATATCTTGTTCATCTACAACTAAAAAAATTTTTAAAAAAGTAAAATCAGTTCATGATGGTCAATTTTAGCTAAACTGTTAATAACTAGTTTTGAAAAATGTTAACATTGATATAAAAATCTGTTATAATTTTATTTCCTGATTTTCTATAAGATGAAAGGAACACTCCTCATAAAAGAAAATAACTTAATTCAACACTGTCCAACACCTAATATGATAACCATAATTCTTCATTCAACTATTAAACACCACAAATTCACAGTTTTCTTTGTTTAGCTTTTTTCAAATTACATGGTTTTAAATCACTTGTTCTATGTTACAAAACTGAGAGCCCTTCAGTCAAGGAAACCTCTATTTTTAGAACTACACCTGAAAGAGTGGGGAATAATATACTTCCTGTTTGTGACTACTATAACACAGGAGGTTTGGAGGATTAGGATAATGAGCCTTTGACTATCAATATAGTTACTTCAGGTGCTCTGACAGAACTACTTCTCAAAGGGATTAAATTTTTTGAAAACTGAGAAATTAAAATATAATAATAAGAACAATAAAAGTATTATTGCTAATATTCAAGTAAACAGTTTATTTTCATTACTAAAATGAATTACATAAATTTTAGATTATCTGAAATTATACTGCCTAGTGACAATAAGAAATAATAAAATCCTAGATCCAGGCACTTTCAACTTAGGCCTCGATTGTCTTTCTACTCTTACCCTCCAGAAAGACAATTCCAAAGCCTATTGCTTTCTAAGTAAATTACTTTTTGCTCCCTATACATTTTCAACATTTCAGCCTGGGTCTTTATGCCCACTCCATACCCCACAAAGAATATCCTGCCTATCTCTATTTGTCATGAATTCATAAACAATTCTCTTGATTACCAAACAGGTATTGAATAGCTGTTCCATATATTATACCAATTTATGGGTAAACAAAATATAAATAACACATTATTCCAATTTATAGATCTATCTCAAATATTACTTCCCTGCTGATGTCTACCCTGAATCTTTTCCTCATAATTCAGACCTCGTCAAAACATTCATAACACTTGTTACCTGCACTTACTTTTTATTTTGTGGTAACTTGTGTACATGCCGCACCTCTCCATGGGTTCAGTGAAGAAAGGGGACATCTTAAGATCCGTCATATATCTTTTGCAAGGGTTACTACAGAATAGGTATTCTGTAAACACTTGCATAATCTTTAAATTACCTTAATTGAAAAGCATGCCCTTCTCATAATTTTAATTTGTACATTTCCTATTTTTCAAAGAGGAGTCTCTGGAGTCAGATAACTGAGCTTTGAAATATGGCTCTATCAATACATCACTTCTGCACCTGGATTATTTCCTTCATCTTGCATTGTCTTGGTACCATCATTTGTAAATGATAAAGGTACCCTTATCTCATGGGGTTATAGTGATGATTCAATGCATTAATATGTGTAAGAGGCTTTGAATACTGCCTGTTATAGAGTAAGTACTTAATAAGTGCTAGTTAAGGCTTTTGTTATCCAAACAATATTCTTGTCTTGGTAATTTCTCAACTTCCTGTAGAATCTTCTGGTTTATAAAATATGCTGTATTATATGTATTCTCCATCTTCATTGTTCCCAGATTCTGTATTTGCCTACTTGCTCAAATTTATTTGAAACCCACAAATCCATACCAATGGTGCTTTCATAGACATTTGAAGACACACACAGAGTGATGGAAAGAAATTTGAGTTACTGTAAAATGATGTTCAGCTACATTCAAACACGGTGATCACACTGCCTTGTTTCAGCTCTCACAGAGCAAAAAAGAGGACAGAGATGGCAAGGATCAGAGTGCAGTGTAGTGCAAGGAGCTCAGAATTTCAACTCTGGCACCTGTTAATGGGGAAGCTTCAGGCAAATCACATCTGAACTTCAACTTCTCAAAAAAACAAACAAAAAAATGGAATCTACTAGCATGAATTGCTTTTAAGATTAAAGATTACAATCCATGTGATACATTTCCTACCAGGAGCACTTATTGACTAAATAATTCCCCCAAACTGGAATATAACTCAAGTGAATAAAAAGAATCAACCACAATTTTTTCTAGTTTAAATTTACAAATTTTCTTTTTCAGAATTTTATAATCATGGCTAAAATAAGAAGAAATACATTTAGTTGGAGGAAAAAGGATAAAAATCCTAGTCATAAAAATAGATTCTCCTGAGACTTTAGTTTAACATAGGCAGATCACTTTTAAGGAGCAGAGTAATGAGTAGTATCATCTTTAAAACTATTACTACGAAATTCTCAATGTTTTTGAAATATATTATTTTATATACTCAAAGAGTTTGTCTCAATTATGAAATTTTGGGTGCATATGCATAAAAAAAGATAAACACCTCCATTAAAAACTTTAACGTTAATTACAAAGCTGCTACAAGTAGGTTGACTTCCTTAAGACACACATACCATTTCATATACTTTAATTTTCTCCTGTAAGAAATTAATTTGCATTTTGAAGTCTTCTTTCTTTTTTTGATAATCTTCTAATAGATGGTCTTGTTCTTCAAGCTGTTGTTGATGAGTGAGAATCTGTTGTTTGGCTTGCAGTAAATCTGCAGCTGTGTTACTGCGAGTGCTGTTTCGTAGAGTTTCAATAGCCTGTAACTTGAAAATAGAAAGAAATCTCAAAATATTAAATTTTGAAGTGACACTTTATTGTACCCTCAGCCCACAGGGGTTCTCTGGAAACTATGCTCACTTCATCGGCTTACTATCTCAGTCAACAAGTTTCCATGCTGTCAACATGCTGATAGGTCATGTGCACTTTGGGTAATGAGCCAAAGAATTTACCTTTCACATTATAAAGCTGAGAAGATAGGAGAAATAAGACAGGCAGACAGGCAGAGAAAAATGCGGACTGAAAGTTCTTCCTGGATTCTTGATGACTTTTCAAACTCTAGTTCCAATTTCTCTCAGAGTTCTGATTGTATTTCTGCCCTTAAGTTCTATAAACAAGCCTGTATTCTTACCTTAAATTCCTCCCTTTTGTTTAACGCAATTAGATTATAGTTCCAACTAAAGATAAATGGAATATATCCAGTTGTCAGTCTAGTTATAATTGAGAACCTAATTAACATAAAACCATACCAGGGTTGGAAAAAGTAGGGTGTAACTGCAGGTTAAATTTCTGCAAAAATACACCTGATAAGACTTTGTAGAATTTTTAAATAGAGACAGGGAAGAAGTACAAAGAAAACAACAGCAAGAAACTACCCAAGAAGTATAAATTAAATTCTTGATTAACATAACACTTATTCACTAGTTTTTCCAGTACGAATAAACAAATGGCTTTATAACAGATTTGTCCTAGAAAGTGAAAAAATTTAAAAATTCATTATAAAAATCGAGTAAGTCTTGTTCTACTTGTAATACTTACTTGTTGGAATTGAATCTGCAATTTTTGACTTTGCTCCGTCAACTCTAAAAATTTTGTCACCGTTTCGTCCCTTTCCCTTCTTGCCTGTTGTAAATTGGCGGTGAGCTGTGTGATAATACTATCTCTTTGTTTAACTGCTGCTTCAAATTCTTGTAACTAAAGGAAATCAGTGAAAATAATTACATTCTAGGCTTATATTTTACATAAAACTGGTTATCATTGTTACAAGCAACTTTTTAAAAAATATGAGATTCAAAACACATCAGTGGAATTCTTACAGGTTTTCCAACTAAATCGTTTTCTATCAACTCTAGGTGAGTCTCACTATAGTGTGCGCCTTGTTCAGAATAAGAATCAATGACACCAAATTCTTCTTCCTAAATTAATCCAATATTTTTAATAATTCAGTACTAGCAACATTCCTGAGAGAGGAATTCAAATATTGAATTCCATAGCAAAATCCACTTTAAAACATCACTCTTCACTTTGAAGTTCACTTCTATGGTAATCTGGTTTGCTATTAATGTGACATTACCCCTAAACAGCATATCTGCAAATTTTGTTCCAATTCCATGTTATAATAAAAATGAGGTAACTTTGTTTTGTTAAGCAGTAAAGAAGATCTAGTAACTTTTAGAAATCACATACAGAAAGAATTACATACAGGAGAAAGCTTGGTTAGTAAGTCAAATGGTTTTAAATAATAAAAAATATTAGTATCATGAGTAGTTTTATATACTGTACCATTAATAAATTGGTAGGCTTTCCTGTTTTCACCACATTACAGCAATCATTTACCTGTATAAAAACAATTTCCTGATATATTATGATAGACCAAATTTTATTTACCTAACAATAATATTTCTACTAACTGTGTATCTTTTACATCTAGGGAAAATGCCTTAATAGCAAAACAAATATGGTAATTATATTTAACTGAAGTATCTAAGAGGCATATCAAATGCCAATCATTCCTCAAACATCTAAGTTCTTACAATGCAAAAGACACTTTCATTTAAGTTAACTGAAGTTCTAAGTGCAGTTCCTATTTAGTCTTCAGAAAGAAAACTAAAAGCTTCAAGTTACTAGATCTTCTTTTACAAAATGCTTCCTTAAAATTAGCTAAATATATTTTTAAAATTAAGCCTTATTTATTTTCAAATAAAACCATTTACTGGTATAAATTTTATTAAAGGCTAGTAAGCAAGCCAAGGGAAATAAAGAGGTAAAGAACACTCCCCTAAAAACTTTCCTCTGGGGATAGTACTATTGCTAGTCATGCATATCCAGACAGATGTGGGGGCTTTCTTTAACATATCACCACTTGTCTGTAGAACAGATATTTTGTAGTAAGAGAAAGGAGGATGATAGAATATGTATATAGGGTTTAAGGAGTGGGAAATTAATTTCTTATCAATTAATCATTTAATTGCCTTTTTACCACTAAGAATACAAAAACCAACTTCATTCCTGCCCACATTCCTGCCCATATCTTAAGCCTTCACAATTCTATGTTAATAGAACCCAGGAGAATGAAATTGTTAACATTGAAATATGTAGGACAGACTAGTCAGAATGTCTAGAGTTAGGATTAAGTCTGTATGAGCCATGACACATTAAAAAGTAAAAATCCTAGGACTGAAGATGTAGCCCAGTTGTAGAGCATCTGTCTAGCATGTGCAAGGCCCAATACCCACAACTGCCAAATAAAAGGGGGAGAGGGTCCTAACTAAGAGACTTTTAAAAAATCAGTTTGATTCCTCTACTTTTATTCTAAGAATAATCTCTGAGAAATAAAGCTAAAGGGAAGGCAAAAAAACAAGTTTTGTTAACACATTATTGTAATTGGTGAAAAACCACAAGAATGTAGAATACTACTTCTAGATATAAAGTCACTTGTGATAATTTTCAAATTATAATACTTCTAAATTTCAATTAGTTTTTCATGACTCAGAAATGACACATTCTAATTTCAGTACACACTAAAATTTCTATTTTGAAGTAACAGTGTAATAAAATGAATATTTGTAAATATCATCAAAGATCATGTCAAATACCATGTTATCAGTATTACATAAATTATTTATCCAGTATAATAGTTATATCTAATACCTCTATAGCAAATATTCAGTTAGTTCTCCTCTAATTCAGTTTAAACATATTTATAATGCCCCACAATGAGTTGGTTAGGATCTATCTCCAAGTACTTTCTGGCCATCATGTTGCCCATTGTTAGTTCTCCTCTAATTCAGTTTAAACATATTTATATTGCCCCACAATGAGTTGGTTAGGATCTATCTCCAAGTACTTTCTGGCCATCATGTTGCCCATTGTAGAGTTGTCTTGAAGTGCCTGGACTGTTATGATCTGCTCTGAGTTCGCTGTTTAGCCCTGAGTGCTAGTCACAATGCAGCAGGTTGAAGACAGCCTACTGGAGGACTGTCACAACCTTCATAACTAAGATTCTCAACTTCTTATCTAAGATTTTTTTCATAAGTTTGCAGAAGAGTTCTCAAACTTCACCTCACTCTCCTCCATTTCATTCTTCTCATCCTCATCTTTAGTTAGTTGCAGGCCTTCCCACCAAATTCCCCAAGCTACAGCATATAATACTCATCAATATACAAACTGAAAGCCCTGTTTCTCCACTCCACAAAAGCAGAGTTGCTATCTGATCTTTGCTCTCATCAGTGATGAGACCTGAGTCTCCTTCAGGCAACAGACATTTTTGACAGAAAAGTGATCTCACCTCCAGACTGGGAGGTATGATAGTCAAGCAGCTCAGAAAGGCATCAGTAGTTATTGGGAGTCCTCAGAGCTTCTAGGTTTTAGAGAGTTTAAGAGAATGCCTCTGAAATTTTTTTCCCTGTAGTTTTCTTTATTTTGTGCCAGCTCAGAAAAAAGCTCAAGGCAAATTTTAACAATGTCTTTGTGAATGACTTTCAAGATTTTTCTCTGCTGAAGCATTTTCTTGGGAGATGTTCAGAGGCAGGTCCTCAGAGAACCACACCATGGAAAAAGTTGAGATAATTCTGGTTTGCAAGTACAAGGCTAGCCTGAGCAACTTAGCAAGTAAGTTTCAAATAAAAACAGCTGGGAATGTAGCTCAGTGGTAGAGCGACCCTGGGTTCAATCCCCAGTAACAAACACACACCCACACTCAAACAACAAAAATAAAAACTAATATGTTAATTTAAGAACATAGTTTTTTGAGCTGGGATTGTGGCTCAGCGGTAGAGTGCTTACCTAGCATGGGCAGGACCTGGGTTTGATTCTCAGCACCACATTAAAAAATAATAATAAAATAAAGGCATCGTGTTGTGTCCATCTACAAAAAAGATTCATATTCATTCTCATTCTCTCTCTCTCTCTCTCTCTCTCTCTCTCTCTCTCTCTCTTAAAAAAAGGACATAGTTTTTCTATTAGAAGCCTACAATAAATTCAGACTTATGAAATATACTAAGTTGCTTAAACATTCAGAGTAAAGAATAATTTTCCATGTACTCTAAACTTGGGAGCAAAGAAATGACAATCATATCTAAAAAGAATAAGATAACAAAGTGATACTTATTGCAAACATATAAAGAAGGCAGGTATTTCTTAAGAGACCAATGCCTATTGTATAGTTTATCACCTAAAATAAAAATCATCATTGTCAGGCATGGTGATGCACACCGTTAATCCTATCTTCTCAGGAAGCTGAGACAGGAGGATCACAAGTTCAAAGATAGCCTGGGCAACTTAGTGAGAATCTATCTTAAAATAAAACTGAAAAAGGGCTGGGAATGTAGCTTGGTGACAAAGTGCTTTCCTAGCAAGTACAAGGCCCTGAGTTCAATGCCCATGCACACGCACAACACTACAGCAACATTAATTCCAATAAACATTTATATATATAAATGTGTATATATGTGTGTATATATATATATATATATATATATATATATACACACATACATATATATACACACATACATATATATACACACACTAGTATTCAAACATTTGTAAAAAGCATTACTATAAAAATCATACTAATTATAAAATTTTTACTGTGTTAAATGGCTATCTTAAAATGGTCATGGATCCTAGAAATGCAGACTCACTTTCCTAAAAACCAAGATAGGGCTGCTATATAATTAAGAATTAAGCAATTCAAACAGTTAAGAATTTAGCTAACCACTGGAAAAAGATACAGCAGTAAAATATTATTTTCAGTTTTTCAATCCATTTATATTATATTATGTTACCTTAAATTATATTAAATATATACAGAAGCATATAAATTTATAAGAAATAAAGTACAAAAAATCAATAATTTCAAAAAAATATCAATTTTATCTATGACATTTTTAATTGGGATATGTTAGTCTTACCTCCGAAGTATAATCTTCTGCTGTGGTTGAAATCTCACTTTCCGGCTACAACAAAAGTAAAACATGATTACAATTATGACATTTTTCCCCTGCTAAATATCATACTTTACAAAAAAAAAAAAAAATCCTGCTTTACTAAGACGTTGCTGTTAGTAACGATAGAAAATTCAAAAAAATACTATTAAAAAACTAGTAAAAATTATCCAAATCTTTAAAAATTTCATTTCATTATGAATTATAATGACTTATAATAATGCATGTAAAGTTTATAACAAGGCATTGTTATAAATACAAAAGTACCAAGAACTTTTACATATATAGTAGATGTCATCTGTAAGCCAAAAGCATCAAAGACACCATTCCTCTAATTCATGTAACTCTTTTAAATAAAAGTAAATCCTTAACATGCCATCAGAAAAGTTCAAGTTCTTTATAAGAATCATCAGTTCTTGATGCTAAAAAGTCAATGACTTTGTCAAGCTTCCCTCAGGTGGATGTTAATGACTTTTCACTGCCACTACTTTCTAGTTAGAGGTAGAATGTTTTAAAATCTGGATGAATACTTACATCAATAGAAAAGACCTCCTCATGCTTAAGCATTTCTTCATTGTTTAGAGTTCTCATTATTGTGGATTCAGGCATCACGGCTGATCCAACACCCTGAGAACTATTTGTGAACATCTCCTCACTCTTTGATTGATCAATATTCAAGCCATGAACATCATTTTTACTGCTTGAGGTTTTCTTCTTTTTTGGCTTCTTATGAGGGTTTTGTCCATCCAATCGAGCTCTTCTTTGTCGAAACTGGGCAAGCTACAGGAAAAAAGTATCATTAATATCAATGATAATTTTTCTTTGGGATCACTTTATTTAAAAGATCAAACTATCACCAAATTAAAACGATGATAATAATATAGATGACTTCACAGTTTCAGAATAACTATTGGATTGAATATTCGGGTTGTAAAGGTTGTAAAACTAGGTACTTGTGAATGAACTTATTAAATATTGAGGGGTACGAAATGAACATGTCAAGTCTAAAGAAGAGGAAATTAGCTGAGTTAGGGGAAAAACTATTCTATAACTAGAATAGGGGAATAGAGGGACTCTCATTCACAGTATAATCTCTGGATTTAAGATTATATGAAAATACACACAAAAACAAGGAGCTCCAAACACACTTGTTCTGGTCTACTACTTTATACAAAAGATATTGTTTATAATTATCTTTTATACAAAAAAGATAATTAGCCTATTAGCTATACAAATGCTCAATGCAACCATATTTATAGTGGGAAAAACCTTACAAGTAACTTAAAATTTTAAACAGCAGTGTTTTCTACCCTTTATCATTTGTCTGTCATCATCAGAATTTGTACCAAATCCTAGTTGCCGACATGTTATCATTTTCTTAACATATTTTAAACAGTGTATTTTCTTTAAATTTATTTTAAAAGGAGATGTAATCTCTGGCATAAATTGAAAGTTAATATCACTTGTTATTTCTTTTAAGAGATAAATTGAAAATAAAAGAAATGATAAATCTATTATTGAAATTTTAGTAAGAGGTTGCTGAAGGCTATGAAAAAAATGGACAAAATAAAAGACTGTTAAAGAGAGACAAGCATCAAACAGATTTTCATTATCATAAGCAGAAAGAAAACTGAAAAAGGTAAAAACTTTCTTACTATACTATCCAAAGTTTTTTAAGACCTAAAATATTTTCTTACCACCTAAAATCAGAAGTACACATTATATACCAGGTAACACTAGAACTAATTATGGTGAACTTATATTAAAAATGCCAATGCAAGCAATTGCTATTAAAGACTTTGTGATATAATAGCAGGTATAAAGTAGTATTGTAGCATATCTATTTCTTTTGATGAAAGGAAAATTACACTTCATTTTTTAAAAGATAAGGCAAGTCTCAGGCTCATAGCTTTCAATGATTATATCCAGTATGAATTTAAACATCATTATATTCATAGGCATAGGTAAATTCTGGAAAACTACAACCTTAACAACTTTTGTTTACATTTGGAGTTCAGATTACAGGTATTTTTCCTATTGCTCACTTACATTTTATTTATTTATTCTTACGAATTTTTTTTGATGGACACAATACCTTTATTTTATTTATTTTTATGTAGTACTGAGGATCAAACCCACAGCTTTGTATGTGCTAGGCAAAGGATATATTGCTAAGCTATTACTGTATTTTTTTAAATACAGTAAGTATTCTGATTTTTATATAAAGCAACTACTGACAAAGACTTAAATTTAATTTGAGCTCCTGAACACTCTTAAGAGGAGAAAAAAGACCTCATGTAAGTTCCTTTCTGCTTTAGAAAGAGGAAATATATGCCTAGAATTACCATAACTCTTAACCAGACCAATTACAAAGACAGCAAATAAATTTCTTATTATCTAAAGTATTAAAGCAATCTTGCTAATGTTACTATCAAAATATGTGGCAAATACATTATTTATAAATAACATTTTATACTTAAATTATCTGCTGTAGATGAAGAAAAGCATATAAACAAGTTCTATTCCCTTAATAAAGATATTTAATTCATAAGTCAGAAATAGCTCATGATTATACTTACAAAGAATAAAAATATATGACATTTAACATTTTTCCCAGTTATTTAGTAACTACCCAGTGTGTTGAGGAACAGGTGCAAGACCAGTTGCCTCTATTTTCACATTATTAAGCTGCTGAAATGTACTTGAACTACTTGGAGCATAGCAGATCATTCTTAAAAATAAACTAACTAGAATATTGGCAAATACTTTATCTATAAATAGAATCAGAAATCCAGGAGCATTATTTAAAAACATCCCTTTGAGAGAATGCAATGCCAAAAAATAAATACTAATAATAACATTTATAATATTTATACTCAATTTCAGAAACTTCTTGAAATATCATGTTTCTGCATCAGAATATATTTAGTCAGCAAAATTTATCAAGGCAAAGATGAAGATTTTGCTTAAAATTCCAAGTGTTAGATTATATCAATAATTTATATCTAATATTTATTCAAATATCAAATATATAACAAAGGAAAAAATTATTAACTTTGCATTATAGAAAGAATGACTTAGATCTGGGGATGTGGCTCAGTGGTAGAGTGCTTGCCTAGCAAGCACAGAGGGCCCAGGTTCAACCATCAGTACAAAATGAAAGATAGATAAATAAAGAATGGAAAGTTTGATTTAAACAACAACAACAACAACAAAATAACAAAAAAAAAACCCTCCAAAATACTAATATCTGTTACTAAATGCAAAAAAGAAGCACACAGATATGGAATAAAAAGTAGAAATAGTTCCATTATAGTATTTAGAATGAATCACTTCTACAACATAATTAAAGATACTGTTCTAGGCCTATACTACTCATTATATGAGTCATATTATTTTTTCAGAAAAACTAACCAGAAGGTAAACCCCATGAGGGCAAGGATTTTTTTTCCTCCCTACTTCTATATATTAAAAGCCTAGAGCAATATTAAATAAATATATGTTGAACTTTTTATCTATTTTTTTAAAAAGATGTTAGAGTCTGTAAACGAGTCTGGATGGGTGCCTGGCATTTTGCCAGAGGGAGTGGTTTGTGAAATAACGCCAGTGAGCCATTAAATGTGGAGATTCCTGATTGGTTGACTGCTGTATCTAGTTTATGTTAATTAGATAAGCTGTGTGGAATGTATAAATACTGCTCCTGTCCTACAATAAACGGCTCCCATTCCTGCTGTATCAACGTACACAAGTTGTTCGTCATCCCCCGGCTAGTTTGCTGCAGCCGGACTGCGGCAAAAAGAGAGAGAGAGAGAGAGAGAGATAGATAGATATGGAGAGAGAGAATTTTAATATTTATTTTTTAGTTATCAGCAGACACAACATCTTTGTTTGTATGTGGTGTTGAGGATTGAACCCGGGCCGCATACATGCCAGGCGAGCGCGCTACCACTTGAGCCACATCCCCAGCCCCTATGTTGAATTTTTTAAAAGGATAATTTATCTTTTATTGAAAAGTCACCACACTAAGCAAGATCATATAAAAGGCATACCTAATTCTACTTTATTAAAATGTTCGATGGTTTCAAAATTAAAATGAACAATTTTCAAATTACTTGAATCACTCTTAAGAGGTGAAAGATAAAAGAATGAGACTAAGTGAATTTCTTTGTTCCTTAAAAAGAGGAAATATATGATTGGAATTACTGTAACTATTAAATAGACCAACTACAAAAATGGCTAATAAATGAATAAGAACATAAAAAAAAATCCTTCACACTATAACCTCCCTCCTCCACCAAGAAAACCAAAACAGAACAAAAAGTTTCTCATAAAAAATAATATCCATAATAGCTTTCTGGTAAGACTACTGTTTTATAAAAATGTGAGAGGAATAAGATTGTATCATGTATTCAATTATTTATAACTATTTAGTTTTATTTTAAATTTGAAAAATGGCAAGCTAGCAGATAAGCAAAAAAATCTGAATCAATTAGATAACCATCTGATACTGAAATGATGCACTTTAAATTACTGAGAAAACATTTATTCTAAAACATGCTGAAAATTCAGACTACAGCCATCTGTGTTTGTCATTTGGAAGCCAATTATAAAAGTGTTAACATATGTAGTCACAGAAATAGTTGCAAGATTTACTGGAAAGATATTATGTTCACATATTTGTCTTTCAAAAGTAGACCAGATCACAAGTAAATGTCTTATCTTGACCAGAATATGAATAAACAACTGAATATAAATATATTGAGTTCCTTAAACTCAATATTTATAATTTTATAAATGATCATTCTCAATAAAACAATACATTTTCAAAATGTTATATATAAAAACATGCCAAGTTTTTATAATGTTCCTTCAAAAATAAATGACTAATTGAAGTCTGTTTAGGTTTTTGTGTGTACATTGACTATTTACTACATGCCAGGCACTGTGCTAGACATAAATGAAACACATGGCCCCAAAGGTAGAACTTCAGAGTATAATACCAAACTCTATTATTAAATGGAGTGAGAAATAAGGGTTAGAGCACAATTTCTTAAGCCTGGAAATCGTTCATATATACATATATGGACAGCGAGAAGAGAGAGAAGAGGTGTATTGTGTTATAGGAAACTGTACTGTCCTGATTTTCTTTAAAAAGGACTTCCGAAAGAGATGTGTTGTAGTTTTATGCCTGGAAAGCATAAAAAATTGGATTTATGTCAGGTTGTAAGTATATAGTTCAGTTATTTAACAAATACTTATTGACTGCCTATCATGAGCTATGACAGGGCATGTAGTGATAAATAACACATATGAACTCTCATGAATTGTAATCCAGTAAGAAAGATAATATTAAACAAATAAAGAAATACGTACATCCAAGTTATAAAAAGTGCTTTGAAGAGAAAGTATATGCATTAAAGACAGCATACAATGGAAATTATATTTGTGGGACTGTAGGGAGAGGTCAGAAAATATCTTACTGAGACAAAAATGTAGAAGCTGATATATAAAAATCAATTTGTTAGGGGCTGGGGTTGTGGTTCAGCGGTAGAGGGCTCACCTAGCACATGCGAGGCCCTCAGCACCACATAAAAGTAAATAAACAAAATAAATGTATTATGTAGAAATAAAAAATATTTTAAAAAATCAATGTTACCTGATCAATATTATAATCAGTGGCAAAACAAAACAGAACTAGAGTATCTGACTCCAAATCCAACCTTTCATTATACTAATTTGCTTTCTATGTATTCTTAGGTCCTTTTTCATTGTATTTCACAATCCTAGAACATTAATTTTAAAGCATGAACAAATGAAATTGCCAAACTGACAAGTGTTTTTTGATGACAGGAAAAACAAATGTGAGAATGCACATACCACAAAGAGAATGTTACAAAAATATGTAATCTGGTAATTTCTATAGTATTTAAAAATAACTATAAAAAGTGATTTTTATGTTTTTCCTGTAGAAAATAGAAGAAATCCCAAATAATTCTAATTATGGTGACTATTTGTTCCTTGCAGGGATGTCATTAAGCCTTTTTAATATTTCTTTATGGATGATAAACAAGAAGCTATATAAACTATCACAGAAAAACTTTGGTGGCCTAACCATGGAAACAAAAAGATTATAACGACTAACCTAAAAACCAGCTGAAGAAGGGGAAATGAGAGCAAAGATAAAAGCAACATTTTAGGATGCTCTGAATCATATTTTCCAAAATAACAAAAAGGTACAAACCAGGCCTAGTAGAATGCCTGTAGTCCCAGCTATTTGAGAGGATGAGGCAGAAGGACCTCCTGAATGTAGGAGTTTGGGGTCAGCCTCAGAATCAGCAAGACACACCCCCCGTTCAAAAAAAAAAAAAAAAACCTGTAAGAAAAAAATAGTGCTAAATAAAACTAAGGAAATCAAGAATGGAAAAGACCATAAGACTTTAAATCATTGAGCAACCAAACCTATTTATAGCCTATAATCTCATTCAATTTGATCACCTTCATGTTTAAAAAGAAAACAGATTCTGTAGCTTAAGGAATCATCTTAATTTTGTGTACTTCATGGCCTGGGTATACAGACAACCCAAATATTTCTTGAATTTCAAAACAATATGGACCACATATAATATAGTGCTGAGCTGTCATATAGTACTAGCTATGTGACAGTGGACAAGCCACTTAACATCAGGAGAATTCAGTTTCTTCAACTGTATAATGAAGAGATACATTAGAAGGATCATTTAAAATTTCCTCCAGGTCTTGGGGTTTTTTGAGAAAATTTTTCAATTATTTCCTTTCCTTTCTCCTTTCTTTACCTGCAATTCTAAGGAAACCAGCATTTTACTTATGAAAATTTGTAAACTGTTGCTTGAAAATACAAGCCAACAAAAAGTATATAGCTATTACTAAATAATCCCAACTGAAAAATGGTATAGGATACAGAAAAAGTGGAATGATTCAGTGTTCAGAACGAATCACATCTAAGTACATAAAATTACCAAAACATTATTTTATTCTCATGTTATTAAGTATCATTCAGAACAAATTACTAGAAAGTTCCATAAAGGAGGGGATTTTTAATAAAAATCAATCATTATACACTCCAAGTCTAGAACAATGACTGCATATTAGCTCTGAATAATTGCTGAATTTTTAAAAAACTGATTTTTTGTGAAAGAGGCACCTCTAGGCATTAATAATAGGCATTATTTCTCAGAACTTCAGAACTCCTACATAGTTTCTTTAACCAAAAACAAACAAACAAACAACAACAACAACAACAAACCCTAAAATGATACATTCAGGTCCATGGCTACACATGGCTATAATTACTTAAAGCAATGTAATGTTATGCAGCTGTCAAAAAATATTTTCAAAAAATTCTAATGTGGGAAAATGTTCTCAGTATAAAGCTGGGTAAAATAAGAGCACAAAACTGCATAAAATGAATCAAGTGGAGTTTTTAAATATATTTGTGCATATAAACAAACTATTAAAAATTAAAACAAATTATTAAAAATAATTACTTGTAGATTATGAGACTACAGGTAATTTTCTTCTTCTTTACTGCCTTCTACCCCTACATATCTTTAAAGAATATTCACTGATAATATTATCATGGCTCCATGTGTTACTATAACTATTTTTTATGGTGCCTATGTTTTCCATTTACATCTTCTTATTTTATACATATAGATGCATGTAAGTATATGTGCATACACAGAGAGATCTCTGTATCTAATATGCACATATAAACATATACAACAAAAAATTTAGGTCATTAAACAATCTTTTTAGTTTCTTCCATGAATCAATACAATGATATTAGCACTAGAATACCAAGACAGAGTGAGGAACAAAGTGATAAATGCTAAAGCAGTGGCTACAGTTTCATATTGGAATCTCATTTCATTTTACTATCACATTGGTTCCTATGTTTATGATGAAAACCAAGAGTGTTTTCTTTTTAGCCTGAAGTCAACTGAATCCAGTACTCCTGGCTCTAGGGCAATCCAAATCAATGTGAGAATTTCATTTGAGATGCTTGATAGAAAATGTCTAGCAAGAATATCATTTACAATTGCTGCTTGGGATAGTATGCTCAGTCTTTGTATGCTTATGTCTCAGGCTGTCTTCTCCCGCCACTGTCATTCCACCACCATTCCACCACCATTCCACCTTCAATAATAACTATTTTCTTAAAGAATAATAAAACTATATACCTACTAGAAATCACATCCAAAAGAGTATTATTCAGATACCACCTACCTCTGCTTCATTTCACTGTCATGCAGGCTATTTTATTATTTATTAATTTTTAAGTCTAGGTTATAAATGACTCCTTCTGGTAAGCATATAGTTTTGGCAGGCAATATCAACTCAAAAATACAAGAACTGGGCTGGGGTTGGCTCACTGGTAGAGCACTTGCCTTGCACATGTGAGGCACTGGGTTTAATCCTCAGCACCACAGGAAATAAATAAAGATATTATGTTCATCTACAACTAAAAAAAATAGAAAAAAAAATAAAAGAACTGCTACCTCTGTTCAGGTCAGTGATCCATATTAATGGTCAATGGGTATCAAGTGTTCATCAATAGTTCCCAGGGGTGTCTGTTTGATGATTTATATAATGAAACCATGTAGATAATATTAACAAATACAAGTTTTGCTTTTTTCATTTTTTTTATATTTTAGTGGTAGATAAACTCAATTCCCATTTTATTATTTTTATATGGTGCTGAGGACTAAACCCAGTGCCTCATATCTGCTAGCCAAGTGCTGTACTACTGAGCTACAACCCCAGCCTCACCAGGTTGCTTTTGATTTCACTCCCTCTTTCTACCTCATTTTCAAAGACACTCTCTAGTACTCAAGGACTAAGGGAACACAGGATTCATGATTTCTATCCAACTCTAAACCCTTGGCACTTGCAGACAAAACCTAACACAATAGAAATATTTGAAACAGTAACAAAACTGGAAATGACCTAAATGCTCACTGATGAGAATGGACTCTGAGATAAATTTCTATAATGGAATACTATTGCAGGAGTGAAAATGCTCTAATGATATTGAACAAAAGGAAAATCACTGAAGACGTCACATAATGACACCGCTTAGTTCAAAAACAGAAAACTAAGTATAGTTTATGTACACATATGTGGTATAAAAAGCAAGGTGATGATAAATTCAGAACTATAGTTAGCTCAGGTGCTAGGGGTGGAATTAGATAAAGATTTTATTGCATTGGTAGATGAATGTTTTTAATCTAAGTGACAGATGTAGAGGTCTTTTTTTCACTTGTTTTAATATTATATATTTACCATGCATTCTTCTGTAGGTGAAACACTGAAGTACTTTTAAAGTATGTAGAACTTCATTCTGAGGGAACTGGCCAGTACTTACAACTTCTACCATCCATGACATCTGTTTTCACCCTCTTTTGATAAGAGGAGTGAATCAATTAGATTCTTCTCTTGAAAGTAGGGAACAAGGAAGTAGCAGAGCTGTCCAGAAAGGTTATAGAGAAGAGATATCTTGTATGAAGGATTCTAAAATTAGTGCATAATTTGATCCTCATGTAATTACAGCCACACCACTAAAATGACCTCTAAATAACAGTACACATGATCATCCTACAAGATAAATTGCAGCCCAAGACACTTTTCTCTATATCCAATACAGCCAGTTTTCCTTCTGGCATTAAATAATCCTTACAGAAGCATACCAAGTAAAGTACCTGGCTTATAAGAAGTCATAATATATAATCACTCAAGTATTGCAAAATCTTGCAAAGTGGCTCTATCAATGGTTTTAAACTTTTCTGCTCTTTGAAAATCTTTTTAAAATAGTGAGACTTTCTGATTTTGGCATGGTGTGTGTTCTAAACAGTAAAAAGAATTTTTAAAAAGCTTACCAGAAGCTTCGAGTGTACAGCAAAATTTGGGAACCACCGGATAGTGGTTTATTTTATGAGATTTGCTTCCATTGTTTATATATATATTTTTTTTGCCTTTTAAAAAAAATTTAAAATGTATTTAATGGGAAACCATTCCACTATATAGCATAGGTTTGGAAATTCATCCTATAATTTTTGTTCATACACAAACTGATGTGTAAATAAAGGAAGTTAATATACAAAAATATGGAAATGAGATAAGAAATGGTGGCAAGAATGGCATCAATTTCCCATGGCTTTTCAGATTCTCTGAGGCCCTACTACACTTCTCCATCCTTCCTCTGAAATCTCTGCATTTTTACAACAACCCTCTCTTACCTCATCTTAACTAATCTTAGTTTTTGTTTTGAAACAAGGAAGTCCTACCAGAATTAGACTGTTTATATTCAGCGATCTTAATCAAATCAATACTTCATTAAAAAAAATGATAGTTTTATTGCTTCATTTGTACAACAGTAACACATACCTAGCACCTGGTGGCAGCATACCTACCTAAAAATAATAAATTATTTGGAAAGA
The DNA here is from genome assembly GCF_048772815.1 of Callospermophilus lateralis. NCBI lineage: Eukaryota > Metazoa > Chordata > Mammalia > Rodentia > Sciuridae > Callospermophilus > Callospermophilus lateralis. Next base: position 12,934,200 of record NW_027514398.1, read on the forward strand.
ACCCTTTCAGAGGTTAAGATACAACACACTTTAAAAAAAAAGTTTTCTGCTATATTTAGGTTAAAATTCATACTACTTTTAAGTGATACATACAGTCCCTCATTATCTGATCCAAGCATATTTCTCTACTCTAGTTTTCTGCTATATAGCATTAATCTTCTAAATCCCAACATGACAATGATTTTAAGAATGGCTAATAATTCTTTAAGACTTTTTACAGCCTGACAAAATTCTAAAGTATTTTATACTAAAAGGCTAAATCTTCACATCAACCCCAGTATCAACATTTACAGATGAGTTACAGAGAGGTTAAGTATAACTTCATAAAGACATATAGCCATAACTGACAAATTCACACTTGATCCCAGACAATCTGGGTTAGCCACTATAGGTTATACTTTTCTCAACAAAATTTTTGAAAAATTCCACTCAGATGTCTCATAAGAAACTTCTAATACAAAATATTCCAAACTGATTTCCTAATCTTGCCTGAAGTCAACAACTGAAACTGTTCTTCTTTTTCTCTTAGTGATAACACCAACCTCTATCCATGTTCTCTCCTTTACCAACCAATCACATTCTGATTTTATCCTCTCTATATTTCTTGATTATCCCTACACTTTCACTCCTATTTCACTGTCTCAATTGTAGTTCAACAGCCTCTAAATAGTTTTACCCTCAAGTCTATCCTCCATACAGCTGCAAAATGGATCAATCTGAAACTCAATCTTTTTAAGTATCAGTTAAAAATAATTTTTTAATTGCAAGAATTTAAATGAATGAATGTATATGTAACCATATTAGTCCTTGTCTTAAAACCCATCAACATATCCCACAACCTTCAGGATAAAAATCTCCTTAACATGAAATTCAAGACCCTCAGGATAGAGCCCAGACCTACCTTCTTTAGCTTCATCTCTTGCCCTATCTTGCTTATACCTTTATACTCCAATAATACCAATGCTCTTGTACACCTTCCCCCAAAGAAGTCAAACTGTTCCACACCTCGGTGCTTTACTCTTTCTGTCTCATTTTCCTGAAGTTTCTACCCATACCTCTCTCTTTTTCACCAAGTTTTTCTCAAAACTTCAAGGCTTCATTCAGAGTTTATCCATGCAAGAAACCTTCTCTATCTGCCAAATGGAATCAGATATTCCTCCCTTGTGTTTTTCATAGAGCCAGAATTATATTACATTCCTAAATTTATAAATATCTGTTTATATTTCTGCCTACTACTAACTAAATGAATCTTGTATTTAGCAGATTTCATGTCTTTCACATTCTACAGTCTAGCACAGGAAATAACAAGCAATAAGTGCACAAATGTATTTATCAAATGAGTAAATAAATGATTATCTGCACTTCACTTACTGTACTGTGGTTGATTTTCTACTCTATTAGAATGTGAAAATATTAGGGGCAGGCCTGTGGGTATTTTTAATCTCTGAATCTACACCAACTTGCATGGAGGTCAAATAAATATTAAATAGATTATTAAGACTGAAAATACCTGAGTAACAAAATGAAAGGGACATTTTAAGATCAAGACAGTGACAATGTACAGAATCAACTTGAGAAAATTAACAGAGTCAAAAAAAAAAGCACATAAAAGGTGAGTTAGGCCTGATTTTTTTAGGGTGTGAGATAGGAATAGAATGAGGCAGATTTTGAATTAAAAAAAATCAGGTTTGGGATTTGGCTATGAGTATAAAAAAATAATCCCATAATGTTCAAAGGATTTTTCAACCAAGATGCGTCTTGAAATAAATACTACTGTGCATAGAAAATATGATTGTGTGTGAGACAGAGAAAACTTAGAACATTAAAACAATTTAAGTTCATATCCTAGGAAAAAAATAAGTATAGATTCTTCTTTCAAAAAATTAAAATCTTGAGGCCTATATAAAATATTATTTCATCTTTTTAATTTACAAAAAATAAATATCATATACAAAAATAAATCTCAAATTAAACTTTTTCTGTCAAACTTTATTTTAAAAATTGGTATTGGTTGTTTGAAGCAGAAAAATGAAAGTCATTAGAAATACTCAGACATGTAGTTCACTAAAAAGGAATTTATGCAAGTCAAAAGTAAACATTAGTTTGACAAATATAAAAGATTTCACACCAAAAATATTTATCTATTAGTAGAATATAGAATTTCTGTGACTTTTAGCTAAAACCCATTATTTCATTTAAAAAATGTCCTCCTAGTGCACATTTGTTAATGCAGTTTTTATACCTTTTCTAATACCTTGATCTTTAGAGCATCTACTAATTTATTCAACTTTCAAGGAATCAACATATACACATGCACTCAATAAAATATTAATGATGCGGGAAGTTAACTGAGATCATTTACCACACCTATGGCAACAACAACCCCCCACATCTCCCTCACACACTTTTCACACATTAAATTTGATTCTTGAACTAGTATTTCATTTATAATTGGTTCCTTTTTCTATCTTCCCTGGGGAAAACAACTAGTAAAGAAACACCAACTTGAATAAAAGTGAGACTTCTGAGGAATAAATAAAACCTAATTACTGAACCCCCACAATGAACAATCCTTAGAAAACAACAAGGAATTTTATAGTATATGCAATATCAAGAAATAGAAGGCCTAGCATGCATGAGCCTCTGGGCTCAATCCCAGGGTTGCTGAGGGGCTAGGGAGTGGCTAGAGAAAGAAACTGTAGATCTTGTTAGTTTTTCAGAAATCTGTAAGTCAGAAAATCTAATCAATCAATACAATTTATAAAGTCAAATTTTTAAATAGGACTTTGTATAATATATAGAGTAGTTCTGAATCATCAAAATAACTTGAGGCTCTAAAAAATGATCTCTAAAAGGGGAAACACATCAACACACACACACAAATCTTAGAATTACACAAAAAAATTTAGATTACATAAAAATCAGAGCAAACAGTAACCCAAAAGAGGACAGCAACTGCAAACAAGAATTACATTGTTCGTGTAAGATAAAGGAATTTTACATAGAACAAAAGAATATAGATTTAAATAAATAACCTAGGCAAAACTACTCCTGGAACAATGCTAAATTTATGAACAGTCTTAACATTTAGCACTTTTGAACAGTGTAAAATCCATGAACAAATTAACCAAGCTTTAGGAGGTGTACCAAAATGGGCATTAAATATCCTAAGTTCTATTTTGGTGAAAACTACCACAAAAAGTAAAAGGAGAGTCGATATGACAATAAAAATCCTTTGTACTAGGTAGAATACATACACATGTCTATCATGTTCACACAGAAAAATGACAGGGCTTTTTGTTATGGAAGACTAAGTCATCTTTCCCCCCAAACTGATATGTATTGGTAATGATCAAGCCAAAAGGCCAACAGGTGCCCATTTGACCAGCTGGTCAAGGAATGGAATGACTCACTGCACCACAAAAAAACTCAAACTTCACCATCACGCTGTAATCAACTCACCAACAGCTTATTCAAAGGAAGTACCAGTTTAAATTTTGGTGAGCCAAACAAGCTTTAAAAAAAAAAAAAGAGATGGAAGATAATCCCACTGGAAATGTATATTTCTGTCTGTTCCTCTCTTGTACATGATCATACATGCTCTCTCCCTTGATATGTAAATAATATGTAAAACAAATTCCTAACAACCAAATTACAAGATAGGTAAAGGACTTGAATGGTCTGAAGATCTACAAATGGCCAAAAAGCATACAAAAATGACACTCAGTGTCATTAGTCATCAAGAAAACAAGAATTAAAACCACAGTGAGAAATCCCTTTATGCCCACTAGAATGGCTATGATTTAAAAAAAAGAAACCAAATTTGTTGAGATACAGAGAAACTAGAATTATCATGCATTATCAGTGGGTATGTAAAATGAAATGGTACAGTAAAATGGTAAAGCCACTATGGTAAGCAATTTGGAGATTCTTCAAAATGTTAAATGGAATTACTATAAGACCCAGAATTCTTAATCCTAAATATACGCCCAAGAAAAATGAAAACAGGTATTCAAATGCTTGTATACAAATGTTCAAAGCAGCACTATTCACAATAGACAATACAGAGAAACAATCTAAATGCCGATCAATGGATTAAAGTGTGAACACATTGCTGTATATACACACACTGGAATATTATTCAGTCATAAAAGGGAATGAGGCATGGACACATGCTACACCATGGCTGAACCTCAAAACATTATACTAAGTGAAAACAGCCAAACATGTAAACACCATTGCACGTGGCCCTTCTTATTTATTATTTTGAGACAGGGTCTCACTACGTGGCCTAGGGTCTCACTAAATCGATGAGACTGGCCTAGAACTTGTGATCTTCCTTCCTCAGTCTCCTGAATCACTGGATTACAGGCATGCATCACCATGCCTGGCTCCCAATTAAACGGATGCTAACCAATTAAATAGAATGCCTAATTTTAATTTTATAAAAATCTTACTAAGAAATAAAAATAATGTCCCTTATCACTAATGTTTCACAATTTACCAGAACTTTTTTCTATTTGTCATATTAGAAGAAATTAATTCACATTTCAATCATCAGCAGCCTAAATTAAATGTTTAATAGTCATAGTTTTGCTCTTTCTACAAACCTTTTTATTTAACAAAAATAAGAAATGTTTTTGTTTGAAAAATTTTTGTCCCACTCTTGTCATAGTCCAGTCCTTTGGATGAATTCTATCTTTTTTGTTTCCTCGTTGCTGTGGGTTAGCATTCAGTAAGGATGTCTGTGGTGTTCTGTCAATAAAACTGAAAAGTGAAAAGAGAAAGTAAAATAAAAGACACATCCAAGGGACTAGATGAGAACAGGAGTGGGATAAAAATTGTTCTCAAACAAAATTATCTCTTCATTGGATTTTACTGATGCTCTGTTTTCCTGCCTTAGAGAAATTTCTTTAACATACATTTCAAGAAGCCTGTCATGTCTATTCTTTCCTCTCAACACCATGATTTCTTTTATTTCAGCAAAGCCCAAAAGTCATGAATTAGTTTTAAATCACAGGAACGCACCAGTCTCTGATGGAGGCATCAAATTGCTATATCCAGAAAAAGCTTAAAAAATTGTACGTTGTAAAACTGTTATCAAATGTAACTTTGAAAATTAAGTAAGACCTGTCACAAGTATAAAAAACTAGAAAGTTTAAAAGAAATCAGAGAGGGAGAATAGCTTTCTTCACTGTGGAGCAGAATATCTGAAAATGCAAGGAACAATTTTATACCATAACTAGCTTGCCTATCAGAGCAGCACAGTAATTGAAAAATCCTATCAATAACCTAATAAGAGAGCTTACACAGAACATTGTACACAACACTGGCATTACTCTACAAACTAAAAATGCTTGTTAAACAACAACAACAAAAAAAAAAAACTCATATAATTCCAAGTTACTGAATGTAGTAAAAATTTTAATTATTCAATAAATAATGACAATTATATAAAATGCTATAGAAGTATAATACTTTGGTTTTTGCTGAATTCTAATACATTTGAAGAACTTTTTAAAAATATAGTAAAAGTGATTTATAGGACTAATTTCATTCTAAATACACAACTGTCCTTTAATTTTGTCCGCTAATAATTAACTACTTTATTTATATAATCATAAATAATTTTACTTGGAAAAAATGAAGTCATTTAAAATGGAGTTGAAATAGTTTGGTTGATTCACTATAAGGATAGCCTATGTGGGACCATCTCTGTCAGGAACTTGTAAATGAGGTCAAGCCCAGCTCTGAAAATATTTAATAATGTAGTTAACATCTCCAAGTATTGGGCTTCTTGCAACATCAATACTGAGGAGATAGTTGAGGACCCAACAGCAAACCAAAGAACTACCTAGCATCAGAAAAACTGAATTGCTGCGAAATCCTTTCTACTAAGTTCCATTAGCCCTTCATTCTTACAAATCATTCCATTAACCTCAGTTTCTGGGTTCTTTTGTTACAACAAATCTAAAGCAGCAAGTTAGGGAAAAAGGCAAATGAGAAAATACAAAGCTGGACAAGCAAGTTCATAGGAAAAACCAAAAAAACTGACAGCAAGGAAAATGGATAAGAATGACAAAAACAAAAAGGCGATCCATAAATGTCCAATAATATAGAATTCTGACTACATAATACAAGTGGTACTGGAGTAAGAATTAGAGTTCCAGGACTACACTAATGTAGGAGACCTAGTTATTTTGCATTTCATATTCTTGTTCTGGATGAGAGTCATACAACATTAACCTGTTTATCATACTGCATGTAATATCTTTTTCTTAAAAATGATACCTGGGGCTGGGATGTAGCTCAGTGGCAAAGCGTCTGCCTTGCATTTGCAAAGCCCTGGGTTCGACCCCCAGTTCCAAAAAAGACAAAAAAAAAAAAAAAAGAACCCCACCAAATAAAAAAAGAAAAAAGAAAAAAAAAATGATACCTGAACATTGTGCCTGATCATAAAAGAATAATGTTGTAGAGAATTTGTAAAATAAAGTATAAAAAAATTAAAATACCTATAACCCACTACCCAGAGATAACCACAACTGACATCTTGGTGCATGTTTTTTCAGATGTCTTCATATATAAATACTTACACGTACCTTTTTTTTTTTAACCTGACATTTTCTGTGGGCATTTTCCCAACTTGAAAAGTGTTTGTAGAATTATTTTAATGGCTACATAAAATAATTCATTCTCCTATTACTGCAGATTTGGGTTAATATAAAATACTTTACAAAGTACACTTCTATACTGTAGGGGTTGGGGTTGTGGCTCAATGGTGGAGCACTTGTCTAGCAACATGTGCGGCTCTGGTTTCAATCCTCAGCACCACATAAAAGTAAATAAATAAAATAAAGGTACTGTGTCCATTTACAACTAAAAAAAATTTTTAAATTATACTATACTGTATACATGAGAATTTTAAAATGATCATTTATTAAAAGGTCTTGAAAAAGGAAATTTAGAGAAATCGAGAGAGAAAGAAACAGAAGACCAATTACCAAGAAAAAGATTAAAAAGTTGTATGTTGTAAAACTGTTATCAAATGTTAACACTTAAGTCTTATGAATAAATGAGATACTTGGAGAACCAAGTCTCTGAATAAATTTTGGGAAATGATCATTTTAGGTGGTTTCTGATACCAGCAATAAGAGACTTCTAATTAAGAAAATTCTGGATTACTCTTATTAAATTCCAACCTAGCTGGTAACACTATACTCATTAAGAACTTATTCTGTCATTCTGCTCATTCATTCAAGAAGCAAATGTCAGGGACTGCCCTGTGCATGAGCTAAGCCCCTCCAAAAGCCTTGAGTAAAGGGGATATTGGACTGGCAACATACGCCACACCATGTGTTATACCAAGCAAGTGGCCTTTACCCCCACTCATCAAGGAAGAGCCTCAGCTCTGGGCTTGAGCAGTACCCAACAGGATTGGGCAACCCCTGCTGAAACACTATCCCCTGCCTTATTGGGGTGGAACATTCTATCAAATGTCTTTTCCCTAATAAACAGATGGGTTCCAAGTGCACTCGCTGTCTTGCCCTCTTGCCTTGCAGCATGGAAGAGGACACTTGAGGTGGCAGAGCAGGCCCACCCTCCACCTGAGAAACTGGTGTCCATGGGTTGCATGATTCTTAGCTGTTTCCTTACTTTAACGTTGCAGCCAGCTCTTTTGACCAGCTCATCTTGCCAGCATGCACAGCTTGAGAGAAGCAAACACTTATTGAATACCTGCTATTTGAAAAGCACTATGCTAGGTTGCATTTAATTGATATTGAGAGTTTTCCTTATAAAATATTCTAGAAAATGAGTCAGTAGCATTTTAAATATTTTAACAAAATGTTGTGGGGGGGTGGGTAAGATCCAAAATCCAACCTCTCACTGTACTTATTACCCAGGAGCATCTGTCTCTCCTACTTTGGAAAGCAGAGACTGTTGCCATTTCTCTATTTCCACCTCTTGATCTAAGTTTGCTGATTATGTGTCTGTTCAAAGTTAACTATGTTTAGTAGAACTGCTTTATAAATTTTGTTTGGTGTTGGGGACTAAACCTAGGAACTTGTGCTCTACCATTGAGCTATATCCTAGCCCAAGAATAACTATATTTATAATAGTTTTTCAATCCCATTCTAAAAGCACATGTTTATACAAATGAAATAATGTACATACTTTGTTTAGTTTTGTTCTTGCAGTAGTTGAGATAAAGGGCAGTAGTGCTCTACCTTTGAGCTATAATGTAAGCTCCCCCGTTTTTTTTTCCCCTCAGACAGGATCTTGCCTCAGCCTCCTGAGTAGCTGGGATTACAGGTGTATACCACTGCAACATCTAAACTATTTCTGTTGTTTTCACTCTATTTACCATGTCCCTCTCAGCCTTAATTCTTTTAATGATTGTATAATATTCCATTGCACTTACATGGCTGAGGAATCATGACCTCAGTAAAGTATTTTATACCAGATAGCTAATGTTACAGCAAACATATGTTGCCTTAAAGGCCTCAAGGATCTCTTACTGGAAACTGGGTTCATTTATAGGGGAAAATAAACTACAATAAAAATTAACTTAAAAAGATTTTTACCCCATAGGTAGACTTTTGAAAGATAAAGAAATATATACATAAAGAAATCAAAATTCTACTTTGCCAAATCTACTTAGAGCAAGAAATTTAATTATTATGAAATGTGACTGTTCAAAATTAACTATGTTTAGTAGAACTGCTTTACATACATTTAAGAAAGATACATTTGGCAGAAGGCAGTAAACATTCTTAGGTAACAAATAAGATATCTAACCAGAACTTCCATGCTTTTGAAAAGGTACACAAAATTACTTTCAATTCCTTAGATGCAGAGTGTTTGCTTAGTCCCTTGCTTAGTCCCTTGGGTTGCACAACTGTAAGCAATTTTGGGCTTCTGAAAATGCCAATGTTCCTTCATTTATATATCCTAGAGTAAAAAACAAAATCTACCTGTTTACGTGCAAGCATTTAAGTCTTAACATTAAAAGGGGGAGATTATAAAAACGTCAATTATATTTTAGAAATGCAAAGCTGGTTAACCTACACATTCCTTTAACACACTTCTCTTGAACATCTACTACTGCATCTCTGCAGTAAGGCCTTTCTTTCATTGATTACTGAAATTATTGACCTGGTTTCCTTTGTTTATGTGGAAGAATGAAGAAAGAAAGGAAGAGAGGAAAAATAGTTAATTGTGTTTCAAGTGTGATTGTTATCCATTAGCTCTAAAAAGAGTATCACCTATAAAAAGTAACTCATTGTAGGGAGGAAGGGGGCCTTTCAGGCAAGCCTAAAGAGCTGCTCAAATATGTAATTTAAAAAAAATGCTATTCAATTTATAGTTTGTCTACGTTAAATTTTTCATGATGCCCCAAGAAGGATATCTATGCATAATACAATTTTCAAATGTTTGCGTTACAATTTCCATACATATACACACGCACACACACATAAAATCAGAACTTCACTACACACACACACACACACACACAAAACAAATTATTTAAAGCAGGAATTCTAAAGCTTTGTTCTGTGGAATCTTTCCGTCTTCAGAATGTCCAATCCACAGGATACAAAACCAACTGCCATGACAAAGACCTCCAAACAGGAACGTACAAAGACACGCTTTTAAAAACGTCCCTAAAGCCAAGTTCACAGCTGGCACTTGTGGCACACTCAGGCCACTGCTGAGGCAGCTGTCACAGGCCAATCTCACACACGTCCTGGACTGCCAGCGTGCCACCTAAAGAAGACAAGCTGATGATCAGCGCACAAATTCCCCACTGAATAAAAGGAAAGCTCTAAATCCCTGCCCTGGAAAACACAATGTCGGCACCACCCATAAAACTCCCTTTAAAAGTGAAGGGCTGAAAGTTTAAAGGCTATTAATTACCACCTAATTATCAATACGGTTTAAAGAAAAGAGAGAGAGAGGTGTTTTATTGGGGCAGTCGTGAGAAAAGAGCCACACCATTCAGTCACCATCGAAGTCTCCTCAGCTAGGTAGCAGCACCGGGCTTTACATGTCCTAGGAAAAGGGACAGGAGGGAAGGGAGGAAACCCAGACCCTGCAGTACCTCCCTCCGAGGGCAGCGCACATGGCTGCCACAAACTCGTTCCCCAGGCCTCCTCCCACCCTTTCCCGGCCACCGCCTCCCACCTCTGGCCCGGCGGTCCCCGGCTCTCCTACCTTCGCTTTACCAGCTTCTATCTTTCTCCTTCTTTCTTCGTCCTCCATGGCTTCTGCAGGGTAGGCAGGGAAAGAACACGGAGGCGGTCGGGGGTATAAAGGAAAAATCGGTTCAGACCGAGGTGGGACGGCTAGCTCCACGACCCAGGCCGCAGGGCCCAGCCGGGAGCTGCCTCCCCACTCGAACAAAACCAGTCAGATGCTGCAATCACTGGCGAATTGTCCTCGTCCACACGAGTACAGCGGTCGCCACCGCCATCTTCGTCTCCATGTAAACAGAGTGAGGCGGGAGTCAAGACACGTCACAGAGCGCAGGCGCCTCGAACTCCGCGTTGCCTGGCAGGTGCACCAGCCGCCCGCCCCGCGGGCACCGCGGTGGGGGTGGGGATGGCCCTAGCCTGGCGCCAAGTGCAGCCCGCCTGGCACCGCCCCTCGGAGCCGGGGGCCCCACCATGCCGCCCCCAGCCGCCTGCGGAGGAGGGGGCCGAGATCCCCGCGCACGCACTCCCGGGTGCGCCCTCGGAGCTCGGGAAGCCGGCCGCGCGCCGCCCCGGCCACAGGAGGGCGCGGGAGGGCCCGGCGCAAGCCGGCCGGGGAGTGGGCGGGGCACGAGCTCCGGGCTCGCGGGAGGAGCAGGGCGCTGCGCGGAGCTGCGGAGTTGGCCTCATGTCCGCTTCCAAGCTGGTCGCGCCGCCGGGCCTCCGGGGGCCCTCCTTCCCGTGCTCGGAGCTCAGGCCATGGACCCCACCTGACGCGACTCGGGCCGGCAGGATTTGTGGCCTAGCGCCTTCCCGCCGGCAGCGGGGTCTTGGGGCCTGATGCGCCCCCGCGTGCGCTGCCCCCTCGGATCCCGGGGGAGCCGGCCGGGCGGGGCTGAGGCAGCTGCGTGGGCCAGGATTCCAGCGGGAGGGGCCTCCGAGGGACGCCCACCCCGCGCGCCCGGGGTCCCCACTCACTTGGTCCTGCACTCCATGGTTACATGTCGCTGCGGGGCTGTCCATCCCGACCGGCGGCCGGCCTGGAAGCCAGCTGCCCTCCACTCGAGGGTGGCGCCGCTCCCGCCTCCACCGGCAGCCCCACCGCCAAGGAGGCTACTCACAGCGGCGGTCGCGGTGGGCCCATGTCGCGGGGCCACCGGAGCTACCCCGCCTCCCACCCCACCCCTAGAGCCTTTCTGTGACAGCAGCAGTGGCGTGGCCGCTGCCCCCGTCTCCGCAGGCCGCCGCCCCCACCGCCACTAAAGCAGGGGCCTCTTAGTTCCTGCGATGGAGGCCGCCCACAGCAACTCCTGCACCTTCTACAAACCAGGAAGTCGCCGGGAGTGGGGGAAGGGGCGCACGGGGACACGTCAGGCAGCTTCACCTGGGCCGCAGGGCCCAGGGCGGGAACCTGCAGAGGATGCCTGAGCCGGGATCCGGGAGCCCCAGCCTCCCAGCAAACATAGGACACGTGGCTACACTGATTGTCATCCAAATGTGTGTTACTTCAGTCTATTTTCACGCAGGAGGTAATCCAATGTGGTATGAATATAGTGTATCATGAGATATAAAAGTCAAACAAGGTCTTGGAAATTAGGGAACTTAGAATCAAAAAAGCTAAGGTTAAATTCAAAGATCTGAAACTTTCTTGCCAAGGTTATTATTACTTGGTCAACAAAACAAGACATCACACAGCTATGGCCTCTTAATCAAAAATGAAGCTAAAACATAACTGAATTTTTTTTGAAGTTTCATTTTGGCATAATGTGTTGTCATAACTTGACTTGGGGTAAGACATTTAACTTCAGTTTCTCAGTTCCTACATTTATAAAGTGGGAATTATAGTAATACCACATGAACAGAGTAATGTTCAAGTTTTAAAGTTCTATAAATTTGTGTGATCTTTTAAAATATTATTCTGTGAATTTCAGTTGTATAATTAAGCCAACTACACCACATAAATTTGTTTTTCCCAAATTAAGTTTTTTCTACCTAAGACATTAGCATACTCCAAGACTTGAAATAAATTCTGTAAACTTAAAACCACTTCTGCTCCATGTGTTATGAATTTTTTGAACTTCTCCTTTCACTATAATTAATTCTTCTCCAAAGCAAAAAAAGAAAAAAAAACCCTACCTGAGATGCCTACATCATGAGAAAGTACAATTGTTTTCTCCAACCATTTTTGGTATTTTAAGTGACAGTTATGGCCCTGCATAATATGCAGTGTTGTTTATTCTATTTACCTTGTATGTATATGTTTTGAATATTTTTAAACCACCAAAGTGAATGTTTTTAAACCACCTTTTAGGTATCTGTAATGAAGAGTTCTATTTATTCTGAGATTACCAAGGTAAAAGAGAATCAGATGGACATGATTTACATACATAATTTACTAAAAACTACTGGAGAAGAATTTAATACTCACTTATCTTGGTAATATGATTATTGAAACTGGTGGTATAATCTTAGTGACACTTCATGTAGAACTTCCCCTATGACTGATAGAGAAGTGTACAAAGGGCAGACTTTCAAATTGGTATTAGACCTTCCAAAAATCATATTTCAGCAGAATTTCCTTATTGACATTTGATGTTAACATTTTCAAAGACCACAGTCTGCACAATATTAATGTTTTTTTTTGTTTTTGTTTTTGTTTTTTTTTTTAGGGGTTACCGTCTTCCTGAGGATTCACTTGGAGGGCTTCTGCTGTCACCACCACCTCCCTAATAAGAGTTTGCATCATAACTTTGTTTCAACCACTCTGGTACTGTGATTAGGGTTCAATTTTTGGAAATTCATTGGTACCTGACCTTTAACTGGGTGAGGCTAAAATTAAGATCACAGTTTACAACTACTCCAAAAGGGTTCATTGCAGAATATACTTCAAAACTGATTTCAACAATCTATTGGAAAGGAATGGTGTGCTTTTGAGAATTTGTGTTACCTTAGATGATCACAAAGTACTGGGCATAGCACTGTTGCTCCAGAATCTAAGATTGGTAAGCACTTCTCTATATTAGTACTAAGTATAGAACAACAAAAGGTTTCAGTGGCATGTTTTTAGCAAAAAGAGAAACCCAAAAACTGTTCTAAAGCTAAAAGAAAACTTCAATATTTGAATGCTACATCTATGTCTTAGAATGAAAATATGACAAACCTGGCAGAGACATTTAAAAAATGTTAAATGCAGAAAAAAAATAATTTAAAGATGCAGAAAAAAAACCAAAATGCTTGACTGCTGGTACTTGGAAATGTCTAATTTCCTGTTTCCTGGATGGTAAAAGCACCTGACCTCTTTGTAGCTCAACCAACTTTTTCTTACAGCCTAAACAAATTTTGTGACAGTGTTGAAAATAAAATTCTAGGTAAAATGTAGTCTGCAATTATTTTTTCCTACCAGCTGAATCCTAACCACCCTTGTTTTGCCTGTCCCTGTGCTAGCCCTTTGTTGTAAAATGTGTGTGTAATTTACTATGTAGAACCTCCCCTACATCTATGCCTTTTCCCATTATTTGAATCTGACAGTGGTGTCTTTGGCAGAGTATTATTTGCATAATGGTACTAAAATATTTGTTGAATTTTCTGGTGTATTTACAGACTTAGAAAGTTTATGTCTATTTAATCACATCTATTTACTTTCTGCTAAGTAAACCTTGTATATCTATGAAATGAGCCCTGTGAAAATAAGGGATGATATTCACTTAACTAAAAAAAGGGAGTTCATAACCCACTTGAATCTACTGTATGAAATATGATATGTCAAGAGCTTTGTAATGTTTTGAACAACCAATACAAAAAAAACATAGAGAGAGAAACACAGACAGGTGGTATGATTAAGTGATTTATAGTAGTAATCAATTGAAGTCCTTCCAAAAGATGTATTTATAAGAAGAGCTTTCAAAATGTCACCTATATTGCTAAACTATAAATTCTTTTTTTTTCTAACAAAATGGGAAAGACAAAAAAAAACTAAATATAAATGAAAATTTTATAGTACCAATTATTTCTGTAGAATTAGTTGCACCAACACATTTGATAAAGATTTTACTCACTAAGTTTAATGTTGGGCTAAGATGGTTGAAGTTGAGAAGGCAGTACTGACCTATTGCAAATATTTTGCTTTGAGATTAAGATTTTATCTAGCTATTGTTCTGTATATATTTTTTTAAGTTGAAGTGGAAAAGTGAGTATGTAACTAGGAAATATTAATGTTTTTAAATGTTTTTAGAGTTATTTTAAATGTTTTGTGTAGGTTTATAAAGTATATTCTGGGATTGGAATTGTAGCTCAATGGTAGAATGCTTGCTTAGCATATGAAAGGTCCTAAGTGCCATCCTTGGCCCCTCAAGAAAAATTAAAAAATATAAAGAATATATATTCTGCAGCCCTTGGGTACAGTATTCTAACAATATGTATCAAGGATAGTGAGTGTGTTTTGACATTTTCTATTACTGAATTTCCATGTGCTTGACTGGTTCAATTAATGGGAAGGGTGAGTTAAGATATCCTAATACATTGGTGGATTCATCTATTTCACCTTATAGACCTGGCAAATATTTCTATTTTTTTGTTTCATATAGTTTGCAGTTATACATGCCAGTTTATAATTATTATATCTACCAGGTAAATGAAACCTTTCATCATTATGTGGTAAATTTCTTGAGCCTTAAATGCTAAGCAGTTTTCTTCTGAGTAGTATTTGTCTGGTATAAGTATATCTCTTTTCTTTCTTTTACATTTGAACTTTTTAATCATTGTGTTTTAAATTTGCCTAATAAATTTTACTTTCTAACTAGTCTAATTAGATCCAGCTTTTAAATCATTTGCACCTATTATAATTTCTGATAAATATGAGCTTATTTCTGCCTTTTAATGTTGTGCTTCCTGTCAGTGTCTCCTGATTTGTTTTCCTCCTTCATCTTCTTTAGGATTGATTGTGGTTTTTTATGCTTCAACACTCACACATCAACCTTCAAGTTTGAAAGCTTTGTACTTTCTATGCATTTAGCTGACAGTTTATAACATCTAACAGGCAGATTCTAACTGATTAAATTCAGAGTTCACTGATAGACCCAATTTCTCCAAAACAACACAAGAATCTTTAAAAGCCCATCCAAAACTACAGTATGTAATTAAGTATTTATAATATCTTTAATTTTGAGACAGGACCTTGAACTTGCAATCTTCCTGCCTCAGCCTCCCAAATAACTGGGATCACAGACATGTGCCACTAGGCCCAGTGAATGTTGTTTTATACAGTCAATGTTTGTTCAGATTAATCCAGAATTTTACCACTCATTTTGTTCTTTTTTCCTATTTTCCCTTAGATCTCCCATCTAGAATCACTTTACATTTACCTAAATTATATGATGTAAGTGCTGGTATATCTCCTCATTTTTTGTTTGGGAACGTATTTTATCCTTATTCTTTAAAAAAAAAAAAATCACACTATCTTCTAGCTTCTTTAGTTACAATTTGAATTTTGAAAAATAATCTTGAAATGTAATCCATCTTTTCTCTCTAGCTACATTTAGAATTTTCTCCTTGTCGTTAGTTTACAATAGTTTTACTCAATAAGAGTAAATCTAGGTACAGATTTTTTTGAATCCATCTTTCTTGCTATCCTTGGATTTTTTGACTCTAGAGTTGGTGACTTCATCAGTTCTCAAACATTCTGAACCCCACTTTTTCTCTTCTTTCTTTCTAGGCTGCTGATAGCACATATGTTCTCATTCTACACTCCATATCTCTTTCATAGTATCTTTCTCTTTATCTCTCTGGGCTGCATTCTGGATAATTTCACAAATGTCTTCCTATTCATTGATTCTTCAGTTTTGTCTCATGTTCTGCTAACATCATCTTTTTAGTTTCTAATGTATATTACTTTTATTTCTAAAGTTATGTTAGTTTATTTTTTAAATTTTCTTTCTCTGAACACATATCTTAAAGCCTCTTCTAAATTTCTTAAATTACATTTCATATATACACTTAAATTCTGTTTCCGAATACTCTAATATCTGAATCATGGATCTGATTCTTCGGTTTTTGTTCATGCTGGTTCTTACTTATGGTCCATTATTTTCTTATGTATGTGATGATTTTTTAAGTTATCTGATCCTTAGAGCTTTATGCATGGAAATTTAGTGAGTTTTGAAATGATAAGTTCTCGGAGAAAACTGCTGATAGATGCCTATATGAGATCTGGCTCATATGAGATCTGGCTTGTAGCTAAGCATCCTCCCATATGAGATCTGGCTTGTAGCTATGCATCCTCCAGGAAGCTTTTTTCTCCTTTACTCTGTTTTGGTGTTTGAAATAATTGATTTTCCTTAAATCCCTCTGGGGTGTCTGCTTTATGAGGAGTATCCTATTGGATTCCCATATTAGGAAAAGCCTCAAGCCTCATGTGGCCATGACAACAGATGCTAAAATTCATCCAGTTCTGACTTTCACTCCCCCACCCCCAACTCTTTCCTTACCTGACTGCCTGCTCTTGAATACATCTAAAATATTTTTTAGGGCTGGTAGTCTAGCTCACTGGAAGAGCATGTGCTTAACATGTATAAAGCCCTGTGTTCAATTCCAGAAAGAAAGCAAGGAAGCAAGAAAGAAAGAAAGAAAGCAAGAAAGAAAGAAAGAAAGCAAGAAAGCAAGAAAGAAAGAAAGAAAGAAAGAAAGAAAGCAAGAAAGAAAGCAAGAAAGAAAGAAAGAAAGAAAGCAAGAAAGAAAGCAAGAAAGAAAGCAAGAAAGCAAGAAAGAAAGCAAGAAAGCAAGAAAGAAAGCAAGAAAGAAAGAAAGCAAGAAAGCAAGAAAGAAAGCAAGAAAGAAAGAAAGCAAGAAAGAAAGCAAGAAAGAAAGCAAGAAAGAAAGAAAGCAAGAAAGAAAGCAAGAAAGAAAGCAAGAAAGCAAGAAAGAAAGCAAGAAAGAAAGCAAGAAAGAAAGCAAGAAAGAAAGCAAGAAAGAAAGCAAGAAAGAAAGCAAGAAAGAAAGAAAGCAAGCAAGAAAGAAAGCAAGAAAGAAAGCAAGCAAGAAAGAAAGAAAGAAAGAAAGAAAGCAAGAAAGAAAGCAAGAAAGAAAGAAAGCAAGAAAGCAAGAAAGCAAGAAAGCAAGCAAGCAAGCAAGAAAGCAAGCAAGCAAGAAAGCAAGAAAGCAAGAAAGCAAGAAAGCAAGCAAGCAAGCAAGAAAGCAAGAAAGCAAGAAAGAAAGCAAGAAAGAAAGAAAGCAAGAAAGAAAGCAAGAAAGAAAGAAAGCAAGCAAGAAAGAAAGCAAGAAAGAAAGCAAGAAAGAAAGAAAGCAAGAAAGAAAGAAAGCAAGAAAGAAAGAAAGCAAGAAAGAAAGAAAGCAAGAAAGAAAGAAAGCAAGAAAGAAAGCAAGAAAGAAAGCAAGAAAGAAAGCAAGAAAGAAAGAAAGCAAGAAAGAAAGAAAGAAAGCAAGAAAGCAAGAAAGAAAGCAAGAAAGCAAGAAAGCAAGAAAGCAAGCAAGAAAGAAAGCAAGCAAGAAAGCAAGAAAGCAAGAAAGCAAGCAAGAAAGCAAGCAAGAAAGAAAGCAAGAAAGCAAGAAAGAAAGCAAGAAAGCAAGAAAGAAAGCAAGAAAGCAAGAAAGAAAGCAAGAAAGCAAGAAAGAAAGCAAGAAAGAAAGCAAGAAAGAAAGCAAGAAAGAAAGAAAGAAAGAAAGAAAGAAAGAAAGCAAGAAAGCAAGAAAGAAAGCAAGAAAGCAAGAAAGCAAGAAAGCAAGAAAGAAAGCAAGAAAGCAAGAAAGCAAGAAAGCAAGCAAGAAAGCAAGCAAGAAAGCAAGCAAGAAAGCAAGCAAGAAAGCAAGCAAGAAAGAAAGAAAGCAAGAAAGAAAGCAAGAAAGCAAGAAAGCAAGAAAGCAAGAAAGCAAGAAAGAAAGCAAGCAAGAAAGCAAGCAAGAAAGCAAGCAAGAAAGCAAGAAAGCAAGAAAGCAAGAAAGAAAGCAAGAAAGCAAGAAAGCAAGAAAGAAAGCAAGAAAGAAAGCAAGAAAGAAAGCAAGAAAGAAAGAAAGAAAGAAAGAAAGAAAGAAAGAAAGAAAGAAAGAAAGCAAGAAAGCAAGAAAGCAAGCAAGAAAGCAAGAAAGAAAGAAAGCAAGAAAGAAAGAAAGAAAGCAAGAAAGAAAGAAAGCAAGAAAGAAAGAAAGCAAGAAAGAAAGCAAGAAAGAAAGAAAGCAAGAAAGAAAGCAAGAAAGAAGGCAAGAAAGAAAGCAAGAAAGAAAGCAAGAAAGAAAGCAAGAAAGAAAGCAAGAAAGAAAGCAAGAAAGAAAGAAAGAAAGAAAGAAAGCAAGAAAGAAAGCAAGAAAGAAAGCAAGAAAGCAAGAAAGCAAGCAAGAAAGAAAGCAAGCAAGAAAGCAAGAAAGCAAGAAAGCAAGCAAGAAAGCAAGCAAGAAAGAAAGCAAGAAAGCAAGAAAGAAAGCAAGAAAGCAAGAAAGAAAGCAAGAAAGCAAGAAAGAAAGCAAGAAAGAAAGCAAGAAAGAAAGCAAGAAAGCAAGAAAGCAAGCAAGAAAGCAAGAAAGCAAGAAAGCAAGAAAGCAAGAAAGCAAGAAAGAAAGCAAGAAAGCAAGAAAGAAAGAAAGAAAGAAAGCAAGAAAGCAAGAAAGCAAGAAAGCAAGAAAGCAAGAAAGCAAGAAAGCAAGAAAGAAAGAAAGAAAGAAAGAAAGCAAGAAAGCAAGAAAGCAAGAAAGCAAGAAAGCAAGAAAGCAAGCAAGAAAGCAAGCAAGAAAGCAAGCAAGAAAGCAAGCAAGAAAGCAAGCAAGAAAGAAAGAAAGCAAGAAAGAAAGCAAGAAAGCAAGAAAGCAAGAAAGCAAGAAAGCAAGAAAGCAAGAAAGCAAGAAAGCAAGCAAGAGAGCAAGCAAGCGAGCAAGCAAGCGAGCAAGCAAGCGAGCAAGCAAGCGAGCAAGCATGCGAGAAAGCGAGAAAGCGAGAAAGCGAGAAAGCGAGAAAGAGAGAAAGAGAGAAAGAGAGAAAGAGAGAAAGAAAGAAAGGTAAATAAAAAACTTTTAAATTATTTTTTTAAAAAAATTAAATTCTTGATTTTTAGTTGATATTAATGGAAGTCTTGACTAAATTATTGTAATTGCATAGTTTTGTCTATAGTGTCATATAAAATAAATTAATACCAACTTTTTAGTGACCTAATATTTCCACCTTCCTTAAGCCATACCCAAATGGTCCTTTACTTTTACATCCTTATATATTAATGGTGTGGAAAAATCCAGTTCAGGGACTTCAGTGAGCCAACTGCCCTGTTTCCTGATGTGCTGTGATAACCACATGGGTAAGCCCTGGCCCCCCAACCTCCTGTTACTTATCCATATATAAATGTGCCTTAAATTAAAATGATGAGTTACTGATACCCAGAAGTACCAGGAGAGGACATTCTTTCCCATTGGAGTGTGAAAAGAAAAACACAGTTGTAAACTCTAGAATTACCATTTTAAAAATAATTTCATTAATAATGCTTTAGATTCAATATAACTTAACTGGACTCAAGTGGGCTGTGAACCTCACCAATTTATATTAAACTTTTGAGTTTCAAATAATTAATTTAAAAATAAGATTTTAGATATATTCCTCCCATTAACTGTAGTCAGTATGTACGCAAGTCAGGCATTTGTAGAATCTAACTCTGCACAGCTTCTTATTATTGTTCTTTGGTTTAACTTATTAATACTATCATCATCTTTATTAATTAATAAAGAAAAATCTTTATTATATAGGGTTTTAACAAGCCAAATTTCTTGAAGAAAATTATCTTTAAAACATTTTATCAACACCTGACTTTTTTAATATCAACTGAGACAATGTTGTTAAGGAAAACACTCTTCTATTGTTTTGTTTCTTACCCTCAGCAGCAATACTGTGAATTTAAATCTGAAGTTAAAATCTCCTTCAGCAGCACATAAGAGAGAAGGTAAAAGAAAGGATTTAGGGCTGGGGATGTGGCTCAAGTGGTAGCGCGCTCGCCCGGCATGCATGCGGCCCGGGTTCAACCCTCAACACCACATACAAACAAAGATGTTGTGTCCACCGAAAACTAAAAAAATAAATATTGAAAATTCTCTCTCTCTCTCTCTCTCTCTTTCTCTGATCCTTAGAGCTTTATGCATGGAAATTTAGTGAGTTTTGAAATGATAAGTTCTCTGGAGAAAACTGCTGATAGATGCCTGGAGGCACCAGCAGTTCAGGACCATTTCATACTAAATTCTCAGCTTGAAAATTTTTAGACCACCCATATGAGATCTGGCTTGTAGCTATGCATCCTCCAGGAAGCTTTTTAAATTCAGATTTAAATTCCTCTCTCCCTCTCTTTAAAAAAAAAAAAAAAAAAAAAAGAAAGGACTTAGGCCTGAAAGTACACCTTTCTGACTTGCTTTCATACCTCACAGCTTATAAAGTTAGCATCCTGTGTTGATTTAAAAGTCATCTTCATTAAAATATTGTATTACATTTTGGAGCCAAAGGGCTTATATAAATTTTGATATCTTTATTACCAAATCTGAATATACCCAAATAATTTTAAAATTCAAGTGGAAATTTTGATATGTATTTATTTATAAACGTAAGTAGAAAGATAGTAAAATTCTCAAAAATAATACAGCAAAACATATTCCCCTTCCCCCTTGTTCAGGTAATTTTCCCAGAGTTGTAGAGTAAATTCTCCTACCTCTGACCAGCTTCTGCTAGTTCACCCTTATCTTCTTTCCTTAGTCTGTCAGACATTGGAAAACTTAAAAGTTCTTGGAGTTAACAGCAAAGAATATATGAAGCAGAGTATGTCCAATAGATTGTAATAAGAGGAGTCAAATTTTCTTCAGGGACTCCAAGAAATCTTACTTGGGCTTCAAGAAACAGAGCAGTGTTTGTGTGACCTGGTGGCACTGTGTAGGAGTTTCCTACTCCAGCCACCAGATATTTTACATAAATAAAAACATCATCATTGTGTGACGGCTTTGCTCACACCCTTTTAATACTCTCAAAAGAATGAGTAATCACATCCAAAGAGCAGTGTCATTAGAATTTACTGGAAGGAAACATAGAAGAGCATCTAATGTGATATAGATAGTCCAACAAAATCAGCAACCCGTATAAGCAACCCTAAACTTAATGTGAATAGAGACATAATCAAAACAAATCCCTTTGTGCCAAACTCTACTTTTCTAACATATAAATAAAACTAGGAAAACATTAGGTATGCTTAAATGTGATTAATTCTGGGGTAGAGGAATATAACATGCTGGCAAATATAGAACTTACTAAAATGCCAGAGGAAAGGTATAATTCCACAGCAGAACTTCCTTTGAATAATAAATAGAGATCACATCTCTAAAATATTTACAGTTATAAGACAAGATCAAAGTAAAAAAATACATATATATAGTATTCCTGGGATTCGTAAGTATGGACATCAACTTATCTCTCTGCTGATATTATAAATCCAAGACATAGGACTTACCTGGTAAGACAATTTCTACTATCATCTTCTCTGGGAAGAAAGGAGAAACTGATTGTTTTCTTAGTTTGGTGGGAACTTACTTGCTTCCACTGTGGGGGGGACTGTCTCACCCACCTTTCTTCATTCTCTGTGCACAATTACAACAATGTCTTGTCATCTTCTTGAGACACCAGGGAAGCTGGGCTTGGCTGGAATGAGAAGCTTTTAGACCCATGAATCCGCCCAATAGTATGCATGTGACTGAGCAGAATTCCTGCATCAATGTGGACGGACTGCCTTTTCTGCCTGCTACACAGCTGCATCTTACGTCTTCCCTTCCTTTTCCTCTTGGATGGAGTTGTAAATCAGGAACATACAGCATAATATGTATACTGTGCCCGGTAATTATCCTGTTCTCACTGTGGTAACTCAAGAAAACTACCAAATAGGTGCTGCTAATTCCTATTTTGTGATGTAAATAAAGCCTTCAATTGCTACATGACCCATTTATTTACCCCTATGATTTTTAATACAAATGTGTTGCACTTCTTTAAATAAGCAGGTATAAATTCTTAAGCAATATATTCATGAGTTTATGGAGAGGCCTAATATCAGCATTAGAAGGAAGGTTTTAAACCTAGTACCCTATTATTGAGTTAGAAACAATTCAGTCTAGCAAACCAGCTGGTAAAACTACTCCCAGTTTGTGAAAGAGAAAAAAGAAAAAAAAAATATTTTCCTTGACATTTGAGTCACTGTATCATTTCATGCACAAAGGCTTTATGTACATACCAGAAAGACAAGCCTTACCACATTTGCATTTATCCTTTTTTATAGTTGTGATTTTGCCAAGTGCTTTATGATCATTTTTTATTAGCCGAGTCTCTCAATAGTCCTATGAGGTACAGATTAGTGGGTTAAAATGATAAAGCAGGAAGCTCACTCTCTAGAGACATTTTATTTCCAAGAATGTCTGTATGGAAGAACTACTTTCCCATGTTTGCCAGAGGCACCAGGAAATAGAAGTCAGCCCACATAATACTGCTGAGCCATTTTTAAAAGCCGTTTTCTTTATAAAGCACATGTATATCTGCCTTCTCTCTGTCTCTCGCTTTCTCTTTCACAACAAAAGTAAGCAAAGTTCAAGTGAGTATATTCCAAATCAGTAGCATTTATTATCATATGACATCTCCCTCACTGATATTTTAAGTACAGATAACAAGCAGCACTGAATACTCGTGTAGTCATGCCTCCTTTAAGTGTTCTCTGCAAATTGTAGTAAAACAAGCTCTTATAAAAGAAACAAAAAGAAATATTAGTTGGTTAGTACTTGTTATTACTTCATCATATTACAGGTAATGAAAGCTAAAGCTGAAGGAAACTGTCTTACCGTAATTAGTCAATAAAAAAAAACTGCCTTTTAGGGAAAAGTTTTGTCTATAAACTGGATTTACTGGTTCTTAAAGATGAAAAGGCAAAACTAAGGTATAATTCTCTATGAACATTCTTGAAAACTGAAAATAAGCCTTATGAATCTTTGTTAGTTATATTCATTTTATTATATAGTTGTGGTATGATTCCATGTATAGTTTTTAGCACACTAACATTACATATGCATTAGAGGGCTTTCTTTGGTTATAGAGAGTGGGACCTAGAGTTGGGGCAAAGGCCAATGAAAATAAGCTGTCTCCACAGTCGAGGTCTTTTTACTCATAATGGAGGTTGGGAATAACTGCCTGGGCACAGACCTGTGATCCCAGTGATTCAGAAAGCTAAGGCCGGAGGACTGTAAATTTGAGGCCAGACTCAGCAACTCAAAACAAAGAATAAAAATGGCTAAAAAAGCCCATAAAAGTTAGAGCACAGCCTTTGCTGACTCACTATGCCTTAGGCCCTAGACTGTCCAGTCAGACTCAGGCATGTGCTAATTAACGCAGTGGGACAGAAGCTTCCTGGGCTGAGAGCTTCTGTTCAGTTTGATGATTACAGAATCAAGTTCAAGTTGTTAAGTTTATAAACACAATATTAATGTTACCAAATACTAAAGCACACATAGATGAATCTGAACTTCCAAACAAGGGCAATATTTCAATGGCAACTTCACTGTATCTCTGTTTCTTCCTTTTAGTGAAGAAACTCAAAACACACACACAAAAAAATCAAGTACTTAAAAGTATGTCAAAAAATCTCTGATGACAAGTTAAACTCTTCCCAGCCATTTCCCCACCTCACTATGCTAGAGTACCCCTTGAAACCCCTCTCAGCCAAGGCTTCTCATGAGTTAACTTCAGTTATAGCCCTCAGACTTAATAACTCTGGAATCTAAATACAGATGCTTCTTGATTTACAATAGGGTTACGTTCTGATCAACTCATTGTAAACAGAAAATATTATAAATTGGAAATGCATTTAATATATCTTACTTAGTTATTTACTTACATCCTAGCTTGGATACATGGTACACTCTAGGGTATTCGTTGCTTAGCCTGATGACCCTATGGTTGAATGGGAGCTGTGACTCACTGCCACTACCCAGCACTGGGAGAGAATCACATATTGTTAACCCAGGAAAATATCAAAATTCAAAACCTGGCAAATAGTTTCTACTGAATGTATATTGTCTTCACACAATCATAAAGTCAAAAAAATCATAAGTTAAACTATCATAAGGCAGGGACCATCCATATACAGAAACTTGGTCCCCGTTACTGATCTCTCTAAATCTCCCAGAGCAGCTGGACTGCATCAGTCAGAAAATTTGTGAAGAATGTAATAGCACAGTGTCAGCAAAATGGCAGAATAGGAATTTCCACTCTGAAGGGATGAAGTCTCATCCCTTCAGAGTAATATTAACTTGAACAACAATCCATGAGTGCATATTCAAGGGTGCGTGCATGCACACACATGCACACACAATACCTTCACAGGACTAAAGTGGGAGATGATGGCATGTGGGTGAAACACAGAAATAAGAAAAGACCCATTCAAGAGAGAAGAAAGGACAATTTCAACATTACTCATGTTACCTCCTCCCCTGAATCTGCAGAGAACATTGTGGAGAGAAATACCTTTAGTGTGGGGATAGGAGAGTGAACTGAGCACCCACCTTTTCTGCATACTCCAGGACCAGAACTGTCCCAGTGAACCTGGTGCCAGACCAGCACAGAGGACCCAGTCACTAGTCTGGCACCTGTGAACCCAGGCTCCATACCTACCCCAGCACCAAGCAAGCCCCTCCTATCTTAGATTCCAGGATAGCCGCAAAAACAGGCCAGCCCCCATGCCCTAAGATCCAGCTCCAGGCTAACACCTGTGCCAAGCCAGCTCCCATGCACTGAATCTCCATCTGGCCAGCTCTCATTGCCATAGGTTCTGTACCATCCCCATACTATGTCCAGCCTATGTGGATACAAGCTCCAGGTCTCTGCCCCAGATTCCAGACCAGCCCAGAGCTAGGACATATAGCCCTGGGCATCAGTTCTACTCTAGTGCAGGTCAGCAGCCCTGGCCTCAAGTACCAGGCCAACAACCACAAACACAGGCTTTAGGCCTACCTGGTCTGCTCCCATGGCCCCAGGCTTTCGACCAGAGCTGTTGCTATATGATATAAGGCTAGTATACATGACTCCAAACTCCAGACCAGCCCCTACAGACCCATGTACCATGACTGCTCCAGCATCAGGTTGACTCCATATTCCAGATTACTAGAGATGTTTAACATTTTTTTCACATATTTGTTGATCATTTGTGTTTCTTCTTTTGAGAAATGTCTATTTAGTTCTTTTGCATACTTAATTGGATTATGTATTTTTGTGGTGTTAAGTTCGTATTGACTCCATATCATAGAATATGTTAATAATGCTGCCCTGAACATGGGAATATAGATACCTCTTCAAAATATTGATTTAATTTCCTTTGGATATACCTTGTGGTTGGATTATTGGATGACATAAGTTTTTTTTTTTTTTTTTTTTTTTTTTTTTAAGTTTTGAGGAAGTTATGCTGTTTTCCAAAATGCCCGCCACTGTAAATTCCTATCAACAGTGCACAAGGATTCCCATTTCTCCCTTTTCTCTGTATCCTCACCAACTTTTTTGCCTTCTTTTTGACAACAGGTGTGAGGGGATATTCCATTGTGGTTTAAATTGTATTTCCACAGTGATTACTGATGTTGAGTCTTTTTTCAGGTATTTATTGGCTATTTTTAGAAGTGTAGTTTTTGTGTGTGCAATAGAAGTTGTTACTATCAGCTTCAAACATATTTTCATGACTATAAGAATTTTTATGGGCCTGGGGATGTGGCTTAAGGGGCAATGCACTCGCCTTGCACACACGGGGCGCTGGGTTGGATCCTCAGCACCACATAAAATAAAATAAAGATGTTGTGTCCACCAAAAACTGAAAAATAAATATTAAAAAATTCTCTCTCTCTCTAAAAAAAAGAATTTTTATGTAAGCTTCATGGTAACCACAAAGAAAATACTGCAATTGACATTCAAAAGAGAAAAAGAAAAGCATACCACTTAGAAAAATACCAAATTACAAAGGAAAGCAGCAAAAGGAATCAGGAAACAATGAGCAGCTCAAAACATTTACTTTAATTATACATGGATTAAATTCTCCAATCAAAAGACATAGAATGACTGAATGAATAAAAAATAACTGGATCTAACCATGTTCTACTTATAGAAGACTTACATTACCTTTAAGGATGTAGACTGAAAGTTATGGGATAAAAGAGATATTCCATAATAACATCAATCAAAAGAGTACATCAGTGACTATACTAACAAAGTAATATTGACTTCAAGTAAAAACAAACTATAATGGGGAAAATAAGATTGTTATATAATAATATATTTATAATTATTCTATCAAGAAGATAGAATAATTATAAATATATATGCACAACTTCAAAGCACCTATGTATACAAAGTAAATATTAGCATAAGTGAAAGGAGAAATAGAGTTCAATACAATGGTACTTGGGGACTTCAAAGCCCCACTTTCAACTGTAGATCTTTTAGACAGAAATTCAGCAGACTTGAAGCAAGGATGTGGAGGAAAAGGCACTGCACATTGGTGCAAACAATCTGGAAAGCAGTGTGGAGATTTCTTAGAAAACTTGGGATGGAATCACCATTTGACCTAGCTATCCCACTCCTTGGTCTTTACCCAAAAGACCTAAAATCAGCGTACTATAGTAATGCAGCTACATCAATGTTTATAGCAGCTCAATTTACAATATGTAAACTATGGAACCAACCTAGATGTCCTTCAATAGATGAATGGAAAAAGAAACTGTGGTATATAAACTTCAAGGTATATAAACACCATTAAAAGATAAAATTATGGCATTTGCAGGTAAATGGATGGAGGTGGAGATCATGTTAAGCAAAGTAGGCCAATCCCAAAAAACCAAAGGGCAAATGTTTTCTCTGATAAGTGGATGCTAATCCATGTTTGCGGGAGTGGTGGGGATGGGGAAAACTGTGATTGGGAAAAGGGAGAAAGGGAGGGGAAGGATCATGGGGGCAAGAAATATGGTGGAATGAGATGGATGTCATTACCCTAGGTACATGTATGACTGCACATATGGTAGCAATGCTACATCATGTACAACCAGAGAAAAGAAAAGTTGGACTGCAATTGTGTACAATGAATCAAAATGCATTCTGTTGTCATATATACCTAATTAGAATAAATAAATAAATATTTTTTTAAAAGACATTCAGCAGACTTGAAAAACACTATAGACTAAGTGGACCTACTAGATAAATGGAGAACATTGTCTCCAACAGCAGCGGAAGATGTTCTTCCCCACATATTCTCTAGGATAGATTATATGTTATATTATAAATTAAGTCTTAGCAAATTTAAGATTTGGTTAAAATCATATCAAGTATCTTTTCCAGCCATAATGGTATAAAACTAGAAATCAGTAACTGTAGGAAAATTGGAAAATTTACAAATGTGTAAAAGTTAAACAGCACACTCCTGAAACATCAGATATCAAAAAGAAATAAAAAGGTATCTTGCAATACAAAATAGAAAGAAATTTTAATAGAGCTTAAGAAATTCAGCAAAAACAATTGTTTGGGGAAATTTTATAGTTATATGGGCCTACATTATAAAAAAAGAAAGATCTAAAATAAACAACCTAACATTATACTTCAGGGAACAAGAAACAGAAAAAAACTAAGCCCAAAGTTAGCAGAAGGAAGAAAATAATAAAAACCAGAGCATAAATAAATAGAGAACAGAAAACATTTATGAAACAAGAGTTGGATTTCTGAAACAAAAAAAAAATTAACAAACTTTAACTAGACTATCTTTAAAAAGAGGGAAAAGATATGTAAGTGAAAGAAGAGATATTACAAGTGACATCACAGAATTTCAAAGGACCATCCCTACCAAGAATGAATCATAAAGTCCATCGGTGAATAAATGCTAATACAGAAAATATCAGAGAGAGAGAGGAAAAAAAAATTTCTGTCTTAAAAAGAAGTATATCTCACCATTTGGGACAAAATTTTAGGACATTATGCTAAGTGAAAAAAGTCAGGCACAAAAAGACAAATACTACATAATTTCATGCATTTGTGGAAGCAGAGATTAAGTGGTTGTCAGGGTTTCTAGGAGAACAGGGTCATGCTGATCAAAAGGTATCTATGTATGAGGTGCTAGATATGTTATTTAGCTTGATTGTGGTAATCATCTTATGTTTATCAGTATATCACATTGCGCAACCTAAATACATACAATTCTTATCAATATTTAAAAGGAGAAAAAAATGAAAGAAGCTTATTGAGAAAGATATATAGGAGTGGCAGTTTGCATTTACTATTGTATTCATTGCTATTTTAAGTGGTAGCTATACATCATGTTGCAATGAGATTTTTTATGTCAAAATATGTGTGATGAAATTCACAGAATACCTTTTGTGATGGCAACTTTTTATTCAATGGTATATAGATTTATGAAAAAAAATCCTTTTTGGTTTCTTTTTCTTTCTCTTTTCATAAGAAACATAGTAAGGGTCAGTCTCAATTTTCTTCTGTGCCCCACTGTAATTTTTAGTACTAGTCCCTTTTACTCCAAAAAGTGTCACAAGTTGGTTTAATATATTATGTAGTCTTTGGGAGTATCATTGTCCATTACTCGAACAGAGAAAGGGAAAGCAGGAAAGAGGAAAAGTATTTAAGACAACCACGTGCCAAAAAATTAACTAGATGTTCTGCTTATGTTTTTATTTCATGGATTAATGATGCAGCTCCTTAGTGGTAGAGTACTTGTCTAGCATGGTAAGACCCTTTTTGATCCTCAGCAAAGCAAAAGTAAATAAATAAACTAAATAGCTTCATTTCATTCTCACAATCATTGAAGGAGACCATGCTTTCCTTTCCTTCTTACATATTGGGCTTAGATGATTTTTCAAACTTACACAAATGAGGAGCAAACCCAAATCTTTCTGAATTACTATTTTACTATGAGTAGCATGGACTAAATATGCAAGTTAATTTGTAGCAAAAATTAACATGGTAAAGAAAAAGAAAACAAATTCCGCAAACTGCGGAAACGTAATCAGCATTCAGCTTTTCTTAGCATTTTCTAAACAGAGCATCAGCAGCTCGGTTGTTCTCCATCAGCTTATTTAATCACTCAATTAAAGTATCTTCAGGACACCTGTTGCAGGTATAAAACACCAAGACTCAAATTAATTCCCAAACAATAATGCCACCTGTTAATGTCCCAAGGCAACATTTCTCCTCAGGTAATAATAACCCGTTCTTACAGTCTATTACTTGCTCTGAAAGTCATGCCTTTCTTTGGCTTCTAAATGGGATGTAAAAAAGTGTAAGCATCATTTTTCTTCCAGTTTCCATGCCTGTGTTCCTGCTGATCCTCCCCATTTGAGTGGCTTGTCTTCTTCCTCCTACTTGTCTTTCAAGTTCCAGCCACGCCTTGCTGATTCTACAAAACACTCCTGGCAACTGGATTTGGTACATAGTAATCTATCTCTCCTTTGTGTTCCCATAATTTTTTAGTCAATTTCTAGCTGTTTGTTATTTTACTGTTCTTTGCTTTATGTGAAACATATGATATTTTAAGTACTTCTAATATAAACACTTAAAGGGCAAGAACTATGATTTCTACTGTGTGTGTGTGTGTGTGTGTGTGTGTGTCCTTTTTGTAATACCTAATGTAAATTGGCAACCATTTGGCATTCAGTATATACTGCTTGATTAATATAATAATTAATATAATAATACGATGACTACCAGGCAAAGAAAGAAGATCAACTGTTATTGTTATTCTGCAACTCTTAAGATTCTGGATTTTAGTATTTTCAGGATGGGTTCATCTGTAAAACTTAGTTAATGTAAGACTTTGAAAAGACATCCAACTCAATACATAAGCTATGCTTAAAGGGATGGAAAAACTGAGATGAAATGGAAAATATAAGTAACATGATAATAACTGATAAGAATTTTTCTGTAAAAAAAGGTTGAAATCCATAAAATCAAAAAGGCTTGGAATTTGAGTCTTAATATATTTTAATAATTTGAAAAAGGGAATAAGAGCTCCTCTCAATAAGTAATATGGACTAATCAATAAAGTGTAGAAATTTTCCCTGAAATAATCAGATTAAAAACTTATCTAGAGGAATTCATATCTTCCAGGCTCTTCTTACCAAAATCTTACCAAATTTATTTACCATTTCATTCATTCATTTATTCAACCAATATTTTTAAATCTTGTTTTTCCCTAGTCTCCAGGTATTAAGGATCATGCTGACTATATTGCACAAGTGTGTTATTTGCTGATATATTTTGGAAAATAAGTTTTCTATATTTCCGTAGAGCTATATGCCTCTTACAATTATAGCTCATCTTGGTGCCACCCCTCAGTCACACCTATGGTTTTGCAGCCTGATTAATTATTTTGCAGCAGATGTGGCAAATGCAGAGGTGGAGCTGCTCTGAGCATTTTCTGTGTTAAGTGGTGGGGATTCCCCCTGCTGTTCCCTTTGGCTGACTAGCTCCTCTCAGGGTGTTGTTAATCCTGTCACATGGTCTTCTGAACTTTGCAGCAGCTCCTCCCTCATGGTTCTCATGCATGATTGTGAGTTGATGGATAGACCAGCTAGGCTCTGATGTTTAAGATTTTAGTGAACAGACACATTCCACTGCAGAACTTGGACCAACATGACCAGCATCAATTGGTTTTTGTCTTGACATAGTTCGTGCTTTGTTCCTTAGGCACGAAAAGCCTACCATTCTCTTACTAATAATGTATTTCTTAGTTACTTTTTCTGCAGTATTTCACGGTGCTGGATCTTTCCTTCCCGTTTCAGTTGTATTTAAGCCTACATTCCCCCTGCAGCACAAAACAAAGGGTCCAGTAATCATGATCTTTCACCATGCATTTGCACTAGCAGGCCCATCAATTCATACATTTCAAGCACACCTGTTACCTGCAGTACTTGGTATCTACATTTGAAACCCTTGTTGAATGTATTCTTCTACTGAACAGCCTTAATTTAACTAGTCCTTGGAGTTTCATATACACAAATTGACAGTCTCCTACTTCATCAGTGTGAAAGCTAACTGTGCAAAAAAACAAATGTATGAGATATTTGGTATATTCCTAGAAGTGTTTCTTTAAAATACTATCCATAAAAAACAATTCAGTGTCTAAACTCACCATTTTCAGATTGAAAGTCAGCAATTTTAATGCTAACTTTTTTCTCCTAAATGATTTATTATTAGTGTTTAATAATTACCAAATGTTTTCATGGAATTTTTTGTCAATTTAATTCTTTGGAAATTTAGCTATGGTACTGAATAATTTAGAAAAGAAATATGAAATTATTGTAGATGTCCAAGCTAAATTTGGAAATGGATTTAAGTAATTTGTGAGTTCATAAAAATTGAGGCATTTGAACCATTGATTTCACTTAAGCTGCCTTGGATCTTAGCATTCTGTTAATCTGTATTATAGTCTTACATCCCTACCAAGCCTTTGCCTAGAGACTAATTCACAGATACATTTATTTCATTTTCATCATGATAGAGTCTCATAGTACACAATGTAATGTATATGAAGCAATGAAGATTCGACTCCTCTTCTAAACCCCTACAAGGTGATGTATATAGAAATAATTTGATGAACTTCTTCATCATAATCCTACACATTCTCAAGAAAAAAGTGTTCTCATTCTTCTTTGTGTACTGTCACATTAATCAGTATAAGACAGTGCAAAATAATTAGTACTTGCCAAAACCAGCAAATTAGAAGCATATCTATTCAGTTTAGTTGATAGATATGGGGTATGACATAAGAATTATTAAAACATACTCATTAAAGTCGTATGTTGGCAACTTGGATCCCTCAGTCAAGTGCCCAGAGGCAACAGAAAGCTCAAGAAACATAACCAGTCAGTCCCCTCACCAACCTGTAGCACATCTATCCCAAAGACTGTTGGGTTGTTTACAGACTCCTCAGAGTTTCAGCACATGTCCTGCTTGAAAATTCAAATATGGTCATGGCTACTTTTCTCATCAAAATTACAGAGCAAGAGGGGATCATAGTAGCAGATCTGAAGGGATTAAGGGAGCAGGCAGAAGAGAGCCAGTGGACAGTCACCTTTGGTGAGGGAGGAAACTGGAAGAGAAATGCAAGGAGGGAATCAAAGAAAAAACCTTGCATTCATTCCCTTTCCTCAGACCTGTTGTTGCAGACGTCCTTGGGCTAGATCCTGGAAAACAGCAACAGATGGTACAAAAGCCTGTCTAGGTCTGATTCCAGACAGCAGAATGAAACAGGGTGGAGAAGTGATCTGTAGGGTTGAAAGGAAGATATTCAACCCGTTGTCCACTTAGTATAATTTAATATATCTAACTACCTCATATTGTTTGAAGTAAGCAGGTTTATAAGTCATAAATTCAAAACAAAAATGTACTAAAAAATAGAAGCAAGATGACATTTGCTTATTTAACTTCATTCTGTTTCAGCCAGCATAAAGGTAGGCTTTGAGGAAAAACAATGAAAAGAGAGAAAGTCTTCTGTTGCCATGCTTTTCCATGTCCTGTTTCTTCATGCCCACAGATAAGGTGACGTCCAAGACATGCCCTTCTTATTTTTGTATCTTTATTCCCCATATATTTAATTTGATATTCTTTGGGAGAATATCAAATATCATACACTTCTCCAATCTGTCCTATATTTACTCACCTTTGGGTCTTCACTAGAACTGAATCATACGACATCACCAGGTTGGTCACTAACTCTCAATGTTTGTAGTTTTTAAATGAAATGTAGTCTTTATTAAGTCCTTGTTGCATGTAGCTGAAAGAATGAGATACCAACTCATATTTTTCTTCAAATTGTCATTTACAATGGAAGAAATGAAGACTGTCATTTAAATATTACCAAAAAAAACTCATATCTCCACTCCCTCCCCAACCCCTGCTAAAATGATTGCAAAAGGAAAAATGGATACACAACAGGATTAAGAAAATTTATGCCAGCATCCAAAAGAAGACATCTTGGAAACAGAAAAAGGAAATGACTGAGTAGTCCAAAGAAAGTTGAATTTAAGGCATTTATATCTCCATCCAAAATGCAAACCAATTTCCGCCACTTATTTGTGGAAATTGTAAAGAATTACAGGCACTGTATATTCTGAAGAGAGTGTTATGGGTGAAACTAAAAAGAAAAGAAAAATCTTTTAAAGTAATTGAGATTTTAACTCTTACCTTCCCCACTCCATGAAAGAAGACAAACACGACTTGTTGCTGAAGATAAATTGACTTTCTGGAGCAGTCAAACCATCGGGGCTCAGGTACATCAGACATAACTGATAGGGTAGGAAGGAGAGTGGATAAGGAGAGACACCCTATACTGAAAAGGAGAATAAAAGTTGACAATCTGAATGCTGCAACCTCTGGATCACTTTCCCTAAAACATTAGCAGCCAGGGTATCTAATCTCTAAGTAGAAATAAATAAATAAATAAAGATTCTTCTCCAGGAAAACATGGCAAGCCCAAGGAAAAGAACTACTCTTACGAGTCCCTCAGAATGGCCTGATGATAAAGTGCTCAAACTCAGGAGGACAAACTCCATCTGAGTGTACTGATCAGATTGTTAATGTTAATGACTCATATATATATATATATATATATATATATATATATATATATATATATATATACACACACACACACACACACACACACACACACACATGCCTTTTTTTAGATTTAGTTTTATGTAGTGCAGGGGATGAACCCAGGGCCTCACACATGCTAGGTAAGTTCTCCACCACTGAGCTACAACCCCAGCCCTAATATCTCACTCTTAACAACAACAAACAAAGGATCACCCAAATATCTGAAAACTTCTCTAACAGAAGTCAAAAACAGAGGAAAAGAAGAAATAAGAATACAAAGGGAAAAATCTCCAATTACTTATGATATATTATCAAGTTATCAAATCTCTGAAATAAAAATACAAAAAGATACTTTTAAAAATTCAGAAAATAAGAAAGAGCTCTTGGAAACAAATAATAGGGAAAAAAAGTAAAAGTAATCAGCACAATAAAAAGGGTATGAGAAAAATATCCCTAACTGGCATCAATAAGTCAAAAGACAAAGAGAAAGAGAACAGACAAAAAAATGAAACTATCAAGCCAAAAGGTGCAACATCTGAAACAAAATGAAAACATGGAGAAAAGATATTGTCACAGCAATAATCAGGAAGTTTCCTAGAATGAATGGGCATGAGGTTCCAGGTGGAAAAGACCCATGGCCTGATCAATGAATAGAGATTCAAGTCACATTATCAAGACAAACAAACAAAACAAAAAACCACCAGGTGTAATTTGAAGCTTAAAAGGATTAGCAAACAGAGCTGGGGTTGTGGCTCAGTGGTAGAGTGCTTGCCTAGCACATGTGAGGCCCTGGGTTCAATTCTTAGCATTGCATATAAATAAATAAAATAAAGGTCTGTTAACAACTTTAAAAAATATTTAAAGAAAAAAAGATAAGCAAACAAACAATACCACATAAAAGAGACAAAAACTTCCTAACATCTTACCTGAAAATGGAAAGCAAATAGAAAGATGCCTTCAAAATTTGAAGGAAATGATTATTTTTAATTTAAAATTCTATACTCAACCAAGCAGCAGCCAAGAATCAGCCAAGTATTAAAAAAAAAAAAAGAAATTTTCAGAAATGCAAGGTCTTAAAAGTTTACCTCCCATGCTCCCCTTTTCAGAAAGCTACTAGAACATGTGCCCAACGAAACCAGAAAAGGAGATATGGAATCCAGGAAAAAATGGGTACAATACAGAGAAAAAGTAAAAAGTATTCAGAATGATGGAGAACAGAAATACCAAGAACAGAAATACCAGACACTGGAAACAATTAAATTAGAGCAGGACAGAGCCTTCTAAGAACAATGGCGCTAAGAATAATATACAACTGATGAAAGAATAATATTTGTGACCATGTTCAGAGACAAATTAATGTCATGGTTAGAATGAAGAGAAAATTGGTACATGCACCAAGAAGTGAAAAAATGAGGCAACTTTAATATCAGGAAAAAGGAAAAGAACTGATCAGGACAAAACAGTGTATAAGGTAGGAGCATAGTCCAATCTTTTATGCCGGTCTCCAAGCTTAATTTCGTTAAGGTCTCTTTGATGGTTCTATTTATCTTTTCTACCTGTCCTGAACTCTGGGGTCTATAGGCACAATGTAACTTCCAATTAATCCCCTGGGTCCTGGCCAGTCCCTGACTTACCTGGGCCACAAACGCCGGTCCGTTATCGGACTTCATTACCTTAGGCAGTCCAAATCTTGGAAAGATGTCCTCCAGAATCTTTTTGACCACTATCTGGGTTATTTCTTTCTTTGTGGAGAAGGCTTCCCAGAGTTCTGTATCTGTGTCCCCAGATGATAAGCTGCCTGAATGTTCCTGTGCAGCCAAGTCTCCGTCTTGGAGGAAGCTGCTCTCATCCGTAAACCATACGACCTCAGGGTAGGGCAGTGGCTGATCCTTTAAGTCTCGGTGTACACTAACCTTTTTTACCAGTATGTGTTGACAATCATGAGCGACAGGTCCTGATGATTCTTTCAGCGACAGGTCCTGATGATTCTTCCGGCAACAGTGTAGCCGGGTTAAGTGGAGCAAAAGGCTCTGCTAATGGGTCATTTTGGAGTTTGATAGCCACCTGTCTGGAGGCTGACGGATGATGCTCTCTAGGGCATGGGGGGCTATGATAGTTAGCTTCTGTCCCCAGCATCCTTTATCAGAAGGGCTGCCTTTGCTATTGCCCTTAGGCAATGGGGCCACCCGCTGACCACTGGATTCAGTTTCTTTGATAAGTATGCTACTGGCCTTTTCCAAGGTCCCAAAGTCTGAGTGAGCACTCTCCATGCTATTCCTTTCTCTTTCCTCGACGTAGAGTGAAGGGTTTTTTTACATCTGGGAGTGCTAAGGCTGGGGCGGATAGCAGCGCCTTTTTGATATTATCAAAAGCCTGTTGGTGTTCAGGGGTCCATTGGAATTGGACATCCCCCTTTATTAGCCGGTATAAAGGGGCAGCCAGAGACGCCAACCCAGGAATCCATAACCTGCAAAAGCCGGCAGTCTCAAGAAACTCTCTGAGCTGTCTCTTATCAGATGGGGGCGGTATCTGCACAATAGTTCTTTTTCTGGGCTCTGTAAGCCATTGTTTGCCACCCCCAAGAGATTAACCTAGGTAGATTACTTTTTGTTGACAAACTTGGGCCTTTTTGGCAGAAGCCCTGTATCTGAGCTGAGCAAGCTCGGACAATAGTGCTTGGGTCCCAGACTCACAGTTTTCCTTGGTGTTGGCTGCCAGCAGCAGATCATCCACATATTGGAGTAGGGTGACTTCGGGGTGTGCAGTTCTGAAGTCGTTGAGGTCCTTGTGGAGAGCTTCATCAAAAAGAGTGGGGGAGTTTTTGAACCCCTGTGGGAGTCTAGTCCAGGTTAGTTGGCCAGATGTTCCGATTTCTGGGTCTATCCATTCGAAAGCAAACAATAACTGACTGTCCTTATGTAGGGGCAAGCAGAAGAAAGCATCTTTTAAGTCCAGCACAGTGTACCATATTCGCTCTAGATTCAGAGTGCTAAGCAAATTATATGGATTAGGCACCGTGGGGTGAATGTCCTGTACTCTGTTGTTGATCTCTCTCAGGTCTTGAATAGGACGATAGTCCCCAGTTCCTGGCTTTCTTACTGGTAACAGGGCGGGTATTTCAGGCTGATTGACAGGGCCTTAGGACCCCAAGAGCCAGGTATTTCTGAATATGGGGTCTTATCTTATCCCTAGCTTTTTTGCTCAGAGGATATTGTTTAACACTCATTGGAGAGGCAGAGGCTTTTAATTTTATTACTACTGGAGGTTGTTTTATGGCCAGACCTAACCCAGCAGTTTCTGCCCAGGCATCAAGATAATCTTTTAGTTTGCTTGTTTGATCAGTCCCTGGGGGCGTAAAGAGTTGATATTTATCTTTTACTGACATAGTCAGAGCTGTGACTATGGGAGTTTTTATTGAAGGATTTAGAAATTTCAAATGTTACCCTGAGCCCCGACTTTCTTAGTCATCTTTTGGAGTCAGCATGACGGGCTGGTGTAGCTGCTTCTTTTTGGGGCACTCTTTGGCCCAGTGTCCTTTTTCTTTACAGTAGGCACATTGGTCTGAGGCCAGGGACAGCTTTTGGCATGGGCCCAGATATCCCTTCCTGTCTCCCTGCTTTCTAACTTCTGGCCTATCTATGGCTGTGACCAGGACCTTAGCCAATGCTTTAGTCTGCCTTTTGTTCCTTTTATCTTTCTTTTGTTCCCTCTCTTCCTCAGTTTCTCTAGCCAAATCTCTTAAGGTCATACCCTGGATAATCTCTCTTACCTTGGCCAAATTAGTTGGCCGCCTAGTGGCCGTTTGGAGACCCGCACCAAGAGCCTGGCGATAAGTGGACAGATGCTCCCTACCTTCAAAGGTGTTAGGGTCTCAGTTGGGTCGGTTCAAGAGGGAGCCAGCTTCAATGATATTGGGAAGTTGAGTTGGCCTCCCATCTGGTCCAAGAATATTCTTTCTGGCTTCCAAGAGGATTTTCTCCCGTTCCTCTGTTGTGAAGACAGTCCCCAGAAGCTGTTGACAGTCATCCCAAGTGGGCTGGTGTGAGAACATCAGCGGCTGGATTAAACCTGTAAGTCGGGTGGGGGGAAGGGGTTGGAGCTGGAACAAGGAAGGGCTTCACCCATGTGGGAGGAAATTCGCAGAGATCCTGCCAGGATAAGATATATGGCTGTTGATCTGGATGGCCATGCAGCCCCGGCTGAAAGACAATATCTCTGACTTGGCAGATTCATTCTGAAGCGCAGAGTGTCTGCCAGGTCCAGCATTTCACTGTAAAGGAAAGATTCTGGGCCCTTGTGCGGACATCCGTCCAATGATCAAGGGTCAGGGACAGAGGCGTGGAATGGCTTTGTCCCATACTGGGAGTTACTTGAACTGAGACAGAGACAAGACAATACAAACAAGACACACTGAGACGCAATCACAGACACACAGTAAAACGTTTAACATAAGTTCAGAAGCAAAAATTAAAGACAGGCAGTGAATTCAACCTGAGAACAACAAAAAGAATTGCCGGCAAAACCAGACGGATTGGCAGCAGAATACACCTGACGAGGGCTCCTCCCTCTACCTGATGGGGAGCACTTCCGTCCCCCCCGAGTCGTCCAAGGCGTCCCTTGGAGGGTGGCCTGTGGCTCCAAAGACACGCTGTACACCTGACGAGGGCTCCTCCCTCTACCTGATGGGGAGCACTTCCGTCCCCCCGAGTCGTCACCACAGCCAGGGAAAACTCACGCTTTCCACTGGCAGCCACACGCTGCCAAACCCAAACCCAAACCAAGGCTCTGAGAACTCACGCCCTCTGGGAGCTTACGCCCGCCATTGAGCCACCAGAAACCAAACCCCGAGCGATCGCGAAAGAAAAGCAAGGAGAAGAAGAAGGAAAAGAGGCGCCTTACTTACTTACCCCCTAAAGCAGTCCGTTGGGGTCTCCCTGTCCGGCGATGCGCAGTTCCCGGCCAATGCACCAAATGTAAGGGTCCAGCGAAACGTCGGAGGGAGAGACCACAAGAGACCGGCTCCATGCAATTGGCAGAAGGGGTTTTTATTGATTCAGCATGCTGAGGCTCCAGGCTCACTCAGGAAGATACAGCAGCCCAGAGCCCAGAGCAGAGGTCAGGCAGAGCTTAAGTACACTTTTTGGGGAAGGGGGGGGGGATATTTAAATTGATTCTGGGCCCATGGTGCCTAGTGCCAGGCGACTCAAAGTCCCAAGTTATCAGACCACCAGAGGAGTCAGTGAGAATGATTACTGGGGCAGCTCTGGTATTGTCCTAACAGCTACAGAGATCAAAGGCTCCGGGGTAGCCGAGGTATTTAACATATCAATGGTCTCTTACTTTACAACCCAAGCCTTGCAGTTACAGACTTCACAATGTCTGGTCTTTTACACTTTAACTCTGGCTCTGAGGCTTAGAATCAGCTTAGAAATTTTACCTTTACATCTCTACACTAGATATTCAATAGCTACTTGCTTCTTGCAGGAGCACAAACCCAGAGCCAAATCCTGAAAAACTGAAAAGTCATAAAACAAATATCACTAAAACAGAAAATCATCACTTCCCTTTACACTCTGCTAAAGTGCATTAGTTACTCTCCAGGGCCTTCCTCACCCTACCTCATCTGTACCTGAAGTTGCTCTCATAGAACTAGCTAGAACCATAAAGCTTAGGGTGGAGGTTAATAAAGGTTACTACTCAGAACCCAGGTTTCTAGTCACTTCAAGGGTTACTTCAAAAAACTTCTAAAAAAGAGTTCAACATCAACAACAAGAGTTCTCTCCTGAAGAATAGGATCCTGATTAGAATAAGTTATGCTCCATGTATTTATAATATGTCACAATACAGTCTATTATCATGTACATCTAAAACAACAATTTTTTAATAATAAGAGTAAAAACAAAAAGAAGCCAGGGATTCCCACTCTGGCTCAAGCTGAGACATTGAAATCTCATCCACTTATAGGGATACTCTGCCTAGAATCCCATTTGGCATAAAAAACAGTGTGGGTTACTTTTTCCCAGCCCCACCCCATGCATTGCCACCAACAGCTCTTCCTTGTGCCCTGAACTTCTTTATACAAACAAGAAATGATCTCTAGTCCCCCCATGTGCTCTTTTGACATCAATAGTATCTCTCATAATATAATTTACCCTCATGTGTTCCAGGCTTAGGGGAAAAAAACATGGATAAAGATAATAGTACAGGAAAAAAATCTGAATA
Source organism: Callospermophilus lateralis (assembly GCF_048772815.1). Lineage (NCBI taxonomy): Eukaryota > Metazoa > Chordata > Mammalia > Rodentia > Sciuridae > Callospermophilus > Callospermophilus lateralis. The sequence goes on from NW_027514398.1 coordinate 12,974,235, forward strand.
TAAAGTTCTCAACATAAAATTTCATTTTAACAAATTACTAGGAAGTGGATTTTAAATAGTAACACATATTCACTTAAATTTTAGCATCATGGATGGGCTAGATTACTTGAATTACTTAAGTCACATCAAAAAAAATTAACTTTTATAAGAAAAGTTTTAGGATGGGAATAGAAGTACATGTATAATCCCAATGATTAGGAAGGCTGAAGGGGGAAGATCACAAGTTCAAGACCAGCCTCAGCAACTTAGTAAGGCCCTAAACAACTTAGTGAGATCCTGTCTCAAAATAAAAAAATAAATAGGGCTACACACCCCAAGGTTCAATCCCTGATACCTAAAAGAAAAAAAACAAAGCTTTTTTATTTGTAAAATTGTAAGTTTTTATACCCTTTAGAGAACCCTGAATATTTCTCATTTCTAAAAGAACTATAATTTGAGAAATACCTAGGTCAACTTAGAATTAAAATGAACCATCTTGATACTCATGAAAAATGTGATAACTATCTAATGATGAGCTCCAGTAATACAATATTTTCATACTTGTCTTGAGTTCTACTTGTCTTGAGTTCTAATCAATCTTTCTGCCTATATAATCAAAGGGAGTCCCAGGATTCCAGACACATTTTTAGCTTAGATTGCCTACTGATAAATTGTTTGAGGACAGAACTCATCTTTTAGTGGAAAAACATTTTTTTAATTAAGTAAATAGAAGCTTGAAAATGAAGCATTTTATGACAATAGGACTAACAAAAAAAATAACATTCCCACTGGCACTCACTAGCAAACCCCTTAACCCGTCATTCTTCATCTCTGGGAGGAGAAATATAATTGAGTTCCCTTTCCTACCCTGCACATTTGTGGTTCTGGTTTTCTCCTGGGTATTTAAACACTAATGTAGAAGCCATTTTTATGTATGTGCGGAAGTGGGAAAATTCTGATCTCAAATTGAAAAAATACTAATGCAGAAGCCATTTTTATCCATATGCAGAAGTGGAAATATTCTGATCTCAAATTGAAAACTGCAAAGCACTTGCCATTTTAGTGATGAAAATAGAACAATGTAAAATTTTAATATTTTAGTAGTGCTCAAAGGAACTCCGCCTCCTCTACTTCAGGGTACAACACCACTTCCAAGGACAAAACTGGATATATGACTGTCAGGAATGGAAAAAAATAATTCAAGAATGAAAAAACAACATGTCTATTCAAGAAAAATAATGACAATTTACTTGACTTGTAGAACATCTAATTGATGCTCTGATACTGCAAGGGTGGCAATAAGGAGACAGGAGGGCTGCTGTTCCTCTCACATAAAGGAGGAAAATGTCTACTTCCTCATTTTCCATAAGTGCCAAAAAACATCTATGGAGTGTATGGGTTTTGGCCTCCAAACTGGTTGAAGAAAGGGATCTATTTCAACACAAAGTATCATTTGAACTTCATTTACCTTTCAGTGAAATAAAGATTCCCAGTTGTAGTAGCAAAGAGGTTCCCTTCTGAGTCTTCATTGGCAAAATCCTAGACACTTTCAATGAAAATAGGAATTTAAGAGATCCATAGAAGCCTATTCCTTACTTATATCCAACACCTTTATTATTCAGTTTTATTAAAAGATCTAGTTTTTTTTCCTACATAAAAGAATGAGAACTAAATTTTTTTTAAAGGAAAGAACTTTGGGGTAAAAAAAATAATGGGAAACATCCATTTGAAGGGATAGTTTCCTTTAAAGATGATTCATATCCGTGAGCTATGTGTCTGATGCCAAGAACCGATGGCCTATGCTCTGCAGTACTGAGAGCTATCCAAACACATAGTAGATACATTCTGTTTGCCCAAAGAGACAGGCTGGAGAGGCTCTTTAATATATTAAGTGCTAAAACCTATACAAAGATGTAATATGTAATTCTATTTTATTGCACAGGCAAAGAAGAAAGAAGAAAACGTTAGTTTAACCACCTGACCTCTTGCAGAATTTATCTGCCGTGATAAGATAAATTTTAAGCACTCTCCCTGTTTCTCTTTAGTTTCATTTCCTCTGCTTTCAATATTGTTTCAGCTTAACCTTTATTATTCAAGAAACTTTCAGAACAATTTGACAGCCAATGGTGGATGGAGAAATATGAGGAAAGAGGTTAGAGCTCCATTCTGAACTCAGCACTTCATAATAATAAGAGAAGCAAACAGACCCCTCCCATGGTGACACAGATACTTTTGCTTATGAAGGATTAAAATCAAGTAACTGCTAGAGATTTCATTACTACCCAAGACTAAGGATTTGGATGACCTTGTGCCCTTCTGGTGCTAACTCTGCTAGTTTAGAAAATACTTTGCAACAGATTTTCAAAGAATGATCGAAAAAGAGGAAGAAGAGGGAAAAAAAGCAGAGGAAGTAAAATTAAAGATTTTCAAAACTTGGAATATACTAGAACACCATTGTGTTCACTGGGCTCTCAGGTTAGCCTTTCTCCACCCTCCTCCATCACCACTACATACATATACCTTTTCATTTTCAGGTAACAATTATTAGCATTCTGCATACATAGGAACTGGAAACACACAAGCTGCTTGAACAAGCCTTAATAAAAAATTCTTACATGATAATCTCTCAGACATGTGTTGAACATTTTTTCTATCCCAAGAATCTTTCTAAGTTCCTTACATGGCTGATCTTATCTATCCCTTCACAACAATTCTATTTAGTAAGGCTTTTTACAAATGAGACATTTTTCAGCTGTCTTTTTGCCAGACAGTTGTTAGGGGACAGAGTTAATGTTTGCTCAGACCAAGAAACATCTATAGAGAAATCTGCACCATTTGGGATTTTTCTGTAGTCAGCCAGTATAAGGCTTTTTTGTTGACATGTGAGGACACTGAATACACAGACTGTTTTGATCATGTCTTGGGATTTCACAATCCACATGTAAACAGAGGCCTGTGGTTCTCAGATTTCATATTTCTGCTTTGAGGATGGACTGGTTTAGCAAATCAAGTTGGATTTTCTAAGAGATCAAATTTCTACTACACAAGACTGGAATGAACTGGTACCCTTGCCTCAATTCCAACTTAGACATGTGTATCAAAAAGTAAACTTCCTGACTTCAGAGCCATCTTCATCCCTTACTGATTAAATTCAAAATACAGAATTGAGTGGTTTTAAAGGAATACAAGGTAAGATTTAATAATACTGACAAATTTGTTGCATCTTTTGACTCTGGATAGATAAAACTGAAATTGACTTCCTTTGAATTGTATAGCTATATAGCTTAGGGTTAAGTTTCAAAATAATTTACCATATATATAATAATTTTCATTCTGTATAAATACAATCATGTTATTGAGGATCTACTAATGATGTTTTATATATGTTGAGCATCTTCAATGAAAACGTCTCTTCCTTAACTGAAATATCAGCAGTATCATTTCCCAGTATCAGTTTTTGTAAAGCTATAGAAGCTTATTCACCAGGAAATTGTTTAATGACTAGTACAATATTCACTGGACCATTCTTTTCAAATGGTCCTGAATTATTGAGCCTCAATTATTATAAACTATTTGAGTATGACTCAATAAAAAGCAATTAAGATATTTTTCAGAGCCGTAGAGGCAAGTCACAAAATTTTCTCAAATTCTGGCTGGGTGAAAGGATGTGATAGGGATGATGCAATTAACTTCTAATAGCCCTCTCTTCTAACAATAACCAGTACGATTATAGAAATGACTTCACCACCCAGTTACAGCTTCACAATCTCTTCTAATACTGTTCACATCCCTAGAAACAAATCTCAGAGATACCCTGAGTTCTTATATAGAACTATTGGATCTTTTAGTGTGTCTTCTGGAGATGCTGTCTCTCCACAGTGAGGGATGGTAATGACCAAATCAACTTATCCTCTAGTTACTCAGTCTCCCTACACTAAAGGGGTTCAAAACTTATAAACGCACTGATGGATCACTCAAGATATTTTCCCTGAAGACAGTAGATATTTCAGTATATATTGTGTGCTATTATATGCTAGTTTCTAAATTAGTGCATATGTGTGTATGTGTGTAGGTACACATGTATGTATATTTTCCCCTCGCCTAATTCTTACAATGAATGGAAATAATGCAGTACCCTTCAGTACAGAGCAGAGAGAGAACCTAGAATGACTTTTATCAAGAGCTAGGAGAGAGGCAATTTAGATCATCTGGAAAATTCACTAAACTCAAATGGAAAGACTTCAAAATTTTTCCAAACATGAGTTTGAACCCTATCTCTACCACTTCCCAGTTGGGGGGCCCAAGCCAGAAAAAAAAAGTGATTTTAGGGAAGGATGCCCAGAGTAGCTGTGACATTTGAGAAGAGCAGGCCACAGAACATCTGTTCAAAATAAATATGCATAACACCTGGCAAAAATATCACTGGGGAGTAAAATCCCTTTAGAAACATTTTAGCAAATGTCATTTATAACCTGTTTTCTTCAATTTCTCAACTCCTTGCCAATAGGGATCTTGGCAGTGTCAGAATAAGCACAGCTTTCAGCTGAATTAAAGTTGAAGATTTTTTCAATTATACAAAATTTGGAAAGTAATATTTTTACATGACTTTAGACCACAACAGGAGTTCCTTCACTGGTAGCTAGAAGTTTTCAAGGAAAAACTCCCTTGAAATATTTCTCTTTCTGTGTCCTAATCTATGTCATTATCATTTTCTAAAAAGTATAAGAGACAGCATGTACTTGATGCTTTTTACCCTTCTACTTGGGGGAAGTTTAACTTATAAATTCTAACTGTTCAGTTTATTAAAGAATAGAACCCATCTGTTACTCCAAATACATTTGTTCATCTTTGTTTCTTGGACTGATTTTGGAATATTCCTATTGTGACATTGCTACCACTACTGACAAAAGGCAGAAGTACAATGTTTCCTAAAGGGAAAATACAGAATGTAATAAAGGAACAAATAACCAAATCTGCTATACTTTACTGTATACCCCATGGTTGGGCCAACTCATGACCACATATATACTGGTGTGGTGAAAAACACAGGACACAGAATTCAAAGACTTGAGCCAGAATCTCAGGTCTAGCTGCCCATTGGTGTACTTTGTGTCCATGGACAAATAACTCTTGAAAGCTTATTGAATAGTATTAAATGTGGATGACAAAACCTACTATAGAACTTCCTTGAGGAATGAATAAAGCAATGTGTATTTGTGCGTGCATGTATGTGTGTATGTGTGTGTATATTTGGTATACGGTAAATGTGAAACAAAGGTTAGAATAATGGCAAATGTATGTTTATGCTATTTTATAGTTTCTTAATGCTAATATGAGCTTTTTATATAGAAATTTTCAATGTAAAATTTATATTTTGACTCCTTAAGTAATTAATGGGAAAATTAGTAAGGAAATATATAATATTAGGAGGGGTCAAACACACACACACACAGTCATCATGTCATCCCTCTGTATCCACTGATGCATGTTTTCAGAAGGTTCCTTTCCCACAGTAAAATCTACAGACTACCAAACTTTTATATAAAAAGGTGTCATATTTGCATATACTCTATTCATATCCTCCCATATATATCATCTTATTTTATATATAATAAAATGAAAATGCTATATATGTATTTGTTAAAAGGGAACAATGCAAAGAAAAGTCTACACATGTTCAGTACAGATGCAAAATCTTTTCAAATATCTTCCATCTCCAGTAGGTCAAATCTGTAAATGCCAAATCTGATAAAAGAGAACCAACTGTGTACTTGTGTGCATGTATGAGAGAAAAAGAAGTCAATTAGATTGTTATAAATAAATGGACTTAATGATCTTTAATGGAATCAAAACTATGCAAAGGATTTGCAATATCAGTTTTACAGGATAACTTAACTTTTTCACAATGGAGGGAATGTTTCACAACAAATTACAACTGATGGCTCCTGCCACTACCAACCACTTCACTGAATTAGGAATGAGACAGAAGTTCCTTCCGAGAGAGCAGTAATGTTTCAATTTCTCCCTGGGGTACTTGTCACTTCCAGTTTTATTTTATATATTCCACTTCTGTAACTATATGTTCTCTGCAGATTTGACTTTAATTTTTCTTTTTATCTTCCATGCTTCTTGGCATTTTGAATACCTCTACAAATATTCAAACAATAATAGAAATCATTGTGTTATTGACCTGTTTTATTTACTGTGGAGCTTCTCAATAAGAAAGAGAGATAAGCTCTCTTTTAAAATTATACATAAGTGTTAAGAATCAAAGAAACCTTCTGAAGTAAAATAGGAAACCCAGACACTGAAAGGAAAGGAGGTGGCCCATTTGATTGCATGAAAATGGAAAATTTATATAGCAAAAGACACCATTAACAAAAGACATTAGTAGACTGATCATAGGTAAAAATATTTAAATCTATGTAACAGATGGATTCTTATCTATAAAATACAAAGAAGTCTTTAAATGGTAGGAATAAAAGGCAGTAAAATTTAGGCAACAATGCTGAAAGGTAATGCATAGATTAGGAAAGGCCAAAGCCATAGTAATTTTTAATAAAATGCAAATTAACTATAACATATAATTTTACCAGAGATTGATAAGTGCTAATACTCCTGATAGAATATAGTAAAAAATGTGTTTCATCTTTCTAATGAAAATAAGAGTAGTCACATATGTTGAGGAAAAAAAAGTCCCATGATACATGCTAAAATTTAAAAATACATATAGAACTTTCCACTTAGGAGTCCTATTCTTAGAAATCTGACATAAAATTGAAATGCTACTCCATATAACAAGGAAGTTTATCACAAAGAGACTTTCAGTAGGAGCTAAACAAATAAAGAACAACAACAAAAAATACCTATAAATATATCAAGTTGACAAAGCAGGATGCTGAGAATTGTATATAACATGGATGAATTTATGTAAAGCAATGCAAATTAAAAACTATGTATTTATACATGATTATCTGAGCATGGAGAAGGAGTGGAAGGGCACATACCACTCTATTTAACCTGGTTGCCTATAGGAGAAGGAGAAAGGAAAAGGTCAAAATAATCACATGAACCATCTATTGTTATGGACTTTGTGTCTCCTCCATGCTGCCTAAGTTTGGAAATTTAAGGTGTTGATTATTTCAGAAAAAAATATTTTAAATAAAAATATCTAAAATGTGAATGAAAATATGCATTTCTAAAGAGAGTACCCAATATTCAGTATTTCCTTAGGAGCACTCTAATCACCGGAGCTGTATGTGCAAGGTACCTGACTAAATGTTTAGACTGAGCCAGATAAGAATTATGTAGACAGCATCATTGAAGAAATGTCACATATCTGTACACATGCATCATAGTATTTGTACACTTCTATAAATACTGGAGCAATATGAGCCAGTTGCATGAGTAAGAGTTATCAGTTACGTCCCACCATCTCCAATTCATGTTTTCTTTAAATATATGTATACATATACATATATATGTATATGTATATGTATATTTAGTTGTAGTTGGACACAATACTTTTATTTCACTTATTTATTTTTATGTGGTGCTCAAGATCAAACCCAGGGTCTCCCACATGTGAGGCAAGCGGTCTACCGCTGAGCCACAAACCCAGGCCCAGTCCATGTTTCCATACTCATCTCTTTTGTCTGGATTCCAGGCCTTGTAATGCAACCTGAGAAGAGAGAACAGGAATTCAATTCTGGCAGCTTTCTACTATAATGGGTTAGACAGAGAGACTAAATGATCTCTTATTCTCACCTGTCTGCTGTTACAAATAAGCCCCAAATATAAGACATCATCTTTAGAAGGGTTCAAAATGTATGTCATACTATCTTCCTGAAAGACTCAAGGGGAGGGGAGATAAATTATGGGCAATGCAGTCATTTGCCAGGTGATTTCTTTCCTATTAAACTCAAGGTTTAGGATGTGGCTGAGGGAAGGGAGTGCTGTGGAGTCATATTGGTCAAATTCTATTGTTATATTGTGTGCATGTGCAAATACATAACATATCCCATCAACATGTACAGCTATAATGTATCAATAAAACTGGAAAAATTAATACTAGAAAACCTCGCAGTTATTTACAACACACAAATTTATTTAGTGTTTAGAGGCATATTTTTCCTCAGAGAATTCATTACTAAATTAAACTGCTTAAGTTTAAAAAAAGCAGGAAGATTGACATGTTGCCAAGGGAACTTAGACAATTAAAAAAAATTTACCGAGACAGCGTCTTGCCTAAAACATTCACAAATGTCACAGTAAAATGTGTTGATATTTTGGACAGAGTGGCATTTATTCCATTGTTAAATAGTATGCCTTATCAAGTATTTTCAAGTGAGATGACTCCCTCTTTTCTCTAGGTAATTTTAAAATATAGCTAAAAAGATCAACATCACTTTATTGGCCAAAGTCAAAGTACCTCTATCCTGCCTCTCATTTAAATGTCAAACTGGCAGATCTTTTACAAAGTTATTGAAATAACACAAGTACACAGAAAATGGGCAAAAAATCTTGATATTCATGCTATAATATATTAAATTAGAATAAATCAATTGCTTAGGCAACAGACAAGTATTTGAATATCGAATATGCAAGGAATGGAGAGTATAAATAAAGTCAACTCACATAACCTACAATAATTGAGAAAAAAATATGTATAGGTAACCAAAACAATAAATAACTGCACATTCAGATTTTTTTCAATAGAGTGTCAATATTGAAATAAGAAATTACATATGCATTTACTAATGTTCATATATACATGTATGTTCTGTGCCAAGAAACTGGTGTGCCAGTGGAAATCAATTCTGAAAATAAATTCACTCTAAATAATAGATACAAAAAGGAGTAAAAGAATTTTGTTCCTCTTTACCCAAGATAAGTTCCTATAAAACCAGGAATTCAATTAAAAGAACCCTTAAGTAATACCTTATTGAAAGATTGATTGATTGATTGATTTTGGTACCAAAGATTGAACGCAATGGTGCTTAACCACTGAGCCACATCCTCAGCCCTTTTTTATATGTTATTTAGAGACAGGGTCTCACTGAGTTGCTTTAAGACCTAGCTAACTTGCTGAGGCTGGCTTTGAACTCCCAATCCTCCTGCTTCAGCCTGTGCTGTGATTACAGGCATGCACCACCGCACCCAGCTTAAAGTAATACTTTTAAAAGTATTACTTTTAAAAGCTTTAGTATAGACTTAAAAGAAGTAAAATGAATATACTCTAAGTTGTCTACATTTCAAACTCATGAAGAAAATGCTTCTAATTGTGGTTACTTTATTTCTTGTCATCAAGACATATCTTTCAAGAAAGAAGAAAAAAAAATCTAAACAGCTACATTAAAAAAATAAAGTGATTATCACAAAACCTGAGACACATGGAATATAACAACACTAATTTCTACAGACAATACACACAATGATTACATTATTGATTAAGCAGTAGAATGAATTTTTAAAGATCACATATACTCCACCGTCTGAGGTTGGGATCTGTGGCTCTGGTAGAGTGTGTGGCTGACTTGTGACAATTTCCAGAGAACAGGTCTAGGTACTCACACCTAACTCACAATCATAATTTCCACTTCAAACTCTACCATCATTCTCAATGACATTTATGTCCAAGTTAATGATCAAGCCAATATGAAACTTTTTTTGTTTCTTAATCTCATGTCTAATTATTTGTATTTGATATAACCTCAACTAAATTTCTTTTATCTGCATCTTTTTCAGAAATATTGTTGATGGTTTTCTCTTTTTCCTTGGCTCCACAACTTTCCTGATTTTTTAAGATTTTTATTATCACTCTTTACAATCTTTTTCACATTGAATTTTTTTACCCACATCTTAAATGTCTGTTACCCATGCTCTACGCAAGGTCTTGTTTTCCTCCAAAATATATCATTACTAAAAATTACCACCAATATGCTGTCTGACTCCGAGCCAAACTTCTCCATTGAGCTTTGAACTCATAAACTATGCTTCTTTAAATAAAAAATTCTATCCTGTTTAAGATACTAATTAAATAATCTATTTATCATTAGTTCACTAGTCTATCACTTTACAAAAACTGTCAAGTAACTATATCAATTATTTCCAACTTAATGTTATACTTTTAAAATATATTTTAGGCAACAGACAAGTATTTGAATATTGAATATCCAAGGAATGGAGAGTATAAATAAAGTCAACTAACATAACCTACAATAGACTTTTTATACAAATGTTTTATTATATATCAATGTTGAGCACATATCAAAACTCCCAAATGCAATTAATTGGCTAAGGGTTCTTAATTCTTTATACCAAATACTTCAAGCATTTTATAACTCAGTTACCTATGCCTGAGTTTTCCTTCATACTGTTATCTTCTGTGCTGTTACAGCACTGGCAATACAGAATTTTTACCAGTACTCCATTGTTATTTCAGAAATATGTTCCCTCAATGCTGATATCAATTCTGCAAAGTTTCATGCTGGCACATTCTTGAACTTAAAAGATATTACGAAACAGTTCCTAAAGCAATGGTCAGAAATCCTATTTCTTTTACAAATGCCCCAACATGTTTGTTATGTGAAGCATTAATGTATCGCAGATGTATAATCATGGCAATGGAAATAACAGCTATGTTCAATAAGCCAGAAGAGACAACCACACCAAAATACTGCTTGAGTTACTGTGAATCTAAGATGTCTTTGAGATGCATTAAACTGACAAAAATGCAAAAAATTACAAAAATGAATCTTAAAGTCAGTGAAATATGTTATTTATTTGATGTTTGTTTCCTTTTAGCATCATATTTAAAATCACCATGCTTCTATACATTAAATCTGCACCTTGAACAGTGCTAATCATTCTCTCAGTCCAAACGAGAGACCAAGTTTCATCCCTGGCTTCTTTATTAGGTACTACATTTTATAGTGAGCCTTTTACTAAGGTGTGAAGTGCGTAGCCTTCTCCCCATTTCTTCTCCATGACCCAATTCCAAGATACTTTCATCTCTCTGACTCTTGTTGCATCTTGGACATGACCCTTATCTTGCAGTATGATTTTTCCTGTAATTTGAAGTTTATGCTCATAATCATCTAATCAATATTCACATTGTATTAAGGTATTTGATATAATTTGGTACTCATAGCCATTTTAAAATGCAACAGGACTATCAAAAAAAGTCAATAACCAGAGGATTTTGCTGAGACTATAACTAGATCCTTCAAATATATTCAAGATCTTAGGAAAAATTAAATGCAACACAAGTAGTCATATATTGTTTTACACATGCCTTTCCATGCATAAAATAAAGAAGTCAGACTAACAATTTGGCAAAAAACATCCCTTCTACATAATAGTTTGATATTGGGAGGTGGAGTCAAAGAATTTTTGTTTGTGAAATAATATGATTTAACTTATTTCCTAACATGGGAAAGTATTATAGAAACCTTAAGGGGAAAAATTACAATTTATCAGTGTTCTAATTCAGAATGAAACTGTAAACTTCAATTTTTACTTGTGATTTTTCAATAATACTAATAACAATATTAATTATTAATTCCTTAATCTTAATATTTTTCTAGGAATACAGGTCTGGGTATTTGGAGAAATTCAGCCAGTAGAGCGTAGCATTACTCAGATAAATCTTAGTAGACTAATATAAAAATCAAACTTCTTTAACTTGTATATACCTATACCAAACATTGCTGTTAAAGTAAAATGTTATCATGATTCACACTAAAACTAATAGGAAAATATGATACCCATTATTATTACTATTACTATTTGACAAGTACAATAATTTTAGAAAAACATATGGAAGATAGAATTGAAAAGAAATAAATTCAGCAATCATTATTTGCAAATAATGAATTGCATGCACTGAAAATCCAAGAGAATCATCAATCAAAGTTTTAGAATTCAAAGGACTGTTTCAAGGTTACTGAACATAACATCAATTAACACAAGTTAATTAAATTCTGTAATCTAATCTTCATATATACAATAACCAAAAAATAAGGTACATAATAAGCCTACCAAAAATATATAAACTACTTAAGTACAAATTTATAAAACTTTATTGAGAAATGGAAGAAAAATCTGAATAATTTGAAAGATAACATTATTATAGTGATCAAAAAATCACTAAAGACTTTTAAAGTCAGAAAACAAATCTACCAATAGAACTATAATGTTTCTAAAAATAAAATTAAATGGGGTAATTTTTCCCCATATATTAATACAATATGCTAAAGTTGTAGTGATTAAGACAATATAGTATGCTACTAATTCAGAAAAGAACAAATAGATTAGCATAAGAGCATTGAAAACTCACACCTCAGTGATACACAGATATGAGTCTACTCTACAGAAAACTAGCAGTGCAGATGAGTGACACTACTTCACAAATAGTAGTGAGACCATTTTTTATGTGAGAAAAAAAATTAGATCATATATCTCATTCTACCAAAAAAAAATCAATTCCATGATTAAAGAGTTGAATATGAAAATCATTATTTGGCACTTTAACATTCCAAATAAATGAAAAATTTGTGATCTTTAAGTAGTAAAGATTTAGAAAGACCTTATGTGCAATAGCCATGAGGGGATAAAATGATAATTCTCTCTCTTGAAACATAAAAATTTATTTTTCTTCTTTAAAACATTTCCAAATACACACACACACAAAAAAAAAAAAAAAAAAAAACTCAAGACACTAAGAGAATGTATTTCCAAACCATAACATCAACTAAGGCTCATTATAAACCATACAAAGAACTTCTATAAATTAATAAAATACAAAAAACTCATTAAAATGCACAAAAGTCACAAGTAGGAGTCTTATGGAGGAAATATGAATGCTTCATAAACACATAAACCATACATTCAATGTGTCTTTAATTATCAGAGATCATCTTATATTCACCAGGTTAGTACAAATTAAAACATCTGAAGCTATCAAGTGTTGGTGAGCATATCAAACATACTTTTCAATGCTACGGGGCTCTGTGCTAGGAGGCAAATACATGTGAATGACACTGGAATACTCCCACTCCCTCTAATTTTCCAAAGGCAAAAACTGAAGAGAATTTCAAGTATAAGATTTAGTGGCAGAAGAAGGGTAGTTTAGAGGAGTTTATTCTCTAGAGGTGTCTCTGCCTGTCATTACAGGTTTTCTGTATTCATATGGTTAAGCAGAAAGCCATGACCCGTATTAGATAAGCCTCAGCCTACACTAACTCTCTTCCAGTTCTTGGGACCTCTCATTTCTTCTTCAGAGAGAGGTTGGTAATAGTTTTCTGCTGCTCCTACCCTTAGTTTACCTTCCCTTGTTGGTTTCTCTATTTCCCTATCCAATGAAAATAATGCAACTCTGCTCAAATTACCCAGTTTGAGTGTTCCATTTATTCTTGATAGGTCCCTGACAAATATAGGTAGCAATCGTAACTATAATATACAATAATGTGAGTGAAAATTGATAAAAATCCTCAGTGATACAAAATGAAAACTGTGAATACTTTGAAACTCTTTCTAAACTCAGGCATAAGAGTTTATTGTTCTTGAGATTCCTTAAGGAAATGTTTATAGAATAACTTATATTTATTAAAATCATAGCCAGCAGAATTATATCTATTTTATTTTACTACTGGTTTACATGTTACCATCTTGACCATACTCATCTTTAGAAGATTGTGTCCATGTTTTTTCAAATGTAAATCAGATAAATCATAATGTTATTATTAATGAAAAATGGGGTGAAGACTTTTCTCTAAAAGCATCCAAGAATATCTCAACATATAGACCCCATTTTATGTTTTTCAGTCCTTGAAAAATCATAGTCCAATAACATTAAAAAGAATATGATTGAAAAAACTCTGGTGAGGTTACACAAAAATATTTCCATTCCACAGTACCCAAAATATCCATGCTAATGACAAATATACAGTGGTCTACAACACTGGTCACCATTACAGAAATACAAGGAATTCCCAGTTCTCACCTGCTGTGTGCTAAATTTCAATACTTAATGGTCTGTGTAAGCCAGAAGGACTGCTTTCTTGTTTTCCCCCCCCAAAAAATGTCCTTTAGAGGGCAGTTCTGATCTTTAATAATTTCAGGACAATCCCCTCAAATTTACTGAACATCTATCCTAATATTTAACATTCTAAAAGTATTCACCTCTGCTGAGAAATACTTAAAATAATTATATCTAATATTTATAAAGCCATTACTATATATCAGACACCAAACTTACACACATAATTTCACTTAATATTTAAAGAGACTCAATTATTCTGCCAATTTAACAGATAAAAATACTACATCACAATCCTAGAACAAGAATTCAAACAATACACATGACTACATCACCTATACCTCTACCAACCAAATGGAAGAGATAGAGGAGAGCAAATGGTATCCACCTTACCAGGAAACTTATTAGGAAACTATTACCAAAGGGCCAGGGTATTGTCATATACTTAAAGATCTCAATGATTATTTACTGGCATTTAGAAAGGCCAGAATGGAAGCTTACCCTTTACACTGACATGTATGTATACATTTACACATTTTTCTTATTTTACTCTAAAACAAGAGTTAGTTTCAGACATACAAAAATCATGTTTTCAACAGCAATGAATATGTTTATTATGAGGGCCATATTTTTTAAAGAAATAATTTTCATCACAATCCTATAACCCTTAGAATATACTGGATTTAGAAAATATTTCATATGGAACATTATATTGTTCAATGGAACATCTGGTCATATTCTTAGTTTCCAAGCTGGAATTCAGCAAATCATAGAATGGAGACAGAGAATTGAACAATAGCTACTTCACAGGAGTTTCTGGGAAGAGCATCAATCATGTGTCATCACTATCATTCACTCAATCTCAACCACATTGCAATTCAAAAGAGGAATGTGAACCTGTGAATCAGGACATTTTGATTACATTTCCTAACCCCTAATTGCTTTTGTATTTAGAGGGGAGGAGACTGAAATGTAGTAGAGGGAAAAGGATAGGACATGAGAGGGAGTATTTACTAATCCAATTTTTCGTCTGTTATTAAAACTGTAAATAAAGAGAGAAACTCCCATGTGCCACAGAGAAAGGAAACGTTGATGCACACAATTAAAGTAGAAAAATCTGAGTTAGCTATCTCAACATGATAATCTATATCATCTTTGAGCTGAAAAATTTCAACTCTGCATCTTAATAGATCTACTACCATTCTTTCACTCCATACTATATATCCATCCACTATTTTATCAGGTGCATGAAACTACTTTCCTGAACCTGAAGGGAATACAATTGTGATGCTAAAGCAAACAATAACAAACTAAAATGTTATTGTTTTGATTAAGCACGAACATTTTCAAGTTCAAAGCTTGATACATAATAATTTCAAGGCACTAGAAGAGAGTACAATTGTCCCCGGTCTATTCTTCAATTCAGAGTTTTACTGAGGCAAAAAAATGCACATAAAAATATATGCTTAGTGTGATCTACTTCTCCCTTATTTATAAAATTGTTCCTTGGGATACCAGGTACCTGTTGACATCCTTTCCCCCTTATTTGCTTTCTTTTTTTGCTTCCTGCCTGGAAAATTTTCCTAATCCTTTTTTGGAAGACTAATCTTCATATCAATCAGTGACTTTCTAACAGACATATGTTGTTTTCATTATATAGTTACCTTGAGATAGAGACTGAGATAAGAAATGTGCAGTAAGAAAATGAGATTCACTCTACCTCTTGATTCCACCTTAGGCAAACAATACATAATACAGTAGTACTGCTGCCTTAATTTACTCCTTCTCTTTCCAGGTAAAGATTATTGAATTTCATTTTTAAATGTCAATTATGAAATTACTCATCAGTTAAAGGTTTGTATATAATTAGGAGTCACTATTTCAAATATTTATGTGCAAATATTCAAAACAGAGTAAAATATGACAAAATCATGAAGGTTAGGACCTGGTATGGCTGAGATTTGGAAAATACTGTTCCATACTTCTGAATTGCTCCCTGTTTCCCGTGCACATCTTGACATTTCTTATTATTGCATCTGCACATTGTGTTCGCTACTGCTGTAATAGTCTCTCTCCTCTGTGCCAAATTTCCTCTCAAAATTCTATTACTGGCCACCAAACAGCACTTCTTGAGAAATCTATTATTATGTACTGAAAGTGTACCTCCCTCTTTTCAGCTCATATTTTGGGCCTGTGTAATTCTTCAGATGTTTGCTTCCTGCATTTCCTATTACTAAATATGATGTGGTTATCAGATTTCCCCTACTTGATGAGGTTATAAAGTTATCTATGACAACTTGAATCCTATTCTTCTTTGAATCTCTACAGTAGGATGTATGGCTGTACCTTTCACTTAAAATATGCTTAATGGATCCATATTGAATTTCATTCTGTTAAAATTTCAGCCACTATTACTGAGAACTTTGAATATGAGAAAGAACTTCTATAATTACATTTATGGCAAAAGATTTCAGACTGTGGTACTTAGATAATCCATTGATTCTGCAGGCTCAAGAAGGAGAGAAATTATCTGTGGCTAATTTTTCACAATGCATGCATGAAAATGAGTTCATTACTGAAAAAATTGAAGCAGTACATTATATTTGAGATATTTGGCTTTAGGCTTCCTAGATTAAGCAAAGATTAAGAGAATTCTTTGCTCACAAAGGAAAAATACATTTCACTTTTTTTTTATAAGACTAGGGCTAAGATTTAATTCTAATTGAAAATTTGCTCTCAGATTACCTTCTCCTAAAGTGATACTTTTACATCTATTTTTCATGTAGTATGTAATACAATTCTATAAAAGGTAATGATAAGAATGCATTAAATCAAGTGCATAGATCTCTGAAAAAAACTCTAAGTTGCATGACAGTAAAGATTCTATCAATTTGGTTCATGCCACACTTCTGAGAACATAACCAAGTACCCACATCAGGGTATCCACCTGTATTTGTTGAGGAAAAGAATAAATGAGACAGCTAATTCAAGAGTGTTCTTTAAATTACAGATACTTGAACCCCTGCCTGGTCTCACATAAAGCACTCTCAACTGTGGGCTCTACAGTTCTACTCTAATTGAGGTATTCACATAAAATTAGCCATTAGCTATTTTAAAGTGCATAATCTAGTGGCATTTTAGCACATTTATGATATTGTGCAACCATCACCATACCATCTAATGTCAAGATATTTTCTTTCCCCTGAAAAGGAAACTGTGAACCCATTTAACAGTCTCCCTCATTCTTTCCCACATTCAGTCTCTTTTAACCACTTATTTTCTTTGTATCTCTACATTTATCTATCTTGGAAGTTCTATATAAATAGAATTATACTATTTCTGGATTGTCTGATACTAAGATTTAGAATTAGGCAAGTCTGACTGTGTACATATATTAACATACCATAAGAAATTAATTTAAAAAATAACTATGTGTAACTGGCAGCTCAATAGAGGGAAGCAAATTAGGGGAGTAGATTAAGGAGGGGATGGACAGGTACTGGGGTCTGAATTAGAACAAGATATAAACCCCCAAAGTTGAAGAATTGTTAAAATGGACTGCTGTCTTCATTTTCCCATTGAGCTTCTACTTAGATAATGTCAACAATTCACCTGGCCAGGCTCATGATTTCCCAGCTAGCCATGCCTGGCCATTCTTTTCTTATATTCTTATATACATAAAAGCAGCAAAAAAAATGTTTTGAATAATAAACAAAGTTGAGACTCAGCTTTATCAATCATCTACTATCATTGCCTAGAAAACCCCTCCTATGGTATCCCCAGGTTAAATGTGCCTTACCATTATTTACCACGAAACCTGTCACAGATGTGGTCCCCAATCAATGGTTTTTGTATTTGCTTTTGTTTTCAGAGAATTCTATTTGTATTTGAGTGCTATCTTTAGAATTTATTCATATGGATAGATTTTCTTCATAATTAAGAATCCAGAAAAAATTTTTAGAATTTAAAGGTATATTTCTTTGAAAGAAAATTTATATGAATGAAACCTAGTATTAAAAGCAAATAGACTATATTCAACATAGATTACTAAAATCAAATATTAAAGACATGCATTGGTCACAAACAATTTTAATTCTAAATGCTGTGCTTTAAAGTATACATAATGATAGAGTGATTTTAGTATAATTGTAATGTCAGTAATTTTTCCCACATTTTTATTGGTGTATTGTAAGTATGCATGTTAATGGGATTTATTTGTTATATATTGATAAAGGCACACAATAACAATATAAATTGATCAATATCACTCTCTAGCATTTATATTGACCAATATCACTCTACCTCCCTCCGTCCCTACCTCCCATCTCTTGGTCCATTTTCTCTGATCTCCCTTTGATTTTTAGAAGATCAATCCCCAACTTTGTTTTCCCTTTTTCTCTCTAGCTTCCACATATGAGAGAAAACATATGAACTGTAACATTCTGACTTATTTCACTTAACATGATGGTTTCTAATTCCATCCATTTTTCTGCAATGCCATAATTTTATTTTTCTTTATGGTTGAATAAAACTCCATTGTGTATATACGTATTATATTTTATTTATTCATTCATCCATCAATGCACACCCCGGCTGATTCTGTATTTGACTATTGAAAATTATGCTGTTTTAAACATGGGTATGCATGTATCACTATAGTAAGGTAGATTCTTTTAATACTTCAAATAAATACTGAGAAATGGTATAGTTAGGTCATATGGTAGTCCCATTCCTACCATTTTAAGAAGTCTCTATAGTTATTTCCATAGAAGTTGTAGTAATTTACTGTCACATCAATAGTGTAAAAGTGTTCCTTTTTTCCCACATCTCTGAATCATTTATTATTATTTATATTCTTGATGATTGCCATTCTGACTGGATTGAGATGAAATCTCAGTGTAATTTTGGTTTACTTTTCCCCAATTGGTAATGATCTTGAACATTTATTTCATGTATTTGTTTGCTAATTGTATTTTTTCTTTATAGAAGTGTCTTCAATTTATTTGCTCAGTTATGAAAGGTTAATTTTTGGTATAAAGTTTTTGAGCTCTTTATATGTTCTAGATATTAATCCTTTCAGGGTAGCTAGCAAAGATTCTTTCATTCTGTGGGTTAATTTTTTCATATTTCTGATTATTTCCTTTGCTGAACAGAAACTTTTTAATTTGATATCATTTGATTTATTAACCCTTGACTTTATTTCCTAAGCTTTGGAGGTCTTATTGAGAAAATCATTGCAGTGCCTAAACCTGGAGTGTTGACACTACATTTTCTTCTCAGAGTTGCATAGCTTCTAGTGTAATTCTGAGGTCTTTGATCCGTTTGAGTTGATGTTTTTGCAGGTTGACAGTTTCATTCTTCTACCAATGGATAACCATTCTACCAATGGATAAAGATGCCGTCTTTTCACCAATGTGCATTTTTGGCACCATTGTCAAGGATTAGATGACTGTGGATGTGTGGGATTGTCTGTGTCTTCTGTCTGTACCATCAATCTGTGTGTCTATTTTTATGCTACCATGCACTTTTTGTTACTCTAGATCTGTAACATAATTTGAATGCAGGTATTGTGATGACTCTACCATTTTTTTTTGTTGTTTTTTTTTTGTTTTTGCCAGGGGCTGGGTAGAGACTTAGAACTGTTTTGGCTATTCTGGGTCTTTTATTCTTCCAAATGAATTTTAGTACTGCTTTTCCTAGTTATATGAAGAATGCCATTGCTTCTTTTTGATGGAAATTTCATTGAATCTGTAAGTTGCTTTTGGTAGTATGGCCATTTAACAATATTCATTCTGCCTACCCATGAATATGGGTGATCTTTCCATTGTCTTCAATTTCATTTTTCATTATTCTATACCTTTCATTGTAGAGCTCTTTCACCTCCTTGTGAAATCTAACCTCCTTGGTTAGATTTATTCCTAAAATAATTCCATTCACAATCCTAATTGCTGTAAATAGAATTATTCACAATTATTCCTATTGCAAATGAAATTATTGTCCTATTTCTTTCTCAGCATATTCATTGTTGGTACATAGGAAAGCTACTGATTTCTTACGTCAAATTTGTGACTTCCTACCTTGAAAAATGGGTCTGTCAAGTCCAGCAGTCTTTTGGTGGAGTTTTTTGGCTCTTCTGTGTATAGGATCATATCAATGATGATTTCTTCCTTTCCTTTATTTACGCCTTTTATTTTCTTTTCCATAAATGCTCTGCTAGAATTTCTAGCATAGAAGTGGTGAGAGTAGATACCCTTTCTTGTCTTGTCCCAGATTTTAAAGTAAAGGCTTTCAAGTTTTTCCCCATTTACTATAAGGCTGTCTTTGGTTTTTCATATATAGCCTTTATGAAGTTGAGGTAGGTTCTTCCCATCCCTAGTCTCTTCTGTGTTTTTATTATGAATGGGTGCTTAATTTTGTCAAAGGCTTTTCTGCATCTATTGAAGTTACTAAGTAACTTTTGTCCTTGATTCTGTTAATGTGATG
This sequence comes from Callospermophilus lateralis, assembly GCF_048772815.1. Lineage (NCBI taxonomy): Eukaryota > Metazoa > Chordata > Mammalia > Rodentia > Sciuridae > Callospermophilus > Callospermophilus lateralis. The sequence continues at coordinate 12,994,738 of NW_027514398.1, forward strand.
AGTTACATTTATTCATTTGCATATATTAAAACATTCTTGCATCTAGGATAAAACCAACTTGGTCGTGGTATGTAATCTTATTTTGTTGTACATGAATTGCTAATGTTTTATTAAGTATTTTTGCATCTGAGTTCATCAAGGATAGTGAGCTTGTCTGCTTTAGATATGAGTGTGATACTGGCCTTATAGAATGAAGCTGTAAGTGTTCCATCTCCTTCTAATTCATGCATTCTTATTTAAAGTTTGGATAGAATTCAGCTGAGAATCCATCTGGTTCTGGTCTTTTCCTTGTTGGAAGTCTTTATTATTGCTTGTCTCTCAGTATAAGATATGTATCTGTTTAAGTTTCCTATGTCTTCTTGATTCAGTTTTGGCAGATTGTATTTGTCTAGAAATGTATTGTTTCTAGGTTTTTCAATTAATTGGAGCATAAGTTTTCGAAACAGTCCCCAATTATCTGCTAGATTTCTGATATGTCTATGATGATTTCTACTTTTTCATCTGCAAATTTAGTTTTTCTCCCATTTTCTTTTGGTTACTTTGGTTCCCCTTCACTTTTCTGACTTGAATCACCATGAGTAAAATCTTCTATGCCTGTTTCATTCCCATTCTTCTAGGAACATCCTAGGCTACATGGAAGGCACTTGCCAGAAGAGTGTAACCATGTTTTGGCTGCTGCAGTGTGGCCACCTCAAGATGGCGCCACCTCATCTCTTTGCAAACAGCTAGGAAACATGGGATACTTTTCAAGCACCAATGCAGAGTGCAGCCCATAGGTCAGCTAAGGGCAGGCGGCTTTCCGATCTCAATATTTTCTATACTAAAACTGTCTATTGGGTTTCTTTCCATGTTCCCCTTCCCTTTGTGTGAAAATAGCACTGCTTGTACATTAAATAACTTGGCTCTAATATAGTCTTTATTTGTTCAATGTACCCAAATTTATGACTTCTAAGACATTCTCACTGTCTAATACTGAATATAAGTAAATCCCACTTTCATCCACTTTGTAGAGAAGCAATACTCCTACCACTTGAATCCTGAGCCATGGAGCAATGAAGAATGCAGCTTACCTCTCAGCTTTCCTCTAGCCCACAATCTTTAATTCCCCTGAGCAATGTTTTTAAAGAAAGATGAAGGAATAAAGGAAGTTAAGTCTAGACCAAGCCCTAGTTCTTAATTCCCTTGGAACTTGAATTAGCTTTACTTCTCAATGTTTGAGGTGCATTTTAGGATACACAGGATGGTATTTTGGGTATGAGAATATCTTTCAGTTCTTTGACTGCAGGGAGCTTAATTGGCCGTGGTTCTAGCAATTGCACTCTGAAGTCCATCATTTTCACTCTGATACCACATTTCCTACTGACCCCTGTTAACCAATAACTAAGCATCACTGAGATACTAAGGCAGACCCATGGGTGGCAGATGCAGGACTCTTGTGATTCTGATTTGACTCAAGGACCACCCTCATACTCCCACTGAAGACCGTGCGATATGCTCCTTAGAAGTAGGATACACAGAACTATCCTACCTTCTCTTCTATAGATTGTCTCAGACTTACCTCACACTTTTCCTTTTCTTACTCCTCTCCAAATCAAAACTACACTTCCGTCTAATTGCTTTCCAAGTTTCTGCTTGATCCCATTTCATTTTGTTCTCATATGAATGTTTACTAATTAGTTTGTTGCATTTTCATAACTCCATCTTGGTATCTGCTTCATGGAGGATTTGGAATAATGCCTAATTTGTCCAGTTAGGTCATTTTACCTATGGTGTGTCCCACCTCATTCAGATTTCCAACCCTTACTCCTGAGGCCCGGTGGAGAGAAACTGGGATGCTTTTCAACATTCTCCACAGCTTTGGAAACCAAGACTTACTAACATTTTCTACCTCATTTTTTTAAACTAACTGTGACCTTATTGTTTTTAAAGCAAATTTAATTTTAGACATGGCAAGAGAAGGAGAAATAGACCCAGAGCTCATTATCTTTTTTTCCCTCTTATAGCCCACAAAATGATTTCTCTGAATCACATCTTCAAACCAATAAATACTAAAGTTTTATTGCTAAACTGCCTTCCAAACTTATTCCTCAGGTAGCTTCTCCTCTGTATTCTTCTTACATTTTATCAGGGGGGAAGAACAAATCTTGGGGTTTTATTTTTATCATTTTTACCACAGTTACTCCCTTTACACAAGCTATTCCCTTGGTTAAATAAGGCAATGATGCACAGCAAACCCTATTACAACAGTTATACCAAAAACACAAAAGAAAGCACAGGGGGAGACCTGAGCTTTATATTTCTATTCCTTCAAATTAAGTCATTTGCATGTTATATGTTCTTCTTATTTTGATGGACTTTATATTACCTTCTTTAGGTGCATTATGAGGCAGACAGGAGCTTCATAGAAAAGAGGAAAATGGATAAAATCCCTAAGTTTGGATCTTTGCGTTGCTCCTTTTAATCAAACATCCATGAAATTTCAAAAACCTAAAAATAATTGACAAGTTCAGTGATACCTCTGTCTATATATATATATATATTTCAGGTAATAAAAAACTCAAAGTCAACTACATTCAAATTAGACCCACAGCCCTCACCTCAACACCTTTTCTCTCCCCTCTTGTGCACATAGGCATGAGTGTTTGCACACAAGCACAAACACACAGGCTCACTCAAAATACAGGGAAAATCCTGATACTAAGTTTTCTGGAAACAACTTCAATGAAGTCTTATCAATACATCTCTCACCCCTAGGAATGGTAGGCATTTCTTTTCTGATTCTCATTTTTTTTTCATTTTATTTGCAAAGTTCATTGAAGCAGGGAGACTTGGCATGGCAGCCTATCATTTCTGAACAGACTTGATCTAAAAGTTTTCTGGGTCACATATGCTCCCTCAGGCTCCTCCTGCAGTCTGATATTAACCATCTGGGATATAAGGAAAAGACATCAGCAAACACTTTTTTTTTCAACAAAAACTATCCCAAAGTAGGTCACTCATTAAAACCTCGTCAACTGAGAAATAATCCAAATCGGACACTGAAACAAAGTTATTGAAGAGATTTGTACCAATACACATGTGAGAAATACACATTTCAACATCCCAGTGAGCTCTCCACATTTTCAGTTCTATTGACTGAACATAGCCATCATCTTCCCCATTTCTTCTCTTTCCATCTTTATGCAGAATTTAAAACCTGAACCTCAGTCTCTCAGTTACACATGAAAATTGGCAATGTATTAAGAGTTTAATAGTGATGTTGAACTTAACTAAGATGAAAAATCCTGTAGTGGAAAATAACCTTTTTAAATTTAGTGGTAATAGCAGAGTTTGAATTCCACTATTACTATCATTCAACTTGATGTTCAGAGGAAATAACTGTAGGCTGATTTTCTGTAAATGTATATTTTGTTGAATATGACTATTATAGCAGATTATTTTTCCATTTTTCTTTTTTAATCATTTTTCACCAACTAAGAGATGACTATTATAGATAATTTGATCCATCTGTAAAAGCTAGACATGTAAGAGTCAATGAATCTCCAACATACCTGTGTTCAGTTGATATAAAACTAAGTACCAGCTAATGATCAGAGTTATCAGCTCCTACTTAGCACTGGATGCAGCCCCAGCATTATTGTCTCTGTGAAATCTTCCTCAAAAACTGTGGACCATAGGAATTACTCCTTCCTCTAGTCATCCACATATTGAAAAGTACAGAGCCTCTTAGATGATACATTATTCATATGCATTTTTTGCAGCACTCAGTCTCCCTCGAGCTAATAAGAGTGCACAACCACCCCTATATGTTTAAGACTGAGAAGTTTCCTGGGATATGTGGCTTTCACTGCTAAAACCAGGACAATGATCCTACTCTCAAACTTTTATTCTGGAGTGAAGTTAGAAGCATTGTTTTCATTTTGCAAAAGGGAAAGTTATTGTTTGAGGGGAAGCAATTATCAAAAATTCTAGTAAGTAGTAGAACGTGTCTCTTCAATAGCAAATAGTCTCCTTTTTCCCACTATGTTCACTTGCTTCCTTTCAACAAGATTTATTTTACACGAATATTAATGAGACCTACCCTCTTAACAGATTTTTAAGTGTACAGTACAGCCTTATCATTAATAGGTACATTGTTAAACAGATCTCCAGAAATTACTCATTGTATAACTGATGTTTCATATCCATCAATTAGCCATTCCCCACTCTCTCTACTCCTAACTCCCAGAAACCCCTATTTCATTCTTTTCTATGACTTGACTGTTTTAGATGCCTCATGTAAGAGGCATTATGCAGTACTTTTTCTCTACTACTTGCTTATTTTTCAGAGGATAATATCCTCTGGATTCATCAATATTGTTACATATTAAAGGATTTATTTTTTCATAAGGACTAAATAATATTATGTAGTGTGTGTGGTGTGTGTACACGCCACCTTTTTATCCACTCATCATGTATATTTAGGTTATATTTACATCTTGGCTATTGTGAATAATGCTGCAAGGTATATGGGGTTGATAAATCCCTTCAAGACCTTGATTTCAATTATTTTGGGCAAATACCTAGAAACGGGATTGCTGAATCATATAGATGGAGTTTTATTCTTAATTTTTTTGGGAAACATTGTTTTCCCTAGCATCTATACCATTTTGCATTCCCACCAAGTTTCTGCATATCTTTGCCAACACCTGCTATCTTTAGGGTTCCAGTTTCTGCATGTCTTTGCCAACACCTGCTATCTTTAGGTTTCTTTTTTTTTTAATAATTGCCATTGCACAGCTGTTAGGTGTTTGTTATCCCTTATAATTTTGATATGTATTTACCTGGTGATTGTTACTGTTGAGCACCCTTTAATATACCTGTTTCCCATTTTTATATCTTCTTTGAAAAAAAGTCTCTCCAAATATTTACACTATGTTTTAAAATTAGGTTATTAGTTGTTTCATTATTGAATTGAAAGATTTCCTTATGTATTTTAGAAATTAACCCCTTTTCTTCATGATTTGAAATTATTTTTCTTCTATTCTGTACATTAGGAACATATTCCGCTTCCTTTTACAACACATTTCTCGAACCTGCCACAAAATTCTCTGAAGAGAATATATCTTGTTATGAACAAAAGTAAGTTCTACTTTTTGTGATAGCTAAATAAGAACAAACATGGTTATTGATAAAAAGCTGCAGCTTCACTAGGGTCTTACTGAATAATATGAAGCAAATATTCTCCATGTGGTGAGTTTATTTGATACAATACATATATAAAGCATAAATTTACCCTAGATCTAATAACAGTCTGTGCTTTCTGGTGCTCAATGAAATTATAGTAATCTCAAGTCTGAGGATTTTGAAAAGAAAATTACACTTCTAATTAGGTATAATATACCTTTGCATTTAAATAAACGGTTACTACATGTTGTGTAGTAAACCAATAGAAAATGAAAACTAATGGGTTTAGCCCCACTTCGAGGAAGCATGATCTAATACTTATATACAACAAGTTTATTCAAAACACCCAAATGCATCAATTGTTTATTTTATAAGCAAATTAATGTATGAACAGCAGGATATCTGGCATATTTAAATGCTCTCATTTGTAACATTAATAATACATAATTACTCTAAAGCATTTTCATTGAAGAAACAAACTCATAGGCTTGAAACTCACCTTATCAAGTGGAATAAAACTTGTCTTAAAATTAAGTTTCATTTTAATGTTTCAAATCTATTCTGAACTAGAAATTTCTTTATAATAAGATAAAAAATAAGAATAAATTATTTTGCTTATTTTTTTTTACCTTCTAATCTTTAACTATTTATACTTCAATATAACAGTTTACCATGAGGTTTAGCTTGAATTCTGAAGTAAGTAAAGGGAATACACTTTAGGTTTTGAATGAACATAGGAAGAGACCAAGCATAAGAGAAGCCACATCTAACACTCAGGAGGAAAGGAGAAGTTTCTCCAACTACTTAAGTTAATGAATTACTGTATTCATCTCTAGCCTTGTTGAGGAAAGTACTTTCATTCATTGTTAAGTGTTGAGGAATACAACCTATGAATGCCTTATCCCATCACAAAACTAAAGACTATCAGGTAGTAAATAGAGAAGATTTGGAGTTGAATTTAATGTAAGATAATAACATGCCTCCCATCTTCCAATATAGGACTAGCTCCATTAATCTTGTTATCAAATTTGTATCAGCATATAAACATTACTTTTAATAAGTTTCACGGTATGCAGATTTTTAAAAACCACTTCTGGAATCCAAGTTCATGTTAACAGTCTATGATATCTATCTCCATAGGAACATTTTTGGTGTTAGTATAAATTGTCCATTGTCCATGCCTGAATCTTGTAGTATATGTCTTAGCTTCTTTTGCAGCTGCAACTAAAAGACCTGACCAGAACTACTGAGAAGACAGCAAAGGTTTATCTGGGGCTCATGGTTTCAAAGGTCTCAGTCCATAGGCAGACGGCTCCATTTCTCATGGTTTGAGGTGAAGCAGAAGATCTTGGTGGAAGAGTATGGCAGTGGAAAGCAGCTCATATGATCAGAAAGCAGAGAAAGACTCCATTCACCAGATTCAAAATGCACACCCAAAATGACCCACCTCCTCCATGCACACCCTAAGTGCCTTCACTAAGTACTAGCATCAAAATTTGCAGAATAGTTGTCAGGTATTTAGGAAAACATTCCCTGACACAATAGTGAATAATTTAAAAATAAATATTGTCCCCAATTCCCTTTAGAATGCAAAGAGCAATATGTATAGAAATGATACACATAACTGACACTGATTAAGAAGGAATATGACTATGAAGAAGTTTTAGGAATATTTAACCAAATTAGTTTGCTTACCTTCCTTTTTTTAGTAGGATGACAGTTTACTAAGAATGCTATATAATTTTTAAAACAATTTAAACTCAAGCATTTTTGCTAAAAGGAAAAATACTGCTAAATAATAGAAAAATATAAGGCTACATAACTGGCAGTACATTTTAATCTCATCAGTGCTCACTAAATAATGTGATAGTAATGTCTGTGTTGAATAATGTCTTCATCATATGCATAGCATTAGCAAAAACTTTTCTTCAATACTATATTAGATGACCAAAAGGGCAGTGTACTTGTATGAAAGTCAATAATTTTTTTAATCATTTTTAAAAATTTTTACATGACAGCAAAAGGCATTACAATTCTTATTACACATATAGAGCACACTTTTTCATATCTCTGGTTGTATACAAAGTATGTTTACACCAATTTTGGTCTTCATACATGTACTTTGGATAATATCATCCATTCCATTCCACCATTTCTGACCCCATGCCCCCTCCCTTTCCCTCCCACCCCTCTGCCCTATCTAGAGTTTGTCTAATTCCTCCAATGCTCCCCAATCCTACCCCACTATGAATCAGTCTCCTTATATCAGAGAAAATATTCATCATTTGTTTTTCTGGGATTGGATAACTTCACTTGCCATTATCTTCTCTAACTCCATCCATTTACCTGTGTCAAGATTTTATTTTTATTGCTGAGTAATATTCCATTGTGTATATATGCCACATTTTTTTTATCCATTCATCTACTGAAGGGCAGCTAGGTTGGTTTCATGGTTTAGCTATTGTGAATTGTGCTGCTATAAACATTGATGTGGTTGTGTCCCTGTAGTATGCTGTTTTTAAGTCTTTTAGGTATAGACCAAGGAGAGGGATAGCTGGGTCAAATGGTGGTTCCATTCCCAATTTTCCAAGAAATCACCATACTGCTTTACATATTGGCTGCACCAATTTGCAGTCCCACAAGCAGTGTATGAGTGTACCTTTCCCCCCACATCCTCACCAATATTTATTGTTATTTGTATTTATAATATCTGCCATTCTGATTGGAGTGAGATGAAATCTTAGAGGAATGCAAATCAAAACTACTCTAATTGCTAGTGATGATGAACCTTTTTTCATGTATTTGTTAAGTGACTGTACATCATCTTCTGAGAAGTGTCTGTTCAAGTCCTTGGCCCAATTTTTGATTAGGTTATTTGTGGGTTTTTTTTTTTTGGTGTTTAGCTTTTTGAGTTCTTTATGTATCCTAGAGATTAATGCTCTTTGTGATGCATGAGGGTAAAAATTTTCTCCCATAATGTGGGCTCTTTATTCAGCTCAGATTGTTTCTTTTGCTGAGAAGAAACTTTTTAGTTTGAGAAAAGATCCATCCCATTTATTGATTCTAGATTTTAATTCTTGCACCAAAGTAGTCTTATTAAGGAAGTTGGGGCCTAAACCCACATGACAGATTAGGGCCTACTTTTTCTTCTATTAGAAGGAGGGTCTCTGGTCTAATTCCTAGGTGCTTGATTACTTTGAATTTTGTGCATGGCGAGAGATAGGGTTTTAATTTCATTTTGTTGCATATGGATTTACAGTTTTCTGAGCACCATTTACTGAAGAGGCTATCTTTTCTCCAGTGCATGTTCTTGGCACCTTTGTCTAATTTAAGACAATTGTAATTTTGTGAGTTAGTTCTGTGTCCTCTATTATGTACCATTGGTCTACCAGTCTGTTTTGGTGCCAATACCATGCTGTTTTGTTACTATTAATCTGTAGTATAGGTTAAGGTCTGGTATATGCCAGATGCCACCTGCTTCACTCTTCTTGCTAAGGATTGCTTTATCTATTCTGGGTCTCTTATTTTTCTAGATTAATTTTTTTTAAGAGAGAGTGAGGGGGGGAGAGAGAGAATTTTTAATATTCACTTTTTAGTTTTTCGGCGGACACAACATCCTTGTTTGTATGTGGTGCTGAGGATCGAACCCAGGCCGCACGCATGCCAGGCGAGCGATCTACCACTTGAGCCACATCCCCAGCCCTTTCTAGATTAATTTCATGGTGACTTTTTCTATTTCTATGAGGAATGACACTGAGATTTTGATCAAATTGCATTAAGTCTGTATAGTGCTTCTGATATAAATATTTAGTTCTAAATTTTTCTCTAATCTTTATTTAAAAGGATACTCCAAAACATACATTGCTATTCCCAGATGTAAGAGACTCTGGAAGTTTTTCATTTTCTGATTTGTCATTAATTTCTGTTTCCTGTTACTAGAAAAAAAAATTATAAAATTAATTACACATTTTACAATGTAGTTTTTTGGGGGTTTAATTTATGATGAATTTTTCCATAGGTACTTGAAAAGTACTTAAACACACATGTGTATACATTTACATAAAGTTTATATATAATATGGTTCATACTTATGAGATGTATTAGTCTGTCTAGGTATATCTATTATATATAGCCATATCCTCATCCTCAATCTTGCTCCTAAATTACTCAGGGCTTCTATATTCTTTGGTTTTGTGTACTAGACCTTCAAGGACTAGAAAACAACAAGAGAAATCATCCACTCATGTGGATTTAAAAAAAAAAATAAATCTTTCTTTTCTCCTCTTGCTTCTCTTTTGCCCTTCCCTTCCCTACCCCCACTTCCCTTCCTTCTCTCCTTCCTTTCAAGAATTAAACCCAGGGGTGCTTTTCCATTGAGTCATATTTCCAACTCTTCTTATGTTTAATATTGAGACAGGGTCTGCTTAAAGTTCTTAGGGGCTTGCTAAATTTCTGAGACTGACTTTGAACTTTAGATCCTCCTGCCTCAGCCTCCTGAGTTGCTGGGATTACAGGCATGTACCACTGCAGCCAGTGATATCTTGCTTTTATTTTTTCTCACCAAAAATGGCAGCACCCAGTTATACGAAAATGTAATCCAACATTTCCCTATGATTAAATGTAATACAAATAAAATTCCTTTTATAAAATAAGAAAAACTCTAAGCAAATTCAAAGGATATAAAAATGACAAGAACATTCGTGGCATACCATCAATTCTTTCTTATTTTATTAACATTTCTGAGTTAAATCAAGTATGTGTCTTTACTTTTACTTCAATTATAACATCTTCTATTCTATTATGGAATTTTTAGCTAAATGAAGCTAGTTGCAGGGACATGCACACAGCCAATTTGTTCATTAAATCTATTGTTGTAAAGGTGAATGAAAGGTTTTATTATCAACCTCTTTAATTTCAAGATAGAATTTAGTGGAAATCAATATTAAAGAATGCATAATTGCTAATTCTTCTTAAAATAATAGACTCATTCAATAAGACAGTCTCATCCCAACAGTTATCACTTAAATCATTGACACTGTCTAATTATTTAGCAAGCAGCAAATCTTACCTAATTCTGATGCTTTGGACAATTATACAATGGGATCCTAACATTGTCCTGAACTGGAATTAATTTGGGCATGAATATACAGTGTCTTAGCAATAAATTTGATTAGAAGAAAGATGACTACCCCAAAAGAAAATTGATAACATGCTGATGCTTGGAAAAAATACTCGTAACTAGCAAAGTCTTAACAGAGCAGAATAGGACATGTACCAAGAGAGTACTCATTGGAAGGTATCAATTTTTAAGCCTCTTGAATTAAAAGTCCAACAATATGGCTAAAATTATATACAGTACTGTATATTCGTTAATTCTGAAAGATGAGACTTTTCATTTGTGCTTTAGTAGGCAGTATTTCTGGGCATAAAGTAAATTTTAAAAAGTATAAAATGAGGAAGGCTGAATTAGTCATAAGAGTGTCATATAACTTATAAGCACCATTTCTGAGTCTTTGAATTTTTGTGGCCTTAGATATTAAAATCAAATTTAGAAAAAGAAGTACACAAAAGGACTAAAACATGCTAAAACATGGAGTAAAGGTTAAAACCTATTTCCGTTAATTATTAATTATCTGTGATGACAATCAAATGCAATGGGAAGCTAATTTTAGGTTCAGAGTTCCAACAAGTTTTGAACAATAGTCTATATAGAAGTCATTCTCATTATGTTGATTGTTGTCCAGATAATCAGCCTAAAATTCACTGCTCACTTTAGTACTGTCCTGGGATAGGCAGCTTTCTGCCATTGTTGTTTGGCCAATATATACCCACATACTACATACATATAATTATATAAATGTATACAAATACACACATATAACTATATGAATAGAATGTGTATATATACACATATATATATATATGAATTATGAATGAATTATATGAATATAATTGTGTGTATATTATATTCATTGTTAGGAACCAAAACCAGAAAGAAAATTTTTAGTACGGGAGAGAAATCAATTATTTGTTTGGAGAATTTCTTAAACCTGAGTTTAATATTGGTAGTATTCAATGGGGGAAACTTGTCAAGGCCAATGAGTCTTAGACTTAAGACATACATAGCTTCACTGTAGATAATATTCAAAGTATTTTGTGAACACTACTTTCACTTACCTCTCTAGAAACACTAATCCATATACTTAAAATGGCTTATTTTGGGTAACCCAATTTTTATTAAGAATAAAATTGCTACATTAGAATGTCTTTTACAATAAGAAGTAAATTATAAGAGCCTGGAGCAATGGTGCACGACTGTAATCCCACGGACTCCAGAGGCTGAGACGGGAGAATTGCTAGTTCAAAGTCAGCTTCAGCAACTTAGGAAGGCCCTAAGCAACTTAGCAAGACCCTATCTCAAAATAAAAAGTAAAAAGTTCTGGTTACATGGCTCAGTGGTTAAGCACACATGGGTTCAATCCCCAATACCTGGTGGGGGAAAAATGACATAAAATATAAAGAATCAGTGACTATGTTTTCTATAAACAACCATAAATTTCCTTATGGTTTTGGTCCATAAAATTTATTTCCTTTAATTTCTCTACTAATTCTTTAAAAAGCTACTGTTCACAATTCATTGCACAAAATTACACAGATGTAAAGACCATAAATTAAAAGTAAAACTGATGAGAAGCAGTGATGCATATTGAACAGATTGTCTCTGAAATATATGAAAATGATAATATAAAAACCAATTTGTGACCCCTGAAATATTTTCTTCATGGGTCAATTTAAAAAATTATTTTCTCAAAAATGCACTATATTGTAAAAAATAATTAGAAATAAGACAATTTCAAAAAGTTTAACTAAAAATTCTGTAAAAACACATTTGAAAAATCTTATATAATTATGTAAAACAATGTTCCTTATTCTGTTTAGAATAACAAAGGAAAATCTAGACTTGTATAAGTGTCCAATTGACCTTTTCAACAAGAATTTAGTATATATATATTATATACTACACCTGCAGAATTACTACTCCAGCTCATCTCTGCTGAGTAGAGGGCATATGCACAGTGCTTAAATCTGTAGGTCTAGAGCTCATACTCCCAGATTTGATCTTTATTTCATCACAAAATTAGCTAGAAAACTGAAGTGACCATCCCTAACATTGCATGTATTGATGTAAATTTTGCAGAACAAGCAATAATGCTATCTACTCATTGATACAGAATAACAAATATTTTCTCTTATTCTAAGTATTAAATATAATAATGCACACATGTTTCTTTTTCAACAGAAAACACTTAGTGAATACTAGATATAGGGACAGCCCTATTATTTTTTACTTTGACTTTTTTTAAGAATAGAAGCAAAGAGTTAGTTAGCACAAAACTGTCTTAAGATCATGATTTAGGATTTTAGAAAAGATAAGGAAACAGGAGAGGGGGAAATCATGTGACTAAGAGAACACAGAATGACATTCACAGAATTTAGGAGATTTGCAGAGTGAAGAAAAATGTCAAATGCACAATAAGTTCTTTCAAAAGGGATACAAGAATATTAGAATGGTTGTAAATAATGCAGAAGTTTAAATATGTATAATTAATATTGACAGATGTTGACAGTATATTTGAACAGGACACTTAATTCATGTAACCTAAGTTACTTATATTCTCTTTTTCATTAGTATCAGATCAAATTACTCCTATATATTCTGTATATATATTGAGCCCATCATGGTCTTGTCATTCTTTCTGCAGTATTATACCTAGATTCTCTTCTGTTCTCATCTAGCTTATAGATTTATTCTCTTTAATGATCTCTGGCCTATAGTTCTGCCCAGCTCCAAGCTATCTTTCACAAATAAATCCTATCATTGCACAGAATAACTACCTGCTGTGTAAACAGAACTGATTCATCTATTAAAAATTGATGATATCTGTTCCATAATTTTGTTAGAGTAATTTGGTACAACACAGAAAATGCCTAAGAGATCACCATGCCAAATCAAGCTTACCTTTTACCAACAGGGTAAAATTCTAGAGAAGAGATTCTTGATACCATCAGGCTATTTTCTACTCAAGAAAATACGAGTAACTCCACTGCCTTTTAAAATGTATTTTAATGACCAAAACACCTTTTATAAATTACCTTGCGTAATGCATACCAAAAAAAAAAAAAGAAGAAGAAAAGCTCAGTCAACTAGGACCCTAAGGTTTATCGTCTTAACTTCAGTTCCATTCTTTCCCAAGCCATCTGGGAAATGAAAAGAAGCATATTAGAATCTTTCTTAACTGATGTATTATTTCAGGATTAAGTTTGGATTCCAAAGATTAGGTTAATTATAATAATACCTACAGAACACTTACGTGCTCACTTAGTTGAGCCTCATCCAAAACACCTAAGGTAGCTAACAATGCGATAGTTCTTTTAAAAATTTATTTATTTATTTATTTATTCATTCTAATTAGGTATATATGACAGAAGAATGCATTTTGACTAATTGTATAAAACTGCAACACAACTTTTCATTTCTCTGGTTGTATATTATGTAGCTTAATACCATATGTGCAGTCATACATGTACCTAGGATAATGATTTCCATCTCATTCCATCATCTTTCCTACCTTCTTACCCCCTCCTTACCCTTCCCACCCCTATGCCCAAAGTTCCTATTTTCCATGCCCCACACCATTATGAATCAGCATCAACTTATCAGAGAGAACATTCGGCCTTTTTTTTTTTTTTTTTTTTTTGAGAGGGGGGGATTGGCTTACTTCATTTACCTACAAATCCCATAATTTTATTCTTTTAATGCCAAGTAATATTCCATTGTGTATATATACCAGTTTCTTTATCCATTCATATATTAAACGGCATTTAGGTTGATTTCACACTTGGCTATTGTGATTTAAGCTGTTATAAACATTGATGTGGCTGTGTTACTATAGTATGCTGATTTTAAGTCCTTTGGGTATAGACCAAGGAATGGGATAGCTGAGTCAAATGGTGGCTCATTCCCAATTTTTCCAAGTGATCTCCATACTACTTTCCAGAGTGGTTGCACCAATTTGCAGTCCAACCAGCAATATATGAGTGTGCCTTTTCCCCCACATTCTAACACTATTGTTGTTTGTATTCTGGATAGTTGCCATACTGACTGGAGTGAGATGAAATCTTAAGAGAAATGCAAATCAAAACTACTCTAATTCCTAGAGATGTTGAATAATTTTTCATGTATCTGTTGATTGATTGTATATCTTCTTCTGAGAAGTGTCAGTTTAGCTTCTTAGCCCCTTTATTCATTTATTTTTTAAATACATTTATCTATATGTGGTGCTGGGGATTGAATCCAGAGCCTGGCACATGCTAGGCGAGTGCTCTACTGCTGAGCCACAACTCCAGCCCCCTTACCCCATTTATTGATTGGGTTGTTTGTTTTATTGGTGTTAAGTTTTTTGAGTTCTTTATATATCCTGGAGATTAGTGCTCTATCTGACTTCTGTGTGGCAAAAATTTGCTACCAAAATGTAGGCTCTCTCTTCACCTCTTTATTTCTTTTGCTAAGAAATAGCATTTTAGTTTGAATCCATCTCATTTATTCATCCTTAATTTTATTTCTTACACTTTAAGAGTATTAAAGGAAGTCTTCTGTTAAGGAAGACGGGGACTAATCCGATGTGATGAAGACTTGGGCCTACTTTTTCTCTGTTAGACACACAGTTTCTGGTCTAATTCCTAGGTCCTTGATAAATCAGTAATTCTTGCCTTAAAAACCATCTTTTTGGCTAAACTTCTTTGTCATCCCCTACCTCTTATAGCTCACCTGAACCCTAGCTAAACACAATTATGTTGGCAGCGACCGACTTTCCATAGGTAAGATCCCTTGAACAGAGATAATAGACTGATATACTAGTATATATTTAAGAACTAGCTATTTGAGGAGGACAGTGGAAGTATTGGGTCAGGGACTGAATTGTAATGGATGCCAACTTTCATACCATAAGTACTTCAACCGTGGCTGATGTCAAACAGAAAAACTGCATGATGAATTTGGAGTTAAAGGGAAGTGCACACCATCAGCTTTCATAAGCCAGCTCTATGTTTGTGATTACTTCTGACATAACAAGCATGAAAACTTACTTGTGAATGCCAGTCCAGCCAGAAGTGACTGTCTGATATCAATTCCAGATATACCTGATCCTTCTATGTGCCTTTAAATGATCCATTAGGTTTGTGGCCTTAAGTTAGGTATTACCTCTTTCTCAAGACCTTGCCTTTCACCTCTGCTGTTTCCCAGTCTGCTAAAGCAGAAATCTAACCTATTTTCTGGCTATCCCTTTGCTGATAGTAATAGTCACAAAGTGCTAGTTATTCACCAACATCTTTTTCTAGTAGTGATTTATGTGCTTCTGGCACCATCAAAACAAGAGCTTTTCCCTAAATATTCAAGCTTCTGATTCACTTTTGAGTTTGTTTTATTTTTTTGTTGTTGTTGTTTTTTGTGTGTGTATGTCCTAAGGAAGGGGTCTAATTTCATTCTTTTGCATGTGGACATCCAGTTTTTTCTGTACCATTTTTTTGAAGAGACCCTCCTTTTCTCATTGTGCATTCTTGACATTATTGTTGAAGATTAGTTGACATCATATGCATGAAGGATGTTAGGAAAATAATCCCCTTTGCCATGGCATCAAAAAGAATAAAGTACTTTGAAATAAACCACAAGGGTGAAAAAACATGTAACCCAAAAGTTTAAAACGTTAACAAAAATTGGAGACACAAAAGAAAAGCATCTCATATTCATGGATTTGAAGAATAACTTGCTAAACTGCCTGTTTAGCCCAAATTAATCTACTGATTATGGTTTTGTTTCCCTTAGAGATATGGAAAAAAATCCTACAATTCATATGGCAATACAAAACCCCAAATAGACAAAGTAATGTTGAGAAAGAACACAATTAGAGGATTCACACTTACAGATTTCAATATATAATTACAATCTCTACAGTTAAGACAGTATGGTGTAGACATAAAGACACTTAAACCATGGGAATAGAATAGAGATTTGGGAAATATCCCAGGGCATATTTTTTGACAGATGAGAAAAACAAAGTTATGCTAAAATAATAATTCTGGATAATATCTGTAATGTGGGAAAGGTAAATGTTCATTTTAATTTGTTTTAGTCTTCTATTATCAAAATCAGTTAATATTTGTCTTGATGTTTTGTTGGATTTGATATCAAAAGTATAGAAGACAAAACTGAAAATAAACAGAATAAGATCAAACTAAAAACTCTACACAGTGGAGGAAATAATAAACAGGATGAGAAAGTGGGAGAAAAGTTTTTCAGACCATTTGTCTGAAAAAGGGTTAATATCTTAACCATACATGTATCTCCTACAATTTAAGAAAAAAAAAAAGATTTTTAGAAGAGTTATTTGACTAAACTAGGCAAAAGACTTACACAGCGATTTCTTGAAAGAAAGCATACAAACAGCCAGCAGGTCTCTGAAAAATTATTCAACATCACTGATCAAAGAAATTCAGATCAAACCTTCAGGACAATTATTAACAAAACACCAATGATAACAGATGAAATCCTCAGGACAACTATTAACAAAACAAATGGGGACAAATGAAAACCCTTGTACACTATTGGTTGGAATGTAGCATATGCCTACTGTGGCAAATAGTATGGTGTTCTCTAAAAGTTAAGAGCTACATATGATCCAGAAATTCTTCATATTTATCTAAAGCATTGAAATTAAGTTCTTGAAGAGATGTCTACACCTTTATATTTATTACAGCATTACTCGCAGAAGATGTAATGTCCATCAATAGATGACTGGATAAAATATGTCTTGATGTCAATTAATAGATGAATGATAAAAAATGTGGTACACGGATACAATGGGATATTGTTTAGCCTTAAAATGGAAGGAAATACAATATGGAACAGCATGGATAAAACTAAAGGACATTATGCTGAGCAAAATAACCCATTACAGAAGAATAAATAATGTACAATTCCACTTACAAACTGTCTTTTTCTCTATGGTATTACCACCACCATGTCAGTCATCTAGCATAGAAAATTTAGATATAGGAACCCAAAATATTGTAAAAATGGAAACTGCTCATACCTACAATTGAATCTTTTTTGCTGAGAAAATACTACTTCTCAACCTTTTCATTTGTCCTCTAGCCACATCAGCACTACCCAACATGAGAACTTAAATCACATATGTTTATATTTGTATGCAATTTCTATAACATTTCTTTCTGGATAATCTTTTCCTTTTTCACTTTCCTTTAAGCATTTGATTGACATACAGATCCCCAGGAATCTCCTTTTCTCCCATTGTTTCCTTAACCAAGGATTTTCTTGCTTCCCAAGATAAATCCACTTTTTCCCACTAGAATTCTAAGGCCCTCTGAAATCTATTTCTTTACATTTTTACCTAATTTTATTTCAGCAAGACTCTTCAAAACATACCTTACACTCTTGCCAGAAAAAGTAGCTTTTAATCTCCCAGGAAACTGTTATGTTAATGTTATAATATAAAGCTATAAAGTCATCAAGAAGTTATATTATTACTCCATAGTCCAAACTCCCTAGAAAATTCCTTATCAGCTTCAAAGACTTATAAGAAGCCATCCTTAATAAGTGAAGTGGGAAAAAATGCATGAATGTACTCAGAATCTCAATGTATGTAATATGGGTCAGATAACTGACATGAAATTAAAGAGGAAATTTTGGTAGTATTGGAAGTAATGGAAGTAATACAGGCTGAAACATTTCTTATTTTTCATGAGCTATTTAAAAACTATAAAAGGAATGGACACAATGTTGATCTCATTGTGAAGCTTCATACTGATTGATGACCAGTCATAAGTCTTAACCTCATCAAATAAGCCAATCCTCAGGCAAAGAGCCAGAGTGCTGTGGTGTAATTCAAATTTAAAATCTTTAGTAATTCAAAAATGTGGCTGAAGAGTACCTTTCTGCCATCATCTTCTGGCAGAAGCATCAATTTTGACAAATACCCCATGCATGAGAGTGAGAGAGAGTACTTTTGTAGAAAACTGGGAGCTAGCAGAGAGATGCAGACAATAATGGAGCAAAAAAAAAAATTGAAATTATATGCATTCAAGGGAATAAGAATGGCAGCTTTATTTTATCCACATCACCCTACTCCAGTGGCACTATAAGTCAGGGACAAGAAGAATCCCCCTCAGATAGCAATATATTTCAGGAGAGAAAGTAAGAAAAGTTAAGTGAACGCCTAGCACTCCCAGACAAAGCAGGATGCTTCTCAAGAGGCACAGTTCTTTCCTGACCCACCAAAAATACTGAGGTGAGCAGGAGAGGCTGGGACCAGGGAAGAGAAACTCTGGGTTCTGCAGACATCAGGAATGCTAGCCACACCCTACTTGAGATATTTTACCTATGGACTTCCTTAAATGATATAGGCATCCCAAACACCCAGTGGGCTTCATATCCCCTCTGTGATACCAGCTCCTCAAGTTCATCCCTGTGGACAGTGAAGGCAAGCATCTCACACAGCCAGCCAGCTTAACTCTGCAGGATTGGGAGAAGCCAAGCAAACTTGAACAATTCAGGGTACCCACTCCTTACTCTAGAAGTAAAAGCAAACAAAATGCTTTCAGCATCTAGGCTGCCTTTGCATGATTCAAGAGAAGACATATCATTAGCAATCCTCCCGTAAAAGGGAACAAGATGCATAAAGCCAGAACATCCATTCAAAAAGTCTGAGAGGACCTTAGAATTCTGCACCAGGCTGTTTGGCCAATGGGTTTCTGACTTGAAGTGTATTATTAAAGCAGAAGGTGTTGTTTTTCAGTGAAAAGACAGAAATACCAGCTTCAAGGTACTTATTCTTCTAAATTCTACAACTATAATCTGGGCACAAATTTTAAATGATATGATACATGAAAATGTCAATAATTCTTAGGTAAAAATGATTGCTGATAAATTTCTCATAATATGCCCAGTTGAAATCACATCCATATCAACAGACTGACATTTTAAAAACACTTAGCATAAGAAAACCCAATGTTATCCAATAAATATATTAGCAGGCTTTTTTTTTTCAAGATTATATTTTACTTCAGGGAAGTTCTCAAGGACATTTAAAAGCATTCCAAATTAGAAAAGTGAGACCTGTGTAAACTCTAAGAATATCTATTTTACCAACAACCTATGAATTACCATGAAATATATTAATCTATATTCATTTTTACTCAAGCTACAGTGAATCCTACAGTTAATATTAAACAAGGTTAATATTAATCAAGTTTTATAATAAAGATGTAAAAGGCATCAGGCTGGGACAGCATTAGCGCATTGAAAATAATCTTCCAACATGGGCTTGTTCTCCACTTAAAAAACAAATTGACCCTTGAAGATGCTGTTGTCTTCAAATATTTTTGAGAAACAGTGTGGAAGATAAGATTGTCATGGAAGCAAAGTGTGGTATCCCTGAGAAAGAAATCACAGCCCTCAACAACTTTCATTTCCATGGAGTAATTATATAAAAGCCACTTTTAGAGTAGAGACTAATAGCATGGTCGTGCATAGGTGAATCACACTACTAACCCATGACATTTCTGATTTACGTGAGTGCAGAAATCTCCAAAAGAAAACTCATCACACTAGTATAAAGAGATTTGTGATATATTCTCCATCCTACAATCCTCCAAACCTGGGTAAACAAAGACAAAGTGTTGGGGAGGGGGGGTTATAAAACAGCACAGACAGCTAAATGCTGAGACTCCTGTGATAAACCAAACCCCGTTCATGTTCATAAAATAGTTTACTTTTTCAATGCTTCTATGTTTTTGTATCTGTGGGAGATGATTATTTCTATTTGGGGGGTAGGGCATGTAGCTAAATAACACATCCCAGTTTCCCTGGAGTTAAGTGGAGTCATGCCAACTGAGTTCTAGCAAATAAAATGTGGGTTAATGTGGTAGTTGACCAACCTTAGTTCCAAAATCTTTTTGTGACATCCTTCATGTTTTTCCTCTCTCCTATTCTTGAAACCAAAGAGAAATGGCATGGCACAGCATGAAGTATCTGGGATCCTTGAAGCAGAGCTTTCCTGCTGACCTTCACTTGAATGTATTTAATGAAAAATCGACCTTTATTGTGTTAAATCAGTATCTGAAATGTATAGCAGTCCCCTGCCCTAGTTCAGTGCCAGTGTTCAGCTTCAAGACAAATCTATATCTGCTAGGCATAGCATAATATTGGTATTTAATATTAGATATGAATATTCTATGTAAATAGCATTTACCTTATCTCCATTTGCCTCAAAGTATTTATAATGAAAGAAAAAAAGGCATTATTTTTTGCTGTCACTGAATCACACCAAAACCAAAGAGAACTGGACAAGTGCAGTCAAGAGCTTGTGTTTGTACCCTTGCTCCTCTTTGGGGCCTCCTCAAACACTTGCCTCAATTTTTCTGTCAACTTACTCTTCTATGCAACTCTCAATTTCTCCTGAATCTGAGAAGGGTCCCTCAGTACCCTTGAGAATGCGGTGGCTGAATTAGCAAGTATGAGCATTCCCAGCCAAGGGACTGTTTTCCCATGAGGAAATTGTGTTTCATTAGATGGAATATTATGCACAATGATTAAATGTTCTGTTCTAGTTATTGAAGCCAAATGTGCCGCTGTGTATCTTGTGGCTGATCTCAATTTAGAAGATGAGCAGAAGTCAAAAAATAGTAAACCACTTAATTTTTTTCCTCAAGCGAGGTCAATAAGAAAACATGCAGATGCAGATAATGTTGTTTTCCTTTTTTCCCCTAAGAAACAACAATAATTATTCCTCTTTGGACAAGAATTTTAGGCATTGTATAGTATTTTTGTTTTGTTTCTTAGTTTGTTTTGTGCTAGTCTGAATAACATAATGGAATGTCAGCTGTGGAATCATCTACTCTTCATGATTGGATATAAAATACTATTTCCTACATCAATGCCTATTGGGGGTTATGGGGTCCAGGGCATAAAGCATCACAAGAAGGAAAAATAATAGTTGCTATGAGAAAAGCACGGAAGAATATTCCTATGACAGCTTTCATAAATTATATTTTTCCACTTCCAACCAACCCACAAGTAACCCTTGACAAGAAAATGGAGACTTTTATGCCTTGGCTTTGTCATTTTGTATGCAGAAGCAATATTATTTTTCTCGTTGCCTTCCTGCTTTTCTATGGGGAACAGTCAGTTCTCTGCAACAGTACTTGGACATTATTTTTTGAAAAATCTCTCCAGAGCATTACTAAAACAGGCTACATAGATCAAAAAGAAAACACCTGGAAAGTGCCAGATGCAGTAAGTCATTCATTATATTTCCCTTGCATTTTTAATGGAATAGGAAACCGTGACAGCACAAAGTCTGGAGAAACAGCTCAGGGATTAAAGAGTTTAGAAGATTTAAGAATCCTTGAAATCCTCTTAAGTAATCAGCATTGCTGGTCTGTTTTCTAATTTCATAGAAAAGAGTTAAAATTTCTCTGAACCTGTTTCTCATTGGAAGGCAACTTGCAACTCCTATTAGCTGTAAAGACAACTGATATAAATATTTTGAAATATACAGCAGCTCATGCCAAACTTATTGTGTTTAAAATAAAGACCAAAGATTAAGTGGAAATATACACATGATCTCTCTTCACTTGTAACAAGTGATGACATAAAGGAAGAGGAGAGAGTGGAATAGAGTAGCAGGTGAATGAGAAACAGTTTTCTTCTTAAAGCCCATAAATCCTAATTGAGGGAAAGTTGAGTGCCTGGGATGCCATTTACAGGGGTTTTGGAGAAGTTTTCCAGGCTCAGAAACAGTGATGAATATTGCTAATGTCCTCATGACCAAGAGGAGTGGGTGGCAGCAAACACACAGTACTTTGTAGCATCTCTGGGCTAATGGAAGATCATGCACAGAACACAGAGTCACTTTGGTTGTGGTGGGATTGTGCGGTCCTGGGTGAGAGAACATGAGTGCTCTAGTTTTTCTTGTCACACTAAACCTAAGAACCACCTCACAGCTAGGAATAGGACAGAATGAGTTCTTTAGGCTTGAAAGGGCCAAGCATCATCATCACCCACTTGATGTCTAGGTTCCCATGGCACCTTATATCAATAGTTAATAGAAAGCATAATGATTTGTATTTAAACATATGTAAATTTACATTAATACATTTACATTTACTTGTCTCTTAATTTAGCATTTGTGATACTAGTGTGTTAGAGTTATCATATAATACATTATATAAACTGGAACATTTTAAATAGAAAATAAAATTATTATATAGGACAACAGGTACACATCAGAAATTTCTTTGGATCTTGGACCATTTGTCACCATTGCAGTTTATAAACTAAAGCAATAGTTCCAATTTGGTAAACGGTTCTAACAACACCACAAGAAAAAAAAAGTTTTCTGACAGCAAGAGGTGGCGGCACAAGCCTGTAATCTCACTGGCTCAGGAGGCTGAGGCATGAGGATCACAAGTACAAATCCAGCCTCAGCAACTTAGCCAGGCCCTCAGTAATCGAGCAATACCTGTCTCAAAATTAAGAAGAAAAAGAAAACATAATAAGGGCTGAGAAAGCAGCTTAATAGTTAAGCACCCCTGGACTCAATCCCTGAACGCCCCCCCAACCAAAAAAATTGTTTTCTGTCAATATTATGCCTCAAAATAGCACAATACAGTACAAATACAAAATTATAATCTGCAAGTATTAGAAAAAGTGAATCCCTGAGGTATGAATTTTAATAAAGCAGTGGAAAATGGGAATGAAAAAAAAAGACACCAATTTCTTACTGATTAGCTTTATGATATCCTAACTAAAATTCTTACTTTTTTCAATCACTCTGTATAGTCAATTTTTACAGAGCAACAAGAATTATTTTTATTAATTCAATCATAGTATGCTTCTGCTTATAAATCCTTCATTTACTTTCTCAATAAACTTAGGATAAACTCCAACACCTTAGTACACTCCGTAAGTATCTGCTAGACTCTGAAGACTTCTCCAATATCATTCCACCCTGCTCTACTTCTCACTATCTGCTCTCCTGTCACATAGGAACGTTGAATATTAGTGCCAAACAAAGAATTTCCTATTTGGGGGTCTGGGTTTTTGCTGTTTGCTTCTACTGGAATACTTTTCCCTCACTCTTGCTCATCCTTCAAGCCATCAAACTCTAAGACTTGGCCTAACTACCTTTCCTAAAGTAGTTTCCTTCGCCTAGTTATTCTGTTTCTTCCCTTCCTACAACAATTTAGTATATTTTCTTTCCTTGATGTAATTATTGATATCTAGTATTTTCATGACTTTTAAATTATACCAGATCTAAGAAAATTGTCAGAAAGAGACTCAATGCAGAGATTGCAATTGAATTTGCAACTGATGAATGACAAGAAGAGTCAAATGAAAATACAGAAGGAAGAACATTCCAGATGTAAGGAAAGGCATGTGTAAAGATTTTGCCATTAGATGACAAGGTCAGTGCATTTATTCCACCAGGAGTTAAAAAAAATAGAGAATGATGTCATAAAGGTAGATAAGAAACAATGTATAGAGCCTTGAACTCCACTTGAAAGTTTTATGAATTAAACCCTAATTAATCCGGAAAGCTACTACCTGATTAGAAATATATGTGATATTCTCTAAATTTATACTTTCAAAAGACCTAAATTTATTCTATTTTGAAATATGAGGATAAAGGTAGAATCAAGGAGACCAATTAGAAGGTTTTACCATAGTCCAAGTGACCTAGGGTGGCAATCATTTAAACAGAAAAATAATTTTTTTTAAATCAACAAGTCTGTGGTATATTTTAAGGAGAACCAACTGGAAGTGCTGACAAATTGTGTGTATGGGGAACGTTTTTGTCTTATTTACTATTGCACCTTGACCACTTAAGAGTGCTTACACAACAGGACATTATTTCACTAAAACTGGAGAAGAAATGGAAACCGGAGAGACATTACTCAAAGTCATACACCTCATGGCAAAAACAGGGATGGTTCACACTACTGTGGAGAAGCCTATAAAACAAGTTTCAAAGTATCTGTCAAGTGTTATCCATGGAGAAAGCAGAATGAGCCACTACCAAATTGCTTTTATCATATAACAGCTGAATGTTCATAAAATACCAGTGTCTTAAGAGAGGGCAGTATCTTAAAAAAAAAAATGGGATGATAATGTGAAGAACAGAATGAGATACTGGCATGTGCACATTTCATGAGGATATGAGATAGGCCCTAAGGAGGGCAAATGTGGACCTATCACATGGCAGCAAGCAATGAGTACTCAATGAATGAGCTTATGAATGAAGAATAGAAAATGGATCCATATATTGTTCTGGCTAGAATTGAAGATTTATTCCTCTCTACTGTGTTTTTGTCAACTTAGTTTTGTGAGAGATAACATACTGGAAGAATAGAATTACTTCAGTTCTGAGCATCTGCTGTTTAGGAGCAAGGAATAGTGAAATACAAATGGGAAGTTCCCTCTGTAGGCCAATCCACCCACCGATTTATTCATTGTGATTACAGTTGCTTGTCAACAATGTCCTACATGAGCTGATTCAGTATTGAAGGGAATAGTGAAAATGATCTGATTACACTCACTTAGAATTTTCCCTCTTTTCAGCATGCTGGGCAGAGAAATGGGCAATGAGTACATGACTCCTTTCTTAACACCAGACATGCTGGCTGTCAAGGGGAAAGGTGCTCATATGACTTTATGAAATGTGAAACAAGATAAAAAAACATTGCTTCAAACCCACAGCTATGATTTCAAGTGTTTGCTCAAGTGGCATACCTCAGCAATATATTCAGAATCTTAAGTGGTCTGAATCTATTTCTTCAGGGCTAAAATACCTCAAGGTTTAATGCTTTGAATAAGATACCAGGATTTTAAAACACAACTAAACTATGGGACAAATGGCTCAACTGCCAAAAGTTTTACTCATTCCCATAAATAATTTCCTTCACTTGTTAAAAAGGAAATCAATGAAGTACTACTCTAAGGGTATATTTTAAATACATACCCCATTGCTATCACAGAACATGTAGAACCATTTAACCACCTTGACTGTCAAAGAGTAGATTAGGAAAAACTCATGTCTAGTTTCCCTGTTATAAAATTCAGCTTTTTAGATATTGAGGGTAATACACTTATTGACTTTAATTTGATAAATTGATGAAAGAAGTCCCATGAGATAAATCTCCATAATTTCTGACTATGTGCCCTATCTGAATACCAGAGTTATTTGAATCTTCAGATAATTGACAAAGCATAATGTGAAGAGGGATTCTTTAATTGAATACAAACAAAATGCAGGAATGAAAATCAATGATTTTATAAACTGACCTGCAATTCAAGTTAACACTTACTAAGGATTAAATCATTCATTTGGAGATATGCTGCAAATGATAAACTGCTGACCATTCACTGATAAAACTAATTACAATAACAATGATTATTAATATTGTATTATATTTTTACTTTTAAAACTATTAATGCATCTACATAATTTACCTGGCCATGAGGTCCACATACCTATTAAGAACCAAACTGCAAAAATTTGAGAATCTCATAAATGGAAAAAGCATAGGAAGTGGTACTTGGAAAAGGATTGCATTTCAACTCCGTATCTGTGACTTACTTTTGTAACTTTGACAAGTCTCTTTCTGTTCCTCACTTTCTTCACCCATGGAAATTATTCTACTTATCCTCAAAGGCAATTATAAATTATATATTTTGACTTAGTATATCTTCAAGGTATATAGAAAACTTTCAGGATTAGGGAATTATTACCATATTCATTATTTCACTTATACTTGTAGAGAACTTATTATTTCTGGGTCTATTTTTCTTCATGACTCCCTTGTCTGCAGTTGTAGTACTCAAATATATTAAAAGAATGGATAAAGAAATATGTGGCAGGATTCTACGTGTAAGTAGCAATTATGTTGTTCTCATTGTGTTTCCCAAACTCCTATTATAATTGCACTCTGAGGGATACTTACACTCTACCCAAAGTCTACATTAAAACAAAGTGAAAAGTTAAAGAAAAAGCCAACCTGTTCTCAAGAAGGCTCTTTATTTGGAGACAAGCTCTTGGCTTCCGTTACTCACCAATCATGCATAAAACCTAGGACAGGCTTGGTAAGACATAGCCAGAGAAAGGGGAGACAGAATAACTCATTCCTTAAATCAATTGCATTTTGGGGGGGTACCTATGATGTACCCAGAACTTTTTTTTTTAAATATCTGGAGGATAAAACTGTGAGGGAAACAAAAGTATTGTCTAATGAAATTCACGGTCAGAAGCAAAAGGAAATTTTCAGCAGGTTGTGGAAGGATGGCATAGAAGTTCAAGAGGAGAGTTGAAGTGGAATGAAGATGCCCCAAAGAGACAGAAGTCAAAGTGGAAGGGATGCTGAGGATAGTGTAGATGAGCTATTCTGTGAATTTATCTGTGGACCATTTGTCTTGTACAGTTCTGATTGTCTGTAAGCCTGCTCACCCAATGGCAAGAGATTTTAACATTCTGTGTGGGAATGAACAGAAATAAGCAAAGTCAGTGGGAGAATTTCCCCAGGAAAGAGGCAGCAGGGACCTCCCAACAAATGCTAGAAAGGAACCTGAGATCAACTCTCACTGACACAACAGATTGCTCCTTCCCCCTTTTCTTCCACTTTATCATTTCTCAAAAATCAAGAATAAATTGGCTTTTATAAAATTACTAGAGATGCTTTCTCTTCAAGAGCAATTTATATTTTGGGGTTTTTTTAAAGTTATTAACGTAAAACAATAAAATGGAATATTGGCTTTGATCATAGTGCTTGATAATACAGTTTGTAATATTTTTTAAGGAAATGGGTCTATGACTCACACATCTTGAGAAAACTTTAAAATCTGAGTCATTATTTATAAAATGGGAATAACAACATCTACCTCAAAGGATGATATAAAAAATAGTGTTTTTTTTAAAAAAAGATACAATCATCACTCCCGTATAAACTTAAAATATGTCAAATATTTTTGTTAACTTATTAATGAAAGAACCAGCTAGATAACATAATTATGTAAAATAATTAAAGGGAGACACAATCACATAAATTTGCAAATAGATGAAAATGAGCTCTTCAATTATTAGTTGCATTTTATTAGAGATGCAGCTTTATATATGCATGGGCATATTTTTTTTTATTATCCATTTTCTAAAATTTAAAGAATATAGAAGGCATCGCTTCCCAAAAGCTACAAAACAGTTTCCACATTAAATCATTATAGAGTATTCTGAGATAACAAAGAGGTCATTTAATGTTACAATGCCTTAGATACCTGGTATCTCAGAAGAGATTTTATGCATTTTCAATTTTTATTTAATCATGACCTTTATTCCTATGTATCTTCTGTTATTCCAAGGAACAACCTTTGGAAACAGAGACTATAAGCCTTTTCTATTCCACATTAGATGTTCGCTCACTCTGGGCAACTAAGTCAATATTAGAAGAGTACTTATTGCCTCCATGAAATGAGATCTTAACCACCATGCTCTACCTATGCCTTGAAAATGGAAGGTTCTACTGTCAAAGTATACCCAGAGTTAGACAACATTTATGTTATACCAACATTTATACCACCATCGGTGCTGCCTAGATCCTATGAGGATCTCAAATGGACCTTTGTGATTCAACTTTTTCCTCATCCACATTCTCTCTGGAGCAGGTAAGTGGTCCTTTACAAAGTTCAAGTCAGTTTATGTCACTTTTTGACTCAAAACTCTAATTTCTCCAACTTCAAATAGTACCCAATGTTTCCTGTGAAAACAGAAAGTCATACATGATCTGCCCCCAGTTATCTCTCTTGCCTCACCTCTATTGTCCAGAGGTCTTAAAATTTTCTGCCTTAGGATCTTGGCTCTACTGTTTTCTCTGTCTGATATCCACAGAACTTACTGTCACCTTAGAAAGATTGTCTTTTGGATTCGACCCTATCTAAAACAGTACCTGAACTTTCTATCCACATAAGTTCCTTTATCCTTCTTAGTTGCATTTACCTACTAAAATATATTTTTGTTAACTTCCATTTCTCTATTTCCTTCCCCTAGAATGTATGTGTTGTCATTTTAATTTATTATGGTCTCTGTCCATGTTGGTCTTTTAAGTCTGTCAAAAGTGGCTATAGACCAAGATAGGCACTCTCTGGGTGTTTCCCAGAGTTCTTGGAAAAAGCTGGGTTTGAGTGTGTGCATCTGGTGGAACAAAATGAGGAGGCAAAGCAAATAATGCAGAAAACAGAGGAAACTTATTCACAGGTTAGAAACCTGTGTAGGATACTTACAAAAGGCTGCCAGGAAATTCAGAAATGAGAAGAAACGTATTGGATGGTGGGAAATGAGAAAGAGAAGACCTGTGTAACCATTCCTTCAGGAAGGTCCATGGGCTTGGTGCCTTGGACTTTCTCAATGGATTTTGGACTGCCTACTTTAAAGAAAATGCCTACAGGGAGAACTTATGTGCATGAGTCTAGTGTTAGTAATTATGTTCATCATGTCAGTAGTTGTGTGGCATGTTGAGGAACAAGTGGGATGTACCATCAACAACCACACAGGGATGAGAAGTTATAGCTAGGAAAAAGGTGATGAGATAGAGTTGGATTTCTAACAAACAAACCAGGTCTATAAATGGTTACTGAGGCATACTATAGTTCATGCCTATAAAACTATTTTGTTCCATGCTGTACCCTCGACTGATATAAAGTAGGCACTTAGGAAAATGTTTTACAATAAATAGATGAGTGAATAAACATGTAAGAAATACAGAATAAAAGTATACACCATCATGGAAAATATATGAATCCCGAAGTTCCTAAAGAAAGGTACTATTTGTAATTAACATTTTTTCTAATTTCATCTTCCACTAAAGATCTTCCTCCATGCCTACTCAGACCACTTTACCTTGATTATGTTTATTGGAATGAGTGAAGAGCAAGAACTGAGATTCCCAAAAGTATAGTAGTTTATGCTATCCTATGAATACAGATTTTAGACGTGATTTGTGAATAAGACACAGAATACAAAGTACTAGGGTAAAAACATTAATAAGAGGAGTGTCAGGCAGTAGAATATTTTTTTGTTAGAGGTAATCATTAAGTAGAAGTATAAGTCAAAAATATAATAAAATTCCAAGTCTACTAATACATATGAGTGATTTTTGTGTCAAATAGTTGCAAATAATATCTAATGTCTAAAAGTCATATTTGAAATATTTCTCTCAAATCTCAGCTTGTGGAATATATATGGAATACAAATTCCTCTTCTTCACCCTACCAGAATAATTGAATGGGCAATTCTTTGATATTCTTAGATTTACTGCCCATATGAGAACTAGATGCCTTATGACTTCATCTCTTAATTTGAATTCAAGAGTACCCAATGTCAGAAACTATGCCTAATGCTCACTGCATGGTATATGTACCTATAAAGTACTGCCATTAACTACATATATTAATGGCTAGTCCACTGCTCTGTGGTCATACTAGAAGTACCATATACAAAGTAGTTTGGTACATTTCTTCTAATCCATACCTTAAAATTGTCAATATTCCACATGACCAAAATGATTCTTAAGTCTTCTATGGAGTTGTAAAAATAATGTACAGGAACAATACCTATAGTGTAGGTCAAGGTCACTTTCAAAATCTACCTGTTGCTCAACTCTGTGTCTCTACTGCTTAAGCAGACAAAGTGACTAACAAACTATTAAAAATTGCTAAAACTCATTCAGATAAGCTAGGGATACTTATTATTCTCTTCTATTTCATGGATAATAGACTACAGCAAGAATTTTAGAACCTATATAAATTATGAAACATTTAATAATATTCCTAATATTTGTGAATGAAAAAGGTCTTGAACATCTATTTTGAGCTCAGCATGTCTCTAGATCAAATAAGAAGTATAAAATTATTTGGGTGTTATACCTGCCTAAAAAGAAAATGGTTTGGGAGCTGATGAAAAAAGATATTAATGATAAAAAGAGCCATTAACATTTATCAAACACTTTATGAGAATTCTGCCTACATATAAGTTTAATTCTTATAGTGATCATACGGGGAAATTGTTATTATCCTCTTCTGAAAGATCAGAAATTGATGTTCCTAGAGTTTTCAAATGCTCTCCAAAGTAACAGAACTTGCTGGTATGAGCAAGATCCAGTTCCTTCTAGTTTCAGAGTACCAACCTTGATCCCTATGCGACACTGCTTTCCTAAAGGTTACTGGATTGATTTCATCTTACAATGCACTTCAAGTTGTCTTTCCTAGGGACGTCCATAAATTCACACTTGTTTTTTAGCCTACCTCATATAGTTGTTGTAATGATTCAACAAACCAAAGTAATTTATAGAAATTGCTTGACACAGATATTGACTAAAAATGTCAGTATAATTCCCCTGTCTTCAAGAAGCTTAAAATCTTATTATGATAATGATTCATAACACTGAAAATATAAATGAAACATGACAGCCACCATTTGGTGTCAGGAAAAGATCAGTCATCACTGGAGGCCCAGGAGTCAATGAAACTTGCTGTGGATTACAAAGTATGAGAAAGAACCACACAGATAGGAGGATACAGGCATCAAAGCAAAGAATTGTCCTCAGGATAGAAGTTTCCAAGTCACAATCTTCTGATTCAATCATACTGCATTTCTGAAATTTTAAAAGATTTTCTTTCCTTTTATGTCATATCTGTACTTGAAATGTTTCTTCTCAAACCATTTAGATGCACTGCCATTTGCACCTACAATTGTACTGCATAAGCAAAACTTATTACGCTGACACTGAATTAAAAAACATAACTAAAGACTAAGGAGATTCAAAGTTATAAATATTAATTTTTTAAACTTCATAATGTAATCAGAAATGCTCTTTTTATTTTTTAAAATTACAGTCTAAATTATTAAATAATTTCAAAAGTTAAACTCATGTCAACCTATGAATTCATTTCATGATTACATCGTTAATTATTGGTTTTGTTGTTTATTGTTTTACTAATGAGGATACTTGGATCTACAAGTGGTTTCTGCTAAGGTTTGAAAGTGAAATGTCCCACAAAGACTAGTGTACTTAAAAATTGGTCCTCAAAATCAATGTCCAGAGGTGAGGCTTTGGGGGAATAATTGGCTTATGGGAATTTTAACCACATGAGTGGATTAATCCATTTGATGGATTAAAAATATGAATTATTGAAAGGTGGTCATATTCTCTTTCTCCTTCCTGCCTGCTGTGAACTAAGCAGCTTTTCTCCACCCATCCTGTCTCATCTCTGATCCAAAATAGTGAAGACTACTGACCATGCATGGACACCTTAGGAAAGATGAGCCACAATAAACCTTTCCTCCTTTAATTTGTTTGTTCCAGGTATTTTTGGCCACAGTGACAAAAAGCTAACATAGTTTCCTATATATAAATGTTGTAGTGACCTTAACATTTTTACTGACATGAAAATATTGATAGCAGAATAGGAAAATGCTACTTATTTTTTAAATATGAGATTTTTCTTCCATGGCTAGTTACATGTTTTCATTGTCTTTTTTTGAATGGTGGTCTTTAGCAATGCGAGAGCTGTGAAGGACATGGATCTTTACACAGCTATAATTTTTGATGGGTAGTTGGCTCCATTTGAGAATAAATAGAGAACAAAGACCATGGTTGACAACTGAGTAAAGAAAAAAATTTGGTCTGGAAGATAATAGGCAAAGATGCTGAAAGGAAGGCCAGGTGAGACAAGAATCACAGTAGAAGGTTCCCAAAGATACTTCATACCTTAGCAAGGGAATGTTGAAAGCTCATGCAAGGCACTGAGAATAGGAAAAAAATATTGAAAAAACAAATCTTCTGAATTAAACAATTTTATTGATGTTTAGCAGGGTATAGTCTATGAATGATATATACTGCTCTGACTTAAATATATTTGAACTATCATCATCCCAGTCATTTCCTGAAATATATAGATTTATTAGGGTTTATAACTTGTTTTGTAAGAATTCAGCAAGAAAATAATGCATGCATTTTAATACAAAAATTATAAAATTAAATTTACAGAGAGTTGGTCAAGAAAAATAAAACAAATTATTAGCTTCAAGAATGAAAGTAAGAGGGATCCAAGATGCCAGAGGGAGGCAGCATTCTATATCGCTCCATGACCTGGAACTCAAGAAGTAAGAACACTACTTCTCTGCAAGCAATATTCCTGCTTTCACACAGGGCTCCAGGTCTCAGCATCAGAGTAGTTCTCCCAACTACTCACCCACACAGGACTACCAGGTGCCCAAGCAGAACCATTGGTATCCACACCCACATAAAACTTTTGGCTACCCACCGGAGCAGAAATCCTGGACTGGATGCAGCTCCCACACAGGAGACCTGGAAGCTACCCACATGCAGGATCACCTCCTACATTTCGTGTGTGGACACCCATCAACCAACATGGGACTTTCCCAGTCACCTCCATCTTGGGACTCTGCAGCAATGGAGATAGTACTCTATGCACTGTAGCACGCCTACACCAGGGAACTTCACACAGGCTCTAAAGACAGCCACAGCCACACACTGCAGGACATAGACCTAGCCTCTGAACTCATTCTCCAACATTATCGCCTGGCTACACCCTCCTGACCCAACATCCCATTGCTGAAAGCAAACACCTCCATCTTGGGTTGCTTTCATCATTATCTTTGGTAGGGGCAACTCCAAGTTTGGGACTCCAGCTGGCTAGGTACCCAGTCTCTACCTCCCCATCTCCCCAGAGCTGGTATCCCAGCACAGTGACTGCCCAACAAAAAAGAAAAGCTTTCACAGGGGCAGGTGTGCAGCACACCCAAGTGCCACACACAAAAGCCCTGGAGAGAAAGAACCCTTATTAGGAAGCAGTTAGGAAGAGGGTGAGTGTGATATAATTTAGAGACTAACACAGAGACCAAGAACTGGGAGGTCTTCAGACAAGATAATGAGATAAGACCAGGTGATCACATTGTAGTGGCACCCCCTCCTCCACAAAAATGAACATAACTAAGCTTCTCCAGAAATCTTCACCATAATCAATTTTAAGACTATAAGCTAAATAGTCTTTACAAAAAATTCAAAGTAGTTAAACTTCCTATTTTCCTGTTGCTCCATTTTACTTGGCTACTGACTGGGAAGAAATCAGCACTCCAGGTACTGAGCTCCCCTTTACTTGTTTTTTCACAAACTTGTATCCAGTATAGTAGTAGTTTGTAGAAGTGTGTTTGCAAATGCAAAATGTGATTTAAAAAAAAAAAAAGACCAAACCTTTAACAAGGCCTCTGGCCTTGAGTTGGAGCTTCATGGAGATGTCTACATTTTTAAGATGAGAAACGTTACCAAATTGGGCTCCATGGTAACAGCTGGCAGGGGAGGAAGAAAGGGGAGAAGAAGCTCTCCCCTCCTCAGGTGTTGTCCTTGAAGGGTTAACTTGCCCAGAACAATAAAAGAAAAAGATGCTTTTATGGAATTTCTGCAGACTGTGAAATTCTGATCCCCTACCCTTACATGCTGGTTATAAAAATTCTGAAACTACCTCAACTCAGGGTTCAGGGGGTTTATCCTATATGTGGCCTGGCCTGGGTCCTGACTTGCACTTGCCCTACATGCTGCCTCATTGCCACACCTGTCTGGTCTGACATGTAGCTTTGCCATGGGCCTGCACCTGGACCTGACTTACCTAACACAGGCCATCGAAGCCAGATGGGCTCCCAGATGTGGTTAGACCCTATATGCTGTTTCATCACCAGATCTGGCCAGTACAGAACACAGCCTTGCCGCTGGCCCACAGGACCCAGTGCCCCACCTCGATTGACCTACACCCACCATACACATGGCCAGCTGCTTTGTTGCCCATTCACAACCTGCTTCCCTGGTACACCACTTTGCTTCTAGACCTACAGCCTGACTTGTCCACACTAATATCCCCAGAAGGGAAATTGGGAAGTCTTCAATCTAAGCCTTAAACCCAGTGAGCAACACAAGAGAAAGGAAGAAAGCACAATCCATGGCCCATACTCCCATGCTGAGATCATACCTCAAGAACAAATAAGAAAACCAGGTGGGCACAGATGATGAACACACACGCTGACTATTTTGTCCTCCATAGTGGATACTGAAAGGAAAGTGATCACGACACTTTGAGCAACCAAGAGATCTTTATTGCATCAGTGTCTGATTAACAGGGAAGGAAGAAGAAAAAAGAGAGAAAGAAAGCAAGGAAAGAGCAAAAGCAAGAGTAGGGGAGAGCAAAGTGAGAAAGAGGAGAAAGTGAGAGAGAAAGAAAGCAAGAGAGTGAGTGGGGAACGAGAAGAGAGGGAGGGAGGAAGAGAAGGAGGGAGGGAGGGAGAGAGAAAGAGAGGGAAGAAGGGAGAGAGGGAGAGAGGGAGGGAGAGAGGGAAGGAGAGAGGGGGAGAGAGGGAGGGAGGGAGGGAGGTAGAGCAAAGCACAAGAGAAAGAAAGCAAGACACAGAAAGAAAGCAAGACAGAGAAAGAGGACCAGGAAGGAGAGAGTTTTTATAGCCAAAATCTAATGGGGTCTCTGGGTCTGCAAGCTGCCTTGTTGGTGTACAGTGATTGGATCCTACAGTAGTTGCTAAGGGTGTTGTCTTCTGCCTGCAGGCAGACTGGGCAGGGGACACATGTGGGTTTCCATTGCAGCAGAAGTTTGGGGATCCAGTGATCAGCCTTGAGTGGGGTTGAGTGTTCAGACTTGAGGCAAACAAGTGATAAGGAACAAGATGGATGGGGGTCCAGTGTTCAGACCACACTGCAGCTAATATTCATTCAGCCTGCCCTGCAGCTAACAGATACACTTTTTCATTTCTTAACATTTCACCAACATTTCTGTTATTGTTGCTTGTTTGTTGTGGTTTACAGTTCTTTTTTTGCTTTTTGTTTTTGCTTTTCTATATTGGGTTTTTGTTCATTTGAATGTGTACTAACTGATTCAAATACTCCTACATGTGCATATAATTGTTTCTCTCTTATTTTTTTTTCTTTTTCCTTATTTATTTGGTTGTTGTTGTTGTTGTGCTGCTGTTGTTGTTGGTGATGGTGGTTGTTGGGGAAAGTTTTTAAGGGTGTTATTTTTCCATGCTCTGTATTTTGAGGGTTAGGGTTTCTGATTAGTTTATTTTGTTTTGGATCATCTTTATCACTCCTATCTCCCATGTCTCCCTCTCTCTTTTATCTATTCCTGATACCCAAATTCCATTCTTTCTCTCATCCTTTATATTCTTTTATTTTTCTTCCCCTTTCAAACTAACAGCATATCTCAAGTTATCACTGTGTCTTCCCTCTTCACCCTTCAAAATTGCAAGCAATTTTACCCTTCTATCTTTTCTTCTTTGCACATACCCTACTCTATTCTTAACACTTCTTGATACTAATTGAGGTATATAATATCTATGCCTACCACTAATGTCAGAGCAATAATTAATATGGCAGAAGTCATAAAAAATAAGCCAGAGACGATGCATTTTTTACTATTTATTCTGATGGAAATTGCTGATCATACTATCTTCACATAACATATCAATTAACATTAGATATCAAAATAGGAACTTAGGACCAAGTCTCCTGCTGTATACTGTTTGTATACATCAGTGCTATGTATGCTCTCCCCAATCTGTAAGGTAATACTAACATAGAGGGACATTATAAACTCATAAGTTAGAAACTCTACAACATCAGATCCATTGAGCTAGATGGGTAGACAAACAGTATGAGAAAGCAAGGGAACAAAAAACCATCCCAAATAACAGATTTCCTCAACAGTAGACTCCATTGACATCATAGAGGAGGAAATGTCAGAAAGTTCATGGTTAAAATGATCTACCAGGTAAAAGATGACATTAAAAAATGAAAGCAGAGAGAATTTTAATAAGTACAGAGATCCTGAAGGACAATCAGTCAGAAATTCTTGAAATGTGAAGGAATCAATAAACCAAATTAAAAATGCAATGGAAAGCATCATCAAGAGACTAGAACACCAGGAAGACAGAGTTTCAGGCAATGAAGACAAAATATATAATCTAGGAAATAAAGTAGACTATGGGGAAAATATGTTAAGAGATTAGGAACAGTACCTTCCAAGAAATATGGGATAAAATTAAGCTTCATCTTTTTATGTTATCAGGATAGATGAAGGCTCAGATATACAAACCAAATGAATACACAAATATTTTCAATAAAATAATATCCTAAAGTTTCCCAAACTTCATGAACAAAATGGAAAATTAAACACAGGAGACTTACAGTAGCCCAAATATACAAAATTACAACAGATCCACACCAAGGCAAATTAATATGAAAATGCCTAACATAATGAGGAATAGAATTTTAATGGCTTCCAGAGAAAAATGACAGATAACATTTAGAGAGAAATCAATCTAGATCTCAGCTGATTTGTCAACTTAGACCCTCAAAGCTAGGAGGTCGTAAACTAACATACCAAGCTCTGAAAGAAAATGAATGACGGGCAAGAATAGTATACTGAGCAAAATTAAGCTCCAGAATTGACAACGAAATAAAAATCTTACATGATAAACAAAAGTAAAAGAATGTACACCTAGAAAAACTGCTCTACAAAACATTCTTGGAAAAAATATTTTGTGAAGAAGAAATGAAAAATAAAAGTGAAAACAAGCAACAGGAGGAACTACGCTAGAATAGTCAATCAACAGGGAAACTAATTCAAATTAAAAGCCAGAAATAAATAAAAATGACAGAGAATAAAAATCATATCTCTATAATAGCATTAAATGTAAATGGACTAAACTCAATCAAAGTACAGACTGGAAAATTGGATTAAAAAAATGTAACAGAATAATATGCTATCTCCGAGAGACTCACAAGCAAAGAAATACACCGGCTGAAAGTAACAGGATGAGAAAAAAATATATATCATTCACATGGATAATGTAGTGGTTTCTATCCTCTTATCAGATAAAGTGGACTTCTAACCAAAAGTCATCAGAAGGAACAAAGGTTATATCATACTGCTTAAGAGAATTATACTATATAATTATACATACTGCTTAAGAAAAGTTTCTTGTTGTTACAAGACATATCATAAATATTTATATCCCAAATGGTAGAGCACCTACATACAAACAAATCCTTCTCAATTTCAAGAATAAAATAAGCCACAATACAATAATTATGGGTGAGTTTAACACATCTCTCTCATCACTAGATAGATCCAAACAAAAACTAAATAAAGAAGCTGTATAAATAAAAAATACAATTAATAGTTTAGACTTAACTGACTTATAGAGAATATTTCATCCATCAAGGACTGAATATACTTTCTTCTCAGAAGAACATGGATCCTTCTCTAAAATAGACCATATCTTAGGCCACAAAGCAACTTTTGGCAAATACAAAAAAAAAAAAAAAAGAGAGAGAGAGAGATAATACCTTGAATTCTATCAGATCACAATGGAATTAGAAATCAATGATAAAATTAAAATTTAGAAACTACTCTAAACCTGGAAACTAATATGCTATTGAGTAACCAAAATACAGAAGAAATTAGAAATGAAATAAACAATACTTAGGTGTAGAGATTCTCATTTTCCTCTATCAAAATCTCTGGGACACTATGAAGGTACTTCTAAGAATAAATTTCATCACACTGAGTGCATCTTTGGAAGAATAGAAAATCACCAAAGAAATAACACAACATTACATCCCAAAGTCCTACAAAAAGAACAAATCAATAAAAGGCAGAAGACAGGAAATAATTAAAATCAGATAAATAAATCAAACAAAAAAGTAAAAAAAAATAGATGAAACAAAAATTTAGTTTTTTGAAAAAATAAACCCAACATACCCTTAGCCAAGCTAATGAAGAGAGAAAAGAGAAATCACTACCATTTGTGATGAAAAAGGAAATATTACCACAGAAACTACTGAAATAGACATAATAATCAGAAACTACTTTGGAAATCTATAAGCCAATAAAATAGAAAAACATTAAGACATGAACAAATTTCTAGAGACATATGACCTACCCAAACTGAAAAAGTAGGACATAGAAAATTCAAATGGATCAGTTTAAAGCAATGAAACTGAAGATGCCATTAAAGTCCTACCAACAAAGCAAACGCCAGGACCAGATAGATTCTCAGCCAAGTTTTACCAGACATTCAAAGAAGAACTTACACCAATACTCCTCAAATTATTCCATGAAATAAATAAGGAGTTAACCCTTCTAAACTCATTCTATGAAGCCAGTATCACCCTGATAGAGACCAGTAAAAGACTCATTACTTAAAAAGAAAACTTCAGATCAATATCCCTGATGATCATAGATGCATAAATTCAACAAAATTCTGACAAATATGAAAAAAAAACGTATTTAAAAGATAATGCACTATGATTAAGTAGGGTTCATTCCAAGAATGCAAGGATGTTTCAATATGTGGAAATTAACAAATGTACTTCATCACATCAATAGACTTACAGACAAGAACCACATTATTATCTCAATAGATGCAGAAAGAGCATTTGACAAAATTCAGCATCCATTGATGTTCAAAACACACAAAATCTAGGAATAGTAGGAACATACCTCGACATTAAAAAAGCTATATATGCTAAACCCAAGGCCAACATCATTCAAAATAGAGGAAAAATTGAAAGCATTCTCTCTAAAAACTGGACCAAGGCAGGGATGTCCTCTTTCACCACTCCTATTCAACATAGTCCTTGAAAAGAAAGAAATTACAGGGATTTGAATAGGAGAAAAAGAGCTCAAACTATATTTACTGATGACATGCTTGTATATTTAGAAGACCCAAAAAAATTCACAAAAAGCTTCTAGAATAAATGAAATCAGCAAAGTAATAGAATACAAAATCAACACACATAAATCAACTGCATTCCTATACACCAATGATGAATTAGCTAAAAAAAAAAAATCAGAAGACTATTCCATTCACAATAGCCTCAAAAATAGACAGATAGATAGATAAATAAATAAATAAATAAAATGCTTGGGAATTGATCTAACGAAAGATGTGAAAGACCTCTACAATGAAAATTACCAAACAGTAAGAAAGAAATTGAAGAAGACCTCAGAAAAAGGAAAGATCTCCCATGTACTTGAATAAGGAGAATTAATATTGTCAAATGACCATACTACCAAAAGTGGTATACAGATTTAATGCAATACCCATTAAAATTCCAATGATATTCTTCATAGAAATAGAAAAAGCAGTAATAAAATTTATTTGGAAAAATTATAGCACCAGAATAACCAAAACAATACTTAGCACAAAAAGTAATGCAGGAAGCATCATTAAATTTTACTACAGAGCTATAGTAATAAAAACAACATGGTATTAGCACAAGAAGTAAAACTGAAGACCAATTCGGCTGAATAGAAGACACAGAGACATACCGACATGAATACAGTTACCTCATACTAGACAAAGTTGCCAAAAACATATATTGGAGAAAAGATAGTCTCTTCAACAATGGTGCTAGGAAACTGGA
The DNA here is from genome assembly GCF_048772815.1 of Callospermophilus lateralis. Classification (NCBI taxonomy): domain Eukaryota; kingdom Metazoa; phylum Chordata; class Mammalia; order Rodentia; family Sciuridae; genus Callospermophilus; species Callospermophilus lateralis. The sequence continues at coordinate 13,034,533 of NW_027514398.1, forward strand.
AATCCATATGTAGTAGATTGAAATTGAACTCCTATATCTCATCCTGAACAAAACTCAACTCAAAGTGGATCAAGGACCTTGACATTAGGCCAGAGACCCTGAGGCTACTAGAAGAAAAAGTAGGCTCAAATCTCTATCATGTCAGCTCAGGAATGGACTTCCTCAATGAGACTTCTGAAGCAAAAAGTAAAAGTAAGAATCAATAAGCAGGATGGTATCAAACTAAAAAGCTTCTTCACAGCAAAGAAAACAATAACATGAAGAGAGAGTCTCCAGAATGGGAGAAAATCTTTACCACATGCACCGCAGATAGAGTTCTTTTATATCCTGGAAATTAATGATCTAAGGACTTCACACCAAAAAAAAAAAAATCCTTAAATAACCCTATTGATACATGGGCAAAGGAATTTAACAGGTATTTTCACAGAAGAAATATGAATGGTCAAAAAATATTTGAAAAGAAATTGTTCAACATCTCTAACAATGAGGGAAATGCAAATTAAAAGTACGCTGCGGTACAATTTCACTCCAGTCAGAATGGTAGTTATCAAGAACATAAGTAACAATAAATGTTGGCAAAGATGTTGGGGAAAGGTATACTCTTAATTGCTGGGGGAAGGCAAATTGGTGCAACCAATATCAAAAGCAGTATGGAGATTCCTCAGAAAACTTGGAACAGAACCACCAATGACCAGTTATCCCACTCTTCAGCTTATACCCAAAAGATGTAAAGTCAGCATACTACACTGATGCAGCCACGTCAATGTTTATAGCAATTCAATTCACAATAAACAAGTTATGGAACCAAACTAGGTGCCCTTATACAGATGAGTAATAAAGAAACTGTTATATGTACACAATGGAATGTTGCTCAGCCATAAAGAAGAATGAAATTATGGCATTTGCTGGTAAGTGGATGCAACAGAGGAATATCATGCTAAGTGAAATAAGCCAATATCAAAAAAAGAAAGACCCAATGTTCTCTGATATGTGTATGCTAACCCAATAAAAGGGATGGTAGGGAGAGGAAGTATAGAATATCATGGGATTAGACAAAGGGGAATGAAGGGAAGCGAGTGGAATGGAAATAGGAAATACAGAATTGCTCATATATGAATACATGACCAATGAAACTCTACATCATGTAAAACCACAAGAATGGGATCAAAATTAAAATGGGTTACACTCCACATAGTAGAGTGTATTTTGACATATTATACCTATCATATATATCTTTAAAAAAAGAAAGAAAAAAGCTATTAGGCACAAACTCAATGGAAATGCCTACCTATGTCACCATGTGAAAGAAAAATGTTTACAACAGCATTATGTGAAGTAGAAACAATTTAAATCTGTCTCAATAATTAAAGAATAAATACAAAAGGTGCTATTTTATATGTATCTCCCAAAGGCAAGCTTCCAATGACCAAACTCCTTCATACCCATTTCACTGATTGGGTCATGAGAGCCTTAACCTAATCATTTCTCCCCTAAACCTTCTGGCATGAGCTTCGGGGGAACACCTCACATCCAAGTAATAATCCCAAATATTCACAAATGAAATGGAAATATGTTTACAGTATATATATAATTTTTTTTTAAAGGATGGTTCCATAAACACAAGCATTATATTCACAGCAGTCCAGCCTCCTTACTTATGTGAACCTTTTATACTGTGATAAACTTGTTAAACTCACTGGTTCTAGCAGGCTTTTGTAAATTCTTCAGGCTTTTCTACATGGGTGATTGAGTTACTGCATGTTGTGGTTTGGATCTGCGGTGTCCCCACCAAAGCTCCTGTGTTAAGGAATACTTAGAGATAAAATGCCCTGGAAGTGGTGGTCTTTCCTGTCCCACCCTTCCCATGACCCTGTTTTCTGCCCATCATGAGCTCAGAAGCATTCCTCTGCTTCTGTCTTCTGTCCATGATATTCTGCTTCATCTCAGTCTCAGAGTTATGGAGTAGGCCAACCAAGGACTGAATCTCTGAAACCATGAGCCTCAAATACACTTCTCCTCTTCTAAGTTATTCTTGTCAGATATTTTAGTGACAACAATGAAAAGCTGACGAAGATTGTAATTATTTATTTCTCCTTGTTCAATCCACATGCCTTATTTCATTGGCTAAAATTTCCAGTACTATGTCAAACAAGAATGTTGAAGTGAGCACCTTTTTTTTAATGTATGTTAGGAAAACTATTTAGACTTTCACCCATTAGAATTTACATTAATGAATTTTCACAGATGATCTTTTTTCAGGTTGATGAAATTCACTTCTAGTTCCTTGAGAGTTTTTATTATGTGTGAATGTTGACTTTTTACAAATGCTATTTATCTACTGAAATGTTCAAGTCTTGTTTTTTAGTCTGTTGATTTAGGGAAGGATATTGATATTTTATTATTTGAACTAACCTTACATTTCTAGAATACCTATATCTGGGTCATGATATATTGTTATTCTTACTTAATGAACTTATATTTGACTATTTTGATGAGGATACTTGTGTATACTCTGGGAAGGATATTGGTCTGAAGTTTTCTTTCAATGTTCTGATCTAGTTTTCTTTTTTTTTTTTTAAGTCAGGGTAATTGTGGCCTCATTGCTTTAATCGAGGTTAAATGTTAAATTTTTTAGAGAATAGATACCATTGCTTTGTTAAATATTTAACAAAATTTAGCAATCTAGCTTAGCCTAAAGCAGTGGACAACACTTTGTGGATTATCTCTATTGATTTTGGTAACTATGTTTCAAGAAATTGATCCAAATCATCTAAATTATCAAATCTATTGGCAAAGTTATTCATAATCTTTCCTTATAATGTAGCATGTATAGTGACCTTCCTTCTTTCAGTGCAGACAGCGATAAAGATAAAAATGAAAAATTAGCACTAACCAGAAGTGTTTATCTATATGTAGATGTCTTTTCAAAGGACTGGCTTTTGGTTTTATTATTTCCTCCATATTAATTTCCCATTTTAAGTTTTTTTTAATAATTGTTCTTAAAATTATTTTTCCTTTTCTTCTGCTTACTTTGAGTTTAATTTGTTCTTCCATTTCTAGTTTCTCTTGGAAATTCAGACTATTTTGCCGAGATTATGATTTCCCCCTAATAAAAACTTATGACTATTAATTTCCCTTGAAGCACTAGCTTCACAGCATCTCAGAAATTTTAACTGTTATGTTTTAATTTTCTTATATTAAATGTAGTTTCTAATTTCCTTTGTGGTTTAATTTTCTATCCATTATGTGTGCTCTATTATTTAATTTCCTACTATTTGGAGATTGTACAGATAATAGAATTAAGCTAGAGATTAAAAGCAGTTATGTTTAGTAAAGACTTTAGTATATGTAATACATATACTAAATTATTATGTATGTGTACACACATGTGTATATATGTATATGTACATGCACACATATAAAACATATAATCATCTTTTTGTTTTGGTACGGGAGATTGAACCCAGGGATGCTTTACCACTGAGCTACATCCCCACACCTTTGTTTTTTGAGACAGGCTTGTACTAAGTTGCTCAACTTGGGCCTTAAACTTGTAATCCTTGTGCCTCAACCTCCCCAAAGTTAACAGTATTACAGGCATGTACTATCATGCCCGGCTATGGTAATCCTTATGATGAATCATATTAAGGCTCAAAGTAGGTACATCTTGGTAAATGTTTCAAGAATATGGAAAAGAATATATTTCAGTAGGTTCCATCAAAGAGATACCTCCTCAGTTCTAAGAATGTGTATTTTGTAGTTGCACCAAGTGTTCTGAGCATGGCTGACAATATTGTTAAGGCTACTCATGTTCTTACATTGTTTCATCAGAGCAGAGTATTAAAGCCTTCAACTATAATTGTGGTTTTCTATATTTTTCACCAGTGTATATTTCATCAGTGCTTTTCTTTATGTATTTTTAAATTATTGTTGTAAGCTGCATACACATTTAGGATCTTTATTTTTTTTGACCATGGAATTATTCTTCATTATGTAATGCCTGCCTTTATCTCTGGTAATATTTCATACCAGAAAGTTAATATATTGAGTCTAACATAGCCAAATTATTCTTCTTTTGACTAATATACATTTTTCTCTTCAGTTGTCTTTAGCCTGTCTGTATCTTAATATTTAATGTGGGTTTCTAGTGGATAACACACAGTATGGCATTGCTTTCTTATCACATCTCTTTTTAGAGAAACATTATCTTTTAATTGGGTACTTTACAATATTTACATTTAATACTGTCTTCCTTTTGCTTTCTAACAATCTTATTTGTTCTGAATTTCCTTTTCCTTTTTTCGTCTCTTTGTTTGGATCCAGTACATTTTTAAAGAATCAATTTAATATTCACTGAATGCTTATTTACTTGTATCTTGTTTCTTAGTGATTGATCCGGAGTCTAAAATGAATATACGTCCTTTATTATAGCCTATTAATAAACTTTCTATCTAAAACAAAGGCTATACTTCCATTTTCTCCCTCATTTTCTATGCTATTGCTAGTATATGTAACTATGTATCAACACCACAATATACTATTATTTTTGTTTTATAGGGTCAAATATTTTATATAACTATTAAAAAGTGAAAGTTGACTTTTTTTCACATTTTGCCTTATTATCTTTATAAATTTGTATTTCATCTAACATGATATTCTTTCTGCCTAAAATGGGTATATTTCCTCTCAGGTTTTTCTTGGCATATGATTGTCATTAATCTCTGCAGTTTAAAGTTCTTGAGTGTACAATAGATTCAAATTTTAAAAGGAAATATTTAAATATAATTAAAGAAATGATAAATTGTTACATTTCCCCATTTCACACTCAGATCTAGCACTCAATATTAAGAGTGAATTTTAAAATCTGAAGTATTGTAAAAACTACAACAAAGGACATGCTAAAAAGAAATATAGTTCTTAGCAGTACAGAAGGTAATGGTGAAATATGAACCAATGACCAGATAAGCCAGATAAGCATTTCATGCTGAAATGACTAGTAATGTTGAGTGACTTTATTAGGCCCAGCCCTATTACACAATGTGGGGAAACAACTTAGGCTTCATTAAAACATACCAAGACAAGTAATCTAAAGATGTTATTGCAATCCTGACATTAAGCCACAGTTGTTAGTACTGTATCAGCTTGAACTGGGTGTGTGTGCCTGTTTCTCAGTAGGACCTTTGTGTACATAATTCCCTGTAGCTATCTTTCCATATCAAAGACCAAATAGAGAATTTGGATGCATACAAATGGTCTGTGAGGTCCATTTGGCCCATATTCAAACAACCCAAGCACTTCAGGGAAAATTCCAAGTCAGTTTCTGATCACCACCGGCCAGGAAGCCAGCCCAGCTGTGACAGGGCCATAGAACCTGGCCAGGAGCATTCAAAATACAGAAAGAGGAAATTTAAAAAATGGATTGTAGACTTGTTTTCTTAAACTTAAGGAGATTGCAGATGGAAGGAATATAAAGAAAAATTGGAGATCAAGGGAAAAGGAGAAATCAAAGATGTATTAAACTAATTGATACAGATTGGTATGCAACCACATATGTGGCTTGTGACTCTTGCAGATAATTCAGGTGACTGTGCTTTCAGCAAATATATAGCTCACCTGATTATGCTGGCAAATAAAATGGTGAACTTAAATGGTAATATGGTCCATAAAATCTTCAGTAAATTTTTCAATGGGTATTTTTAAAGTTATTGAGGGCATTTTCATTCTTGCCACAAGACTATCAACACTGTATCAATGAGAGTGGAAGTAGTTCCCAAAAGATGACTTTACAAACCCCAAATTAGGATAGTGGATAAAGTATTTTAAATGCTTCAGATAATATGTTTTTATCCTGTGGACTGCACATATACTACGTAACAGTAGCACATTTTGCTTTTTTTTTTTTTTTAACTCCCCAATATGCTATAGATTACTGATTTAAGATTGCAAATTTCTTTAAGTCTGGAAAACTACTTGATCCACAGTGATTTTCTCACAGTTCCTACCTACCTAAAAACACTAGTGCTTATTTTCTTTCAGCATACTCTCCAAATAATTTATTGAGTTGAACTTTTCAATATTACCTACTGGCCATCTAAAATACCATTAACAACATTTACAACTAATGTAGTCAAAAGCATGTTCAGGGGAAAATATTAGGCATTTGTTGTTTAAGCAAATTAGATGAGTCCACACAGACAGTCTTGGATACTTGACACCATATTGCTCCAATTAGTAGGTGAGGTCTTAAAATTTTTCCTGATGTTTTCGTTAAGCCAAAAAGGAGTTGAAATTCACATATCACAATAAAAAAAATACACCACTTCAACTCTCAGGATAATTTGTTCAATTCACTTCTATATTCAATGACCTCATTATCCATGCACTCTCTCCTCAGAACATTCCCAGTTTGTATGATATAATGCATAATTTAAAAAATGAAGGTATATTATCCTACTTGAAAGCTTCTGAAGTTGAAAATACATATATTGAAGCATCGTTAAACAATTTTCTATTACTATATCAATACACATAAATTGAAGTATAAAAACTGTGGTAAGTGACCAGCTATCTGTATATTCCAATATTATTTTTTAAAATATTTTTCTAATGTATAAATATGTCCTTTGTCCCTTAAAGTATTTCTATAATATCAAAGGCTGCTTTTAAGAGTTTCCCCCGCCCCCCTCTGGAACTCTCCTTAGTTCATAACTTCAGTTCAGAGTCTAGCTTTATAGTTTGGGGAAAGAGTAGAATTGGAGTGTGAAATTAATATTCATCTTAAGTGACTTTAATACATAGAAAAACCCACACTTATCTAAATGTGATATAATATTTTATTGCTGACAACAACTACTGTGCAAGTTACTGTCACCAGCCCTCAGAGGTAGCTAATTAGCAGCACAGAAAGAGGAGATGATTTATGAAATATAAGTATTTTGTACCAAAGAGGTAGTCAGTCCCCAGTGGACTATATTGGAAAGTAATAAAGATGGATTTCCCCTCAGACCTAAACAACTTTAACCCTGAATCTTTCAAAAGTATTTACCTTTTCAATCACTTTGGGTTGCCATTAATTTCCTCTGTAAACAAAGATTGCAAAGTCAAACTGACAATCCTCAAGTGCATTTGGAGAAGAGTTTGTACTCTATTTGGCATGATGATTTCTTTTTGCAGTCTCATCAAAATGGTCAATGTCACCAAAACAGCAAATTTGCCAGGTGCAGCTGTTCCACATAGCAACCCATGCAACTTGGAATACTAATGTCCTCTAAACATTCTGGGTGAGATGACATAATCCCAAGAAAATATTTTTCCCCAAAAATAATGTAATCTAAATGTTTAGGCCTTTGAAGAAACATTCAATATATTCAGGATTCCATCAATAGTGAAATGTAAACATGTGCTTTTTACAATTTCCTAAATGCATTCTATTAACCAGTTAAGACTCCAGTAAGCAAAACTATGGATAGCACACTCTGTATTTGGAGGATGTAGAAGTAGAAAATAGAATTCTCTTCACTTGTTAGTTGAGGCCAGAAGACAAGGTCAATGCATATGTATCCAAAGTGAGATTATGAGCTTTACTAACGTGAGACACTTAAGTTCTTAGGGCAACAGAAGCTCACAGACCAGGGATTAGCTCCACCACTACTTTCACAGAATCCTAAGCTTTGTTTTAGGATTGGATGCCTTTAATAAAGATGATTACCACACCTAGCCACTGTTTTATCTTACTTGTATGCCTGTGCAGAGTGAGGTGAAGAGCACTGAAGATTCTCAAATGTACAATTGGTAATCACCTCTAGTAATCACCTCTACTAAACAAACTTTCCTCCAATGATTCTTCTTCCTATATCTTGGTGCAAATAAATATCCTTATAGATGACATCATTTGCTTTATGCCTTATTGTGAATGAGTATTATTATATATGACATCACTATTGCAATATCATAAAATTTACAATTTTTTTAAACAGGTGCCAGTGTACAACTATCTGCCACAACGTTCTAAAATCCAGTGCTATGCTGAATTCTAAGGTGTGTTTGGCTAACTGGCCAAGCATATTGTACAAAAGACTGGAATTTCTGAGAAGATTCCAGAGACAGACCTTAAGGTGAGAATATTGCTTATATTCAGATATTAGCTGAGTATGACTGTCCATACTGGCCAAGCAAAGTCAAGTCTTTTTCCAAAGTTTTTATAGAATGGAAAAAGTAAGCCAAAGGATATAAGGACATCTTGGGATGTTATCTTAGAGGAAAAGCATCCAGGCATAAACACTTTGTTTTAGGAACTAAAATGAAGAGGTGCAATTAAGTCAGATTTCTTCCATCTCAACAGGTGTCCAGAATTTTACCTCGAACTGTTTTATGAAACTGCATTTCTGAAGACAAACTCTACCTCAGTCCCTCTAATCAGAGTAGAAGTTGAAAGGGAGAAAGTTATTTCTCCAGTCCCAACCCACATGCGCGCGCGCACACACACACACACACACACACACACACACACACACTTTCTACAGTGTAGCATCCAGAAGGTTCATTTACCAATCACCATGTACTCTTCTGAGCAGCAGGCATGTTCAAAGCACTGGGGCAACATGGAGAGAGCATGCTCATTTCTTTGAGCAGGGCTGTGAATCAACCACTCTATTCTAGAGACCCTCACAAATACTGCATCAGGAAAAAGGCAAGATGACTTCTGATGAACTCAAATACACTGGAAGGTAATATTTAAAGTTTGCATATGGTAACACTTCCTTCCAGAGAAGGCTGAAATATATATGTAGTTAGATTGGTTATGACTCTCCCTATGTTGCATTAGCTACAGTTTCCTATTTTTACGGAATGATTTTACACGTTACATTATTAACTAGACATGAGTGTCTGATCCCTACTTTCTCCAATTTTAATTAGTTTTAAGCAAAGTTTACTAATTCAGTAAAGATTTGGTGTAGCACAAACGTAGTGAAATTGCATGGATTTCTACACTAAGCCAAGAATCATGAGACTTCCAAGGGTCTCCTGAGGATCAGGAGTCAATTCCCCTGCTCCAAGCTTCCCACTCCAGGGCACTGCTGCTCATTTCCAGGGCACTGTTGCTCATTGGCCATTCCTGCCACTAATCAAGCTCTAGAGATTTGCCTGCCTTTGAAGAAGAACATTCACAGAGATTCAGCTTCAATAAATAGGGTATGGGAGACTAATGGAAAACAGCTGCATCCCAAAGTTTTTTTTTTTTTTTAATGGTGAGCTAATAAAGGATAGATTGTTCACAGGGTGAAATGAAGTGTGAAAACACATCTGAATCTTTGAAACACAGAAGCTAAACAACATTCATTTAACGTTTATTCAACTCTCATGTGTGCAAAGCTCTACTCTAAACTTTGGGGTTTGAAAAAAATCAATAGAACATAATCCTTCTCCTTGGAGAGCTTACATTCTGTTGGTCTATTGTTTTAAATTAAATAGAATCATGCTAAAATGGTATTATCCAGTGCCGATAAAAGGCTGTCATATACTTTTAGATAGGAGATTCTGAAAGAAGGATGAGAACTGAAATAAAAATATTGAGTGTTATGTCATTAACTTCAACTAGAATGTGGGCTGCAGGCTTTAGAGGAGCAACAACAACAATAAAAATAACATGGCTAATAAAACATTGCCTGGTTTTCTCAGTACTCACATTGTGCTTTGGACTCACGATGCTTCATGTTAACATTCTGGATATGTGCCTCTACTCATAATACAAATTAAATTTTGTCATTTTATTTCTGCAAATAGTACCTATCTCAGGACCTAGGTTTATCTCCTCAGACTACAGTAATACTTTGGGTTGTTTCTTCTTTCCAACATGTCTATCTCCTAGCTGGTGTCCTTAGATGAACAGGATAATAAGTATGCCTGTGTTTCACAATCTGCGACTTCCCAACATTGGTGCTCCTTACACTCCTGGAAAGGGCCAACCATAACTTTGAACTACACTGCCACAATCCCTGAACCATGCAGGGAAGTACAATATTAACAGATGCAACTGATAGCATAACCCTATTTCACGTTTTACTCTCCCCAGATGTGGAAGACAGCAATGACAGGAAAGGCAAGAGATGGCAGCCACATTGTTCTTGAAAACAGAGCTACAAAAACTACAAAACTTTTCAAAAATTAAAATTAGTATAAATACCCAAGCTTAATTTTATAGTGTTCACATTTTAACTGTAAGGCAAAAAGCTTTTTAGAACCCATAGATATCATACTTCTTACAAACTCTGCCTCCAGTGTGCAGTTGAAGACCATAGGGAAATGGCTATAGCAATTCTATCAGACAAGTTTTATGGCTGAGAGCTTCACAGAGAGTTTTCAGCCAAGCAAAGAAGGATGTGTTGGAAAAACTGAATCTCCAAGGGAAAGTGGTTACCTCGTCCTTGAGTATTCTGTAAATGACTTTTCCTACTTTCAAGCTTAACTATTAATTTTTAGAGAGAATGCTGTAAGAGATAGTTACTTTTCCATCATCTATTTCATATTAGTCATGCAAATTTCCTTCTAACAAATTTCTGAATTTACTAAAGCAGGCAGCTTATATTTCTCTGATCCCTAGAACTTCATTACTAGCCAGGATCGTGTCCAGATTTATTCTGACAAATAACTAAGGTGATAACAGAAGAGTAATATCAGCAAGAAGGTAAGATAGGAGTTTTCAGTACTTATTTCACCAACTTTTGCAATCACCCACCCTGGGCAAGAATATCATGGTGGGAACCCAGTGCTTAAGTCCTGGCACCCCACTGGAGCAAAATATTCAATAGGCACATTTAAGAGGGTAAAATTACCTACTTCTCTTTACCCCCAAATCACCACAGCTCAGTGACAAGAGAGATCTACAGCCTATGGTTTCTGCCACAAGGAAAAGTGAAAATTTAGCAAAAACCAGGCTTCTCTAGCCACGTGGGACACTGCTCAGGAGGCCTATGTTTTTCTCACACTACTCAGAACACTGAGAGGATCAACATGAGTGAACGCACTCGGGCAGTTAAAAGCAGGGGAAATATCAAGGACTAATAGGAACTGGGCTATGCAACTTAACAGAGGGCCATATACTCTAACAACATTATGGACTTTAACAAGAATCTCACCCACAAACTTCGTAAGATATATCATCTCTGGATAGTCCCTATCAGCCCACACATTTACCCACTCCATATACCATCTTCCAACAAGTTCCCTGAGTGTCACAATAGACAGCATGTGCAAACCTCTGCAGATCATGAGTGACACATGAAGACAGCTAGCTCAACTCTGTAGGATCAGAAGACACAAAACTTTGTACAATATGGGGCACTACCTAGGAAAAATAAATAAGAGACTCTCAGCACGTGGTCAGGCTTTGTAAGATCAAAGAAAGCTTATAATTCTAGGAGTCTCTTCTCCAAAAGAGAATAAGAGGAGTGGATTGAATGCATCCATAAAAAGGTTTAAGAGAATCTCAAAAATCCTTATTGATTGATAAAAATCTTTCTCGTCTGAACCCATCAAGAAAATCTGGACAGGAGACTAGATGAAAAGAAATGTGACATGATTGAAGGAAAAATATTTTCCAATAACTGACCCAAACAAAATGAAGATCTATGAATTGCCTGGTAAAAGGATCAAAATAATTGCTTTAAGGAAGCTCAGTCAGCTATGAGAGAACAAATGTGTAAAACTCAATACAATCTGGAAAACAATACATGAATAAAATGAAAATTTGAACCAAACATATAATGCAAAGTACCTAACAGAAATTCTGCAACCAAAGAGTAAAATGAATGGATTAAAAAAAATTCATGAGCAACAGATTCAATCAAGCAATAGAAGCAAGCTGTGAATTCAATCAGGTCAATTGACATCATGCAGGCACAAGAAAAAATAGTAATAATCTATGGAATATGTGGAACATGGTCAAGCAAAGTAAAGAACACATTATCTATCAAAGTCTAAGGAGAATGACAAAGAATGAAGCCCAACATTACCTAAAAAGGAACAACCAAAGAAGATTACACTAAGACACATTATACCGATTTCTCAAAAATCAAAGACAAAATTTAGAAATGAGTACATGGTTTTATCACATAGAAGTGAATGATTATACAGCCATTGGCACATTTTTAAGTAGAAACCATCTAGCCCAGGAGAGAATAGGATGATATATTCAAAGTGCTGAACAACAAGGAATATTAAACTTATTCTTTCTTAAACAGAAAACCTGAAATGGCAAAACTACTAGAAGAAAACATAGGAGAATCTATGAATGATGCAATGATCTTCTGGCTATAACCACAAAAGTACAGGCAACAAAAAATAGAGATTCCATTAAACTAAAATGCTTTTGTGCAACAAAGAAAACAGAGCAAAAAGGTTACCTGTGAATGGGAGAAATTATTTTTAAAAACATACATTGGATAAATGGTTAATCTCCAAAATATATAAGGAATTTAAGATCAATGACAAAAAAAATCTTATAAAAACAACGGACATGAATAGATGTATCTCAAATAAACATACTGTGTTAGCTTTAAGTTGCTATATCCAACAAGAACAACTTAGGAGAAAAATTTTACTCATGATTTTGGAGGCTTAGTCCCCCATTTAGTCAATTTCCTTTTCTCTGGGAAACAGGTAAAGCAGGACATCACAGCAGAAAAATGTGACAGAGGGGAAATGTTCCACTTGTGGCATCAACAAAGGACAAGGGGCCACAGGCAAGATGAACCCTTTCAGGTCTTTCCTTCAGTGACTCACATCCTCCAACCATGCCCCAACTGCCTGTAGTTACCACTCAGCTGGTCTACTCAAACTAGCTCTTATAACCTAATCGTTTCACCTCGGAATACTCCTGCATTAACACAGGAGTTTGGAGGGACACCTCCTATCCAAACTATAATACATACAACTAGTCAACAGGTATTTTTAAAGGTGCTGAACATTACTAATCATTAGAGAAATGTAAATCAAAACCAGGAGTTATCATATCATCTCACAGTTACCAAGAATGCCCTTACCACAAACAAACAAAAATCAACAAAAAGCTTAGCAAGGGCATGGAGAAAACTGAAAACTTGTACAATGTTGGCAGCAATGTAAATTGTTACAGACACTGTGGAAAATATGGAGGTTCCTCAAAAAATTAAAACTACTATACGAACTACTAATCCTACCACTAGGTATATATTCAAAGGATATGAAATCAATATGTCAAAGAGATGTCTGAATTTTCAAGTTCATTGGGGTTTCTATTCGTAACAGCCACAATGTTGAGACAACTTAAGTATCTGTAAATAGACTAATAATATGAATAAAGAAAACATGAGGTAGAGGTACAATGGGATATTATTCAAACCTGGAGATAGAGTAAATCCTACCACTGGCACAACAATAGGGATGAACCTGGACAACACTAAACTAAGTGAAATAATTCAGGTACAAAGAAAATCAGTGCACAACCTCATTTACACAAGGAATCATAAAAGTTCAAATTCATAAAAATCAAGTGTGATGGTGATAGGGTTTGTGGGGTGGAGGAAATTAGTGAAATGATAAATAAAGTATACAAGTCAAATAAGATCTGGCTATCTAACATACAGCTTACTATAATTAATTGCTTTACTTGTAATTTGCTAAGAAAGCAGATCTTAATTGTTCTAGTTGAAAATATGGCAACTATGTTAGCAGTCAAATATTTCAATTTGATTTGGTTATGATTTCACAACATGTCGGTACATAAAATATGTTGTACAGTTATTATACCTCAATATAACTGGAAATAAATAAAAGTAGTAGCTGTTTTTAGTTATTGCTCACTTCATTATAGTTATCTCGTAGAAATTATCTCATTTAATCGTTACTGCAATTTGATGTCTACTTTGTTATTACTCTAGTTTGTTTTACAAAATGAAATTAATTCTTACACAAATTAGTCAAAAAGTAATTGATGAACCCTGGATTTGAATTTTATAAAATATGAATATAACCTCTGGAGTCATGTCATATATGGCAGCTTTTGCTGGGAGAGCTTGCCTTCTGCAACTCATGTTTTTAACTACAAATGATATGAAGTAATAAATGATGTAAATAAAAAAATGGAATCAATAAAAAAATATTCCCTACATTTTTCTAATCTCCATGTACAATTACTTTGATACAAAAAAACCCACTTTTGTCCTTTATTCATTTATTCATCTATTAATTCAACAAAAATAATTATTGAGCATCTACTGTACCAAAGTACTATTATAGTTACTGTGGATAGAAGAAGGAATAATGTAGATACAAAAATACTGCTAACAGAGCTAATATGATGACAGAAAATAGCCAAGGTAAATAAGATATAATATATAAGAGATCCATCAATGATTAAAAAAATTAAAATGGAATTCAGAACGAAGGTAGGAAGTGGAAAAAAATACTTAAGAATTTTCAGAGTGACAATGAAAGCCTCACAGACAGTGATTTATGTGAACATTTTCCAAAGGAGAAGAAATGTGCCATGAACATATGGAAAGAAAAAACATTTGACCAGAGGAGCCAACCAAAAGGCTGAGATGAAAGAATATTTCATATTTTCAAGGAACAGAGTGGAAAAGTGAAATAGAATAGCTGAGAAAGGGATATGTAGGAGATAGAACCAGAGAAATAACAGGGAACCAGGTCCTAAAACACCTACTGGATTTTGGTAACAGCTTTAGACCTTAATAAGTTGATACAAAAAGACTATGGTTTCAGGCAAAGAGTGACAATGTTGGATTTTCACTTTGAAAGACTCAAACCAATTTGACAACAAGCTAAAGCATGGCAGAAGGCAGGTGCAGAGGAACAAGTCAGGAGACAGCTCAAATAACACAGTCAAAGGATTATTATGGGGATGACCACATAATATAGTGGTGAGAAGTAGCTACATTTAAAAAAATCAAAGCCAACAGAATTTGGTCATGTATTCTAGGAGAAATGTGAAGAGAGTTAAGGATAAAGCTTATATTGATTTGGAGCATCAGTGTTTGGAGTTTCCTTTTACTAAAATGGAGTGAACTAGAGGAAGAGATGTATAGAATGAGCAGGATTCGATTTGTTTTGAACATAATTTTGAGATACATAAGGGACATCTAAGTGATGATTTGAGTAGGTCAGTGCATATATGAATCTGGAGTAGAAAAGAATGTAAATTCGGGGATCTTCAGTGTATTTTCATTCCATTAAATTCAAGAGACACCTGAGCACAGCGGCACATGCCTGTAATCCCAGTGATTTGGGATACTTAGGCAAGAGGATCACAAGTTCAAAGACACAAGTTCAAAGCAAATTAGTGGAACCCTTTCTCTAAATAAAATACGAGTGTTGGAGATGTGTCTCAGAGATTAAGCACCCCAGGGTTTAATACCTGGTACCTCTAAAAAATAAATTCAAGAGACAAATGATATCATCAAAGAAGACCAGTAAGTAGAACAAGATATCTGAGCATTGAGACCCAGGTCCTCCACTACACAGAAGATATGCAAGTGGTTATGAGCCTTGAACAGGTTTGGTGACAGAAATGATCAGAAAGATAATAGGAGGAGGAGAACAAAAGGCAATGATGTTCTGGAGCCACTATAAAAAAGTGCTTGGAGAAAGACTCTTCATACACTACTTGATAAGAATTTAAAACTGACCACTGAATCCCAGTCAAAAAGAATTAAAAGAACAATAAGAATAGCCTTTGTCTAAGTAGCAGAGACAGAAACCTGCTTAGAATCCATACAAGAGAGAATGGGAACAGAGAAACCATAGGGGATTTTGGGGTGTCAAATAAAAAGAGTAAAGGGTCAGCCATTGGAGAATTAGTTTGAAATAAGGATTTGTTTTTTTTTCTTTCCTTTCCTAAGCAGGGAGAAATAACAAGATGTTCTCTTATTGATGTGAATAATCCAGCAGAGAGGATAATTGATAATTCAGGATAAAGAAAAACTTTCTAGAGTAAGTAACAGGACTGAGACTTAGTTCACTAACAAAAAGGCTGTCTTTGTCAAAATAGAAATAAAAAAAAAGGAATAAAAGAGCACAGAAACATGGAGGTGTATGGCCAGGTCTGTACACATTCACTATTTTAAGTCCTGATGCTGAAGTAGGACCTCTTGTATTGTCATTGTGTCTTATAAGAAATCAACTTATGACAGGCATGATAGCACATGCCTGTAATCCCAGCAGCTGGGGAAGCTGAGACAAAAAAACTAGGAGTTCAAAGCTAGCCTCAGCAACTGCGAGGTACTAAGCTACTTAGTGAGACCCTGTTTCTAAATAAAAAGCAAAATAGGGCTGGGGATGTGACTCATAGTGGTCCAGTCCCCCGAGTATAATCCTCAGTACTCACTCCCCTCGGCCCACCACAAAGGGGACATGGAGGTGTATGTAGCCATTTTAATCATTTACCCAAAATTAATACATTGAATATGTAAATGCATGAAGGAGACAAAATGATCAGGCTCAGGATCGGGTGGGGGTACACAGATGACTTCAGGACCTTAGATAACCTATGTTCTTGATAAAGTGGAAACAGAGAATAATCTATCAATTAGCATGAATGATAATTACAAAACTCGACTCTCTCAGCCTTAGTTTGGGCTGAACTAAAAGACAATCATCCTGGATAACTCATAACCTCAAACTTTCCCTACCCACATACAACACATACAAGTTTGGCATTTGATAGTTTTTTTTTTTTTACCCTACATAGCCCATACATTTGGAGCACTTGAGAGAATTCACTTAAAAACTAGCTAAATCATATTCCTTTCTAGAAGATACAAAGGTGAGGATCATTAGTAAAAGAATGATCTACATGTCTCCAGAGACCCCAGCTAGAAAAGTAGGGGATTAAAGCAGAAGAATAAAAGCCCCTCAAACACACAATGTCATGTAAAGACCCATCTTTAAACTGTTCCCCTGCATGGTCCCATGCTCTGGAGTGTAATTCATATTATAGAGTTTGCCCTGTGTCAGAGCAAATGAGCTAAGCTTTCCACTCTTGCACAAGTCAGTAATAGTCTACAATCCACGCAGGTGGGAATAGAAACTTTCAGATAATATTATTGTCTGAGCCTGAAAAAAAAAATATACATAGGTATATTGTTCCAGTATTCTAAAAGGTGTTAATTCAAGACAAATACAATTGTGAACCACAGAACCAAAGAACACAGAAGGTGAGAGATGGAGATATACAACCTATAAAGGGGGTGTAGGAGGAATACCAACTCTAATATCCCAAATATTATACAAAGCCTCTACCCAAGACCAATTTGCACTTTTTTTTAAATTGCAGATTTGCGTAAGTTAAAAAAAAATTATGAGTAAACAGCTCATTGTAAATGGAAGTCCTCAGATACATCCTAATAATTTCTTTAACCTAGAATTATCAATTAGAGGTATTTGCAACAGTTAAAGTCATTTATAAGAGAAAAGGTACCAATGGTCCAAATAGAAATGAATACTATAAGACATACTTGAAAAACAATTACTTAATAGCAGATTAGATGCATCTAGTGAGATGAAGCGAATCAGAAATAAATAAAAGAAATTACCCAATTTATAACCCAGGGAGATTTAAAAAAAAAAAGAAAGAAACGGGGGCTTCTTTAGAATGACAAAACCAACATATACATTGAGTCAGTCCTGAAAGATGAAGAGAGAAAGGGGAAGAGACATTTTGTAATAGATGACAATTTAGAACTTTTGAAAGACTTACATTTACAAATTCAACATAAACCCCAAGCAAGTCTAAAACATGGACCTTTCCTAAGGAAACAAGCAAAAAAAGACAAGAAAATTTTGAGTAGATGAATCACAAGTTGACTAGAATAAACCTGTTAACCACAAATCAGAAATCAGAAGGCAATGTAGTGGTAGGAACAGCTCATGTGTGCAAATCAGTGCACACTTTTTCTCTCATACAAATATAGTATGTGCACACATGCACACTGAAACAAAAATTGTTCATGAAGTAAAGTAACTGTGCCTAGCATATGCATTCTATACTTTATTATCAAGATACTTTCTTGATAAAAAATAAAACACAAAATAAAAATGAAAAGTAGAGATCATTTTATGATTTCTGAACTAATATGACCAAAAGGACACCATCATTTTTATCATTTGGAAAATATTAATTATACACAAACTTATCCACATTTTCTGACGTAGAAGCTTACAAAGAGTTAGGGCATTAACTTCAAAAGATTACAAAAGTGATTGTACACTTAACTGATATTTTAGAAGCAAAGAGCATAGGTTAATTATAGCTTTAAATTATAAAAATGTTTCCTTTTCAAAGTTAAAACTTCAAACTCTTATGAAAAGTTCCATGTTTAATTATTGGAGATAGGCATAAAGAATTGAAGATACTTTATTAGAGCTAAATTTTAAATTTCAAAGTCATGATTATAACCCCAATTAAACATGATTACTATAAAAAAATCATTTTGTAGTTGTGCACAGACAAGGGGAGAATGAGTATGTATCTGGCTGATATATATAAAATGTGTAGGTGTATATACATATAAAATAATGCCTAATACACATAAGAATATACAAGTACATACCATATTCAAATATAAGATTATATATTCCACATATCATGTATATTTTAAAAATGAATACTTGTCAATCTTTTAGAAATAAAAGTGGTTAATAAAAGACTTGTCTGAATAAGAAACTGTCATAAGCAATACAGAACCAGTACTAACATGGGAATGAAAACAAAGCCCACTGTAAGTAGGTGCTAGTATATAGTATGAAGCAGTCAAAAAGCCAAAGCTTTCTTATCAGCAAACTTCACTGAAAATAATGTGATGATTTGGTTTCCTTTCCAATTTGAAATGTTACAATTACAATGCAGAATTAAGTTTAAGAAGCCAATTATCTGGGGTGAATTAAATGAATTTTTACTATTGAACTTTATTGTAGAAAGCTAGCTTGCATAATCATAGGGTAAGTTTATTTAAGTTTTCCTGTCACTAAATTAATAATTATTGCAGGAACAAATATGGTTTGACTAGACTAGGGGTATAGCTCAGTGGTACACCACTTGCTTACCTTGTGCCAGGCCCTGGATTCAATCACCAGTACTGAAAAAAGGAAAAAAAAATAAAAATAAAAAGGAAAAATGACTTGCCTTCCTGGTTAGAATTTTAAAAAAAATAAATTTTCCTGGGGCAGGGGGTGTTGCCCAGTATCTGATCAAATCATTACGTCAATTTCTTGTTCATTTTGAATGTCCCTACATACTCATTCTGTTAGCATGACTAGGAGGGTAAAATTTATACAGAAAGGAAGGAAAGCAAGCTTGAAAAAGGCCAGTCAGAAACTTCAAAATGAAAATATAACAATTCAAAGCTAAGGTATAAGAAGGATCTCTCCAAAGAAATTTATCCAATCAATAAATTTAAGCCAAACATTTAAGGCTTTGA
The DNA here is from genome assembly GCF_048772815.1 of Callospermophilus lateralis. Lineage (NCBI taxonomy): Eukaryota > Metazoa > Chordata > Mammalia > Rodentia > Sciuridae > Callospermophilus > Callospermophilus lateralis. Next base: position 13,054,005 of record NW_027514398.1, read on the forward strand.
AGACACTAACATTATTAGCAAGCAAGAGTGGTAATAGAGTTCAAACTATGAAATAGAAAATGACATTGTTAATCAAAGTACAAAGACTCACAGTAAAAAATGCAAATGCAACTATAATAACTGACATGACTGATACCACAGAGAGTGAACGTGGCTCATTATGATATTCCAGGATGATTTGACCCAGGGCAACAAGTCATTATAATCAGCCTTAATCATTTTAGTAAATCCCAAAGGGCACAAACATTCTGTAAAGTTGAAATCCAAAGTCAAAGTGTTTATTTATTAAGTTCTTATTTATATAATTTACGCACGAGTTCTATGAAATGGGAATATATTTTTCCAGTTTGCAAACGAAGGAAAATAGGACTCTATTAATAAAGAGTTATCAAAAACTTGCAACATATGGTGGATATTACCAGTCACCAAGAGAATGTTGAAAGAGAACAATTTTTTGAGCTAAATCACCAAAAGTGAGTTAATTTAGGCCAATTTAGTCACCAATCTAAATGAAGTTATACTTCACCAAAGGATATGTAAATGCTTCTACAGCCATTGCATGTGTTAATCATTTTTAGTCATAGTCTTATTAAAAGAGGTAATAAATTTGGACATAGATATTGATTCTTCAGCAGATCTGTGTCTTATTTTTATGAGGTATGTAATTCTGCTCTGATGGACGCAGATGGCAAATGTCGATCACTATGTGCAAGTGACTCATTTGACATCAAATCACTTGAGAAAGCAAAATTCAGGAGATTTGAATTTGACAGGAACTTTCTTTTTGAAATCCTATTGCCAAAACTTGTATGGTGAAATAAAAACAAATTAATACTAAAGTAAAAGTTATCGAGGTGCACTATAAAGTATATAGTAAAAGTAAGCTCTCGAGCAAATATTTCCAGCATAAATTTCACATGTACCTAGCCTACAATTTCTGGTTTCCGATAGATCTCACCAACTGATGAAACATTTTTCTTTTTGCAACTCAAGCAATAAGTCACGATCCTGCTAATTAGTATACCAAGTGATCTTCCTGGGAAGTAACTTTTGACATATTTTTTTTCCAGCCAAGTTCCATTGCCTTTTGTTTTATTAGAAACCTTTATTGAAAGGATGATGCATGGAACCAGTTGGAGGGGGGTGAAGACACATCAAATGTTGATTGTATTTTAAATATAAACACATAACAAAGTGAAAATACCGTACATTGTACATGTCCACATGATAACAGGGAAGACTGTGGCAGAACCTAGGACAAAGCAAAGGTGCACCAACCCAGCCTGGCTTAGTTTATTACCACAATTAAAAATAAGGATAAATTTTAATTATATATAATTATATATAATAAAGGAAATGTTTATGATAAAGGAAATGTTTATGATATTGCTAAACTGGATGAAGAGGGCAATTGGCATACACTAGGCATACTATACAGATATACACACACACACAAGTAAATAGACACAAATATCAAAGGAAACCACTTCTAATATAGGAGCACTTAATATGTGATCCATGAAAATCTAAAGCAATATGGCTAGATTTACATAAATTCCCCTAAAATTTTATGCAAAAATAAATGTTTAAAATGTATGTGTAGATATGCATTTTTTTCCTGAGGACAAGTATCCAAAATTGTACATCAGATCTTCAAAAATTTCTAAGACTTCAAAAATATGAATAACCACTATTCCAAGAAAACAGAATCTTATCATATCTATTTTTATCAGTAGTGAAAAGAAAAAAAAATGAAAAGGAAAATAAAAAAGCAGAAATCACTGCCCAAGAAATAAAATGTGATCTTTTTATTCTAGTATGAAAAATTGGCTTTCTCACATTGAGCCATTCTTCACTAAACATTTCATTTTTTAATGATACTGTTTATATTAATTTTTTTAAAGATAAGGAAGACTAGACTCAAAACTGGGGGTTCCTAATAAAAGCCAGCACTGAGCCAACATTGATAAATGTATCATTTCCTGTTAACTTGATTTAAGTTCCTTTGAATAAGAGATATGTGTTCTGAATCCCCTGTAGCACTTACAACAGATTTTCCTTCAATAAATACCTGATAAATTGATATTTGAAATAACTTTCTTAGAGAATTTAAATTTATGCCCATTTAATTAGGATGCATAACAATAGTCCAATGCTAACAAAGTTGTCATATATACAATTGAAAGAAAGTATCCTATATTATGTGTTTGAGGTGTATCACAATGATAAAATCAATTAAACTACACAAGTAGTGAATGGAAAGTCCTTGATCTATAAAGTTTGCTGTTGGTATTAACAATGTACTCCTCCATTTCAATAGTTAATAAGGAAGAAAGTTCTCAGGAAATTTTTTTATAATAAAAGAAAAATTCTTAGATGTCTAAAATGCAGTTGCAAGTACTGGATGAAAGGGGAGAAAGAGGAGAGAAGTTAATCAATTAGTAGCTGCAGGTGAAACCAACTTTAAAAAAGACTGTTGAAACCTTGACTCAAATCTCATCATGACCAACCAACCAGGACCACCACATGTTTACATATAAACTATATGAACTGTTAATCAGTCCAAAACAATCAATATTCCCCTAGAGACTGCCCTTCTGTGTTACCCATATTTATTATGGATAAGGAGAAGATTAGAGTGCTTTTATGCCTGAAAGTTTATTTTAAAAAAAAATACATGTTCTTACCTCAGATACAGTGGATAATTTCCAACTGCAACCTACCCTGCTGCTGATATTAGTGGGAATTTGTCTCAGAACCTGGTCTTTATCTGGAAGCAACTGAAAGGGCTCAATAAACCTACAGATGAACTAAAACTAAAAATAAATTATCCAGATGGTAAAATTAAAATTCTTCATAACTTTTCCACTTTTTTGCTTCAACTGTCTTAAAGACTTGTTTTATTGTGTCTGCTTACAAATTTTCCTTTTGCCAATAAGTTTGTCTCTTTATCCTACCTAGCTTCTGTATTATTTAGCACCTTAATTTACACAGAGATCAAATATTGACAACATCAGTTTAGTGAGCAAATGTTATAAATGCAAAGATGGCAAGTAAGGTAAATTGAATTAAGGAAGAGGAACTCAACTGAAAAGGCAATCATTCAGACTCTTTCACAGAAATAACACACATGCAAAACAAAGCAAATAAAATAGGGGAAAATTATAAAATAAACCAGGATAAAACCAAGGTAATTATAGAATATAACTACATATTTCAAATACATATGGCATAATACCAAAAGACATCATCCAAATAACATACTTTTCTAAAGAAAGAAGGGTAATATTGAATGAAGTAAACCAAAGCCTATCAGCAAAGCACCATGCAAAACCAAGTTATGGGAATGAGAGTGGAGGCAGGAAGAAACCAGGAGAAATAATCTACCTTAAATGCAGGTCAAGAGACAGGAGAACAGGTAAATGATGATTAAACTGAAGTTTATAAAGGAAGTACTTCTTTGTGATTTTGATCAATCTGCCCTAAAGCAGTGTGGCACATTATTTGTCATATGTTTTTATTCTAATTTGTTGTATATGACAACAGAATGCATTATAATTCATATTATACATATAGAGCACATTTTTTAATATCTTTGGTTGTACACAAAGTAGAGTCACACCATTCATGTCTTAATACATATACTTAGGGTGATGATGAATATCTCATTTCAATGCCTTTCTTATCCCCATGCCCTCTCCCCCTCTACTCCCTCCCCTTTGCCCTATCTAGAATTTATATAATCCTCCCATGCTCCCCACCCCAACCCTATTATGAATCAGCATAATATATAACATATTATCTCTTATATCAGAAAAAACATTTGGCATTTGGCTTTTGGGGATTGGCTAAAAAAATAGCAAGAATATTGAACACATAGTATATACCAAGTTCTTTGATAGAAATGACAAAGTATACAAATATATGACAAGAAGCTTATCCTTAAAGATTTTCCTATCAACTTGAGTAACATTAGAACAATACTTTGAAAATTTAGTGCAATTTAAAACATACTCTTATGTGTTTTGAGAGAGAGAGAGAGAGAGAGAGAGAGAATTTTAATATTTATTTATTTTAAGTTTTCAGTGGACACAACATCTTTGTATGTGGTGCTGAGACTCGAACCCGATCGCACATATCCCAGGTGAGCGCGCTACCGCTTGAGCCACATCCCCAGCCCCTCTTATATGTTTATACCCTTATCATTGATTACCTGAACTTCTCCAATAAGCTCCCTATTATTCTTGCTGTCAGTTCACTCCAATTCTTCATGTTGTTTATAGAGGAGCCTTCCTAACAGATCATATTCTACTATGCTAGCTTTAGAACTTAGAATTCTGTTACTACAAGACAATAAAATTCACCTTTTTGACATGGCACACAGAGCACTCCATGACTTGCCTACTGGCCAACTATGGCCATTTCTTATCTATAAAATGTTCAACACTTGGACATAAAACTTGGAATTTCTGTGAGAAACTATACCGTTTCCCTTCCTTTGATTATGTTATTCCTTTGTTTTCTACCTAATATGCCCTTAAGTCTATATGGTGAATTTCCATTTCTACTTCAAAATGCTGTTCAAAATGGCATTTCCTTCCCAGAAGAAATATGAGAATAGATCCTGAAGTCTTATTTTCTTAAAGGTTATAATCAATGGTGCTCAAGTGAAAGTTTAACAACCAGTTATCAAGAATTAAGAAAGAGTTCTACTTTGTGGCATTTGTCAATTTAAGATATTAATTGATATCATGGGTAAGGAAATTGGGACAAGATTCCTCAAGGTCTCTCTAAAATGGTTCTAGTGCATAACTATGATCCAAAAAATTTCACCGCAATTTATGAACTCCAGAACTCTCTAACTTAATTTACATTGTACAATTGCCAAAAAAAGGCTAAATAAAGTTCTAGAAAATTTATTATGGTTCTGATGTAAAATTTGATAGTTCAAAAAAACCTGTTTTTTGTCTAATAACTTCTGAAATAATTCTAATGAAATCAGTGTGTGTTTCACAATTTTTCTGAACTCCTGCACATCTTTCCTCTGTATGATAGTTATGTCACTTAACTTGAAAAACTAAAAGTTGGCGACTCCTGGGCCAATATATAAATAAAGTATACTAAGATTCTAATAGAGAGACTTCTTCACCCTCTTTTATATTACTTGTAGCTTAAAAGTTTCTTTGTATTTAATTCTGCAGAGCAGATTCAAATTCTTTATTAAGCAAGATAAACTTACATTATAAGCCACTAACTATCAACACTTTTGCACAAATTCTACCTAGACTTATAAATTGTATTAGGCAATTTTAAGGCATTATTACTTATCTTTGGATGGGATGAAATATGTTGAAAAGTAGAGATCCATTTGCTTATTAAATGGAGAAATGATAAGTTTTTCATGCTATTGATTTAATGCTTTTTTATCTAAATAATCTTTATCACAAAAAAACTGTTATAGAAAAGATGAATTAAGATCAATAATTTTTAAATTAAACTAAATACTTTAATAAAATATTTCATATTTTAAATGATTTATATTCAAACCTTCTATACAGTAAATAAGATACATGGGTGGTCTATGATACATTTTCATACAAATTTAAGTCCATAAATTCAGCAATAATTATGGCAACAAAAATAAAAATCTTTTGCAGAAATGTGGAAAGGTTAAAAATATCTCAAAAAATGTAAAACCAAAAGAGAAACCAGGGTGAAAAGATAAAATTAGAGAGTCAGTTCAAGACATCCAAATTCTGAGTAAAAGAAATATAAAGAATGGAGAAAAGGAAAAAAAGAGAAATCTACATAATTATAAGCAAGCATGAAGTCAAATCAATGACACAATACCATTTAAGTAGAAATATGAAGATTGGATTAGCCTAAAGCAAAGCATACAAGACTGGTACAAGAATCAATACAATTTTTAAAAGACCCATGTACTGGTTCTTTGAGATCAATAAAATTGATCAAACACTATCCAAGAAAATCAGGGAGAAAAAAGGAAAAACATTACCAATATCAGGAATAAGAGACATAATATCACTATGCGTACAATAGACTATAAAGTATAATATTATTGTAAATATGGCAATACAATTATATTTTAGATGAAATTAATACATTCTACCTAGAAAATTAGTTAAGTTCACTCAAGAAAAAAAAGATAACCTGCATAGCCTTCTCTCTCTAAAGAAACCCATAACCCACTTGAATCTAATGTATGAAATATGATATGTCAAGAGCTTTGTAATGTTTTGAACAACCAATAAAAAAATAAAAAATAAATAAAAATTTAAAAAATAAAGAAACTGGGTATATGGTTAAGAATCTCTCACAGAAAACTTCAAGGCAAGTTGGCTTCATTATGCTGTGAAATTGTTAAAGTAGATGTGATGCCAATTCTACATAAATCTACTAGATAATTAAAGCAGAGAGGTCACTTTCCAATTCATGCTAAGGGACCTATATTACTCTGGTACCAAAAAATCAAAGATATTACAAAAAAGATGTACATATTCCTCATGGACATAGATGCAAAAATTCTTAATAAAATATCAATAATAAAATCCCTCTCCTTCCTTCCGTCTCTGTCTCTCATAGACACATACACACGGAGATATAAATTACTATAACTAAGTTGATTTTATTTCAGGAATTTAAATTTGGGTAAGCATTTTTAAAAAAATATCAATGTAACTCACCAATATTAACAAACGAAAGGAAATATCCCATATGATCACTTAGATGAATAGAAAGGATTTCAAAAACATATTTTATTAATGATAAACAAGTGTTAGCACTCTAAGGATACAAGTATCCTCAAATTCATGAGGCACTATTCAAAACCTAAACCTAATATACTTTATGATGAAACTCTAAACATCTTCTTCTCTACGATTAGAAACAGTGGAAGATGTCACTTTCCCCAATTCAATTAAATATGGTGATGGGATTTCTAACCAGTGGACAAGGAAGAAAACATCCAGATTGAAAAGGAAGATATAAAACTGCAATTCAAGTTTGAAATTTAAAAACGATATCTTTTACAGTAGCATCAACAATAAAAATGTAAAAAAGGAAAAAAAAAATCAGATAAAAAATTTATAAGAAATGTGCATTGAACACTCAAAATCTTGCCCCCCAAAAAACTAAAGACCACCTAAATAAATGCAGGTATATATCTTGTTCGTATGTCAGAAGACTCAATATTGTGAAGATGCCAATTGTTCCAACTTCTTCTGTAGATTCAATGTGATGCTAATCAAACAACAGAATTTTTTAAGAGACTGATAAACTGATTATAAAGTTTATATGGAAACAAAGGATATGAAACCACCAAAACAACTTTGAAAAACAGCATAAATTTGCCAGGCGCGACAGTGCATGCCTGTAATCCTACCAGCTCAGGAGACTGAGGCAGGAGGATCTCAAGTTCAAAGCCAGCCTCAGCATCTTAGGTACTAAGGCACTCATTGAAAGGACTAAATAAAATACAAAAAAAGGGCTGGGAATGTGGCTCAGTGGTTAAGTGCCCCCGAGTTCAGTCCCCAATATCAAAAAATAAAAATTAAGTTTAAAAAATACAATATAAATTTGTAGGACTAATGTTACTCAATCCAAATTTTCCTATAAAGCTACATTAATGAAGGTAGTGTGGTCCTCACTTAAAAATACATCAATATATTAGCAGAAAAGGAGCAAGTTTCAGAAATAGAGCCACAGATTTGGACAACGTATATTTGACATATGTGCAATGACAAATCTGTAGATAAAGGAAAGTCTTCAACAGACACACACATGCACTCATACATGCACACATGCAAAAGCCTATACAATATTCAATTAAAAAATGAGTCATAAATCTAAGTATAAAATTGTTTAAAATCCTACATCATTAAAAAAGGAAGAAAGAAAGCTTTGATTTTGGACTTCTGATACCAAAACATGATCCATAAAATTAAAGAGCTGATAAACTGGACTTCAAAATGTAAATGATCTTCTATCCCAAAGAGATTAGGAGTATAAAAAGATAAGCCAAATTGAGAAAAAGATTTTCAAGTATACATGATAAATACTTGAATTTAGAATATGTAAGGATGCTTAAAAGTAGACATAGTCTATTTATTAATGAATATTTGAACAGACCTTTCACCCAGGGAAAGAGAAATGTATAATGAACACATTGAAACATGTTCAAAACATCTGCAAATTAAACCACAATGATATGCCTCTACAGACATTTTAGAATGGCTAGAATTATAGTCCGACCATATCTAGGGTTGGTGAATATATGCAGAAACAAACTCAAATTTTTAAACTGCCACTGCAGTTGGAAACATAAAATGGTATGTAAATGTATAGTGATATGGCCTTAGAAAAAAGTTTCTCTTTCTTAAATAGGTCCATTTATACCCACCATGTGATATAGACATTCTAGTCCTAGGTATTTACCCAGAAATATGAAAGTACATGTTTATACAAAGATTTTCATATGGTTATCTATAGCAGTTTTTGCAATACTCAAAAAAAAGATGGAAATATTTAAGATGTGCCCCAAGGGGTAAACAAATCAACTAATGGTGATATGTTCATATACTGGAAAGGCATTCAGCAATCAAAAGGAAAGAACTACTAAAACAAGCAAAGTTGAGGATATATGTAAAAGTAATTACACTGTGTTTTAAAAACCAGACCCAAAAAAAAGCACACACAATGATTAATCTCACTTACATAAAATTCTAGAAGATATAGTTTTCCCTGGACACCCCTTGGGGATTGGTTCCAGGACCCCTGGGGATACCAAAATCTGTAGATGTTCATGTTCATTACATAAAATGTTCTAGTATTTGCACATAATCTATGCACATCTTCTTGCAATGTTTAAATCTTCTCTAGGTTAAAAACTTAATAAATGCCAATGTAACATAAATACTTGTTATACCATATTGTTTAAAGTGTAATTACAAAAGTTTGTGTTCAGCACAGATGGAAATTATTTCCAAATATTTTTGATTCAAGGATGGGTGAATCTGTAGATACAGAATGAAGACGGCACAGTGATAGAAAGCAGATCAGTGGTCTCTGGAATGGATGTGTGGATATTAGAACCAATGAGACAGATTACAGAAAGCACAGGAAAACTTTGGATTGATGAATATTTTCATTATCTTAATTATAGTGACAGTTTCAAGATGTACACATGTCAAAACTTACCAATTTGTGCATTTTAAATATATTCTGTTTGTAAAATATCGGTTATATTTCAATAAATTTGTTAATAGATGAATATAGATCCTAGTGAACAGTGGTAAATTTTGAACAGAATTCTCCAGATGGATAGACAGGTTTAAAAGGATGGAATGTGGACAACAGAATTTGTGCAACTGTCACCGGTCATAGCTGAAACAGTCCACTGCTGTTTGAGTTGAGAAAAATTGTAAAAAGTGGATCACCCAGATGAGAGTATCTGGCAATATAAAATCTTTGTGGGACAAAGAGAAGTCATAGTAGATATTGACATGAGACAGTATTACACTTCTGGCTTTTTCTCAAAGGAGACTTTTCAACAAGATAATAAAGGTCTTACTAACAAAAGCCTAGAGCTGTTTGTGGTAGGGGTTGGGGAAGGGGGTTTTACAGCTAATTAAGAGGTGAATCTGAAGCCATTATGAATTAGTCAATTTCCCTAAACAGTTGAGCCTCATATTCTCTAACAAATATGTTAATAATCATCTTATGTGACTATTGTGAAAAGAACAAATACTTAAATTTTATCTTAATTGAAGAAAGGAGGTAGTGCTTGTGAGAAATACCTACAAAATGTATTCAACGTCCAGCTGCCCTCCAGTGAGTATGATCCCTGCTCGTAGCTGCATACTACCACATTTCTCTTACAGGAATGAACTCAGATTAGGCATCAATTTACAAAGTGCTCTTGAAAATAGCAATTGCACCAAATCCACAATTAAGTCAACAATTCTTGTGCCATGCTTTCTTAGTATGTATCTTACCATTTGGGGGCTTTGAGGTTAAAACATTCATAGCAGTTAAACCGAACCTGTGGGTCAAAGATTATTTTAGAAAGACTCTGGATGTTTCCTCATATTAATGTTATCTTCTAGAGTCATTTTTCAGGTTTGGGCAGCTGGAGATTTCTTTTGTTCTTTTAATTCCTATTCCAAAGACTACATCCCCTATTATTCATCACTGGCTCAAGTGTAGGATATAATATTCCCTACCCTTTCCTTCTTTTACCCTTTTAGGCCTTTTGTTTTAAAGGTCCTAATTTGATCAATCAAGGAAAACAAATTTGGAGAATTTTACATTTGTGGAAAAGTGATAGTTACATGATTTTAAGCACCCAACTCCAATCCAGAACAGTAACTAGAAACCCCACTAGATTTGTCTCAACTTTTAATTCTGAAACAGAGACACCAAATCTTCTGATTCTTTGTCCATTTCTTTATCAGGACAAGTTGATGTTTTCCTTATAGTTCCTGCCTTCTGCCATGAGGATAACCAGAATGTTCCCTCTGGCCTCAAGTAGTTGGTTTGCATCTCTAAGAACTTAAAACAGACTGCCTGACAATTTAATCTACCTCATACTATCTGAAAATGAACCATTTGAAGCATTTCCTCTCAAAACAAGACATTAGTCCTAGTCATAATGTTCCTTATACCACGATTTTATGTTTTCTGCATGATTAGTTGTATAATATGCACATCTTTTGAGAATAGGGACTTTGTCTACTTCTGTTCGTCTGTGGTTCACAACTTTAGGAGAGTTATCGACCTACAAATTTTAAAAAATATTTGTGAAGGAGTGACAAATGGCGGGGGTGGGGGGGGGACAGCAAGACATGGGTTGTCAATTATAGATGAACCAAGAAGTGGTTGGATATGTAAGTTTAGTGGCAAGTCACATTAAAAACTGAATGTACAAAGTAGTGCTTGAAGTGGGAAACAGAATGATAAATGGATAGAAGAAAGTGAAAGAAAGTTAGCATCCTAGCATCCCAACAGGGAATAAAAGAGGAACAGAGAAAGTAGAGAAAGCAGGAAGAAGAGAGACAGAGGTAAGCGGGGGTAGGGCAAGAGCACACAGATACAATATGCATACAAAATCTCCAGTGTGGTCTAAGTTGTTACATTATATGAAATAATTTGATTTTACTTAATTAATAGTAAGTCAAACTTCATCCCAAGTTTTGCTCAATGGTAAGGAATCTATTTCCAATAATACAAAGTTTTCCTTTAATCCCTTTTTTTGCTCTATTAAGTTCAAACAGGTTTAGATAAAACAGAGAAGGAAAAAATGTATATGTTTTATATTGCAAGAATAAAATCTTAGGAGGAAGTATTGGGGAGAACCAGTCATCAGTAGATCTGGGTTTGAATTCAACCTCTGACATTAATTAGCTTAACAGCCTGGGGGAAAACAATCTCATTGCACACAGATTCTATAACTGTGAAATTGTGGGAGGATAGAAAAGGTAGGTTCTGCCTTGCTCTAAAAAGTGCAGTCTAATTCTTTTTATAACCAGTGAGACTGGCAAGAGTAAGACATCAGGGGTCCAAACAACCCAGGCGCTGTGGATGCAGCCCAGGATCCTTCATTAGTGCTGCATTACAAATTCCTGATAATACAGTTTATTACTTCTGTGGTTCAATGCACTAGCTTGATTTCAATTTGAAATTTTTATTTTCCTCAATAATTATCCCTTGAAACAATTTCTGATTTAATGAAAAAAAAAAACTGGCCAAAGCATTAGAAAAATAAGATTTCTATGGCTTCTATAAAGGAAATAAAAACAGTTCTCTAACTTCAAGAAGGAAAAAAAAAAATCACACTTTAGGCTGTTTTTTCTTTCATTCACAAATTCATATCTTCCCCAAGTATGATTGAGTACCTACCACTGTTTATCCATTAGCATCATCATAATTGACCATGCACTTTTGGAAATCCTAAGGTACTTTCCAGTCCATGGGTATAATCTCTTCCATTCTGTTTCTGATTATATTTTGTTTCCCTAACCTTAAACTTAAGATTCATCAGGATGATTACTCACTTCTCCAAATGCATCCTATTCTTTAAAAAAATTCAAAGAATTGGTTTCAATTCTCTCATTTGCTTACCATTTGCTTTTGTTATTTTCATTCCAGTCCCTGACTAAGCCCACCTGGCCATCCATCACAAGACCAAATGGAGATAACACATTCAAAAACAATTTGGAAATACAAAAAGCAGCTAAGAATAAGTGATTATTATTGCCTCAAAACTAAAATAGTAAAAGAAAAGCAGCTGACAGACAATCCACAAATTATATGCTCCCAGATTTTTCCAGGTGAGCTTTCTTATGATTTAACTGGGTTCAAAGAGAGGTTCTAAGATGTTGAATGAAGTTCAACACAGCAGTTCTCACAAAACTAGAAAGTAGTATTGGGAGCACAGCTAATTTTGAGAAAATACTGATGTTCTACCAAGTCAATTTGATTTCAAAAATTTTAATTAGAATTCCTCAAGATTCTAATGTCAATTTTAAAAATATCTGTTCCAATCTCTCAACATAATAATGATTATATTTGATTTCAAATATAACTCAGTTTGTGCTCCTGGCAGAAGTTTTACTTCCTGCTTCACAAACAGTATCAGATAATAACTCCATTTCTTTTTGCACAGCTGCAGACAAACCTACTTACATTCCTATCTTTTTGTTTTTCCTTCCTTTCTTTTTCCCCCCCTCCTATCTCAGGAGGGAGCCATTTTCTCTCCAAGATCGCGCTCTCTCTCTCTCTCTCTCTCTCTCTCTCTCTCTCTCTCTCTCTCTCTCTCATTGTTCTGTATCCCATGCTTCATATGTTCTGGACAAACCAGCCTTCTGTATCTGCTGCCTTCCTTATTTTTTAGTCCTCAGTCTTTCATTTTGCGTTTTTGGTTCTACCCTCTATCTTGGCTCCTTCTACTAATGCTGAGAGCCTCTCCCATCTAAATGGCTACAGACAAATATCTAGCTTCCCTGGCATAACGAAGCTATTTGAAAGAATTGCGTATCATCTCTCCTTCACTCTGAAACCAACAGTCATTGGATTTCTGTTCCTGCCCAACTGTCAAATCTACCTCCATTTAACATCAAGAATCCACCTGAATTGCTAAATCTAATAGGAAAAACGTTCTGTTTACCTTCCTCCAACTCCCAAAGCAGTTGATGTTTGAGTGACAGTCTTCATTTCAGCTCCTCCCTTCTTCGCTGTGGAAACAGCATTGTCTCCTGGTTGTCCTCTGCCCATATCACATCTCCTCTGAGTTCTTCTTACCAATGGTCATTTTAAGTCTCTGCCCACAGCCCCACAAACGTGGGCTTTCAATGACCAACATCTGTGGCTCTTCTTAGAGCTTTGTGGAGCGTTGAAGTACTCTGCCTACATGTGAAAAGAGTTAAACCTGCCCTCAAGATTACCACCCACACTACCTGCACAGCTGTTCACCACGACTGTAAGCAAAGGTATATAAGGACCTAACTGAATTGCCCTGCCTTAAGATTTAATATTCCAGAAATTCCTTTCTGGAACTTTCCCTGAGATTGCCTCCTTGCTGGTTTTATTTTTTTTATTTGTTTGTTTGTTTGTTTTCTCATTCCTTACCTGGTTCTCTCACTGTCTTATCAGGCTCTGCTGGGAATATTTCCTCAATAAAACATTTGCTCTCAAATCTTCACTTAGATTCTTCTGGTGAAATCAACCCAAGATGCGTTACCACCAAGACCCTTTATTCTCTTTATCTTGGTTTCAGTAAATGATATTATGACCACAACCCCCCTTTTTGAACTTTGGAATTTTTAAAAAAATTTTTATTATTAGTTGTTCAAAACATTACATAGCTCTTGACATATCATATTTCATACATTTGATTCAGGTGGGTTATGAACTCCCATTTTTACCTCATAAACAGATTGCAGAATCACATCGGTTACATATCCACTTTTTTACATATTGCCATACTAGTGTCTGTTGTGTTCTGTTGCCTTTCCTATCCTCTACTATCCCCCCTCCTGTCCCCTCCCTTTCCACCTTCTCTCTCTGCCCCCTCTACTGTAATTCATTTCTCCCCCTTGTTGTTTTTTTCCCTTTGCCCTCACTTCCTCTTATATGTAATTTTGTATAACGATGAGGGTCTCCTTCCATTTCCATGCAATTTCCCTTCTCTCTCCCTTTCCCTCCCATTTCTCATCCCTGAAAAATTTATTTTTTTGTTGTTGTTATATTATCATTATGAGTGTTTCCAAATTTATTTTTGGTAAAATTTCTTATCTCATCCCTTCTTCCCCCCCAACCCCATGGTGGAAACTTAGAAGTCACCATTAGGTATCTTAATGAGGATTATTAAAAATATTTTATTTTTTCCCCTATATACTTCTAACTCCTGTTATTCAGTAATACAAAACTAATTAAAATTTCTGGAATATATAAAGCTCTCTCTGTCATCACATAGCAGCCCCAAATCATAACCTCAAAAGTTAAATTCCTTTCCATGTTTTGTGAAATGCTGTAGGTTTATTGAATAATAATATCATCTTCATGAGTTGTCAAGTTATGGAGGAAAGGATATATTTGGGGTAGCAGACTAGATCTGGCTAGCATTACAGGATAGATACTTTGACCTACTGCAGGGGAACATGCACTGCATATCTAGCATGAAAGAGAAGGAGGTAGGCACTATTCTGAAGTGGACTTCAGACATATCCTCTTAAACTTCCAAATTTTCCAAGTTTGACTTTGACCATAGTATATATATTATTAAATTGCTAAAAACTACTTCCAGTGCCTAACTCACTACTAATTTTGCATTTTACAAGTCAAAGATATAGCAAGGAATTTCAATGCTTGTCTCACCAAAGTAGGATAATATTTAAAATATTTTTATTTCTATTTGATGTTTCTTCTCATTTCAACTCCTCCCTCTTTCAAACGTATAAGAAGAGAAGCTAAAAAAGGACTTCCAAAAATATTGGAAGATATATATGTAGAAACCCCCTCAGCTTCCCCTCACACTCATTTAACAAATTAAGTGAACATCTACTATATGCCAGGCATGCTATTTGATGCTGCTGATGTAACAATGACCAAAAGGATAAGGTCCCTGAGTTTGTGCTATTCACTTTCTTTGTAAACTATAAAACATAGTTCAAATCTCCAATGCCTCAAGTGTGTGAGACAGTACTAGACATATTTATCAAAAATAAATACATTTGGTTAGTCTTTTAACCATATGCTACAGTAAGGAGTTTTGTGCTTCACCTAGTATTTTTTAATTAATTTCCTGAGGATTTTCAAATGCATTATATATTTCAATATTGCATTTCCATATCGTACTCTGTGTATTTACAACAAATGATGAGAAAAATAATCATTACTGTGCCATAAGTCAACCATTATGCTATCACCTGTTATCCATAATTAGAACTATATACCTTCTAATTTTAATTTTCTCAGTGCTTATTCAGAAACAATTGCATCAGTCACAGCTTTTGTCACTGACCTTGATATGATACTCCCTTCAAATATGTACACCTGATGTATCAATTATGCAAAATTACCAAGTTTTGAAAGCAATTTTGAGTAAACAATAAAAGACAATAATCCATTGAATCATATGGATTCTCACACAACAAACACAAATGTGCTTTCCTTGGCTGCTAAAAAATAATTTGTTTGAAATTTCCAGCCCAAAGTGACTATCTCTATGACTGTAACATAAGCATATAACTGAAAGTCTACATACACTTAACTAGCGATATATTTATGAAGATCAAAGGGTGGTAGATAATTTCTCTCTAGCTAATTTGATCAGAATAACCATATTAATTGGACTGACAAATATTTGGTTTATTTAAATCACAAAATCAAACAGAACCTAGTCCTCTTAGTTATTTTAATTATTTTAGCCACGAAATGCACTCTTACAAGGATAGATCATAAAAAACATAAGCCCAATTCTAACGAATAAACAGGACTTTCTGAAAACAGGCATGGTCTTCGTGTATTTCCACCTACTGATACTACCCTTGACAAAGGGAAAACAAATGTATTATCCATGTAATTCAGGTTATAGAATATTCATTCTCATTATTTGATGGATTTTGGATTGAATTATGTAGGTAAGTGCCTGATTTTTCCACATCCTTTGAAAATGACCATCTATGTGGCCACATTCTAAAATGATTTAGAAAATAAGATAGCCAAGCTCATTAAATTTGTGGATGGGAAGAAACATGAGTCTTCAATTACTTCCACATGTGAACATTTAGAGACATTAATGCCTGTATTTTCACAAATACATTTTATTGGAGGGAAGGCAAAGCATATAAATTCAGCATCTAAGGTCAACAAATATTCCAGAATTGATCTTATAGACCACAATTGATAATATTGCCTTTCTTAAAATTTTGAATGTTAAAAGAAAAAGGTGGAGTTTTCTTTAATGTAAATCATGCTAAAGGTATACTTCTGCATCTATGTTCCTAAATGGAAGAGCGCTTATGCGAGAAGCAAATGCAGACACTTATCTATATTTCTCTTAATACCAAGAAAATCATCTTTTAAAATTGATAATATACATAAATTTAAGTGTTTGAAACATCTTTTTTTAGTAGTGAGTTGTGGGTTAAAAAAATTTAATGTCTATTTTTTCCTGTATTTAAAGCGCATTCTTAGAATTTATATCATGGTAAGAATGATTGAGCTAAAAATGAAGATTTCTTGGAGAAAAAAAAACTAGTTGAAATACTTAATACATGATTTATTATTATGTCCTCATTTTCTAGGCATAATACTTAGAAGATCACAAACCCCAGCATTTACTGAAAGTCCAAGGTGCAGCAAAGGATGGCCATTCTTTACTACTGGGTTGGCGGGTGTCCACTCTAAATTAATCTGGGTTTAAAATGAGTCTGTGACACAGACCTGCTGAAAACTCTGGGCAAGGGGAGACCTATTCTGTCAGTTTGCCAAGCAGAGGGCATTCTCATATAGAACTGGTGGTTCTAGTTCAGTGAAGGAGTGAGTCTAGCTGCACACAAATTCAGGAAGGTATGGTTGCCCAGAGTGCTATGGTTCAGGCTGGTGGAAAGCTTGGAACCCGCAGCCACGCGCCCCAACAAGATGCTGGAGGGCTGGGCAGCCTTTCCAACCCCAGAAGCACTCAGAGGATCCACCCCCTAGTACAGCAGTTTTCCTGCATATTTTTTTTCTGTTTTTCTCTTTAACTGGATTGGCAGGGATCCAGCTAGAGATTCAGTCGGGGTCCAGGAAAGAGACTATGGCTAGGATCCATTGTGTTCTAGGCAACAGGAGAGGTGTGTACTGCCAGAACACTGATCTAAGGAGCAGAGGAGGTGGAGGATGCTTCCTTTTAAAACTGGCAGTTTGAGGCACCTGGATCCACATGGAAGTTTCTGGGGTTATCAGGATTGCACCAGAGAGAGAGCTGGGTGGGGTGAAGTGTGTGGATACACTCTGGAGCATGAGTTGTTTTTTGAAGGATGCTGATCTAGATGTGGGAAAATATACAGTGTCCCACAGAAACTGGTTGATTCAGTCACTGCCTCCAGGCCCAGAGTTATTCAGAGGACATACTGCCAAGGCTTGAACACTTGCCATGCCCTCAATTCCTGGCAGATTCCAAATCGGGAAGTCACAGGAAAGATTCTCTGCACTTGAAATACTTCTGCAGGAAGGAATTTTTAGTTTTTTTTTTTTTTTTAATGTTTAAAAAAAAAAAAAACTTGTATTCCTTTCCCATGGCTTGATTTCATTCCTCCCAGTATTAGTTATTACATACTTTTATGCAATTTTATGTATTTATTTATTAATTCATTATATTTATACTATATTATATTATATTCTGTCTATACTCTCCCCTACTATTTTGTCTTTCTTTTGTTCTCATTTTTCTTCTTCTTTCTTCTCTCCTCTTCCTCCCCTTCTAAATTCATTAGTTTGGATCTATGCTTTAGTCTACATTTTTATTTTCATACTTGCACCTTCTATTTGTTCTTTCTTACTCTTCTCATTTATTCTCATTCCTTCAACTCCATTTTCTCCTCTGGATTTTTCTTTCACTTTTCTTTTTACGTTCTATATAGTTCAAAATTAACTTTTAAAAATTGTTTATTGTTTAATTTGCAGCCTTGTCTATATTATTATAGCTCCTTTTACTTTTCTTTGGTTAGTGGGCCTGTAAGAGAACATTTTAAATAAGTTTTGATTAAACATTAGCATATGGTTTGATTTTAAGCTGTTGCTGTTCCTGGTGGTTAATAGATGCCCTCAGAGCAGTGCTGAGTACTTTGCACATGTTGAGTGGGTGCTTCAATGCTGAGATATACCTCCAGCCTAGCACACATTGTCTCAATAAAGACCCTCATATAAAAATGGAAGTGTTATCAATCCCTACAAACGTGCAAATATTAATATAGGGAAAATCAGAAGTTAAGATAATAAAATAACCCCCCAAAAAATCATAACTCCCCAAAAATAAAATCCATAGATGCTGCAATATGGCTGGACAAAATAACCAGGGGATGACAACCAACTTGTGAAGGTTGATACAGCAGGAGCGGCTTTATTGTAGGTCAGCAGAGGTATTTATACCTAACTCATTGTACACAGCTTGTTTCAATTAACATCACCTAGATACATCAATTAGTCATTAAGGAATCCTCATCATCTTAATAATTACACACAGCTTAATTTAATTAACATCATCTAGATACAGCAGTCAGTCATTAAGGAATCTCCATCATCTTAATGACTCACTGTCCTTACTTCTCAAACCACTCTTCCTAGCAAAGTGCCAGGCGCCATCTTGACTTGTCTGTGGCCCTCAACACATAGACATAAAAGTGGGTGATATATTTGACAATTAATTACAATAACTAAGTAAGTGTTAGCATGATTAACGAATTAGGAGATGTAAAGAATGGCCTGAAGAAGAAAACACAGGATGTGAAAGAGCATTTCAATAAAGAAGTAGAGATTCTGAAAAACCAAACAGAATTCTTGGAAATAAAACTTAATTAAGTCAATAAAAAATTCAGTAGAGAATCTTACCAATAGGCTAGATCAAGAAGAAGAAAGAATATCAGGACACAAGGACAAGACAGATAGCTTGAAAATTTAAACAATAAAGACAAAAGAAATAAGAAGTTATGAAAGAATATTAAGATATTTGGTACATTAAAAGATCCAATTTAAGACATATAGGTCATGAGAAAGAAGTGAAGATACAGGCTAATGGAATAGAACATTTATTCAGTAATAGCAAAAAATTTATCTACTCTTGGGAATGATAAGGATACGCAGACACTGGAGTTACTTAGAACACCAAAGAAACAGAAAAGAACTGTTTTACAAATGACATATTATTAAAATGCAATAAATTAAAACAAAAAAATGATTTTAAACCTGCAAGGAAATTCACATATAAGGCAAACCCATTAGAATAACAGAAGATTACTTAGAAGAAATTCTAAAGACCAGGAGAACTTTGAATGCTGTATTTCCAGACCTGAAAGAAAATAACTGACAACCAAGATGACTGTACCCAGCAACACTATCTTCAAAATCAAATAAGAAATAAAAACCTTCCAAGAAAAGCATGAACTGATGGAAGTCATTATCAGTAAGCCAGCAGAGGATACTAAAGGAATCCTACACAGAAACAAAGGGGAAAAAAAATAACCAAGAGAGCTTGAGAAAGAATAAATCTCATTAGCAGATAAGCAAATGTGAATTAGGAAAAAATCAAACCTTTAAAAATAAAATTAAATGCCAGGAAGTAATATACACCTCTCTGTAACAATACTGAATGCAAATAGTCTTCATAATCCAATTAAAAACCGGACACTGACATATTGTATTTAAAAACAAGACCCAACTGCCTATTCTCTGCAGGGAATGCACTTCATTGGCAAATACCTTTACAAACTACAAATGAAAGAATAGAAACTGATTTCCCATGCAAAGGGAATATAAAAGCAAACAGAAATAACTATTCTCATAATTTACAAAGTAGACTCCAAGCAAAAATTAGTCACAAGAGACAAAGAATATTACTACACTTAGGGAAAGGGAACAATCTAACAAGAAGATGTAATGACTATAAATATTTGCAACTCGAACATTGGTATACCTAACTTCCTACAACAAACACTACTGCCAAAAAGTGACAAAGAGTCTTCAATACAATAATACTGGGTGATTTTAGTATACAAATATAGGTCATCCATACAAAAAAATCAACAATATTACATAATTAAATAATACCTTAAATCCAATGGACTTAATTGAAATCTAAAGAATGTTTTATCCAACAACAGCTGAATATACTTCTTTTTAAGGTACTCATGGAACTTTCTCCAAAATAGATTATTAGGCCGCAAAGCAAGTCCTAGCAAATACAAACAAGTTTGAAATAATCTTTTCATCTAATCAGATCATAATGAAACACAATTAGAAATCAACAGCATGAGAAAAAAACAGAAACTACGTAAACACTTGGAGATTGAACAATATACTTTGGCACAAAGAGTGAGCCATCAAATAATTCATAGAGGATATTCTAAAATTCTTAGAAACGAATGAGAATAGAAAATTAATATACCAGAGTCTGAGGGATATAGTTAAGGCAGTTCAATAAGGAAGTTTATAGCTATGAATGCCTACATTTAAAATAGCCTAACGATGCATCTCAAGATCTTACAAAAACAAGAGTATACACACCCAATTCCAAAACCTGTTGAAGAAATTAAAAAAAAAGCAGAGCTTAAATTAGACAATAAAAGGATCAATGAAACAAAGAGTTTGTTATTTGGAAAGATAGTCAAGACTGCTAAACCCTTAGCCAAATAACCAAAGAAAGAGACAAAAGACCCAAATTAATAAAATTAAAGATGGAAAAGGGAATATTATAATATATACTAATACATTTCATAGAATTATTAGGGATTATTTTGAAAACTTATATTCTAATAACTTGAAAGTTCTAGAAGAAATGCATAAATTTCTAAACAAAATGACCTTCCAAAATTTAACCAAGAGGATACAGAAATCCTAAACAAACCAATAAAAAATAATGAGTATGAAGCAATAATAAAAAGTCTCACAAAAGAGATCCCAGGATAAGGAAGATTCACAGCTGAATTAAGAAAAAATTAAAAAGAACTAAAACCAATGCTCCTCAAATTCTTCCATAAAATATAAAGGGAAAGAACACTTCCAAATGCATTCTACCACTTACAAATTCATTTTACAAATTCTAAAACCAGATAAGGACATGCCAAATAAAGAAAGTCACAGACCAATATTTTGATGAACAGAGATGCAAAAATTCTTAATAAAACACTTGAAAACCAAATTCTTAACAAAATACTTGTAAACCAAATTCATACATTACAAAGATCACACACAATGATCAAGCTGCTTTCATTTCAGGGATTTAAGAATGGCTCAACATGTAAATCAATAAATGTAGTACCTAACATATGTAGAATCAAGGACAATCTTTAGGGTAGAAGAAGATGTCAGGGGAAAGGGGTAGTGAGAGTAAGGGAAATTATTTTGCAGTAAAATTGATAAAATTCTTATGTGCATTTATGATTATGCCACAGTGAGACTCACTACTCTATATAATTTAATATGCACCAATATACTTGTTGCTTCTTTTAATCTGGTCCCAACATGATATTCTGAGTAACATCCAAATATCTCAAGTCCTTCCTGAGTACATTATAACAGAGAGAAAAAGGGTTAACATGGCCCTTAAACAAGATCACAAATATATGCTGCTACCTATCTCATAAGAATATGGACTCTTTCTGGAAAATATGGAAAAGAATTGCATTCTCCAAACCAATAATTCAAGAACTCTAATAGATACAAATCATCATGTGAATACTTTCCTGAGTGGAAAATTCACTTCTGTTATCACATTATTAAGCTTCTATAAATGTTAATAATACATTCTAAGAAAATAGCCTTACATTGCTCATTATCATTGTGTTATTAAAGTCTCAAAATCTTTTTGTCATTCTAAACAGCATCAGGCAAAGCGATTTTTTGATAGTTCACTCTGTGTGTTAGCTTGACTATACTGAGGGACCCAGATACCAGGAAAAACATTGTTTCTGTATATATCTGTGTGGGTATTTCAGAAGAGGTTAGCATTTAGGCTGGCAGGCTAAAGAAAATCTGTTTTCACAGTATGTGCACTCACTCTCCAATCTAATGAGGAACTGAATAGAAGGAAAAGGCAGAGCAAGAATGAATCCTCTTTCTGCTTGAGCCAAGACGATCCATACTTTCTTCTGTATGGGATATTGGTGCTCCTGGTTCTCAAACTTTCAAATTCAGACCAAGTTTTATACCACTAATCCATCCCTCCCTGACTTTCTCAGCCCTTCAGACTTGGACCCATTAACATGATCCTGTTTCTCCAACTTGCAAATGGAAGAATGTGATACTTCTTAGACTCATAACATTGTAAACAATTGATAGATAGATGATAGATTGACATATAGATAGATAATATCCTATTGATTGTTTCTCTGAAGAATACTAATAAAAGTCAAAAAGCTTTAAAGACGTTTATACATATGCACATTTAGTAGACGTCCCCTTCTGTCCTGCTGATATTCTATTTGTATCATGATATTCTATTTTACTCTAGTCATCATTAAATGTTAATGCTGTGATGCATCAGAATAAATTTCTCCAAGGCCAACCTGACAACACCCAGTAACTTTCTGATTATATACATATTTACATTTACCCAGCACCCTCATTTTCAATGAGATCTAGAAATAGATAACAAACCACTTGCTGAATTTTCATTTCAATGTTCCAAAGTACATTTTTATTTGTTCTAATTAGTTATACATGAAAGCATAATGCTTTTGATTCATTGTATACAAATGGAGCACAACTTTTCATTTCCCTGGTTGTACACCATGTAGAGTTGAACCATATGTGCAGTCATACCTTACCTTGGGTAATGATGTTCATTTCATTCCACCATCTTTCCTACCACCATTCTCCCTTTTTTTCCCCCTCACTCTGCTCTGCCCAATCCAAAGTTCCTCCATTCTTTCCTTGCCCCCACTCCATTATGGATCAGCATCCATGTATCAGAGAAAACATTTGGCCTTTGTTTTGGAGGGATTGGTTTATTTCAGTAAGGATGATATTCTTCAACTCCCTCCATTTATCTGAAAAAAGCCATAATTTTATTCTCTTTTAATACTAAGTAATATTCCATTGTGTATATATACCACAGTTTCTTTATCCATTTATCTACTGAAGGGTGTGTAGGTTGGTTCTACAGTTTAGCTATTGTCCAAAGTACACTTCATTGAACATTTCCACAAGTAAATGTATAATCTTCTCACCCTTTCCCTCCCGACCTTCCAGTATCTCCACTTCTTTGATCCCTTATCACAGTAGATAGTATTACTATTCAAAATTCATCAAATTCAGAAGCCAGAAAATATCTAATATGCCTCCTTATTCTGACTCCACAAATCCAATCAAAGTAAGTCCTGAACATTCCCTCTTTCTGAAACATGTATTAATGGCCCATCTTAACATTTCATTAAAAATACATTAGCTCAAATATTTTTCAGTGTCACCCTGAATCATAAAATTTTCTCCTAACTTTCCTTTGGTATGATCTCTCTTCCAATATAACCTTCAAACTATTCCTACAAAGATATTTGTAACATGCAAATATATTACTGTCCTAAGTCTTCATATATTTTGGTATAAAATTCAAATATCTAGCTAGATATAAATGCCCTTCAGTGCTTTTCTTGCTACTTCCCCATATTTATTTTTGGCTCTAGTTTAACTAAAACATGTGCAGTTTCCTGAATGAACCTAGCAGGTTTGTGCATTGGCAACTTTGTGACAATCTTTAATCTTTCTGAAACTCTGACCCTACCTCTTCTTTATAGTTGTTGACTTATGTCCCACAATACTCTGTACAAGGGTCACATCTAGTGGGAAACCTTTTATCAACATATCAGTGGAATCAATCACCTCCATTGTATATAATATACTTGGATATGTGGAAGCTCTACTTATTAATGTTTGTCAATTCTCTGTACTATACCACCAATTCTCTTGAATACCTACAGTGTTATAGGATTTTGCTGGAGAATACAATTCCTGCACTATAGCTGGAAGAGGACAAAAGGAAAATTTAACAGAGCTTTAAGCTTTAAACAATAATAATTTAACCCTAATATTTATCTTTAGATGACAGGGTAAGTAAATCCTGTTATATCCATCAATGTAATATTTTTCAATCTTTAAAAAAGTGAAGCCCTTTATGTTCTAATAAGGATATCTAAAATGAATCATTAAGTACCAAAAGTGAGGAATAACATGGTATAGGTAGCACATGACCATGGGAAAAGAACAATAGGTAGTATGAGTATTGACTTGAATGTGCATACATTCATTAGCTCTTGAAAGGGACTTGAACTGTCAATATTGGTTGCCCTTGGGCAGAAGAATTTAGTTGAGGACAAAGCAGAAAAGGATGATTTTCATTGTATTCCCCTTTTTATCTTTAGTGTTATGTAATATATGAACATACTACCTAAACATATACATAAAAATAAAAAGGCACAAGGGAGACATGTTAAGAGAAAGTAAAAAATATTCTATGCAAAAATCTGGAAAAAAAAAATTCTTCATTAAGTTAAAAAAAAATAGGATCTACCGAATGGGATAGTAGGGATGAATGTAAGGAAAAGGCACTGAGATGCCTAGGCAACCAAGAATTCATGTGTGTGCATACATGCACTTTTGTAAGTGCAATCGGGCCATTCAATTATGAAAGGAAAGGAAGCAGGATTTCACACGAGAGACAATAAGTCAAATCTTGTGGTCAGAGTTAAAAGCATCCTGAAAATGACGAGGATTAAAAGTTTAAAAGTTATGATCAGTCTGTAAAGAAACTTGAGACCCAGAAAATCAATCACAGCAAACTGACGTTTCTGAACTGGGAAATGATAATTAACAAATAGAAATGTGGCAGCTTGCTCCATTTAGAGCATCCTGAGGATAAGTTCAATACTATTTCTCACCTTACTCTGCCTGGATTTTCCTAGAAATGACTTCAGCAAAGGAAATGTAAGACATTATGAAGGGTGACTGTGAGAAGAATTGGTTTCTAAGTAGATGTGAAAGAATAAGGAAAAAAGTAAAAAATGATCTTTAGCTTTTCAGTCTAGGAGGGAAAAAATAATTTTGGTTTTAAATATGTTGATTTATAGGTGTAATGAGTCACTAAATAACAGTGAGGTCAAGGTACAACCAGAAGAATACCAGGATTGGAGTTACAACTGGAGTTACTGATATATTGGCTTCCTATAACTGCTATAACAAATTACCATGACTGAGTAGCTTAGATCAACCCAAAGTTCTTCTTTCATGGTTTATAAGGCCAGAAATCCGAAATCAAGGAAATCAAGGTGTTGGAAAGGCCATGATCCCATGGCTTCTGCTGGCTGCTGGTGCTCCTTAGCTGCATTCAGCAGCATGACATCACCTTTGCTTTGTCTTCACCTTAAGTGCCCTCTCTGTGGACTCATCATTGGTATACCCACCAGTGGATTTGGGTCTAACTTAACATTAAGATGCTCTCATCCCTACACCCATAAGTACATCCACAAAACACTAGCTTTAAATATGACTTCATTTATTTAAGACCTGGACATAGGGGGACACTATTAAAATCACATAGTGAAAATTATCAGCCCATGGATTTAACAAAAGAACAGATGTGCTGCCTCTTAAAGAGTAGAGTGAACATAGTGAATCATGAATTCAGGTATTTCCAAATCAGACAATGGGTGAAAGAGTGACAGCAAGGAAAATAAAAATAGGATGGGGTTAAAGTATAAGAAGTTGGTTCCTAGCAGGGTACCATGGTATACACCTGTAATCCCAGGGACTCAGGCAGGAAGACTGCAAGTCCAAAGACAGCCTCAACAACTTAGCGAGACTCTGTCTCAAAATTAAAAATAAAAGGGCTTTTGATGTTGCTCAGTGATAAAGCATCATTGGTTCAATCCCCATCTAAAAAAAAAAAAAAACAACAACAAAAACTGACTCTTCCTGGATCTGTGCAAGGTACAGAGGTACACAGTGAGATGCAACAGAAGATAAAGAAATCAGGACCAAAGGGTGACTATTCACATCAAATATGACCAGGAATGTAAGGAAAAGGCACCAAGATGCCCAGGCAACCAAGAATTCACGTGTGTGCATACATGCACTTTTGTAATAAATAAAAAATGGCTCTTCAGCTTCTCTAGGGAAAAACAAATAATTCTGGGTTCTGCTGAACAATACATCAAAGAACTGTCCAGATCAAAAGAAAAAATAATTAAAAATTGTATAAAGATGTGTAGTTTGCCAAAGGCAACATACTAAAAAAAGATTACTTAACACAGGGCACCAAGTTGTCATAGAGCAGAGGGCGAGGATCAAAAGAAATAGATTTCAGTGAGGTCACTGGTAGCACAGTCCAGAATTTTAAGAGACAACCTAGACCTCCTGGGGATCCAAGTACAAAGGAACTTCAATGAAATGGATTGAACGAGGAAATCCAGAAGAAAGATTTATAAGCAGGGGCTATGATGATTTCTATATACAGAAAAAGATGCTTTGGTAACTACT
The DNA here is from genome assembly GCF_048772815.1 of Callospermophilus lateralis. Taxonomy (NCBI): domain Eukaryota; kingdom Metazoa; phylum Chordata; class Mammalia; order Rodentia; family Sciuridae; genus Callospermophilus; species Callospermophilus lateralis. The sequence continues at coordinate 13,080,750 of NW_027514398.1, forward strand.
TGAGAATATAATAACTTACACACTTAGGATGATTTTAGGGTAAATACAAGTATAAAAAAATCCTGAAAATGCTTTTGCTATGAAGAAATGCAAAGGAGCAACAAGCACAAAATGAAGTCTCTGACCCTGACTTGGTTCTAGATTTCCTTGCTGGGTCAAACTGATCCTTGCACACACCCAGGCAAGCTATTGTATTCAGGAACTGAATCTCTGGACAGGGTGCTCCACCTGACTGATGGACTCCCACACTCATTTTAAGACTAAACTCAACAATCACCTTTTTTGCAAAGCTTCACTCAACTACCAAGCAGTAACCCTAGAAAACTTTGTCAGAAAAATGACTCCATCACAGAAAAAAAATCCCTGATTTATGAGATTTTATACCACACACATTAAATTAGACGTCTTAATAGAAATAAGAGAGTTGATTTTCTAAGTAACAACTTCATTAAGCATTTCTTTAAAGATGTGTTTCTATTCAAATTGCTATGTTCTAAAGACACACATGATAGTTTACAAAAAGCTATAATCAAGTTGCTGGGTTTTTTTTAAATTAAGAAAGTACCCAAATGTATATTAGGTGATGGGAAGAGTTCATTTCTTGAGGCTAGAATTTACTAAACTTCTGAGGAGGAAATAAAATCCTTCAACCAGATATGAGAAGACCACCTGTTGTCTTGAATACTTCAAAATAAAAATTGCTCTCAAAGTCATTTAAATCATTGTGTGGTTACAAGCAACATAATACATCATCTTATGTTCAATCACATTTACTTGAAAATCACCTACCCTCCACATGAATAAAGCAAGAATGTACAGATTGCTTAGTCATAAAAACCTGTTTGCTAATAGATTCCCAAATTTAGGATTAAAGGGAACTAATAATAATAGGGGAGTAAAAATAAGACAATAAAGAAGAAGACAAATAAAAATAAAACTTAAAGGAAAAGGTACACATAGAACAATGCTTTGAACATAAGAACACATAAAGGTAATCACAATATGTTCTATTAAAAGGCTCATTTTAAAAAATAGAGTATTGATTTTAGGTAGACACCAGTATTTCCTCTGCAGAATCTCAAAATTAGGTAAAGAAGACATACAAATTAGAAGCCCATGAATTAGCACAAAGACTATTGTTTAAAAGTCATCTTTAATGTATGCATTATGTAAGACTTAATGTTTATAGACCAGCTACTTGCTTGAAAAAAAAAGCTCCTTAAAATAGCAACTTACTCTTCATTGCATCAAACTACATATAATCTTTTCCCAGTACCAATTTTAGTTAAGTATTTATTCATGTTATTACATATTAATAACTGTTACTAACATTCTTGGGGGTCTAAGTTACGTAACCTTGTCTCATCCTGTAAAACAAAACAAACCTACCCACCTTATCTGTCTCCTCCACACTTGTGGATTTCACCACACAAGAAGCTGGCCTCTCCTGTATGTTTGTAAGGTCCTGAGGGGCACTCTGAGATGCTGGCATTGGAGGCAACGGAGCACGCCTCTTCTTGGGTGCATCCGATGGCAGGATGTTTGAAACATGGTTTGGAAATAGTATTGGACCTCGAAAAAGTTGGGCGGTGCTTATTTATTAGAGGGGTTGTAGGAGCACTTGCAGTCTAATAAAAAAAAGACAGTGTCTATATGCAATTTCAAGATAAAAACCACTTATTTTATACAAGATTTGAAGACTCTTCTAAGATATTGCATAAGAAAATACTTGCTCCCACTTTTTCTTACTACATTGAAAAAAACTAAAAAAACCTTTATTTTCTTTTTCCTTCATAATGTCCAGGTTTTGTGCTATTTGGCAGGATTCAAACAAAGAAGAAAGTCATCTTTGGTACAGACAGTTGAATATTCACTTCCAAGTTTTTCTTCTCTTACTTTCCCTCTAAAACCTTATCTAATATGCTAGGTATGGAGGTATATGCCTAGAATCCCAGTAACTCAGGAGGCTGAGACAAAAGGATCACAAATTTAAGGCCAGTTTCAGCAACTAAGCAAAATCATCTCAAAAATTTGTTTTAAAAAAGAGGGGTAATAGGGAAGGTAACTCAGTGGTAAAGCACTCCTAGGTTCAATCCCTAGTACCAAAAACTTTAAAAATAAATAAAAACAAAAACTTTTTTTTGTCATTATAATCTGAAATGAATCACTCAGGACTACTTTTATCAAATTCTCAAAGAAACAAATATTCCTGTTTCACAACATAGGAAACTTAAACTAAGATATACTCAGGATCAATAATCACAACTAAGACATACACTCAATTCTTTATGACTCAGCCAGTGTTGCATAATTACCAACATTTCAGAAGTATAATGAAAGCAGTACTAAGATGGGATTTTATAAAACTATGAGTACATACATTAAAAAAATCACCACAGCAAACACAAATAATCTAATGATATTTCTCAGGGCATTAGAAAAACAGGAGCAAACCAAATCCAAAATCAGTAGCAGGAAATAAATCATAAATATCAGAAAAGGAAATAAATGAATAGAAAGGATAGAAAGGATCAATTAAACTAAAAGGTGGTTCTTTGAAAAGATAAACAAAATTGACAAATACTTAGCTAAGCAAACCCAAAACAAAGAAAACCCAAACAAATAAAGAGATGAAAAAAAGGATAATATGACACATATCACTGAAATTCATAGGATCATTAGCAATATTGAGTAGAACTACATACCTATACACTGGAAATTCTAGAAGAAATTAACAAATTTCTGGGCCCAGATGATCTACCACAATGGAACCAATAGGACATAAAAAAATCTAAATAGATCAATAATAAGCAATGAGATTGAAGCAGTAATAAAGAGTTTCCCAACAAAAAAGTATAAGAACCAGACAGATTCATTGATGAATTTTTACCAGATTTTTAAAGAACTACCACCAATGTTCCTCAAACTATTCCATGAATTAAAATGGAAAGAAAGCCTTTCAAACTCATTCTGCAATGTATCACCCTATTACCAAAACTTGATGAGGATACAACAACAAAAAAACTATAGACTAATGTCCCTGATGAACATAGATGATATATATCCTCAATAAAATACTTTCAAATGGAATTCAACAGCACATTAAAAAGAGCATATATCATGATCAAGTTGGTTTCATTCCTAGGATGCAATGATGGAATCAATAAATGTAATACAGCACATAAATAGAATCAAGAATAAACATCACATGATCATCTCAATAGATGCAGAAAAGGTCCTTGCTAAAATTCAACAGTCCTTCATGATTAAGTTCTGAATAATTAGATATAGAAAGAAGATACCTTATTATAATAAAAGCTATATATGATAAACCTATATCCATCATCATTCTGAATGGGGAAAAAACTGAAAGCATTTCCTCTAAAATCAGGAAATAGAGTATCTATTCTCAACCTTTTCATTCAGTACATTGCTTGAAATTTTAGCCAGAACAATTAGGTAAGAAAATATATAAAGTGATATAAATATGAGAGGAGGAAGTTGAATTATCCATATTTGCAGATAAAGATTCCACCAAAGGACTCAAAACTGATAAATTAATTCAGCAATGTAGTAGGGATACAATATCAACATACAAAAATCAATAGCTTTTCTATATATCAGTAATGAATGCACTGAGAAAGAAATCAGTGTTTCTTGAACAAGGAGGCGAAAGATTGCTACAGTGAAAATTGGAAAGTAGTGAAGAAAGACATTAGAGAGTAGAAGATGTAAAGATCTTCCATGTTCATGGATTGGAAGAATTAATATTGTTAAGACAGCCATAGTACTGAAAATGATCTATGGATTCAATGCAATCACAATCAAAATATCAATGATATCTTTCACAGTTCTTCACAGAAATAGAAAAAAAATCCTAAAATTCATCTGGAATGAACAAAGACCACAAATAATCAAAATCATTCTGAGCAAAAGGACTAAGGATGTAGGCATTGTAATCCTTTATTTTAAAATATACTATAGAGACCCTCATCAGTATACAAAATATGAAGATGTGAATTTGGTGTCAACATACCTTATATACAATCAAAGATATGATAAATTGTGATATAAAGGTGTATTAAGAGTTGTAATGCAAAAAATAAATAAACAAATGACTAAACAAGCAAATAAATAAAGTATACTACAGAGCTATTTTAATTTAAAAAACAAGGTATAGACATAAAAACAGATATACATGGATACAACAAAAAAGAATATAAAGGGGCTGGAGTTATGGCTTAGCAGTAGAGTACTTGCCTAGCACATGTGAGGCCCTGGGTTCGATCCTCACTAACACATTAAAATAAAGGTATTGTGTCCAACTACAACTAAAAAAATAAATATTTAAAAAAGAGAATATAAACATAAATAAGATATATCTCCCTATTTACAGATAATACAATTATCATTACAATTTCTCTTTCTCATACACACACACACACACACACACATATATATATATATAATGAATTGAGGACCCAGAAATAAACCCATGTATCTTCAGACAGCTGATCTCAATAAAGTGCCCAAAATCATATACTGGAGAAAAGCCTTTTCAACAAATGTTACTAAGACAACTGGATATCCACATGCAGATGATTGAAACTAGATTTCAATCACCCTGAAGAAAAATCAACTCAAAATGGATCAAAATCTTAATTTAAGACATAAAACTTTGAAACTATTGGAAGAAAACGTACAGGAAACACTTAAAAATACTGGAACAGACAATGATTTCCTGACTAGTACTCTGTTATCTCAGGAAACAAAAGCAATGATTGACAAATAGGATTACAATAAATCAAAACTCTGCTGCACAGCAAAGTAAACCACCAAGAGAGGAAGAGAAAATCTATAGAATGGGGGAAAATCTTTGCCAGCTATTCATCTGACAGAGAATTAATCTTCAGAAAGAACAAATATTCTAATCAGTAACTGGACCAATGATCTGAACAGACATTTCTCAAAAGAATACAAATACAAGACAACCAATATATGTAAAAATAATATCTTTAGCCTTAATAAATCACAAAAAATACTACATGGAGATTCCTGTCACCCTATTTAGAATGGCTCTTGTCATATAAATAAACAAACCAAAGCAAAAGCAAAAAATAACAAATGCTAGTTGAAATGTGGAAAAAATATGAATCTGTATAAACTGTTGATGAAAATGTAAATTAGTATAGCTGGTATGGAAAACCGTTTACAGATTCTTCAAAAAACTAAAAATAGATTTACCATAAAATCCAACTAGAGCTGGGCATAGTGGTGCATACCTGTAATCCCAGCAGTTTGGGAGGCTGAAGTAGGAGCATCAAAAGTTCAAGGCCAGCCTCAGCAACTAAGCAAGGCCCTAGCAACTTAGTGAGACCCTGTCTCAAAGTAAAAATAAATAGACAGGGGATGTCAATGGCTAAGTACCCCTGGCTTCAATCCCTAGTTCCCCCCTCCCCATCACCACCATCAAAAAAAAAAATCCAAATAGACCATTCCTTAGTATTTTTTCAAAGGGTAAAAAGTGGGAAGGAGATGAATTGAAGTAGAAAAGGAATTATTGGAAAGGGGGAAGGATACTGGGGGGTGGGCAAAGAGCAAGAGAAAGTAGAATGAAAGGTAGACATGATCAAAATATGATACATGTATATATGGAAATGTCAGAGTAAAACCCAATACTTTGTATAATATATGTTGATAATAATAATAGTAATAAAAATGTACAAGATGATCTTGAAACAATTAAGAAAACTGTGAAAATATATTGGAGTTCATGTTAGAGGGACTCAGGATGGTTTCTAATGCAAAAATCTGAACAAATTTGGTGTCATGATTCCATAATTGAAACAATCACATACGTTTCATTCTGTGCTTTCATAATGATACTAAGAAAAGAACTCTTCATCATGTTCATGCTAGAGAACAAGTCCATTATTTAAAAAAACATCCAGTAAAGAGAAATAAATTATCCCATTTTCATATGACCTTTTCTGACTGAATTTGATCTAGGGAGTCAAATTGCTGATATGAGTGAGTTTGTTTTATAGAAATATCTCAACAAACAGTTAAAAATAATGTTTACATACACTCTTGTCCTTTATCAATTACTGTTTAAGATGCAGACAATAATTGTTGATGGCTAACATTAGAAAAGATGATAACATGTTACTGTCAGTTAATGGTAACACAAAAATAATACCTATGAAGTGTTCTTTCTTTTTTCTCTATTTTTTGGAGACAGAGTCTCCCTATGTTGTACAGCCTGACTCCTGGGCTCAACCAATCCTCGTACCTCAGCCTCCAGCATAGCTGAAAATACAGGCAAGTGCCACCATGCCTGGCTACTATGTTCTTGCCAGAGATGTATCACTAAAACCTAAGGCTCTAGATTTAATAGTCAAATTTCAGGAAATAGAGGGGACAAAGAAACATGTGACAAGGATACATCACCAAAATTTTGAGTAAGACAAACTATAAAACAAATGACCTGGTTTTGTCAACAAGCCAATTGCAAATAAAAAAAAAATTAGGACAGGAATAAATTTCAAAAGCATTCTTTTACAAAAAACAAGGGTTTTATAGCAAATCACAATGTAATTTCAATGACATTGAAAACAAAGCACTGTGTGTCAGAATTTGATATAGCTAAGCAGAACATAGTAAATACACATTCTTAAATGTTTATTTAAAATAAACATTCAATAAATGAAACAAATCATAATAATGTAGGGACTTCTCTAGGAAGGCAAAGATAGTACCAATAAATATTGATGCAATATGTCTTGATAACATTAAAGAAAAACTATATTCCACAAATTAAAACTCATATCTGATAATCCAAATATTAATTAAGTAGCATGGATTCTGCATGAAAAGCCTAACAATAGTAACAATTAATAATGATGAACAGGTGGATAAGACTTTATGTTTAAAGAATTTTTCATAGGCCCATTTTACTTCTTAGAACATCTTTTTGAAGGCGTTATCATTAGTTATAATTCTAAGCCCTTCTTATTTGAGTAATGCCAGCATTTACCCTATAGATATAAAGAAATGTAAGCAATGTTATCACTCGAATTCACATCCAAGGAGCCAGGTGATCAGAGATTTGAATAACTTGCACAAAGATACACAGGTTATACATGGTAAAACTAAAACCAATATCTACTTAAAGAACTTTCTGTAATACTTGTGGTTTTTCTTTTTTATGCCGCTATTTCATTTTAAGATAGAATCCCCTAATAAAAATATATATATACACACACACAATTAAGTTTAGTTAGAAGAACAGGTGGAAAATTCATATGGTGGCACAATAAATAATATAACCAGAGTGCCAAGCATGGTGGCACATGCCTGCAATCCTAGCTATGGAGGAGGCTGAGGCAGGAGGATCACAAGTTCAAGGCCAACTTGGGCAATGTAGCCAGACCATGCCTCAAAATAAAGCAATTCTTACAAGGGCTGGGGATGTAGCTCAGTGAAGAGCACCCTTAAATTCAATCCCTAATACTGGAAGAATATTTATTTATTTATCTGGAGAGTATTTCAAATAATGATTTTTCCAGACATCTCGTCATCCTCTGCACTAGTTAACCCATCTTCCCTAAAGTTCTAAGTAGGGATCACTACAAGTCAAAGTGAAACACTAAGACAAGTGAAAATTTGAGCCAATTTTAAAAAACAACTCGATACTATAGTTTCCTATGATACCAAACAACCTAAGAGCTGAAGACACTTACAGCACTTTGGATTGACCTGTAGACACTGTAAAAAAAAAAAAGCTTTCTTAATCTTATTCAGAGCATTCAATCATCTGTAAAATCACATACTTCCACTGCTGGAAGGGATAGTAGCAATCTATATATTCAACACCTTTAAAATGAGGTACAAAGGATTATGAAATTTGCTTAGGGTTAAATACATACAGAGTGGCAAAGTTAGGAGCAGAAGCCAAGTGCAAGTAGCAAGTAACAGTGTTGTTTCTGGAAGGAACACAGAAACCATTTTTTTTCCAATTTTTGTTTTATTAAATTATTATAGAAGTGGAAGATAAGATCCAGATAGATAAGGCTGTTGCCATCAGCTTGCTGAATTGGACTGACAGCCAATGTATGTCAGAATTAAAATGCCTGATTTCTAATTCTTAGCATATAATTTAAGGTATAAAAATTTTCAACTCCTCTGATTAGGCTAGTCTTCATGATGGCCATTGATAATAAATATTTACTTATGTGGGCTTAATTCTTGGAATTGAAAGTGCTTTAAAGAAATTTGAAAATAGTCAACAAAAATTATTCTAATAATACAATAAGAGAGAATGTGTAGCTATTAAGTTTTTTAAAAATAGTTTGGTAATTATTAGAGTAATCAATTACCTGAGTCTATTCTTTTTAATGGGGGAAAACAACTTCCGGAGTTTATTATTAGACAATTCTTAAAAAAGTTTGTTCTCTATGAAAATAATGTGTTCATTATAAAATCCTATAGCATAAAGAACTATGAAAAGTCAACCACAGTTCAACTCCCAAAGGTAAACACTATTAAAAAATTTTATCTATTTTCTTTCAGAAATTTCATTTGTTTTTTCATATTATATTAAAACACATTTATATGCTTCAAAGCTAATTTTAGCATAAGCACTTTCCATATTGTAAAATGTTCACAAATGATTTTAATGACTATAAAATAGTACTATTATGAATATACCATTATTTTTCTGAATAGTTGTTCAACAGAAAAAAATCTGAGATCCTTCTATAATATCACTGAAGTACTACCACTAGTACTCAATAAAGATCCAAACAAAATCACTTTTTCTTATATAAGAGTAAGAATTATGTTTTTTCCTACTTTTAGGATGATATAATTTTAAGTATTTGTTGAAATAAAATTATCATAATTAAATTCAGAGAACAAAACAGGGAACATATAAATTATTTTTTAGGAAATAAAAGCAAAGTCCAAGTTAAAAATCTCTTACAGAATCTATGTTAGTAATAGTTAAGAAAATGGGAAAAATTATAAGTTTATTTTCAACATACCCAATTTCATGTTATAATCTATAGTTTCTACTGATTTGTGTGTCTTACCTTGTAGAGATGACTTATTGAAGGCAGTAACAGAAGTGGCTACAGGAGAGGGCAAAAGAGGGTAAATTGACTGTGAAGATGCTGATTATTCAAGTAAAAAACATTGCTGAATTGAGAAAGTAGTCTCTGAATTACATAATGCTAAAATACCAGCATGCTTGAAGGTCTCTGTGCAGAATATGTAATTGTCTGCTTCACTAAAGTTTTATTTATCCCGGTAAGACATATTCATGTTTGATAAATACGTTTGCCTGGGTGTATAAGATACCAGACAAACCAGCATCATCTAAGATCTCCAAAAATTTTAATACAAAACATTATTATTATAGATTAAAACTACAAGATGTTTGGAAAAAGTTTGGAATTAAATTGATTCATTTTATAAGCCAGTGTATTGTGAATGATGATCTTGGGGGTGGGGAGGAATAGGCAAGAAATTTGTAAGAAAACTTCACACAAATTCCACAGTAACTCACACTTGATTAAAACAATGAGTTCTCAGGTAAATTTTTGTTTTCTGTTTAAATCTAAAAACCACAAAGAATTAAGTTGAATTTTGAAAAAAAAGTGGATAACAGCTACAAAGACAAATTTTTATTCCTATTTTAATAACTGAAATCAAATTGTTTTATATTTAAATTGTTTTATTTCCAAGTGTTTGTTTTTATTTAGTGTTTTCTTCTTATTCCCAACAACATGAATTTACTTCCCTCTCGTCATAATGAACCTGAGAACACTTGTATATAAACACAGCACACACATACACGTATGCACATTTTGTTCAATCAATAAAACGAAAGGCCTATCTCACCTCTGCTGATATCCATGGCATATAACTCCCGTAGTCAAGTCGAGGGGCTCCTGGGACTGGTAGTCTTTCATCAGCAGTATGTGCAGTGGGTCAAACTCACACTTGCTACTATGACAGGAACCAGTTCCTGAAGGGGTGCATGTGGACTGACTCTCACTATGGCCTTCTGTGTTTTCTTGAAATTGATCATTACTCTCACAGTTTTCTGAAACATGGATTAAAGCTGGAGTTACACAATAATTTATTAAAGTAAACTTTCTAAAATATCTAAAATAATGAGTTTATCTACAATTATATATTTATAAACAGTTCTTTCTTATTCTCTTTTTCATTAATGTTATTTCCTATATCTAAAGCAAATTCTAAGAAACAAATATTAGTTTGCATATCAAACAATCTAAATTGGTCAGGTTTTTTGTGCTCCCTTATATTCTCAGTAACTCAAGAGGGTGAGGCAAGAGGATCACAAGTTCAAGGCCAGCCTTGACAACTTGTGAGATCCTGCCTTAAAATAAAAATAAAAAGAACTGGGGATGTAGCTCCATGGCAGAGAGCCCTGCATTCAGTCTCCAGTACTGCAAAAGTAATAAATGATTAAATAATCCACAACCCTTATATATTAAGCAGATTTAAACCAAAGAAGAGAAAATCTCATGTCCAGTGTTGTTTTTACATTGTTTACTTTAAAATTAACAATATACATAATATACAGATCACCATGTTTTATCCTATTCTTTAAGGAATATTTATCTTTTGAATCATTTGTCAGTTACCTCAATTAAAAGAAGAATCTTTTGAAAAACCACTAGAATATTTGCTCCCTATTCAAAGCATAATAAATTAGATAAATTATATAAGGAGTTTAGCACAGTGTCTGCCACAGAGGAAATCATGAAAGTACACTTTATCTTGTGATTAGTTTTTGTTACTATTATTATACTTTGGTAATTCTTAATATAGTAAAGATTATTAAAGTTTTCATATTTATATATCTATGCTAATAATTCAAAACTATTGAAAATCTTTAAGAATCTCATAACTTTGACGTAACTAAATTAAATCCTATGTAAAAGGAACTTAGCAACTAAGTATAATCTAGTTCATAGATATCAAAGACATTTATTCATAAAGACACCACATATAATTGAGGGGCTCTGAAGATGGATAATGTGCATGCTACAGCATAAATAAAACTACTTCCATAATAGTTTAAACAGCAGGTTAACAGCTGAATAAATAGCAAGTAAATCCAGTAAACATTTACCTAGACAGAAGAATTTTGTCCAATATTTTAATATTCAGTATTTAATTTCATACAAAAGAAAATGTTTTGCTATAAAAACCCTGTTGACTTTGTAAAAACTTCATAATATGAAGAAATGTGACAATACATGTGTTCAAGTCACATGTAAATTAACTATCCACTTAAGATATAAAATTTCATATTTTATGAAGTAAAAAGTTGTGAATATTCATAATAAAAAATTATTCATGGAAACTATAAACTTCTACCCCACTGTTTATACCAACAGAATAATTTTATACAGAATAACTGATTAAGGGCTGAGGATGCTGCTCAGGGGCAGAGTTTGTCTAGTATGCAAAAAGGCTATTATTTATTGGGCACTGTGTTTCACCCATATGCATATTAAGACTAAAGCAGACAAACCACATGACTTTATGCAAATGTTTTACCCTCTCAGTGCCTCAGTTTCATCATATGTTAGAATATCTGTCTCCTGGGGTTATGATAAGAAATTAATTTGCATAAAACCATAGGAAAAGAGCCTACTATTGAGTAAGTACTCCCTGGCACACACACATACCCATATACATGGAGAAAAAAGGGAAGGAGAAAAGAAGTGGGTGAAAAGGTTAAGGAAGAGGAAAGAGAAAGGAAGGATCTATGAATGAGTCTAACACCCATGAACTAAACTAACCAATGCCCTGCAGTAAACTTGACCCCACTATAAATATGTAGGTCCATCCATTTCAAAGGGAAAGCCTCCCTTCCTGGCACATTACACAGAGGAGACCAGACCTGTATCTGATGCAAGGAACCTCAGCAAAATATCATAGTCTCCATATCTCTCTAAACCCAGTATTTTGAAAATGGTGAGGGATCAGTGGATCCCCAAACTTTCTGCAAGTCAAAATGAACTTGCTGATAAAGAGCCAATCTTTCCAACTTGATTTGGCAGAATATCCAGTATCAATGACCGGTTTAGCTATTGACAATACCTGTTACAATTTAATTTTAAATGTCAATGGCTTGTTTGAGTTCACTGTAACAAGGCTTTTATGCATGACAAATAAGTATCCTAGAACTATAGGATGAATGATGAAAACAAAAGGATGAAGAAAATCAATTGGCACTGTACAGGAGGCTGTCTCAAAGCATTTGGTGTGTGTGGTACAAACACTGCGGGAAAGGACAGGGAAATGGGGGGGGACAGTTAAAATTCATAGAGGCCAATGCTCAATCCTAGCATCAAATTAGATCTGTCCAGGCAAATATAGTTTCCCCTGAACCCTAGACAGACCCCCCTCTTGTACCATCTTCAGAACACCACCACCACCACTACCACCACCCGCCCAAGACTCTTAACCAGCAGGAAAATGCGCATTTGAAAACCAAAGGTGCCTGCAGGTGCCTAAGGAATTAAGACACACACACACATACACACAAAGCGAATCACTTAAGAAAAGCATACACACACACACACCAAAAAAGAGACAGGAAAAGGAAAGGTACAATTGTGACAATCCCTTCAGCAACCCGCTAGAATTTTATTCTTTCCTCCTACCCGTCCTCTGGTGTACCTTTTTCTGTCCTTCAACTGAATTGGACATGTACGTACACACACACACACACACAGACACAACGGACCTGTGTATATGTACAGATAACATTATAATTAACCCTTGCTGTAACAGAGCTCCACACGGAATACAGAAAGGTATTACATCCTTTCCTCTTCTCTCCCCCCTCCCTCCTTTCTCCCAAACAGGAGAAAATGCCCCCTTCCCCAGATTAAATTAAAAAAAAATGCGGTTGGGGGTGGCAAAAAAACCATGAAACCCCTCTGTCTCTGGCCCTAGGGCACCAGGAAAGGTGTGTGCTAGACACTCGTGGACACCGGCTCAAGAGAAGAACCCGGGACAGGTCCACAGGCACCCCAAGCCCAGCAGAGACTTCACTAGTCAAGAAGCCATGATTGGGGAGGGGCGCAGGGGCAGCGCTTTCCGTGGAGGCGGGCGCATTGTTGTGGTCCCCGCACCCCTTTCTCTCTGCCCATCCTCTGTGGAGGGGGTCCGGGAAGAGGGCGCCATAGAAGGCGAACCAGGCAGAGACCCTCAGGCCGCCAGCGCTCTGGGGCAGGACTGGGCGGAGGACCAGGGCTTCCCATTCTCTTCCTTGTCGGAGCCCGACGACAAAGCCAGCGAGGGCGCTGGGGGGGGGGAGAGGGTGGCGGTGGGAAGTGGCGGGGGGGGGGGGGGGGGGGGGTAGCGGAAGGGGGAGGGGGGCGAGAGCCGCACGGGGCAGGGAGGGGCGGGGGCTGCCCTCCAGAGGGCCCTGCCGGGCGCCCTCCCCACACAGTGTCGAGGGCAAGTGTCTTCCCTAGACACTTGCAGCTCGACCCGCTCCAGGAGCCCGCAAAGGTCGCAGCAAAATGGGGGCGCGGAACTTCGCCCGCCCCGGCGTGGGAGAACGCCCCCGACGCTGCTCACGGAGGAAACTCACCGCCTGGACGCAAGAGGACCTGACACAGCAGCCAACAGGATCCCCTGGGCGAATGGGGGCCGGCAATGCTCCTGAGCCCAGGGCATGTGCGCTGAGGCGCCCGGGCCTGCGCACTGGAGGTATCAGGGCGCCGCGGGGGGGAGGGGGGAGGGGGCGGGGGCCGCGTGCGGGGGACGAGGGCCGCGCGTGGTGGGATGGTGGCGGGGGGCGAGGGCCACGCGTGGTGGGATGGTGGCGGGGGAAGAGGGCGGCGGGGGACCAGGGCTGCGAGGGGGGTGGGGTGGCGGGGGACCAGGGCTGCGAGGGGGGTGGGGTGGCGGGGGGCGAGGGCCGTGAGCGCACCTAGCATCTTACCTGGACACTTGTTCCTCCACCCGCTCCAGGAGCCCGAAAGGTCGCAGCAAAGTGGGGGCGCGGAACTTCGCCCGCCCGGTGCGGGAGAACGTCCCGGTCGCTGCTCAGGAAGGAAACTCACCGCCTGGACGCAAGAGAACCGACACAGCAGTCAACAGGATCCCGTGGGCTGCTGGGGGCCGGCATGTGCGCTGGGGCGCCCAGGGCATGCGCGCTGGGGCGCACTGGAGGTAGCAGGGCGCCCCGGGGTGGGGGCGGGGGCCACCTGCGGGGGTGGCGGGGGCGAGGACCAAGGGGGGGGGGTGGCGGGGGTGGTGGCGGGGGACGAGGGCCGCGAGGGGGGTGGGTTGGCGGGGGACCAGGGCCGCGCGGGGGTGGGGTGGCGGGGGGCGAGGGCCGTGAGTGCACCTAGCGTCTTACCTGGACACTTGTTCCTCGACCCGCTCCAGGAGCCCGCAAAGGTCGCAGCAAAGTGGGGGCGCGGAACTTCGCCCGCCCAGGTGCGGGAGAACGCCCCGGTCGCTGCTCAGGAAGAAGACTCACCGCCTGGACACAAGAGAACCGACACAGCAGTCAACAGGATCCCGTGGGCTGCTGGGGGCCGGCAGTGCTCCTGAGCCCAGGGCATGCGCACTGGGGCGCCTGGGCCTGCGCACTGGAGGTAGCACATCGCCGCGGGGGGGCGGGGCCACTTGCGGGGGGCGGGGCCACGTGCGGGGGGGCGGGGCCACGTGCGGGGGGCGAGGGCTGCGCGGGGGGGGTGGGGTGGCGGGGGTCGAGGGCCGCGAGGGGGGTGGGGTGGCGGGGGGCGAGGGCCGCGAGGGGGGTGGGGTGGCGGGGGCGAGGGCCGCGAGGGGGGTGGGGTGGCGGGGGGCGAGGGCCGCGCGCGGTGTGGGGTGGCGGGGGGCGAGGGCCGCGCGCGGGGTGGGGTGGCGGGGGGCGGGGGACGAAGGCCGCGAGGGGGGTGGGTTGGCGGGGGACCAGGGCCGCGCGGGGGGTGGGGTGGCCGGGGGCGAGGGCCGTGAGCGCACCTAGTGTCTTACCTGGACACTTGTTCCTCGACCAGCTCCAGGAGCCCGCAAAGGTCGCAGCAAAGTGGGGGCGCGGAACTTCGCCCGCCCCGGTGCGGGAGAATGCCCCCATCGCTGCTCAGGAAGGAGACTCACCGCCTGGACGCCAGAGAACCGACACAGCAGTCAACAGGATCCCGTAGGCTGCTGGGGGCCGGCAGCGCTCCTGAGCCCAGGGCATGCGCGCTGGGGCGCCCGGGCCTGCGCACTGGAGGTAGCGGGGCGCCGCGGGGGGGCGGGGGGTGGGGGGGCGGAGGCCACGTGCGGGGGTCGGCGGCTGCGTGCAGGTGGGGGTGGCGGGGGGTGAGTGCCGCGTGGGGTGAGTGCCGCGCGGGGGGTGGGGTGGCGGGGGCCGAGGGCCGCGCCGGGGGTGAGGTGGTGGCGGGGGACGAGGGCCGTGCGGGTGGTGGGGTGGTGGCGGGGGACGAAGGCCGCGAGGGGGGTGGGGTGGTGGGGTGGTGGCGGGGGACGAGGGCCGTGCGGGTGGTGGGGTGGTGGCGGGGGACGAGGGCCGCGAGGGGGGTGGGTTGGCGGGGAACCAGGGCCTCGCGGGGGTTGGGGTGGCGGGGGGCAAGGGCCGTGAGCGCACCTAGCGTCTTACCTGGACACTTGTTCCTCGACCCGCTCCAGGAGCCCGCAAAGGTCGCAGGAAAGTGGGGGCGCGGAACTTCGCCCACCCAGGTGCGGGAGAACGCCCCGGTCGCTGCTCAGAAAGAAGACTCACCGCCTGGACACAAGAGAATCGACACAGCAGTCAACAGGATCCCGTGGGCTGCTGGGGGCCGGCAGCGCTCCTGAGCCCAGGGCATTCGCGCTGGGGCGCCCAGGCCTGCGCACTGGAGGTAGCACATCGCCGCGGGGGGGGGGGGGGGGGGCGGGGCCACGTGCGGGGGGCGAGGGCCCCGCGGGGGGTGGGGTGGCGGGGGGCGAGGGCCGCGCGGGGGGTGGGGTGGCGGGGGGCGAGGGCCGCGCGCGGGGTGGGGTGGCGGGGGGCGAGGGCCGCGCGGGGTGGGGTTTTGGCGGGGGACGAGGGCCGCGCGGGGGTGGGGTGGTGGCCGGGGACCAGGGCTGTGAGCGCACCTAGCATCTTACCTGGACACTTGTTCCTCGACCAGCTCCAGGAGCCCGCAAAGGTCGCAGCAAAGTGGGGGCGCGGAACTTCGCCCGCCCCGGTGCAGGAGAACGCCCCCGCCGCTGCTGAGGAAGGAAACTCACCGCCTGGACGCAAGAGAATCGGACACAGCAGCCAACAGGATCCCGTGGGCGGCTGGGGGCCGGCAGCGCTCCTGAGCCCAGGGCATGCGCGCTGGGGCGCCCGGGCCTGCGCACTGGAGGTAGCGGGGCGCCGCGGATGGGCGGGGCCGCGCGGGGGGGGGGGGGGGCGGCGGGGGGCGAGCGTCGCGCGTGGGAGGGGAGGGCGGGGTCAAGTGCCGTGCGGGGTGGGGGCGGGGGCGATTGCCGCGGGGGAGGGGGGGTGCCAGGGCCAGGGTGGCGCACGAGGTCTGCCCTCTGGAGCGCCCCGCTGGGCGCCCCCGACCCTCTGGGCGCACCTAGCATCTTCCCTGGACTCTTGCTCCTCCATCCGCCCCAGGAGCCCCAAGGCGTTTCCCCCAGGCAACCCGTGGGGTCGGAGGAGGAGGCTCCGGGCGTGGGGTAGGAGGAGGAGGCTCGGGACAGGGACGCGGGGGGGGGGGGGGGGGGGGGGGGGCGGGGCTGGGGCCTGGGCGTGACCAGGCGCTGCAGAAGGAGCGGGCGTCAGGTCGCGGGAGCCCCCCCCCCACAGAGCTCCTGTAAACTTTTCCCCACATGGCGCCACCGCGCCAGGCCGAGCCTCCCAGCGCCTGGTGTCCTCCAGTGCGGCCAGGGCGCGGGCGGCCACAAACTTGACCCATGGGAGCCGCCGCCGCGGGCTTTCACCGCGTCCCTGCGCCAGAAAGCAGCTGGTGCTTGTGGAGAGTTGTCGGAGGAGCTGAGGGATGCAGGGCCACCGCCCTCCAATGGGTTGGAATCCCGCGGGCCACCCCCTTGGCTCCTCGCCTGTCACCCTATCGCCCTGGACAGCCCACTTCGGGAGAAAGGGGAGAAAGGGAAGGGAAGTGACCGGTTCTCCAGGCTCTGTGTAGGACCCTTTAGAATTCCGGCTTATGCATTCATTAGTTCTGTGGGAAAGAGGTGGAAGGAAACAGTGGACAGCGGAGGACCGAGTTTTCTCGAATACACCCCGGACTGACTGGCTGCTTTTCTTTTTCCTTTATCCCCCACACTGCCCCTCCCTTTCCCATTTCAGTTTGGGTTTGAACTTGTAATCATCCTGCCTCAGCCTTTTGAGCTGCTAGGATTACAGGCACACCGGACCTAATTTACTTCTTTCGATTGTGTTGCTTCAGAAAGCCTGTTTACACTTTTTCCATCTAATTGTTTTAGTAAAAATATTAAATAAATATCAGAATAATTATTGTACATACATTTTAGGCACATAGGCAAGAAATTTATTTGGTGATTTTTTTTCTTTTTTGTATAGTTTGATTTTGCTGTCAGCACTGAAAACTGAACCCAAGAGTGCTCTACCTCCGACCTGCATCCCCAGTTTTTTTGTTGTTGTTGTTTAATATTGAGATAGTTGCCCATCCTGGCTTCCAACTTTCAATCCTTATGCCACAAGCCTCCTGTGTTTCTGGAATTAAAAGGATATATCACCCTGCATAGCTCATTAGGGGTTGTCTACTGAATACTTACCTAGCCCAAGAATTCTCTACTTGGTACAGTGGGTCACACCTTTAGTAATACCAGCTACTTGGGAGGATGGAAGATCACAACTTTGAGGCCAGCTTAAAAAATAAAAACAAAAATTAAAAATAAAAATAAAAAGGTCTGGGGATATGGCTTCAATCCTTACTACTTCCAAACGAAAGGAAAAAAAATCATTGAGAAATATTACACATATTGAGGAAATAATACTTACATAATTTGATTGCACATATCTTCATAAAAGCTAATCACTTCATAAGGAATACATAAATATAGTGCAGTCTTAATATGAATAATACATACATTACCCCAGATATCTACTTAGTTTCTTAAAACATGTCTAGATTATGTACAGTTCTTCTTAGAAGTCCTATCATTGGACTTATACTTGTCTCTATATTTATCAACATTGGAATAATCCTTATTTTACTATATAGTACAAATATTTTCCCTATGTGGATAATTACACTGTTGTTCGTATAGCCACTTAAGTCTACATATAAGATTAAGATATTTGACTATGATGGCTTGACTCAGCCTAAAGCCACAGCTACTTTTGTCACCAATCACTCACTAGATCTCTTGACACTTCGCAAATGTGATTAAGACTAATATGTATATTCTAAATACATATAAAGTCTGAGCCCTAATTGTGAAAGAAATAATACTATACTGCACAGTAAAAAAAAAAAAACCACTCAACTTAAAGTTACTTTCTTTTAAAATATTTTTTAGTTCTTGATTGACATTTATTTTATTCATTTAAATGTGGTGCTGAGAATCAAAGTTAGTGCCTCATACAAACAGGGTAATTGCACTTACTTGCCCACAAAAAATATTTTCATAAGAAGTTAAAATAACATGAAACTTATAGCAATATCATGCATAAAATTATTACATAAATAAATCAACAATTAAAAGACTAATATTGTGTGTCTGTAAAAGTTCATTTCAAAAGGTAAGCTCTTCTATCACATTGATAACTCAAGATTTCACTGTGAAATAACAGATAAATTTTCCTGTCTATCTACTCAATGGAAATTACCTGAACATAAGAAAGATATTTCTCCAAATTTTCTGGAAAGTTGATTACACACACACACACACACACACACACACACACACACACACATTTAGCCATAAGATATTTTATTTTTGTGAATAAATGTATATAAAATACTATGACCAGTTCAAAAACTAGATTTCAGACTTCATAAATTTATTTTCTGTAAGGCTCAGGAAGTTTTTGCCTTACCTTTAATAATTCAAAATAATTAAAACTGTCACCAGCATAAGATGAGGAAGGACAAAACGAACTGCTTCCTTAAACTCATCAGCATTGGACTGCAAAGCAAAAAAAAAAAAATGTAATAATGTTCCTCTGACATCAAAGATACATAATCACCATTCCTAACAAATAGTTTTTAAACTATATAATACAAGATTGTCAAAACTATAATGAAAAAAATAAGCTACACTGAAACTCAAGTTCCATAAATTAAGTTTTGCCTCTCCTTTTCACACTTTATTAGAGATATATATACATTTTATCCTCTTGGGTAGGGCTAATAACTCTCACAAAAGACTTCTGAAAGTTTTCTTTAAACATTTGAGCTTCCATATACCCTAAAGGAATTCTAAAATGCTGCATACTCTCTTGCACATTTTCATGTTGTAATTAGAAATGTTTGAAGTTTAAAAAGGGTGCATGTGAAAAGATGATGTTTAATATAAATGTGACTTAAGTATATTTTACCAATGACTGACTAAATTTCAGACTAAAGCCATTTAACTTATGAAATATTTGTTATATAATTTAATTGACAAAGCCAATCATCAATCGATATAACAAGTAGACAGGTCAGATATTTGTCAGAAACCCTGAGTTGATTAGACTTAAAAAAACATATTAATACCCTGGTCTCAAGGAGTAAAAGCATAAGGAAGGATCTAAAATTGTTTCTACCATAGTACATCCAGGTATGAGAATTGTACATGCTTACCCTCTTAAATATAGTCAATAAATAATGAAGCACTCTTTAAAAAGTTAATAATCATCTTTAAAATCAAATCTTTTTTCTTTATTTTTTAGTTATACATGGATGCAGTATCTTTATTTTGTATATTTACTTTTATGTGGTGTGGAGTATAAAATCCAGGGCCTCACATGTGGGAGGGAATTGGTCTACCACTGAGTCACACCCCAGCCACCCATATATTGTTTCTTAATTCATAGGTAGTCAGATAAACGTGACAAGGCAAGGCACATATGGCATTTAAATACCAAGATCTTTTACCATTATCACCCCAAATCTTTCTTTTGGATATTCTTAGTTTGTACTCAATGAATTATTAGTATAAATCCTTTTTGTTTCGTTTTCATTGGAGCCCTGGGGATTTTTACATGTTGGATCAGTGTCTAAAAGGAAATTCAATATGGCAAGATATAATGCATAAGAGAAGTTTAAAAGAACAATGTAAAATATACAGGCAAGAAATCAGACAAACTAGGAACTGATTCTCTTAAAGATCTTATTATCTTTAAAGATTTTATTATCTTTTGAAGAACTTTCAGGTATACCTAGGGATAGGTATACCCAGTTGTTAAACACTACTACTCTGTAGAATACATGATTTTCTAAATGTTGTAAGGGATATAATATTAATTTATGTTGATTTTTTAAAAAGTTGACTTACTGATGTTTCTGCCCACAAGACAAATAATGACAAAAACAATATTTAGTGTGAGAAAGAGTAGGATATAATTCTATTAAAATTTTTCCTTAATATCACTCCTGAAATTAATATTTATACTATGGACAACAGTGTGAAATGAAAACATCCACTGTATTTGGCAAATTAAGTTAATTTTTACAGGTAGATTTTCATATTATATCCTGATTACAACAGAGATGATAGTGTTTTGAGGGGAAGGGTAAAAAATAATACAAAGATTACTGATTATAGAGGGAACAAATGGAAGGATGGAGTAACTGGAGTAAAGAAAGGTTTGATGGTTTGCTTCTTTGAAGACAATACAGAGTTGATCATCATATTGTGAGAAGAAAGAGCTAGTCTAGATGGAGAATTTGCTATAGCTAATAAGTAGTCAAGTATCACTTATGTCAATGAAACATCCAGGGGTTAACAGAAAAAAAATTTTTTCTCTCTTCACCTATTTCCATTTTATCTAAATGCTTTATTAAACCAAGAAATCTGTGTCTTCCAACTAACTTTAGTATTTATCTCCTTTAAATTGTAGACCTGATAGGGAAACTGATGTGAGAATGCAAGAGGCTATTCTCATTTCTTTACGATTTCTCCAAGTCATCCTACTGGGAATATAATACTGAAATAGCTCGCAGATTCATCTCTATACTCTCATCCAGAATATATCAGATTCTTCTGGGTATTCCCACCATCATATGCAAACTAAATAGTTTTTCTTGCACCTGTTGTCACCTCTGACTCTTTACTGCATGCTGAATATTTTTCCAGGTATCCTATGTTGATTTAGGTAGAATCACAATTTTACAATTGAATTTTTGTTCACATATTCTAATTAAACTTATTTTTTTACATTTGCCAGGTCCTTGTATGTTTTATAATATAAAGAGAAAAATATATTTGTAGAGCTGTCTACATTATGCAAGTGCAGAAATATTTTGAAAATACAAATAAGTTTCTAAATATTTGTGGTATTTACTCAAAATAATTTAATTCATTATCTGATTAAATAATGTATTGATATGTTAAAACTATCAATTTTGAATGATCATAAATAAATAAATAATATACTTGTTATTTTTGGAGATTAAGTTCGGTATAGTCACCTCAAATGTTCAATTTATTAACATGGAACTACTGTTCTTGTGGGAAATAAAAGGTTGATTTTCTGAGGACTGATATCACCATTTTCATCAACATATAAAAACATAACCTTGTTTTATGAGTGTTTTTATTCTAGAATTTACCTCAGGTAATAGGAACAATTTTGGCAGACAAGTTAGCTTCTCCAGGTGTATATAACTGCAAGCCAATGATTAACTGAAACTGGGCATACATGATCACCCCAATACTTCATGAAAATGTGAAATTGTGTCAAACCGCTCATGCTCCAGAGACTACACCCTTTCTCAGTTTTCTTTTTCCCTGTTCTATTTCACCGTCTTCTTTAAAGGTTAGTACTTAATTTTACTTGCAGAACATTTTCTCAAAATTTATTAATGCACAAAACAACAACAATAACAAAAGAAAACTGCATCTAGGTACCCAACCTAAGATAGCCATCAACACTTCATTGAATCACAGTGCATTGTTTCCTTCTTCATGTGAATTTTCACCTTGGTTAAAGACCACTGAATTAGGTGGGTTTTTTTGTTGTTGTTGTTGTTGTTGTACATGCTCTAAATTCCTCACTCTCTGTGGCATCATGATGCTCTTTTTAAATTAATTTTGATTGCTGCCTTTTTTCAGGGGAGGGAGATGCTCTTGGAAAATATGTTTTTTCATTACTTGTAATTTTTCTTTATGAAACAGGTTACATAAAAACATCTTGTAGTCCTTGATTCTTGCCAATTTATCTACAAAATTTAGAAGATGTCATGTCACACAATAAATGTTCAATAAAAGTTTTGAACAGGTGACTGTAAAAGGCAATGAAAGTGTGTCCATAGATTCCATGGAAAGGGTTTTTACTCTAATATTTTTTTGCAAAACCTGTCCCTAATGGTTCTAGAAAAATCACATACTCATAATTTCCTCCTAATGTCTTAGATGCTGTTTTCAGTCTAATTTATGTAGACAAATAAATCTGGAACCATGGTGAAGAATCTGCATACTGATTTTACAACAGCTCTTATTGTTGTTTCCTTTACATAGTACTTCCCTACCTTCTCATTGTATTTCAGTTTAAAAAGGTTTTAGGGGAAGTGTGACATGGGCCATGAATAATTCACATAATGATTGAAGTCTGCATATTCCTTTCCTCATTTGGAAATTTTTAGGAGACTTAAAACTTCTTCAAAATCTCATTCTGGTTGAATAAATTATATGGTAAATTTACTGGCATCTGATTTCCATAGTGAGATAGTCAGGATTATTTACAGAAATAGAAAAAAAAACATATACACACACCACACATTCATTCTTGTACAGACATAAATATGACTTATATTAAGAAATTGGCTTATGCAATTATAAAGGCTGAGGAGTTGTAGGATCTGCAGTAGGTAAGCTGGGGATATAGAAGAGGAAGAGGGAAGATCAGTTCCAGTCTAAACATCAGACAATTCAAGATCAAAGAAGAACTGATGTTTCAGTTTTGTCCAACGGCAGAAACAAAGCAGAAAAAGATGTTTCTGTTCAGGTAATCAGGTGTGAGGAGCTCCTTATTACTTACTCAGTTAATCATAATATTTTGTTCTATTCAAGCATTCAATTTAGGTAAGAGCTACCACAATAAAGATGTTGATCTTATACTCAGCTACTTTACAGTTAACATTTTTTCTATTTTTTTCTTTTTTATTATTTTAATTGACAGATAAAATTGTATTTCTTTCTTTATTTATTATGTACAACAAGTTTTGAAGTATATATACATTATGGAATAATAAAATCTTATTAATTAACGTATGTATTACCTCTCATATTTATCATTTTTGTTGTGAAAACACATACTATCCACTGTCCCAGAATTTTTCAAGTTAAGCTATTTGATTATTGACTATAGCTAACGTGAAGTACAACAGAACTTTTAAAATTGTTACTCTTAACTGAGATTTTGTCTCTTTTGACCAAAATCTTTCCATCAACCCTCCCACAACCACCTCAGACCCAGGTAAGCACCATTCTGCATGCAGTTCAATGGGAAGTAATTTTAGATCATACTTACAAGTAAAATCATGGTGTTTGTCTTTCTGTGCATGGTTTTAATTTAATAACATCATGCCTTCCATGTTTATGTATCTTCTCACAAAGACCAGGATTCTCTTTAGTTTAATGCTTGAATATTATTCTATTGTGTGTATGAACCATTTCTTTATCCATTCATCTATTAATGGATCCTAAGGTTGATTCTTTTCCTTGGATATTTTAAATAGTGCTGCAATGAAAATTAGAGTACAGATGTCTCTTAGACATACTTATTTC
Organism: Callospermophilus lateralis; assembly: GCF_048772815.1. Classification (NCBI taxonomy): domain Eukaryota; kingdom Metazoa; phylum Chordata; class Mammalia; order Rodentia; family Sciuridae; genus Callospermophilus; species Callospermophilus lateralis. The sequence goes on from NW_027514398.1 coordinate 13,104,720, forward strand.
ATTCCTTTGGGATATATAGCCAATAGGGATTGCTGGATATGTGGTAGTTCTAGTTTTAATTTTCTGAAGAACCTCCATACTGCTTGTTATAATGGCTGTACTAATTTAAATAGTCACTAACAGCGGGCAATTTTCCCTTTTCTCTACATCCTCACCAAAACTGTTATCTTTTCCTTTCTCCAGAGTAGGTATTCTATCAGACATAACTAATATATATTGTGGTTCTCATTTGTATTTTTTTGTGTATGTATTGGCCATTTATTTGCCCTCTCTTGAGAACTGTCTATCAATACCTTAGCTTGTTTTACAAGTTGTGTTGTTTTCTTGCTCTTATGTTTTCTCTATATTTTGGATATTAACCCCTTATCAGATAAATTGTTTACAAATATTTTCTCCAATTATGTAGGTTTTTTGATTCCCTTGATTGACTGTTTCCTTTCCTGTGCAGAAGCTTCCTCCTTTTACTTAATATCTTTCTGTACACAGAATGGGTGTCAGTGGAGAGGTCAATACAAGGCATTTGGGAGTTGTAAACCCACAGGTGGCAGTAAAACTATGCAAGGATGATCAAACAGGATGTTCATGGAGTAGCATTTGGCATATAATAAGTTCTAAAAATTACTTATTTAAAAATAGCTCTAAAGACAAGAATAGCACCATATATAGACGAAAAGAAAATACCAACAGAGAAGGGAGGTACATGCTACATGGTGTCCTTTATATAATGTTTTCTGTGGACCTACACATATATAGTAAAAGTATAATAGAATACAAGGCAGGTGAGTATCAAAATAGTTTAATGAGTGATTAACTATTGCTAGCAAGGAGGATAAAGCATAGCTATACAAAAAACGTCAACAATATCAATAATTATTTATTTGTGTTCTTAAATACAACCTTGAAACAACAGGAAATATATTTCAAAATTATGTAGACTTGGTTAGTGAGTCCATAAATATATTCTTGAAATATTTCCTTATGAATTTTATTAAAGAGTAGCTGGAATATGAAGAATTGATTAAGAAAGTGTGGACTGCACTTTCTAAACTTTGGCTAGAAAGAAAAAAGAAGAGCAAGAGTTAGACGACAAGTTTTTCTTTTTAAAAGACAAGATATTTTGGCATTTTGTGGATTTAAGAAAAGAGAAGATAAAGAGTTTTGAAACATGAACATTAGGAGATACCTCAGCAATACAGATGTGAAATAAAAAAACATGAGAAAAAATTAACTTATCTGATGTTTTCCCTTCAAATTTTATTACAATGGAGGTACAACTTTTTATTTTTAATATATTCCTTCTCCTACTAAAAGCATAAACTCATTTTGTCTAGTTCCACATTATAAAAAAGAGCTAAGAGGATAATATTATATTTATTAGATGACATCATTCAAGAAATAATAGTAAGACAAAGTCAAATAATCTTTTTTTTCTCAGAGGAAATCAGTGACCATGAGACTTCTTTTTATTTCACAAACTGAAGTACATTTATATATTTTGAAGCATCACCACATAGTTGAAGTATCCACTTGTACTCTATCATTACCAAAACACACTGGAAATAGAACACCTGTAGGGAAAAAAAGAAAAGGAAACGGCATTACACAACATATAATTTTATACTTTTGAATACTGAAGACCATTGAAAAGATGATTTAATTGAAATAATGAAAGCATGCCAGAATGGTGAAAGAGAAGTCTCCATTTATAATATTGACTTTCTGAAGGACTTCAAGCATTGTTATCTCAGGTAAAATATAATGGCCTTTCATCTGCTCTGTATGATAGCACATATTGCAATTCTGTGAGATGAAAATTCTTTGGCAACTTATTTGGAAGTAACTGCATTTTATTTGTTGGACTTGTCCCTCAGGTCTCTCCATTTGATTGTAGAGGACATGAAATATTTTACTGAGATGCCTTTTCAGTTTTAAGGTCATCATTAATGTGCATGAACAATTAATGGAATTGAGGGAAAGATGACCATAATAAAAAATAGCATTTAAAAAATTAGGATCAGTGGTGAAAGCAGACATACATCCCTCTCTTGGTAATAGAAAGTCTTTTTAAAAATGCACAATTTATTGAAATCATAAATCAGAGAACACATATTGTTAGGGCAAACTTCCCAAATATGGAGAATACAGCTGCCATTATGATTAATTCCCCTACCACAAACTACTTGCTATTTATTTATTTATTGCAAATGCTCTCCCCTTGATACTTCTCTAATTCCCTCCTTCAATCCTAGCACTGATCATCTACCTATGTCAGTGCTAAGCTGCTCTAGAATCCTTTTGAACTTCTGAATCCCAGTGATTGATCCCATTGCTTGTTTCCAATGAGTTCTATGCTTTGGCATTAGCGAAAATCTTAAATGTGGGCAAGACAGTGTTCCTAGTCAGATAATTGTAGTCACAATGTGTTGGCTGCACTTACAACAGCATTGAGATTTAAATAATGCCTTTCTTCTTTAAAGAAGCAAAGCTGGAGCTCAATTGGCAGAATTATGAACTAGACAAAAATAATCCATGACACCTCCCATCTTGCATATACTGACTCCCTTTTACCCTCCTATTAGCTCCTGCCTTCAGTCTCTTTTTCATTCCATCTCTCAGGCAACAAATTTCAGTTTCAGTCAAGTCTTTTTTTTGCATTGAAAAATCATCTCATTGTTTTCAAATGCAATATTTACTAGTCTATGTGAGCTACCAGAAATGTCTGTCACACTTTCAGTAAAGAATTTTAAACTCCATTGAGAAAGAAATTTCTATTTGGCAAACCTTTAGATACTTCTGAAATGATACAGAGAGTTGGTATTTATGTGAATTGATAAGAAGATATTGACCTCTAAAGTATAATCCCTAGGATTAGTAGCATTCACTAACTATTAATAAGAATTGTAATGACATATGTTGGACATTTATCATGTTGTAGATCTGATCTCAGTCTGCAGATCAAATATTAGTATCTTCTTATTGATGAGAAAGTTAAGATATTAAACAGTTTATAAACTTGTCCACTGTCACCTGAATAAAATAGCAGATGCAATTTTTTATATAATGAAGCTACCATTATAAAGAATGACCCATAGACTTGGTTGACTAAGAGAAAATTAGATCTGTAGTGAATTCATATTACTGTTTCAGTTTTTGGATATTCAAGAAAGCATCATACACACTCCAATTAATGGCAAGACTTGCTGAGGGTACAGGTTTGCAGATTCTACCAGCAGCCCAGCAAGCTTTACAAATGAGTGGCTCTTTGGCATTTGGTGCTGTGGCAGATTTGCAAACACGACTTTCCCAACAGACTGAAGCTTCAGCTTTAGCTGCAGCTGCCTCTGTTCAACACTTGCAACACAGTGTTTCCAACTCTCTAACATGTTTAACCCTCAAACAGAAGAACAAGTTGGATGGGATACAGAGATTAAGGATGATGTGATTAAAGAATGTAATAAACACTGTGGAGTCATTCATATATATATTGACAAGAATTCTGCTCAGGGCAGTGTGTATGTGAAGTGCCCCTCAATTGCTGCAGCTATTGCTGCTGTCAATGCATTGCATGGCAGGTGGTTTGCTGGTAAAATGATAACAGCAGCCTATGTACCTCTTCCAACTTACCACAATCTCTTCCCTGATTCTATGACAGCAGCACAACTACTGGCTCCAAGTACATGATGAAGGAAAATATAGTCCCTTATTTACATAGCTTTTTTTTCTTGAGAATTCATCTTGAGTCATCTTTTATTTAGATAAAAATAAAGAGGCAAGGGTCTACTGTCATTTGTATACAATTCCTGTTACCTTGAAAAAATGAAAACATTAACAGGAATGCAGTGTGCTCATTCTCCCTAACTAGCAAATCCCACTGTATACAAAACTGTTCTCATTCTGCCTTTTAAAATGTTCATGTAGAAAATTACATTAAGGATCTATAGGAATAGCTCTAGAAGTGTGTGCTTTCTGTACAAAGGCAGACAGGTATGTAATGATGTTTTCAATGTTTCAGAAGCCTAACTTTTTACCCAGGTTACATTTCACATTTCACTAATGTTGATATTTTACTCATGGTTTATCAGAGGTTTCTGGAATACACATTTAGTGTATGGGGATTCAAGCCAGGTAAAGGGCTGTTTGGCTAGCATCTCATCTTGCATTTTAATCATTTGTCAAGAAAGGGAGATTTCAAAATTATATTTCTTGATGGTTTCTTTTCAATTAATGTATCTGTAAAGTTTCTTTGTAAATATTATGTGTTTTGGTGTGTCTTAAGATTCCAAACAAAATGATCACTGCATTTCCTGAATATGCTTAGTCAAGAGTCTGGTAAGGCAAAGAAGTCTCAGCAAGAAATAGGAAATGCAGAAATAGGTTTTGTCTGGTTGCATATAATTTTTGCTCTTTTTAAGCTCTGTGAGCTCTGAAATATATTTTTGGGTTACTTCATTGTGTTTGACAAGACAGCTTGATATTTCTATCAAGCAAATGACTTTCATATTGCAACAATCTTTGTAAGAACCACTCAAATAAAATTCTCTTAAAAAGGCAAAAAAAAGTATTCAAATGTAATGCCAATTAAAATAGCAAACATAGAAATATAACTAACTTGCTCAGGGCCTTGTTAAATTGCTGAGGCTGGCATTGAACGTGTTATCCTCCTGCCTTGGGCTCCCAAGTTGCTGGTTTTAGAGATGTGGCCCGCCATAGCAACCCCTTACCTTTTCTAAAGCTTTCTGTTATCCTATAGTTCGCTTCATCTGCTATCCACCTCAGGTAGCTATAGCACTCAACAATTGCCTGTGGTTGTTTTTGAGAAATGCCACCATTGTAATGGGGGTTTGCAATGAGCAACTGCTGAGTCCAGTTAAATAAACAATCTTGTGAGTGGGGTGTGACAGTCAGTCACCAGGAACAATGATAGAAATTCCCTGGGAATTGGGGCCTGGGAGCCGTGGAAGAGCTCCAAGCCCTTTCTGCCCCCTCCAGTGGCTGGCAGGCTTCAGGCTGGAACCTACATATGGGATGCCAGTTTTTTAGATGATTGTAGAGTTGTAGGAAAGGGAGGATAAATAAAAATGCCTTGATGCATTGCTGAGGGTCTTCAAATATTCTAAATGCTCCAGGATTGCTGCAAACCTTTGGTTAATTTTCAGAGTTTTAAAAAGTCGGTACTGGCTATTTTTGTCAGTATGTTCATTTCCTTTCTGAAAGGCATTTTTTAGAGTTTTTCATTCCACACATTAATGGGATGATATGAAATCATGGTTATTAACATACTAGACATAGAAAGAAGAGAACAGAATCAACAAACATGGAAACAGTCATTATGTGAATCAAAACATAAAGAGTAAAAAAGATGAAAAATAAAATGGAACAGGGTATTAAGATGTATAGAATAATCTCAGATGTCCAAAGTGTTCATTTAACTGGGATTCCAGTAAGAGAAGAAACAAAAGAATTCTTTAAAATTACTGAAAGCCAATCAATCACAGATCTGAGAAGCTCAGAATAATTCCAAGCAAGATTTTTTGTAGTATTCTTAATAATTCCTGAATGGCATATTTTTGAACCCAGATATTCATAAACCTTTAAAAATGCCATTTCTACTGCAATCCTAAACAATTAACAAAAAAGCAAAAATGGAAAGCCAATAGAGGAGATCATGGAATTCTAAATATATCAATTCATCTCCTCTGTCTTCTCCAAAGCAGCCAATAATAACCAAAGAGAAAAAATAATTGGTGGGAAAAACAGAAAATCAACATGAGAGATTTAAATCTAAAGTACTATAAATAATCACATTAAAATAAACCAATTTAAGCTCCATATTAACTTCTGACTGTTGTTATATGTAATTGTCAAAATAATAACAATGATAATAATAATAATGGCTTAAACAACCTATATGTATGCTCTTATGACTCTAGAGATCAGAAGTTTCCAGTGCTATTAGGTGACTAAAATCACAGTGTCAGTAGGGCTCTGTCTTTACAGGGGCTCCAGAGAATCCAGTTCCTTACCTTTTTCAGCTTCTAGAGGTGGCTGCCACCTGTGCTAATAGCCTTATAGCACCTTGACCTCAGCCACACTCATCGCATCACACTTTCTGACTCTCCTGCCTCCCTCTTTCCCTTGTAATGACCTGAGATAAACTGATTCCATCTGGATAATAAAGGATCATACCCTCAACTGAATCACACCTTCAAAGTCCCCCCGTGTCATATGCAATACTTATTCATAGGTCACAGCGAATTTGAAAATGAACATCCTGGGATGGGAGGGTTCAGTCTACCATATTCCTCAATGAAATGGTAAAATCCTAACTACATGATATTAATAGGAAATAAAAAGTTTGGATAAAAAGAATGAAATAATATATATTACACAAACACTAAGCATAAGAAAGTGCAGTATTTATATCAACATTGAAGAAAGGACAATTCAAGGATAAGACTTTTACCAGATATCAAAAAGGGCCATGTGTAATCATGCAGGAGACAATTTTATTCCAGAAAAACAACACAATGTGTTATTCCAAATGTGTACAGAATTAATAAAACCAAACACATAAAGCAAATTTGACAAATGACAAACAGAAACAAATCCAAAATCATAGTTCAAGACTTGACTATGCTACTTTCAAAACACTGGTAGAATAAGTAGGTGAAAAATCAATAAGGATATGGAAGATTTGAACAGTATTGTCATCCAATGTGACTCAATTGACATTTATAAAACACTACATCCAAGAACTACAGAAACTGGAATAAAGTGTACCTGGAGTGTTCAGTAAGATAAACTGGAATAAAAATCTGAAAGTATAAAATCATACAAAGTATTTCCTGTGATCATAGAATTATCAAATTGGGAATTGGTAACAGTAACACACCCAGAAAATTTTTGAATATTTGGAAATTAAATACATTACTAAATAACATATAACTCCTTGAGAAGAGAAAAAAAACATCCTTAAATAGAAATTTGGAGGTGACAGAGTTGATGCACTTAGCAGACAAGGACTTTAAAACTTCCGTTAGAAATGCTTTTAAATATTTAAAGGAAAATATAAACATAGTGATGTTCATTGGAGAAACTCAGAAGGATAAAATGGATTTTATTGGCCAGTCATTCTTTTTCTGTGAAGAATGGATTTGGATCATGTCTATTATTTGTTGAGTTGTCCTGTTATTACTGAGTTGTAGAAGTATATTTAGTAGGACTGGATATAGTCCTTTGTCAGAAAAAAGGTTTTGTAATGGGATTATAGGTATGACCTACTCAAGTTTTAAACGTTTTTTTTTTAACTGAGTCACTACTGTTTCTATCAAATCCATGTTGCCTGATCACTTAATGCTGTATAGACTTATGCACAGAATTAGATAATATTTTGAAAAGGTTTTTTTTTGTGTGTGTATGTGAAGGATCCTCAAAATCAGGGGGCACACCTGTAGTCCCAGCTTATGGGGAGACTGAGACAGGAGGATCATTTGAGTCCCAAAGTTCCATGGGATTTGTCTGCATTATTTTTTAAGCTTTATTTAGAATAATACTTGTAGGATATACTGAGAGGTAAAAGTAGATAAACATTTAAATAATAATACATGTATCATGTCCATTTTTTTAGGGTAGAGTGACATACACCTATTCTGTAATATAATTTTGTTCATGAAAGCATCATAAATGGTATTATAAAATATTATTGGAGCTTGACAAAAATGAAAAATTCAAATTGTACAAATCTCTGTAGATAAATGTCTTTTAATTATTGTGTTTGCTGAGACTGTTTTTGTAAAGCACAAATACATAGTGAAATGTGTATTTTGAAATAAAACTCAATTTGACAATGGAAAAACTTAGAAAGGATTATTTAGATTTGGTTTACCATGAAATTAAAATACTTTTGTTACATGAACAACTAGTCTGAAGATTTTACTCCTTAAGAACAAACATATTAGATGATTGGATTCTGTCTCTGAGTAATGCAATATAAGAAAATCATAAAAATAATAAATAAGCATCAAAACTCAGAGAATCATAAAATGAATGAATTCTGGGCAATAAAATTTCTGGAATCAATTTGATCTGAAGTCAGAACTTATCAACATTCTAATTGACTAGATTTGTCATTCTGTTAGAGGTAGCTGATTCATAAAGGAATTCTGGATCACAGAATATAAATGACAATCTGTCCTTGCTACATCAGCCTTTGCTTATGCTATTCAAATGCACAGAGCATCAAATCTGGATGTTTTATTATATTACAGAAAATAAATCTGAATTCCAACCAAAGACTTGAGAATTGAGTGTCTACAATTAGGTTTAATTACAGAAAATTTTATACTTACCCTGTGTCTGTCCATCTGTCTCTGTCACAGATTTCCAGTATGACTCCAAAAACAAGAACAATGAGGAAAAAAATTTTGACTGATTTTATGTAGGACTTAAAACACCTAGAGAAAGTGTTCAGCTATGAGCTAGGAAATTCTCCCTGCCCCCATAACCTCAGATGAAAATCACTGTCCTTTGTCAATATCTAACTATCTATTTATTTATTTAATTTATTTTTGGAAGGGGATTGGGGATTGAACTTATTGGCATATGACCACTGAGCCACATCCTCAGCCCTATTTTGTATTTTATGTAGAGACAGAGTCTTAATGAGTTGCTTAGGGCCTTGCAGTTGTGGAGGCTAGCTTTGAACTCACAATCATCCTGTCTTGGCCTCTTGAGCTGCTAGGATAACAGGCAAATGTCAAAACATTCAGCTGACAATGTCCTTTGCTCGGTAGTTAGTTAAGAAAAAATTTCTCAGGATTTCGTGTCCACAAAAAACAGCCCAAAAATGTTGATGTCACACTTCTGGCATCACATTGTGGGTTTTAAAATGCCCTGCATGATACAACTTAGCTTTGAACATCAAACACAGATTTCACAATTTTGAAACCAGGTGATTAAGAAATGAAGGTGTTGAACAGCAAAATGCAGCACACCCTGTTGTAAAATACACACGCACACACACGTGTGTGTGTGTGTGTGTGTGTGTGTGTGTGTGTGGCTGCTTACAATGCAGAGACAGCTGGAGGCCCATCCATAACCTTGAGCCCCTGAGTCTCCATTCATAACCTTGAGCCCCTGAGCCTCCATTCATGGCCTTGAGTCCCTTACCCTCCAGAGGTTTTGCAGAAACAAGAATGTAGCACAAAACACCTCCCCATAAACACACTATATTGTTACTAGACAGGCCAGCTGAAGTATGGTGTGCCTTTCTAACAATTTGTGGTTCTATTTGCATATATATGACATCTGTATTACAGAATGCTAAGACAGAACCTGATGAAGCAGAGTTGCTTTCTTTCTCTTAAAATAAAACCACAGTCTTGCACCCTTTTCAAATCACTGGTTTTGTAACATCCTGATTTGTTACATTTGTAAAACCAAGAATAAGAATGATGTAAGAATGATGTAAATTAAAAGCCCACAAAGTAATGCGTTCATCTTGCCAGAAACTGTTATAAGGATGCAGGTGTGTCACCAAGGAAAAGACAAGCCATTCTCCAGCCACAGTATGAAAACTCAGGAACTTACCTTTCCTTGGACCTTTCTTCAAATCACTCTGCAAGGTGCTTTTTCTCAGAGAATTAGGGTTTTAACAGCTAATAAAGTGTGAGAAGACCTCTTCAACTTCAGTACTTCTGGTTCTCCCAAGCCTCTGCAAGACTCAGTCTTCATCTGGGCATGGTGGTACACAGCTGTCATCCCAGCAGCTAGGGAGGCTGAGGAAGAAGGGTCACATGTACAAAAACAGCCTCAGGAACTTAGCAAGGCTGTAAGCAACTTAGCAAGATCCTGAATCAAAATAAAAAAGATTTGGGGATGTGGCCTAGTGGTAGAGTGACCCTTGGTTTAATCTCCAGCAAGAAAAGAAAAAAAAAAGGAAGAAGAGGAGGAGAAGAAGAAGGAGGAGGAGGACAAGGAAGAGGAGACTCAGTCTTTGGACTCAGACTCAGTTTATACTGTGTGTAAATGTTGACAATTAAGTCATTTAAAATGTTTTTAAAATGATAATAGATATACTTACTGAATGCTAACCATAGTGTTCTAAACCATATACCTTCACTGGGTTTTGCTGTTATGGCAATAATAAACCGACTGACCATACTAAGATGTCACCTCTCTTAATGGTTGTTTTATTTGGGAGCCTCTGGTCAATTACTCTCTCACAACTCACGTGTATTAACAACCCCTGCAAATCCAACTAACTCAGACTCTGTGAACAGTAGCAAACTATGAGCAGACCCCAAGAAGGCACCAAGACTTTTGTTCAAACTTCACTGCAAGTGTGAACTTACCTGTCTGCCTCACTGCTCATCAGTTCTCAGGCTAGGGCAGTGGTCACACCCATGGCACATGGGACCTGTCTAGAGGCATTTTTGATTGTTAAAAAATTTAAGGTGTGGTCATAGCATATCTAATATGTAGGTAACAGAATGGCTACACATCATAATTATGGGCAAGCACCTCACCATGAACAATCTTATGGTGTCTAAGGTTAACCATGCTGGAGCTCAGGAACCCTGGGCTAGATCATACATGCTGCACATGAAAGCACTGGGTCTGTCTAGTTCCTTATTTGGTCCCCAGTGCATTAACCACAATGATCATCTCCTTACTAGGTGTCTCCTACTGGTGAGGAAGGGAGGGGAAAAAAGAAGGGAGAGAAGGAGACACCCAGTATATTCTCAAGAGAAACTGAAAGGCTGCATACAGGAAAATTGCTAATTTGGGCCTGGTTGCAGTGCTAAAGTCTCTCTGTCAGAGAGTTCTGCAATCCATCTGAAAGTTTTCCAGGCCAAGTCCAGTTGTTGATGTCAAGCCAGATGTACCTCCTTGAACATCAGGCAAGATTATTCCTAAGCTGTAACCCCCATTGAGAAAGTAGTCTTTCCCCCTCCTCTATCGCAAGCATGTGTTGGGGTAGGGGAGGTACTGAAGATTGCACACAGGAACATTCTACAGATGATATACATCTAAACAAGATCCTTAGCCCTTTTTTAAATTTTATTTTGGGACAGGGTCTCATTAAATAGCACAGGCTGGCCTTGAACTTGCAACCCACCTGCTTCAGTCCCATGAATCACTTGGATTACAGGCATGTACCGCTGTACCCAGGGCATACCTTCCTGGATATAGCTAATTCCCAGAGAGTCAGCCATCTCTCTAGCATGTTCACCTTATGCAAATTAAGCAATCAAATTCTCACACCACCAGTCCCCTATTAGGCACCCAGCCTCACAGGCCTCTTTCTGCCTGCTCCAAGCACAGCAGGTCCAGGTACCAAAGAACCAGGGTTGACCCCTGCCCACTAGAGCCCACTGAAATGACTAAAATATAGTAACCCTAACTAAACCTGCTTCTGCTGCCTTGTCATTTCTTCCTGCACAAATACAGTAAAGTCTCTTTCCCATATTCTCCATCACCTTCCACCCTCTCTGCTCCTAACCAACCCTGGTACTTCCCTCATGGCCCTACAGTGCTGTTCATAGAAAACTGTAGCTCTCTGTGACAGTCCTATCCATTTCTGTGAGTCTTCCATATCCGATTAAGACAAACCCAATGCACTCTTACAATAATGCCAAACCTGTAAAGCTTCTCCATAGGGCTAGGTCAACTGCATATATAGCCTTCAACCCTGAGCCTGGGTCCTGGGGGTGCACCAGATTCCTGTTAGTCCCTCCCATTTTAATGCTGGGTAATAGAAAAGGCTTTCAGTGGTGAGAGCAAAGGAAGGCCACTGAATTTGTGAAGTAGGAAGTGTGCAAGCACTGTTCCTGTTGCACACACTCTCTTCTTTCAAAGTGGGCCACAGAAGAGACCCAGGAGCAGACAAAAGCACACAAAAGATGGGGATAGAGCTAGACTTGGACCCAAGAATCAAATGTTAGTTCTCTTTCCAGCTCCTCAGTTATTTTCCAAATGAATATTTTAAAGCACTAAAAAAGGCAGGCCATATGTTCTGGGTGTCCTTACAAACAAAGTAAACTTTTTTTTTTTTACCAGAAGAAAATAGACTGTTGCCACTTTATGTCACCACTCCTCTCAAATTGTATTTAGGCCTGTGACCACAGCTGTGCCACCTCCTGAACTACAGGCTGTGGGGAAATGGTCAGGCTGACCTTCAAGGGGAGGAGGACTTGTAACCTTCCAAAGGATTTTCCTGCTCAGTACTATAGTCATTGCTCCCTCTAGTCAAAGCCCCTGGCTTCATATATGTTCCTGGGCACTGCAGTAAAATGGGCCTGAGCACAGGCACACTTCAAGGACTGTGATGGGAGAGGCTCAGAAAAGACAGCAGGAAAATGCATGCTTGCCCTCTCGTGGTCTCAACAAGCAGGTATCAGCATACCATGAACCAGGATCTTCACATAAGAAAACTGCAATCTTTCCAATTGTGGACAGAGCACAGTGACAGTGGGTTTTGATTCCACCTTGGAAGAGTAGTAAAGTTCAAAATGTTCACAAGGTTTTGACTATCTGGTGTGGGCGTTGTCATTGAGAGTCTTAAAGGGGTCATTACAACAGGATTCCCTCATCTCCTGAGCACTAGGGAACTGTGGTGCCCACCCCTTTGGATCTCAGGGTATTTCTATATGCACTGGAACTGGACAGTTTTTGATGCCTGCATGTGGTGAGTCAGTGAGGTCATCTTAAAAAGTTTTTTTTTTTTTTGGTTTTGGTTTTGTTTTGTTTGTTTGTTTTTAGTAAAATGGTGAAAAAAGATCTTGTTCTTGGAGGAGAGACCAAGTCAGACCATAGGTACTCAGCCCCAAACATGAACCTGAAGGGATCATGAAAATTAAGATTCCTGAGCCACTCTGAGTCTAATACTAATACTCTCTGTTTGTGACCTGAGAATCCACATTCATGTCCAGTTCTCTGTTGAAATTGTTGGTCTGGGCTCCACTATTTGGGACCCAGTCTCAACCATAGTATGACTTAGGCTATACTGAATATTTCTAAATGATAGGGGACAGATGTTAGTGGTGGGAGCATGAGTTTCAGGGAATAATTCCATAAAGTGGGCCCACAATGTTGAACCTCACCATGCTGTATTTTCCAAGAAACAATTTACCTGCAGCCCTGTCTTGCTAAAGTGGACAGTATATGTCGCACTCCTCAGCAAACTATGTGTTTTCTGCAGGAGAAAAGCAGGACTGTAATAATGTTGATAAGAGGAACCAATTTCCATGCAAGTTAAAAACTGCACATTGCCTCAAATAACTCCTCATCTCAGAATCTAGCCTGAGGATTTTCACATAGTACATGCTCAATAAATTTATGTGGTTTATAAAGTCAAGACCTGGACCTTCCTTCTCCTCAGAGTAGTCTCAGAAGGACAAACTAGAAGCTACTGGATGGAACAGAGATAGGTGATGAAAGGTCAGGGGTGAGAAGATCCTGTCCTTGGCCTGAGAGCTGAGGGGAGCCTAGCTGTAAGCCCTGCTCTCTCCTTCACTATTTCATATAGTATCACTGTACAGAAGTACATCTTTCTTGAGGCTGTGACTCACATCAGCTTAACACAGTGACCCCAGGTGATTCTTGTGAACCTGGCAGGGAGGAACAGGAGAATGCTGAGAAAGGGTCCTGCATCTGAGGGGATGTGGCACAAGAGTACTCAATTACTTGTTTTCCTTAATGTTTTAATTATTAATTTTTTTCTTGCAGGGTTAAAGTAGGAGAAAAACTATTTGAAAATTTGAAAAGTACAAGTATTAAGACCACTAAGTTATTTGTTACATTGTGATGACAAAACCAGACCTGGTTGTGGAATGAAATCATTAAACTGTTATCGTAAAAATCCTTTGCCTCTTTTGGTGCCAATACCATGCTGTTGTTTCTATTTTTCTGTAGAATAGTTTAGGGTCTGGTATAGCAATGCCACCAGCGTCACTCTTCATGCTAAAGATTGCTTTAGCTCTTCTGGGTCTATCATTTTTCCAGATGAATTTTATGATTGCTTTTTCTATTTCTATGATGTATGCCATTGGGATTTTGTTCGGAATTGCATTAAATCTGTAGAGTGATTTTGGAAATATGGTCATTTTGATATTAATTTTGCCTCTCCAAGAGCAAGGTAGATCTTTCCATCTTCTAAAGTCTTCTTTGATTTCTTTCTTTAGGGTTCTGGAGTTTTTATTATAGAGCTCTTTCAACTCTTTGGTTAAGTTGATTCCCAAGTATCATATTTTTTTGAGAATATTGTAAATGATGTAGTTTTTCTCATTTTCTTCTCAGAAGATTTGTCACTGATATACAGAAATGCCTTTGATTTATGGGTGTTGATTTTATATCCTGCTACTTTGCTGAATTTATTTACTAGTCCTAGAAGTTTTCTGGTGGATCTTTTTGGCTCTTCTAGTTATAGAATCATATTGTTCGCAAATAGTGCTAATTTAAGTTCTTCTTTTCCAATACATATCCCTTTAATTTATTTTTTCTGTTTAATTGATCTGGCCAGTGTTTCAAGGACTATGTTGAATATAAGTGGTTAAAGTGGGCAATCCTACCCCTTTTCTCTATGAATACATATAGAACTGTTTATAATTATGTATTATATACAACATGCACATATATGATACACACAATACATAAACAAAACATTTTTATATACATAATTGGTTATAGGGCTCCATTTTAAGTACCCAGTGAAGTCCTGGTTTAGTTTATAACAAAGAAGACACCAGCCAAAACTAATCTCAACCCTCCTTTACAAATGATTCTGAGGCTAGTATCAGACTTGTGGTCAGATTTCCATGTCATTTTATAAACACAGAAGAACATGACCGATAGAGGGATTGGGCAGAGAACTATTTCATTGAGGACACAGAGAACTGGAATCTGAAATTCAGACAAGAAGGATTCAATCTGTTATACTTGGGCACATGGAAGTCTGTGAGAGGTCTCTGCCACTCATATGCTCCCCACCTGGATGAGCCAGTAGGATTGGGGGTGTACTACCCCAGTGGAGTGCTTAGGACTGCAGTCTACAGAGACTGCCCGGAGTCCCCATTTGCCAGCACCTGTTCCTGCCACAGCCAGGCCCATCTCCCTTCCCCAGCTTCCAACAGTCTCCCTTCCCCAGCTTCCCTCCTCAGACTCATGATGCCATAGCACACTAACCATTTCCTTGTGCTCAGGAGCCAGGCCTGCTCCATAGGGATCTCCACCACCTGTACATCAGAGCAACCTGGGACTCCCAAGCATGAGAGTGAAGCCTGGAGTTGAATGCAGAAATGGCAGACTCAAGAGAAAAGGACCAGATTTCAGATTCATGTATATTATGAAATTATTATTATGTATATAATGAATATTATGTATATTTACCAAATCATAATTTGATTTATAATTTGCTCCTGGGATGCATGCAGGATTGGATAGTTCTCACTAAGTGCTCTTGATTGAAATATGGCTTCACACTGTTCCCTACCAGTCTGAGACCAGTGAGCCTTCTTTTTGAGTGACAGGGAATTGTATCCATTTCATGCATGAATAAGGCCAGTTTTAAACATTCTTGGTTGCAGCTTTTTTTTTTTTTGAGGTCTCAGATTGCACACCAGAGCCTCAAGCTGCTGCTATTTTGGGGGACAGGATACCTGAGATGGAACTCAAGGGCACTCAACCACTGAGCCATGTCTCCGGCCCTATTTTGTATTTTATTTAGAGACAGATTCTCACTGGGTTTCTTGGCAGTTATCTTTTGCTGAGGGTGAATTTGAAGTCATGATTCTTCTGTCCCAGATTCCTAAGATGCTGGGATTATAGACATGCATCAGGTTGCCTAGTCAGGCTGCTGCTATTTTATGGCAAGATTTCCTTCCAGAAGTTGGATCTAGCCCAACAAGCAGAACAAATTTGTATAATAAGTAATTTCAGTTTATGAATTATATATGCTGCATATTATTCATGAAGAAAAATAATATGACAATTATTACAAAATTTCACTTAACTCTTGTGCCCTCTCTTCTTCTTAGGGGACAGATTTCATGTTGAACTGGAAAGCAACCACCTAAAGCAACAATGTCCAATGTAAAACATGTAAGGCACAGAGTAATTTAAATATTTCTAGTATTCCATTAACAAAATAAAAAGAAACAGTTGAAAGTAGTATTAATAACATAACTATCCTACCCAGAATATTATCTTTCTGTGACAGATAAAGTACTACTAATGAAGTATGTGTGTTTTGGGAACTACAACTTTGAGTTTGACTTTCTCTGTCATCTCAGTTCACAGGAACCGCATTCCAGATTTTAGAGCTAGGGGTCCCTTAACATCAGGAACTTAAAGGACCTGATCATCTCTTTCCATGATAGAGTTGAGGGATAGAGTTCCCTACTAATATTTCTCCTCATGCCCCAAAATTAGAAGAAACAATGTCCTGATTGTGAGCTGGAAGCTCCAATCAGTAAGTGTCCAAAAGGAGATTATTTTTCCCACTTAATACTGATTACAAGTTCTTTCCCATTGCAGACATCAGGTGGAAAAAAAAAAGATGGGATTCCAGGAGGTTAGGAACACATCACCTGCAGTCTTCCACAGCCTTGATTCTATTGTTTAAATACATGAAATACAAACTTTTTGGGCAATTTGGGCTTAGACCAAATGGCCAGGCTATAATATCTGTTTTCTCCTGTGGACAAATTCTCACAACTCATATGCAGGTGGACTGGGACTAAAAATGAGCTGTATCTGACTCCAAATCCAAAACACCTGCACAAGATCACATGACTCTTACAATATTCCTTATGCTTATCACACTTGGGAAGTAACAATTATTTTAAAATGCAGGAATTGTAGTGTATGTATATAAAATCCAGCCCTATCTATTACATAGTATAACACAAACAGAACATGCTCATATATCTGTGTCATCTCAGGGTTTCCATTTCAGGATCCAAGGAACCTTGTTTCAGATTACATCAAAGGCAAACACCAGTGAGAATTTAACTCAACACTCCTTTCCCTATTAATATACACGTTGATATTGAATATGTGGTAAGTTTAATCAGGGGTTACTGATTATGAAACAGGCTGATCTACAGGGATGTTAGTGACCACCAAGTCTTATGCTTTTAAAACAAAGAGGGACATGGACTATAGAGGTATGCAGCACAAGTTTGTTTTAATTGAGGCCAAGATAGGACATATAATTATTGGCAGTACCATGAAACATCAGAGAATTGAATGTGGATTTCAAACAAGGACGTGTTCACATATTATATTTGGGTGTGTGAATGACCTGAGGCCAATGATGAAAATTGTTAAAAAGTTATAAGCTTCTGAAAGAAAATTGGGCCAAAATTTTGTCTCAGTGGTAGAGTGCTTGCCTAGCATGTACGAGGCACTGAGTTCAATCACCAACTTCACCCATGCAGATGGCAACCTCACCCCAGAGTAGCAATAAAGGGTATTTTCTGAGAAGCCTTTGGCTTTGACAGGTCCACCCATGCCTCCTGGGCCTCCTTGAGCCCAGGAGGAGGCAAATCTATGGTGGAAAGGAGGAAGGAAGGATATCTCAGATACAGATTTTGACCAGAGGAAGCTATCACACGGCTCTCACTGTCAGGGTCTTTGGCACCTCCAGTTATAGAGCTAATGCCTCCTCCTATACTCTGATGCCTGCATCAAGGTCCAGCCAGGCCCAGAGGCCAGTCCAGCAGAACAGGACGTACAGAAGAGTTGTGAGCTATGTCTCAGGAAACCCTTCACTCCAGCAGGACCCAAATCCAGACTACCAGAGACACAAGCACAGCTGGCCTGTGACAGGCTGGCCTCGCAGGAGGGGAAGGGGAAGGACTGGGAGCTGAGAGGCCAGAGATGGTAATGAGGATTGATAACCTGGGAACCTTTGCTTCCATACAGCATACACAAGGCAGGTTGCCATTTATACAGTCACATGACTGCTATAGCAGTCCCCTAAATTGCTGCCCATCTGCCCTCAAGGTCCTCCTAATCTAGCCTGAGACTTTGGCCAACACATGTAGGTACAGAAGGATTCTTAACAGCAGAATTCACACTGTGGAAGGTGAGCTCATCCCAGGTCCCCTGAAATGAAAGGATGATACAGACACCTGACATCACCTCTTCACACAGGTGTGTGTGCACAAGGAGGCTGCCATGACTGCCCTGCCCTCCCTGAATGTCAGCATGTACACTTATGCATACCCATCAAGGTGCCACCAGGTAACATCAATGTGGCCAGCAGGAAAGCCTATTAGGGTGGTTACAGAGAATTAGAAAGGCTGAGGGGAAAGCCTCTTTGGCATGGAGTGACCAAACTGAGCAAGGCCCTCAGCTTCCAGGAAACTCAGTCGACCTCCTTATTTCACCACTGTCCTCACCCCCTCCCACACAGCCCCTGCTGCCCATGCCTAACCCAAGATGGCTGTGCTGGCTGCTATTGTGGATGGGGCTGTAATGCAGTCATGGGACAAATTGTAGCCTCTAGGAGAAAGGAGGAGTTGTCCCAGCCTATACCAGTCCCACTCCCACTGCAGACTCCAATGCTTGGGGGTTCAACAGAAAGACTAAGATGCATACACATGGAGTAATCCAGTGAGTTATAAGGGGGGTGTGGAGGGGGAGGAGATAGAAGGAGGAGGAAGGTCCAAAGCTTATGGAAAGAACCAGTCAGGGGTCTGGGGTTGTGGTTCAGTAGGGCCTATCACATGTGGGGCCCTGGGTTTAACCCTCAGAACCACAAAAATAAATAAATAAAATAAAGTTATTTTGTCCAATTACAGATAAAATATATTTACAAAAAGAACCAGTCAGTATTTCCTGTTGACTCCCCTTCTCTTGGGAGACGTTTATTACTTTGTTACCTTTTGCTCTTGCAATAAACATGCTGGGTTTTTGTTTGTTTAATTATTTCTGTCCTGTTCTTCAATTCTCCACAGAGGGGAGAAAATGGACCCTTTAGTAACAGAGGAAGGAGGATCCTCTGAGCCTGGATTCTAGGTTCAGACTAAAGAACACAGCAACCACCACTCTACATGAAGACAAAAAAATGAATGCAGCCTTTGGATCCCATAGGCAAGCAAAGTGGTGGAAGGCCTCAGGAAAAGTGCTTCCATATTGGTCAGAAAGAGAATGGGCAGGTAAAAAAAAAACAAAAAACGGAGATTTGGCCTTCTCCCTTTGAAGCCCAGCTCCAGGTGCCCAGGCCTCAGGCTTCTGAGCCACCCCATCCAACAGCTCTGGAGCATGCAGTCCCCTATACACCCACTGCAGGGCGGTTCTCAAGTCTGCATGGAGTGGGGAATCCACTGATGGCCTGCAGGAGGGCAGAAGGACCAGTCCAGCTTTGACTATACTTGTTGTGCCCAGGGCAGAGGTCGTTCAGATCACAGCTTCCTCCTTCTTCTCACCCCATCCTGGCCCTGGGTTTCCAGCGCCTAGTGAATTAGCTGTAGCTTGGATACTTTGTAGCATTGTGCTGTCAATCTGGCCTCTCTTCCTTGGTGGGTCTGGTTTGGGCCCACCAGTGGAAGCAAGTGGGGGGGTGTCTCAAGGCACCATGGTTGAGCGGCATTCAGGCACCAGGGGCCGGGTAATAGGGACAGGACCTTGGAGCTTCAGAAGGGCAACGGGGTGGGGGTCTCCAGGGGCTTAGAGGTCAAACCTGAAAAGTAGAGGGCAGAACCTTCCAGGAAGTGAACGTGTGGCTAGAGCCTCACCCTGGAGCTGCGTGCTCTGAAAGATAGGAGAACCAGGCGGGGCCCAACTGTCTGCACAGCGCCCCCTTCACCCCAGGCCAGCTTATAACAAGTAGCTCTTTTCTTTCCTTGCTTAAGGGTCCCATCTGAACTCCACCTAACCTGTCCTTCCCCACAGCTGATGGTGGAGTAGGGGAGGAAAATGGGATCCTGAGAGGGCTCAGTCCCCCTCCATGGAATGTCAGGAGCCTCCTTCAGTAAAAGGGACAGTGAGATTCTCACTATGTGTAAGCATTTGATGGATTGTATGTATATAATATCAATAAGATCAAATACAATGCATGTTTGTACTCGACCCAGACACATATTATTGAGACATTTATAGATTGACCATGTTGGGTAGATTGGCTTACTTCACAGAGCATAATAGTTTCTAGATTCATCCACTTACTAGCAAAAGACATAAAGTCACTATTTCATGATTATTTATAAAGATATATTTTTAGTTGTTGATAGAACTTTCTGCTTATTTATTTATTTATATGTGGTGGTGAACCTAACCCAGTGCCTCACAAGTACTCTACCACTAAGCTACAACCCCAGAGAACACTTGATTCAGTTTGATATTTTTCTGCCTATATTAATATGTTATCTTTAAATAACATTTTAATGTAGAACTATTACTTTTAGTCTTTTGCTCCTAGAAATTCATTGTAAATATCTCTCACACTTACTTGGAATGCACAGAACTATTTATTTTGTATTGAAAGGGGTGTTCTGTAAATATGATACTTTAAGTGTTTCATCAGAAATTATTAGTTAATCATCTGTTCATTGCAAACATGACAGTAAAATCATATTGGGACAAAAATCATAAGTAGATAATTAAAGTTAGCATTCTACAGCTATTCAATGATATTTAAATTCATATAAAACATTGAATTCAGAAATTGTTGGTACTGGAGATGGAAACCAAGACCTCACACATCCTGTGCAGATGTTCTACTATGAGCTATAAACCAACCTGCTCTATTCAAATTATTAATCTATTAGAATGGTTACCCCACTGATGGAAGTCAGGGCCCTTGTAATCCAGACTTTTCACCTCTTAAAACTTCAGCACTGCCACCTGAGCTTTGGGGGACATTCTAGACCCAAACCATGACATTTATGAAAACAAAACTAAAGTAAATGGGGAAATCTTTAGAATCTATGGTTAAGCAAAACATTCCCAGATTTGACAATGAAATGAAACCTAGAAAAGTGAAGATGAATAAATTAATAAACTTCTGTTCAGTGGAAGCCCTGATTCAGTGGATAAAAATATAAGTTAAATACTCAATGAACATGCAAGCTGCATGTGGTGGCCATGCCTGTCATTCCATAAACGTGGGAGGCTGAGACAGGAGGATGGCCTATGACTCAATTCAAGGCCAGCCTCCACAACTTCCTGAAACCTCATCTTAAAAATTAAAAAAAAAATACTGGGGATGTAAATCATTTGTAAAGTGCCCTAGGGCTCAATTCTCAATACCCCACCCACTAAAAGAAAAGAAAACTATATATATAAACTCCACTTTGAGCAAAGTGGAGTTTGTATATTTTGAATGTATAAGGTATTCTCCAATCTCAACATAGAACAAAAACAAACAATCCTAAAAGAAAAAGGCAAGACTCGAGGGCATTATGCTCAAAGAGAATACAGTCACAGGGAATGTGTTCAATGAACTTTGCCATAAGGATTCCTGAACTAAGATGAGTGGGTCAATGGTCAAGGCATGAGATTGGTACATCCATGGGCCAGGCTACCACTTAACAAAGAGAAAATACACTGCTGACACACAACAGCTTGGACAAGTCACCAGAGTCTCATGCTGAAACTCTATGAAAGGAAACATACCACCTGAGTCCACTGAAGCAACACTGGTCAGATGACCAGGTCACAGACACAGAAGACAACTTCAAGGTTGTCAGGGGTGAAGGATGTGCCAGAACTGGGAGGGACAGAGGTGAAAAGAAAGGGAGACAGGCCAGCTGCTCAACACCAGAGCCCTTCTGCACCCTGACTGTGCTGCTGTCAGCATCTGATAAGGCCACAACACGGGGTTTCAAGATGAGTTCACCCAGGAAGGCTGGGTAAAGGGCAAGGGGTCTCCCCACCAATTCTGTCTCAATGTGCATCTGAAATTACCTCGGTATAAAACAATTAGCCCTTTTAAAGAGCTTAGGCTTCAGGATAAAACTAGAAGGCCCTGCTCACAGGACGAAAAATACTGAAATAACAAAGTTGAATGGTCGAAGCACAGGGCCAACAGCAGCTGTGAACCACTGGAGGTGACCCCAAGGGCATGGGCAAGAGGGCTGAACCCTGCTCCCTGCTGAAACTTCAGTCTGATCTTCCGTGGTAACTATGGCACCCCGCCCTGGAAATCCACACTTCGCCTCCAAAACCCTCAATGTGAACTTTGAAAGTGGCTGCGTTTCCAGGGAGACTGGCTGGGACGAGTCTGTAGAGAAAGCGCCTGGCCGCACCTACTGTCCGCCCATTTGCCAGCATCCCTGTACCCGCCTGTACTCACACAGAGTCGCAACTTCTTCTCTGGGGGCGATTTCCTCAGCCAGCCAGAATGCGCTAATTGGCTGCTGTCCATGCTGCCTGCAGTGATAGACCTGAGCGCAGAGTCAGTTGCAGAGGCTGGGAGAGGAGACCTGGGCATGCTTGTATGCTCACTAGCCAAGGAAGTCCTCAGCACCACGACCCCCTGGCCAGTTGCCTTATGCACATCTGACGACCTTCAGGACTGCCACAGAAATAACTCCTTCCCTCTGAGAAGGAGGGGGTGATGCTGAAGGCCCCCTGAGCCTCGAGGGGCGGGGTGGAGTGAATCTACATTTTCTAAACCATCTGAATTAACATAGAGTACCCGGTACAACATAAACACTATGTAACAGTTTAGAAATCTGCATGGTTTGGCTGGGGCGTTGGTGTGTGATGAAGTCAGGTGCACCCAATTCATCTTTCCCTAGAGGTTGGTCTTCTGCATACCCATGGACATTTTTGCAACATTTTTGCCATCAAGACTGGCAGTTAGTTGGGGATAGGTCAGATTAATTCAGGAGCTCCTCTGGGTCTAATTTCCTTAAACAAAAAGTCCTGGATTTTTGGTTACAATTCCATGTGGAAACAGAGAGTCTTGGAGGGATAATGTGGCTCCATGTCTTCTGTGTACACATCCTCCTTCTCTTGCTCTCCTATCCCCAGTGATACTGTGAAATGAACCTTCATTTGCAATCTATTTTAGTATTTAGAGGATTGAAGTGAAACTAAGAGTATTGTTTTTTAACAGAGAGTCCAATTCAATCACAGTAGGGAGGTCTGAATTGACCAAATGAGACAAACACCATTTGCAACTTGCAAAGCTGACTTTGTAACCAGTTGAGTTGTTTTTGTACCTCACATATCTTTTCTGTTTGTAAATGCCTCCTGATCCTGTGGCCCTATTCTTCTACTTTTGTGTTGCTGGATTGTGAATTGTTCTTTTTTAAAAAGAAAAAAAAAAGTTTATTCAATAAATTGCTTTGCTTCACTTGGTGAATTTTCTTCATTTAAAAATGACATTTGGATGTTTATTATTTTATTTTGCCAACCTTTCCCATCTCTCCCCCCTTCTTTCTGCAGCTTGTGGTAACTACTAGTCTACTCTGAACTTCTGTTATTCTTCCTTCTTAGGTATTTTTAGAATTTTATTCATCTAAATGAACATTATAGTTTTACCCAAAGTGCTCAATTTTTAAAGAAATCATGTTGGGATTTTAAAAGAACATGTATGAAGCTGTATAAATTAATTTGGAAAAATACATTGTAACAAAAATATATATTCCTTATTACTTAGCCATAAAGAAGAATGAAATTGTGGCATTTGCTGGAATGGATGTGTTATGGGGAGGCACTCCAGGAAACACTCTAAGTTTGAATTTCAAATCAAAAGAGAGTTTTATTTACCTTGCCAGGGACTGTCACCCACCATAGAGACTCAACCTCTGTAGGAGGACAGCAGCTTCCTGGTCCATCCAAGAAGAATATAAGCACAAAACCTACAACTTAGTGACTTGTTGATAATCATGTAAGCTAGACAATTAGAGAAATTAAAACATTAATATGAGGGACCTGTGGGCTCTAGGCAGGACTGGAAATTTCCACTCAGCAAGTAAGTGATAAACAGAAGCACTAATAAGTAGTTGAATAAGAAATAAACATATAGAAATAAATGTGTTTTATATATATTAATCATAACCAATTAGGAAAAAACATATAGGTAAAAACATTGCCTTCATAATAACTACAGCATAATTATAATACTTTAAAATTTTATTGATCTGGAAGAAAATTATTAATCTTTTTACTGAGATGCTTAATAGACCACAAGTCCTCATAGGAGGGAGGACACAGGTCTGGAGAGAAATGCCGTAAATATTTGGTTTTTGCTTAGTTGATACAGGGTCTATGTTGCCCAGGCTGGCCTTGAACTCCTGGGCTCAACTTATCCTTTTACCTCAGCCTCCCAAGCAGCTGGAACAACAGGCATGCAGCACCATGCCTGGTTAATAAACCTTTCATGGGCATGATTCTGTTTTATATTTTCTTTATAGATAACTTCTTACTTTTTATAAGTTAAAAAATACTTGAAAGGTCAAGCAGCATAGGCCCTCTCTTCATTTCCTGACCCCAACTTAAGCCTCTGGAGATGGGGCTGCCCAGGGGACTCTGTTGCACAGCCAGATTTGGCAGTGACTCAGAAGCCACTTTTTGCAGAACAGAGACCTCTGAATTTCTTAGCATTGCTGCCAAGGAATAGATTTCAAATAAACACTTAATTTAAGATTTTTAATGATTCAAACTATTGAAGAAGCTGTACTTACACAATTTCAGCATTGTATTCACAAAACAGTTTTGTGCAATACTATCTGAATTATTTTCCTCTATAGTGAAGCTGCATAAAAGATTCTACAGCAACCCGGATGCTGAAAAGTGAAACAGAGATAGTTCCATTACAAATAAAAATTGTGCATAATATAGTCATTTAAATATACCTATATAATTATTATGCTTAATATAAAACAAAACACATACAAATAATTGTTTCTAATGGCACTACTACAGGCAAGGCAAAAGCTCTTTCTTGAAGAATGACAAAAAATCTTTATTTTTATGTAAAAAGCACAAATATACATATAGTACATAGATTGATGGTGAGCATATGTTGGTATGAAAATTTCAACAAAGAAGCCCAAAAATTTAAGAAAAACAAGTGTTTCAATGAGGATTTGGTGGTTGAGACATAATGAATACATCTGTGAAGAAATTCTATTTATGATCTTTAAATATCAACATTGATAAGACCAGAATTACATGAAAGTTTCTTTAAATAGATGGATTTCACAATAATCAGTATTTGACAATTTTGTACGAAGAAGTAAAATACTGAGATTGGATAATAAGTTCAATATCAGGCTGGGGGTGGGTATGCACCTCAGTGATAGAGTGCATGCATGAGGCTGAGGATAGCGTGCATCGGTTCAATACTACAAAACAAAACCAGTACCAAAAAAAGTACAATGTTTTTCTTCAGATTAAGGCAAATGACAGCTCACTCTACCAGATTATTTCAATGTGAACTGGTCTCTTCCCTGGATCCTCATCATGCCTTTATGTACATCATCTTTTGACTCATAAAGTTTAGGAAAAGGTGATTGCCCAATTTCATCATATTATTCTCCTGCCTCAATAAACCTAGATCAAAACAACAGATACAAAAACAAAGTCCCCAAGAGCTCAAAACAAGTTATTTTGATAACAATTGTGGTTATAAACATGCAGAATTACAAGCTGGAAAAGGATCTACTTTTTCCTTATGTACCTATAAGTCCCCAATATCTGGAGATTCCTGCTGTCACATTGTTCTTTATATTCAGGAGACCCCTCCTATTGCAACTGAAGTTTACTTGGTATTGCTCCTCCTTCAGTAGAAGAGTACTATAGTTATTTATTAAACTGACAATCTCTTACTCTGAGAAGAAAACTATAAACTTTATCACAAAACACTGAGACTGACTTGTTGCTCATGTTTTCTAAAAAAATGTGACATGTGGCCCCAGAGTCAGTGAAGACTACCCAGTCACCACCCAGTTACCAGCTCATCATGATCTCTCTCTCTCCACCTTAAGCCACTTTGATAAGCAGGAGAATAAGGAACACACACTTGAGCACACAATCTGATCTCTGCAACCTGAGGCCTGACCAGCAACCTACCCTTCTGGGGAGATAAGTGTTCCTCTCTACTTCCTGTTACTGTCGTTCTTGCAGCAACCCTTCCCTAATGGACTTGCCCCATCACAGGAGCAAACTGAGGGAATGCAACAGCTGGTGAAGGCTCCAGGAGATGAAAAACAAAGTGCCCAAACCCATATGCCCTTGCCAGGAAGGAAAGTGGAGAAGAGAGAGGCTGCCCTGCACCACCACACAAACCTACAAAAGAAAAAGGAAGATTTGGTTTTCCTGTTTGATGTCAAGAATCTCTAGTCACATAATTGGACCTAAAGTTCGCTCTGGAAACCATCTCAGCCTACAATTTATCTTACAGAAGAGGAGAGATGTCATCTGGACCTGCTAAGCTAAACACAGTCTCCCAGTTAAAGAGTTTCAGGAGGAATACAGGTCTCCCAGATTATGTTCCACTGTTTTTCTTACTACAGTAGTCCCCTCATCCACAGTTTCAGTGCTCACTGGTTAAATAAAACTTGAACATATTAATAGGAAATTCCAGAAATAAACAATTCACAAGTTTTAAGTTACGCTCCATTCTGAGTATTTTGATGAAATCTCACCATCTCCTTCCATTTCATTCCATCAAGCCAGAACATGAAGTATTCCTTTGTATAGTATACCCATGCTGCATGTGCCTCCTACCCATTAGTCACTCAGTAACCATATCCATTACAGAATTGGTATTGCAGTTGCTTATATTCAAGTAACCATTAATGGCCCCAAAGTGCAATCTATTAAAGTGTATTATTATTATTATTATTTTACATGTTATTATTAATCTTTTGCTGTGACTAATCTATAAATTAAAGTATCATAAATATTAATGTACATGGAAAAACCCCACCTATATACACAGGTTTTTGCTTGGGGTTTTAGAACATATCACCCACAGGTTAGGGGAAGTACTATAAAATCATTCTGACTCCTTAACTAAGGAAAATTTTTAGAAAGTAAAAATTTAAAAATACATTGCTTTAACTTCTAAAATCAGAAAGCTTACAAATGATTGTCAGTCATGTCATGTGTGAGACTGATATAAAACTGCAACCACACAGCCATCCTCTCCATTCACTTGCACAGCTTTTTCCACCCTCTATGTTTGTTTACTTCCTATAACAAATGGATTTTGGCTCTATGAAGATGTGTATTTTTATTTGTTTTGCTTACTGCCATATTTCCAGGACCCATCACAGTGCCTGGCACATAATAAGTCTTAAAAAACTACTTATTGGGTGGCTGAATGAATAAATACTTGCAGCTTCTCTTAAGGGGAACCCCTTCCACTTAAGTGACATTCCTCGACATCGTGACTGAAACACAGGATCATCACACTCAACAGATAATCCAAAGCCTAGCAAATCGTGTGTGTGTGTGTGTGTGTGTGTGTGTGTGTATGTTTATTTTTCTCATCCCCCTTTGTCCATCACTGGAACCTACTACTTTGGCCATGCTGGTTGTGGCATCACACAGTGGATGATGGGCACTGATATTGCAAGAAGTCGAAAAGAGAGCAGGCCATAACATGGTGTAAGCAAAATACAGAAGCATGCGTTGGGCCTAAGTCTAAAGCAACCAAAAGGGAGGTGTGTCAGCACTAAACTGAAAACTCCAAGCCCTCTGCTGAAGTGTCTACACAGGCTGAGGATTTAAAATAATTTTCTCATTCCAATACCCAAGACTATGACTCTAATGCCTGGATTTGGATGTTGTGCCATTTCCAGTTTCCCCACATTGATCGTAAAAAAACAGTCTTTGTATGGCTATCTTCCAACTTGTGCTGAAAATCCTAACACCAGTGATAATTATAAACAACTGGCATTACCCATAAAGTCTTCATCAGCTTAGGTGACAAAGTGTGCTACATTGTGAGTAGTTTTCCAAGACACAGTGATTAAAGCACATATAGAACATAATTGCCCCTCTTCCAGTATGCATGGCTTTATTTCTGTATCTAGACACATGCTGTTATAAAAGTCTTTCACTGCAGTATTTAGTTGTGGATACTCAAATTCACTTCCTTTAATAATAATCCAGAAGCAACCTGGATTTACAATCTGTAAAATTTTTAAAAGGCAGATAAACAATGCGTAATTTAAAAGTAGAACCAAAAAATTATAAACCTTACAATCATGATAACTACTTTTAATATAAGTGAGCAAACAAATTCTTAACAAGTAATTTTGTCTTAAATTGTTAGACCAAAGGTAAATACCAAATTGTATAAGCAGCAATAAGTAAGTCAATTTTCTTTTTTTTTTCACATTTTACAACCTTTTTTATTTAATTAGACTTCAGTCATAATAAAACTATTTAGAATAGTGTTGACATACATTTACATTACAATATGCAAACTCCAGTCTATGACTGAACTAGAGATACATCTGTGCATCCATCTAAATATCTGAATACTTTTCAAGTCCAATGATTTAGAAAACAGTGGCAAGTGGACACTATAATCATACATTGATCCTTAGAGTACAGGAAATAGGCTATTTTGATTGGAAAATTACATTAAGTCTTACAGGTCAGAAATCAAGTAAATGAAAACACCATGGTTTTTAGTTTCAACAATTATTATCTTAATTTTATTAAAAAATAACATTATAAAATGTAGTTGGAGATGGCAGTTGTACATTTTTACAATTCTTAGCAAACATTTTAGGATCATAAGCATCCATTTTAATATGGATTATTTCTGAAACACCTTGCTATAAAAATGAAAGTACCATTATTTGTCTTTAAAAAGGCATTTCAAGATTAGTTAATGGAAAGCAGCAACCCTAAGAATTGTGTAATCAAACTCCACAAATAAAGCATTTTAAAGCCAATTTCAAAATAATGTTATTTCAAAGATAAGCTGGGTCACTTTAAAATTCTCATCCCACCGTCCAAATCTAAAATGTAATTTATGGATTATCCTTTTATATATTGGTCCTAAAATGTCTTTCGGCATATATAAACTTTATGAGCATCTTACATCTTCTACTGTGAGCTTTCAGTAAAATAAGGACATTTAAAGGCTTAATTTGGTGTATTTCCAAATGTTATATGGATCTCCTTTTATCTCTTCCTTACTAAAATGTACTACTTATTTTCATTCCTCAGAGGTGATCCAAAATATTTATTTAAGCAAAGATAAAAGCCATCTCTCATGTAAATGGTTACCCAATTCACCCTACTTGAGACTGAATTTCACTTTTACTAATGGACCCTATTTACATTAGAAAAAAAAACAGCAATGACTTTTTAAGGTCAAGATGCTTATTCAGAGATCAGAGTTGGATGTTTTGTATGGGAGAGTTTCTGTTCTATTTTCTGCTTTGTCCATCATAAGCAATAAGGACTCACCCTCAGAGAAGAGAAGCAACCTCCAAGTTTACTGTACACATGAATAGAAAAATGAGATCCAAAGAAGAAAGGTCATTTGCCACAAAGACAGAGTGGAGGCTCCTGAAAATCTTTTCCAACATCCATACCACTATACCAAACTGCCTTTATGAAGAATACATTTCTGAATGAAGAATAGATACAGAATGACTAGAAGCTCCATATTAGAATTCGATCTTGAAACCAAAACCTAGCTGCAGAAGGACATTAGGAAATATCCATTTATTTCAGAATGGATTTTTCTGTCCATTTCTAACCCCAATTAGAATTAGAATCGCAAAATATGCCACAAAGTTTCTCTAGATACCTTAATGCTCAGTGAAATGTGTCTAGTTCTTACTAAAAGCAAATACTTCATTGTGGACATATACTTGTTCATATTTTCATTTTTTCACAAAGTAATCCTTTTTAAAGAGCTAGTTTACTTGTTCTATTCTTGTAATAAAAAATCAATTTGCCTCTGACTCATTAAAAGTGGCAGTGTGGCAAGCACATTAGATTATAAAACCATATCTAAGAAGATCACTTCACTAGCACTGGGCAGGCAGGCCCCATTTATCACACAGCCTGTTTTACTACAGACGTGGTTTCTACCAAAGAGGTGCAGAGCTTTCAGTATAATTGAGAATCTGCAGACACATGAGATCATTTTAATTAAAAGACAATTTTGAAATATTACAAGAGAGAACTATTAGATACATGGCACCAATTTCAAAGGTGATTTCATGGTTTATCATCTCAGTGTAAGTTTTCCATAATTTATAATAAAGGATATTTGAACACATATGGGATAAAATAAAAAAAAGATATATATATATTTATATATCTACATATATGTAATTTTTAATCTCAAAGCAGATATGACATAGTTAATGTCCAAGCAGCTAGCATCCAAAATAATAATGAGCATTTTTCTATTATTCATGCGTTTTATTATACTTTAGTGTTTCAAAAATTGGCAATCCAAGTAACTCTCAATGAACCAATACATTTAATAGACAGGATACACTCTTCCCTCCTTACCATGTCAGATTTCATAACCTGCTAAGTTTGTTTACTTAGCTGTATTGATTACTACCATGTCCTTCAGTGTTTTAAAATCCAACTACTAGCTTTGAGAACAAAACTATATTTAAGGAACTCTCAAGCTAGGAAATAGCATTTTCACATGCCCAAGGAAACTGAAACCACTGGATAAATAAATCAAGCTATTAGACTGAGAAGTATCAATCTTTTCCATCTATATACCACCTACACCTAAAACTCATGTTAACCTATGTCTATTTTCCTCAAAACAATCAACGCCACACACTGAGCTAGGTCCTTTCAGCAATTTAAACTGATCTCTAATTTTATTACTAATCATTTGTACCATGGGGTATCTGAGGGCCTGAACAAGTTAATACAGCTTCCCAATGCACTTGGATTGTATCTTAAAGAAATGGCCAGCACTTGAGGAAGCACAGCACGTTGGACAAGAAAGGGACCCTAGAAGTCAGCTGAGCTCTTTGGTATGAAAAAAGAGCAAAGGCCACATACTGAAACTGGATGTAGATTAGCTGTGAAGACGAGCTAAAATCCAACTACACTAGAAATTCTTGGACCTTTGAAATCAAAGGAAAGCTAGCAGTTAATTTTCCATGCCCTTTTGTATAACTACATTGAAAATGGTCAACTTATGGTTATAGTATATGGCACTGGTGTTATCACAAGGATTTAGAATGAAAAGCTTTGGATTCTTTTATGTATTTGTTCATGATCTGCTAGAAGAACCTTATCAAAGTAAAAACTCTAAGAAAAATCATTCTTTGATTTTAGTCGGAAGTTCTTTCAACTATTAAAAAATTGACCAGGGGAATTAACATAATGTCTTACAAATTCTGGCTTAAAAGTACAATTTACATATTGGGAATTCTACCGATTTCACTCTTAACATGACAAACGCCATCGCACATTTTAAATAGCAAACTGACATGCATAACTACATAAAGCTCTCTTTTTGTTTATTTTTAATCCATAAACCTTAATGAATATAGAGTGCCTGATTTTAAATAAATGGTTCCTTTAAACAGATAATGGTGATTATACTATAAATAAAGTTTCCTGATTCCTTGCCAAGTAAAAGCCAAGTAACCTAGTTTTTCAATACCCATTTAGCATGTGGGTATGGTTTTCTAACCTTAGATGCTAAATATCATAATTTACTTTTTACTCTCTCCCATGGTGGAAATTGAAAATGGGACCTTCGTACATTCAGCATTTTCTCTCAAGTCCATTTACACAACTGTGTGATAGTTTTAGAATATAAGCCTGTCATAATATATTTTGCAAACACAATTTACATGCTATAGAATGGTCAAGAGAAAAGGCCAACTTCACGAGGGGTGCCAAAGATCCTCCTGGGAACATTCTTCTGCTGGGCAGTGTTCATAGATTCTTCCTGGGACGATGCTGAGAGTCTTCCCTATGCCAAGGCATTACGGTTCTAATTCAGCACTGGCTCCCCTGCATAGATAGAACCAGCCAGCCACCATGTCCATGAATCTAGTGGGATATGGGTGTGCATTTCTGTGTCAGAAGAGATCAGGATCAGACCCTTTTTTTTAATCAGGAACTACAAGACTGATAACACCTGTTCCAACCCCTCTGTTCCCACGGCTTCCCACACCTGACTGTAGCTGATACTACTGAGATTTTACTCTTTTTTTTTTAAAGATAGTTTTCTAGATCCCTTTTTGAAAAAAATGTATTCCCCCTATTATCCCGGCTGACATCTACTTGCAGAGACCAGAACGACTACAGGCTTCAGGTGGTAACTGTAGAGTAAAGCCGTGTGGTTTCTCAGCACTTAGACATTTCTGGAGCCGCACAAATGGTGCCTGCAGACTGGGACACATGCTTTCTCGCCCATCATCACTTGCAAGTTCTGAATGAGACCACAAGACCCCCAGGTCCTGAAATAGAGTCCTGCTCCATGCAAGTTCTTCTTTATAGATGATTAATGCATTGCCAGTTTTACAGTAAAACACTCTGTTCCAATTTCTGAATCATCCATATAAAGTCATGGGTAGTGAGAACAGATAAAGATGAGGTCTGTCACTTCAGACAGAATAGGAATTTGTTTAAAGCTGCTTCATTAATGAAGCAAACATGAACTGTTACCAGCCAATGTATGAAGGTAACAGTGTTGATACAAGCCACAATTACACTTCTTGAAACTCTCTCTCTCTTTTTCTTGCAACATACTTATCTCATTATCCTCTTCGTTAATCTGTATATTTTCACCTGCTCTTGTAAGATTTGGTTGTCTCTTCTTCCAGTATAAGGCTCCAAAAGCAAAGCCAATTACAAGAGAAAAGAATGCTGGCAAAGCCATGGCTGCCCATTGCAGGCTGGGGTCTTCAATGGAATTTGCTGCTTTCCTATTACTGCTACTGCTGTCATTCCTAAGGGAGCTGGCTGCAACAGGGGGTAACATAAATGGTTTTGTAACACTGACTCTGGAATCTTTTTCAGGACTTAACGTTGAAGAAAGCACACAATCACTAGTTTTAGATGCCACCATAAAGTCCTTGAAGGCATCAATGGATCTATTAAAAATCCTAAAGAATTTTTCAGGAGTAAAGAGCCTGGGATCTGGCCTCTTAGATGATTCTTTTACATTCTTAGGTGAGTTTTCTTCCACACACTCCACAAGGTCATCCACTATTTTCCCAAGTTTGTCTATGATAGAATAATTACTCAAGCCTTCAGAAATATTTGAAAACTTGTCCAGAAGATTAGTCAGGCTGACTGACAACTGTATTACCATCTGTGTAACCAACAATAGCTAGGCAAAACGTCCATCCCGGTGACATAGTTGAGGGTTATCAGATAGTCTTTTGGAAGATTTGCCACCAATTTTGTGATGTCTTTTACATTATCAGTCACAGGATTCCCACAGATCCCTTTAGTTTTGACCAGAGGATTAAACAGGAGCAGTTGAAGATAAATGCATGTGATAATCCAAGTTTGTGTCTTCTTCATAAGGAAAGGCAGCGCTGCGATCCAGCCCAGGCAGTGATGTGGCGACTCCGTTTAGCTGTTCTGGGGCTCCAGCATATTGCACGAGCAGCGGCGGCAGATAGTCCGAGCATTGGGCAACCCGAGCGCAGCGCCCTCTCTACAGCCGGTGCTTCCTGCAGCGCTCCCGGTCCCAGCGCGAGGCGGCGAGTGAAAGAAGTAAGTCATTTTCAATGATGTGCAGAGATGCCTTTTATCTCCATATTTTGAAAATATCCATAATTATATTTACAAGCAGGGCTCACAGCTATATTTTAACATTTTTTTAAAAAAAAGGAAAAATAAGTAGGAATACAAGTAGAACCAGAGGAATACATATATTATACTTATATTAAAAAGAAGTAATGATAAAAAACAAAATAAATATAAACTATTACCCATAATGGAACAGAGAATAAATTTAAAGAAACAAAATCAAAGTCAAACCTGTTGGAATATATCATGTTACATGTTATTGTTATTAGAAACGCAGATTCTCATTGTTAGAGACAAAATGAAAATATAAAAATTAAATTTGAATTGACATTCTAAGAATTCATGACTTTTCAAATGTATTTCCATGTTCTGCCTAATGAAAGGTCTTAGAAGCAATGTTGTCCTAATTTTGAGATCCTAAATGCCAAGAAGCAGGAACACAGGTATTTGTAGTCATATTATTCCTACTTTTCCAATTATTTAAACATTTTTATAGTAAAAAATGTAAAAAAGAATATTGGTGGTCTGGGGATGTGGCTCAAGTTGTAGTGCGCTCCCTGGTATGCACAGGATGCTGGGTTCAATCCTCAGCACCACATAAAAATAAAATAAAGATGTTATATCCACCAAAATCTCAAAATAAATATTTAAAAATTCTCTCCTCCCCCCCCTCTCTCTCTCTAAAAAAAAGAATATTGGTCATTCTAATTCTAGTAATGATATCTGCAGGTAACAATTGTAAACCCTGGGGCAGGGGTAATGATCTGAAGTCACTGAAGTGGTGCTCAAAGCAGACAGGTCCTAAAAGACATTTGACTCCTCAAAGAAGGAAACCTCATGAAAATCCAGGTTTTTGTAGCTTTTCCCAGAAGACCTCCCACTGCTCTGACTGCTTTTCTTAATGTTGGAGTGATGGAAAGGCTCTTCTTTTTTCTCTTTATCCCCATCTCCTGCTGGCTCACAATTACCTCAGAGTCTATGTATAAGCTTTTCCTTTACTAGGATATTAGTTTCTGTCAACCCACCTCCAAAGTGTAATGAACATACAGCCCTATGTGATTCCCAGTCTTAAATAGGATCTTCTGAGTGAGACATTTTCTGACATCCCGAACTTTATCTGGTTCTGTTAAGATAAAGAAAGTTTATTACAGAAATAAGGAAAACTATTGTAACACATGCTTCCCATACTACTGTTTACTTCCTCCTATTTTCTGGTGATAAAGGGATATACCAATTAATTTTAGGAGGGGGCATATCTACCAAAATGTTCAATAAAATGTTTAATTAAATTTAGTTACATTAAGATAAGGTGGTTTTCATTATCCTTTGATTTGAATTTTTCCACCTACTTTTGAGAAAATGGAATAGACTTTCTGTTATACAAGAGTATAAAATATATGGATTGCATTTGCCTTGAAATGTGGTTACTGCTTGCTACATTGAAGTGTGATGCTTAACATTATGTGTCAACTTGGCTTGAATAAGTCTCAAAATTTTGATAAAATTCCCATACAGAGGTTGCTATGAAGATTTCTTTAGATGCGATTGATATTTAAAAAGACTTTCAGTAAGATAAAATACCTGTCATAATTTGATCCAATCATCTGAAGGCTTTATGAGAAAAGACTGAGTTCTTCTAAACAAGCATGATTCTGCTGCCAGACTTCCTTTAGACTGAAACTACATCATCATCTCTTCTCTAGCCCACAGGAGTGCTCTGCAGATTTTAGAATTATCAATCTCAGCAAATGCCTAAAACTAAAGCTGTATCCCCACTCCTCCCCCTCCCCCTCCTCCTCTTTTTCCTCCTCCTCCTTCTTCTTCTTCTTCGTCTCTCTCTCTCTCTCTCTCTCTCTCTCTCTCTCTCTCTCTCACACACACACACACACACACACACACACACATACACACACACACGCACACATGCAAACAATCTATTGATTCTGTTTTTCCAATGAACCTGGACTAATACAGAGAGATAGAGGGAAGTAAGAAAACTAATTTACCAAGTGCATGAATCACTCTTTCTACTAGTTATTTTAATTCCCCAAGAAAACCTAGAAAGTAAGTTTAATTATTATTGTAATTTAATTTTTTTACTTATTTATTTATTTTTATTTTTTTGTTATTGGTTGTTCAAAACGTTACAAAGCTCTTGACATCACATTTCATACATTTGATTCAAGTGGGTTATGAACTCCCATTTTTAACCCGTATACAGATTGCAGAATCACATGGGTTACACATCCACGTTTTTACATACTGCCACACTAGTTTCTGTAGTATTCTGTTGCCTTTCCTATCCTCTACTACCCCCTCCCCTCCCCTCCCATCTTCTCTCTCTACCCCATCTATTGTAATTCATTTCTCTCCCTTGTTTTTTTTCTTCCCTTTCCCCTCACATCCTGTTATATGTAACTTTGTATAACAATGAGGGTCTCCTTCCATTTCCATGCAATTTCCCTTCTCTCTTCCTTTCCCTCCCACCTCTCCTCCCTCTTTAATGTTAATCTTTTTCTCATGCTCTTCCTCCCTCCTCTGTTCTTAGTTGTTCTCCTTATATCAAAGAAGACATTTGGCATTTGTTTTTTAGGGATTGGCTAGCTTCACTTAGCATAATCTGCTCTAATGCCATCCATTTCCCTGCAAATGCCATGATTTTGTCATTTTTTAGTGCTGAGTAATACTCCATTGTGTATAAATGCCACAATTTTTATCCATTCATCTATTGAAGCGCATCTAGGTTGGTTCCACAGTCTCACTATTGTGAGTTGTGCTGCTATGAACATCGATGTAGCAGTATCCCTATAGTACGCTCTTTTAAGTTCTTCAGGGAATAGTCCAAGAAGGACAATAGCTGGGTCAAATGGTGGTTCCATTCCCAGCTTTCCCAGGAATCTCCATACTGCTTTCCAAATTGGCTGCATCAATTTGCAGTCCCACCAGCAATGTACAAGTGTACCCTTTTCCTCACATCCTCGTCAGCACTTGTTGTTTGACTTCATAATGGCTGCCAATCTTACTGGAGTGAGATGGTATCTTAGGGTGGTTTTGATTTGCATTTTTCTGACTGCTAGATATGGTGAGCATTTTTTCATGTACTTGTTGATTGATTGTATGTCCTCCTCTGAGAAGTGTCTGTTCAGGTCCTTGGCCCATTTGTTGATTGTTTTCTTATTGTTTAATTTTTTGAGTTCTTTGTATACTCTGGATATTAGGGCTCTATCTGAAGTGTGAGGAGTAATAATTTGTTCCCAGGATGTAGGTTCCCTATTTACCTCTCTTATTGTTTCTCTTGCTGAGAAAAAAAACTTTTTAGTTTGAGTAAGTCCCATTTGTCGATTCTTGTTTTTAACTCTTGTACTATGGGTGTCCTTTAAGGAATTTGGAGCCCAACCCCACAATATGTAGATCAGAGACAACTTTTTCTTCTATCAGGCACAGAGTCTCTGATTTGATATCAAGCTCCTTGATCCATTTTGAGTTAACTTTTGTGCATGGCGAGAGAAAGGGATTCAGTTTCATTTTGTTGCCTATGGATTTCCAGTTTTCCCCGCACGATTTGTTGAATATGCTATCCTTCCTCCATTGCATGCTTTTAGCCCCTTTATCAAATATAAGATAGTTGTAATTTTGTGGATTGGTCTCTGTGTCCTCTATTCTGTACCATTGGTCCACCCACCTGTTTTGGTACCAGTGCCATGCAGTTTTTGTTACTATTGCTCTGTAGTACAGTTTGAAATCTGAAATCGCTATACCTCCTGATTCACACTTCCTGCTTAGAATTGCTTTTTATATTCTGGATCTTTTATTTTTTCATATGAATTTCATGATTGATTTATCTATTTCTACAAGAAATGCCATAGGGATTTTGATTGGCATTGCATTAAACCTATAGAGAACTTTTGGTAATATCGCCATTTTGATGATGTTAGTTCTGCGTATCCATGAACAGGGTATATTTTTCCATCTTCTAAGATCTTCTTCTATTTCGGTCTTTAGGGTTCTGTAGTTTTCATTGTATAAA
Source organism: Callospermophilus lateralis (assembly GCF_048772815.1). NCBI lineage: Eukaryota > Metazoa > Chordata > Mammalia > Rodentia > Sciuridae > Callospermophilus > Callospermophilus lateralis. The sequence goes on from NW_027514398.1 coordinate 13,142,437, forward strand.
TCTTTCACCTCTTTTGTTAGGTTGATTCCCAAGTATATTTTATTGAGGATATTGTGAATGGGGTGGTTTTCCTCATTTCCATTTCAGAAGATTTGTTGCTGATATACAGGAATGCCTTTGATTTATGCGTGTTGATTTTATATCCTGCCACTTTGCTGAATTCATTTATTAGCTCTAGTAGTTTCTTTGTAGACCCTTTTGGGTCTGCTAAGTATAAGATCAGGTCATCCACAAATAGTGATAATTTAAGTTCTTCTTTTCCTATCTTTATGGCTTAATTTCTTTTGTCTGTCTAATTGCTCTGGCCAGTATTTTGAGAACTATATTGAATAGAAGTGGTGAGAGAGGGCTTCCCTGTCTTGTTCCAGATTTTAGAGGGAATGCCTTCAGTTTTTCTCCATTTTGAATGATGCTAGCCAGAGGCTTAGCATAGATAGCTTTTACAATGTTGAGGTAAGTTCCTGTTATCCCTAGTTTTTCTAGTGTTTTGAACATAAAGGGATGCTGTACTTTGTCGAATGCTTTTTCTGCATCTATCGAGATGATCATATGGTTCTTATCTTTAAGTCTATTGATGTGGTGAATAACGTTTATTGATTTCCGTATATTGAACCAGCATTGCATCCCAGGGATGAATCCTACTTGATTATGGTGTACAATTTTTTTGATATGTTTTTTGTATCCAATTCACCAGAATTTTATTGAGGATTTTTGCATCTAGGTTCATTAGAGATATTGGTCTATGATGTTGGCCTCATAGAATGAATTTGGAAGAGCTCCTACTTTTTCTATTTCCTGAAATAACTTGAAAAGTATTGGTATTAACTCTTCTTTAAAGGTTTTGTAAAACTCTGCTGTATACCCATCCATTCCCGGGCTTTTCTTGGTTGGAAGTGATTTGATGGCTTCTTCTATTTCCTCCTTTGTTATTGGTCTGTTTAAATTGTGTGTATCTTCCTGACTCAATCTGGGCAAATCATATGACTTAAGAAATTTATCGATATCTTCACTATCTTCTATTTTATTGGAATATAGGGTTTCAAAATAATTTCTAATTATCTTCTGTATTTCTGTAGTGTCTGTTGTGATATTGCCTTTTTCATCCCATATGTTGGTAATTTGAATTCTCTCTCTTCTTCTTTTCGTTAGCATGGCTAAGGGTCTGTTGATCTTATTTATTTTTTCAAAGAACCAACTTTTAGTTTTGTCAATTTTTTCCATGGTTTCTTTAGTTTCAATTTCATTGATTTCCACTCTGATTTTAATTATTTCTTGCCTTCTGCTACCTTTGCTGTTGTTTTGCTCTTCCTTTTCTAGGGTTTTGAGATGAAGTGTGAGCTCATTTGTTTATTTATTTATTTTTTCCTTTTTTGAGTAATGAACTCCAGGCAATGAATTTCCCTCTTAAAACTGCTTTCATTGTGTCCCATAGATTCCGATATGTTGTGTCTGTATTGACATTTATCTCTAAGAATTTTTTGATTTCCTGCTTTATGTCTTCTGTAACCCATTCATCATTCAGTAACATATAACATATAACATTTTCCAGGTGATGCAGAATTTTTCCTTCCTTCTTTTATCATTGATTTCCAGTTTCATTCCATTATGATCAGATAAGATGCATGGTATTATCTCCACACCTTTATATTTACTAAGGGTTGCCTTATGGCATAATATATGGTCTATCTTTGAGGAGGATTCATGTGCTGCTGAGAAGAACGTATACCCACTTGATGATGGTTGATATATTCTATGTATGTCAGTTAAAGTCTAGGTTATTGATTGTGTTATTGAGTTCTATAGTTTTTTTATTCAGCATTTGTTTGGAAGATCGGTAAATAATTTCAGATACAGCAGGAATTTGGTGTTCAAAAGACTGTAAGTAGAAGATCCAACTTTTCAAAAGCGAGTTGATAGCTAAGAGGGCCCGAGTGACTTGCTTATTATATCATAAAAGCCAAATGGACACTGTCTCTCCTTCCCCTTCCATTTCTGGAATGCTTGTTCAAATCTGAGGACTTCCTTTAAAATAAAGTACATTGGAGCTTTACTGCAGTCACAGCTTAAAATATCTGTTTTACCAAATATTTTTTTTCACACATTCTTTTTAGCATGTTCAAGAAATTAACACTAAAATAAGAATCATGGAAAACCTGCAATAATTTAAAAAAATATTGAGCTAGCAGGAGGCTTAAGGAGGCTCAGAATTCAGTGCAGCCAGGTGAGGCAAGCTGGCTTCAGAGTGGGAGTCTGAGCAGGCTGCTGGCTAGAGGGGCAGTGGAGGACTCTGAACATTCCAGAGAGTAGAGTAGGTGCCATGCAATGCTCCTCCCCAAGTTCTCCTAGAACACTCAGGGCTACCATGCAAATGCCTTAAAGGAAGATTCCGATCTTGACCATCCAACATTTACCCTCTTACTGTAACATTGAATTACCAATTACTTTAATGCCACTTCCCAGAGTTAATCATGTGTAAAAACGAGAACATTCTCATTTTTCTTCAAATGGTAAAACTAAAGTTATTCTTTGTATCTGAGTTTCTAGTTGTTACCCTAAAGCATTTCTAATTAAAAGCTACTTTTATTATAAATGAAGAGATTTTTTGAAGCCAAAACAGAAATATTTGAAACAAACTTTACCTAAATTTAGACCATGAACTTTAAAACTACATTAAATAAGTTTACCACTCTGTACCACAAAACCATTTCATGGGTGTCAATTCTGTATATAAGGTTTGAAACCTCTTGGACCTTTTAAAATATATAATATAAAAATTTGTAAATTATTATACAGATTTTGTCAATATTATTTTGACAAATCATGTACCATCCATCTTAAGCAGCAGTATCACCTACCAACTCCTGAAATATCACAATTCCATCAAGTATAGATTCACCCAAAAATTTCATTTTAGATATGAGTGAATATGTTTTCACCATACCCTGTTCTTACATATAAGGTAAGAAGAATTAAAAACAAGCATGTTGTATTCATTAAAAAAGATTAAAGAAAAAAATCATCACTTCTTAATGATTCATAAACCACTCCTAAGTCTCCTTTTTATTCTACTGTATTTAAAAATTGTTCTTCCTGAAGTTTCAATTTAAAGTCCTCTCTGATTCTTTCCAGCAATTCTGGTTTAAAAATAACATCCAATGCAGTCATTGCCAGAGCCTTGGCTGTTCGCAAAGTGTAGAACTGAGCTTCTTATGATCCTGCAGCTTTAGTGTACTCTTCAGTATGATTCAAGGCGTTGGATACAATGTAAAATATGGATGAATTCCAGGAACCACAAAAGAAACATTTCCAAAATCGGTAGATCCTGAAGTGTCATTCAGCATTGTATCTTCTGAAATGAACTCCATTCCCAGCTTTTCTCCATTCTCCATGTAAGCTTTCCATAGGCTCTTGTTGGGTAGAACATTGTAATAATCATGTGCTCCACCTTTAATTTCTACTGTGCACCCTGTAGCCAAAGCTGCAGATCTGAAGCAATCTTCTGCCTTTTTGGTCAAAACTTGAAGTTCTTTCAATGAGGGTGCACGGAAGTAATAAATTAATTCAGAGTAAGAGTATTTGGTTTTACACTACCATTTTGATTATACCATGAACTCTCCAGGTTGGTTTCATTTCCTGTCTTAACACAGACAAATTGTTGTAGGCAAGAACAGCAGCATCTAAGGCATTGACTCCTTCCCAGGGGTAAGCAGCAGCATGAGATGCTTTTCCATAGTATTTCACAGTCACATCATGTTCGGCCACATCGGGTAGATAAGCAGCATTTTCTTGGGATGGATGGGCCATGAAAACAACATGGAGGTTTTTAAAAGCTCCTGCTTTAATTAGATCAATTTTGCCACCACCATCTTCTTCTGCAGGGATTCCCAGGACACTTACCTTCACCGAAGGAGGAGGCCCAGGGAGGCTCTCTAGGGCCCCCCTCAAGCCCAGAGCGGCCGCCGCCCCAACCTCGGCTATGAGGTTATGACCGAGGCGTGGCCGATGCTGGGCATCGCGTCGTACTCGCAGAGGAAGCCCAAGTGCTGCGAGCACCGTGTGGCGCTCCGGGTCTCCCATTCCGCACGAATGGCTGTCGGCAACTGATAGTGCGGCTGCACCACCCAGGAGGCGGCCGGGGTTCCTGCTCGAAGAAGCCCATCAGCACACGGTGGGCACGGTGTTCCTCGTAGGCCAGCTCAGGCTCGCTCCAGATGGCTTGGCTCAGGGCCCCCAGCCGCTCAGTCGCCTCGTCAGTGCCCTCTGCCGCTTGCAGTTTCAGCAGCTCCAGCTCTGAGAAGCCATCACACGCACCCCCGACCTTCGGCCGCTCCCCTCCGGGTCTCATCGTGCCCAGGTCCCCCAACCTTTCAGGACTCGGCCCGCTAGCTCAACCGCACAGAGCGTCCCGCCGCACTTGCTCACTTATTATTGTAATTTAAGAGGAGAAAAACTGAGTCCCAGAGAAGATAAGAGGTACTTTCCTGTGTAATGGGAAGCCATGCAAAGAACCTAGCATGACAGTCTTCATGCCTTCTGCCATTCTCCCTGTCCGTGAGAGGCCCTGGCTAGGGAAACTTGTATTAGCCAGAGACAGCACTATGCTCCAAAAATAAGAGAGACTCTTTGGATTAGAGAAGGCCAAAATAAACCTCAGAGTTATGGTTGGTAAGCTGTGATTATTGCAGTGGTTTTTTTCTGACATTGTGCTGATTTTCAGAGATTATGAGATAGCCCCCCATTTTAAAAACAAAACACAAAAAATTATTTCTTCATTCCATTAGTGAACTGAGAATGGTTTTTATTTTCTTTCAAGTTTTTTGCCCAATTTTCTTGATGCAGCCCCCACATTTGTAAGTTTCACTAAGGCTAGACTAGGCCAAACCTTTGTCCTCCAAATGGAGCATGTTTTTCTATTTCAAAGTCTAGGCCCACGTGTACCTTGGGTTTTTTTCTCTTTTGTATTGATCACCAGCAAAACACAAGCTTGCAAAGGAAATGTCAATATTTCAGACTAAGCAGAATGGAGGCTACCCCTAACTTTTCTGACCTTAAATTCAGAAGAAATATATTTGATAGGAGATATAGAAATCAAAAGCAGAAAAAGAAAATTACCTCAACTGGACTTTAAATCTGAAAGTAGTATTTAGAGCTAAGAAATAAATTTGAGTTAAATGCATCTTAGAATAAAAGCAAAACCAAAACTCCAGTGAAGAAACCAAACCATAAATGTAAGAAGGAAAGAATAAGACAATTCATTGGAAAAGCTAAAATTCTAGTAGAAATGAGATTAGAAAGAAAAAGAAGATGCAAAATGGATGAAAATGAAAAGAGAAGATCTGTGAGATCTAAATGTTGTGAGAGTTTCATTTGGCAAGGCAGAGGCTCCTCCATTGCCTTCAGGTTGGATGAGTCCCCAGGCCTTTCTAACGAAAGAGCAGTATGTGACCAAGCAGCATATTGTGATTTCCTCATTTCTCTGTAATGATGATGCTTTCAAAAAGTTCCTCCTTAGCTCTGTTATTTGGAATTTTTTCCCAGCCACCAAAACTCAAAATAATTATTAATTGGAGAAACTTTTTTTTTATGAAAACAAATGCTGCTCTTTGATGATTTTCTCTATTCATGTTATTTTTAATGTTTTTACAACTTATTGCTATCTTTCCCCTTACTAAACATGAATATTTTGTTTTAATTAATTTTAGCATTCACATGAAAGAATACTTTGTATAGAGTTATTTATACAGTGTTTTGACCTTAATAACACTCTCTGGGAATAAAGTTATTTTCCATTATTTTGTTATTGTTGTTGTTTTTCCAAACAAAATCATGCTCTTTTTATGCATGGTATTATATTTGAAGATTGCTAATGCAATAATGAAGCCATAATCAACCTAATTCATAGCCAAAAATGTTGTTTAAGCACCCACCAATATTGTGAGACTCTTTAAGCTACATTTTTATGCACTTCCTTTTGTTTGCTGTTTTTTCTATGGTCTTGAATTTCCAACTAGACTATAAAATCCTCCATTATAGGGACAGTATTTTAATGCTTTTATGACCTCCATTGATATTGGTATAGTGCTCAGTAAAATGTGCATTTGAATGAGTGTGTGTTGAATTGATATAGTTCTTAAACATGGATATAATTGAGTCATGTAATGTCTCTGAGTTGCCAAGTTTTTGAGTTAAACGGTACTTAAATCAAAGTAGCTAGCTTCCTTAAAAATGATAAGATTCTTCTAAAATCTGATCATTCCTAATTCAATTTGTTAAAAAGATGCATATTTCAAGAGCCAACGATTTTAGAATATCACGTATTTAATTGTATTTTTGCCATTTGACTTTAGAAATCTTAAATAAATTTTATTTAGTATACATCTTTTCTTTTTGGCAAAGAATATACATGAAGAGTTAGAACTACATACGTTCGTTTTTGGCAAAAATTCTTACTATATTGGCAAGGTTCAGTTGTTTCTTTTAAGATATTTATGTTTCTTAAAAGCTTCACAACAAACAATAACAATATGTGAATTATGTGAAGCTGAAGTTCATTCTGTATGTTGTGTATAAATTTATCTTCTCATGTGCTAAAATATTTGCTTTCCTCAGCACATTTGTACTGGCTCTGGTGCAATGTAAACCTTTGGAAGCTCTCAGTTTTCCTAAACATTTTTTTAAAGATTTTTTTTTTTTGTTCTAGCTCAGAATTCATTTTGTGTGCATGAAAGTTCTTGATTTAGAATTTAAAAAAATGTGTAAGGATTATAAAAACTTTCAGATCCATGTTGTTTTAGAGATTTATTGGTTAAAAAATTAACTTTTTAGTGCTCAAAGCTACTCTTTTTTTAATATTTACTTTTTAGGTGTAGATTGACAGAACACAATGCCTTTATTTTTATGTGGTGCTGAGGATGGAACCCAGGTCCCACCCGCTCTAGGGGAGCAAATCCCAGCCCTCAAAGCTACTTTTTATGTGAAGTTGCTTGTGTGCTTCTCTCTTTCTCTCCTTCCCTCACTGAATCTTGATTTCTATGTTATCTATTTGTCAAAGCCATCAGACTTCCATCTGTTTAATAAAAATAGTGTAAATGAAACGTTAGTTTTGGTATAATTAGTTGGTACCTTAATAGTTTTAAAGAATTTTTTATCCATTTCTTTTGGTATTTATGCTTGTAAGAAAAATTTAACATTGACTTTCCTACAGATACTATTAACATTCCGAAAATGGTGAATCCACATAATGAAAAATTTTGTGTTCACTTTTATTTGCAAAATACAATAATTAAACATTTTAGGGTAGTTTGTCCGGGCTATTCTGTAAATTTTCATCCAGGAGATGAGTCCTGAAGATATTGTGAAGCAACTGTGTTCAGGGAAGTAAAAATATAATATACTGGAATTGTGTGTAGAGGGTAAAGAGATCAAGAAAGTTCAGATCTGTCATTATTTAGAGTTAGACTTCATCCTTTAGTTGGTATAGAATTGTAAAAAAAAAATAAAATAAAAGATAAAAAATTGAAAATTGAATAAGACAGTATGTTAAATTGAAAATTGAACAGGACAGTATGTGATATGTATTCGAAGGTAATAAAAAAGATAATTCTTTTTGTTCTTTTTAGACAATTTCTAGGGTGACTCATGGGCCCCAGGAGGAGAGATCAGGATAAGGTGGAATTATATCACTTACTAAAAAGAAATAAGAACTCAAAAGAGAAGGAAGGAGTTTAAATTTACCTAATAAAATACCTTCCTTAGCCTTTGTTTGACAACAGATAAGTAATGTGCAGATGTAGTGACAAGATGTAAAGCAAGGCACATCTCCTACACCAGCCACATGAACACCCAATAATCATCACACTTATGAACCAAAAGTATATTTATTCTATTTTTATAAGTTATAATAAAGATTGTTGTCATGATGAAATAAATGATTAAAATTTAATTCATTTTTATATAGGTCATAAAATCCATGCAATCAATTATATCTTGGTTAGTATAACAGATTGAATCATATCATAACTTTATCATAATCATATCGTAACTTCATGATATACAAATAAATTTGATGTCAGGAAAATATCTAGAAGAATGGTCTGAATATTTCTTTTCTGCTATTTTTTTCCATTTTTTCTGAACCTTTCATTCTGTTATAATTCAGTTATCAATTTCATTTATCAATGAACATGTATGAAGTTCTAACATATATTTCAAACTAAATGTACTTGAGAAGTTCACTTGAAGTATGCACTTTAGTGTAAAACAGGAAGTTATATAAACTTATCTATGTCCTTCTCAATTCTGGCCATCCTTATTGCTATTCTCCTTTCAGTTCTCAGAATCAAACTAAATATCTCTGCTCAGTCTTTGTCAGTGCCAGATTTAGTATTTGTGCTATTTAGTATTTGTACCCTATCAAGTTTCTTAACCTTTTTGAGGCCATAAATTCCTTCTATGAATTTTGCTTAAAAATATTTGCATGATAAAGTAGTTTTGAGACGTAGATAAAATAAAAAATTATTTAGAATATATAGTGCCTCAAAGAGATGCTAACACTATATGTCAATAATATCTTGGTGTGTCTTTAATATTACTTGTTTGCATTTTAAATCCTATCAGAAATATGTTTTAAAATTTATTTTTATAAAATAGAAAAAATCTAGCACTGACAAAGATTGAGCATAGACGAATTTTAATAAATTTGAAATTTTTAATAAAAATTTCTGTTATCATCATAGGTTGTTTTCTGTATATGGTTTACCTTATCAAATTAAACAGCTAAAATTTATATTTCTAAATATGAAATTAAAACCAACTGTGGCTCTACAGTGATCTTTAAAGAATGTTATAATTAATGATGTTCTTATTAAGATAGTATGTCCAGATATCTATGCTAATTTTCGATTTTGAAAGCCAAGATTAAGAGCAAATGCATTAAATTTGACATTAGGATAGGATAATTTTTCCTCAGTTTGCCCCTGTTTTAAATAAACTATTCCCCTCCCACTGTGGCAAAAGATGTATAGAATTTATTCATACTTTACTCTTCAAAAAGTTCTTAAGAGTAAAGGAAATGTCATTTAATATTTTATGACATATTACTTGAGAAAAAACCATTTGAATTCTCCTTTAACATCTAGATGAATTTTCCCTCTCCTTGCATCCCCTTAATATGTGGAAGAGCTAATTAAGGTGTGGAGCATTACAGAGTATTGTATGGATTGCTGCAATTAAGTGCACATCTCCAAGCAACATAGAGCCATTATGCAAAACTATTGTGAACAGATGATACATTAAGCAGCACAGCTCTGCTGTGTATCTAGTCCTTATTACTGAGAAATACTGCAGTTGAGATGGAATATGCAAATAGAAAATCCACACAAGGTCAGAGTGAGAAGGCCAAAATGTCACCCTTTGTTGGTTTCAAAATGAGAAATCCATTTCTACTGCATAATCAAGTTAAAATAGAAAAAGAAATCAGTCAAAGAAAATTCAGATATTTCTCCTCCTTTTTGCTTCTTTGTAAAATAATTCCTTGACTTTTGCCACTAGAGATAAATAGAAGAATTATATTCACTGCGTATTATTCCTCTGGGATGATTTTATACTTTTATTAATTTTCTAACATTTTTCCTCTTGTATTTACTCTAATGAGAGAAAATGGTGATAAACGATTACTCAAGAAGTCATCCATGATCATTGTTTTATTTATGCTTTTCCACTACCTGAGTTACCTTGAGAAAGAGTGTCTTTTCAATCTTTTCTTTCTCCATCTTAAGTACAACAATAATAATAAACAAATAAATGTTTATACTTTATTTTCCTAACAGGATAAAATGATGAATAAATGGTGAAATGATTTTTATTTAGGTAAATAAATTTGTAGTTGTTTCTCTTTTGTATTCATCTCAGGTGCACAGGGGTCATCTCATGATTTTCTGCATTTTGTCTCATGCTATTCTCCTAACTCACCTTTTTCTTATCCTTCATCCCTAATGCCCACTTCTCTGTTTATGCAGATTTCTAATGAGTTTTGTGTATGTACTTGGATAAATATAAATATGTCTCACTAAATAAGTCTTCTGTGCTTAATTCATATAGCTTTAATTCAATTTTATACATTTGAAATTGTACAAATCCAGTATAATTATCTTAACATTGTCTCCAACTTCTGATTATCTCTAATTCTGGCATTTCTGTGAACAATGCCAAAATAAAGCAATCATGTCTATGTTTTTTTTTCAAACTTTTTCAAGAATTGCTCTAAACTTAAATCTATGAGTGAAATAACTGGAACAAAGGATATATTACATTTAACTTCATTTATAGTCAGAATAATTCAATGATCTAAATTTTCATTTAAGTATTAATGTTTGTATACATAAATTTAGAGTATTCATATATTTAAAGATTTTCTGAGCAAGATGTAGATACTATTTATCTTATGTCTCCAGATATATGGATCTCTCTTTTTTAATTTTAAGAGAAAAAAATAGACTCATAGAAAAATTGAGGGAAGTTACGGAGACTTTTTATATACTCCTTGCCCCACATGAGCAGAGCTGCCTCAAGTTAATATTCTGTGCCAATAATAATATATTAGTATTTGTTATGAGTGTGTGTGTGTTATAGTCCTTGAAATTATACTGATATAATCAATATCCAAAATAGAGAGTTTGTTGGAAAAGACAAAACTCTGAACTTGGTAAAAAGATCAGAGATTGTCATCTATTAGTGAGAAAGGATTAAGCAAAGAAAAGAGGATTTGGTGGGGGGGAGGGTGGGTATGATGTATTGAACTCAGGGGCTCCCAACCTCTGAACCATATCCCCAGGCCTATTTTGTATTTTTTATTTAGAGATAGACTCTCACTGAGTTTCTTAGCACCTCAACATTGTTGAGGCTGGCTTTGAAATTCTGATCCTCTTGTTATAGCCTTCCAAGCTTCTGGGATTCAGGTATGCACCCATACATCTGGCTGAGAATCAAGGATTTTGAGGGAATTTTAACTATTCTGTATGATATTCCCATGGTGGAACAATAGATTAATTCAAATTATAGTAGAAGCTTTAAAATAATAATGGCTAGACAGAGCATTTAATAAATAAATATTTTACCAAAACTGAAATTGGAATGGTAAGAAACATACTAAAACATGCTAACTGTCATTAGCATTAGGAAAGTAAAAATTGAAAGCACAAATCAATACTGCAGGAATGGCTATCATCAAATGACAAATATTACTGAGTGTTGTCCAGAATGTGGAGAAACTGCATCACTTACACATTGCTAGTGGAAGGCAAAATACTTCCAAAGCTTGGGGAAACATTGATTGATTACAGCAAAACCTGTGCCCTCTGAACCTGGCTGCAGCCAAATAAAACTGTTTCCTGCTGTCTTCAGTGCCTTACCTCTTCTGTACATACAACAGTAATAGTTTAAGATTCACATATTAGTCTGAAAACAATCAATAAATAATTAGAAAATTTGCATTTTCCACTTTATGCTAAAATGTACTGGGCATTTATTAGATGCCAGACACTCTTCTAAGCCTTTACCAACATTTTTTCATTTAATTTCCCTAAGTTATAAGTTTACCTATGAGAAAATTATGGCACATAAAGATTATAAATTTGCATCACTTATAAGTGGTGGAAGCAGAGTTTGAATCCAGGCTAAATGACTTCAGAGTTCAGGCATTTTTAAAAAATCCTTATTTTGCTTATTTATTTTTATGTAGTGCTGAGGATCAAACCCAGTGCTTCACATGTGTGAGGCGAGTGCTCTGCCACTGAGCCACAACCCCAGCCCCAGAATTAATGCATTTAACTATTCTGCCTTACCTTTTGATAAGCCCAGGGCATATATGACCCATAAGACATTGTTTAATGACCTTACAAATTACAGTGTCATAAAAACCTGGGCTCCTTTAGTTCTCACATATGAAAATTGCTGAGAAATTATAAGTCATTTTTCACATACACTCCGTAGCTTGTAAGGGATCCAGCCTAACTCCCTGCAAGATCTAATTGTCCATGTAAGATTAAAATATTTTTGAAAAAATGATGCCCTCTTCACCAGTTCTCCCTACCTGCCTGACTTCCTTTCTTCCTTCCTGCCTTCCTCCCTCTCTCCCTTCCTTTATGCATTTATTTTTTGATGTGGATACCAGGGATTGAACTCAGGGACACTCAACCACTCAGCCACATCCCACCTGTATTTTGTATTTTATTCAGAGACATGCTCTCACTGAGTTGCTTAGTGACCTGCCTTTGCTGAGGATGGCTTTGAACTTTCATCCTCCTGTGTTGGCCTCCCTAACCAAACCACTGGATGACAGGCAAACACTACCACTCAGGCCATGTATTTATTTTTATTCTGACTTTTAATATCTGAAAAGATAAAACTTCAATGCATATACAAGGCATGCATAATACCAAATGCAGGAGGGATATAACACAATGGTTCCAGTTAAATCTTTCACAAAGCATAAACAATCTTAAGTTAGTGTGGACCTAATTAAACACCATCAAAATACATATGTGAAAACCAGACAGAATTAAAATGAAAAATGGACAAATCAGTTATCGTACGCTGATGAGAACATTCATTCAGGCCTGTGACAGTCATCAGTCTGGATGCACTGGGTGGATGTGGGGGAAGGGGCTCTTGGGAACTGGGTTGGAGCCAGGAGGCTCCAGCCAGGCCCAAGCACTCACAGACTGCAACTGCCTTAGGACCGCAGCCCCCACAGCCCACCTGGAAACTCCAGCACAGAATGGCCTCGGGAACAAATCCCACAAATTTTCAGCTTTCCATTCCCAATCAGATCAGGCCTAAGTTGTGTTTTGATTTTCATGCTTGCATTTTAGACAATAATTTTCTATCCTAGTGTGGTAGTAAATGAGAAGAGGAGGAAAAACCCACAGAAGCTGCTACACGTTTTTTCATTGCTGTTATTGTTGGTGACTTAGGAGCTGCTCCCATTAAGGAGTGTGTAGCTGCTGTGAGTTATGGCTCTGTACTTAAGAAATATGAAACTCATATTTGTGAAACTAAAGTTATTTTTCTTCCTCAGTTAATTAAAGTGTTCCTTGAGTTTAAGGCATGAAAATCAAACTCAGCAATGAGTTTCGACAAATGAGACTCCTGAAATGCAAAGATGGAAAATATGAGTCCATGGGGGCAGATTGCCTGGCAATTATGCTAAAAGCTCCTATTACTGAATATCTGTCTCCTAAGCCCAGCTATGGGCTAAGTTTATATATTCTTCACCAAATTCAAAGGTACTGTGGTATTATCTCCATTGCAGAGCTAAGAAATTGAGGCTTAGAAAGGTTCTTCTGTATCTTACCCACGATCTTGCAGCTAGTGTACTGTAGAGCAAGGATTCTGTCTGACCTCAAGCTCAGATTCTTTGTATTTCAGCCACTTGCTAGACATTTTGTTGTTGTTGTTGTTGTTCTTGTTTTTTATTTTGCATTTGTTTTTGTATGGTGCTGGTGTGGAGCCCAGTTCCATACACATGATGGGCAAGTTCTCTACCACTGAGCTACACCCACAGTACCACCTGCAAAAATCTTAAAAAAAATTGATAGTACTCTGGGGTTCTGGGGAAGGAAAAGTTATTTCCATATATAAAGAATTATAAAATAAGTACATTCTTTCCACATGTTGAGGGATCCAAAATTATAGCATATCCTATTATGGCCTGCCATGAGGGAACTAGACCCAAGAATTATATGTAAGTCTATTCATTTTGCTCACACATGTCTCACATGAATGTTCCTCCATTCTTTAATCAAAGATGAGGACAATGATGAGGAGCAAGATGAAGAAGAGGAAATCAGCAGTACAACTATGCCATGTCCTCGCCCTACGTGCAGAGTGAGGCTGTGCCACTCCAGAAGAAGATCAAGAGTGAAGTGTCCCCACATCCTCTCAAGAGTTTCAACCTCCCAAAGGCTAAGAGCTTGAGCTCTGGACACTCAAACTTGGGGTACCTCAAGAATCGCCGCAAACAGAACATCATGGAGCGCCAGTGCCGCCATATCCTGGGATCCAAGTTGCTCACGCTCAAGGACAGGAGCTGGTGAAGAATAAGAAGGCCAGCCAGGTGGTCATTTTGAGAAAAGCCATGGAATACATTCACTACCTCGAGGTCAAGGAGAATTATCTTCTGCTGGAAAAGGAGAGATTACAGGAAAAACAGCAGCAGTTGCTAAAGAAATATGAACTCAGATGAACGTGCTAAACCTTTCTCAATTGGGCAGTTAGTGCCACTTTGCATATTTCAATTTTTGAAAATATATTTTTTCATTGTAGATGGACACAACATCAATATTATTTATTTATTTATATACTGCTGAGGATCAAACCGAGGGCCTCATGCATGCGAGTCAAGTCCCCTACTACTAAGCTACAACCCCAGCCCCACATTTTGATTTTTTTAAACAAACATTGTGTTGACATTATTAATGTTGTTTTACTTTCAAACTGTGTCTCTGTCATTTGTATCTGGGAGGGGGGAAGGATATGTGGGGTTCAACCAGGACCTGGGAGATCCCACATGATAGGGTGCTGGGTGGCTTTTCAGTTTCCTGCATTGCACCTCCATGAAAGTCATGGGAATTTGTGACTTTGGGGCTGTGAAAGTCACCTTGTTCATTCCAGTTTTCAAACAACAGACAGTCATTCCTTCTTTTTACAATGCTGCTTAAGTTCCAGAACATTCCATGTAAGGAGGTTGCCATTTGATGCCTCTGGGGAATATTTCTGTAAACACCATTGACACACCTGCCATTTGTGTATGTCCTGGGAAATGAGTGGAGATTTTGCAGCCAGTATCAGACTGGAAGTTCACACTTAAGTATAGCAATAATACCTCAATGTTTGAGGAGTATGTTTTGTATATAAATATAATATTAATCTCTGTTATGTAATGTACTGATTTTTACACTGCCTATATACTTTAGTGTGATGCTGATACAAAACTAAATTTGATACATACATTTTCTATGAAAGCGAGTTGGGAAAGCTTTGAGTAGATATTATTTTATCTGTTTTTGAACTAAGAAACTTTTCTAAAGAAATTTACTATTTATATGAATATATTTGTTCATGTTTGCTACAGAGAACTGGGTAAATGCAAAGTTCTATGTTTAATTTCTTCAAAATACATACATTTAGTGCTGCATCCTATAGCTAGCACTGTTAAATACCTCATGTTTATAAAAACATATAGCAATTAAATTATGCAAAAATGGAAGACTCATTACTTAGGAGCTGGCGAACTAGGCAACAGCTCATCTACATGATGAGTAGCCTTCATCTAATGGGCTTTATTACAACACTGCGACATCACAACTAAAGGATATGTATTCTTTTTTTGAGTGAATATGAAAATGGAACATAAACCAAATTTCAAAAATTCTAAAGAATGAAATCATGACACATATCTTCTCTGAACACCATGAAAGCAAGCTAGAGATGAGACATGGTGGCCTCTGCCTGTATTTGGCCTGGGGCAAGCAGAAGGTTCCCATATTAAAAACCATCCTGGGTAACCCAACAAGATCCCTATAAAAAAGTCTGTGGATACAGCTCACTCATAGAGGGCCTTTAGGTTCCATTCACCTCCAGCATCTTAAAACTAAATAAATATTTAAATAAAAAATAACATGTGTCAAAGAAAAAAATAATAATGAAATTTACACAACTTTTTTTAAAGGCAGTACAATAGTTTTAACTGAATGCTGAATACCTAATAATAATGAAAAAATAAGGAAGTAGATACAACTGTGAGACTGAAATGTTAGAGCCCCAGAGCTTCAAAAAGGAGCCTGGGGAATTAAGGAAGCAACTATTCATTTCAAGAAATAAGAGGGGAAAAAACACAACTAATTAAACCCAAAGAAAGTATAAACTTGTAAATTCACATATTTAATGGAGGAAATATTGGCATCCATCTTTCAGGAAGTCTTGAGCAGACTGGGCTCTGTGGGCATAGGAAAGAGGGGTAAGCTGAAGGAGCGTTGAAAAATTCGACCAAATAATGGCTGCATGCAAAGCACTGAGTTGGGTGCTGTATCCACCCTCTGCCTTGGTTCTGAGCCTCCCCACTCCTCTGCACTCATCCATAGGTCCACCCTGGGCATCAATTTTTTCCTTGTCCCTTCTGCTCCAGGTGCTTAGAACTTTCCTCTTACTCCTGGTCTGGCCTCTGTTTCACCAGAGCCCCTGGGCTGCCAGATGATCAACAAGGGTCCACCTGACTTCAAACACATATAAACTTTCCACAGCAGGGACACAGCTTCTGCCAACTCAGGCACAACTAGTATGACAGACATGTTTGTTGAACCAATGCTCTTACTGTAGAGCACCCCACCAACGGAGGATCTCCACACCTGGAGGTTGGAGCAGCTTGTGGGTGATGGATTTTCAGACAGAACACTTTATCCACTGCCTAACTCAATTCTGCAGAATACTCTCCTGAAAGTGAAGCCACAGACATACCCTTCCAGAGGCAGGGAACTCTTCTGCCTGTGCTCTCTGGCAGTGAGTCTGGCTTGCCGATGTTCTCCCTGCTGAAACCTGAGTGTTCTCATTCACACCTGCCACTCAACTGAAGTGGGTTCCAGAGCTTCCAGGGAAGGAGACAGAACCTCTTAGGTCCTCAGTTCACTTTATTCATTTTCCATCATTTTCCCTGGAAATACTTAATAATAGGTGAAGGACACAGGACTAAGAATATGAAATGCCATCTAATCAGGGAGTTAAAACAGTTCAATGCTGATAACAAAATTCTTTTACTGACTCTCTTACTAAACAATTCATCAGAATTTTGGTCATTGCTAAACTTTTTGTTTCCACATGTATTTGATTAATTGAAAAGGTAGGTAAGACAATATGTAACATTTTCTGTTTTTTTTTTTCCTCCAAACCTCAAAATCCTTTCTCTTTACTGACATTATTTCCTTTCTTCTAGGTAGCTATATTGAATGATTATTTTTTCATGTTCTTTGTAAGGTATAAAGTGTGTTCCATTTTTGACACAAAGTATGTGAGAGCAGATAAAAGATGATTTAAAAATTAACTTGCATTGGAGTGGGGAGGTAGCTCAGTGGGATTGTACTTGCCTAGCCATGTGAGGCCTGGGTTTTGTTTGCAAGCACTGTAAAACAGAACAGAACAAAACAAAAAACTTACCTCATTTTATTAAAGAAAAACTAAAATTACTACCTTCCACAAATTCTTCTTAGCTTTAGATAAATTTTCCTATTTTTAACTTTATTAAATAATCCATGGAGATAAAAATGTTAAATGTATTCCCAACTTCACATGTAAGAAAGCCTAAACAGTGCAGAGTCTGTGACTCAATGGTAAAGCAATTACCTAGCTTATATGAGGCACTGGATTTGAGTCTCAGCACCACATATAAATTAATAAATAAATGAAGGTCCATCAACAATTTAAAAAATAAAAAAAGAAAGCCTATTCACAAAGTTATTATAAAACATAACTAAATTAACACAAGAGTGAAGATTAAAACCAAGGTTTACTGATTTTAACCTAGCAGTTTTATTCTAGAAATTGTGTGAATTTTAGATTATGTCATAAAAATATATGGTAAAAGTATACTCATTGGAAGAGGAGACAAAATGACAAAATATTTCACATGGAAATACAAGAAAATGAGGTCAAAATAATAGATATTTACTTCTACGATCATGGGGAAATGCTGTAATGTTTTATTTTGAAAATGTATTCTATATCTAATCATGAAATACTGTTGCCCTAGGTCAGGCTGGTTATTATGACTATGCAAACTTTTATTCAAGGACAATATTTTAAAGTCCTTTGGAGACCTATTGAGTTGGAATATTTAAAAGCTGAGAATTGAAATTTTTAAAAACATACTTTAGGCAATTTGTGTTTGAAAACATCTGGTTTCATTACTATATGAAAGTAGCCGTTTTTCAAATTTTGATATACTAAAAATATAGTATTTAGAAATGTTATTAATATGTACATATTTACACTTAATTGCTCACTTCAATGATTTTTTTACATTGCGTGGAACTAAGGATATGCATTAGATATATTATGAAGTTATATTTGTGATAAACTTAAAAATATTTGTTGAAATGTATCAGATAAATACCTATAGAAATACACCATATGGCCCTGGGTTTTACACATTATTGTTAATTTTGTACCCATACAGAATATTTTATAAATTATTGACTTTGGGCTTGTGATTCACTTGAAGGCTTGAGGTCTTGATTTTAATACCTACCAGTATAAAAGCAAATAAACAAAACTCTGTACCTTAATCTTTGTGAGGTTTTTTTGGGTGGTGGGGGGTTACTGGGGATTTAACCCAGGAATGATTAATAATAGTGGCAGGTGTGAATGAGAGCACTCAGGTTTCAGCAACATAGCCAGGTCTTTTTCTTATTTATTTTGAGGAAAAATGTCAGTAAGTTGCTGAGGCTGGCCTCAAACTTGTGATATTCCAACCTCAGAATCCAGAGTAGCTCAGTTACAGGAGTGCACTACCATGCCTGGCTCTTTTTTTGATATTTAAGCTATTATAAGATTATGTTAACATATTGGAAATAAGAAAAATATTCCCTTTCAGATCATAGCTCTTAATAAAACTAATTATTATTTTTTTTCAGTGCTGGGAATCAAACCCAATTTTCACATGCCAGGCAGGTTTTCTACCCCTGAGCTATGTCCTCAGGCATTTTTTTCTTTTCTTCAGTACCAGGATTGAACTCTGAGCCTTCTGCCAAATCTCAGTTTTTGATTGTTGGTTCAAAAACTACAATCACTTTTTCTTTGTCATTCAAATGTCTTCTATATATTTACAAATTGCATCTAAGGGTTTTTTTGGCAAAATATCCATAATATGCAAATTAATGTAAAATTGTAAAGCATGTATTAATATAATTGAATTACTTTGATAAATTAACTTATGATCAGGTTTTTCTTTCAGGGTTGAATCTTGGTTTGACATCACTAGTCTTTCTGAAACTGTTGAAGACATTATAGCCAAAGAAAGAGAACAGAATGCATTGTGCATGCAGCACCAGGTGTTGACTATTTTCTTATTCTGCTTGCTCTATACTCAGAGAATAAATATTGAATCCTAGAGATCACCTATCTAAGCCTTTGTAATAGAGATTAGAAAAATGTATCTTCCCAAATTTAATTCATTTCCTTGTCCTTTCTCTACTCCCAGAGGTTGCTTGGTTTTATGGCACAATTCATGTGCTTAACTAAATCTTTCCCTTTTTAAAAATTATTTTTGTTACCGAGAAATTGTACCCATGGACTCCCACATATCAGAAAAGTGCTATACCACTGAATAACACCCAGCTCCCGACAGTCTTTTTTCCTCCTTATTTTGAGACAGACATTTACCAAGTTGACTATGGTAGCCTGGAACTTGTGTGATCCACTTGCCTCAACCTCTTGAGTGACTTGGGTTACAGACTTGTATCGCCATATTTAGCTGCCTTTTTTTTCATATCCCTTCATTTTTTTTTATTTTGAAACAGGGAGGGTCTCAATCTGCTGGGCACAAAGGCACTTAGAATAAAGAGTTTTTTAATTATCCATATATCCTTAAACCAACCATGAAAACTATGAAAAGTAGTCCACTTAATGTTCTCTTAAACATATTGTATCTATGTAGTTAAAGTGGACAAAAGCCTAAGCCCATGAACTTAAACTTGATAATCAATTTAATCCAATGTAATCATAGTTAAGAACATATATCAAAGTTTGTGTGTTATAATATATTGACAAACTAGTCTACACTAAACTGTCAGAGGCATTGACCACAAATTTTAGAGGCAATACACTATGCCAATCTGAGTAATTATAAGGTTGAGTTTGAGGCTCATGAAATTGATAATTACAATTTAATAAATCTATATGGACTTGGCTTTCCTTCATAATATTATAAATGATTAGGGAAAATTACATAGTATTATTTATCCTTATTATCCTACTACCAAATACGTCTGTTAGTTACATGGAAAAACTTCTATTCATGTAATCATTTTAAGAAATGAGATCATTATTCATTTGGGAATGTGTAAATAGACCAAAAAACTGACTTGTCATCATTTAACTGACATATACTATTAAATATGTGTAAATTTTTATGCCTTTATTATAGTTAGAATAAAAATAGAAGATAATTAGAATAAGCTAATACATAGATACATATTACATACAAGAGTTCATCATACAAAATAAACTTTTTGAAAATGTTGACATAGAATTATTGTACATATTCCTGTGGCACATTGCCACATTTTGATACATTGTACAATGTACAGTGATCAAATCAGCATATCAATGACATCAAACATTTATCATTTCTTTGTTGGAAACATTCAAAAACCTCTTTTCTAGATCTTTTGAAACACAGAATAAACTGTTGTTTACCATATTCATTGTTCACTATAGAATATAATAATTTCTCTGTCTCATAATAAATTTGATTGTCCAGTTATTATGTTTCTCCATTTTGGTTTGATCTTACCCAAGGTACATATTTTACTTGAATATGCATCAATTATCAAATTATCAATTCCCATTATATAGTTGCCTTTGATTTAGTTTCAGAATAATTTTATCCTAGTCAGTACAATTTGTTAAAAAAATTCTCAGCTTTGATACAAATCTTAAGGTTAATATATCTCATTTCCATTTGAAGAAAGGATACTTGAGCAATGTTTAGCTGGGAAATTCTTGGTCTGTAATTTAAACAATCAATAAAATTATCTGAATACTGACTTAAATTTTTAAGATGAAGAAAGAGGAAATAGGAAGCACAAAAGAAATTTCTCATTTGTGAGTTCATTTTCATTAATGTAAATATGTTATGCAACTATGACTTGTATATATCTATGCTTAGTTACATGCAGTGATAATGTTAGAGCTGGTAGCAAAATGTCAAACTGACGAAGAATGTTCAACTCCTGTGACTGCTGGTAGCATCTTTTGCTTTTTGGTTTTAATTCTGCTGCAGTTGTCATCTCTTTGTTACAATTTAGAGGTAGTTTAATTATTTATCAGTATGTAATCAATCTTTAAAAGACTTTCTTTTTCTTTTTGAGAATGAAATTTCTGATCTCTTATAGAATTTAAGAATCTGTTTAGGATTTTAATTTACATTTTTATTGAAGGAGAACTTTCAGAAATACTTCATAGATTGCTAAATTATATGCATCATTACATACAAATGGCCACATAAGTAAAACATACTGTGGTGAACATACCTCAGACTTTTAAAAGTTAGAGTCCTGGTTTCTCAAAATACCTATCTATTCAGAATGATTAGGGTTTATCCTTAGAAAAAATATCGTCAGTATTCTTCAGATTATTGATGGTGTAGAATTTTCCAAGAGTACAGCACTATACTCTCCATTATGGAGTTTCCAGTTGCTGACATCCATTCTGCATGCAGAAAACATGGAGCCTGGCTGTATTATTACATCTCAGTGATTGAAAAATACTAAATATGAAAAAAATGTATAGCTCATGAAAATTAATAAAATGCAGTTTTAGTTTTTATTAAAATTGCTTTCCAGAATATCAAATCTGTTCCAGGCTTTTGAAACAAACCAGAGGAAAGGCAGTGAAAAAAAAATAAGAAAAACAACCTGAAAAGAAGTCATTGTTCTCATGAACTAATAGAGAAAATTTGACTCTTTTATTTCCTTTTTCTAAAAAATTAGTAGAGTATATTATGATTACTCCCAGTAATGTATTATGCACTTGCTAAAATTCACATAAAACTTTGTGTAGCATTCTGAGCTAATGGTACTTAATATATTTCTAATTATTTTCCATTTAGTGTTCATATGAATGTTGGTATTGTGATTTCAATGTTGAATATAACATTGTGCATCAAGAAGATATGGTAAATCAAAAAATCTCATATCATCTAAAAATAGATACATATTTCCTAACTTCAATATAAATAAATTTTTAAAAAATCAATTAAATCCCAGTGATAAGCTTACTTATTTCTGCATTTCAAAGCAAATGAAACAGTTTACATCTTGTTATCATGGAAACTTGTCAAAAAGGTAAGTTTTTCCTACAACTAAAATAAGAACGAGCAGTATTTAAAGGAATACCTCCTTTTATTTTCAATATAAAATTAAACTGGAGGACCTGTTTTTGATAAGTTGCCCCATGTTGGCTGCTCTATTTGCAGTTCAGGGAAATTGAATAATGTAACATGATAATGTGTATAGATTAAGTGTCTTCTTATTCCTCATAGACTCTATAATCTGATATTCAAACACTATAACATGTTGCCTTTGCTTTTCTACAACTTTCTGTAGGGTCACTCTTGTTTTCATCCCATTGAAGTAATTTTGACTAATGCATCACTGGAAACAGAATAAGTGTATTTAGACTTATATAGTTACCTTGACGATGACGGTTTAGATTCAGTAACATTTAATAGAAGACACAAAGATATGAGATAAGCTTGCAAATTAAATTTTGAGATATGAGATAGATTTATTTTAGTATTTATTTTTTAGTTGTAGTTGGACATGATATTTTTATTTTATGTTTTTATTTTTATGTGGTGCTGAGGATAGAACTCAGGGCCTTGCATGTGTTAGGTGAGCTCTCTACCTCTGAACCACAACCCCAAGCCTATAGGATAGATTTAAATTTTCTATAGTCATTCTTAGTTTCTGAATTCTTTCTGAGCTCTACTCATGTTCATAGAAAACATTACTAGTTAAATTCTTGTTTTTACCATGTTCTCAGATTTAAACTAACAATTCATAATTTAACCCTAAACATGAATGCAAGACCCTTTCCCATTCAAAGCTTCCTACTGCTGATGTAATAAATTAACATAAATTCTGTGACTTAGATACATTTTAGTTACCATAGTACAGTGAGTGAATGTAGAAGTGAATATGACTGGGCTAACCAAAGATGTGAATATGGGTTTCTTCTTCCTCCATAGAAGGAGCAGAACAATATCAAACAAGTGTAGCAGAATTTAACTGGTCACTTTGAATGAGTTACACCAAAGTGCTCAGGAGCTTGTTCATATTCTGAAGTTTTATATTTGAAAGCTTGCTGTGGTTGCTTTATTGCAGAGCAACAAGAATGATATGTAACAAAATGGCCCAAGCCAAGTTGCAGGAAGAAAAGACTTGAACATGTGTATGTACATTGATTTTGAAAGGCACAGTGGGTCTATTGGGATGACAGGTGGGATGGGGGTGGGCAGCAGGTTACACAGGTCACAGCCAAAGCTATGGGGCAGAAATAAAGTGCATAGGTCCTGGGGCTCCCCATGGCCCAGGAGCAGCAGCTTATAGACCCTCTCTTCCTGCTTCTGGCAGGTTCAGCTGAGTGGCACTCAGAGGTAGGAGGTGGGCACATAGCCTTCACCTCCCTGTGTCTGCCAGACCCATATCCAGCCATTGCCTTTGTCCTCTTCCATCAGACTGAGGTCCTCACCTTGGTCACAGAGATGCTGCCTTCACTGGACCCTATTGTGGGGTGGTCCCAGTTCTCTGCATTAGAAAAACTTGAACAAACTAGCCAGACACACCAGAGCAACTGATGTGCCCCCACCCCTCCACCCCCATGTGTTCTCACCTTCAAAGTGGTAAATGGACACACACTGGCCTATGGGTGATGCAGGCTCCTCAAAATCCTCATCACATGCCGTGTAGATAGGGGTTTCCTGGCCCTCTTCTGAGGTGTGCTCTTCAGAGCTTTGTGGGGCAAGAAGGCAGATGGAGGCAGGTCCTCTGTGTCTTTCTGGCCATACGTGCTCTGGCCTCCCGGCTCACCTCTCCTTGTTGACCTGTGAAGCATTTATGCTAATGTCCCTGGGGACACTGGATGGGGAGTTGTGAGGACAGGTGTGCTGGCACAGGCTATCCCCTAGGTTTCTCAGGATCCGGCTCTCAGCTTCTGCCAGCCAAGCCTTGGAGTATGAGATCACATCACCTCCAGGCCAGAGTTCAGAGGTTGGCCCACCCTGCACCTGGATTCTTTCTGAGATCATCCATGCATACCCAAGATGTTGATGAGAAACAACTGGATCTCTGTACCCCACCCAGAAGTATCTTAGCCAGTCTGGTGATAACTCTACCCCTCCGCAGGGCCTTCCCCTTACCTTGTACTTCAGTACTTCCAATTTCAGCCGTTTGATGTTGCTTAGTGTTTCTGTGATCTGGGACTCAAAGCTGGCAAGGTCACCCATCTGGAGTGTCTTATCATACATGCACTTCATTTTCTTCGGAGATTCCCTGGGGCAAGATGGGGAAGAAAAGAGTAGTGGTTGAAGGGGCTTGCAGCAATGAGGAAGACCACACACTTATTACAACTCAAATGTGGGGGCCAGACATGGTGGCCTGAAATTGTGGTGTCAGCTACTGGGGAAGCTGAAGTATTAGGATTGTTTGAGCCCAAGAGTTAGAGGCCAGCCTGGGCAAACCCACAAAAAAGAGCTCCAATTCTAGTAGGGCTAACTGCCTGGGTTGGCATCTTGGGTTGGCATTTCCTGGTGGTGTGAGCTTAGACTATAGAGCACTATCTGCAGACCTTAATCTTGAAAAATGGGAATAAATGCATGTGTGTGCCATGTGGGCTGTTGTGAGGACTGGTACAGTACTTGTACACAGCAAGTCCTAACAATTAATATATATATATATATATATATGTATATATATATATAGCTCTAGGAGGCTAAGAAGTAGCTCAATGTCAGAGCACTCCACTGGCAGGTGCAAGGCACTAGGTTTCATTGCTAGCACTTGAAATGGACAGGAAAGAAAGGAAACTCAGTAAGAGAGTCAGAATCCTATCTGTGCTTATCATCTCTTAGAAAAACCTAAGATATCCAGGAAGTCCATGTGAAGTGAGTAGAATAGAGCCTGGAGTACAGTGGATGTCTGTGATTCTAGCTGCATTTCCTGTCATTAGTCTCCCATTCCCATCTCCTCTATACATCTGGGTAGTGGGAACTGTAGAGCACTAGTGGAATATGACAGACCTCAGCTCAGCTTCCTTTCAGTTATTACCTGACCTATGTCACAGATGAAGAAACTGAGATACTAAATGCTATATCAAGCTGCCCATTACCTCCAGGAGCTGGAATTCATGAGCAGGCTGCCTTGACTCTAGGCATATACCCTGTACCTTCTGCTCCATCATAGAAACCCAGAAACCACCCAGTGGAGAATGCAACTTCATCCCTGTCTGTCCAAGAGATAAATTGCAGACAGCAAACAAGAACTTGATCACCTCCTGGCAAGTGGCAAACATCCTTCCTATTTTGTGAAGGACTGGGAAAAGGAATTTGCTGCTTGGGAGAACGTGAGTAAAGATTTTCTTTTTAATATGGCAGATTTTTATTTTTAATATTTAAATGTTTGAATTATTAAATAGTTAGCCATATGCTTTTATTTCCTTTTAACTCTCTAATGTGGATTAGACTGTAAGGCTTCCTGATATTGAGCCATGTTTGCATTGTTGGGATAATGCCCAATTGATTATGTATTTTTTTCTTTAAAAAATAACCTTTTTCCTATTCTAGTGAAGGAGACATAACACAAAATTTCCTCTTGTGATTACTATGAAGCATACAGTTCTGTGGCATTAGATACCTGCACCCAACTAACACCACCATGCCATGTATTGTTTTGTAGTACATCATTAAATTTTCTTGTCAGGATTTTGTATCTAAAACCAGAAGTGAGTAAAATGAGACCATAATTTCATTGGCTTGAATTCTTGCTCACTGATTTGGGAACCCAGGTTCCCCAGCCTTCTAAATAAGCTGACAGCTTTCACTCTATTTGCTAGAAATCCTTGCATGGGAGCAAAAGCAACAGTTTCCTCCAGGCACATGAAGAATCACCTATAAAACCTCCCTGCTGGTGTCTCTGTGACATTTTTGGGTGTATTTGAGTGTAAATATTTTATGGTTACTTTTTGTCTGTGCTAGGCAAGCACTCTCCTGCTGCGCATACCATTCTTTTAAATATAACCCAATGGCACTCTTCAGTCCCCTGCCTGGCCCTTCTGCCAGGCC
This sequence comes from Callospermophilus lateralis, assembly GCF_048772815.1. Lineage (NCBI taxonomy): Eukaryota > Metazoa > Chordata > Mammalia > Rodentia > Sciuridae > Callospermophilus > Callospermophilus lateralis. The sequence continues at coordinate 13,168,544 of NW_027514398.1, forward strand.
CTACCTCTGATTCACCTCTTCTGCAGCTCCTGGTTGTGTTCTTCTAACTGATACTGGAGCCGCTTTCTCTGGTGCTCTGGGGCAAGTGGCTAAAATCCTCTGAAGCCACAATCTGTAAAGGAAAGAGAGGGTTGAGTCTGGGATTCTGAAGCTGAAGCTTCCAGGTGCTGCACACTCCTGAGGATTCAAGTCCACCTTCCTCTCCTTCCAAATATCTTTGGAGCAAGGTCATGGACAGAGTGAAGAAGGAGTGGGGCCCAGCTGGCTGCAGGAAGCAAGCCTACGGTCCACCACCTTGCTGATGGGAGGGCCAATGCCATCCCTCCTCCTACAGTCCTCACTTACCCCCATGGCCTCCTGGAAGGATCTGGAAGGATGATAGCCACAGATTGACTGACTTACTGATCTCACTCAATAAGACCAAGGGATCATAGACATAGCTGGTAAGGGAACCCATTAGGCAAGAGGACATGACACCCTCTAGGGGGAAGAGGGTTGGGGGGGCATGACTACCAGCTGGGTCCAGGAGGGGACAGGCAAGGAAGAGGCAAGGGCAGAAAATGAAGATGGACAGAAGGATGAACATAAGTATGGATGCAGAGAAGCAAAAGCAAAAAAGAAATAAAAAATAGTAACAATATCCCAACTCAAGATGCATAATCACACAGAAAATACATGTAAGGGCAACACAAAATCTGATAGGTAACAAGGAGGACATTAGACTCAGAGAAAGAGGTCACACCTCTCTCTACCCCATCTCCTACATCCCTTGACTATTAGGTCTAGGGGCTGGAACAGGGATGCTATAGTCCACTGGGCTTTCTGGACTCAGTTTAGAAGGAGGTACAGGAGGCATTTGCATGAAGAAAGTCTTCAGACACAGGCCAAAGTGGCATGCCACTTATAGAGCGCTGTGGAAGGCAGGAAAGGTCAGGGGTTACAGCTTAGGAGGAGAGGGCTAAAGACCAGAATGGCTGGTGTCAGTGGGAGGTGTCTAAGGCATACTAGGGAGTCAGGAGCTGTCCAAGATATAAACCGGTGGTGTTAGGGTTTACGTCTGATGCTGAAAACACACACACAAACAAAAAATACCAAAACTATAGGGCATAAGGATCCATCAGCTGGATAGAGATCTGGGGTTAGGGGCACTCCTAAAAGACAGGAACACAAACTGTCAATCCAGCACGAATTCCACCAGCAGATCTTCTCCCAGCATCCCGAGCATGAGCAGACAGATGCCACAGGACAACATCCTGCCCTCCTCAGCCTCAGGAGACTCCCAGGCCAATGTGCTGCTGACTTGCCTTTCTTCCCTCCAGCCCAGGAATGTAGCAAAGAGGAAAAGTATGGCCCAGGACTCAGCATTTCTGTGGCTGGGCTCAACTCATTAGGGCCTCAGCTGGCCCCACTCACTGTCTTCTCACAACATTCTGGGCCCCCACCTTGCTCTTCTTGCCAAAAGGCCAGTGCTTGGCACAACTATGGCCAGGGCCCTGGAACTTAGGGTCTCCATCGGAGCGGGTGTCCAGGCCATTTTCTGAGTGTGCACAGATCACAGGCTGGCAGAAGTCCTCAATTTCCACATCACCAGGGTGGGCATAACCTGACTTGTGCACCTCTATGAGAATCTGGGTGTCCTGGGGGAAGGAACAGTGGGTGGGCAGTCAGGGGCAAGGCCCTACCTAGTTTGGGAGATCCCCATAGTGCCCACTCATTGGCCTACTCAGACACCCACATTCTTGGCATCCACAGCTTAAGCAGCCACCTTCATGTCCTCAAAGCACTTGGTGATGATGAGTAACACCTGCAGTTCCATCTCTGACAGCAGCCAGTACCCTGATTTACTGATCTCACTGAAGGTGGCTCTATACTCATCCTTGACCTGCAATTTCTGTGGGGACAGGGAAAAGGCATGAAACACATGGGTGGAGGCAGATCAGGTATAAAGAATTCTGCAAATATGATGGTGCCCTAACTGTCAGCACTAGCTCCTGCCCAGTGTGGTGGGGAAGACACACTCCTGTAGGCAGAGCTGCAACATAGGGCTGGGGGTTGAAAATGAGTTATATAAGAACTGTAAATTGCTTCAGATCAATTTGGTGTCACTTGTGTTTTGACACAAAGTTATGGAGTATATCTTGTTTCCAATGTTTATTAAGTATAAGTGAATTTGTATCTGTATGTACTTTTTTTGGTAAATTATTTTATTGAAATTATTATTTGAAATAATAATTTTTTCATTGAAATAAAAATTTACAAAGAATAGGTAACTATCCCCAAGGAGTTTATTGATTAAAAATATCAACTAGTTGGCTATTTTATCTGCACATAATTAGTGGAAGTTTTAGTTGTTTCATACTGATTGGACTGAAGTAAATTTGAATATATATTTGAGATAAATATGAACTCTGATAAATTTTAAGTTATTCACTTCATAAATTATATTTTTGGAAAAAACCTCATGGTACTTTTAGTTGAGGAAAGTAAATGTCTTATCTGGAGCTTGGCCCCAAACAAAGAAAGGCACCTTGATTTATTTCACTGAGTGGGCTTTGCTATGTTTTCTTTCCATTGGTAGTGTGTCCCATTACTAGGCACAGCTAAATTCTAGAATCACACATTTCAGGAACAAGAAAACCATAAAAATGTAGACATGTTTAGGTAGCTTGGAAGAAAAATCATGTCCTGTGATGTAGAAGAAACAAGTGATCATATCTTTTTTTCAGGTATAGTGATCAAAATATGTTCAAACTAACAGGACTTCTCTCCCTGTAATGATATCCTATTAGATGCTGATGAGTAACCAAAAGCATAGAAACATGTGATAGGGAGACTCTCTTGATGTTATTGGCCCATGGTTATAACTTAATGTGAATCAACCAATGTTCAGGCTTAAGTCATTTTATCAGAGGGAAGATTCAACTTTCACTAACCCAGATAGCATCCAAAGACATAGCCTTTTCCTCATATATAAGTAAAGCCATATTTGGGGCATACAGTGGAAGAAATATATCAAAAGTGATAAAAAAGTACAGTGTTGCTGGCAACTCTAATGGGTTTGGATAAAAGTTTATGTTCACATCTTGTCAATGGTGGTACTTCTTTCCTTGGTCATCCAAATTGACCTTGACCAAACTCCTTATTGTATATATATTTGAGATAAATATGAACTCTGAAAAATTTGAAGTTATTCACCTCATAAATTATATTTTTGGAAAAAACCTCATGGTAGTTTTAGTTGAGGAAAGTAAATGTCTTATCTGGAGCTTGGCCCCAAACAAAGAAAGGCACCTTGAGTTATTCATTCTCAGCAAGTAACATTTCTTTCCATACCTTTATTCATCCACTACATAGCTATTGTAAATCAGTGAAACTATTTTGCAGTAAATTCAGAAGATATGAATATCCTCTTCTAACCAGTTCTCTATCTCAATTTCTTTAGGAATAACGAGCAGCACCTATGTTCCCAATGGAACCTGGAGGAAATTAACAATAATGTTGAGGAAATAGGTCCTCCATATGATTAGATTGGTTTTATATCCATCAATCAATCATTCAATAAATGTTTTGAACAGTAACCAGCATTGTGTTCCACAGATACATGGTGATGTATCTGTGGAAAACAAACAGACAAACATTGTTTTTTTTTTTTTTAAATTCTTGTCTTTCTTTATAAAATTTGCATTGTTGTTAGGATAAATAAACCAAGTTATTGATTGCTTAGCATAGTTATATTCTTCAGCTATTATTTTCACTATACTTAGTATTCCAAAATAATGATAGTTAATCTCATTAAATAATGGCTAATTAACAAGATTTTAAATTGGTACATTTCTGGGAAGCACCTTGGAATATAAAACAATAAAGAAACAGAGGTCCAATATTCCCATTTTACAAGACACAATTATTTGCCTTAATTAAATTAATATTTTCAGAATTACTGTGGGGATAAATTTGTTGAACTGGTGCTTCAAGGAATTTCAGGTTTCTTGTAGTTCTTGTAAAATCAATTCTTTTATATTATTCAGGGAATGGAAGCAAGTGGAAGTTTAGAATTTTATTTTTGTCAGGGTAACCAATTTTTGAAAAGCTAAGCTTGGTTTCTTTCTTCTGACTTATAAAATAAGAGTCAAGAATTATCTTCCCAAATGAGTATAAAATACTAAATATCAATATTTTCCTCCAACTCGTAGATTTGGGCAAATAATAATTTGAAAAATTAAAGAAACTTGTTTAATGTAATGAACTCAGGAGTGTGCTTCTACTGAACTACTCCTCAGCCCTTTTTGTTTTGTGAGACAGGGCCTCACTAAATTGTCCAAGTTGTCTTGGAGCATGCAATCTTCCCACTGAGACTCTGGAGTCACTGAGATTACAGGCCAGCATGATACTATATGGAGCTTACATGGAGCTTATGGAAAGGTAAGAATAACGCATATGTGTGTATCTTATACATAAATATATGCTTAGTCTGAAATATATCTGTGTGCATAAACTGTGTGTGTGTGCATGTATATATTATGGTGGTGCTAGGTGCTCTGAATGCAGTGGGCAGGGATGGCCTCCCTGATAAGGTAACAAATGAACAAAACATAAAAGTGAGAAAAGGGACCATTTGAATAGATGTACAAAGACAATAAAAGCATCAGAAACTCCCTCACAAAATCAGACACCCTGATTTATCAACTTGGAGTTATAGGACTGAAATCTACATTAAACTCAGGGAGAAAAAATCCCAAGTTAAGAATATTATATACAAGACTGACCAAATTATGGGCATGCACAGATGTGGCATAATGAATCCTATGATTATGTATATTTACAATATACCAATTTTTAAAAGTTATAATCTAAGTTGAGTATGGTGGTGAATGCCTGTAATCCCAATGACTCAGAGTGAGGCAGGAAGATCTGGAGATCAAAGCCTGCTTCAGCAGCTTAGTAAGGCCCTAACCAACCTAGTGAGAACCTGACTCCATATAAAATATAAAAATTCTGGAAATGTAGCTCAGGGTTAGAGTGTCCCTCGGTTCAATCCCCAGCCCCAAAAACCAAAAATAAAATAACAATAATTGAAATATAAATAAAAAAGAGAACATCTAAAAGAAACCCAAAAGAACATTATGCATCAAAGATCAATAATCAGATTAACAGAAGATTTAACAACTGCTGCAGACACAAGCAGATAAAAGAGATTTCCAAAGGACTGAACAACAACAACAACCTGTCATTCTAGAGATTTATGACTAGTTAAACTATAACTAGAGTACGAGCAGGAAAGGACAGCTTTCTCCCTGAAAAAAAAAACTATTAAGCTGTTATTAAACAATTAAACCACATATTTTGGTGCACACCAGTAATCCAAGCAGCTCTGGAGGCTGATAGCAGAGGATCGCAAGTTGAAGGACAATCTCAGCAACTTAGTGAGGCTTTAAGGAATTCAGGGAGATGTTATCTGTAAGTAAAATATAAAAAAGGGGCTTGGGATGTGGCAACTCTGGATTCAGTCCCCAGTACAAAAAATAATACATCTGAATAAAGCAAAATGACCCCAGAGAAAAGGTATCATTTGAAGGAGGAATAATTCACACAATACAAGTGAAAAGATCTTTATCATTGTGGAATTAGAAAATACATAAACAAAGAAACAAAATGGAGTCAGGTGACAACAGTGTTCTGAGGAGAGCAAGATGACAGGTGTGTCAGAACAACCTGGAGGGGAAGGGCCCTGCTTTGGACAGGGCAAGTTTTCTTTCTCAACATCAGCACAACTGAACTTCTGAGCCAGAACAGTCCTTAGGGTGGGAGCTGACCTGGGCATGAAAGGACGTAGACAACACCCGCCATTTTAACAACCAAAAGTGTCTCTAAACAATATCACAGGCCCTTAGGCCCACTCCTTAGGGCCCTAGAAAGAGGTGTTCAAAAAAGCAGGGGCTGGCCTGGGATACCAGGAGGTGCAGATAGGGACCCAACTCCAAGCTGGCCCCAGCGTGTCCAGGCACAATCTTGAGGGGACCATCCAATTACTAGTATCCAACAGGATCTCAAAATTACTCTTCTGTTTCTGAGCTGGAAAGGGGACTGATGTGTTCTTTGAGCAACTCCAGCGGGTACAACAGAATCCTCTCTGCTGCCTTGATATCTTTTTCCAGATTTTCCTGAAGCTGCTGGCAAAGCGACCAAACCAGAAGAACCAGTAACAGCAGGCACAGAGCCCCCAGGGCAACCACAGCCAGCCACATAAGTCACAGGTATTCCATGGGGGCCTGAACCTCCAGGTCACTGAGGGGCCCACTATCACAGCCACAAGGTACCCCTCAATAGCCAGCCATGTCCCCTACTCCTCTGAAAAGCAGTTGTAGGCCCCAGCATGGTGATATTGGGCAGCCATCACCACCAGGGCTTGGAGACAGGCATCATAGCGGATGGAGCCTGGCTCGTCTGCAGGTAGGTCCTGGCCCTCAAAGATCCAGCGGGCATAGGCCAACTTGGAGGAGAAGGACAGGGAAGTACCAAGTCTGTGCCCACTACCATTGTGATGTTTTTCAGCATTCACCTGACTGTAGCAACAGAGAGAGAAGGTAGCAGAGTCAGTGCAAGAGACCAAGGGCCAGGGAGGTGTGATGTGGAAAATCCACCTAAGGACCACAGCCCATATGGAGGGGAGGGGGCCACAAAAAAAGCTCACCTTTCTTAGTGCCATGAAGGTCACAAAAGCCTATGGTGTCTGAGATCCCCATGTTCTGAACAAGTAGAGATCTGGCAAAGGAAAGGGGTATTAGAAGCTTAGTTCCAACACACCTTCCTGGTCCCAGCCCTTGCAGAACCCAGCTCACCCAGAGTAGCTGGCCACAGACAAACAGTGACTAGTGTTGATGCTCCAGGCAGAGTAGGAGTCCCACGCAAGGACACAGTCTGCACAGATGTGGTACTTCACAGAGTCTGCCAGGGGCAGCTGGACCAACTGAGAGCAGGAGCCAGCAAAGAGCAGCTTCTGTGGGAGAAGAGGAGTGAGAGGGTTGGTAGGGCCACATGCATCCCAGGGCTGCTCAGATTCCAAGGAGCACAAGCATGAGAGGTGCCCACATGAAGAAGAGACAGAAGACAGCACTGCAAAGGAAGGTGCAAGTCTCAAGAAAACAGGGAGGCTATGCACACAGAAGGCATGAAACATTTTCCTCCAGTGCCCTTGGCTCTCACAATAGCACCAGCACAGCATAAGGTGTTCTCCATTTGAATGGCGCAGTTTTCCTCATTTCCATCTCAGAGTCTTATATACAGAAATTCCATTGATTTATTGGTGTTGATTTTATATCCTGCTACTTTGCTGAATTCATTTACTTGTTCTAGAAGTTTTCTTGTGGAGTGTTTTGGGTCTCCTAGGTATAGAATCATATGATCAGCAAATAGTGCTAATTTACATTCGTTTTTTCCTATACATAACCCTGTGATTTCCTTTGTCTCTCTTATTGCCCTGGCCAGTGTTTCAAAAACTATGTAGAATAGAATTGGTGAAACATGGCATTCCTGTCTTGTTGCAGTTTGTCGAGCCAATGCCTTCCTTTTTTCTGTGTTTAGAATACTCTTGGCCTGAGGCTTCGCAGAGATAGCCTTTATGATGTTGAGATTAGTTCCTGTTGTTCCTAGTTTTTTTCAGTGTTTTGAACTTAAATGGGTACTGTATTTTGTCAAATGCTTTTTTCTGCATCTATTGAGATGGTCATATGGTTCTTACTTTGAAGTCTGTTGATATGATGAATGGCATTGTTTGATTCCCTTATGTTGAAACAACCTTGAATACCTGGGATAAATCCCACCTGATCATGGAGCATGATCTTTTTGATATGATTTGTATTTGATTTGCCAAAAATGAACTGAGGATTTTTGCATCTATATTCATTAAGTTATTGGTCTGAAGTTTTGATTATTTGAGGTGTCTCTGTCGGGATTTGGAATCATGGTGATATTAGCCTCAGAGAATGAACTTTGCTGTACCCCCTTCAATCTATAGATTGAAGAGTATTGGTATGAGTACTTCTTGAGAGGTCTTGTAAAACTTGGCTGTATATCCATCTGGTCCTGGGCTTTTCTTGGTTGGCTATCATTTTATGACTTCTTCTATGTCTTCACTTGCTATTGGTCTCTTTAATTTGTGTACATCTTCATACCTCTCTCTGGGCAGGTCATATAAAATTAGGAATTTACCAATGTCTTCACAATATTCTAAATTATAAGAGTTATGGTTTGAAAATAATTTCTCATTGTCTTCGGTATTTCTGTAGTATCTGTTTTTATATTGCCTTTTTCATCACATATGATAGTAATTTGGGTTCTCTCTCTTCTTCTCTTCATTAGCATGGCTAAGATTCTGTCAATATTTTGTATTTTTTAATAAGAACCAACTCTGTGTTTTGTCTATTTTTTCAAATGTTTCTTTTTTTTTTTTTTTGATACAACAAATTTCAACTCTGATTTTAATGATTGCTTGCCTTCTACTGCTTTTACTGCTGGTTTGTTCTTCTATTTCTAGGGCTTTTAAATATAGTGTGCGGTAATTTACTTGTTCACTCTTTTTTCTTTGAAGGAATAAACTCCATGCAGTGCATTTTCCTCTTAATACTGCATTCCTACTGTTCTAGGAATTTCAATATTTTGTGTCTGTGTTCCCATTTACCTCTAAAAACATTCAATCTCCTCCTGGATGTCTTCTGTAAGTCATTTTTCATTCAGAAGCATATTGTTCATTCTCTATTTGAGGAAGGAATTTTTCTTCCTTCTTTTATCATTGACTTTCTATTTCATTCCATTATGATGGGATAAAATGCATGGTAGTAACTCTCCTTCTTTGTATTTGCTAAAAGGTGCCCTGTGGCATAATATAGCGTTTACTTTTGAGAGGGATCCAAGTGCTACTAAGAACACATGTTATCCATTTGATGTCCTTGCTTATGTTACATATGTGAATTAAGTCTAAGTTTTGAATTGTGTTATTGATTTCTGTAATTTCTTTAATCCAAATTGTTTGGACGATCTTTCCCGTGGTGACATAGGTGAGTTAAAATCACCCATGTTTATTGTGCTGTGGTCTATTTGACTCTTGAACTTGAGAACAGATATTTAGCTGAACATAGCTGCACCATGGTTTGGGCATAGATATTAATGATTGTTATGGTTTTTTAGTGTATGGTTCCCTTGTACAGCACATAATGTCCTTCTTTGTCCCTTTCAATAAACTTTAGTTAGAAGTGTACTTTATTTGATATGAGTATGGACATGCCTGCATCCTTCAAATTTTCATGAGAATGGTATTGTTTTTCCCAACTTTTTACCTTCAGTCTCTGAATGTTTTTCCTACAAATGTGTCATATGTATGTGGCGTGTTGTAGTAGGTTTTATTGTAAATTCAGTCTACTAGCCTAGTCTTGGGAATGGTGAGTTTAAGCTATTTACATTTACAGTTACTAATGAGATAAAGTTTGTATATTTAGCAATACTGGTTTGTTTTTGTTATTTTAATTGACTTGATTTTTCTGTTTGATTAGATTTTAATTTAGTTTACTCTCTCACACTGTTGGATTTAATAGTTATTTTTCATTTCCTCTTCATGAAAAAATTTGCCAAGGATGTGTTGCACCGCCAGTTTTCTACCTGCAGATTCTCATATTTTTGTTTATCGGGAAGTGTTTTTTTTTTTTTTTTCATCATTTTCAAACCTGAAGATTCGTCTTGGTGTATACAAAAGTCTTCTTTAGAAGACAGTGTCCTTAAGAATTATAAAATTATTTTTCCAGGATCTTCTAGCTTTCAGGGTCTGTGTTGAAAGTTCGTCCTGTAAGCTAATTGATATACACCTATATGTGATCTTCTTCCATTCTCTTGTGGCATTTTAAATTCTCTTCTTGTTCTGTATGTTGGGCATTTTCAATGTAATGTGTCTTGGTATGAATCTTTTTCATATCGGTGTCTTGTATGATTCTAGGATTTGAATTTCTGTTTCATCCTTCTTTTCTGGAAAGTTTTTCAATATTATTGCATTGAACATATTCCACATTCCATTGGTTTGGACCACAATACATTCCTCCATCCCAATCACTCTTAAATTTGTCTCTTTATGCTATCCAATATCTCTTGGATGATCTGTGTTTGGCTTTTTGTCAGTCTTTTCATGCTTTCTACATTTTATTCGATATGACAAACTCTGTGTTTCTTGTCTGATGTCCTATCATTTAAGTGTTCTCCTCTGTTGGTGACACTCTCATTTGAGTTTTTATTTGGTTTATCATTCCATCTCAAAGGCTTATATAGGAAAATTCCTTGGATTAATTGATGTTGATTTTATATCAAGCTACTTTGCTGAATTCTTATGCTACTTCTTGTAAATTTCTGGTGAAATATTCTGGATCTTCTAGGTGTGGAAACATATCAGAGGCAAATGGTGCTAATTGATGTTCTTCTTTTCCTATACATATCTTTTTGATTTCCTTTGTCTCTCTATTTTCTCTGGCCATTTTTTTCAAGAAGTATGTTGAATAGAAATTTTGAAACAGAGCATTCCTGTTTTGTTGCAGTTTTTCGAGAAAATGCCTTCATGTTTTTTGTGTTTAGAATGATTTTGGCCTGAAGCTTAGCGTAGGTAGCCTTTATGATGTTGAAATGAGTTCCTGGTATCCCTAGTTTTTCCAGTGTTTTCAATAAAGGGGGTGCTGGTTGTTGTCAAATGCTTTTACTCTGTCTATTGAGACAATCATATGGTTTTGATCTTGAGGTTTATTGATGTGATGAATTACATTGATTAAATTCTGTATGTTGAAACAACCTTGCAGAACTGGGATGAATCCCTCCTGATCATGGTGCACGATCCTTTTGATATGTCTTTGTATGCAAATTGCCAGAATTCAACTGAGGAGTTAATAGAATGCAATATTCATTAGAGACATTGGTCTGAAGATTTCTTTCTTTGAGGTGTGTTTGTCTGGTTTTGGAATCATGGTGATATTGGCCTCAGAGAATGAAGTTGGGAGTACTCCCTCTTTTCTATTCCCTGAAATAATTTGAAGAGTATGTGTATTAGTTCTTCTTGAGAGGTGTTGGAAAACTTGGCTGTATATCCATGTGGTCTTGGGCTTTTATAAGTTGGCAGTCTTTTGATGGCTTCTTCTATGTTTTCACTTGCTGTTGGTCTTTATCATTCGTGCATATTCTCCTGCCTGTCTGTAGGCAGGTGTTATAACTTTAGAAATTTACCGATTCCTTCAAAATATGTTTTATTATTAGAATATGGTTTGAAAATAATTTCTCTTTATCTTTTGTATTTCTGTAGTGTCTGTTCTGATATTTCCTTTTTCATCATGTATGCTAGTAATTTGGGGTAGCTCTCTCCTTCTCTTCATTAGCATGCCTAAGAATCTTTCAAATTTATGTATTTTTCAAAAAGAACCAATTCTGAGTTTTGGCAGTTTTTCCAAATATTTCTTTTCTTTTGATTCCACAGATTTCAGCTCTGATTTTAATGTTTGCTTGACTTCTACTGCTTTGGCTGCTGGATTATTTTTCTTTTTCTATGGCTTTTATGTGTATTGTGTGGTCATTTATTCATTGACACTTTCTTCTTTGAAGGAATAAACTTCATGCAATGCATTTTCCTCTTATTACTGCATTTCTGGTGTCCTAGGAATTTCAATATTTTGTGTCTGTGTTCCCATTTACCACTAAAAAACATTTAATCCCCTCCTGGCTGTCTTCTGTAAGTCGTTTTTCATTCAGAAGCATATTGTTCATTCTCTATTTAAGGAAGGAATTTTTCTTCCTTCTTTTATCATTGATTTCCTATTGCATTCTATTATGATGGGATAAAATGCACAGTAGTAACTCTTCTCCTTTGTATTTGCTAAGAGGTGCTCTGTGGCATAATATAGTGTTTACTTTCTAGAAGGATCCATGTGCTACTAAGTACACATGTTATCCATTTGATGTTGTTAGATATGTTATATATGTGAATTAAGTCTAAGTTATGAAATGTGTTATTGAGTTCTATAATTTCTTTAATCCAAATTGTTTGGACGATCTTTCCTGTGGTGACAGAGGTGAGTTAAAATCACCCATGTTTATTGTGCTGTGGTCTATTTGACTCTTGAACTTGAGAAAAGATATTTAGGTGAACATAGCTGCACCATGGTTTGGGCATAGATATTAATGATTGTTATTTTTTTTAGTGTATGATTTCCTTGCACAGCATATAATGTCCTTCTTTGTCCCTTTCAATAAACTATAGTTAGAAGTGTACTTTATTTGATATGAGTATGGACACCCCTGCATCCTTCAAAGTTTCATGATAGTGGTATTGTTTTTCCCAACTTTTCACCTTCAGTCTCTTGCTTTTCCTATCAAATGAGTCTCCTGTATGCAGCATATTGTAGGATCCTTTTTTTAAAAATCCATTCTACTAGCTTATGTCTTTGGAATGGTGAGTTTAAGCCAATTACATTCAGGTTTACTATTTAGATGTGGTTTGTATATCAAGCAATATTTGTTTTTGTCATTTTAAATTGTTTGATTTTTCTCTTTGATTAGATTTGAATATAGTGTACTCTCTCCCACTTTTGGATTTTTGTTGTTATTTTTTATTTTCTTTTCATGAAAATTTTGCCACGGATGTGTTTAACTGCCTGTTTTCTACCTGCATATTCTCTTAACTTTTGTGTATTAAGAAGGTTTTTTTTTTTCATCTTCAAACCTGAAGGTTAATCTGGCTGAATAAAAATGTCTTCATGAGAAAACAGTATCTTTTAGCATTGTAAATAGATTGTTCCAGAATCTTCTAGCTTTCAGGGTCTGTGTTAAAAGATCAGCCTTTAACCCAATTGATATATGCTTGTTTGTTATCTTCTTCCATTCTCTTGTGGCTTTTAAAATTTTCTTCTTGTTCTGTATGGTCAGCATTTTCATTGCAATGTGTCTTGGTGTGGATCTTTTTCACCTATGTCTCCTGTATGATTCTAGGATTTGGATTTCTTTTTCATTCTTCTTTTCTGGAAAATTTTCTAATATCATTGCATTGAACATATTGCTTATTCCATTGGTTTGGACCACAATACTTTCCTCCATCCCAATCACTCTTAAATTTGTCTCTTTATGCTATCACATATCTCTTGGATGATCTTTTGTTTTTGGTTTCTTGTCAGTCTCTTTGTGCTGTCTACATTTTATTCAATATGACATACTCTGTGTGTGTTGTCTGATATCCTATCTTCTAAGTGTTCTCCTCTGCTGGTGACACTCTCATTTGAGTTTTTAATTTGGTTTGTCATTTCCATCTCAGAGGTTTATATAGAGAAATGGAAATTTCTATGATTTATTGGTGTTGATTTTATATAGTGCTACTTTGCTGAATTCATTTGCTAGTTCTGAAGTTTTCCATTGCAATTTTCTGGGTCTTCTAGGTAAAGAAACACATCATTGGCCAATAGTGATAATTGATATTCTTCTGTTCCTATACATATACTTGGATTGTCTTTGTCCTTCTAATTGCTCTAGCCAGAGTTTCAAGAAGTATGATGAATAGAAGGGGTGAAACTGCATTCCTGTCTTATTGCAGTTTTTCTACGGAATGCCTTCATTTTTCTGTGTGTAGAATGATGTTGGCCTGAGGCTTTGCGAAGGTCACCTTAATGATGTTGAGATGAGTTAATGTTATCCCTGTGGCCATCCCTGATCTCTCACAGGCACCTGGTTCGAGAGGTTTCGCCCCCTGAGCAGGAAGTCCCCTCGACCCTGGCTGTGACGGTAGATCCCTTCAACACCCTGTTCGAGGGGTCTCTCCCCTAGAGTGGGTAGCCCCCTTTACCCTAAGTGCTGCTATACCTGATCTCCCCCGACATCTGGTTCGAGAGGACTCTAACCTAAAAGGGGGATTCCACTTAACCCTGGGTTTGGCCATACATCATCTGCCCCCAACACCTGGTTGGAGAGTTTTTGCCACTAGAACGCGGAGTCCCCTGGACCTAAGGTGTGGCTGTACCTGATCTCCCCCAGCATCTGAGTTGGAGGAATATCGCCCCTAGAGTGTTGCCATACCTCATCTCCCCCTGGCATCTGGTTTGAGGGGTCTCTAATCAAGACAGGTAGTCTGCTGGACCCTGGCAGTGGTTGTAACTGAAATTCACTGTCACCCGGGTTCGAGGAATCTTGTCCCTAGTGTGGGGAATGTCCTTGACCCTGGCTATGGCAGGAGTTCCCCCCTGAATCCCGGGTTCTAATGGTCGCTCCCCTAGAGGGGTTAGTCTTCTGGACCCTGGATGCCGCCGTACCTTATACCCAACTGGCATCCGGGTTCGAGGGTCTCACCCCTAGAGGGGAAAGTCCTCTCGACCATGTGTGTGATGGTACTTGATATGCACCCAGGTTCGAGGTGTCTCGCCCCTAAAGGGGGGAGTCCCCTGGACCCTGGATGAGGTTGTATCTGATCTCCCCCTGGCACCTGTGTTCGAGGGGTCTCGATTCTAAATAGCGGCCCCTGGACTCTTGATGCGGCCGTAGCTGATCTCCCCGCAACACCTGGGCTTGAGGGGTCTCGCCCCTAGAGGGGGCTTCTTTGGACTCTGGGTGCAGCTGTACCTGATTTCCCCCCCAGCACATGCTTTGAGGGGTCTCGCTCCTAGAGGGGGGAGTCCCCTGGGCCATGGGTGAGGCCATAACTGCTCATCTCAGCACCCAGGTTTGAGTGGTCTTGCCCCTAAATGGGAGCATCCCCTGGATCCTCGGTGAGGCCATAACCTATCTCCTCCCTGCACCGGGTTGGAAGGATCTTGCCTCTAGAAGGGGGAGTCCGCTAAACCTGGGGTGAGGTGGTACCTGATCTCCCCACAGCACCTGGTTTTGGAGGTTTCGCCCCTAGAGGGGGGCATCCCTGTAACCTAGGAGCGGCCATAAATTATCTTCCCCAGCATCTGGATTAGAGGGTCTCTCCCCTAGAGTGGGGAGTCCCCTCGACTCTGTGTGAGGTGGTACTTGATATCCCCCTAGGTTTTATGGGTCTCGCCCCTAGAGGGGGGAGTCCCCTGGTCCCTGGGTGCAGCGGTACCTTATCTCCCCTCCCCCTGGCACGCGGGTTCGAGGGCTCCCGGCCCTAAAGAGGGGGGGCAGCTTGACCCTGGGTGTGGGCATACCTGATTTTTACCTGGCACCTGGGTTAGAGGGATCTCGCCCCTAGAGGGGGAGAATCCCCTGGACCCTGGGTGCGGCCAATCCTCATCTCCCTCCAATACCCAGGTTCCCGGCGTCTCATTGCCTATAGGGGGACGTTGTCTCTTTCCGGGATGCTGCTGAATCTGATCTCCCCTAGGCACTGGGTTTGAGGGGTGTAACCACTGGGAGTGGCAATACCTGCTATCCCCCCGGAACCCATGTTCGAGGTGTCTAACCCCTAGAAGAGTTCCTCCCCTGAACCCTGAGTGGGGCTATCCCTCACATCCAAGCGGCACCTGGGTTCCAGGGGTCTCGTCCCTAGAGGGGGCATCCCCTGGACCCTGGGTGCATCCGTACATGATTTCCCCTCTGCACTGGGTTCGAGGGGCCTTGCCCCTAGAGGGTCCCCTGGGCACTAGCTGCGGCCATACCTGATCTCCCTCCAACACCAGGGTTCGAGGGGTCCATTGGACCCCTAGAGGGAGGAGTCCATTGGACCCTGGGTGGAGTGGTACCTGATTTCCCCCAGGCACCCAGGTTAGAAGGGTCTTTCCCCTAGAGGTGGGGGGGAGTCCCTGGACTCTGGGTTTGGCCATACCTGATATCCCCTCGGCACTGGATTCGAGGGGTCTCGTCCATAGTTCAGGATTCCCCTCGACCCTGGCGGAGACAGGAACTAGCCCTGACACCGGAGTTTGTGGGGTCTCCGCCCTAGAGGGAGGAATCCCCTGCACCCAGGGTGTGGGGATAAGTGATCTTACCCTCGCATCCGGGTTCGAGGTGTCTTGACCCTGGAGAGTAGAGTCCCTCCACATTGTGTGTGGCCGTACCTGATCTCCCCATGGCACCTTGTTCGAGGGGTCTGGCCCCTAGAGGGAGGAGTTCCCTGGGCCTTGAGTGCAGCCATACCTGATCTCCCCCCAGCACCCATCTTTGAGGGGTCTCATCCCTAGAAGACTTCGTCCCCTGAACCCTGAGTGGGGCTATACCTCATATCCAAGCAGCACCTGGGGTTCCAGGGGTCTCGTCCCTAGAAGGGGGCATCCCCTGGACCCTGGGTGCGGCTGTACCTCATCTCCTCCCCAGGATCCGGGTCCGAGGGGTCTTGTCCCTAGACTGGGGAGTCCCCTGGACCCTGGATGCAGCCATACCTGATCTCCCCCTGCCAACCAGGTTCGCGGGGTCTTACCTCTATACAGGAGCATCCCCTCGTCCCTGGGTGCTGTTGTACCTGACCTCCTCTAGTCACTGGGTTTGAGGGTTCTGGCCCTTATGGAGGGAGTCCCCTGGACACTGGGAGTGGGAGTACCTGGTCTCTCATCGGTACCCAGGTTCGAGGTGTCTCACCCCTAGAGGAGGGAGTCCCCTGGACCCTGGGTGCGGCCGTACATGATTTCTCCTTGGCACTGTGTTTGAGCGGCCTTGCCCAGAGAGGGGGGTGTCCCCTGGACACTGGGTGTGGCCGTACCTGATTTCTCCCCAGCACCTGGTTTGAGGGGTCTTGATCCTAGAGGCTGGAGTCCACTGGACACTGGGTGCGGCTGTACTGATCTCCCCCGGCACCTGGGTTCAAGGGGTCTTGTCCCTAGAGAGGGTCGTCCCCTGGACCTTGGGTGCAGCCGTACCTGATCTCCCTCCAGCACCTGATTCAAGAGGTTTTGCCCCTAAATGGGGGAATCCATTGGACCCTGAGTGCGGCCATACCTGATTTACCCCCAGCACTTTGTTCCAGGGGTCACGCCCCTATAGGGTGCTGTCCCCTGGACCCTGGGTGCGACTCTGCCTGATCTTTCACAGGCATCTGTGTTTGAGGGGTCTCGCCCCTTAAGTGGGGGGACCTATGGACCCTGGCTGCTGCCATACCTGATCTCCATGTGGCATCAGGTTTGAGAGGTCTCTCCCCTAGAGGGGGGAGTCTCTGGACCCTGGGTGCGGCCGTACCTGATCTCTCCCCTTCACCCTGGGTGCAGCTGTGCCTGATCTTACCAGCACCCGTGTTTGAGGGGTCTCTCCCCTAGAAGGGGGCGTTCCCTGGTCACTGGGTGAGCCGTAGCTTTTCTCTCCCCTGCACCTGGTTCGAGGGTCTAGCCCCTAGATGGGGGAGTCCACTGGATCCTGGGTGCATTGGTACCTGATCTTTCTCTGGCACCCAGGTTCAAGGGGTCTCTCCCCTAAATGGGGGAGTCCACTGGACGCTGGGTGCGGCCGTATCTGTTTTCCCCCCAGCACGATGTTCGAGGAGTCTCACCCCTAGTACGGGAAGTTTCCTGGACCCTGAGTGCAGGCGTACCTGATCACTCCTAGGCATATGGGTTCAAGGAGACTGGCCCCTAGAGGGGGGCGTCCCTGGATCCTGGGTGCTGCCATACCTGAACTCCCCCCAGCGTCTAGTTCAAGGGGTCACTAGCCTAGAGGGGTGAGTCCCCTGGAAGCAGGGTGCGGCAGAACCCGATCTCACCTGCCACCAGGGTTTGAGGGATTTCGACCCTGGCTTTGTCGGGAGCTCCCCCGACACCCGGGTTCGAGGGCTCTCTCCCCTAGAGTGGGCAGTTACCTGGACCCTGGGTGCGGCGGTACATTATCTCCCCCAGCATCCGTATTGGAGGGATCGCCCCTAGAGGGGGGAGACCCTCATTTTTTTTGCTGTGGTACTTGATCTGCCCCCGGGTTCAAGGGTTCTCGCCCCTAGAGGGGAGAATCCCGTGGACCCAGGGTGCGGTCGTTCCTGATCTCCCCCTGGCCCCAGGGTTCCATGGGTCTCAACCCCCAAAGAGGGGGACTCCTAGACCCTGGGTGCGATAGTAGCTGATCTCCCCCCGGCACCCGCGTTAGGGGGGCCTCGCCACTAGATGGGGGTGTCCCTGTACCATGGGTGCGGCCGTACCTGATCTCCCCCCGACACCCAGGTTCGAGGGTTCTTGCTCCTAGAAGGGGGGCGTTACCTGGACCCTTGTTGGTCTTACATCATCTCCCCTCGGCATCAGGTTCGAACGGCCTCATACCTAGAAGGGAGTGTTCCCTGAACTCTGGGTGCGGCCATACCTGAACTCTCCCAGGCACCCGGCTTTGAGGGATCTCATGTCTAGAGAGGCAATTTACCTGGACCCTGGCTGTGGCCGTATGTGATCTCCCCCCATCACGCAGGTTCCCTTATAAGGGGGCGTCCCCTTTTCCCTAGGTGCGGTGGTAGCTGATCACACCCAGCACCCACTTTAGAGGGGTCTCTTCTCTAGAGGGGGGAGTCCCCTGGACCATGGGTGCAACCGTACCTCATCTCCCCTGGCATCCTGCTTCATGGGGTCTCATCCCTAGAGAGGGGTGTCCTCTGAACTCTGGGTGCAGCCTTATCTGATCTCACCTGGCACCCTGGTTCATGGGGTCTCGTCCCTAGAGAAAGGTGTCCTCTGGACCCTCGGTGCGGCCGTTCCTGATCTCCCCCAGCATCTGGTTCAAGAGTGTTCGCCTCTAGAGGGGAGAGTCTCCTGAACCCTTGGTGTGGCTGTACCTGATCTCCCCCTGGCATCCAGGTACAAGGTGTCTCTACCCTAGAGACACTGGATCCTGGGTGCAGTGGTACCTGATCTTTCTTTGGCACCTGGGTTCAAGGGGTCTCTCCCCTAAAGTGGGGAGTCCACTGGACCCTGGCTGCCACCATACCTAATCTCCCTCTGGCACCTGGTTTTGAGGGGTCTCGGTCGTAGAGGGGGGCATTCCCTGGTTCCTTGATGAGGTTGTACATGATCTCCCCTCAAGCACCAGATTCAAGAGGTCTCCCTCCTAGAGGGGGGGAGTCCCCTCGATCTTTCGTGTGTGGTAGTTGATCTCCCACCTGGTATGAGATGTCTCGGCCCTATTGGGAGAAGTCCCCTGGATCCTGGGTGCAGCAGTACCTGATCTTCCCCAGCACCCGGGTTCCAAGGGTCTTGCCTCCAGAGGAGGGTGTCCCCTGGTCCTTGGATATGGCGGTGTCTGAAGTCACACTGGCACCCAGGTTCGTGGGTTCTTGCCCCTAGAGTGGAGCGTCCCCTTGACCCTAGCTGCAGCAGGAGCTTCCCCGGCACCCTGGTTCGAGGGGCCTGCCCTCTGAGGAGGGAGTCCCCTGGAACCCGGGTGCGGCCATACCTCATTTTCCCCTGCATCCGGGTTCAAAGATCTCGCCCCTAGAGGGGGGAGTCCATTTGACCCTGTGTGCGGCAGTACTTGTTCTACCCCAGGGTTTGAGGGTCTCGCCCCTAGAGGGGATAGTCCCCTGGACCCTTGGTGCGGCCATACCTGATCTCCCCTTGGCACCTGGGTTTGAGGTGTCTCGACCCTAAAGAGTAGGACCCCTGAACCCTGGGTGTGGCCATACATGATCTTCCCCTGGCACCATGGTTAGAACGGTCAAAACCCTAGAGGGGGGCATCCCTGGACCCTGATTCGTCCGTATCTAATCTTCCCCCAACACCCGAGTTCAAGGGGTCTCGTCCCTATAAGGGGGCATCCCCTGGTCCCTGGGTGCAGTCGTACCTTATCTCCCCTAGGCACTGGGTTCCAGGGGTCTCGCCCCTAGAGGAGGGAGTTCCCTGGACCCTGGGATCGACCATACCTTATCTCCCCACCGGCACCCAGTTTCGAGGTGTCTTGCCCCTAGAGGAGGGCAGCCCTTGGACCCTGGTTGCGGCCATAAATGTTCTCTCATCGGAACCGGTTCGAGGTATCTTGCCCATAGAGGTAGGTGCCCCTGGACCCTGGAACCCCTGGACCCGTTCCTCAATACCGCCCCCCAGCACCTGGACCAAGGGGTCTCACTCCTAGAGGGGGAGTCCTTTGGAATCTGGGTGTGGCAGTACCTGATTTCCCCCAGCACCCGTGTTGGGGAGGTCTCATCCCATAATGGGGGGACCACTGGACTCTGGTTGCTGCCATGCCTGATATCCCCCGGCATCAGGTTCGAGAGGTCTCTCCCCCATTGAGGGTGTCCCCTGGATCCGAGGTGCGGCAGTACCTGATCTCCCCCAGCACCCGGGTACCAGGAGTCTTGTCCTTAGAAGGGGACGTCCCCTGAACCCTGGGCACGGCCCACCCTGATCTCCTTCCGTCACCTGGTTCAAGAGTTTCCCCTCTAGACGAGGGATTCCCCTGGACCCAGGGAGCAGCTGTACCTGATCTCCCTGTGGCACCTGGTTTGAGGGGTCTCGCCCCTAGATGGGGGAGACTCCTGGACCCTGAGTGAAGGCGGTACCTTATCTCCCACCAACACCCGGGTTCAAGTTGTCTCCTCCCTAGAGAGGGGAGTACCCTGGATCCTGGGTGCGGCCAAACCAGATCTCTCCTCGGCAACCAGGTTCGAGGGGTCTCGCCACTAGATGAGAGAGTCCCCTAGACCATAGATGCAGCTGTACTTGATCTACCTCTGGCACCTAGGTTCAGGGAGTCTCATCCCTAGAGGGGAGCTTCCACTGGACCCTGGGTGCAGCCGCATGAGAACTCCCCCAGGCAACATGTTTGACAGGTCTCACCCCTAGATGGGGGAGTCCCCTGGACCCTGGGTGCAGCCATACCTGATCTTCCCCCTTCACCCGGTTACGAGGGGTCTAGCCCCTAAGGAAGGGAACCCCTGGACCCTGGGTGCAGCTGTACCTGATCTTCCCAGGCCGCGAATTCCACGGGTCACGGCCCTAGAGTGGGGTATCCCCTGGACCCTAAGTGCGGCTATCCCATATCTCCTATGGACACGTGAGTTTGAGGGGTCTCCTTCCTAGAGGGGAAAGTTCCCTAGACCCTGGATGCCTCAGTACCGTACCTGGTCTCCCCCTGGGATGCAGGTTCGAGGGGCTTTTCCCCTAGAGGGGGAAGTTTCCTGGTCCCTAGGTTCAGCAGTAACTGATCTTCCCTGGCACGATGGTTCCAGTGGTCTCACCCTTAGATGGGGCATTCCCTGAGTGCGGCCTGGCACCCAGGTTTGAGGGGTGTTGCCCCTAGAGTGGCGCATCTCATGGTCCCTGGGTGCGGCCATACCTGATCTTCCCCCTGGAATCTGGTTTGAGGTGTCTCTACTCTAGAAGGGGGATTCCACTGGACCCTGGTTGCGGCTGTACCTGATCTCCCCTTGGCATCTTGTTTGAGGGGTCTCTACCCTCGAGAGGTGAGTCCACTGGACCATGGGTGTGGCCTAACTTTTATCTCCCCTACAACCGGGTTCGAGGCGTCTGGTTCCTAGATGGAGAGTCCCCTAGACCCTGGGTGCTGCCATACCTGATCTCCCTCCGGCACCAAGGTTTGAGGGAATTCACTCCTTGAGTGTGCAGTTCCCTGGAACTCGGTTGCAGCAGTATCTGATCTTCCCCAGTATCTGGGTTCCAGGAATCTTGCCCCTACAGGGGGACATCCCCTGGTCCCTGGGTGTGGCTGTACCTGATGTCCCCCTAGCACCAGGTTTGAGGGATTTCACCCCTAGTGGAGGGCGTCCCCTGGTCCCTGGGTGCAGCAGTTCCTCATCTCCCCCTTGCATCGAGTTCGACGGGGTCTCACCCCTAGAAAGGGGAGTCCAATGGACACTGGGTGTGGTGATACCTGAGTTTCTCCCATACTCAGGTTCCAGGGGTCTCTCCCCTAGAGGATGGAGTACCTCTGATCCTGGGTACAGTCGGGCCTGATCTCCTCTGGCACCTGGGTTCAAGGGGTCTTGTTCCTAGAGAGGGGCATCCCCTGGACCCTTGGTACAGCCGTACCTTTTCTCCCACCAGCACCTGGTTCGAAAGGTTTTGCCCCTAAAAAAGGGAGTCCCCTGGACCCTGGGTGCGGCCTTACCTGATCAACCCCCCACATTCAGTTATGAGGTGTCTGAGCCCTAGAGGGGAGGGGTCCCTGGACCCTGGGTGCTGTCCTACATGATCTCCCCCCCCCGCATATGGTTTGAGGTGTCTTTACCCTAGAGGATAGTGTCCCTGGACCCTGGGTATGGCCATATCCGATCTTCCCTGGCACCCGAATTCCAGGGGTAATGCCCCTAGAGAGGGGTATTCCCTGAACCCTGGATGCAGCCGTACCAAATCTCTCACCAACTCCCGGGATCGAAGGGTCTCGTCCATAGAGTGGGGAGTGTCCTCGATCCTGGCTGCATCTGTACCGTACCTGATCTACCCCCGGCACCAAGGCTCAAGGGGTTTCACCCCTAGAGGGGGGGAGTTCCCTGGACCCTGGCTGAGGCAGTACCTGATTTTCCCGGCACAGGGATTCCAGCAGTCTCACCCCTAGAGGGGTGCGTCCCCTGGTCCCTGAGTGCAGCCATACCTGATCTCCCCTGGCACCCAGATTCGAGGGGTCTCTCCCCTAGAGTGAGGATTTCCTTCTACCCTGACTGCAGCGGGAGCTCCCCTTGGCTCCCCTTGGCACCCAAATTCCAGGGGTCTCTTCCCTAGAGGGGGGAGTCGCTTGGACCTTGGGTGCCACCATAGCTGATAACCCCCGGCACCCGTATTCAAGAGGTCTCATCCCTAGAGAGGGGCGTCCCATGATCTCCCCCACGGCACCTTGTTTGAGAGGTTTTGCCCCTAAAGGGGGGGTTCCCTGGACCCTGGGTGCTGCTGTGCCTGATCTCACCCCGGTATCTGGTATGAAGGGTCTCTACCCTAGAGGGGGGTGTCCCCTGAACCCGGGGTGTGGCCGTTTCTGATATAGCCCCAGGATCTGGGCTCATGTGGTCTTGCCCCTAGAGGTGGGCATCCCCTGGACCATGGATGCAGCCCTATCTGATCTGCCCTGGGCATCTGTGTTCGAGTGGTCTCTCCTATAGATGAAGGAATTCCCTGGACCCTAGGTGCGGCCATACCTGATCTCCCCACTTCATGCAGGTAAGAGAGGGGTCACCCCTAAAGAGGGGGACCCCAGGACCCTGGGAACGGCCATTCCTAATCTCACACAAATCCCTGGATTTGAGGGGACTTGTTCCTAGAGGGGGGAGTCCCCTAGATCCTGGGTGCAGCCAAATTGTACCTGAACTCCCCCCGGCACCCAGGTTCGAGGGGTTTTGCCCCTACAAGAGGAAGTCCCCTGGATCCTGTGTGCAGCTGTACCATACATTATCTTCCCCCGGAACCTGGGTTCCATGGGTCTCTTCCCTAGAGGAGGGTGACCCTTGGGCCTAGGTTTGGCAGTACCTGATCTCCCCCAGCACCCAGGTTCAAGGGGTCTCATTCTTAGAGAGGGGCTTCCCCAGGAACCTGCATGCGACCATAGCTGATCTCCCCCAGGCATCTGTTTCGAAGAGTCTCGCCCATAGGGGATTGTCCCTGGACCCTGGGTGCTGCCATACATGAAATTCGCCCGACATCTGGTTAGAGGAATCTCGCCCCTAGAAGGGGGATGTCCCGTGGTTCCTGGGTGTGGTTTAGCTGATCTCCCTTGGCACCTGGGTTCCAGGGGTGTCACCGCTAGAGGGGTGATTCTCGTCGTCCTTGTGTACTGTGGAACCTATATCTTCACGGGTTTGAGGGGACTCTACCCTAGGGGGGGAAGTCAACTCCACCGTGTGTGCGGTGATATTTGATTTTCCCTCAGGTTTGTGGTTCTCGCCCCTAGAGGGGGGAGAACCCTGGGCCCAGGTTGTGGCCATATCTGATCTCCCCCAGCACCATGTTTGATGGTCTCACCCCTAGATGAGCAAGTTCCCTGGACCATGGGTGTAGCAATACCTGATATCCCCCATTCACCTGGGAGCGAGAGGTCTCCTCCCTAAAAGACGGAGTCCCCTGAACCATGGTTGCTGCTGTGCCATACCTGATCTCCCTCCGGCTCCCAGGTCAATTGGTTTTGTCCCTAGAAGGGGGAGTTCCCTGGACCCTGGGTGCGTCTGTACCTGATCTACCCCCGGGAAACTGGTTTGAGTTGTTTTGCCCTAAAGTGGGGAGTCATCTGCACCCTGGGTGCGGACTTATCTGATCTACCCCGGCATCCTTGTTAGAGGAGACTCGCCCATAGAGGGGAGAGTCCCTGGACCCTGGGTGCTGCCGTACATGATCTCTTCCCGGCATCTGTTTCAAGAGGTCTGTACCCTACAGGGTGGAGTCCCATTTACCCTGGGTACGGACATAACTAACCTCCCTAGGCTCGCGGTTTTGATGGGTCTCGCCCCAAGTGTGGGGAGTCCACCCGACCCTGGATGTGGCTGGAGCTTCCTCTTCACCAGGGTTCGAGGGTTCTCCCCCCTAGAGCCGAGAGGCCCCTGGATCATGGGTGCGGCCATACCTGATCTTCCCCTGGCAACATGTTTGAGCGGTGTTGCCCAGAGAAGGGAGAGTCCCTTGGACGCTCGGTGCAGCCTTACCTGATCACCCCCGGCATCAGTTTCGAAGAGACTTGCCCCTAGGGGGTGCATCCCTGGACCCTAGGTGCAGCCATACCTGAAATTCCACCGGCATCTGGTTAGAGGCATCTTGCCCCTAGAAGGGGTGGGTGGTCCCCTGGTCCCTGGGTGCGCTCATACCTGATCTGCCCTGGAACCTGGGTTCCAGGGGCCTCACTGCTAGAGGGGTGATTCCCGTCGTCCTTGTGTGCTGTGGAACCTCATCTCCTCCCGGGTTCAAGGGGTCTCGAACCTAGATGAAGGTCCCCTGAACCCTGGGTGCGGCAGTACATGATCTTCCCCAGCACCCGGGTTCCAAAGGTCTCCTCCCTAGAGGGGGCGTCCCCTGGTCCCTGGGTGCTTCTGGGCCGGATCTCCCCCCTGCATCTGGTTCGAGTGGTCTCTACCCTAGATGTGGGAGTTCCCTGGACCATGGGTGCGGCAGAACCTGACCTTCCCCCATCACCCGGGTTGGAGAAGTCTCGGCACTAGAGGACAGAATCCTCTGGACCATGGTTGTGGCTGTATCCTACCAGATCTCCCTCTGTCACGGAGGTTTGAGGTGTTTCACCAAGAGGGGGAAGTCCCCGGGAACCCGGGTGTGGCCGTAACTGATCTCCCCAAGCTTCCGGGTTTGAGTGATCGCTCCCATAAGTTGGGGAGTCTCCTCGACCCTGCCTGAGGTGAGAGCTCCCCACAACATGTGTGTTCGAGGGTTCTCCGTGATGGATACCAGGTACAGCCACACACAGGTTCCAGGGGACTCCCCCCTCTAGGTGAGAGACCACTCAGACTCCTGTATCAGTGAGAGCTCCTGTCGCAGCCAGTGTTGAGGGGACTCCCCACCCAAGGGACAAGACCCATGGAACACGGGAGCCAGGGGATTTCAGTTACGGCCACAGCCAGAGTCCAGGGGACTCCCACTTCTGGGTTAGAAACCCCTGAAATAGCTACTGAGGGGAGATCAGGTACAGCAGAACCCAGGGTCCAGGGATGCCCCCCCTATGGGTGAGCCTCCTCAAACCCGGATTCTGGGGGGTAGATACGGCCACACCCAGGGTCCACGGCACTCCCCACTTTAGGGGCAAAACCTCTCAAACCAGGTGCTGGGGGGAAATCAGGTACTGCCGCATGAGGGTTCAGGGGAAGCCCCTCACTAGGGACAAGACCCCTTGAACCCGGGTGCTGGGGGAAGATCAAGCAAGGCCACACCCAGGGTCCATGGGACGCCCCCCTGAGGGGCTAGACCTCTCAATACCAGGTGCTAGGGGGACATCAGGAACGATTGCAAACAGAGACCAGGGGACGCCCACTCAAAGGGTGAGAACCCTCGAATCTGGATGTCAGTGGAGATCAGGTACGGCCTCACCCAGTGTCCAGGTGTCCCCCTCTTTATGGGCGAAACCCCTCGAACATGGGGCTGGTGAGAGAACAGGTACGGCTGCACCCAGGTTCCAGGGGACTCCCACCTCTAGGGGCGAGACCTCTTGAACCCGAGTTGAGATCAGGTACCACTGCACACAAGTTCGAGGGGACTTCCCCATCTAAGGGAGAGACCCCTCCAACCCAGGTGGTGGGGCGAAATCAGGTTCGGCAGGATCCAGGAGACTCCCTCTCTAGGGATGAGATCACTTGAACCCAGGTGTAGGGGGAAATAAGTTATGAACACACCCAGGGTTAAGGAATCTCCCCCATCTAAGGGCAAGACCCCTCAAACCAGGTGCCATGGGGAGATCAGTGATGATCGCACCCAGGCTCCAGGAGACCACCCCTGTTAGGAGCAAGAACCCTCAGACCAGGGGCTGGAAGAAAGTGAGTTATGGCCGCACTCAGGGTCAGGGGCACCCACCTCTAAGGGCGAGACACCTGGAACATGGATGTGCGAGGTGATAAGGTATGGCTGATCACAGTGTCCAGGGAATTCCCCCCCTAGGGACGAGACCCCTGGAACCCCATGCCTAGGGGAGATAAGGTACGACCGCACCCAGTGTCCAGAGGACTCTCCCCTCTAGGGTGGAGATCACTGGAAACTGAGTGTCTGTGGGAGATAAGTTTTGGCCCCACCCATGTTCGATGGGATACCCATCTAGGGATGAGACCCCTCAAACTCGGTTGTTGGTGGGAGAAAAGGTTTGATCGCACCCAGGGTCCAGGGGATGCCCCCCCTCTAGGAACCTCACCCCTGGAATTTGGGTGCCGGAAAAGATCAGGTACAACCACACCCAGGGTTCAGGGTTTCCCCTATTTAGGGGCGAGACCCTTCGTACCCAGGTGAAGGGGGGAGATCAGGTATGGCCGCACCCTAGGTCCAGGGAACTCCCCCCTCTAGGGGTGAGACCCCTCAAACATGGTGCCTGGGGGAGATCTGGTACGGCTGCACCCAGGGCCCAGGGGAAGCACCCCTCTAGGGACGAGACTTCTCCAAACCAGGTGCCGGGGGTAGATCAAGTAAGGCCGCACCCAGGGTCCAGGAGACACCCCCATCTAGTGGCAAGAACCCTTGAACCCGGGGGAGATCAGGTACCACTAGACACGAGGTCAAGGGCACACACCCCTCTAGAGGAGAGACCCCTTGTACACAGATGCGGAGGGGACGGGGAATCAGGTACCACCGCACCCAGGGTCCAGTAGACTCCCCTCTAAGGGCAGCACACCTCGAATCGGTGCGTGGGGAGATCAGGTACGGCCGCACCCAGGGACGAGGTGAAACTCCCCTCTAGGGATGAGATCCCTGGAACCCCGGTGTTTGGGGAAGATCAGGTATGGCTGCACCCATGGTCCTGGGCATGCCCCCTTTTAGGGGTGAGACCTTCCTAACATGGGTGCCAGTAGGAGATAAGGTTCGGCTGCACCCAGGGTCCAGGTTTCCTCCTCTTTAGGGCCGAGACCTCACAAACCGGATGCCAGGGGCAGATCAGGTACACCTGAACCCTGGGTCCAGGGGATTCCCCCTTCTAGGGGCTAATACCCTCAAACCCGGGGAGAAATCAAATTCCACCAAACACAGAGTCAAGGAGCCTCCCCTTCTAGGTGCGAGACCCTTGATCCTGGATGCCAGAGAGAGAGAAGGTATGGCCACATCCAGGGTCTAAGGGACTCTCCCCTCTAGGGGAGAGACCCCTCAAACCCATGTGTCGGGAGGAGCCCCTACCTCAGCCAGGTTCAAGGGGACTCCCCAAAATAGGAGCAAGACTCATCAAACCCAGGCCCATGGGAGATGCCAGGGGCACACCAGGTATGGCAGCACCCAGGGTCCAGGACGCTTCCCTTTAGGCGTGAGACTACTCACACCCAGAAGGCGGAGGGAGATCAAGTACCACCGTACCCAGCGTCTGAAGGACTCCCCGTCTAGGGGAGAGACCCCTCGAACCAGGGTGCCGGGGGGAGATCAGGTACCACCGCACCCAGGGTCAAGTGGACACACCACACTAGGGGCAAGACCCCTCGAACCTGAGACTGAGTGGAAATCATGTACCGTCACACACAGAGACCAGGAGGCACCCCCCCTCTAGGAGCAAGACCCCTCGATCCTGGTGCTGGGGGGAGATCAGGTATGGCCACACTCAGGGACCAAGGGATGTCCCCCTCTAGGGGAGAGATCCATGAAACCTGGTTTCCTAGGAAGATAAAGTACTGGCACACCCTGGATCCAGGGAAATTCCCTCTCAAGGGGCCAAAGCCCTCAAACCTGGGTGCTGAGGGCTCATCAAGTAAAGCGGTACCCAGGGTCCAGGGGAAAACCTCCTCTAGGGAAGAAACCCCTGGGACCCGGTTGATGGGGGGAGATAAGGTACTGCCGCACCCAGGGAGAAAGGGGCATCCACTTTGAGATGTGAAACATCTGGAACCCAGGTGGTGGAGAAGTTCAGTTACTGCTGCAACCAGGGTCCAGGGAACTGCCCCCTCTAGGGGCGAAACCCCTTGAAAAGGGTGTCGGGTAGGAGATCAGGTACAGTACACCCGGGACCATGGTCCAGGGGACTCCGTCTTCTAGGGACGAGACCCCACGAACCCAGGTGAAGGGGGAATATCAGGAACTGCATCACCCATGGTCCAGGGAACTCCCCCATCTAGGGGCGACACCGTCAAACACGGTGCCGGGGGTAGATCAGGTACGGCCACAACCAGGGTCCAGGGCACTCACCCCTCTAGGGGCAAGACCCCTGGAACCCAGGTTCAGATCAAGTACTGCCGCACACAGGGTTGAGAGGACTCCCCCCTCTATGGGAGAGACCTTCAAACCCGGATACAGGAGGGAGATCATGAACAGCCGCACACAGAGTCCAGAGAACTCCCCCCTCTAGGGGGAGACCTCACGAACCTGAGGGAAAACCATGTACCACCGCACACAGCGTCGAGGTGACTCCCCCCTCTAGTTGCAAGACCTTCGAAACTGGATGCCATGGGTAGATTTGGTATGGACACACACAAGGTCCAGGGTACACCCCCTTCAAGGGGAGAGACCCCTCACACGTGGGTGTTGGGGGGAGATCGCTCCGCAGCCATTGTCGAGGGGTCTTTCTAATCTAGGGGAGAGATCCCTCAAAACTTGGTCCTGGGGGGAGATCAGGTATGGCCGCACCCAGTGTACAGGGGACTCCCACCTCTAGGATAGAGACCACTCGAACCAGATGCAGGGAGACATCCAGTCTGGAAGCACCCAGGGACCAGGGGACGCACCCTCTGGGGAGGAGACATTTGGAATCCGTGTGCTGGGGAAGATCATGTTCTGCCGCACCCAGGGCTCAGGGGACCTCCATCTAGGTTCGACACTGCGAAACCCAGGAGGATATTAGGTTCCAAGGCACACAAGGACGACTGGAATCACCCCTCTAGCAGTGAGACCCCTGGAACCTGGGTTCCAGGGCAGATCAGGTACGGCCACACCGAGGGACCAGGGGACCACTCCCTTCTAGGGGTGAGATGCCTCTAACCAGATGCCGGGGGCCATTTCAGGTATGGCTGCACTCAGGTTCCACAGACACACCCCCTAGGGGCGAGACTGTTCAAAACTGATGCCGGTGGGTAATCAGGTACAGCTGCACCCAGGGTCCAGGGGACTCTCCCCTGGGGATGAGACCACTCAAACATGGTGCCGGGGGAAGATCAGGTACGGCCACACCCATGATCCAGGGGACTCTCGGCTCTAGGGGGGAGAACCCTCAAACCCGCGTGTAGGGGGAGCTCCGGCTACATCCAGGGTCGGGTGGACTCGCCACTCTTGGGGCCAGACCCCTCAAACCCGGCAGCCAGAAGAGAATATTTACGACTGCACCCAGGTAAAGGGGACTCCACCCTGTAGGGTAGAGACCTCTCAAAACAGATGCTGGGAAGAGATCATGTACGGCAGCACCCAGGGTCCAGGGCCTCTCCCCTCTCTGGGCGAGTCTCCTCTAACAAGGATGCCGGGGTAGATCAGATAAGTCCGCATGGAGGGTGCAGGTGACTTCCCCACTTTAGGGCGAAACAACTCAAACCAGGTGCCCTTGGGGAGATCAGATAGGGATGCACCCAGGTTCCAGGCAACTCTCCCCCTAGGGGCGAAACCCCTTGAACCTGGCTGCCAAAGGGAGATCAGATATGGTACGACAGCAACCATGGTCCAGGGGATTCCATCTTCTAGCGACGAGACCTCTTGCACCCAGGTGAATGGAGGATATCAGGTATTGCCACACCCATGGTCCAGGGAACTCGCCCATCTAGGGACAAGATCATCAAACATGGTGCTGGGGGAGATAGATAAGGCCGCAACCTGGTTCCAGGGTTCTCCCTGCTCTAGGTGCAAGACCCAGGAACCTGGGGGAAAATCATATACCACCACAACCAGGATTGAGTTGACTCCCCTCTCTAGGGGAGAGACCCCTTGAACACGAGTGTCTGGGAAAGTTCCCGCCACAGCCATTGTTGAGGGGACTCTCTACTCTAGGGGAGAGAACCCTTAAAACCGAGGTCCTGTGGGGAGATAAGGTACAGTGACACTCAGTGTCCAGGTGACTCCCCCATCTAGGATAGAGACCACTTGAACAAGATTCAGGGGGGAGATCAGGTACCGAAGCACACAGGGTCCAGGGACACCCCACACTAGGGGTGAGACCCCACAAACCACGTGCAGAGGGGAGAACAGGTTGACAATTGCACCCAGGGACCAGGGGATGCCCCCTCTAGGGAGGAGACACCAGGAACCCAGATGATGGGGAATATCAGGGACTGCCGCACCCAGGGTCAACGGGACTCTTCCATCTAGGGGCAAGACCCCACGAACCCAGGTGGAGATTAGGTTCCACTGCACACAAGGAAGAGGGGACGCCCCCTCAAACCCGGGTTCTGGGGGAAGATCAGCTACCACCGCACCCAGGGTCCAGTGGACTCTCCCCTCTAGGGGCGGGCGACACCCCTCGAAAAGGTGCACGGTGAGATCAAGTAGGGCCGCACCCAGGGTCTAGGGGATGCCCCCCTCTAGGGATGAGACTCCTCAAAACTGGGTGCCAGGGGGATATCAGGTACCGCCTATCACAGGTACCCGTGGATGCCACTTCAAGGGGTGAGACCCTCGAACCCGGGTTCCAGGGGAGATAGGTGCTGCCGCACCCAGAAACCAGGGTACACCCCCCCCAGGGGCGAGACGCCTATAACCAGATGTCTGGGGAATTTCAGGTACAGAAACACCCAGTGTCCAGGGTTCCCCCTATTTAGTGTTGACATCCCTCGAACCCGGGATCCAGGGGCAGATCAGATATGCCTAGACCCAGGGTCAGGGGATTCCCCCATCTAAATGCAATCTCACTCGGAGGGAGATCAAGTACCGTGGCACAGAGGGTCAAGGAGACTTCCCCTTCTAGGGAAGAGACACCTCAAACCCAGATGCCAGAGGAAGATCATGTATGCGGCTGCACCCTGGATCCAGGGGACTCCTCACTCTAGGGAAGATACCACTTGAATACGAGGGTTGGTATGAGATTAGGTACGGCTGCACCCAGTGTCCAGGGGTCCCCCTATTTAGGAGTCAGACACCTCGTACCCAAGTGAAGGGGGGAGATGAGGTACTCCGCACCCAGTGACTAGTGAATTCCTCACACTATGGAAGAGACCCCTCGAACACCGTTGCTGGAGGAGAGATCAGGTAGGGCCCCACCCAGGGTCCAAGGGACTCCCCCCTCTAGGGATGAGACCCCTCAAAACCGGGTGCCAGAAGTACATCAGGTATGTCCACACACAGGGACCAGGGAGCACCCCATCTAGGGGTGAGAACCCGGGTGCCGTGGAAGATCATATGATGCCGCAGCAGCGTCCAGGGATCTCCCCCAACCATGGCAGAGACCCCTCGAACACGCATGTTGGGGGGAGCACCCGCCACAGGCAGGGTCGAGGAGACTCCCCAATTTATGGGCGGGACCACTCGTACCCGGGAGCTGGGGGAGATCAATTACGGCCACACCCGGGTTCCTGAGGTCTCCCCCCTCTTGGTTAAAGACCCCTCAAAACAGATGCCATGCGGAGATCAGGCACAGCATTCAGCACCCAGGGTCCAGGTATGCCCCACTCTGTGGGCGAATCTCCTTTAACATGAATGGTGGGAGTAGATTAGATACGGCTGCACCCAGGGTCCAGGGGATTCCCCACTTTAGGGGCAAAACCTCTGAAACCAGGTGCCAGGGGGAGATCAGGTACGGTCACACCCATAGTCCAGGGAACTCCCTCATTTAGGGGCTGGACGGTCAAACACGGTGCCGGGGTAGATCAGGTACTGCAGCAACCTGGCGCCAGGGAACTCACCCCATCTAGGGGAGAGACCACTGGAACCCGGGTAAAGATCAAGTAATGCAGCACACACGGTCGAGGGGACTCCCCCCTCTACGGGTGAGACCTTTGCACCCGATGCAGGGATGAGATCATGTACAGCCGCACCCAGGGTCCAGAGGACACCCCCACTAGGGGGAGATCCCACGAACCTGAGGGAAAATCATGTACCACCGCACACAGCGTGGAGACGACTCCCTCCTCCAGGTGCAAGACCTTGGAACCTGGATGCCGGGCGGGGAGATCTGGTATGGCCACACCCAGGGTCCAGGGGACTCCCCCTCCAAGGGGAGAGACCCCTCAAACCTGGATTTTGGGGAAAGGTCACACTGCAGCCATTGTTGAGGGGTCTCTCTAATCTAGGTGAGAGACCCCTCAAACCTTGGTCCTGGGATGAGATCAGGTATGGCTGCACCCAGTGTACTGGGGACTCCCACTTTTAGGGTAGAGACCACTCCAACCAGATGCATGGGGGAGATCAAGTCCGGAATCACCCAGGGACAAGGGGACGCCCCCTCTATGGAGGAGACCTTTGGAACCCGGGTGCTGGGGAAGATCATGTACTGCCGCACCCAGGGTTCAGGGGATGCCTCCATCTAGGTTCAAGACCCCTCGAACCCTGGAGATTAGGTTCCACAGCAAACAAGGAGGACGGGAATCACCCCTCTTGTGGTGAGACCCCTGGAACCTGGGTGCCAGGGGTGATCAACTAAGGGTGCACCGAGGGACCAGGGGACACCCACTTCTAGGGGCAAGATACCTCTAACCAGATGCCTGGAAAATTTCAGGTATGGCAGCACCCAGGGTCCAGATACGCACCCCCTAGGGTGAGACTCTTCAAAACAGATGCGGGGGGCGGAGATCAGGTATGGTTGCACCCAGGGTTGAGGGGACTCTCCCCCCTGTACAGGTGAGACCCGTTGAACCCTGCTTCTGGAGGGAGATCATGTACCACTGCACCCAGGGTCCAGTGAACTCTCCCCTCTAGGGGTGACACCTATAGAACCTGGTCCGTGGGGAGACCAGGTAGGGCCGCACCCAGGGTCCAGGTGATGCCCCTCTCTAGGGGCGAGACCCCTCAAAACTGGGTGCCAGGGTGACATCAGGTATGGCCTCACACAGGTACCAGGGGATTCTCCCCTCTCAGGTGGAGACTTCTCAAATATGTTGCCAGGGGAAGATGAGGTATGGCAGCACCCATGATCGAGGGGACTCCCCTCTCTAGGGGAGAGAACCCTTGAACCCAGGTGCCTGAGGAGCTCCCGCCACATCCAGACTCTCCCCACACTACAAGCGAGACCCCTGGAACTTGGGTGCCAGGGGAGATCAGGTATGGCTGCACCCAGGGCCCAGGGGACTCCCTCCTTTAGGTTAGAGACCCCTCGAACCACATGCCATGGGAGATCAGGTATGGCAGCCCCCAGGGTCCAGGATGCCCCGCTTTAGTGGCAAGACTCCTGGAACCCGGATGCTGGACAGAGATCAGGTACAGCCACACCCAGGGTCCAGGTGAAACCCCCCTCTAGGGGAGACACCCCTCAGTCCCAGGTCCTGGGGGGGAGAACATGTATGCCCACACCCAGTGTCCAGGGGAATCCCCCCATAGGCTAGAGACCCCTCAAACCAGATGTGGGGGGGTTCAGGTACCATAGCACCCAGGGTCTAGGGATGCCCTCCTCTAGGGGTGATACCCCTCAAACTCAGTGTGGGGGCAAGATCAGGTACAGATGTACCAAGGGTCCAAGGAACTCTCCTTTCTATATGCGAAACACCTGGAACCTGGTTTCTGGGGAAGATGAGGTACTGACGCACAGAGGGTTCAGGGAACTCCCCCCTCTAGGGGCGAATCCCCTCAAACCTGGGAGCTTGGGGGGGAGGTCAGTATGGTACGGGAGCTTGGGGGGGAGGTCAGTATGGTTGGGTCTCTCTTGGGGAGAGACCCAACAAAACCTGGTCGCAGAGGAGATCAGGTACCTCCGCACCCAGTGTCCAGGGGACTCCCACCATCTAGCATACAGACCCCTTGAACCAGACGTAGTGGGGGAATCAGATATGGCAGCACCCAGGGTCCAGGGATACCCCGCTCTAGGGGTGAGTCCCCTCAAACCCAATGCAGGGGAGAGATCAGGTAGGCCACACCCAGGGACCAGGAGACGTCCCCCTGTAGGGAGGAGACCCCTGGGACACAGATGCTGGGGAAGATCAGGTACTGCAACACCCAGGGTCCAGGGGACTCCCCCCTCTAGGGTTGAGACCCCTCAAAACCGGGGAGAGATTACCTTCCATTTCACAAAAGTCGAGGGGATTCCCCCTCTAGTGGCAAGACCCCTCTAACCTGGTTGTTGTTGGGAGACCTGGTACCACCGCACCAAGGGTCTAGTGGACTCTCCCCTCTAGGTGTAACATCCCTCAAACCTGGTGCATGGGGACATTACATATGGCCATACCCATGTACCAGGGGATGCCCCCTGTAGGGGCGAGACCCCTCAAACTCGGCTCAGGGGGGAGATCAGGTACGGTCGCAACTAGGGACCAGGGGACATCCCCCTCTAGGGGTGAGACCCGTCGAACCTGGGTGCTGAGGGGATATCAGGTCAGCAGCATTCAGGTACAAAGGGACGTCCTCCTCTCGGGGAGAGAGCCCTGGAACTCGGGTGCTGCTAAATATCAGGTTCTGCTGCACCCAGGTTCCAGGGTACTTCCCTGTCTAGGGGTGAGACCCCTCGAACCCGGGTGCCTGGGGAATCAGGTACTGCTGCACCCAGGGTCCAGGGCCTCTCCACTCTAGGGGAGAGACCCCTCGAACCCGAGTGTCGGCGGAAGCTCCAGCTGCAGCCAGGTTCAAGGGGACGGCCCACCCTAGGGGAGAGACCACTCGAACCCAGGAGCCGGGGGAGATCTGCTTCGGCCGCACCCATGGTCCAGGGGAATCTTCCCCCCTCCCCGTGGTAGAAACATCTTGAAACAGATGCCGGGATGGAATCAGGTACAGCAGCACCCATGGTCCAGGAACGCCCCCTTCTATAGGCGAGTCTCCTCGAACCCGGATGCCAGGGGTAGGTCCGATATGGCCGCACCCAGGGTCCAGGGCACTCCCCACTTTAGGGGCAAAACCTCTCAAACCAGCTGCTGGGGGGAGATCAGGTACAGCCACATGCAGGGTCCAGGGGAAGCGCCTCTCTAGAGATGAGACCCCTTGAACATGGATGCTGGGGGAGATCAGGTATCACCTCACCCAGGCCCAAGGGACACCCTCCTCTCGGGGAGAGATCCCTGGAACCTAGGTTACTGGGGTATATCATGTACGGTACAGCTGCACACAGGATCCAGGGGACTCCCCCCTCTAGGGGCAAAACCCCTCGTACCTGGGTGCCGGGAAATCAGGTACGATACGGCTGCACCCAGGATTCAGGGGACTCCCCTCTCTAGAGACGAGTCCCCTCCAATCCAGGGGCTGGTGTAAGATTAGAAATGGCTGCCCCCAGCGTCCTGGGGTCCCACTCTTTAGGGGTGACACCCCTCTTA
The DNA here is from genome assembly GCF_048772815.1 of Callospermophilus lateralis. Taxonomy (NCBI): domain Eukaryota; kingdom Metazoa; phylum Chordata; class Mammalia; order Rodentia; family Sciuridae; genus Callospermophilus; species Callospermophilus lateralis. The sequence goes on from NW_027514398.1 coordinate 13,204,377, forward strand.
CCAGCGTGATGTGGGGAGATCAGGTACGGCAGCACCCAGGGTCCAGGGAATTCCTCCATCTAGGGGCGAGACCACTCGAACTAGGTGCCAGGGGGAGATAAGGAATGGCTGCAACCAGGAACCAGGGGACGGACCACTCTAGGGGTGAGACCGCTGGAAACCGTGTGCCGGGAGAATCAGGTACTGCCTCACCCAGGGTACAGGGAATTCCCCAATCTAGGGGTGAAACCCCTTGAACCTTGGTGCTTGGGGGAGATCAGATACGGTATGGCCCCATCCAGGATCAAGAGGACTCCCCTCTGTATGGTAGAGACCCTTTGAACCCGGGTGTTGGTGTGAGATTTGGGGTGGCTTCATCCAGGTTCAGGTAACGCCACCCTCTAGGAGCATTAGCCCTTGAATTCAGGTGCCAGATAACATTACGTATGGGCGTACCCAGAGTCCAGTGGTCCCCTTCTTTAGGGGCGAGACCCCTCGAACCCGGGTGAAGGGGGAAGATCAGGTAGGGCCACACCTAGGGTCTAGGGGATGCCCACATCTAGGGGTGAGACCCCTCCAACCTGGGGGGAGATCAGGTGCCACTGCACACAAGGTCGAGGCGACTCCCCCCTCTAGGGGTGAAACCCCTTGAACCTAGGTGCTGGGGAGAGATCAGGTATGGCTGCACCCAGGATCCAGGGGACTTCCCCCTCTACAGGCAAGACCACTCAAACCCATTTTTCAGGAGAGTTTCCATCACAGCCAGGGTTGAGGGGACTCCCAAACCAAGGGGCAAGATCCCTCGAACTGGAGAGCAGAGGGAGTTCACTGACAGCTGCACCCAGGGTCCAGGGGACTCTATCCTCTAGGGTAGAGACATCTCGAAACATGCTGGGGGAAGATCATGTACGACAACACCCAGGGCCCAGGGACCCCTCCCCCTAGGGTGCAGGGACCCCTCCCCCTAGGGCCCAGACACCTCATAACCGGATGTGGGGGGTTTATCAGGTAAGGTCGACCCAGGGTCCAGGGGACTCCTTACTTTAGGGACGAAACTTCTCAAACCAGGTGCCGGAGGGAGATCAGGTACTGCTGCAACCAAGTGCAGGGAACTGCACACTCAAGGGGAGAATGCCCTCGAACCTTGGTACGGGGTGGGGGAGATCATGTATGGCAGTACCTAGGGTTCAGGGGACTCTCCATCTAGGGACAAGACCCCTCGAACCCAGGTGTCGAGGGGAGATAAGGTATGGCTGCACCCATGCACCAGGGGACTCAACCCTCGAGGGTAGAGAACCCTCAAACAAGATGCCAAGGGGAGATCAGGTACAGCCGCACCCAAAGACCATGGGACGCGCCCCTGTAACATGGTGCCACGGGGACATCAAGTATGGCCGCACTCAGGGAATGCCCCCATCTAGAGGTGAGACCACTGGATCCAGTGTGCCAGGGAAGATCATGTACTGCTGCACCCAGGGCCAAGGAAGTTTCCCCCTAAAAAAAGGAGTATCCTCGACCTTGTGTGCGGTGGTACCTTATCTCCCCCCGGGTTCCAGGGGCCTCTACCCTAGAGGGGGGAGTCCCCTGGAACCTGGGTGTGTACGTACCTGATCTTCCCCAGCACCCGGATTCCAGGGTTCTCACCCCTAGAGGGGGCGTCCCCTGGTCCCTGTGTGCAGCCTTACCTGATGTCCCCCTGGCACCTCGTTTTGAGGGGTCTCGCCCCTAGAGGGGGTGTGTCCACTGGTCCCTGGTTACTGCCTTACCTGATCTCCACCCTCACACTAGTTTCGAGGTGTCTCGCCCCTAGAGGGGGGGAAGTCCATGCGAGCCTCGGTGCGATAGTACCTGATCTCCCCTTGGCACCCGGGTTAGAGGGTTGTCTCCCCTATGGGGGTAGTTCCTTGGACCCTGGGTGCAGCCTTACCTGATCTCCCCTGGCACTCGGCTTCAAGGGTTCTTTTCCCTAGAGAGGGGTGTCCCTTGGACCCTGGGTGCAGCCGTACATGATCTCCCCCCAGCACCTGGGTTCGAATGTCTAGCCCCTGGAGGAAGGAGTCCCCTCGACCCTGGGTGTTGCATTATTGATCTTTCCCTGGGTTCGAGGGGTCTCGGCTCTAGAGGAGGGAGTCCCTGAACCCTGTTTGTGGCAGTACTGATCTCCCCATGGCATCTGGTTTGAGGGGTCCCGACACTAGAGGTGGGAGTCACCTGGACCCTGGGCGCGGCTGTACCTGATCTGCCCTGGGACCCGAGTTCGAGGGGTCTCTACCCTAGAGGGGGAGGGTCCCTTGGACCCTGGGTGCGGTCATACCTTATCTCTTCCCGGCATCCAGGTTTGAGGGTATGGCCCCTACAAGCTGGAGTCTCCTCGACAATGTGTGCGGTGGTACTTGATCTCCCCTGGGATTTGAGGGGTCTCGCACCTAGAGGGGGGAATCCCCTGGACCCTGGATCCAGGCATACCTGATCTTCCCCTGGCACCCAGGTTTGAGGTGTCTCGACCCTAAAGAGGAGGACCCTTAGACCCTGGGTGTGGCCATACCTGATCTCTCAATGACACTGGGTAAGAGGGGTCTCTCCCCTAGAGGGGGGCATTCCCTGGACATTGGGTGCGGTCGTACCTCTTCCTCCCTTGGCACCGGGTTCAAGACGTCTCACGCCTAGAGGGGGTAATTCTCTGAACACTAGGAGAGGCAGTACCTGATCTACCCACGCCACCCAGGTACGAGGTGTCTCCTCAGTAGTGAAGGGCATCCCCTGGATCCTGGGTGCAGAGGTACCTTACTTGATCTCCCCGCGGCTTCCGGGTTTGTGAGGTCTCTCCCCTAAAGTGAGGAGCCCCTCGGACCCTAGGTGCGGCCGTACCTGATCTCCCCTGGCACCCAGGTTCAAGGGATCTCGTCCCTACAGAGGGGCTTCCCCTGGATCCTGGGTGCGGCTGTACCTGATCTTGCCCAGGCATCTGGTTCAAGAGGATTTTCCCCTAAAGTGGGGAGTCCTCTGGACTCTGGGTGCGGCTGTGTCTGATCTACCCCGGCATCCACATTCCAGGAGACTCGCCCATAGATCCAGGCATCCCTGGACCCTGGGAGGTGCCGTACCTGATCTCCTCCTAGCATCTGTTTCGAGGCGTCTCTCCCCTAGAGGGGGGAGTCTCCTGGACCCTGGGTGCAGCCAAACCTTGTCTCCCCATGTCACCAGGGTTCCAGGTGTCTCGTCCCTAGAGGGGGTAGTTCCCTGGACCCTTGGTGCTGCAGTACCTGAACTCTGCCCGCCACCCAGGTTCAAGGGCTTTCGCCTCTTAGGGGGTAGTTCCCTGGACTCTGGGTGCGGAAGTACCTGATCTTCCTCCGCATACTGTTTCCATGGGTCTCACCCCTAGAAGGTGGCATCCCTTGGTCCCTGGGTGCGGCCGTTCCTAATATCCCCCTGGCACTCAGGTTCGAGGGGTCTCGCCCCTAGAGGGGGTAGTTCCCTAGTCTCAGGGTGCAGCCATATCTGATCTCCCCCAGCACCGGGTTTGAGAAGTCTCGCACCCAGTGGGGGGAGTCCACTGATCTCATCCTGGCACCCAGGTTCGAGGGGTCTCTTCCCCAGAGGGCAGAGTCTCTCGGATCCTGGCTGTGGCTGTACCTGATCTCCCTCAGGCATCCCGGATCCAGGAGTCTCGCCACTACAGGGGGGCATGCCTGGACCCTGGGTGCTACGGTACCTGATCTATCCCTGGTATCTGGTTTGAGGTGCCTCTACGCTAGAAGGGGGAGTCCCCTGGACCCTGGGTGCGGCCATACATGATTTACCTCTGCACCCCGGTTTAATGGGTCTCGTCCCTAGAGAGGGGCTTCCCCGGGATTCTGGGTGCGGCTGTACCTGATCTCCCACGGGCACCTGGTTTCAGAGGTTTTGCCCCTAAAGTGGGGAGTTCCCTGGACACTGGGTGTGGCCATATTTTATCTATCCCCGGCATCCGGGTTCGAGGAGACTCGCCCATAGAGTGAGGCATCCCTGTGCCCTGGGTGCTGCTGTACCTGATCTCTTCCCGGCATCTGTTTTGAGGTGTCTCTACCCTAGAGGGGGAAGTCCCCTGGACCCTGAGTGTGGGCATACCTGATCTCTCCTAACACCCAGGTTCGAGGGGTTTCGCCCCTAGAGGGGGGAGTTCCTTGGACCCTGGTGTGGCATGACCTGATCTCCCCCTGGCATCTGTGTTTGAGGTGTCTCACCCCTTATGGGGCATCCCTGGACCCTGGTTGCTGCCATACCTTGTCTCCCCATGCCATCATGTTTGAGGGGTCTCTCCCCTAGAGTGGGAAGTCATCTGGACCCTGGGTGCGACAGTACCTTATCTTCCCCAGCACTCGGGTTCCAGGTGACTTGTCCTAGAGGGGGGAGTCCCTTGGACCCTGGGTGCCACGGTACCTAATCTCCCACCAGCAACCATTTTCCAGGGGTCTCGCCTCTAGAGGGGGGATTCCCCTGGACCCTGTGTGTGGCTGTACCTGATCTCCCCATGACACCTGATTCGAAGGGTCTTGCCCCTTGTTGGGGAAGCCCCCTGGACCTTGGGTGCAGCCCCACTTGATCTACCCAAGCATTCCTGTTCGAGAGTCTCGCTCATTAAGCGGGGGAACCCTGGACCCTGGTTGCTTCCATACCTGATCCCCCCCGGGCATCAGGTTTCAGGGTTCTCTCCCCTAAAGGGGGGTTTCCCCTGGACCTAGGTGTGGCCATACCTCATCTACCCCGTCACCCATGTTCCAAAGTTCTCATCCCTAAGGGGCAAGTCCCCTGGAACCTGGGTGCCACTGCACCCAATCTCCCCCGGCACTCAGGTTTGAGGAGTCTGGCCCCTAGTGGGGGTCTTCCCCTAGTCCCTGGGTATGGCCGTACATAATCTCCCCCGGCCCTGGGTTTGAGGAGTCTGGCCCCTAGAAGGGGGAGTCCCCTAAACCGTGGGTGTGGCCCTACCTGGTCTCCATGAGCATCCGCATCTGTGTTCAGGGGGTCTCACCCCTTAAGGGGGGGATGGCCAGACTCTGGTTGCTGCCATACCTGATCTCCCCCAGCATATCTTGTTCAATAATTCTCATTCCTAGATGGGGGGGCATCCCCTGGCCCTTGGGTACGGCGGTACCTTATCTCCTACCAACAACCGAGTGTTAGGGATCTCGTCCCTAGAGGGCAGAGTCCCCCCGACCATGGGTGCGACTGTACCATACCTGATCTCCCCCAGGCACCCTGGTTCCAGGGGTTTTGCCTCTAGAGGGGGGAGTTCCCTGGACCCTGCGTGTGGCCGTACCTGATCTCCCCCCAGCATCTGGTTTGAGAGGTTTTGCCCCTAAAGTGGGGAGTCCCCTGGACCCTGGGTACAGCTGTATCTAATCTACCCCCGGCATCCATGTTAGAGGAGATTCACCCATAGAGGGGGGCATACCTGGACCCTGGGTGCTGCCTGCTGTACCTGATCTCGGCCTGGCATCTGTTTTGAGCGGTCTCTAACCAAGAGGGGGAAGTCCCTGGGAACCCGATTGTGGCTGTAACTGATCTCCCTGGGATTCCGGGGAACGAGTGGTCTCGCCTATAAATTGGGGGTCTCCTCGACCCTGCCTGGGGTGGGAGCTCCCCGCAACATGCGTGTTCGAGGGGTCTCTGTCATGGAGGGGGGAGATCCCTGGACGCTGGTGTGGCATTACCTAATCTTCCCTGGCACCCGTGTTCCAGGGTTCTCACCCCTAGAGGGGGCGCTCCCTGGTCCCTGTGTGCGGCCGTACCTGATGTACTTCTGGCACGCGGTTTTGAGGGGTCTTATCCCTTGGGTGGGGGAGGCCCTGGACCCTGGGCTCCCCCAGCAACCATGTTCGAGGGGTCTCTCCCATAGAGAGAGGAATTCCCTGGTCATTTGGTGCGGCTATACCTCATCTCCCCGCTTAACCTGGGTACGAAGTGTCTGACACCTAAATAGGGGGACCCCTGGACACTGTGTGCGGCCATACCTAATCTCACACCAACCCCCGGTTTCGAGGGTTCTCTTCCCTTTAGGGGGGAGTCCCCTGGATCCTGGGTGCAGCCGTACCCTACATGATCTTCCTCCAGCATCTGGGTTGGAGGGGTATCTCCCCTATAAGGGGGAGTCTCCTCCACCCTGTGTGGGTGGTACTTGATCTCCCTCCGGGTTCGAGAGGTCTCGCACTTAGATGGGGAAATCCCCGCACCCTGGGTCCAGGCGTATATGATCTGCCCCTGGCACCCGGGTTCGAGGGGTCTTGACACTAAATAGGGGGAACGCTGGACACGGGGTGCTGCTGTACCGGAAATTCCCCTGGCATCTGGTTATAGGCGTCTCTCCCCTAGAGGGCGGTGTCCCATGGTCTCTGGGTGTGGTCGTACCTGATCTCCCCTGGCACCCGGGTTTGTAGGGTCTCACCCCTTGAGATGTCTTCCCCTGGTACCTGTGTGCAGCCGTATCTGATGTCCCCCTGGCACCCAGTTTTGAGTTGTCTCACCCCTAGAGGTGGACATCCCTTGGACCCTAGGTGCGGCCCTACCTGATCTTCCCACACACCAGTTTTGAGGGGTGTCACCCTTAGAGGGGAGAGTCCACTGGACCCTGGGTGCGGTGGTACCTGATCTCCCCCTAGAACCTGGGTTCGAGGGGTCTCACCTTTAGAGAGGGAAGACCCCTCTTCCTTGTGTGCACTGGAACCTAATCTTTCCCCGGGTTCCAGAGGTCTCACCCTTAGATGGGGGAATCCCCGCATCCTGCATCCGGGCATATCTGATCTCCCCAGGCACCCTGGTTTGAAGGGTCCCGACACTAAACTGGGGGAATCCTGGACACCGGGTTTGAAAAGTATAGTCCCTAAAGAGGGTTGCGGTCAAGCATTATCTCTCACCGACACCCAGGTTTGAGGGGTCTCTACCCTTTAGGGGGCCTTTGCCTGGACCTTGGGGGGTCCGAACCTTAGCTCCTACTGACACCTGGGTTCCAGGGGCCTCATTCCTTGAGCGGGGAGTTATCTTAACCCTGGATGTGGCCGTACCACACCTGATCTCCCCCTGGCACACAGGATTGAGGGGTTTCACCCCTCGAGTGGGGAGTTCCCTTGACCCAGGATGCGGTAATAACTGATCTTTCCCAGCACACGGGTTCCAGTTTTCTTGCACCTAAGACGGGACGTCCCCTGTCCCCTGGGTGTGGCTATACTTGATTTTGTCCCAGCACTCAGGTTCGAGGGGTCTCTTTCCTGGGGGTTGTGTCCCCTGGTCCCTGGGTGTGGCCGTACCTGATCTCCCATTCACTGGTTCGAGGGGTGTCGTCCAGAGAGGGGAGAGGCCACTGGACCTTGGGTGCGGTGGTACCTGATCTCCCCCCAGAACCTGGGTTCGAGGGGTCTAAACCCTAGAGAGGGGAGTCCCCTCGTCCTGTGTGCAGTGGAACCTAATCTCCCCCGGGGCTCAAGGAGTCTCCTCTGTAGATGGAGGGGTGCCCTGGACCCTGGTTGTGGCAGTACCTGATCTTCCCCAGCACCCGGGTTCCACTGTCTCCTCCCTAGAGGGGTCGTCCCCTGGTCTCCGGTGCGGCCATAAACCTGATCTCCTCCTGCACCAAGTTTGAGAGATCTCGCCCTTAGTGGGGGTTGTCTCTGGACCCTGGATGCTTCCATACCTGATCTCCCCCCTCCATCGGGTTCGAGTGGTCTCTACCCTAGCGGGGGCGGGGGGGGATCTCCTAGACACTGAGTGCCGCCATACCTGATCTCCCACCCTTGGACCCTGGTTCGATGGTTCTCTCCCCTAATTTAGAGAGTCCCTTTAACCATGGCTGTGGTAGGAGCTCCTCCAGACACCTGGGATCGAGGGGTCTCTCCCCTAGATGAGGGAATCAACTGGACCCTGTGTGTAGTGGTACATGATTTTCCCTCAGGTTTGCGGGGTCTCACTCCTGGGGGGGGCAGTCCTCTGGATCCTGGGTGCGGCTGTACATGATCTCCCTCCACGTTCGAACGTATGGACCCTAGAGGGGGGAGGCCCCTCCACACTGTGTGCTGCAGTATTTGATCTTAACACGGGTTCCAGTGGTCTCACCCCTAGAAGGGGAAGTACCCTGGACCCAGGTTGTGGCCGTAAAACTGATGTGACCCCAGCACTGTGTTTGACGGTCTCGCCCCTAGATGGGGGAGTTCCCTGGACTATGGGTGCGGCAATACCTGATATCCCCATTCACCCAACTTCGAGAGGTCTCGTCCCTAGAGGTCGGAGTCCCCTGGACCATGCTTGTGGCCATACCATACCTGATCTCCCTCTGGCACCCAGGTTGCACCCAGGTTCAATGGGTTTCATCCCTAGAGGGGGGAGTTCCCTGGACCTGGGTGCGGCCGTACCTGATCTCACCCCCAGGACCTGGTTTGAGACCTTTCACCCCTAATGTGGGGAATCACCTGGACCCTGTTTGTGGTGGTATCTGATCAACCCCCAGCATCAGTGTTAGAGGAGACTCGTCCATAGAGGGGGGCGTCGCTGGACGCTGGGTACTGCCATATCTGATCTCCTCCCGGCATCTGTTTCGAGAGGTCTGACCCTATGGGGGAATCCACTTTTCCCTGGGTGCAGCCGTAAAGGTTGCTGTTCTCCCCTAACTCCTGGGTTTGAGGAATCTTGCCCCAAGGGTGGGGATTCCACTCGACCCTGGCTGCAGCGGGAGCTCCCCCTACACGTGGGTTTAAGGGGTCTCTCCCCTAGAGGGAGAGTCCCCTGGATCATGGGTGGGGCCGTACCTGATCTCCCCTCGGCACTGTGTTTAAGGGGTCTTGCCCATAGAGGGGAGATTCTCCTAAATTCTCCTTGCAGCCATACCTGATCTCCCGCGGACATCCATTTCGACGAGGAGTCTCACCCATAGGGTGTGCATCGCTGGACCCTGGGTGCTGCCGTACCTGAAACTCCCCTGGCATCTGGGTAGAGGCATCTTGCCCCTAGAGGGGGGTTTCCCCTGGTTCCTGGGTGCAGCCATACTTGATCTCCCCTGGCACCCGGGATCAAGGGTTCTCCCCAGCATAGTGGGGAGTCCCCTCCAATCTGCCTGAGGCGAAAGCTCCCTCCCGGCACCGGGTTCGAGGGGTCTCCCCTCTTGAGGGAGAAGTCCCTTGGGCCCTGCGCACGGCCATACCATATCTGTCCCCGGTATCTGTGTTCGAGGGTCTCACCTCTAGTAGGGGTAGTCCCCCCTCGACATTGTGTGTGGTGGTACTTGATCTCCCCCGGGTATGAGGTGTCTCGCCCCTAGAGTGGGGAGTCCCTCGGACCCTGGGTGCCACTGTGCCTGATATTCCCTTGGTCCCACTTTTAGGGGTCTCTACCCTAAAGAGGGGGACCTCTGGACACTGGGTGAGGACGTACTTGATCTCCCAAAGGCAAACGTGTTAGAGGAGTCTTGCCCCAAGAGGGGAGAGTCGCCTGGACTCTGGGTGCGGTCGTACCTCGTCTCCCCTGGGCAGCGGGTTCCAGGGATCTAGACACTAGAGGGGGGAGTTCCCTGGACACTGGGAGCAGCACTACCTGATCTCCCCCTGGCATCCAGGTCCGAATTGTCTTGCCCAAAGAGGAGCACTTCCTCTTGACCCTGGGTGCATCCCTAAACCTGATATCCCCCTGAACCGGGTTTGAGGGGTCTCACCATTAGAGAGGGGTGTCTTTGGACCCTGGGTGCTTCCGTACCTGATCTCTCCCCTGCACATGGTTCGAGTGGTCTATACCCTAGAGGGGGAAGGCCCCTGGACCCTGGATGAGGCTGTACCTGATTTCCCCACGGTATCTGCTTTCGAGTGGTCTCACCTTTAAGAGGGGTTCCCCTGGACCCTGGTTGCTGCCATACCTGATCTCCCCCAGGCATCAAGTTCGAGGGTCTCTCCCCTAGAGGGTTGATTCCCCTGTACCCTGGGTGCAGCCTTACCTGATCTACACGAGCACCCGGTTCCAGGGGTATCATCTCCCTGGACTCTTGGTGCAACCATACCTAATCTTCCCCCGACACCCGGGTTCCAGGGATCTCGCCTCTATAGCGGGGCATCCTCTGGTCCCTCGTTGCGGCAGTACCTGATCTCCCCTGGCACCGAGTTCAATGGTTCTCGTCCCTAGAGGGGGCGTCCTCTATACACAGGGTGCAGCCATTCCTGATCTCCTCTCGACTTCTGTTTCAAGTGGTCTGTACCCTACAGTGGGGAGTCTACTTTAACCTGTGTGCAGCTTGTTAATTGATCTCTCCTGGCTGCTGGGTTTGAGAGGTCTCGCCCTTAGGGAGGGAGTCCCCTCGACCCTGGCTGCGGGGGGAGCTCCACCTGACACAGGGTCGAGGTGTCTCTCCCTCCCCTAGTTGGGGGTGTCCCCTGGACCATGGGTTCGGCCCTACCTGATCTCTTCCGGCACCCAAGTTCAAGGGGTCTTACCCCTTAAGGGGGCATCCCCTGGTCACTGTGTGCGACAGTACCTGAAGTCCCCCTGGCACCCGCTTTTGAGGGTTCTAGAAGGGGGCATCCCCTGGACCCTGGGTGCGGCCCTACCTGATCTCCCCAGAGCATCCATGTGGGAGCGTTCTAGCCCCTAGAGGGAGGAATTCCCTGCACCCTGTGTGCAGCCATACCTAATCTTACACCTTCACCCAAGAACAAGGGGTCTCACCCCTAAAGAGCGGAATCCCTGGACCCTGGGTGGGGCTATACCTAATCTCAAACTGACCCCCGGATTCGAGGGTTCTCGTACCTAGAGGGGGAGTTCCCTGAATCCTTGGTGCAGTCATATCATACCTGATCTCCCCCTGGCTCCCAGGTTCGATGGGTTTTGCCCCTAGAAGGGAAGTCCCCTCTATCCTGGATGCAGCCATACTCTATATGATCTCCCCCCGGCACCTGGGTTCGAGGGGTCTGATCCCTTGAGGGTGGCTTTCCCTGGACCCTGGGTGTGGCCGAACATTATCTCCCACTGTCACCGGGGTTCGAGGGGCCTCATCCCTTGAGGGGGAAGTCATCTGGACCCTGAGTGCGGCCGTACCATATGTGATCTACCCCTGGCACCCAAAATTGAGGGGTTTCGCCCCCAGAGGGGAGAGTTCCCTGGTCACTGGTGCGGCAGTACTTAATCCTTGCCAGCACCTGGGTCCAAGGATTCTCAACCCCAAGAAGAAACATTCCCTGGCCCCTGGGTGTGGCCATACCTGAAGTTGCCCCAGCAATCAGGTTTGAGGGGTTTCTCCCTTAGAGGGAGAAGCCCCCTGGACCCTGGGTGCAGCCATACCTGATCTTACTGTAATCTTTCCCCGGCACCTGGGTTCCAGGGGTCTGACTCTATAGGGGGACATCCTCTGGTCCCAGGTTGAGGCAGTACATGATCTCCCCTGATACTGGGTTCAAAGGTTCTCCTCCCTAGAGGGAGCATCCTCTATACAATGGGTGCAGACATACCTGATCTCCTCCAGGCATCTGTTTTAAGTGGTCTACACCCTAGAGTGGGGAGTCCACTTTACCCTGTGTGCGGCTGTTAATTGATCTCCCCCAGGTCCCGAGTTAGAGAGGTCTCACCCTTAGGGAGGGAGTCCCCTCGACCCTGGCTGTGGTGGGAACTCCACCCGACACATGGGTTTGAGGGGTCTCTCCCCTAGCGGGGGTTTCCCGTGGACCATGAGTTTGGCCCTACCTGATCTCTTCCGGTACCCAGGTTCGAGGGGTCTTACCCCGTGAGGGGGCATCCCCTTGTCACTGTGTGCAGCAGTACCTGAAGTTGCCTTGGCACCCGCTTTTGAGGGTTCTAGAAGGGGGCGGCCCCTGGACCCTGGGTGCGGTCCTACCTGATCTCCCCTGAGCATCCATGTGTGAGGGTTCTTGCCTCTAGAGGGAGGAATTCCCTGGACCTTTTTTGGTGCAGTCATAAATGATCTTCCACCTTCACTCTGGTACGAGGAGTCTCTCCCCTAAAGAGGGGAATCCCTGTACCCTGGGTGGGGCCATACCTAATCTCACACAGACCCCCAGGTTCGAGCGTTCTCGTCCCTAGAGGGGGGAGTCCCCTGAATCCTGGGTGCAGCCATATCGTACCTGATCTCTCCCTGGCACCCAGTTTCGATGGGTTTTGCCGCTAGAGGGAGAGTCCCCTGGATCCTGGATGCAGCCACACTCTATATGTTCTGCCCCCAGAACCCAGGTTCAGGGGGTATCTTCTCTAGAGCAGGGGAGTCCCTTGGACACTGGGTGCAGCCATATATGTTCTTCCCCAGTACCTGGGTTCAAGGGGTCTCCTATCTAGAGAGGGGCTTCCCCTGGATCCTGGGTGTGGCCATATCTGATCTACCCCTGGCATCTGGGTTCTAGGAGCCTCGCTCATAGAGGTAGGCATCCCTGGTCCCTGGGTGCTGCCGTACCTGATCTCCCGGCATCTGTTTCTGAGGGGTCTCTAAGCTAGACGGAGGAGTCCCCGGGTCTCTGTGTTTGGCTGTAACTGATCTCCCTCGGCTCACGAGTTTGAGGGGTCTCGCTTGTAAAGTGTGGTGTCCCCTCGACCCTGGCTGCATTGGGAGCTCCCCCCAACATGCATGTTCCAGGGGTATCTCCCCTGGAGGGGGGAGATACCTGGACCCTGGTGTGGCACTACCTGATCTTCCCCGGCACCTGGGTTCCAGGGGTCTCACCCCTATTGGGGGGAGTCCTCTGGACTCTGGGTATGGCCATACCTTATCTCACCCTGACACTCAGGTTCGAGGGGTCTCGCCCCTAGAGCGGGGCATCCCCTGGACCATGGGTGCTGCCATACCTAGTCTTCGAGACCCCTCGAACCATGGGGGAGATCAGGTACAGGTACCACTACACACAAGGTCGAGGGGATTTTCCCCTCTAGGGCGTGAAACCCCTTGAATCTAGGTGTGGAGAGGGATCAGGTACAGCCATATCTAGGAACCAGGGGACTACCCCCTCTATAGGTGAAACCACTCGAACCCTTGTTTCAGGAGAGTTCCTGTCACAGCCAGGTTCGAGGGGACTCCCCACCCTAGGGGCAAGACCCCTCGAACCGGGGAGCCATTGGAGTTCACTGTCAGCTGCACCCAGGATCCAGGGAACTCGATATCCTCTAGGGAAGAGACACCTCGAACCATATGCCGGGGGGAGATCGTGTACGACAGCACACAGGGCCCAGGAACCCCTCCCCTCTAGGGCTCAGACACCTCATAACTGGATGTGGAGGGTTGATCAGGTAAGGCTGCACCCAGGGTCTAGGGAGCTCCCTACTTTAGGGGAAAAACCTCTAGAACCAGGTGCCAGGGGGAGAAAACGTACAGCTGTACCAAGGGTCCAGGGGATGCCCCTCTCTAGGAACAAGACCCCTTGAAACTGGGTGCCAGGGGAAATCAGGCCTGGCTGTACTCAGGATCAGAGGGACTCCACGCTCTTGGGGAGAGACCCCTCAAACCTAGGTACTGGGGGAAACTCAGGTATCACCACACTCAGTGTCCAGTGGACTCCCCATTCTAGGGGTGAGACCCCTCGCACCCAGTGCAAGGGGGAGATGAGGAAGTGCTGCACCCAGGGACCAGCGGATGCCCTCCACTAGGGGCAAAATCCCTCAAACATGGTGCCAGGGGAACATCAGGTACGGCCACACCCGGGGACCAGGGGATGTGCCCCTTTGGAGGCAAGACCCTTGGAACCCGGGTGCTATGGAAGATCAGGTACTGCTGCACCCAGGATCCAGGGGACTTCTCCCACTATGGGCGAGATATCTCGTACCTTTTAGGAGATCAAGTACCACCACACACAAGATCGAGGGGAATCTCCCGCTCTAGGAATCTGGTGCCTGGGGGGAGATCACGTACGACCACATCAAGGAACCAGGGGACAACCCCTCTACCATAACTGATCTCCCCTGCCATCCTGGTTCATGGGGTCTCATCCCTAGAGAGGGGTGTCCTCTGAACCCTGAGTGCAGCCTTATCTGATCTCACCTGGCACCCTGGTTCATGGGGTCTCATCCCTAGAGAAAGGTGTCCTCTGGACCCTAGGTGTGACCATTCCTGATCTCCCCCGGCATCTGGTTCAAGAGTGTTCACCTCTAGAGGGGAGAGTCTCCTGAACCCTTGGTGTGGCTGTACCTGATCTCCCCCTGGCATCTGGGTTCAAGGTGTCTCTACCCTAGAGACACTGGATCCTGGGTGCAGTGGTACCTGACCTTTCTTTGGCACCCGGGTTCAAGGGGTCTCTCCCCTAAAGTAGGGAGTCCACTGGACCCTGGATGTGGCCATACCTGATCTTCCTCACCAACTGGATTTGACGGGTCTCACACCCAGAGTGCAGAGTCCCCTCCACCATGGCTGCGGCAGGAGCTCCTCCTGACAGCCGGTTTCAAGGGGTCTCTCCCCTAGACAGGGGAGTCCCTTGGACCCTGGCTGCGGCCTTACCTAATGTCCCCCATGGCATCGGAGTTGAGGGTCTTGCCCCTAGAGGGAGGAGCCCCTCAACACATTGTGCAGAGATACTAGATCTTCCCCCGGGTTCAAGTGGTCTCACCCCTAGAGTGGGAAGTCCTCTGGACTCTGGGTATGGTCATACCTTATCTCACCCTGACACCCAGGTTTGAGGGGTCTCGCTCCTAGAGCAGGGCGTCCCCTGGACCCTGGGTGCTGCCATACCTATTCTGCCCTTGCACCCAGTTCTAGGAGTCTCTCCCCTAGATGACGGAGTCACATATACCCTGGATGCGGCTGTACCTGATCTCCCCTCGGCACCGGGTTTGAGCTGTCTCGCCCCTAATGTGGGGAGTCCCCTCGACACTGATTGCAGCGGGAGCTCACCCTGACACCTGAGTTCAGAGGATCTCTCCCCTAGACGGGGGAGTCCCCTGAACCCTGGGTGTGGGGTTAATTGATCTTTCCCTTGCATCCAGGTTCAAGAGGTCTTGCCCCTAGAGGCTGGAGTCCCTCAACCCTGTGTGCGGTGGTACCTGATCTCCCCTCGGTTTCGGGGGATCTCACCTCTAGAGAGGGGAGTTTTCTGGACACTGGTTGCAGCAATGCTTGATCTGCTCCCCAGCACCCGGGTTTGAGGGATCTTGTCCCAAGAGGGGGGAGTCCCTTGGACCCTGGGTGCTGCCATAGCTCATCTCCATGTGGCACCCAGGTTCAAGGGGTCTTGTCCCTAGAGGGGTACTTTCCCTGGATCCTGGGTGTGGCCATACCTGATCTCCCCCCAGCACCCGGGACTGAGGGGTCCCTTCTTTAGAGGGGGGCGTCCCCTGAACACTGAGTGTGGCCATACCTGTTCTACCCCATCACGGGTTCGAGGGGACTTGCCCCTAGAAGGGGGAGTCCCCTGGACCCTAGGTGCGACTGTACCTTATCTCCCCCTGGCATCCTCTTAAGAAGGTCTCGCCCCTAGAGGGGGGAGTCCCCTCCACTCTGTGTGCAGCAATACTAGATCTTCACCCAGGTTTGAGGGTTCTCGCCTCAGTGGAGAATGTATCCTGGACCCTGGGTCTGGCCATACCTGATCTCACCATGGCTCGTGGTTTGAGGTGTCTCGGCCATAGAGGAGGGAACTCTCCTGGATCCTGGGTGCAGCCTAACCTGATCTCCCCGCAGCATCAAGTTCGAGGGTTCTCTTCCCTAGAGGTAGGAGTCCGCTGGACCCTGGGTGCGGCTGTACCTGATCTCCTTCAGCATCCGGCATCCAGCTGTCTCATCCCTAGATGGGGGAGTCCTCTTTACCCTGGGTGCCACCATACCCAATCTCCCCCCACACGCCTGTTCGAGGCTACTCGACCCTGGGATTCCCCTGGACCCAGAGTGTAGCCGTACCTGATCTCATCATGACACCTGTTTTGAGGGGTCTTTCCCCTTGAGGGGAGAGTCCCCTGGAATTTGGATGCAGCTATACCTGATCTCCCCCCAGAATTCTTTTTCAAGGGTCTCGCCCATTAATGGGGTCCCCTGGACCCTGGTTGCTGCCATAACTGATCTTCCCCCGGCATCATGTTCAAGGGGTCTCTCCCCTAGAGGGGGCATTACACTGGACCCTGGGTGTGGCTGTACCTGCTCTCCCCCGGCACCCACATTCCAGGGTTCTCATCACTAAGGGGGGAGTCCCCTGGACTATGGGTGCAACCGCACCTAATTTCCCCCTGGCACCCCCATTTGAGGGGTCTCGCCCCTAGAGGGGGGCATTTCTTAGTACCTAGGTGCGATCGTACCTGATCTCACTCTGGCACTAGGTTCCAGATGTCTGGCCCATAGATGGGGGAGTCTCCTGGACCCAGGGTGCGGCCCTAACTGATCTCCCCTGAGCATCCATGTTGGAGGGGTCTCGCCCTTAAGAGGAGGATGGCTGGACCCTGGTTGCTGCCATACTTGATCTCTCTCGGCAACAGGTTCAACGGGTCTCACCCTAGAGGTGGGAGTCCTCGGGACCCTGGCTGCCACCATACCTAATATCCCTCTGGCACCAGGTTTCGAGGGGTCTTGGTTGTAGAGGGAGGCGTCCCCTGGTTCCTTGATGTGGTCGTACATGATCTATCCCCCCGGGCACCAGATTCCTAGAGCGGGGGATTCCCCATGATCAGTACCTGATCTTCCCCCATCACCCGGGTTGGAGAAGTCTCATCACTAGAGGACAGAATCCTCTGGACCATGGTTGTGGCCTTACCATACCTGACCTCCTTCTGGCACTGAGGTTCGAGGTGTTTCACGACTAGAGGGGGAAGTTCCCTGGACCCTGCATGCGGCCGTACCTATTCTCCCACCGGCGCCTG
Organism: Callospermophilus lateralis; assembly: GCF_048772815.1. Taxonomy (NCBI): domain Eukaryota; kingdom Metazoa; phylum Chordata; class Mammalia; order Rodentia; family Sciuridae; genus Callospermophilus; species Callospermophilus lateralis. Next base: position 13,221,138 of record NW_027514398.1, read on the forward strand.
GTTTCAGAGGTTTTGCCCCTGAAGTGGAGAGTCTCCTGGACCCTGGATGCAACCTATCTAATATACCCCTGGCATCCATGTTAGAGGAGATTCGCCCATAGATGGGGGCATACCTGGACCCTGAGTGCTGCCTGCCGTACCAGATCTCCGCCTGGCATCTGTTTCGAATGGACTCTAACCAAGAGGGGGAGACCACAGGAACCCGAGTGTGGCCATAACTGAGCTCCTCCGGCTCCCGGGTTCGAGTGGTCTCTCCCATGATTTGGGGAGTCTCCTTGACCCTGCCTGCGACAAGAGCTCCCCCAGATATGCGTGTTCGAGGGGCCTCTGCCATGGAGGGGGGAGATCCCTGGACGCTGGTGTGGCATTACCTAATCTTCCCTGGCACCCGTGTTCCAGGGTTCTCACCCCTAGAGGTGGCGCTCCCTGGTCCCTGTGTGCGGCCGTACCTGATGTACTTCTGGCACGCGGTTTTGAGGGGTCTTATCCCTTGGGTGGGGAAGCCCCTGGACCCTGGGCTCCCCCAGCAACCATGTTCGAGGGGTCTCTCCCATAGAGAGAGGAATTCCCTGGTCATTTGGTGGGGCCTTAACTCATCTCCCCCCTTCTGGCACCCGGTTTTGCGGGGTCTCATCCCTAGAGAGAGGAGTCCCCTGGACCTTGGCTGGGGCCCTACCTGATCTCTCCCCCAGCAACCGTGTTCGAGGGGTCTCTCCCATAGAGGGAGGAATTCCCTGGTCACTGTGTGTGGCCATACCTCATCTCCCCCCTTCACCTGTGTATGAAGTGTCTGACTCCTAAATAGGTGGACCCCTGGACACTGGGTGCAGCTGTACCTAATCTCACACCAACCCCCAGGTTTGAGGGGTCTCTTCCCTAGCGGGGGGAGTCCCCTGGATCCTGGGTGCAGCCGTACCCTACATGATCTTCCTCCGGCATCTGGGTTGGAGGGGTATCTCCCCTATAAGGGGGAGTCTCCTTCACCCTATGTGTGGTGGTACTTGATCTCCCTCCAGGTTTGAGGGGTCTCTTACTTAGATGGGGAAATCCCTGGACCCTGGGTCCAGGCGTATCTGATCTGCCCCTGGTACCCTGGTTTGAGAGGTCTCGACACTAAATAGGGGGAATGCTGGACACTGGGTGCTGCTGTACCGGAATTTCCCCTGGCATCTGGTTATAGGCATCTCGTCCCCAGAAGGCGGTGGCACCTAGTCTCTGTGTGCAACCGTACCTGATCTCTCCTGGCACCGGGTTTGAAGGGTCTCACCCCTTGAGTCCTCTGGTACCTATGTGCAGCTGTATCTGATATCTCCCTGGCACCCAGTTTTGAGTTGTCTTGCCCATAGAGATGGCCATCCCCTTGACTCTAGGTGCGGCCCTACCTGATCTCCCCATGCACCAGGTTCGAGGGGCGTCGCCTCTAAAAAGGAGAGGCCACTGGACCCTGGGTGTGGTGGTCCCTGATCTCTCCCCAGACCCGGATTTTAGGGGTCTCAACTGTATAGGGATGACTCCTCTTGCTTGTGTCCAGTGGAACCTAATCTTTTTCTGGGTTCGTGGGGTCTCACCCCTAGATGGAGGAGTCTCCTGGACCCTGGGTGCAGCATTCCCTTATATTTCCCATCACGCAGGTTCTAGGGGTCTCTTCGATAGAGGGGGATGTCCCCTGTTCTCTGGGTGCGATTGCAAACATCATCACCCGCTGCACGGGGTTTCCAGGGTCTCACCTTTAATGGAGCGTGTCCCTGGACCTTGGGTGCTTCTGTACCTGATCTCCCTTCTGCAACTGGTTCCAGTGGTCTCTACCCTAGAGGGGGGAGTCCTCTGAACACTGAGTGTGGCAGTACCTGATCTTCCCCCCGAACCCTGGTTCGACGTTTCTTACCCCTAGAGTATAGAGTCCCCTTGACAATGGATGCAGCAGGAGCTTTCCCCAATACCTGGGTTCAAGAGGTCTCTCTCCTAGATGGGGGAGTTACCTTGACCCTGTGTGCGGTGGTATATGATTTTCATTCAGGTTCTTGTGTCTTGCCCCTAGAAGGGGGAGTACCCTGGACCCAGGTTGCGGTCCTATCTGATCTCCCCCCAGCACCATGTTTGGTGGTCTCACCCCTAGATGAGCAAGTTCCCTAGATCATGGGTGTGGCAATACCTGATATCCCCCATTCACCTGGGAGTGAGAGGTCTCGTCCCTAAAAGATGGAGTCCCCTGAACCATGGTTGCTGCCGTGCCATACCTGATCTCCCTCTGGCTCCCAGGTTCAATGGTTTTTGCCTCTAGACTGGGGAGTTCCCTGGACCCTGGGTGCGTCAGTACCTGATCTACCCCCTCTAGGGGGTATCTATGTTAGAGGAGATTCGCCCATAGACGGGGCATACCTGGACCCTGAGTGTTGCCTGGTGTACCTGATCTCCGCCTGGCATCTGTTTCGAGGGGTCTGTAACCAAGAGTGGGGAGTCTCCTGCAACCCAGGTGTGGCCATAACTGATCTCACCCGGCTCCCTGGTTCGAGTGGTCTTGCCCATAAATTGGGGAGTCTCCTCAACCCTGCCTGTGGCAAGAGCTCCCCCCGACATGCGTGTTCAAGGGTTCTCTGCCATGGAAGGGGGGAGATCCTTGGACGCTGGTGCAGCATTACGTGATCTTCCCCAGCACCTGGGTTCCAGGGTTCTCACCCCTAGAGGGGACGCTCCCTGGTCCCTGTGTGCGGCCGTACTTGATGTACTTCTGGCACCTGGTTTTGAGGGGTCTCATCCCTAGAGGGGGGAGTCCCCTGGACCCTGGCTGGGGCCCTACCTGATCTCTCTCCCAGCATCCGTGTTCGAGGGGTCTCTCCCATAGAGGGAGGAATTCCCTGGTCACTGTGCAGCCGTACCTCATCTCCCCCCTTCACCTGTGTGTGAAGTGTCTGACTCCTTAATAGGTGGGCCTCTGGATACTGGGTGAGGCCATACCTAATCTCACACCAACCCCCGGTTTTGAGGGGTCTCTTCCCTAGAGGGGGGTGTCTCCTGGGTCCTGGGTGCAACGGTACTGTACATAATCTTCCTCCAGCATCTTGGTTTAAGTGGTATCTCCCCTATAAGAGGAGTCTCCTCCACACTGTGTGTGGTGGTACTTTATCTCCCTCCGGGATATAGGGGTCTCGCACTTAGATGGGGGAATACCCGGACCCTGGGTCTAGGTGTATCTGATCTGCCCCTGGTACCTGGGTTCCAGGGGTCTCGACACTAAATAGGGGGAACGCTGGACACTGGGTGCTACAGTACTGCCACCTCCAATACAGTTCTTCTCCCAGCTTCCCAATACTCTTCAGGCTCCATGGACAGGTGTGTTGCCACCTCAGATAGTCCAGTTGTCTCTCACATGCATTTGGGATGCTTTGTGCTACAAGGAACCACATTTTCAACTAAGCAAATTCCAAAAATGCTGAGAAATTTAGAACAAAACCCTGACGGATGACACCAGGAATTATCTATCCCATTTTTACCCAGAACAAGAGGAAAATTGTCATTTAGGGAGCAGCCTCTTTAAACTCTTAAAATATATAACAACCATTCCCAGGACTCCATTGGCCAGAGTATGGTCATGAGAATCCCTCACAAAAGGGAGCCCTGAGGCATCTGAATAAGTGATTGGGAGAGCCAGGATTGGTTTCAACACCTCATCTTTCCTTTTCCTTTTGCCTAGAAAAATGATGCAAAAGACAGAGAGGTGGGCGTGGTCCAGAGGCAGACCTCGGGTTCCACCCTTGCTCACTTCTCTGCCAGCATTTTGCCTTGGCTGCAGCCTCCTCCTTTTCTCACCTTCAGTACAACTTTGGAACTGCCTCTTCCCAGACCTGCCACAGATCATGTATCTCTTCAAAGACTGATTGATGCTGATCTCTCAAGCATGTTGCTCATCTGATCACTCCAACACCCAAATGTCCTTGTTGCTCTCATATCCACTCTGTTAGTTGTCTTTCCATCACTGTCACCAAAATACCCAAAAAACTACCTAGAGGAAGAAAAGCTTGTTTCAGCTCATGGTTTCAGTGGTTTTGTCCATGCTTGGCCAACTCCATCAGTCTGAGTCTGAGGTGAGGCAGAACATCATGGTGGAAGGTGAAGAAATGCTTCTCGGCTCATGGTCACCAGGAGAGAGAAAGAGAGAGGAAGCTTCACTGGCCATGGAAAAAATATAAACCCAAAGATACACCCCTAATGACTGCTTACATCCTACTCATCTATAATCATGTCCCATTAACCCCTTCAAATTATTATCTCACCAAACAAATATCTATGTCTCATAATATAATCATTTCCCCTCTAATAATTCTGCATTGTCTCAAACATGAGCTTTTGGGAGATACTTCCTATCTAAATATCATCTACAATACTAGGTATAAGTCTCCCCACCCTGAAAGCCAAGGACTTCCGCAATATGGCCATTGATAAAATAAAATCAATGACATTTCTCTCTAGACTCTGAGAGAAACTGAGAAAGGGAAAAATGACCTTCCTGACCATAGGTGGCTCATTCATGATCTCCCCAAGTAAACAACACAAGCAGTGTTAATAGAAGGAAAACCTCAGGGAGGACCATATGATGGTTATATCATAAACTAGGGATAGCCTGACTCTGAGGCCACAGAAATCACTGAGTACATCCTTTTTCTAACATGAGTGAGAGCTGTCTCTTTATCAACATGGATTGTGACTCTCCATTAATCTTCCCACCCCTGAGATAAAAGTAGTTAAGACGCCCTATTACTAAGCTGCCTCATTTCTTTAACCTGTCTTGACTCCCATCTTGGAATCATTGAATAGAAGCCAGAATGCTCTAAGGGGCAATGCAAATGCTTCTTTCTGAGATGATTCTGCGTGACTGTGGAGCCACCAGAAATCTAAGTAAACTGATTCTGACCACATGTGACATACTGTCGAGCTTCAATTGGTGGACATTGGCATCATGATCTTGTTTCTAATGTTATTTCCCTCAGGTCCCAATATCTACTTTATAATTCAGAACTTTTTTCAGCATCACAGGTCACTCTGAAGAAGTCTCTACAACCAGCTGCCATTTTGCAGGAGATATGAAGGAAAGAGAAAGGAAGATGTAGATGTAGAGTAGACTATATTCTAAATATTAATTAGCAAAATCCAGATGTAAGAATCTCCATGGGTCACAGGCCTCACCACTCTAACAGAGAGAGAGTCCAAGGAAAAGACACACCTGTTAGGGAACCTGCAAACCAAGCCCCGTGCCAAGATGTTCCAAATGGTGCATGGGGTGACTCAGCCTTTGTGCATGTGGGCCGTGGGGCTGGTTATTTCGGCAGAGAGAAGGGACTAGGGCTAGGATGCAGCCATGCAGGATGCTGGAAAGGTGCTGTTCCTGACTTGGTTCTAGAACAAATCCAAGTTCTCTTCATGTAATTTTTTACTAAGTTAAACCTTTTTCACTTTGGTCTCCTCCCCTGTTTGGTAATTGTGTTGCTTTTTATTACTGTGACAAATATCTCAGGTAATCAACTTAGAAAGACAAAGGTATATTCTGGCTTACAGTTTGCAGGCTTAAGTCCATGGTTGGTTGCCCTGTTGCTCTTGGGCCTAAGGTGAAACCACATGTCACCCTGGGAGTGCATGGTTACAAGTGACTCACTTCCTGGTGACTGGGAAGCAGAGAGAGAGAAATGAAGAGGCCCAGATTCCACAGTCCCTTGAAAGCAGACCCCAAAACAGGGAAACTCCCTACTATGTTCTCCTTCTTAAAGGTCCCACCACCTCCCAATAGCACCTAAGGCTGAGACTAAGGTTTTCCCAACTGGGCCTATAGGGATCATTCCAGATTTAAATTTTAGTAATGGACAGTGCTTAATTTAAAAAGGAAAGGCTTGGAAGTATAGCCTCCACTGGTCTTTTCCTACGTATATGAGTCTACAGGTGGGAGAAGACAGGAACCCACATAGGGTCATCCCAGCAACCAGGAGAGACAACAGTTTGACAAGGGAGGCCAGAGCAATGGAGACATAGAGTGAAGGCCAGGTTCTGGATGCACTGGAAGTAAGAACCAGCACAGTTGTGGACAACTGAATGGAGCATAAAGAAAAAGGCGATTGCACTGGGGTGTAGCTCAGGGGCAGGGCACTTGCCTGGCATGTGTGAGGTCCTGGATTCCATTCCCAGCAGCACAAAAATTATTTTTTAAAAAGAAAGAAAGTTGAGACACAAGGTCAGGCTTGTGCTTCTCTTTCCTTTTTTGCAAACCAGGTGAGCAGTGTGGCCAACCAGAAAATAACAAGCTCTTTCACCTTAGGTCAGTATTGGTCACCCCAGCCGCAAAACAGCAATATGCAGGTACATGTCATAAAAATCTGCTTTGCAACAATGAGAGTCCCAGTTCCCCTGACTTGAATGCCTGTCCCTAGCAGGTGCCTATAACTCTGTTTCTATTTTTCCACTAGCTCAGGGTGCCAGCCAGAGTTCAGCAGTTAATAAAGGCACAGCCAGCATTTACCTGCTCCAGGGGCACTGTCAGTCTGGATACCAGAAGAGTCCTGATGTCCCCTGTGTCACCAGATAATCCACTGGGAAGGTGCTCTTTGCAGGAAGGCTGCCTATAGCTTCAGTTGCTACAGGATTGGGCTGGGGGAGTCTGCAGCCACCTGCCCTGGAAGTAAGGGAACTGATCCCAGTGACAAGTGCAGCTGGCTCCTCCCCCAACTCACATTGTTAGTTGATTGATGAGCCTAGAAATCTGCTGCTTTGGGAACCACTGAGTCCCGGTTTTCTTATTTGTTAAGAAGACGGGATTTCGTTTTCCATATATTTCCCCACTTAAATCTACATTCAAAGCCAAGGAAAAGAGTAGTCTAGATGGGGATCCACACCTTCCCTTGGACATTATCCCAGAAGACTTGCCCCTGAGGTAGAAAATGTACTGTCCTTCAGGGGAAGCTATCCTGGTTTTCCCAGCTCCAAGTAACATACTGTATACACTCAATAAAAGTTAATTTTTCATGAGTGAATGAAGTAGGAATCTAATAATATTTATGAAGCATCCTTATAGTCATGCTGCATTTCTTACACAATCAGTCTTACTTGCAGGCCACTTGGCAGTATTCTTTATCTCACAAGATCCACAGTTTTAGAGTTGTAGGTAGTTTTGCATTCACTGACAGAAGAATTTATACTCTACCCACTATTTGCCAACCACTGCTTTACAGCAGCTCATGATACTTCAATAAACAAGAAAAATATGCATCTGCCTTGTGGGTGTCATTCTGATGAAAGTAAGCAGACAACAAATAATAAATACAATAAATAATTCAGTAATTAAGAAAAAGTAGACATATGGGGGGTTAAAGAGTATCACCAGGGATCTGATGCAAGAAGAGGGACTGACTATGTCATCCTATCATCTCACCATAGAAACACAAGTTACAGAGCCTATCTTGTATGTTTGCTGAAGGACAACCTTGACTTTGATTTTCTCTTAATCATGTACCAAAATATATTAAATGAGAGAGTACCAGTTCCACAATCCTAGAAAAAATACTGAAGTATTAATTAGCCTATAGACAATGAAATAAAAATGAGAATGCCTAGGATTCTCAGAAGTTATTGATGAGATTCTTAAATAACTTTTTATCCAGTTTCTATCTATAAAATTTCAGAGAATATGGAAAATATTTTAAATTGATAGCTAACTGATATATAAAATATAAAAATTGTACATTTTTATAGAGTACCATGTGATGTTTTGATACACCAAACAAGGTACAATGTTCAAATAAGGTTAAAGAAAACTACCTCCTCAAATATTTTCCCTTTGTATATAGTGAAAATGTGTAGTCTCTTTTCTTTCAGCTAGTTGAAATACACCATATCTAACTGTTATCAATTCTCACCACATTACTGTGCAACAGCGTTCCAGAAAATGTTTGATCTTGGTTTTTATTTGTTTATTTGTTTGTTTGGCAATGAGCCTTCATTTTATTGATTGATTTAAATTTGGTTTTGATATTTGAACCCAATGCCTCACACATGCTAAGCCATTATTCTACAACTAAGCTACAACTCCAGCCCTGTTTGCTGTTGTTCTGTTTTGCTTAATTCTTCATCACTGGGGACTGAACCCAGGGTTTTTTGCACTGGGCAACTGCTCTACAATAAAGCTACACACACAACCCACCAGAAAGCATTTCTGGAAGGAGTGAGAGGATGGGCTGACTCCTCTCCTGAAAGAAAAAAAAATGGACTATTTCCATTCCTTTTTTCTACTTGGTCCCATGTCTTTTTTTTATTACAAAAGGCATGCATACTCTTTGTAAAAAATAAAAGAACTATACTGTACAGATTTTTATAAAATAAGTGTAAAGTCCTCAGAGAACTGAGAACAGTTCCCTTAATTTGACTTTCTGAAAGGATAAAAGTGTTAATATATACCTTTTATTTTGAAAACATTAAAATTTACATCTTCTTAACAGATAGTCAGCACAATGCTCTGTGGGCAGAGAAATGAAGGAGGTTTTAATTCTCTTCTTTTTGTTTAAATGTTGACATTGAGTACCTTATTTATGTATACTTAAAATCTAATTAAAATGAGAGATATTCAGTGATGTTTTATAAACTAACCAGTACATACTACAAAAGTTAATACCCAGTAAGCTGGATAGTAAGTACTAGTTTTTTCCTGATATGCATATGCTAATCACAGTAAGGGTGGGGGTGGGGGGGAGGGAAGAATAGAGTTACTTTAGATTGCATAGAGGAGTAAAGAGAGGGGAAGGGGCATGGTGAATAGAATGGATAGTAGAATGAATCAGAAATTTTCATTCAATGTACATATGTAAATACATGACTGGTGTGATGCTACATCATGTACAATGAAAAGCATGGGTAATTATAGAATATTTATGTATGATTCGTCAAAGTGCATTGTATCATCATATAGAAGTATAACAAAATTTTTTAATGTAGATTTTAAAAAGATACCAATTTGCAGAAAAAATATGACTATGATATCCGCCAATAAATGGAGTGACATGGTGACAGTCATGATAACTGAAGCAAAGACAGTTCCAAAAAACAAAGGTCAAATGTTTTCTGATATGTAGAAGCTAACCCATAGACTTACTTGCAGGTTACCTGGCAGAATTCCTTATCTTTATTCACCAGATACACATTTTTAGAGTTGTAGAGAGTCTGATATGTCTGATATGTGGAAGCTAACCCACAACAGGAGGGGTGATAAGAAGAGAAGTGCAGTAGATTAGACAATGGGGAATGGAGAAAAAGGAGGGTGGCTAAGCAAAAGAAAGACAATTGAAAGACTCTTGAAGCAACTTTCCTATGTATATAAGTGAAAACAACACAGTGAATCCCACCACCATGAACATATTAAGAATAAAACTCTAATTAGATAAGGTATAGTTATACAAACATGAAGTATATCAAAATGAATTTTATGGGCCAGGGTTGGGTCTCAGTGGTAGAGCATTTGCCTAGCATGTGTGAGGCACTGCGCTCAATTCTCAGCACAGAATAAAAATAAAAGAGAATAAATGATCCATTAACAGCTACAAAAAATTAAAAATGGATTTATAATTAAAAATAACCAATAAATAGAAACTAATAAATTGAAGCATTTTGTAAGTTCCTTTAAACATTTTGATAGCACTGAAATCAACTTAAAATGAATGGAAAGAAGAAGGGCTTTTAAGAGTGGGTGTACTGTCCTCCACTTTTCTGCCAAATGATGACACAAATATTGGGACAGATTTTTCTTGCTTCAAACTTTCATAACTATGGGAAATAACTTTCTATTCTTTATGAATCACAAAAATTTCACAATACAAATTAAAATTATCAAATTGCATAGTTAGATGCTAATTATCTTACATATAACAATACCTTTGAAACTAGAGTTGGAAGATAAATATCCATGGCTTCTGCTGTTAGGTAGGGGTCTGCGCAGACACGGCGGGTCTCTGCAGCAGACAGCAGCCCTAGCTCCTCATTGTGAGCCATTCTGTCCAGCATTTCAGAAGACTTCAGCAGATCATCAACCTTCTTCTTCTTCATCTTCTTCTTTTGGCAGTCTTTGAAGTCTGGAAATCCAGACGAAATCCAGCACAGCAATCCCCATGGTGCTGCAGCTTCTCTCCCTCAAAAAAGATTCTAAGGGGTTTATATAGCACTTGGTCCACTGCTATTGGTCCAAACTTATGCTAATTAGGATTAGAAAGAATGACCAATGATATTGGCCCAATGTTATGCTAATTGGATTTGACACATATGAACGCCATTGGTCAGTTTTTTTTTAATATTTATTTTTTTAGGTGTAGATGGACACAACACAATGCCTTTATTTTTATCCACATAAATGGTGCTGTGGATTGAACCCGGTTCTGCCCATGTTAGGTGAGCGCTCTACTGCTGAGCCACAATCCCAGCCCCCAGTCTTTTTCTATAGTAGATTCTTTCATAAAAGCACCCGGAATTCCTACACTGAGAATGAAAGAATGAGCCTGGAAGCGGCTCAGTAGCAAAGCGGCAAAGTGCTTGCCTCGCATTCTCAAAGCCATGGGTTTGATCCCCATTCTAAAAAGTAAAAGGAAGTATAAAATGATAGATAAATAAATGCCACCAAAAAAGAAAATAAACAAACTTCATCACTACACAAATCCTTATTCAAAAACATATCTGCTGTGCATTCTGCAGGATCTCTGTCAAGTGAGGATCAAGGTCTATTTGGGGCCAGTTTAGGAAGCATTGCTGCTGATGTCACATAATAACTACTTGTTAAAATTCAAATACATGCGTGAACAAATGATACATTACCAAAAGATATTATGATTGAAGGTCAAGAAGAAGCAAATAGGGCTGTGGTTGTGACAGTGATAGAGCTCATGCCTCGCACATCTGAGGCACTGGCTTTGATTCTCAGTACCACATACAAATAAATAAATAAAATAAAGGTCCAGAGATACCCTCATGAGATCACGCCTGTCCCAAATCCTAGCTCCTGACTTGCCTGGGAGCCGGGACCCAGTGTAGCCTGGTTTCAACCCGCCACTTGCAGGATGTTCAGGCTCAGCCCAGGACAGCTTCCACTCACTGACAGACACATACCAGATTGCAAGTACAATCCAGATCTTCCCCACTGACCTGCTCAGGAGGCCAGACACAGGGTAGGCCTGTGTCCATAGCTCAACCTGGAGACCCACACTGAGCTCAGGTCTGACCCAGGACCGCCTCCTCACACAAGCAGACACCTGCTGGAGCATTGGCTCTGCCAAGATCAGCCTTGTCAACCTGAATGGGAGCCCAGAAAAGGTCCATCCTGCCACTGGCTGACCCTCACTGGAGCTGAGACTGGGGACAGGACTGCCTCTGCCCACTGGCAAACCACTGCAGGAGCTCAGATGCAGTCCAGAGCCACAATGAGAACCTGCATGGATCTGGGGCCCAGGGTAGCCTGAGTCCATCCAGTCATGGTGAGACTGGCACTGGAGCTCAGGTTTGGCCCAGGACTGCCTCTGCCCTTCAGAAACTCCCTTCAGAAGCTCCCTCCAGAGCTCAGGTTTGAATCAAGACAAGTTGCCCACTGACAGCCACTTGCTGGTGGCCAATCCCAGCCCAGATCAGCCTCAATGACCTGAGTGGCAGCTGGAGCTCAGGGTTGGCTGAGGTCATTCCACCACCGGCTGACCCCTGCTGTATCTCAGGTTCTGACTAGATAAGCCTTGCAGATGTGCACAGGAGCCAGGGCACAGGATAGCCCTGGGAACATAGGGCCACATCCAGACCTCTGCCAGAGCTCAGGCTCAGCTCAAGACTGACTCTGTTCATCAGTAGACACCTCCCAGAGTTCAGCCCCAGCATATATCAGCCTCACTGACAGGTATGGGAGCCTGGTCCAAGATAGGCCTGGGTCAATCCCACCACCTGCACACCCCACCATAACTAAGTACAGACCCAGGAACACCTCTGTCCACAGGCAGACACCTTCTGGAACACAAGCTCAGCTCAGATCAGTCTAGTCCACCTGCACAGGAGCCCGGGTATGGGTAGGTACAGTTTTATCAGACCAATGTCTGATCACTACTGGAGCTGAGACTTGGCCCAATACCTGCTCCAGCAACAATCAGATCTCCACCAGAGGTCAGGCTCAGGCCAAGACTTCCACTGCTCACTTGCAGACACCTGCTGAAGCTCAGACTAAACCCAGATCATCATAGTCTAAGTATACCTGTGGGAGTTCAGATCCAAGGTAGACCCGAGTTCATCCCCAAACCACCAGATTACCTCTGGATCTTAAGCTTGGTTCAGCACAATCTCTCCAACTTGCAGGGGAACCCTGTCAATGGTAATTCTGGTTCCCTCCTGCCACTAAAATACCTCCACTGGATCTCAAGCTCTGCCTAGGAGCTGGGCCCCATGGAAAGCTCTGGTTTTACCTGCTGACACCTGAATTCCTTAGATTCAGCCCAGGAATGCCTCTACTCATAGAAAGAGATCATTGGGACCTCATTATCACCCCCCACCACAGATCTTCCACAATGACCTTTGGAGGAAGCTGGGGCACAGGAAAGCCACACGTCCATTCTGCCACCAGCAGATGCCTGCCAGTGCTCAGTGTTGGCCCAGATCCACCTTGCAAACTTTCATTGGAGCCTGGGCTCCATATAAACCTGGGCCTATCCCTCCACCAGCCTACACCTGCCTGAGCCAAGGCTCTGTCTGAGTCCGTATCTGTTCATGGGCAGACACCCGCTGAAGCATTGAAAAACTTTTGACTTCAACTGGAAATTTAGGAGGAGAACAAGAATTCCCAAGCTGGAAAAGAGCTCTGTACAAGAGGCAAAACTGTTGAAAGTGGTTAGAAAACAGTATTTGGGTGATGTTCTTGTGGGTGTCTGCACAGCTCACCATGTTCATAAAAGTAAATAAACACAAACAATCCAATAAAATGGGTTTAAAAAGTAGGCTTTTTTTTCAACTGGTATCACATACCAGTTGAAATGACTTACCATGTCAACAATACAGTAATCTAGAGGAAGTATAAGGTACGTGTGTTTTTCCCTATCAAATAAAAAGAATACAGAGAGTAAGAAAAATCGAATGTCAAAAGCATTGGAAATGGAATTCTCATGCTCTGATGAATGCAATTCATAATTTCCATAACTCTTTTGCAGATGGGTTTCAGAAAATATGCCAAGATTTAAAGTGCATACCTACCTTTAGCCCAAGAATTTCAATTAAATAAGTTACTCGTTGTTATTGTGGCAATTTTTAAATTTTTTTAATGAAATTTTCCATTGTAATCATTTTACATGCATATATGAAATATATATTCACTATTTGTTTTGGGAGGTGTAGTTGGATACAATGCCTTTATTTTATTTATTTATTTTTATGTGGTGCTGAGGATCAAAACCAGGGCCCTTCCCATTCTAGCCGAGCACTCTACTGCTGAGCTAAAACCCCAGTCCCTCTAGTGTTTTATTTCTTGACAAATATTTTAATAAAATTTTAAATATAATGTATAACATATTATAATATATAATATAATATATAAATATAATATAATTTTAAAGTAAACATTTTATATATTCCTATAAAATTATATCTCAGACACATTTTTTAAAATGTTACCACATGGGCTGCGATAGTAGATCAGCTGTAGCACACTTGCCTGGCATATTTTAGGCACTGTGTTCCATTCTCAGCACCATTTATAAATAAATAAAATAAATATCTATTAACTAGTAAAAATAAGAACGTTAAAAATAATATAGATGGTGTTTTTTTAAAAATAAACACAGCATCAGTTGTAAATGTTAAAGATATGAGACAATCAACATTTTAACTTTTTCAAAGGGATTATGTTTCTATATTACCAAAGATAATCACATTATTATACAGCCATTAGTACAATTTGTTCATTCCCAGGACTTTTTTGCTCCTGAATTCAATCTGTCCCCATTAAATACTGTCTTGCCACTTTTCCCTGTCCCTAATCCCAGTAACCACTGTTCTACTTTCTGTCTGTATGAATTCGATTATTTCAAAGATTTCTTTTAACACTACAAAAGTACAAGAGCAATTTGTGCTATTGAATGAGTGTAATGTACATACACACATATGCTTCCATATGCATATTTATAAAACATCATTAGTAACAAAATTTACCTTCTTGCTTTCCACATTTATATTTATAAATCCTCCTACATTTGGTGAACATTCATTTATTTTTTTCCTGGACTTTGATGATTTATACATTTAGTTTATCACAGCATCTGGAGTTTATTTTGATGTCTATTATGAGATAGGGATTGGATTTCATGTTCTTACCTACATCATTAGGAATCTTCAAAATGGTCCCAATAAAATTTGCTGAATAATTTGTCTTTATCCAAATAATGGAAATGTGACCTTTGTGATATTATAAAGTGTTTTATCTATTCAAGTCTTTCCTGGCCTCTCTTTTGAGTTCTGTCACTCTGTTCCCAGTTTCCACACTTTAGAAGTTACAATTCTCCATATGAAGATACCACTTGGTGTTAAATCCATGACTTACTTTATTTTTCCAAAATGATACTTTTGTGTTGGGCATGATGGCATTTGCCTGTAATCCCAGTGGCTTGGGGTACTGAGACAGGAGGATTTTAAGTTCACAGCCAGCCTCAGGAACTGTGGGGCGCTAAGCATCTCTGTGAGACCCTGTCTGCAAATAAAATACAAAATAGAGCTGGGGAGGTGGCTCAGTGATTGAGTGCCTCTGAGTTTCAATCCCTGCTATCAAATAAAAAGTTTAAACACACACACACACCCAAACACACACACACACACACACACACACACACACACACACATAAACACATGAATACTTTTGTGACTTTTTAAAAAATGACTTTAGACCTTTTTTTCCTGTCATGATACCTTCTGGAAGTAAGATTTTATACAGATTGAAAGGAAAAAAAATAGATAGCTAGTGAACACTGTCCTCTCTCTGAAGGAATATACTTTACCTATTATGATGTCATTCTTTATTTTCATAGTTTTATTTATGTGGACCCCAAAGACTTATGAGAACAACATCTGAGTGCTGCATATAGCTATTTAAATGTATTTTAATGGGATCTTCTTCTCTGGGTTCAACCACATTATTTATTTTTATTTTATTGAGGATTGAACCCTGAGAATCTTAACCACTGAGTCCTATCCTCAGCCCTTTTTTGTGTTTTATTTAGTGTCAGGGTCTCACTGAACCTCTCATGGCCTTGCTAATTTGCTGATGCCGGATTTGAACTTGTTATCTTTCTGCCTCCACCTCATGTGACAGGACACCAGTTTCAATCACTTTATTCTAAACACACAAGACACACTAATTTGTTTATCAACGTGCTCCTGTCATCTTTGTATTCTTTCCAGAATCAACCCCAACATGGTGGAGCAAGTTTTCCTAAATGTCCTGCCTTTTCTTAACCTTCTAGGGTTCCTTTACTGTACTCCTGTTCATGAGGCTGTTTTCCTGGTGGACTGGGTCTGAGCATATCTGTGGGCTTCTGCATACCATTACAAAATCCAAGTACAGTCATGATCTGGTTTTCTGAGTATGGTCATGATCTTCTGATTCTCTGTCATGACCCCTAGCTGGAATGTCAAGTTTGGTTGTGCTGGTTGCAGAAGACTTGTCATTATTTCTATGCTGAGGCATAGAAATAGAGGAAAATATATGAGTGGCCAAGCAATTTACTAATTCCACCACAGTGCAGAGAACCTCAAACACCTTGATGAGAACTGTGTGACTGCCACAATTCTGGGTTCTGGGGACACTGAGAATTATATCTACCCTTGTGGAATCCAGATGACACCCTTGGAGAGGAAATGGCAGGCAGTAGAGCCCTAATGCAGCAAGGGCATTGGCATGACCCTGCAGGCTCCCAAGGCAAGCTGTGGAATGAATAGTTTCCATTGGACCTTGTGGACCATCGTTGGGCTTTGGGTTTTATATGGAGCATGATGGAAAATCACTGAAAATTTTTGCATTTTAGGGTGACTTTTTTCCATTATATTGAAGACAAGTTTATTCTGGCCACATGTTGACCAAAGTCAGAATTGCTGATCTACTTTTAACATTTTTTCATTTGTTTTCATTAGTTATACATGACAGTAGAATGCATTGATGCACTTTGACATATCATGTTTAAAATTTTTTATAGCCCCCTTGGGCTGTTGGTTAAGGAACAGATTGAGGGGGGTCTATCAAAGCCTGAAAAGTGCAAGTAGGAAGTTTGCACACCATGCTGGAGTCAGGGAGTAGGGATATAGTATTAGATTGGCTACAGGTTCATGTCTGCATGTATCACTAATGCAGACCAAAAAATGGAGGTGTATGGAATGGGCCAGGTGACTTTGTTGCTTTGGGCCTAGGGACATACTCACCGCTGAGGTCACTGTTTAATTCTTAAGCACAAAGTGGATGAGACATTCACCAGGGAATTCTGACCAAAAAGGCAAAGAGATCTGAAGGTGTTTGGACCCCAAGCAGTGGGTGCTCTGCACTCTTGCTCTCATGTGGGGAGCACTGTGGGTGTGTGGACCACAGGAAGTCCATACGCTCTGTAGTTACAAACACATCTACACAGCCACACTCTCTTACACACACTTGTACACATTAATAGTAAAAATGGGAACCCACAAATACACTCACATGCAAACACACACACCTTTCTACACCTACATACATTCATCCTCATGCATGTATAGTACACATGAGAATCATATACACACTAAGGGGTCACTCAGCCATTACCTTGTCCTGAGACATGACAACCTAATTTCAACCCCCAAATCCATGCCCTGAATCCCCACACTCAAAACCCATAGCCCATCAGCAGCCTGTGGAGGACACACTGGTTCTCAGCAATGCCAGGAAAACACGCACCCTGCAGTCCATTATGAACATAAACGCATGCTCACACATCTGTTTTCATCTATGCAGAATCTGAAATGGTGAGTTGATGTACAGCAGCTGTTAGGTGCCCTGGGAGCCAGAGATGCAGAATTACAGGTGCAGGAGCTGAGGAAGGCTGCAGGAAGAGAGCAGAGAATAATCAGACCTGAAGGATGACAAGGAATCCATTCACGAACAGCCATGAAGACTATTTGTTCATTTATTTTGCCTTAAGAGATGCCTTAATTTTCTTGTTTGTGAATTATCCTGTGGCTCCAGGAGAATCCTATCTCACCCAAAGCAAAAGTTTGTTATCTTCAATGCTTCTTCTTTAGCGACTTGAGTAAGTTCTCACATATCCCTGTTCCCTTAGTGAGTAACTGCAGAATCTTTAAGTGCCTAAGCAGCTCCCCTGAGCTCTGAGGGATATAAAGTGCCTGGCTTCTGACATGATGAGCTGCTTCAAACCATTCATAAATAGTAAGGAACTTCTGCCCTTTCATTAGCAGAAGGTGAGAATGCTGTTCTTTTACCTGGGACGTGGTGTGTAATAAGAATTAGATAGAACCAAGCTTCCAAAACCTGTTGGTGACTACCAAGCTATGAACAAGGCAGAGGGATGAGGATGAAGAGGAGAAGAAAAGGGAGAGAGGGGAGAAATGAAAGGGAGGGGTCAGCTTCACAGAGGAATTAAAAAACAGAGACTGGACATCTTCACAGTCAAGTGCCTGTGGACACTGAGCCTAAATGCTACCTGGGAATGATGCAGCCCAGAGGACAGAGGGAAGTTGGAACAGTGTGTGGCTCACTAATCATTGGTTTTGTGTAAGTCTTTTCCTGTCTCTGGGCCTGAGTTGTGCATAAATTCAGGGAATGGACAAGGGCAGAATTTCCAAAGTATCCTTCCTGGACACTTTTATGGTTTAGGATGAAGTGTTCCCACCAAAGAACATGTGTGAAGCAATGAAAAAATTATCTGAGGTAAAATAATTAGATTTTGGGTTGTGGAATAACCAGCAGATTAATCTACTGATATTGATTAACAGGGCCTTAACTCTATGCAGCTAGGGTATGGCTGGAGGAGGTGGCTCACTGAGAGTGTGCCTTTGGCATTACTATTTTGTCCCTTGTGCATGGAACTCTCTCCCTGCTAACTTGTTGCCATGTCTAGAACTGCTTTTCTCCACTACATCTTTACAGCATGATATTCTGCCTCTCTTCAAGCCCAGAGCAACAAGTTGGCCAACCTTGGATAGAACCTTTGAAACCATCAGATAAAATATACTTTTGCTCCTCTAAGTGGCTCTTGCCGTACCTTTTGGTCAAATCAACAAAGAAAGTTTTCAGGGGTGTCCCAACAGCATTTATTTTACCAACTATCAGAACAAAAATAACTATCAAAGAGGTCATGACCAGGTTAACTAGAGAGGAGGCCTAAGACTGGGAATGTAGGTGATGCACCCTGGGGGGAATGCAGGCAACACAAACTCTGGGCATTCCCCATGTGTGGGAAATGCTTGCCTAGATAAACTTGATGGGCCTTCTGCTCTGTGTTTTTTTCCAGGCCATGAAATATTATAAAAAGTTAAAGAGAGCATAAACAAACATTGTAAAATTTCTGCTTTTTTCTAACTTTATTGAAAAATATGAAACAATCTCTAGGTAAATGGAGAAATATACTATGCTTATGGGCTAGAAATAATTCTCCAAATTGACTTATTTTTCAAAGAAATCCCAACAGGGCACGTGTGTGTGTGTGTGTGTGTGTGTCTGTGTGTGTGTGTGTGTCTGTGTGTGTGTTTGCATGTGTGTGTAACTTGATAAGCAGAGTCTAAATTTATATGTAAGGATGAATGGCCAAATACAACCAAGAAGATACCTAGAAAGGCTAGTCTCACCAGATATCAAGATATGGTATAAAATCATAATTACCTATGTATGTATATCAAAATGTACTCTACTGCCATGTGTATCTAAAAAAAAATCTTCAAGAGAAAAAAATTATATTTAAGATTGTGTAGTATGGACCCAGGAATTTAAAAAATTAAACAATGATAGACAAGAGGGTCAAAATTTACAGATAGAAAATATTGCTGATTAATGGGGGTAAGAACTGACATTTTAATAAATGATGCTAAAGTAATCCTTATCTAGATAGAAAAAATAAAACTAGATTCTGCCTTGTATTATACATGAAAATCAATTCCAGGGGGATTAAAGAACCTATATATGAATGCAAAATTATAAAGCATCTAAAAATGCATATTTCCATGGCTTTGGAACAGGGAAGCCTGCTAAAGACATTTCCTGTGACCCTTATAAAAGGAAGAGAATGGTTTATACTGGGCTCAGGATGCAATCACTGCTCTGGGGTTAGGAAGGGGATGCATCAGGGAGAGGGACACAAGAGACTTTTAAGTCACTCTAATACTCTCTCAACCTGGGTCATGGTTGCTTAAGTGTTTGTTTTATTATCTTTTATGATGTTGATAGATGCTGTACACACATCCGAATTGTCTCACATTACAATTTTTTTTTAAAACGGATAATTTCCAATAAAATCCTTTGGGTTGTGTTCTTAATTACCAAGAAAAATCTTGGTCATCTAGGAAGTGGATAGTTACATGCACAGAGGAGAAGGAAGCCATGCTGAGTCAAAGAAGCCAAGAAGGAGTGTTCTTGCATGAAGAATGTCTGCTGTCACTGAGGAGAGTACACCATTCCATGGCTCAGCTGGAGGACCCTGCCTGTAGACCTGCACTTTTAAGAGGGCCTAACAACTGCAGATACAAAAGGAGACAATGCAGGTTTACAGTGCCAAGAGACAATCATGAGACAATTAGTGTGCCTTAATATCACAGCCAAGGAATTCAGATTAGATTTGCCTTACCTATTTATTCTTAAAATCATTAGCATTGGAAATGATTGTAATTAACCAGATGGATGGAGATTTTCCTTTTCTTTATAGGGCTAATTTGAATAAATCTATAAATATTCAAAAAAGAAAGAAAGAGACCAATAGTGTTAGTACAATTCCAAAACAGAATTAGCAAAGTTTGAACCAATAGTGTTAATACATTTCCAAACCATAATTAGCATAAATTTGGACCCAGAACAGTGAACCAAGTGCTATATAAAATTCAGCTGAGCACCCTCATAAAGAAAACCTGCTATGGTCACCCATATTGCAGCAGGAGAGATCCTTTCCTTTTTCTCCATAAATCCTGTTATTGTAGAGAGCAGAAGAGTCCAGGAGAAACTTTCTTAGACTTCAGACCTGCAACACTTCTCCCCTGCATAGAACTGCAGCTTATGAAGACCTTCACCTGCCAGTAGAAGCAGTGAATTGAGTTTCATGTTAGAGAATAAGTAAGTAACTCTTTTAAAATTTCTCAGTTTTAATTCTTGTTTGTAAAATTTCTGAGATTTTCTGCTGAGGTCAAATGTTTGATAAATTGGTCTTATGCTGTAAGGGATAAATGGGGGTATTTTGTGGAATGCTCTCTTTTTTCTGAGAATTGACAGATATGCAAATGGCAGCTGTGGTGATGGAAGCAGAAGCAATGGGATGGTGACTGGGAGGGGACTGCTGTCATACCAAAATGCTGGTGACCTGACCTAGCATGGGTGGGATCCAGAGTAAGACCAGGAGAGAACCCAGCCATCACTGAAGAAAAGTAGTCTGTGGGTTTTTATTAGAAGCCGTCTAGGTCCTTATCTCACTTGTGTCTTGGTTGGTCATGGAAAAAGAATGACAAGATACTCCCAGACCACATGGAATTGCATTAGGTCTCAGATTAGAAAGAGGGACATCTTTCATGTACTCACACAATTGGTGTGTTTACATTTCCCTCACCCATGAACCTTGATGTCCAAGAGGCAAGATGTGAGTGGTACGTGAGGAAATTTAAAATATTTTAGCGTAATTGAAAAGTTGTGAAGTGTGGTACCAAATGGGAATGGGACAGAAAGTGGGCTTATTCAAGAAAATGGAACTTGTCAGGTTGACATCTAGCAGAGTTCAGGCTCCACTGGCACTGATGAGACCCTGTGAAATCTAGATGGTTTTGGACCCACCCTACAGAAGAGGTCACGGATTGCTCTCTTCAGACATGGCTTACTGTCCCTTCAGAATAAGCATGCTGTCTAACAAGCAAATGACAACTTAAATTCAAGAGGGAAGCTCAATGTGAATAGCATGTTTGGGTGAAAACCCCATCCATTTTAAAATAACACTGTGGAAATTGCATTATTCAGAATTAAAGTTCAGTCTCATCTTTCACTTACCTAGTCCACAGCAATTGCATTGTAGAAAGAAAGTTTTCTTTGATTCATTGCACATAATTTCAGGAAGTTGGATTTTGAAATACTTGATCTAAGCCTGAGGCTGATGAAACAATTTGGGAAATGTTGATTTATTCAGTTTCTAATACCCTATTTATACCAAGTCCAATAAAGAAAAATCTAATTAGCTTTGCCTGGATGAGCGGCTCCCAAAGGTGGATGCAGACAAGTTGAGTGAGAACAGAGAGCATTTTTTCTCTTGCAGTTTGGGTAAGGAACGTCAAGGAAGCTCTGCAAATATTCTAGCCCAGGGATTCAAATGGAGTTGTCAGCCCTCCCATTGACTTTTCAGCCTCTGGAGGCCTCTGTTTTCTTGATAAATTAGTCTTATGCTGTAAGGGACATAAGACTTTCTCAGGAAAGTCAGGCTCCACCTTACTTACAACTCTAGTTTTCAGATATACTGAAAGGAAAATGGCAATGGGAACTGTGGATCAAACCAGGTCTCTAACCTGGGCCACTCTTTGCAGAGTCCTTTCCATTTGTTGTTGTTAGGATTCTGACCTAAAAAAATAAATATTTATTTATTTTTGTGAGATTCTGATGCATACAAAGAATATGTCACTGTAGGGATTTTTCAAAGGCAGGTTAGGTCAGTGAGGAGATGTTGTTGAAAAATGAGAGAGAGAGAGGCAAAGTATCCATTCCAATTGGTTAAAAACAGATTGTGTTCCCCCAGAAAGTGCATGCAAAATTAATTGAGCCAAATGGTCTCTATTTAGAGGCTGTTGGGTCCTTTATTTTAGACCAGGGTTTGTGAAACTGAGACCAAGTCATTGTCATTTATATATCCCTAAGGATTGGCACACAGTAAAATTTATATGTGCATCTGTTTACTGAACTCTAGCAGGATTAAAAAACAAAACAAAAATAAAAATCCCCTTTATTTTGGAAATAATTTTAAGTTTAAGGAATAGATGGAAGGATATATACAAAGGACACTTATACATACTTGATCCAGGTTCATTATTGTTTGTTAATGTCAGTTTTTACATTTTTTGTTTTTGTCCCTCTTTATTTATTCATAGTATTATTAAATATTATTATTTCTTTCTGAATCACTTAAGTATAGGTTGCATTTATCATTGCTGTTTATCTGTAAGTACCTCTGTGTGTTTGCTAAGACTAAAGATATTCTTTACAAACCTGTGTCTTTAACCTCCATTATTTTAACACTGACATACTACTTCGTGTACCCTACTACCTATATTACCACTATCTAAATTATTCCAAAATATTCTTTTTTAAACATTTGTTTACTTATACATAGCACAATATTTTTATTTTGTTTATTTATTTTTATGTGGTGTTGAGAATCGAACCCAGTGCCACATGTGTGCAAGGAAAGCTATCTGCCACTGAGCCACAACTGCAGGCACAATCACCAAATACTCTTTATACCTTATTCTCTACCTCCAGTAGAGTAACCAATCCAGGACCAGATACT
Organism: Callospermophilus lateralis; assembly: GCF_048772815.1. Lineage (NCBI taxonomy): Eukaryota > Metazoa > Chordata > Mammalia > Rodentia > Sciuridae > Callospermophilus > Callospermophilus lateralis. Next base: position 13,243,880 of record NW_027514398.1, read on the forward strand.
GCATTTATTGTCACATCTCTTTAGTCTCCTTCCACCTAGATACTTTGTCTTTTATGACATTGACTCTTTTTTTAAATATTTATTTTTTAGTTGTAGTTGAACACAGTACTTTTATTTCATTTATTTATTTTTGTGTGGTGCTGAGGATTGAACCCAGGGCCTTGCACATGCTAGGTTAGCATTTCTACTATTGAGCCACAACCCCAGCCACTATGACATTTAATCTTTATGAATATAGTCACTAACTCTTTTTATCACCATAGATATATATTCTGGATATGGATCTTACCTTTTGCCCCCACATCATTCAGACAGTACATATTTGCAAGGACGTAGTTGGTGTCTGGTTTATTGTCAAGGAATCTGGATTATCACCTCAAATCAATAGACAAAATTTTTTCACTAAAGAGATGAACCCTACCCATGGGTTCCACTATGCTGAATCAGCTAGAAATTGCCAACTTGAATGTTGGAATGTTCCCTTAAAGGGGCAGCCAGGTACTGGCTTTTAGATGACAGCCTGGTTTTAGTGCTGCTCTCCTTCAAGGTTCAGTATGTATTTTGAATCAATAGCTATTTTATGATGATGTGTCCATGAAAAATAAAATAAATGGGCCTGGAAATCAAGGATAAATATAAACTTGGTAATTTTTCCTTGCTGTTTTGACAACTTTCACATTGTTTTTTTTTTTTTTTTTGGTGGGGGTGGGGGTGAAGCTCTTCTGTCTATCATGTGATATCTGAAAATGATGTACTATAATTTAAAACCATGGCTGCCTCCTGGTAATTGTGGGCTTCTCCAGCAGGCAAAGATTTTACTCTGCTGATGTTGACAATTGATCCTTATCATCACGGAAAGTTAAGGTTATTGTGACATAATGCTGTGGGAAAGATGTCCTAGTCCTTTCTTGGTACCATAACTAAATACTTAATATTTGGTGTTTAATAAAGAATGAAAAATTGTTTCCGATGTTTCTGGAAGTCAGAGTTGGAAATATTTTTGTCCCAGAAATATTTTTGTCTTCATTTGACAGAAAAGTGAAAGAAATCAAACCCACAAATGCTTGTATTTTCATTAACTGCATCTTATTTCATAGCCATAAAATATTTAAAGAAACCTAGGAGTAAGTTTTTTTACTTATTGGTTATTTTTATTTATACATGACAGAAGGATTCATTTTGATCTAAATTATACTATATGGAATACATTTAATTCTTTTTAGAATTTCATTCTTATGGATGGACATGATGATGGAAATCACTGTGTTGTTTTCATATAAATAGATTGGAAATCTGTCAGATTCATTCCACTCTCTTTCCTTTTTCTCTCCCTCTTTCCCTCCATTGTCTAATCTACTGGGCTAGATTATTATGCATTAGCTTCCATATATCAAAGAAAACATTTGAACATTCGTTTTTTGGGACTTTCTAACTGAGCATAATAGTGTCAAGATCCATCCATTTGCTTGCAAATAACATAGTCTTTCTTTATTGCTGAGTAATACCCTACTGTGTGTGTGTGTGTGTGTGTGTGTGTGTGTGTGTGTATCACATTTACCACATTTTATTTATTTATTAATGGATTGAAGGATACCTAGGTTGATTCTATAGGTTAGCTGTTGTAAATTGAGTTGCTATAAACGTTGAAGCAGCTATGTCACTGTAGGAGGCTGTGGAGTGGATATATACTGAGGAGTGGGAGAACTGGGTTAAATGGTTGCTCCATTTTATGTTTTTTTTTTATTAAACCCCATTTTGCTTTCAGTTGCACAAATTTACCTTCCCACCAGCAATTTATGAGTTTGCCTTTCCCCCCACATCTTCACTAACATTTATTGTAACTTGTATTCTTGATAACCACCATTCTGACTTCAGTGGAATGGAATACAGTATGGTTTTAATTTTCATTTATATAATGGTTAATGATGTTGAACATAGTTTTTATAGATTTGTTGACTATTCATATTTCTTCTGTGAAGTGCCTTTTCAGTTCCTTTGCCTATTTATTAACTGGGTCTTATTTGGTTTCTGCTTTGTTTTGTAGTTTGATGTTAAGTTTTTTGAATTGTTTACATAGTCTGAAAATTAATGTTCTATCTGATGTGCAGGTGGCAAAGATTTTATCCCACTTGGTATACTTTCTCTTCATGATTTTGATTCTTTCTTCTGCTATAAGGAAACTTTTTAGTTTGATGCCATCCAATTTATTGATTTTTTTTATTTTAATACTTGTGCTTTAAGGGTTTTTTTTTAAGAAAGTTAATGCCTCAGTCAATATATTGGAGTGCTGGATGTATCTTTTCTTCTAGCATATGCAAAGTTTCAGATCCAAAACCTAGGACTTTGATCCGCTTATAGCTGAGTTTTTACAAATCCTTTTTATAAAAGTCCCAATCCATTAATAAGGACTCATGGCCTTAATAAAAAGACATCTCTTCTTAATACCACCACAAGGAAGATTAAGTTTCAACATTAATTCATGGGAGATACCACTATGCAAACCACAGCAGTGGGATATGTCTGGAGCCTAGAAGATATTCATGTGAAACCTCCTGATGATTCAATACCACTGATTACAGAAAATGAAATGATGAAAACCACAGTCTGACAAAAGCATTATTCCCAAAGCTCAGATCCCCTTAAAGAAGATCTGAATTCGCTATTAAGAGCAATTGAAATGTTAACCATGGATGAAAGAAATCTAGAATTAGTGTTGGTGGAGGAAAATGAATATTAATTTGTTTTGAAACCAACAACAGCATGAGATTGTAACATAACACTCTACTATTTGGAAGTGAGAATCTTCTAGTTACTAGCAGGATATTGTAATTAATGTTCCCACTAACATTTCCATTTTAAGCATGTTTTTAAATTGGTTTCTAATGTAAGTGGTCATTACTTTGAAGGACACAATAAATGCAACAGGAAGGATAGTGGAGGCGAGTTGGTGCCACACCTGTATCCTTTGGCATTCCTCTACATACCTGGGACTTTTTCATGTCAACCCGAAGACTTTCTCTGGTTTGAGGAACACAATGTACTTTCTGGGCAAGCTAGAATTGTTGTGAGGTTTTATGGCCTGGAAGTAGATCTGAACTCATGATAGATGGAAAGTTTGTGCGAAAACTACCTTTTCATATCTTAATTGTCTCCCCAATGACCTGTCAGCAGCAGTTGCCAACAATTGTTACTGTCTGGTTCATGAGTCATTATTTTTTTCTTCTTTAATTTTAGCACCTCATAATTCTAGTTTTATATCCATATTTTCTCACTTCACTTCCTAAGTCTCCCTGTTTGAAATCCTGCTTATTGAGGCACTCAAACTAAGACTATAGGCTTCAAAGTTCTCATAACCATTCAAGTAGGTTCTCCTCCAAGTTGAAGTATTTTTGCTTAACAATATCTAAAGGAACTATTACTAAAAATAATAAATCAAATGGTCTGAAAGTAATATTCATATGGAAGAATACACACTGAAAAATACACAACCCAAGAATTGTCAGGCAGTGAATTCCTAGATCAAGTTACAAAACATTGCTAGCACATCAGAAGCATTTGCATTTGTCCAGCTGTATTTGATACTGTATTTGTTTTCCAGAGTTCTTGGACAAATTCTCATTCTCTTTTTTTTAAAGAGAGAGAGAGAGAGAGAGAGAGAGAGAGAGAGAGAGAAATTTTTTTAATATTTATTTTTTAGTTTTCAGTGGACACAACATCATATTTTATTTGTATGAGGATTGAACACAGTTCCCTGCACATGCCAGATGAGCACACTACCACTTGAGCCACATCCCAAGCCCCAAAATTCTCATTCTCTTAGAAGCATGTACTGGCTTGGTTTCCTCCAAATTCTCAACAATTTTTTTAGGACAATATCATTATTTTAATACATATATTTTTTGATAAAAATAAACAACTATTGTTAAAGTATTAGGTGTTTTAACAAAATTTATTAATGAACAGACATAATAAATGTGAAAAGTTGATTTATATTTTTTTCATTAAACATGAGATGATGATGGTGATGATGATGATTATTGCAATACAATTCAACATATCTTATATACAATCTCACCAACTATTGATAATTGCCTATCCATGTTGCCTCAGGCATTCTATTGGGTTTGTAGTCATATCACATTGTAGTTTTTAATGTTTCATTTTTCTGATGATCGGTAATAATCACTTTCAATATGGTTGCTGCCATAGGAAATCCTCTTTGGCAGTGTTGTTTTCACATTTTACAGCCTTTCTATTGGGTTATTTGTCCTTTTCTTGCTGATTAGAAAAAATTCTTTATATACTTGTGGTGTGTCATTCATCAGATATGTTTGTAAAAATAAATTACCCCATTCTGTGAATTGTCTTTTTCACTCTCTAACTTAAGGAATTTTGATGAACAGAGTGTTTTAATTTTAACATAGTCTAATTAATTATTTTTTTAAGTTTTATAATTTTGTGTACTACTCCAGCGTCATGATGATGATCTCATTGTGAGTGGATACTTGAACCTTTGGCTGGGTGTTCTACTCCATTTTTCACTTTATCCATCGTTGATTTTATTCCATTCTTACATTGGAATTACTTTCATAATATGTCTTGACATCTATTCTTAAAAATATCTTTACTCTTCTTAGCCTTTGGACTTCCATTAAAATTTTGGAAACATCATGTCAATTTTTAAAGAAAATGTCCTTGGGATTTTTACTGGGAATACATTACCTTCAGAAATTCCAGATGGGAGAAATGGTAAATTTATAATATTATGCCTTATATGCCATGGATAAGGTATGCACCTTGATTTATTTAGTTTTCCCTTAGGTTCTATAGATGATATATTTTTTAGATTTTGGCATGGAGTTCTTGCATACCATGAGGCTATTGGAGCACTGAGTTACTTCAAAGGCAACAAAAATAAAATGTGAACATATTCTAGCAATCAAGGAAAGTTGAGATGTTTTTAATTAACTCAGTAACCAACAACCTACACAACTATAACTACAGTAATACTCAGAAATAAATTTTAATTCTTTCTTTGAAAGAAAAATGACTTGTGGTTTGAATAGTGTTATTCAAGAAAACAAGGTGAGGTCCAAATATCATTTTAAATGTGCATGTGAACTTTGTAGAAGAAATAAATATGAAGTCATGCTGTAGCAGGGTGGACTCTAATCCAATATTATTGGTGACCTTAGAAGAGAAGGGCGCATGTGCGCACACACACACACACACACACACACACACACACACAAAGGGATAAAATCAAATGAAAATGTAGATGAAGATCAGAGTCACACTGTTGCAGGACAAGGAAAGCCAAGGATTGCTGGCAGCCATTGGGAACTTTAAGAGAAGCATGAGTCAGTTTCTCTTTCAGAGCTTCCAGGAGGAGCCCACTCTGCAAGCCTCTCAATTTCCAACTTCCATTCTCCTGACCTGTGAGTCAATAAATCCCTATTGTTTTAAGTTGTTCAGCTTATAGTATAAATTCACAGCAGCCACAGGAACAGATGTAAGGATGATCTATGTTCCAATGAGCTCTTGGGTTCTTATTCTTTTTATTGTTCTCTTCCTGTGCTAATTCTCACACCATCCTGTCAATGCTTGGTCTCATTACTCAGAAGAATATCCTAAATGAAGAAAAGTCTCCATTTCTTTACACATGCTTAGGGAGTTTTAAAGTATATAATTTTATCTTAATAAAGTTTTAACTTTTCTCAAGCATATATACACATTTTTTATTGAGAAAATCTTGCAGTGAAAATTAGGGAAACAAAACACAACTGTATACAAATGTGTACAGTAGTTCTCTTCATAAGCACAGAAAAACAGGAAATGAACCAGTGAGCGGCCACCAAGCCTGAAATCACTGCTGGACCCTGAAACTCTCCCACCTTAGTGGGAGCATTACATGGACAGCTCTGGCCTTCAACACTCCAGTTACCCCTTCAGAGGCCAGCACTGCATGAAGATGTGGCATCGAATCTATTGCTATTCATCAGTGATGGCTCATTAGCTGGTGGGTAAGGATCTCTGCCTCTTTTCTAGCAACCTCTCACCCAGTGTCCCAGGAAGGTCTTTAGAGGTGTTTGCAATCTTCCCCACATCCTTTGTACCTCTAACCAGCAATTTTCTTACTCAACAATGTGCCCAAATCTATTTCCTCCTCTCTGGTCCCAGGACTACAGGCTTCTTTGTTAGTCTCTGACTGCATCCATCAAAATTCCACTATCAAGGTTATGTATAAGAAAATCAGTAGATGACACTCATCACTCAGCCTCTCAAACAAGTGTCCAACATTGTAGAATGCACGTATCTCCACCCATTCCCATAGCTCAGACCTTCAAAGCCCCCTGGGTCACCTGTGGCTTGGGAAATTGTTGTGAGAGGCAAAGTTGATTATGGTATCAATTTGCAGAGGAAGTAAAAAAAGCAACTGTCTGCAACCTTGATAGCCTTCAGCCTCAATCAAAGACTAAATAGATCAGGAATGGAGACCCTAGACAAAAGAGAGAAGTAACCCTGGCAACAATGTGTAAAACTGAGTCCCATTAGTAACACAAAAGTGGTCCACTAAGTAGCCCTAGAGGCACTGCCCTATTTGAAAGTCAAATTCAAGACAGCTTGCTAGGAAGGCAGCGACTCCTGCCTGGAGTATTGCAATTGAAGCCCTCAGTGCACTGAAGAGAGGTCAGATGGAATTTAAACACTGCAAAATCAAGGCCTTGAGGTGCCCCAGGAAATAATTACCAAATTCTAATCCTTTATGAAGTTGTCTGCCACAAGGACTGTGGGGATGAAGTGAGGGCCTGGGATTCAACTCAAAGTCTCTGGGTTTGGAAGCCATTCAAGATCTCTGCAGTTTAGCTACTAGAGATGTTGCCAGGGAGTGGTTTAGAATAGCCTAAAAGGAAGGCGATCCCTAAAGGCATTCAGGAGCCAAGTTTTGCCCCACTTCAGGCCTTTCTCTCCAACAGGAAATATTCTGCACAGTGATTGGCTTCCAGGCTGGAACTTATGACCTGTGCTTACAGGCAGAGAGCTGCTCACTGCTAATATCACTTGAAGTTTTTTCTTTGTTTCAGAAACAGCTCTTTAGAAAAGGCCTGGAAAGGGGCTGGTGTTGTGGCTCAGTGTTAAAGCACTGATTTAGCACATGAGAGGCCCTGGTTTCAATGCTCAGCACCACATAAAAATAAATGAAAATATTGTGTCCAACTAAAAAATAAATATTAAAAATACCTGGAAGAACTAGCTTAAACAAGTCAAAAAGACACAGCTTTTTTTTCTACGTGATCTAAGTGATTTAAAGTTAAACTTTGCCAACTCTAGTTCATTATAATGATAAATTATCTGCCCTAAAAGAAGTGCATCTGAAATTTTTTTGGATTGCTTTGGTTTGCTTACTGGGAATAGAAGCCAGAGGTGCTTTACCACTGAGCTCCATCCCCAGACCTTTTGTTTTTGTAGTAGAGATTTCTCAGAACAAAGAAAAGGCCATCAGTGTCACTGTTAGCCTTCCACAACTCAGTTGTAACATTCTTGCTACTGTAGTATAGAAATAAAATGCCCAAACATGAATGTATATTACCTCATATGGGAGACAAAGAACTAATATGTAGAAGAAAATTAATAAGAATATCTGTGGATATGACTCTCTTCACTGAATTCTCAGGCTTTGAAAAATAATCCACTGAGGCTGTATCTACACAAATAAACACTGCTTCCTGTGGATAATCCTAATGTTCCCTGATTCTGTATGAGAATCCCATGCAACATTTTATTTTGTTTTGAGGCAGGATATCACTAAGTTGCTTAAATCCTTGCTCACTTGGTGTAGCTGGCCTCCAATTTATGATGCTCCTGCCTTAACCTCCAGAAGAACCAGGATTACAAGTGTGCAACATTATGTGACCATCTGCCATTTGGAAAAATACCATGTATGAAAAAGCATGATCTTGGACTGTACATGGGAAAGAATTTGCCAACCTCTACAGGCCATCACAAGTCTCACCATCACAAATATGCATAGGTCCCCCAGTAACATCCCTATGCGTACTTTATTCCAGACATACTGCTCAGATATTTGTCCCATGCTTTAATCTGTTCTGAGTAATGACACTTCCTTATTCTCCTCTCATGACTGTATTTATGGCTTGACTCCCTAAAGTGTGAAATCCTATGATTGGTTAACAAGTTTCCTACATTAGAAAAATAACAAATGGATCCAGTCAAGATGGGCTAAAGAGGTTTTTTAGTATTTCTTAGCCCCATTCATGAGACAAAATTGTCATTATGGATCCTCCTGGATAGGTGAGAAAAGTAGTGTTAGAGAAAGAGCTCTGCAGCCTAAAGGCTAAGGCCTACTCTATGCCAGAAGCAGCTCAGACTACTGTCTTGTTAATCACTCAGGCTGGCTGCATTGCCTGCCCGCCAGTAAATCAGCATCCTTTAAAGGCCACAGGACTGGGATTAGATACACCTGCCACTTTTGCTTATGTCTTGGAGGTGGCCATGGAACCCTGGTAGCTGGTGGTAAAAGTGGTTTATGACACCCTCCCCTGGGCTGAGCCCATGAGCCCTTTACCCAGACACTAAAAGCCCCTCCAAGTCCTTGATCACCAAGCCTGGGTCTGCAGAGATGTGCCCATCAGACATCTATCCCCTCATAAACTATGCAACCAGCCTGGCATGGGGTGCACACCCCTGGGAACACACATCATAACCTACTGATCAGGCTAGCAGGATTGGTGGAATGGTAGCTCTGGAAAGTGTCACCTTAGCAAAATTGACACTGGAGGAGCAGGCATTGGGCTTCAGCTGACAAGTAATGTCCACCTTCCAAAATTTAGCCTCTTACTTTGCATGAACCTTACCATAAACTGGAACCTGAGAATAAGGAATGATTAAGAACTATCAGTCTGTGCAGAACCAGAAAAACAATGGCAACCCTAGAAACTTCCCACCTGTGCATTTCTGTGGGTGACTTGACAGGAATATGGAAAAGAGGGCCACAAATATCTTACCCTTTGATGGCCTTGCCCTGGGGATGTGGCCCTATAGCTCCAGGCACTGCTTATATCTGCATAGGCTCAGGTTGTAAGTATGGGGGACCACAGAAACCTTCACTGGCCATAGGGCACTCTCTCCCAGCACCCATAGTGTTTCCCACACATGGCTTCTATGGCCTACACAATACTATGCACCTCAGAGACTTCCATACCTGCTTCTCCATGGGGTGATTCCAAGGAAATGCCAGTCACTGTGGCTTACATCATAGCCACATGATAGGGGTTCACATACCCAGGTAGCCTTCAAGGGTGTGGAGTGGAGGACTACTCTGCACTCAGTGTTGTCAGCAGAGGTGCAGGGCAGAGGGTAATGTGTCCCTCCTTCTGAGCTGTGTACCTTGGACCTGGGCTGCATGAAATCTTTGCTGCAGAGAGCATAAAGCTCACCCTGTGGCCTTTCAGTGCCACCATATGCTAGGCCATTGGTCCTAGCACCAGACATCCAGGCCAATGAAATGGGAAGGCAGAGTTGGAGAGGGGATATGTTTCCAGTGCTTATGGCAGGACTCCAAACGCATGTCCCACCCAGAGAGCACCTGCCCAGGTTCACAACAGGTGAGTACAGGCATTTGTGCAGAGGCAGTTTCTCCTGGGCAGCCAGGTGTGCCTCCCAGGAGAACCTGGGCTTCAGGGCGATCTCACCAAGTACCTGTTGTGCTGAATTGTGTGATGGGAGCAGGAATTACTCAGGGGGATAATGATCCCTAGTTCCACACAGAAGTAGGGGTGTGTGTGGGTGTGTGTGTGTTTGTATGTGTGTGTACGTGTGTGCACAGTGCATACAAGAACCAAATGTAGCATTTTGGCACAATTTGTTAAATTCAGGGAAGTGAACCAAAGAATGTGGGGGCATATTGCTCTACTAATAGAACACTCTCTATTGGCATTCATGCAACTCCACTGTCTTGGTGCCCTGCTGCAGAGGGTCGTGAACCCACTGCTCCAAAAGTAATATTTTGGAGGGTGAGTGCTTTTCAGGTGTCATAGTTAAGTCCTGAGGCCCAAAGTGTGGAATCCCACCCTTAGGTCATGAGGAAGGAGGATGTGAGGAGCTGATTTCTGAAACTGGACAGACTCAGCACTCTGGAGAACTGCAGTAAAGAGTGTGTCCCACCCCAAAGAGGTCGGCTAATAATTTCCCATGGAACACAGCCTGGCCAACTGATGGGGCCAGTAAACAGAGACTGATCATCTTTTCTCCACATTTACTTCTTTATTTCCACCCTGTGTCTCTGAGATTATCTGGGAAGCACTGTCAAAGTAATGAAGTACACTGCAAGGGCACTTCATGCCCCCAAGGACTGACCAGATGCCTGAAAAGAGGCAGAGAGAGCCTTGAGCTATGGTAATGGCTCTGAGTTCCTATGAGTCATCCTCACCCACTGAGAAGCCAGTCTTCTCTAGATGTTCTATAAAAGACAGAGTAGCTCCTTAATGTTTTTATTAGCCCCTTAGACAATGACTATGGGAATAAACTCATGCAGCCAAATGTTCCCACATGAAGAGAAAGAGGGCTCTCACAGAAGATAATGAAGGCCTCCTGTTTTTGTCTGATTTTTCACTGCTGTGACTTAAAGACAAAACAAGAACAACTTTAGAAATGGAAAAGTTGATTTGGAGAATCTCAACTTTAGAGGTCTCAGTCCAGGGGCAGCTGGTTCCATTCCTCAGGGCTGGAGGTAAGGCTGAACATCATGGCAGAAGAGTGTGGCAGAAGAAAGCAGCTCACAATATGATCAGGCAGCAGAGAAAGGAACTCCATTTACCAAATAGCCAAATATATTCCCCAAAGGCACACCCCCAGGGACACACCTCCTCCAGCTACACCCTACCAGCCTTCAGTTACCACCCAATTAATCCCACCAATTGGCTTAAGGCTCTTATAACCCAATCACTTCTCCTGTAAACCTTCTTGAATTGTCTCACACATGAGCTTTTTTCCCTCTACATTGACCTTCCACAGCAAGAAGTGAGCAAGAGGCCAAGGCTACTGTGTGAGCTACAAGTCAGTTGGCGGTTGTTTGCTACAATTTGGATCTGAAATGAAACACACCCTCAGTCTGTGATGCTATTGGGAAATGTACCTTTTAGGAAAAGGGGCCTAGTGGAAAAAAGGAATAGCACTGGGAGCCTGATCCTGAAGGGGATGTAGAACTTTGATCTCTTTCAGTCTCCACTTTTCCTATATATTCACCATGAAGTGAGCAGTTTACTCCAAAAAGTGCTTCTGCCACAATGACTGTGCCACCACAGGCCCAAAACCACAAGGCTAAACCATTATGAAACCATAAGCCAAAGTCAGCCTGCACCCCTTGTTAATTACCTGAGGTAATGGACACAGTGAGTAAAAGCTGAAGAACACATTGCTTTTAGGGAGGAAAGAATGATGCTACTGGGAGACAAAAAGATCTCTGCACTTCACTCCTTTAACATCCCCTTCCACTCACCAGAGGCCACATTATATGAGAGTCTGTCCACTGGTGAATACCACTGAAAAGTTCATCATGGTGAACCACCTGAAAATCACACCCCAGAGGGTGCTCTCTATGAGTTGCACTGGCAAAACTCCAGCAGAAATTCAGCCCCAGCACTGAGACTCTAAGGCTGACATGTCAGGGACTTGGAGGAAAAAAGCAAGGTTCCCAATTGACACAGAAGGAGTCCTTGGAAGCTCCATCCATTTTAATTTCTTCATATCTATTGTGAAATGATGCTCTAGAGAAATGGTACCATATATATTGAACTAAGAACAGCATGCAGAGGCCACACAAGTATAGGCTCAGTGACCTCCAACATATGTTTATCCCAATGTAATTGTGTGTGTGTGTGTGTGTGTGTGTGTGTGTGTGTGTGTAGGGGTTGATGCATCATCTTTGCTTAAGCAAAATCACGTTGAATCCCCAAGAAAAAAAGTTTCAATTTTGACTTCCCACTTGTTATAATGCCAGGGATATTGCACCTGATTTGAGCAGAAAAGAATACCTCTTGCATATCCACCTAGCAAAGATTCACACCAAGTATGAAAGTCTAGATGTTGCAGTTGCTGTGAGCCCAGCAATCCTCTACGCTACTCTTAGATAAATATTTCCATATGGCACCACAACTCTGGAGCATCATTTTACAATAGATATGAAAAAACTGAAAAATGTACATAGAATTTACCCAGTAAGTCTGCCTCTGGCATATTGCCAGGATAAGAGCCATAGATGTTGAACAGACTTTGTGTTCACTGAAAAAATGACTTACACTGGCCCCAAATAGAAAACAGCTCAAATGCCCAATCAACTAGGAACAGTAAAGAAAGAATAGGTTCTACACAAGACATCTCCTATGACATTAAACTTTGTCTGATGAAAGGCATTTGGCTGCCTGGCAAATGCTGAAGCACTCTTTTGAGGCCTAACAGGGATTGTAGATGCCAAAGACTTTCCTGGTTTTTACACCCCCAATGACATTGTCCTCAGCTGCCCATCTGTACAGCCAGCCTACTGGTCTCCACCAAGAAGCGATAGCGGAAGAGTGAAGTGGTGGAGTGGAAGGTGGGTTGGAGTGTGGGTGGCAAGCATGGACCATGGCCACATTGAGCCTGCCACAAAAGTGTGTCAGGGCTGAGGCACAATTTGCCAGTGCCAATCCAGGTCAATCCACCCCATCACTACACAGAGTAGCTGGGATTGAGTCTGGGGACCAAAGGATAGTCCATGTAGGTAATAAATGATTGAGTCAGTTTGGGATGATAGGGCTGCTTCAAATGGAAAGGGATTAAAATGCTAATACCTCTGAAGCCCTTTCACCTCCTCCTCAACCTGATGCCAAGGTTATCTGCTTTCAGAGTATTATTTCTTCCTACAAACAAGTACTAATGAATGCCTTCTGGGGACCACTCCCTTTATGCCTATACCCCTGGGTGACTTTGTTTCTGCCCTTGGATCACTCCACATTTTGGGGCACATGGACAGGATGCACGGAAGACAGAGCATGAGAACAAAGGAAATCTAAAATGTTCAAAAGTGGCAAGACACCTCCATTCCTCAGAAACCCAGGTCTGGGTCCTCTTCTTTTTGTAATAGGCTATCTATGTTCTACCCTTTAAATAAAACTGCTTTCTACACTTTCTCAGCATTTCTCAGGTGTATAATATTTATACAAGGGAAACAGGACTTGGTCCTGATTCTCATCACCGGTATCAGGATTACAGTTGTGCATCACCATTCCTGGATTAATAAAGGTGCTCATATCAGTGTGTGCTTGTGTGTGTGTGTGTGTTGCTGAGGACCAATTAACATCCTTGTGCAGGCTATGCAAGAACTTTTTTCTAAAGGCACACATCTGCTCATAATGTCTGAGTCTCATGGCTTGATCACTTCGTCAGGCCCATCTCTCCCAATATTGTTACATTTAGCTTGATCTTTCAACAGGAGATTTGGAGGGACACACACATTGGAACTAAAACATTGGATAAACAAGGCTGTTTAAGGGACTTGGTCACTGGTAGACAAATCAGAATTTTTTTGAGTTGAACTGAAAGACATTCAATAGGATTTTACAGCTGGATGGAGACAGAAAGTGCTCTTGTAAAGGCAAATATATGATCACTTTAAAAACTAGTGCTGCTTTGGTTTTTGACATGACTAAAGAGACTAATGAAACAAAATCCTCCAATTATTAGTTTATGTTACTGAGCACACAATTCATGCACATGGAACATGGTAAAATTAACAACTGAGTGGGGATAGGGTAAAGCTGCTTACTACAGCATTTAGAATCTTATGGAATTCACAATTATCTTGATACAGATAAATAAGATCACTTTTGCATATCAAATGGAACTCTATGGGAACTACAAAGAAAAACTTAATATACATGATGAGAATGAAACAAACGGGAATTCAAATATTTTACTACAAAAATCAGCTATGCAGGAGAGAAGATAAGCATGCAGAAATTTAGGGACAAATTAAATATGGGAAGCAAAATGTTGCACTACAGGTTTGCTCCATGAAAATGGCAAATGGCCATATGAGTAATGGAGTATCCAGAAGTGATTTTCTCTGAATGAGAATCACACATTCAGGTGAGCTGTTGGCAATCTCTTCTTTTTATGATATGGATGGACACCCATTACAAAGCATGGGGTGCTGACACACACTTTTCTCACCTTGTACAGAGAGGTGGATTGAGGTATGATGGTTGCTTTTGCCATCAAAAATCTCAAAACTGTAATTCCCTTAGTCCTTCTCCATGGGCTTACATGTCTGCAGCTAGGCCATTTCCTCACTGTCTCCTAGTTACATGTACTTCCTGGTTGAGATCTTAGCATCTTCTTAAAGTAGCCACAGCAACACTTTAATTCAGTTTTTACATCAGACACATAGTGTCGGGGCAACACTATGAGTATTGGGGTAGGGCATTGATCACCATTGTCAAAGGCATGGGAGACATTCTGTCTACTACAATTTCAACAAGAACATCAGTAACTCAGACCTAATGCCTCATAAGTTAAAACATACTTATTGTTAAAGATGCATTAGGCCAGGCATGATAGTGTACTCCTGTAATCTCAATGGCTAAAGAGGCTGAGGTAGGAGAATTGCATGTTCAAAGCCAGTCTTAGAAAAAAGAAAGGCACTAGAGAACTTGGTGAGAAACTGTCTCCAAATAAAATTTTAAAATAGGGCTCAAAATGTGATTCAGTGGTTGAGTGCCCCTGAGATCAAGCCCTAGGAGAGAGAGAGAGAGAGAGAGAGAGAGAGAGAGAGAGAGAGAGAGAATATACACAAAAGATTTGGAATAAGGAATACACGCAAGCAGATATATGTGCACCAAGCTCATAGCAGCACCATGCACATAGCCAGATGTGTGCAACCCATGTCCACTAAGAGATGGTGAGTAAGCACAAGGTATTCTATCCTATGGTAAGATTCACTTATCCCTAAATAGAAATGAAACTTCCAAACTGGGTCCAGAATGAATAAACACTGAGAACACCATGCTGAGAGCAATAAGCACACAGGTGGAAAGCCACAGTGGGACCCACCCAGAGAAGGTTCCAGAGATAGAAGTAGATTAATGCTTGCCAGGGGTTGGGATGGCCAGGGAGTCAGTTTTCATTGGGGACAGAGCTTCAGTTTCCCATGATGAAAGAAATTTGGGGCAGGATGGTGGTTCCAACTGCACTTCATGGTGATTGTGATGTGCTTACAAAAGGCTGAAGCAGTAAAACCCTTTTATGTGTATTCTAACAGTTTTTTAAGCTTGACAAAGGAACTAGTGACAGTGATGCCTTCCAAGGCAGCATGAGATCTATGCCACATTGGGAGCTATGCATAGACTATAGATTTCTCCCATAAGTCACAGTAAGTTAAGGGATAAGTGAAAGATTTACAAAAGTCACAGTCATGGACAAAGGGAAATAAACTCTCAGGGCAAAAGAGCCACTTTCCTAGTATGTGCAAGGGCTTGGGTTTTATCTGAAGAAACCATGAAAGGAGAGATAGATAGATAGATAGATAGATAGATAGATAGATAGATAGATAGATAGATAGATAGAAAGAAATGGGACCCAGTAGGTCATTGGGAGCATACACCAGTGAGATCATAGGACCCAAGCCCTCTTCTCTCCATCACTCTCTGAAATGTTGTTCACTACAGCACTCACCATGATGTGCTCCCTCTCCACAAATTAAAAAAAAAAACATGATCAACCTATGATGAATTGAAACTTCTGAATCTGTGAACCAAATGAAAACTATTTGTTAGAGTGACCTAAAACTGATGAATAGGACTTATTTAGCCTTGAGTCACTTGTTAAATACACCTTTAGTTAGGCACACAGCTCTAGTCACAGTTTCTCAGGAAGCTGGGTGGGAGAATCACCTGAGCCCAAGAAAATTTACCAAAACCACATTTGAAACACACACACACACACACACACACACACACACACACACACTACTTTGACTTAAAATATTGATTTATATTTAATAGAACAATTTCATTAATTTAAGCTAAGCTATAATGACACATGATCCCTGTCTGCTTTATTTCTTGGTAACATCACTTGCTGAGGATAATCAAAAATTCTCTCAAGCCTCTGAGATCTGTGAATAAAAATAACTAATAGGAACTCTCAGGGTTCTGACTATGACAGAAAAGAACTAAAGAGAACTTTTAGCAACTCCAGACACATGGAGGAACACAGAAAGGCACTACTCTGCACCCTTTAGTAGAGTTCTTTGTCTTCCTTGCAGAGCCCAAGGAGTCCAGGGTGGTTCTCATCAGGTCTGAAGCTCTACTCTTTTGCTTTGAACTTCCTGATCTCTTTGGCTTTTGAGGAAACATAGTTTACTCTATACTATAAAGAAACACTTCACATCTAGGCTTGTTGATATTGTCAAGTCAATAGCAAAAACAACAATTATTTAATGTAACAAACAGGTGTGGTGAGATAGACATCCATTGAATAATGTTAAGGAAAATGATGGAAAGAGAATTGGGATGGGAATAGGAAAACAAAGAGAAAGTATGGGACATAACTTTCCTATGTTCATATATGAATACACAATCAGTGAAACTCCACAACGTGTACAACTGCAGTAATCCAAAGTCATATTTCATGAATATATAATAAGTCAAAATACATTTGACTGCCATGTAATTCTAGAAAAAAAAGCAAAACATAAAATAGAAAGTAACTAGCAGCATTTTAGTTACAGTAAATGGCCATTACCACAGGGAGAACTAGAATTTTCTATCTGGTTTCTTTGCATGGTTTGTTTAAAAAAGAAAAAGAAAAAAACCTTCTGTTGTCTATTTAGACCAATCAGGAAATAAAGAGAAATTTGTGGCCAAAAATATTGGCTATGTAGCTCAGGGTGATCTGGGATGTGAAGATATGTTTTGGTGGTGTGGACATTAGGAACCTATAGGAGTTCTAGTCAATAAGAACAGAGATTTCATGGGGGTTAGGAAGGTATCTGAGTGGGGCTGATTAGTGATGAGTTGCCCAGAACTCAGGAGTGACCATATATATTCTTGAAATGAGGTGCATCATGGGAATACTGGGCAGTTCATTTACATGGCATTTCCCTTTTGGGCTTTTGCTTCAGTTCTGGGTAAAATGGGGAGGATTCATTTATTGAATATTCTGATCACCATTAAGATCACAATCCTGGGTTTATTCTCACTGGCTGCTCACCCTGTCATGTCCCTCTCAGACCCTGCACTGTCTCTGCTACACAACCAGCCCAGCACAATTAATTAATCAGGCCCAACTCCAGGAAACTCTCATTTGTTTTATGGGACTCTTAAATTAAAAAAATATATATTGCTAGCACTTCAAAATGACAGGTTTGGGTCATTTAAGTGCAGTTAAGTGCTGCTCAGTGGTAGAGCATGTGCTTAACATACGCATGATCTTCAGGTTTCAGCCTAGCACCTCAATAAATAAAAATAAATAAATAAAATAGGCATGGTGGATCATACCTGTAATACCAGAGACTCTGGAATCTTAGACAGGAGGATCACAAATTTATCAATAGCCTAAACAACATATTAAGGCCCAAAGAAAATTAGTGAGGCTATCTTTAAAAAAATAAAAAATGGCTGGGGATGTGACTCAGTGTTTAGGCATCCCTGGGTTCAGTCCCCAGTACAAAAACCAAACAAACAAACAAACAAAAAATGAACAAAACCCCCAAACAAGTTACATTTTCCAACATACTTTGCAGACAGGAGTAGTTATGATTGTGTGCTTACCAATGAGGTGTCAATGGAAGGCACTGAATCTCTTGCTCTTTGGTTTTTCTTCACCTTCCCCTGATAGTGGATCTGAAAAAAATGGCAGAATAAAAAACATAAAGGGTTCTTGAGTGTGAAGGCATGATTAGGTAGCAATAGAAGCCCAGACTACCTACTTCTGGGCTTTCTTCTCTTCAAGTGAAAGGAAAAAAGTCAGTATTTGTCAGGTGCATTTTTTTCAGTAGAGAAAAAATCAGATGCATTGTATTTTCTCCTCATTCTGCTTTCTGTTCATGGTCCTCAGGTTTGGGAAAAAATCTAAGTCAAGAGGACCGGCAATATCTGTTGCCAATTCTGTTCTCAAATCTCTGGGGATTGGAAGCACTATAGTAAACCTGTCCAGTTTCTAATCTGAGCCTTTTGTAAATAATTAGCTGTAAATCCTGCTCAGGATACCTTACCCTCCCTAGAATGGAAACAGAGACTGTCTCTTTACTCTTGATGTGAATACTCCAATCTAAAATCTCAGGGTCCCAGTGGCTCTCCTGAGCACTGTCTCCACGACTGCCAAACACGAGACTGAATCTCAATTCCATCTCTGGCCATAGAGAAAGTGACAGAAAATTCCTTGTTGCTCCCATTTATAAAGAGAGGTTGTGCCACCTGAAGACTTGAATTTAAATGAACAAATACAGAAAAAATTCCGGGTGCCAGTACTGAAAGTTAGTCATGCCTCTGATAAATCTAAGTTTTGGCAAAATATTTAAAGCAAGGAAGGTAGCAGGCAAATTGGAAAACCTTGTATGAAACAATAGCCTGGCACAAAAATGTTGGGTGTGAGCATGGAAAAATGTGTGAAGTACTTAACTGTTTCTCATCTGTCACAACAGAGAAAAATAAGTACTAAAATTGAAATATATAATTTAAGAAAAAAGACCCACTAGTATTTATTTATTTATTTGGTGGTTGTTTGGTTTGTTTGTTTCTATCAGGGATTGAACCTAGCAGCACTTAACCTCTGAGCCAAGTCCCCACCCCCTTTTGAATCTTATTATTACTTTTTTTTAATTTGGGAGAGAAAAATTTTAATCACAACATTTGGAGTGATTTTTATATCAAATAAGTATTTTTCTCACAAAAGAAATATGTACATGTTGCAGAATCACATCAGTCATGTAGTCATACATATACATGGAGTAATAATGTGTGTTTTATTCTACTATCTTTTCTATCCCCACATCTGCTCTCCTCCCCTCTCATCACTTTCCTCTACACTAAAAGTTAGTAACTGCTTTTCTCTATCCTGAATTTCATTTTCTTTTCTTAAATTAAAGTGGAAATGCTTTATTTAAAAAATTGCAGTATACATTTGATCTCATTTTAATAAAATCATTTTACTTCTTTATATCCATCCTCCTTCTCCCATTGCCCTTTGGTTTCTCCCAATTATATGAGTAGAAATGTTTCTGGGATAATGTGTCTAAGGCTAATTCTGGTGTTTCTGGCACTAGGTTGTCATAATCCCCAACCCCTGTCCAGTGCTGCATTATTATGCTGTATACTTTGAATTCTTCTTCTTAAAATTGGTTTTATTTTTTAAATACATGACAGTGGAATGCATCACAATTCTTATTACACAAATAGAACAAATTTTCATACCTCTGTATAAAAAGTATGTTCACATCAATTCATGTCTTCATACATGTACTTTCTTTGAATAATGATGTCTAAGATCCTTTAGCATTTTTATAAAACAATATGATGTTTTCCAAAAAATTTGCTCTAGTTTTGAAGGGTTTTGGGGCACAGAAACAGCTAATGAGGAAAAGCACCTGACATAGTGTGGCTACATGATTCTAAGAAACACCAAATTCTTTTGTGGGAACATACAGGTTGTTTTTACCTGCAATGTCCTTCCCTGTTCCCTTTAGCAAATTTCTACTCATCCTACAATACCTACTTGAATGTGAAAAATTCCCAGTACTTACACCCAGCCAATTAGACCCTTTCTTTGGAGATGTGAAATCTGAAGAGTGATAAAGAGATAGTAGAAAGGCTTTCAGTATGCTCAAATAGCAGCAGTGTCCAGGGACGACTGTGCAGGTGTTTGGGGCCCTGAGAACAACTGTTCACAGCTCAGCTCTTCATTTACTGAACTTTGCCATCAGGTTCTCTTGCTCTCTACAATGTCCTCTAACAAACTGTTTTTATTTAAATCAACCAGTTCATATTTTTCAGCTTGTAATTTAAGTCCCCAATTGCTGCCCCAGTCTCCCCAGTATTGCTTTAGACATTCAGAATGAAGGATATTTACACAGAGGTTATTATAAAGAGTCTCTTCTCCTGAGACCCAACCTGATGTAAGATAGAGCATGTTCAGACACTGGTGCTGTCTCATTCCGAAAAGTCTGAGGCTGGCTAGCAAGGAGAGCACAGATGCCTTTGTTTTCCCAGGAACTGTGCCAATCCTGTGCTCAAAGGCTAAGAGAAGTTTTTGAAGGCCACAGTGCTATAGAAAAGCAGAGGGTCAGCTCCTGTGCACAGAAGCTGTCCTTTAATCCTGGATGGACTCCTCCACAAGCAGAGCAGGGACATTACTATCTATTCTCACAGTGTCTCTTCTTCTTCCATATTCTACCTGACATACAGAAGGCATTCAAAACATGCTCGCATGTTTGATAATAAAGTATAATTACCAGCTGCACTGTAATCAGAGACACTGTGACTCAGAGTTGAGCAGAGTAGTCCAAGGACATCCATTGGTGATGTGGGGTTCCAAGGAGAACACACCCCCAAGTCCGGTTGTCCCACATCCTGAGGGATAGGGTGTCAGGGATCACAGGCAACTCTGCAAGACCCCTTTATTAATTTCTGAGGATGCTCTCAAGGAGCAATGGAACTTTCAGATAGGTGTGGAGGTGACAGGTCTAGGAGTGACGTTGACTGAAGATCCAGGCTGGTCAAAAAGAAGAGAGCTATTTGGGATGGTGCTGATGTCAATGGAATTGGGCCAAGGTGGACCTCAAAATGTTCCAGGGTTAGACGGGGAAAAATGCCATCCAAACATGTTTAATATGTCAGAAGAGGATAAAACAAGTGGGCAGAATGCCATGGAGCAAGTGGGTGACATGGGCGTGGTACAGCAGAGGGCAAAAGGGGAGTCCGATTGTAGGGCAGAGCTTATGAGAGGAAGTTGAGCGGAGCCAAGTGGAGCCAAAGAGATATGCAGAGCGACTCCAGGGCAGTCCACAAATGGGCATAGCTGGCAGGGTTGAGCCAAGGGAAGCTGAGTGGAAAAAAATAAATTAGTAGAATTGGTGGGGCGGAGCCAAGTGGGCTGAGTGGAGCCCAGTTAATGGGCAGAGCTGTTTGGTAGGAGCACAATGGAACTAGTCAGGTGCAACCCATAGCAGCAGTGGGCAGAGCAGGGCTAGCGGAAGCTGGGTGGAAGGCTGGCCCCACTCAGGGATCCTCAGGTAAGCTCAGTATGAGAACCAGGAGCCAAACTCGGGAGTGGAGGGCTTGGTGGGTGCTTCTGCAGCAGAAGAAGGGAGCCAGAGAGGTGCATAGGCTCTGGAAATCCTGTTAGCCTTCATTGTGGGCCCAGCAAGGAACCGGGCCCTTGGGCTTCCATGGGCTAAGATGCGATGTGAGTTTGTTCCCTTGGGGCTTCAGTTTCCCCACTTACAAAAGAAGCAATGGAGGGTGGCTCAGCCTTCCTCAGTCCCTCCATATCACGAGATGCTGTGTATTCAGTTGGTTAGGGGTCCATGGGATTTTTTGGAGAGGTCCTGATGAATGTCGCCTTAGAGATTTTTGTTTTCTTGGAGTGGCCATTGTTCTGGCGGGTTCACAGAGACTTCTCTTTGTGACTGTTGTGTAGATGGTGTGACCTGAAGGTCCAGAGAGTGTAAATGTGTGACACAGCTGTCACTTTCTGGAGCTGGGTCCAGATTCACCATATACCTCACTCACCAGTAGGGTCTTCTTGGAGCCTGGGCAGTGAGAGCAGCATGGGTGATGGAGGCACTGACCTTTGCCAAGGGTGACCTTTGGGGACTAACTGCATCTGTAAAGTAGGACAAAGAGTGAGGCCTTCCCCTCAGGCTGGTGGGAAGCCAAGCCCCAGCTTTGTGATTTTCTAAGAAAGTTTAGCAATAGAATGGGTAGGGGACCTAAGGTCTGGACGTGTTATAATGAAGATTTACATGTGGGAAAAAAAAAATATATATATATAAACTATTATGTACCAGGCTCTGTTCTAAACAGTTGGGACATAGATAAAAACAAATCAGTAGGGAATTATTGCTTCTGTTCTCTTAGGATACTGCTGTTCCATTGATCTGGCCTGAGAATTTAGGCACTGACTCAATTAAGCATGTGGTCCAATGTTACCATCCGTGACAATGTTTCACTTCCTCAATTAATCAAAAATGCAGCCCTCATCATGTCATTTAGCTGTCCCCAATTATTTGCTTGCTGTGAGATAAAGCCATCCTTCAGGAGCTGACCCTCCCTTGTTTCTCCAGTTGTATATCCTCACCCTCCTCAAGGTTTCAAGAACACCTGTCTCACCTCTACCACTCCACACCTCTTTGCTTGAGGTGGGTTTTTTTCTTGTTAGAAGTGCCAACTCCTTTTTAGACACTAGATGGCTACAGAATATTTTTAAGACTTTATTTCTAGAGTCGACCAGAGTATCTGCCTACCAATCGGCTGGCTTGGATATTGGAAGTTCTAGAAAACCCTGCAGTACTTGTTTTACAAGCAGTTTGTTTTGTTCTTTTTTTCTATGAAACTCTTACTGAATTTTATATAGAGAATTAATTATCCCACTATTAAAAGGATACACTTACATGCACTACCCAGATTGTTCATTGTCATTGTGGAGAAGACAATGGATATATATTTTTTCACAACTTCATTAGAAAGTGAAGTAAAGATCTGAATTCAGTCCTGTCTTCTTCCTCCAGCTGTTGTTCTGGGAAGATTCAGGAATCTTTGCAAATGTTGGAGGCATTTTTTTTTTATTTTTTGCTAGTCTCTGATTGTTACAAGACAATAAATATATATATATATATATATATATATATATATATATATATATATATATATATATATATATATATATCAGAGATGCCATAATAAAGCTTGGCAGCTAGGCCTCTTTGCCACTATGCCACCTTTCCTGTCTCTTGTCTCTGTCTTCTTTTTATTTTTTCCTAAAATACTTTATTTATTTGAATATAGGGAAATCACTGGAGAACAAGAAGGAGCTTAAATAATTGATATGCATGGTAAATATAGAGCATGAAATGTTCTTTAATGATTTCAACAGAAACAAACCTAGGCTTGAAAAGAATATTTTTTTGTCAAATTTTAGTTATCAATTAACATTTTAAAATGTGCATTCCTCTTTGAAATTTGGAACTTTTCTCTATATTTTTTTGCTTCATTGATTTCTACCCACTTTGATATCCCTACTGTCAGTTTTCTCTTCATATCCCAAGGTTATTTCTTTGGGGACAGAAAGGTGACCAAAGATTACTTAGAGACAGAACATTTTTTGATGGAAAATGAAATTTGTCACATTTTGTTATTTTCTTGGTAACTACAGAAATCTTTTTAAAGTTGTCCTCATCAAGAAAAAAGAAAAAGAAAATACCCTAAAAGATTCTACACAATTATTTTCCCAAACATTTTTTTCCAGACAACAACACTAAAATAATTTGAAACCATTTTCATTCTCTACATTGTGACCACCACTTAGAAAAAGATAAATTATACATAAAAAGAAAAATTTTTTAACATTTTCTTTTCTACATTAACAAATGCCAATCTTGGTCCTAAAAACAAGAATCTAAAACTTTTTTCATGCAGAATAGAAATTGACATAAGACACTCTACAAAGTAAAAAAAATAAACCTTAGTTTTGAATTAGAAATTCTGACTTAAATTTAGGCTCATCAATAAAGAATATGTTTCTACAGATCTCTAACATCACATCTCCATATAAAGTCTGCTGAGAAGGGTCCAGGCATTTCCATTCCTCTTCAGAAAAATCCATGACCACATCCTTTAATGTCAGTGGTTCCTGAAATAAAAATGATTAAATACATATCATATAAACCATATGATAATGACATAGTATTTAATTTCATACAAATTTCAATCAGAGTTAAATGAGGTGGCTTTAACATATGGTAGTGACCTGAACCATTCAATAAGATACTGCTTTGTGGTGCTGGGGATTGAACCCAGGGCTTTGTGTATGGAAGGCAAGCACTCTACCAAGTGAGCTATATCCCCAGCCCAAATAATTAGGTATAAGCAGTAAAATTGGTGGATAAAGTTGGTATAATTGAACCCAGGGAGCAGCATATGTGAAGTAAAACACTGACGCAAAGAAGTGGGAAAAAAATCCAACGTAATCTCAAAGGATGAATACTAGTAGCAACTAGTTATTTCATATTCAAAAGAAGCACAAAAAACACAAAGCAATAATACTTGAGACATGCATAGCAAAATTATAAGTAATAACTTTACTCATATGACAGTAGTCACATCAGTGTGTAGAAGACATATGAAATCACTAAAGACATACCAAATCTTTCAACAGTCCACATATTTATTTGAATGGTCATCTCCAAAATTGTCTATATTCTCATTATTTAAACATACCATAAAACAAGTGCTGTATTTTAAAAAAATACTTTCACTTCTTAAAACCACAAAATCACAACTCACTTCTAAAACAATAGAATAAAACTTTTAACTATCAAACTATTACAAAACACTTAGGTACTTGGGTCAACTTGAGTTACATGGCAAAATGTTATAAAAAATTAAAAAAGCAAATTAAGTAAATAGACTGTTAATCTTAGTTCATAAGGAAACTGACACATCAGGTTTAACATTCCCAGATTTGTAAAACCACTCTCACTGTGAAACTGTATCCTCACCTGGCTCATTTCAAAGTAGAAACTGAGAAAATACTAAACAGTTAAGAAAAAAATTCTGAAAGGTTCTGTCACCCTAAACACCTCCTTGACAGCATGAAAATACTCCTTTTTCCAGGGTCTCAATTATCACTACTGAACCAACCCATACATGAAATTAGTTTAACATTCTGATCTGGGATGCCTTTTTTCTGTATTATTATTATTATTATTATTATCATCATCATCATAATCATCATCATCATCATCATTATTCATTAGATATTTAACCCAGGGGCACTGTATCCCTGAAATGCATTTCTAGAAGTTTTTTTTTTTTTTTTTAATTTGATAATTGAGCTCACAAATTTGCTTAGGGCCTCTAACATACTGAGACTAGACACAAATTTACTTTCTTCCTACCTAATTTTTCCACACTACTATGATGACAGGTGTGTGCCACCACTCCTAATTCTGCAACCACTTTTGATACATAATATGCAAATTTGCACAATAACCAATATTCCAAAAACTGGTAGTCCAATAATTCAATTCTAATACAATTTAGTACAGATTCCACAAGTTTGAGGCTCACTCTTATCAAATTTTACTAACTGACCAGTTTCAAGCTCCAGAATATAATAACATTTATATTTATGATTCATTTCCTATAAATTAGGGGCCTCAACATCTACATGCTCAAGTTACTTATTCTATTCTGATTTAAAAAAAACACACTTATGCATACCACCTTCTTATAAATTATATAAATCAGGAAGTTGACAATTGAAAACTTGCATAGAACATCAAACATGTCAGAGAAAAATTGGACACTATATAGGCCATTTTAGGAAGTAACTGGTTTTAAGATATTACCTCCAATCTTTCTGTTCTGCTACAGCAGCAAAGAGCCCCCTTCCCATTATGATTTAGAAGCTCGCCACTATTTTAAATATGCTGATTCAGATACTCATTCTGCATATTTCCATTTTTCATCAAAAATATTTAATTGAGCACTTTTACATTCAGGGGTAAAAACAAATTTTTTTTAAAAGAAAAAAAAATGAAGTTTAAGTTTCTTCTCTATGTGAGACCCTTAAAATATTGAGCCATCTCATGTCAGCCCAAACCAACATGCATACAATTTTCTTAAAACTCCTAAGTATTCATTGGCTTTAGCATAAATGATCCTTCATTTGGAATTTTGATATATTTTTTTTTTTGTACAGAAGCATTCTACATGTGAAATATACCCTAGGCCTTTTAATTTATTTTTCCTTTTGAGACAGTGTCTCACTAATTTTAGCTACACTAAGCTTGAACTTTGACCTTTCTCCCTCAACCTCCAGGTAGTTGTGATTATTGGTATGTCCTAATGTTCCCAGCAATATACAAATGTTCTTACCTCCTTTTTGTTTTTTCTTCTAAAATCAAGCCCTGACAGCCTAAGATTTTAGATTCATCCATTTCTTATGTTTGATGAATTTGAAGTATTGCAATATAGACTTAGAAAAAAAGCTTCTTATTACCTATCTTTGAGTTTTTCCAATCTCATATTCAAGAAATAGCTCCACAGAAATGAAAACTATAACCACAGATAGAATTCAGATCTAACTTAACCTTCAAATATGTTCTTTTACAGGCTCCAAAATTGATCTTAGGGCTGAGGATGTGGCACAAGTGGTAGTGTGCTCACCTGGCATATGTGCAGCACAGGTTCGATCCTCAGCACCACATACAAACAAAGATGTTGTGTCTGCTGAAAACTAAAAAAATAAAAATTAAAGTTCTCTCTCTCTCTCTCTCTCTCTCTCTCTCTTTCTCTCTTCATCTCTATTTATCTTAGAAAAAATTGAGCTTAGTTTGAATACAATCTTATTCTAAAATTTTGCTCTATCTTTTCTCTTTTGAAACATTTTTTTATCTTTCAAATATTAAGGATAAATTACATTTCATAGGCAGTAAAATGTTAAACAAAATGAGACATTCTCCATCCATTATTCTATTTAATTAAATATTTGGTTACCACCCCAAACTTGAGGCACTACATTATGTTTTTCAATTAGCTTATAGTGAGTCTTTCTTTTAAGACTTCTGCACAAACACACTGTGATTTTTTTTTCTGAATTCTTGGTACAGTTTATACTTCTTTTAAATTCTGGCACCTTATAATAAATTTCCCTAGATGAGTAAGAAAAGGGAGGACAAAAATAATATTTCTTTTTCGTTTCAGTTACAGAATCAATGGGTCTGAGCAGCAATGTGTTTCTGGGGAGCTGCACCTGACATTTGGGGAAAATAATATTAATATTCAAATATTTTATCTATTTAGATGTAACCTGTAAAGAATATTCCTGTAATCTATAGAGTATCTAAAGTACCCAGATAGTCAAACAAGGTGGTACATTCCCTGATCACAAGCTGCTCTGTAGGAAGGTGCCGCAGTCTCTGGCTGGGCACAAATCACGAGTCTCCACACAGCTTGTAGATTCAAACAGCAATTCTTTATTCCAGAACTCACACCGGCCGTCTACAAACACATTCTGGGGAAATCCACGTTCTCTGCCCAAATCCACTTCTCCCAAATCCACTCCACATGGACTTTTGTCTCCCAAAAATACTGTCTGACCCTAAGAACTCAAGAGGAACTCAGCAGCAGGATACGCCCTATTCTAAAGGGGGAACACCCTAATCTCCTATTATGCTAAACCGCCCTATTCTAAAGGGGGAACACCCTAATCTCCTATTATGCTAAACCGCCCTGGTCCTTGAGCACCTTTCAGAAGTCCTTCCGCTAGACAGCCTGGGAGTAAGCTGGCAAGGAGATTGTCATACCTACTTGGCTGATGGCTCCCAGCAGGAAGGGAGGCTTACATACAAATTGGTATTCTCTAGGGAATTCAACAAACATGGAAGCTGTGGACACCTTGGGTCAGCTTCATGTAATTTTTCCACCATGGCCAGTCAAGGACATAGCAGATACTGAAGAGACATCACCTTTCAGGTTTCTTTAGGGGGCCCTAAACTTGCTGTCTATGCTTATGAAAGACATATAAGCAAAAGGTTCAAAGATTTTTTTTTTTTATTTTATTACCAAGGATTAAACTCAGGAGTGCCTACACCCTTAGCAGCATTCCCCTCCTTTTTATATTTTTTTATTCATTATATATTGATCCTTTTTCTTCAGCCTACTAAAATGCTGAGATTATGAACATGCATCTTTACACCTGAAATTAGGTACAAATACTTTTTAAAAGAGTTTCATGTTATAACCACATATTCTTCACATGTGAAAATACAACCACACACATGCACACACACACTCACTCACTTTTTAAAATTCCATCCAAAACTAAGAGGAAAAATTCATTAAAAACTCTGTGTTATTTGAAATGTTCCAGGCAACCATACTGCATTATATAGTGAATTAGCTAAGAAAAGATAAAATTTAAGAAAATCATGCTTACCAAACATTTGGAAAATGCACTTAAAAAATGGGTGCCACCTGGAAAGAGAATCTGAAAACTCCTTGTACCACAGCTCCTCCAAAGTATAAATTATTTAACATGAGTCAAAATTCTCATTTTCTGATCCTGTCATTAACATCTACTCTGAAAGGCTGTAGGCAAATAAGTACAGAGTTGGTTTCAGTTCTGGCAGAGGTCACCAATTTGGCACAGGACAAAAAGTAGAATCCTTGCTGTCAATCCCAATCTTAGGACCAGAGGTGGGAATATATTGAGCTCTATCAAATTTAGAGTAGGACTAAAAGATTACAAAGGTGACCTCAGGAAAGGCCAGGTTTTCAGTTATTTCTGACTATTTTTACTCGGCCCCTTTCTTCTGTTTCACAATGTCCAGCCCTTCAGACGTATCATTTTTAATAACACTCATGACTCTGAAAGTCAGAGAAAAAGGGTCTGTGACAGAGCCACCCATGCATCACAAAACCTGGAGATGGATCAAGAGATTTTACTGAGACAGAGATTAATTGTCTCCTAGATTTTGAAGCCTATCCTCTATTCTTTGGTTGTTCCTCTGATTCAGTAATTATCACCCCAATCACTTGTGATTGAATAATTTTTACCTGAATAGAAAAAATATCAACCTCAGACACTCTGCCTCTGAGTGTGAGGTGAAAGAATTTTAACTAAGGCTGTAGGATCTAAAAATAACAAAATATTAATTACATTTTTTCTCAGAGCCTTTTATGTGCAAGAAGACCTAGCCATACAAGGGGCCATAAGTATTTAATGTTGAATATTATGTTATATCAGTTTTCATTGACAATAATGCCAAAGACAGATTCACAAATGCAAATACTTTAGTGAGAATTACTTTACATTTTGGGGTTTTTGTAGCCTTCATACTCTGGATAAATGAGGCTTGTTTGTTTGGTTGGTTAGTTCCAGGGGTAGACCCCAGTGATGCATCTCTGAGGAACAACTCCAGTTGTTTTCAAAATTTATTATATTTTTTCGGCAAAATCTCACTAAGTCTTTGAGGCTGGCCCTAAGCTTATGATTAACTTTCTTTAGTTTCATGAGTCACCAGCATTACAGATATGCAACAACACACCCAGCTCATGTTCAGAAATTTTGATGCAGCTAGATTTTAGAAAAAGTAGACTATCTTCTATAGCATCATAGTTGAAAGAAATAAAATTATAAATATGTGTAACTGAATTTTTAGAGGTCAAAAGTAAAACAAATAAAATAAATAATTACAATAATTTATAAATAAATTTCTATAAATTATTTTAATTTATAAGTTATCACAAGTAATTGGTACTTTTTAATAATTTAAGTTATAAAATAATTTTAAAATTTTATCACATAATAAAATTATGATTATAATTTGTAAAAAATTATTATATTTTAACCCAATATATCCATAATTTTATCATTCTAATATAGAAACAATGAAAATTATTAGCTAACTACATGTATTTTTAATTAAACTTTCAAATCTCACACTTATTTCTACTTCTAATACTTCTTGATGTAGATAAGCCACATTCCAACAACTCATTAGCCACATATGGCAAATGGCTGCTACATCACAAGTGTATATCTGAGGGCTGTGTTTTCCTGGATGGCAGAAAATTGAAATTGACTGAAAACCTCCTTTCTTATCAGAGGTTAGAAAATGTGTCTTTCTTAAAAATATTTCTCCTTTAAACAAAATGAGAAAGAAATGGTATTTGTAGACCCAGGAGGGTGTATAAGATGAGTGTTGCCTAAGACAGGCCATTCTTCCAAACTGATAACTGTTAAGGTCAGTAGCATTTTCATATAGTAGAGAGCAAATAAAGGATGATGCAAATCCAGGGTGGGGGGATCCTCATGTCTTCATGTCTGTCTACACCTGATGCTGAAAATTAGTTGTGAACAAAAAGATTAAAACTTTCTTAATTTGCCATTGGGACTTCATCCTAGTGATCCAGCTATGGTTGTCTGGTTTATCTTTTGTTGTAGAGTATGCTTTGAGTTAAAGTACTAATAACATTTTCATGTTTACATGCATTTTGGCATTACTCAAAAGTAACACATTGTTCATTTTCCGAGTGATGTAGGATTTTTCCTTCTTCTTTTATCATTGATTTACAGTTTCATTCCATTATGATCAGATAAGATGCATGGTATTATCTCCACACCTTTATATTTACTAAGGGTTGCCCTATGGCATAATATATGGTCTATTTTTGAGAAGGACCCATGTGCTGCTTAGAAAAAAAGTATATCCACTTGATGATGGTTGATATATTCTATATATGTCCATTAAGTCTAGGTTATAGATTGTGTTATTGAGTTCTATAGTTTCTTTATTTAACTTTTGTTTGAAGGATCTGTCCAATGGTGAGAGAGGTGTGTTGAAGTCATCCATAATTATTGTGTTTTCATCTATTTGATTCTTGAACTTGAGGAGAGTTTGTTTTATGAACGTTGCAGCACCATTATTTGGTGCATAAACATTGATAATTGTTATTCCTTGTTGGTGAATGGCTCCTTTTAACAGTATATAATGTCCTTCCTTATCCCTTTTGATTAACTTAGTCTTAAAGTTGATTTTATTCGATATGAGAATAGCCACCCCTGCTTGCTTCCGAGGACTGTGTGCATGGTATGATTTTTCCCAATCTATCACCTTCAGCCTGTGTATGTCTTTTCCAATCAGATGTGTCTGTTTTTAAGTACAGAATATTTAAATCACCCCACCCCAATAACCATTTTATTTTACATGCAACTTTTTGTTCCCAGAAGATGTTACTGTAATGGGTTATAAAAACTATAATTTTATTTATCCTGACATAGTGCATTATAATTTAAATACAGCTGTTGAACTATACAGTATCTGTGAGAGCCAATAAGCATTTACTTTATAAAAAGGACTCGTTTTGTATTTTATGGATGCACTATAAATTGTTCATTTCAACATTCAAAAACATTTCAGTTATTTCTTATTTTGGGCAATTAGGATGAGTGGAAACATCAATAATTATAAACAAATAATTATTCCACTAAGCTTATCCTTCCTAGTATTTCAATGACACTATATTTTATTTTTACTGGTTGTTATAAAAATTTTAATTTCCATCTTATCATTTCAATTTAATTAGAGTCAATATTATATGTGTTTAATAAACACAAAATTAAACCTTACCATACACTGTTTATTTTCTTGTACCCTTTGTGCAACTACTATAAATGTTTACGTACTTATCTCAAAGTGCACTATATAATTTTAGTACAAAATAATCATAGATTATTATAAAATGAAGAGAAACAAGCATGAATCATAAGATTCCTAATGTATGCTAGCCATGGTGGCACACACTGATAATTCCAGTGATTTGAGAGGATGAAGCAGGAGGATCACAAAGACAAATATTGACTCTGTTACTTAGCAAGGCTCTAAGTCACTCAGCAAAACACTGTTTCTAATAAAAATATAAAATGGGCATGGGAGCTCAGGATGTGGCTCAGTGCTTAAGTGTACCGAGGTTCAATCAATGGTACCAAAAAAAAAAAAAAAAGATTTCTAATATATTATAAAACTAAGGCAGTGTGGTAAAACTTTGACAATAACATAACACATACAGGACTTAATAGATAATACTGAAAAATTGTAAAATGATATTAGTGACATTTTGGCTATAATATTAGTAGATATGTAGTTTTGGGTAAATTTTCTTTCCTATGTGCCACATATTTCTAAGTATAAATTTTCAATGTCATTATTTATAGGCTGAAATACCTTTAAAAAAAGGATATATTATTCTTTATACTGATTGTTTTATGGTGTACAAGATACTTTGCTCTGAGCATACTAAAGTTTCAGGAAAGTGAGTTCATGAATGGTTTCAAAGTCACTGAACACTACAAAATAAGGAGTATAGAGATCCTTTAATATTCCTGGTGTAAACTCTTAAGACACATTAGAGATAAAAAAAGTTTCATGTGAACATTCTGAGTTTAAGTCTTCATACTCAAATTTTTATCTACACAATGACAGAACACTTTAGATAACGTTCAGCCAGAAATTCACCACATTATACACATTAATCAGAAGCCCAATTGCATATGCTTTGTTGACTTTTCCATTTTATCTAATTTTTTCCTATTTTACACACTTCATTTATGGTGACCTTAAAAATATCTACTTTTTAAGCTCTGTTATTACTCATTGGGGGACAGAACAAAATTAAGATAGCAAGAGACACAAGGAAGCTACTTGTGTATACCTTACTTTCACCACACTATAAATGTTGTTGAAAAATCTCACAAACATGCAGTTCAGAAACAAAAATAGAAGACCACCAATGAGACACAAATACATCCACTCAGTGAAAATGAAAGAAACATGAACCAGTAGATTTTAAAAAAAGAATTTTAAATAAAGATTTTAAATAAAGAATTTCTCCAATCTTTAAAACTTAAAACATATATATTCAGGAAGTTTGTCAGAATCAACTCTACACTTTTAAACACTGCAAAAAATATATATTCAAAAGTACTTTAGAAAAAAATGTTTAATAAAGAATGAGAGTGAGAAGTTATATAAAACAGAGTGAATACGTTCTAAAGTCACATCAAAATAAGCAGACATTAAAAAAGTAAACAAAAAAATTAAAATACTGAAGAATTTGAGGAATTTGTCTTACCAAGCTATGTGTGTTTCTGAAAATATGGTAGGTAGCTTTCAATTATAATTTGCAAATATATGCACAACTTGGACAACCAGTATTTATATTTGATATCTACCACTTTAGCATGATTCAGTTTGGTTACATCGTCAATTAAACTTGAAAAAAATCCCTAGATTTTCATTGCTAATAAAGGAAAAAATCACAAATATAACAGCTTAAAATAATAAAAACTCATTCTTTTATACTTATGGATGTTTTTATTATCATGACAGAAGATTAATATCAAAGTATTAGCAAAGCCACACTCTTTCCAGAAACTTTGGAAGAGAATCATTCTAGCTTCTAAAGGCTATTGGTATTTTTTTTTTCTGTGGTTACAAATGTTTTCATTCTCCTTGTAGTGATACATCCTTCAAACAAATAAAGAAAGACAAACCATATATATTCTAAATATATAAACCATATATATCCTAGTATTTCAATGACATGAGAGAGAGAGAGAGAGAGAGAGAGAGAGAGAGAGAGAGAGAGAGAGAGAGAGAGAGAGAGAGAGAGAGAGAGAGAGAGAGAATGGTGCTGTCATAACAAGTTACAACATTCAAGCATTATAGAATCTGAAAACTATAGCAACATAGAAGGTAGAAGATACTCCATTAAGCTTATTTTTATTCTTGCACAGAGTATTTGACAGAATCACACAAAAGGAAATTTTATTCACAGTGGATGAAGAAAGATAGGGGACCCTGAGCCAGGAGAATATAGCAAGACAGGTTAATTATGCACAAAAGTGAGTGTGATGGATAAAAAAAGTGACATCATACACTCTCTCCAGATTCAGAGCAGAGGACAGAGCCATGTCCAGAGTGTAGGTCTTATTTTTTTTTTTCTTGGAACACTAGAAACTCTCTCAATCCCATGGAGCTTTGGATTATTTCAACCAATACTCTATTTATACATTCTGTCTGTCCTTGATCATCCTCCTACAATAAATGTGCATGGTACTTATTTGAATACTGGGAAAGGAGTAACTATATCAGTGATCTCTGTTACTCAATTTTAAGACCTTTCCCTGTCTATTCCCACAGATTTATGTATTTGAAGATTAATTTTTACTATTTTAGAATGAGGAACACTCAGTGATCAAAGTTAAAATATAAAGTGGGAGAAAATACTTTTAAAGTACATATGTAGCAAAAAGTTGATATGACAGAATGAAAGTGGTGTTATTTTTGTGAGGAAAAGAAGGCATACCAAAAGAGTATGTGACAGGTAAAATATTTCTAAATTCACTTAATAAAGGAGGAAATATTCAGCCATCACATATATGTACAAAAAAAGAGTATAAATCACTACTACTGAGACAAGTTTTCAAAAAAGCCAATTTACTATTGCATACCAACCAGAAAAAAAAACATAATGTAGAAAGGAAAAAAAAAACTGAAATTACAAACATAGTAATTTATTGGAAT
The DNA here is from genome assembly GCF_048772815.1 of Callospermophilus lateralis. NCBI lineage: Eukaryota > Metazoa > Chordata > Mammalia > Rodentia > Sciuridae > Callospermophilus > Callospermophilus lateralis. Next base: position 13,278,246 of record NW_027514398.1, read on the forward strand.
TTCCAAACCCTATTCTTTGCCATGCAAAATTTTAGAGTCTAGTGGAAAAGTGATTTGGTACTGCCTACATAGGTACACCTTGATGAGTCATCAGTTCTACTCTTGTACACCAAAATATTCTGAATTTTCCAACAGGTAGCTGCCACTACTGCTTTCACCATGAATATAGACTGCATCTGCCACCACCTTCCATTGTCCAAGTTCCCTAACTCAGAGCCCTTGTTACCAAGATTCCCATGAGCCTATGCCCAGTCCCATAATAATGTCAGAGTAAAACATAAGGAACGTGGCATAGTTGGGAATAAAAAACCTTAATGTGAACACAATGGAAAGAAAGGCAACCTGGAATGAGTAGAAGAAAAAGTGGTGAAGGAGTAAAATAATGGAATTGAGGAGGAAGATGAAACTGCTAACTGTGTATCAGATGAGAAAAAGGTCCATCCCAAGTGGGAGAAGACAGAAAATATTGTGGCAGCTTGATATTTACACCAGTGGCCTCATATTTGGAAATTCCCCAAAACCAGAACTTAATGGTATAATGGTGTAATCAAACAAGTATGCCACCCACCTGGCTTCCTGCTCTTTGGTGTCTACCAGAGATGTCACACTCTTTTTATTCAAGACTTCTATTCTTTCACTCCAGGCACTGCTCATCCAACTTAAATCTTGCTCCACTTCTAGACCTGTTAAGTCGGAGCTCCCTCAGAATGTTTCCAGTAACTAATACCCAATCTTTTTAATCTTTTTGTTCAACTCATCCCACCAATCTTTATACTCTGATTACCTCTCATACCTGAACTCTTAATGTTCCATCCATGATATTTTGAGCTACCCCTCTTTTTTCTTTTTTTATAAAGAGAGAAGGAGAGAGAGAGAGAGAGAGAGAGAGAGAGAGAGAGAGAGAGAGAGAGAATATTTTAATATTTATTTTTTATTTATCGGCAGACACAACATCTTTGTTTGTAAGTGGTGCTGAGGCTAGAACCTGGGCCACATGCATGCCAAATGGGGGCGCTACTGCTTGAGCCACATCCCCAGCCCACCCTCTTTTTTCTGACTCCTAGATCATCCTCTGATTTTCTCCACCAAAAATGCTTTAAGCATAGTTCATGTAAGATTATGCTTCCTACACAATGAGCTAAGTATTCTACTCATATTTTTTATATAATTAAATAAATAAATTGTCCCACTTATGTATATTTATTTATTTATTTTAAAGAATCATACATTAAAAGAACAAGTTGGAACAAAAAGTTGAAATTACCATGAGGGTGACTGGAGGGTAGAGTGAAACTCAGAGGATACAAAGCTGTTCTCCAGAGTATCATTAATGGTCTATTTCTTAATAGAAATAGTAGTTACATAGTACATTCCACTCATAATAATTCATTGATCTGTAGAGTTTTGATGCTGGTCAAGTATTTGCATTGTTAAATAAGATCAAATTAATTTCACAAAAGGTGGTGGAGAAGAGCATAAGGGAGAGACTAAAAAAGGGTACAAGAAAATACTTTGGGGTAATGGGTAAATCAATTAAATATTGAGCTTTTTTTTTTTTGGATGTGTTTGTATGTCAAAAACTAAAAGTAAACACCTGAAATAAGTATAGTAATTAGGGCTATAGTAATTAGCACTCAACTGTGATAGAGTGCTTGCCTCACATGCACAAGGTTCTGAGTTCAATTCCCAGAACAAAAAAAATTCTACAGTAACTATATTAATAAACCTGAAAAATATGTCTAACTTATGGTTAAAAAGACATTATACTATTAAATAATTAATTAAAAATAAAATTAAGAACTCATTAGCTAAATATCCATCTCAATATTTTAAGACAGGCAATTTTTATAGGTAGAGAGTAGAGGGAAAATACTAACAAACAAGCAATATTTAAACATATTAACAGTGAACATAGCATAGAAACTATCAGTAATTCCAAATTTTGCATTGAAAATACAACTAAAATTAAAAGAACTCTGGTAAATTTCACAAGTAAAATTTTTATATTATTTATGTATTATATACTTTTAAAGTGTATGGTATGTATAATAACGCCTCATTTAGTGATGTGGATGCATTCTGGAAAATGCATCATACGGTGGTTTTGTTATTTTGCTAATGATGCAGAGTACTTACATAATTCTAGATGGTATCGACCACTATATACCTAGGTTATTATTCAGCCATTACAGTAAATAAAGTCCATCATTAATGAAAACATTGTGTCACATATGACTATAGGATTTAACATTATAGTAATCAATACAGATCTCATAATGAGGTGAATAATCAGCCCCGTGGAACTAAAGACAGAATAGTTAAAAAGACTCTGGCCATTTAAACAATGATAAAACACAGAAACTGAACTGCCATAAAGGTGGAAAAAATGACAACCTTTCCAAAGAAAGTTGCATAAAAAAATGGAATATCTGAATAACAAAAAATGCCATTGTATCATTTACTGGCAATGACTTAATAAAGCATTCACTGGTTAAAAATAATAATAATTTAATATAAAAGAAAAATATAAGATATGCAAAATTTTTACAATAAAGAGATTTATACAGTGTATCTAGTGGTGGGTGACTATAAAACTAACTACTTGGAAGAAAAAGGAAGAAAAACTGCAAAATCAAGATCAGCTCAAGAAGCTTAGTGAGATGTTTACCCAAAATATACTTTAGATAGGACTGTAAATGTTGCCGAGTAGTATGGTACACTTTTCTTTAATCATCTAAAATAATAAAATAATAATGATAATAAAAGACAGAAGTATGGCTCTTAGTTTTCAAAGTTAAATGATACCTTTATAACAAAACAGAAAAAATTTTAAATGCAATTTATATTTTTGATATGATATTTTTAAAGGGTACAAGCTGAAGTAACAAATTGAGAAAAACTAATTGCCTCACATAGGAAAAAAATATATACTTCACATATAAAAAAGGAGGAAAAGAAGGTAGAGAAAGAGGATCTCATGTTTAAAGCTACTCTTAGCAACTCATTCAGGCCATGAGCAAATTAGAGACCCTTTCTCAATAATAAAATAAAATAAAAAAGAGCAGGGGATGTTGCACAGTAGTTAAGTATGCCTGATTTTGAAACTGGGTACCAAAAAAGTAAATAATTTTTTTTTAAATGTCAAAAACAGAGAATAAAAAAAAATAAGAAGAAGATAAGAGCTATTCATGTGGCACATTTCCATACTTCCAGAAGCTTGGGATACTTAGAAATAAGAATTGTGAGTTCAATTCTAGTCTCAGGAACTTATTGAGGTCCAAAGAAATTAAGTGAAACCATGTATCAAAACATAATACTAAAAAAATGTAGAATGTTGTTTAGTGGTAAAGTGCCTCTGGATTCAATTCCTGGTACTAATAAAAGGAAGGGAATAGACTTCAATAGCTACCTTTCAATAGGAAACATAAGTGTTCAATAATTATTGAATAGCTCAATTTGAAAATGACAAATAAAATCATATCTGTGAGACAAAATTAAATAGTATCAGCAAACACACGGAGCAAATAAATTCTTAGGAACTAAAGAGAGAGTAAAAGTTGTTATTTCTTTTAAGAAACTAGCTATTGAAAATACATGATCATTCACCAGTAGAAGCATATAATTATAAAATTACTGCATATCTAAACCCTGATAACATATAAGGAAATGGCAGTATTTATCCAAAGAGATAAAATCCGTGACATGCAGAAAAGGCAATGTACATTAAGAAAGATATAAAGAGGATAGGGGAAAAATACAGAGATTAGGGTGAGAAAAATAATTTCCAGAACCCATTTTCATCATAATATATCCAGTTTGATAAATGTTAGTCATTACATAATTTTATGTAGATGTCAAAAACATGTAATATTTTTCATGCATGCATGTTCAAAAATATGTAGTTTGAGAAAATAAAAGTATACAAGAGAACATAAAAGACTTCTGTACATGATAAAATTTATGATTTCCAAGATATAAAATTCCCCCTAAATCTACAACATCACCTCATTAAAATGTTAGCAAATTTTACTTTTAATGGATGAAGTTACCAGAGCAATTATTCTAAAATTCATTTGGAATGTTATATGTTTTACATGATTTTCAGCCCTCAAATTCTGAATTAAAAAAATAACTTATTTTACAATATTTTACAATAATAAAAAACAAAGAATCATAATACAAAAGAAAATCCACAGATGAATGAATATGTATGTAACACTTTATATATATTTAATAGAAATTGAAAGGCCAACATGAATCTAAAAGTCTCAAGAACAACATTATATGTGAGTGGTTGACATGGCCAAACCTAAGAAATGATTGACTAGGGGGCAAAATTTACTGGTATAGTTTGTGTATATAATCTGCAAAGCCAAAAGGTAGAGGGCATATCTTAAGTGAGGACAATGTGTGGGATATAAATGAATAAGAGCTACTGACTTTCTCTCTATCCATGGATATTTTAAATGTAAATATTATTTTTCACGTTTTTCTTAGGCACAGGAAAAAAAATGAGTTGAGAGATTTATATAAACTGGGCAACTGGGAAAATATCTGCAACTTGATTTTTTTAAATAGCTAGGGTAGACTTGGGACTTATTCCAGCCTTAGGCAATGTACTATGTAATTGGAACAGAATTACCAACAGCCAGTGTCACTCTGAGAAGAGAAAGATTGGGACCATATATATAACACAATACCTCTAAATCGTTTTCTGTGCTTTAGGTCTTAATTTTGTTTGTGCTGAAGAAGGATTTTCACATTAATAAGAGCTAAGAACACACAAAATTGAAAGTTGTCTATGTTCATTAAAGGGCATCCATGGGCTTAAAACCCTGGGATCAGGAGAGAGAAGTTAAATCACAAATAATTTGGTTTATGCATTTGTGGGTGTTCACCACACAAAGAGCTCCAGTCTCCAGCTACCCCCTCTAAAAATTCCATGACAGCCAATTTTTCCCAGCAAGATTTTGTTTTTGCCACCAAAGGTCATTAACCTCTTAATATCTTCCATTCAATGGAAGAAACAAATTACCTCATATGTAGCAAAACACTCTGCAAAAGAAATGTCTGAGGCTTAGGCAAGAGGACCTCAAACAGAAAGCCATTCCAAATGCTCAAGTTCTGGGAATAAAGCTTACTGATCATATGCAAATCTCCTCTAGATCACAAACTATTGGTTTTCCATTGGTTTGCAAGCATCTTAATGGGCTGATCAAATCCTAAGCAGAGATTAGAAAGCACATCAGTTGTTAATTCCCAGAAAAGTTTTTAACACACTCTTTCTGTGGCTATTTGACAGACTTGACTCCACAATCTTTCATGACATATTTGATGCACAAGTCAAAAAGTGGCCACTTGTACACTGAGCACTCGTGTTAGATTAGCTTTTGTCACCAGGAATGGTTGCACATAGCTGTAATCCTAGCAGTTTGTAAAGTTGAGGCAGGAGGACCTTGAGTTAAATGCCCAGGCTCAGAAAAAAGTGAGGCGCTAATCAACTCAGTGATATCCTGTAGCTAAATAAAATAGAAAATAGGGCTCATATTGTGGCTAAGTGGTTGAGTGCCCCTGAGTTCAATCACCAGTGCCTACCCCCCAAAAAAGAGACAGAATAGTTTTGTCAACAATCTAATAACAAAAAAGGGTCAAGAAACTATGGATATGTGAAAATGGAAATACTTGCACACTGTTGGTGAAAATGTAAGTTTAGGAAAGTCATTTGTGGAAATAATGTATACTTCTTGAACTATTTAAAACAGAAATAAAATATAACATGGTTTGCCACAGTCTGGCTGGGCACAAAATAACCAGGAGGTCATGACCCACTTGTAGTTTCAAACAGAAACTACTTTATTGCCAGAACCCCACGGGAACTCTTCAGAACTCCCCGGGAACTCCACAAGAACTCAAAAGTAGAGGGCACCAGGGGCAGCAGGAGCACCCCAGTGCCGGACAGCAGAAGTCCACATACACAACTGAATAAACAGCTTGCCCCAATTCAGCATCATCCAGTTACAGCAATCAGTCACCATCCCAAAAATTATACACAGCTTTACTTAATCACCATCATCCCAATGGCTTGCTGGAGTCACCTCCCAAGCACTCCTCCTGGCAAAGTGCCAGGCGCCATCCTGACTTGGCTGTGGCTCTCAACAATGGTTAAATTAATTCTAGGTGTAAATTCAAGAAGTTAAAATGAGTAAATCAAAGAAATGACTGCATTCCAAGTCTTAAATGGTGCTTTAGAAGTTCCCAAATCCTTACGGTGGTGGTTCTGACACCACCTTACCACTGAAGCATCTTGATTGAATTCTACCTTGGACACTGATACTATGTTTTTATTGAAAGTATTTTATTACTTATGAATATCATTCTTTTTCTTCCCTTAATACACTTAGAAATGTTGGGGTTGGTGACAAGTTTAGAATTATAATTTTCAAAATACTTATCATAGACCCATTTCAACAGAAGACACCCATATTCTAAAAACAAGGAAGAAGACCATTTACCAAGTCCTAAAGAGGTGAAAAATAAACTGTGGGAATAAAATAGTAGTCATTCATTAAATTTGTTTCAAAAATATTTCAGTTGGTAATATCTTACTTCATTAGGAAAGAGTGATATAAATGCAATTTTAATTTTTAGAGTTGTGACTGATTATTTTAAAGACAGTATCTATGGCTGTCTGCAGTGGTATATGCCTATAATTCTGGAGTCTTCTGAGGCTCTGGGTGTAAGATCAGTAGTTCAAAGCCAACCATCCCCAGAATCTTAGCGAGGCTCTAAGAAACTCAGCAAAACCCTTTTTCTATATAAAATATTTTATAAAAAGCTGAAGATGTGTCTTAACAGAAAAGTATTTCTGGGATCAATCTGTAATTTGAAAGAGAATAAAGAAGTTAATCAGTGACAATTTCAGGTTCAAGGATTTAAATAATTTAAAAACAATAGTGGCTTAGTCAATGGAAACTCATCTAGGTTTATTTTCTGCTGCTTTGAGAAGTTAGTTTGCTCTCAAACATACAAAAGTGAAAGAGGAGTCCTACTTTAAGGTGTGTACAGGAATAAAGAGGAATTTTGACACAGCTTTTAGTTGACCCAGAGCCACACTTTAGTTGGAAATTGGAGTTATGCCCAGGTGATAGATCCTTGAACTGTTTGAAATAATGTGTTCTTATCAAGTATTCATAAAACAAGATTAAGACCTAATATAAATCAGGCTTAAAATGGGAAAACATTCATATAACAAGTAACTATATAAATAAACACATTCAGCAATATTAGAGAAGTTAACATTCAGGTTATTTATATCATTATATAATCACCAGGAATGTAAAGCCAATGACAACTAAAGAAAAAGTGAATGAATAAAGAAACAAATAAAAATGGAATGAATGAATGGATAACTAAAAAGTATAAAGATATAATGTGACTGGAATTCTCAAAGACAGCTTGTAGCCTTGAAAAAGTGTAAAAGTACTTGGGTATGGTGTTTTACTACTTGCTGAGGCTACCTTATTAACTATCAATTCTACTTCTAGATGGAAAGAGTGAAACACAGAACCCATTCACCTGGCACTCTCACTTGAGAACTGTGCAAGAATTACCTTTTTCTTTCTCCCCAAATTTTACTTCTGCTTCCAAGAACATTACCTCTCTACCCTTCTGCTGCCATTTTAGGATTGTAACATCTGAATACTTCTAGCGCTCAAGTTTTTCTTTTATTCTTCATTGCTCTTTTCCTTGCTACCCCATATATTTCACCAATTTTTCTTTAAATATTTATTTTTCAGTTGTAGTTGGATACAATGTATTTTATTTATTTATTTATCTTTATGTGGCTCTGAAAATGGAACCCAGGACCTCTCCCATGCTAGGTGAGCACTCTACAGCTGAGCCAAAACCCCAGGACCTCCACCAATAATTTAAAAAAAAATAATGCCACCTATATACTCAGAATCCACCAGTCTTACATCATGCTTCATTCATTTCCTGCCTTGTGCAGGGTAATATATAGGTTCCCTCCATTTAGATATCAACAGTCCAGGGTGCTCAGAATTGGGGGTAAAAAATGCAGAATATTAGAGGTTGATTACATAACAATAAAATTATAAAAAATGAAATGCATCCAAAGCTGAAGATAAAAAGAAAATCTGCAGAATTTACTAGATAAAATAAAGGGTCTAAAATTTATCATTATCAATAATTTTGAAAAGACAATTTCATAAAAAAGAGAGTAAAGAACTGAACATAATAATAAGCAAAAGTGAAAATTTTCAAAACACACAAAATGTACATATGCACAGAGTGTAATATGTGGGTACTTCCAAAAGACAAAATAAATTTAAAGAGATATGCTTAATTTGAGATGTAGCAATAATATATTAATTGTATATAATGGTAATATATATGTATCTGTACAAAATATGTATATATTGCAAAATTACACTCTAAACTTTTTTATTATATCTTATTTTATTTTTTGAAATGCCATAATGAATACCAACATCTAGTTTTTTGTATTGCCAAATATTTAGGCTACATGTTATATTTACTTGAAGTTCATCACTGAACAACAGATAATTGTGTAGATTATACAGTTATAGAAATAAGTATCCACCTTATAATAATATGGATAAATAGATCTGTTTAAGTAACACAGAACCTTTATTTAAAAAGAAAAAAAAAACTTAAAATTTAGGGAAAGTTTGCAGTACTGTGAAGAAATAAAAATGTGACATTATTTCCAAAAAAATTGTTGAAATTGGGGGATATTTTTTTGAAAAACTATATTATATGCTTTCTTAGTACCAAAAAAATTTTTTAGAAGTAATATGTACTTCAATATAAAAATAAAATATATCTGTGAATGGTATTACACTTATAATCCTAATGGCTTGAGAGGAAGAGGCTGAAGAACCAAACATTCAAAGCTAGTCTCAGCAACTTAGCAAGGCCATGACCACCATGAGGAAGTTTCTGTCTCAAAATATAATAATAAGTGGTCTGGGTATACGGCTGTGCCTTTAAGAGTATACCACCCCTAGTTTCAATATCTGATACGTGTCTGTCAAAAGTCACTATAACAAAGGATTTATGCTAGGTCTGTTTGTACATGCCTACAATCTCAAAACTCTGAAGGCTGAGGCAGGAGGATTGTGAGTTCAATGCCAGCCTCACCAAATGAGTCACTAAAAAACTCTAAATAACATATAAAATAATACTGAGAATGTGATTTATTTGTCATGTGCCCCTGTATTCAATCCCCAGCATGAATAAAAGGGAATTATATTGAAAATTTCATAGTACATGCCTCTAATGACAGCTATTTGAGAGACTAAAACAGAAAGATTAAAATTTCAAGGTCAGCCTGAGCCACTTGCTGACAACCTGTCTGTATATAAGATTAAAAAAATGGCTAAGAATGTTAATTAGTGTAATGGCAGATTTGGTTTAAATCTCAAGAACCACAAAATAGGACAGATATTTATTTTCAAAAGTTATACAAATATGTTAAAAGTTCATAAAACAACATTAAAATAAAATAAAATAGAAATTTTGTTCATTAAACAGGACAAAGATGGGCTGGGGTTGTGAATCAGAGGTAGATCACTCACCTGGTACATGTGAGGCCCTTGGTTCCATCCTGATCACCCATATCAATAAATAACTAAAATAAGGGTACTGTGTACAGCCAGAACTAAATAATATTTTTTTTAAAAAAAGGTATAAAGAGAAATGATAGAGTGGGAGAACTAATGTCCTCACATAAAATTAAGTATGTTTAATAAAAAAGGAAATGACACTTTGGGTAGAAAAAAAGGTGCAAAAATTAAAACCTCTCAATATCTTTACAAATTAGAAAAATACAAACTAAAATCAGATACAAAAAAAATTACACAATACTGATAAGGACAAAGAACAAACTCTTTTGAATTAGAGAAGTGTAAATTGCTATGTGTGTGTGTGTGTGTGTGTGTGTGTGTGTGTGTGTGTAAAGTGTTTATTTAATATATATGTATTCTTTGACCAATAGCATAGCCTATAGAATTTACTGTGCTTCTGAACACTGGTAATATATAGTTACATGATAGCATAAGGTTACAGCTATGTTAGCCCATGAAGTTAAAACCAGAGAAATAGGTGCAAAGAAGAGGTAAATTCAAAATGAAATAAATACTAAAGTTGAAAAAAAATGCTTTCTTGGAATTAGACACATTTTTAGTTTTATTGAAGTGCTACCCTTCTTTCTCCACAGAAAAGTCTTAACTGGGCTTCTCCAGAAATCTTCACCTTGGCTGATTTTTAGGACTGTCAGTTCAATGTAGATAAACTTCCAATTTTCATGTTGCCCTGTTTTATTTGGCCACTGGTTGGGAAGAAATTAGCACTCCAGGTGCTGGAACCCCCTTATTAGTTTCTCATAAACATGTATTCAGTATAGTAGTGATATCTCTGTAACCCATCAAGTGATATCTGTGTAAACATATCAAGTGATATCTGTATAACATATTAAGTAATATCTGTGTAACATCACATATATAGAGGCTTTCAAGGACAATATGTGCAACTTATCACATAACAAAAATTTACAGAGGACATAAAATGCTCCATTATACACACTATGTGTGCAAACAAAACTCTTATTTACAAAAAAAAACTATTTATCTTAGTTTAATGTATAATATTCTTCCATTAAAATTTTAGTATGTTTAAATTATTTTTCTGAAATTTATCTAGAAAAAAATATGTAAATTAGCTCCAAACCTCCAATTTTGAAGACCAAATAAAGTTGTTATTCATATGTAACATTAATGTTTATTATAAAACTATATGGCAATAATACAAACAAATGAATCATAAATTATCCAAGTATGAATCCATATATATGTCATTCTTTGGCACTGTTAAGAGCAATAGAAAGGCCTAAATAGAACCGTTCATATGAAAAATAATATTAGACATGAATGGTGAAATTATCCAATCTGATGTTGGAATTTGGGACTGGTAGCACAGTTCACTAGTAGAGAGTGTGTTGAGAATGTGCTAGGTACTCGGCTCCAAATTTAGAAACACAATAAAAGGCAGATGTTAAGGGGGGATGATGTTGAATAAAGCTGAATATTAAAATGCTGGGTTCTCCCTCCATCAGTTACTAAAAGCTACTCATGTTCTGAGTGTCTCTTTGACAAAGTATAAATGAGTAGAAAGACTTAAATACATTCGACAATTTAGAAAATATCTACCTTCAAACAGAATGAAAATTGGGGGTACACTGAATATTAGTTCTGTCTTAAGCAAAGCACTGCATTTATCATCAAATACCCAATGGCCAGCATCACCCACAGTAAATAGAAATGTAGGAGAAGTGATACACAAGTGTCTAAGCCACAGAAAATATGATGATTTCTAGGGACCATGAAAGACTCTGCAAGTGTTTTATCATCTGGGTTCAAGGCAGAGAAATAGCCAAATATCTAAGCTGTAAGTTTATTTCAAGAAGACATTTGACAACATATTTTCCCAATTGCTGTTGCTGTCAGAGGAGATTCTCCCTAGTTTGTGTTGTGGGTGTTACAGAAGGGAACACAATAAACCACTCATACCCTGAGTGAGATTTTAGTACTTCATGAGCCCAGCCCCTAACCTGCTCACCCCAGTAATAAAGCCAGAACTATCAATTGCTCCTAAAAGGAGTTTGCTTGTACACTGATTTTCTCAACTTTAACCTATTTTGTTTAGGTTACTATGTCTTGAAGTTCTAAGCTCTGGAAGCAAAGGTGAGCATATTCAAATCTACAGATTGAAAACCAATGAGTTTACATTGTTTTTCTAGTACCTTATGGACTATGGTACCCAATAGTGGTTGAGAATAGGTGGTAGAAACAAGAAATACCTGTTTATTCAAACAAATCCTTGCAGAACACTCCTACACTGGCTACTTCACATAACTTGCCTGGAGGATTTAATACATGAGTCCAAGAGATTTCCTGCACCCTCTTCAGGGCTCTTAATATAGCTTTAGAAAAAATCTGAGAGACAGGTGGAGTGGCAGAGGCCTGTAATCCCAGAAGTTTAGAATTGTGATTTGAAACACAGTCTCTGCATCGTAGCAAGCCTCTAAGCAACTTAGTAAAACTTTGTCTCAAGAAAAAACATAAAAAAGACGGGTTCTTGCGCAGTGGAAAGCACTCCTGGGTTCAGTTCCCAGTAACAAACCAAACAAAAGCAAACAAATATCTGAACATTTGCAGGGATGCCAAATTACATATACATGTAAAAATATTGATGAAATATAAAATTAATTGATATATTTTTGAAAAAAAATGTTAACGTTTTTCAAAACCTTAAGATAAAAATGACATATAATCCACTAATAATAATTTTGGGTAGCAGAGAAAGGCTGCACATACCCGTGCTCCCAGTGGCTAAGGAGGATAAGAAGAGATGATCTTAAGTTCAAAACCAGTCTCAGCAATTTGGAAAGGTCCTAAGCAAATGAGTGAGACACTGTCTCAAAAAAAAGGGGAACAAGTTGGGCGTCAGCACGGTGACAAAATGCCCATGGGTTAATTTCTAGAACCTAAATAAATTTAAAAAAAATAAATCTTGGTTTAAAATACCATACAACCAAGTAATAATATTTTTGTGCATATATCTAAATGAATTGGGAAACTTTTCTCAAAAAAATAATAGCAGCTCCATTTTCATTGTAGCTTTATTCACAGTATTTAATGAAAGAATAAAAAAAACTTTCAGTCAGGCATGGTGGGAATGCTTATAATTCCAAAGGCTTGGGATTCTGAGGCAGGAGGATGGAGAGTTCAAAGCAGCCTCAGCAATAGTGAGGCACTAACAAATTGTTTCTAAATAAAATGTAAAATAGGGTTATTGATGTGGTTAAGTGGTTGAATGCCTCTGAGTTGAATTACTGGTATGGTCCCCCCAAAATGAACTTCCTTTTAGATGAAAGAAACATCAGAAGATTCCTTCCAGCTTCCCAGCATCCAACTTACTCCCTTTAGAGGCTACACACTTACAGTTCAAACTTATCTCTACAAGACAAGACTCAGAAACTGATATTTTCTAAATAGGCCAAGAGACTTTGGTATCTATGGGCACCTTTTGTCAGATTGTTCTAAAATTCAGGACTGAACAAATATGGGAGGTTGAAAAAAGAACACAACACATAGTAAACTCTTCAATGGGGAATCTTAACTCAGACACTGTGATAACTGAAACCAAAGTGGAGATAAAACTATATTCTCTGTTTCATTGAATCCTGGGTTGCATCCAAACAATAATGAAAAAGTACTAAAGCTACTGGTTAATATTAATGTAAAACAGTGAAGCCAGATTAAAAGATAGATAGCTACTGTAGTTAGGTAAATTGGGTCTAATATTGAGTAAGATAAAGAAAACGGAGACCATTATTGAGAATGGGGTCCAGGAAACCAGAACAACACCTGGGGATATTGAAATGTTAATGTCCTCAAGGCCCCCAACCCATCCTGAAAAACTGTTAGTTAAGTAGCTCCCAGCAAAGAGGGAGGTGCTGATCAAACCACACCAGACCTTTCCTGCCAAGATTACTCCTCCAGCCCTCCTATCTCTCATCTTTTGGGCTTTCCAGTAGCATTCTATCACTGCAGGATAGAAGGAAACAATGGACAGGAATGTGGGACTACTAAAAGAAGACCTTAACTACAAAAAAGAAAGATGCCCCCCTTCCACGGATTCCACCTTTTGGTTCCCCTTCTTCCTATGGGAGGAAGTCTTTTCTGCTATCCTCTAATAAAGCCTTCCACTTTCCACTCTACACTTGCCTAGGCATGTTTCTCTAGTGTTATATTTCAGCATTCAGGGAAGCAAGAACTCTTCACTGGTAAACGGCAATAACAACAGGTTATCATGTTTTAGAGTTGTTTTCTGATTTTTCCACGGTGTGTGATGATTTGCTAAGAGATGCTATCATGTAAGTAAAGTCGCTGCCTTCCTCAGAGAATGTATAAAACTGCTGCAAACACTGGGCTCAGGGCCTCTCAGCATCACCAGTTGCTGTGTGTGTGCGTGGAGGACTGAGCTAGCTCGAAATAAACACCTCTTTGCAGCTTACATCCATCTTGGTCTCTGGTGGTCTTTTGTGGGTCCTGAATTCAAGCATAACAATATCAGAATAGCTGTTCTGGATTTGGGGTATTGCTGACCCTACATTTAGAAAGCTCAGGAGGCATGAGAATGGGGAGTTCAAAGCCAGCTTTACAGCTTACTGGGGCCCTAAGAAACACAGTGTGACCTTGTCTCTAAAGAAAAATATAAAAAAAGGGCTGGAATTGTGAATCAGTAGATAAACATTTCTGGTATTAATTCCTGGTAACAAACAAACATGAACAACAACAAAAGCAACACACACACAAAAAACTTGAGGAGGAGCCAAAACAGGGGTTTTTGAAAATCAGAGCTGCTCTCATGCAGGAACCCAGCCAATGGAGTGTGGATCCTCTCTTAATGATTATCCTAGTCCTCACCACACAATCTGGGGTCATGCCAGGCTATTGGCATACAGATTCTGACACAAGAATTCAGGAAGGCCCTTAAAACACCATACAGTGATGGAAAAGAATGCCAGAGGTCTCAAATGCTAAGCTCCACTACTAGTCAGTGCAAACTGAAGACTGAGTTGCCACAGAGACACCTTCTGAACACCAGACTCTGGAGAGAACTCTGAGGAGTCCTTGACCACTAATTTTGTTTCCTGCCATCACCAGTCCCACTGACTTCAAATAGCCTACCTGTCCAGTCTCAAAATACAAACACACACTTACCATTTCCTGGCTTTCAATATGCTTACTCCCTCCCCACCCCATAGTTTTTTCAGCTCCTGTGTAGTGTAGAAACCTGGCGCTCCTGATCTAGGACTGGAAGCATAGAAATGGCTCCAGAAACAAAAGTAACAGAAGATTGTGGAAGCCCGTCCCCTCATCACTGGCTGTGTGAAGATTGGAGAGGTCGCACCTAAGAGACAGATTAGAAACGGCTTCAGGCACTTCCTCCAAACAGAGTCTAGTAGGCCAACTGTTTGAGTGACACTAAATTGGATCCAACCCAGAAACAAATAATGTCAGAAAGACAGGTTCTTGCCTGCTCTTTTTTTGTAGATGAAAAACTGGGGATCAACCATGTGCAGTGGTGCATGCCTGTAATCCCAGCAACTGGAGAAACTGAGGAAGGAGGATTGTGAGTTCAAAGCCAGCTTCAACAATGGTTAAGAACCAAGAAATTTGGTGAGACACTCTCTCTAAATAAAATACAAATATGGCTGGGGTGTGGCTCAGTGGTCATGTGACACTGTGTTAAATACCCAGTAGGAAAAAAAAAACACTGGGGATCAGATCCATGGATACTCCCTACAGTGCCCTATGACCACAGATTGATGGATGGATTGATGGATGGATAGAAATATAAACAGATAGACAGATTCCTGGGACAGGGTTTCTAAATACCCTGAGATTGATTTTCAACTGATATTACAATAATGCTCCACAGCCCTGGAATCTTATTTTATTTATTTATTTATTTATTTATTTATTTATTTATTTATTTATTTATTTATTTATTTTTGCTGTGAATGACATTAAGTGTCTCAGGATGGAATCGTCTCATGGCAGTGTTTTCTCCCAATACATAGACCCAGCCCAAACAGAAGTTCATTTAAATTGTATATAAGGTTAAATCAATTTGTGAATACATGTGTACATATTTATATAAAAAATAAATATCACAATTTTCAAATTATATTTAATATTTCTATTCTCTGTTATTATGAGAAAACATCTTGAGATTTCTACTTATAAGTAATTCCCTGATGCAGCAATGTCCATACTCCCTAAAAAAATGAGGCACAAATAAAATTTAATGTATCTAGTATTAACATTAAAATGAAAAAATGATGGATGATACCAAGTCTCTAGATTTCTCAGTATCCCAGACTATCGAGTATAAGCAATTAAAAAAAAAACAAAACTTATTTGCAATTTTGCCTTGAGCCTAATGGTAAGATTATGCTGTCTTCCCCCACCCCCCACCTTTGGTATGGGGTACTATGAAAATATGAGCACAAATTACAGGCATAGATATAGATATAGATACAGGTGAATTTTTTTCTATAGTTCAATAGAGTTCATCAAGAGAGTCATCTCTAAATTTACATTAAAAAAACTAAAGCTCTATTTCCAGGGTGAAGCCATAGCAGAGATCCAGGGGTCCTGAAGGATGAGTGGCTTAGTTGAAAGAAGAGGAGACAGGACTACAGTGGGAACTTACAAGCAGCATTCAGGAGTGTCTGCTGCCCTATTTTTATACCTTTTTTATTTTATACCTGTTTTATAGTTGTGTTTTCATGTAGTTGATGGAGAGCTTCAAAGCTCAAAACTTCTTTGATTTACATAATTTTTGAGTTACAATCTTTCAGATATATTTTAATTACCTAAGATATTGAGTGTATTGTTTAAAATATTTTTATAACATTTGCCAATCATGATTAAGCTTTTACATTTTCACCTCAATCACTAGACTACACAATTGGATTACATTATCTTGACCTATTCTTAAGGTGTAACTTATAACATACCTATAATTATATCATTAATCTTTAACTTTAAAGGATATCTATGATTATTGGTAAGCTTTCTTACTTCTAAAGTCTCAATAAAACACACTTAAAATAGTGAAATCCTATACTTAAAAGCCTACTAATCTGAAGTGCCTCTAAAATATATGTATATTAATTTTATATTATTCTACTTTTAATTTACAAGGTAATTTCCTTTTTTCATATAACCTATTAAACTGCTTTCTTAAACAGTTTCTTTGATCCTTGATCAAAGTACATTTTTTATGTCTTTGTAATCTTTAAAAGAGCAGGCTCTTTATATCAACCCATTTGCCGTTAAAATTAACTATGTGTTTCCCATTTTTATCATGAATTCCTGTGTAAGTCAAAGAGGGTCTGTTATTGGAGGGAATGTATGTTGCACAGCTTGTAGCTCTAGAATGTGGGGCTTAGTGTAAATTTTTAACCTTTTCTCAAGAACCTTGATTTGCAATCTTTTCTTTGTAAATTTCTTGAGGAATAACACTATGCTTTATATCCTGAGAGATATCAAAACACATCTCCAGGTATGTCTTAATTGTATCCTTAGTCTCTTTCTGGAAATTTTCCTGAAATTTCAGGCACACATACTTTTATTATTGATTGATGTGTACCCTATTATCCCCATCATGAGTATCATAAACAAAACTTAACGTTCCCATGGTTCCAGTTTCCAGATGGTGCATTCCTGCCACAGCATCCCCATTCTGTGACCCTGTCAGATAGAGGGGAAACCTTCACCAAACTATAAGAAACTATCTATTTTCCATATGACTTCTGTGCAATTTGTGATTAAATTTTGACATCCAGCCTATAGTGAGTCAATTAGTTGTCACTGGATAGTAAGTCATTCTAAAAATAATTGACTCACTCAACCCCTGAGCCAAATCCGGAGCAATATTTTGTATTTTATTTAAAGAAAGAGTTTCACTAATTTGCTTAGTGCTTCTACCTTGCTGAAGCTGGCATTGAACTCATGATCTTCCTGCTTCAGTCTTCCAGGACACTGGGATTATAGGAGTGCACCAATGCACTCAGCTCTGTTCACCTTATAAATGTCAACATTCATTTTTCACCTAATCAAGTATTTCAATGCTATATTTCAAATGGATGCAATATTTCTAATTTTTCTCCAAGAACTCAATGGAAGTTTAAAGATTTTTGCTTTCTCTTTGTGAGCATTTCACATGACAGAAAAGCAGACACAATGAGTTTATTAGAAATGATGTAAAAAGAACAAGGTGACACTTTGAAGAGAAAGAATGTGTGTTTTCTATAAGAAAATAGCATGGCTCTCTTGCACTCCAGTTTTATTGGGGATCTAAAAAAAAAAGATTCCAAAGAGACCTGCCCAGAAACACTTCTTGACTTTGGACTGACAGCAGGATAACATCAAACTCTCAAGTATCCACTGCCATGACAACTTTAGGTTAATTAGCCACATGTTTATGATTTTTAATTGCATTCTTAAGAATAAACTCTTGCAGACTTTATGGTCAGTAGGAATTATCTTTATTTCCCTGAGTTCCAGAATCTGGTCTGTAACAGGGTCACAAAAGTCTCCCCTTCAGGGTAACTTGTGTTCCTCTTATGAACATTATTTTGAAACTGCATTTCTCTTGCACATAAGAGTTTGATGAAGAATGTGACACATCCTGTCCAGTTAATCCAGAAAAGGTGCAAATAAATTGCTTCTTGGAAAATAAAGCATAGGATTAATGTGTTGGGCCTATTTATTTATTTATTGTACTCTGTGTTGAAATCAGAGTTAGTAAACCACTGAGCTACATTACCAACTCCTTTTTATATTTTATTTAGAGACAAGATCTCATTGATTTGCTTAGTGTCTCACTGATAAGTTGCAGAGACTGGCTCTAAATTCATGATTCTCCTACATCACCCTCCCAAGCTGCTGGGAATATAGGCATGTGACACCATGTGCAACCTACTAATTACCTTAAAGGTAATACAGTTATTTAACAAAGTTTAGTGAAAAATACTACAAGAAAATATAAATGTAGTGGTTTTTTTATGATGTAAATGACTCCAAATTTTTAGATATATATTCAGAATTACTACTACTGAATCATATGGCATTTTTATTTTAACTTATTGAAGAACCTTAATACCATTTTTAAAAATAGCTTTATACAATTGATATTCTCACTAGCATTTTTAAAACTGAGTCTTTATATCCATGCTCATATGCTCTGGAGTATCTAATATCTTTCAGATTTTTAATTTTTGCTTCTAAATATTTTATTTATTTCTTTATTTATTTGTCATAGGTAAATTACTTTCATTTTATTTATTTATTTTCATCTGGTTCTGATGGTTAACACAGTGCCTCCCATGTGCTAGGCAAGCACTGTACAGCTGAGCCAGAACCCTAGCCCCTATCATTCAGATTTTTAACATAGGCATTCTGACAAGATTGCATGCGGGTAGAAAAATTTTCATTGGACTGATGCATTAAATTTCTGATGTAAGTATGTTTTATTCCAGGCTGTCAAGTAACCAGAAGAAAATATTTTTTGTGATGAATCAGGAATCTGTGATTTCTTTTTTTTTGAATAATAAGAATTTAATGATACAAGTAGCATATACCCCTCATACATTTTGGTATATGGAAAGCTACACAATTATCAACAGTGTGAATTTTTCCCTTTGGTTGCCAGAAAGTATTCATGCCATTTACAATCAGATGTAATAATGTTGTTCTATTGGGATAAAATCTATTATGACATTATATATAACTTTTATTAATTTTATTTTATTGGATAATTGGAGACTTCCTATGATTTTTTTAAAAAAATAATAGAGTAGAGACCTCAGCTCATTTTACACTTTTTAATTTTATGCTTGTCTCCAGCTAAATTTATTCCATAAATTTCTATTCAATGAAACATTGATGCAGCACCAAGTTAAGGCTCAATAAATTGGTTAGAATTAATCCAGAAGTCAAATAAACTAGATTTTTTTTACTTAAATATTTTTCTAAATTTTTATGAAGTTTAGTTGAAGAGGGCCATACCTGAATCACTAATAACATCCAATTTTTTATGGCTTCACTGCTTAAATGTCAAAGCTAATGGAGATAACCTAGGAGGCTGGGTACAGTGGCACATGCCTGTAATTCCAGCAACTGGAGAGGCTGAGGCATGAGGATAGTAAGTTCAAGGCCAGCCTCAGCAACTATGTGATTTCAAACATAATTTTAACACTACTGCAGAAAATTTTAGTTTTTGAAAGTAGTTACAAACAATGCAAATCCAGCTATTTGTAATGTATGAATATTTGCACAAGCTCAGGCTCTATTGCTTATAGAAATTGGAAGTTTATGATACACTCTCTGGAATAGAATTCCCTAATTTTAGATGCTCAGTATATGGAGAAACTCTTTCTTAAAACAATTATAGGCCTGGAATTATTCCTGGAGTGAATAAGAGTTGGTCAGGGCTCAAGAAGTGCTCAAATCTTTTTGAGACTATCAGTAGTTTGCTTAATATTCCCCTTTTGTACCTATAACTGCATCAAAAGAGAAGCAATTCTTCCTGAACAGAAGTTAGCAAAACCACTGGTAAATCTCTTTTTGGGGACAAATTGACATCTTTGACATTTAACTTCTCTGCTCTGACTTCAGGTTATGAAGGAAATAAAAAGACACCAGGTAGAAGACTACCACTTTGTCATTTATATATTTATATATTATTTCTTCTCTAATCAATGGATATATTAAAATGAAAATCAAAAAAAATTTAAAAGTCAGCTTATATATGATCTCAATTTCTTCTTATTTAAGGTGACCCCCTGACTTTTGGGGGATTTTTTTTTCTCACATATGTGGCACTTTACTCAACAATTCAAATGCCTAGGTGTATCCCAGCTATCTCTATTCATTTCATTGTAGGTATTTTTTTAGTTGTCAGATATATCTAAATCTCAATTGTCCAATGTATCTGAACTCATTTATGACTTTGTCAAAGAAGGACCCATAACATGAGTAGATGTGCAATCAATGGATCAGTAGAGGGAGAAAGGATTAGAAGCCTCATATTCTGCTATATTTCTGTTACGGTACAGTTGTTGGTGTCCACCAAAAGCTCACATGTGAGACAATGCAGAAAGCTTAAGAGAAGAAATTATTTGGTCATAGCCTTAACCTCATTAGTGAATTAATGAATTAACTATGGTAACCGAAGTGATAATGTGTAACTGGAGGAAGTGGAAATTGGGAATTTGGCTTTGGGGTATAAATTTGTATATTCCCCCAAAACAGTCTCTCTTTGCTTCATGATCACTATGTAAGTTTTTTTTCCTATGCTACACCTTTCTGCCATATTCTATCTCACCTTGAGCCCTGAGAAATGGAGCAGTCAACCATAGATTAAGACCTCTGAAACCCTAAGCCTGCAAATAAACTTTCATTTCTCTACTATTTCTATGGTCAATTTATTTAGTTACAGTGGTGAAAAAGACTGATTAAACAACTTCTAACTTCACCTCACCTGAACATCTGCTTTTTGTGATGAATTTGAATGCAGTACCTAACATATTCTGCACACAAACTCTCAGGGAACTGTGACCCAAGCCCAAACATCTAAGTTTAGATTGTATTGTATTATCCATTTACTTCTAGTGTTATTTTGGATATGGATAGGATTAGACCATTAGTTGCTCTTAAAAATACAAAAATAAAATTGCATGCCTATGAATTTATCTTTGTGTTTGGTTCATACTATGACTCCTGGCTCATTATTATTGTATTATAGTTTTATAATATACATCAGTGTCACTTAATGATACTACTAGTTCATTTGCTCCTCTGAAGCAGAGGTTTTGGGTGTATTTCATATATACTTTTCCTCCAAAGTATTTTTTTTTCTGTAGTCTCTTTCCTTTAAAAGAGAAGCATGCTAAAATTTCTTTGTTATTGTTTTTTTCATAGTTGATTTATATATAATACCTTTATTTTACTTATTTATTTTTATGTGGTGCTGAAGATTTAACTCAGTGCCTACATGTGCTAGGTGAGCACTATACCACTGAGCAAAAACCCCAGGCCCACATGCTAAAATTTTATTTTTACAAAATTTTCAAATTTTCCAGATTACATTTATGGAAAATTCTTTGCTTTGTAATGATGATTCATATATGCATAAACATATATGAATAACTGGGCCTTTTGTGTCCTTGCTCAAGTTTTATTTTTCAATAAATTCTACACATTTTCTTTTAAAATATATATGCACTTGTGTGAAGTAGTATACAAATGTGACATTTATATAATATTGATTTGGTGTTTTTTACTGTTGCTTAGGCTGAATATAGTGTGTCAACCTTAGAAACCATTTTATTCACACTTTATTATTTGTATTTTCTTATGTGTACATTATCTTTTCTGTCAACTTAGAGATTTCAACTGTATGAACCATTCAACTCTACTTTATATGTTATTTTGTTTTTAAAGGGCAATAATTTCTATATGTTAATGCTACTGGCGGAGGAAAAATCATATCCTTCAATAGTCACACAATTTTACAAAAAAAAATAGTAACTTATACTTCATCTGTAGTTCATAAAAACTTTTCACTCCACATCTTCATGAATACTATTTAATTTTATATATTTGGTTTTATTATATTTAATCTTTTTCTAATTTCTTAAGATGCTGATATTTCTATGAGTACTTAGCACTTAGATATCACCAGTATAAAGAGGCTATTCAAGTCACTTGGCTGTTCTTTTCTCAGTGTACTTGTCTTTTCTTATTAAATATATTTCGTCATTTGTCAGATAATTTATCTTACCTGTCAATTTCTTGTTAAGTGTATTTAGTCACTTGCTTATCTACAAATGAAGCTTAATCATTTTCTTGAGTTCTTTAAATGGAAAAAATGATTCCCTGTGAAAAATATTATCAAATATATACTGAATAACAACTCATAGTTTCTCATTTAACCTACAACCAGAAGAAAAGTACCATTACCATTTCCTTTTACAGGTGAATGTTGCAAGGGAAAGCCCATAGTTGAGGCAGATTGTCAGAATCAGGGTCCTTGCCCTGCCCTGACAACAAACTAGTTGCTTGCCACCCCTCATTGTATTTTTTTTCCTCTACAAACTCAGAAAATTGAATTTTCTTAAAATTGAGAATTAAGCTTCCGAAGGAGTAGCTTGATTTTCCAACCACATTTTTTTAAAAATGAAAACATAGCATAATAAACACAACTCATTGCTCTCGTTGCAAGGGATAATAATACCTCTATTTTTTCTTTAGTTTCTTACCTACAAATGACCACTGGCCATGGGAGTTCCTCTCAGCAAACAGCTGTTATGTATTTTTTTTAAATTCCTAAATATAGTACCTTGATTTAGATTGAAGAGAAATTCAACTGTCTAACATGGACAAGAGAAATGTTATTACATTATTATGGCTTCAATTCATCTACAAAATAGTTAGAATTAAGCCTTATTAATGATAAAAAACAATTGTTTTCAAACTTATAGCCTGTGTTGAATGAGGGATACCTTGTTAGATACGTACTGATCAATGAGACTGCTTTCAGTGAGATACTGATATAAATATTTTTAAGTCTCTTTTCCCTCTCCCCCAAACTTTGTCCTATTCCATATCTTGGCAGAGATACCAGCCAACAGTGTTAGTTATAGTTACCTTAACCACCACAAATAGAAAAAAAAAGTACACATTAATAGAAATAAGATAGATTTGTTAATAGATACAAAAAGTAGATTTGTTCATTAAGTCCAAGGAAACATTAGCTCTCTTCATAATTACTCCTGGCTATTCTAATTTATGTTTCACAAGAGAGCAACAGAGAGGGGTATTTGTGACCAATGTTAAAAAAAAAAAACACTTTAAGAACTAACACCTGGAGCTATGGTTATACCTAAGCAGTAGAGTGCCTGGCATGTGTGAAAGCATTTGGTTTGATCCTCAGCACCACATAAAAATAAATAAATAAAATAAAGGTATTGTGTCCATCAACAACTGAAAAAATAAAATAAAGGTTTTGGGGGTATTTCATATATGCTTTTCCTCCAAAGTATTTTTTGGTGCTTGCCTATAATTTCAGCTGCTCAAGAGACAGAGGCAATAGAATCATAAGTTCAAGGCCAACTTCAGCAACTGAGACTCTGCCCTGAAATCAAAAAATAAAAAGGACTGGGGATGTAGCTCAGTGGCAGATCACCCATGAGTTCAATCGCTGGCACTGCAAAAAGCAAACGAAAATGAGAAAAAAAGTAACATTTAGAATTTGCTCTCAAAGATTTTTTCCACAGATTTTAACAAAGTAATGCACCTCAAACATCAGTTTCTCCTAGGTCCTATTTTTTCTAATCTTATTTATTTATTTATTTATTTATATGTAGTGCTGAGGATCAAACCTAGTGCCTCATATATGTGAGGCAAGCACTCTACCACTGAGTTACAGCCCAAGCCCTCCTAGGTCCTCTTAATCCCACTCCTCACAAGCTAAGCACTGGCTCTCTATATTTTCCATGACCTTTACTTCCTCTATTATATTTATTAAACTTGAAGAAAAAATACATGGGCTATGCATCTTAACAATTTGTCTGTTTTAAGTTCTCTGTGACTCAATGTCTTTATATGTCTCAGGGAGGAAACAACTTAAATCACGTTCTTCAAAGAACCATATTTTATGTATAAAAATTTAAAAATATGGCAAAAGAAATAATTAAAATTACATGCAGAGAGTAAATGAGAAAAGGAAGTAATGAAGAAAGAGCAGAAAGATCAATAAATTTTAAAAAATAGAGAAAAATGAACTAATTAAAGTCTGGTTTGGGGGCTGGGGTTTAGCTCAGTAATACAGTATGTGCTTAGCATGTATAAGGCCCTGGCTTGATCCCAAGCACCAAAGGGGGAAAACAAACAAACAAACAAAAACTGGTTCTTTGAGGAGACAGATGAAAGTGGTAAACCTCTAGTTGGGCTGATTAGGGAAAAAAGAGAGAATATACATATTCCCAATATCAGAAAAGAGAAAAGGTGATATCTCCATAGTTTGTAGAAATATGAAAAGAACATATGGTGAAATATTATGAAAAAATAGGAAATATTATAAAAAAACTTTATGCCAATAAATCCTTCAACCTAAAGGAAGATGACAAATTTCTAGATAGATACCACCAAACTCATCTACAAAGAAAACCTGAGTTGAATTTATTTTTTAAAACTTTATTTATAAATAAAAATTTATTTTTAAAAGAATTTGTGGTTTGAAAAATCTTCCCTTAATTTTTTTTTTCAGATCCAGATAGCTTCAATGGTAAATTCTAACAAACATGGAGGACAAAAAAATATACCAATTCTATAAGAAAACTGAAGAGGAGGAAATACTTCCTAACTTTTTCTGACGTCAACATTAACCTGCTATCAAAGCCAGACAATGACATTAATAAAGATGTGACACCCCTCATGAACACAGATGCAGAATCCTATATAAAATTGTGTGTGGGGTGGGTAGGGTTGTAAAAAGGGATAGAATTCAGGGCTTCACACATGCTAAGCTAATGCTCTAATGTGGTTAGGGTAATGCCACATCCTCAGCCCTTTTTATTTTGGTACAGGGTCTCACTGAGTTACCAGGCTAGCCTTGAACTTGTGATCCTCATGCCTCAGAGTAAATGGGATTATGAGTGTATGCCACCACATCCAGCCTCCCAACTAAAATTTTAATAAATTAAATAAAATAATATATAAAAAGAACAATACCTCATGACTAAATGAGATTTAGGCTAATTTTTCAAAACTGGTTTGCCATTCAAACACAATGAACATCACTATATTAGCAAACAAAAATTAAACAATTTCAATAGATATATAAAAATATTTAATAATCCAAAACCCATTCTTAGTTCAAAAACAACAGCAATAAAAACCTTAAGAATAGAACATTCTCATTCTGATAAAAAAAATCCACAAAAAAACCTAGAGTTAACAGCACACATAATAAGATTAAATGTTTTTCCTTTAATATAAGGAACAAGACAAGGATGACCACTCTCCTCATTTCTATCCAACAATACCAGAGATGCTGCTTAGTTTAATAAGAAAAAAAAAGTTACATTCAAGAGAGAAAGCAAGAATTCAAACTACCTTTATTTTAAATGAGATTATATATATAGAAAAATCCAATGAAATCTATATAAAAAAATCTACTTCGAGATGGTGAGATTTTCAAAGCTGCATGATATAAGAGCTAGATACAAAACTGAATTGTCATTCTATGCAGTAATAAAAAATTTTATATTGAAATTTTTAAAAATACAATAATACCAAAATGTCAAATATTTAAGACAAATTTAAAAGTGATATACAAGATTTCTTCTTTAAAAGATTGCTGAATAAAATTAAAGTAAATCTAAACAAATGGGAAGAAATAACATGTTCATTTGTTGGAAGACTCAATGTTGTTAAGAAGTCAGTTCTCTCCAACTTGACTCATAGATCCAATATCTCAGAATCCCAGCAGGCTGTTTTGTATAAACAGGTAAGCTGATCATAAACTTCCAATGGATATGCAAAGGACCCAGAACAGTCCAAAGAACTTTGCAAGAGAAAAAATCTGGAAGGCAAACACTGTTACAAAGGTATAGTAACTCAGACAATGTGGTACTTATATAAAGATAAACAAGTAGATCATGGTACAAAATAGAGGCCAAAATAGATCCGTGGACACAGAAAACTGATTTCAAACTGATTTTGTTAATGGTACAAAGGCTATTCAGCAAAGAGACAATGTTCATTTTTAACAAATTGTGCTGGAACTAAATACCCATAAATAAAAACTATGAACTTTGACCCCTGCCTTCACCACACACAGAAATTAACTCAAAATGGGTTATATACCTAAGTGTAAAACCTAAAACAATAAAAATCTTCAAGGAAACAGGAGCTAACCTCTGTGCCTTGGGGTTAGGCAAAGAGTTCTTAGATATGATATCAAAAGTGCAGTATATCATAGAACAAATCATAAATTAAACTTCATCAAAATTAAAAACATCTGTTCTTTACAAGACACTGATAGGGGAATGTAAAACATGACAGACTGGGACAACATATCATAAATCTAATAAACAATTTGTATCCAGAAAATATAAAGAACTTTTAAAACTTAATAAAAAAGAAAACAAATATTTCAATAAACAATAACATACAATATTTGATACTTTACCAAGGAATGGCAAATAAGCACATGAAAATATGTTTGACACCATCAACATCCAATAGAAAAATGCAAATTAAAATTACAATGAGGGGCTGGAGTTGTGACTCAGTGGCACAGTGCTTGCCTTGCACGTATGAGACACTGGGTTCAATCCCCAGCACTGCATAAAAATAAATAAATAAAATAAAGTTATTGTGTACATCTACAACTAAAAAAAACATTTAAAAATCACAATGAAGTAATACTATGTACCTATCAGTTGACTAAAATTTAAAAAGACTACCCCAGTAAATATTTAAGTTAGAGACTTGGAGCAACTGAATCCTCATTCATTGCTGGTAGCAACGTAAAAGGAAACAACAACTTAGAAGACAGTTTGCCAGATTTAAAAATTAAAAATATACCTACAACATGATCTACTCATCTCACTTCAGGGTATTTACCAAAGAGAAAAGAGAGGCTAAGTCCACACAAATCTGTAATACAGATTTGTGTTCAGCTTGATTTTAGTTCTAAGAGCCAATGCTGGAAACACCCAAATGGCCATCTGTGGTGAACGGGCACATCCATATAATGAAATACTTTCAGCACTTAAAGGAATAAACTATTGATATCATCAGAAACAGAAATAAATATCAAAATTGCCGCAGTCCAGCTGCAGCAAAATAACCGGGGGGGGGGGGGGGTGAGGAATGAGGAATAACTTGTGTACGTTGATACAGCAGGAGTGGAAACCCTTTATTGTATGATCTGAGCGATATTTATACATTTTACACAGCTTATCTAATTAGCATAAAATAGATACAGCAGTCAACCAATAAGCAATCTCCACACTTAATGGCTTCCTTTTGTTACTTCACAAACCACTCTCTCTGGCATTTTGCCAGGTACCATGCAGACTTGTTTACAGACTCTAACATTTCTCTGGCAAAATAACAGGTGCCAATCTGACTTGTTTACAGACCTTAACAAAAATAATTATACTGAGGGAAAGAAGCAAAAAAAAAAAAAAGATTCTATTTGATAGAATTCCATTTTCATAAAACCCTAGAATGAGCAAACTAACCTACAGTGACAGCAGAGAGGGATGTCAGTGGCTGCCTGGAGAAAGGGACAGAGAACCATGAGGATAGAAGTACAAAGAAATTTGGGGTGGTGATGGATCTGCTCATTCTCCTTATTGTGATGATGGTTTCCTGGGTGTGCACATGTGTCAGAACTGATGAAATCATACACTTTAAACATGAAGTCTTTTGGATGTCAATTAGACATCAATAAAAGTGTCTTTAAAAAGAGCTACCTGAATTTTATAATTTTTATTTTAAATTGTCCCTTTTCCATCTTCACATCAAAAATATTTTACTGCAGCAAAGTTACTCATGTAACTGCTCCAAATACACCTTTTCCTTTGACCTTTACTCTATATAGACATGACTGTAAAAGAAAATTACTATTGGATAGAAAATTGAACAAATTGGTCTCCCTGGATTGCACAGTTGTCTGTTTACTGTCTTCAAATGAATTCTGAATGTTTAGCTAAACTACCAGTATTGAAGGCTCAGTCACTGAATACTGAAAACATTACTTTTGCAAGCTACCCAAAAGCAATTCTCTAGTTCAAATAAATATTTACTGCACATGTGCTCTCTGTATGGCACTGTTGAAAGGGCTAGATTTCATGCAGAATAGACAGTACCAAATTACAAAGTTATTCCATGTCTTCTTTTGAAATAATTTGTAAAGTTTAGCAACACTTAAATCACATGATGAAAGAATAGCAATGGAAACAGACCACAGACAGCCTAGAACAATGACTATTCTAATTAAAGGTTAATATAATAAATTTAATGGATAACGTGATTGAAGAACTATATTCTAATAGCTTAGAATTCCAAAATGACAAGTATCTCTCATATCATAAGTGAACTCAGAAAAAAGATTAAAAATTATTCCACACACAGCAGTATGGAGTCTACCAGCTCTAAGAGGTCATTCTGGCTTAGAAATATAAAAGGATGTGAAGACAGACCCCAAATGATTTTTTTTAAATATCAATAACAAATAGGAAATTTTAAGTAAATATTCTAACAGCTGGTATCAAATATAATACTCTAACAGCATATTAGCTGTTAGAGTGTTATATTAATTGGACCAATAATGGAAATTACTATATCTTATAGAAGATACAACCTTAATTATTCTTCATAATATAACCATCCATAGCTCTGCCACAATATTCAAGACATTTTACAGCTTAGCAAGGACATCCATTTGAAAACCATCCACTATATTTTTTCCTTGCAATGATACTACCCTTTAAGGTTGTTTCTCTAAAAGAACCCAACATTTGCTCCATTTGTGTACAATGAATTGAAGCATTTTCTACTCTCATGTATAACTGATTAGAATAAATGAATAATTTTTTTTTTAAAAAGAACGCAACAAACTCATGCCACATCCACCAAAATCTATAAAAATCACTTGTCAGCGATAGCTGTGGATGCCATGTGCTTCAGAATCCCTTAGAAAGTTACTCTTCTTTGAAATTTTTAAGTTCTTCAGAATTGTCATGTTTTGTGTTCTCAAAGGTACAATTTTGTAAACCATAAGCTTTTAGTGAATTTTGACTGACTTGATTACTCTGCATGTATTCCAAACACATCATACCCAAATTCATATCTACATTAAACATTACTTATCCTGAGTGCTCAGTAACCATGGAACCAAGACCATGAGCTCTGCAAGGACAATACCCAAGTATTCTCATCTTCACTGAGAAACAATATCCACTAAACAAAAGATAAAAACAACCATAGTATTCAGTTATTGCATCTTCTATTTATTGATTTTTTGAATTTTACAAATGAAAATGGTTTTCTTTAGGTAAATTGGTGAAAAAAAAGCACAGAAATTTAACTGCTTATAGTTAAAATTATGAAAATTTACATCTCACCTCTGATACTGATTTTAATTAAAATTGTGAAATAACACCTGCTACAGCTTGAGTTCCATTGAAGCTAAGAGCCAATTTGTGGTTCCTTGTGATATCTCTGCTGTCAATTACTGCCCTCCTGTTGCATTTTACTTTGAAGAAAAACACTGTTTTGTGGAGTAAGATCTACTTGTAATTTGTATTTTGCTTGGCACTGTGCTTACCAGTTGATATGCAGCAGCTCTGCTCATCCTCACAACAATGCTATGATGGAGAATATTATAGACAGGTAGAGTGTCACTGACCTTAATATACTTGTTCAATGTCACTGAGCTACTTCCCATTACTAACAGCACGGAGTATATCTTGAATCTTTTATCAAGAGGACCCCAAATGGGATCTCACCTGCCAGAGAATATGGATTCATCCCACCGTGAGTACCTTCCATTTAATCTCAGCAAATTTATTTCTCTCTAATTCACCTTAATCTGACCATCTGCCTTGGAATGGAGGAGAAACAACCTAGTGACAGAGCTGGGTGTGTGCAACAATTTATTTTCCAAGGTTTGGCATTCGGCTAGCCTTTATTGTCAAATCTTTCAAAGCCAGGAAAGATCAAGATCTCTTTAGTAAAAAGTCATCTATGGAATGTCCTTACCAGCAGTGCTATTATCAATCCTAACCATATTTAAAGTGACTTTAAATTTTCAAAACAATTCTGATCTTAAATGTAGCAGTGTTTATCACATAAGAAAATGATTCATGTCACGTTATAACACATAAGATATATAAATGAGTAATTTATTTTTCATTCCTCCAAAAACGACTTTGTATTTCATCAATGAAAACACAGAACAATGAGTTGTCTGTGGAACTGAGTATCAAACCCAAGGCCTCACACATGTGAGTCAAGCCACATTGCAAGCCCAGAATGCTGGTGTTTGAATGATGCTGTTGGTGTAACAGTGTAGTGCCAGCCCAGCCTTCCACTGTCCTCTGACCAAAATTCTGATTTAACTGCTTCACACATTGATGTTTCATGGATTACATCCAGAAAAGAAGTTTACAGAAACCATATAACTTCCACCCTTTTAGAATTGCTGTACACTAGGGCTGGGGATGTGACTCAAGCAGTAGCGCGCTTGCCTAGCATGAGTGCGGCCCAGGTTCAATCCTCAGCACCTCATAGAAACAAAGATGTCGTGTCCGCTGAAAACTAAAAGATAAATACTAAAATTCTCTCTCTCTATCTCTTTAAAAAAAATTGTTGTACACTATATTGTACTCTTTGAGATGCAGAAAGAAATTTTAATTCAGACTTCACTAACATAGCATCTACTGTTCTTTGTCCATTAAAAAAGATTGCTTAGCCAGGTCAGTTGCACACAACTATAATCCCAGTGGCTTGTAAACATGAAGCAGGAGGCTAGCAAGTTCAAACACAGCCTTAACAATTTAGTGAGGCTCTAACAGAACTCTGTCTCAAGAAAAAAGAAAAGAAGTTGGGGATGTGGCTCAGTGGTTTAGCACCCTGAGCTCAATTCCTGGTACAAAAAAAGTCAGAAAACACAAAAACAGAATAAACTGCACTGTATAAAATGAATTTTAATTACTTTTTCTAAGAGCTAATAAAGGTACCTCTGAAAATCCATGCTAGTCTCTGGAAAGTCATAGCAAAGAAAATAACCAATCCCTGGAAGGGCTTCTATTAGCGAATGAAGTCAAGTGAATTGTCACAGAAATATAACATCTGGACAGTCACATCCCAAACTAAGCTGGTCTAAAAGTGAACTCTGTTTACTTACTGCATTCTAGTCTATTCACTTGTGAACCTTGTTCTTGCACAGAAATGCTGTCATCATTGTCTACCCAGGCCACAAACTTCTGAGGCATTCTCAACCTTCCCCTTCAGATCTTAACAACTGCCCAAGCCAGTTTGAATGACCAAAGAGGAAGAGATGGGCTCTGCTCCACAATCCTTCCCCACTTCTGGGACTTCTAGTGATGAGGGCAGGGAGCTCCTCAGCAAAGCTTCTGCCTAAGCAGGGGACACAAAACCCAAGGCTAAAAGTGCTCTTGGGGGCTGGGGTTGTGGCTCAGTGGTAAGCAATTGCCTAGCATGTGTGAGGCACCAGGTTTAATTCTCAGCACCACATAAATATAAACAAAATAAAGTTCATCAACAACTAAAAAAAATATATATATATATATATTTTTTTTTTAAAAAAAGAGTGCTCTTGGGATTTTAAAAAGCACAGCTGGGAGGAGACCCTCTTTTCTCCCTCTTGTGGGAGAGCCTGATTATGGCTGCTGCTCTGTCACTTAGCCCCCAAAGGCCTAAAATCATGCTGGCTTCTGTTGCATTTCATTCCTTTGAAATTTTCTTCAGATATCTGCCTTCTTCAGTAATCCTCCTTTTAAGTTACGATGGTTGATTGCAGCCAATCATCCTGACTTGCACCTTCTAAACATTTCCAGACTGTGTGTCCACCTCTATCAGCAGTGCCCTAGCTCAGGTCCTCATCAGCTCTTATCTGGACTAATCCCACAGCCCCACAAGTCACCTGTCTCTAGTCCTCACAACCAGCTTCCATGGTACAGTTAACAGGAGGCACCATGTTCCCCACAAACCCAAACTCATCGATGGCTCTCCACTATTAAAGAAAGATCTAAATTCCTTATCAGGACTCACCCAAATATCTATACACAATCTTCCCTCCAGTCAAACAGCCATTTCCTCTTGACTCACATTTTAGCTCTAACTACCCAAAACTGCTTGGGTTTGGGCTGGAGCTCAGATACACACACCCACCACACTGAATTAATTAGTAAGTAGAAAGTTCCCATTTTGAAAACCTGAAGAAATCAAAGAAATGTGGCTTTCTTCAGGCTTTCTTCTAGGTGTCAAAGTCATCACATTGATGTCTACATTTCATTATATCAATATCCCTGTTACAAATAACTGGTACCAATGTACATAATACACAGTAGAAGCAAATGTCTGAAAGGAAGAACCATAGACTGTAACAAAAGGTTCTGATCACCGATGAATCTCTGCAGACAGAGCACCAGCACTGATTCCCTGAGAGGCTTTCTCACCAAGTGTCCCTCTTCTTCCACTGGTGACACTACCCTCTGTAGAAATCTATAGCCTGACACATGACATCTGGTTCCTTAAGGACAGGACCATGTTCCAAGCATCCATGGATCTCCAAGCCCAGTCAAGTCCTCAGAATACATTAGACACCTGTAAATATTTACAGAATAATGTGTGCATTCTGAGCTAAGCAGAACAATCAAAGACATTTTCTGATTTTAAAAAAGTGCACTGGATATCAGGTTAGAAAACTTGGGCTTCTTCTTCATTAAATGTGATGAAAATATTTGAAAACACAAAATATTTTTTAATATCTCTAACCCATTGTGTAGTTAACTAAATGATCATTTTTTTTCTGAAGAAAAAAAATAATGGAAGATGTTGAGAAACAAGGTCTGTTTTTTTTTAACTTATAGAAAATTTCAGAGAAAACTGCATAAGCAGTCAAAAAACTGGCAAATTGGACTTGACCAAAAAAAAAACCTATTGGCTATATAAGAATGAAAAGACTATAGAATGAGAAAATATTATACTTCTTATATCTTATTAGTGTACATTTGTGTATATCCAGAATACAGAAGAACTATTACAATTAAACAAGAAAAGGACAGATCAATTTTTAAAATTGGGTAAAGAATCTGTATAGGCATTTGTCTAACAAAGATAAACAGTGGCTAACAAGTACATGAAGATATTGAATATCATTAGTTATCAAGGAAATGCAAATCAAAACGACAATGCAATGCCACTTTATATCCATTAGGATGACTACTATAGAAAAATACCATGGCACAATGTTGGCAAAGATATGGAGAAATGGAATCTACAAAAATTGCTGATGGGAGTATAAAATGGTAGAGTTACCTTATAAAAGAGTCTGGCAGAGTTACTTATGGCCCATAAATTTCAATCCTAAGTATCTACCCAAAAGAAAACTGAAGTCAACTCAAAAACACAAATATTCACAGCAGCATGATCATAAGAACCACGAAGTGAAAGTCATCCAAATATTCATCAACTGATAAATGCATAAACAAACTGCAGTATCTATATAACAGAACACTACTTAGCAATAAAAAGGGAATAAAGTTCTGATATGTGCTATCTCAAAAACAGGCTAAGAAGTCAGACACAAAGGGCCATATATTGAATGATTACATTTATATATCATATCCAGAACAAATAAATCCACAAAGAGAGAAAGAAGATTCATACCTACATGGAGCAAGAGTGAGTGGAGAGTGACTGCTAAAGGGCATGGGTCTTCTTTGGATATGACAAAAGTGTTTCAGTGTTAGATAGCAGAATAAGAACACAACTGTGTGAATTTACTAGAACTCAGTGAATTACACTTTTAAGGAGTGACCTTGAGGGCAATGTGAGTTATATATCAATAAAGCTGTTATTTTTGAAAATGGCTGCCCAAATCATATACTAACGCCTCTGCACAAAGGTCTGGTTGAATCACTCTGCCTGTGACAGAATAAGCTGTCAGAAAAACACACAGTCTGTTCAAACAGGGAAATAATCTATGTTCCTACCAATAAATCCCTATTTCAACCAACCATAAAACCAGATCCAAAGTAGAAAGAGCAAAGAACAAAAGAGCATTCAATTCAACAATTAGCTGGAAGGTTACAGAATGAAACTAGCCAAAGACAGTCTACCCAACTTTCCAATCAAATGATCACTTACTCTGCCAGTCTAAATTAAGCTTTATGCCTAATATAGAAAGAAACTGTTTCAAATACAGAAAATCCAACCCATTTAATATGTAATAAAGTCTTTTTTTGGGGGGGGTAGTTGCGGATGGACATTATTTATTTATTGATTGATTGATTGATTGATTGTGGTGCTGATGATCAAACCCAGTGCCTCACATATGCCAGGCAGGTGCTCTACACTGAACCATAATCACAGCCGTGTAATATAGTCTTTATATCTATTTAAATGTAGTATAACATTATGTTATACTATTTAAATGTAGTATAACATTAACAAAAACAACAAAATGATAGAACTATACCTGCTTCTACTAAATTCTTGATGGAAAAGTTTTCAAGAACAAGCAATTTGTTTCCTGTTACAGAATAGGGGGTGATTTTTTTTTTAGATCAAAGTTTTTTTTTTTCTTCACAGAATTTCATACTTTGCTAATATGAAGGCATAAAACAGCAACAAATAACAATAATGTGTACAGCAGAGAATCCACCAGGGTAATGTTGATATTTGAAAATGGCTAGATAATTTTGGGAGGATTTTAGAATAAATGCAACAGAGGTCAATAATCACAGAATTTTAATGTTAGAGTACAATCAGTCAATGACTAAACAGAGTTAACATCTTTTATAGGCCCATTACTGATTATTAACATTTTTGTTTTGCAAATGGGCACATACTGGTAAGAATGGAAGAAAGGACAATAACATGCATAATATTAACTACACACTTTAAAATTTATGAACCATGCAGAAGTTTAGTTCAAGTAGTATACTAACGTTCTACATCCGATTCAAAACCACATAGTTCATTGATCACAGATGCATGGTATTAGTCATGAAGTTTCAGAACACATTGTGTTGATTTTGAAAGGACATTAGCATCTCAATGATTTCAACTTTATCTCCATTTAACTTGCTTGTAAAGTATTATGATGTACTGTGTATTTAAAATCAGCAGACCGGCAATATTACTTTATAATTTTTAAGTTTCCATGGTTGCACTTTTTTTTTAACACAAAATAACCACATCAAAAATGATAAAATTTAAGTAAGAAAGAAAACCTGTGGTTGTGTCTTATTTCTTTCATAATCATAAAAATCAAAGCCTTAAAGCTTCATTGTGAAACAGTAATGCAAAATCAAATATAATGGCATACATATGGTGCCAAATGCTAAAAATTATATTTTAAGCTATATATAAAGACTGCCAAAATTTGTTTTTTTTATAGTTCAAGAAATATAGGGGCTGGGGATGTGGCTCAAGTGGTAGCACGCTCGCCTGTCATGCGTGCGGCCCGGGTTCGAGTCTCAGCACCATGTACAAACAAAGATGTTGTGTTTGCCGATAACTAAAAAATA
This sequence comes from Callospermophilus lateralis, assembly GCF_048772815.1. Classification (NCBI taxonomy): domain Eukaryota; kingdom Metazoa; phylum Chordata; class Mammalia; order Rodentia; family Sciuridae; genus Callospermophilus; species Callospermophilus lateralis. The sequence continues at coordinate 13,314,226 of NW_027514398.1, forward strand.
AATATTAAAAAATTCTCTCTCTCTCTCTCTCTCTCTCTCTCTCTCTCTCTCTCTCTCTCCTCTCTCACTCTTTCTTTAAAAAAAAGAAAGAAATATAACTATAGACTTTTGTCATAACCAGTTAAAATTTTGTGTGTACTTTATTTTAAATGCAGGAGTCAAATGCTCTTCATTTTTGTTCTCTCTTTTTTGTTTTATTGTAGCATTTTGATTACAACTGGCTAAGACTAAAAATGTGTTGTTAAAATCTCTGATATTGGGCTGGGGATGTGGCTCAAGCAGTAGCGTGCTCGCCTAGCATGCGTGTGGCCTGGGTTCGGTCCTCAGCACCACATACAAAGATGTTGTGTCGGCCAAAAACTAAAAAATAAATATTAAAAAATTCTCTCACTCTCTTCTCTCTCTCTCTCTCTCTCTCTCAAAAAGAAATTCTCTGATATCAAAGAGGGATCTGAATTTCCAACGTCCTCATTTTTATTTTATGGAAAGGCCAAAATGTACATAACTGCAGGCTCTCTTTCTCTCCAGATATTTCTAAATCCTTTCCCTTCCAGCATCCTTCACTCTCTATAAAAAATAAGTTTACTCTTCTTTATTTAAGATATCTGCCACCAGAGCAGCCTCACTGTAGCAGGTGCTATCTGTACATAGTGTATTTCAATGAGGATTTGTAGCGCATATTTTAGAATCATTGTTCAAGGAACTTTCATTCATCTGGGGCACTGTCTTCTCCTAGGCCATCACTCCATTTTTAGCCAGGGACCCATGTGAAGACACGGCAGAGAACCTTGATTCCCCAGATTTTGACTTCAGCTCTTTGGCCACTTCTTCCACTGAAGCAGCATAAGGATGTCTGCCCTAAATTGCTCCCTGGCTTTTATAACCTCGGCCATAGTGCCTTTCACCTCTACAAAACCTTCATATCACTATGGTGTAAATAACTCCTCTTGGACGCCCTCTTGCTGGTCCTCCCACAGAGACAACTTGCAGTGGGAAGGGCCCTCAGCCTCCATGGTCCTGCCTGCTTCCTTCCCAGCAGCCAACCACAGTGCCAGCAATTTCTAGTTTCCCTCCCTGAGAAGGTATAGTTTGGACTCTGCCCTGGGACTTGCTAGTCCTACTGCTGTCACTGCCTGAGAAGGCTCCATAGTGTCCCCATGCTGCCACCACCCAGAAGGCATCCTAAGGGTAAGTTGCTATGGTTTTCCCATAAGGGCTGCCAAAGCCACATACTTCTGCAAAGCCTCTGCCCCTGCCCTGAGCAGAGGTTTGAGGAGATTGCCCCTTGTAAGCTGCCCATTCCTTAATGATCACTAATGAGAATTCTGGTGGATGTCTGTTCTTTCTAAAAGCAAGTCTCTCAGTTTTTTTTCTGCTTTCTGCCAAACTAAACAGGACTCTGTATACATACTGATGAACTGGCCTATTGAGCAGGGCAGCTGGAAGCAGATCTTTGTTGGCTTCATCTTCAATAGAAACAGCAATTTTGATTTCACACTTTATCAGGATTTAGAAGATGTAAGGGTACATCAGCACCTTCTTGTGCCTGTGCTTGGCCACTTTTAGCACCTCATGTGTTATAGGGGCAGGGGAGGTATGGTGATGTCCATGTGGTTCCTGGTGGGCATTGACAGGAGGCAGGGGATTGGCTGGACTGTGCCCATCTGACTCCTTTTGCCTTCCACTAGCTAGCTTCCTGAAGAGGCAGTGGAGAAACCTTCTACCTTTGCATACCCTCATTGTCATTGTCTAATGATTATGATGTAGAAGAGCCAGGGAAGTAGGCAGAATCCACCTTATTGGGGCTGCCACTCTGGGCTGGATTGATGTGCGAGGACCGCTCATAGAGTGGAGTGTGCTTCCCCTCGTGAGGAATGTTGCTGTAGTTGTTCTGCTCTGTCAGGTTCTTCCCACTGGTATCCAGAGTGAGGGCCAGCTAAGTGAGGATGTATACACCCTGGCCCAGAGCTCCCCAGGGCTGGGCTATTTCTTTACTTTTATGTGGTATCGATGATATAACCCAGAACCTCTCATGTACTAAGCAAGCATTTTCCCACTGAGCCACAAACCCAGCCCACATTTAATCTTATTTTAATAAATGTTTTTTATTTATTTCTACCCTTCCCCCCTTTTTTTATTCACCTTCCAATCTACGTGACTAGAAAAGCCTAGAAAATGATAAAGTCTAATGTTAATTCTGGTGTTTGGGGCACTGGGTTTTGGCAAGATTCCCACCCCTTGCTCAGTTCTGCAGTATTACTCTGGATACTTTAAATTCTTTATAAGAGCCTGTAGCATTTTTATTTAAAAATGCAATCAATTTCCCAACATACAGCACTATTTTTGAAAGTTTTGGGGAATGACAGGATGAGAAAAGCATCTAGCATAGTGTGGTTGTGTGATTCTGAGAGGACACAAAACCTTTATTAGGTCACAAATGGTTTTCTTACCTAGAATGTGCTTTTCTTTGCTTTTTAGAAAATTTCTACTCATCCTTCAATACCTAGTTAAATGTGAAGATTTCATATTCCCAGCCAGTACCTATATCCAGCCAACCAGACCCCTTCTATGAAGACTTAGAATCTGAGCAGCGACAAAGTGACAGCAGAAAGACTTACAGTGTGCTCATATATCAGCAGGCTCCAGGAAGGACTATAAAGGGGTTTTGGGCACTGAGATCACCTGGAAAAACCCAGCTCTAGTTTTATTGAACTTTTCCATCAGGTTCCCTTGACCTCCCCAGTGTCATCTAGTGCATTTTTAAAAGCACCCAGATCAGTTTCTGCAGCTTGAAACCCAAGCCTCCAACTGCTGCCCTGTCCTTAGAGCATTGATTCAGGCTGTCAGAATAAACCATAGTCATACAGAAGTCATTATAAAGAGGCTATTTCTTCTGAGACTGAACCTTGAGAAAGATGGCCATGATCAGACACCTATGGTCCCTAATTCTGAGATGCCCCAGGCTGGCTGGATAAGAGATCACAGAAGACTCTTGTTTGCCAAGTACCTGTGCCCATCCTGTGCTGAAAGGGTAAGAGAAGTGCTGAAGGCCACAGAGCTAAAGAAAATCTGAAGGCCATGTCCTTTGCAAACATCCTTTTTTAATTCTGACTGGGCTCTTTCACATATAGGGCAAGGATCTTGCTAGTTTCTGGCCAATGACTCTCCTGCATCCATAATACACAGACAGTGCTGAAAACATGCTCACATTTATGCAAATAAAGTATTATCATCAGCTAAATTTTGTAAATGGAGATAGTCTGACTCAGGTTAGCAAAGTGATTCAAGGTCATCCATGTTTGGGCTCCAAACCTGACCAGAGCCCAAATGTAATTGTCCCTTAGACTCAGTGGTGTCACAATCATGGGCATCTCTGCAAGATTCCTTTCATTAATTTCAGATGAAGTTTTCGAGGAGCAGTAAAAAGGCCAGGTGACACAGGGTGGCTGGTGTAGGAGTGATCTTGATGAAAAAGCATAGCTAACAAAGAAAATCTGAGCCATTTGGTATGCTAGTGGATGTTGGTGGAATTGAGCCAAACCAGACAGCAAAGCTTCCACAGCTAGAGAAAAAACCCCTGCAATCCCAGAGAGTTAAATAGGTCGGTGGAGGATGAACCATGTGGACAGAATGCAGAGGATCAAATGGGTAGGGTGGGCATGGCTCTGCAGAACAGTGCAGGTAAGAGGCCAGATGCTGGGTGGAGCCTATGAAAAAAAGGGGAGAGGACTTAGTGGGGCTTAATTGTTTGGCAGAGGTGGTGAGGCAGAGTCAGGCTGAGTGAGTGGAGCCCATCCCATAAGAACAGTGGGCAGGGAGAAGACAGAGGAAGCACGTGGGTAGCAGCATCCCATTCAGGACCCCTTATGTGAGCATAGCCTAGGAATAAGGTGGCACAGTGGTGCGGGAGCAGAAGGCATGGTGGGTGCGTCCACAGGAGGCAAAGGGAATCAGGAGAGGCATCCAGGAATTCTGTTAGGAGTCACTGTTGACCCAGTGAGGAAGAATGGTCTTTGTGCTCTGAGATAGAAATGTGACCTCAGGGTCTGCTCCACAGGGGGACTCAGTTTTCCCACTTACAACTGAGACAATGGAGGGAGGCTGAAGATACCACAGCAAAGCCTTTCTTGGTTCCTCCCTCTCATGGGATGCTGTGCACTTTCCATATTTTCAGGTTGGTTGGGTTCTACAGGGTTTCTGGAAGGGATCCTGGGGATATTGCCTGAGACACTTTGTTATGGGAGAACAACGATTTTTCCAGAATGTTCACAGAGACTTCTCTTGGTGCCTGCTCTGTACATACTGAGACTTGGAGGTCCCAAGAGGGTAAGCCTGTGATGCAGCCATCACTTGCTGGAGCCTGGTCTGGATTGCACATTCCACTGCACTGGCTCACAGGCAGGGGTTTCCTAGCACCTGGGCAATGAAAAAAGCATTTATGGGGGAGGAGGCCTTGACCCTTTCCAGAAGCGACTTTTGGAAACCCCCTATATCTGTAAAGTAGGACACAAAGTGACACCAGCTTCTCAGGCTGGAGTAAGGCCAAGCCTCAGCTTCATGATTCTCTAAAAGGCAGTTTGAATGGATGGGTAAGGGATCTATTTTTGACAGTGTTATCATTTAGGTTTTTTCTTTTAAATATTTATGTTTTAGTTGTAGATGAACACAATGCATTTATTTTATTTTTATGTGGTGGTAAGTCTTGAACCCAGTGCCTCATGCATAATAGGCGAACACTCAACCTCTAGGCATAACCACAACCCTCATTTTTTTTTTGAGAGAGAGAGAGAGAGAGAGAGAGAATTCTTTTTTAATATTTATTTTTTAATTTTCAGAGGACACAACAACTTTGTTTGTATGTGGTGCTGAGGATTGAACCCAGGCCGCATGCATGCCAGGTGAGCGTGCTACCACTTGAGCCACATCCCAGCCCTCATTTGGTTTTGTACATGGAAACATAACCCCTTGCTTTTAAAAATAAAACTATTAACACCAGGCTTTGTTCTAGGCAAATAGGACATGGGCATCAACACAGCAGCAAGGAACCTCTACTCCCATTCTTCTGGGGACTACCATTCCCCTGGTCTGACCCAAGAATTCAAGCAATAAAGAAACACGGAGTACTGACCTCTTTTAGGCATCTGATCTAAGGTTATCATCCATAAATGTTTTACCTTCTGAATTATTCTAAGACACCCCTCGCCATGTCATTTACCTGCCCCAATCCTTTTCTACCTGTGAGATAAAGGCCTCCATAGGATATCTTCCATTTCTTGCTTCTCCAGTTGAATTTCCTCACCCTTTATTGAGGTTTCAAGAATTCCTGTTTTATCTCTACTTGTACTTAGGGCTGTGCTTAACGTGGATACTTTCATTGTTAGAAGTGCTAGCTCCTTATTAGACACTAGATGGCGCCAGAATTATACTTTTGATTTTTACTAATTTTAGAAAGCCCTTCAGTACTTGTTTTACAAGCAGATTTTTTAATTTTTTAAAAACAAATCTTCATTAGTTGTATGTATGAAATTAATCATCCAGCTATGGAAGGGAGGATTATACTCACCATCCAGTGTGTGTGTGTGTGTGTGTGTGTGTGTGTGTGTGTGTGAACATATATATTTATATGCATATTTTGTTTTCAAAATTTTATTCAGCAGTGGGGTAAGAGATGCAATTCAGTCATGGCCTCTTCCTACTTCTGTTGTGCCTAGGCTGTTTCAGGAGTCCTTACTAATATTGCAGATATTTCTTTCTCTTTTCTATGCTGTGATTATTGTAAGCCAATAAATAGAATAAATATATTTCAGTGATGCCAATGGTTATCTCACTTGTGGTTATCCATTGGGCATCTGTAGGCCTAAGTGAACAATCAGTGCTTTTTGGCAAAAGCAGCTTATAAATCTCTTGATATGAAGAGGATTTGTGGCCATTTAGCAACAACTTGTCCGCATGGATATGATTTCCAATAGAATAACAGGAATAAAAGTGGTTTAATTGGATTTATTTATTTATAATTATATATTTTATATATATTTAATATACATAAATTGTATATTTATATGTTTATAATTTTGAATATCTCTCTCTCTCTCTCTCTCTCTCTCTCTCTCTCTCTCTCTCCCACACACACACACAAATGTTTATAATATTGTCTTTAGAATAAGCAGGGTTGGGGGATGAATTGGGGTGAGTGTAATGGTTAAAAGACCAAGGACAATTGCTGAACTTTAGCACTCTTGGGTAGTTGCTGATACCCAATCCTGTATGGGGCAGAAAGACCACATGAGGCTAGTCTTGAGAAAGGCTTTTGCATTGATGTTTGTGATTTCTCTTAGATATCCACATGAACATGTCTGAGGTAAGAGAAGAGGACTGGGAAGAAAATGGATATTTGGGAGACAGGGGAATGTGGAAAATACTGCCATGAGACTTATCAAAATCCTGGGTGTGGGTAAAGATATAGAAGTACAGGGATCATTTCTCTGAGGTGGGCCACACCTATATTTAGCAATGAAGAAGAGAAGTCTATGAAAGAGATGGAGAGTGAGGGCATCCAGTTAAGGAGATAGAAAGCCAGGGAAATGAAATGACGTAGATTTCTGGAAGAGATGATTCTAAAAAGTAAGTTTTTGTTATAAAAAACTACTAAAAAGTGAATTACAGGGTGACAAAGGAGGGACCTTTAGATTTGGTGCCATTGTGGTTTCTGATTATGTAAGTGGAGCCCCTGTTCTCTTGTGGTGAGAACTGAACCCAAATGGGTGAGGAAAAATTAAGGTCAGTATAGTGAAAGCAATAGCTGGAGATTGTTTTTTGAATTGTGTACAATGAGACAAAGGGAGACTCAGCCAGGTGTTAACATTTATGGTCTCTGAGATGTGGGGACAGTTCATTTCTGCAAATGCTTGTTTGTGGCTGCAGAAATAATTTTTCTATTACCATTTTTGCCACCTATATCCTAGAATTGATTTTTTAAAAAAGTAATATGGAAGCCCAATAGTAATTTCTTGAGAGTAGGAAGAGTGCTGGGGCAGGATAAGGGATAAAAGTAGATGATAGATAATTAGATATGATCACTGTGTGTCATGCATTTGAAAATATTATGCTTGAATCCATTAACATGTGCAATATATATATTTGTTAATTAAAAACAAATTAAAACTAATAATTCTATTTGATTACTGAAAGATAGGCACTCAACATTGAGGGATAGAGTATCCTTATGGTTTGTTCCCTGCTTGTGAAAATGGTCATTGTCAGTTACCTGTAAAAAGAACTGATTAAATAATTTTTGAAGAAATAGTATGGATTTGAAATGCCTTGTTGCCACAGCATAATGAGGTTACCTGATGGTCACTGAAATATTTGAAGTGCCACAGTCCATTCATTGTCAAGGTAGTTTGTGTCAGGTTCATCCTTTGGGAATGTAATAATTTCCCTTATTCCTTCACTGTTTGTTGCATTCAGGTCACTGAGTCTGCCCACTCCTAAAAAGGCAAGAATACTAAGCTCCACATGAAGGAGGGGATTCTATTTTCCTGCATTGTTTTGAACTCTTCTATATGAAATATTTCTCTGTTCCTGTCACTTTTTATCAATGAAGCCAATTATTTTTATCACTAAATACATATTTATTTGTTGCTTTCACTCATATTTTACTGTTAAAGTTGTTTATTTTATTGATAACATTTTTCCAGCTTTCACTATTTCAGGATTTTTTACTTTAGTTTTTATTTCATTTGTCAGGCATCCACATGTGGAACACCTTGGGAGACTCTCCTCCTACTCTTTCTTCTGTTCCTCCTTCTATGTTCATGTTCATTTTAAAATTTATCTTACCAGATCCTAGACTCAGCACTTTCTCCAGTGAAATATGCACCTTTTTACTGATATTGTTAGGGCAACTTGTGTAATTTGTCAGGCCCAATGCAAAATGAAAACTTAGAGTGCCTTTCTAAAAGCAGGTGACCTGTGCTATTGACATCATGCCACAGAAATCTATTTCTTTCTTCTGTGATCTCTTCACATGTCATGGTACATCTTGTCTGTCTTTTAATTGTCCTTCTTATTACAACATTTTAAACATTTATCTTTAAGTATGCCATAAGAATTCTAGATGCAAACTTACAAGCAAGTCATACTCTAGAGCTTGCACATCCATGTTGTGTTCATTAATGCCAAAGCAGTGAATATGTTACACAGAATCAGTGCAATTGTTTTTACTACACTTTGATAACTGTGAACAGTTTCTCCAACTGGTTTGTTAATGAGTTTGAAAGAACCGGTAGAAATGTGACTGTAGATCACCCTGGTTTCCCTTTCCCTTCACATCCTCAGCTGGAGAGGTGGGCTAGCAAAGAGTACCTTGAGTGACAAGGCTATCTTCTTTATGTATTTGAATCTAATTCTGGTGGACATTACTGTGTGGCCTCCCTGGGTTTCATCACCCTCCCTTTTTTTACGTACTTGTGGATAGGACATGGTCACATTGTACCCAACTTTCTCTTAGCTCCCATATTTTCTTGGCCCACTGGAATTCTGTGATTATGGGAATGAAAACTCAGTGTGCATGAGGTGGCGAAATGCAGTATACCTGCAGGTTACATTTATGTGCTGTGTTCATATCTGTGGTCGATTGCCTTCTTGGAATTTACTTTTGAAAAATAAGTAGTAAAAATTATGATAGAAGTAGCAGAATATTCAATCAAGGACAGGTCCACTTTGAGCAGGAATCCTGACTGTGTAGGAAGAGCATCATGGGGTTAGTCCCTGGTTCCCTGCCTTCTACCTCCTCCTCTCTCTCTCCATCATCCTTCTCTCCCTCCCTCCCTTGCTTCTTTCATTCCTCCCTTGCACAATAGTAAGAACACTAAGTAGGATATATGTACTCTGAAAACATACTATTATAAAGTGTAAGTATAGAATTATTCTGCAAATATTTAGAAGTTGTTTATCTTATGAAATTGAAATTTTATATCCATTGAAGATCAGCACCCCATTTTACTCTAACCACGTTTTTTTGAAAACAACATGCTACTCTCTGTTTACATTTTTTTTTTTTTTTGCCACTAGGGATTGAATCTACAGCACTTAACCACTAAGGCACATCCCCAGAGTTTAATTTATTTACTTATTTTAAATTTAGAGACAGGGTTTTATTCAGTTTCTTTTGGCCTGGCTAATTTGATAAGGCTAGTTTTTAACTTGTGATTCTCCTACCTCAGCTTCTGAAACCACTGGTATTAAAGTATGTCCCACTGTGCCTAGCTTGCTTACTGATTTTTCCTCAAGTTTTTTTATTTTATTTTAATAGAGTCATAGGGATTTTCTTGTGTGTTTTAGACTTTACACTTTTTCTTGTGTGTTTCTTGTGTGTTTCAGACTTTACACATTTTTCAGGTGATGTGTAGATAATTTCTCTCATTCCAACAGTTGAGTCTTTTTTTTCTGTTCATGCTTTATTGTGCTGTGCAGAAGCTTTTGGCTTAATGAAATTATACTTGTCTGTCCCCTGTCCTTTTACTGTCATAGCCAAAGTACTGTATTCTGAAGCAATGATGTAAAGTGTTTCTTCTGTGTTTTGCTGTTATTACTCAAAACTTATGCTCTTCTTCCTTTTTTTATTTTAGATTGAAAAATAGCAACTTCATCTGCTTGTGTGGTATACCATGATATTTTAATACATGTAACACTCTGTAGTGATCAAATCAGAGAAAGATCATATCTGTCACCTTAGTAGGATGGGAAGAGATTGGTAAATGGGGCCACAGTATTTTCTTTCTTCCCCATGTAAATATTGAGTGTCCTCAGCACCATCTGTTAAAGAGACTATCCTTTATCCATTCTGTATTATTGGCCCCCTTCTTAAACATGAGTGTGAAGTGAGTGTCCGGGTTCATCCTTGTTCTTTTTTCTGTGCATTGGTTTGTATGTTGCCTTCTATTTCAGTACAACAGTGTTTTAGTTCTTATAGTGTGTAATTTGTTTTATTCTGTCTTTTTTGCATTTGTTACAATTAGCTATATATAACAGTATAATGCATTCACACAGTATATATAAATTAATTATACCTTCACATTTTTCTTGTAGAATTTTCTTGATGTAGAATTTCATCAGTCATGTAATTGTATAAGTGTACAAGGTAATAATATCTGATCCATTTATAATCCTTCAAAATCTCATACCTCTTTTCATCCCTTCACTTCCCTCTCTCTAATACAAAGTGCATTTTTTTTTCCTAGTGTCCTCCATTATTAATTAGCATCTGCACACCAGATAAAATATTCAGCCTTTGGAAGTTTGCTATTGGTTTATTTAGCTTAGCATGGTATTCTCAAGTTGCATCCATTTGCCAGCAAGTGGCATAATTTTATTCTTTTTAGGGTTGAGTAATATTCCATACACACACACATACAATATATACCACATTTTACTTATCCATTCATCTGTTGAAGGGTACCTAGGTTGTTTCCATAGTTTAGCTATTGTGAATTGACCTACTCTACATTGATGTGGCCACTAGCAATATATGAGTGTAACTTTTCTTCCCCATTCTCATGAAAAAAATTATTGCTTTTATTCTTGATAATGGTCACTATGACTGCAGTGAAATGAAATATTGAAATAGCTTTGTTTTCATTTCTATAATTGCTAATGATGATGGTCTGTTTAATGTGTTTGTTGATCAATTATATTTCTTCTTCTGTGAAGTGTCTGTTCTGTTTCTTAGTCCATTTATTGATGGGTTATGTCCTTTTTTGGGATTGTTTGTTGAGTTCTTTATATATCTTGGAGATTACTGCTGTATTTGATGTGTGGTGGTAAAGATTTATTTTCCCATTCTGTAGGCTCTCTCTTCATGTTATAGATTTTTTCATTTGTGAAGAATAAGCTTCTTTCTTTGAATCCACCCCATTTATTAATTCCTATTTTTACTTTTTGTATTTTAGGAATCTTGTTCAAGAAGTCAAGTCCTAAGCTAACATGATGAGGATGTGGACCTTCTTTTTTTCTCTTAGTCACAGGGTTTCCATTCTCATGTCTTACTCTTTGATCTACTTTGAGTTGATTTTTGAGCACAGTGAGAGATAGAGTTTTAATTTCATCTTTCTACATATGGATTTCCAGTTTTCCCAGAACCAAATTGATGAGGCTATCTTTTCTCCAATTTATGTTTTTGGCATCTTTTTCTAGTATGAGATTGGTCTACATGTCCCTTGGTACCTTGTTTAAATTTTTTTAACTATTTCTCTGTAGTATAGTTCAAGGTCTAGTATTGTGATGCCTACTGATTCACTCATTTTGTTGAGAAATGCTTTGGCTATTGTGGCTCTCCGATTTTTTTCAAATTAAGTTAATGCTTGCTTTTTCTAGTTTTATGAAGAATGTCATTGGAAGTTTAAAAGGAATTCCACTGAATCTGTATAACTACTTTTTTAGTATGGCTGTTTTGACTATGATCATTCTGCCTATCCAAGCGCCTGGAACATCTTTACATCTTCTAAGATCTTCAATTTGTATCTTTAGTGTTCTGTAGTTTTCATTGTAGAGGTATTGTAACTCTTTTTCAGATTGATTCCCAAGTATTTTGTTTTATTCTTTTTTTTGAGGACATTATTAATGGGGTGATTTTCCTAATTTTATTTTTACAGTGGATTCATTGTTAAAGTATAGAAATGCACTTGGTTTATGGGTGTTTATTTTGCTGAATCTATTTATTAGTAACGAAATTTTTCAGGTTAATTTTTTTTTTGGTTTTCTAAATATAGAAGCATGTCATTAGCAAATAGTGATAGTTTGAGTTCCTCTTTTCCTACTCATTTATCTTTAATTCTTTCTTCTAATTGTTTTGGATAGAGTTTCAAGAATGTTGTTGAATAGAAGTGGCAAAAAAAGGCATCTTTTTTTTCTTTTTTAAAAATTTAGAGGGAATGTTTAAATTTTTCTCCCTTAAGAACAATGTTTCTGAGGAGCCACTGTGGGAGGGCCAGGCACAGCGGCCCAGCCACTCCTGCCTCCTATAGGTGCTTTATGGTGTGTGGGGGGGAGGCATCCATAGGATGGAAACACCCCTCTAAGGCAATGAGGCACTGAGCCTGGGCGGTAGCACCAGTGGCAATGGCAGCAACTTAGCCTTCCAAGGCTGCTTGTTCCCTGGGGCGCCCCAGAAGGACACGCTGACACTGAGCCTGAGCAAGCAGGTGTTGCTGCTCCAGATAGCAGCTGCGCCACCTCAGCCTCTCTGGGCTGGATGGGCACCCCCAGGGCAGTGGCCCCCGGCCTCTGCCCTCCTCTCCAGACCTGGAGCTACTCAAGCTCACCTCTCCTGAGCTCGAGCACCCCATAATCCAATCCAAAGGGCTGGTCACCACCACAGGACAAGCACGCAGTTCCTCTACCCCAAGGTGGCAGCCAGGGAGGAGTAGGAGTTCACCGAGATCTTTGTTAAGGCCCTGGAAGATTTGCACAAGCAGAATCATCTTGGGGCCGGTAGGGCAGCCTCTGCTGGGGCACTGAAGGAAGACCCTCTGGCACGGCATCCAGCGTGGAGTCCCCTATTTACCCCACCTCGGTAAGCTGCCCACAAGGAGGCACCGCTCTAAGCTAACCTGAGCAGCTAGCAGGTGGCTCACAGGGGTGCTGGATGCTGCCACTGTGGCCTTCACCGCCTATCCCATTCCCTTCACACTGCAGCTGCGTCCTGCTGCGCCTGTTTCCGTGAGAGCCCGCTGCTGTGGCCCATCGAGGTGGACATGCAAGAGCCAGATCGCAAGCAGCTGGCCAAATGCATGGCAGCTTCCAAGTGACACAAGCGCAAGCTGGAGCGCATCTCACACTTGGAGGAAAAAGTGAAGACGCTCAAGAGCCAGATCAGGAGCTTGAGTCCACCGCGAGCCTGCTGAGCCAGCAAGTGGTGCAGCTCAAGCAGAAAGTTGTCAGCCACGTCAACAGTGGCTGCCAGCTGCTGCCCCAGCACCAGGTGCCGACATACTGAGCCCGAGCAGGGGAGCAGCCCCCCTGCTTGAGGAGCGGGCTCACTAGGGGCGAGGCATGGGTGCCCCAGGCTTGGAGAGCATGCGGCCCTGGTGACCCCCTCCCCCTAGAGTGCCTAGGACTTGGAGAGGGCGCGGCCCCAGGTAGATCCCAGGGGGTACCCAGATCTCATAGAGGGCGCCCTGGACTTTAATAAGCTGGACCCCCAGCTCCTTGGGGGCATGACACAACCCCCCTTAATCGAGCTGCCTCTGTCTGTGGCCCTGTGTTGCAGAAACCTGAGAGCCCCGAGAGCTGTCCCTTTATACACACCTTTGTGGAAGGGGCTCTGTTGGGCACAGCCAGCAGCCTGCCTTTTCTTTTACTTTTTTTTTTTTTTTTTTTTTTTTGCCTTTGGAAGAAAGAAGAACAAAGTGTTTGGTTCTGCCGTATTTATATTTTAACTCGGGAACAAATGGTTGTATATACGTGTGTGTTTCCTTGTGTTTTTTTCAAGAAAGGGTAAGAAGAAGAAAAAAATTACTATGCCTTTTCCTAGCTCTGGCTACCTTCTTCTATCCTTCCGACCACCACTCCCTTTTTGTTCTTTTGTTTTTGTCTTTCTTTTTGTTTTCCTAGGAGTCCGAATTCCTATTTGTAATTCTTTGTTCTCCCTGTTTTCTGTTTTTACAGTCTCCTTATGCCAAAAAATATAATAAATAAATAAATAATACAAAGAAAAGAAAAAAAATTAATGTTTCCCTTGTGTTTACCATTGACAGCTTTTATAGTGTGAAGATATATGTCTACTATACATAGTTTTCTAGTGTTTTGATCATGTATGTAGTCAAATGCTTTTCCTGCATTTTTTAAAGATAATTTTCTGATTCTTGACTTTACATCTATTTACTTAAAAAATGTTTATTGATTTTTATGTGTTTAACCAACCCTGCATCCCTGGGACAAACCCCACTGATCATATTACATTATCTTTTTAATATGATTTTTTATGCTGCTTGTCATAATTTTATTGAGAATTATTACATCTCTGTTCATCAGGAATACTGGCCTGAAATGTTTTTTCCTCAATGTGTCTGTCTCGTTTGATATTAGTTGATATTAGTTTCATAGAATGAGGTTAGAAAGTTTTGCTATTTTCTATTTTATTAAATAATTTTAGAAGAATTGGTGTTCATTCTTTTTTCAACTTCTTGTAGAACTGGGTGGAGAATTCCTCTGATACTGAGTTTTTCTTAGTTGGTAGGCTTGTGATAAATCCTGGCTTGGAAGAATTAATGTAGTACATTCAAGACTTCATACTTTAGAGGAGAAATGACTACCCTAACATTAGCCTGCTTTGACAAATGTTAGTCCTCAAATAACAATATTTTTTAAACTTTATTTTTTCCCCCAGGAGAGGAGTGACACCTTGAAGACTCCTTTTTTTAAAACGTGTGTGTGTGTGTGTGTGTGTGTGTGTATGTGTGTGTGTGTGTATCCAGAGTTTTGTGGTCACTTGGTAAAATTGCATTAAATAACACAGCCGTGACTCCATTTTGGGTATGTTATTCAAGCTTTTTAACTCACATATTAAATTTTTGATCCATAAAACAAAGTAGCTATAATTTCTCTCAGAGTCTCTATATGGAAATATGCAAAGATGGGATAAAATATTTTAACACTCTAACTCTCCAAAGTTATCAAATTTATTTCTAATGGAATTTAATGTTATTCATACTCTTTACATAATGCTCCTTAAATAAATGTAAAAACCATTGAAATAAATAAAACACAAGAGGATCAGTCAAAGAAACTGAAAGACCCCATGAGAGCAGGATGAAGCTTATGAAATACTTCTGAATTAAATGCTAAGTTCCATGAAAAGTGGAATCAACATTTTTCATGTGTGTGTATCAGGATAATTACTACACTAAGATATCTAGGTGTTTGTAATGCAGGAAAATATAAGATATTATTACAGTGTTAAGAAATAGGGAAATAAGAGAAGCACTAACATAAACATCATGCTGAATTTAGCTGGACACCCAAATGTGAAGCCTAGAGATGTTTTGTAGAAATCAACAAAGTTAAGCAAATATCATCAGTTCTCTTTCTGCTGAGGACAGAGTAGAAGGCAATAGTTTACACACATATTTTTAATAAATTAAATATAATGTTTCATTTCAAGTGAAAGGAATAAATGAGTCTGGGTAGAAGAAACTGTCAAGTTCAACTTGTTAAACTGTCTTTGACAGATCTATGACCAAGAAGGAAAAATGACTATTTCCCATGAATAAATTCAGTAATAACAGAAAGTCTTCTCAAGCTACACTTTGAATAATGCTGCAATGTTTATTAACTCTGGTGCCTCTCACAGAATAGTTGTTACTGCTATTTACCTGGAGTCTTTAATTTCTCACCAAAGAAGCAGGCCCAGGCAAGGGTAGAATGGAAAGTGGAAGCTTTATTAAGGACAGTAGAAAAGACTTCTCCCCAGAGGAAGAAGGGGACCCAAAAGGTGGAATCCATAGAAGAGCGAGGTCTTCCCTTTTTTATTGTTAAAGTCTTTTTTCAGTTTTTCCACACTCCTGTGTTTTTTTTTCCAAGGTGGAAAGGCCAAAAAGGTGGGAGATAGCCAGGCAGGAGGAGTAATCTGGTTAGGAAGGCCCTGGAGCAGCTTCAGGATTAGCAACTTCCTGTTTGCTTGGAGCTGTTTCATTAACATTTCCTTAGGATGGGCTCCATGTCTAGGGAACATTAACATTTCAATTTCCCCAAGGCTGCTCTGGTTTCCTGGACTCCATTCTCTATAATGGCCTCCATTGAATCTATCTTACTGGATATGAGACCGGATTTACCTAACTACACTTGGAGAGTCATTCAAAAAATTTTTTAAAATGAAATTTACTAATAAACATGGAAACACATGGAGGCATCATACATAAATATTGTTAGAAAAAATATATTGTCTGAAACACACATTTTTTGTGATTCCAAATTTGGGACATTCTGTAAAAGTCAAAAAATTAAAAATGTTTAACATTGCCAAGAAATCAGGGGCAGTAGAAGATGCTAAAGAGGGGAAGAACAGGGATTTTTTGAATGACCCTCCAGTGTATGGATGTATCATAATATTTACATTAATAACAGGTAAATAGCTACTGAAGTCTCTCTTAGCTGCTTCCTGCTCTTAGCAATCATGAATGAAGAATCTGTGCGCATTTGTATGTAGGTTTTGTGTGGACGTAGCTTTCAATTTCATTGAATTAACCTGAGAAATACAATTAGTGGGCCATAGTAAGTGTAAATTTAATTTTTAAGAAGCTATCAAGCTGTCTTTCAGAGTGGCTGTTCAATTTTGTTATCCCTACAGCAATTTATGAGAGTTCTTCTTGTTCCCCATCTTTGCCAGCTCTTGATATTGTCAGGTTTAAAGTTTTGTAAATTTTTATAGGTGTGTTTAATTTGTAATTTCTTGATAACATATAATGTTTAGCATCTTTTCCTATGCTTTCCAAATATATACTTTTTTTCCTAAGGAATATATGAATTTCTTTCAAATTTAAAACAATTTTATTAGGGTAATACTGTAATACAATATATATATATATATATATATATATATATATATATATATATATATATATCATTCATACTTTTTCATGTTTGGGTATATATATTTACTAGTGTAAAAATGATCACAATCAAGTTTTTAACATTAATAATTTATGCAGATGGCTTTGTTGCCCTTTCGTAATTTCTACCTCTTGCTTTCTCCTCCTGTGGGAGTGAGGTAGGGGTGGGGGAACAAGACTGACTTTTAATTGTTATACATGATTCATTAAATTGGAAATCACAAAAATTAATTGTCAGAGACTTAGTCTGCAGTGATGGTGACCTCAAACTTAGTGTACTCATCTGTAAGATCAGAAGTCTTCCAATCAGGACTCAAGATACTGGAAAGATATGGACAAAGTAAATAATGAATTAAGAGCACTGCCTGACTCAGAAAAGGCTCTTGAATTCTGGTATCCTGTGTTACCATCCATGCTTTAGCTTTGGGATGCATAGTACATGTGAGAGACTATAACTCCATAGTTTTTTAAATTTAATTTATTTGTTCTTTTTAGAATATATTTTGGCATGTTATACATACATGGAGTATAACTCATTGTGTTTAGAATTCTATTTTTGTGACTCTACATAATGCAGTTACTCTTGTCATTTGTTCAATACAAGGATTAGAAAGTTATGTTCAATTCCATAGTTCATTTCTGTCATCTCTAGTTATAATTCTATAGACTTCAGTGTTTTAAAGACTTTTTCCTTATTGGTGTTATTGAGTTAAAGTCTCATAAAAGTGCCCATCAAACATAAGTTATGTAGTGAAATTTACAATGTTGTGGTATAATTACAAGAATTATCTTGTTTAAAAATTGTTAATTACTAAAAATAAGCCATGTAATCTGTTAAGCAACTACTCACTTACATGGCTTCCAAGCCCCTGGCAACTAACTCTTTTTTTTTCTAACTCTATGATTTCCAATTTTTGGATATTTGATATAAATGTAGTTATAACCCAGGTTAAATTTCATCTCTGATTTTGCTTACTTTTCTTAATATTTTTGATATTTGTCTACATGGTGGTCTGTATCAGTACTTCATTTTTATTGCAGAGTAATATTCAAACATATATATGAATGCTATATATAGATATATATTTGTTTGTATGAATATATCTATATGTACATGTGCTTCCTCAGTATGTATGTATATATGTATCATTTATATGTATACATATAAATACATAGACACATTTGTTTATCATTCCTGATGAAAATTTGCATTTCCATATATCTCCTAGTATAAATGGTGATGCCATTGATATTCATGTTCAAGTATTTCAATATCTGTTTTAAGTTCATTTGGAAATTTAGCTAAGAATAAAATTGGTAGGTTATGTGGTAATTCTATGTTTAAAATTTTAGCATTCATTAAATCCATTTCTATACCTACTCTATCATTTTATATTCTTAACAGAAGTGTGTGTGGCTTCCAATTGTTTTATATGGTGCCCAACACTTCTATTTTTTTAAAAAATGCAGGCATTCTCTTGTTCATGAAGTACTCTTTCATGGTATTTGTTGGATTTCTGTTGTTCATGTTGTTCTTTTACTAGTTTTGGTAAAGGGAAGTGAACACTAAGGTAGTCCAAGAATGGATACATCTCCTATCTCTTTTGTTCACAGGATCTACCTAAGTCACCCAAGGTTTCCACAAACATGCAATACTCCAGGAGACTCCTGAATAGTTTTGATATGAGCATGTATATATTAATAGACAAAAAAGAAAAAAATAAAAGCATCAATATTTTTCTAATAGAATTTCACTGAAAGACATATCAGGAACTGTAATGCAAGAAGACAAAAAATAGACTAAATATAAATGTCTAAGAT
Organism: Callospermophilus lateralis; assembly: GCF_048772815.1. NCBI lineage: Eukaryota > Metazoa > Chordata > Mammalia > Rodentia > Sciuridae > Callospermophilus > Callospermophilus lateralis. The sequence goes on from NW_027514398.1 coordinate 13,332,654, forward strand.
ATAAAGTGAATAAAAATTATAAAAATTTATGATATGCAAATGGTGTCAGATATATTGAAAATTAAAGCAAATGTTGAAAAACTGTTCCAGATACAGAAAAAAAAATCCAGAAGCTATTTGCTAGCTATTTAGACAACTTTGTTCTAGTAGAAAATTTAATCCTATTTTATTGATTTTTATCAGAGGTAAATATTCTGAAATAGAACATATTATTTTAATAGTAGTGACAAATTTGCTTTTGATCACTTTTGTCAGAAGCTGAGCTTTTTTCTCCACTTAATTTGCATAGTTTTATTATTTAAGTGTCAGCAATGATCAACACCAAAGGACTGAGCATGCCATCACTATTGATCAAAAGCCTTTTGAAGACATGTCAGGATGAGATAACCTGTCCACACTATGCCTATTAATAGTGAAATAATAAAGTCCAAATCATACTGGATATCAAAGAAGATGATGAGCAGCAGAATGGTGTGAGTAACTCTTTTTTTCTGGGAAACTTTATGGAGAAAATCTGGAACTTAGAAGAAACATGATTGTTGTTTAAGTCTATGAAAGAAAATTATTATTTACCTGTTTGAAAGAACCATATGGTCTCAAAATTAGAGATCACTGCATACCATTGTTAGACCAGGATGCAAGAAAAGACTACTGACTCCAATTAAAATCGAATAAAGCAAGCTTATCTCTTTGACCGGCCTGGCTGCCTCTCCCACCCAAAACCACAGGAAACAAGACAACAGCAGCAGCTTTCCTGCATCCCAGCTTTATAGCCCCAAAAAATTACCAAAAAAAGGGGGTTACAGATAACAGAACTTTGACAAGAATCACACTAATGGAAGTTTACATTTTTGCTGGCCCCAACATCAGAATTTCTGAAGATCATTACAAAGGGTCATTATCTGGACAGGGAAGGCCAATATTTCTGAGGTGTCACTGAAGTTTCAGAGAGGGCTCCTATCTGGTCAGAAAACAAGGCATGGGTGAGTTTAAGGCACGAGCAGGCATTCCAAGCAGGTTCAGAATTTGCAGTAAATTATACTAAAGCCAAAAGTATTTTCTCAATGATTTCTGGCAAGATACTCACAATTTTGAGAGAAATTCAGGTTTGGTCTATCAAAGAACACTATTCAAACAAAAACAGTCCCACATGGCCCTCATCTTCTTCCATAGAGACACTCATGATAACATTCTGGCTGGGGGATTCCATAGGGGAAGCAGTCTGAAATGGTGTCCAAAGTAAGCTCTCATGCCATTCATTTGCCAAAAGTCGTGGTGGCCTGGACACCCTTTCTGAGAAACAGGATAGATAAAATGGGCCTGTAGTTAATACTGCACTTCATCTCAAATTAGAGACCTCCTGCCTGCCAGGGGTACATTCTTTATGTGTACTGGAGTCAAACACCTGTGTGCTACTTACTATAGGGATTGCAACAACTCATTTGACCCAGAGAATCCCTGTTCTTACTTCATAGGAATCTTCTTTTTCATCCTTTTGGTTTTGGAAGGATATATGGGATCTTCATTTAGTTTCCTGGGGTGCTGAGAATCTAATCCACAGCCTCACAGAGAGCCAAGAGTCTGATTCAGACACATCTTTTACCTTAAAGGCACAGATTAGGCCTCTTCATTTCCATTTGAAACTGTTTTCATGAGGATTCACAAAGGGGTGGCCTAAGGCAAAGACAAAACAATAGGTAAGAAAAAAGCCTGGAAAAAGACTTTTCCTCAAGAAGAGCACTGTGGTACTGACAGCTCCTAATCATGCAATTTGGGTTGCTATCTATCCAAGCAGGGATTCTCCAGAGAGATCCTTCCAGTCATGCTAATTGTTCAGTTTGCTGAGATGCTTGGCATTCCCTTCAGAAATCCAGTCCATGGACATGTCACAGAGCTTGAATGTGGTACACATCTTGGACACAAAACCACAAACGCCTTCAGAGAGTGGCCAAAATTCAGGAAGAATACAGGAAATTAGGATCATAGTAGGTGTTGCCCATGTGAAATAGAAGCAGCAGTCCATTGATAAATTGGACATGAGGAGTGCTAGAAAGTTTTCCACTAGATAGGACACATCCATGGATGCATTCTTCTCTCTACTCTCTTTAACCACAAACCCAGTGGGATCCACTGACATAGAAAGACTCAATAGTTAACAGTCCATTTCAAACCAAAAACAACTACAAAGAAAAACGTTTTTCCTTCATGTTCTCAGAACATGGGACAAAATGACAAATTCAAACACAAACCCACTAAGACACACAAACCACCCCTGTATTTGGTCTGCATCTATTCACTCTGTCCTCTGACTGGTGGGTGAAAACATGTTCCCCAGCAGTGGCCTTTCCTGTCTCAGCCTGGTCTCCTTGGCCATCTCTGTGGAGTTGTCAGGAGCCAGCAATGAGCCAACACTTTTTTCTCAGGAAGGGCCCCTGTTCAGACCATTGAAGGCATTTGGCTATCCACACATCACTAGGTGCCAAGAAAGAATGACTCTGGCCTTGATACAGACAAACAAGTGAGCCCACTGAGACTGGAACTGCCTCTGGGTGCCTCGCCTCCTGGACCCCAAGTTCAGAGAGTTCCATCAGCAAGGAAGTGAGGTGAGGTCACTTCCTTCAGGGAAGTGAATGAGGTCACTGCCTTGGCAACCACTTTGTCCTAACAGTTGTTTCCAAGGGTCCCATGAGATGGAGGCTGCCCCACCTTCCTGTGACATTTTCAGAAGACAGAAAGGTCTACATACCCTAGGAGCCCGGGATCAGCAATCCACACAGGCCTGATTGTGTCCATCTTCCCTGCATTGAGAAGACAGAGGCTGATTCAGCCATATACCTTCATCCTGACCGGGTTGCTGGCCATGGAAGATGACTTTAGACCTCACAGGTCCTACATAGCTGCCTACATTTGCTCCCGGGATCATTTCTGCATCTACCTTTGAGCTTCTCAGCAGCTGTAGGATTCCCTACATACCTGTATGGCAAGATCAACTCAGGACCTGCTGTTATATGAAAATAGATGGAGGGAACAGAGTATGGTTAAGGGTAATATCATGTTCGATTTGGATTAGACTCATTCTGCTGGATGAATACAGATATTGGGAAACTAGGAGATTTATAAAAATGTAAGATGAAATGTAAGTATGAAAATAGAAAACTAGGTAAGATCTGAAGCACACAAGGGTGTTGGGCCCTTGATTTGGATACATAGTTTTGAATTATGTTCTGCAGAGATGAATCCTCTAAATCAATACACAATGGCATAAGATCTTGTACCTGGGACTACTGAATGTAAAAGAGAACTTCCAGTGAAATAGAGATAGTAGGCAGAATTCCTGTGTAGGGTAAGGAAGAAGAGTGAGTTTAGGATTTGGACAAAAGGCCCTTTTTGCAATCGAATTTCTATTAGAGTGTAAATGGGAATATCAGCACACATGAAGAGTCAGTCACAACAAGGCATTTGGAAATATAGATATCAATACGCATGTTAGGAATTCTGGCAAAGTACAAAATGAGTAATAAGATCAGGGATATTTTCAAAAGGGGGGTCGGTGAATATCGTAGGAGGAAACAAGTGTATACTCAACATAAGATTGAAATTTGAAAACAATACGCAACACAGACTTAGATGATTTTAGTATTCCATGCTCTCATTAAAATTAGGCATTGGTAGAATCATAAGATAAGCGTGAGTTTTGCAATTTGTGTCCAGAAGATTATGTGATGGAAGGAATACATGGAGCAGATGACATTTGTATTTCTTCTACCATTTCTTGTTGCATGTTTTGAAACCCTAGCATTTAGTGTTTGGAAATACAAAAAGGTGTACCCTGTGTCTACATATATAGAGATAATGCATGAATAGAACATACGGTGAATAAAAAATATAACAGGTTACTATTTTAAATAATGGATTGACTTGGTATTTTAAAAAATACATGAAATCTGGTATTCACATACAAACATGAAATCCAAGTAGTTATACATATAGTGGTAATATTAGGGTTACTAATTATAACAAACTGTGTTTGAGTTTTGCTTCGAAAATGATAATGGAAATCAAAAGTAATGTGTTATAAAAGAAATCTCATGTAAAAGCAAGTAAAGCAACATGGGGAAATACATAAGTTCTGATACAGGGAGTGAATGAAAGTGAATCATATGCACTTCAATATGTGAATGGATGAAATGATACATCCTGTGATGTATATATACTGAAAAAATAGGAATATAAAAATTTAGAAAGAAAATTAACTTCAAAATACACATCTTGTTCCATGTGAATATACTTTAATTGATATTAAACTGGGTCACTTACTGTAGAAATATTAGGGTTAATACTCAATATTCACTGAAGTTCATTTTGAGTACTCAGAAATGAATATGTATGTAAAGAAAATGAATATTTCTGAGAAATATCTTGTGAAAAGTTGATTAAAAATCCACAAAGTTGAACATGAAAGAATCAAGGTAGTATATGTATATGACACATATGATTCATGTTTGCAAATCTGTACAGTGTATGCATATATATATATATATATATATATATATATAATACATTTAAATGTAATAGCACATATGCTAATCGAAATTCATAAGGGTATATATATCCTTCACATATGTACTCAAAAGATTCATTTTCCTCTACAGTGTTTCATGTATAAAATTTTTGAAGTATAAAGCACTCCACAGCTTGAATTATCAGTTCCCTCAGTGTATGGGGGGAGTGATCTCTTTATAAAATTTGTATTTTCAAAAGTCAGAGTTCTCTCAAGAATGTACCTGTGATGGCAGTAGGATTCTATATATGTATATAAAAATATATATTGTGATCCAGGCGACAGAGACAGGGAGTCAGGAAGTTACATATTTGTTAACTTTGAAAATTCGTGGAGAAGTAATACAAGAAAAATGGGCAACAGGTTTTATAATATGTATCCCCAATTAAGCAAAAGGCAAGTCCAAATTTCCACCATGCCTCGTATGAAATGCCCGTACTTTTATTAGTTTACGATTATTTTTATTCATGTTAGGATTAGTAGTCAGAGTCTAGTAGGTTATGCGTTAGAGTCAGAAATTCAATATTTCAAATGGCAAAATAGAAAATGAGTCTAATATGTATGCGAACATGTGACATATATAAGTCTTACACTGTCATCCACCACAATGCCTTGACATTACTATCAACACAAAGAATACACAATAAGAGGAGAAGAGGAAAAAAATCTGTGAATACATATCTGGAATGGGAAATTCTGAGGAGCTCACAAACTTGGGTGTGGCAGAAGAGATCCCAAAAGTAGGGGACAGATTAAGCATTCCACAAATTGGAGCTGTGCTGGCCTAATGACTTCATGACTACCTGCATCTGACATTTGTGTGCTAGAAATATAGCTTTGTGCTTTAGCTTCCTTTATAATAAGACCATGAAAGATTGGGCTGAGTCTATGTGAACAGGAGGACATGGGTTCATATTTTCCAATACAAACAGGAGGCAGCAGAGCTGAATCTTCTCTTCGTAGGTAACTGTGGCCATAGGGGTATGAATGTCTCCCTGGGTGGATTGTGAAGCCTTTGGCTCACCCTCCAGTTTTAATGGCATTTCTTGCAGCTTCCCTGGAAATTTGGTGTTTGTTTTTGAAATACAAAAAGTTAAACTGGGACACATTGCTCAAGGGAGCTCTGTCACGTGGGTTGAGTCAGGGTCTGAAGGAAAAAACCCAAACTAGGGTGCTATCCCATATATCTTGCCCACATGAGCATAGCAACTTGATTCTCAGCATCGCACAAAATCCTCTCCCCACAACTACATGCCTTTATAATTTAGGGCCTGCTGGCTGCACCTTGTCAATCACATGACATTTGGAATCCAGTGAGAGAAACACAAGGGCCCAACATAGATGCTGGATCAAACATCTGCACCCCATTGCTCCAGGCCCAGTTCCCTGCTGGCTCCTACTGACTAGCATAGCTGTTCTTCACCATGGTCATGAATTCCACTCAGTCAAAAATGGCACTCGCTGGTTCAGTCATGAAGAGCAACAGGAGATCGAAAGGTTCTCCAGGGATTTCTGGTCATGGAATGTATACAAAGTTCATGGTATTAACCTAGCCATATTTTAAGAATGAAGAAGTTGGCACTGTGTGTTTTGATTCATTCACGAGCCATTAAGAGTTGAGGAATCTCCTTTCAGTAAAAGCTCTGGAGATCACAGGCAGGCAAGGCTTTTCAAGGAGTGGAGAACGGTCACAGGAATCCAGGCCCATTGGGGTCTAAAATGTGAGGTTCACGTGAGTTTTGGCTCTCAACTATAGCTGAAAAGGCTTTAACAGAAAATCATGGAAAATCCTGGCTGAGATTCCCAGTGCTCTGCAAAAAGCCACCCTCGGCCTAGATCTCAGGTTCCAAAGGCTCCTCTAATGCCTGGCCTTGTAAAATCCCAACACAAATCAAGGCAATAGTTCTCTGAGATCACTTCAAGAACTCAGTCTCTAATGGCATCACACCAGAGTTCAAGCTGAGCTAGACCCAGTCATCTTTTCCAACCACCACACAAAAGACCATTATTCTAACAAAAATACTCCCACATGGCCCTCATCTTCTTCCATACAGACAGTCATCATAACATTCTGGCTGGGGGTTTCCATAGGGGGAGCAGTCTAAGATGGTGTGCAAATTCAGCTCTCATGCCCATCATATGACAAATGTCATGGTGGCCTGGACACCCTTCCTGAGAGACAGGAGAGATCAAATGGGCCTGTAGTTAATACTGCTCTGCTTCTCAAATTAGAGGCCTCCTGCCTGCCAGGGGTAGATTCTTTATTTGTACAGGAATCATGAAAAAACCCAAACACCTATGTGCTAGTTACTGGAGGGCTTGCCAGAACTTATTTGACCCAGAGGATCCCTGTTCTTACTTCATAGGGGTCAGGAGCTTGACCAGAGGAAGGCAAGAGACTTCAGCCAATATTACACTTTTTTTTTCATCCTTTTAGATTTGGATGGACACATGGGATTTTTCTTGAGTTTCCTGGGGTGCTGAGAATGTAATTCACAGCCACACACAGGGCCAAGAGTCTGATTCAGACACAGCTTTTACAAAGCACTTTACCTAAAAGGCACAGATTAGACCTCTTCATTTCCATTTCAAACTGTTTTCTTCAGGAGTTCCAAAGGAGTGCCCCAAGGCAAACACCTCCCTGACATTCAGGGGAACAGAACAATAGGTAAGAAAGAAGCCTGGAGAAAAACTTTGCTTTAATTGAACACTGTGGCACTGACAGCTCCTAATCATGCAACTTGGGTGGCTATCTATCCAAGCAGGGATTCTCCAGAGAGATCCTTACCAGTCATGCTAATTTTAGAGTTTTTTGAGATGCTTGGCATTCCCTTCAGCAATCCAGTCCATGGACATGTTACAAAACCACAAACACCTTCAGAGAGTGGCCAAAATTCAGGAAGAATACAGGAACTTTGGATCTTGGTAGGTGTTGCCCATCTGCAAGGCACGCAGCAGTTCATTCATAAATCGGCCATGAGGAGTTCTGCAAAGATTTTCACTAGACAGGACACATTCATAGCTGCATTCTTCTCTCTACTCTCTGTAAACACAAACCCAGTGGTATCCACTGACATAGAAAGACTCACTAGTCAAGATTCCATTTTAAACCACCACCACCAACAATAGAAAAATGTTTTTCCTTCATGTTCTCAGAACATGAGACAAAATGACAAATTGAAACACACACCCACTAAGACACACAAACCACCCCTCTATTTGGTCTGCTTCTATCCACTCTGTCCTCAGAGTGGTGGGTGAAAATATGTTCCCCAGCAGTGGCCTATCCTGACTCAGCTCTGGTCTCTTTGGCCATCTCTGTGTAGTTGTCAGGAGCCAGCAATGAGCCAACATTTCTTTCTCAGGAAAGGCCCCTGTTCAGACCATTCAAGGCATTTGGCTATCCACACATCAGTAGGTGCCAAGAAATGATGACTCTGGCCTTGGTACAGACAAACAAGTGCGCCCACTGAGAATGAAACTGCCTCTGGGTGCCTCGTCTCCTGGATCCCAAGTTCAGAGAGTTCCATTACCAAGGAAGTGAGGTGATGTCACTTCCTTCAGGGAAGTGAATGAGGTCGCTGCCTTGGCAACCACTTTGTCCTAACAGTTGTTTCCAAGGGTCCAATGAGATGGAGGCAGCCCCACCTTCCTGTGACATTTTCACAAGACATAAAGCTCTATATACCCTAAGAACCTGGGATCAGCAATCCACACAGGCCTGATTGTGTCCATCTTCCCTGCATTGAGAAGAGAGAGGCTGATTCAGCCACATCTCTTCATCCTGACTAGGTTGTTGGCCATGGAAGATGACTTTAGACCTCAGAGGTCCTACCTAGCTGCCTACATTTGCTGCAGGGATCATTTCTGCATCTACCTTTGAGCTTCTCAGCAGCTGTAGGATTCCCTACATACCTGTATGGCAAGATCAACTTAGGACCTGCTGTAATGTAAAAATAGACAGAGGGAACAGAATATGGTTAAGGGTCATATCATGTTCAATTTGGGGTAGAAGACATTTTGCTGCATGAATACGGATATTGGGAAACTGGGATGTTTATAAGAATGTAAGGTGACATGTAAGTATGAAAATAGAAAACTAGGTAAGATCTGAAGCACACAAGGGTGTTGGGCCCTTGATTTAAATACATAGTTTTAAATTATGTTCTGCAGAGATGAATCCTCTAAATCCATATACAATGGCATAAGATCTTGTCCCTGGGACTACTGAATGTAAAAGAGAACTGCCAGTGAAATAGAGAGAGTAGGCAGGATTCCTGACTAGGGTAAGGAAGAAAAGTGAGTTCAGGATTTGGACCAAAGGCCCTTTTTGCAATCCATTGAAATTCTATTAGAGTAAAAATGGGAATGTCAGCACACAAGAAGAGTCAGTCACAACAAGGCACTTGGGGAAATAGATATAAATATGGATGTTAGGAGATCAGGCAAAGTATAAAATGAGTGATAAGATCAGTGATATTTTCAATAGGGGGATGGTTGAATACACTATCCTATTAAGAAACAATTGTATACTCACCAAGGATTGAAATTTGGAAACAATAGGCGACGCAGACATAGATGATTTTAGTAATCCATGCTCTCCTGAAAATTACACTTTGGTAGAATAAGAAGATAAGTGTGAGTTTTGCATATTTTGTCCAGAAGATGATGTGATGAAAAGAATACATGGAGCACGTGACATGCGTATTTCTTCCACCATTTCTGGGAGCATGTTTTGAAAACCTATCATTAAGAGTTTGGGGATAAAAATAGCTGTACCTTGGTCTACGGATATAGAGATGGTGCATGAATAGACCATAAGGTGAATAAAAATTAAATATTTTACTATTTTAAATAATGGATTGAAATGATATTTTCAAAAATACATGAAATCTGGTATTCACATACAAAAGTGCAATCCAAGTATTTATACATCTAGTGGTAATATTAGGGTTACTAATTACAACAAACTGTCTTTGAGTTTTTCTTCGAAAATAATTATGGAATTCAAAGAATTAAAAGAAATCTCATGAAAAAGCAAGTAAAACAAAATGGAGATATACATGGGTTCTGATAGAGGGAGTGAATGAAAGTGAATCATATGCATATCAGTTTGTGAATTGTGGATAAAAAGATACATCCTATGATGTATCATTTCTGAAGAAATAGGAAAATAACAATTTTGAATGAAAATTTACTTCAAAATACACATCATGTCCCATATAAATATACTTTCATAGATGATAAACTGGGTCACTTACTGTAGGAATATTAGGGTTAGTTCTCAATATTCTCTGAAGTTCATTTTGAGTATTTAGAAATGAATATGTATGTCAAGAAAATGAATATTTCTGAGAAATATCTTGTGAAAAGTTGATTATAAATCCACACAGATGGACATGAAAGAATCAGGTAGTATGAGTATATGACACATATATTTCATGTTTGCAAATCCAAACTATATATATATTATATATATATATATATATATATATATATATATATATATATATTAATACATTAAAATGTAACAGTATGTATGCCAATTGAAGTTCATAATAGGATATATATCCTTCACATACATACCCAAAATATACATTTTCCTCTACATTCTTTCACGTATAAACATGTTGAAGTATAAAGCACACTATAGCTTGAATTTTCAGTTACCTCAGTCTATTGGGGGGCAGTGTGCTCTTCATAAATTTCATATTTTTCAAAGTGAGAGTACTCTCAAGAATATACCTGTGATGGCAGTAGGATTGTATATATGTATATAAAAATATACATTGTGACCCAGGTGACAGAGACAAAAAGTCAGAAAGTTATATATTTGCTAATTTTGAAAATTCATGGAGATGTAAAACGAGAAAAATGTTTGACAGGTTTTATAATATGTAACTCTGATGAAATAAAAGGCAAGACAAAGTATACACCATGCCTCCTATCAAACGTTTCTACTTCTATTCCTTTAGGATTATTTTGATCGATGTTAGGATAAGTAGTCAGAGTCTAGTAGTTTATGGGTTAGTGTCAGAGATTCAATATTTCAAATGACAAAATGGAAAATGAGTCTAATATATATGTGTGAACATGTGGCACATAAAAATCTTCCACTGTCATCCACCACAATGCCTTGACATTACTATCACCCCAAATAAGACTCAATGAGAGGAGAAGAGGAAAAGAATCTGTGAAAACATATCTGGAATTGGAAAGTCTGAGGAGCTCACAAACTTGGGTGTGGCAGAAGAGATCCCAAAATTAGGGGAGAGGGTAAACATTACCCAAACATGGGAGCTTTGCTGGCCTAATGACTTCTTGACTATCTGCCTCTGACATTTGTGCAGTTGAAATATAGCTTTGTGCTTTAGTTTCCTGTGTACTGAGACCATCAAAACATGGTCTGAGTCTATGTGAACAGGAGGACATGGGTTCACATTTCCCAATATGAAGAGGAGGAAGGAGAGCTGAATCCTCTCTTTGTAGGTAACTGTGGCCATTGGGGTATGAATGTCTCCCTGGGTGGATTGTGAAGGCTTTGGCTCTCCCTCCAGTTTTAATGGCATTTCTTGTAGCTTCCCTGGAAAATGGGTGTTTGTTTTTGAAATACAAAGAGGGAAACTGGGACACAGTGCTGGAGGGAGCTCTGTCACGTGGGGTGAGTCAGGGTCTGAGAGAAAAAACCCAAACTCCGCTGATATCCCATATATCTTTCCCACTTGAGCATAGCAACATGATTCTGAGCATCGCACCAAATCCTCTCCCCACAACAACATGCCCTTTATTTTTTAGGGTCTGCTGGCTGCACCTTGTCAGTCACATGTCATTTGGAAGCCAATGTCAGAACTACAGGGGCCCACCACAAATGTTGAATCACACACTTGCACTCCATCGCTCCATGCCCAGTTCCCTGGTGGCTCCTACTCACTGGCATCTCTGTTCTTCACCATGGTCATGAATTCCACTCAGTCAAAAATGGCACTCGCTGGTTCAGTCATGATGAGCAACAGGAGATCTTTAGGTTCTCCAAAGATTTCTGGTCATGGGATTCTCATTAACTTCATAGTATTGGCCTAGCCATATTTCAAGAATGAAGAAGTTGGCACTGTGGGTTTTGATTCATTCAGGAGCCATTAAGTGTTGAGGAATCTCCTTTCAGTAAAAGCTCTGGAGATCGCAGGCAGGCAAGGCTTTTCAAGGAGTGGCAAAAGATCACAGGAATCCAGGCCCATTGGTGTCTAAAATGTGAGGTTCACGTGAGTTTTGGCTCTCAACTATAGCTGAAAAGGCTTTAACAGTAAAATCTTGGGAAATCCTGGCTGAGATTCCCAGTGCTGTGGAGAAACCCACCCTCGGCCTAGATCTCAGTTTCCAAAGGCTCCTCTAATGCCTGGCCTTGTAAAATCCCAACACAAATCAAGGCAATAGTTCTCTGAGATCACTTCAAAAACCCAGTCTCTAATGGCAACACACCAGAGTTCAAGCTGAGCTGGACCAAGTCATCTTTTCCAACCACCACACAAAACACCACTATTCTAACAAAAACACTCCCACAAGGCCCTCATCTTCTTCCATACAGACAGTCATCATAACATTCTGGCTGGGGGTTTCCATAGGGGGAGCAGTCTAGAATGGTGTGCAAATTCAGCTCTCATGCCCATCATATGCCAAATGTCATGGTGGCCTGGACACCCTTCCTGAGAGACAGGAGAGATCAAATGGGCCTGTAGTTAATACTGCTCTGCTTCTCAAATTAGAGGCCTCCTGCCTGCCAGGGGTAGATTCTTTATTTGTACAGGAATCATGAAAAAACCCAAACATCTATGTGCTAGTTACTGGAGGGCTTGCCAGAACTTATTTGACCCAGAGGATCCCTGTTCTTACTTCATAGGGGTCAGGAGCTTGACCAGAGGAAGGCAAGAGACTTCAGCCAATATTACACTTTTTTTTTTCATCCTTTTAGATTTGGATGGACACATGGGATTTTTCTTGAGTTTCCTGGGGTGCTAAGAATGTAATTCACAGCCACACACAGAGCCAAGAATCTGATTCAGACACAGCTTTTACAAAGCACTTTACCTAAGAGGCACAGATTAGGCCTCTTCATTTCCATTTCAAACTGTTTTCTTCAGGAACTCCAAAGGAGTGCCCCAAGGCAAAAATCTCCCTGACATTCAGGGGAACAGAACAATAGGTAACAAAGAAGCCTGGAGAAAAACTTTTCTTTAATTGAACACTGTGGCACTGACAGCTCCTAATCATGCAACTTGGGTGGCTATCTATCCAAGCAGGGATTCTCCAGAGAGATCCTTACCAGTCATGCTAATTTTAGAGTTTTTTGAGATGCTTGGCATTCCCTCCGCAATCCAGTCCATGGCCATGTCACAGAGCTTGAAGGTGCTACCTATCTTGGACACAAAACCACGAAGCCCTTCAGAGAGTGGCCCAAATTCAGGAAGAATACAGGACCTTAAGGCAAGCAGCAGTCCATTCATAAATTGGCCATGAGGAGTCCTGCAAAGATTTCCACTAGACAGGACACATTCATGGCTGCATTCTTCTCTTTACTCACTTTAACCAAAAACCCAGTGGGATCCACTGACATAGAAAGACTCACTAGTTAACAGTCCATTTCAAACCAACAACAACAACAACAACAACAAAAAGTTTTTCCTTCATGTTCTCAGAACATGAGACAAAAGGACAAATTGAAACACACACCCACTGAGACACACAAACCACCCCTGTATTTGATCTGCATCTATCCACTTTGTCCTCTGAGTGGTGGGTGAAAACATGTTCCCCAGCAGTGGCCTGTCCTGACTCAGCTCTGGTCTCCTTTGCCATCTCTGTGGAGTTGTCAGGAGCCAGCAATGAACCAACACTTCTTTCTCAGGAAAGGCCCCTCTTCAGACCATTCAAGGCATTTGGCTGTCCATACATCACTAGGTGCAAAGAAAGAATGACTCTGGCCTTAGTACAGACCAACAAGTGAGACTACTGGGACTGGAACTGCCTCTGGGTGCCTCGCCTCCTGGATCCCAAGTTCAGAGAGTTCCATCACCAAGGAAGTGAGGCGAGGTCACTTCCTTCAGAGAAGTGAATGTGGTCACTGCCTTGGCAACCACTTTGTCCTAACAGTTGTTTCCAAGGGTCCCATGAGCTGGAGGCTGCCCCACCTTCCTGTGACATTTTCAGAAGACAGAAAGGTCTACATACCCTAGGAGCCCGGGATCAGCAATCCACACAGGCCTGATTGTGTCCATCTTCCCTGCATTGAGAAGAGAGATGCTGATTCAGCCATATCCCTTCATCCTGACTGGGATGTTGGCCATGGATGATGAATTTAGACCTCACTGGTCTTACCCAGCTGCTACATTTGCTCAAGGGATCATTTCTGCATCTACCTTTGAGCTTCTCAGCAGTTGTAGGATTCCCTACATACCTGTATGGCAAGATCAACTCAGGACCTGCTGTTATGTGAAAATAGATAGAGGGAACAGAGTATGCTTAAGGGTCATATGATGTTCGATTTGGGTTAGGAGTCATTCTGCTGGATGAATACGGGTATTGGGCAGCTGGGATATTTATAAGAATGTAAGGTGAAATGTAAGTATGAAAATAGAAAACTAGGTAAGATCTGAAGCACACAAGGGTGTTGGGCCCTTGATTTGGATACATAGTTTTGAATTATGTTCTGCAGAGATGAATCCTCTAAATCCATATTCAATGGCATAAGATCTTGTTCCTGGGACTACTGAATGTAAAAGAGAACTTCCAGTGAAATAGAGATAGTAGGCAGGATTCCACTGTAGGGTAAGGAAGAAGAGTGAGTTTAGATTTTGGACCAAAGGCCCTTTTTGCAATCCAATGAATTTCTATTAGAGTGTAAATGGGAATGTCAGCACACATGAAGAGTCAGTCACAACAAGGCACTTGGGGATGTAGATATCAATAGGGATGTTAGGAGATCAGGAAAGTACAAAATGATTGATAAGATCAGGGAGATTTTCAACAGGGGGGTGGTTGAATACACTATTCTTGGAAGAAACTAGTGTATACGCACAATAGGATTGAAATTTGAAAACAATAGGCAACACAGACGTAGATGATTTTAGTAATCCATGCTCTCCTGAAAATTAGGCTTTGGTAGAATCAGAAGATAAGTGTGAGTTTTGCATTTTGTTTCCATAAGGTGTTGTGATGAAAGGAATACATGGAGCAGGTGACTTGCGTATTTCTTCCACCATTTCTGGGAGCATGTTTTGAAACCCTATCATTTAGAGTTTGGGGATAAAAATAGGTGTACCCTGGGTCTATGTATATAGAGAAGATGCATGAATAGACCAGAGGGTGAATAAAAAATATAACAGGTTACTATTTTAAATAATGGATTGAATTTATATTTTCAAAATACATGAAATGGTATTCACATACAAACATTCTATCCAAGTAGTTATACATCTAGTGGTAATACTAGGGTTACTATTTATAAAAAAAACTGTGTTTGAGTTTTGCTTCGAAATGATGATGAATTCAAAAGTAATGTGTTATAAAAGAAATCTCATGAAAAAACAAATAAAGCAACATGTAGAAATACATGGGTTCTCATACAGGGAGTGAATGAAAGTGAATCATATGCATATAAATTTTTGAATTGTGGATGAAATGATACATCCTATGATGTATATATACTGAAGAAATAGGAATATAACTATTTTGAATGAAAATTTGCTTCACAATACACATCATGTCCCATATGAATATACTTTCATTGATGTTAAACTGGGTCACTTACTGTAGAAATATTAGGGTTAGTACTCAAGATTCACTGAAGTTCATTTTGAGTATTGAGAAATGAATATGTATGTCAAGGAAATGAATATTTCTTAGAAATGTCTTGTGAAAAGCTGATTATAAATCCACACAGATGGACATGAAAGATTCAAGGCAGTATAAGTATATGACACATATATTTCATGTTTGCAATTCCATAATATATATATATATATATATATATATATATATATATATATATATATATATTTAATACATTAAAATGTAATAGTATGTATGCCAATCGAAATTCATAAGGAGATATATATCCTTCACATATGTACCCAAAATATTCATTTTCCCCTACATTGTTTCATGCATAAACTTGTTGAATTATACAGCTCACCAAAACATGAATTTTCAGTTACCTAAGTGTATTGGGGGGCAGGGATCTCTTCATAAAATTTGTATTTACCAAAGTGAGAGTACTCTCAAAAATATACCTGTGATGGCTGTAGGATTATATATATGTACATAAAAATATACATTGTGACCCAGGCGACAGAGACAGGGAGTCAGGAAGTTACATATTTGTTAATTTTGAAAATTCATGGAGAAGTAAAACGAGAAAAATGTTTGACAGGTTTTATAATATGTATCTCTGATGAAGTAAAAGGCAAGACCAAGTATACACCATGCCTCCTATCAAATGTCTCTACTTCTATTCCTTCAGGATTATTTTTATCGATGTTAGGATAAGTAGTCAGAGTCTATGAGGTTATGGGTTAGTGTCAGAGATTCAAAATTTCAAATGGCAAAACAGAAAATGTGTCTAATATATATGCGAACACGTGGCACATAAAAATCTTCCACTGTCATCCACCACAATGCCATGACATTACTATCATGCCAAATAAGACAATGAGAGGAGAAGAAGAAAAAAAAATCTGTGAATACATATCTGGAATTAGAAATTCTGAGGAGCTCACAAACTTGGGTATGGCAGAAGAGATCCCAAAAGTAGGGGACAGGGTAAACATTCCACAAACATGGGAGCTTTGCTGGCCTAATTACTTCTTGACTATTTGCCTCTGACATTTCTGCACTAGAATATAGCTTTGTGCTTTAGCTTCCTTTGTATTGAGACCATCAAAGCTTGGTCTGAGTCTATGTTAACAGGAGGACATGGGTTGATATTTTCCAATCAGAACAGGAGGCAGCAGAGCTGAATCCTCTCTTTGTAGGTAACTGTGGCCGTTGGGGTATGAATGTCTCCCTGGGTGGATTGTGAAGCCTTGGGCTCACCCTCCAGTTTTAATGGCATTTCTTGTAGCTTCCCTGGCTAATTGGTGTTTGTTTTTGAAATACAAAAAGGTCAACCGGGACACAGTGCTGGAGGGAGCTCTGTCACGTGAGGTGAGTCAGGGTCTGAAGAAAAAAACACAAACTGGGCTGCTATCCCATATATCTTTTCCACTTGAGCGTAGCAACTTGATTCTGAGCATCGCACCAAATCCTCTCCCCACAACAACATGCCTTTTTTATTTTAGGGTCTGCTGGCTGCACTTTGTCAGTCACATGTCATTTGGAAGCCAATGACAGAACCACAGGGGCCCACCACAGATGTTGGGTCACAGACCTGCACTCCATTGCTCCAGGCCCAGTTTTCTGCTGGCTCCACTCACTGGCATCTCTGTTCTTCACCATGATCATGAATTCCACTCAGTCAAAAATGGCACTCGCTGGTTCAGTAATGATGAGCAACAGGAGATCTAAAGATTCTCCAGTGATTTCTGGTCATGGGATTCTCAAAAACTTCATAGTATTGGTCTAGCCATATTTCAAGAATGAAGAAGTTGGCACTGTTGGTTTTGATTCATTCAGGAGCCATTAAGTGTTGAGTAATCTCCTTTCAGTAAAAGCTATGGAGATCGCAGGCAGGCAAGGCTTTTCAAGGAGTGGCAAAAGGTCACAGGAATCCAGGCCCATTGGTGTCTAAAATGTGAGGTTCATGTGAGTTTTGGCTCTCAACTATAGCTGAAAAGGCTTTAACAGCAAGGTGGAGGAAGCCACCCTCGGCCTAGATCTCAGTTTCCAAAGGCTCCTCTAATGCCTGGCCTTGTAAAATCCCAACACAAATAAAGGCAATAGTTCTCTGAGATCACTTCCAGAACTCAGTCTCTAATGGCATTACACCAGAGTTCAAGCTGAGCTGGACCCTGTCATCTTTTCCAACCACCACACAAAAGACCACTATTCTAACAAAAACACTCCCACATGGCCCTCATCTTCTTCCATACAGACAGTCATCATAACATTCTGGCTGGGGGTTTCCATAGGGGGAGCAGTCTAAGATGGTGTGCAAATTCAGCTCTCATGCCCGTCATATGCCAAATGTCATGGTGGCCTGGACACCCTTCCAGAGAAACAGGAGAGATCAAATGGGCCTGTAGTTAATACTGCTCTGCTTCTCAAATTAGAGGCCTACTGCCTCCAGGGGTAGATTCTTTATGTGTACAGGACTTATGAAAAAACCCAATCACCTGTGTGCAAGTTACTGGAGGGCTTGCAACAACTCATTTGACCCAGAGGATCCCTGTTCTTACTTCATAGGGGTCAGAAGCCTAAACAGAGGAAGGCATGAGACTTCATCCAATATTACACTTCTTTTTCATCCTTTTAGATTTGGATGGACACATGGGATTTTTCTTGAGTTTCATGGGTGCTGAGAATGTAATTCACAGCCACACACAGGGCCAAGAATCTGATTCAGACACAGCTTTTACAAAGCACTTTACCTAAAAGGCACAGTTTAGGCCTCTTCATTTTCATTTGAAACTGTTTTCTTGAGGATTCCAAAGGAGTGCCCCAAGGCAATCACCTCCCTGACATTCAGGGTAACAGAACAATAGGGAAGAAAGAAGCCTAGAGAAAAACTTTTCTTTAATTGAACACTGTGGCACTGACAGCTCCTAATCATGCAACTTGGGTGGCTATCTATCCAAGCAGGGATTCTCCAGAGAGATCCTTACCAGTCATGCTAATTTCTGAGTTTTCTGAGATGCTTGGCATTCCCTTCAGCAATCCAGTCCATGGCCATGTCACGTAGATTGAAGGTGGTACATATCTTGGACACAAAACCACGAAGCCCTTCAGAGAGTGGCCAAAATTCAGGAAGAATACAGGAACTTAGGATTTTGGTAGGTGTTGCCCATCTGCAAGGCAAGCAGCAGTCCATTCGTAAATTGGCCATGAGGAATCCTGCAAAAACTTCCACTAGACAGGAAACATTCATGGCTGCATTCTTCTCTCTACTCTTCTTAACCAAAAACCCAGTGGGATCCACTGACATAGAAAGGCTCACTACTTAACAGTGCATTTCAAACCAACAACAACAGTAACAACAACAACAAGAACAACAAAAAAACCGATTTTCCTTCATGTTCTCAGAACATGAGACAAAACAACAAACTGAAAAACACACCCACTAAGACACACAAACCACCCCTGTATTTGGTCTGCATCTATCCACTCTGTCCTCTGACTGGTGGGTGAAAATATGTACCCCAGTAGTAGCCTATCCTGTCTCAGCTCTGGTCTCCTTGGCCATCTCTGTGGAGTTGTCAGGAGCCAGCAATGAGCCAACACTTCTTTCTCAGGAAAGGCCCCTTTTCAGACCATTCAAGGCATTTGGCTATCCACACTTCACAAGGTGCCAAGGAAGAATGACTCTGGCCTTGGTACAGACAAACAAATGAGCCCACTGGGACTGGAACTGCCTCTGGGTGCCTCGCCTTCTGGATCCCATTTTCAGAGAGTTCCATCACCAAGGAAGTGTGGTGAGGTCACTTCCTTCCGGGAAGTGAATGAGGTCACTGCCTTGGCAACCACTTTGTCCTAACAGTTGTTTCCAAGGGTCCCATGAGATGGAGGCTGCCCCATCTTCCACTGACATTTTCAGAAGACAGAAAGGTCTATATACCCTAGGGGCTGAGGATCAGCAATTCACACAGGCCTGATAATGTCCATCTTCACTGTATTGAGAAGAGAGAGGCTGATTCAGGCACATACCTTCATCCTGACTGGGTTGTTGGCCATGGATGATGACTTTAGACCTCACAAGTCCTACCTAGCTGCCTATATTTAATCCAGGGATCATTTCTGCATCTACCTTTGAGCTTCTCAGTAGCTGTAGTATTCCCTACATACCTGTATGGCAAGATCATCTCAGGATCTGCTGTAATGTGAAAATAGATAGAGGGAACAGAGTATGGTTAAGGGTCATATCATGTTCGATTTGGGTTAGGAGTCATTCTGCTGGATGAATACGGGTATTGGGCAACTGGAATATTTATAAAAATGTAAGATGAAATGTAAGTATAAAAATAGAAAACTAGGTAAGATCTGAAACACACAAGGGTGTTGGGCACTTGATTTGGATACATAGTTTTGAATTGTGTTGTGCACAGATGAATCCTCTAAATGCATATACAATGGCATAAGATCTTGTACCTGGGACTACTGAATATAAAAGAGAACTTCTAGTGAAATAGAGATAGTAGGCAGGATTCCAGTGTAGGGTAAGTAAGAAGAGTGAGTTTAGGATTTGGTCAAAAGGCCCTTTTTGCAATCCAATTAATTTGTGTTAGAGTGTAAATGGGAATGTCAGCACACATGAAGAGTCCCTCACAACAAGGCACTTGGGAAAACAGATATCAATAGGGATGTTAGGAGATCGGGCATAGTACAAAATGAGTGATAAGATCAGGGAGGTTTTCAACAGGGGGTGGTTGAATACACTATCCTAGGATGAAACAAGTGTATAGTAACCATAAGATTGAAATTTGAAAACAATAGGCAACGCAGACGTAGATGATTTTAGTAATCCATGCTCTCCTGAAAATTAGGCTTTGGTAGAATCAGAAGATAAATAAGTGTGTGTTTTGCATTTTGTGTCCAAAAGATGCTGTGATGAAAGGAATACATGGAGCAGGTGACATGCGTATTTCTTCCAACATTTGTTGGAGAATGTTTTCAAACCCTATCCTTTAGAGTTTGGGGATAAAAATAGGTGTCACCTGGGTCAATGTTTATAGAGATGATGCATAAATAGACTATATGGTGAATAAAAAAATATACCAGGTTACTCTTTTCAATAATAGGTTGAATTGATATTTTCAAAAATACATGAAATCTGGTCTGCACATACAAACATTCATTTCAAGTAGTTATATATCTAGTGGTAATATTAGGGTTACTAATTATAACAAACTGTGTTTGAGTTTTGCTTCCAATATGATGATGCCATTTAAAAGTAATGTGTTATAAAAGAAATCTCTTGAAAAAGCAAGTAAACAACATGGAGAAATACATGTGTTCTCATACAGGGAGTGAATGAAAGTGAATCCTATGCATATCAATTTGTGAATTGTGGATGAAATGATACATCCTATGATGTATATATACTGAAGAAATAGGAATATAACAATTTTGAATGAAAATTTACATTAAAATACACATCATGTCCCATAGGAATATACTTTCATTGATGTTAAACTGGGTCACTTACTGTAAAAATATTAGGGTTAGTACTCAATATTCACTGAAGTTCATTTTGAGTATTGATTAATGAATATGTATGTAAAGAAACTGAATATTTTTGAGAAATATCTTGTGAAAAGTTGATTATAAATCCACACACATGGACATGAAAGAATAAAGGTAATATAAGCATATGACACATATATTTCATGTTTGAAAATCCATACTATATATATATATATATATATATATATATATATAATACATTAAAATGTAATAGTATGTCTGCCAATCGCAATTCATAAGGGGATATTTATACTTCTCATAAGTATTCAAAATATTCATTTTCCTCTACATTGTTTCATGTATAAGATTGTTGAAGTATAAAGCTCACCACAGCTTGAATTTTTAGTTACATCAGTGTATTGGGGGGCAGTGATCTCTTCATGCAATTCGTATTTTCCAAAGTGAGAGTACTCTCAAAAATACACCTGTGATCGAAGTAGCAGTATATTTATGTACATAAAAATATATATTGTGACCCAGGCGACAGAGATGGAGTCAAGAAGTTACATATTTGTTAATTTTGAAAATTCATGGAG
The DNA here is from genome assembly GCF_048772815.1 of Callospermophilus lateralis. Classification (NCBI taxonomy): domain Eukaryota; kingdom Metazoa; phylum Chordata; class Mammalia; order Rodentia; family Sciuridae; genus Callospermophilus; species Callospermophilus lateralis. The sequence goes on from NW_027514398.1 coordinate 13,354,137, forward strand.
AAGTAAAATGAGAAAAATATGTGACAGATTTTATAATATGTATCTCTGATGAAGAAAAATGCAATTCCAAGTATACACCATGTCTCCTATCAAATGCCTCTACTTCTATCCTTTAGGATTATTTTTATCAATGTTAGGATAAATAGTCAGTGTCTAGTAGATTATAAATTAGTGTCAGAGATTCAATATTTCAAATGGCAAAACGGAAAATGAGTCTAATATATATGCGAACATGAGCAACATAAAAATCTTTCACTGTCATCCACCACAATGCCTTGACATTACTATCACCCCAAATAAGACACAATGAGAAGAGAAGAGGAAAAATATCTGCGAATACGTAACTGGAATTGGAAATTCTGAGGAGCTCACAAACAGTGGTGTGGCAGAAGAGATCACAAAAGTAGGGGAGAGGGTAAACATACCACAAACATGGGAGCTTTGCTGGCCTAATGACTTCTTGACTATCTGCCTCTGACATTTGTGCACTAAAAATATAGCTTCATGCTTTAGCTTCCTTTGTAGTGAGACCATCAAAGTTTGGTCTGAGTCTATGTGAACAGGAGGACATGGGTTCCTATTTTCCAATAGAAACAGGAGGCAGCAGAGATAAATCCTCTCTTTGTAGGTAACTGTGGCCGTTGGGGTATGAATGTCTCCCTGGGTGGATTGTGAAGCTTTTGGTTCACCGTCCAGTTTTAATGACATTTCTTGCAGCTTCCCTGGAAAATTTGTGTTTGTTTTTGAAATACGAAAAGGTCAACCGGGACACAGTGCTGGAGGAAGCTCTGTCACGTGGGGTGAGTCAGGGACTGAGGGAAAAAACACAAACTGGGCTGCTAGCCCATATATCTTTCCCACTTGAGCATAGCAACTTGATTCTGAGCATCGCACCAAATCCTCTCCCCACAACAAAATGCCTTTATATTTTAAGGTCTGCTGGCTGCACCTTGTCAGTTCCATGTCATTTGGAAGCCAATAACAGAACCACAGGGGCCCATCACAGATGTTGGGTCACACACCTGCACTCCATTGCTCCAGGCCCAGTTCCCTGCTGGCTCCTACTCACTGGCATCTCTGTTCTTCACCATGATCATGAATTCCACTCAGTCCAAAACGGCACTCGCTGGTTCAGTCATGATGAGAAACAGGAGATCTAAATGTTCTCCAGGGATTTCTGGTAATGGGATTCTGAAAAACTTCATGGTATTGGCCTAGCCATATTTCAAGAATGAAGAATGAGCACTGTGGGTTTTGATTCATTCATGAGCCATTGAGTGTTGAGGAATCTCCTTTCAGTAAAAGCTCTGGAGATCGCATGCAGGCAAGGCTTTTCAAGGAGTGACGAAAGGTCACAGGAATCCAGGCCCATTGGTGTCTAAAATGAGGTTCATGTGAGTTTTGGCTCTCAACTATAGCTGAAAAGGCTTTAACAGCAAAATCATGGGAAATCCTGGCTGAGATTCCCATTGCTTTGGAGAAAGCCATCCTCGGCCTAGATCTCAGTTTCCAAGGCTCCTCTAGGGGCTGGCTTTGTTCAATCCCAACACAAATCAAGACAATAGTTCTCTGAGATCAGTTCCAGAACCCAGTCTCTAATGGCAACACACCAGAATTTAAGCTGAGCTTGACCCAGGCATCTTTTCCAACCACCACACAAAACACCACTATTCTAACAAAAACACTCCCGCATGGCCCTCATCTTCTTCCATGCAGACACTCATCATAACATTCTGGCTGGGGTTTTCCACAGGGGGAGCAGTCTAAGATGGTGTGCAAATTCAGCTCTCATGCCCATCATATGCCAAATGTCATGGTTTCCTGGACACCCTTCCTGAGAAACAGGATAGATAAAATGGGCCTGTAGTTAATACTGCTCTGCTTCTCAAATTAGATTACTCCTGAGTGACAGGGGTAGATTCTTTATGTGTACTGGACTCATGAAAAAACCCAAACACCTGTGTCCTAGTTACTGGAGGGCTTGCAACAACTCATTTGACCCAGAGGATCCCTGTTCTTACTTCTTAGGGGTCAGGAGCCTGACCAGAGGAAGGCAAGAGACTTCATCCAATATTGCACTTCTTTATCATCCTTTTAGATTTGGATGGACACATGGGATTTTTCTTGAATTTCCTGGGGTGCGTGGGATGTAATTTACAGCCACACACAGGGCCAAGAGTCTGATTCAGACACAGCTTTTACAAAGCACTTTACCTAAAAGGCACAGATTAGGCCTCTTCATTTCCATTTCAAACTGTTTTCTTGAGGATTCCAAAGTAGTGCCCCAAACAAACACCTTCCTGACATTCAGGGGAACAGAACAATAGGTAAGAAAGAAGCCTGGAGAAAAACTTTGCTTTAATTGAACACTGTGGCACTGACAGCTTCTAATCATGCAACTTGGGTGGCTATCTATCCAAGCAGGGATTCTCCATAGAGATCCTACCAGTCATGCTAATTTTTGAATTTTCTGAGATGCTTGGCATTCCCTTCCGCAATCCATTCCATGGCCATGTCACAGAGCTTGAAGGTGGTACACATCTTTGACATAAAACCACAAACCCCTTCAGAGCGTGGCCACATTCAGGAAGAATACAGGAACTTAGGATCTTGGTAGGTGTTGCCCATCTTCAAGGCAAGCAGCAGTCCATTCATCAACTGGGCATGAGGAGTCCTGCAAAGATTTCCACTAGACAGGACACATTCATGGCTGCATTCTTCTCTCTACTCTCTTTAACCACAAACCCAGTGGGATCCACTGACATAGAAAGACTCACTAGTTAACATTCCATTTCAAACCAACAACAACAGCAACATCAAAAAAAAAAATGATTTCCCTTCATGTTCTCAGAACATGAGACAAAACGACAAATTGAAACACACACCCACTAGGACCCACAAACTACCCCTGTATTTGATCTGCATCTATCCACTCTGTCCTCTGACTGGTGGGTGAAAATATGTTCCCCAGCAGTGGCCTGTCCTGTCTCAGCTCTGGTCTCTTTGGCCATCTCTGTGTAGTTGTCAGGAGCCAGCAATGAGCCAAAACTTCTTTCTCAGGAAAGGCCACTGTTCAGACCATTCAAGGCATTTGGCTATCCACACATCACAAGGTGCCAAGGAAGAATGACTCTGGCCTTGGTACAGACAAACAAGTGAGCCCACTGGGACTGGAACTGCCTCTGGGTGTCTCGCCTCCTGGATCCCAAGTTCAGCGAGTTCCATCACCAAGGAAGTGAGGTGAGGTCACTTCCTTCAGGGAAGTGAATGAGGTCACTGCCTTGGCAACCACTTTGTCTTAACAGTTGTTTCCAAGGGTCCCATGAGGTGAAGGCAGCCCCACCTTCCTGTGACATTTTCACAAGACATAAAGGTCTATATACCTTAGGAGCCCAGGATCAGCAATCCACACAGGCCTGATTGTGTCCATCTTTTCTGTATTGAGAAGAGAGAGGCTGATTCAGCCACATTTTCATCCTTACTGGGTTGTTGGCCATGGAAGATGACTTTACACCTCACAGGTCCTACTTAGCTGCCTACATTTGCTCCAGGGCTCATTTTTTCATCTACCTTTGAGCTTCCCAGAAGTTGTAGAATTACTTACATACCTGTTTGGCAAGATCAACTCAGGACTTGCTGTTATATGAAAATAGGTAGAGGGAACACAGTATGGTTAAGGGTCATATCATGTTAGATTTGGGTTAGGAGTCATTCTGCTGAATGAATATGGTTTTTGGGCAACTAGGATATTTATAAAAATGTAAGATGAAATGTAATTATGAAAATAGAAAACTAGGTAAGATCTGAAGCACACAAGGGTGTTGGGCCCTTGATTTGGATACATAGTTTTGAATTATGTTCGACAGAGATGAAACCTCTAAATGCATATACAATGGCATAAGATCTTGTACCTTGTACTACTGAATGTATAAGAGAACTTCCAGTGAAATAGAGATAGTAGGCAGGATTCCAGTGTAGAGTAAGGAAGAAGAGTGAGTTTAGGATTTGGATCAAAGTCCCTTTATACAATCCAATGAATTTCTATTAGAGTGTAAATGGGAATGTCAGCACACGTGAAGAGTTAGTCACAACAAGGCACTTGAGGAAATAGATATCAATAGGGATGTTAGGAGAACAGGCAAAGTACAAAATGAGTGATAAGATCAGGGAGGTTTTCAACAGGGGTGGTTGAATACACTATCCTAGGAAGAAACAAGTGTATTCTCATATTTATTTTGAAATTTGTAAACAATAGGCAACGCAGACTTAGATGATTTTAGTAATCCATGCTTTCCTGACAATTAGGCTTTGGTAGAATCGTAAGATAAGTGTGAGTTTTGCATTTTGTGTCCAGAAGATGCTGTGATGAAAGGAATACATGGAGCAGGTGACATGCGTATTTATTCCACCATTTCTGGGAGCATGTTTTGAAACCCTATCATTTAGATTTTGGTGATAAAAATAGGTGTAACCTGGGTCTATGTATATAGACATGATGCATGATTAGAACATAAGGTGAATAAAAAATATACCAGGTTACTCTTTTCAATAATGGATTGAATTGATATTTTTAAAAATACATGAAATCTGGTCTGCACATACAAACATTCATTCCAAGTAGTTATATATCTAGTAGTAATATTAGGGTTACTTATTATAACAAACTGTGTTTGAGTTTTTCTTTGAAAATGATGAGGCAATTCAAAAGTAATGTGTTATAAAAGAAATCTCTTGAAAAAGAAAGTAAAGCAAGATGGAGAAATACATGGGTTCCGATACAGGGAGTGAATGAAAGTGAATCATATGCATATCAATTTGTGAATTGTGGATGAAATGATACATCCTATGATGTATATATACTGAAGAAATAGGAATATAACAATTTTGAATGAAAATTTACTTCAAAATACACATCATGTCCCAAAGGAATATACTTTCATTGATGTTAAACTGGGTCACTTACTGTAGAAATACTTGGGTTAGGACTCAATATTCACTGAAGTTCATTTTGAGTATTGAGAAATGAATATGTATGTCAAGAGAATGAATATTTCTGAGAAATATCTTGTGAAAAGTTAATTATAAATCCACACAGATGGACATGAAAGAATCAAGATAATATAATTATATGACACATATATTTCATGTTTAAAAATCCATCATATATATATATATATATATATATATATATATATATATATATATATATATAAATACATTAAATGTAATATTATGTCTGCCAATCGCAATTCCAAAGGGGGATATATATCCTTCACATATGTACTCAAAATATTCATTTCCTCTACATTGTTTCATGTATAAGATTGTTGAAGTATAAAGCTCACCACAGCTTGAATTTTTAGTTACCTCAGTGTATTGGGGGGCAGTGATATCTTCATGAAAATCATATTTTACAAAGTGAGATTACTCAGAAAAATATACCTGTGATGGCAGTAGGATTATATATATGTACATAAAAATATATATTGTGACCCAGGTGACAGATACAGGGTGTCAAAAAGTTATATATTTGACAATTTTGAAAATTCATGGAGAAGTAAAATGAGAAAAATATGTGACAGGTTTTATAATGTGTATCTCGGATGAAGCAAATTGCAATTCCAAGTATACATCATGCCTCCTATCAAATGCCTCTACTTCTATCCTTTAGGATTATTTTTATCAATGTTAGGATAAGTAGTCAGTGTCTAGTAGGTTATGGATTGGTGTCAGAGATTCAATATTTCAAATGGCAAAATGGAAATGATTCTAATATATATGCGAACATGTGAAACAAAAATCTTCCACTGTCATCCACCACAATACCTTGACATTACTATCACCCCAATTAAGACACAATGAGAGGAGAAGAGGAAAAATATCTGTAAATACATATCTGGAATTGGAAATTCTGAGGAGCTCACAAACAGTGGTGTGGCAGAAGAGATCCCAAAAGTAGGGGAGAGGGTAAACATTCCAAAAACATGGACGCTTTGCTGACCTAATGATTTCTTGACTATATGCCTCTGACATTTGTGCACTAGAAATATAGCTTTGTGCTGTAGCTTCCTTTGTAGTGAGACCATCAAAGGTTGGTCTGAGTCTATGTGAACAGTAGGACATGGGTTGATATTTTCCAATCGGAACAGGAGGCAGCAGAGCTGAATCCTCTCTTTGTAGGTAACTGTGGCCGTTGGGGTATGAATGTTTCCCTGGGTGGATTGTGAAGCCTTTGGCTCACCATCCAGTTTTAATAGCATTTCTTGTAGCTTCCCTGGAAAATTGGTGTTTGTTTTTGAAATACAAAATGGTCAACAAGAACACAGTGCTGGAGGGAGCTCTGTGATGAGGGGTGAGTCAGGGTCTGAAGGAAAAAACACAAACTGGGCTGCTATCCCATATATCTTTCCCACTTGAGCATAGCAACTTGATTCTGAGCATCACACCAAATCCTCTCCCCACAACAAAATGCCTTTATATTTTAGGGTCTGCTGGCTGTACCTTGTCAGTCACATGTCATTTGGGAGCCAATGACAGAAGCACAGGGGCCCATCACAGATGTTGGATCACACACCCGCAATCCATTTCTCCATGCCCAGTTCCCTGCTGGCTCCTACTCACTGGCATCTCTATTCTTCACCATGGTCATGAATTCCACTCAGTCCAAAATGGCACTCACTGGTTCAGTCATGATGAGCCACTGGAGATCTAAAGGTTCTCCAGGGATTTCTGGTCATTGGATTATCAAAAACTTCATGGTATTGGCCTAGCCATATTTCAAGAATGAAGAAGTTGGCACTGTGAGTTTTGATCCATTCATGAGCCATTAAGTGTTGAGGAATCTCCTTTCAGTAAAAGCTCTGGAGATCGCAGGCAGGCAAGGATTTTTAAGGACTGGCGAAATGTCATAGGAATCCAGGCCCATTGGTGTCTAAAATGTGAGGTTCATGTGAGTTTTGGCTCTCAACAATAGCTGAAAAGGCTTTAACAGCAAAATCATGGGAAATCCTGGCTAAGATTCCCAGTGCTGTGGAGAAAGCCACCCTCGGCCTAGATCTCAGTCTCCAAGGCTCCTCTAGGGGCTGGCCTTGTAAAATCCCAACACAAATCAAGGCAAGAGTTCTCTGAGATCAGTTCCAGAACCCAGTCTCTAATGGCATCACACCAGAGTTCAAGCTGAGCTGGACCAAGTCATCTTTTCCAACCACCACACAAAAGACCACTATTCTAACAAAAACACTCCCACATGGCCCTCATCTTCTTCCATGCAGACACTAATCATAACATTCTGGCTGTGGGTTTCCATTGGGGGAGCAGTCTAAGATGGTGTGCAAATTCAGCTCTCATGCCCATCATATGACAAATGTCATGGTGGCCTGGACACCCTTCCTGAGAAACAGGATAGATAAAATGGGCCTGTAGTTAATACTGCTCTGCTTCTCAAATTAGAGTCCTCCTGCCTCCAGGGGTAGATTCTTTATGTGTACAGGAATCATGAAAAAACCCAAACACCTGTGTGCTAGTTACTGGAGGGCTTGCAACAACTTATTTGACCCAAAGGATCCCTGTTCTTACTTCATAGAGGTCAGAAGCCTGACCAGATGAAGACAAGAGACTTCAGCCAATATTACACTTCTTTTTCTTCCTTTTAGATTTGGATGGACACATGGGATTTTTCTTTAGTTTCCTGGGGTGCTGAGAATGTAATTCACAGCCACACACAGGGCCAAGAATCTGATTCAGACACAGCTTTTACAAAGCACTTTACCTAAAAGGCACAGATTAGGTCTCTTCATTTCCATTTGAAACTGTTTTCTTGAGGATTCCCAAAGGAATGCCCGAAGGCAAACACCTCCCTCACATTCAGGGGAACAGAACAAAAGGTAAAAAAGAAGCCTGGAGAAAAACTTTGCTTTAATTGAACACTGTGGCACTGACAGCTCCTAATCATGCAACTTGGGTGACTATCTATCCAAGCAGGGATTCTCCAGAGAGATCCTTACCAGTCATGCTAATTTTTGAGTTTCCTGAGATGCTTGGTATTCCCTTCAGCAATCCAGTCCATGGCCATATCAAGAGCTAAAAGGTGGTACACATCTTAGACACAAAACCATGAACCACTTCATAGAATTGCCAAAATTCATGAAGAATTCAGGAACTTAGGATTTTTTTACGTTATGCCCATCTGCAAGGCAAGCAGCAGTCCATTCATCAACTGGGCATGAGGAGTCCTGCAAAGATTTCCACTAGACAGGACACATTGATGGCTGCATTCTTCTCTCTACTCTCTTTAACCACAAACCCAGTGGGATCCACTGACATAGAAAGACTCACTTGTTAACAGTCTATTTCAAACCAACAACAACATCAATATATATATATAAAAAAAACGTTTTTCCTTCATGTTCTCAGAACATGAGACAAAACGACAAATTGAAACACACACCCACTTAGACACACAAACCACCCCTGTATTTGGTCTGCATCTATCCACTCTGTCCTCTGACTGGTGGGTGAAAATATGTTCCCGGCAGTGGCCTGTCCTGTCCTGTCTCAGCTCTGGTCTCCTTGGCCATCTCTGCGGAGTTGTCAGGAGCCAGCAATGAACCAACACTTCTTTCTCAGGAAAGGCGACTGTTCAGACCATTCAAGGCATTTGGCTATCCACACATCACAAGGTTCCAAGGAAGAATGACTCTGGCCTTGGTACAAAAATGATGATGGAATTCAAAAGCAATGTCTTATAAAAGAAATCTCTTGAAAAAGCAAGTAAAGCAACATGGAGAAATACATGGATTCTGATACAGGGAGTGAATGAAAGTGAATCATATGCATATCAATTTGTGAATTGTGGATGAAATGATACATTCTATGATGTATATATACTGAAGAAATAGGAATATAACAATTTTGAATGAAAATTTACTTCAAAATACACATCATGTCCCATAGGAATATACTTTCATTGATGTTAAACTGGGTCACTTATTGTAGAAATATTAGGGTTAGTACTCAATATTCACTGAAGTTCATTTTGAGTATTGAGAAATGAATATGTATGTCAAGAATATGAATATTTCTGAGAAATGTCTTGTGAAAAGTTGATTATAAATCCACACAAATGGACATGAAAGAAACAAGGTAGTATAAATATATGACACATATATTTCATATTTGAAAATTCATACTCTCTTTCTCTCTCTCTCTCTCTATATATTTTTTTAATACATTAAAATGTAATAGTTCATATGCCAATCGAAATCCATAAGGGGATATATATATCCTTCACATATGTACTCAAAATATTCATTTTCCTGTACATTGTTTTATGTATAAACTTGTTGAAGTATAAAGCTCACCACAGCTTGAATTTTCAGTTACCTCAGTGTATTGTGGGGCAGTGATCTCTTCATGAAATTTATCTTTTCCAATGTGAGAGTACTCTCAAGAATATACCTGAGATGGCAGTAGGATCATATATATGTGCATAAAAATATATATTGTGACCCAGGCAACAGAGGCAGGGAGTCAGGAAGTTACATATTTGTTAATTTTGAAAATTCATGGAGAAGTAAAACGAGAAAAATATATGACAAGTTTTGTAATATGTATCTCTGATGAAGAAAAATGCAATTCCAAGTATACACCATGCCTCCTATCATATGCCTCTACTTCTATCCTTTAGGATTATTTTTATCGATGTTAGGATAAGTAGTCAGAGTCTAGTAGGTATGGGTTAGTGTCAGAGATTCAATATTTCAAATGGCAAAATGGAAAATGAGTCTAATATATATGCGAACATGTTCAACATAAATATCTTCCACTGTCATCCACCACAATGCCTTGACATTATTATCACCCCAAATAAGACACAATGATAGGAGAAGAGGAAAAATATCTGTGACTACATATCTGGAATTGGAAATTCTGAGAAGCTTACAAACAGGGGTGTGGCAGAAGAGATCCCAAAAGTAGGGGACAGGGTAAATATTCCAAAAACATGAGAGTTTTGCTGGCCTAATGACTTCTTGTCTATCTGCCTCTGACATTTGTGCACTAGAAATATAGCTTTGTGCTTTAGGTTCCTTTGTAGTGAGACCATCAAAGCTTGGTCTGAGTCTATGTGAACAGGAGGACATGGGTTCCTATTTTCCAATAGGAACAGGAGGCAGCAGAGCTGAATCCTCTCTTTGTAGGTAACTGTGGCCTTTGGGGTATGAATGTCTTCCTGGGTGGATTGTGAAGCCTTTGGCTCACCCTCCAGTTTTAAGGGTATTTCTTGTAGCTTCCCTGGAAAATTGGTGTTTGTTTTTGCCCATCATATGCCAAATGTCATGGTGACCTGGACACCCTTCCTGAGAAACAGAATAGTTAAGTGGGCCTGTAATTAAAACTGCTCTGCTTCTCAAATTGGAGTCCTCCTTTGGGTTTAAACTGAGGTGTGGGATAGCTGGGTCTAATTCATCTTTATTTTGAAAAGTGACTTAGAATAATGAGGTGCTATCAAAGAAATATGGTTAGGTGAAAAGTTGCTTACTTAATAAAGGCAAAGATAAATAAGGTTCAAGTTTTAGGATAGGAACATGACCATGTTCAGTGGGAGAGAATACTGACAGAGAGCAATAGAAAGCCAAGTCCTTGACAGATGGTTAGCATCTGAAATCTAAGATAGTGTACTGGTTTTGAGACAAAATTGTTGTTTCACTTGTAACAGAAGGGACAATGATTCAGGTCACTGCGTAGATTCATGGATGTAAGATGAGGTGTTTTCTATCTATTCCATTTGATCACAGCAGAGATCAATGCAAGGCCTTAACTTCAGATGAGTCTGGAAAAGATAATGGAAGAGTTTTACAAAAGAGAGGAGACCCCCCAAACCCCCAGAACAACAAAGTAATGCTAGTGGGTAAGCAGAACATTGTTCAGGTAGTCTAGAGAGATTACTTGATGTCCATGACTTAAAATAAATTTAAAATTAAAATATTATGCTGTTTTTAAATAATTTCTGTAAAGTCTAATTACTTGGGCATACACATAGAGAATGTAAATGCACAAATCATTAGTTCTGTGGGGCTTTCATATTTCCAAGACCTAAGTAAGAAAATGAGGAAGAGGAATGAGACTGGCTTATAATGAACAGACTGTGATAATGGACCCTGAACACAGAATGATGGAGACAAGTGTTGAGGGATCCCTGGAATAATCTTGATCCCATAATGCTCTGAGTAGCACTGGGGCTGTGGCACTCAGAAATAAGAGGAAACTTATCTAAAATTTTTATTTGCTTCTACATATGCATTGTTATGGTTGGAATATTTATCCTCAAAATTTGTGTTTTGGAACATAAATTCTTCAGTGTATCAATATTGAGAATTGAGGGCTAATAGGAGTATTTATGTCAAGGGGACATAGCCCTCATGACTGGATTAATGCCTTTTCTTATTTTGAATACCTGGATTTGTTTCCAGAATAATGGGTTATTGTGAATCAGGGTTGCCTCTTATTTTCCATTTTCTGTTCCCATTTGTTCCTTGGCTTTCTACCAAGAATTTAAGCAGAAATAAGCTCTCACCAGAGACCAAGTCAATGCCTGCCAAGTGCTCTTGTACCTTCAACCTCCAGAACTATGATCTCAAACAAAATTATTTTTTTTAATTTCAAAGTTATTGCAATAATACAAACACTAAAATATAGAATATTCATACAACAAAAAAGATTGTGATATTTAAAAATATGATTATATGGAAATATGATTAAAATTATAATGTTATATCTCTACTATAAAATAAATGTATACTTAAATTACATCATTATTTAAATTTTTCATATGTAAAATTATTAAAAAGTCTCAATGTAATGACAATGAATCAATGTACAATATATACATTTAAGCATTTTATATGTGTTAATTTATAGAACCATTGGGAATATATGTGTAAACATAGTCATACAATTATATTTCCCATCACATTGCTCAGCATATTGAGCCTCTGAGCAGCTGTCTTATGCTCAAAGTCACAAAGCTAGGAAAGATATAGCTGAGATTTTAAGGAGTGCTTTCTGGCTTGAGAAGCATGCTTCATTAGCACTATATAATAAATAATCAGAGAGAGAAGTCTGAGAGAATTAACTCTTAAAATAAAAACAACAGTTGCTTCTTTGTATTTAATGACACTTTAAAAATTTGGAATTTACCTGTAAGTTTTGATGATTTATAAGCATTATTTATTTCAAGTGATAGAATATAAATTTTAAGAATGCACACACACACACACACACACACACACACACACCCCACATGTGATCTTTCAAAAGCAAACAAAAAATACCAACACCAAGTACTTTCTTGGTTCAGAATTTAAGATGTAGGTAATAACTTTTGAATTAAAATGAAAACAGCATGCCTATATTTTCTCTTCAAAGAATTAAGGTAGAATTTATTATATCAGTATTAAGATTGCATGGTACCTAATTAAATAAATAACATGTTATTAACTGAGTGAACATTCACATTTTACCCATTACCTTCAATTCAGGGATCAATCCTAGTAAAAATATGCCTTCGACATTAGAATTTTTCAAAATTTATCTTGTTCAACTTTCTATTTCTTTTGTTTTACATTTGATACATATTTACATTCACAAACTTTGATTCAACTTTAGACATCAGGAAAAATTTACCTAATATTTCAAACACAGCTGTTCTAAAAAACTATGTATTTCAACAATGATCAAAGGAAACAGTGAGAATAGTCCTTATGTCAGGATAACTTCCTTATTCACCCTCACCATGTGACAATTCACATGTAACCATAATGAGGGCCTCGCCAGACACCCTTTATAAAATATTCAATCTTTGGTATTTTGTTATAACAACACTAAATGAACTAAGAGTCATAATAAAGAGTAGAGAGTGACATCCTCATCCTATGACCAGTACCAAATTTCTCTTACATAGCTGCAATCAAAACTAAAGGTGACTTCAACAGTCTCATCTTAAATGTCCATGTTTCCTTCTGCTTCAGCAGTCTGAACTTGATGATAAAATTCAGACTTTTTCAACATTTGAATCTTGACCTAAAAAACTTAAATTTCATTATGTCAATGGTCTAGTTAATAATGATCTCACGGAATTACATAAGAGTGATTGAATCAAGAAGAAATAAGAATAATGAAATTATATTTTCAGACTGATTTGAACCTGATTGAGAATGTAAATAATCATTATGAAAGGTAGATTCTAGAAATAGTATGCATGAAGAAAGTAGCCAATCATATAAACAGTCTATTGAAGATGAACTGTAAAGTGTGAGCTTGGTTACCTTAATCTCATCAGTGTTCTTCAAAGACAAGCCAGATGGAAATTGTGATTTGTGGAGTAAAGTTATGTCTCTATTATTCAAAAGGAGATAGTTCATTTACACTAATGCCCCAATATTTAAAGAAGAAATTAATGAATAAAAGAGTGATTTTTAAAGAATTAATCTTTTACTTTCAAAATCAGAATTGATTGAATACTTGGTTATTTTTAATGGTGCTAACAACATTTTACTTAATAAACGAGATCTCAGTAATAGTTAATAGAAAAATACCATTTCTCCATCCCAACATTTTGCTTCAATTTTTTACCCCAAACTAATTATGATAGTCACTGGTGTATACTGAGTTACCATGTTATCACTGTCTTTCATTGTATATATTTAAAATATGTTTGAAATTTTGCAGATCTATTGGTGGATGGTAGAAAATTTCTAGAATAATATTCTCATTCCTGAGAGTATAACATAAGGCACACAACCTTGACTTGAAAACATAACTCCAAGTCCATAACCCAGGTGAGTATATTTATGTTTTCACTTTAGATTTTCATCTTATAACTCATATCTGTTATAAGATTTCTACATATATGACAGTTTCAAAGTTTATAATAGATATAAAAATTGGATGGATTTTCATTTAACATTTTTGTTCAACATTCCTCTTTTAACATTTTTAAATTTGATATACATACATATCTTTAGGGATAAAGAGAATTTTCTAATCTTAGCATTACAAAAGTGGAAAAAGATATAGAAAGAATTGCTCAAGGTCATTGCCACAGGTGAGATTAAATGACAAAAGAGATCTAAGGAAAGGAACATTAAGTGAATGTTAAAATTCTAAAGACTATAAATTGTGGCAAAATTTTCAAAAAAGGAATGGTTAAAATCATTTTACACTTATGAGGAGACAATTGGAGTATATTGTATAGTTGAAAAAATATATATAAGTTGAAAAAAAGTATATGAATTCTCTGGTTTTCATTATAGTGCTTCATTGGAAACTAAGTTGCTTACAGAAAGCCTGGCACAGGGCAGACTGACTCCTCTCAGACACTGTAGATATCAGGCTGTTTTCCTACAGATATGGAAGCAAAAAATATGAGTCCCCCCAAAAAAGAGAAAAATGATATATTTATATTATCTTATAAATAACAACATAATAGTGTGTGTGTGTGTGTGTGTGTGTGTGTATGTGTATATATATTTGTAGCTGTGTATTGTTTACAACCAGGATATCTTCTGTAAAATGCATCATTAGAAGACTTCAGCATTGTGCACACATCAGGTGTACTTTTACACATGAAGGTAATATATAGGTCAACCCTTTGATGCTTTGATGTGGGCTCTTGATGTAATCAGGAGATGTGGTTGAGAGAGATGAGGCTTCTGTCAGTGTTAACACACCATACTGCTTCACAAGAAACTTTTTTTTCTAATAATTAGGAGCATATTTTAAAATAATGATGAAAGAGTAAACTATAGTAAACAGAAAAACTATTAAAGTTGTTGATTATCTCTTATTAGTATTAAGTATTATATGCTGTACATAAGTAAACTGTAATACTTTTATAGAACTAGACACACTGCAGTGCTCTTTGCACTAGTATCACCATAAACTTGTGAGTAATGTGTTGCCCTATGACCCTGTGATAATTATGTCACTAGATGATGGGGATTTTTCAGCTACATTATAATGTTATGAATCCTTGTCCCTGGTCTTGTAAAAATTGTTCGTATGTGCATCTATGATCAAAATGTCATTACATGCATTACATATTTTCAAGTGAATATAAAAAGTCTTTAAAACTCAAAGAAACTTGGTAATATTTGTGATACATTTACAAGAGCTTTTTGGTATGTGAAGAAAAAAGAAATTAATCTAATTATTTTCTAAGATCATGCTGGGGAAAATCATATATGTTATTTCAATTAGGTCTCATAAATATTCTTAAAAATCATTAAAGAAAAAAATACTTTAAAGAAAAAAATAGTGACAAAGTAGAGTATAAAGAAATAACAAGACTTCAATCTTGGATTGAAATCTGAATTTTCCAATGGTTTTTCTAAATACACATCCTACAAAGAATTTCATGAAATAGAACTTTCTGATTTGTTGTGAATGAAAAAAGGAAAAAGGGGGAAGAAAAAAGAGAGAGCATTAATAGAATGAATTGAAACTCCTAATCACAATGTGTCCTATGAGTTCTCTTGGGTCCAGAAGGGATTATCTTGCTTTCACTCAATCTGAACCACCACCAGGAAAATAATTTGGCACTGGGGGCAATCATTTTTTAAAAACCTGCATGTACAGTGCAACTGCTAATATAATAGATCCATGGGGGAAAAAGAAAGAAAAAATTCAGAATGAGTACTGTTTTCAGTATGTGCCAAGAGCTAACAGATAATCTGTTTCAAATAGAGTAATGTTATTACCTTTCATTCTCTTAATACTGCTTTAAATATTGGATTTTCTTGGGATAAGGGTTCCATGTAAATGATCAAAGTGCACTTCATGAACTGAAATGATTTAAACTCAGCTTTCAGAGTAACACTTCCCAAAATGTTCCCCTGAGATTCAAATTTTTCTGACTCAAGGTATTTCTATTTAAATTCTAAAACCACTTTTAAGGGTAATAATTAAGTAAACACTACTATATTTTGGTTTATTGAATCTGCATTAATTATTTTTCATTAAATGGGAAAATTTAATTCTTGGGGAAATAATCTTGTTAATTGTTTTCATAAAGATGTGCCCTGGGTCAGCTGCATTTAATTTTTTACTAACTATGGGTTTCAGAAAGCTTTTCAATTCTGCCAAATCATTACTTGCTTATATTATTCATTGAAAATGAAAAATATCAAAATGAACTTTATGATGAGCTTTTATTAAATGTATTTTTCCTCCCAGCTAAAAAACTTACCAGTTTGAGTATTTACCTGTATTTAATAAATTTAAAATAAAGACATGGAGAGCAAGCAGACCCACATTGGCAGAGTTCTGGCCAATAAGTGGTCGACAATGTCAAGTCCTTGACTTGCTCTAGAAAAACCTGGTAGCCCTGGACTCCATGCTCAGTTCCTTTACTGCTGAAAAGAAATGGTCCTGTTTTGAAAAAAAACTAGCACTCTTTGGTGACCAAACGTTCTATTTAACACAGTTATTTAGACTTGTACATATAAAATTGGTGCTACAAAAATTGCTGCAAGAGAGAAAGAAGGAAGGAATTATTGTACACTGAAATGAAGCAAGATACATATTCACTGGTAAAGATCTAAGTCAAGGATCCAATCAGGTCGATTACTCCTATAGTCTTAAAGAATTTGTAGTGTGCACACAGAAGACATACTGGTGAACTAGGTAAAACATTGTGTTACTAACAATTTAATTTTAGCATTTTCTTTTCACCAAACCACATGTTCTTGTAGTATTGCATTTATTATTGACTCTTTTTATTTTTACTATGGTCTAGAATTTTTTTTTTTGTTGCAGAATAGATCAATCTTACTTCAGCTTACTAAATTACTATAAAGTGGACATGATTTCTTCAAACTTTCTATTTAAAATGTCACTAAAGCTTTCATGACCAGGGTAGAATGTACCATTTCTTGGGTACATATTTCTCACATGCCTTATTTTGTGTTTCTTAATTAAGAAAAAATGTCAACAGCTGACCTGAGTGATTTCACTAATAAAACTCAACTGAGGATTCAAGTAATTTTACCATTCTTGTAAATGTGCATTAAGAAATTAAAGTAAAAAATCTCCTGAAGCTTCAATAACAGTGCAGCTTTGAGTTACTTCTGCATTTTAAAGACAACCCTGTATACTAAGATATAAATTAAATACTACAAAATATAAATGACATATTTAAATACCATGTTAATGATACCATTATATCTTATGAATATCTTTATTTGCAAGGAATTTTTAGCTGGATGACAAATACAAAATGTCAAAACTAACATGTCCTTCTTCATGTAACTCAAGAATATAAAAATAATTTTTGTATATGATTATATTCTATTTATTTGATGATGAGCATCATGTGTTTGTAAGAATCAAACTATATTCTAGCAATTATTTTTAAAATTTCTGGTTATTGACTACAAGCAGATTACAAAATTATTTCATACATACATTCAAGTTTAAAAATTGATAACAATCCTATTTTTAAAATGTATTCTGGAAAATCTAAGAATCTTGTAAAATTAATAAAAATGAAATAATTTATCCAACTTCATTCTGTTCTTATCATCCCCAAAATGTGCAATTTTGTACATAATAATAAAAACAGAATCCTTCAATTCATTGAAATAATCTATTTTTGTGGAAGAAAATTGAATGTATCAGGAAAATTGAGTTCACGTCTTGAAAGGTAAAAGTTGAAACATCAGAAGGACAAATTTAACGTTAAAAAAACAACTAATTACTCCCATAGCATAACTGAGAATAAACCTATAGAAAGAACGTTTTATGGAGGGAATGGCACACATCTACATTTAAATTTTTCTGTAAACTATAATTTTGAAAAGTTGCTATTGTTGCAAATACTCAAAAATGAGAACAGTTTCTTTTTTAAATTTGGGAGAAAACCCTAAAAATAAAAATAAAAACTTGAGAAAGCTAACCCAACTGCATTTTAAATGTATAGCATAATATCATAATATAGCATAATATTATTTTAACTATGAGAATTTGGATAAAAAAATAAATTCATTATTAAGGTTCCTCTTTATGGGAACCTAAGCTACTAATTCTGTAACTATATTTTTCTTTAAATTTATTTATTTATTTTTATTCTGTGTGAGTGTGTGAGTGTGTGTGTGTGTGTGTGTGTGTGTGTGTGTGTGTGTGTGTGTTGCTGTGGATCAGACCCAGGGCCTTGGGCATCTGAGGCAAGTACACTACCAAGTGAGCTGTATATATCCATAGCCTTTCTTTAAATTTAAAATCAATAAATTGAAAACGTTGTGAATCATGAGAACCAGCTCTGTCACCATTAGAGAAGGAAGCTATAATGTGGAAAGTGGAAAAGAGAATAAATCATGTGTTGAACTATATTCCAAGTTATAATTGGCAATTTAGAACACCTAGGTTCAACATACACAAATTGCTGGAAATCAGACTTAGAAACAATGTGTTTATATATGTGCATGTAATTTCCAAGCTCCATCATTTAAGTGGGCTTAAAAGCAATATAAACTCTTGAGCACTGAGCCCATAGAACCCAGATCTTGGTGTCTAAATATTATTATCTACAAAATGGAAAATGAAGAAATGCCTGAATCTAGAGAGACAGTTAAAAATTAATTCTGGAACATTCTGATGTACAAATAAATAAGAACGTGTTTTTAAAAATCAGTGAAAACTAGTTATAAAAACAAGAATCAACCTGAAGGGGCTCAAATTGGTAAGATCTAGAGCAATTTGAGACCCAAAATAAATAACAATAAGAATCCTAAAGTACAAGAAGGAAAATTAAAAAAATCAATAAATAGTATGGATTCAAATAAAAAAGCTTCTTCTCAGCAAAGGAAACAATCAGTAATGTGAGGAAAGAGCCTGCAGATTGGGAGAAAATCCTTACCACATGCACTTCAGATAGACCATTAATCTCTAGGATATATAAAGAACTCAAAAAATTAACACCATAAAAATAACCCAATAATAAATGGGCTAAGGTATAGAACTGACACTTCACAGAAGAAGAAATACAATTTATCAAAAAATATATGAAAAAGTGTTCAATATCTCTAGCCATTGGAGAAACGCAAATCAAAACTACACTAAGATTTCATCTCACTCCTGTCAGAATGGCAATCAAGAATACAGGCAACAATAAATTTTGGTTATGATGTGGGTAAAAAGGTACACTAATACATTGTTAATGGGACTGCAAGTTGGTGCAAACATTATGGAAAGCAGTATGCAGATTCCTTAGAAAACATGGAATGGAACCATCATTTGACCTAGCTATTCAACTCCTTGGTTTATACCCATAAGACTTAAAATCAGCATACTGCAGTAATGCAGCCACATTAATGTTTATAGCAGCTCAATCACAATAGCTAAAAGATGGAACCAACCTAAGTTTTTTCAATAGATAAATTGATAAAGAAAAATGTGGTATATATATTCAATGGAATATTACTCAGCTTTAAAGAAGAATGAAATTATGGCATCTGCTGGTAAATGGATGGGGTTGGAGAATATCATGCTAAGCAAAATAAGCCAATCCCCCAAAAAAACAAAAGCCAAATTTTTTTTCTCTAATATGCAGATGCTAATTCACAATAAGGTTGGGGGAGCCAATAGAGAAGAATAGTGTTACCTTAGATTAGGTAGAGGGAAGTAAAGAGAGGGGAGGTAAGGGGATGTGGGGATAGGAAATATAGTAGAATGAAAAAGACATTATTATTTTATGTATATATGTGCCCTCATGACCAATATGATTCTGCAACATGTACACTCAGAAAAATGAGAAATGATATCCCATCTATGTATGATATGTCAAAGTGCATAAATGCATTCTACTGTCATGTATAACTAATTAAAATAAATTAAACAATAAAGAGGTAAAATAAATAAATAACAGTAACAATTACAATTGTTCAAAAAAATAATTTAAGGATCCACACATATAAATAAAAATGGATAGATAATAGTTGGAAGATCTTCCTATCAGTAAAAATTAACTAATAAAAGACAAAAGAGTAATATACTTGAAAAATAAGTCCAATTTCTGACAACTGTGTTAATCATCATTGATCCAAGCATCAGCCATTAATAGATGCTGAAATTAGTAAGTGAAATTTTGAAGAATAACAAGATATTTATATGATTTCAAAATATTCATGAGAATCTGAGCTAGTAACATTTATATCCAATATTCCAAAGAATATTTATTAATTTTAAAGAATAATATGGTAACTTTACACTCAAGACAACTGACATATTTTATCTCAGTAGTAAAATTTGCATTCTTAAATTTTAAGACACCAGCATTCTGTGCCTATGGATATGAGGTACTGAGTAGGACAGAACCTCTCTTATTTGCAATTCCCTTTCAAAAATGCTCAATCCGAATCTGTTCATGTAGAAACACCAGATAAACCCAAACTGAAGGACATCCTTACAAAATACTTAGGTAAAATTCAAAAACATCAAATACCAAAATACGAAGAGATACTCAGAGAATGTTTCAGATGAAAGAAAACTAAAGATCTTTGAGAAAATAATTTGATATAAGATATGGTATTTAATTTTTCTACCAAGTATTTTACTTTAAAAGTGGATAACTCTGATCTTTTACTTAAATAATAGCATAGTATCAAAGTTAAAATTCTTAAATTTGACAATGGCCAGCCATTATCTGGTATGGTTTGGATCCAGAGTTTCCCCAAAAATTACTGTATCAAAGGCTTAGTCTGTAATATAGTAATACCCAGATGTGGGCCTTCAGAAAAGTGATTGGATCATGAGGCCTCTAAACTCATCAATGGGTTAATCTATTTATAGCCTAATGACTACTGGGAAGAACAAGAGAAAATAGAATATAGGAGAATAGTATCTTCAAACTATAGGCAGCTAGGGCATGGTTGAAGTAGAAGATAACTGGGGATGTGCCCTTGAAGACCCTATCTTGTTCATAGAGAATTTGGATAAAAAAATAAATTCCTTATCATAGCCCCTGTTTCCTGGTTGCCATGAGGTGAACAGCTTTCTCTGCCATGTCTTCCTGCAATGATGTTTTGTCCAAAACTAAGGAGCCAGCCAATAATGGACTGAAACCTCTGAAACTGCAAGCCAAAAGAAATCTTTCCTTGGTTAAGTTGTTTACATCAAGTATACTGGTTATAGTGACTAATATATCATCTAAACTATTGAGACCCTGGATAGGACAAATTTGGGGATCTTGGACATCAGAGATCCTGATTCTCAAATCTTATACTTTCTGGCTTTTTACCAATGGTTCCCTGATTTATAGGCCTTCAGACTTGGACAGAATTACACTCCCAGCTCTCCTGGATCTTCAGCTTGAAGATAGAAAATGATGGAATTACTTGACCTCTATAATTACTTGAAGTATTTTCCATATAATTATCTTCTTACATATCTGGGTATATACTATTGGTTCTGTTTCTCTGGAGGTCCCTGACTGATAGAGTTGGTATATGTTTTTAAAATTAACAACAATGTTACTTAAGATTCCTCATCCTGAAAATTCATGATGATCTCAAAGAATCTTTGTAGGTATAAATTTTTCTACTTCAATAAAACATCTGGTCAGCATTAGACTTCTTGGTTTCAAAATTCACATGGGTCCTCATTCTTACAACTGTATTCCAAAGTTATCCTTATACTACACTGACTGTAATAAGGCAAGAATATTGAATTGAGGAAAATAATTTTTCTTAGTAATAAGATACATGCTGTGCCTGAATTTTATTAGATAAATTACACTTTTCTGCTGCTTTGAAAATGTTTAATATTGCCCTAAAATTAAAGAATTTCATTACAACTTGCTTTTTTTTATTGTTCCAATTCTTATGTTAGAGGAATAACTCATGTAAGGATTGTCCTTAGCAAATAAAAACAAAAATAAAAAATACAACACAGGTGTTGTGTGTGTTTTTTAAAGAAAATTTTATCTTCCCATAATAATTCTGTTTTCACCTTCAACATACCTTGGGAGCTTGTGAATGTACTTGGTGCAATACTGATTTCTTAAATCCTGTTTGGATATCTTCAGATTTGCTTCATGAATTTCAGGTTGTGAAGTGCTCAGAAAACAAAGCTCATTATTCTGAGTATTTCTACTTAAGCTAAGTCAATTTTATGTGAAATTACAATTGTTGATATTAATTGGTAATTTTAAAAGAAAAAAGATATCTGTGCAGCTTTAACCCCTTGAGGAAAAAATTAAATAAATAGAAATATCAACTGTGGGATCAGTTCACTTGTTATGTGATCCTGAATTTGTTGATACAGAATTCAATAATATAGGACAAATGACTGCATCCCATTGCTGCATGTTTCCTTGTGACTATATGCTTCTCCTTTTGTTTGCTGACCTTAAATTAAAAACATGTAGCCCATGATCCAATTTGATTTGTTTTAAAGCCTAAGATAAAATTACTTTGCATGACAAAATTGTTTTAAAGCTCAAAATTGTAAAAGTCCTTTAGGAGAAATAGTCCAGCAATATATTGGCTGATTTCCAATGGAGTGAAAAATGGAAGAGGATATTTCTGAAGTATTAGTGGTGCTAGTGAGGAGCAAAGGGAGTTAGGCACTGGTAGAACCCTAGAGAAAAGAACAAACAGGTCACAAATGAAAAAGTTTCATGTATGTCAGATCTGCACTGGTATGTTTATCCCTTTACTTTTTATTTTTATATTTTTAATTAACTCTGCAACAGTTTCAATTTTTTCAGTACAAATAATTTTCATAAAAATGATGTCTCCCTTAGGTCCTCAGTCCTTAGCACAAAGAAGAAGGTAGATTGAAATGTGCATAAAGAATTGATCATGACCAGTAGCTCTTGCACTCTATATGCTGCCAGCAGGATATTAGCTAAGATCATCCTAGTCAAATTTCATTGCTTATGTTGATTCATCTGATCTATAAACCTAGAATTTTGGTCAAATCTTCCATCAATTAAGCAGGATTGTGTCAAGACAGTACAGAGAAAAGAATCAATGCTGGTGTTGGCATATGTGTGTATGTGTGTGTGTGGGGGGTGTGTGCAAAGGGGAGACAGAGGACAAATTGAATTATTTGAGGAATAACACCAAGACTAGTGTTTCACCAAATTGGGCTTTACAGCCATGACAAGCTACAATTTAAAACTGATTTGTTCAAATATGCTTTGGTATTATCCCTAACAATGTCCTCCCCAAGACATTTTATAAAGCCCTGATGAAGAGTTTTTTCCTTGACCAAACACTAACCCAGATTCCCATGAGACTTCATACATAGTTCTTATCCTTGTTTTTAAAGGCTTGAAGAAACCATAATATAGTTGAAGGCTACATCCCCAGGATGACCAGAGATCCCAGGAAATGCTGGCCTGAGAAAGCTCAAGGTGCCAAAAGAATTTACTATTTATTGCAACCAACATCTGCAGGTAAGGTTCTTATCTCCCAGTTTCTATGGGGAGATGGTTACCTTATTTCAATATGTCCAGTTAACAAACAGGGATGCATTTCACATAGATTTAACTTCCCTCTCCATCTTGAAGATTTTTACTTTCCTGACTCTACTGAACCTCTACTCTACTGATCCCTGGCAAACCTCTTTTCTCTTCCCTCATCCTCTCTCTAAAATGCCAATCACAATTAAACAAATAAAAGTTAAGAGTAGTTCATACTAGGACTCTTCCCAATTTCACTAGTATATTATTGACTAAAAATCTGCCCTAACCACTTTAACTAGTGTCCAGTCTTATTTGTCTTTGATGTCTTTCCCTTTTACAAAATAACAAAGAAACATTGAAAACTGAGAATATATTGACCAATTAATGTGACCTAGAAATATTTAATTTTATTATATAATCAGAAAAAAATATTAGAATATAGAAAATGAAAAGGTTAGACTTATCTCAAAATGTAAAAGGGAATTAGAAAGAAATGAGTACTTTTTAATAAAACAAAAGAGTATAATTCATTTTTGTCTACAGAAAAATGAGAAATGCCCAAGATCCCACTTCCCTGAAATCCAATTTGTCACCGTGATTCTGTGGTTGATATCAACAACATCTTCTGGCACACTCAAGTCCCGAAGTCCTTGAAAATTTAGCCAAGGACTTCTTCATCCTTCAAATATTATCCTTCCACACACTAATAGTTTTGGCTGAACTTTCTTGATTCATCTCAGTGACTGTAGTTGCTTCTATTTTCCATCCCCATTACAAAGCATCTACCATTTTGTTTTACTTCTTCTGTATGTTAAGTCTTTAATGACTCAAGACATCAAAGATCACATATACCTTCTCACACAATGAAATTCAAACACATCACTGTTCAACCTAATGCACTTTATGCATGCAAAACAGAAGACTATATCAATGGCCACTGCTCTTCAACTCATAACACAAAGCAGAATCTGCCTGTACCTATAATTATTCTGGATAATATGCACTAAATATAACTTAGACTCTATTTAATAAAATTTAAAAAAAACTCATATCCTCTTCCCTTTGCAATCATTCCCTAATTCTATTTGCCTTCATTTATTTTCAATAGAATATATAGTATATAAGTGTTACTATATAAACATATATATGTGCATACACACATATTATACATTTTTGTCAGTTTTCAGTTAATCAGAAATTCTATGACTGCAACCTCTGAGGAAGTGTTCTTGTGTACATTTCCATATATTGGGGAGAAGGGAAGTTAGATAGCAGAAAAATTCTAAAAGAGTAACCATGCATACAAAGATGGAGTTGACCACAATAATGCGGTCCTCAACTAGAAGATATCGCCTTTAATTGAAGAGTTGAATTTTCAATTTTACAACTTATCATGTGTCTTCTATCAACTGGAATAAGAATAGCGGGAACAATGTCCATTAATATCATCTTTTAAAAATAAAGGAACACTTAAAAACATGAGAGCTATGTTATACACATTGTAAGCCTTCTTCAAGAGCATAGAAAGCTCTTTAAATCTATGCTGTCAACAAATCCTTCAATACCACCTCATTTATGCACCTAGTACTTAATTCTCCTCACCACCTTTGCAATAGAATTCTTTTAAAAGTATTTTTTTAAAAAGACAGAAAATCATAATTATGAGAGAAATCAATTAGGCTGGAGTTATTCATGAACATAAGTATCCAAATAAAAGAAAGCCCACATCATTTCATGATGTAGAAAACTGGGTTCTGTTATAGAACATTTTTACTTTTGTTTAGTTAAATTTGTTTTTTCTTGCACTAGTAAAAATCTATTGTTTCTAATGAAAAGATAGGAAAAAGAATCAGACATAAGTTTTGTATTTGTTAAATAATCAAAAAGAAAAGGAAAAGTCAACAAGTCTATGCTAATGTTTTCATATAACTAAGAAGTGTTTCCTTCCTTTTCTATAATTATTATTTTTAAAAGCTATTAATTAATTATGTCAAGATAACTGATTTTTTGCCACAGAGTAGGGTGGAAAATATAGCACAATTGCTGTTAAGAGATCAAGCAACAATAGCCAGTCCATAACCTGTTTTAAAGACAGATTTAGATAGAGAAATCAGATTTTAGTTTCTAAACTGACCACTGATTATTATTGCTACATCTCTTTGCTTTTCAAGGTCCAGATTCCCATCTTTGAAACAGAAGAGGCTCAAGCAATTGAATCCCTAAAGTTTTTAATAACAAAAGTTTGATTTTCAAACTTTTTGATTTTCAAACTGAATCAAAAGATTCAGATTTTTAATGCTTTATTGTATAAGTACATAACCAATATTGTAAATTAAAGAGTTTTTTTTTTCAAAATGGTGATATTTTCTTCATTACCTGGATGACAATTTCAGCTGCTTTATTAACTTGCCAACATAACACTAAAGCAATTTCCATGAGGTTAAAGAAAACAATAAGAACCACACCAAAATAAAGAAAAAGAAAATCAACATAAGAACAGAAAACATAAAGTTTACATTTCCAAGAGAACTGAAAGAAATGCCATGATATGAAAATAATATATATGAACTAAACATAGTGTGAAATGAAAAAAATATAGGGAATTAACAACCAAATAAAAGAAAATCTGAGGGACAGTAGAGAACCCTAGGTATATAAAGAGTAAAATTTTTTAAAACTGGAGAATGCCTTGTTTATTTTATAAGCTTATAAGTTTGACCACAGGGAATAATGCAAATGTCTGATCAATTTTAGGGGCATTTTAAATTTTATTTTTAAATAAAATGAGGGGATTTATTGAATGCCTTTGTTGAAAACATATGTAATTAAAGGGATTTTTTGTTGTTTCTTATTTTTCTACAATTTCTTGGCATCTGACATACTGTGGTCATTTTTCAAGTAAAAGATCTTATATGTAAATTCATTTAGAAACAACTATCTACATGAATTCAAATGAGAAAATATGCTTTGTAAAATGTTTTAGAATATAGACAAAATATTGGAAGAAACTAGAGCACAGGGACCTATTTGATATGCTCCTGGGTTCAATTCCTCACTCTGAAAATTACAGAAAAAAAATGCAATCAAGAGGAATAACACTTTGTAGTTCATTTGACAGAGCTGAATAGATAACTAAATGAAGTAAGATTTTCTTTTACATTGTGTAGCATTATATTTATTAAAAGAGTAAAAAAAATCCCCTTATGACTTTGAAAAAATGGCCTATTAGTGTGATATAATTTTTAAAAAAGCTTTCCTTATTGTGAAAATGTATTATTTAAAATGGAATCATTCCTATCCACATGCCCTTCAATGGAATCCAGGGATCATGAGAAAGAAAGAAAAACCCTCCTTTAGCAGAATCCTGCCTGCTGCAGAAATAATCTCAGAGAACCAACCCAGTGGAACAACCTGCCCTACATATAAGAATATTTTTTACCTTGCAGTTGCCTACAGAGTTGCTAACTATGAAACTATGACTGTAAGATATGCTTTACATATTTACTGCTGCCACTTGCCAATCAGAGTTTTCCAGCTTCTGCAAGAACCAAAAGTGCCAAAGAACTTGACTTCAAAATAACTTGCATAGATTTCTCTGCCCTGATCTGACCTTTGTCCTTTCTTCTCCAAACTTCCCAGGAACCATTCTACCTTAGGTATATATGTCACAGATTGCATTCATATTCTTTATTCTCAAATTAAAAAAAAATGCTGTTATTGAAAATTCATCTCTATTTTTAAAATTTTTGACACTGACACTAAGTTCATTAAATAAAAACCTTAAATCACTTGTTGAATCTCAATTGCAAAAGTATATTTTAATCCTTTCATATGATGCAAGTATGATAAATGTTGTTTAGTTTCAGTGTCCTAAAGGGCTGTTAAATATAAATTCATGAAGGGACACATGAGAGTAAGTTTCTAAAAATAAACATTATGAGAGTACTGAATTTTATAAATTCATATCTCTAATATATTTTGATTAAGATTATAGGAAGAAAAAGTAGGTTCTCAGGTTATAAGTAAAAGCAATTAAATTGCTATTTTACCTTCTGTTCAAGAATATTTTAATTGCATACTCTCAATTTTTTTCTATAGAAAATAAAACATTCCCATAATTTTTAAGAAAATAATTTAGGTGTTTTTTTTTCTACATTTTTTGTTGCAAGTAATATCATGATATAATTATAGATGTTAAAATAATAGTTTCTTTATTCTAGGAGACTCCAAGGGATTAATATATTTCCACTCCATTCCTGAACCACTGGTTTCCAGGTGTATCAAGACAGTCTCAAATTCTGGAAAAAAAATTAAATATAATTTATTTATTTTAATCATGGGCTAAATCAAGCAGTAAATCACAAAACAGAATTGCTGAAAGAAATGGGGCAAAGGCAAAATTCTTAAAAATATATATTTCTATTAGGGAAAAATAAGTGAAAAAATATAATAATTTCTATATTGGCTACAAGAACCTAACCTCTTAGAAAATACACTGCTGAAATGTTATTAACATCCTTGATGATTTCACAAATATTTACTGAATATCTACTTAGTGGTGGAGATTGGAATATAATAACCAACTTCAGGCTTCACAAAACATAAAGTTACAAATCCTGGAAATTGCATAGAATTGGAGAACAAAGCAAAATTTTTAAATACTTGAAAAATTTACCTTATTAAAATAGGAGCTAAGAATTTGCTAATAAAAAGCAATTAGAGCAATAACTAGGAAATATGTAATCAAGAAGTAAAGACATGTACTTTTCAAGGGCACAGTAACAAAAAAAAACCCATATATTCAGGTGGAAAATAAATCCATATGTGTTCAAAGGATTGAGAAGAGTATTCTAGAAAAAAATGGTAACTGAGAAAGTGTATTAAAACATGTTTGGACCTACTTGAAACAAAAACAGAATAGGCAGGCAATTATCCACAGAAGGAAGAACCTAAGTGAAAGAATGGAAAAAAGACTGAATTCTGCAAAAATAAATGGTAGAGAAAGTATCTCTTCAGACCATGGGAAATGTTTAGATGTATGAGTATTTGAAAGAGACAAGCTTTAGATAATCATCTTCCTTATACTTAACAGTGAATTCATTAATTCACATCTAATAAATAACTAATAATATGCTATTTAATTCAATACAAATAACTTCTGTCTTCTGTTTCATGATGGCACCCATCTTCTTTTCTATAGTTGTTCTTACAGTACAGTGATTTATGAAATTCACTTCATGTCTATGTATTGAGTTCTCTCATATCTTGTTGTGGTGTCTCATACTGTCAACACAAAAATGACCAGACTGTGTTGGCCTTGATAGTTTAGAGCAGAGGTTAGGATGGTAGAAGATAGCACAACACTTACTGTTCAGAGTCACATAATTGTGGAATGTGTTTTTGTGAGTTAATGTCTTCATCTTTGAGAAATTAGTTTGTAGAAACAAATTTGAAATTAAAAAAAAATCTGATAATATAGTTCAGTTATTGATTAAGAAAACATAATTGTCAGAGAAATAAGATTTGGTTTTTGAATTATATGAGTGATTACAATTTTTATGCAAGACCTATGCTAACCTCCAGATGGTTAAGAGCTTGAAATACACTGTCTATATGTACTATATAAATAATCCTCTTTAAATTTGTCTACTATGTCTTTATTACATAAATTGAAAATTTTTATAAAACAAGGATCTTTTCCTTCATTAGAAGAAATTCAGTACTGAAGAAAGAGAAATCCAGAATATCAAAAGTTAGAAGGAAACTAGCCATTATTTCCCTTTTATATCCCCAAACACCCTGATTAAATTTAAAAAAAGTTTTTATGCACTCATAGTGATTTTAAATAACAAAAGTTATATAGAGAGATGTCTACTCTCTGCTAAAAGTATGGAAGATAATATATGTCAATATATTTCCTCATTGACATATAATTATATGTCAACATCCATGTATTATCTTCTATACAATATCTATATTAACAAAGTAAGAACTAAGAAAACAGTAACTTTAAAAATTTTATGCAACATGTTGCTCAATAGATATTCATTGAAATATATATATATAAACCAAATAATTTGTTGTATATAATTGTTAATGTCTTTTTTAAAAGAGAGAGAGAAGAGAGAATTTTTTAATATTTATTTTTCAGTTTTCGGTGGACACAACATCTTTATTTTATTTTTATATGGTGCTGAGGATCAAACCCAGTGCCCCATGCAAGCCAGGTGAGCGCATTACTGCTTGAACCACATCCCCAGCCCTGTTAATGTCTTATATATGAATTTGCCCAGATTTTTAGTAGCAGCAAATGAATTATGAGTGTTTTAACTTTCCCCCAAACAGAGGTGCCATTTTCCTTTGGAATTTCTTTGTGCAAGGGCCCCAGTCAAAAATTGCCCCATTGTATGGTGCCACCTTGTTCAAAGGGAAATTCCTTGCTGGCCAAGGAATTTTATTAGTTCTAATGTTGGGCTCAAACATCTGTGGCCCGTGAGGTAGAGTAAAATTACAGTTGTAAGGTGATAAAAGCTAATTGGGCTTCTTTTACCCTCAGCTTCTTTTTTATTCATCTTGAAGAAGCTTTCTCACAATAAATCCCTCTCATGTTTAACCCTATATAATACACATGCAGAGTTTGCTCATGGTATGGTCACGCTTTCTCCACAGAGGCAGGCTAAACCACCAAACCCTGTATTTTTCTCTACTTTTGCATCTGTTCATTTCCTAAAACTAAACGGAATTTTTTTTCAAATTTCAAGTTTGTTTCTACAAAAGAATTTCTCAAAGATGAAGGCATTAACTCACAAAAAACACATTCCCCTCATTGACCAGTTTGTATAGTCCTGAAAAGACCATTGTGCAAGATGTGACATAATTGCCAATTACAAATGTGAAAAATATTGGTAATCTTGATTATAATGGTGATAATTTTATATGTGTGTATCTATATATTATATTATACTTGTATATCAGAAAACTATAAAGAGCATTTGTGGTCTCAGAGCAACTAAAAATAAATAAATAAATAAAACTTAAGGTGATATTGATTCCTAAGTAATTATTTTGAAAAGAATCTACATTATAAAACATAGCATAATTATTAATAATATAATATCCATCTTTAGAAATGCCTGTATGATAAGTATTACAGTGACCTGTATTAGTTTCCTATTACCATTTAAAAAAAAATCACCATAGCATGTTTATCTTAAACCTTCAATGGTAAGAATTCCAAAATGAATTTTATAGTGATTAAGGCAAGATGTAGGCAGAGCCAAATTCTTTCTGGGGGCAGAAGCAGAAGCTCTTTCATTGCCATTTCTGCTTTCAGGTGCTCTCTATATTTCTTGGGTTTATGCCCTTTCTTCCATCTTGAAAAAATATAACTCTGATCTTTGCCTTTGTAGTCACATTTTCTTTTCTCTATCTTGACTCACTCACATTTTTTTCCTCCTGATCTCAAGATCCTAAACTTAAGCACATCTGCAAATTCCCTTTTTCATGGGATATAGTCATCCATTATAGGGATTAGAATGTGAGCATCTGGGTGACACCATTAGTTTATCTACCACAGTCTTTAAGATGTATTACTCCAATTACATACTTAAAAGAATAAAATGAAATAGAACTTTTTCTCCTCATTTTACATATGAGCTAATGTAGGCACAAATCTAACAAATGACTGACTCTCTCTATTTCATCTACAATCTCATCTTTTCACTTGAAAAATCTCCTGATTCCAGTCTTTCCTACTGGGAAATTAGGAACACACACACACACACACACACACACACACACACACACACAAATCTATATTTTAGACTTCCCATTTGTTTTCAAAGATGTGTATTAGGATGATGAAACTAATGGTCAGCTCTACTCTCTGTATGGTCATCTCTCCAATGGCTCCAACAGCAACATCTCTGAACTTGCAGAAATTCTGGAAAAGCAGGTGGGCTATAGCAACTGTTGACACAGGGACTTTCTAAAGTTCAGAATCTCTTCCTTCAGTAGAGACTTCTGAGTTTCTCTTTTTGGTGACATATTTTTAAAGTCTCCCCTGTCTCTTATCTTCTCTCTAGACATTTCTGTGGAAAAAGCACTTTAAATTTGCTGTTTTAGTAACTACATTGAAATGTTTTTCTTTGAATAATTCCTGCTGAGCCCTCTGGTGGTGGCCACAGGGCAACACAACCTTTCAAACACTTTTCCAGTGTGCCTGAATTGTATACTATCTGACAGCACTTCACAAATCAGCCCTTGGGTTCCATTCGACTATGACATTAAGTGGAATACAGCTCTTAAAAGACTTGTATTCTTCGGTAAGCATTAACATTATTCTCCTATGACTTGCCCTTGCCACAATAATGCACAAGCATAATAATGGAAAACAAAATCTAGGTTATACTAGTCTATGCCATTATTACCTAAAATCAACATTCCAGTTCAATTCTAACAATAATATAAAGTGTGTGTGTGTATGTGTGTGTGTGTGTGTGTGTGTGTGTGTGTGAGAGAGAGAGAGAGAGAGAGAGAGAGAGAGAGAATTTGCATTAAACACACACATATACCCAAATTCATGTGCATATATGTACACACACACACACACACACACACACACACACATACACACAAACACACATTATTGGATGAAAGCTATCTTGATACAATTAACCTCAACTGAATTAAATCTATGTGGACCACTGCTTTTATCTCAGCCTGGTTATAGGGTCCTCTTTTGGAATGTTCCTCCCTCCCGCCCTTTCCTTAGGACTATGCAAATGCCTTAATGCAACTCTATGGATGTACTTGTTCAACATTGTCTGGTTCGGTTAATCTGCCTGATTGAAATTACACTATAAGCAACTTGAGAGGACAGTTCATACATTATTCATCTACATACCATATATAATTTCTGAAATATGATAGAAGTTAAAAAATAATGGGCTGACTGTAACAGGCTTTCAGTCACACTGTAGATACCTGAGGTCAAGGCCAAATGTGAAGCCTACAGGGGAATCCGATAAGGAATCCAGGCTTGCTCTGTGTCACCCCATTATTGGACTCAGTCCTTCATCACATGAGTGGATAGATTTTTTTTTTCTATTGCCACTCATTTGTATCCAGTTATAGCATCTACTTTCCATTCTTGTTTTCTATCTCAGAAATATTGCTCATGGAAATCTAGAGCTGTTCGGGTTTGGGGCTAGAAATTGAATAAGATGGTTTAAAAAATGGTAGACTATTATGAAGCTATCCAGAAAATAAGTTAAATGAATAAAAAAATATTTATTTTCAGAGTCCCTATAGAAATACTTTTGGCAAGAAAAAGAAAACATAAACACAAACAAATGAACAAAAAGTCAAAATGAATGCATACTGCTACAGAAACAAGCAGGCAAGCAACAAGCTAATCTACATCTGCATTCTTTTTGTGATAGAATTGCAACTTGAGAACCCTGCTGGCCAAATGAGGCCTCACACAGGTCCCATTATGTAATTCACTGATTACTTGGTTCAACCCACTTGAGGCACCAGAATCTTGGTCGTGATATTAGGTTGGTTGGTTAGTCAGGTAGCTTTCTTTAATAATACCTCAAGGGGTTGTGGCTTTTGGCAAGAACAGAACTATTTCTAGCTTAATTGTCATATAAAGTTTTCCAAAAAGCACAGCAGCCACTGACCTTATGCTGCTTCCTGTGACACACTTTTCGACATCCCTTCCGAGTGTAATAACATACCCTGAGCTTGCCGTTTAACAGCTTAAACCCAGAGTAGACAGTCCTTTCACTACTGTCATTTTACTTTTCCTGCAAAGAGAAAAATAAAGGTCAGGAGTGTCCCTCAGACCTCTGAACCCCCATTTTGTTCTGTCTGAATCAACCTCCATTAGCTGTCTTTTTTCCTCACAGAATGGAGATTCTTAGCTCAGAGCAATTCAAACATTCATCTACCTCAAAGCCTTGAAATCCCCTCTTCATGTTTTCTCATTCCTTCAAACTATCAAACAATTCCACGTGTAATCTTTCTCAAGTCCATGTTTGTTATATTTTCCTCCCACAAGTTCCATAAAGCAAAGAACATGTATGTATCTTACTGTTTATTGTGCTTGGTGACACCTCTATCTTGTTCCTATTCACTTACCAAATTGGTGGTTCTAAGAATCCTATGGTATATAAAGTCACCACAATGCAATGTGTGATACTATAGCCTCCTACAGAAGGTGATGAATTCAGGAGAACCACACATCATTTTAACAGTATTTTTACATTTTTAAAAATTCCTAGAAAGTTTAGGCAGAAATTATGAAAAATGCTAAAATTCCCAAATACTTGACTTACCTTCATTGCTTTCTGCTTTTTGCAAAACCCAAAACCTATTGGACCCCTCTGGCTGGAATTCTTTTCTTTAAAAGAGTCTCATCTGGAGGCTCTTTCCAATCAGCCATAGCCAAATTGGCCAGGTGTTCTGCCAAAGAGTGAAGGCATTCTCATCTGTGCACAGGTAATTCCTTTAGGAACTTGTGCCAAAATGAATAGTAGTGTTCATTGTTGGCCTATTTTTCTCAAAATAAATCATTAGAATAGATTAGAATTGTAGAAAAGAGAAGAAAAATAAATTTCAAAGATGTGTTTGCTCAGATTTGAAACACTGAATTTAATGATGCCCCAAATTCCCTATAGATAAATTTTAAAAAAAATGTACTAAAACATCAAATAGGTGTAAGGAATAATGAAATAATTCTACCTGCCTACTTCCTTATTGTGAACATGTGAAGTCTTTTAAAAATAGGAGCTATGAAACTATCTAAAATTGATTCAGCCTTAATAGAAAGGTGATCTTTGCATCTACCAATGGTGTGATCAGGAATTATAAAACAGTACTGGAGGATAAGATACAATAATCTTCATTTACTTTACAGACTTAAAATGTCTGATGAAGAATTAAATTTGATCTTATGTTTGGCTACCCTACAAATATAAAATAAATGTAATCTTATTCCATATTTTTCACATCTCTTCTTTGCTAGAATATTGTCCCAGACAGGGAGTGGTGGCTCATGTCTGTCACCCCAGGGACTAGGGAGTCTGAGGCAGGAGCTTTGAAAGTTTCAGGTTCTGGGAAATTTACTGAGACCCTGCTTCATATAAAAAATTAAAAAGGCCTGGGATATAGCTCAGTGGTAAAGCACACCTGGGTACAATTCCTAGTACCAAAAAAAAAAAAAAAAAAAAAGTTGTCCCATCAGCCTTCTTAGCAGATATCCCTCATTTTTTTCTTCTATCTTTGTTGTATTGGCTATTAGAAATTGGAAACATTGCAGGCATATAGTGAGTATCATATGCTATAGTAAACTTTATATATTGTGGAATTCTTAGAATAAATGAAAAAATTATCACCTTGATATGTCTAGGTACTGATTCTCATTCAAGATCTGTGTGGTTTTGTCTGAAGATAAGCCATTGTAATGGTTAAACATGCTGACACTGAACAGTGTAGTACCTGACATATAATATACAGACTTTGAACTCAGCCCCATGCTTTGCACCATGATTTTTATTCTACTTCACCAATAGGCCAGCTGTATTTCAGTCATGATTCTTAAATCTCATCTCCCCCAGCCCATCATTAAGATATCTTCTTGTATAGCTTGATAGCAGGATGGTAAAATATAAGGAGGGAGTAAAATTAAGCATCCAGAAGTAGTTTAGTAGTCCTCCAAGTTCAAAAAGTATACATGAGGTTTATACTCCAAGAAGAATGTTTTTGAGACTTATCACAACACTATAGGGATTGAGTTCAGAAATATTTAAAAAGCACAAAGTTACGTAGGCAGACAGATAATAACACCTAACTATGAAGATTGGTTGTTTTCAGGTAAATCATCCAATGCCATTTACAGACATTCATCCTATTATTTATTAAGGTACTAACTTTTACAGGAGTCATGAAGCTTTTGAGTGTTCAAATGTATAAGACATATTTATATGAATTGTTCTTTTTTATATTCCCAATTTCATTCTTCAAATACCCTCTAAAAGCTATTACATTTTATGAATTACTTATTGAGCAGTCAAGTTCGATCTTTTTACCATCTTACATTCTAAGGGCATGCCATATTGTCTTAACCATCTTATGTTTTATCCACTTTGTATGCATAGCTTATTGTATTTATGGATTTACATTTGCATATGCAATCAATTACAAACCACCAGCACACAATGCAATATGATACTTTAATTCAATTTCACTTTCAATTGGATCCACCTTAAATATTAATTCAGTTAAATGTGAGTGCACAATAGTGTAATTACATGAAGCAAGAACAGACAATCTATTTTTGAACATGTAGAAGATATACATGTTTCCTTTCTGACTATAAAAAAATACTGAAAGATGACATGCATTGAATGCTCTTTTTTGTGTTCCTCTAAGTCACTTCATCAAGGAATAGATTGTGATAGTTTCAAATAA
Organism: Callospermophilus lateralis; assembly: GCF_048772815.1. Classification (NCBI taxonomy): domain Eukaryota; kingdom Metazoa; phylum Chordata; class Mammalia; order Rodentia; family Sciuridae; genus Callospermophilus; species Callospermophilus lateralis. The sequence goes on from NW_027514398.1 coordinate 13,390,075, forward strand.
ATTTTCACAGAAACATTTGGTCACTTTCCCCCCATAAATACAAAACCAAGCCTCTGAGATTATTCATGGCAGAGGTTGAAAATTGCTTGAAAATCTGGCCTGGAACTTTTCTCTGAATGTGTTTGGTTTATCTGACACACACAAAAAAGGGCCTGGCATTTTAATATTAGATTATTTGCATAAAAGTAAAAAGCAGACATCTTTCACCTGGCCCACACTCCTGCCTGGCAAAAGTTGGTTGGATTTAGGTAGCCATAGAGTGACCCCATTTTAACAGAGGACACATAGGCAGTTTGCTACAGCCCTCCTGCATTTCCTAATATGGTGCTTGCGTGATAGCATTTATAATATACTGTATCCTGCCTCATGGGAGGATTTGTGTTTGCTTTACTTAAACTTTAATATCCATATTGTGGGAAAACACAAAATGCAGAATATTTAAGGGAAGAAGAATTGTGCCATTGCTAGCTGAGATGCTATACTAGAACCATGCCAAGCAGGGGGACTCTTCTGGAATCTGTGCCCTTTATCTGTTCCTATGATTATCAAGTGAAAGTACCACGCATTTTAGTCAGCTTTGCAACACTGTGAGCAACATACCCACCCCACACACACACAAAAAAAAAACATAGTGGAGGAAAAGTTTATTTTGTCCCATGGCTTCAGAATTCAGACTATGATGATTGACTTCATAACTTGGATCTGAGGTGAGGGAGAAAATATTATAGCATAAGGTCATGGCAGAGGAAAGCAGCTTAGGACATGAGTGGTAGGACAAGAAGAGACAGAGAGAGAGAGAGAGCTTCACTCACCCAGGACAAAATATAAACCACAAAGTCACACCACCAGTGACTTACTTCCTCCAGCCACACCCTACCTGCCTTCATAACTGCCAAATTAATCCCTCAGTGTATTAATCCACTGATTAAGTCACATATTCAGAATTTAATAGTTTCACCTCCAAAAATTCTTGCATTGTCTCACACATGAGCATGTGGGGAACATCTCATATCCAAACCACATCAACATGTTTGTTCTTCAGAATGCTTCACTGTGTCTCAACCCACCACACTTCCCCTACTTTTTTTTCAATTCAGTTTAATGAGGAACACTGTATTTACAAAACACATTGTATCATTGAGCCAATACTATGTAATACAGCTAAGGGAATTTAAAAGAAATGTTTATTTTTTGCCTCTAGGAGATTGCAGTAGGATGGGAACATAAAACAGGAAATATTTTACATCAGGAAATGCTTGATAATTGTACTGTGTTTTTCCTCAACTCATTACATATTGAAGTGATTTCAGAGAAACTTTTGCATGTTGAGTTTTTCAATAAACAGCTATGAGTCTGCAAGTCCATCAGACTGCCTGTGTGAGCTTCATTCCTTTTGTTAAAGAGGTGTCTAGCCTAGGTTTTGAGAGCACAGAGTAAGAAAAGAGGGGACCTGAGTTGGGCTCCAGTGGTGCTATTAGTTTTGAGCCCTGGTGTAAGGCACTTATTGCCTCTGGACCCCACCATCAGACCTCTTAAATTCAGACAACTACAACAGCATCTCCCTAATAGGATTGTTCAACAGATTAAAAAAGCTAATATTGTAGAAAAGTCAGAAGAGGGGCTGACATATAATTAGTATTAGGTAAGATCTTATTAAAAAAACAAAGTATCAATAAATTCCTCAGTATATCCAAATAGGTGATCAGCCTTAAATTTTTATCTTTGATTTCAGGTTCTGACTTGATAACATCAAAATATGTTAAATTTGTAGTAAATAAATTAAAATTGATCTTATTTATTTATTTATTTATTCTTACTGGTATTTGAACTCAGGGGCACTCGACCACTGAGACATATCTGCAGCCATATTTTGTATTTCATTTAGAGAGAGGGGTCTCACTGAGTTACTTAGTACCTCTCCATTGTTGAGGCCCACTTTGAACTCACTATCCTCCTGTTTAGCCTCCAGAGCTGCTAGTATTACAGCAGGCATAACTATGTTTGGTTTTAGTTGATTTAATTTTTAAGATATCATTAATACTACTGTATATTTTTTTTAATTATCAAAAATAGAAACTTATACATGGAAATTCACTGTCTAAAATTACATCCCTTAAAGTTTCTATTCAATTTTTAAAGTATAAACAGTGTAGCTTGTAATTTTCTACATAGCATAGGTTCAGAAATTGGGAACTACTTGAAAAACTTATGCTGAAAATATATGTTGTTAATCAGGAAGCAAAATATCTTATCTGTCTCATCAGTGGTTGTCATAGCTCTTTTCTAAAATAATTCTACTGTGAACTCTATCAACATTTAAAAAAGTTACTAATTATGTTGTGTTATTTCTGGGGACTCAACTTCAAATAAAGTGTTACTTCTTTAAAACTGTTCTCATATACTTTGTAGTTAATATGGTTTTGATAACCTCAGATATTAAAAATATTCTTCCTAGACAATTTTAATTTGCTGCTTAATTCTAAGGTGATGAAATATCCAAAAATGTTGAAATGCCTTACAAAAACCAGTGACCTAAATTTATATGGAAATATAATTTTAAACTAGTGTAGTTCTGATCTAGATTGTATTTTTCCTGCAAAAATTGATTTTGAAATGAACACCATAAATCCTTAAGAATTATTTACAAATAGGACTTGGTTCAAAAAATTTATAAATGAATGCATGATGGAGTAGGAAAATAATACAGGCTGTATCTGTCTTAATGCCTTTATTTAAAGGAAAAGAACTTTAAAAAACATTGTAAGTTTTCTGAAGTTTATTCAACAGGGCAGTGTACAACTTAAACTGGATGTAAATAAATCTACTGCCTAGTTTGTCATTAAAAATATTTAATGTATAGTAAAATGTTAAATAATTCTCCAGTCCAGAAACTAGAACAGTATTTGGATACTATGTATAGCAATATTTTATTTACTACTTTTTAAAAAACACTGGAAATCATTAACATTGATGACCTCTTAACAGAAAAACACTAATCATAAAAAAAATATTGTCAGGTTAAAGAGTTATATTAGCCCATAGATTCATAATATTTTCTGCAGTTATTTTTAATATTATAGATTTTACACTCAAATATCTCAGTGAGTGAATCTCAAATATTTTTAATTGAGGGACAGTTATATTTTTTCAAAATACTCCAAATTTAGCTTACTATCTCATTAAATATGCCATCATTTTCATATCTTCCACCATATCTCAAGATTTTTAAAGTAATGATACACACACACATGCACATACACACAAGCAGACTCATTGTTTAAAGGACACATTAGTCATACAGAAATTAAGTGCAACGTGAAAGAAAAAGAGATGCTATTCATGACAAATAGTCTTTGATGTATCACAATTTAATGAAAAGTTATGAAATATAGGGAACCATAAAGAAATTTAAGTTACTTTATTATCCATCCACCACTGATAGCACTATAAATATTTTGCCAATTATTCTCACAGCATATTTATCATCTATGTGTATTCCTGGATATGTCTCTCTGTGTGTTATATGTTAACAGAGGATGATATAGTAAAATCTCAATGCACAACAGTTGACTTCTTTGTTCAAGGAGGATATGTGTACTTTTTAAGACTTAAAATACTTTCTGGATGATAAATACACTTTTTCTACAATTTTAAAGGGAGTTTCATAGTTACTTATGTCTGTTCTACATTTAAACAATTTGATAAAGTGTTTATAATGTTTTATAGTTAAAATAATAAAATTTGTTTATATTAATTTACATCCAGATACAACTGGCTACATTTTATGAATTTATAATTTTGGTCTAATCATTCATTTTGTTAGATACTCACAGGACTGTTCTCTAGGTGATGAGGAACATACCCAGTCCTCCCTCCCCTTCTTACTTGCAGTTCTCAAATTGATAGTAGAGTTGTTGGAAATGCAATATCCTCTGATGAGGAGGCTGGGGACAGCACACTGGGTTCTGTTACAGTAATCTCATCCCTAAAAAGAGCACAGACTTCAACACTTTGTCTCAGCATTTTATGTTGTCTAAGGGCATAAAATCCAGGCGAACAACTTAATGAGGTCTCTCTGCTGTGTTACAAGTGGGCCATCTATAGATGAGGCTCTTCCTGTATGAGGCAGGTTTCCTTAGCCTCAGGAACCAGTTTAGGATGAATTTTAGGCTTTTGTTGTTGCTTACTATGTAGCTAAATCTACTTCATGTAACTTGTTGTGAGCATGGGTCTTTTGTCTTTGCAGACAAGTTGGTAACCATTTCAGCTAATCTGCTAAAGGACATCAGGAGACTTCTTTTTATTCATGCATTTAATAAATATTTTAGTGTATACAGTTTGTGAAAGTAATTTTCCTAGATGGTGAAATTAAAAAGAGATTAAAACAAACAAACAAACAAACAAAAACAATAAACAAACACTGCCAGAGCAACAGTTAACACTTCCCCATCATAATTGACATTTTAATAAATATATATGATAAACAACAAGATAAGTTAATATATGATATGGCATTCAGGAATGATTAGTACTATGAATAAAAATAAGGTAGAATAAACATTTAAGAATTATCAAAAAACATTGTTTCTGAGGTAGTTTAAGAAAGATTTTCTAATGAGGCAACATTTGATCAGAGATGTTAATGAAGAGATGAAATTAGCAATATTTCTACCATGAATCCTATAGTGCCATAGAAGGCAATGGTGATAATAGCCACATAAGTGAGAAGCAGATGGTTTTTCAGTGAAGTCTTCGGGAAAGAACCCAGCTGTGGCTTACATATTCCTTGCCATTTTGTGAAATACTGCTCAAGGGACTAAAGTAAGGCAGGCCTAGATTCCTCACTCATAGAAAGTATGGTATGAGATGCTATGAAATATGACTATCTTACAGTACTACATTTGTGATAATTTGTTACACAGCAATTGGAAGCTAATATACATCTTATCACCTGGATGTGGTGAGTTGACAAAACATATACCTAAAAATGTAGAAGTGGCTTTGGAATTGGGCTATGAACAAAGTCTAGAAAATGTCTGAGGATCGTTATGTAGAAATACTAAATTTACTTGAATGAATCATTAATAAGTGTATGGTGGGTTGAGGTCTCAAAAATCATGTGAGGTACACTTTTTGTACAGTGACAGAAAGCTTAGTAAAATTGCCTCCTGCAGTTATATGGAAAAGTAGTGGATTTCTAAGCAAAATATGAAAGGTGCATTTGATTTTTTCTCAATACAGCAAAATGTGAAAAATAAAAAGATAACTTGAATAATTAGAAAGAAAAGCAGAAAAAGTACAGGTCTTGATGGTTTTCAAAGTATTTTGCCTCTCAGGTGGCAAAAGAATTACAATTCAGAAATGTCTTCTAAAATCATTGCATAGTGAAACCTAAGGGTGTATATATAAAAAGTCTTTCACCAGAACTTCAGAAATATCAAAAGGTCAGTGTATTCAGTTACACTAAGGGTCCTCACAGAGATCAATAATGTTCCTGGCAGGTCCTCTAAATCAATCCCAAATGGAGGGGCTTGGCTTTAAACCCTCTGATCAGAAGATGAAAAGGAATTACATCAAAATTTCTATGACTGCATTTTTATTATTTTTACTAATAAATGAAACCCCACTAAAATCCATAGCAGATCCAAAAATTTCTTGAGAAAATGATTTTAGCAGACATATTGCCAGCTTACACCACAAGAGACAGAATGATCATAGGAGAAAAAGATCCTGCTGAATTCTCAAAATTCTACTGACAAGAAGCAGACTGATAGACTACTCAGAAACAATCAGAAGCTACCTTAACTGAGAAAGGATGACTGACAGAATGAAACCAAGACATAAGATGGCAGAGTGGAAAGTTGTGGGGAATTTACGTAAACCTTGAAATCTAATAAAGAATGTCCAACATTTACCCAGCTAGACTTCTGGACTGTTATTACACAGGGACTCCCTGTTTTTCCCTCCCATTTCCCACTTCTTCAACTGGAACATAATACCTCATGTTCAATGCTTTCCCTGCCATTGAACAGCACTTTTGCTTAGAAATCAGTTTTGTTCAGGAGTTATACTTCAATAAATATACTCATAAATCTAATTTGCAACAGTTTGACTTACGTGATGAAATTTAGATGAAGCAAATGAAATGAGATTTGGGAGAATCTTAGGATTTAGTGGATGGATTTTGCATGTGGGAAGAATTGGATAGATCTATGCTAATAAAACAGGACTCTGGATATGGGTCCTTGCACTTCCAGCCTCTCTTTCCCACCATCTGCAATAGTTAGAAAAATCACTGGGCTATATTATTACTAACTCCTTTAGTCTGACAAGTTTAACTTTCTTTTCAGAGAGTCTCAGGTTTTCAAGATTTAAACAAAAAATAAAGAAAGAAAGAAAGAAATGCATGACAATATGGTACTTGCTTTTAGTAGAAATAGTTTAATTACTAACAGCAGCTACAGTATTGTTAGTTTCAAAACCTAAGTTTCAAAAAGTTTCAAAACCTAAGTGTTGTTTCAACAACTAAAATAAATTTATAGAGTGCTGAACTTGAAAAAGGATTGCATAGAGTAAATATGCATGCTGGGAATTGTCATTATCACCATTGTGGTTACATGATAAAGCCCACAAATTACTTATTCTGGAAATTTGACATTAATCTGAAGCATACTGAAATAAGATTTGGAAGAACCTTGGGAGACAGTGGCTGCATTTTGCCTGTGAGAAGAGTATGGATAGATAGGGCAATCATCTCAGTGTGAAAAATAAACACAGGATGGGATGAGTCTCCATTAAAGCCATTTAGAAGCCAGAAAATATGATCTCATTATAATGATGTATGTCATTGCAAAATCTCTCTCTTTAAATGTCTTACCATTTCCCTGAAGAACCTAACACTTTGTCAAGTAAATAAAGATGGTGGTCAAGGAGGAAACTAATTCATGGGGTCCATATGAGGGATAAAAAAATAAAAGAACTAAAATAGCCTGAAGAAACAAAATGTATTAGAATGAGAAATGAATGAATCAAACAGTAAAGGTGAGTAGGAGCCCTTCTTGATCTGTGATGTAAAAATAGGGAACAATTAGAGTAGAGCATCACAGCTTCACTGAGAGTCAATTTGGGGTGGTGGGCGGCAGGGTTTTTCTCTTGGGTGTGAAATGATCATTCAGTGGAATGGTGTGTCTGACCTCAACTGTGAGGGAAGAAAACAGAACAAAACAACACGCAACTGTGTACACCCCATGCATGGGGTCTGTTATTTAATGTGGATTTGTTATGCAATTCAAAAATGCGTCAGTTAAAATTTTTTTGGTTCTAAAAATTTGAAAACAGCACCCTAAGGCTGCACAGACAGACCCTCATGCTTCTCCTTCCAAATAAACAACAAAGGCAAACTAAGGGTTGCAGTTGCCTACTCTGAGCAGGCTTTTTTTTGGGGGGGGGCAGGACACTTGAAACATATTTTTAAGAATTTTTTTCCATTTTATTTTTAATGACAAACTGACTGCACTGTGACTGGAGCAGAAAGGGAGAAATAAAACTTCCAAACTATAAACTCGTTTTGTGCCATAAAGAATCATTCAACTGCAAAAAGGAGTAAAAAAAATACCTAATTTTAAAAATATCATAAATATATTGACAGGTGTTGGACTGGTTTTAATCCTTTCCATTCTCAAATATTGGACTCAGTTCAGTTTCAAAAGCAATTAAAAATGTGCCAAATCCTTGATCAATTTTTTTTACCCTTAAACAGGGTCAGTTCTGAAGTTGATGTCACATTTTAATGGGTTCAGACTCAGTTTATGCAAGAGACAATCAAATGTTTGCTTTTAAAAGCCCAATAAAATGTAAGAGCTTTTATCTTTTTGAATGCATTAATAAAATGCTAATAACATCATGGCCGAGACCACATTTGGAGGTCCCCAAAACTCCAAATGACTTTTGTGAAAAGAAAACAGAATTTTAATCTAATGATCTGTTATTTTAATGGCCACTTACAAAACAGGAGATTTATTGAGAAGCAATAAATCTTGTTTGCATGAATGGAGGGAAAGCTTTTAAGAATTACCTTCTCCTGTTTCTCTCCACTCCCAGTTGCTTGTAACATAATACTACCAAGTATTTGCCAATGTGACTGAGTCTGCAGTCTTATTTCTCACAGAAAATAAAAAGAGAGACTGGAGAGTGAAGATGGTGGTGCCAATTTGTCTGCCCAAGCTCTGAGTTTTGGATGCAGATTTTTTTCTGTCTTTCTTTCAGCGAGAAGGATTTAGTGGGAATGTTTCTCCCTTCAGGGTGAGATATCCAAAATCCTTCCTGAGACCAGTCATCAGGCCAAACTTGCATGCAAAACTGCAAAAGGAGGGAAAAATTAAGTCTTTGGGCAACATTCTTGTCTAAATTTGCCACAGATCGTTAGTTTCCACTGGGCAATTATGGCTCTTTTTACCATTTCTGATTTCAAAACACATTGATTTTTTAAAAGTTATTCCTGATAACTTGAGAACCTTCGATCCTTTCCCCTGCCCCCAACTCTTCTTCCTCCCCTTTGAATCTCTGTTCCTCATTTCTTTCTCTCCTGTCTAGAAGTGCTATCCAGTGACCCCTGGTGCTGATTAAAGTTTCTTGGGTGACCCCTGAATGCATTTTATTACACGGCTGGTCATAAAATCTGCTTAAACGGCTGGCTTATCCAAACTCCTGACTCTTCTGTGGATAGTCCCACAGTCAATCCCCCTCAGACAGAGAAGCCACACCAAGCAAACCAGGGAAAGACAGAGAAGGCTGGAAGGCAGTCCTGGCCAGAACCAGAGAGCCTCCGGTGGGTGAGACAGAATGGCTTGGAAAGACAGCAGACACCTGCAAGTGTCCAGAGGAAGCTGATTTAATACTGTGTAGTGGGGACACCAAGAGTAGAAACACAGGTAAAACAAGAAACAAAACCCTAAATCATATGTTGCAACACTGAAAAAGCTTGCAAGATTCTATAGTGTGACTCTTGATTATCCCAAAGGTGTTATATGCTTGGTCACCAGAGTGGCACTATTGGGAATTAGGGCCTAGTGCAGGTCTTTAGGTCCATACCCTTGGAAGGGGATTACAGGACCTGGGTCCCCTCCTCATTCTCTCTCTTGCTCCCTGGACATGAGGTGAGCAACTATGCTTTGTTTCATGATCCTGTCCTAAGAGATCCTGTCTCACCCCAGGTCCCAAGGAGCTATGGTCTGGAATGTCAAAAATTTCAAGTCAAAACAAAACTTTTCTATTTGTAAAGTGATCATCTCAGGTATTTTGTTATAGTGATGGAAAACACAAGGAGAAGGTGAGGCATCACTAACTCAGGTTAGTGTAAGATGATCCCCAGGAAGATATTTACTTAGATCTTGGAAGCAGAGAGGTTGCTGGAAGCCTTACCAAATTTCTGTATTTACTACATTTGGATAAAAAAACATATAATTTTATTTACATGATTTAGAAAACAATTTACAGTTAGCTTCAACTTAGCTGTTTGTTTTCATGAGCTGCTGGGTGCTGAAGGGAGACAAATCTGTAACATTTACCACCCTCCATGGACAGATTGCAGGGGCAGGGAAGGAGAGGTAACACTTGGCGGAAGGGCCAGAGAAGTCAGCCTTGAAAAGGAGCATGGTGATATTCGTAACCCAAGAGTACCAAGCCCTGGACTCTCCCTGACACTAAGACTCTAAGACTGTGCATGTATGTGTGTGTGTGTGTGTGTGTGTGTGTGTGTGTGCGTGTGTGTGTGAAGTCCAGTTTAACATTTGAAAGTAAGAAGTGTTTTAAATTCCATTTCCACTCACAAAGTATAAAAATAAATCAGCAGGGCCAGTTTTGATCCCTGAGCCACAGTTGGACACAGTGAATGCTGGCCAAGGGGAGTCCACCTCAGCCTGGTTTTGATCATCATTGTCCTGATGATTAGTGATATAGAGCAATTTTTCACACATTTTTTGTCTATTTATAGCTTGTTTTAGAGAAACATCTCTTTAGGTCTATTACCAATTTTAAAAATTGGATTATTGCTGTTATTTTGCTGTTTGATTTCTTATAGATTCTGGATATCAACCTTTGTCAGAGGTATGGTGTGCCAATATTTCCTGCCATTCTGTAAGTTGTTTCTTAACTTTGTCATTTGCTTCTTTCACTGTCCAGGAGCTTTTTAGTTTGAAGGAATCTCATTCTTCTCTTTTTATTTGTGTTGCCTGTCATTTTGGGGTCTTGTCCAAAATATCCTTGCCTGTTTCAGTGTCTCAAAGTGTCCCACCTGTTTTATTCGAGTACTTTCACAGTTTTAGGTCTCACATTGGGTCTTGGATTTATGCTGGGTTGAATTTTGTAACTAATGAGAGCTATGGGTCTAGTTTCACGCCTCTGCTCTCTGAAGAGACTGCCCGTTCTGCAGCGTGAGTGTGTTGCAACCTTATTGGAGATCAGCTGGCTACAGAGACTTGTGCTTACTTCTAGAATCTCCATTCTGTTCTCTTTGTCCTGTGTCTACTTGTTTATGCCCATTCCATGCTGTTTTAATTACTATTGTTTTTTTAACATCTTCAAAAATTGTGTAATGAGATGTCTCCTGTTTTTGTTCTTTTTACTCAAGATTTCTTTGCCTCTTTAGGGTATTTGTGGTCACACATGAATTCTTTCCTACTTCCTGAAGAATATCATTGGTATTTTAATGGGCATGGCATTGAATCTACAGGTCACAATAATGTTTATGCATATTCATGAATAGGGGGTGTCTTCTTTCTTTAATGTTTTCTAGCTTTTTCTCTCCTGAGGCTTTCTGGCTATTCTCAGTCTTTTTTGGTTCCATATAAATTTTAGGATTGTTTTTTCTATTTCTGTGAAAAAGTCATTGGTATTTTGATAGGAATTGCATTTTAGCTGTAGATCAATTTGGGTACTATGGTCATTTAAACAATATTGATTCTTCTGATTTGAGAACATGGGATATGTCATGTGTGTGTGTGTGTGTGTGTGTGTGTGTGTGTTCTCTACAATCTCTTTAATCAGTGATTTATAATTTTCATTGTAGAGCTCTTTTACTTCCTGAGATAAATTTATTTCTAAATATTCTATTTTTTAGCAATTGTGAATGGAATTGCTCAATTTACTTTTAACAAGTTAATTAATAGTAGATAGTGAACTCTTTTTGTATGTTCATTTTATATTCTGAAACTGTACTGAATTCATTTGTCAGCTCTAATGGCTTTTCAATTGAGTATTTAGGTTTTTCGATAGATGAAATCATGTCATCTGTAAACATGGATAATTTTAATTTTCCTTTCCAATTTCTTTCTTTTTCTTATCTCATTGCTCTTGCTAAGATTTCCAGTACTATATTAAATAAGAGTGATGAAAGTAGACATCCTTCCTTGTCCTGTACCTACCCTTAGAGGAAACACTTTTAGCTCTTTGCACATCTTATAATAGAAGCAATTGTGCATTCTGTTATTTTCCATTCTAAAAAATGTTGCCTCTCTTTTTTTTCTTTCTTTTGTCTACCACTTGAGCTACATGGTGAAATCTGACTCCTCTTTGGAATGTAGTCATAGATGTCTCTAGCCAGTTCAGTTTTTGTTTGTTGGTTTTAGTTCCTATTTGCATCTTGTTTTAGTCAGCCTTTTCATTGCTGTCACCAAAAGACCTGACAAGAACAATATAGAGAAGGAAAAGTTTATATTGTTCAGAGTTTCAGAGATTCAGTCTGTGGTTGGACTACTCCTTAGCTCTGGGCCCAAGGTGAGGCTGGACCTCCTCGTCAGAGCGTGTGGCAAAGGAAGGCAGCTCAGGACATGACAGTTGGAGAGCAGAGAGAATGCTCCGTGTACCAAGGACAAATATAAATCCTAAAGGCACATCCCCAGTTATCTCTTCTTCAGCCACACTTTACCTGCCCACAATTACTGCCCAGTTAATCCATATCTGAGGGATTAATCCTCTGATTAGGTTATACCTCTTTTAATCTAATCATTTTTCCTCTGAAGATTCTCACATTGTCTCACACATGAGCTTTTGGGGGACACCTCATGTCTAACCACAACTCCTAGTGACTTCCTCTGCACTGTGTAGCCCCAGCCAACAGTTAGCCAGAAGAAATGCTCAAGCATCTCAAGACATAGTCTCCTGACCTCCATAAGTGAATCTGCAGGTAAGAGAGCACATTCATCCACTTCCAAGTCTTTCTCAGGCTGTACTTTTCACCAGCCCTTTTCTAGCTTCCTTAAACATATGAACAGCCTCATAGTCAGCCAGGTGTGCAGGGATCATTGTCCTCTCTTCGATCTGACTAGAGTGTCTGCAGTTTCAGCAAGGAATAAGTTTGTGCCAACCACAAGCAGAGGCCCAGGCTAAAAGAGACATGCTGTTGGCCCTCCTCTGCCCTCTGGCCTCCCACAAGTCACTGATAATGACAATACCATTGCAGTGGGCACCACACACACCTCCACACTGGTGGAAAGAGTGCTACTTCCCACTCACTACATGCCAGCTCTCACAGAGCCTCATGCTGGCAGATGTGGGGGAGCAGGAAGGGTGAAGCCCTAGGCCAGAAGCAACTGAACTTCTGAAAGTCTCAACTGAACATAGCTTTTTCTAGAACAATCATTCTCTGATTGCTACATGCCTTTGGTTGGTTTCCAGAAGCCAAAAATGACCATTTCTGTTAATTTCCCCAGTTTTAGGTTGCTTTTTGAGAGCGGATTTGCCAAATCCCACAATTGGCCAAAGCTAGAAGTTAATTCTCTCTACACAAAATGTCTTTAAATTTACCCATATAATTGCCATTCCTGGTGCTCTTCTTCTTTTATATGAATCCAAATGTCCATCTGGAATAATTCCTTAAAACACAGGTCTGGTGTGATAAATTCTTAATTTTTTTTTAATATATCTGAAAATGTCTTCATTGAACTTTTGGTTTTGAAAAATATTTTTACTGAATAAAGGATTCTATGGTTGGCAGTTTGTTTTTCTTTTTTAAAAAATACTTCAAAGATTTGCTCTAGTGTTTTCTCACTTTCATTACTTCTGATGAAAATGTAATACAGCCAGCACTGCAATGCCAGTGCTGGTGAGGCAGAGGCAGGAGAATGAAGCTTGAGGCCAGCCTCAGGCACTTAGCAAGACCCTGTCTCAAAGTTTAAAAAGAAAGAAAGAAGAAAAGAAAAAGTAATATCATCTTTTTTTCCTTTATATGTAATGTGTTTTGTTTGGCGTGCATGTGTGTGTGTTTGTGTGTTGCTGTGGACTGAATCCAGGCCTCTGCTCTGCTAGGGCTAGCAGTCTACCACTGAGCTACATCTCCAGCCCTTTCTATGTTGTATTTTGATAGAGGGGTTTTCTAGGTTGCCCAGGCCAGTCTCTAACTTGCAGTCCTCCTGCCATAGCTTCTTGAGTCACTGAACTTGCAGGCATGCACCATCAGACCAAGCTTATTTGGCCATTTTAAATATTTTTTTTCCTTTCTTTCTTTCTTTTTTTTTTTTAGAGAGAGAGAGAGAATTTTAGTATTTATCTTTTTTAGTTTTTGACGGACACAACATCTTTGTATGTGGTGCTGAGGATTGAACCCAGGCTACACACATGCCAGGCGGGCGCACTACCGCTTGAGCCACATCCCCAGCCCCAAATTTTTCTTTATTCATATTTTTAAGAAATTTAAGTTTGATAGTGCTTGGTGTAGTTTATTCATATTTTTTTTTTATTCTTTGAGCTTCTTAGATATGTAAGTTTTATACTTTTCATCACATTTGAAATTGTTTTGGCCATTATTTTGGCATTACTTTTTCAGTGTTTTTACTGTTTCTTTCCTACTTTGAAGACTAGAATTGTGTTTATACCTGGCTTTTTGAATTGTTTGTTGAGAGAATTTAATAATATTGTTTTGTTTTTCTATTTTCAAAAACAAAAATCCTGAATCTCATGTAGTATCTTTCCATTTCAGAATGTTGGTGATTTGCTAAATTGTTGACTTGAATTCTGTGTGAGCCAAACCAAACAGGACTGCAAGGGGAATTCATTCTGTAGGGTCAGAGGTTAGGATTTATGCCATAGATGGTTCTTGGATTATAGGTGGACACTTATGTTTTGTGTCTTGGAAGGCCACTGTCATGCTTTCTCCTTGGAGGCATAGGCATGACCTCTACTTATTTCTGGGTCATACAGGCTACCAAGGAGAGCATAGGGTTTATATGAGACATTCAAGCATATTTATGAAATGAAGACAGAAAACCCTTTATCACTAGCAGAGACTAATGGATCACTGGTCTCTGTGGATATAAACAGTGCTTCAGTAAAGGGATCTGCAATGTGGCAATTGAAAATTAGGAAGGATGAAGCATGAGGACACTAAAATAAAATTCCCTGAAGTTGATTTTAATGGAGGTAAATTAAATGTACACGTAGGTGCTCTCTGTAAGACCAGAATATTTTCACAATTTCAGCTGTCCAAATTTTCCACCAAAATAATTAGCTGGACCATGGATCCCGATTAAGGAGGAAGAGAGGAAGTTTTGTCCCAACCTGTTCATCTGATGTTTTCATAGTGTGACATCCATCTAAATGCAAAGCCTTGTCTACTAAGGCAGAGTCTGAGAATGAGCTCAAAACAGTAGATTTTATTTTTTCTCTATTTCTATGCTTCTTTAAGAAAAAAAAAAACCAATGAAATAATTGTTCTATATTTTATAAAGCATGCACTATATTATAATACTGAAGAAATAATTGAGATGATTCATATGGTTTCAAAATAAGGCAGAAAGGGGGAAAATAAGTTTTGAATTACAAATCTACTTAATCCTTAATTTGTCTCTTACAGTCTGTTCACCCTGCTATCATCTATTAACTGGAGCCCTATTCCTAAGTATGACCTGCTTTTAGTTTTCCTAGATGGTATCAAGATACATCTCATCATGCACAAAAGTTAACTCAAAATGGATCAAGGACTTGATATCAATTCAGAGACTATGCATCTGATAGAAGAAAAGGTTGGCTCCGATCTACATGTTGTGGGGTCAGGCTCCAAATTCCTTAAAGGACACCCATAGCACAAGAGTTAATAACAAGAATCAACAAATGGGACTTACTTAAACTAAAAAGTTTTTTCTCAGCAAGAGAAACAATAAGAGAGGTAAACAGGGAGCCTACATCATGGGAACAAATTTTTACTCCCCACACTTCAGATAGAGCCCTAATATCCAGAGTATACAAAGAACTCAAAAAATTAAACAATAAGAAAACAAATAACCCAATCAACAAATGGGCCAAAGACCTGAACAGACACTTCTCTGAGGAGGACATACAATCAATCAACAAGTACATGAAAAAATGCTCACCATCTCTAGCAGTCAGAGAAATGCAAATCAAAATGACCCTAAGATACCATCTCACTCCAGTAAGATTGGCAGCCATTAGGAAGTCAAACAACAACAAGTGCTGGTGAGGATGTGGGGAAAAGGGTACTCTTATACATTGCTGGTGGGACTGCAAATTGGTGCGGCCAATATGGAAAGCAGTATGGAGATTCCTGGGAAAGCTGGGAATGGAACCACCATTTGACCTAGCTATTGCCCTTCTCGGACTATTCCCTGAAGACCTTAAAAGAGCGTACTACAGGAATACTGCCACATAGATGTTCATAGCAGCACAATTCACAATAGCTAGACTGTGGAACCAACCCTGATGCCCCTCAATAGATGAATGGATAAAAAAATGTGGCATTTATACACAATGGAGTACTACACAGCACTAAGAAATGACAAAATCATGGAATTTGCAGGAAAATTGTTGGCATTAGAGCAGATTATACTAAGTGAAGCCAGCCAATCCCTAAAAAACAAATGCCAAATGTCTTCTTTGATATAATGAGAGCAACTAAGAACAGAGCAGGGTGAAGAACAGGAGGAAAAGATTAACATTTAGCAGAGTCATGAGGTGGGAGTGAAAGGGAGAGAAAAGGGAAATTGCATGGAAATGGAAGGAGACCCTCATTGTTACACAAAATTACATATAAGAGATTGTGAGGGGAATGGAAGAAAAATAAGGAGAGAAATGAATTACAGTAGATGGGGTAGAGAGAGAAGATGGGAGGGGAGGGGGGATAGTAGAGTATAGGAAAGGTAGCAGAATACAAAAGTTACTATTATGGTATTATGTAAAAATGTGGATGTGTAACCGATGTAATTCTGCAATATTTGTAATGTTTTGAATAACCAATAAAAAAAAATCAGAACAAAGCTAAAAGGCATAAAAACTCAAAAGCATAACCAATTATGAGAGGGATTTACCAAGTCTCTCCTATGGATCTGGCAATATGAAAGCTGTCTGGAAAGCTCTGGTCTGTGTAGTTTCCCACACAGATGATACTTGCCAGACCACATTTCCAATGTGCTTTTTGCTACCAAGATGTTGATGTTTCATTCCATTAAAGGGCATGATGTATCATTTTAGGGGATGATTTAACATATTATAACTTACAAATCATTTGAAAAACAACATATCATCCTAGTTTTATGCGTTAGAAATATAGCATGTGACGGGCTGGGGTTGTGAGTCAGCGGTAGAGCGCTCGCCTAGCATGTGTGAAGCCCTGGGTTTGATCCTCAGCACCACAAAAATAAATAAATAAATAACATAAAAGTATTGTGTCTAACTACAACTAAAAAAATATATAAAAAAAGAAATATAGCATATGGTAGAGCAAAAAAAAAGATACATGGGATTAAGTAGACAGCAGTAGGCACACCATGTAACAACTAGGAACACCATATCCCCTCAAGAGTGTACAGAGAGAACAATTTTCTGGGTCCAAATATTAACATCTGGTCTCCAAGGCTTCTATTTTATATTATTATTCTGAAAACAACAATAAAATGTCATTCTATTGAGTCAGCAACTATCTTGTGTGTATCATTCAAACCATGTCATTCTCCCTTCTCCCTCCCTCTCTCTCTCTCTCTCTCTCTCTCTCTCTCTCTTTTTTGAGTGTGTGTGTGTGGTACTAGGGATGGAACTCAGGGCCTTTTGCATGCTAGGTAGGTGCTCTACTACTGAGCCACATCCCCAGCCTCATATTTTACCCCTCATCTCAAAAGTTTTTGTTCATTAAGTTTCTCAGAGTTCAAAAACATGAACTTCAAAACATACTATTAACACAATACTAACGAGTATGGGAGCACTTTTGCAGGATAGGATCACAGTGTGTGCAATACCACAGCCCACATGGCTTGTCACTCACGGAGTGAGGTGCTGTTCAGAATAAACGAATGAGACATGATCATTTCTGCCAGGAAATTCCAGGCTCTTGTGTGCCTCAAGAATACCACAGATGGCAGTTTCTCCAGCACTGTCACAGTGCCCTGCTTCCAAAGAATGTGACACCCAAGGAGGGCACAGCTGTGCCATCATCACAAGTTTAAATTTGACACTGGTGATATCATAGCCATGGAATATAGTCTCTTAAAAATATAACAGCTGAGTTTTCAGATTGCATAAGTTGTCAATAGAAGTGAGCTCCCTGGGGCCGGCTGGGACTGCTGATATTTAAGGACACATGATGAAGGGAGTCTGCTTTGTTGAGGCCTCAGCTGCACACACTGTGTGGGAGTATAATACCCATTGCCTCACTTGGCCTCACGACAGCCCCTGAGCTGAGCAGTATTGTCATTACCCCACAGATGAGCAACTGAGGATCTGAAGAGATTAAGTTGCTTCCCAACACAGCTGTTAAGTGACAGCTGAAGGAGGCTCACCAGGTCCCACTGACTCCAAAGCATGTGCTCTTCCCATTACAACCGGAATGTTTGGAATTCAGATTAAATTTCATCTGAGCCTGAATTAGAGACGTGATCTGGGCATCTCTCAGAAGCCAAATAAAACAGAGGATAATGAAAACAGCTGATTCGACTCCTAACGAAGCACAGCACACCTTAGTAGCAAGGAGCAGACCCCACTGTTGGACTCAAAGCCGCAGCACCACCAGGAGCTCTGTTCCCATACATTCTGCTCACAGATGCTGGGGTCGCTGAGCCTCAGTCATGAGTGTTCTTTCCTGTATCCCCTCAAATAAAAAGCGAGCAACTGGAATTTCTCTGGAGGATAAGAGGAGGTTGTACATGAACTAATTTTCCACTCAGGTGTGTGGTGGCCAGTCAGATGGCCACCTTCTGAGAAAGAGCAGCCCACATATTTTATGTGTGCAGAAGGACGTGAGGTGAGAAGTGGAGTGAGACCAGGTAGGAGTTGAAGGAAGCCTGTCTCACCTTCTTCTTGGGTCAAACCCTAGACACAGTATTAGAAAAAGGGAAAAGATTCTGATGTTCCCTCCTTTGGGTAGTGCAGACACAAAGGGCTGCAGTTTGTGGTCGTGTCCTTGATTTGAAAGATGTCTGCCTAAAGATAATCATGCTGTTATACTGTGTTCTAGAGTAAGTTGATGATCTGAGTCACTTTAAAGTGAAGCACTGGCAATAGGTCTTCTGTGAATCATTTATTTTAACAATTTTGATAAGACTCTACGTGCAAAGTACAGTTTGAGAACTTAAGAGATTTCTTCCTCTCCTGAAATTTGCCCTTTGAGCATCACTAAGTTTGAAGCATAAATAATGGAATTGACTAAAATTGATACTAGACAGAAAGCTGTGCAAAAACCTAGAGGGAAACAGTGAATTATTCTGTGTCACTGGCTTTCCCATTCCACTGAATGCTGGAAGCATCATGTAACTAGATCTAGAAGGCACCACAGATGGTAAGGGTTAAAGGACAAGAGCCAAATTCCTGCCCATAGTTGGTAAAACTTGAAGTTCCATTTTTATTTTATTTATTTTTTTATTGACTGAACAATCAAACATTACAGAGCTCATGATATATCATCTTTCATACATTTGACTCGATTGGGTTATGAATTCCATTTTTAACCCAAATACAAATTGCAGAATCACATCGGTTACACACTTACATTTTTACATAATGGCATATTAGTGACTGTTGTGTTCTGCTACCATTCCTATCCCCTACTATCCTCCCTCCCCTCCCCTCCCTTCCCATCTTCCCTCTGTACCTCCTCTGCTGTTGTTCAATTCTCTCCCTTGTTTCCCCTTTCCCCTCACTACCTCTTATAATTTTGTGTAACATTTAAGGTCTCCTACCTTTTCCATATGCTTTCCCTTCTCTCTCCCTTTCTCTCCCCCCTCTCGTATTTGTTTAATGTTTGTCTTTTCCTCATGCTCTTCCTTCCTGTTCTGTTCTTAGTTGCTCTTTTTGTATCAAAGAGGACATTTGGCATTTGTTTTTTAAGGATTGGCTAGCTTCGCTTAGCATAATCTGCTCTAATGCCATCCATTTCCCTGCAAATTCTATGATTTTGTCATTTTCTAGTGCTGCATAATACTCCATTGTGTATAGATGCCATATCTTTTTTATCCATTCATCTATTGAAGGACATCTAGGTTGATTCCACAGTCTAGCTATTGTGAATTGTGCCGCTATAATCATTGATGTGGCAGTATCCCTATAGTACGCTCTTTTAAGATCCTCAGGGAATGGTCCGAGAAGGGCGATAGCTGGGTCCTAATGGTGGATCCATTCCCAGCTTTCCCAGGAATCTCCATACTGCTTTCCAAATTGGCTTCACCAATTTGCAGTACCACCAGCAGTGTACAAGAGTACCCTTTTCCCCACATCCTTGCCAACACTTATTGTTGTTTGACTTCATGATGGCTGCCAATCTTACTGGAGTAAGATGGTATCTTAGGGTGGTTTTGATTTGCATTTCTCTGACTGCTAGAGATGGTGAGCATTTTTTCATGTACTTGTTGATTGATTGTATGTCCTCCTCTGAGAAGTGTCTGTTCAGGTCCTTGGCCCATTTGTTGATTGGGTTATTTGTTATCTTATTGTTTAATTTTTTGAGTTCTTTGTATATTCTGAATATTAGGGCTCTATCTGAAGTGTGAGGGGTAAAAATTTGTTCCCATGAAGTAGGCTCTCTATTTACCTCTTTTATTGTTTCTCTTGCCGAGAAAAAAACTTTTTAGTTTAAGTAAGTCCCATTTGTTTATTCTTGTTATTAACTCTTGGGCTATGGGCATCCTATTAAGGAATTTGGAGCCCGACCCCACAGTATGTAGATCGTAGCCAACTTTTTCTTCTATCAGATGCAGTGTCTCTGATTTGATATCTAGCTCCTTGATCCATTTTGAGTTAATTTTTGAAGTTCTATTTTTAAACAACATTTTTTAAGGCTTCTGAAAAATCACTCTGCTCTTCAGGAGGCAGCACCAAGGGCTGTCACAAGGAGAAAAGCCCGTGGACTTGGCAGCCACGCTGTGCAGTGAGAGATGGAGGGTCTGACTCTGCACCAAGGAGACCAAAGCGATCACTATGACATTCTGCAAGCACCAATGGATCCTTTGTCCTAGCGCTCGCACTTCTGGGAGATGTGCCAGAAGATTCACGTGTGCACATGTGTGCACACACAGCAACTCGATGATTCAGGAAATTCAGTCATATGGAAAGATCAAAAGCACAGCAGGCAATTTCTGTGACTCTGGCATTGGTCAGCAATCCTTCAATGTCCACATCCAAATATGAAGGCCGCCGAAAGAGTACGCAGATGGAAGAAAAACAGAAACTTGAAAAAGCGTACCAATGCAGCTTATTTTTCTCCCCTTGTCCTTCTACCTACCACGAGCTGTCCTGGTGCATTGTCAATCATTCTATTGCACCCCTTTGAAGTATGACTCTGTCCCTGAGTCCCACAGAGTGTGTACCAGCCTGGACTGATCTCACCTCTTTGAGCCTTCTGCCCTCCGGTGCACTCACAAGTGTTTGGACATATACTGGTGACTGGAGGGAATACGATCCCAGACCCAAGTGGAGACGGCTACTAGACCACGCCATGTGTCTGGCACTAAACAAGAATGAATTGCCAACTGAAAATCAACCAGGTGACCTCAGTTTTCTTGGGGGAAGTAAAAAAAACAGCCATGTGTTTAATGAGAGAATAATGAAAAGATAACCCCTCTCCACACAAAGATCATTCAGCTGAAAATTGGGCCATATTTGGGGTCAGAAAAAGATGTTTAGTGGGTAGCCTTAGCAGAAGGGACTCATAAAGTGGTCCTGCTACTGTGGTCTTTACACATAAATTTTAAGGACATGTGGAGCCAGGGAGAAAGTGAATATTCAATTTAGAACATTTTTAAAAATACATTTAATATCTGCTTCTCTCATCATGTGTGTGGATTTTACAGGTTTTGTTGTTAATAGCTTCTCATCACATGTTGAAGAGGGAGATCATCATAATTACAACCTTATGTTTTGCAGAACAGAAAGAAATGACTTGGCAAAGATCGTGTGGCAACGTGGTGTCCTTGGCGGCCAGGGAACTGACGATCTGGATGTGGTTGTGAGCTGTGCACTCCAGCGTGCCTGTCAGGAAGCCAGGCTAAGACTGCCCCAGTCTTTGCCTGTGCTTCCTCTAGGCACGGGTGCAGAGCATGATCATGGCGTCACTAAGAGGAAATTGAACGTGGGTGGTAACAACACGAGCAAACTTAATGGAAGACATTTCCAAATTACTGTTACTAATATGAAGATAGGAATGGGATGGGGAAGGATGTAGAAACAAACATAAAAACTACACAGAACATTAGCATTTAAACCTTTTTCATGGGGAACTGTGGTAGACACTTGTTCAGATCTGGCCAGGGGAGATGTGTCTATCCTATGTACTTTGCGTTGTGTTTTTCCTTTGGTACAGTTTTCCTGACCCTAGTGAAGTTCATGTTCTGTATCTTATGTTTAAATGTGTACATCCATGTGCCTCAAAACTGTACTACTACAGAAAGTACTTGGTTTCTCTGTTTTAAATATTTCAAAGTTCATACAGTAAATGCAGGATTTTTTTCTGATTTGTTTGTTTTTTATTTTTATCCAACTACACACATAAGGAGATTCTGGAGGATACTGATTCTACAGCTTTTTTGTTTCATCTGAGTTTTCAGTCTTAACTCTCTTCTATATTGTGGGTGGAGATGGGTTTGTTATTCTTTAATTCTGGTAGAAAAAAATACCTCTAAATTTGGGTAAGATCTGAAAATATCTCATTCATTGTGCAGAAATTATTGGTTTCATATTTCATTTCCAAAATTATTTGAATATCTAACTCCTGCTGCTAAGCAGTATGCTATGTTCTAAGTATGGGCTTACCACACAGCCATGTGGACCACAAGAGAACCGTGAGAAGTAAGTCCCTGGAGGATATTCTCAAAGAGCACCCACCCTTACCTGACTCAACACCTTTGCAAAGGATCGGTTGTTGGCTCGGGGTCATTTTGTATCCATTCAATGCTAAACCAGGACTGAAGGGAAGTTCATCATATTTAAAAGAATTTATTGCAAAATATTCCAAGCATATAAATGTAGTATAGGATCACTGGTTGTATTTCAGCACCTTAGGATTTTGTTTTGTGTTAGACCTAATTCTTTGTCAGAAAGAAGACAGAGCACGAAAATGGAAAGCCTGCAAAGGAAATTCTCCTCCCCCACAATTGAATTTCTTCCCCTTTCTTCCCCTTTCTGCACAGTATTACCTGAAATGATGTGGGTTTGTTTTATTTTGAGACAGGTCTCATTAAGTTGCTGAGGCTGGCCTCTAACCCCAAATCACTAGGATTATAGGCAGGCACCACCACATTATTTTCATGTTTTATTATATGTGAAAGTATCCAAATCATTATGTAGTAATTGTTTGTTCATTTTAAAACTCTGCCTAAATGGTTCATTTTTACATTCTTTTTTATTTGTTTTTAGCCTTGCGCAGTTTCCAACAGTTAGCTAAGTTGGGTTATACGTATCTAGTTTAATCACTGTAAACACTGAAATTATCTTGTATGTGTGTTTGGAGGCAGGTAATACCTTTAAAAATGGTGCACTACTATTATTTTTAGTCTTTGTTGTACATTTTATTTTACTGCTTCATTTTGAATTTCCTTGATTATAGTGAGATTGATTTTCTTTTTTGTGATTTTCGTGATCATGTTCTTTGCCCATTTTTCCTCTAGGTTGTTTGACTTCATGAAATTAATTTAAAGGAGTTTTTTTTTTAACATATTCTAGATACCAATTCTTTGACAATTATTTGCCTTGCAAATAACTTTTTTAAGCTCATCTGTGTCTTAATTTCTGGACTGCTGTATGTAATAGCAAGCCCCAGCTCTATTTCTTGAATCAGCCCTATTCTCCATACATAGGTGAAGATCAAAAAAGCAGTACAGCACCTTCACTTGACCTTTCCCATCAACCCTATTCCAGTTTGTGCTGACACACATTGCTTCTGACCCATGGCTCCATTTCCTTTCTTTAGCTTCACATATGATCTTTTGTTTGACATTTGAACTTAAATTATATATATATATATATATATATATATATATATATATATATATATATATATTACATTCTGTGCTTTTTAAAAATTTTGTCAAGCACTAAATCTGTGTCATCTCTGAGATTTTTGAGGTCTTAAGTAGCTCACTTCCCATGCTCTGTAACTGTGGTAAACCAGGTCCCATGGTCTAGCATGGAGCTTCCTATCAAATGCTCAGGGTTCCTCCCTGGTTTTCCTTTGGTTGTACATCTGTGTCTTAAACCATCATGCTCATGTGTTCTATTGCTTTTTTAGCATCTGTTTCCTTACTCTCCATCAGCCTAAAAGAGTTTAAGCTTCATAAGAACAAGAACTCTTTTTTTCCACCATGGTATTTTTGATATTTTTTGAATGAATGAACAAATCCAGATAATATGCTTTTTGCATAACATCTGATCTTTGGAAATCTAACTCTAGCACAAGTCTTTCCAGTTGAAGTTCAATCCCATCCTTGTACCATAATACACAGTGTGTCAATCTTTTTTTTTTCACAAATAAACCAACTATAATAGATATTATTTTGTATTTATATAGCGCCTTCTTCAAGAACCTTAAATGCTTTACAGACATTATCTCTAATTAATCCCCACAACAACCCTGTGAGGTAGGTATTACTCTCATTTTACAAGACAGGGAGACTGAAGCACAAAGAGGTTAAGTGACTTGCCCAAGGTCACACAGTTATGTTCACTGAAGAGCCAGGATCCAAGCGCCTTAGCCTCCCAGCTCCTAGCCAAACACCTCATGAGACAATCTTTAATGAAAGTCATCTTTAAAGAAAGTATCAAAGGTAGTATGTTATGAAAATGAGGTCTTTCTACTGCCATCAAGGAAAGAAAAAACCCTACACTGATGGTTAGAGGTCACAAGACCCGTATATAATACATTTCCTTCCCTTTTCCTAAAGCCTTCTGGTTCCTGTCTTAAAAGTACTTCTAAAAGTAAAATTTCTAAGACAGAAACCATGTGACTTGGAAGTGGGACTTAATTTAGAATATTTACTTTTAGTTATAATTTATAGAAATTTTTATTCCAACATACAAAGTATGAGACAGCTATCCCAACAAACATGTACATAGTTATATAGCAATTAGCCCCATTTACAGCTTGAATCTGCCCCTTATTTTAATCACAGCCAACCAACAAACTCAAATTGCTTTCTAGGTGAGTCACTTTTCTTACTTACTATATATATCTTTATTCTTTCTCCCCCGAATCTTAACCCTAAATGTTTTTTGAAGTATACTGAGTTTCTGATAAGCTTCAAAACATTTTACTTAGATCCAGCTGCACTGAGAATAAAAAGTAAATTTAGAACCATCACCCCACACTCCCTCCCCTGACAAATCATACTATGAAAAACGGTGTAAATGTGAAAAAAGTATGTGACTACCATGGAACCCAACACAAATGCTAGACCTTGCTGCTATAAAATTTAGCTTGGTTTTTCCTGCTTTTTTTTTTAATAATCCAAAGACACAAAAGCAAACATGACACAATATGCTGTACCTTTATGCAAATGACTTCATCTATCTTTCTCACACATGTTGTGTCCTAGCTGGTGGTAAAACTAACTCTGCTTCACTTAACCCTTTTTCTCTGTACAGAAAAACTGCAAAAGTACAGTTTCAAGTCCCAAGAGAATTTGGTTTAAGCCCTCAAAATATAAGCACTTCTACTGCTCAGACTTTCCTCACATTCTTGGTTGTGATTCTCTGTTCTGTGTCAGTAGACCAGGCAGGCTATATATATAATTTGTATAAAACCACTCCAGCCAGGGTAAGGCATTAGAAACTGCATCTTAAAAATGAGTTTCTCAAAATATTGATATTTAGTATGAATACTAAATATTAAATATCATAGTTTTCTTCCAGCACATCTGTCTAAGCAACCCAATTAGCTAAGTGACCCTGTTAAAGATCTGTTTATGGGATGAATAGGTGAAGTCATTTCCTGAGCTAAAAGATACAGATAATAACTGTTAAAATAGGAGCACAAAAACCACTCTTTCTTTTGTTGTTTGTTTTTCCATAGTCAACAATTTTAGTAAAATAACTTTAAAAAATTTAGAGAATTTTTTAAAAATTTATGGCTGAAAAGAATTAAATTTTAAAAAATCAAATGCCTGATTACTATTATTTTGAATATAATTTTCAATTGTTTCCTGCAGTTACATTTAGCCACTGTAAGACAACTTACCGATGCATGGAAAAATGCCAACTGCAATGGTTTACATACATTTGACATTACATTTATTACTTCTTAAAACCCTCAATAGAATGATCTTAAACAAATTTTTATTTCTGAAGATTCAGATTTGTAAGGTTTTGGGGGGGCACTTATTTTTTGGATTACAGGTCTATTTCTTCAAAATGTACATCTTGAAAAGGATTTTAGCTACTATCCAGGCTTCTGGGATTACAATGAATATATCACTTCTTTCCAAGTTAAAAGATAAGACATTTGAAAATAATGTAACTGCAACGACATGAATTTATCCCAAGTGTGGTTCAACTTGGAACATTAAAATATTCAAGAACTCTAAAGACTGGTATATCACCACTGCACCAGAATTGCTTTTATCATCCCAAGAACTACAGGGAATTTATAAGTTGTTGTTGTTTTTGTTTGTTTATTTGTTTGTTTTTTGTTTTATTTCGTTTTGTTTTTTACTGAAATTAAAGCAGAATAAAATAACTGACTTATAAACTATGACCAAAGAATAAATATTTAGCCAGACATATAAGTTCCTCCTGAAAAAGAATATTTACCTTTTCTAACTGCAATTTTTCCAAGATATCTTAGTGATTTCAGATAAAATTTTAAATTCACTTTAAAAATAGAAACAAACTAAAGGGCTACTTAAGCTGACACAACTAATAAAAATATGCTAAAATTTACTGACAGAATCATGGGCACTTCATACGATACTTAAAGACTCTACCAGTTTTAAGTAAAATAAATAAGGAAAAAATTATAATTACAAACCCAGTCTTTCCCCTTGGGGAAACAAAAAGCCACTTTTGACCAATTGTTCCCTACATATACATATACTGTATATTATTATAAGCTTCTTCAGAGAAGCAAAACGTATTTGTCTTCCTGACACTGGATTCTAGTATCTGTTAGTTGTTTTTTTTTAAATCAGGAAGGCAACTGCAAGTGTTGGGCCCAAAAGTACTTCTGGTTTAAGCTTGAAAAGACCATGAAATATGCTTCTAAACATACCAAACACAGGCATGTGTGCAGTGTGTTCAGTATCCTCTCCTTAAGTCATCAGTACAATCTAGCACAGATTCCAATTCTTTCTACCGCACCACCAAGGAATTCAAATCATTATTGGTGCATTAATAAAGAGAAAATGCATATCAACAACTGGAAGGCTGTTTTACAAGAGGAGCTGGTATCTCTGATTTTGTTTCCTTGTTGTATGGAACTGCACAGACAGCATGATACCTGAGCAAATAAATCAACTACCATGATAGGAAGGGCTTGTTAATCCAGAGTCTTTGCTTTATTGTGTGCAAAGTGTGCTACTGCCCCCTGAGCTTCCTGCATTTCTATTTTCTTGAAAAATCAGTGCTTGATCCTTTCCAAAATAACCAGAGAAGAAATGAGGCAGAAAGTTATCTCTTCATCACGGTTCCCCCTCAGTCCCGAGACTGATAGAAAAGGATGTAACCAGACCCAGAGTTCTTTGAGATATCTGATGTCAACCCGTAGAATTCTTCAATAGCTTGTGCATCTATTTTTTCTACAATGTCGTCATCAAACAACAACCAAAAATCATGACTCTTAACTATTGCAATATAATGGCCTCGACTGGGACCACTTCCACAGTGAACCACAACAGCAACAAGGTCGTACATTCTGTCAGGATTGGTTGCATCACCTGAAGTGTTAAACAGACGGAGTTCTAAAGGAACAACTACCCGGTAAGAAAGTTTTGTGTATCCATGAAGTTGATCCATATATTTAAATCTCTTCAGATGTAGAGCTAGAATCATAGGCAGTTTTTAAACTTTCATCCGTTTATGTGTTTCCTGCTTGCTGCGACACTCTTCACAGTAATATTTGTATTCACTGCACAGAGTTTCTGTGTTGCTAAAGCCCCTTAAACAAGGAGTAATTGGTGTGTTTTGTTCCACATCAACAGAAAGGTCTAAAAAATCTTCATCTTTGCTGCTTATAGTTTCACAAGTAAGACATCTGGTTTCATTAGTTAATGTTCCCTGAAAAATCTCATGTACCCATGTTGGGTCTGGTGTGCTGTTATTATTTTCACTATCAATATTACCATTAGGTAAATGACCATTTTGTTTTTCCTGCTTTCTCTCTTCTTGTAAAATATCAGCAATTGTATTTAGTAGGTAATTTAAGAATTCATGGGCATCCTGCTGCATATAGTTGTCAAAAAGCTCATTTTCTTTCCGTAATCTTGTTATGAACTTCTTCGGAGGTATTACTCCAACCTTTTTCTTCTGAGTGGCTATGCTATGGAAGAGATCTTCTAAGCAAGTAAGAAGGTTCTCCTTCCTAGGCTGACTTTTGTATGCTAGAACTCCCCCCCCCCCAAATGGACGACAAAAATAAAGTGCTTGAAGAACTGAATTGCAGTAGCAGGAATTCCCAAAATTGACTAATCCAAATTAGTGCTCATTTACTGGAAACTGTTCTGGACCAATCTCTTTCTCTAATGCCGAGGCATTGGCGCCCATGGTACAGATGGAAGCGAATTTGGAGACTGTCATTAGGATTTCCATCCGCCCAGCGCCATCTTCCACCCAATCACAGCGGCGGCGGCGGGCGTGGGAGGAGGGCAGCCGGGCCCCGCAGGCGGACCCCTAGCCGCCACTGCGGACCCACGCATAGAGCCTGCTGGGCCTCCCCTGCCGTCATAGCCGCCGGCGCTTAGGCACTCTCCACCTCGGCCCTAGCCCCCGCCTGCCGGCTGCCCGCCCCCGGCTCCTCCCTGGCGCAGGGCGCAGCCTCTGCCTCCAGGCCCACGCCTGCCCAGGAAGCCTCTTGCTGCACACCCCGCCCAGCGCGCCGGGAAGCGGGCTCCGCGGAGGCCCTGAAGCCCTGCAGTTGCGCTGCATGGCAGCACTGCCCAATCCGCCCGTCGGCGCCCGCCTCCAGTGAGTCAATCTTAGTTAATCATTTTTGTTCTTATTTCATTCTCATAAAACCCTGATAAGTTTACTAAACACATTCTTTGTTGAGCTTCCACAAATATGTTGATTCTATATCCCCTTTTGATTCAGGTGAGTTTGTGATGCTCCCTGGCCCTGAGGTTAGGCGCTGCAGTTTCCACCTTGTTTGTTAGAACACTTGTTCATGGTGTCTGAACCATCATGTAAGAAGTTCATCTATCCTGAGGCCACCATGGTGTGAGGAAACCCAAGCCATATGCGGAGGTCACATGGTCACATGTAGGAGCTCTAGATGACAGCCCCAGCTGAGTCCTGTCTTTGATTTATCTTAGATCAATTGCCAGACATGTAAAGAGTCTCAAATGATTATGACCTTCAGCTGTCAAGTCATACCCAGCCATTTAAGTGTCTTCAGCTGAGGCTACATATGCAGCAGAGCAGAGACAGGCCATATTTTCTGTTCTTTGCTGAAAGTCAAAATATACTTGGACAAGGGGCATGTCATACTGATGCTGAAGGCCAAAATTCTGCTATTTATAGTGGACAAACTGAATCAACCATATCTTTAATTAAGAATCATAATCAAGTTTATGATTATTGGGATTAACTATGAATGAAAATTCAACCCAATATGTCAACTATCCAAAGAAAAAATATTGCTTTCAATACTTTTTTGGCTATTATCACATGTTAGGAGAAATAGGAAGTTACAGTTTTAAATAGAAGACTCTAGCAAATATGTTTTGAAGACTTCCTATTTGAAGAAATTACTGTGGAAATACAGTTCATCAAGTTGCCCAACATAACAAGACCCTTTGGCCCAATAGCATCTGGGAGCTTATATAATGAAGACCCAAGACCTCATTAAAATGCAAGGACCTATTGTTGATCAACATCAGAATTCCTGGTGAAGATTCTTAATATAGAAATGATGAAGAGTCAGTACAAATGAACCAATATCCAGGACATATTCATGTTTGTCCCTAAGTCCTCCTCTAACACCAGTGGGACACTATCAGCCCATGCTATAAATATCTCTTAGAGGCATTTTGTTCTAGTAGTTGTTCTCTTTGAAACTCTCTTCTCTTTGGGAATCTGTGATTCCTGCCAACTATCTAGCTTTATATTCTTCTCTATGGGTAGACATGTGTAACTTGATGGCCTATGGATGTCCTAGCATTTCTGAAAATTGAATTTAATTTTAGACAGTAAGATATATGAGAACTTTTTCTGATTTATTCAACATTGTCTATCCACACTTAATAGATTGCCTAATGTAGGGAGGCATTCACTATTGACTGAAGAGATGAGTGAATGAATAGATGAGTGGATAAAGTAATTTCAAAACCATCTCCCTCCCAGCAGCACTCCGTGGTTTAGGAATGGAGTCGTCATCTCCATTTCCCCAAGTCAGGACCCTCAGTGACCTCTTAGACCTTCTATGAGCCCCAACACACTCAATTGTTCATCGGTCTTTCTGTTCTACTTTTGGACTGTCTGTCCCATTTCTCCATTGCCATGACCATTGCCCTAGTTTATCACCACCTCCTTTATCTTGCACATAGCTATCAGAGGGGTAAACATGAACTGTCTATATCACATCCTACCCAGCACTGCCAGCTAGCTGCAGGACCTAAGACTAATCACACTGGCCTTGCTGTGAGTTGTGGCGCTTCAATGCATTGTCCTAGGTAAATGGTTTAGAACAGAGGCTTGGTGACAGTGACCATTATTATCACTCACTCAGTGCTTTTGTTTTCAGAACCCACTATTCTTCAGTGAATCCACTTTTCCCATAGGTAAACAGAAGCAAGTCCACACAGAAGAGTCCAGTTGCCAGGCGTGCAAGGCCTTTCCCATCTGATGGCTCACTGGCCCAGCGTCATTTCCTATTCTTCTCCTTCTGAATTCTAGTGATGCTGAATGGCTTTGCATTCTCTGTACCTGCCATCCTTCTTCGTACAGTCGCATACACTGTTGTCATTTCTTTGCAAACTCCTCTTATCGTTTAGATCTCATCTGTAACACTGTGTTCTCTGTGGAACCTTTTCTGACACCTCTAGGTAATGCCAGGTTCTACCCTGAAAGTGTCCCTTAACTTTGTGCCTATGCCACTTACAGCAACTGCTTCAAGTGCTGTAATCTTCCTGTATTATTAATTGTTAAGGTAGCATTTCTCTATATTAATAAAATTGTATACTCATTTTAGAAGTAGTAATTATTCTCTTTTCTGGCATATAGTATGTTATGCTTAATAATTATTTGTTTAATAAATAAGTCATGCTGTCATTAAATCATTAGGAATAACCTATATTATTGATAGGTGAATAATATTTTGAACAAAGGAAAACCTTGCCATCACTATTTATGACTCTGCTGACAGTCTGTCTAGTGATTTAAGTATGTACATAAAACTTTTCTTTTGAATAGTCTCTATGTTTTGTTATATAGTTTACCTTCGTATATTGTATCTATAATAGGAATACAGGCAGGATTCAAATTTCTGACAGATCACTTTTCTTATTTCTGAAGTATTTCTTCTAACATTTTTTTGCAAACCAGATCTACTGACTGCAAATTTCCCCAATTTTTGTCTGAGAAAATTTTTATTTCCTTTTACTTTTGAAATATAATATCATACCATTTTTAAAAACTAGATTAATAGGAGGAATGTCAAGAAAGTAGAGGAAGGCAATCGGGGAGGGAGGAGGAGGTTAAGGGGACATACTGAGGATTGAAATGGAGCCAATGATGTTAAATGCATTTATGAGTATGAAAAAATGAACCCCATAACTATGTAAAACTGCAATGTACCAATAAAACACAAACTACCAAAAGAATTCTAAAATGGGGTTTTTTCCCCCAACCATTAAATAGACTTCACTCTTCTCTTAGTAATGGTTTCTGGGAAGTCCAATGTAATTCTTACTTTTGCTATTCTTTAGGTAGAATTTTTCTCCTCTAGTTTCTTTCAAGATTTCTTCTGTATCTTTGATTTTCTCCAGTTTGAATACTATATGTGCTGGTCTACATTTTGGTTTTGATCTTTCTTGATATTCTCTGCACTTTCTGGATCTTTGGTTTGATATCTGTCATTAATTAATGAGCATATTCTTGAGCATATTTTTAATGAGCATATTCTTGAGCTGTGAGTTTCCCAAGTACTTTTCAAGCTTGTCCCCCTTAGGTGAGTGAGAAATCTTCAGTCATGATTGCCTCAAATATTTCTTCTGTCCATTCTTCTACTCTCTTTCTACGATTCCCATTATGTACTTGCTATACTTGTTGTAGTTGGTCCATGGTTTTTGGATATTCTGTTGTCTTTTTCATTCCTTTTTCTCTGTGTATTTTTAAGTTCTACTGACATTTCTTCAAATTCACAGATTATTTCTTCAGTTGTGCTCTTTTTTTTTGAAGAGCCAATCATAGGAATTCTCTACTCTTGCTAGTGTTTTTGATTTCTAGTATCTCCTTTTGATTCTTAATATCCACACCTACACCTAATCACCTATCTGTCCTTGCATGTTATCCACTGAAAATGCATTAAAAATCTTTCTTGATTACAGATTCTTGCATATTAGTCATAGTTGTTTAAAATTTTCAGTCTAATAAGTTCAACATCCCTGATGAGAGTCTGGTTTTGATGCTTGCTCTGTTTCTTCAAACTGTGTTTTCTGACCTTTAGTATACTTTACAACTTTTTGTTGAGATCAAAACATAATATACTGAATAATGAAACATAGGTAAATAGGTATCTTGTGAAATTTTTATGTTCCTCAGACTTGGAGTTAGGCTGTGCTTCATTTTGATGTACTTGTAGGTATTATGGGTCAAAATTTCCTTTGGTATCCTTGTATCTGTTCTCTCTGTTTTCTTTTTGTTTCCCTAGAGGTATTTTCTTAGATGGAGTCAAAGACCTGTAATTCTGTGGGTTGTATTCCCTAGTTGTCTTCTGCGGATTGTATTGATGCCATGGTAAGTTGTGGGGAGAAAGGAACTTTCCTATGGTGTCCTGTTATTAGGTCTGGGGTTTTTAATGAGCATGTTCTTGAGCTGTAAGTTTCCCAAGTACTTTTCAAGCTTTTACCCCTTAGGTGAGTGAGAAATGCTAGAGGGGACTGGAGTCAGATATTGTCCTTCTCCCAGGTCAGTTAGGTTTTGGTAAAAACCCCAGCTGTTTAGACTCAGGTAAAACGATTTCTCTGAGAGCAGGCCTTGTTGATGCTCTGTGTGAATTTAAATGGCAACTTTTATCCTTTCCTGCTGGAAACATAAGGGTTTTACCATATTTTTCCCCTACCCTGCTAGGGCTCTTGGAGGTGAACTTACTAAAGCATAGGTGCTCCCCTAAGACTGGGCTCCTCTGGGGTTTTTAACTCCCAAACTTGTCCACAGAGATCCTCAGCAATCTGTCAGTCATAGTGTAAAACTTCCTGTGTTGGTACCAGTTCTTGTAGATGCTTTGATTCCTGCGCTTTGGCTCTTCTAACTTGTGATTCTCTGTCATCTCTGCCTGTCCAATTTGGGGCAGAGGTTTGCCACATGATCCCAATTTTCTGATCGATACAAGAAGAATTGCTGATTTTCATTTTGTTCATCTTTTTTTTTTCCTTATTTTCAGGATAAGATTGACATTTTCCAAGTTCCCTACATACTGAACTAGAAACCAGAAATCTAGTTTGTGATATCAAAAATTATAAACCATGCTCATGTAGTTGCTAATAGTTTGTTCTCTAAGATAATAGTGACCATTTATTTGTCCAACTGTGCCTAAATGACATGGTTGCTGAGAGATGGGTAAATAACATCCCAATGTCATCTATAATCTGTGTTGAGTGTTGGTAACACTGTGTCAGATAAGTATTGTCTTTTAGCAGCATTACTTATATTCATCGTGATTTGAGAACAGAAATTCTGAAATCAGTAGCTGCTTAATAGCCTAAAAGAATTCTTATTCTGGTAAGCTAAATTCCACAGGATGACTTTTTTTCCTGGTAAATGATAGGGCAGCTCAGGAATGCCTGCCTTTTGTGAGAGAGGAAAAGTGTGGAAGAAAGTGATCCCAAGAAAGCTGGAGTCCTTCCTTAAAAAAATATTTTTGATAAATACATCTTTCATGAGTCAACTACAACACAGACCATGGCATACAGTTCTCTGGATAAAAACTTCAATTTTTTAGTATATGTTTTTTTTTTTCTTTTTAACCACAAATCTGGATGTTTGAATAGAATAAAGTGTTTTCTATTGTGTTAGTCTTTGCTAATGCTCCAACAAGGACATCACCAATATACAAACTCCATACAAATTCTAGAAAGCAGGGTCACAGTGAGGCACTGGGAAATCCCCGAGGTGCCAGAGTCTGAAATGAAGTGTGATTTTACTCATACTATTATCAGAAAACAACAATAGCTGTTGATCATTTTAATGAACTCAGATTGTACTGAGTTTTTCTACCCAGCAGGATAAGGAAGAAGTTTTGATTAGATGTGTGTTCGTGTATGGTATGAACTCTGGTGTTGATTGTCAGTCAATGCATGAAGGTGTAACTGGTTTGAGACCACTTGAACCTCAATCATGTGCCTGGAATTCTATTTTTTTTATATTAACTTATCCTGTATTAGGATAGGGAAATTAGCAAAAACAGACCAAAGTTCTGCCTAGTGTTTCTTAAAAGCCCAAATTTAGGAGAATTCATTAGTTATGGAGTTTGCTGAGGAGGTAGAAAGAACATTTGATAATATGGACACAATGGAAATGATTTTCATTATATTGCTGTCCCTTTGAGCTAGGGGAATGGAAAGAGAAATCAGAGATCTGTGAACTCTTAGAACGGAAGAGACCTACATCCTGCTTCTCAGGGGCTACAAGAATGTTCTGGAACCTGCAAGAGGAAATGGCTGAGCAGTCCTCAGAAGGCAGCCTCAGCAAGAAAGGATTCAATGCTATGCACATGACAGGAACAGGAGGAACCTGTTGGTACTGAAAAGGCCTTGTGCACAGCAGACATTCTAATGGTCAGGAATGTGGCAGAAAGAGCAAAGTCAAGATGCCCATCCCCCAACCTTCACCCTATAGAAGAGCTAAGAACTGTGGTATAATCCAGGATGGAGAAGTTCAGAACAACTGATGCCTATGGTTTTCTTCTTGTAAGCCAGAGGTTTAAAATTAAATTGATTTGGTGGTGGCTATAGGGTTTACAACATTTCTTTTATAGGAAATTTATATATATTTTCACTTTTATTGGATCCTTATGCTCTTCTTTAAAACCAAAGATAAAACAAACCTATCATTCAAATGATTTGAGAGAATGTTTATCTAAGTCTCTTTTAACAGAAATTGTCATCTTCAGAAAATTAATAGTCATAGAACATGGAAATCTTCAGCATCTTATCCTTTTTTGCTGCAGAACCTACTGTAGATTAGACCCCCATCCCATGAACTGAATATAAAACTGCAGAAACCCAAAGGAACAAGGAAAATAATGACAAATAAGGAGCTCAGAGGAACACTATGACCCCTAAGACACCTAAGTCCGTCTGTTGGACCTTGTTGACTCCTAGGAATTCAGAATGTTTCCAACAAGGATTTCAGTTTGCCATAGACTTCAACTATGCCATGCAGCTGTGACCCTTCACTTAGTAGATCCACATGCTAACATGAATCAGATAGCAAGGCAGAGACGTCCATCATGGGTGCCTTTGAGAGTAATTTTATAGCATAGCCAAGACAACGGCTTTCATTCTGTCCACAAGACGATGAGAGATTGCTTGTGATTTTTTTCAGTTTCATCATATTTATTTTTAACTGACAAGAAAGAATATATATTTATGGTGTGCAAGATGTTATACATATGTGAGTATATTTGTATATACACAAACATACATGTGTACACACACAGTGGAATGACTAAATCAAGCTAAGTTAAATTATGTGAATTACTTCACATACTTTTTTCTTTAGTAGTGTGAACTTAAAATCTATTCTCAGCAATTTTCAAATCTCCATTATATTTTTCTTATAGTCACCATGGTGATAGCTACCATGAACTTAATTCACTGAAATTTTGTGTCCTTCAACCAACAAATTCCAGATCTTTTCACTGCTCTAGTCTCCAGTAGTAACCCTCCACTAGCTATATACCATATGTTTTTATCCACCCATCAATGATAGACACTTAGTTTGATTCCATGTCGTAGCTATTGTGAATAATGCTATAAATAGCAGGAGAATGCAGATAACTCTTTGATATACTGATCTCACACAATTGGAATATATACCTTGGAGGGAGTCACATGATAGTTATACTTTTAATTTTTTCAGGAGCCTCTATACTATTTTCCCTAATATGCGCACTGCCCCCAATCTATATAAGTGTTCTAATTTCTCCAGTTCCACTGGGCTGACATCAAGGCCAAGTAAGGACGTTTCCAAACAGGGGTGGTGAGCAGAGATTTGGTCAATGCAGTTTTATGAATGAAATGTAAATGAATTGTTAATATGAAAATTTGGAGGCCCTTATTTCACACCCAGAAGAAATAAACATGGTGCACCTGCTTCTGTAATCCTTACATAAGTGAAGGAAGAGCTGTGACTTAGAATTTTGGGGGTTTCTTTGGCTTCTGTCTGTCCCCAAAGAAAACAAACACACACACACACACACACACACACACACACACAGAGAGAGAGACAGAGAGAGAGAGAGAGAGAGAGAGAGAGAGAGAGAGAGAGAGACAGACAGAGAGAGAGAGAGAGAGAGAGCTGTTAAATCACTTGCTTTCTTCTCCAGGGATGGGTAAGTAAGGAATAAAATCCCTGGGTGCCCTCAGATATTGCCTAACAACTAAAAATTGGCAAACACAGCAGGTCTCTGGGTTCCCAGCAAGGAGGCAATAGTTCATTAAGAAAGCATCTTGTGGACTGGGGCTGTGGCTCAGTGGTAGAGCGCTTGCCTTGCACCTGTGAGGCCCTGGGTTCCATCCTCAGCACCACATAAAAATAAATAAATAAAGGTATTGTGCCCAACTACAATAAATTATTCTGTAAAAGAAAGAAAGCATCTTGCACCTGCAGTGATGGCTGTTCTGTGCTCATCTGTGTGTCAGCGGTTGTCCTTGAATGACTGTGTGAGTGTGATGCTGTGGAGAAAGAAAGCATGATGCTATCCCAAATCCCAGAGAAAGGTTCTCCAATTTCACTGAGTCAGGCCAGTTTTCCAAGTCTTGGTTCCATCAAGACCAAGAGTGCCTCCAGCTTAGAGGTGAAGAGCAGAGATTAGGTCAGTGGCTTTTAAAAAAATGAAAAAAAAAAAAACAGAGATTTGGAGATTACAAATCATGCAAAATTTAAATCCCTCCAAAGGGTCATACAACTGTAGTACAGTATGGCATTTGGCTGAGGTAAGAGAAGTCAATGAATTTTAACCATTGCTAACTCTTAGAGTTATTTATTCTCTCCTTTGCAAATTATTAAATTATTATTATTAGTAGTATTAAATTCTGTAAATTCTGTTTTTATACATCTGCTCCTTTGTGTTCCTTAGCTTTTGTGATGGTTTGGATGTGAGGTGTCCCCAAAGCTCATGTGTGAGACAATGCAAGAAGGTTCAGAGGAAAACAGATTGGGTTATGACAGCTTGACCCAAACTGTGAACTAATCCCAACGGGATTAACTGGGTGGTAACTGGAGGCCTGAAGGTGTGATTGGAGGAGTGGACATCGGGGGCGTGCCTTTGGAGTGTATATTTTGTATCTGGTTAGAGGAGTCTCTGCTTCCTGATACTTATGGGAGCTGCTGCCCTGTACCATACTCTTCCACCATGATGTTCAGCCCCACCTGGAGCCCCAAGGAATGGAGCCAGCTGTGTATGGACTCAGATCTCTGAAATCATGAGCCCCTAAATAAACTCTTCCTTCTTGACAGTTGTTCTGAGCAGGTCTTTCAGTCATAGCAGTGAAAACAGCCGACTAAGACAGCTTTGGTTTCCAGCTACTCATAGGGAGTTGATTTGTCATTTTTCCTGGTTCATTGGTAAGGCATTTAAAACCATATTTAAGGCATCAGATTTGTCTGGGAACAGCTTTGGTTACATTTGAAGGTGGGATAGTGTGCTTGTTTGCTTGCACAATATAGGTATATTTGGTACTGTTTATTATTACTACTTTGTTAAGTATTTATTATTATATTCTTCACTCTTATCTTTTTTGGCAAACACAAAACATTATGAAGTTAAAATATTTTTGCTTTCTGTTCTGTTTTCTGTCCTGTCCTGTTATTTTCCTCTTTCCTTCTATAAAGGCAAGCACTATCATGAATTTGGTGTTTATCTGGCAATTCTGTATTTTTAAACTTCTACAAGTCCACAAACCCAGGAACAATATTCAGTATTGCCTTGTGTTTTTTAAACCACCATACAAATGTTACCATACAAATGTTACCATACTGATACATACTCATGCACATTTTATGCAATGCTATTTTTAAAAACTCTGCTAATAGAACTATAGATCAATGAGTGTAGAGATGTACACATATTGACATACAGCAATCATTTACTTTTAGGTGCTGTATAGTATTCTATCTTATGACTAAAACAGTTATTTAAATTGTGTACTTATTAATAGTTCTTTTGCCCTGTTTTTCTGCCTTTAGTTATGATTTTGGTTTAAATATCTCATTCATTGGTATTACAATTCTGTATTTTTTCCTTTAAATCTTTTCTGACTAACTATGGATAATGAGCTTGATCTGTATGTACTACTGTGGGTGCTGATATTCTTAGCTTAATGTTTTATATTAACTATGTACCCTCACATTTTCTTATTTTCTTCTTTCTATTGATTTTATTGTATTTTCTTAATTTTTTATTTTCTCTTGGTGGATTTGAAATTATATTCTATTTATATTCTTTTGGTGGTTACCCTCAAATTTGTAACATAAAACTTAATTTAACTAAATTTAAGAAAGTCTAAAATTAACCATTTTCTTTATCTTCCTCACAAAGGCCTTAGAATTATTTCACTCCATGATTTATTTTCCATGTTATTTTGTTTAGATTTTGGTCAAATTTGATTTTTAAATAAGCCATTTTAGCAACTGTTTTTATAATTCCTTATAAAAAATTACAAACATCACAAATGAATAAGCTACTTTCAAGAAAAGTCATTGAATACACAGATGGAAATTTTTTTACGTTCAAAATGATAATAAATTAATCTTAAAGAGAGTAAATATATTCAAAGTATTAAAAAATAAAAGAAATAATAGAAGACATTAGGGAAAAACAGAAGAGTATGAACAAGTTATTTAATGTTGATAGTCATTAAAATAAAATGATTACATAGATGGGTGGAACAGCAGACCAGATCCTGCTAAAGAAATTGCAAATAAATTGGAAAATAGGTCTAAGGAAGTCATTCAAAATACAACAGAGATGTTAGAAGATATGAAGGTTGATGCACTCACCAATTCCAATACATTTATAAATGCAGAATTTTATCATGCTTTTATTTCATTATTTGAGATTAATATGTAATTTTTCCCTTTCATTCCAAAGTGGTGAATCACATTGGTTGATTTTTGAATATTTAATTGAACTTGCATTCCTAAAATAAACTCAACTAGAGTGTTAAGTATTAGACTTTGTATATAATTTTATTAGATTTGCTAGTATTTTGTTTAGAAGTTTCATGTGTTTATTTGTAAAAATTAGCCTGCAATTTTTGTGTGATTTTATTTTTTTGTAATGTCTCCTTTTGATACTGTTGTAAAAATTATATTGGTCTCATAAAATAAGTTGAGAAGCATTTTCTCTTTCTTTATTCTTCCTCAGAATTTTTATAATGTTACTATTATTTTTTAAATCATTGTAATTATTGACCCTTACTGCCATCTGAGCTTGAGGGTCTTTTGTGGGGAAAATTACACATTCAATTTCTTGAAAAGATATAAAAATTACTTATATGTTTTAATTATTTGTGTCAATTTTGATAATTTTTACATGCACATTTCTTCTGAATTTTCAAATTTATTAGAATAAAATCATTGATGATCCTCTCTAAGGATTTATTTGAGGACTGGGGCAATGAGAGAGCGCTTGCCTTTGAGGAGCAAGGCCCTGTGTTCTCCCTGTCCTGCCAGAAGGGGAAGGAGGGAGGGAGGGAGGAAGTGAGCAAAGAGGAAAAGATATGGATAAATCTACAGGTTGATATCAATGTTCCCTTATTGCCCAATATCAGTGATTTATTCTTCTCTTATTCTTTCTCAGACTCTCTAAGAATTTATTGCTTCTCTTGGTCTAATTGAAGTACCTACTTTTAACTTCACAAACGTTCTCCATTATACCTTTTTCCCCTTCAATATTAATTTTCAACTCTTCCCTTTATTGTTTTCTTTCTTCCATTTTCTTAGTGTTCAATCTGCAGAATTTTGAGATTTTTGAAATGGATATTTGGATTTTTTAGTCCTTTTCTCCTACTATATCTCAAGACTATAAAATCCTCATTAAGTACTCACTTAACTGCATTCTGTAAGTTGGATATATGGAATTTTCACTGTCATGTAGTTCACAATGTTTCTAATTTACATCTTAATTTCTTCCTTGACCAATGGTTAATAGAACTGAATAGCTTAATTTCCAAGCATTCATTTTTTTTTATTGAAGCTTAGCTTAATTCCATTTGAATTCTAGCTTAATGACTTAATTGACTAGTGTCAATACTTTAGAAACTTGTTTATGACTCAGCCTATGGTCTCATTAACATTGTGGGTAAGTTCACCTATGAGTTTGGAAGAACGTACAATCTGCCACTATCGACTTCAGTGTTCTGCGTTTGTCAGTTGGGTCAAGTGTTTTCCAGGTATCCATTTTTTTTAATTTTTTTTTAGTTGTCAATGGACTTTTATTTTATTTATTTGTATGTGGTGCTGAGAATCAAACCCAGTGCCTCATAGATGCTAGGCAAGTGCTCTACCACTGAGCCACAACCCCAGCCCCGAGATATCCATCTTTTTAACAAATTTCTGTTTTTCTTTTCTTGCCTCATATGGAGATAGGTATATTAAATATCCTTTATGATTGTATATTTTTCCTTTTGGTTTATCCAATTTCTGAGGTTTATTTTTGGAAGCCTCATTAATAGATACATATAAAGTTAAAATATATTTCCCTATAACATTGATTTTACTGTCCTTACTAAATATTCTTCTTCATCTCTAACATGCTTCTTATTTTTAAGCCTATGTTATGGGATGCTAATATCTTTTTGCTACTGCTTGCATGAAGTGTTCTTTTCATTTATTTGCTCTTCACTTCTCTTTGACTCTCCTATCAGCCTATAGTGGCAGAGCACTTAAGGCCTTTGTATTGGTATAGTCAGACTATTTGTTTTTAATAAAATTATTAATATATAGTACTGTGTTGCTTAACCACAGGGGTGTCTTCTGAGAAGTGCAACATTAGGTGATTCATCATTGTGCAAACATCCATGCACGTACTTACACAAATCTAGATGGCATGGGTAGATCACTTGATGTGGGCTCGTGATGCAATCAAGATGAGCTGTGTGAGGCGGTGTGTTGAGCACAGCATACCATCTTACAGTAAGCTTTTATATTGTTTATAAGTAGGTGTATACTCCAAGAAACAATGAAAAGCACATGACATGTTAGATATGAAAACCAGTATGGTAGTAACAATTATTAAGTACTTGCACTGTACATAATCAGATTGTACTGAGCCCTCCACCCTCTCCTCTTCCCAAGTGTCAGGTAAACGCTTGCCTTTCTCTAATTCTCCACTTAGCTGGCATCTCTGACAAGTACCACTCCTTCCAGGCTTGGATGGACAGTCAGTGTGATTTCTCAGACACTGCTGGAGGTTGATACTGCTCCTGGAATTGTAATATTTCCATGCGCTAAGTCCCACTCACACAGCATGTCACTGAAGAGTGGCTAGACATTGGTTTTTAATCTGCAGTTAGAAGCTGGTGCCTTGTGACTCTTAGCAAAGACCTCAAGGCCCCACAGTGAGAGCCAAGAAGAGACTGGAGCTTTCTGAGAATGCCCCACCCTCCGTCTGTCCAGGGTGAAACATTCCTGCAGCTTTTGTACTTCAGATGATGTGTTCCTTTTCTATTCCAACACTGCAGTCTCTACTGAGGAAGACTAATCCCTTTCTTCTATTTAGCAACTACATGATACATGCTGAGGACACAAAGCATCAGCCCAACATAGCAGTAAGTTTCCTGATAGGTCACATTACCTTCTCACTGTAGTTTAAGACCTCCACGAAAGCTCTAACCCACCACTCCTCTGAGA
Source organism: Callospermophilus lateralis (assembly GCF_048772815.1). Classification (NCBI taxonomy): domain Eukaryota; kingdom Metazoa; phylum Chordata; class Mammalia; order Rodentia; family Sciuridae; genus Callospermophilus; species Callospermophilus lateralis. The sequence goes on from NW_027514398.1 coordinate 13,431,997, forward strand.
TTCCTGTGGGGTTTACTTAATTTTGTACCTCAATAATACCATGTTAACTACAATTACGTATACAGCTGCCATTCTTCTTCCAATTCAGACTTCCTAACCAGTTGAATAAGACAAACATTCTGTCCTCAGTTTGATGTGTGACTTGTTTTTGAACATATCATTTTGAAATCTGATATTCGAGGTCATATAGACTGCATTTCTATACCATGAAGCATCCAGAACCCTATTTTTACCAAGCATTTAACATTCAAGTCTCCCTGGCATTCTTGGGTAATACATTGGCTTAGCTAACAGCTGTGGTTCATGTGGAGCAAACCAGCCCCTGTGGGTGAGGCACTGGAGACAGTTTGCAAAGATGGTGTTCTAGTGTCTAAGAAAGTGCCTGACCAAGAGGCCATGCAGGATCCAGGCAGTCAGCCCTGAACATGCTAAGTGGTATTAGACACAGCTCTGTTGGGAACAGCAGTCCTGATGTGTAAAAGTGCATGTGCTGCCTAAAAATGCTGATTTTACTTGGCTCTAGCTCTTACGGTCTGCTTGGTGATGTGGGTAGCTCTGGGTTACTGCTCTCCTTATGTGAACACATGCCCTTCCTCATCTAGGAAAACCTGTCTTCAGCCTTGGTTTTCTTCAGTACTTTCTTCTGTCTATATTGCACCCACAAGTGATTAATTTCTCATGACTCAGATAGAGAGAAGTAACAGAGCACCCAATTCCTTCCCTAATGTGCTTGTGTCCTAATCCTCTATGTCTTCAGAGTGGGGCCCAATTCACTTCTTTGGAATGAATGAAGACATTTTACAATGCAGATTCCAGGGCCCCATCCATACCCACTAAACCAGAATTTCCAAAATGTGTGCATTTCAAATATCCCAGGTGATCTCTATGTACCTCAAAGTTTGAAAACACTGACCTAGACCTCTCTTCCAAAACAATTGGTATTGAGTATGTATTTCCTATGATATTAACTAAGTCTTCTGTGTTCTTCTGTTGTTATTTTACTCTCCCTAAGAGTTGGTCTTGTGCCTTTAGTGCATGTAGTTTTGAAAACAATGGCAGAGAGGCAGACAATTTATAACTCAGAGCACTTGTCATGGGGTTTTTCCTACTAAATGTGGCAAACAATTATTGAATAAATGAACATATGAGTCAACAAGTGAGAAATAAAGAGCATCAGCCCAGCCTTTACAAGTGCCTGGCAGTGTCCTAAGGACATTGCAAAGAAAAAATGTAAAAATCTCAAGGTTAATGTTAGGCAATGGCTATCTCAGCACTTAGAATAAAAATCGTATATTGAAAAAGTGGCAATCTCTCACAAGGATCCTAGTGTTTGCAATTTAGTTTTAAGTGTAAGTTCTCAGATCAAAGTACAACATATGAATGAGTTAAAGGACAGTATTTTCAATTTTATAAACTACTTCCATGCTTTTGGATGGTTGATAAAGCACAGCTTTTGTAATATTTTGAAATTTGGTTACCTATTTTCTATGTGGTCTGATACAGCCAATTTTTAATTTACCTCTTTTCTAGATGTGGACTTATAAAATGGATGTAAATAAAATTTAGCCATAGGTTTTGGAAATGTACCTTGTTTAATGACAATTGAATTTATTTTCTTAAGTTGGCACATACTAAGGTTATATCTTAGTTATATCACCTTTTAAGGTATGCTCCAGGGCTCTTGTCCTAAACTTATTATTTTCTATTCAATATCAGGTAGCATCTAATGTTGTCTATGTAGTTGTAAACTGCTGTCCAAAGGTTCTACTTGTTGGCCTGTCCTAACTGATAGACCACTGGACTGATTTAAAGGTACTCTGTTTAGAAAAGTAGAAGGAGGGTGATTTACTAAGCTCAGAGGAAGAGGACAAGAAAGGACAGCCCTTGCAGAGATAAAAAGGGTCCCGAATCAAGGCAAAAGGCTCTCCTGGAGCCAGTTTAAACCATTACTGAGTTACAGGCCTCTCCGCCCTCTGGGATCCTTTGGTGACATGAACTTTGCTCTAGTTGTTTATGATGTCACTGGAGCCCCCTTGGTGGAATTACAGCTTCATAATTCACAGTGGGCTCTTGTTTATTTTAGGTTGAATCATTTGTAGAGCACTCTGGCTGCCCCCCCAGGAGCTGTGTGCTCATGCTCCTGCAGGCCTCCCTGTGGCATGGCTGAGTGCATCAGAGTCACCCAGTGTCATAGCCCCCTGTTCCACCTGGCAGGTGCTGCATTTGGTTGGCTGTGTTGCAAGTCAGCCCAGTCAACTCACCTCCTCAATGAGTCTTCTTTTTGGGGAGCAGTTGCCAAAGACACTACTGACTTAACTCCACTTTTCTGAGTAGCAAGCCTAATACTTCCATAGGAAGTAATTCCCCATGTGAGACTGACTTCCACAACTGAACTGTGAAACATGGCTCTAGTCCTGTGGACCCCTGGGTACGCAGAGGTATCAATGAGACAAGGGTTCTGAGTAAACAAGGAGACTCTGGATTTTACTCCAGATTTCTTTGTGTTTAGCTCTAATAGCTCAGAATTTATTCCAATTAACAGAGCCTTGGGGCCTCCCAAGGGGAGAAGGGAGAAGGTATAGTGGTGGGTGATTTATACACAATTATACTGAGTGGTGGATTTTATCAGCCTCAGTTTATAAAGAGGACCCTGAGGCTCAGAGGAGGCTTAACTTGACAAAAGCTTCAAAAGCAGCTACCAACAAAGTCAGAACTTGTCTTGGCCTCTCTGGCACACTGTATTCCATTTTCCTCTTATTTATCTTCCAGTGGCTAGAAATCAGAAGGCAGTAGTTCCATTGAGTTGCTTTTTTGTGGCATTATTCATTGAAGTACAGGGCTACTATATCTGTGGAACAAGGTTATATATTGGAGCTACAAATTAAAAAATGCAAACAGTCCTCAGAAAATGATATCTTTGGGGGGTGGGGAGCTCCGTGATGGCCCTAGATGTTTTGATGTCAGTTGAATAGCAAAATTGAAGTTAACTACAAGGCTGAGTGAACTTAAATGAAGGAGGACCTCGGGAGGGGACATGTGTGCGAGGCTCACCTTCTTCTTAGGGTTCCCTGTGAGGAAGATAGGTACAGAACAGTAGCTAAGTGGGAAGACCTGTCATGAACTATCATCATTTGGGTGAATGATGAACACAGACACCACACCTACCCCCATGTGTGCCCTGTTTTCTGGGACTTGCTGCTATAACAAATGGGAGGCCTGAGTTGAAGTCTGTGCCTGGAAATGTTGCACAGGTACAGAAGCCACAGGGCAGGAACAGCCCTCCAGGGAGCAGACAGGAGGTGAAGGTGGTCAGAGCGGAGCAAGGAATGGGAGTTGGAGAGAAGACAAGGGAGAGTGTGCAAGAGGGCAGTGGCAGGGGCTTGAAGGTGGAGGACCTAGGACTAGTTCTAAGTGCAACAGCATGGGGTACCACTGGGGACATCTGAGCTGTGTAGTGTGTAGTGTGCTTTGGTTTTTCAAAGAACCATCTGCCTGCTATTGGAGTGTGGATGGTAGAAGAGCAGGAGAGGCAGCCGAGGGGTTTTTCCAAAAGCCCGGAGAGAGGGTAGTCTTCTGAACCAGCTGTAAAGACAATGTTCTGATCAGAGTGAGGGGCACCCCAAGGAGGCATTACTCAGGGGCTCAGGAGGCTAAAGGGAGCCGGCTGAGCTTCGAGATGAAGGAGAGAAGAGGGGCCATTGTCACCAGGACTTGCAGCCTGGCCCAGGGGACTCGCTCAGGCCACTCATTCTCTCAGCCTCATCTTTTCTGTTTCTCTCAAAACATAGAAACCAGACTTTCTTTCAAACTTCTAAGCTTCTCCATGGGAGTATTGGCCAGAGGAGGCAGAGCGGTTGAATACAATTCAGGTACTGCCTAGGGTTTCCTTAGAAGAAGCATTCTGTTTTAAATTCTGCAAAAGCAGCCTCTTTGTAATTTATGAAAACATGGGAACATACCTTGCTAAAGATGGCAGTTCAAATGTGTGAAGTAGTATAAGGGAAATGTCTTAGGAAGTTACCTGTGTTTCCTAGGCCTGAGCCCCTCTACTTTCAGATATGTGCGTTAATGGAGCCAAAGGTCAGAAATTAAGTCTTTTCTCCAAACAGTGAAATTGAAATCATAGTCAAAGTCAATCTGATTTTGATGGTTCAAAATCAGAAAATTTTGCCTACCACTGGCTATTCTGCTAACAGATACTGTGTTTCGGGGTGCAGCACTTTGGAGGATCTTGAAGAAGTGTGTGACACACCCTGTTGCCAAAGCAGCCAGTCATGTGGTTGGGGAGATAAACCTAATGCCTAGCTCACATGTCCCCACCCACCCCCCAGGTCCTTGAACCTGCTCCTCCTCCTTCGCCACCACACACTGCAAGCCCCCGCCTGGACCCAGCTCACAGTTGGCACAGCAGTTATCCCGGCTTCTTCACTCTGTGCCTGTATCTAGGTTGGTCTCCCTCTGCTCGGTCACTTCCCTCCTTGGAGTTGCTTACAGATGGAACTTTCTATGTCCCTGAAGTAGTTCCAGACTAGGAAACTCCAACCTGTAAGAAGCCACTAGTTGGAAATTATCAGAAGAAACTATTTTTCAGCTTTTCAAGAAGCCTTTGAGACTCAGATATCTTAAGCATTCTGCAGCTTGGAGCCGTGAAGGAGTTAAGAAGTGCCTTACTGTCTCGTGTTTCTCAGTGTTCTGAACCTTTCAGCACTTTCCAAGATTTAAAAAATAATTTGGCAAATGACAAGTTGTACTCAGCATAAACCTCAAATTATGCAATGGATTAAGAGAAGTTCAGTAGTTGGAAGGAAAAGCAGGACTTCATCTAAATTGAACCCTGGAATGAGATAATAGTCATCCGACTTCAGAAGGACAATTTAGAGACTATCAGTTTATTGACTCCTCAGCACAGAAAATTTAATCAATATTTTTCCTAAGGCTGAAATATAGGCTTAGGTTAGAGCTTATCTGAGGTTATTTGAGGCTCCTTACTCTCTTCCTCTGAGCTCTCACAGATGTCTTCATCAATGAAAACAGGAACAGAGAAAATTGGGTCAGGATGAGCCCCAGTTTCCACTGTGGCTTGACCCACCAGGCCTACTCACCTCCTAATGCAGGACACAGGAGGCTGGTCAGGCTGAGAAGCCAGTTAGAAAGGGATCTGACTTGGAAGTCCTTTCAGAGGGCCATTCAAGTTTGGAGTAGCAGCCAACTGGTCAATCTCAACTGTCTCTGCAAGACTTTGGAATCCAGGGGCTGTGTGGGCGATCTGTAAGACCTTGCATGTGGGAATTGAAGTGCTCTCACCCAATCTTGGAAATTTGAAAAGTATTCATTTTTATAGAAGGAGACTAAAAGAATTTAGTGTATCTGGAGTTGGAAAATCTATATTTCAGTGCTGCCTGGTTCTGCCTATGGGAGACACCCTTTGCTCCATGACTGTCTAAATGATAATTCCTGCTTGATTCCTTTCTTTCTTTTTTTTAAAAAATAATAATCTTAGGGTCTCAAGGGGGAAGACTATTAAGGAAAAGGTTGTGTATATTTTGAGGTCTGATGAACATTTCTATAAAGTTCTAGAGTCATGTAAGGGTAAAAAACTGCTGTGGACTCAGAGGGCATATTTTTCACATCTTGCAGGGATGCAGAAGGAAAGGCTTCTGGAGGAGGCAGTGTTTGAATGGGACTTGAGTTTAGTAAATTTTTAAAAATTTATTCATTAGTGCATTATAGTTTTACCTGTTGGTGGGGTTCCCTTGGGCAAACTCTTTTTTTTTCAGATAAATAATATGTGGTTTATTCACACAATGGAATACTATACAACTGTGAGAATGAACCATGTACAAATACTTACAATAAAAAATTCACATACTGTTGAGTGAAAGAATGCATAATGTTCAATTCCATTCACATAACATCTCAAACAAGACAAAACTAGTCTATGGTCTTCTAGCTGGATAGTGGTTATCATGAGGGGGGTGGGGGGGACAGTGATCAGAAGGAAGTCTGAGAGGAACCTAGGTGTGAGTGCATTTATGTATTCTGCTAGTGAAGTGTCACTGAGGTCTGTATAGATGTCCTCCTTCCATAAAAAGTGAAAACAAAACCATCTGCCTCTGCTTGGCTCCTCTTCTCAGACCGCAGACATGTTCCCTTGCATTCTCTGGTCAGCCAAAGCCCACTACTTGTGCTGCCTCACAGGTGGTGTGAGGAGCAGCGCTCCCCAACACAGAGACCTGCAGGTCTGGCTGCTGGCAGCAAGCCTCACCATGTGAGTCCAAGCCAAGCTTTCCTCCTTGCTAGCATGTTCAAGTACTGGAGCATGCTCTCTACCTCTCTCCACAAGCCTCTCCTTCAGGAACCAATGCTCTTCTCAGGAAACATGCAATTAAGTACTCAAGTTTTGAGCCCAAATGGTGGAGCCCCAACAGCTAACACCTCAGGCTTCAGGTAGTGAATGGGCGAGGATCATCTGGACTACACCCTTGGATGTTTGTGACATGCAAGTGGACTGCAGGCACATCTTGGATGGGGTGATAAATTGCTGCCTCTGTTTTGGGCAAATCTGTATCCTCTCTAACCCAATTTTCTCACTGAAAGGAAAATAATGGTGCTCACACGATGAAGAGTTGTTGTAAGGATCAAAAAGAATTACCATATGTAAAACATTTAGAAAAGCAACTGACACAAGGTAGGAGATTCATAAATGTGAGCTGTCAACTTTGGTTTTGTCTAAGGTGTGCTCTCCCCAAGGAAGGATGATCCAGGGTGAGTCTAGAGAGTAGAGGGCTTGGGATTCACCCAAGAGTCCCCATAGCCAAACTTTAGGGCACATTTCGAGGTATCTTATGTCTCAATCCTGCAGAGAAGCATACAGGTACATGTGTCAGGACTAAATGGAACAGAGAGAAATTGTAAAACACAGCAGGGCAGAAAAGCTGACAATCCCCCGACCAGTCCCACATGGATCTACTACTAAGTAAACATGCAGCCACTGCATTCAAATGTCAAAGAATCAGGACCATTGCTATCAGAGGGAGGGACATAAAACATTTCTCAGATGCATAGTATTTGATGTAACAGCAGCTAGCAAGGTGGTACCATCAGACCCATGGTGTAATATGACCACCGGGGCCTAAACATCACAGGCATTTTGGTACAACTTCTATTCCAGGGTCCAGACCCCTGGATATGGTCTCTACTTTGCAAGTCTAGAGACCTTTGCAGTGACTGGCTCAAGATGACCTACGTACAAAGCCTGAGGTAGATGAGGGAAAGTCAGCTTGTGAAACAAAACCAACAGAGGAGTCACACTGCCACTCTGAACCTGTGGGTAGGCCTACACAAGAAGCTGCATCTTCATCAAAAGGAAAACTGAGGGCTAGGGAAATAGCTCAGTTGGCAGAGTGCTTGCCTCACAGCACCACAAAAAAAAAAAAGGAAACCTGAATGCAAATCAGAGTACTGCACCCTACCTCACCAGGTGCTTGCTTCACTCACACCTGCTGCTCTGATCATCTAACACGTGAAGTCAGGCAGTGATCACACTTCCTAGACTTCCAACATGGGGTGAAGGAGTGGGCCAAGGAACCCACTGTACTGACCATAAACCTTTCAGTCATTACATGCTCATTAACATTAAGCGAAAGCCTCTATTCAATGCCTTTTCCCACTGAAGCTAGGCTAAAGTTTTCTTGGGAAACACAGTGGACTCAGGCACAAGAAGGTCCAGAACACTATGCCAAGTCAGGTCTGCCACCCGCTGCAAATTAGAATGCCAGAGGTGTGGCTGAAACTGCTGGAATTTACTAGCTCCCCTCCCTGAACACTGTGGCCACCATCTTTTCCTGAGTAGATTCTAGGCCCAAAGAATTCAATGTTAGTGTTCTTGGTAGCACCACAATGTGGCCATCGATTATCTACTTCTCAGGTTGTGTCTTTCCTAAATAACTAATTTGATCTTCATTTCTAATTTCATTCTTGGAGGATAACTACTGAGCAGGTCTGTGAATACCCTGGAGCCACTCCCATGAACTGCCTACCTCAATGGGCTCTTCCTGGCCCAAAAGGGAAAAATCAGGCCCCTCTCATTGGATATGTCTTGAATCAACCATTCAGACTATGGGATGTTCCAGCTTTCTCCTCTGGTGATGGGTAATGGTGAACAGGGTGCCTTTTCCAGTCCTTCCCCTAAAGGATCATCCTCAGTCACTGTCCAGACACTCAACTGTGGCAAGGAGAGGTAGGGGAGTGGAATAACAGGTAAGGCAGAGCAGCACACAAAGCTCATGGGAGAAGGGTGATTGCCTAAATAAGAGCACAGTGTGCTCCTCCCACATCTCCCTAGCACAATTACCAAACCTCTGCTGGCCAATAGTGGTCTCCAGCCAGATACAGTAATGCTAGCTTTCCAAGTGATGTAAGGCAAGCTACCACCAAGGCAAAAAGACTTGATTTTTGTAAAAATGACAGATTGCAGAAGGAATAGAAATAAGGAAGGAAACTCTTGCTAAAAAGCTTGCTGCTCTAACACCATGAGCAACATATAAACCAATTAAAATCTATGTTTCTAAAACAAGTACTGTAGATAATTATAGAAAGTAATGTCTTTGTAAGCCATGCTTTAAATAAACCATTTAAAAAAGAATACACAATCGCTCTACTTTGATCTTAATGTTTCTCAGTTCATCCAAACACTGGCAAGTTTCCTGAATGCTGGCATAACATAAGGACAACAGTTCATATAAGCATGTTTTGGAAGACTAGTCAATTATACAAATGACAATTTTAATGACAAATTACAATGGTTCTGAAATTGCTTACTTCTGCATGGGAACCTGGATCTAACATAAGTGAGGATTAATCTGAAGTCTAAGCATCTACTTCCTCTACAGTCCTATATGCCTGTTGCAGTTACATATACAAATCTGAAAAAAAATTCCAACAGGCTTACAAGAAAGGGATTTTCACTAAATAAATCTTGAGAAAAATTAGTTATGGCATCACTGTTCAATGAAGAAAGGTAAACGTCTAATTACAATTTTGACAACTGGATATATTAATGCTATTGTAGGAAATTAAAATTCCAAAATAACTCTATGTTGCTATCTAAAATGTTCTAAACAGTTTCAGAATTGCAACATATTAACAAATAATTATTCATATCAAAATGCAGTTGATAAAAATTCTAGCTAGGAAACTTTTATGACTATCTAAAATCAAGTTTTAAATTTATAACTTTAGCAACATATATTGAACACTTGCATTCAAATGTACAGAAAGCAATCCATTTAATCTTGAAAACTAATATGTAACAAAACATGGAAATGAGCCCACACTGGTAATCCAGAATGTGCCCTCTCTACCACGCAGCTGCAGCAAGTATGACATGTAAACAACACTCGACAACTCAGCACTGTGAAGAATTCAGCTGCTTCAACAAGTTGTGTTATCGTTTTTATAAGCTAAGACAGTACAGGCAAATGGAATTCTTAGAACATTACCTGAAAATAGATTTTAAAGACAAAGGTCCCAATTCATTCTTACCTATAGACACCAAGTTAATCTGTCTCAGACAGCAAATGCTGAATTTACACACTGGAGTTTCTGGCAGCATTCTGTACATTTACAATTAATTTATAATTAAAATAAACAAGAGAGCTGTCAGATCTATGAGATGGATTGTTCAAATCTGTGTAGGGTGGAGAATTGCTTTGGGGCCACTGCATAAGTGCTCACTGCTGCTTCTCAAAGGCAAAAACCAAGTAAATACTTGTAGCTTCCCATTCTGATTTACTTAAGGTTCCCAAAGGTAACCTTATGTGACTGTTCTTCACGTACTCTGCTGCATGTTCATAGTCATCCACCTTCTCAGAGATGAGCTTGGAATTCTCATTTGCAGGATAAGGCTCCAGGGCCTGCATTCGTTTTAATAGCATTTTATTTTCATTGTTCTTAATTTTTTCTTCATAGAATTCCAGAAATGTTTTTATGTAGACCAGTTTCATATTGTACTTCTTTGCCATTTCAGTTAGCAATGGAAAATAGACCAAGAATTCAGGAACATCCACAACACCTTCCAAGTTGAAGTCATATTTGCAGCCAAATAAGGGATAATGTCCTTTCTTCTCAAACTTCACAGTATAGATTTCATTTCCAAATGATTCTGTTTCTGAAGCTTCAAGGCGTCTTATCAGCTCAAAGCTGTTAGGAGTTGTACCAATAAAATAACTTCCAGGACCGAGTCTCTCACAGGCATTTCTGAGCATCATGTCGGCCTGCTCAGAGGACTCAAATGAGTAATGATAGACAAACTGACAACTACAGATGTCAAAGCGCACTTCTGGGTCACGAAATTTGTCAGCCAAAAGTTTCTTTGAACAGTCAGCAGTTATAAATTCTGCATTAAAAATATATTCATCACGACGATTTTTCATGTCCTCGTACCGCTGCTGACACTGTTTGACAGAAATATCAGCAATATCAGTACAAATGAGCTTGCTAATTCTTCCCTTTCTCCACTTTAGCAAATTTCCACCTTTACCACATCCCAGGTCCAAAACAGTGATATCACGATTTTTCCTCTGTCGTACCTTTTCCAAAAATTCCCCTATAAGCACACTTTTAATGCAATTATTAAAGTTTCTTAGGTAAAAAATACGACTTTGACTACGCTTGTCCAAACCAACTTACTTAAGCTCATTATAGTGGGCAGCTACTGTTGAGCTGTGTCCTCCTTCCAAGTTCTTCTGCCTTTCAGGAACATCCTCAAGTTCTACTTTTCTCTTTTTCTGAGTGCCATCTCCAGTCGAAGGTTCATCTTTCAGATCATCAGTTTCCACTTTCCTTTTCCTTGAAACACCTTCAACATCACCAGAACCTTTTTCCTCTGGGACAATTTCAACATCAAGTTTTCTTTTCTTGGATGGACTGTCTTCCTCATATCTGGAACTTTCCTCTACAAGATCATCTTCAAATTCTTTTCTCTTCTTTGGTGTGTCTACTTGCCCACAGACAGAAGTCTTTACAGAAAACCCAGGCCCAGAAGCTATTGTGGTTTCATCAATACTGAATGAAGTCTCTGTTTCAGAATTTACTGATGTTTTTGCCTGTTCAAGAGCCATTTTTTAATATTCCTCAGCTTTTGCAGAATTTTCTATTCTTGATTATTTGAATCGATGATAAAACTTCATGAACCAACAGGGAAGCGCGGGGTGCGGAGCGAGGCTGTGGACCACGCCTCCGGAGCCGGCTCCGCCGCAGGCCTACACCTCCCGGAACCAGTTCGCCGCCCGGCCGCCAGCTCGCCTGTCAAGCCTGGGCACGCGACCACGCCACAGAAGGGCTGCCACAGAAGGGCCTCCCCAGCCGCGATCCCCTTAAGTCACCCACGCGGCCTAACGCTGGACCTGGATTCATGCTTCTGCGGCGCCGCTCCGACAAAACGAGCCTGCTCCGGACCTCATGCTGGGCCCGCCCCAGGCGCGCGCTGCTGCGGCTCTGCGACTGTCGCGCGGGCCCGCGCGATGCGGAGGAGCCATAGCCAGACCGCACGCCCCGAGCAGCACCCATTCTGCCCAGCGCCCGGGGCTCCAAGCGGCCGGTGCGGAAGGCGCACGGCTCGTGCGAGGCGAGCCCGGCCTGGAGTCAGCGCGCTCTTTCTGCTGCCTCCTCCAGCCGACAGGCTAACAACAAAACAGCACCGGGCGTCCACCGCTCCTACGGCCACACTCACCTACACAGCCCTGGGCAAACTCTTAAATGCATACAGTGTAGCTTTCTTTATCTCAATCCCGGTACTTCCGCTTTCCCTTTTACTTTCTTTGTAACAAGGGAGAACAGTGTGAGTTAAGAACAAGGCAAACACCAGCGAAGCAAATTCAACATGACATATACCTGTTCAGTCCCATGAGAGCCCTCTTGGGGCTGAAGCTGGGGCCTTGTCTGTAGCTGTCCTAGCTTCCCTCTGTCACAGCTAAGACTCTATACCCTCTGCCTCCAAGGCTGCCCATCAGGTACCTTTCATCAGCTTTCAACTCACTTAAAAATGATTTGAAGCAGCACTACATTTAAGAAAAAAGAAAAGGCCTGGCAGATTTTTAGTTAAGGGCAAAAATAAAACAAGTTTACATTTGTGTCCCAGATATTTTTTTCAAAATATAGTTTGGTGAGTGGAGAATGGCATCTTGGGAAAAATGTGGCCCCAGAAGACCAGACTCCTAAAGGGGCAAAGGTGGGAAGCTCTGCGTTATGACCCTGTTTTCCTTTAAAAGGACCTATGGCAGCCATGGAGATTAGGGAGAAGGAGGGAAGGAGGACAAGTGGGGAAGAGAATTCCCGTTCAAGAAATCCGGTGGTTTTCAGCAAGGTCAAAAGTCTGAGAAATCTGTAGTGCCTTGGGGACTGGGACTAAGAAAATGTGACTTGCCAAGGTCAAGATTCCTCACACAGATTCAAATTCTAGCCTTCGGGGGGTAGTATTTCATGAGAACAGAGGAAGAGGTGGCATGAATAGATGACATTTCACAAGGTAGGAGACAGGCAGCCATGCACTTGTGCAGTGATTCCAGGAGAGACCTTTCCAGAACAAACAGAGTCCCCTCTTAATTGCCTGCATCTAGATTTCCCACTTCATGGATTCTTTTAGAAATCCACAGTTGACATGTCTAACTTACACACTCTGTAGCTTCTTCATGATCAGTCTACACCCTGTGAGTCCAATACCACTTGCAAACTCTACCCAGGAAAAACTGGTGAGAAATGTTAACCCAGGTTCATAAAAATGGAGAAACTACATAGTGTTTTCTAAGGATCAATACACAAAGATTTTTGACCCTGTGTTGTCTGGGGAGGTGGAACTAGCCTTTGTGGGGTGTTTATTCATGGTTATGCTTTGCTTCTCTCCATTATTCAGAATAGAGGAGAATTCACTAGACACTTTTCCATTCCCTAATGCAGGTCTTCTAGGTCTTCTTACTCAGAGTTGCCTTTTTTCAGAGTAACCCCAAGGTGAAATAAAAAGCACAATTTCTATTAAAATAACAGCTTTGTTTTTTAAGGTCATCAAGCCTGCCTTCCTTTTTCCTCCCTCCCTCCTTCTTTCCTTCTTTTCTTCTTTTTCAAGTCAGAGTACAGTGACTGAGGATATAAATACTTTAAACCCATATGAGAAAGACCCTTAGGCTTCAGAAAACCCCACAGGACTCTTGCTCGAAAATCTCCTTCCCCAGCCCCCTAGAGGCCATCTCTGTGGAACTAGGGTGCCCCATGACTTTTGCAAACGCTCTCCTTTCTTTCCTGTCTTATGCCAATAGTGGACGAGCTGGCTCTGTGGGAGAAGCAGGATGTGGGTTTGGGAAACATCCTTTCCCTGGGCTTTTTTGTTCTGCAGAGCTATTCTCTGAGCCTCCCTTCCCTTTTCTCTAAAATGAGCTCTGTAGGCTCCCTTGGAGTGTGTTCTTGTGGGCATTAAATGAGATAATACCTTGACTGTGGTCAGTATTGTGCCTGGCATGTAGCTAATCTTTGTCAAATGAAAGTTATTTTGTAATAAGTCCTTGGATCTTATTTTATAATTGAACAGACACTATGAAGTCTTTTATTACTCAGCCATAAAAACTATGTGAATATTTCCTTGAAATATTTGTAAACATCTGGAAACAATTTAATCTGAAGACACTTTAGGTAACTAAAGGGAGTCATTCTCCAAATGAATATATAGTCTCAGAAGGCTCTGAGGTCAAAGAGCAAGTGACCAAATACTTCTGCTCAATCCAAAAAGCTGTTGTGAGAGAAAAGGGAAAAAGAACAGAGGATGAAAGACTGGGAAAGAGAAATGGATTTTGCTTCAAGCTAAGCGTCAAGATATTTAGATTGAGAAAAATATGTTTCTTATTCTCTGATTCAGAGGCCCAAGCATCAAGGCTACACAACCATTTACTTGCTGTGTGACCTCCAAGTTTATTGTTAGACTTCTCCAAAAGTCAGTGATATGATTATTTTTCTATTAACCTAGAGATCTTGAGAGATAAAATAAATCCTAGAGCTCTCTGTTGACTTTGGAGCCAGAAAGTGACATAAAATAGGAACTTGAAGAAACATTAGCACTCAGAGTACAACGTGGATCAGAAAAGGGTGATGTCACAGAGTGCTGATACTTATTTCTGTAATTGGACAATATTAGGGCAGAAAACTTGAGTATGATTTTTTTTCTGTTTTTTTAAAAAATTGTTTTTATTTAGCTAATCCACTTGAAAATCAATATGCTGCTTTAAATTTACTCTGAAAGATAACATAAAGTCAGGTATTTTCAATGGCTCATAATTTTTTCCTTGAAATTATTTAATATTCATGCTTTTGTTTATACAGAGTATAGAAATTTATTTACCAGTAAAATTTTATTTTTAAAAATGAGAGTTCCTATTTACATACCTAAGTGAGGGCCTTTAAATGAACCTCCTGCCCTCTGCTGACTGTTCATTTCATAAAGAAAAATAATATGACTGTATGCTCAGAAGAAAACAAGTGAAGAGCTCACTATGTTGTATATAATATTCCCCATTTTCTGATGGAACTTGAAAACTCTGTTGTTCTGTTTAGTGGGAATCTCTGATTGAGGTGTGATTTTTTGCTTCCTATTATTGAAAGTCAGTTGATGATTTTCTAATGACTCAATTCAAGTACAAAGTTTTTATTATTCTTCAATTGTGCATCTTTTGGATCTTGGTTCTATGACAATAGAATTGTCATCAGTATATGTTGTCAATTGATGGGACATTTAAAATCCAGTGCAGGGTGATCTGAGCTCAGTGCAAACATGTGAGGTCTTTTGTCAGGAACCATTGACTCAAGTCTTACTTCACTCACTGCTCATACCTTTTCCTCATCCGCTGGCTCCTAGGCTCAGATGCCCCAAATTCCTGAGGGCAGTGATAGGGACCTTGATTTATTTTTTCTATTAAAAATAGCCTAATAAAAATGTGTGCTTACTCTCCTCTCCACAGGCAAGAGAAGCTTCAAGCTCTTTTGGTTGGATTGATATTGATTCTGTGACTCTGTGGAGAGGAGTCACAGAGCAGTCCTTTGGTCATGGTGGGGCACACGGAAGAGCTGCATGAATGGCATTTCTCGCTGTCAGAGGCTCAGTAGTGTCTCAAGTGGGAAATTTTGACTTTATATATGCAAATGACAAAATATTTTATTTAGTAGATTTTTTATTTAATAAAACATATTTTATTTAGTTGAAAAGGTTTTAAAATGTTGAACCCATGGGAGAAGACCATGGAGCTGACAAGATTGAAAACATTCATATTTGTTTTTATAAAGATGTCAGTGAAAACAAGTCTGTGTTTTGAGGAAGGTTTGTATCTTTAATCTTGCTTGTGACCATATATTTATGTCAAGATATATGATGTTTTAAACTTTCAGTATATCCTCAAGATTATGATATTTATTACCCTAAAAACAAAAATCATTTTCATCTCCCAGGTATTTTTCTTGCATTTGGGCACCAGGTGGCAACATGGGGCGGGTGTGGTAGTGCATGGGGCACAGAATTGGAGTCACAGCTATGGGGGAAGAATGTGGAGAGCAAATGGATCAGATTTAATGTGTGTGTGTGTGTGTGTGTGTGTGTGTGTGTGTGTGTTTGATTAAAGATACAAACCTTCCTCAAAAGAGAAAAAAGGGGAAAAGCCTTGTGAAGATTTGGTTACATTTAATTTTTTTTAAATTGTAGATGGACTCAATACCTTTATTTTATTTATTTATTTTATGTGGTGCTGAGGATCAAACCCAGTGCCTCCCATGTGCTAGGCGAGCGCTCCATCACTGAGCCACAACCCCAGCCCCTGGTTCCATTTTGATTAAGGTGTAGGAGGCCTCTCTCATCTGTATACCAAGCTGTCCTCAATGGATTCTGTATAATAGACACTTGAAAAGTCCAGGGGCTACAGTTCTCTAGCCCCTGCTGGTCATTCTGATCCATCTTTGTCATGTGTCAGGTCCTTGCTCCTCTTCTTCCTCTTTAACTCAGAATTCACTGAATGCCTTCCAAGTCCCATAAATTGAGACAAGCCCTGGAACTTCGGTGTCAGATCAGGTACAGTGGTGCTGCCCAAGGTTCTCATGGTGGGCAGAAGCAGACGCCACACCAGGCACACACCATCATCTGTGGGACTGAGCAAGGACCAGGGTGCAGAAGGGATGTGAAGGATTGAATTGTCAGTCCACCAGGGAAAGACAGACTTTCTGGAAGATGGGAACTTTGGGGCTGAAGAGTGGAGGATGAGCAGTTCATCACTTAGATTGGGGAAGGGAAATTATTATGGGAGCCAGTGTTCTCCTCTCACCAAGAATGGTTCTAGCGTGTGTGGTGTACAGGAGAAAAGTGGGTTGGGACTTAGCATTTATTCATAAGCACCATCAGGAGCTACCATCAGTAGTCTAGTTTCCAAATTTAAAAATTTGAGAAAATACGTATTTCATAAAACTCAACATTCCTACATCAATGCATACATGAGAATTTGTGTGACAAGAATCATTGTAATACAACTTGGGCTTATCAACCTTTCAAGGCCCAATACCAAATCTTCCTTCTCCCTTGAGAACCTCTTGGCTGCTGCAGTAACAACTGTTCCCAATTAACTCTAAACCTATTGCACTTTTCCTTCTTTCAAAGCATTTATCACTTGCTCTAATGTAATTAATTGAGTTACTGAGGTAGATAACTCAATACCAGTGAATATGTTGGGAAGGGTCTGTTTTGGGGTATCTTTCTCTCACTCTCTATACTTTACACAGGATCTGACACAAGATAAAAACACCAGTGTTTATCAATTTGTCCTACATATTGTCAAAATAGCTCATGCTTAGGGATTTTCTATATGTTGTTGTAAATATTAATTTCAAGAGAATATATGGGGTTTTTACTCATTTTTTCTATTTTCTACATCACACATTACAGTAGTTTTGCAATATTACCTCTCTGTAATTCCCTTGCACAATTGGTAGATGACAAAATTACTTCTCTGAGAATAAGAAGAGGCCTGAACCAAAAGATCCATTCAATTAGCTTCTAATCTCATATTTTTGATACCTGAAACTTTTCTGAATGTCACCTAGACAATGTTTCTTAAAACACAGTAATTCTTTTCCATTATCCACAAGAGATATTAAAAGATTTGAGAACAATAACAGTGACCTTCTTTATATATTCTTTCCAGGTTTCCCATTGATTTTATTGTACAGGGAAATATTTTTAAAAAACAAACATAAAAATTACATGAAATTCCAAAGTTATAGGATTCACTGTGGAAGAGAAATCCAACATACTCTTTAAGTTTAATTTGAAGGTGATAATAAGTGTTCAAAATAATAAAGAAGATAAAGATAAATCAAGCAGATAACTAAGGTTTATCCAGCCTGAGTCATAACTGGAAGAATGCTTGAAAAGTAAACATTCTTCAAATAGATCAACACTCTTGACTATAGATTTCAAAAGTATTCTTAGGAATGTGTGTGACATGATGTCACGATGCCACAAAGATGCTCATTAGCAATTTAATTCTTATATGATGGTATTTGGTCTGGTTAGATGGCTAAAGCTTGACTGTTTCTGGGTAGTGAAGAATTTTGCAATGTTACAGTGAAAACAAATGTGAGCAAGAGAAATATGGAAGAACTTTTTACTTATCAGTGTATTAACATCAGTACTCTATATCTATCTTCCCATTCCCTTGCAACATCAGCAGATGAACATCTCATTTATTTTTATTTTATTTTATTTTATTGTAGTGAGAATGATCTTGACATGAGGTGCATGCTTTTAACAGATTTGGAAGTGTACAATACTGTATTATTGTTTGTAAATAACATGTATCATGAAAGATCTCTAGAATTCCCTCATCTTGCATAATTGAAATTTTATTCTGGGTATTTAGAACTTGTGTGAATGCATCAAGTCTTCTCATCATTTATCTTAAGTACAAGTGTTGTATAAAATAACCATTGTAGTAAATGTTTATACTATTTATCAGTTTCACCTAGATTTCAAGTAGAGGATATTATTGAAAGCTGAGGTCGTTGTGGATCTTTCTTGGAATTCTTAATAACACAATAGGGAAACCTATCTCATCACAGCAGATTTTTGAGCTTTCATTCAATGCTAAAATGAGGCCCTAAGTTGTTTGTATTATATATACCAAATGTTACATTAAATAGAGAAGATAATAGTAGTTAGAAAAGCTCAGTCTGCATTTTCCCACTAATTTTCATTTACAAGCGCCTCCCAGAAAACATAGGCAATTTTTATTATAGCTATTTCCAGAGACAGATGGAACTCAAGGACTTTAAGTCAACTCTTCCCAAGTTATATAAGTGATCGACTATGTATTCAAAGAAAAGCCAGATTCTAAATGTATTATGTTTTCTTTTACACATAATTATTCATTATAAACAGTATATTTTTTACCAGAATGATTGCTTTTCCTATGGACAGAATGAATTGAGTTTTTATGCTTCATGATGCTCCTTGAAATATAAATATATGAGTGACTAATAATGTGAATATTGAAGTAGGGACATTGCTTGGCATGGTGGTGCATTCCTGTAATCCAGTGGCTGAGGAGGCTGAGGCAAGAGGATCATGAATTCAAAGCCAGTCTCAGCAAAAGTGAGGAACTAAGCAACTCAATGAGACCCTGTCTCTAAATAAAATATAAAATAGGGCTGGAAATGTGGCTCAGTGGTTGAGTGCCCCTGAGTTCAATCCCTAGCACTGTCCCCCACAAAAAATTATTACAACAGGGACATTGTCCAAGATGAAGTGAATCATGGCTACCTGCATCTCTGAAGCAATGCTGATGCTGAGTGTTTGATAAGATAGATAGGCGACTTGCAGTTCTTGTCTCTTCTTGTCATCAAGAGCACTGTCCACTTTAGGAGGCTCTGCAGCTCTGTGCAAGTTTCTTTTACCATTTTTTTTAAAGTTAGTTGACTATTATAAAGTAGCTTCATTACCTGAGAACTGAATAAATGAGGCATCATTATATGTGGATCCTCAGGGAGATTGAAATAGTTTAAGACAATGCAATCTCTGTTTCAGGATGAGATTTTTTAACAGAAATTTTACCTCTGGCATTTTTGTGCCAAGTTGAAAAAATTTACAACTTTAGTAACTACATGGCCTTAATACCTTTTGCTTGCAATCCTTGTACAAGGAATCTCAGTGATGGTCCACAGAAAAACTCCACTCGAATAGGATTTTAGATTTCAATTGTTCAAGCAATGCTGATTTTTGCATGTTGGTCTTCTGAGATGGAAAGAATGTTTTCTATGCCATTTACTTCAATCTTAGTGGCTCTGGAATTTCTGACAGAGGATAACTTCCTCTGTTATTATGATTACATACTGAATTCAGATGTCAAAATGAAGGGTTTTACAAGAACTATTGAACACTATTATATTTTAATCATATCTAAGACCAAGGGAGGCATAAAGAAATTCACAAGGAAAAAAGATGTAAGAAAATAAAGAATATATGTGTACATACCAGATTGATAAGATCAATGAAAGAAAGAGAAAGTTGCTCTCTTCATGCTATTCCAACTTTTCTGAGATTCTTAGGCATGGTGTGGCCAAAATATCTACTGATAATTTCCCTTAATTTTGATATTTGGATAAGAAAATTGAAAGCAGTTACTGAGGGATTAAGGAGAATATTTCTTCAACTGTATCTCATTACATACACACTTGGTTTATATAAGCACATTTGAGACAACAAGTCTCCAGGTGGACTTACCTTCTCACAAATATAAGCAGAACTGTCCTCTCTGGAAACCAGTAGTTTGAAAAGTAGGGTAGAATAATCCTATTATTTTAAAAATGTATATAATATATATTTCAAACATGTTATTCATGTTTACATATTACTATAATTATATATATTTTATATATATATATATATATATATATATATATATATTAAATGTATATAATATATATTTCAAACATGATATTCATGCTTATAACAACAAAACCTCCTCATCATTAATTGTTAGAGGAAAAAGCCAGGAAAACATTAGATAGACATTGATTCTGCTTATAAATTTTCTGACCTGTGACTTCACACAGTTCAATCTATGGAAAAAAAATTGATGTATCTGAAAATTAGTTTCTCACTAAGAAAATTAGGCAAACTTGTGGGACCTCAATGAATTCTGGCATCTTCTAAGAAAGCCAGGTTAGTATAATGGAGAAATATAAAAACCACCTAACACTTTAAGTTTATACAAAAGTTTCTAGAGATCGTGGAAACTCTAACCCTCTTACACTTCTCTCCTCCACGCAGCTATGTGGTGACAGTGATGGAGTTCCTTTTGTTATATCCTCTGAAAAATGTGGCTTCTTTGGATGATGCATTTGGGGAAAAACAATTGCAATAGGGTTGATCTTGCCTGAATGTGATTTGTGTCATTATGGACTCTTCCCCACCCTCCTTTTTGGTCACAGTGACACTCTCATATTTATTTAAGAAAGCATGTAGAAGGCAGGTGAGGAGTTCTAGAAATTCTAGTGAACACTGATTATACCCAGCATAATCCCTAATAGTTCTAATTCCTTTTAATTATATTATGACTTGAAATTAACCACGGGGAAATATAGGACTATGGCAATTTTACCAAATATAAAAGCTTAAGACTTTCATCATTTTAAGTCCGTATAAACCCATTTTCTTAAAACACAGGCAATAAGAAACATAGTGTTGAAGTTAAGTATGACAGATGTCTTTTCCAAATCACAACTGAAGAAATTAAGGAAGAGAGTAATGAAAGGAAAAATTAAATAAAATTGAAAACTTACTCCCACTTGCTCAGAAACAAAGTCAATAATTTAATTTGAATTCTAGTCAAAAATTCTCTTTCACAAGACTATTCCCCATGCAAAAGTAAACAAATAGGAAATCCTAAGAGGACTGTTATTGAATAAAATCAGTTTGAGAGAATGTTCAAGGATATGAAAAAAACCAAAAAGTTTCACTCATTTTTTTAAGAACACCAATTTCCCAAGTGGAAGTTATGTTTCATTCTTTATCTGCTTATTCTGGAAGTTTAACGCAAGATGTGGTATGATTGCTGGCTGAGCTGCCTGGTGTGGTCCACTCACATTCCCCCATTCAAAATATGATTCTCCTGGATTGTACTTAAATTAGCTTGTACCCCAGTTTGTGAAACAAATTTTGAAGTACAGCCTACTTAATTTTGCATCTGATTTCTACCTGCTTCTCTAGATTCATAGAAAATATTTGTGTGTGTACGTGTGGTAATATATGTTGAACCTAGGGTCTCCCACATGCTGAGTAAGCACTGTACTATTGGGCCTTTTATTTATTTATTTTTTAAATTTTTTTTGTAACAAAATTCAAAAGTTTAATTTTTTCAAAGCTTAACTATAAATTATATTTAGACCACCTTTAATATTTGTACATCATCTTCATACAACTATAACTGCTTTCAAAAGACATTTTGGAAAGAATATTATTTTCACAATTAAAATGTGTTTCAAAAATAGGGCAACATTAAAGAACATTAGTCTGAAATATATCTCATAATGCTGAGAGGTATACTATTCTTTATCAAATTAACTGTACTTGTATTCAAAATAACATGGCTTTTAACTAATGACAATTATTTCTTGTCCATTTCAGTGATTTCTTGGATCCAAAACAAAATCTGTGTATTTATTTCTTTGAAAACATCATTTGTTGACCGTCCTTTCACTATCATGGAATGATTTGCCTTCTCAATCCAGTGGATTTTATTAGGAGCTTGCAATTTTTGTGCCACTTTCTCCAACAAGTTCTTCTCACACATTTCATCTGCTGAGCCTGACACAAACAGTACAGGATCTTTTATATGAAAGAAATCTTCATCTCTGAGTTTATGCTGTTGTTCTGGATGGTGCAGTGGATAAGAAATACAAATGAGACCTCGAACAAAACCATCAGCATCATCTGGCTCAATACACACACTATGCCTAACTTAATCAGCAATCTTTGCAGTCCATGCCATAATCACACAGGACTCATTAATCTCTGCACACTTCACAACTCTGTGTTTTATTGTTGGTATTTGCTATTCTCTCTCTGCCAGTCCTTCCAAGACCTACCATTATCCATACATCATCTCCAATGATGCCCATTAATGAACACTCTCTCATGTTTCTACAGGAAAATTTGTGTAATCCTGTAGCACATCATTCATATCACAATTAAAGTTTCAACAAAAAGTATTTCAATTTTCTGTAACACTAATAGACCCTTGTGGGCAAGCTGCACAGTGCATGCATCTTCTTTCCTAGTGATGCGATAGTATCTGATCTTAAGAGCTACTTAAAAATTTTGTGAAAGATTGGAAGCATTTATGATTTGGAACTCCTTGCACTAACAAAACACTTTACAAACCACAAATCACTTTTTTTGTGTTGTTTCATATCAAATTCTCATCACCGATTGCCCATCTATTCTTTCATTTTTACACATTGTGTTAGTTCTATGTAAAAGAGAAGGTGAAGGATTTGGGAGTGAGTATTTTAAAAGAGAACCGTAACTGAAGAGAACTGCAGGTAATTGGAAAATGGTTAGCATTTAACCTACTCTCTTGACCCACCTGTGCCTCCTAGTGACTTAGTTGTGTTGCTCTCTACTTCTGAATGCCATGCCCATAGCTACACAGCAGTAACCCAAACTAGCAGCTAGACACATTTTCTCAAACTGTAGAAGATGAGGATTTCAATGCTGCATACCAATTTCCCTTTGTAAGGTGTTTCACTCATTATGTTTACTGACCTTATTTCCACTGTGTTAGTTTATATTGCTCTCTGCTTGAGGAGTTTAATGAGTGTTGAATTCCACTGGGTATGCTGATTACAATATCCCTGCATATGTGCACCCTTTTTTTTTTTTTTAGGAGAAAACAGATTAGCATGGGTCTAAAACAAAAGTGGGGTTTTTTTTGGGGGGGGGTTTCCATCTGAGTTTGCTAGTTTTTCTTTCAGTTATGGGTTTCTCAACCTGAATTATAATATTTGGGACAAATAAGATGGTATGACAAGAATAAATTTATGTATTCTATTTCAGCCCAGCTAGAAGTGGAAAGAACATGAGATTTTGAGTGAAACCACTAATCCTACCTCCATTACTTACATTTTGTTTGACACTGGGAAATTCTCTAACAATACTTAGCCTCAAGTCCTTCTTTAGAAAAAGGGGGATACTAATTAGGAACAGATTCTGTTGGAGTCATGAAAAGAGATAGATGTAAATGTGCCTTTTAATATTCAAGGATGTATATGAATTTCAGAGTACAAAATTATACATGCACATTGTCATCAGTTCTTGATAAATCCTATTCAGGTATTGACCTGCTGCCTCTGAATGCAGTTACAGAATATAATTAAGCAGGTCTGACATCTACTTCTGGCTCTTTAATAAGGAGCTTTAATGGGTGACATTGGCAGCTGACAGTAACCTCAACCAAACCTGGCTCCTGTCTTTAGAATGAAGAGCTTTGGGAAATCCACTGTTCCAGAGTACCTGGGTATAAATAGATAACTGATTTTCATACTGACTCTTTTTCTTTGATTTCTGGTTTTGATTTAACGTTTTTCCATGACTCTAATGGTGATGCTATTTTTACTTCTACCTTAGATGTATATTTTATCATTTTCTGCAGATTCTGTCAATACCCCTATAACATGATAGTCAACAGGAAAAGGTTGACCCAATCCTAAATTGTAAAATCAATAAAGGATGAAATCTAATATGAGGTTTAGCACTTATGTGCCAGACATTCCCAGATTCATTTACCATTTATCAAAAATTCTCTGCTGCATTCAGGAAAAAAAATAATTATTTGCCCACCAGACAACACTTCTAGTACATACATACACCTCAGAGTCTTCTTTCCAAATGCCCCCCTTTTCCTCAAACTTTGCCATTCTACCATATTTCCTATTTTAGTGAGTAGCAACATTATTTAATTAGTTGTTAAGCCATAAAAATAGAGCCATGCTGAATTCCTGTCATGCTACATGAGAGTCAGGTGGAATATATCTTTTTAACCACCCCAGCAATTCTTCTCTTTGTTTCCTCTGTTTCTGCCTTAGTCCAAGGCAAGAACATTGTCACTGATACTCAAGTATCAGTGAGTGAGATAGAAATTAAACAGTAGCTACAGGATATGTAACGAAGGCTAAGATACACATGCCTGAATCAAGAGAAGAAGAAAAGATCTTTAGATTATTGGTACTGGAACCTAGTAAGAGCTTTCTTTGGAGATGACACTTGATAAAGGATTTAGGGGGAGACATTTCTAGACAAGAGGATCCTGAGCTCTGAAACTGGAAGTTGATTGGATTTCTTGAGGAAAAGCAGAGGCCAATACGGCTTTGTGGGGAGAACCCGAATTAGAGTGATTTGAAATACATGCAGAAAGAAATGCAAGAAACTTTAAATTCTTACTTAAGTAGCAACTCCTCCCACCCCTTACAAAATATCATGATCTAGGAATTATAAATGCCAGCAAGTTGTGTTCCAAGTTCAAATTCATAAAGTCAGTTAATCAACCCCAAGATCTTTAAAAATATTCATAGAGTACAGAAAACACCAATAGCAAAGATTTTTTGATATAGAATAATTCAGAAATCTTACATGTGTACTCCAATATTTGAGGAACAAAGAGTGCTCTGCTTTGTTCATGCCTGTGAAGTCCTGAAGGAAACAAGTTGCTTTTCCACTGATGATAGTGGACATCATCAGCTGTGAGTCTTTTGGCAGCAGGATTTGAGTGATATTGAGGAGTACACTGCTTAACTGAATTTTTAAGGAACATTCATTAGAAAAAGGCTGAAAGTGCTTCATCATGCATAAAATAGGCCTAGGTTAGTTGGGGAAGGGAAGAAGTTGGGAGGAAACATTGCACATGTCAGGGAATTGAAAACAGGGGACCCTAGTTATATAGCAGGGTAAAAGAACTTCTGAAAACCCCCACAAAATTCATTTTCCATGGAAGAAACAATAAATAAGAACTTCCTGCCTTATTGCAACTGCTGTAGTGTAAATAAACAAGTCCTAAAATGAAAACAAAATATAATTTGATATTAATGCATGTATTTAGGTTTCCTTGACCCCTTCAAAATTTATTCATGCCACTGAGTGAACACTAAAAATTTTCCCAAACTATACAGAGTATGCATTGCTATTCCCTCTTGGAGGTACAAAGAGGGCTTCTATTTATAATTTAGCCTTTTGAAGACAGAAATCAATAGCTATTAATTTTAAGAAATCCCCAGAGAATGCACACTGTTCCCAAAGCTATGGCCTGAAATCAGCACCTCTTGGCATTTGTATAAGTAGCACAATCTTTGTGTCTTTTCTCCTTGATTGAAACCCTTTCATGTTAGGTGGGGAAGGTATGGGGTATAGACTGCATGATTTTCTATTTTCTGGGTATAACAGGGATAAAAACAACCTCTTTCTAATGGGTTGTTTAAAAAGTACCCTCTCTTGCAACAGTTTCCCTTAGTTCTTATATCTGGGGTATATGCATCTCTATTATGGATGCTCTTTCCATTGCCAGACATCTGGCACTTTCTTTTGGTTTCTAGATGCTTGAGTCTCTACTAGTCTAGGATATTTTGGATAGAACACTAGTCAATCTTATGCCAGCTTGCTCTATTGATAGTTCACTGTTGAACTCACACTTATATTGGCCCAACTGATTCTGAAAGGATCCGACCTGCTAAATCAGCCCACATCTTCCTTCATGTGTTCCTGGTTGCCATTAGTCTTCAATCCATGGTGATTCAAAATTCAGGGATTAAAGAAAAAACAAAAATCAGGCTCAGGCTTTCTCAAAAAATGCAAAGAAATGACTTAGAAAGGTAATTTTAACCATGGAAGGCTGATTTTGTATTTAAAAAAATACAAAATCAAAACAACAAAAACTTGGGCTGAGGTTGTGGCTCAGACTTGCCTGGCACATGTGAAGCACTGAGTTTGATCCTCAGCATTACATAAAAATAATCAATAAAATAAAGGTATTGTATAAAAATAAAGGTATTGTGTCTATCAACAACTAAAAAAACAATTCTAAATCAGTAGCTCAAATAAGGGATCTAAATTTTTATTTTTTTATTTTTTTATTTTTTTTTTTTAGATTATATGAGCACAACAAAATAGGCTTTGAGCAGAACACTATTTTCATCTCTACCATTGCTGCTTAAATTTGTTGGGTTTAATTTTTGGTTTCTAAACTTCAATGAAATCCTATTTATTTCAGGGCCACCATATAGTATCAACAAATAAACTTATTTATTCAGCCATTACAAAACCCAGAATGGGCTGGGGTTGTGGCTCAGTGGTATAGTGCTTGCGTAGTACACATGAGGCCCTGGGCTCAATGCTCAGCACCAAATAAAAATGCAATAAAGATATTGTGTCCACCTACAACTAAAAAATAAATATTAAAAAAGTAAAACAGGACATCGGAACAATCTATTTCTAGTTTATAATGTTCCTTGGCTATGTCCTGATTCGGGTCTGGAAGGCCATAGTGGAGACAAAGTCTTTTCAGCCATGTATTGTCTTCCTCTCATTCCTTCGGCTCTGATTATTAGCTCCTCTTTTTCTTTCCTTAATAAACATTCTTTGTTAATTTGGGAGGTATGGGAAAGTAAAGATTTCAGAGTAAAGGGCAATATTTTTGAGTTAGATGCATTTATAGTACTATGAAAGTTGTGGAATCTGTCAGGACAAATTTTTCAATGTCAGCTCTTCTTCATGTATGTGTGTATGTGTGTGTGTGTGTGTGTGTGTGTGTGTGTGTGTGTTTATTCTTGGGGATATGTATGGTCTGCATTTCCTTAAGTTGAGAAATATCTCCTCCTCTAGACATTTTGACCTCTGATTCATCTCAGTGCTTGGATTTTAGTGGTCTACTCTATACAGATTCTTTATGTTGAAAACTCCACATCCTTCTGGGAGAGTCTTTGGGGAAGGCTGTGTGCAGCCTCAGGTGTGGCATGGAGCCTACATCTAACCCACAGTAGCCACCTACTAGTTTTTGTTCTTCCCAGGTGAAAGGTGAATTAATCCTACTATGTCACTCTTCTCTCTCAGCTTTCATAATTGTTCCAGATTCACTCCTGCTTTTAAGGTTTTTCAAGTGTTTTTAGTTTCACTAATCTCTAAAATCTGTCACATAATCCGAACACAAGTATTTAGAGAACAAAGAAATCAATGCCACTTAAGGATGTCAGGATCCTTGAAGAGGGTAAATATAAAATTTATAGATCTTGGACAGAACAATATGGAATAGAAGAGAGCTCCGTGAGGTCAGAGAGCTCTGATTGGGTTTAAGAGTGAAGTGTATCATCAGATAGACCTAGATTTGAAGTTTATGTGTGAGATATTTAACCTAGTTGAATTTGAACAGGCACTTCCATTTTTTATAGCCATGACCTGTGTTCTGAAAAAGGGGACCAGTACTTTGCATTTCTTAAGGTTATTATAAATATTAAATTGTTTGAAGAATGCAAGGACTCAACACTTAGTTTATAGTAATAAATTATAGCTTAATATAAAATATGGTAGAGCATATGATTCTGTGAAATTAGAAATCTTAATTTATACAAGGATATGAAAAATATAGAAAATAAATAATGTTCAACAATGAGAAAGGGAAACTACATTTGATTAGTAATGGTCAGTTCATTCAATAACCTAGGTGTTCCTTTAATATTTTGTATGTTTGTTTTGATAATCTAGCAGTCACTCAAAAGATCATGAACTCTTTATATCACACAATGCATCTTGCTCATCTTGCACTGGCACATTCTAAAATAATTTTCTTGAGTGATTAAATTAAGATTTTATGAAATGATTGTCCTCAGAAGTTAAAAATTGGCACAATTATTAACAATAGGTATTGGACAAGAACATTAAATAATGAAAGTGGTTAATTAGAAAAGTGGCCCAATGTTTGAATGTGGAATAAATTGAATGAAATAAAGCAATTATGATAGTGTTTCTCTATATTATACCTATAATGATTGTAATCCAGACAAGCTTATAGTGTTGGATATAAAATGGAGGCAGTCTCTCAAAAAATAGAGAAGAAGAAGAAAGACATGATAGAGTGTTAGCAGAAATATAGGAAATAAAGGAAAAATAATTCCACGAAACCCTGCCCTTCAGGATTTTGGTAAAAAGCAGTGATAGTGTTACTAACCTACATGAAGGAATGGGGAAGTATATTTATTGAAATAAAAGTACTGATATTTAAATCATAAGACAAGTTTCTAGATGGTTGAGTATTTTGGATAGAACACTAGTCAATCTTATGCCAAATTGCTCTTTTCACCTTTGGAATTATAAAGGCATAAGATTAATTGTATTAAAGTATCAATTTGTCAAGTTATAGCTAAAGAAATTATAGTGATAACATTACCCCAGATTAATTTGAGGAAATTATATATATATATTTTTTAAAAAACAAGGAAATTGACATGAAGCTCTGAATTTTGATAAGTCTCAGAGACTGGAAATATTATCATTTACTGATCATGTAGTATTGCTAGATAGAGGGATGTGGTTAAGAAAGGATAAGGAGGTTGCCTAAATTTACCTAGCTTGTCAATATTTTCTAAAGAAAGATCAAAGATAAATCATTACTCTATCTCAAAATTTACTTCTTTTTACTAGTTATAATAAAGGTAACACAGATGGAATACTCTGAAAGAAGCAAGGTAAATACAGGTTTTAACAGAAATGAGTGTCTTTAAGAATTTTAGATTATTAATTGTAAAGGTTGAGTTGTGGAAAGAATGTTGAGAACAATAAAAATAAAAAGTGATAGAATGACCAGGCTTCTGAAACTGTCCCTGACTGGCTATGATTAGAAAATAGTATCACAGTGCTTTCTGGTCATCACCAGTAACACTTTGGTACCCTTATCTTTTCTAAAGATTAAAGTTCTTAGGTTTTATAAACAGTTTTCCCTAACAGTGCTTCTAGAAAATTTGTCTTGAAAGATTTCCATAGCCCTGCACACTCAAGGTCTCATGTAACTGACAAGATAATGACAGGGGCAATTTTAAACTATTAAAAAACTTTGCTGTATTTGGTCTTTCCTAGTGCTGATTTCAGCAAAAGAGGGGAAAATGTTCATTATGTCAAATAGAATGTAATGTCACAAAATATGATGCCAGTTTCTGAGATTTTCCCATCCAAAATGTTCTCCTAATAAATGACAAGAATGTGTCAAAAATATAGTCAAGGGAAAGGAAGTAAATGCTGGTTGATCTCAAACTATGAAAGTAGTTACTGTTAACAAGCATTGCAATATCATAAATCCTCATTTATATATAGCAGTAATATAATTTTATATTAGCCAGAAAAGATGACAGAAAAAGGGGTAATAGTGCTGCAATAAAAATGATCTTTTCTCATATGAGGCAGGTTTAATTCTTTGATTTTCAATTTGATTCAAAGCTCAACCTAATGAAAATGCTACAGCAAATAAAATGCATTACCACTGCACAATCATTTGCAATTTTGTTTGGACTAGCTATCAACAACTTCAACTATTCATAAATGAAGTTATATAGTTGCTCAATATTAAGCCACTTTTTATAATGTTAACAACAGAAGATAAAAGGTTAATTTAAAACTGCATTAAGAAAAAAAAAAAACTCAGCAAGGGAAAATGTAAGGTTTAATCCAAATAAGACAATTGGGTACAAATGGCAAGGAGCAAAATACACTAATTGAAAACCAGGCAGAACAGTTTTCCATTTCCGTCTTTAGTGTACTGATTTAAAAAAAACAATAGTTAATTAGCATGCATCACCAGATCTACTCCACACTGGCAGTTTAACCTTATAGTTTTGTCATCTTTCTGAGGAGCAGGGTGTTTAATGAAATCAACAGTAAGTTACATAATGATGTACATTGTTGATAGATGAGAGACTACTCAAAAAATTTTGCATGTTTCTAGCATTTATCTATCATTTCACGTTTACTAAGTGCTTTATTCTTGTTCAAATATGTCTGTTTTTCAAACTTATGTTGATAAAATTTTGCCCAAAGGATAGTAGAATAAACAATTATTTTTTCATTAACACTTTGTAGCGTTTATAATATTTAACCACAATTACTCTCAATTGTAGGAACATTACACTTAACTACATAGAAAAGTGCTAGAAGTCTAAAGCACCCACTAAAATACCCTGATTCAACAACTATTTATTTGTGGGGGGTTAGCTCAGGGTAGAGCATAAGCTTAGCATTTAGGAGAACCTGGGCTCAATGTTCAGCACTTCAAAAACAGCCAAAAAATCCAAACTATGTATCAATTTTATTATGTGAAGTATAAATGTAGATAAGGATCTTTAATTTCCAAGGTTTTCATAATCTACTTGAGGAACTAAATTTCTAATCAAACGTGTTCATTAAAACAAGGCAATAGAAACTCCTATGCACAGAGTCACGGTGATACAGGATTGTTTTCGATATGTCCTCTGGCATTCATAACCACATTCAAACTCCTCTCAACTCTTTATTACCCAGTGAAGGGATAACTGTATGTGTATGAGTCAAAATAATTAAAGACAACATTAATTAAATTAAATGTATATTTTGCTCCAGGCACTAAGTGTGCTTATGAAGTATTTGCCTCACACACCATAACCAGTAATTAGAATTACTTCCCATTTTCAGAGGAAAATACTGAGTTTTATAAAATCTAAATAATTTGCCAAACATTATATAACTGGTTAAGTTGGAACTGGGATTCACATTCCCGGAGACGTTCCATAGACTCTTCATTTTCAACCAGTAAAATGCACTTTCTGTTGATCACATTAGGGAATTGGGATGCCTCGGTTGCTACATACATAATACTTGTTTTAGTTTAACTGCCCTCCTACTACCCTAATTTTAATAAAGGGGTCAAGCAGAGCCAGCACTTTCCCATTAGGTGGAAAGAACAACTTCCCACGTATTTCTGTCTGCCCAGAGGGTTCCCTCCCACACCCTTTGGCTCATGAGGCACCTGAGCCAAGGACAACAAAATAAATAAATAAAAATGATCCAAGAAGAATCATTTAAGCTTTGCCCAGCTTCTGTATATAGTCAGGAGGGCAGCTGTTTCTGTAATGGCTGTATTCTCTAGGAAGGCCTTGACCGTGACTGCCCATATGATTATAATTGCATATTTCAGTTTGGCAGAGAAAACATTCTGACTAGTACAAGTAAAGAGAGAATCATGCATCCAGAGTATTGGAGAATTATAATATTTCAGTACTGGAAGTGCTCTGAAAGGTCATGATCCTGCACATCAATGGTATGTCTGACCCAATGAAATAAAATCAATAAGTATGACATCTCACCCTCAAGAGGGGGAAGCCTTTGTTAAGTGAGTTTGTTAGAAAATTCTATTAAACATTTTAACTGTAATGTCTAGTTTTCCTTTGTGCTTTAATTTTTAAGGTGGTGCAAAAGTGAGAGTGAGTGAAGTTGCAATATTTTGCATAGAATGGTGTACATAGTCTGATGTTAGCACTGATTCACACATAAATACCAGGTTCTATTGGGCCTGGCTTTATTTTACTTGAAATTAAAATTTTACTTATTTTCAGTTGTAGATTGACACAATCTCTTTATTTTATTTATTTATTTTTATATAGTGCTAAGGATCTAACCCAGTGCAGCATGCACTGTACCCCTGAGCTACAACCACAGCCCTTACTTGAAATTTTGATACATTCTTCCCTAAGAATGAGTTCAATCTAGGTATACCTTGCCAATCTTAACAAAATTGGCAGCATTATTTTGAGATCTACAGCAGCATACGGAATTCCTTTATTGACCCATTGTATTGTTGGTGTTCACAGATGCTCACAAGTGAAAAAATTTGAGGTTTCCAAACTAGCCAGATTCCACTCCCTTTTCAGTCATTCACCCCTTGGGAGCTTCATTTGGTCTTACATGGGGCTACTGCATGAGTTTTCTTGGTTTCCATGAGTTTTTCTACCTTAAATTTGAGTCTTGCCTCATGGCATTTGATGATGACACAACAAGATTTCTCCTAAAAGATGGACTTTAGTCTTTTGATGTGCAATTCATTTTTATTGATAGAGATTTGGCTCAGATGGGCCCAACACATCTAATCAAGACTCATCTTTCACTTACAAAAATCATTCCTTCAATCATACCCTATTTGCCACTTTTGAGCACTTGCAAGATGACAAGACCAAATTGGTCAAGAATTCCCTTTCACACAGGTCTAATGGTGAACAATTTTGAGGCCCTCTATAATGGAAGACTTTTCCTGAAGATGCAATTCTATATTATTTTCCCCTAGTCATCAATCATTTTGACTTTCACATGATTTTTGGTTACTATTCTTCCAAATTGATAGAAGGCAGCTTCTTATTCTGCTTCTTTACTACAAAGAGCTTGTTTTTGAAATCCTCCTGGACATAGAAGGATGATTCAACTTCAGGAAATATAAAAAAAAAAAAAACATGTCAGACAGAGGTATATTCTTCATAGAAATTATGACAGGAATAACTCTTTCATTTCCAAATACATTTAAAATATTTTAAAATAATCTATTTTTTGTCTTAAGGAAAACCCTTAATTGTATCAGCTAAGGGGATGTGATAGATAGCTTTTAAGCTCCAATATTATCCAGAATATAATCTATTTAAGAATAAAGTGATATTAGGAAAGTAATTGTAGAGGCTTTACCTGGAAACTTAAAGAAATGAAATATTTTTATGTAGTGTAATGGCTTTTAGAAACACTCTAATAAAACAACAGTTCCTTTCAGTTATTTGATGTATTAAATATATTTATGCTCCAGTAGTTTCATGTAAGTGTTACCTTTCTCCTGAATTGTTTTTATATTTGCATATATAACTTTATAACTATAAACAGAATATATATGTACAATTAAAGAAAAAGTATTTTAAATCTAGAAAGTTCAAATTTAGTTCCAAGTAAGCTTATAGTGTTTTCAAATGTGTTTTTTTTTTTAATTCAAGGCTCCTGTTTATATTAAATTACATTTATTTTAATACTATCTGTTTATATAGATTAATTGTTCAAATATTTATTCATAGTATTACCTTTAATAATTAATCTTTAATGATAGACCCAAGTCTTGATTGTTCCTGAGATAGATGAGGGACCCAAAAACCAAGAACTGCCCAGATTCCCACCACACAGAATCCAACTCTGTGCCCTGGCTGTACCTGATGCCTTTTGTTACTTGGATGGACTGGCTTTTCATGATTTAGACCTTCAGGTCTCCAGCTCCTCAACTGTGGATCCTTGCAGCACTGCATAAAGCTGTCATTTCAAGAGTGTCACCATGCAGATAATAGATGATGGTGTCTAATGTAAGGAAAGACCTCCACCAAGAATCATCACAGGTCTTTTCTCTGCCCAAAGATATGGAAATATGTCAGATGGTGGTGTTTCCAATGGATCTTTCCTGGACATTCCTGTTATAAGCCTAGGAGACTTGAGATTGCAGGTGCCAGGCTACCTAGGGGGGTATCTCATCCACTTGGAGGTGTCTTGATCAGAGGAGATCGCCTCCTCTGAAGGAACTTCAAAGGCTGCTCAGCACCTGAGCCCAGCAGTTTCCCTCCTGCCTTCTGCTCATTACCAGCCTGAGACACTCCCCACCCAGCTATCTTGTCCATTTTGACATTTGGCAATGGTATTCCTTTGGTCTGAGACTCCCTGCTACCTTTGACTCTGCCACCTCCTCCTCATTTTCTGGGTGGCACTTAGATCTTCCCCATCCTCATTCATATAACTATGATGATGTTGTTCTTTCCTCTCATCTGTGCTATAAGTGTGTGTGTGTGTGGGGGGGGTTGCGCTGTATGTCTTATGTGAGCTTTATGCAACAGAAATGAGGACACTGGTGTCCTATATGGATCTCTCTATCCCATATAGGAGTTGAGATAGCAGATAAAATAGGATTGTGGAAAAAAAGATATAGGAGTCCCAGGACCATGAAGAACTCCAGTACACTGAATAAAGATGAAAGTGCCCCTGGGACAGTCTCCCAGTGCTGAGTGGATGGAGTATGGGAGACACTATCTCCAAGAGTACCTATGCACCCTCCCTTGACTTCTACCAACTAAAACACTATCATGGCCCCTATTTTCTGCCACTGCAGCTCAGGAACAGAGCTAAGCTATCTGCTGTGGTTCCCTGAATCACACTGCCCTTATTTTTTTCCTCTGCTCTTGGGTAATATAGCTCCCTAATTCTTCCTAGGGGGTGAGGTATGACTGTCCATAGGTCCAGGATCTCCAGATAAGGAAGCATCCTGCCTGAGCTAGGGACTGAAAAGCATGGAGGTAGGAGCATTTCCAGACAGAACTGGGTCCTTGATCATATTCCAGTAGTCCTTTAAAGTAGCTGCTATTAGGTCTTTACTTAACAGGTGGAAAAATAGAGAAAA
This sequence comes from Callospermophilus lateralis, assembly GCF_048772815.1. NCBI lineage: Eukaryota > Metazoa > Chordata > Mammalia > Rodentia > Sciuridae > Callospermophilus > Callospermophilus lateralis. The sequence goes on from NW_027514398.1 coordinate 13,466,538, forward strand.
TTGAAGTTAAATAATTTGTACATAGTTATGTAGATGAGAACACTGTGTTCCAGAGATCTAGCAGGTGACTCAGGTGTCAAACCCAGCTCTCAAATCAGAGCTCATTGTGTTACCTTTTTTCATTTTGTCTTAGTTGAAGTTCAGATAATCTGAGTAACTCACTAAGGTTACCTAAGTAGTGTTGGATTATAACTGTAATTTCAATCCAAATCTCTAAATTCATTTCAGCCATGATATCTAATTAATGCCAGTAAAACTATTCATAATAAAGTGCTTATTATAGGAAACAATGGGACCCCTGTCATGGTTGGAGCATCAGAATTTTAAAATACTTATGGCCAGAAGGATCTTATGATACCTTTGCTAGCATTTCCCCTGCTGTCAATACCTTTAGATATCCTCTGTGGAGAGATTCACTGGGAAATATTTTCTTAAGATGGAAACTTTGCACAAAGAGAAATGAGTCTAAATGGAAAAAAAGTGAAAAACATTTAATTTCTTCTTTAAGTGATATATTCTGGTTTGATCTTTCCTGGCTAGTAGATAATGTAGGTAATTGAGATAGATTTGTAGATTAAATAGGTTTGATAACTAGTTAAAAGCAAAAGATGTATACACAAAATAATAGAGTTATTTCTTATTAATTTTTAAAGCAAAATGTGACTATTTAGCAATGGGAGCAAAATCCAGCACCTGTGTTCTATGCAGACACAATATGACATTCTTATACTTAAATTTCTAGTCTGTGTTATGCATTATGGTGAGCACAGTGTTGGAAAAAAAGAAAAATGCAACATAGATTTTTCCTCCTCTTTCATTAGTGGGGTTTAAGAGAGAAAACACTGTCAATTTGGATCAAGGCCTTGCTATTCTGGTAGAGGACATTAAGAAACTGAATAATAACTTGTAGACCTTTTGTCTATGGCTGTAGTAACTGGTCTTTATCTCACTTCATCTTCTTTACTGGTTCCTTCTTTTTCCCCAACCTTCCACTGTAGGATTTAATGCTTTAAGAATTTATTCTATGTCTCTACCTTCTAATTTTGTCTCTAATGTAGAACTTTCCTCTGTATTCCCCTTCATACTACCATTTTTCAATTTTCATAACTTTTCTCTGTACTCCCATTCTTACCATGTAATATAGCCAAATTTTCATTTCAAAATTTTTACCTCTCACAGTCCTTCCTGCTTATATGATAAAAATCTCAATTTATACCATTTGCTTAGTTAAGAAAAAAAGTTAAGCCCAACATCTCCCCAAATAATGCACCTAATTCCTCTATTATGCTCCAATATATAAATTGCATGTCTATCACTCTCTTAAACAAGATACATGTTATTTAATTTAATCAATACAGTAATTTTACTATGTTGGAAGTATATGATTCTCTCCTAAAAAGGGGAGCATTATAATATATAAAATTAAGCATCTTACCAAATATGCATTTCAAATAAGTAGATGATCTGGAATTTAAATAGTCTGACTTGAGATCCTTTTTCTCTTAAATACCATATTGTATTGCTTCTAAGATGCCACATGTAGCTTATTGCACTATAATGAATTCTATGCACAGTTACCATGGAGATACTCTGGAAAAGCATCTAAGGAAGGAAGGTATCAGCTTGAAGTTTAGGAATTGGCCAGGAGGCTTTCCAAAGAATTAGAACTTCAGTTTGGAAGAATGCATTGATTTTAGTGTTAAATAAGTTAACAAGGAGTCATGGTCAACAGAACCTGACACAATAAAGACAGACATAAAGCTTGGAATGGAGGGAGAACTGCATTAAGTTACAATACTCCTAGAGCATAAAATATGAAGTAATAAGAGACATATATGCTGTCCTTTGTATGTGCTATGAAAACACAGAAGTATATGAGACAGTCATTACTGTAAGGTGAATTTCCCTGAGAATGGAAAATAACTGAGAAAGGTATTCATGTGAAAGTATATGAGGGTAAACAGGTGGTGAAAGAAGAAAAGAGAATGATAGAGGGTTGAGTGTTAAGTCATATGTAGGGTATATTTGGTCCAATCTCACAAGGGAACTCAGAACCATGAAAATTGCATCCATAATTTCTGCTTTCTGCATCTGAAGCAAGTTATACTCCTTTCAGTCAACAGTTAAATACCAAGGCTCCTTAGGGTGAAGCAAAAATATCTAGATTAAAAACTTAGGAGTATTTAAAAAAATAATAAAATCAATTTTAAAAACTTAAGAAAGCTGAGCATAAAAGTAGTGAAAAGATTTTGAGTCATATGGATTAGGCTCTTACTGTTTCCACAGAGCCATAGGCTGCACAGGGATTTAATTGATCTCCAACTTCATTTACATTTATGAACAGAACAAGTTACTGGCTCAGAAGAACCCTATTTTATAGTTCTTTAGTGATCATACTTATCATAATTTATTTGATCCTCAAAATTGTTGCATGTATGAATATCAATATTTTTCATGATTTAAGTTTTTGAACATCTATTCGTTTCAACACACAACATGATGGGTATATGCCTGATACCCATCATGGTGTTAGAGTAATTAAACCTGAGGATTTCACAACCCTTTACATATTAGGGAGTAGCAAGAAATAAGAATTAATTGGCCAAAAAAATGTCACCACAGTGGAGGAAAGAATGTTCTGGGTGATTCTTCTTGTAAGAAACATCTTCTTGATCCTTGTAGTGACTACACAAGTTAGCTACTCTATACCTTCATTTTTCAAGAAGACTAAATTTCATTGTGAGATTTGGCAACTATTCCTAAAGTTGCAAATTTGGCTTGTTGCCAGGCCTTCCTGATTTGCCCATGTTCCTACTGCAATAGTCTTGTCACCTACCTCATCATTGAAAATCCAGAACCAAAGGTCACATCTCATGGGTTCAATTAAAGGTTTAGTCCATCCTTTATGCTTAGCATCAGCTAGTTCAAAAGTGAAAGGAAGAATAAACAATAATCATGCATAAATAGCTTTCAAGTAAAAGATGCAAGTGAAGTACCTGTATTTACCTTCTAAAATATTCTATAGGGTCTTTATTAAACAAAGGTGTATTACTAAAATGCATGAATTTTGTGGAGATTAACATGGTAGGCTAATAACTATGTGGGGAAAAATACCTATGTAATTTGCCTTCTTAAGGCCATAATCTTTTCAAAGTCCAACCTAAATAAGTCATCTGTATGAGATTAATGTGTAATGAAAAGAATGATAAATAAGCTTAAAAAATACATTAATGAAAACCAGTCAGGTCCTTAAGATGGAAATTTGTTTCCCTATGAATTGGAGAAACATAATTTGAGAGTAGTCATTGTAAAATGAGTAATATTTTGGAAACATTTAGTAATTTATATCTGATTGCTAATCAGAAAAATATAGTAAAATCTGACCTGCCAACTCTAAGATTATTGTTAAGGAAAAAGGATGTGAAAAAAATAATATTGTAGTATATATTAAAAATACTATTCTCTTGTCATTTGTATTTTTACTTTTGCTTGATGAATATAAACGGATTTATGACTTTGTTTTCAAGCTGCACATACCATTTAGAAATTTCTATTGCAGATCATCTAATCATATATCTGTGTGTTTGCAACAATATGAACATATGTGTATGGACTATAGGGGTTTTTTTTTGTTTTTATTCATAGTGGTAGGCAGAATAAAGACCCCTCAAAGATTTTTCTATGACCTAATCTCCAAAACCTGAAAATATGTTATGTGACAAGGCAAGCAGGCATTATGGTTAGAAATAAAATTAAGGTTTCTCTTTAGCATATTCTTATATTTTGTGATAGACATGGTATGCTGATTATCCAATTGGTTTAAATATAATAACAATGATTCAGTAAATGGAAAAGGGACATAGAAAAATAAGTTTCACAGTGACGTAATATGTGAAATATTCAACAGGCCATCGCAGGCTTCTCTCTTAGAGATCCAGAAGGAACACAACCTTCTGAACACATTGATCTTACCCAAGTAAGATCCATATTAAATTTCCAAATAATAAATGTGCACTTTTTAAAGAGTTTGTGTTATTTCATATAACAATTATAGAAAATTAATACACAAATAGATAAAATGGTCCAGTATATTACATGCAAGTATATACTTGAAGAAATTAAAATTTTGACAATGTGTTAGTAAATAAAGAAATACAAAATGCATGATAACCATTCCACTAAACTAAAAACTTAGAAAAAAGGAGTTTAACATCTTCAACGGGAATGGGAACACTGCAGTAAAGTTTGAATGAGTTAATCATTTTGGGTAAAATTTGTCAAGAACTTAAATATAAATTTTTGGATATTTTGTTATTATTATTTGAGGGAGAAGAAAGATTTATCTGGGAAACAATTCAGATCTTTTCGTGGGTAGTATATACCCTCCTTACTTTTCCCTTCAAGCTTTAGAGAATTTTTAAGAAATTACAGTTGTGAAAGAAATACAAATGTACATTTATTCTTAGTTACCATATTAGATAAAATCCCAGTTACTGGTGAGAAATGAAAACGCTGCATATTGCAACAAAAGAAAAATAGTCAGTGTTCAAAAACCACATCTATTCTTTTTTGGCTGTTCCCAAGCCAATAAAATATCCAACTGTGATGAGTTTCGATGTTGTTAAAGGAATTAGCACTTCCAAGCACAATAATTTTGTCATAAATGAAGGAGTGGGAAGGGGAGGAAAGAAAGGAAGGAGAAGGCAAGAGAGACTGAAAGAGACAATGGGTTCTGGCACTGTCTGTCAGAATGCTAATAGTTGCTTCTATGGCAACAGCAGGTTTAAGTCAAGGGAATCAGGCATTTAGATGATTCACTGTTGCATCAGATCTTGTCATTTGCATTTTACTTTTGCTCATTATACTTATTAGGCAGAGGCACTGAAAATCATGTTGTTTATGCAAAGCAATTATTGAGGGAAAATATAAAATTTTCTCATAATTTTTAGAGACCAATAAATAACAAAAGCAAAAAGAAGAGATGCAAGTATAAAAACATTTTCATTTTGTCATAATTTGGAGTTAAAATTTTAGAAATAATACAATCTGAAGATGAGACTTGACATAGGATTAGGATTTCTTTAATAACTGACTTCCTTTTTATTAACATTATATGAATTGTGCTTTTAAAATGATCAAATTTTTATGTCACATTATCAGCTCACCTTTCCTCCATATTCATTATTCTTTCATAAGATGACCTTTACATTATAGGTGGGATGAGCCAGTAAATACTTCTTGTTGAGCATGTTTCTGTACCTGTCTGAAGTGTCCATCTCTAGGATCATCCTAATTTCAAAGCTAGGCTTCCTATGAGAAGAGCCTGTTTAAAAATTACTGCCTCTATAAATTGTATTGCTGTTAAAGATAAATAAGTGTAAAATAAAGAGAGGTAGAAGAAAGAATAAGATGGATAGATGATAAGATGTACAGAAATTGAAAATGAATGTAAAGATGGAGTCGCTAAGTGACAGTCAAGTAGATGAATAATGTAGTATGGTATTGTAATATTAGCAATATAATCATATAAATTAGGGGAAAAATAAGCATCCTTCACAACTACAACTCCCTTACCTATGAAATGATCCATTGCGTTGTTTTTCTTTAGTAGATTATAGTTTTTTTGCATTTTAAAATATATTCTCAATTATCTTATTTAATCTGCATATCAGTTTAAGTGACATTCCCTATCTCTTTACTTCTGTTTTAACATTTGTTCCATACAAGCTACTCCTGCGTTTTTTCTTTCATAGATCCCTAAAACATAAATGTGTGCCAATATTTTCAGTGACAAGTGCTGGTCTGAATCACAAGCATCTTCCCAATATGGGATATGGTGTATGTATGTTTAGTATATACTATATCATATATATATATATATATACACACACACACACACACACACACAGATATCTCACGATATAACTTGAAATACAAAGAATGTCATCTCTGTGGCCATTGGGCCTTATCCCCCAAAAAACATATTACCAGACCATGCCAGAGTATGTATTCTTTTATGAATAGTAACAAAAGACAATTATGTATGCTTCATTTTTGTCTGTGTAGTCTTGATACTTGACACTTGATACTAGAGAACTAGGTGTCTTTCCAGACTTTCAAACACAAAGAAATGTGCATTTCTAAAATTAAAAATATAAGTGTTATGTTATATAGGTTGAGCATTCTTGATGCAAAGCTCTAAAACCCAAAATGGATTTATATCATTTTGGATTTTATATTTTTAGACTAGGAATGCTCAACTAGTAAAGTCTGAAAATATTTCAAAATCTGAAATACTTTGGTACAAGCATTTTTGATAAAGGATACAAAGTTTATGCCTCCTTAAGCAAACGTAGTTTGTGCATTCTTAAATATCCATAGCAATCCAGTCTGTGATGCCCTCCTGTAGTAGGCACCCAGGAGAGATAACAAAGTGAGCTAATTCATTTTGATGTATTTTATAGCCAGTTTTAAGTGCATTCCATACAAAACCAAAATGGAGAAATTAATGGGTAAATAGTTACCCATTAGCTGTATGAACAAATGAGCTATACACATTTGCCAACATTTTTTTCATATAATTTAAGACACAATGGGAGCCTGTTCTTCCAATATATTCAGACAACATTTTAAGTTAGATTGTCTGACTCTAAGGGTATGAAAAATAAGGTCAAGTAAATGACACTTTTATTTTTGTTCAAAAATAATATGATAATGCTATTTTCATGTAATTCTTTACATGTATACATAGAAGCAAATATGTATACACACTTAGATGCATATGTGTATATGCAAAGGCATACATATATATATGTACATATATGTTATACACACATATATATTATCCATATATTTTATACACACAAAAGAAAGATAAATAGCAGACAAAGTCTTCAAATGTGTAATGACTACATTCATTCACTATAATAGTAGTAGCAGTTAGCCTCTCAGGGGCATAATAGAGATGCTTAAAGGATGTAATTGCCCAATTACTATGATATTCTACTGTGACTTTTTTATTCTTTTACTTTGCATTTTGGTGAAACTAAATAGCATTTCTTTTACAATGACACAATTTCATCTCCTACAAGTAACTAGTATGCTCTCCCAAGACCAAAATGTGAATCCTTAAATTTGTAAAAATAGAGTCAAGCAATCATATAGTTTTCAAAAATAGGGAAAATAACTTGTTGGTCTAAAAGATACAACAAAGTAAATAATTCCATTATAGTAACTCCGTGTTTATGTATCCTGTGTTGTCTTAGGCTGAAAGATCTCTTGGACTTCAATACATAAGAAATGTTTTACCTAGTCAGTGGGCTTTTTTCATCATAGACTTGAGTGAAGTTCTTCAGTCCATCTCAAAGATCCTTTTCCTTTCAGTAATATTCATTAAGTCTTACTTTAGAGTTCATCAAAAATAACATGATTTTTGTTTCAGCATTATTTTCTGTCTGAGCTAACTTGAATCCCTATTATATTTTAATGAGTGTTGATGATATCAGAAACCCACTTAACGCATTTTTTTCATTTCTTCATGCCACCAATTTTGCCAAGTGGCTATTATTTCTATAGTAAAGGATTTTTAAAAAGTCATTGAAATGGTAGGTATTAGCTTGAGTTATCTTGTTTCATAAATTGTAAATTTAGAATTAAAACTAAATCAGTGTTTTGTGTATGTATGTTTAATTCTAGCTAAAAAATATGCACCTTGGGTCTCCCTCCTACTTTCAGTAATTTTGAAGCACCTTCTTTGAAGGATTCTGACTTTGGGACCTGGAACATATCAGAGGCAGTAGTGGTATATCTGGACACTAGTATTATTTCTTTCCTTTAGGGTGCTTTCAAATGCCATCCTTCAATTCACACTAACATGAGGTTGACCAGATACCCAAAGAGCCCTGATCTGCAAACCGATGGATTAGAGTTTTTAGATTACAGTCTGAAAAGCAGATATTTCTCATTACTCAATATGTTATTTATTTCAGAGGATGACTTGAAATTGTACCGCTGGATTAGTGAGAACACTCTGATTTGGGGTTACATTTAGTCATTTTTAGGCATGTGGCCAGAACAATCATATAATTTAGAATCCATCAGTTAACTTGGACTTACATTTCCTGCCTCTTGCCTTTCTGTGTTCTTAGATGCTGGTCTATTGGGATTTTATAACACAATGGGTTATGAATATATAGTTTTTATTGTGAATCCCCACCACTGGCATGCAGTACAGTTAATTTATCCATTTTTCAGATCCTCTGCCATATGTCAAGTAATCCTCTGAAAGAGGTCATACCTATCACTTCTTATGGCTTATAAAGTCTTTTCTTCTTACTACATACAGACCTTTATGATTAATGTTCTTTCTTTTCTCTGATCTATGGGGAAATATCTCACTCTCTCCGTTTGGCTTTAGCATGCCAGGTGAGAGAAGTTATTTCCTGCAGAAATAGGAGTGGCATGTGAAAGGAAGTGATGTAGTCAGTATTGAAATAGATCACATTCTAGAATGCCCAAAGAATTGAAGGATGTGTTATTCTGGTTTTTTTTTTTTACAAAAATTCCAAATGGTTAATTTAGCATTGCAGAAAATAAACCATTGTTCACATTTTACTTCATATTGCAGGCAAGATTTGCACTTGCAGTCTTTACTGCTAAAGCCAAGTAATGACATTTGGGAGAGTCATTGCTAGCCAGGAGTTTTGGTGACAATGTATCATGATGTATCATGACAAAGTAATGACCTATAACCAGCACAAAATACTTACATAGGTAAGAAGGTCTTCTTTGTTTCAATACAAACTAGTTTCAAAGAACTGTGTGTTTGTGATCAATAACAGTGCTACAATCATTACTCTAATAAGAAAGATGAACTTAGCCAGGAATTGGGAAATCATACATGCTTGACATCTTTTCTTATAACGAGAGATATGAAATTAGCTAGAAATTGTGAATGCAACTACAACTAACAGGAAGAATGGGTTTTTGGGCCCAGGATCAGGAAAAAAATGGTGTTGGCGCACTTTGATTGATCTGAATAAAACAAATATCTCTTCTCTACCTATTATTCTAATCTTCATTGATAAATAACTCTCTCACACAGAGATGCATACATTTTAATATTTTTACTGAAGTTACTTATATAGGTTGAGGCACCATAAAATATTATTTTCCCAAGATCTTTCATGTCTTACTTGAAGCCTTATCCCAGGATTTTTATTGATTCTATAGTTTCCTCTGTCTTATGGCTCACATATTTGCTTCTCCATTGATGCTACCTCTAACTTGTAGTTATTCATTTTCTATACACCAATCAATGTCACTTAAGTGGAAACATTTTCATAAAGTTCATTTATGATATGCTGTACTCTATGGGTTGCAAACACATATGTTTTTCATCAATATTTTGCAAATGATTTAATGAATAAACTTTCTTTGTGATTTCTATCTCTCCTCCCCATGGTTCTGTTTTATATCTGTTACTTAGGTCTGAAGAAAACTAAGCAGCACATGTATTATTTTGTGGTTGCTTGGGAAATATTATTGTAATATGAAAGACTTAAGATATAAAGTCACACTATTCTCCACCTGACTTCTGAACCAATGCAGAGATAAAATAAGATAGATAAACATTTCATCTGCATTACTGGTGACTCTTAAGTAAAATGTTACTAATTATAATCTTAAAATTAGAAAAAATATTGATTCTGTCTCTAGTAACTAACTAACTGCAGACAATCTTTCACCATGGCAGAATGCCTTGGAAACAGGACATGGCATGTCTATTTCCTGAAGGCAAGCTGTCTCCAAAGCATAAGGCTGAGCTACAACATGCTTAGCACCCTAATCCAACTCATTCTCAGGAAGCTCATGCTTTCCCTTGAAGAAGTTTTGTGGGAGTCAGGAGAGGTGAGGAGTATTACTATATGATGTCCCTCTCAGGGATTTCACAATTTCCATTCAAATAATATCAAAATAGTTTGATAGAACACTAAAAACTCAACTAAAATGTACTCAAAAGTGATAAAAATGTACATGCACTGCTTTCTTTTACCACAGCAAATAGATAAAATAATTTAAGAATTTTCAAGGTTTCCCTTTAGAGGAACTTTCATCTGGAATAGAGTGATATTTCTACCATAATTTCTATATTAATAAAGTTTTGAAATGACATATACATGCTGAAAAACTGTCTAAACCTAATGTAAGAAGAATTTTGCTATGATAAAAGAAGCTCTCAATCAAAAAGTTTTGAGGAAAAAGAAAAGTGAAATATTACTATAAATTTCACTTTCAAAATAAAAATATGGCCATAAAGTATGCAGTAACATGTGTCCGAAAAGAAAAACAGAAATGTGATTGCGAGGAAAAAGAAAAAATCTTAAATTATAGGTACCCATTGTCATTCAAAGAGTCCTTCTTTTGACTGATTTATCTAGTATAATCCTATAAATCTTACATCAAACGTAATATCTAAATTTTGTAGAGCTACAAGAGGAATTAATCAATACATTATAGGAGATCTTAACAACAGAAAACTTGCAAATATATCTGTTGCCAGTTCTATAAAATCAAATGTCCCAGTAGCCCTAAAATACAGGTAAAATTTGATTAAATCTGCCAAGAGGTTAAAAAAACAAGGACTTCGTCAAAGTTATGCTTTTTCCCCCTGAACCTCAATGCACCTTTTATTAAAAGCTTGCTAGTGAAAAGAATCATCAACATTGTACATGTGGTTCAACAAAGAATAATTACCTAGAAAATACATTAAATGATTTTGTTCTCCTGAAAATACTTTTCTTTTCAAGGCAAGCTCTTTTTTTTTTTTTTTTTTTTTTTTTTTTTTTTTTTTTTTACCACAAGACTGAGAATTTAGGGAGCGCGGGGCGCCGCTGCCGCTGCTGCTCCACTCGGTTCCGTCTCCTGGGCAGCGGCGGGACGGGCGGCGGCGGAGGGACAGGAGCTAGGAGCCGCAGTCGGCAGAGTTGGGTAGGGGAGCACCCGCGCCTCATCATAAAGAGCAGCAGTCATTATCTCTGCACCTGTAATGCTGTGTAAAAACATTGTATTGTGAGTCAACATTTTATTTGTCTTTATACTTTTGGTAGAAAGGTTAACTTTTTTATAATCTTACTCAGGAATACTAATTTGTTCATTAGAAAACTATGAAAAATAAAGAAACAGGAATGTTAAGCAGGGAATGTGGTGGTACATGGCCTAAACATCTATTTGGCTCAAGCAAAATGCAAACCATTATTCAGTAAGAGTTTATTTAGCTTTCTGTAGCCAATGTATCATGAAATTTGTCCACCCAACCTTGAAAATGAGCCATATATAACCTATGACATAATTAGAACACCTTCAAAATCTAGAAAGCACAGGTTGATATCCTCAGTATTGCTATGTATGAAATTATTAAAACTGGAGAAAATTCGACTTCAGAAATAAGTACCATTTAGGTTTTATATTAAAAGTTCAGACCAGCATATCAAAAGGTGCTTCTTAGTGAAATGATTTAGAATTGTTGCATTCCAAAAGCAGGTTTTCCATTTAATTTCCATTTATCTATGTAATACAAAATATTGTACTTTGTGAAATACACAGCAGAAATGGACAACAACAACAACAACAACAAATATCTTGAAATTAAAGGCACTAATGATTTTTACCAGGGTCAGAAGAGAGAAATTATTTGCAAGAAACAAAACTTTTTCTTTAAAATACTTTTATTGCAAGTTCTTTTGTGACAAAAATGGAATCTATATTTACTACAATGTGAGAAGACATTACATGATATGTAGGTATACATATAATACTTTTTCTCAAACAGAGGCTTCAAAAAGGTGAATGATTGAAATTTTATTTTTCCTCTAAACAATGTTTTAGAGTGTTTTGCTTTTAAAATTCACGTATTTGTGGTCCCACTTAGTTAAGCAGTGGTATAAACATTTGTTGCTAAATATAGTGTTTCTCAGAATTTGGTTAAGCAGTGAAAAACAGCATCTGATCATGTAAGTGTTTTTAAAAATACTGTGTGTAAATTAGTACATTGTATAGGGTTTGGCGCTTATCTAAATCTGTGCTTCTGTTTCACTATTATTCGTGACAGCTTTAGATCATATTAAAAGAGAAACTAATTTTATTGGGGGCAGAGGCAAAAACAGATTTGTAAATATTACCTTTGTTTACACACACCACCTTTTAAAAACTAACTAGGTATTTTTCATTGAAAACTTGTAAGACTTTAAAATTAAATTTGAAAATAATTTGATGTTAATGTTTTCAAAGCACTTTGTTTCATTAGTAATACATCTAAGTAGTTGAGCAGTTTTATCATATTCCTGGAACACATTTTGAAGTTATGATTTAAGAGCTTTTCCTCCTCTTTTTACCTCAGAATCACAATTTAAACTTTCAAATCCAAGTGCCATTTTTATGTGGTATGGAAGAAATTTTTTTCTTAGCTTCCCAACTCTCACTGAGGGTACTTTGCAAATATCTGAGTCCAAACAAAGTCACCAGATAAATTTCTATGAATACTATACTTAGCAGATCTTTTAAACTGGCATAACTTTATATGCATTTTGTTATTTTTATTAAGAATTAGTGTAAAATATTTTTCCTTGGGATATAATGGTTTTCTGTATTCCCAAGTGGGTATTGGCCATACATTTTTGTGGGAATGAAATTCAAGTCTTAATTAATAAGAAACTTTTTAGTTTTACTTTTTTTTTCTTCAATATGGACTTTTGTTGTTGTTGTTGTTACTTAGATAGTGTTAAGCCCATATAAATGAACACTATGTTGAATCTTCAGAGGATTTTTGTATGAGATTGTGTCAGCCTATGTACATTAAATTTAATAAATTTAAGTATTATCAGATTATTTGCACATTTTAGTTCAATAAAGTCTGAATCAGCTGTTCTAGATTTTCTTTATCTGTATTTGGAAATAGAGTTTTTTAAAGTCAATGTCTTGCCTTTCTTATAAAATAGATCATGTTTTGTTTTAATTAAACAAGAAGTGCTTTTATCTTTGTTTTTCAGGGAAGGGATTAACATTTAATTCTTTTTGTTTACATTTTTATCACTGTTACCCAGTGACCATTTAATGTTATTACTTTATAAGTAAGCTTGTATGTAACAGAATAAGTATCTGTTTCTGTAATCTACATGTGACTATTATCTAGTCCTGTCTTAAGGTTATGCGGAAGTATGCCACTGTGGGGATGAATGATCACTATTCAGCAAACATGTTTGAACATGTAAATGTTTAAGAAATAAGAAAATTAATGATATGGTTTGGATTAATAGGATTATTAATTTTTTTCTCCCCTAGGAAGCATGAATAATAATGTTAGTGTATTTCTTATGAAATGCACTCATATAAAGGACTTTTAAGAAATTGTGGATGTGAATACATTTCTCAAATGAAATTTAAATTGTAAAATAGTTTAATAATAAAGTATTTACATTAATTGATATTTTAATATGGCTGGAAGTTGCATAGATTCAAGTAAATTAAAATCCACGATAAATGATACATATTTTATCTAAATAGTTTTTCAAGAAATAATTATGAAAATGTGTATATTAAATGGCTCTAACGTGGAGCTTGTGGTATTTCAAATTGGTATTCATGATTCTTTGTTTTATGTGTCTGGAAAGATTGTACTTATTATGCTGCTTTACACTACAATTTGCTACTGTGGGCCTCAAGACTGTTATACTGAATTAGAACTTTTAAAGAATTTTGGATTAAGTACAATTTAGTATTTATGATTTCCAAGATATTCTTATCATGTCGGTAAAGTCTCTACCAAATTATAATATTTGAAAAAGAATTAATTTCCATAGTTCTTTGAGTTGTAGTTTTCTTGCTTCAGGAACCTGGAAACACATTTTTAATTTTATTTTTTAAGGATATTGGAATATTATAGGATAAACAAACTAGAACAATGAAATAAATTTATTATGAAATTACAGAAATTGTGTTCACTATTTTAAAGCATTGTCATCTTTTTAGTACCATTTTATCTTAGAGTTTGACATTTAAACTTGATTTGATTTAAAAATTGTTTACAGTGCTTTGTAATTTTATTCCTTATCCAGTGCCTTTAACCTTGATTTGGTATATTTGTAGCTTCAGTTTTCCTTTCTATTGTATCTTATAATGTCTTTAATAGCCCAGGAGGCATCAATTTCTTCTTAAAAAATTGTCAGTTTGATTTTCTGAAGATGTAGTAATTACTCATTAATATTTTGGGAAACAAGTACAGTTTCCTTTGGAGTCCAGGCTTCTTAGTTTATTCAAAAACATCGGATGTATCAGATGAATAACGTGTGCCAAGCATTTGTAATCCCTACCCCTAGTATACAGTTTGAACTAATCAGACGAGGCCCTAGCTATTTTAAGCATTCTGTCTAGGCCAAGTGGTTTAGGAACTCAATTTAAATAGAGATATAGAGAAAAATGCATTTAAAGATAACTAGCATTTGAGTTTGTGTAAATATTAATAAGTACTGAATTAAGTTGAGGCAACTAACCATTACAAAGTTTAGATAATTTTGCAGCTTTTTAAACCTCATTTGACTCTTGAGTTTGGGTAGTAGCTATTGATAGTGTAAAAAAGCCTTAATTTTTCAATATTCTTGGTGGTAAAGGTATGTTTACTTAGACTGTCCATTTAGAGTAGTGTTTAACATAGCATTTCTGTGAAAAAACATTCCATTACATATTCATAAGCACATTAACTGCACATTTTAAAATTGTATTTTACAGTTTAGTACAAGTAATTTTAGGCTTCAATCTTAAATCACTGGTATTTAAAATTTGGCAGTAGGGGCTTGTGGTGGCTCATGCTATGATCCCAGAGACTTTGGAGGCTGTGGATTATGAATTTGAGGCCACCCCAGGCAATATAGGGAGACCCTATCTCAAAAAATTAAAAGAAAATAAAAAGTCTGGGGATATGTAGCTCAGTGGTAGAGCACTCCTGAGTTCAATCCCCAGTACTCCAAAAAAAATTTTTTTAAATATGAAATCAACATTTTGACTCAGTGATTTTATTGAAATTTTAAATAGTTCAGGAAAATTGTTAATATTTCAGGAAAATTAGAGTCATCATCATTTTTTGTTAATGTTTTAAATTCTTATTGCTTAATTTGATGGATTCTAGTAAGAGAAAAAGGTACTCATGCAATTAAACAAATTGGCAATTTTCAAGAATTGTATCTAATGTCATCATTGGGGTTAAATTTTGGCCTGGTGTTCACCTAAAATATATATAAACAGTGTAATTATAAAGTGAAATAATCTTAAGTATGATGTATGACACACCTGTATATAAATGAAAATGGAGTGCACACAGACACTTTACTATGGGAACTGTACTGGAAGATTTATGAAAGCATGTGAAATTGCACCTAAAATTGTGTTATTAGTGACTATAAGCAGCAATGCTAAATTTTTTGTACTTGATGAATGAATGTACTTAGTCACAGTAACTTTGGTTTAAATGTCTAAGTAATGTCTTTAGTTTTCTTTTTTTTTTTTCTTTTTTTTAGTGTGTTTGTAATGTGTACTATTGATGGGGGTTATTCTTGGACTGCAGGGGTTATTGTCAATGTGTGATTTGTGTTTTTGTTTTATAGAATCATCTAATGTGATATACCAATTTTTATAAGTGATATTTAGATAATTCTAATAACTGTATATTTGACAACCTATTAAAATGTTTTGCATTGGAAAATAAAAAGACTGAGAATTTTAGTGATTGCCTTTGACAGCTTTGCAATCCTAATAGTACCACTGAAATAAATCACTATACATCTAGGTATGATCTGTTGATTCCATTCTAATAATCCCAAGTTTCATATTCTAATGGTAGAATTACAGCATATAAGTCTACAAGAATATTCTAATAAAATGCAACACAACGTGATTGAGCATGAATTATTGGTAATGAGGTCATCCTTCAGTTTTTACTTTTTCTACATAGAATTTTAAAAAGATGCATTATTATATTTAGAAGAAACACAAAAGCTGAGAGCTTCTACATTGGAAAAAGTATATTATCAAATTATAGAATATATTGTCTGATTATCATAATATCACCATGTGATGAAAAGTTTACTTACATAAAATTCTTAAAAGGCATTTGCAGGCACATTGTTATAATTCTCTCTTTTTTCCCCTAAATAACCCATATACAGAAAGGAAGATTAATTCAGTTCCATCATAATACTTATATCTCTTATGCCTGGTCACTTGATATTTTAAACATATCCTGAATTCTGTTCATTATGTAATTTTTAATTATATATAATTTAACACAGGTTAATATTATCATAGCAAGGTATTGCATGTGAAACCTCTAACTGCATTTTCAAAATTCTCCTTTCTTTTGAATCTAAGCATGATTACTTTGAGAAAACAAATATGAAATAAAGTATTGAGGTTTGCTAAATACAGAGAATTTAGATATAAATCATAATAATAGGTGTTCTTCATTGCAAAATAAATTTAGAAAATTCTCAGGAGACCTAGCCAATCTTTTGACTTTTTATAGTACCATTTGAAAGAAATATTAATAACTTTTGAACATAAGTAAAACCTATTTTAGACACTAAGTTATATTGTTTTACAAAAATTTTTTTCAGTACATTGAAAATATGTATTAATGATTTTTCTTTTTTTTCATAAAAACGTGAAAACATTTTATTCTATGTACAATAATGTACACAAATTGAAATAGGTCACCAAAGAGACCAGAAGTGATTAAAGAGGTATATTTACAGTAGCACATCACAGTAAACGGAAAACCATTCACAGATTCAACATTGATACTGTTTTTGTGCTTGGTTACACACTGAAGTGAAGCATATTACTCCATTTTGGATGAACTGAATTTTAAACAAATACCTCAATGATCAGAAAATGCTATTTTAATCAGTCAGTGTCATCGTTAATAAATTCTTCAGCTGCTGTGCCTGTGTGGTGAATCTCTCCATTTCTTTCTCTTTGAACACCATCATCACAGTCTGTTCAATTCCCTGTCAGATTCATCAGCATCTTCCCTTATAGCTTCCTCTGGATTTTCATTTCCATTGGGTGCAGTAAAGCCATTGTTGTTAGAGATATTTGCATTATCCTTGCTATCATCTTTGATGTACACTTTTTGATGGCACATTGGACAAGTATCTTGAGTGTGCAGCCATTTTTGAAGACAAAGTGCATGGAAATAATGATTACATGGCGTAATACAAGCAAATGTTGTAAACTCATGATAGCAAATTGCACATACATCATCTATTTCTTGCAAGGAGCTCCCTTTTATTTCAGGAAGTGAATTAATTTTCTTCACAGCAGTTCTACGATTCATAAATGTCTTCCAGCCATTCTTTGCTTGTAAGTAGATGTTAAAATAGGCATGTAGGCACATCATACAAGCTCGAATTTTACTTCCTGACTCAAACATCATAGTATAAGCCCCATTTCCAAAAATTACTACTCCAAATATAAATTCAATAATATTGCCTGTTGAATGAACATAGTAGACATAATCATCAAGCTTTTCCCAGAGGACATTATAATAGCCATCAATCATGAACAGTGTATAGACAGTGAGAGAAACAATTACTTTTAAGCAGAGTTCCACAGAAAAGGCTGTAACTGCAAATAACCACGTATTTAGTGCATAATGATGCCAAAGAACATAACTAAGTAAAAGAGGAAGAATAAGCAGGCAAGCAGAGACAAACAGAAGAGGAAAATATCTACAAAAAGATGATACATGGGAGGCACCGAGAGACATGAATACAGGGTCTGTCATTCCATGGATGAAATGTAGGACTGTGGTTAATAAAAGGCACATGTTTCTACTTAAGCAAATAAGTCTCTCTTCTGGTCTTAGCCCAGTTAAACCAGTCTGAAGTGCAAAAATAAAAAAATAAAACGGGTGCTACAAAACCAAGCCACCTGTCATCTTCTTCAGTTGATCCAATAAAGGCCAATATTCCAAGTCCCAAATAATGGGCTACTGAGGAAATTACAGCACTCATGCCCAGGGCAGTTAGAGTAGAATCACATCCACTAATTATAAGATTGCAAATGAGGTCCCAGAAATCATCCCAAGAAATGAAAAAGGACTCAGTTTCATTTGCCATCCTTAAAATGTACATTAACACTGTAGCCTGAGCTGTAACCCTTTTCAGCCAGAAGACTCAAAGTATATCTGGGAAATGAACCCTCTTCCATGTGTCCTCCATCAATAACTGTAATCCATAAATTTGTTACATGTGCCTCACTAAAAGATAAACATATCCTGTGGAATAGTAAAACCACTTAAATTTCACTGCTAAGCCAAGCACTGTATTTAATATGAGAATCAATGAAGAGGTAAAAACTAAAGTCTCTCTGATATGTAAGGGTAGTTCTGTGATTAAGCCTATTACAGGAACCAAGAGATCCAAAATAATTAATTGTGAATAGATGGAATGAATCTGGAGTAGTGTGATGTATCCAATTCCAAATGTTAGCTGTAAAATAATGAGTGCCATCCATAATGAGGGCCCTTTTCAAAGAAGCAGCTCAATTCCAAAAGCTGATGTGTTGTAGGCACCATAGAAGTCAATGTGCAAAGAAGCATAGTAATTCATCAACACTGAAG
Organism: Callospermophilus lateralis; assembly: GCF_048772815.1. Classification (NCBI taxonomy): domain Eukaryota; kingdom Metazoa; phylum Chordata; class Mammalia; order Rodentia; family Sciuridae; genus Callospermophilus; species Callospermophilus lateralis. Next base: position 13,485,208 of record NW_027514398.1, read on the forward strand.
TTGCAGCTAGTAGAAAGGCTGAGCTGTACATGTAAAACTTGAAAAGTGATTGCTGGGACAAAATAAGAACAATACTGGACTTTAGAATGACTGCCAATCTTACTGGAGTGAGATGGTATCTTAGGGTGGTTTTGATTTGCATTTCTATGACTGCTAGAGATGGTGAGCACTTTTTCATGTACTTGTTGATTGATTGTATGTCCTCCTCTGAGAAGTGTCTGTTCAGGTCCTTGGCCCATTTGTTGATTGGGTTATTTGTTATCTTATTGTCTAATTTTTTGAGTTCTTTGTATATACTGGATATTAGGGCTCTATCTGAAGTTTGAGGAGTAAAAATTTGTTCCCATGATGTAGGCTCCCTATTTACCTCTCTTATTGTTTCTCTTGCTGAGAAAAAACTTTTTAGTTTAAGTAAGTCCCATTTGTTGATTCTTGTTGTTAACTCTTGTGCTATGGGTGTCCTATTGAGGAATTTGGAGCCTGACCCCACAATATGTAGATCGAAGCAAACTTGTTCTTCTATCAGATGCAGAGTCTCTGATTTGATATCTAGTTCCTTGATCCACTTTGAGTTAACTTTTGTGCATGGTGAGAGGAGGGGATCCAGTTTCATTTTGTTGCATATGGATTTCCAGTTTTCCCAACACCATTTGTTAAAGATGCTATCCTTCCTCCATTGCATGCTTTTAGCTCCTTTATCAAATATAAGATAGTTGTAGCTTTGTAGATTAGTCTCTGTGTCCTCTATTCTGTACCATTGATCCACCCGCCTGTTTTGGTACCAGTACCATGCTGTTTTTGTTATTATTGCTCTGTAATATAGTTTGAAATCTGGTATCGCTATACCGCCTGATTCACATTTCCTGCTTAGAATTGCTTTTGCTATTCTGGATCTTTTATTTTTCCATATGAATTTCATGATTGCTTTATGTATTTCTACAAGAAATGCCTTTGGAATTTTGATTGGCATTGCATTAAACCTATAGAGAGCTTTTGGTAATATCGCCATTTTGATGATGTTAGTTCTGCCTATCCATGAACAGGGTATATTTTTCCATCTTCTAAGATCTACTTTTACTTCTCTTTTTAGGGTTCTGTAGTTTTCATTGTATAAATCTTTCACTACTTTTGTTAGGTTGATTCCCAAGTATTTTATTTTATTTTATTTTATTGAGGATATTGTGAATGGAGAGTTTTTCCTCATTTCCATTTCAGAAGTTTTGTCGCTGATATACAGAAATGCCTTTGATTTATGCCTGTTGATTTTATATCCTGCCACTTTGCTGAATTCATTTATTAGTTCTAGTAGTTTTTTTGTAGACCCTTTTGGGTCTTCTAGGTATAGAATCCTGTCATCCGCAAACAGTGTTAATTTAAGTTCTTCTTTTCCTATTTTTATGCCTTTAATTTCTTTCATCTGTCTAATTGCTCTGGCCAGTGTTTCGAGAACTATATTGAATGGAAGTGGTGATAGAGGGCATCCCTGTCTTGTTCCAGAGTTTCAACAAGTGCTGGCGAGGATGTGGGGAAAAGGGCACTCTTGTACATTGCTGGTGGGACTGCAAACTGGTGCGGCCAATTTGGAAAGCAGTATGGAGATTCCTGGGAAAGCTGGGAATGGAACCACCATTTGACCCAGCTATTGCCCTTCTCGGACTATTCCCTGAAGACCTTAAAAGAGCGTACTACAGGGATAGTGCCACATCTATGTTCATAGCAGCACAATTCACAATTGCTAGACTGTGGAACCAACCCAGATGCCCTTCAATAGATGAAAGGATAAAAAAATGTGGCATTTATACACCATGGAGTATTACGCAGCACTAAAAAATGACAAAATCATGGAATTTTCAGGGAAATGGATGGCACTAGAGCAGATTATGCTTAGTGAAGCTAGCCAATCCCTAAAAAATAAATACCAAAAGTCTTTGATATAATGAGAGCAACTAAGAACAGAGTAGGGAGGAAGAGCAGGAAGAAAAGATTAACATTAAACAGAGACATGACGTGGGAGGGAAAGGAAGAGAAAAGGGAAATTGCATGGAAATGGAGGGAGACCCTCAATGTTATACAAAATTACATATAAGAGGTTATGAGGGGAAGGGGAAAATAAACAAGGAGGGAAATGAATTACAGTAGATGGGGTAGAGAGAGAAGATGGGATGGGAGGGGAGGGGAGGGAGGATAGTAAAGGATAGGAAAGGTAGCAGAATACAACAGTTACTAATAGGGCATTATGTAAAAATGTGGATGTGTAACCAATGTCATTCTGCAATCTGTATTTGGGGTAAAAATGGGAGTTCATAATCCACTTGAATCTAATATATGAAATATGATATGTCAAGAGCTTTGTAATGTTTTGAACAACCAATAATTAAAAAAAGAACAATACTGGATACAAATATACCAAGGAGCTGGAGAAAGATCTGGAGCACGATGCAGAACTGGCTTTGGCTGGAATCCTAGTAGGAGTTGAAGATGGCATCCATGATGTAGAGACAGGGCACTCGGAATGCCACCTGGAGCCCTGCCCAGACCTGCTGATTGGCCATCAGCACCTGCTGCTGCGGGGGCCCCACCGCCACCATGAACCGCTGCCACACCGGGGATGGGCGGGCCAGGCCGAGGGACAGGGCCCGGGATGGCGGCGGGGCAGGAGACTCCGCCCCCACCCTCCCTCCTCCTGTCAACCCTCCCCCCTGTCTCCGGCCCCACTGCCAGCTTGTGTCTCCGGAGCTGGGGCAGGCGGCGGAGGCGGACACGGCTGAGCTATTAATGTTTTTTCTTACTTCTTGTTATATTATTATTCTTAGTTTTAAATAGCCAATAATCTCCTCTCCCTCTTTTGTGACACCAACTAACTTATAGATCATTATTTCCAACATGAAACTCTTTAGAATTATCTCTTTCATTTCATATCTTTAAATCAATATCCCTACTTGTCAGCAGTTATAGTTTTAAAAAGGTGGGAGAAGAAGGGTCTTATGATACCCCACTTCCTCTCTCATCCATTGTTATTATTACCAAAAAAGGGTGGATTTGTTGAAAATCTTGAAAGTCATCTGAATCCTCTCCAAGTTTACCAGTGAGGGCTAAATCTGTAAGAATATTGGCAAATCATAAGAAGGCTACAGCACCTACCTCTAACCCCATCTCTCTGACTCATATACCCTTCTCTTTAGATCACCTGCTCTTGTGCCATTTTATAGCAAGCACTTTACCAAAACTCCCTGCCAAAAATGCTATGTGGATTTTTGTTTTGTTTCATTTTGTTTTTGTTTTTCGTTTTTGTCATTGAGATAGAATATAATATTCAGATTGTTTTTTCTCTTAGTCTTTAGTAATCATGGAATTTATTTTATTTACTTATGTTAGACAAGTTAAAAAGGTACAGAAAGCTTTATTCAAGACTATTACAATAAAAAAGAAAGCCTGAACTCAACCCTATAGAAACAAAAGAAGGAAACTTTTAAGTACTGCAGTAACCCATCACCTAAAGTACTGGAAGGCATTAAGGGGAGGGATTTATCAATGGGATTAGACAACATTTGTACTTGCTAGTTGCTGCTTCTGTGAGTTAGACTCTTCTCCCATAGTCACAAAATAGACAAAGACATTATGCTTCTTGATGGTCAAATTTTAAAGGAATTATTTCTAGTTCTTTGAGAAAGATATTTCTGAATTTAAAAAAGAAAGAAAGAATCTGGTAGAAGATTTGTATCTGTAATAGTTAATTTGAATTGTCAGCTTGAGTGGATTAACAAAAGCTGATGATTAAGAGGCATAGCAGTGTATCAATGAGGATGTTCCTAGTAATGATCATCATGTGGTATAGCCAAGTGAAAAAGAGACTATTCTAATATGGACTCTGCCAGTGATTCCCCAGAAGCTTTAGGTCTCAAACAAGTGTAGCATCATTGATACCTCTTGTTCTGAGGGTTTAATCTCTTGGACTTGGCAGCTACTGGTTCTTCCAGTTCTCCAGTCTGCTGATGGCCATTATAGTCTATCCAGCTTTTGGTCATGTAATCCATACTATTAAATACCCTTTCTATAATTATACTTTCTGTTGATTCTGTTCCTCTAGAGAACCCTGATAATACAGTATCTTAAAAGGGCAGAAAAATAATATCCAATTGCATTTTCAAAATTAAGTGTTCTAAGCAAAGCAAGATCAGGAGCCCCAATATTTGGGAAAAATATCTGTCTAATTTTAGACAAGCCACAGGGGAATGTAATATTAGAAGTTGCTGCAGCCATCTTGGACCATGAAATAAAGAACCAGTCTAAGGAGAAATGAGGGTGGAAGGGAGAATCTGGATCCTCAAAGATTTCTTTGAATATTTTTCTAACAATATCTAAAGACATTGTTTTTCAGACATCCCAATAATGTGAAGCAGTAAACTTCACTTTGCTTTCAAATATTAACTTTTTTTCTTTTGTCACATGAACACAAAAGATACCTAACAATAGCCACTGTTCAATACACAAGCACAGTCTCATATGTGATACTGTCTTATGCCTCTATCAAACTGCAACATCATTGTCTCTGAATAACAGAAAAAAAAAGAAAACAGAGACACTTAAAAAATGTTTGATTTCTTGTCTCCCAATTATATTTAAAAGCAACAACGATATGTAAAAACCTAGGTTACAACATGCATGGTGATGAAGGCCTGTAATCACAACAACTATGAAGGCTGAGGCAGGAGGTTCACAAGTTCAAGGCCAGACTCACCAACATAACAAGGCCCTAAGCAATTTAGTGAAACCCTGTCTCAGAAATTTAAAAAATTCAAAGGGCTGGAAATTTTGATACCTGATTAAGGGACCCTGAGTTCAATCTCAATCCCTGATACAAAAAAATAAAAATTAGGTTAGATCAAAAGATATGAAGAGAAATATTGATTCTATCTTTTTATGGTTCATGTATTCTTAACATATGCATCCAGGATGCAATAAAAATAGTGTCCTAAGTATTTAACCCAAAGCCCTATTAATTCCCTTTCTGGATTCAATAGCATCTTCTGAAGCATACTGAAGGATAAGATGCCAGCCTATTAAAGTGTATTTATACACTATAAGACCACCTATCCCTCACACACAGAGAAATATAAAAGGAAAAATGTATAAAATCAAACAAGAATTCTTGCTATAGTGGCGTCCTTCATAAGTGAAACCACTATCAGCTTTTATTAACCTTTGTTCAAAGTTAACTTCTGCATCTAGATTGGAATGAGCATTGTTTTGCTAATTAAAATGTAAAAGGTTTAAAGAATATATTACATATTTAGATAGAACATCATCCTTAAAATGTATGATTAAAATTACACTATGATCAACAGGAATATGATTTTATTGATTATAATGCAAAATAAATGTTGGCGAGGACAGTAGAACTACCAATGGCACTTCTTGTGTCACAGATGAATGACAGAGTCAAAAGGAACATTTTTAGTTCGGGAAATGTCAAAAGGTAAATTATGAAAGTGTCTCTCAACAGACGAAAATCAGAATCCTCTAGGAGAAATAGGAATAATTTTTAATCAAGTCAAACTGCTTTTAAAGGAAAGAAGTTGTTTTAGTTGTTATGAGATTTAATTGGTGAGTAATTATTATCATTTTATCATTTTGTTTCCAGTCCTGGGCACTGAACCCAGGACCTTTTATCACTGATCCATATCCCTAGCCCTTTTTATTTTTATTTTTTGTTTAATTTTGCAATAGTGTTGCTGAGTTGTTGAGGGTCTTGCTGAGATAATAAGACTGGCCTGGAATTTTTAACCCTCCTTCCTGAGCCTCCTTAATTGCTGGGATTGCAGCACCATTAAACTCGTAGCTATTATTATTTTTGTCATTGTATGAATAATTGTATTCATTTGGTTATGAATTAGTGCTTGCAGTTTGCCTTTTTCTTATCATGAGGGACACAGTAACAAACAGAACATATTGAAGTGTCTCTCTGTCCTCACATAACTATATCCTAGCAGAAGTCTACAGAAAACAAACAAATAAATATGTTAGGTAATGATAAGTGATGTTTCAAAAAGTAAAACTAGATAAAATAATAGAGAATGAGAAAGTAATATTTTATTTCGAATTAGGTACTCCACAATGATATCAAGGAAACTCAATGTGAACAAAAACCTAAATATATGAGTGAGTGGAATATGTGAATATCCCTTATGAAATCTAAGACAAGGGAGAATCAAGTGCTGAAAATATGAAAGATGTTTGCACAACAAGAAGATTGATATGGACTTAGCAGACTGATCAAAGGAAAGCACCACAGGGAATCAAGTTGCAGTGGGACTTAGGGCCCTGGTCACCTAGTGTCCTTGTTCTCTTCTGTGTCATGCAGATGAAGATTATTATCTTTATATGGGAGGCTGGGCAACATGCTGGGATATGTTAACAAAAATCTGGTCCTTGTCCCCATGACCAATCTAATAATGAAGATAAGGTTTTGAGAAAAAGGAAAAATAACTTTATTGCTTTGCTAGCAAAGGAGAAATACAGGGGACTCTGTTCCGGAGGCTGTGATTTTGACCATCAGTAGAACAGAGAGCTTTTAAAGAGGTGAGTCTAAGGTCACATTCCGGCTGTACCCTCTCAGGGGTCATGAATCACTTGTAGACTTGAGAGAGAGCCATTTCTTAGTCTTCAGGAGCCATTCCCAAATCCAAATTACTTCAGTACTGGTGTGTGTGTACTTAAGGATAGATAACTCTATCTAGGATGGCAAAAAGGGTAATCTTACTTTTCCTAAGGTTATGGAGGGGGAGAAGAGTGGAAAAAAAATAAGTCAATTTTAAAATAAGTCTCAGTGCAGAATAGCAAGAGTTATGTTGAAAACATGAAATGGAGTCTTTTACAAATAAAAACTCTACTGAGTGATTGACAGGCAATGTAAAGACTACCATCAATTAATAGTCTCATCTGATACAGAAAGAAAAAAATAGATTCTAGTATTCCCCAAAATCCCAAATGCTAGTTTTGACAGGTAATTTTCTGGTGGTTTTCCAGTGTTACTCTGGGCAGTTCTTTCTCAGCTTCTGGATTCTTTAAGTTAGTCTGGAGGTAAGAAAATTCAATAAAAAAAATAGCCAGTAGCCCTGCACGGTGGCACAATCCTGTAATCCCAGAAACTCAGGAGGCAGAGGCAGGAGAATCATGGGTTCAAAGCCAGCTTCAGTAATTTAGCAAGGTGCTAAGCACCTCAGTGATACCCTGTCTCAGATGGTGGAAAGAGATGGACATATTAAAATATGTACATGTATGACTGCACAAATGGTGCTTCACTACATCATGTACAACCAGAGAAATGAAAGGTTGTGCTGCAATTGTTTACAATGAATCAAAATGCATTCTGCTGTCATATAGACCTAATTAAAATAATTAATTAATTAAAAAATACAAAATAGGGCAGGGGATGTGGCTCCCAGTGGTCAAGCGCATCTGAGTTCTATCCTTGGTACCAATCCCCCTCCCAAAAAATAGACAATGGATTTCTAACTCTGGTAGGTAAGACTCTATTGTCTTCCTATCCTTACTACCAAATAGAGAAGATCTGTGTCAAAATCTCTAAACTGAGCAGGGATAGAATAGGGAAGGGATTTTGATACTTGCAGAAACTGAGGCAAGGAACTGAGTGCAGTACACCTATTAGCACCATGTTAGCATGCTTAGCATGTATTACCTAGAATTTTTGAGTGACTACAAGTAAAATAATTAAAGTAAATTATCTCTAGTTAGTCTTTCAGAGGCAAACAAATCTACTTTTATGTCCATTTTTTCCAGATTTAAAATCATTTTTACATTTTAAAACAATAGCAAAATAAGTTCAAATTTTTAAAATGCAAATTAAATGTAATACAAAATATCCCAATGAAATGAAATTAATCTAAAGAATTGGTGGTAAGGGCAACAGATATGTACATTTTTAAGCACATTCTAATGTGTTAATAAAATTATAAATTTACAAGGCAGATAAGCTAAGGTGTTAATTTTCAGTAGTTTAAAAATAAAACACTAAGAGAAGGAACAGATGTTGTTAATATTTTATAGATAATGCTTTTAAATAACTTTGCAATGTACATAAAATAAAAATAGTTAACACCAGACTGCACACCACAAAATAAATTTTTACAACAGAACAACTTTATTTGCTTTCTACTATTCTTTATAAGTTTTATATATTTAAAGCTATCATATATTCTGAATTCTATAATATTTAAATGTAGTTATTTGTACTAATAGTTTCACATAAAAATAACAATAACAAAAACAAGCCACCCAAGTAGGCAAAGATATAAGGAGCTTTTAAATTTCCTGTAAGAAATTTCTGAAATGGGAAGTGGGGGAGGAATTGCCTATTTTTGTACAAAAGTGACTGTTACCTTCTAATGTTTTCCATCATATAGCAATGAATCCAAGATGTAGACATCTCATCCTGACATAATTTCAGCATACCCTCTTCTGTTTGAAATTCCATATTCTCTTACCAGCATCACTCCTCATATGTCTCTCTTTTTATCTTATTCTCTTTTCTTTTGGACCCCGCCCCCATTATCATAAAGAATGTTCCTTACCATTTTCTTCAATATTTAAAACAGAATGATATTATATCTATAAAAGACGGACACCTGACCTAGGTTGAGAGGTCACTTGGGTAAGGATATGTAGACTTGTTCCATAGGAGCCTCAGGCAGCCATTTTGTTATTGTCATCTCTATTTTACAAATGACTGAACTGAGTCTTAAAGAGTTAAAGACACTTGGCCAAGATCAGATAACCAGTAAATGGCAATTCTTCTCACTACAAAATTAAGCTTCCTGTTTATAGCACATTAAAAATATATGTGTACTACTTGGAAGAGATAATTACAAATATCTCCACTTAACAAAATATTTATAGTTAAACAGAACTGATGCTAACATCTAAAAGCCTTCCAGAATAAATTATCCTCAAATGGGTACATTAATGATTCAAATATAAAACCTGATATAAAAGAAAGAAGACCAATTTGTAAACTATTTTTCAAAGGTAAAAACATCCTTCTTAATATAGATAGTATTAAACTTTAAAGTTCTCATTAAATATTTAAAAGTTATAAAGTGAAAAGAATTCCCTAACTCTTTTAGCAAATTGAAGAACTATGTCAGAGATAACAGAGGAATCAAATAAAATGAGAAATTATAAAGGGTTAGCTAATTCATAAATAGAACAGCATTTTAAAAAATTTCACATTTTAATGTTTACATCTTAAACAAAGCATGTATACTGTTAAAGCATGTGAAATTCATTATAATAAAAATATAAAAATTATACCATCTGATGAAAAAAACTTAAAACATTAGAAATGCACATATATAATATAAATCACATAAGTTCCTCGTTTTTGAAATGGAATTGCATTGGAATAAGATTGTTTCACCAATATCATAAGCTATAAATTATATTTTGTCACAGGCAGCAAACAATAACCCATAAACAAAGGAAAAGATCATGCAATTGCCATGAGAAATTCACTACAATGCTTTTTAAAATAATCCAATTGTATAATGAATAAACTGTTATTAATTTTGCAGAAACAGATAGCTATGGAAATAGTGGAAATTTTCATTTTTCAACATACACATTTTTATCCCAGAAATAAAGATATGAATATTAATTTCTAATGGATGCCCATGGCAAATAATATTTAATTTAAAAATTATTCCCTGATATGAAATTACTATTCTTATTTTATACAGAAGGCAAAGCCAAATTGCATTTGTATGAAAGTGCTGAAGTTATGCTTAATAAATGATGAAGCAAGAACATAAGTCAGCAGACTCTTATCTGAAAACTTTCTCCAATATCATTTTTGAAGACTACCTCAAGCAGGTTGCTTCCCATCTGTGCACCTCCCTTCACTCATTTATTGAATAGATTGCAGTAGTTCTTAAGAGGATTCCATGAAAATGAAATGATCAAAAAGTATAAGTCTTTTAGTGCAGGCTCTAAAACATTGTTTTGGTTCAATAAAGATGAACTACAATACTCATTAAAATATAATATTTATATGATCTTGTACTATACAGTTAATTTAAATAAATAAATAATAACTATATTCAAACTTTTTCAAATATTTAGAATTATATGTTTCTAATACAGAAAACAATACTTGAGGTGGGCATGTTGGTGCATGCCTGTAATCCCAATGATTTAGGAGGTTGAGGCAGGAGGATCGAAGATTCAAAGGCAGCCTCAGCAACTTAGCCAGTCCCTAAGTAATTCAATGAGTCCCTAAGCAACTCAGTGCGACCCTGTCTCTAAACAAAATATTAAAAAGGTTTGGGAATATGGCTCAGTGATAAAGCACTCAGGGTTCAATCCCTGGTGCCAGAAAAAAAGAAAAAAAAACTACTTGGTAATTTTTTTCCTCTTAGGACAATAAATCTCTACTTCTTTTTGAGATTGTTCCTGAAGATTGAGCTGATAACAGTGATTAATGGTCCTGGAGTTAACTGTGTGCTCCTCCCTTTGTAATTATTTAATCATTTTAGTCATTTATATTATAGACAGTGTACTGAGATAACAACTCAGCTGTATTTCTCAAATATACTTATTATTCATAGAAATCATAACCTGTACACCTGGACTAGCAAAACAAGGTGATTATTTTTCTTTCTTATTTTAATTTTCATTGTTTAAAACAAATATAACATCAGTAAGTGATTAAAATGTAATAAATATACTATCTAGCAAGATAGAAAACAATCATTTATTCCTATCGAATTAGCCATAGGCATAGATTTAGTTGGGCCATTGGAATGAGGGAGTGATAGCATTCTTTATTATGAAGTGAGTGAAGCTTAAGCTCTGTGGACACTCAATTGCATGGAATCTCTCCATTCACAGGCTTGTGATCTACTTATGTAAAATTTTCAAATCAGGTAAGTTAATGAAATTGGTTAAGGACAATTTATTTTTTTTTTCTTTCAGACTTCATTTCCCTACCATGTCCTTTGTATCACATGGAAGAAAACAGTTTCAAAGATTCCACTTAATAAAAAATTTCACTGAGTTACATTTAGTTGTTATTTAGAGGAAGGGAGCTCTGTGGTTTGCAGTCAATTCCCCTGTAATTCTGTTATTGCTAGCCTTGCTACTATAGGAATACCCCTCACCCCTGCTTCACTCTCACAAACTCTGCCAACTCACACAGCATCATGGTAAACAGTATAGGGAGTGAATTTTATTGCTAAAACAGTATGAATACTGACACTTCCAAATCATATAACTCATGTAGAAAAAAAATTGATAGAAATGTCACAAATGGACAACAAATACATTTATAGCAATTGGGAATTAGTAATTGGGATTAAAAATTCTTTTATTTTTCTCTGGAGAAAGTATTTTAAAAAATGATCATTCAAAGCAAAGATAAAACCATCATATAATCCCAAAATACAGAAAAGAACCTTGTAAGAGAACACAATTTTGTATTTATTATTACAGCATGTGCAATTTCAGTGATGTGAACACTATTTTGTGTGTGTGTGTGTGTGTGTGTGTGTATGTGTGTGTATGTGTGATTTGGAGATATGTATGTTATGTGTTAGTTTTGTAAAATTAAAATTTTTCTGGAATTTTCTCATCAGAAATATATATTCCTAATTTGAATCTATTATTTCCAATTTTTTTGTTAAAGAAGATTTACATTGTATGATATTCAAACCCCATAACATTGGGCATGCCACCTCTCTGAATCTATTTTCTCATTCATAAAATAATAACTATCTCTCTATTTTAGAGTAAGAATATTTTAGATAATATATTAAAATGCATTTAACAAAGGTCTTGAGAATTAGTAAATGTTCATAAATGTTAGTGGTTATTTTATATATGTTCAATTACTATTTATATTCTAATTCTTGTCATAGGACTCATTACTCCATTTAACCCAACCTCTGCCCAGGAAGATAACTAACATAAAAAGTCGATGTCAGATAGTCTTCACTGGAAAGCTTTACAGGGATCCCCAGTTTCTATAAGGCTACTTATAGTCCAGCTTCAATCTACATGTGTCACCCACCAACTCTTCAAATCTCCGTATGTACCATCATCAGATACAATGCACTTTGATGTATTGGAGGAGCAAGTCATACCATTTTGCTTTTTCCTCCTTTGTACTTGAAATGTAATCTTTTTGAAAGTTTTTCTAAGTTAAAGTTCTATACATCCCTTAACAAACATATAAAAATGAAATTTTAAAATAATAAATTATAGCATAATTAATGAGGATTTGCATCTTCTTTACATCATTCATATGGCCTGAAAGAGAATATTGCTAAATACAGGAGACAACTTGTATAATCTTATATTAACCAGCAATTCTACACCTATACCTAAAAACTATGCAACTCTATATTAGGAAGATATACTCTATGTGTCATTGTTTGTGCAGAAGAATGCTGAAGGCCACACAGAGGAAATGGATAAAATGTGTTAGAAGTACAAAAAGAAATAATTTGAATAATTAATTGAGGCACCTGTTCACTTTTGTTATTGAATGAAAACAGTAGAGTAAGCAGTTAAGTCTATAGAGTCAAGCAGTTTTATAAATTAAAGCACACTGAAAGCAAAACTTTTTATTTGGAGACAAAAATACTATATGCACTTGAATGAGCACCTATTATATGGAGAAAAATTAATGCAGTACTGGAAATGCTACATAGAATTTCTAATGCCTGAACTCATCCATCATAAGATTATTTTCTTCTCTATTTTTTTTTCTTTCTCTCTTTCAATACACTTTTTTGGAGTAGTATAATATTATTAGTGTTTTAGTGTGTTGGTGCTGCTGTAACAAAACACCTGAGACTGTAATTTATTTTCAAAAGAACTTTATTTCCTTACAGTTCTGAAAATTTGGAAGATGCAAGCAGGTTCAGAATCTGCTGAAGACTCCAGTCTCTGCTTCCAGGATGGCTCTTGAGCACTGTCTTTATAAGACAGAAGAGTGGAATGGCAAAGAAGGTCCAAGATAATTGTCTAGAGCATTTTCATAAGGCATTCACCTTCACTAAACTCCACACTTCTCAATACTACCACAAGGGGATTGTGTTGCAACTGATTTAGGAGGCACACAGTCAAATTATAGCAATTAGTGAGCTCAGTGTTTTTCAAGAGGTGGTATAAACAATAACCCTGTCATTGTTATCTGAAAAACACAGGTTAAAAATAGTAAGTGAGGATTTCAGAACTAGTGATTTAGAACCTGTTCTAATAGAGCCAAGAAATGTACCAATTGAATAAGAAAACAAGGTACTCCTTAGGGAGAAACATTTTGAAAACCAGTGACTTGAACTGTGGTGCATGTGAAGTGTCAGAGTCACAGGCATCCAATGTACACAAATTTTCCATGAGATTACAGTTGTCATTTTTGACCTAGAGTAAAATGCTGAAAAATTATTCAATAAACACTTGTTTAGAGAATGATTGGATTAATTAATGAATGAATGTCATTATTTCATAGAGAAAGAAGCAAGAAAGCTTACCAAAGGAAAAAAAAGATATATTTAAAAACCAAACATATCTAAATCTAGAGAGAAATATAACTTTAATGCACACAACAAGAGAACTCTAAATTCTTTATTAAAAATTTGCACAATTTATATGTGTACATATATGAATATACATATATGCATGTGTCTATGAGAAATTTTTCTAGTTTCTAACAAAGTAAATCAACAGCATACATGATTTCAAAACACTAACTGATAGAATACTGGAATATATTTTGCCTGCTGCTTACATGCACAAAATTTGTGCCAGATTTTTTAATCCAACTTTTCTTAATAAGATTTTTCATCCATTTAGAGTAGATTTGAGCCAAACTTTGGAACCATAATCTGCCCCTGACTATATAGGTCAAATTTACTTGGGAATTGCCCCAGTTAAAAAAATTTGAAAAAAATTTTTTTTTCATTCAACTAGCTGTGTTCAGGCAGAGAGCATGCTGGGATTTGCCATTTTGGCTGCCATCACAATTACCCCTATCAGTGTCTATGCACAGATGCTGAATGTGGGTAACTATTACTGGCAGGTTTTTCTGTCTGTTCATACAAATGAATAATCATTGGCTCATGATCACCTCGACTCCCTAGATCACTGCAATGGCCCAGCTGGGCTGAGTAGGAAATCTAGCTAATGAGAGACATTGTTTTTTTCTCTTCTAGCTAGAATGCATGATATACAGAATTTCACACAGCTATCTTTTTAAAGATAAACTTTTAAAAATTATTTAAATGTTTCTTTTCTTATCTTGTTAATGAAAAAAATCAATGGCATCATGCATGTAAGGTATAAGAGAGCCATGCAGAGATGGATTTAAGATTTTGAAACTTGTAGTTAAACGGAACATTACTTTTTCCTATGATACGTTGTACTATTGCTAATGAATAGCATCAGTTCAGCTGCTTACTGTGAAATTGCCATTCTTGCACCATGCCTGCAATAAAAAAGAAACACAAATACTGTTATTAAAGCAGAACACATATTCTATTTTTGAGTGCTCCAATGTAATCTAATAGCAGCTGAGTAATGAAGTAAACATCATTAGTGAGTTTTTCAATGCATGATTACATTTTGCTCCTTTCCCCCCACCTCATTATACAAAGTTTCCAAGGTTACAGCTTTCATTTTAATATTTAAATTGTCATTCTATAATTTACAGAGCCATTACCATCAAAAGAATATGTGTACTATATTCAGCAATTGCCATTTTGCTCTAAAGTACCAGTTAGAGAAGAATGGGAAAAATGATAACTTTAATGTGCCCCCATCGGAAATGATGATAGTACAGTGTTCCTAAATCTTGTGAGAGTTAGGAACCTTAAAAGAATATACAGAATTTCACACAGCAATCTTTTTAAGATAAGCTTTTAAAATTTATATAAGTATTTTATTTCTTATTAATGGAAAACTAATGTCATCATGCATATACAGGGTAAGATGGTCATTCAGTGATAGATTATGAATGTAACCATTTAATACACATGCTGTACATAACCAAAAAATGGTGGAGCAATTTTTTTTCCTATCAACCTTCAAAATCTGACTGTTAGTCCAAGATCCTTGATTTACAGAACAATATTTCAATGTTTTAAATTTGAGATGAAGTAAGAGTATAATGCAAGAGATTATATAAAGGCTTTTTTCTTGGACTTCTAAATGTAACTTAAAGGGAAAATATAATTTTTAATTGGAAAAACATTATGAATTTTCCTATAAGTCACATTCTTCCTACCTGAGAAGTACTGCATTATACATGACTTATGTTGTTATGATACTATTGCCATCAATGGATTCAGACTTTTTGCTTTCCTCTCTCAATGCACTGTTGTCTGTCTACATTAGTGTCCAAGATGTGTCATGACACTTCCAAGGGAGTACCCTCATGGTTGACATTAACCCTCTGCAATCCACATTCAATGCTATAATATAATAAGTTTTTACAAAACTTTGAGATTATCACCCACTAGTTTATAAAATGTGAATGGTCTTTTATGGTATGAAAGTCACTCTCTGTTGCTTATCTTACATCCATTTTTCTCTTATATGCCTGTAGTTCCCAAATGAGGATGTGTTTGCCCAGTGAAGCATCCTTATCTATGTATGGGAATGTTTTTGGCTTGTATAAGTGAGAAGGAGGACACAACTGTCATTTGGTATACAAAGGCCAGAGAAGTAACTAAATATCCTCAATACATAGGACAGTCCCTCAAATCAGGGAAACATATAGCCCCCAAATGTGAATAGATTTTAGATAATGGCAAAGCACATTTATAAGAAAATACTGTTCAAATCTCAGTGACTTTTGTGGCCTCTCTTCTTCTTTTCTGCTTCTTACTAGGCTATCAGTTGTCAGCATGAACTTCATTATACAAATTTTCCATGGTGCCATATCATATTTTAGTGTTTATTGTCATTATTTACACAGTATGCCTTTTTTTCTTTTTTTCTGGTCACAAACCCCTTTTTCCTCTAAGAAACACAGATAATTCTACTGGGAGAGACATCAAGGGCTCATGATGCAGACCTAATCAACCATATAACCCTCATCATCTTGACATGGTATCTTTTCTTGGATAGGCATGTTATATAAACTAGCCATACCAAAACCCTACTAGATAAGGAGGGGTTTTCTGTCCAAGCTTTAGGAAAATATTCTTTCTACAAGGTCATTACAAGCAGGATGAACATCATTGGCCACCATTGAGTCCACCATTGGAAGAGAGTCTATATGAGATTTAAAAAGGTAAAGAAGCAGCAGTTCTGAAGAAAGTTCTTGAGCCCTGCATGCAGAAATGCCTAAAAGCAAAATACTATGAATTTGTTCCATTAATTGAACCAATAATTTTTGTGCTTAGACTACCTTGGGCTGGAATAATCTTAAATATATTAAAGAATGTAATCTTATATCTTGTCACACAAACTCACATCCAGTGCCTCCTATGTAGAAAAACTAAGAAATTATTAGTTTTCTTGTATTCAATATAGATTTGAAAGTGGTGTTTATCTTTTATATTCCTTTGTTTCTGTCTCCTACAATACTTTCTAACTAAGCTGAATGCAACATATTCCAAGTAAGTTTTTTTTGGTTTTGTTTTGTTTTCGTATTTGTATTTTAATTTCTGAAATGAAGGAACTTTCAGCAAGGGAAAATTTGGAAGTAATTCATGGCGTGGGAGGAAAGATTGAGTGTGCTTAACATAAAGTTTGAAGACAACATAGCTAGAGATCTTATGGAAGGTGAAACTCTAACCCAAAATAAAGCAAACAAGTAGTAATCAAATAGAAAACAGAAGAAAAAAGAAAAAAAAATATGACGGTACCTATATTAAGAATGCTCAGATGTATGTGCAATTCAAGAAATTTCAGAATCTTATGAAAGTGAACTTAGAGAGGATATGCAGAGCCATCTCTGGCTTTTATCCTCTTGTAAAGGTGTTTAACATTATGTTTACAATGAAAGCTACATTTTAGAAAAATGTCAGGAACATAAAATATTCAGTGCAAGGTTTGTATACATACAAAACATGTAGTTTTTGTCCAATGCATGTTATGCTAACTATGAGCACATTAGTTGCTTTATATATTCATGAAGAAAAACAGTTTTCATGGAGCAGCCTTAGGCTTAGGCCCTTCTGTATCATATATTTTGCTGTTTCCTCCTAGAAAATTAGTGAGGGAATAAGGTATATTTACCAGCACAAAGAGAATTCATCAGTCTGTGAAGCATGTTTTGTCAGCAGTTTTGATGGAGTGAGAACAATTTTCAGAGGCCTAGAGAGTTATAGTATGTGTGAGATGGACGAGTGACTACATCAGAGAGGCTGTGAAAAGGTGTGTAAACAGGAAAAATAAGAACTAAATATATCAGCTCCACACTTGTCTTTTTTTCTTTCCTTTGACAAGGTGGATGGGGGGAGGAATGTGGTTGAGGACACAATGCACTTTTTAAGTGCTATGTTTCTTGAAATACATCAAAGTCTGAGAGAAAGCAGAAAACTCCAAATAGACTTCAAGAGAGCCCTTTTTTTCCCTGCTATTAAAAACATTGGCATCTATAAAGAAAATAAAAGAACTGCATTAGATCTAAATGACCTCAGAAAAGTTTCAGAGGAATTAACAGGTAAATGAGCAGTCTATCACTATTTTTTTATCATTCTCTTCTTGAAAAACAAAAGCAGGGAATCAGCCATTTTTAAGCCCATTCCAGGAGAACCACAAATTGTATTCTGCTATATTTTATCATGTGGAAAGAGTGTCTTTTAAGCAATCAATTTTGTAAGTGCAAATCAATAAGGCAATAGATGGCACCATTCAAATGACATTCACCAAGGATCTATTGCATTCCAGGCATTGGGTGAGACTCTACATGGAACTTAAGTTAACAACACAGCTCCTGGTCTCAGGAAGCTCAAATATAATTAAACCTACTTAATCCAGGACAACATATAATTATTCAATCAGCATGCTCTGTTCCAGATGTCCATGCTCAGTATTGCTTATTTAGATTAAACCATGCAGGGCCAAACTGGAAGGCTAGTAAATATTTAGTTTCCCAAATGTATTTATTATTCTCACCATTGAATCTTGAAAATGATTTAGTAGTTGAGATTCATTTTGAAATAATTTAATTGATCTTTTTCTCTGTGTCAGGGAAGCTGCTAGCATGATGTTGCCATAAACATTCAGACAAGAAATGATGGTTCTAAATCTGTTCCTCATCTTTGACAAAAATGGCATGGCTTGTACAAGGAGAGTAAGCAGATACATTAATTACTGACCTGCTTTATTCACACCTGATTTGGTAGGTGCTAGTATTTTAAAGAAGAATTTAGAAGAGCCTTCATTGTCTAGTGAAGGCCCTTGTATAGAGAGTAATCATTGACCAGATTTAACACAAACACCAAAACGTTAAATTTCATGGTGCATTTCAATACAAAATGCTCCAGGAAAATTCTCCATAGCTGCTGATTGTTTCTTCTTATCTACAAAGTTCATGAGAATTAGAGGGTCATTTTTATTACATATGAATAATTAGGAAATATGCAGGTGTTGTGAGATTTGTTTTTTTTCCTTTACCTATAGCTTATTAGAATTTTCTGACCTATATCTTATCTTCAACTGATTTTCAATTTACACAGCCTTAACAACCACATGTCATAGTAGCATTTCCTTTATTTTATTTCTTGGGTACAAGATGAAAGCTATTTGAGGGCAGAAACTCTGTCCTTTGCTTGATATAGCAGAAACTGTCAACAATCAACAAGTGAGGACATTTGGGGGTCACTTTTCCTAAATGTCACTTAGTAGATGCAGAAGAAAAGGAAACAACTTACTTTTTTATTTTTAGTCATATTGGATAAATATAAGAATCAAATTAGTCTTATTCAGCTATAAGAAAATTCAAAATAGTGTATATTTCCCCCTATGTAATTGTTGTAAAGATTTAAGCTTTGATTTGTATATTTAAAAATTCCTTTTATTCATGCTGAAATTAATTTTTAAAATCATTAGATTTATTAATAATAATGATTATAATAATAATAACAGTGGCATAAAATTTTATCTCAAATATAAACTTATTAAATAGTATATAAAGGCATATCATATTTAATTATGTCTGTGCTTTTGTGTGTGTGTGTCTGTGTGTGTGTGTGTGTGTGTGTGTGTGTGTGTGTGTTTATACAAAGGACTTATTAGGTTACCTGCCTTTCGCCTATCCATTGTCAGAGAATAAACTCTAAGCATACAGTTATTTGTTTAAGAGATAGCCCCTCACTGAAGCGAATCTGTCAGATTCTGTCACCTGAAAACTGAAAAAGAGATAAAGTGACACTAGTCAGTCTTCATTTTGCTCTTGAAATAGGAAATTCATTGGTCTGGTTTTCCATTTGTTATCACTCAGACGGAAAAGACTGAACACCTGTCTGTTAAAACCCTGCAAACATGTATTGATCAATATCAAGGAAGTTGTTGCCCTATTTTTGAGAGGCTTTCTAGCTTTTGAACCTAGACCCTCATGAAACTTAGCTTCCTTCCTGTCCTTGAGCTTACTGATGCCATATATTCTGCCAACAATCAAGACATTTTTCTTAAGTTAATTTGTAATATTCATCTATTGTGCTGCCTTGATAATAGTCTTCCAAATTACATTCAATAAAATCAAGAATATTGATTGAGGACTGATTCTGTATTGTGAACTATAACAAATTTTATGTACAGATGCAGAAAATATACCTTTGAAGAACTCATTTTGGAATGTAAAAAATGCACATTCTGTTATACAAATCCCATTTACATGGTATTTCATAATGACATGACGTCTTCTATAGGCAAATAGCAGTACCCTTATTAAAGACTGAGCTGCAAAAGGAAATAGGATAGTTTCAAGGAGAATCTACATAATACTAGAGTTAAGTGTAGAAAAAAAGCCAGGATTAGTCAGTTAAGGAATGAAAGAAGTACAATATAGGCAAGAAAAAAATCATAGGAGGAAAGACAAGGAGGTGAGATGTCCTAGATTCACTCATTCATTGAACAAGATTTGTACAGCACACATAATATGCAAGCCACTATTCCAGATGTTCTGGAAGAAGTAGTAAACAAAAATAATAGGAAATCTATCTTTTATAATATTGACATTTTGGAGATGAAGGCATACACATTATTTATTTAATATATAAATGAACACAAATATATTTGAATATATGTAGATATGTGTCTATAGCCATGCTCATATATGCATACATACACATACACACACACACACACACACACACATACACACACACACACACACACACATATGCACAATTTCTTTCTGGAACTCAATCATTAATAGTGAATTTACTTTTTACTTATATAAGGTTTTATGTCATTTATAATGACACTTTATATATATATATATATATATATATATATATATATATATATATTATATCACTTTTAATGTAAGATAGAAATATGTTATAATAAATATAATAATGTATATGAATCAAATATATAGTACAGTCATTTAAAAATTCAGCATGCATCAGAATAAGTTGAAAGGCTTGTTGACAACAAAGATAGTTGGCCTCCAATCCCTGCACTTTTGATTCTATACCCAGTGATTGAAGACTTATGATTTTTATTTTTAATAAGTTCTCAGGTAAAGATGTCAGTATTAGTCTGACCACCATATTTTGAAAACCAAGAATAGTCAACCAGATAGCAGTAAGTGCCATGGGAGTAATAAGTCAGAAGTCTGAAAGTGGTTTGTCATGTCCCACTATATGATCAGCAGAGTTCCTTGGAGAGTGTTTGGGGGAACAACAGACCTATGTATGCACAAAATATATGGGAAAGATCATTTGACGCAGTTCCTTAATGTGAGATGTGACGTTTCTGTGGAGTATGAGCAGAAATGTGATTATCTTGCATGATCTCTTCTCTTTAAACAGGATTACTCTAGCTGTCTCATTGAGAGTAAGTGGCAGTAAAAGGAGGCACAGAAAAGAGAATGGTATGGTGGCTATTGTAAAAATAGCATTCACAATAATGATGAAATTTGCACTAAAGGGAAAACTGAGTTTCTAATGAAAGCATGGCAGAGTAGAGGTGGCAAGATATATTTTAAAGGTGGAAGCATCAGATTAAGAAATGATTGGATTGGATATGAGAGAAACAAAAGACAGCATGATCTCTAGAAATTTGAATGGATTTGACATGAACTGAGACTGAAAAGACTGTGAGAGTTGAAAAAATAGGGAGGGAGATCAGAAGATCAATTTAATTATATACTACACTTTGAGACACTTGGCAAATCACTTAGGGATAGAAAATAGGAAATTATACTTAAGTAACTAGAGTTCAGAATAGAGATCCAGGTATAAACTTAGAGTCAACAGTGTTCCTGTTTGCTAATAGAAAAAAAGAGACAGGATCTAAGACCTAAGCCCCAGAATGAAAAGATGGTGAGGAGCTGGGGATGGGGGTGTAAAGTGAAAAGCAAGTCCTAAAATCATCCAGTGATGTAAGCAGAGCTCAGGAGCAGTTCTGTCCTGGAAGACAAAAGAAGTGTTTCAAAGCATCCTGAACAGTAAAAACAGTCTCATATACACCAAGTTGAAGGACAAGCAGAAACAAAATGATTATGATTGGCAGAATTAGGTTTGGAATTGATGTGGGCCAAAGGGGAAGAAAATTCTTCTATTTCATCTTTCTCCTACACAAATGGTCTCAGTTATTACCTCCTGAAGAGAAAAAAGCCACTTCTTCAGAGATGAAACTAAGAAGTTGCTTTGTGTTTCCCTTTAAAAACATCTGTTCTGGTGAAGCTAAAACTCTTTAGCTCTGTGAATATAATTTATTTAATGCCCAGACAGAACATAATGCTTTGAGTACAGGTACTAAACAGGACTAAAGGAAATACCTCATTTCCTAAGATAAGTGGAATAATTATGGACATTTTTTTTACATCTAAAAGGCAGATTCCATCTCCAATAATTGAAAACAACAATGTAGTTAGCTTTTTAAAAAAGAAAATAATAATGCAATTTGAAGCAGACCTCAAAATTATCTGTCTTTAATAGAAAGTCATTATGTAGTTTCACATAATGCTAGAGCAAGTGCTAATTGACATTTCAAACTGGGAAAAGTTAAATAGTATCCTATCAACTGGCAAATGGCAAGTGATTCTTGTGATGTAAATAATTATGACATATTATCTATAAAGTGTGTATTCTTAAAGGAAGGTGATTTACTTGGGATCCATAACTGGAGAACATTTGGGGATGCAAATAGCTCTCTTCTAAGATGACTGTTTTTTCTGTAATATTAAGTTTCCATTTGTGGTAAATGGAAAAGCAGATGGGTAAAGAAAAATACTTTGTCAAGTTTGTAGTATAAGCTACCTAGTTGTAGGGAAAACATATTTTTCATCATTGGAAGGAGTAAAGAGTGAGAAATAAACACAAATAGACTGATTTTTCTGGGGTAGAGTTTCTCTTTGGGTTTTGAACACCTATTAATTTAAATAGCTCTCCACATTTAACTTATTTGTCAATCCTGCATATATAAAGCATATATTTCTTGAGCTTCTGTTATAGTCAGACACTATTTTTGCTTCTCTAAAGATACAAAACGTTTTTGGACATAGATTTTGAGTTTTCGATTCTAATAATATGGTAGTAAAATTAAGGCATATACTTAAATTCATTCAGCACCAAATATTTTTAATTGCTTATTCTGTTTGCTGGAGATACCAGTATAAATAATACATGCAGATACAAATATGAATTAGATACTTCTAAATTAATATGTAAATTGTAGTTGATATTAATATTTAATAGTAGTTTTTGCTATTGAATGAAATCACTGGACAATATAAAATGTATTACTTTTTACTTTTTATGCTTATGTATTAATTTTTAATGAAGCATATGAATTATTTTGTTACTGTTATCATTATTATCAATAATGTCAATGACTGTTATTTGTTCTGTGATTTCAGTATGTCAGTTTTTTATATCCATTTCTTATTTATTTGTCAAAACAACTCTTGATGAAAGTACTTATAGTAAACCCAACTGATAAATATGACAGCTGAGTCTAAGAGAAATTAATTACCTTGCCAAGATCTCATCCAGTGGCAAAGTCACATTTTAACACTTCTCTTTTGACTAGAACACTCTGTTTTATCTTCTACTACACAAATAAACAAAATTAATATGTAAAGTAAAGGAAGAAGAGTTTAGGTGTACAGTAAGTGGAGAGTTTTTTAGAAAAGGTAGGATTTTTATTAGATTGCCTGCAATTATGGATGCTATTTTAATAGAACATCATACTACACACAAGACACAAACAAATAGAAATTGATTGGAATGTAGAATTTCTAATGAGATATTTATGGAATCATATTAAACTTACTGAGAATGCGGATCATGGAAAGCTTCAAAAATTAGGTAGATTAAACATTCAACTTTTATTCTGTGGGCACTGAGGAATTACCTGTGGATTAATCTAGCAGCTGTCTGTCAAGTGCACTAGACATGTTATAGATGGGTTGGGGATAGAATGATTGCATGTCTATTGCTATATTATAGATCAGCACTTTTCAGACTGTTACGTGCATATAAATTCCTTCTAGATCTTGTTAGAATCCATATTCTGATGCAGTAAATCAGAGTGGAGCCCTAGAATCTCTTTGTATATCAAACATCCTGGTTCTTGCTTTGTTGCTGGGCCAGAGAACATTAATTTGCTTAAAATATTATATCAACACACATTAGCATATATTGTATATTATATAAATGTCTCTATATATTTGTATATATATACACACACACAAATATATACACACAGAGACAGAATATAAATCATACGAGCCCATTTAGAGAGAAACATGCAAAAACTGGTTCTCAACGAAGGACTTTTTTCTTTCTCCCTGGCATTAGCAATATCTAAAGACATTTCTGATTGTGAAAGTTACTATGGCCATCCAGTTAGTACAGGCCAACAATTGCTATCAGAGGCCAGGGATGATGCTATGCCGCAGTCTGGCTGGGCACAAAATCATGAGCCACTCTAGCAGAAACACACTTTATTTCCAAAACTCCCGCCAACCACACACGCGGCATTCTCCCGGGACACAACACACCAACAGGAAATCCCTCCTCCACAAATCCCTCCTACAGCACTTCCCCAACCAATGGGAACTCTCTGGGAGTCCTGAGAGAGCTCCAAAGTAGCAGGCCAAGGTGGACAGCAGGGGTCTAATATCCAATTGAATGCAGATCTTAACATAAACATTATCATCTCAATGGCTTTCTGGCATCACCTTTCAACCAAAGATGCCATGCTTCATTCCTACTTGGCTATGACTCTTAGCATCTCCCCCCTTCTGTTTAATTAAGGACCGAGCATGTGGCTTAGGGACCGTGCCTGGTAGGCTGTCCAATGCTACATATGATTCTTACCCATCATCATATGAGCTGACCTTAAGGCGTCAGCCTCCTGTCTTAGGTTGGCACCACTGCAATTGGATCATACCGGTCACTGGCTACCAGTCCAGCATACAGCCATACTTGTGGATAGGCCTAATGAACCAGTGTGTGTGGGGGGGTGAGGTTCTTTGCCTCACCTCTGTTGGCCCCCAAGTTTGACCTTGCTGCCAGTGCGGGGTGAGGTTCTTTGCCTCACCTCTGTTGGCTCCCAAATTTTAGACCATCACTAGCAGAAGGGAAGAGGATACAGAAATGCCACAACACTAAGCCAATTGACGGCTCCTTTGGAAAAATTGTACCACTGGTGACACCATCAGCAAAGATACTCCAGCATTACCACAATTCGCTGCACCAACAGATAGTTCACAATATATACAAGTGATACATAGTCCAGGCAAGTTCTGCAAGCAGTTCAAAGCAGAGAAATCAATCAACATGTCCATTTCCTCCCTAAGTATATTGACTCCTTAATTGAGCATTACTTGTTGAGTTATTATTCATTGATGCATCAGTTTACACAGTTTGTTTATACAAACTATCGAAGAAGCTGTACTTTGGTTTTATCTTTGTCTTCACCGGCACTGGGATGAAGATAGGAATTCTGGCAAAGATGGCTAAAAAAAAAAAAAAATTATGTAACATTCCAACAGGTACTAAGAAAACAATTTTCTGAACAATTTACATTATCCTGAACAGAATTATTAAATATAATGAAAAGGAAAGGTGAAAGTAAACAAACAGATCTGTTAACCTCCTTATTTGTTCACATATTAAAACAATCCTCAATAGCTGTTTACCCAATTTAAATTAAACCATTTAAATCACGTGAATAAAAAAAATTTGGATCCATTTTTTCATGAGTGCTCCTCATATATGATATATGGACATACACACATACAGACATACAACACAAAACACAAGTGTGTACACATAACAAACAACACACAAGACAATAGTAAATGCCTTGTAGCTTTACACAGGTGAAATCTCCATTGCAGTGTTTAAAAACTCCACAATCAAAAAATAAAACTGATGAGAAAAACATTAATCTAGGTCTGAATGAGTTCAAACAATAAAATAGAACTTTATGATGGGGGAAAAGGCAATAATAAAATAGATATTGAAAAAGACATCCTGGTTACCACCTGGGTTTGATTCTTTTTTGGATATCCCATCCTTTTTCCTGTAACTTGCATAATGGGTGTGAAGGTATTCCCACAAGCAAGGCCCAAGGTTTTTTATATTTGAAACAGGCTTTAATGGTGTTCATTATTCATTAGCCTCGAGGTGTGGAAGAACCACTGTTGCAGATGTAAGAATACCAAGCTGGAGCTCTGGATATCAGCTGTTATGGATTTGAGTCAAATCATCTTCTTTTTGGTCTGTAGAAATCACTTTGGTTAGTCTCTCTGGAATCCAAATCGGCTGCTGTTCTCCCTGTGGAAACACAAACAGAACCCCGACTCTGGACAATCACTGGGTCAGGACCTTTCCATTGTCCAGTTAGAATATCCTTCCAAAGTACCTTAGGCTTATGTACATTTTTTTGGATACATATGTCTTTCCACAGCACTAAGCCCTGATGAATCCAAATTTAAAAAGTTTAGAGTAAAAAGGGTTATTTTAAGTTTATTTTGGGGGATATATACCTCTTTCCAATTCCCTCTTTTTGCTTTAATAAGTACATTTTAATAGTTTGATGAGCTTTTTCAACTATGCCTTGTCCCTGTGGATTGTATGGAATTCCTGTTATGTGAATAATGCCAAATGATGAGCAAAATTGTTTAAAAGATGTAGAAATATAACCAGGACCATTATCCATTTTTAACTATTTTGGAACGCCCACAGTGGCAAAATTTTGTAAGCAATGAGCTATAATATCTTTAATTTTTTCTCTAGCATGAAGGGAGCCCATCAAAAATCCAGAAGAAGTATCAACTGTATCATGCAAATATTTTAATTTTCCAAATTCTGGCAAGTGTGTGAAATCCATCTGCCAAATATGGTTAGGTATCAGTCCTCTAGGATTGACTCCAAGATTAACTTGTGGTAAAAAAGGTCACACAATTTTGACATTGTTTTATTATATGTCTGGCTTGGTTCTTAGTTATTTTAAAGCACTTTTGTAAAAGATTACCATTGACATGGAACCATTTATGAAATTTTATAGCTTTTTCTATTGTGGAGAAAATATATATGTCATGTGTAGATTTATCTGCTAAATCATTGCCAAAGTAAGGGCTCCAGGCAATCCTGTATGTGCCCTGATATGTTCTATAAAGAATGAATCTTTTCTGTCCCAGATTAGACTTGATAGTGGAAAGCAAAGAGAAAACAGTATAGGAAGGGTAAATCCTACCAGCATCTTCAAGGGATACTATAACATTAACTATATACTAACTATCAGAAAATAAATTAAATACAGAATCTTTAAACATCACAAAAGCTTGTAATACTGCATTAAGCTCTACCTTTTGAGCTGATTGTTTGGGTACTAAAAATGTAAAAGTTTGATCAGGGGTAACTACTGCTGCTATACCATTATTTGACCCATCAGTGAATATATTTGGAGCATTAATGATAGGTGTTTTTCTTGTCATTTTTGGAAAAACTACAGGATGTGAAGACCAAAAAGACAAGGAAGGATTAGATGGTAAGTGATTATCAAATGAAACATTAGATTTACACATGATTATTGTCCAAGTATTTAACTCATTAGCTAACTCATCAATTTGATCTATAGTATATGGAGTAATAATTTTCTTGGGAGAAATTCCAAACACTCCCTTTGCTGCTTTTATTACTTTGAGTATTAAATGCCCTACAGTCTCAGGATACCTAGTAAGAATAGTGTTAGGAGAATAAGATAAATGTATCCACAAAAATGGACCCTTTTGCCAAAATACTCCTGTAGAAATATTTTTTGTTGGTATTACAATAAATAATAAAGGCAAACTTATATCAATTCTATCCAAATGCATATTTTCCATATATGTTTCAATAATTTTTAATGTCTTTATTGCTTCAGGCGTTAACATGCGGGGTAAATTTGGATCTGATGGACCTTTTAGGATATCAAATAAAAGTCCCAACTCTCCTGTTGGTATGCCTAGATGAGGCATTATCCAATTTATGTCTCCTAATAACTTTTGAAAGTCGTTAAGTGATTTTAGTTCTATTCGTATTTGAATTTTTGGTGGACGGACCATGGTTGAGGATAATAGAACTCCTAAATAATTAATTGGAAGATTTAATTGTACTTTATCTATTGCTATCTCTAGATTATATTTTTTTAATAAATTTGAAAGTGTGGCACAACATTCTAGCAATGTGTTTTTATCTTTGTGTGCTAATAATACATCATCCATATAGTGAAATATTTGTAGTTCAGGATTTTGATTTCTAAGTAGCTGGATTGTTTGTTAACATAAATTTGACACATAGTTTGGCTGTTAACCATCCCTTGAGGGAGTACTTTCCATTCATATCTCTGATCAGGACCTTCATGATTCAGTACAGGGATAGTAAATGCAAAACGTGGAATATCCTCAGGATGAATTGGAATTAAAAAAAAAAAACAATCTTTAATATCTATAGCTAAAACATACCAGGTTTTTGGCAAAGCAGACAATTGGGGAATCCCCAATTGAGCAGGTCCCATAATAACCATCTCATTATTAATGGCTCTTAAATCTTG
The DNA here is from genome assembly GCF_048772815.1 of Callospermophilus lateralis. Classification (NCBI taxonomy): domain Eukaryota; kingdom Metazoa; phylum Chordata; class Mammalia; order Rodentia; family Sciuridae; genus Callospermophilus; species Callospermophilus lateralis. Next base: position 13,513,453 of record NW_027514398.1, read on the forward strand.
CAATAATCTCCATTTACCAGATTTCTTTTTGATGACAAAAATAGGAGTATTATGGGGAAATATGGAAGGCTGTATATGTCCCTCCGCTAATTGTTGTTTGACCAGGTCATGGGCTACTTGTATCTTTTGTTTAGTCAGGGGCCACTGAGGAACCCATAATGGTCTTTCTGATTTCCAAGTAATTTTTATTGTCTCAGTGACCTATTCTGAAAACCCAATCCATGTGTATTGATTACTTGATCTATTTGAATTGGTGCTGCTATAGCTTGTTGTTCTCCTAATCTTTTTTCTTTCCTAAAACCTTGTCTAGCCCTAATAGTGGGTGCATTTGGATTGATGTTATTTGTTAATGTCAAACCTAATTTATCTAGGACATCTCGTGCCCATAAATTTATAGGAAGATGATCCAATACATATGGCTGCATAGTTCTTTCACATCCTTCAGGATCCTTCCAATCTAATACCATTGCACTTCTATGGGGATTAGTTGCTACTCCTAGACCTCGAAGCATTTGAGTGGTTTGTTGTAATGGCCAATGTTTTGGCCATTCTTGACGAGATATGATGCTAAGGTCTGCACCTATATCCAGTAGCCCATTAAATTCATGTCCTTGAATATTTAGTTTTAGCATTAGGTGAGAATCTAAATTTAAAGACAACATAGCCCAATCTACACCTGTGGAGCCTAATCCCCTGGAACCTCTTTCTACAGTACAACTGGAAAATCTATCATGTAGGCTGGGTATTATTAATAACTGTGCTATTCTATCTCCTGGTGAATTACTGATATACCTCTTGGAGAACTAGCTATAATTTTTATTTCACCTTCATAATCAGGATCAATTACTCCAGGACTTATCATAAGTCCTTTTGGTGTAGAAGAACTGAGACCCAATAATAAGCCTACTGTTCCTTGGGGAAGAGGTCCTTTTACTCCTGTGGGAATGATTTGATCTCCCATCTCTGGAGTTAGTACTGCTCTGGCAGAGGTGCATCTGTCCAACCCTGTGCTCCCTCTGGTTTGTCTGATGAGGGATTTAATGTATAATGTTTCCTGGGCACTACCTTGATGGGGTTGCTGGGTTCCTCCATTGCCCCATATATTTGTGCTTGTGAGCATTGGGCCCCCAGTCAGTTTTTTTACAATGGAGCCTGATGCTTTTCTCCAAGATATTATGGATAAACACCTGGTCCTTGTCCATTTTTTGATAATGGAGTACCCTCTATGGTCATTTGAGAATGGCAGTCATTAGCCCAATGTCTCCCTTTATGGCATCATGGGCAAATACCCGGTATTCTACTCCTTTGATAACCAAGCTTTATTAAACCCTCCTCCAATGAGGCAACTCCTTTTAAAATGTCCTGTTTGTTCATAGTTGTAGCATGTTTTTGGCCTGGCATCAAAAGCCTGTTGCACTGCAGCTGCCAAGACTTGCCCTTGTTCATTAATTTCTCTACATAATTTAATATATGTGTTTAAATCTCCATGTTTCCATGGTCTAATGACCTCTCTGCAGCAATGGTTTGCTTGCCCATAAGCCAGGTTTTTTATTAATGGCATTGCTTGATCTGTATCTCCAAAAACTCCCACAGCTGTTTGAATAAGTCTATCTACAAATTCAGCCTAAGGTTCATTATTAGCTCTCTGTATTGCCTTAGATAATTGACCTTGTAAATCTCCATGTCCTTGTAAAGTCTTCCATGCCCTAACTGCATCTGCAGCAATCTGTGAGTATATAGCCGGATCATATGCAATTTGTTGCAGCTGACCTTCATAAGGTCCTTTTCCTAACAACATATCTAGATTTCTCTGAAGATAACCAGCTGCTGCATTCCGCCTAGCCATCTCCATGCAAAATTCCTCATTGGCAACCTTCTGTAACAAGTATTGTCCTCCATTTAACACAGACACTAGTCCAATCTGCTGGCATCATGTTTGACCAAGCTTATGGTGAAGGGTGCTTGAGGACCATAGGTTGGTACAGCCTCTTTTAGCTGCTTCACTGTTTTGAAATCTAAGACATGGTGAATTTGCTGCCCTCCTGCCATCTCCAATACAGGGCATGCTAATCTTTGAGGTCCTGTCTCAGGATCCCATCTATCAGCTTCCATAGGTGGCCCTGTTGGTTGGACACTTATGCCCTCTGGTGATAGAAAGGTGTTAGTAGCAGCCTCCTGTTGTAACTTTTCCCCCGATCACTTTTTTTGCTCTAAACTTTCTTCCCCTTTCTGACTATCTCAAGAGGCCCCCTCTTTTTCCTGATCTAATATGTCTTCTACCATAATCTTAACTGAAAGGTTTGGACTCAGCAAACAAAATCGTATCATCATCCAGAATGGCAGCGTGCCAACTGGCAGAGTTCCTGAGTTTTTCTTTTTCCTGTCCCTTAAATCTTCACCATGATAGTCCTATTGTGATATATTCAACAACTCCTCCTTAAAAAGCCAAGGGCTACATTTTTGTATTGTATCAACATATTCCCTGACTCCTTTTGGTTTTACTGGGGTGCCTCCTTCCTCTAACAATTTACTTAACATTTTTTTTTTTTTTTGCTAATTTCTGACCCCATATTTCTACTACAAGGATAACGCAAGTCAAACAGTTAACTCAAAACAAAACCAAAGAAAAATGAAACAAAAATGGAACAAAAAATCGTTGTATTAATTTTCTCTTCCTCAGTGCCAAACAACTTCAAACCTTGAGCCAACCATTTTTCCCAGTTTGCCTGAGAAAGTTCTAGGGATAGGCAGCTTGAAACAAAAACAAAATAAATCAAAACAAGAACACATTGTTTTATGAAATGGTCACCCATTCTCTCACTCTCCCTCAGGGGCAAGCAATTTCACTTACCCCCAAGATTCAGGCATTCCCTGCACAGGCAACCAAATGCCGCAGTCTGGCTGAGCACAAAATCATGAGCCACTCAAGCAGGATCAACCTTTATTTCCAAAACTCCTGTGAACCACGCACGCGGTGTTCTCCCAGGACTCACCACACACAGAAAATCCCTCCTCCAGAAATCCCTCCTACCGCACTTCCCCAACCAATGGTAACCCTCCGGAAGTCCCGCGAGAGCTCCAAAGTAGCAGGCTGAGGTGGACAGCAGGGGTCTAATATCCAATTGAATGCAGATCTTAACATAATCATTATCATCTCAATGGCTTGCTGACATCACCCTTCAACCAAAGATGCTATGCGTCATTCCTACTTGGCTATGGCTCTTAGCAATGCTAAATGTTCTATAATGCACAGGATTCTAGTCCCCACAACACAGATTTATTCAACCAAAAAATCAGTAGTGTTTAAAAACCCTGCAGTAAAAATCATAGTATTTGCAGAAAAAAAATATTTGGGGGCAAATATTTGAAATGTTTTCAGCAAAGATATTTGCTTTTCTTTTACTTGGTGGGGAGAGGATTTCAGAGCTATAGGAGGGACAAAATTTTTTCAACTCTAATATATGTGTGATCACTAAAGAAAATCTACTACTTCTCATCAAATAATTTAACGCTAACCTTAAGATTAAGTTGCACACATTTCTTCCAAACAGAATGTCTTCCTTATCTTTGTTCGTATCTTTCCAATTACTGTGATTCCCTTTAAATTCTTGGAAATCAAAGAGAAGTTGACATGAATTATATTTAAACCTAACCTTTCACCAATAAATAGATCATAATTTTCACCTTCCATTTCTGTTCACTTCCTATCTTGGAGGAAGACCTTCCTACCACTTAATCCAGCTTATCTATTTCCACATTTACTCTAACATTACTACATCTACTAAGATATGTAGCTAATTTTTTTTCAACTCATTATTCTTTCTTCTGCCTTTCCTGCTAAAATATTCTGAATTTTTGTGTTTATGACCATAATTTCTCAAGGTTAACCTCTACAATGTCATATTTCAATATTATTAGCTTCTTTATTCAGGATCTATGTTTACATATTTATACTACCATTTCTGATCACTATCATTTGCAGTATACTGGAGAAATCTCCATGAGTTTATTGAACTACCCAAATAAAATTACAGTGATGCAGATGTGGTAGTCTCCTTCTTCCCCCTTTCAATAGTAAAATAATGGCAGGAGATTCAACAGACTTCTTGTTGTCAGAAGTCAAGAAAATAAACCCTTCTATTACTGAACCACTAAACAGAATCTAATCTGCTTTAATTCTTGCTGTATAAGATAGATGAATCTCTATTTATTTAACTCATTGTAGTTATGTTTCTATTTCTTGCAGCAAAAAAAAAATTACCTGATATATCTTTCTTCTCTATCTCTTCAGAGTCCATGGCCCATCAGTGTTCACTTAATTCTACACAATTTTCAGTCATTCCCCCTATAGACTAATTTTCCTAAATCTGTATACTTCATCAACTTTTTTTCTACACACATACACACACACACACAGACACACACATATACATATGTATACACACTCATATATATCAAGTTTATAAAGATATAGATTCTCATGAAAGAATGTATGTAAAAGAGATATAAATATAAAATTATATAAATATATGAATATATAAAATATATAGTATATCTAGTATAAATATTATAAATACAAATATACAAATATATGTAGTGTTTTGTTAGTACATTATAGTTGCATGTACTATTAGGGTTTATTTTGACAAGCTCATGCATGGAATATAATGTGCTATATTTCATTTCCCAGTACCATGAAATATAATGTGCTATATTTCATTTCCCAGTATTTATATCCTCCTACCTCTCTCTGATCCCTGTCCTCTATTCTCCTGATCTTTCTTCTATTTATTTATAGAAGTTTTTGATTAGAGTTTTGTAAATACACATAAAGGTGCAATTTACTGTAGGATAATCATATATGCACATATAAAGTAAAATAGCACACCCAAATATATACATCTACATATGAGAGAGATATATTTACCTATTTCTCTTAGTATTATTTAAAATTTAAAGCAGAATTCTTCATTTGCTGCAGTTTTACAATAATGGGGATAAATTCTTGACTCTCTCTGCAAGTTATATATTCTCTTTTTTAATTTGAAATGAAGATAGGCTTTTCCAAATTTCTAAGTCCTTCCTTTCAGTTTCAAACATGACATAGGAATATAGTTAATCTTCTGAGAACAGAATATAAATTATATCTTTTTTTCCTTTTTCATTACTATGTGTTATTTAAAAAAAAATACCTGCAATCTCCACAATAGATTTCCAAATGCAGTATATGGAGTTAATAACATCCTTTTTCAAACATCTAAAAAATATCATGATACAGTAAAGAAGAAGAGAAACTTTGAATTCCTCTAATTTGAATTCCTTTGTCAGATCTACTTTTCTAAAAATCTATCTTGTGGGGATTTTTTCAGATTTCTTAAAATTACTCAACAATGCTTAGGTGATTGAGAGGCACTTTCAGAATGCCACTAGTAAATTTGAAACATTCTCTCAGATCCAAAATAGAATATCAAGCTTGTTCCCCCATGTCAAGAAGCTTAATTATATAAGAACTGTGCAAACTCTCACAGATGCTGATGTTCTCACAGGGAACTGAGCTGATGCTTGCTACCTTTTTACTTGTGGCACCTTATATAATTTGGGAAATTACAGTTATTCTCCTTTCTCCAAGACAGAAAGCAAAAACTATCCTTGGACACTTTATAAAGATAAGTAGGCAATAAATCTCTTCAATTTCTTTCCTGTTTAAGAAGAACATGACAAAAAAATACAGGCACTACATTTTTTCAGTATTGGAAAATTTTTAATTTATCCCTGATTTCCCTTTTGCTGTCTCATTTGGGATAATATGGTAATAATTATATTAACATATTCTACCTTAGGTGAACATTAAAACATACAGAATAAAGGTGATGATGAACAGTTAGGGACCACCATGGGAACAGAAGACAAAAAATTTCAAGGTCTTAGCTTCTGACCTTTCATCCATTAAAAGAAAGGTATGCAGAAATGATGGGAAAACACCAGAGGGCTTAAGTCCCTAACCATCCATTCCTTAAAACTGGCATACATTTCTTTTCCTTTTTCTTATCTCCTTTCTGTCACATTTTCCAACAGTTTTATAGCAGAGCAGGTATACATAAAAGACAAAATATTGTTACCATAAAGTTTCCAAGAAAAGAAAACAATAAATAAACAATTACCGATCTCTAATGTCCACATGGAAGATATTCCTTGAAAAATACCACTTACACTCAGTGGAGAATTCCCAGACACAAGCCCACATCAGCAACTCAATAAGAATTGACACCTTCCTTTGGGGAGCAGCCTTATCTGTCTATCAGAGCTGTCTTCCCTTTTCTTGAGATAATCTCATACCTACTACCCATTAAAGGTTTCTTTGTGTATTCATTCTTCTTGACTCAATATTATTCCTATTAATTCTGGATCAGAAATTTCCACCTCTGGCATTATAGAAAGGAAATTTCCAGGGGCTTGAGATGCAGAACAATGGTAGAAGGTGGCTTAACATGTGTGAGGTACTGGGCTCAATCCCCAGGACAAAAATAAATTAATAAATAATAAGGGAGCAAATTATATTTCTGGAGTATGCAAATGTAATCTATTGTGATCTCTCATTTTTTAAAAATGGGGAAAAGCAGAGCTTTGCTACTAAGACTACTTGTTCCAATTTGGTATAGCTAGACTCTGTGTGACACCTTCTTTTATTTCCTACTTGATTCACTGATTTCGTGTGTAAACAATACCATTCTCTGTTAAGTTTCACTTCACACTCTCAGAGAAATTGTAAAAATTATACATTATTCTTCTTTCTTGCAATCTTTACTTTAAGTGCTTGGTTTTGTTCAATGAGATTTCCATAGGCATGATTATTTATTTCATTATATCACACAACTTAAGAAGGAGCTTTGTTTTGTTTTGGACACAATAAGCTAAACATCATCTGGCTTGTGTTCACTATCTTTTTTTTTTTTTCATTAGAGATGCATCACCGCTGAGCCATATCCTCACCATTTTGATTTTTAGTATTTGAGGCAGGGCCTCACTAAATTGCTTAGGGCTTCACTAAATTGCAGAGGGTGAATTAAATTTTGATCCACCTGCCCCAGCCATCTGAACTTCTGAGATCACAGGCCTGCACCACCATGCCTGGGTCCATGTTCACGTCTAAAGACATGAGTCAGCAGTCTTCTTCTTTTTTTTTTTTTTTTTTTGGTCTTTTTCTACTTGAGAATTCTGAGTTGACTACAGAGGCAGGGAATAGGTAGAACTAATGCTCAGCTCATTCTTCTTTATTTTTGAGGAAAAGCATGGCTTTGATTTTGAAGAACTACAGAAATGGGTCTAGATTCCATGAAACCATATGAAATGGGAACAAATTCCATAAAACCCTATGTTCTTTATTATTAAAACTCATCTTATCATTTAAACCACATCTTCATTTCATCAAGTAGTCTCAGCATGAATTTGACTATTAACTCATGTGCCCAGACACATACAATTATGATTATTGTTTCTCATGTTTTTAAGTCTTCACTTATGATATGGAAGGATGTGCACACTGAAAAACATAATGCCCAATTATGCTTCTTTGGACTTGAAAAGCACTAATTGAGAGCCCAGGGGGAGTTGCAAATATAAGGAAGGATTTTTCTCTGATGTCACCCTTATCTATCTAAACCACTTCTGCCCAATTTCCTTTTCATAATTTACACTATTGCCTCTGTTCCCTCCTTGTTGCTTCATCAGCCAAGGAACTTATGTTCAGAGAGAATGTAAGTTAAGCTTATGTCAGAAAGACTAGGTGTCAAAAATCATATCTCCAGACAAATTTTGTCTCAAGGCATTGTCTATTTTTCTGGCATATTTATCTCCCCTAAAAATCATTTCTTTTCCTCTGTAATTGTCTATATTCTCCAATACCCTCCCTTAAAGGGTGCTTCAACCAAATGGTTTGAAGTTTAAGTTTTATATGTGGTATAATCCACATTAACAAATACTACATTAATAAATCATTAAAAGTTGTATGTTTTTTCTTCTGTTAACTAGTTCATTGTCAGTGTGTTATACAAACCCAAATTATGAAAACTTTAGGGGATAAACAGAATATTCCTTTTGTCCTACAGGTTAATACCTTCTTTTACAAAAAAAAATGTAAGATTATTTGTGTAAATAATAAATAACATAAAATTATCCAAAACATTAAACACAACAAAAATTCTCAGAGTATATACATTCTTGGGTATGTGTGTATGTGTGTGTGTGTGTGTGTGTGTGTGTGTGTGTGTGTGTTTATCTCCATTAACCATAAATAATTGTGGCTCTTTCTCAATTACATGCCAGCATGATAACAAAATTTGACCATTGCTTATGAGCAGCTCATGAAGAACTATGCTAGGCATGTGCAAGGAATGACTCCTTGTATAAAGAGCTATACTTTTATGAGCCAGATTAATCTGCTATGAAAATACTAAAATTAAAGCCTATGGAGGAGAGACAAATATGGGACTATTCATGTACTAACAACTGAAAATCTAGAAAAAGGAGTCCAACACAGCAAAGGGAACAAATATAATGGGACATATAAAAATAAAATGTGTATAATAAGTGACTTGGGAACTTGTGTTCTATATGTGTGATATAAAATGAATTGAATTTTGCCATCATATATAACAAATTAGAATAAATAAGTAATTTAATAAAAGATAAAATACAATGAACATTGGTATGTTTAAAGGAGTGCGAAGTCATAATTCTGGACATTTGAATTAGTAACAGAGGAATTGGAGCTTCTTTCAGTGATGACTGCCTCATTCTATGAAGTGGAAAACAAAACATTTACATGGGCAGAGGTATACATTTATGTTAGGAAATTATCTTTGAAATTGCCACACCATCATGTACATAGGGCGGTTTTACCAAATGGTACCAAACGACATCATAAAGGCATGATTACTTATCATTTATGTCATGCTATTGAGTGGAATATTTAAAACCTGTAGCAACTTTCTCCAACTCATGGAGCTAACCATTGCTCTTTTTTTTATTTGTTTTAATTAGTTACACATGACAGTACAATGATCTTGACATATCATACATTTGAATCAGATAGGGTAAAATTTCCCATTTTTCTGAGTGTACAGGTTGCAGAATCACATTGGTCATGCAGTCACGTATATACTCACAGCAATACTAGTGACTATTTTATTCTGCTGACCTTCCCTTCCCCCCTTCCCCTTCTCTCCCCTCCCATCACTTCTCTCTACCTTCTTTTTTTTCCCCTTCACATTGTCATACATGTATTCTGTGTAAGAATGAGGGTCTCCTTCCATCTTCCGTGCCATTCCCCTTCTTCTTCCCTTTCCCTGCCACCTCTCTTCCCTATTTAGTGCTAAACTTCTCATGCTCTTCCTCACTACCCCATTTTGAGTCAGCTCCCTTATATCAGAGAAGAAATTTGGCATTTGTTTTTTGGGAATTGGATAACTTCACTTAGCATAATCTGCTCTAATGCCATCCACTTCCCTGCAAATGCCATAATCTTATTATTTTTAGTGCTGAGTAATATTCCATTGTGTATAAATTCTACATTTTTTATCCATCCATCCTTTGAAGGGTATCTAAGTTGGTTCCACAGTCTAACTATTGTGAATTGTGCTGCTATAAACATTGATGTGGCTGTGTCCCTGTAGTATGCTATTTTTAGGTCTTTTGGTTATAGCCCAAGAAGAGGAATACCATCATTCTTCTTATAAGTGTACCACAATATTCATCTTACCAAGGTTCAATAAAAAAGTTATTTTAAAAAATATTAATTGATTTTGATTTTCAGTTTCCATTTTGACTAGTAACTCAAATTCACATTTTGTCATTAGAATTGCCTTTTTAATTTTGACATTTAGCATGCTTATATAGAAAAATATTGGATGCCTAAGGATGTAACTCAGTACTAGGGCAGCTGACTAGTATGACCTCTAGTACTATAAAGGAAAAAAAAAACAGAAAAAGAAATTTGTCAACAACTTTTCTACCATTTTATGTCTAACCTTTTTAATTACATGTATATATAAACAATATAATTGTGACACTTTTTAAAAACAAAAATTAAATAACATTTTTGGACTTCACTAGCTAAAATTGATGAGAAGTTCAATCTGAGCTTTCCTAAAAGCTTTTCCTACTTTATTTCAGTTGCATTAGAATCTTGAACCAAATGTGGTAAAGAAAATTAGCATTTTTTTCCTTCATTGCAAGCAGTGAGCTTTAAAAATGTGTGTGTGTGTGTGTGTGTGTGTGTGTGTGTGTGTATAATTTATTTATTTTAACCAGTTAAACATGACAGCAGAATGTTCTTCAATGTATTGTACACAAATGGAGCACAGTTTTTCACTTCTCTGGTTGTACACAAAGTAGGACCACTCCATTCATGCAATCATACATGTACCTAAGGTAATGATGCCCATCTCATTCCATCATCTTTCCTATCCTCATATCATCTCCCCTCACCTCCCCCACCACTGGCCAATCCAAAATTCCTTCATTCATCCTACCCCCCCATTATGGACTAGCATCCACTTATCAGAGGAAACATTTGGCCTTTACTTTTGTGGGGTTGGCTTACTGTGCTTAGCATAATATTCTCTGACTCCATCCATTTACTTGCAAAAGCCATAATTTCATTCTCTTTTTTTGCTGAGTAATTTTTCATAGTATATATATATCACAGTTTATTTTCCCATTCATTTATTGAAAAGGGTCTAGATTTGTTCCACACTTTGGCTATTTTTAATTGTTCTGCTATAAACAGTGATGTGGCTGTGTCACTGTAGTATGCTCTTTTTAAGTCCTTTGGGTATAGACCAAAGAGTAGGATAGCTGGGTCAACTGGTGGTTCATTCCAAGTTTACTAAGGAATCTTATAATGTTTTCCATATTGGCTGAACCATTTTGCAGTCCCACCAGCAATGAATGAGTGTGCCTTTTCCCCCACATCCTCATCATCATTTATTGTTGTCTGTATTCTTGTTAACTGCCATTTTGACTAAAGTGAGAAGAATGCATTTCTATACATCAATGATAAAAATTATGAAAGAAATTGGGAGAACCACCCCATTCACAATAGCTTTAAAAAGTAATAAAATAAAATACTTGGGAATCAACTTAACAAAAGAGGTAAAAGACCTCTAAAATGAAAACTACAGAACACTAAAAAAAGAAATTGAAGAAGAGCTTAGAAGATGGAAAGATCTCCCATGCTCCTGGATAGGCAGAATTAATAATGTCAAAATGGCTGTACTGCCCAGAGCACTATACAGATTCAATTTAATTCTAATCAAAATCCCAATGTCATTCATTATACACATATGAAAAGCAATCATAAAATTCATTTGGAAAGATAAGAGACCCAGAATAGCCAAGGCAATCCTTAGCAAGAAGAGTGAAGTATCACAATATCAGACATTAAACTATACTACAAAGCTAGAATAACAAAAATGGCATGCTATTGGTCCCACAAAAGACATGGACACCAATGGTTCAGAATAGAAGTCACAGAGACGAACCCACATACAGTTATTTCATACTAGACAAAGGCACCCAAAACACACATTGGAGAAAAGATAGTCTCTTCAACAAATAGTGCTTAGAAAACTGGAAATCCATATGCAGCAAAATTAAACTACATCCCTATCTATAACCATGCACAAAACTCAACTCAAAGTGGGTCAAGGGCCTAGGAATTTAGACCAGAGATCTTACACTTAAGAGAATAAAAAGCAGGCCCAAACCTTCATCATGTCAGATGAAGCCACAACTTCCTTAACAATACTCTTAAGGCTCAAGAAATAAAATCAAGAAGCCATAAATGGGATGGATTCAAACTAAAATCTTCTCAGCAAAATTAACAATCAATGAGGTGAAGAGAGAGCCTACATTTTGGGAGAAAATTTTTGCCACATGCCCATCAGAGCACTCATCTCCAGGATATATAAAGTTCTCAAAAAACTTATCACCAAAAAACAAACAACCCAATCAATAAATGAACTGAGGAGCTGAGCAGACACTTCTCAAAGAAAGATATACAATTGATCAACAGATATATGAACAAAAATATTCAACATCTCTAGAAATTAGAGAAAGTACTGAGCTTTTTACAAAGCTTCCTTCTAAGTGGTTCATTCAAATTTGGAAACCAAACTCAGTTATTAGGACTTTTGAAATTTCTCTAATGTCAAAGGTTATGTGAAAGATAATCAAGTATGAGATGTTTTCATTTCTCAGAATACCATTTGAAAAATAATTTATATTTCCATCATTGAAGTTATTCTATTGCCCTTTTTCTAAACTCTGAGGATCCACCAGGCTGAGATCTCCCATGTTCAACTTCCATTTTACTTCATCTCTTTCATATTACTCCAAGGACCTGTGAAATTTTTTTAATGAAAAACAAACAAAACTTACATAGAGTTTTTGTTTGGAGCCGGTCTATCCCAGCCTGACAATCTCTCTCTCTCTCTCTCTCTCTCTCTCTCTCTCTCTCTCTCTCTCTCTCTCTCTCTTTCTCTCCAGCATTACCATAGCTCTGGAATGATGTATCTTTTACAGCTTATGCAAACAAAAACAAGAGCAAAAATCTGATCACTTGTAGAGACAGTGAGGAGAATCAAGAAAAATTTTATCTATTTTCAATTTATTAAACCATTTCTGTAAAGAAAGCAAGCAAATTAGAGCAAAGAGTAAAGTAGTACCTGGTATTAAAATGGTAGTAAGGTATGTTTTATCATATAAAGAGGTGTGTGTGTGTGTGTGTGTGTGTGTGTGTGTGTGTGTGTGTGTGTGAAGGAGCTACTTTGGGGGAAAAATTTGTTTTAAGTATTTGAATTAAGAAGAGTTTTACTATTTATTCTTCCTCTGAGCAACAAATTTGTTTTCTGACGTACACTACAAATTATAAAATTAAACAAGATTTTTTTTCCACACAAATTTACATTGATTTTGCTCTACTTTGTTTTAATCAAAAGACTTAGATTCTTTTGCAAAAAGGATGGACTACATTATCAGATAGACATGAATTAAAATGCAACATGTTTTCTTCAAAATTAAAGGACATGAGATAGCTCATTTTTTGAGCCTTGTTTCAACATCTGTAAAACAGAGATCATAATATTCATTTAATAGAATTGTATTGTGAAGTTTTTGGAATGAGTATAAACCTAGACAGTTCCAAGAAATCCTAAAGTTTTAGCTTTACTCACTATTTTAGTGAGCATTTTTGCTGCTGTGACCAAAGACCTATGGAGAACAATTATAGGAGCAAATGTTTATTTAAGGGCTCCCAGGTTCACAGGTCTTAGTCCAGAAAAGATCAACTCTATTCCTTGGGGCCCAAGATAACGCAGGAAATTGAGACAGAAGACTGTAGCAGAGAAATGCCGCTCAGGATGTTGAACCAAAAAGCAAGGATAGACTTCACTTGCCAGTGATAAAATATATATACCCAAAGCATGCCCCCAGTGATCCACCTCCTCCACTCAACTGTACCTGCCTATATTCACAACTCAGATAAACCCTATCAGGAGATTAATGCACTGATTTGGTTAACACTTACAACCCAATGATTTCACCTCTAAATCTTCTTGCATAATCTTACACATAAAATCTTTGGGGACACCTCACATGTAAACTCCAACACTCACCACCTATCAATTCGTGTGAAATATTAATTTCATCCTTAATTTTGTTTCTGTGTGCTTTTTAAATTATTTATACAACTATCTCAATTCTTCTTTTAGTGTTCATTTCCAGTTAAAATCTTTAAAGGCCTCAGAGAAGCAAGTATCATATTATAAAAGCAAAGTACAAAATTTTGCCTCTTTCTTTGCTTGTAGGAAATATTAAAAACTAATTTCTAGCACTAAAATTTATTGGATAGGAGGTCAGAAAAAATAAGTGTAAAGTACAGTAATTGATTAAGATGATGATGATGCTAATTCCGATAAGATGGATGAGCAATTGAAATCAATGTCCTTCAATGAAGGACTGCTCTCCTAACTTCCTGGACCATTTTACTATGGACCACAACTGTTGGAATTAAAGTTATGTGTCAATGTAATATGTCAAAATAAATGAAAATAAAGCTATAAAACAGTAATTAAAATATGTTTCATGAAAGATAATACCCATGACACAATTCACAATGACAGGAAATTGCATGGTTATAGAATTTACTTCATATTTAAATAATCTTATTGAAGACTTATGCATATAATAATTTTTAAAAGGAAATAATGTATTCATCCTTCTAATTCAAATTCTCATATGCAATCAGTCACTATTTTCCAGCAAAATGAAAAACAATATTCAAATTGGTAGGACACAATTTTCAAAAAGTTTTTGAGTTCAAGCATAATCATTTCTTCCCAAGTTTTATTTTCCTGTACATAATGACACTGAACTGCACACTTAGAAAAGGTTAAAATGTTAACTATTGTGCACATATTATGACAAATAAAGAACAAGAAATAGTAACCTCATTTCATTTTGGGGGGTCAGAAATTACTGCTTTTTATTTTCTTTTGTATTTTATTTTATTTTATTATTATTATTAAAAATTTTAGCAGTACTGGGGATTAAACTTTTAGGGCCTTGTGCATACTAGGAAAGTGCTGTATCACTGAATTAGATACCCAGAAGAAAGTATTATTTTGTAACATATTTAACTTTTTTTAAGGAAAAAAATTCTTGTGATTTATCTTTCCTTATTTATATATTTTAAAAAGGTTTCTTCGATTTTTTCGACTCCCCCCTTTTGTAATGATAAAAATTTGCTATAATGATACAAAACAGAAAATATTAGAAAAATAATTTACTCTGAAAGATCTAAAATAAAAATTGCCCTAAAGCAAACTTCAAAAATTTAAAAATTAAAGTTGTAAAGACCATGATTTCTAACAATAATGAAAACAAAATAAAGCTCAATAATAAAAAGGCAAAGTGAAAATCCACAACACTCTCTTAAATAATCTTTGGGTGAAAAAGGAAAAGTCAAAGGAAATAATGAACTATAATCAACTTAATGAAAATGAAAATAGAATATGATATTAGGGATACACTAAATTCAAACTGAGAAAGAAGTTTTTAAGAAATAATTGCTTTTATGAGAAAAATAGAAAAGAACTCAAGTCAATAATCTAAGAACTTACTTAAAGAAATCAGAAAAAGAATATCAAATCCAAAAAACTAGAATGCAGAAAGTAACAGAGATAAGAGAAGAAATCAATAAAATTATAAACAAGGTAGCAGCACAGGAGTAAATAAAAAATGTTTTTTAAAATAACTTTGTGGACAAAATTGACAAATCTAGGAAACTGACAGAGATAAGAAAAAGTATATGTACCAGGAATTAAAGAGGAGATACAGCCACAAGAAGCATACTGAAGGTATATATAAATAAATTTGTACTTAAAAAGTCAACAACTTAGAAGAAATGGATCAATTTCTAAAAATAAGAAGCAACAAGCTACAAAATTAATCAAGATGAATTGATAATAAGGATAATTTCTATAACCATTAAAGAAATTGAATTTATTATTGCAAAATCCCTAATAAGAAAATCTCTTTGCCTAGATGGATTAATTGGATAATTCAATCAAGAATTTAAAGAATTAAGAGACATAACATGGTATATTTTTAAAAAAAAAAATGAAAGAGAAAATATTTAATTCATTTTATGAGGATTACATATTTTTATAACAAAACCAGATAGTGTATAGAGAAAGAAAACTGCTGACCAATGCCTCTCATGAATTTAGATGCAAAACTTTTCAAAAAATAGAATCTAACAATGTATAATAAAGAATTTTATACCCTGTTAATTTGGGTATATTTCAAGTGTGGAAGGCTGGTTCAACATTCAAAATTCAAATAATGCAGTCCATCATGTTGGCAAGCTAAAACTTATGATCATAATAATTGATGCCAAAAAGCATTTTAGAAAATTAAGCTGGGTGTGTGGCACATACCTGTAATTACAGCTGCTCACGAGGTTGAGGCAGGAAGACTGTGAGTTCAAAGCCAGCGTCAGCAAAAGTGAAGTACTAAGCAACTCAGCCAGACCCTGTCTCAGATAAAAATACAAAACATAGGGCTGGGGATGTAGCTAAGATGTTGAGTGCCCCTGAATTCAATCCCTGGTACCACCCCCCACCAAGAAACAAACAAACAAAAAAACCTGAGTCTCTCAGCAAACCAAGAATAGAGAGTGATTATCTCAATTTTTTTAAGAATTATACCTAAAAAACTTCCAGCTAACTTTATATTTATTGGTTAAACATTGGTTATATTCACTATAAAACTGACAAGAAGTCAAAGATATTCATCTCACTACTCTTATTTAACAGTATTGGAGCTTTTAAACATTCCAATAATGCAAGAAAAAAAATAAAAAATAAACATATCTGAAGGGAAGAAAGAAATTGCCCCTACTGAAGATGGTACAACTTTTAATGTATAAAATCTCAAAGAGGGGTGTGATGTAGCTCAGAGGAGAGTGCTAGAGTGCTCATCCAGAATGTGCAAAGCACTGGGTTTAATTCTCAGCCCCATAAGTAAATAAATAAATAAATAAGATAAGAAAATGGCATAAAAAGAACCAAAAACAAAACAATGAAGAATGGATAAGCAAATTTATGAACATTGCAGGACATGAGAAATCCCAAACGCTCATACATTGCTAGTAACAACATAAAATGGTACAAACATTCTGAAAATGCTTAGTGGTTTCTTAGTGGATTCTCATGGGGTTAAGAGGAAGAGATAAAAATAGGAAAATAGGGAAATGGGTAACTTTCTGGGCAGTAGAGCACTAACTGCAGCTGCACAGGTTTGCCTAAGAAACTTAAATAAAGATTATTTGTAAATCAGGACCTATGTGACTTAAGAGTCCTTAGGAATTTGTGATATATATAATCTGGAGTCCCTGACCTCTCCAAAGTAGCAAAATGTCTGCTCAATAATTTAATTAGACTAAAGGCTACAAGAATACATCTGAGTGCCTTAGGCAGGTTTGGGCAGGTTTGGGCAGAGGTCTGACCTCTTTAATCCTATAGATCCAAACAAATCCCTAGAACATAGCCATTTCCAGGCCACTTTCTTGAGTGCTCACCCTCTCAGCCATGAAATCATTGTTTTATTTTGATTCTCTTTGCTTTAATAAATTTTTAAATTTTACTTTCACCCACTGTTGTTCATGAATCTCATTCTTTAAACACAGAAGACAGAGAACCCATTCACTTCCATACTGTGTGTTACACTGATAAAATTAAACATGCTCCTCAAACATTTGCTGCAAATACATATGTGTGTGTGTGTGTGTGTGTGTGTGTGTGTGTGTGTGTGTGTTTGCAAACAAATGATCCCTGCAGTATTGGCAATCATAAAGCAGTAGAAAGAGGAAGTCTTATATCCAAAAATGAAAACTATATAGCAATAAGAACTATCAATTTTAGATGCTCCTGGATTTACTATGAGTTTATAGCCCCAAAAACCTCCATAAATTGAAAATATCATAAGTGGCAAATGCAGTTTATATGCCCAAATCATGGCTTATAATAACCTATCTTCCACATGCTCAGAATGATTGCATTAACCTACAGTTGGGCAAAATCATCTCTCACTAAAATTATTTCACAACAAAGTACTGAATATCTCATGTAATTTGTTAAATAATGTATAAGAAGGGAAAAACCAAATAGTTGTTGTATATTTTGCACTATTTTAAAGTAGAAAAATAATAGGCCGAACCACTGTAGGTCAGGGTTCTTTTATATTACTTCACTCAATACCAGCTTAACTTCACAAACATTATGTTGAACTGAGGAGGATAGTCACAAAAGGATGCAGTATGATTACACTCATAAAGTATGAAAAGTCAAAACTTAACCTGTGGTGTTAGATGTTTATCTAACCTGGAAGAGTGTATAGAGGCAGAACTGAGGAGGCTCATGGGGAGGGACAATGATGGTTTTTAATCTGAATCCTAGTCATTGGGTCTTTCATTTTATGAAAATTTATTCAAGGATACTCATTTTGTCATGTATGTTATATGATAATAAAATTACTTTTCAAAAAAGAAAAATAAGCTCTATATCCTGTTTTTAGTTTAAAGACAGCTAAAATTCTGTCACCTTGACAAATTTATACATGTGAAAAAAAAAATAAATGGACTGATAGTGGTAGAATGGCAAAACATAGAAATCACTGAAGATAGTAACTAACAAACCATTAACAAAATCACTTTCAGGAAAATTCCAAACAAGAACTGAAGCAAAATTTTAGCAGTTTAACTGAATCAAAGAAAAATTTTTGAATGTTTCATTTAATAGAATTTTATTATGCTATTAAAAAGAATGGCATTACATTGCAGATTTATTAATTGTCATTCATTCAGTAACCCAGCTAGATGGATATGCTTTATTCCATGTTCCTGTTTTAAACTGTCTATTAAGCTATTGATTTATTCTCTTTCCCTTTTCTTATGTGTAGGGGACGTTTTGATGTCAAATTATACTTTACTAAAATCTGATCTTATAAAAAAAGCCATAATACATTGAATGGGTATTGCCTAAATTATTTCATCCAGGTCATGGTCAAAGAGTTTCAATCATATTTTCCTCAGGACATATTCCCTGTGGTGACAGTAATTGGAGAGTTCAGCTTGGTCTGTAAAGCCTTTCTTCCTACTCTAATCCTTCGCATGTGGTATTCACACAAAGGCCTCAGTTTTCAGTAACAGCCACTCTTTGTGGAGAGTAGTGCACTTTGTGTTTCTCTCTTCCAGGTTCACTTCATCCTTGCTGTCTTTGATCAGAAATCATCTCGCTTTCAAAATGCCTCAGGCAAGGTGCTTCTGACAGTCACTGTTGTTTTCCTAAAGCTTCTCAGTTCCTCTCCTTTTGAAACCTCAACTTCTTTTGCCTGGGAAGTAAGGTACTTTATTCTGCCCTCTCCTTTTGGTCCTCTTTCATTCAGCCTAGTCACACAGCTGATGGAATGTCACATTTACCATCCTGAAGAGTGCAGTATGCTTTTGTCCCTTTTCCAACCTTAAGAGGCAAGACTTGCTTATCCAGTGAGACATGCTGGGATACACACAGCAGCAGAGAGTTAAGTCACCATCAGAAAGCAGGGTGAACCTGCCTTATTCCTGGGTAGGCATTTGGGAAGACTTCACTGCTGCTAGGAAGGGGGATTCTAAAGGAGCAACCAATATCTGGTAAAAATCTAATTCACACAAGACTCCTCTGCAAGGTATGCACCACAAAAAGGAACTCTGTGGTGGTCTAGGCCACTGTCCTTAAACACCAGGAGAAGAGGGGGCTTCTCTCATTCTCAGCTAGAGCCAAGCCTAAGTTAAATGTTAGTGTTTGATTTCAAAGTGAATATTCTATTTAACATATATAGAGTGATCACAGGGCACAAAGCACTGTTACTGTTAACACTTTATATGATCTTATTGAATCCTGTGATTAAATTTGAATTTTAAAATCTTATTTTGTCCATTTTACAGATATGAAAACCAAAGCAAAAAAGAAAGAAAGAAAGAAAAAAAGAAAGAAAGAAAGAAAGAAAGAAAGAAAGAAAGAAAGAAAAAAGACATTATATGCCCCCAAATTACACAAACTGGGCTGGCAAATCTGATTCTACAGTCTAAATGCTTGGACTAGATGTGCCCAAGGAGATGAAGGAGAAAGATGCATATCAATGCTTAATACCACCCTTGTGAAATGAGCTGTGAAACTACTAAGAAAATGTAGTCATCCCTTGTTGTGGGTATGCATCTCCTGCAGATCCCCAAACCTGTGAATGATCAAGTTCCTTATGTAAAATGACATTGTATTTGCATGAACCTGTACAGATCCTCTTTCATAATATTTTGAGACTAATTGTAATACCTAATACAATGTAAATACTGTATAAATAGTTGTCATAAGCTATTGCTTAAGAAATAATGACAAGAATAAAAGTTGGTCTATGTTCAGTACAGAAACAATTTTTAAAATAATTATTTATGATTTATAGTTTGTTGAATCAATGGATCCTGGATTCACAGATGGTGGGAATATCACTCTTATACTGGAAACTTAAACAAAAATTCCCCACTATTAACTTTCCAAGTGTTACTGCAACAAAGTACAATAGGGTATGTGAGGTTCAAAAACTTGGCCAGCATTCCAGACATTAATAAGTGAACTCAGGATTAGAACCCAGGCAGCCTGGCTCCAGTGCCTTGTATCTCAGGTTCCTGTAACTGCTACAAACAATAACTTCACACTGAGTCATTCAAAAAACAGAAGTTTATTATCTCACAGTTTTAGAAATGGGAGTCCAAAACCATGGTGTAGGTAGGATCATTCACTCTCTGAAACCCTTAGGGAATTCTTCCTCTCTTCCTAGGTGCTGGTGGTTTTCCGTCATCACCAGCATTCCTTGGATTGAAGTTATGGAAGTCCATCAACATATATGGCTTTGACTATTTGTGTCTGTCATCACATGACCATCTTATTTATAAGGACATTGATTACTTTTGATTAGGGGCTCACTCTATTGTAGTATGACCTCATCTTGCCTAATTACATCTGCAATGACTTTATTTCCAAATAAAGTCACATTCTGAAGTATTGGGAATTATGAATTCAACATTATTTATTTGGTGTTGAGAGGAGAACACTATTCAACTCATAACATTCTCCTGTACCTAAATGCAAGTCTTTTAGGATATATCAATCTTTTCCTTTTTACTACATCTCTGTTCTATTAGCATTTGAGATATAAACAGGTTCACACTTCCAACATGTTATATTGTTACCCTTTGCCTATATTTTGTGTTTTATCATAGAAACTTGTATAATTAGGATATTATTGAATGAACAGGTAAATAATTTGGATGCATGTCTCTATTAGGTATATATTTCTGAATAGCAATCTACTCATCCTTGCACTTTAAAACAAATTTACTGTCTCTCAGATTCTCCAGAAAATAAATCCGAATGAGTCTAAGTTAGATCAGATCTTTTAATATAATGTTATATCAAACTTACTATGCAACTATCTATAAGTATGAGCCTCAGCAACATGATTAAGATTTTGAAGAAAGATAAAGTGGATTTTTAAGTGGTGGTAGCATACAAAATGTACTCTGAGATCTATTATACATAAATTTGATTTAGTTAGCATTTCTTACAAAACACTTTAAGGGATGTCAAGTAGGTAAAATACTGTCTCTCTTTTTATGGAATTTAGAGTTTCATGGCAAGAGAGAAGCATATGAAAAGGAAAGAAATAATTAAAGTAATAAAATGCCAAAAGTCATCATAATTAATTGTAATAGGCGTCTTGAGAATCCCATTGTGCTAAACTTTTCAGTTCACTTATCCCAGTAAGGTTTGTATTTGGCAAACATTTTAGTTGCAGAAGACATGATATTTAAATTCCAAAGCATCAAAGACTTATCTGAATATCTTTTAACTCTCAGTCCATTTTATAACATTTTGTCTCACTTAGATTGCTGTTTCAGATTATTATGTTTTATAATATTAAATGAAAGTGATATCATGTATCATTTCATGTGTCTGTACGTAACAATCATATTCTTACTGGAACAGGCTTCAATAAATACTTTATAGATAAAATGAAGAAAAAAATTATATTCCTGACATATTTACTCTTTTCTACCCTTAACTTTCTATTCCTATTTAATATTTTAATTATAGAAGTGGAATTTTAGAGATTCTAGATTTCCCAGTGCATGGCTTTTCAACGTATATTTTGAACACCTATTAACATGTCCTAGATTCTTCTTGGCAGAAAACAAGACAAAATTTCCTCTTTTATGGATTATATAGCTTATTGAAGAAATCAGGCAAACAAAATAACAACAAGCCACAGGGAAAAAGGCCAATGGATAAGACAAAAACTTTTATGTGAAAAGCCCTAGAAAGTTTGTATATTTAAGAAACTCAGTGAGTTCTGTGGAAACTCTTTGGGAATATGGGGATAAGTGACTTTACCTTTACCTAGCACAGGAACTCTTACTGCTGCCATAGTGAAATTAGACTCCCTTTATTCTAGTGTTTTGTTTCAGGGAGGAATCATGGTATATATGTTTAAAGAAATCATGTACTAGCTGGGTGGGATGACTCATGCCTGTAATCCCAGCTACTCTGAAGGCCTTAAAGGATCACAATTTCAAGAGTATTCTCAGCTACTTAATGAGGCCCTAAGCAATTTAGTGAGGTCCTGTCTCAAAAGAAGAAAAAAATTAAAAGTGCTTGAATATATAGCTCATTGGTAAAGCATCTCTGGGTTAAATTTCCAGGACTTTTCCCTCCCCCCCACTCAGAAAAAAAGAGATCATGTTCCAAAAAAACTTAAAAGAGAAATAGTTGATAGATATATTTTGGTGTCCAATTATAAAGAAAGTCATTTATCTAACAAATTGTTGTAATTGATAGAATTTATAGAACAGTTTGCTGTGTGCCGTATTCCAGTCTGAGTATGTTCTAAGGATTGTTTAATACTGTTATTTGTTTTATTAAATATGCATTTTTTTCATCCTGATTTATAGATGAGACCATTGAGATTTATATAGGTCAAAAAGCTTGCCTTTTATCAAAAAGTCACTGCATGTGATTAAAATCCTGCATAGTCTGAAACTATTATCTTCTTTGTTAAATACTATGCTTTGCAAAATAGAATGTGGTTAAATTTTCCTGATATTCATAAGCTCAATTCTATTAAATTTGTATAGAGAACTAAACTGAAAGATAAATATCAGCTAGGACAATAGTAGGTGTTATACAAAATAGTCAAGACAAAGCTTAAAACATGGGTAATTTTATCAAGCTTGTTGGCACCTAGAATAGAACCTAGAACATTTGAATTTGTGTAGTCTCCATTATCTTTGCCTGCTCCCAACTTTCTGCTTTCTGCTTTCTGAATGCCATTTTTGCTGTTAAAGAGAACATTTTTGGAAAATATCTTTTATAAATCTATTTGGTGTTCTCAAATGAAAAAAAAAATAAAATAGGAAATTAAAAAAAAAAAGTCTAAAGAGATCATACAATGATCAATAACAAACTGTAGCTCATCAAACAGAAATCTATATTCAAAGCATAAAGTGGACCAGTTACAAACATGCACAAATGTATACACACTCATGAGTTTTAAATGATAAGTTAGGACAAAAAATTGAGAAACTGTTAGTTATTAATCAAGTTTTGTTCACTTGGGCACAATAATTGCAAAATTTATATTTTAATTCTGGATTATTACTTGGGATAGCAGTTTGACTTCCAACAAAAATAACATAGTAGGTTGTCTTTCAGAGTTGGTTTTATGGGCTGTTGACTGCAGTTTTTGAGTCAAAATTCAATTTTTATATGGTTCTACTTCTCTCTCAGTCTTACTACGTGATGGTTGTGGAAGAGAAAGTGAGGAACGAGAGACAGGTAAGTGAGAAATGACAGATGGAGACCAGACAGAGACACACAAGAATTTATTTGTCAGAACTAACAAATAAAGGCATCTCTCTATGGTGGAGAGAAGCAAAATAGGCTTGGGTCTGGGACTTTTATGAGGCAGAGTCTGGAATCAGATCCAGGAGGGTACTAATGTGGGTGGTTAGGGATAGGGCTGGTAGGACGGAGTGAAATGCCTTTCTCAGAAATGCCCTAGAGCAGTAAAGGGAAACTTTTTCCTTAAAATGAAGGCTATTCATTCAGGTGCTAAGCAAGGAGCTTATAGGTGTTCTTTCTTTCCAATTAAAAATGAAGAAATTATAATAAAACTTTGCATATTACCATGCAGAAAATTAAAGGTAGATTTGAAAGTTGATTTTTTTTAAATGTGTGCAGCTGCATCTATAATATCTATGTTGTATCCTGGTAATGGCTGTCTTTTGAACCTAGAAATTACTATCTTTTCACAAATAAAAACCCCAAACTTTTGCCAATAGAAGTGATTATAATGATAAAAGTTTGTTTCTCCTGTTAATAATAAAGTTTGAATCTGTCAGTTTTCTATTTGCATTTTTCTACCTAAATGCAAGTCTTTTAGGATATATCAATCTTTTCTTTGTTACTACATCTCTGTTCATATGTCTCATCTGTCTATAAAAAAGAAAGAGCCATGTATAATTGGATTTAACTGGTCCACTGAAATGAAAGGTATTCTATTCCCAGAGGCTCTCTTGAAAGTTTCAAAATTCTAGGCTTTATGAGCCTTGATTGCTGTAATTAACATTTGTGAAGTTTTGCAAGTGTCTTCAGCAGCAGGTGTGTCAAGTGAAAACTACCTTTAAGCTGCTTTTAAGCAGAAGGAAGATGTGATTCTTAGCTATTATTAAGGTCATGGGTTAGTACATAACAGTTAACATGAGATTAGCTTTTTATGAAATGTGGATACTTGACGGTGAAAGTATGAAAACTATGTATTCTTTCTAAGAGTTACTTTGTTACTTCTCTCAGGAAACATATGTACATGATGTAAAAATCGGTCTTAATAGCATTATTAGAGAAAATGCATCATTGTAAGGAATTCACTGCCATGTCTCTAGGAATTCCGGGATTGTGGAATTAAGACCTTTTTGTCCACATGTGCACTAGGTACAGGTAATTTATTTTATGAAAGAAAGCATGAGGAACTGGGGAAAATACTTTTTTGATTTAGGAATCAAAGGGCCTGGGCTATAGTAATTCTCTGATACCATCTGCATAAGCTCAGTCTCCCTGTTTATAAATAAAGCAATTATGTTTGGTAAGTTTAAATGCTCTTAAAGGTTTCTAGAAATTCATATTCTTAGAGCAATTATAAGTCTTAAAATTCTTTTGGAATATTAAAGATTTTATCTACTAGTGAAATCATGATTCCATAGTATCTATTGTCTTCTTATGTTAGTCATATTAATAAGAATTGGACCAATGAAAGATAAAATAAATAATATAAAAGAAAAATCTCTTTGCCCCTAAATTAAACTCTAGTTCTTTGCTATATGTAAGTAGTATAACATAATAAATATATTTATGTGTATAATTATTTTAAGAAAAACATGGTATAAGAATTGTAAGCAAAAACCAATAATCAGGATGGGAGTAGAAATCAAAGGGATCAGCAAGCTTTCCTTTATTTTGCAGCAGAGTCAATCAATCAGGTATAGAAAGAACTTATTTTCTTTCTTATGCTTATTTTCTTCACACAAAAATGGGCACTTGTTATAGAAGGAGTCAGAATTTTCTACTTTACAATGAGTGTGGCTTAATTATTGGAAACTGAAGCAGGACATGTTGGTTTGGACAGTCAGGAAAGAAGTTGTAAAAAGTCCTTCGTTCACTGTCACTGGGAACAGCTCAGAACTTAGTATTCCCAGCTCACCTTCCTCCCAACCCCCATGCCCCATAGTACTGGGTATTGAACCCAGAGCCTATGCATGAAAGGCAAGTACTCTACCAACTGAGGTATATCCCCAGGTCTTCATTTTCCTTTCTCAGTGTCTTCAGCAGCAAGTGTATCAAGTGAAAACTACCTTTAAGTCATTTTAAGTAACCTTTAAGTAACCTGTTGTTACCCAGAGCTTCACTATTTGCTTTTCTCCTTCTAGGACTCATCAGCAATGATAAAGGGTAAAAGTCCAACTTTAGAACCCTTTGTGGTTGGGAGGGGGTGAATGAACCCAGAAAGGGATGAAAATTAGCTTTTTCCCTAGGAGCCCATTGTTACTGGGAAAGGATTAACTGAGGGAAGTTTGATGTTTGGCTAATTTCCCTCCCTCTCCAAGCCACACCATCTTTGAGTTTTATCCAGGGACATTATATCCTTCAAGTATAACATTTACAAGCAATATCATACTCATTGTAAAATCACATATCAAACCAAAAAATAAGTTCAGAAAATAAAAAATGTCAAGGCCAAAATATTTATATTTTTTGATGAATGAAATATAGTAAAGAAAAGACAGTATAAGTAATTTGTTCTTTTTGTAGATATTTAAAATTTAGGGTCTTTTTGAAAGGAATGAATTTCAATGCTTGAAACAAATGCAATTACAATAATTGAACCATTTGTTGCTGAGAGTATGTCATATATTCCATTGTGTGGATGTATCACAGTGTGTGTATCAGTTCTTTTAGGACATCAGCTATACTTCCAATATTTGATGGATAGATTTAAAGCTGCTAAATATTCTTATCCATTCATTCTTGAGAGAAATGTTTACATACATACATTCTTT
This sequence comes from Callospermophilus lateralis, assembly GCF_048772815.1. Classification (NCBI taxonomy): domain Eukaryota; kingdom Metazoa; phylum Chordata; class Mammalia; order Rodentia; family Sciuridae; genus Callospermophilus; species Callospermophilus lateralis. The sequence continues at coordinate 13,539,713 of NW_027514398.1, forward strand.
AACCTTTTTTAGAACAAATCTATTCTTTAAGGATTACAATATATGTCTTAAATTAGAGTCTATCTTCAAATAGTAGTATCTTGCTTCAAGTGTTCTGAAAGAATTTCACAGCAGCTTTCACAAATTCCCTTCCTCCACCCTGCCTTATGGCTTCACTTTTACATATGTTAAGACACATAGTGTATTAATATTATTTTTGCATTAGGAAATTATGTTTTAGAATTTTAAATTGTCTTAAAATCACAATTTATTCCATTTCAAGGCTTTTTGGTTTCTTTCTGAATAGTTTTATATTTACTCTTCTTTCTAGTTGAGAAACTAAGTATAAAACTTTAATTCACCGAGTTTTTGTTGTGTTGAGAATGTCTTTCGTTTTTAAAGATGTTTTTGTTGGTATAAAATTATTGGGTGCCAGGTTTGTTTTCTTCCAGTAGTTTAAAGGTGTTATTCTACTGCCTTCTGCTTTATATAATTGCTGATAACATGCCAGCCATGCACAGTTTTTATCTTTGTTCCTCTGTATATGTTTTTTTCTCTCACTTGTTGCTGTCAATACATTTTTCCCAGAAGTTTAAGTATGCCTAGAGATAATTAATTTTTTAAGTTTTATCATAATTATGTGATATCCTCTGAGCTTCTTATTGACTGCCATTAACTTTAAAACTATCATTATTTGTTCAGCTATTTCCTCTGTGTTATTATCCTTCTCTTCTCTATGGAGGATTTCAATTATGCATACATTAGAATGTTTGAAGTAGTTCTACCTCAATTAAATGGTACTATTTTTTTCTTTTATTTTTGTCTGCATTTCAGTTTGACCTGTCTTTAAGCACAATGATTCTTTTCTCAGTGACATTGAGTCCTCTCCTGAGCTGTGGGACATTTTTTTTTTAATTTCTGTTATGTGCTTTCCTCTTTCTTGTTGTCCTGAAGTAATTCAGCCTAAACAAGTATTTGTATTTGTCTAATAATTTTGGCCCCAAACAACCTGCATACATGGAGAATTGCACCCTGGATTAGAACAAATTCCAATATATCTTAAAGGTGACCTTTATATCCAAGGCAGTCACAGCAGTTGAGTTACAACCAATCACAGCTTTCAACTTACCAGAGTATGTCCACAGAAGAAAAGTGCTAATTGTTTTTATAAATGTTGTATCTGTATGTTACTTTCTTTTCTCTTCCTATAAATATAACCTGTGTTAAGATGTGTAACTTCTTAGAATATTTTCCTTGCTCAAGTAACCTTTGCTAAATTGAACTGGTTTCACCTTTTTTTTTCAATTTGAACCCTTTTAAATTCCATAATTTTAATAAAATGATCAATCTGATCTTGAATGTGCTCCATTTCTTCATTAGAGCCTTCAATGTATTAAACATATTTGTTTTAAATTTCTCCTCAAATAATTCCTATATATATATATTTATATATATATATATATATATATATATATATATATATATATATATATACCAGATCTATTTCTGATGACAGTTTCTGATAAATTTTAACCACCACAGAGAAATGATAGTTACCCTTCCTCCTGTTCCACATGTTAAGTTTTTTTTTAATAACAAAAGAAGGTAGATTAAGGGAACAGTCTCATATCATCCTTGATTTCATGTTTACACCAAAATTAAAATATCTCAGGATATATTTCAGTCTTTTCTACAAATGTTTATTGGTATCAGTAGAGAACAATCCCAACAAGTATAGAAACTCCCAGCTGCTGTAGAATCTACAGGTTTCCAAGGCTCTCATCTTCCTGCATTTGACATTTGAAAAATTATCAACTCTTCTGGCTGAGCTTGTCATTGCCATCCAGTTATGTCTACCTCAGGTGATACAGTACTCATATCCTCTTTTTTCTTGCAGTCAAGTTTTCTAGGGACTATTATTTATTCTTCCTGTTCAGCTCACTTTGGGTGCCCTAGAAGTCAGCACTTGGATATTAGTCTTACATTGCTTCTAGATCTCTACATCCTGCGTGGATGTTAAATATCATGAGATTTCAAAGATAGACTATAACAGAAAGAACAAAAACCACAATAATAATAAATATCCAGACTTACATGGTGAGTATTTTCTAAATATTTTATCTGTATTCTCTGTTTATCATCATGGTAATAACATAGAGTAAGAAGAACTGTATCTATTTTCCAGACAAAGTGAGGAATACATACTGAGGATATTTCATTTACTCAAATTGCTACCTGAAGAGTAGAAGCTTGAGCTGAGTACTGACACATAGTCCATAGAAATATAAGCATTAAATGTCCTTGGTTTCTATTATATGTAAAATCATGTAGAAGCATCTAACATTTTATGATTATACTCAATAGGTATCCAGCCAACATTTACTTTCTTTCTGTTGTTTATTTATTTATTTATTTTTGCTTCAGATTCTGCCTGAAATTTATTGTCATCTCAAGAATGTCAAAGTCCATCAAAAGCAATTCTTGGTTCTTTTTGAAAGCCTTTCCAATAAGGTTTTTATTTTTGTTTTGTTTTGTTTTTAACAAACACAGTTATATTGTTTGTGACACGTTTTATTCAGCAGCTTGAACATTTTAGTTTACAAATAGAATCTAAGTCATTATTGATTTCTTTTTTCCCTTTCTTAGGGGGAAATCAACTTTGCAACCAGTGTTTATTTATAGAGATTAATAATCAGATTGAGTGGTTAATGGGGATGTTTGCTTCTTGTGGTTACTGAGCACAGAGCTAAAGCTTCTGGCCACTCAGGAAGGCACCCAAAGCAAAAGGTGTGCTATTTCCACTTTTGAGGGAAAGAAATGAGTACACAGACAATAAGAAAATAAATAATCAAAGAGTCTTTATAAGAGTTACACTATGCAATTTTGACCTAAGATTTCCCAGAACAGCATCTCAGTCTCACACTGATGATTCATGAAGGCTTAGACTGGACTCTTGAAACCACAAATCTGTGACACTGATATTTTTTAATTTCCTTTTGTTCTGTCCTAGGCTAACCCTGTCATTGTCAAACACCAACAGGTCACTGGAAAAGAAATGCAGGTGGGAGCATTCAATTTACCCTGAAACTATTTTCAGAGACCCCCTCTTGATCCAATCAGAATTCCAGACATTTTCCTTAGCTTTGTCTTCTAATCTTGTCATGGGAAACGACTCTCGAAATTCACATTACAACAGCGCAATTTTAATCTTTTGAGACACAATGGACTTTGATTAATTAATAAGCTAATGGACTCCAATCCTATTTTATTCATTTTGACAATCAATACATGGACTTCCAACTTTGATTTGAATGGCTTTTCTCATCAATATGCCAATCTCCATGGATACACTTCTGGTTTTAGAACAGTCTTGTTTTATAGTATCCTTCTTTAATACCTCAACTTTTTTCTTAAAAATTGGGACCATTTTCAAGAATTTTTATTCTCAAGGCAATATTTTATTACATGAAAGTTATTTACCCCAATCTACATAATCATTTCATATACATTGTATATACTGTTTTTATTTAGAATAAAATGATTATTTCATAGTTTTAAGAACACTTGTATAGGAAGAGAAATTCCAAGATCATCCCAAATGATAGTTGCCCCTGTATAATCTCCCTCTTCTGTGAAAGGAACCTCTGAATGTGATGAAATGTCACTTTCATGATTACTTTAAACTATGGCATGTGCATTTTAGTTTCCCTCAAATTCATAGGTTGAAGTCTTAACCTTTTATTTGATAGCATTGGTATCATTTGGGGAGGCTGATTAGGTTACAAGGGTTGTCATGAATGAGGAAAATAGTATCTCCCTAGACATCCAATCTTCTGGTACCTTGACTTGAAATTCCAGAACAATGAAAAATACATTTCTGCTGTTTTTAAGCCACCCAATCAAAGACGCTTTGCTATAGCAGCATGAGCTAAAATGTTACCTTCTATGGCAAAAAATGGGTTTGAAAATATAATTAAAGGTCCAAATTGACCTGAAGTTAGAGATTGTCTGGATGGACATGACTGAATCATACAATTCTTACAAATATGCATGTGCAGATCAAAAGTGAAGGAACTTAGAAATTCAAAGCACAAGAATTGATTTGAAGTACCATTGCTGGCTTGAAGGTTGAATGAAGGTTGAATGTGCCACATGAGGATACATGACAGGATACATGAGGGCAGCATCCAACAGTTGAGTCATCCCTAATGTGCAGTAAGCAGGGAAATGAAAAATGCACGTTCTCCTACTTCAAGGAATTCAATTCTGCTTACAAGATAAGTTCAGATTTGGAATTTCTCCTAAACCTTCATACAAGAACTCAACCTGACTGACAGCTTCATTTCACTGGAAAGATACCATGAGCAGAAAATGTTGCCATGTTATCTTGGACTTCTGACCTTCAGAATTGTGAGCCAATAAATAGATGTTATTTTATGTTGGTAAATTTATGATAAGTTATTTTATGACAAAACATCTATTCTTCTTCTGGTATATTGAAAAGTCATTTATCACATTCTCTTCTCACCACTAATGATATTTATATCCTTGTTACTTGAAAATTTTAAATAAAAACTATCCATTAAAAGAAATTAGCAAAATAGCTTTCATATAAGTCATAAATTTACCTCACAGGATAAGAATCTCTTTGGCATTTAAAGGCCTTTATATTTCTCATAATTTAATAATTACGTTTATCTCATACATTGTATTCTACAAGAATTAAAAGTAAATAGAAAGGATATAATATGAAGTAAAAAAAACTAAAAATAAGAAAACTCTCAGGTAAGAAACAGCATAAAAATTTGTAAGACAATATTAAAGTGCTACAAGGAGTAGTCTGGGGTCACTAAGTCTCAACTGTTCTAATTTTAAGAAACATAAGAAGCCTCTGCCAAGCAGTGGTGAGTTTATTAAAAACCCTCAGAGGGTGTGGGTAAAAGTAACTATCATACTTCCTTTGTCACTCGAAATCCTGAGATTAAAAAAGACCCAGAGACATGCTTAATTATTAATAGAATTTTAAGTAAGCCCTATTTAACAAGAATTGTGATGTCAGATGTGTAGCCATTGTCAAATATAAGCTATTGTTACTTTTTGCTCTTGAGCTTAATGAGTTGGTTTTTACCTGAGTTCATGTAGTCTCTCATAACAAAATCTATTCCTTCCCCAGGATTCTTTACTTAAGTTAAATCCAAGCCCCTGGGAGAAATGGCCAAATTCAATATTAGTTCAAAAAAAAAAAACCAGTGAATCAACAATACATTATTTGTCAGAGACAACAAAACTAAAAAACTGATTATGATGTGCTAAAAAGATACAGGAACTGACTTGAAGGGGCTTCCACTGCCCAATTGGAGCATAAGATACCTAATGGTAGTGACAAAGTATAGTGTGTTACCTAATGGCAGTGACGAAGTATAGTGTGTGTGTGTGTGTGTGTGTGTGTGTGAGAGAGAGAGAGAGAGAGAGAGAGAGAGAGAGAGAGAGAGAGATGTACTATAAATATTTAATGTCTTATACTTAAATTATGGTAAATCACACCCAGCTAATTCAACTGAAAATATTTTAATAAAGAAGCTATGTAGGAAATGCTAATAAGATTGTGGGAACCAACAAGAGATGCTGAGATACTAGGTGTAAATAGCAGTAGAAAGACCTGAATAGACCTGTAGAGGAACTGGAACTAGAAACTGTATATTGTAACTGGAAATAGATGAGAACTTGAACTGCAGAGGAGAAACTAGTGCATGTTGCTGAAGTTTGGAAAAATATCTGAAAACATAAAGGGAGTAGGATCTCTCTTTTCTGCTAATTGGCAATTGCAGCTTTTGCATGAAGTAGTTTTGGGTATTTTAAAAACATTAAAATTCATTTTAAAAATTTACCAAATGTTTATTCTTTGGGGGCACTTTTCATTCTTTCTTAAAGGTCTGTGTTTATCTCTCCAAATAAATCCATTCAGTCTGAAAAAAAAAAAAATGCCCTTTTAGCAAGATTATCTTTTAGTGTCAATCTGGTTGTGAATTCCCTTAGTTTATTTTATACCAACGTAGCTTTTTAACCTTCATTCTTAAAGGACATAGAATTCCAGGATGACAGGTTTCTTTCAGCCAAACAAATTATGCTGTGTCCCTTGTTCTTTTTTTCCACTATATGCTTATATTCTGGTTGACTTTAGTTTTTTTTTCTCTTTTTGTTTGGTTTCAGCAGTTTGACTATGACATGATAGATGTGGTTTTCTTCATACTTACTCTGTTTAGTGTTTCCTGAGGTTCGTGAATCTGTGGAAATCGCTGTGTATTTCCTTTACCATATTTGGATGTTTTCAGCTGTTCTTTCTTTAAATAGGTTTTCCTTCTCAAGTCTCTCTTTTCTTTTTTCTTTTTTTTTTTGGACTAAAAGAATACATATTCTAGAGATTTCAAGATTTTACCCAGTAGTTCTGGAGGCTTTCTGCATTATTTTTCACTCTTCTTTAGATTGGAAGAAATTTATATCTTGATTAATTTTTAAGTTTACTGAATACAGCTTTTGATATTTCCATTTATGATTTTAAGCTTTTTCTATGAATTTTATTTCAGGTGTTTAGGTTCATTCTTTATTTTGTTTCTTTGCTGAGATGTCTGTCCTTTCTTCTGATTCATTAAAGCATTTTTTATCTCATTGAGCATTATAACAGTTTCTTTAAAGTCATTGCCTGATAATCCCAAGATTGGGGTCATTTGGTGATTGGCTTCTGATGTTTGTCTTTTCCTATAAGAATGGTTTACATATTCTTGGTTCCTCATTCTTTGAGTAATTTTGGATTATGTCCTGCACATTGTGTGTTTATATATTGGGACTTTGCATACTGTTTTAATCTCTAAAGAGTATTCATTAGCAGGCACTTAACTTGGCTACACTCAGACTAGAAAGCCTGTCTCAACTGTGGTGAAAATTTAGATCTCAGACTAGTTCTTTTATTTTTTTGTGAATCTTTGAGTGGATCCAGCACATGTATTTTAGAGTTCTTACCCATTAACTTGAACCCCTCTTCTTTAGATTTCTATCATCTGAGGTTAGCCCCTCACTTTCTGGTGACTGGATCTCCCAGACTCCATTGCTCTGCTCCTCAGGTGACCAAGATGGAAGGCTTTTTCTCAGAGTATTAGACACCCTAATACATTTGATTACATCATGACTGCAGTTTGTCCTCAGGCCATGGAAGTAGACATTGAAAACTCCTTTGAGTTTCTTCACCCAAGTTTTGATAACCTTTCAAAATTCACTGTTTTGTTTAGTCTCCAGAGAGCACAGGTAGATTGTTTTTCCTTTCTGTATTTTCTCTGTCATTTGTCATTGTTTATTAATGGATCATTCTTTTCTCTGAAAAAGAGGGGAGCTGTTTCTCCTCTTTCCAATTTTGTTGGCAGTAATTTCTGTTTTAAAATTGTTTTCAGGGCATTACACTTATATATAATAGTGATGTTTATTTTGACATAATGATACACACACTTAACTACAACATATTTTAATTTCTTTCCTCAAATATTTACTAAATCCTGTAGCAGGTTCTGGGAAAATCAAGAAGTACAAGACATAGCAATTGAAATATGGTCTTTGGAGTATGAAGATTGGGTTTATGTAGTGACTTCCTACCTTACTCACCAGTGTCCTTGATCAAGACATTTAGCATCTATTTCTTAACCTGTTAAGGAGTAACTGGAAAAAGTAATTAGAAATGCTGAACACTAGCTTTCACATTGGAAGCATTTTATATGTGCTAGTGTCTCTCATTTTATATAACACCATCAAGTAAGGGAGATTACCTTTAACAGATAAATATTATACAAAGGGCAACAGAGGACTTTACAGGCAGAAAAGGATTATCTGTCACATTATGAAAAGAAGTAGGATGACTTTGTGGGAGAAATGATAAGTAAGCTGAGCCTTAGAGGACCAGAGGAAAGACTATACTCTTATTTTGGAAAAAAATTACTTTGTCACAGTGAGACTAGCAAGTAGTTATATTCATAGTAAGGAGGTAAATTAGGAATTTCTTACAGTAATATAGGTACCATATATCAATCATTAATCATAATGTATTGATTATAAATATTGAGTATTTATACTAATCCAGTAAATATTAAGATTAGATATTTATATTAGATGTTTATATTAATCATATTAACATTGCATTAACTTTTCAAACAATATTTTTTCTTTCTTTTTTTTGCAGGGGGGTACCTGGGATTGAATTCAGCTGTACTCCCCTATTGAGCCATATTCCCAGCCATATTTTGTATTTTATTTAGAGACAGGGTCTCACTGAGTTACTTAGTGCCCAACTTTTTGCTGAGGCTGGCCTTGAACTCATGATCCTCCTGCCTCAGCCTCCAGAACCACTCAGATTATAGGCATGTGCCACCACACCCAGCAATACTGATTCTTACATAATAGTTAATCTTCACAACAATCCTTAGACATAAATAGAAGTGCCTTAACCCTATCTTATAAATAAAGTTTTGCCTTGGAAAAGCTAAGTAACTTGCCCAAGACCACACAGCTAGCAAGAAAGAGTATAGAACTTGATAGAGATCTATCAGTTGTATGGACTCTAGTGGTTTAGCAGAGACAAGATGAAGGCATAAATTAAGACAGATTTTTTTTCTGCCTAAGATTTGATTTTGGTAGCCTCAGAATTATTATTCTTTTAGGTATACATCAATGCCTATGCACATCTTTTTGGATGCTATAGAATTAAGTTGATGCTATTTAGGAATAATTGCATAAGATCTTTTATTGAAAGAGATATATCACATATAATTCTCACATGCCTACTTTTTAGAAAAATTCTTGATATGTACTTTTTATTGTTGCATATTGTTTTTACAGAATTGTGGGTTTCATTGTGGCATATTTGTGCATACATAAAAATGTAATTATTTTCTGGAGGAAATTTGTGGCAACAATATAATTGTATTTTTCCAGTACTTTGTATATATACAGTTATTCCTTGGTATCTGCTGATGATTTGGGTTCAGGACCCTTAAATCCTCTACATGTAATGTTGTGGTATTTGGATAGAACATATACAAATGCACACACTTATAATGCCTAACAAAATGTAAATGCTGTGTAAATAGTGGGTAATAGTGTATAGCAAATAATAAAAAGAAAAGAGTCTGAGCAAGTTTAGTACAGACATATTTTTCCCAAGTTTAATCTGTTGAATATGTAGCTGTGAAGCTCATCAGTATGGGGACCAAGTCTGAGGGTGCAGAAGTATTAGTGTGTATGTCTGTGCATATGCATGTATGCACATAGGCATACATAATAACATATGTGAGTGTCTCTGAATCTTCTCTGGGCACTAGTTCTTATCCTGACCTAGATGAAAATACATTTGGGTTGTATGCCTTCTTCAGTCACACAAGTTAAGAAAATAATGTGTCAGCCCACTAATTACTATGTTCAGACTCAATAATAACAAGAAAATCTGGATTGGATATAAATATTGGCCTTGTTTTAGGAAAGCAGAAGGAGCTGGTTTTCTCATTTTCCTTACCTAGAACTTTTAGTTGTTTCCACTCAGCTCATCATCCATGTCTTTCTGACTCTTCTGGGTTACAGTAGTCTTTCCTCCACCTCTCTCTCATTATTGGTTTCTGCCAGTCTGATGAAAAGACACATCTCACTGTTATTTTAATTTATAATTTCCTGATTACCAGTGAGATTGAACATCTTCTCAGATATTTTTTGGCTGATCACAGTTCTTCTTCTGTAGTTGTCTATTCATGTCTTTTAACCATTTCATTCTTGTTTTTAATTTAAAAGTTATAGTTCTTTATATATTTTTAATAATAACTTACTTGTTAATTTTTTTCATCCATCTATTGTCTTTATTTTGACTTTTATTGAGAAGAAATTTTCCATTTGTTTTTTATTGGTGGGTATACTGGGGATTGAATTCAGGGGCATTATGATCACTGAGCCACATCCCCAGTTCTATTTTTTTTTGTATTTTATTTAGAGACAGGGTCTCGCTGAGTTGTTTAGCACCTCACTTTTTGCTGAGGCTGGCTTTGAACTCACAATTCTCCTATCTCAGCCTCCCGAGATGCTGGGATTACAGGCATGTGCACCCAGCAAGTTTTACATTTTTATGAAGTTCATCATTTTGTCTTTTAGATTTGTGTTTAGTCTAGGGAGGTCTTTCCTATTTTGTTACTGTAAAATATTCTCATGTAATTCTTAGTATATGTTCACATTTTGTGTGTTTAGCTATGTTCGTAATCCATTTAGAATTTACTTTTGTTTATAACACTAGGTCGGGATCTAAATTTATAGTTTTAAAAATTGATAGTAATTATTCAATGCAATTTATTGGAAAGAACATCTTTTCCACATTGATATGAAGTTTCACTTTTATCATAAATAAAATTACAGATAGGTTTAGGACTCTGTTCTATATCATGGAAGAGTTTTCTATTCCTATGCCAACACTGTAGTTCTCACTACTATGACATGGTTTGCTTTGACATCTCGTAGTGCAGACACCCCTTGTTTTTTCTTTTCTTTGTTTTTAATGTTCTTGACTATTCCTGTGCCTTTTCTATTTTATATGAATTTCAGAATCAGCTTGTCATAGTTCACAAATGATCCAATTGGAATTATGGTTCTAATTTTATTTTATTATGAATGAATTGGAAGAGAATGGACATTTTTATAACATCAAACTTTCTATCCAGTATCATGGAACATCTCTGACTTTATTTAGGTCTTTAAAGTGCTTTAGTAAAGTTAGCTTGTTACAAAAGACTGAATCTTTTACATTTGTAGTTAGTCTGAATTCTATATATTCCATGATTTTTTTAAAAAAAAATACTTTTAGTTTTAGATAGGCACAATGCCTTTAATTCATTTATTTTTATGGGTGCTGAGGATTGAAAACAGTGCCTTACATGTGCTAGGCAAGTGTTCTACCACTGAGCTACAACCCCAGTCCCTCATGTTTTGTTTTAATTGCCTTCCCTAACCATATATGCAGTCATGTTTTAGCAAGATTTTATGGCCATCGCAATTTGTACACATCATGTAAGATTCTTTAAACACTGCATAATATGGTAACATTAATTCTTAATAGAAAGGAAGTACTAGATTTAAAAATCACAAAATATGGGACTGTGTCCCTCCAATTATTAGCTATAAATTATTTAATTTTTTCCACACTCAGTTTCTTATCTATGAAACACAAGTAATGATTTTAACTACCTCCAGGGTCATTGTGAGTATCCAGTGAGACAAAATTTGCAAATATTCACTATATGAACATAAGGGGCTAGCAGCAGAATTCTTGCTTTTTACTAAAATACTTGGGAAAAGTTGAATGGGCAAACATTTGCATTGATTTAGGAAAATCTGGAATATTCCAATAAAGAAATTATTATTTTTTGCTTGTTACAATAGCCCTAAAAGTTAAAGAAAAGGCAAAACTCATCCGAAAACTTCCTCAAAATCCCATTAGAACCAGTTCATGGATGTATAATGAGAGCTTTACAATGTATAGTAACTATGATTTGCTAAGCATCTTCTAGACTCTAGCACCAAGCACTTCACTCATATTAAATCTATAGGATAGCTCTTGTTACCTCCATTTTTAAGAGTCTTTTCTTCTTCATTTAATCTTTCAAATTTACTAAAAAGTTGCATGAATAGGTTAAACTTCTGTGCAAACTTAACTCAGATTCTCCAAAAGTAAACATTTTACTATATTTACCTTTTAAATTTCTTTCTCTGTAAATTAATGTATATTTAATTTATATTTTTATTATTATATTATTATTTTTGAAACATTAGAAAATAAGTTGAAGATGTAATGCCTTTTCACAACTAAATTCTTTAAGAACCCTGTGTTTCAAAACCTTGAGAAAACTATCAGAACCAAGTAACATTGATAAAATATTACTATTCAATACTGCACTATATTTAAATTTTACCAGTTATTAAAAAATGCTGTTTGTAAGTGGCATCCTTTCCTTTTCCTTAAGAGTTAATCTAGGATCATCGTTGCATTTAGTTGTCAAGTGTCTTTGGTCCTCTTCAACTTGTAAGATTTTGTTTTTTTTTCCCCTTGCTATTCATGACTCTGACCTTTTGGACAAGTACAGGAAAGTTACTATGTAGAGTGTTCCTCAGAGTTATCTGATATTTTCCCATATTTAGATTTATCTGATATTTTCTCATATTTAGATCTGATATTTTCTGCTGTAGGCAAGAAAAGCAGAGTTATGCTGTGCTATTATTAGTTCTTCATATAAGAACTAAGGGGTGTATTCAAGCCATTGTTTTAGGTGTTGAATTTTATTACTTGACTAACATGGTATCTGCAAGAGGTCTCCGTTTTTAAGCATTTCTGTACTTATTAGTTATCAAGTAGGTAACAAATAGTGTACGAAGAGTTACTTTGAAACTATGTAAAAATTCTGTTTCTTAAACTTTTACCCATAGTAAAATAGTTTTAGTATATGCTGATAATCTTTATTTGAATCACTTCTTATGGTCAAGGTAGTTTTCTAATTCCATTATTCTTCTCATATTATTAGCTAGTATTCTAACTGAAAGGTGGTACTTTCCATTCATCTCTCTTTATTAATTTTAGTATGAATTCAGGAACTGCTAACCATAGTCAATCTGTTGCCATAGTCATGCTCAAATGATCTCACGTTTGGTCTGTGAAGTCCCCTTCAAGTTGGCTCTGGTATCCTTTTGACATGACTCCCTTATTCTCAAGGCACTTCTTTCTTTTTAGTACAAGTTCTCCCCATGCTTTCCCCCTGGATCTGAAACCATCCCCTTTTGGTGGCTCTTCATGTTTTTGTTTGTTTGTTTTTGTTTTTGTGGTGCTGGGGATTGTACCCAGAGCCTTGTGCATGCAAGGCAAGCACCTCCATGTTTTTCATGATGGCTGTGCCAGTTTACAGTTCCACCAGCAATATATAAAAATTCTCTTTTCTCCACACTTTTTCCAATACTTGTTATCTCTTGCCTTTTTGAGAACAGCCTATTAACAGGTGTGAGGTGATATCTAATTATGGTTTTGATTTGCATTTTCCTGATAATTAGTGATATTGACTACTCATAATATCTTCTTTGGAAAGATATTTGTTCAATTTCTTTTGCACATTTAAAAATTATATTATATTATTTTATTTTATTTTATTTCTTGAGTTGACTGAGTTCCTTAACTCTATCACATATTTTGGCTTGAAGACATTTTTTCCCATTAGGTAGCTAGCTCTTCATTTTTCTGAGTTGTTTTCTTTGATATACAGAATATTTTAGTTTGATCTAGTCCCCTTGTTTATTTTTGCTCTCAATGATTGCACTTTTCCAGCACATGTTTTAGGATTGTCTTTTCTATTTCTGTGAAATGTGTCATTGGAATTTTGATAGAGATTGCATGGACATTTCACTCTAGTTTTAATGAGGACAGAATTTTCATTTGTGGATGGATATGAGGGTGCTGGCTGGGTAAAGTATGGCAGGTCACCTTCAGGGAAGGTCCAAGTGGATAAACTGTCTGCAGTTCTGTTAGCTGAGATTTGTCTTGCTGAAAGCTGTGTAGTCCTCAACAGCCATGTCTGAAGAGGCAGTGAGGCCTGCTGATGTCTTTGGTAAATGCCAATATTTGGTTCCACTGAACATCAGTGACAGGTGACATTTTCCATATGATTTCCAGACAATGTAAACTTAGCTCAGGGTCTTTGCTTATCATAGACTTTGCTTATATCATAAACCAAAACCACTTTTTTTGCATTCACTGTGTTTTCTCATATAATTTCAATAATAAGCATTTATAACCAGTATCATCCTAGACATATTATAGGATGACCATTGGAAATGCCACTTTCTCCAAAGATAGAAGGAAAGGTATATTTTATTCACTTTTTTCTACTTACCAAATATGAATTTTAGACCATTTCTAAAAAGAAAGATCTGTTCAACAAAATGCTGTCATGCTTGTTTATTCAGCAACTGTTCATTAGTTGTATTCTGTGTCCCATGTGTGCCGTGTATTTTGACTACAGAAACGCCAATACCAATATGTTCACCCAAGGAGGAATAAGAAAAGCCCAGGTAATGGTTTACAAAGAAAGTCCTTTATAGTTGTGGTCAATGCTTCCAGGAAGAATTTAGTTTTAAGGAGAGCATGTGGTAGGCCCAGAGGCTGAGGAAGAAATACAACTTATTTGGACTGAGAGAGGGATCTAGTTACTGAATCCTAAGTGTATAGAATAAACATACCCTTTCTTTGATAGTTCTTGTGGCTTCTTTGGTGAACCAAAGCAAAATAAGGGAAGTCTTAGTTTGAAGAAAGTGAGAAGTTCAGGTAATCCATATATATTAAATATTCCTTAGGCCATTTTAGCTTAATGAAAGTACTTCCTTTGGACTAAGTGATCAGAGCAATGTCTTAAAATTCAGATTATTTACAGCCCGAATCCTGGGATGCTATTTAAATATCCATATTTGTAGAACTAGATCAACCTGCGTGATGGCAGGTTGGGGACGTGGTCAGCATTTTAAACAAACTTCCAAGGTGATTCCAATGTACTCCGTAATTTGAGAACATTTGCACTTATTTAGATTCTTGTGATTGTTAGACCTTCCAAATGATCTCTATGCCCTTTTATATTTTTTGCTGAATCAATTCTGGGATTGCTTCACAGCCAATTTAATGACATTGGTCAGACACTTGGAAGGAGCAAGGAGCCAATCTATAATTCCACATGAGACTGAAATCCTTGCAGAGAGGAACAGTGAAATGAATAGGAAGCCAAAATGTGACTGAATTCTGGCTATATCATTTACTACATATATGGCCATGAAAAGTAATTTCTTTTATTGTGATTTTGTTTGCTTATTTATAAAATAATCAGCATCTTCCAAATTTCAGACGATAGGATACTACTTTTCAAATTAGTGCCACCTGTAATATTAAGACTATTTTCATAGTTACTTAGTTCAATTTTAAAAGCAACCTTATCTAATTTCCATCATGGGAAATCTAGCACCATTCATCATAATTAGAAGTTACAACTTAAAATATGTAACAATTAAAAAAAAACTTAGAGTATATTATTGATGTTCTAAAACAATCTCATCTATAATTAATGATATTGTATTATTCTTTGGGAAATAGTAAATTAAATGATAGTTAAGGTAATTTTTTATTCTACAGATCTATGTATTTATTGGAGTTATGTTGGAGGTCTTCTTTATTTCTGTAAAGGAGAACAGAGTCCAATTTCTGAAATATCAACTTTGTGTGATTATCAAGGAAAAATTCTACAATAAAAGTATGAAAAAGTAATGACTCTCCCTCCAAAAGAAATGGTCTTTGATGCTACTCAAATATTTAATTAAATTCTTATATCAAGTATACAGTTTGAAACAAGAAATGTTTTCCTTTATAACTTCTGCTAACCTCATCTGCCTTTTCAAATCTTTAAAACTAAATTGGAATTAGAAAAAAAAAATTACAGTTTTAGCAGACATGAAATTCCATGTGAGTTTACAATGCACATATTGTGCTTTCTTTAGGTTATTGTGTGGTGGTGGTAGGGAAAAAGTTGGGAGATAGGTGTTTGTGGTGATGAATTGAGGGTGGGACCTTCTAAAAAGATACTGTCTAATATGTTCAAGCTGTACTCTAGGGTCTCATTCATATTGCTTATCTTTGAAGTAAGTGGCCCTTAAGATTTATCACAGTGATTATCATCAAAGGAATTTGTTGTGGTTCTGTGCACCCAACATCAACATAGTTGGTCCATTCAGTAGGGGAACAAAGGATAATAAAAACTAGTACAAAGAATAACAATTGTCTCTGTGTTATGGTCTCTGTGGTATACATTTTGTCCTTGTTGTGAAGAGTTCTCTCTCTCTCTGCTTCCTGGGGCCATGTCTTGAGTTGTTTCCCTTCACCACACTCTTCTCCTATGATGTTCTGCCTCACCTCGAGTCCTAGAAAATGAAGTAGGCCATCTATGGACTAAGACCTCTGAAACCGTGAGCCCCAACTTTTCCTCCTCTGATTGTTTCCTCTTCTAATTTTTCTTGTCAGGAGACTGGAGCAGGAAGGCGCCAGCCACCCAGCCAGACCAGAGGAGGAAGGCTCCAGGCGCCCAGCCAGACCGGAGCAGGAAGTCTGGCCCCACCCCGAGGGCTAGTCTCCAGGAGCCCATCAACCCTTAAAACCCATCAAAGTGGGTGTGGCTACCAGCACGGTTGTGCTGCTGATCCAGGTACCCGGTTTCCAACTCCCCCACCCTTAGCTGCGACAACTCAAAATATTTCCCACAAGCTTTTGGGGGTTGTAGCTATCAACACAAAACAACAACTGTACAGGCACCTGGTTTCCACCTTAGAGACTAGAGTAGGGAAGATACAGGTGGAAGCTCATTTCCCTTCACACTGGCTATACCCACCACCCTGAATACAGAGGCTCAAGCTAGGAATAGACAACGCCACCTACTGGAAGCAAGGAAAACAGTGTTTTGAGAGACTTTTTTTTCCCTCTCTTTCTCTTTTCTTCTCTCTCTTCCACCACTTCAGCATATGTGAAACCAAGAACTGTGCATGAACAACTGAATTACCAAAGTAATATAATATAGAGGAATTGCATATACCCCACCTCCCCCCCATTTTTTTCTAATTTTTCTTGTCAGATCTTTTGGTTGCAACAGAGAAAAAGCTGACTAAAAGATTGTGAGAGTGATTTATCTCCTTGTTCATTGGCAGTACTGAAGTATAGACAGGCACAAACTCATCCTATTTAGATATGGTATTCTATTCAACAAGAAGGAATATTGTTCCCTCTACTGGGAAAATGGTAAATCAATCTTTTTATGAGGATGACCGAGATAATGGAATGAAAGTGTGTGTGTGTGTTTGTGTGTGTGTGTGTGTATGTGTGTTTATTTCCTCCTTCCAATATTTAATAGGCAATTTGCAAGAATGGTTTCTTAATTTTCTTTTAGGTGATGTCAGTTACTTTTAATATATGATTAACTAATAATTTTGATTTAGAAAAGTATGCATGATACACATGCACAAATACATAATAATTTTGTATTTATGAACCTCCTTATGTCAAACCCCTGAGCTTTAAATTCCATGAAAGATAGAGCAAAATCCTTTGGGGGTTTAATAATAACGGGAGTCAGATATTAATATGCTATACTGTACCCTTGTATCAACATTATTAATGTAGAAAATACTCAAGAGTAAAACACTCAGTATGCTACTACTAAGATTAAATGAAAGCAAGGAGTCTCATGATTTGGTCAAATTATTTTATGTTTCAACTAAAATAAACAAATAAAAAGGTGATTCTCATCAGAGACACTGATTAATTAATGTAATCAAATACTTGAGAATGCAACTACTTAGTTATAGGTAATGTGGAATTTTCTTTTACCTTCACTTATTCATTCTCTGGTGCTCTTCTTTTCTTTATGTCAGTCTGAGTTTCTGACACATCAATTTGTTTCTCTCTGAGCTTCTTTTAATATTTCATGCAAAGCAGATATAATGGCAACAGATTCAGTTTTTGTTTGAGAAAATTTCTGCTTCTTTTTCACTTTTGAAAATTCCTTTTCAGGGTCTAGAATTTTAGGGTGGCAAATGTTTTTTTTTCACAACACTTTAATTATTTCATTTCACTATCTTTTTGATTTCCTGTATGGTGTCTGAAGATAGGTATAATATAATTCTTATCATTGCTTCTCTGTAGATAAGCTATTTTCCTCTGGTTTCTAACAAAACATCTTTAATTGTCTGTAATTTGAACATAGGTATGCCTAATGTTTTTTTGTTTTGTTTTTTTTTTAATGTTTGTTCTTGATTTTGGCATTAGCCTGCTTTGTGTTCTCTGACATTTTTGGATCTGTGGTTTGGTGTCTAACATTAGTTTTAGGTAAATTAATCATTATCACTTCAAATATTACCTCTGCTTTTGTTCTCCTTCTGATGTTTCTATAATGTCTATATTACACCTTTTATAGTTGTCCCACAGTTCTTGTATATTCTGTTGTTTTCTCTTGTAGTCTTTTTTCCCTTTGATTTTCATTTTGGGAATTTCTTTTTTCATGTCCTCTCAGAAATTCTTTCTTCAATCATGTCTGGTCTACTAATGAGCCTGTCAACGGCATGCATGATTTCTCTTATAATAGTTTCAATCCCTAGAATTCTTTTTATTTTTCCATGAGTTTACTTTTTGATGCTTGTTTTGTCCATCTGCAATATCCACTTACATATTGTCTACTTTTTCCCATTATGAGATTATATTAATCATAGTTTTAAAAATTTCTATTTTAATTATTTCATAATCTTGCCATATCTGATTCACTGAAGAGGCTATTTCTCCTGTGTTTCCTTGGTATCTTGTAACTTTACTGAAGTTGTTGAATTGATTTACCCATATTAAAGTGGAGCATTTAGGGTTTTCTGTGTAAAAGATCATGTCATCTGCTAACACAGACCGTTTAATGTCTTTCTTTAGTTTAAGTAGAGTCAACCATGCTCTAGTTTGGTTATCACTTGCACAGAATAACTTTCTCTTTCTTCACTTCACTTCTGTGCTTTTAAAGCTGAAGTGGGTCTCTTATAGGTAACATATACTGTTGGATCTTACTTTTATTAATATATTCAATCACTATTACCATATTGTTAAATTGTTTTCTGACTGTGCTTCTTAGTTCCTTTATTTCTCTCTTGTTGTCTTCCTTTGTGATTTGATGATTATTTGTAGGGGTATGTTTGATTCTAGAGGTTTTCTCTTTGTGGTTACAATCAGACTTGTCTGAAATATTTTACAGGTGTAGCAGTTTATTTTAAACTGTTAACTTCTATTAAATATAAAAATTCTGAACTTTTGCTTCCCTCAAACACAATTTATACACTACAATTACAGACAGAATTAGAGAATTCTGAATTTGACTATATATTTGCCATTACCAATGAGTTTTATATTTTCTAATGTTATGTTGTTACTTTATGTCTTTTCACTTCTATTTGAAGAAATCTCTTTGGGATTTGTTCTAGGTCTAGTGGTGATAAACGTCCTCAGCACTTGCTTATCTGGAAATCCTTTCTTGCTTTCTAAAGGACAGTTTTGACAAATACAGTATTCTTGGTTGGCAGTTTTTTTTCTACACTTTGAATATGTCCTCTTACTCTCTCTTGGCCAGTAAAGTTTCTGATAGAAATCCAGCCTCATGGAGGCTCCTTTGTAGGCTATAAGTCATTCTTGCTGCATTCAACGTTTTCTTTATCTTTGCCTTTTGGCAAATTGGTTATAATGTGTCTCAAAGAATATAGTCTTTGAATTGATATTGCTTGTCCTCCTTTGTTCAATTGCTTGATGATGTCTGATAGGTCAGGTGTGCTTTCTTGTCTTTTTTTCCCTTACTTTTTCTTTTCTTTTTGCTCATTGGCTTATTGTCAATGCCTTGTTTTCAAGTATGCTAATTCCTTATTCTGCATGACTGAATCTGCTGCTTTTCTGGTTTTGTTTAGTTTTCTAATCTGTTTTGCTGTCTTATATCCCACTGAATTTTTTTACACTGATTAGTTTGAATTATTTGTCAAGTAACCCAGGGATCTCCATTTCTTTGGGGTTAGTTATAGGAAATCCATTAATATCCCTTGGAGATGGTGTGTTTGCCTCTTTCTTTGATATATGTAACCTTGAATTAGTATCTATGCATTTAAAGAAGCAAACACTTCTTCAGGTATTTACAGACTAGTTTTAGCAGGTGAACACTTTTTTTTCAGTTGGGTCTCTGCCTTGATGTAATTGCTTCTAGGATCACAATTGACTGAATCTAAAGCAGGTTGCATGACCTCTGATGGATCTTGTGGCTGTTATTTGAGGCTCAGCCAGTGTGAATCTTGTCTGGCCCCTGGGTATACTAGACTGCCTCCAGGACCTTGGTTAGTAGTGTTGGAGCTGGGACAGGGGTCTACTTCAGGGTCTATAGTTATGTCCATAGACAGCACATTTGCTGCTGGGTTCACAGAATGTTATGTCTCCTATCAGGTACCTGGGAAGGCTCTCACCAGGTTATTAGGCGGGATTTGGGGAGGCAATACCAGAAGAGAGTCAGAAGGATACTTCTGTGCTTACAGTTGAGACTGTAGTCTATAAGTCTACCTTCAGGTACATGGTACATGGTGCTTCTTGCTGGGGTCCTGGGATCTGTTTTCTAGAGATGCCTTAGGATCTGCAATCTGACTGAGACAGCAAGCAGAATCCAGGGGCATGAAATGGGCATGTCTCATGGTGGATCCCTAGCCTGCAGCTGAGAGGGCCTGGAGGGTTGCAGGGCTCTTTCAGGATCTAGGCAAATTGGCTTCCAAGGTCATGGACAAATGTGTCTCCTAGTGGGTCTCTATGCAGGCAGGAATGTTCCCATATGGCTGGGAGCAGAGAGAGCTGGGTCACAACTCATTTTAGCGTCCTCAGCTGGAATCAAATTTAGCAGCCCTATTACCAAGGGCATGGGAAAAAGGGGAATGATTCACCCTTGGTCCCACATGATCCTGGTGGCAAGATGAAGGCCAAACAGAGCTATATCTAAGACGACAGGAGGTAGGGATGATTCTGGGTCTGCTACTGGAATATAGATCTGCCTTCTCAAAACAGGCCTTTTTAGTCTTGCGTCACTGGGATTTTGTCACTTCCTGCCGGATTCTCAAAATTCCTTCTAAAAATGCATTTTCTATTGGTGGCTGTCAAAATTATTGTTGCTTTGGGGGGATATGAGTGTAGAACCTTCCTTTCTACCATCCTGTTGGCCAATTGAATTGAATTTTGAAGAAGGGGAGTTTTTGAGCTAAAAGGCAGTATAGTATATAGAGAAGGGTATTTTAGACAACTGGGGAAAAATGTGCACAGATTCAGGTATACATTAAGCTGTCACATCCAAATCTATCACATATTCATTCCAAGAACTTTTGCTTCAAATGTATCCCCAGTGATGTTTAACACACAGGAGTACTTTTCTCTAAAAGACTTCTCCCATTTCATAGTCTAAACTTCTGAAAAGAAATTAACCTCAGTGTTACTTAGATATAGAATTTCTTTTCTTGCATAAATTCCTTCTACCAGTATTCATTCGCTCGCCTTTTAATGGTTGGCTAAATGAAGAGATAGAGATCATCAGGACACTGTGTGACATGTCATTCTGGTGAACTGTGGAGTTATTTCAAATAACTAGCAAGCAGCTAACATGCTCCAAGACAAATCAGAGAAATGGAAGGCAGTAGCATCTGTACCGCCAATAGGGGTATTTCCTAATCAAAGTTACATCAGGTCTGTTATGAGTTTGGGGTAAGTCAATTATTCAGACAATTGTGTCCAGGAAACCCAATAATTTTTATTCAGCATCAGCTGCTTTGCCCAATATATGTCATGTTATATATAACACTTAAGAAATTGTTGCAATTGCATCCAATTCTCTATATCTCCTTTCCAGGACAGAAATAATATTTGCTGCAGAGAAAGAAACAGGAAGGCTGTGGAGTGGTGGCTTGGGACACTGTCTTCTGGAGACAAAAATACAGTATGTGAGAAGTTTATATGATTTTCAATATAAGCCTGTATTTTTCATAAAACTGATTATGAAAAATATCATTAGTTTATCATCAACCCATTATGGGTGTGTCTTTAGTCACTATGTCTCCAAGGAAGCAAGTGATGATTTCAACTACAGTCTTTACACTTTCCAAATGTAGATTTCTAATCCAGATCTCTGTTCAGAGCTCTATGTGCACATATATCCAACTGCCAAATGGACAGCTGTCACTTCTCTGTGTAAAGCATTTTCCTAATGAGAAAACTAAGAGAGACCCTAGACATCTCCCTTCTTCTTATTTTTCGTGGGTCAAGCCTTTTAGATCTGGCCTTCTAAGTATCCTTGTATCCCACCTTCCCAGTGTTCTAGTGCAATCTTTCTTCATTTTTTATAAGGCTCCCTGCAGTAATCTCCTAAGTAAATTTATGAGTTTTAGTTTTGCTCTCATACAATTTCCTCTAGAATGAAGCCAAATGGGTCTTTAAAAAATGAATAACTGATTAAGGCATTTCACTGCTTGATTCCTTTAAATGGCTTTTCCTTGCTCTTTCAAGATAAAATACCAACTCTGTTATGCAGCGTGCATTTAAACATTTCATGATTTGGCCTTGTCTCTGTCTTCAGTCTCATTTATCTCTTCTCACCCTAACCCACCGTCTCCCTCTACAACCTCTATTATTATAAGTAATAACAGTTAACATCAATTGAAAACTTACCCTGAGCTGGAACTATACTAATATGTATATATCAGTATTTTCCAAACTTTACTAGTGATACACATCACCTGGGATACTTGGTAAAAATATAGTTGGTGGTCATTGTCCCATACTTATTGAATCATAATCTTCAGGGAATTATCTGGGATGCTGTCTTTTTTTCTTAAAAAGAAAAGGCCCTGTGGGTGTGACTCATCATCTCAGAAATTTGGGAAAACACAACTTCATTTTCTTTAAAATTTTTATTTAAAAATATATGAAATAATAACTGTTATTAGTCTCATTTATAGGTAGAAAGAAATGAGGTTTAGGGGGAAAGAGACATAGTTAAATGATTGCCATCATTATGAGTTGAGCCTAGACATCCAATCCCAGCATTTACACTGCTGCTGTAGTCTGCTTTCTGCTTTTCTCATTTAAGAGTCAACACGTGTTCTGTGTTTACTCTCACTATCTGTGCCTCTTATGCTTTAATTGGAGAGCATAAGAGACACAGATAATAATTTTACTTGAAAAATTACCATTAGTTCTTATAATTAACTCAGACTGCAACTTTCCTGGAGCCTTCTCATTCTGGCTTGGTTGCCTTCCTATGAACCATCCTGTTAATGTGACACATCATTATCTAATCCTTATCTGATTCCTTAATAGGCTATAAAAAGGCTTATTTCAGGACCTTCTGCATCTTTATTCTGCATATATCACAGTGTGGGATAAATATCTGCTAAATGAATAAAAAATGCAGTGTCATTTGGAAAGTGCTTGGAAATTAGATGCTTTGGATAGATGAATCTGAGCTCACTCCAGTAAATTATTTGTTTTGAGGTATTGAATGCTGCACTTTTGAACTAGGTCATTCCCCTATTGAACTCACCTATTTCCATTTTAGGAGTATTTGAGGAGAGATTGGGAATCCAGCCCATTCCTTTTCAAGTTCAAAGAAATGAAGCATATGTTACACACTGCAGTGGCCCTCGTCAAGACCAGATAATACAAAAGGACATGGAAGTCCCATCAATGAACAATATTATAATAAGGAGGAGTCTGGGCTGGTGATGTAGACTTAATACTAGAGTTCAGAGCATCAGAGGAGTGCTCTGACATGGGATAAAGGTACTCTTGATCCAGACTCTGAGTGCCATGGAAACTGTGTGAAGGAAAATTAAAATATGAATGAAAGCAATGTTTACATGTGGTCTTGAGGCAACAGGGAGTGCCCTGCCAGGGTGGCAGTGTTGTTTAAGACTTTTAGAACAGGAGGCTTGGTTGGGTCCAAATACTATGGACTATAAGATGTCTGTATTACTGGGATTTCAGCAAATGCTAATGATAAGGCTCCCCTTGTGTCAGGGGTGAGGAACTGGGCTCAACAGGACTGAGACTTCCATTGCTGTGTTCCACCACTAGAGCAAGGCATTGGCCCTGAAGAGAGCAGAGGGTGGCAGACAGGTAGCCCATTCCTGAGTGCTACCTGTGTCTTGGTTTTCTCTTCCCAGTTGTTACTTGGAGACAAGGAATAAGAATGGATCCATGCACAGGGGTAAGCAATGCTGGTGGTCTGTGGGAGTTTCATTTGGGGTAAGAGAAATTTAGGGAGATAAGATTATTTTTTTCTTAGTTTGGTATACTTGGCTTTGCTATCATAATTTAGGTATTACCAAACAATGTTGAGGTCACCACATTGGAAATTTGGCTAATGGAATTCTATAACAAAAGTGAATAAAAACGTTCTTTGAAAATATCTTTTTCCCAAGAAAGTCATATGAAGTCATGAAAAATGAGACTCCATAGGCAACAGAGCAGAAGCATGTTTTAAGAAATTTTATCTGAAGCCCAAGTTTTATTTGAAGCAAAAACTCTTTTAAATAAAAAACTGTAGAAGAAATATTTCATTTGCTTTAAAAACTATTTGTAGGCATTCTGGAAACACTCTTATGTGGGCAAAAGAAATTAGGGTCTAAACATTCAATAAGACAGAAGAATGATATATTTGGAGAAGAGGTTATATTACTACACCATTGAAAAGGCTGACATTGAGTAGAATTACAAGCAACAATGTATTGCTAAATTGATATGTGAACCATACAGATTGTGATCTTTGAATAACCATGACATATCTTATAAATGAAGTGACCAAAATCTTATTAAAATTAGAGACACAAGATTCAGTTCTCATTTGCAACGCCCTGGTTTAAGATGTGAAGCCTTGACATCACCACATCCCAATCAGCATAGGCTCCCTCCAGATGGAGAGTTATCTCAGTTCCTGCTTCATACTTCGTCGACCGTGAAGTAAGCACCAATTATCAAAAGTAATCACATCACCTAAATGAAAGAATTTTTTTCCATTATGAATAATTTGTGTTTAAATGATTTACAAAGCAGGCAAATATAACAGGCAAAACCCCACTGCTACTCAGTTCATATCAATAAACAGCACAGTTATTTCTTTACTCAAAACTGCACATTTCTGTCACACTAATCAACCTCTAGATGCAAACTGCTTTATGCCTTGACACTTAAATCACATAGCCTGGTAGGCTCCTGTGGACACCTTAATAATTCTTACTTGGAAGATTTGCTCTGTGTAAAGCTTTTTATTGTTTTTTACTGCTTGTCACTTATCTCATAATTAGGAAATTGTTCACCTAGTTGAACAGTTTCAAATCATTATAAAGACAGTGATATTCTTACTTGGTCTTTCATATTCCCAGTCTTTTATGGACATTGTTTTTAAGATTTATAAGAACTCTATAAAGAGAATTACCCTTTCATATGTGAGAACATCAAAGCTTCAACAAGTTAAGGGATTTGCCCAAAGCTGCATTGCCTTCACATGGTAAACCTGGATTCCAACTATTTTCCCCCATGTTGTTTCAGTTTACATGTTGCCACTCTTAAAATCGACCTGCTTTTACTGTGTTGGTTTATGGTGATTTCTAGTCTTATATTATGCCAAAGTTCAATTTTAAAAATAATTTCCACCATGCATGGTGGTGCACTCAGGTAGTCTCAGCTTCTTGGAGGACTGAGATAGGAGGCTCACTTGAGTTCAGGAGTTTCAGACCCATCTTGGAAAATATAGCAAGACACTGTCATGAGAAAAAATAAGAAAGACAGATAAAGAAAAAAGAAAAGAAATAAAAACAATTACAGTAAAATGAATCTTCCATTTGGCCAAGTCAAGAGCAGAGACAAATTATGCCTTTCACTATAGATAACAAAAGCCTTAAGTTCAAGAGAATCATTGTACAATATGGTATCTATAGCTAATAACAATGTACTATATTCTTGAAAGTTGCCAGGAAAGTAGACTTTGTGTTCCCACTGTTAAAAAAAAATCATACCTATGTGAGATAATGAATATATTCATTAGAATGATTTAGCCATTCCATAATATATACATGCTTAAAAGCAACATGTATATGACAAATATACACAATTTTGTTTGTCAATTAAAAACAAATAAATAAAAAAGACTAAATTGTGTAGGCACTTCACTTAGCAGAGATGGTGTAGAAAAAAAAAATCAGTGTTTTTTGTGCCTTTATTTCAAGTAGCTAGAGTACTCCAAGTACTATTTTATTCCAGGCAATACTATCTCTGCCCATAAGTTTTAGAAATAAACTTTACTTAAGTGTTTTATGATCGGCATTATGAGGACATATTTATCTACCAGGATAGGAAAATAAAGTAGAAGGCTCAGCTTGTATTGATAGGCTATTAGGATAGAAAATAGAAAACACCAGACTTAATATCAGACAGAAGGTTTCATTTGGCCCAGAGTTTCTTTCAAGTAGCAGAGGTGGGAGCCAGGAGGCTGCTGTTTAAGCAAGTCAGCAGTTCACCAAGATTCTACTGTAAAACTATTCTGGATATCATTCTTCATGGGTAAAGTTGGAGAAAAATCCAATTTTTTACTTTTTTGAAAAAATGTCCCTACTGACCTGGATTCATCTTGAAGACAAACTTGTTTTCTTTGCTGTTCATGAGATCAACAAATTCTTTTAGAACAGTAAAAAAGGCTGAACTCTCTCAACAGGTACATCAAATATCATGTCTCTGGTTGCATTGTTGAAGTTGATGTGAACCACTTGGCCTTTGTCATCTAACCTGTTGAGGAGAAAAAATTAACGTAATTCATGACGTATCTATTTACATTTGTAAGGGTCAAGATATTCAATTTACCTGTGGTACAATGTATTTCTTCATGTTTTTCATTCATTCATTCAATAAGTGTTTTTAGAAATCTCACTGCAAAAATGCTAGGAGGGATTATACTAAAATTAAAATGTTACTGATATATTCAAGTCAACATTTTGTTATGCTTAGTGAAATTTATTTGTTGTTCTTTAAAATAGGCTTTACATATTAAAATCTCAAGCAGTGAGTTTATAGGTCAGTTACTTTTTGTATTTTATCTAATTTGGGTCCTAATATTTTATTGGGGTAGTGGGGCAGGAAGAAAGTTTTATTCTTTAAAAGCTTGACATATATGGTTCTTATTTAATGCCTAGTTTGGAGATGGGGGAAAGTGAAGAATAGAGGAAAGAAGAGACTAGCCTGAGAACATTCTTCCTATCTACCTCTCTATACCATATGTCTTAGTCTGGAGACCTTTAGAAGATTGGTACTGTATCTCACTCAATATTGTATTCCCAGCTCTCAACATAAAGCCTGGGCATAAGAGTTGGTAAATAAACATTTGTTGTGTGTGTATATTTTTTATGCTTTGGGGGAGTACTGAAGTCTCTTTAGTACCTTGGAAGATTCTAATGTTGTGATTTCTCTACCCTTTCTTATAATATGTACTGTGATCATGAAAATGCAAGATAACACAACTTTCAATGTAAGAAAAGATAACAAACTTTCTGAAGTTTGGACTATGCTGGTTATAATTAGCAAGACATGGACATCACTTACATACAGAGGAAAAAAGCGGAGATTTTTTTCTGTGTGTGTGTATACAGTTTTTGTTTTTGGCTTATTGGGAAGGTGGACTTTCAGCCAGACCTTAAGTACCAAGCAACTCCCAAATTTTATTTTTCCTTTAGGTAGAAACAGTAAGTATGAATGAAAATAGGAGAGAAAGTGGTCCAGGATGGTGACATATTGCTTAGTATTACTTCCTAAAGAGTGTCTCCAGGGGACAAACCTAGGGGCTAGTAATGGTAGCCAACAGTTGAGTGAAGCCCACACCTGGTGGATCAGACCAAACAAACTGTTCCATTTGCTTGGACATAGAGAACTTGTGTTGAGTCTGGGCTGCACTTAGCTGACTGGTCACACAGAGAGTGAACCATTATCAATGTCAGGATACAGAAGGAAGGATGCAATTGACTACTAGAGAAGACATTAATCTCAGGATTGAAGAGTTAGAGGAAGTGGAGGGCTGAAACCTTAAGGATCAACCTAAAATGCAAAATTGGTTCTTAATAAGCAGGAAATTCCTTTACAGAACAACAGAATAAAAAGAAGCATCTAATGCAAACTTTCATGCAGAGGAAGGGTAAAATGTCATAAAAGATGAGAATAATTACATATATATTTATCTGTGAACAAAGGACAAATGTTTAAAAATAAACCAGCAACAAGATGACAGTGAACCAATCTAGGCAAATCATCATCAGTGATGCCAACAAGAACCCGAAATAAGGACCATAGATATCTCCCGCAGTCCCAGTTGCCACTATGAATATTTCCCATTACTCTTGCAGGGAGATGGGATATTTTATAAAACTTCTTGCTTTTACTGGAGGAGTGTCTCTATGGTATTATCTATTGTATCACATTTTATGAGAGAATCTGCAGGAAAAAATTATTTCAGACTTTAGATATAATTTGACTCTTATAACTGATTATATTCTTTCTTCGCTTTGGTTTCTAGGTTGGATCTGAAATAGAAAACTATTATCAGTAAATTGTTGGCATTTATAAAATTAAATTATAACAAGATCAAATATACTTTGCATTTTCACTGATAGGCATTTTGGTAAGTGCTTCCATTTATTAACTCTAGACTTCCTACTTCATCATAAATTTATTGATAAGTGGCAGGTATTCTTTTTTTTAAGAAAAGAAACTGAGTTGGCTGGGGATGTGGCTCAAGAGGTAGCACGCTCGCCTGGCATGAGGGCAGCCCGGGTTCAATCCTCAGCACCACATACAAACAAAGATGTTGTGTCTGCCGAAAAACTAAAGAATAAATATTAAAAAGTTCTGTCTCTCTCCCTCCTTCCCTCCCTCTCTCTCTCTTTAAAAAAAAAAGAAAAGAAACTGAATTAGCAAGGGGAAGTCATTGAATAAGTGGTTGCATAGATAGCAAATAAAAGACTTGTATTCACATGAGTAAACTTGCAATCAATAGGATTGATTAATTCCACTATTATTTTTTGTACCAATTTCTTCATTAATTTATTTTTATTTTATTGGATTGTTACTGATTCTTTTAGCAGCTTTAGAAACTCTTTTGTACTAGGAAGGATATGAAAATTTCAAAAGAATTTAAAAGTTTAACAACAAGAAAATTCAATTAACCCAAACACTCAGGAGTTATCTCAGAAGCCCTCATTAACTAAAACTCTTGTTTTCTCTCTTGTTGTTAAAAATGTATTTTTAAATGCATTAATGTTAAACACTTTATTCTCTTCATGGATATCCCTGAGACCTTGCAAATGGCCAAATTTTGGATTGCATTACAAAATATATCAAAGCCAAGTCATGATTTGGTTGATGGATATTCAGTTAATCTCATTCAATAACTAAGTTTCTTGCTTCACTCCTCTTAGAGAATCTGCAATTATTTTAGGTCTTAACAAAAATTTTTATTTTCATGGATTTTTAAAATTTAAATTTATTTCAACTCATACATAAAACATAAAACATAAAAATTATACACTAATAGGGTAACAATGTTTTGATACATTTATATACACGTGTAAAGTGTATATATCATCAGGAGTCATCTATCTCCTGATGATAAAAGTTCTCATTTTAAAGGGGCTGTTTAGACAATTAAAACTGTAATAGTATGACTAAGAAGCTTGAATTATTTCTTCTCTTTCTCCCCTCAATGGCTGAGTTCTCAGAGAACACCTCAGCTTCTCACTGTGATCTAGAATATATTCCTGAGGATTGTCTTTCCTTCATAAGTCTTATCCAAACTATCAGGAAAATAATCTTTTTCCCTGAAAAATATATCCTTTTCAACATGGCCATTACTGTCACTTGGAACACTCATGTTCAGGGTGCCATCATCTCTAAGGGAGCACTAGCTGTAGTTACTTGCCTCGTCTTCCCTCTCCTGTTCTTGTTCTATTTTATACTATGTTCAACACCACAGCCAGAGGATCTACATAACTCATAACTAAATTCAAATGTCTTTCCTTTGGTCAAAACCTTATGAAAGCTCCCTACTTCACTCAGAATAAGAACCTAGGTGTTTATAGTTATTAACAACACTACAGATGAGCTGACCTCATCTGACTTCCTCTTCTAACACACTTCCCTTCTCTCAGCTCTGGTTGTTTCTTGGAACTCTCTAGACATGTTCTTGAAGATTTCTTAGGACTCTTGCTTTAGTACTTTCTAGAAAACTCCTTCACTTCTTTAAGTCTTTGCTCAAATCTTTCCCTTGCTACACTATTGAATGATGAAAATTTTATCCGTACTAAGTCTTTGGTCCTACAGATTCCCTTAATCTTGATCTACTTTTCCTTTTTTCCCCCTTAAGCCTGTAATAGTTTTTAATATTCATTATGATTTGCTTATTTATTTAAAAATTTCAAATTCTCCCCTTCCCCACTAGAACTCAAGCTGTGTGAGAGCAGGCATCTTTATTTTTGTCTACTGGCAATCTCTAATTTCACCTGGCTATTGTGTGCCTGAAATGTAGTGTCACTGAGGAATTGAATTTTGAATTTTATTTAGTCTAATTTTAATTAAAGTGTGAATAGTCACTTGTGACTAGTGACTACTATTGGATAATGCTGATCTAGAACATAAATACTGCTTCTCTTCCAAATCTAATATACAAGTTTCCCCAGTTTTTATAATTTTATATATAATTTATTCTAAAATTGAAATTGTATCATATATATTACTACACATAAGAATCCTTAGAATTTGATAGTTTTATCTTCATTTTGCAGATGGAGAGACTGAGATATAGAGGTGTCAAAACTGGCTAGATAATAAGAATTTGGCTAAAATGTGGAAAACCTGGTATTCAAACTTTGGCTTATTTGCCTAAAAACATGTATACAGCAAGTCTTTTGTTTACAAAGAGAAAAATCCCTTTATAATATACTCTTAGTTTTTTTTTCTTTTTTTTTAATTAATTTTTATTGTAGGTTGTTCAAAACATTACATAGTTCTTGATATATCATATTTCACACTTTGATTCAAGTGGGATATGAGCTCCCATTTTTACCCCATATACAGATTGCAGAATCACTTCAGTTGCACAACCATTGATTTACATATTGCCATTCTGGAGTCTGTTGTATTCTGCTGCCTTTCCTATCCTCTACTATCCCCCCTCCCCACTCCCCTCCCCTCTTCTCTCTCTACCCCCTCTACTGTAATTCATTTCTCCCCCTTATATTTTCCCTCCTTTCCCCTCACTTCCTCTTGTATGTAATTTTGTATACCCCTGAGGGTCTCCTTCCATTTACATGCAATTTCCCTTCTCTCTCCCTTTCCCTCCCACCTCTGATCCCTGTTTAATGTTAATCTTCTTCTCATGCTCTTCGTCCCTACTCTGTTCTTAGTTACTCTCCTTATATCAAAGAAGACATTTGGCATTTGTTTTTAAGGGATTGGCTAGCTTCACTTAGCATAATCTGCTCTAATGCCATCCATTTCCCTCCAAATTCTATGATTTTGTCATTTCTTAATGCAGAGTAATACTCCATTGTGTATAAATGCCACATTTTTTTTTATCCATTCGTCTATTGAAGGGCATCTAGGTTGGTTCCACAGTCTTGCTATTGTGAATTGTGCTGCTATGAACATGGATGTAGCAGTGTCCCTATAGTGTGCTCTTTTTAGGTCTTTAGGGAATAGACCGAGTAGGGGAATAGCTGGATCAAATGGTGGTTCCATTCCGAGCTTTCCAAGAAATCTCCATACTGCTTTCCAAATTGGCCGCACCAATTTGCAGTCCCACCAGCAATGTACAAGAGTACCCTTTTCCCCACATCCTCGCCAGCACTTGTTGCTGTTTGACTTCCTTATGGCTGCCAATCTTACTGGAGTGAGATGGTATCTTAGGGTGGTTTTGATTTGCATTTCTCTGACTACTAGAGATGGTGAGCATTTTTTCATATACTTGTTGATTGATTGTATGTCCTCCTCTGAGAAATTTCTGTTCAGGTCCTTGGCCCATTTGTTGATTGGGTTATTCGTTATCTCATTGTCTAATTTTTTTAGTTCTTTGTATATTCTGGATATTAGGGCTCTGTCTGAAGTGTGAGGAGTAAAGATTTGTTCCCAGGACGTAGGCTCCCTATTTACCTCTCTTATTGTTTCTTTTGCTGAGAAAAAACTTTTTAGTTTGAGTAAGTCCCATTTGTTGATTCTAGTTATTAACTGTTGTGCTATGGGTGTCCTATTGAGGAATTTGGAGCCCGACCCCACCGTATGTAGATCATAGCCAACTTTTTCTTCTATCAGACGCCATGTCTCTGATTTGATATCAAGTTCCTTGATCCACTTTGAGTTAACTTTTGTGCATGGCGAGAGAAAGGGATTCAGTTTCATTTTGTTGCATATGGATTTCCAGTTTTCCCAACACCATTTGTTGAAGATGCTATCCTTCTTCCATTGCATGCTTTTAGCCCCTTTATCAAATATAAGATAGTTGTAGTTTTGTGGATTGGTTTCTGTGTCCTCTATTCTGTACCATTGGTCCACCTGCCTGTTTTGGTTCCAGTACCATGCTGTTTTTGTTACTATTGCTCTGTAGTATAGTTTGAAGTCTGGTATAGCTATACCGCCTGATTCACATTTCCTGCTTAGAATTGTTTTTGCTATTCTGGGTCTTTTATTTTTCCATATGAATTTCATGATTGCTTTCTCTATTTCTACAAGAAATGCCATTGGGATTTTGATTGGCATTGCATTAAACCTATAGAGAACTTTTGGTAATATCGCCATTTTGATGATGTTACTTCTACCTATCCATGAACAGGGTATATTTTTCCATCTTCTAAGATCTTCTTCTATTTCTCCCTTTAGGGTTCTGTAGTTTTCATTGTATAAGTCTTTCACCTCTTTTGTTAGGTTGATTCCCAAGTATTTTATTTTCTTTGAGGATATTGTGAATGGGGTGGTTGTCCTCATTTCCATTTCAGAGGATTTGTTGCTGATATACAGGAATGCCTTTGATTTATGCGTGTTGATTTTATAGCCTGCCACTTTGCTGAATTCATTTATTAGCTCTAATAGTTTCTTTGTAGACCCTTTTGGGTCTGCTAGGTATAGAATCATGTCATCTGCAAATAGTGATAATTTGAGTTCTTCTTTTCCTATTTTTATGCCTTTAATTTCTTTCGTCTGTCTAATTGCTCTGGCCAGTGATTCGAGAACTATGTTGAACATCACCCTGATTCCTAAACCAGACAAAGACACTTCAAAGAAAGAAAACTACAGACCAATATCTCTAATGAACCTAGATGCAAAAATCCTCAATAAACTTCTGGCGAACCAGATACAAAAACATATCAAAAAAATTGTGCACCATGATCAGGTAGGATTTATCCCTGGGATGCAAGGTTGGTTCAATATACGGAAATCAATAAATGTTATTCACCACATCAACAGGCTTAAAAATAAGAACCATATGGTCATCTCGATAGATGCGGAAAAAGCATTCGACAAAGTACAGCATCCCTTTATGTTCAAAACTCTAGAAAAACTAGGGATAACAGGAACATACCTCAACATTGTAAAAGCAATCTATGCTAAGCCTCAGGCTAGCATCATTCTGAATGGAGAAAAACTGAAGGCATTCCCTCTAAAATCTGGAACAAGACAGGGATGCCCTCTCTCACCACTTCTACTCTTAGTTATTCAGTATTGTGTGGTGTGTATATATAGCTGTGCATTGCCAATTTAAAATATCCATCCTTATTTATTGATGTTGAAAGATAACTGGTCTAAATTAATAATGGTTCAATCTTTAAATTGATGGCATTTTTTTTTTCTTTTTTGGTAAACCCCAAGGAACTATACTACTGAGCCACATCCTCAGCCCTTTTATTTTTTTATATATATCTTATTTACAGACTAGGTCTTGCTGAGTTACTCAGGGACTTTCTAAGTTCCTGAGGCTGGCTTTGAACTAGTGATCCTCCTGCCTCAGCCTCCTGAGCCACTGGGATTTTAGGAGTGTGCCACCATAGCCAACATTATGGCATTTTTTTATGCTTCAAAAACACATGCATGGAGCTGGGGATGTGGCTCAAGCGGTAGTGCGTTTGCCTGGCATGCATGCGGCCCGTGTTCGATCCTCAGCACCATATACAAAGATGTTGTGTCTGCCAAAAACTATATAAAAAATATTAAAATTCTCTCTCTTTTTTTCTCTCTCTCTTTTACTCTCTCTTTTTTAAAAAATACATGCATGAGGGACAATGCAGTATGATGAAAAAGAAAAGGAAATGGAAAAGTCCATCAATCTCCAATGGCAAAATGATAGCATAATTTTATTTTGGAGAGAATTGGAGGATTCTTGAGATTCTTTTCAATTTCACCATAAGTGAACTCACAGAATATTTTCAATATCAGTTTTTTAAAAGGTTAGCTGATGTTTTTACACAAGGCAAGGCCAACTAACATTTTCTTTCATGTAGTTAAATTTTTAATACAATCTTATGACAGAAAAATGATGATGGAATCTGATACCCTCACCACTAATTCAAATTTGTAGAAAACCAAATTTTATTTCATGTGAGTCATTCAGAATGAAAAAATATTTTCTTTTAAAGTGTTTCTTTATGGCAGCATGTGAACTTTGGCCCAGAGAAAAATAGTGAGCAAAGTAATATCTGTGTTTCATTAAAGATGTGTCTTCTTATCTCCACCCCATTGGATCCAAATCCATCAAACTGCATGCTCAAGAGGAAACTAATTATCCAAGTCATTTCATCTGTAATTAAAATGACATTTTAATAAACTTTTATTTGGTAAACATTTTACTATAAATCATTTAATTATCTTTTCTAATTTCTTTTCTAATTGTTATGGAAAAGCTCAAATAAAAAAGAAAAAATAAACATTCAAAATGGAAGTTTGAACAATAGTATAAGCAGGTATCCATATTTTTTTCTTTTATCAGAATCACAAGTTTGAGCAGAGCCTGGGCAACTCAGGCTCTATTCAGAAAAAAAATAAAAGTTGGGAAAACAGCACTGTGATAGAGCATCCTTGGGTTTAATTCCTAGTATTGTAATTATAGTAAAATTATAATAAAAATCTATCAAATCATTTATGTAATTTTAGACCTTTTTGCACTTTGCTTATATATAGAGTATCTGTTATGTCTATATTATGTGCAAAATGATTTATGAAGTTTTGAGATAGAGAAAGGTATGATTCAGTCCTTGTCTTTGAAGAGTTTGAAAAGTGTGACAATATATACAAATAATCTATCGCATTACATTATATCACATTATACAACTATGTAATTAGAAATTCCAACTCAGGAGCTTTATGATGTGATGATAACTAGATGGAAATCTAGGTTCAAGTTCAAATTCCCCATGAATCACCCTATAAAAGTTTATACCCTTGTACTTCATTTCCCCATTTTACATAAAAGTCACAATCATGTTAACCTTAAAGGAATATTAAGAGTGATCATATAAAGAAAGACAAGTCAAAATGATTTGAAAAGCATAACTTTCTATAAAAATGTCAAAAATTCCTTTGTACTTCAGGAAAATTTATGACAACATTTAATTGCTTTTTCTTAGGCTTTCAATTATAACCCAGAAACAAAACATGAAGTCATAAAATACAGAAGGTAATTTAAAAATTTGAAATAGAATCTTTAGTTTTCTCGTCTCATTCTTCAAGTTTTATTCTATCCAACCTCTCTAACTGATCTCTGAAAGGTGAGTTGAGCTGATTAATTTGACTTTTAATAACAGGGTTTCAGAAAAATAACTCAGAACCATATTTTGAATAAATCACATTGTTGTGTCTCCTCCGTCAACTCCCACTCAAAAAGGTGACTATAGGAGTCATTTTTCTGTCATCATTTAGTTCAATGAAATCATGTGGATTTATTTTTTCCAATCAACAAAATAATTTAAAACATGTGGTTAAACTCTACACTCGTTTAGCTAATATTGGCAAGAACAATGGGTAGCAACCAGGGCACAGAGAAAATATGTTCAGTCAAGATGATGAAAAAAAGGGATTAATTTTGGTTTTGGCCCATTTCTCCTTTATTAACTTGAGAATTGTCCAGATTTTCATTTATCTTTGAAGATACAGATTTCTGTGTGGTTATTTAATTTAGTCCAGTTCAGCTTTAAAAATAGGCAAAGGACATATATTTTTTTTAAAAAAAACATTGTCCTGACCATTTGTGTTTTAATTTAGTTAATGGTGATTTTTCTAAAAATGTATTTGGTTTACTAAAATGATAATTTTGTGAAGATGTAAAGGAAGAGTGTCTACTGAAAAATTCTTCTAGGGCCTTCATGGGTCTACATGGAGAACCTCCTTCTTTGAGAGGGAATTTTATTAGCAAGATAGGAAATGGTTTCCAAAAATAGCATGAGTATTCTGTCCCTTATCTTTGAATCCCATTATTATGCATGTTCACAGTGCCTTCCTTGAGTTGACTATTTTTTCATTTCTTGAATCTGGGCAAGACTTGTGATTTGCTTAGACCAATAACACACAGCAGAAGAAACACTGCACAAATAATAGCCCAGGCTTCAGGAAGCCTATCATACTTTGGCTCTCTCTCTGAACATTGTGTCAGTTGCCATGGGCAAAAGCCTGGGCTAGCTTGTGGAAGATAGTAGACCAAGTGGAGCAGACAAGCCAATCTAGATGAAGTCACCAGCCCTTAGCCAACTCATCAGCTGAGTTAATCTGCAAATAGGAACTTCTCAGCAGAACACAGCCTGAAGAGCAAGAATGGGCTATTTACGTGGGAGCTCCTTTTAGCCATTAAGTTAGGGAGTGGGTTTTCATGTAGCAATAACTGATAAAAATGTCAGCCATGTCACACTTTGGGAGAACACAATCTTGTGTTCCCTGATTTCATTTTCTTTTTTTAACTTTCTTACTGGGGATATATATACAAAAGACACCAGGTTATACTACTGTCTTAAAAAAATCTGTCATGGCAAAGCAAAAAGTGCCAATAATTATTTCCAGGAAGAAAAAATAAATATTTTTTTAAAAGATACATAAAAATGTCTTATCCCTAAGCAATTCTGATATTCAGAATTCAGGCACATAAATGTTGTGTTTGGATTGTGTTTGAAAAAAAAATTAGCTGGTGAAATATGTAATCTTATACACTCAAAATATAGGAGGATTTGGTCCTTGGCCTTCTTTGTGGAAAATATGTTGAAGCTCACCTTACCCCAGGTGGATGGTGGAGGGCTGGATAATCCGTGTGAAAGCTTAGCTTCCCAGTTGTGTAAGCCACATTGTTTGCATCAATTTTGTCTTGCACTTGCCAAGTATGTCTGTAAAATACAAGAAACATATGTTTAAGTAGACTGTGTTAGAATGAATTAGATATGGAGGGGGATGATAACTTTTCGTTTTATGAAATAATTAACATAATGACTATGAACCAAAAAGATAGTGTAACATTTCTATGGCTGAAGTAATATAATTAGCATTCCTCATTTCTCCCCTCAACAAAACCATATCTTCACACTAGTCTATCCTACAGAGTTCATAAAGAAGTGAATGTGGAATTGTAGGTCATCTTTTTTTAATAGCTTGATGCATATAACAAAATGAAGCTTTATTTATTTATTATTACCTTTGGTCAGGGGTTCCTGAGGATTAAACGAAGGGGCACTTGACCACTAAGCCACATCCCTAGCCCTATTTTGTATTTTTTTTTTTTTAGTGTCAAGGTATCACTGGGTTGCTTACCACGTCACCATTGCTGAGGCTGGCTTTGAACTCAAGATCCTCCTGTGTCAACCTCTCAAGCTGCTGGAATTACAGGCATATACCACCACACCCAGCATAAAATGAAATTTTTAAAGTAAGTAATTCAGTTGGATTTAGTACATTTACAAGTGGTGACCATCACTACTATAATTATTATGTATCTTGTTGTTTTGTTTGGCTTTGGTGGGAGCATGCTTGGGATTGAACCCAGGGCCTCATGCATGCTACATGAGTGCTATATCACTGAGCTGCATCCACAGTCCCTATATCTTTCAGGTTTAAAGCATTTCTATCATTCTTAAATAAAACCACTTTCTCAGTAAGAAGTTTTTTGCTCTTCTCGAGGTCCTTGGCAGCCATTATACTGCTTTTTCTTTTTATACTTATTTTTAATATTTAATATATATGGAATTATATAGTATGTGATATGTCTGACTTCTTTCACTTAGCATACTTTCCAGATTTCTCAAATTTTAAAATGTATTAGTATCTAATTTATGTTTATGACTTAATACTTTATTGTTCAGATAATCACAATTTGTTTATCCATTCACTTACTGATGGATATTTGGACTGCTTCTACTTTCTAGTTATTTTAAATAGTGCTGAGTTTGGAATGTGCCTGGCATGTCTGTGGGAGAACAAGGAGAGTGTGGCTGCAGCAGAGCTGCCAGGGAATCAGGAGGGGGAAATTCGTCAGATGCACGGGGGAAGCCAGATCCTGAAGGGCTGGTGGAATAGTCTAAGAATTTGTGATGGAAGACTCCGAGTTTCTCCACTGTGAAAATTATACTGAGTAGTTGTTTTACAGAATTGCTTTGTTGTTGAGGGGGGACTAGATGGTACTGGGAAAAGATGCCAAAAAAATAGATGATGGTTGTCGCGACCCCTTGCCCGCAAGGAAGACGCAACTCAGGAATCTTCTTTCAGCAGTTTATTCAGGCCCTTGATATTTCTTCTAATCTCCTTGGTCGGATGCCCCTCCCAGCCTTAATAAAGCATCCCAAGCCCCAATGCAAAGCTGCCACGTGGAACTTTCTCACAGGGTGCTGAGAAACAATGCACCAACTCTCCCAAACAAGGAGTTGTTTGTTACAGACCACAGTGGAGCCAGCGCCATCTTGCAATGGCGACCATAATCTGCAGAAACGGCTCACCACAGATGGTGACCAAGACTAGAGTAGAAGCCATCATAGGAAAGAATGGCCAGGTTTGAATTTTGAAGTTAGAATTAATAGGGTTCTTTTACTAATTGGAGGTAGGATGAGAGGGAAATGGAGTCCAGAATGATGCCCAGGTTTTCAGTTTGAGGTATCAGATACTGAGTAAAATCCCATTTACTGAGATTGACTCTGTAAAAACACAACATCAGGTTGGAGAAATCCATTTCTATTCTTATTCTTTTTGCAGAGTTACAGAAGACAGAAATCAAGAACATACTATTATTGGCAGTTTGATTCACGTAATTTAAATGACTTTTTTTGGTGCTTTAAAAAATTCTGTATTCACCAGAGATATGAGAAATTGTGCTTTATATGTATAATAAGAATTGTAATACATTCCACTGTCATAAAGAATACATAGGTCCATGTACGTTATTGAAAAAAAAAAATCTTTATTCAGGCCAAGCGCAGTGGTGCATGCCTGTAATCCTAACAGCTCCGGAAGCTGAGATAGGAGAATCTTCAGTTCAAAGCCAGCCTCAGTAAAAAGCAAGGCGCTGAACAACTCAGTGAGACCTCATCTCTAAATAAATAAAAAATAGGGCTAGGGATGTGGCTCAGAGGTTGAGAACCCCTGAGTTCAATCCCCAGAACTAAAAAAACAAAAACAAAAAACAAAAATTTCATTCAAAGATGGACACATGATCCCCTTGGTTTTGGTGCATGTCACGCAGGGGCAGGTCCCCTTGCCTAGTATTCCACCTATATCCTACAACCTGGCAAACCTACTTAA
Source organism: Callospermophilus lateralis (assembly GCF_048772815.1). NCBI lineage: Eukaryota > Metazoa > Chordata > Mammalia > Rodentia > Sciuridae > Callospermophilus > Callospermophilus lateralis. Next base: position 13,579,146 of record NW_027514398.1, read on the forward strand.
TCCTGCACGTTCACTCTGTCTTTTCCTGTCAGAGTTCGTATTGATTCTCCAGAATTCAAACATCCAGTGCAAGTTCTAGGCTTGCCAACTACTGCCATAGTTGAGTTTTCTGTTTTGATCCTGTTGATCTCATTTCACTGCTTGCCTTAAGCTTTTCTGCCTTTTCTTTTCTTAATTTTCTATCTACCTAGACCCACTAGTCAAAGCACAGCTTAAGTGCCAACTCCTTCATAGTCTAGATTCTAGAAACTCAGTTTTTAAATTTAACCTGGACTAGCTTCAAATTGTCTTAGACAATTTATAATTTCTGAACTTCAGTTTATATATTTGTATAGTAAAATAGTTATAAACTTCAAAGGGCTGCTACAGCAAATAGACAAGTTCTATGTTTGACACATAAGAGATGCTCTTTAGGACTTTCTGTCCTTTTTTCATTTCCTGTTTACTTAACATTTACCTCTCACTCCTTGGGATTCTCCATGTATGTTCATTTGACTCATTTATTGGAACTGAAGTTGTTTGGTGTTTTGTGACAATAGTTTCAATTTTAAAAGAATTATCACTCTGATTCTATTTTGATGTATAATAACATAATTCTGCTTTGTCTTCTGGGTTTTAAATTCACTAAGTTCAAAACCAAGTTTTGCTCTTCTCCTGATACCTAATCCAGTCCCTATGCTAAAACAGGGAACCAATAAATATTGACAGAATGAGCATAAGAAGGGGCACAGAGTGACTTTTCTGAGCCTTCATTTTCCTAGGGTAAAGGGTAAGGGTAGGTTAAGAATGACCACAGGAGGGTGGGAAGAGATAAAACAGTCAAGTTGACACCTTCCTCCTTTTTCCTCCTGGGACACAACCTAAAATGTCCTCCCACATTTGGAACTGTTTTTCTTAATGAGAAAAAGTAGGGCTTCTTCCCTGTTATTCAGGTCTGAGAATGAATAACATTTTGTTCTGCTTTACTCATTTAAAATTAGAAAGGATAACTTAGTATGTTTCACCGAAGGTCAAATGGCCATCCATATGTGGCCATAAACTATAATGAGACTAAGTGGAGGGAAATAGGAGTATATATAGCCAGTTGCAACCCATTTTAAGTAGGAGTCAGGAAATCCATTATATTGCAGTGACTGTAGCCAAGAAATACATGTTCACTATGAGGTTCATGTACTTCTATAGCCCATATAGAATACAGCTCCAGACTGCTGTCAACATTGGCATTTTTAGAATTACCAACATGTAGCAAAGGATTTAAAGAGATCAAAAACATAACTTCATCAAATTATAAAATGTATAATATCTTTTGATTAAGTCAACAATGCTGTTGACAATATCAGCAGAAAATGACTATTCAGATTTTCTTTACAAAAGTGATGATGGTTTTGTATCAGTCCACCTACACTCTTTTTCATGATTTTCCCTATGATTAAGGATGGAGTTTTGCTATAGCTAAGAGCTGGCTGAGATCCAGGGCTCAGACTTCAGGCAGAGAACAGATATTTTCTTTGTTTGACTTTAATTGGCTTCTACAGGGATGAGGCTTGGGACTTGGCTTCATCAGAACTCCCCCTGGCCTCCTTAGATAATAGTTAGGGGATGATAAGTATTTTCCAGCCCAAGAGTGTCTTAGGCATAGTAGGAGATGTGTAGCCCAAAAGTCTGTGCTCACACAATCTGATACATCCTAGGAGGGGAGCGCATCAATTCCAACCATAAAACATTCTAATGGTTATAGGATGAGTTTGGAAAACCCCATAAAATGTCATCCAGTCTTCCTTTCTACATCCTTGTAGAAATTAATCATGGCAAACAGTATGATGTCTATTGTCTGTGACTTTTAAGTTTTTACTTATCCATCCCAAACCTAAATCTCCAGAACTTTCTAATGTTGTTCTAGGTAAAGCAAGAACCCAAGAAGATGACTGAGAATTGCCATTATTACAGCAGTTTTAAAACTGAAGAGACAACTCAATATGACATCATAATCCAGTGGTTTAGACTCGGTTGCTATTGTGCTAATGTGGTAATTGCATGTTTTATTTGCAAGTATTCCTGCTTTAACTAAAGATGCCTAAATGGTTCTTGTCATTCACAACATTTTGTTAAAACATTTGCTTTTGTTTTTTCAGTGACATTTATTTCTTCAAGAATTCTATTAAAACCTCTTGTACTTTATTGATTTTTAGAGAATATGTTGTTGGATTGTCTTGAATGCTAATCTACTAGATTTACCCAAACACAGATGTCTGGTCATAGATATTCATGATATCAATAGTGTTTTGAGACAAATTTGAATTCTTTAGTGCTTATGGAATATTTTAATATTGTTTTTACTTTATTTGTTCTTTATATCTTTTTACAGTCTTTTGGTTATGGTTTGCACTGGGAAAATCATGTTGAATTAATTTGTAAACTTTTTTGTAATAAATTTTATGTGACAAGATGGTCTATATATACAAACCTGGATTTATTATTACCAGCAAACACAACCTCCAATGAACCTACTGCAAACTCTTATCAGATTATGCAAGATTCCTTATTTTGAACATTGTTATTCCATTAGATCCAAAACAGAATGCCCATATGCTATTTTTAAATTTCAAAATGGATAATGATTCTCTAGCTAAAGTTTAAAAAAAAATTTAAAGCTACATGTGGAAAGAAATATTATATTGCAGATTATATTTGTAACATTTGCATCTGAACAACCAGATATAGTCAGTCATTCACCAGAGCTCCAGGTATCTATTCTTTTTCCATTATCATTTATTATACACCTACAATGAGCTAGAAACTGGGAATCCAGAAATAAATAGAAGAGACACAGTGATTGTAATATCCAGAAATTACTTGGAAATCTACTTGGAAGACAAGTTGATGTAATTTATCTTCCCAAGCTAAAGTACCAAGTGTTACATGAGTGAAGAAATAAAGAATAAATGGCATTCTGAAGATGGAGTAGATTTACCTCCACAGGAGAAATAGAAGGTAGGAAGGCCCACTGCTTCTGAAAGCAAATGAGAGAAGTCCAATTGAGTGTGGTCAGGGTTTGCTCTATGACTCTTCTTGGCTTCTGTTCAATTTTCTGTTTCCCTTGTTGTGCTATAAAATCTTACAAAACAACTCATTACTTTAGGGAATTGGGTTCAAACATTTTCTTTTTCTGGTAGTATTTAACATACTGCCAAAATGTGTTGATTGAAGACATGCATGCTATAATTGTACATTGCATTATTTTACATTATTTTACTGGTTGTTTATAAACTATAATCTTAGTCAATGATATATTTTGAATATATGGAAATCACAAATAATTTCTTATATCAATAATTGTTATTGTTTCCATTCTAAGGAAGTATTTTAGATTTTTTTTTGTTTTTATATCAGTACATGGCAAAATTTCTAGAGTCCTGTTTTAAAAGGTTCCAGTTTTACTTATATTAGAGTTAATAGTTTACATTGATCCATATCTGAAAAATAATGGCTTTATACAATTTTAGGCTGAGAGTTAGTATCCTCAAATAAAAGGTACAAACACAAAAATAACATTTCTGACATTTAGCGTTGCTCGATTCAACCCATTAAATGAATGTTGAAATCTCCATGAAACAAAGATTTGATGAAAAGAAGAAGGATTCTGGAGTTATGACAGTGATATACTTTTTTTTACACCTCTCTGAATTCCTCCTACAGAATATTTAGAATGAAAAATTTAAAACTCATGAACAATATCTAAACCAAAATTAGGTTAGAAGATACTCCCATAATCCCAAAATAAAAGTGGATAGAGATAAACCTTCCAAAGTCACAAGACCTAAGTGAGATCAGCAACAATGCAAGAAGAAACAGAAGGAAGCACTGGGGTACATGACATATCTAAAACATTCTCATATCATGCACAGATGTTCACTAGTAAGTTCAGTAGAACAATTTGAGGACGGTAAGTAAATGTGTTGAGGTGGGGTGGGGAGGATTTGTACATTCCAGTATAGCTGAGTATGGGAGGTCCAGGGTTAGGGATCAGTGTAATCTGGGCCTTGTGAATTCTAGAAACTAACCAGACAAACCTCTTTTACATAGCAAGTCTTTTTTTCTGATGGGGGGGGAACCCCTCCAGATTGAGCAATGCATTGTCAATAAAGATGAAACAAAAAAAAAGGGCCATATAAACATGAAGGAGAGGAAATCAGGTCTCAGAAAGTTATCAGCTGTAGTTCTGAAAAAAGAGCTTAAAATCATAGGTTTTAAAAAAGTTTTTGAATCATATCTCCCTTTAATAGTAAAAAAAAAACTAATTTCATGTAAAATTAATAATCAAATGTAATTAAGCCTTAAAATAAAAATATTTTAAGAATTAAAAAAACAAGTAACAAAATAGCATATTTACTGACAGTATCTTTCACAAGGCCATATACCTCAGAAGATGATAATATTTTACTTTTCCAATTTCTGTTTTCTACTTATCACGACTTCTAATGAATTCAAAAGTCCTTAATAAAATGTTACAGTATATAAAGAATAACATACATCAGAATCAAAGACTTAAAATTAGGGTGATAAAGTCAGGAAAGAAAACAAACAAAGACTAAACAAGAAGGAATGTATGATCAAATAAGCATTATAGGTAAGGCTGAAGGAGGACACAGATGTTGTCCCAACTAACTCCATTTTTGCCTTTCTAACTTGTTCTTCTTCTAGATACTTCCCAGTTTATCTCAAATTTTGGGAATAGCAAGCCCTCTGGGCTTAAACCCTATGATGGGAAACAAGGCTGCTCTCTCCCCCTCCTAAACTTGTTATAGTTTGGATGTGAGCTGTCCTATAAACATTCCTGGGTTAGTGTAAGAATGTTTGGAGGTAAAAATGATTGAGTTGTGAGAGATGTAACCTAATCAGTCCATCCTAGTATAAAAGGATTGACTGTGTCGTAACTGTAGGCAAGTAGGGCATGGCTGGAGGAGTTGGGTCCTGCAGATGGGCCCTGGTAGGCTTGTTTTTCCCAGCAGCCACTTCTCAGCAGCCTGCCTCTACTTCCTGGCCAGTGGAACAGCTTTCTTCCATCCCACCCTTCCTTCATGATGTTCTGGCTCATCTTGGGCCTAGAGCTAAGGAGTTAGTCCACCATGAATTGAACCTCGGACACTGTGAGCTAAAATGAATTGTTTCTCCTCTAAGTTATTTTGATGGGCTGTTTTGGTCACAGGGATGAAAAGCTAACGAACACAGAGTGGGAGCCCTCATTTCATTACAGGAAACATCCTCAAGCAATGATAAATTCCCGGGTGCCAACGGGCTCTCATAGAATCAGACCTCATATAATGATTAACCAGATTACAGTGTGACCACAACTCCTGGACTCTGCATATTTCTTGCCCCTTGCTTTTCTCCTTCCCCAATGCAATCCTGAAGCTTTTGTCAGGACCCCCAAAACAGGGCTTAGAATGCTGCTTCTCCTGTTTCTTCCCATTGTGGCCACACTAAATACATTCCTCACTTTCTTCACCACCAATTTTGCCTGTCTGATTGGCCTCTCAAGGTGGTAGATGGAAAAATCTGGGCTACTGGGACTTCCAAAGTCAGGCCTGCAGCATAGGATTTTTTAGTACAAATGCCTTTTAACCATGTGATAAAAGAGAGAAAACTTTAAATATCAAAAACAAAAAAAGAGATAAAATGGATCTAAGAAACAGTAACAAGAGGACAGGCAAAGGAGATGACTTAATATATTCATAGTAGGGGTTCTGAAAAGAACAGAACAATCACTAGAAAGAGGACAAATGCTGAGAACTCCAATTCAAGAAAAGTTTCTTGAAATTAAAAAAAAATTGAAACTGCACAAATAAATTGCCTAAGAGCAATAAAAAAGACATAGTCTGTAAGATAAACACACTTTAAAGAAAAAAAGTCTATTCATCATCCGGATAAAAATGTCAAATTAATCAAAAGGAAAAGAAAATTAGATTTCCAATAAACCATACTGACATAAGACCCTGTGAGTCAAGAGTTCTATATTTAGCCAAGTCCAATTTCAAGTATAAATACAGACCTTAAACTGCTGTCAACATGTAAGGAGTCAGGGAATGCTGTTCCCATTAGAACTTCCTGAGAAATTTGCAAGAGAATGGGCTTTAGACAATCAAAATAAATACAGATTAATTTACTCAGGATTTCTGCTTAACAGTAAACATATTTACTTAAACTAGTTATAAGGGTTGAAAAAGATACAAAAATTACCAAGTAGGGAAACTAAACTATAGTGATGAGAGATGCACATGTGAGTGATAATACTCTAAATTAGGAAGGAGTCAAATACCACAAAATTCTGGAAAGTCATTACATTTGAAGAGAAATGAAGTTTGGTTTTGGTAGGGACAGATGGATAGGTTTTGGGATGGCTGGCAATGTTCCATTTCTGGATCTGGGTGGTGTTTAAGAGTGTTTGCCCTTTGTAGGTAGATGGATGGAGTTAGAGAAGATAATGCTAACTGAAGTTAGCCATTCCCAAAAAACCAAATGCCTAATGTTTTCTTTGATATAAGGAGACTGATTTATAGTGGGGCAGGGAGGGGGAGCATGGGAAGAATAGATGAACTTTAGATAGGCAGAGGGGTTAGAGGGAAAGGGAGGGGGCATGAGGTAATTAATGATGGTGGAATGTGATGATCATTATTATCCAAAGTCCAGGTATGAAGACACAAATTGGTGTGAATATACTATGTATACAACCAGAGATATGAAAAACTGTGCTTTATATGTGTAATAAGAATTGTAATGTGCCTCAGTCTGGCTGGGCACAAATTAAGAGCCACTCAAGCAGGAACAAACTTTATTTCTGAACTCCCCAGAATGCCACACCATACACCAACCAGAACTCCCTCCATGGGAACTTCACCAACCAACAGGAACTCTCCAGGAATCCCACAGCAGAGTTCTGTATACAATTGAATACACAGCTTAACTTAACCATCATCATCTCAATGGCTGGCTTGAATCACCTCTCAACCACTCCCTTCTGGCAAAATGCCATGCATCATCCAGACTGGGCTGTGGCCCTCAACAGTAATGCATACCACTGGCATATATAAATAAATAAAAAAGAGTGTTTGCCTCATAATAGTTAAGCTATGCATTTGTGTTATGTGATTTTCCCTGTACTATATTACATTTTGCCAATAGAAGGCATAGTAATAAAGAATAGGCATAGTAATAAAGAATGGAATGGTGTTTACCATGAATTAGAGATGGAAGAAAAGGAGAGATACTAGTTAAAAAACAAAAACCTCTTATGAATATTAAAGACCTTATGCAAAACATGGTGACTATATTTAATATTCTTGAAACATAGTTAATAACAGTGTATACTTGAAATTTGCTGAGAGTAATGTTGACACACACATAAGGTAGCTATGTGAACTGATAGATCTGTACGTTAGCTTTTTGTGATAATCATTTTATGGTATATATAGTTGTCAAAACATTATGTAATATAATTCTGAATATACACACTTTTATCAATCATATCTAAATAAAGGTAGAAAAAATAAAATTCCATAAAGCTGTTTTTAAAGAATGCATTTAATAAAGACAGGCAATAAGAGAAAGATGTCAACCATATCTAAAAGCATACAGAAATGCTTATAATTTGTTCCAAGGGAAGTCCCAAAGGCTTTTATTATGAAAAAATAAGAATTCAGAGCATTTCAAAAAATGAATAATTTATGAGAATTCCACATTAGGCATATTTAATAGGTGTGTGTGTGTGTGTGTGTGTGTGTGTGTGTGTGTGTGTGTTTGTTGGAGGTGTGAAATTATGCTTAATTTATTTGATTAGAACAAGAGTTGGATACTAGCTTAGATTTATATGTAAAATGATGAAAATAAATGTTTTTTCTTGTGATTATTTATTTGCATCCATTGTCATTTTTTCTTTGCATAAATAGTTGGCTATCATTTGAACTTAAATGAGTGGAGGGAAATGGATATTCTGGTTCTGTCAGTGTGACTTCGTTTGCAATTCTTCAATATAATCCCATCTAATTTTTCTTTTCATCTGAGCCATAAACATGAGTCAAAGTTACATTTGACAAAACAAAAAAATATTATAGCATTTCTATTAAGAAAATGTTTAATGAGAAACCACCATGGTAGCATGGTCTGAGGGAAAGACGTCAGCCTGTTGAGTCCTGTAACCCTAGTATTATAATCAGGTTTGCCTGATTCTTCTGCCTCATGATAAAAAGAAAATAATGATTCTTTTTTTGACTTAAATTTTTAAAATTTGTTGTAATTAGTTATATATGACAGTAGAATCATTTATGCACTTTGATATATCATACATAAAATGGGATATAATTTCCCATTTTTTTGAGTGTACATGTTGCAGAATCATATTGGACATGCAGTCACATATATACATACAGTAATAATGTCTCTTTCATTCTACTATCTTTCCTATCCCCAAATCCCCTCTCCTTCCCTTGCATCACTTCCCTCTACCTAATCTAAGGTGATTCTATTCTTCCCTAGTTCCCCCACCTTATTGTGAATTAGCATTTACATATTAGAGAAAACATTTGGCCTTTGGTTTTGTGGGATTGGCTTATTTTGCTTAGCATGATATTTTCCAACTCCAACCATTTACTGGCAAATGCCATAATTCACTCTTCTTTAAAGCTGAGTAATATTCCATTGAGTACATATACCAAAATTTCTTTATCCATTCATCTATTGAGGGAAACCTAGGTTGGTTCCATAGTCTAGCTATTGTGAATTAAGATGCTGCAAACTTTGACGTGACTACATTACTATAGTGTGCTGATTTTGAGTCTTTGGGGTATAAACCAAGGAGTGGGACAGCTGGGACAAATGGTGATTCCATTCCCAGTTTTCTGAGGAATCTCCTCCATACTGTTTTCCATAATGGTTCCACCGATTTTCAGTTCTACCAGCAAAATATGAGTGCACCATTTTCACCACATCCTTGACAACATTTGTTGTTGCCTGTATTCTTGATGATTGCCATTCTGATAGGAGTGAGACGATGTGCTTTTCTCTAATTGCTAGAGATGTTAAACACTTTTTCATACATTTGTTAATCAATCGTATTTCTTCTTCTATGAAGTGCCTATTCAGTTCCTTAGCCCATTTATTGATTGGGTTTTTGGGGGTTTTTTTGTGTTAAGTTTTTTTGAGTTCTTTATATATCCAGGAGATTAATGCTTTATTGGAGGTGATTATGGTAAATATATTTTTCCCAACCTGCAGGCTCTGTCCTCACAAAGTAACAGGATATAAATCAAATGCATTCCTATACATCATCAATGAAACCACTGAAAGAACTTCATTCACAATAGCCTCAAAAAACAAAACAAAACACCCTGGGAATCAATATAACAAAAGAGGTGAAATACCTCTGCAATGAAAACCACAGAACACTAAAGAAAGAAATTGAAGAAAACCTCAAAAGATGGAAAGATCTTCCATGCTCCTGGATAGGCAGAATTAATATTGTCAAAATGGCCATACTACCATAAAAGCATTATACAGATTTAATGCAATCCCTATTAAAATCCCAAGGACATTCTTCATAGAAATAGAAAAAGTATTCATGAAATTTATTTGGAAAAATAAGAGACCAGAAATTCTTAGCAAGTGAAGTGAAGCAGGAGGCATCACAATACCAGACTTTAAACTATAGTACAGAGCTATAGTAACACAAACAGCATGGTATTGGCATCAAAATTGACTTGTAGACCAATAGAGGTACAAATAGAGGGCAAAGAAGACAAAGAGACAAATCCACAGAAATATGGTTATCTCATACTAGACAAGGGTGCCAAAAACATTCACTTGAGAAAAGAGCCTATTCAACAAATGGTGCTAGCAAAACTGGAAATCCATATGTAGCAAAGTGAAATTAAACCTCTATCTCTCACCCTGCACAAAAATCAACTCAAAGTGGATCAAACACTTAGGCACCTAATAGAAGAAAAAAAAAATAGGCCCAAATATTTACCACATCAGCCTAGGATCTGACTTCCTTAACAAGACTCCTAAAGTGCAAGAAGTCAAATCAATAATCAATAAATGGAATGGATTCAAATTAAAAATCTGCTTCTCAGCAAGGGAATAATGATTCTTAAAAGAATTGAAGATTCAAGATAATGACTATAAGAGCTGAGCTTGATGTTTAGTAGAGAAAAGGTGCTTAATGGAAAATTCGTTCTCCCATTCCAAAGACAGTGGCCTGTCCTGGCTACACAGAATATAAATCAAGGAAATAATGGGAGCCAGAGCAGACGTCTGGAGAACTGCCTCAATTGGTTACTGTTTTAGTCAGCTTTTTCCACTGCTTCGACCAAAAGACCTGCCAACAACAATTACAGGAGGAAAAGTTTATTTTGTGGCTCACAGTTTCAGAGGCCTCAGTCCTTAGATGGCCAATTCCATTTCTTGGGATCTGAGATGGAGCAGCACATCATGTGGAAGTGTGTGGCACAGGAAAGCATCTTGGGACATCACACCAGGAAGTAGAGAGACTCCCCGCACCAGGGACAAAATACATACCATACCCCAAAGGCATGCCCTCAATGACCCATCTCCTCCAGCCACTTCCTACCTGCCTACAGTTAACACCCTGTTAATTCCTATCAGTGGATTTATGCACTAATTAGGCTCTCATAACCCTAAATTTCACCTCTAAATCCCTTGTCTTGTCTCACACATGAGCTTCTGGCAGATACCTTACATCTATACCATAACAGTTGTCTCAAAAACCTCCATAAGTGATTTCCAAAGTAGTATGAGACAGGAATTATTTTTCCTCCCATTCATGAGATGACCTCATACTTAAGTGGTTTTGTTGGCAGCTGCATTAATTACTGTGAAACTTAATGCCATGACGGGGACCCCAGAGACTGGCTCTTGGCTTATAACATAAACTGGGGTTCATGATGGCTATAAGAACATGGCTTGTTACTCTCCTTAAGAAACCCTAATACTTACTAGAGCACACATTTTAAACACTTCCTCTCTACTCAAACACTATGGTACAATAAACACTACTCAAACAGTATATTACAGTACTATATTTAAACCAAATTATTCAGATGTCCCACTATAAACTTCTCACAAAGCTGGGTAGGACTGCAACCAAATTCAGAATTCAGACAAATCTTCTTTGTTTTCTTCCCAAGTCTGAACTGCTTCTAAGTTTTTTTTTTTCCCATAACCTGCAGGCCATTTTTATTCAAGAGGGCTGCGTTTTTTTCTCAAGCAATTTCTTGGCTAGAAAATTCAAGAAAATGAGTAAACTTGGGTTTTCTTTTCCCATTCTATCCCTATGCTTCACAAATGTTTTCTGGTAACATGTATAACAAGCAAGAAGCGATTTCAGTTGATATGGAGGCAGTGCTAATGGTGGGAGCAATTTCTAAGGGCCATATGCCAAGGACTAAGAATCTTTCTCATTTAGACATCCTTGATCTCTAATACAGCCTAATGTGTAAAATGCTGCTGGGCTGGCTTTCAAACATCTTTCAGAAATGCTAGCAAAAATCCAGTAGATGCTGGAAAGCCTTTATCCTTGTTCTCCCCAGGGACAACAATTTCAATATTGTTAATTTGTAACTGGTCTGGCTGTGCTAGCTGACAAACAGCCCACTAGAAACATTTTTGTTGACTTTTTAAAAATTAATCTGATGAAGGATGCTCAAGGCACTCACACAGATGCAAAACTGGGTAGCAGTGGTCACATTTCCCAGCAAACTGTCCTCTGAGGGCCTCAAAGGACGAGACAGGTATTAACACACTCCCTTAGAAAGAGGAGAGTCCTCACTGGAGGAGAATCAGAGTGATCTGGGAAATTACATAAAGAGCTTAAGTCCACTTCTCACCTACAAATAGCTTTCAGTAAATCCATGATTAAACTTATTTCCCTGTTGGTTCTTTAGACAGCTCTCTGGGTAGTAATGCAATGCAGATGCTATGGACTGTTCAGTTCTCAATTTTTTCCCAAACTTTTAGAAAGAAGAATTCCAGAGTATTTATTTATATTTTTCTACGACAGCTTGTGGCCTTATAAGGAATAAGCCATTGTCCAGTTTCTGTGTAATGCTCCACAAGATAAAATTTGACAATTACCAAGATCTGTATGTTTACTTTCTTTTACCCCCTTTTGTTACTGTCTCTTGCTTTCTTCATATAATTCTTAAAGTTAACATTTCAGAAGGAACATTTTCATTTTCCCCCCATTATTCTTAGCACTCAAGCCCTGTGCTACACATATTAACCATGTATTAAAAATGCAAATTGCTTGCACCAGCCAATCATACATTCTTAGAGAAAAAAAAAAGCAAGTTTGAACTTGTGAGCTCAATTCTAGGAGGAAAACAGTTTTTCTAACTAAGGTTGAAAGGTGATTTTCATCCACTCAACTTTTTGATGAAGAAGTCATTTTGAGTTGCTGATAAGGTTAATTTTTAAACTGATGACTTAGGTTAACAATGTTAAGAAACAAATTTTTATTGTTTTGCCCTAATGGAAGTCTTCAGTATCTCAGAATGCATGCATTCTCTTTTCACTAAAATTTCATGACAGATAACTCCCCCTGCATTGAGTTAATACTAAAGACATGATCTGGATTAGACCACCATTTCCAGACTCAGCCCTGTTTTAGAACAAAATCCCAAACATAAAGTATTTTTTAAAAATTCTGTTTGAGAACAATCGTAGTGTTTTTTTGTTTTTGTTTTTGTTTTTGTTTTTGTTTTGGTGTGTGTGTGGGGAGTTTTTAATTTGTAGGATGCATACTTGATGTAGTTATTGAAAATATAAGTATACAGATAGAAGATAGCTTATGGTGACTACTTATTGGGTTAAATCATGTTACAAAATTCAGATAGTTTTTTTTTTCACCAATATCACCTTTCCCAAAAGGGCTTCAGAAGGTTATTGTTATCTTTTTTTTTAAGTGGGAAGGGGAAGAAATGGGTTGAGAATTTTTACTTCACTCTGTAAAAACTACATTACTGCAAACCAAAGGTTTAAATTATTCTAAAAAGGTAGACTTTTTAATACATACTACTCTCATGATCAATATTTAACAAAATTGAGAGTGGAATTTTCTTCACTAGCTCTTTATTTGTATTCCGGGAAAGCTTTCATCATCAAGGCATTAAGGTTACTAAGAATTTCACATGGTTGCATGAAAAAAAAAATTACATAGATGATGTGATGACAAAATAATGGCAAGCATCTGAGAAAACACAGATGTGGAAAATGATGTGTGCTTTTTTCCCTTAATCTATTACCATTTTGATCTAGTTGAACATAAGTTTATGATTATGAAATGCTCTAATAATTATTGTATTCATCTGCTTTTTTATAGTTTTTTAAAAATATCTAGAAATGCATTTATTCACAAAACACTTATTTCTTGCCTCCTTTACATTAATACTATGTGAAATTCTGGAATCACATTTGTTTTTTCTTCAAATCAAACGTTTAACAATTGAGATGACACCAAGAACTAAAAAGAGCTATTCTCATTTCTCATTTTGGACCCATGCATTTAAAATTCTCCAAAATACTAGCTGTTTTTTTTTAATATTTATTTTTTAGTTGGACACAATATCTTTATTTTATTTATTTATTTTTATTTGATGCTGAGGGTAGAACATCAGGCCTCACTTACATGTGCTAGGGGAGCACTCTACCACTGAGTCACAACCCCAGCCCAAACTAGTAGCTATTTGAATGGAAAAGTGGCAGATGAGTATTCATTTCCCTAGGAGGCATATGAAATTGATACCTACAACAAGCTACTATTGTTTTTGGCATCTAAGTAAGAACCCTCAGAAAGTTCCTTGACAAATTTGCATGAAAAGCAAAGTGTCCATTGAACTTGCTCTCACTTTCCTTAATCTGATCCTCTTCTATATTTGATAGTCCCTCTTCTACATTATTTATTGCCTTCATTTATTTGTTCCATTTGCTCACTCATCAGCCAGCTGCTTTTCAAACAACAGTAAAACAATTTACAATAGAGAAACAAATATCTGAAAGATAGTGACCTTGTTTAAAGCAGGTGTCAATTCTGTTACAAAGATAAGCCATGCCCAGACATAACCAACATAGAAAGAAGAACTTGATCCATGCTATTTAGTGCATGGAGTTGAGAGTTCAGAGAACGTAAAACACCCAACTTCTATTGCAATTGAGATCTGCCTTTAAGTAACCCTTGAAGTAACCCTTCCTTTCATTTGGAGGTTTTCAACTTTGGCTGCACATGAGAATTACTTGATGAGTTGTTTTTGTTTTTGTTTTCATCACCAAATATTGAACCACTGAGTTACATTCCTAGCCCCCTTTTTAACTTTTTGTTTTGAGATAGGATCTCACTAAATCACTCAGGCTGGTCTTGAACTTGTGATTCTTGTGTCTCAGCCTCCTGAGTATCTGAGATTAAAGGCATATGTCATTGCTCATGGCTCATCTGCTTGGTTTTTAAATCAAATCAAATTTACTTAGATCAAATATCAGCCCTGTTTAAAAAAAATCTTTGGAGATAGGACCCAGATGTGTGACTTTTAAAACCTGATTAATCCAATATTCAGTCCTGGTTGAGACCCCCTCTTTTAGCTAATTCAGAATATTAAGGGACATTAGAATGCTAAGGGATATTCCTTGATATTCTTTTAAATCACATATTACCCAAATCCCAATATCACTTTGCCACATTACAGTGAAGAGGACAAAAAAAAAAGGGATGACTTTGGAGAAAATATTCACATATTTCACTCTCTTAACAACAGCAAAAAATAAGCAAACAAAACAACAGCAGCAACAACAAAAATATTTTCTATGTTCTTGAGGTAGAAAACTAAAAATTGTGAAAGAGAAAAATGGGAGAGAGAGAGAGAGAGAGAGAGAGAGAGAGAGAGAGAGAGAGAGAGAGAAAGAGAGAGAGAAAGACAGTTTGGTAATCCTTGGTGGAATTGGGGGTCATGTGGCAAAAAAGGCATTTCTCTGCTTGTGTATTGTTTGAAAGACTCTGGGAAGAAATCTGATCATCTGTGGAAGGTGAGATGGGGCAGATCAATGTTGTTAGTTAGATGGGAAATCCCTGGATATAGGGAATGGAATAGTAATAGGAGGTCTGATTTGTTTTGACAACAGACCTTTAATATTTATTCCAATAAGTTTCCCAATATTAGATAGTGGCCAAGTTATTCAGTCCTTTTATAGGACCTATAGAAACAAAACAAAACAAAAGACAAATCATAAATCAGGACTAAGATTCTGAGCTCTAGTGAGATGGGTGGATGGACAGGTGGTGTTAGGGAACTCCAGAAAAGAGCCCCTGAATTTGCTCATTGTTATAAAATTGTGCAGTGTGTTGGAATATATCCAAAAGTGTTATTAGCAAATAGAAACTAAATGAAATAAACTTATTTGGAAGTGTTTTGTTTAATTATAGTGACCAAATGCATATATATTAACATTGGAAACATGAAGAGGAAAGCCCAAATTTACACTTTTTTATTCCTTTATTATTACTTGGGTTACAAATGAATTCTTTGGGTTCCAGATTACTTGTCAGTGAATTGGTGGGTAATATATTTTTCACAGATCTTGAAGGATTAGAGAAATAATACACTTGAAGTTCTTAATGATTTCAAGTATATTTCTCCTATTTCCTTTGTTGTTAGTGATGTAATTTTTTTGGCAGCCCAAATTCTTTCAGATGGAGGGTATGCAAAAAAAATTATATGATGTAAATATACTAATGGCATAAACAAATTCTTTGGAAGGAGATGGAGACTAGGTTGTTCAAGTCTTAACACAGTAGATAGAGTGTTCTGCCTTTAATATACTTGCGTAATTTATTAAAGGAAGTTGAATAAATTTTTCTGATGCCTTTTTTTAGAGAGAAAGAGAGAGAGAGAGAGAGAGAGAGAGAGAGAGAGAGAGAGAGATTTTTTAATGTTTATATTTTAGTTATTGGCGGACACAACATCTTTGTTTGCATGTGGTGCTGAGGATGGAACCCGGGTCGCACACATGCCAGGCGAGAGCGCAACTGCTTGAACCACATCCCCAGCCCCTCTGATGGCTTTTTTTTTAATCTAAAAGAATGTCTTACTCTAGGTTGGGGTGGCAAATTAAAATGTTAGCAAGGCCCGTAAGTCCTGGGATGGGGTGGTGTTTGGCAAACTCTTCCAGGCACAGCCTCTACTTGTGTCCAGCAGACTGTTCATATGCTGGCTTGTGGGCTCAGTTATTCCTAGATTTGATTTCTCAAGAAAAAGGCAGATTCATATACATTTAAAGACTTCCAGTTTTTAAGTGTTGAAAACTAATTCCATTTTCTTTCAACATCATATGCTCCAAACCAAACATCTGAGTACATCTTCTGTGCTACTAGTTTGCGACCTTTGGATTTTGAAGGTCTCTCCTACTTCCAATGCTCTGAGTCCAAAAATAATCGTATCCATCTTGCATGAGATGCTCACCCTAACGTCAGAAATTCAGTTATACCCACTCCCTGCCTTTCAGATATGTCATAATTAATGTTACTTTGTAGGAAATTTTTATGGAAATAGGTTCTTATACCATAGTTAAAATTAATTATATTTCCTGTTATATTAAAGCACATAGGCTGAAATTTCTAGATGTTAATTTTATCTTTTTACATCTGGTGCCTGGTTTCAATTCCCTAGGATCTAACATTATTTTGTGACAAGTATTGAGAGGTAGAACTTTAATCAACTTTAACATTTATGAAGTTGAGTGCTTTTTAAAAGTCTTAGAGAAACACAATCTTTCATCCTACCTGTTTTGAACTGAATTGTCCTTCAGGTTCATCTGTGGAACTCAAACATCCAATGTATTTGGAGACAGGGCCTTGAATAAGGTAATTAAGGTTAAATAAGATTTTATGGGTAGTATCTAATCCAATAAGACTTGTTGTCTACATAAGAAGAGGAAGGAACAGTAGGAGTATGCTGTGCACAGAGGAAAGGTCGCATAGAGAAAAACAAGAGAATCAGGTGAAAACCAGTAAAAGAAGTCCTACCATAAACTAAGCTAGTCAGTTACTACCTTCACCTTGGACTTCCAGATGCTGTGAGAAAAATTAATTCCTGTTGTTTACATCACCCACTCTGTGGTATTTTGTTATGGCAGCTTGAGTAATATACCATCTGTATCTAGCCTGATTTCTTTGTTACCTGAGGTCTCTGAGCTTTTGGGTTCTTTAAAAATTCTAGTCATTCTTAGAGAAATCCTTCTTTTAGACTCTTCTTTCCATGTGACTTCCTAAGACAACATGGACATTACTGTATTTTCAAACAAACGCGTACCCGCTTTGGGAAATATATCAAACTGTCTTTGTGATGGCAGAATACAAAACATTTGGTAACTCACCCATAAAATGTGAGATAGAGGAAACCAATCCTTTTCCCAAGTTTTCTTACTTCTCCTCATTTGTTAGAGACTCTGGTGAGTTGCACAATGCCTACTTTCTTAAGGCTGGAGAGCCACTTGTGTGAATGTTCATCATTTTTTAAAACATCTTCAAAACTTAGAGTAGGTAGCTGGAGCTCTGAACCCCAGTAATGTTGTTCTGTGAATTAAGGAAACGAAATCATATGAGATTACATTGGTTTAATATAAGACAGGAACCTTAGAGAAGGGACTAGATCACTAGAGTTGATCTTTGATTGATCATGGAGATTACTAAATGCTAGTTTTACCAGAAACGCCTGTCACCAGGCCTTGCTTCCTGGGAGCCATGCCTTTCTATGATATGCCTCTTGCTACAACTGTGTCTGGCACATAATCAGTTTTCAGCATACTACATTTATTGAGGGAATGTTGTTTAACTATGTTCTTAGAAATTCCCTTCCAGGATACTGCTTAGAAGTGACCCTGAGACACTGTGAGTGTTAACAGCTAAGTTCTATTTCTTAACTCCAAATGGATGATAAAATCAGAATGGTGGACTAGAACACCATATGCTTTATTCTGTTAGGAGGGTAGGTACAGTCCTTTCTTTCTCTTATTTCACCTGATTAAAAGCTAAAAGACTGTCTCTGGGATCATGTTGTTCTTTGGAGTCAGTGAGAGTTGGTCACAGTGAAGGAAAGATGAAGGTGTGTTCCTGGAGGCATAGATGGCTTTGGAGGTGATATGCAGGATATAAAAGTCAAATGCCTTTCCTTAACCCTCTCCTTCCTGTTGATTAATTACTTATCAAAATGTTGATCTGAGAACACATAATGAAAAACAAATGTAAAAAGTATTTGATTTGCAAACTAGGCTTTGCCAAAGGAAATGGAGCACTGAGGAAATATAATTTTTCCAAGGGAAACAACTTATGTACTAACAACTGATTCAGGAAGGACCAAATGCTAGCTAATCCATATCATTTCTTCCTTTCTTGGGAAGGAAATTGCCTTAGAAAGGCAAACCTTCCTAACAAGTGATAGAATGAGAACATATGATCTCAATATTATCCTGGGCAGCACTCCCTTTTCTAACTAAGGAATATACCACATTATGGAAACCAACCCCAGAGCCCTCAGTTTCAGAATGGAGAATGGCTCAGTGCCACTTGTACTTGTGAATTATAGATCATTTTCTCTTTGGTGTCATCATGGCTGGCTCTTCAGAAATAGGAGTTATTTCAGGAATCAGTAGCTTCAGTAGTGAAAAGATATGGACAGCTATTGAGCTACTTCTTCTTCTTCTTCTACCAGCTAGCTGTATGAGGACATTTGCAGGAATGAGTAGGTGAGTTTATTCAGGAAGACCAAATTAAGTGATTAATGTATATATTGCCAATGTTTCTGGGTTGTTAATCATGAAAGCTTGCATAATGAACTAGAATTTTTAAGATCTGAATTCCAAACTAAGTTTACCTGGCAGATACATTAATTCAGATGCATTAATTCTCTTTAGTATTGAAGAGATTCTAAAGGCTCAAGTGACTTACTATATCATCTTAGCAAGTAAAATATTTACCTAGCTACTGTTTCGTAATTATTCACTTTAACTCTTTACTCTCTGTGGGACTAACCAAAATAGTAACCAAGTCATCTTGGCAAAGGAAAGCATGGGCCATGTTGCATTAGACAAGAGAAGGTTGGATGAGGCAATAGAAACCATGAGATATGAAGGTTTCAGGATAATTACCTTAATTTTTTTTGAGAGTAGGATGGCATCTCTTGAGCATATTAGCTACCCAATAATTACTTGTTCACTTATCTTTTCAATAAACCCAACATTTTACCATGTCACAATCAACTATGGATAGGCAGTAGGTTTTAAGGAGCTCACAGTCTATGGGAGAATCAGACATGGAAGCTAACAATTAAAACACAGTAAAACCAGTAGAGGTAAAGAAAGGAGTTCAGGGGAAAGGAAGAGGGAAAGAAAAGAGAGCCACTGAGGATTTAAATTGACCAGATTATATTGTTATGCTGTGTGTATATATGAGAATGTAAGAACAGATACCACCATTATAACGTACCAACAAAAATATATAAATAAAAAACACAATAGGATAGATACCATAGTTGATGAATGTTTAAGAGGTATCAGTTCTTCTGATCTTTATCTAAAACTCTCTCTATAATGCCAACTATTCTTTTACATGCATGACGTTACTCAGGTCTGTTCCTTCATGCCTCAAATATTTCTTCTTCTAAAGTCAAACAGCGTTGGCTTTATTTGAAAGAAACTCTGTTCAAAGGAGGAATCTACTTGGCTTTGTTTTGAATATTAAATTATGTGGCTGTTTGCTTTACCACTCCCATTTACTCATTGCATTTTAAGCCCTACATTGTAATACCTGATGTCAATCAAAAAGGTCTGCAAAAAGAAGATGATAAATGCCATGTGTATTACATATTGACTGCCTGCCTAGGAAGGTCATTTGGTTTCCAGCTAGGAGAAAAATTTCCTAGGGCAAATATCAGTGTTATGGGAGTAGATAACCAGTCAGCATCTTCCTTCTAAAGTTAATTTCTATACAGACTATATTCAGAAACTTAAAAGAAAATGTGAGAACATTTTACCTTAGTGAGTCTCAGAAGAAAATTAGGGATCCACATAGTACTAGAGCTGGATGAGTGTTAGAGAATCATTTGGCATTTTCATACTGGCTTTAGATTTCCCATCACCATTAGTTTCTATCATTGGGTAAAAATTTGCCTAAATTACCAATGAGAATTTTTCTAGTATTCTGGCACAGTGCTAATTTGTGCAAATACATGTTTTTCATTATTATGCAGCCTGTTGGATGGAATTAGCTACTGTCTTTATGTGTATCTATAATAAATTCATCATCTTTATCACCAAGGTTTTGTAACTTATTAAGGAAAATTTATTATAATTTTTAGAAAACACATTTTTTGCTAGTGTAAGTCAGCCTAGACACACTGGTATAGATTATAGTGATGTTCATTAGAACTTTCTGAATTCATGGGAATATTTGATTATCTGCACCATCCAGTGCCATAGCTATTAGCAACTAATGGCTGTTTAGACTTAATATCCAGCTAATGGAATTGAAAAACTAATTTTTTACCTTGTTAAATTTTAATTAAATTTAAATTGACACATATGACTGGTAACATATAGGCAAGGGCAGAACTTGGATGTCCTGATATGGGTTTTATTCATTGTTCTTCTTCTTACTGGCAAGATTTTTTGGATTCTTCTCTGAGTTTCAGTTTTTTTATTTGTAAATCAGGGACAATTATATTTATCTTGTAGGTCTTTTTGTGACCATGCAATGAGATTATGCAAGGCGTTTAACATAGTACCTGGCACAGAGTAGACCCATAATAACAATAAAAATATTTACTATTTGCTGAATACTTTCTAAGAGTAATCCCAGTGCTACAATTTTTAAAAACTTTTTTTTAGCTCCACAAAAAATACATGGGGTGGATGCTTTCATAATTTCCATGCTACAACGAAAGAACTAGATTCTAAGGCACATAGCTAATGATTTGCAGAACTGGTCAAATCCAGGTGACAGGTCCCCAGGTCTGTAATTTCAAAAATTGTACATAAACACTTGATACCTTGAAGTGCTGTCATCATAGGCATTTTTGAATCCTATGTCTAAATGTACATAGCTTGTCCTACCTTTATAAAGGAAGTTTACTAGGTAATACAGAAAGTAGTGCAAGTTAAATGAGGAACACTTTGTCTGAACTTGTTTGAGCATGGGCATTTAATGTTAAATGTTGGCTCCCTGTCAGAATTTTAAATGCAGAGAAAACATTAGGAATAGGGCTCACTGCACATTCCTGCAACAACATCACTATTTACCTTTTGTGAAATGAGCCAAAGCTTTGCACATTTAAAAATCAGCTAAATTTAGCTTCTTTAATTCATGCCTATGTATTTCACTGATCCATTCCTTTTTGGTTTTATTTAAGGCCAGTATCACCTTTCAGAGAGTTTCAGTGACTGTGTGATAGTAAGATATAATAAACAGAAATTTAAAAGTTTTTTCACAAGATCTAATTGTTTTTAAAACTTTTGTGTTTGTGTTATGACTTATTTGTATATTTTAGAAAACTCTGTTTAAGGAACTTACTATATATATTTATAGCATGTTTTCTTCTTAAGAATATACTTTTTATAACACCTTTGCAAGAATTTTTATTTACATATGAGTTGTTTTTTTTCCATTATAAAATAATGCCTACACACAAAACACCACTATTTTTAATTTTAGCAATATGGAAAGATTTAGATTCTTGTAATAAATGTTACTCTTTAGATATGTAAAATTAAGCATATTCACATATCAGAGACTCTGGAAAGAAACAAGCCTGTCAATACAGCTTTCAGAATGTTAATGTCAAGAACACAGTTGCAATAGTTATTAAGTTCTGTAGAACTTCTAATGTTTTTAACCATAGCTCTCATTTTGGAATGCCATTGCAGGAGCTTTTCAGAAATCCAAAACCAAGGGACACAGCCCATCAAAGAACCTATTACTGAATATGAACCACTCAAACACTGTGTTATACTAAATGTGACTTTTAGAGATAGTCCTGTAATTAGCCAGTTTCCAAATATATCATGCTCTCTTGAATATAAAATGCCAATTTTCAGAGAGAAGCAGTAGTATTCTATTTCATTAACTCTAGCAGGAAAATAATTCTGTGATATCTGCACACAATATTAAAACTTTAACCTTGAAAGAGTAATTTAAGAACATTTTCCTATTTCCTACCAACTGCAAAACCTAACTATCAGGGGAGCCAAAAGAAAATATATCTGACCAGAGTAAATCATTTGCCAAGAGAATACATTAAAAACAAATTTAAGTTTCACACTTGGGTATGAATACATGAACTGAATGGAAAATGATGGCATATTTAAGATATGAACCACACTTCCTAATTTAACTTATGGTCTTACTAATAAATGCTTCCTTGAACATGTGCTTCACACATCATAAAATTTATGAACAGGCTACATACTGGCTTTCAAGGAACAATTTGTACAGGTTTCCTTCTGAAGTTTAAGCACCACATTCCAGGGGCCTGAGTTATGTTTCAAAAAGGAAAAGACACAAAGAAGTTATTTAGCTAAAAATTTATGAGCACAGCATATTGGTTTGCAATGTGTTATTTCAGGAGTTTAGGACCTTCAGTCTACCTGCACTGAATTCAGCTTCTGGCTCTGAAATGGCATCAA
Organism: Callospermophilus lateralis; assembly: GCF_048772815.1. Classification (NCBI taxonomy): domain Eukaryota; kingdom Metazoa; phylum Chordata; class Mammalia; order Rodentia; family Sciuridae; genus Callospermophilus; species Callospermophilus lateralis. The sequence continues at coordinate 13,601,877 of NW_027514398.1, forward strand.
GAGCATCAGTCAATCTTGCACTGTCTTTTCTAGGAATACTTTGGAAGGGCCCTACCAAAACTAAAGTCTGACTGCTATTAGAGAAAAGGCACCTGAAAGGAAGAAAATAGGGCTCTGATTCTCTTTTCCAGCACTGTTTGAGAGATTGCTTTCTTTTGGATATTTTTTCACCTTGTGTTCAGGGAATTCTATCTGTCTTTCAAGATTCTGCTTACTTGTGGTCTCTTAAGAGGTATTCCTGAGAGGAGGATTCAAAGATGAATAATTTATTAAAGAGTTAGCCCTGGAAGCACTAATAAGTTATGGGGATGCAAGAGAATAGAAAGCCTGTGGAAAGAGTTTCAGTGAGTGGGTTATGGCTTTTGGCAATGAGTTCAGCACTGTGGGACCTTATAGAGTGACTGTAGAATTATACTCTAGGGGTGTCCCAGCTAAGGTGCAAAGAGATGCAGAGGCCCAAACACCCACTCTACACTCTTGGGTCTTTCTGGTCTTCCCTATGTGCAAGCAGAGCATTCTCCCCCATACAGGGAAGGCACGTGGCAGTTTTGCAGTTGGAAGGTGCTGGCTTGTGTAGGATGAGTGCTGAGGGGCACCAACAACCTCTGCAATGCCCTGCTTCTGGAAATCTCCTGAATCTGCTAAAGGTGGGTAAGATGCCTGTATCCTCTGGCCTCCCAGCCCTGGTACATATCTCAGTCCCAGTGATTACCTCATGATGTTTAAATTATACTGAATACATATTTATCAAATGCCCTGTTGGGGCAAGAGATCAAATGCACACACACACACACACGCACACACACACATGCACATACACACACAAAGTAGATGTGATAGCTGCCTTTGTAAGGGGAAAAGGATGTATAAACAAAGAAGCAGATAGAAAAAGATAAAGAATAAAAAATTTGGCAAGTGTTATGAGTGCAACCAGTGGGGTCAATGAAAATTTAAAAAAAAAACAATTTTGGGGTTGAGGTGGGGAACTTATTTACATATGTTAGTCAAGAAAAGCTAAGATGAAGAGCAATTATTTAAACCAAATGCCTAGGAGTAAAAGAAACCTTCATACAATGGAAAGGGAGAAGAATGTGCAAGCAGGAGAGACAGAGAGAGATGGAGTATCTCTTAGCTTTCTACAGAAACTTAGAGTCACTGAAACTAGGGCAGAGATTTTCACTTCCTTTTTAATTTCTAACAAAATTAAAAAAAAAACCACCCTAGGTTTTCATTGTTATATTATGACTTTTTTTTCAGTGCTACCAGTATATAATTGGTAAAAGGCTTCATTGGGATGTGAGTAGACCTTGTAAAATGAATAGGTGAACTTTGCCCAGAGAGAAAAAGTAGAACAAGTAATCCAGGAAGCAGGTAGAACTGAAATTAAAGTCCACACACTTGTGGAGGGGGTGCTAGATTGTAGAATGACTTAAAAGCTCAAGTGACAGCTGAATTTTATTCTTCAAGCAATGAGAGACCAAAGTAAAGAGGGGGAGGGAGGATGATCTAGTGCATCAGGGACATTACTCTTCAGAGTTGTACAAGCCTACTGTGGATAGCCTAGCTAACTCAGGAATCCAGGCATGAAATGATAAATAAAGGTTCCAACTAAGTTGTCATAAGATACAGCTTGTGCAATATTTGCCTCTATAACCTGTTAAATATCATTCTTCTCAGTGCCAACAGTGTTCATGGAAACTTTAAAGCCACCTGGAGGAAAGAATTTCAATGATAAGACTCTGCATTCAAAAAAGAATAATATACTGTCTAGAGCATCAAGAAACCTCTCAGGGCTACTCTCTGTGGTCATTTATATCCATGTCAGGGGAGTCCTGTGAAAACTGAGTAACTACTTACCCTGCAGCATTGCCCTTCACTTAGCATTGTATTAATCAAGAAAGTGGCTGCATACTATCAAGCAGATAAAGATTTTGGAGCTTAGAAATGTTGAATGAGTTGCTTAAAGTCACTGATCCATCAAGGCCTAGGACTCACAGTACTTTAACCTCAGTGCTCTAGTGCCCTTTTGATTAATAGCAAAGTTATGCATTGATACAAACATAGAATTTCAAGATAAAAAAAATTAGTAAAGTTAGAGAACTCACTGATCAGAGTAGAACTTTTTCTAATTTGCTCAACTAAAACTTAGGCAAATCCACAGAATAAAATGGGAAAATTAAAAAAAAAATCTGTCTCTTTTTTTCCAAAAAAGATAGCCCATAGCTATTCCATGGACATATTTGAAAGTCTGGGTTTGAAATTTAAAAGAAGAAATTTAAATCTGATAAAGATACCTACTACTTCAATAGTTCATAGTCTGTCATCTTGAAGAAGCAAAGTAAAACCAGAAGTAAGAAGAAATAATTTTTAATTAGTTGTTATCTATCTATCTATTCATTTATTTATTTGGTTACTGAATTTCCTGATATGAAGGCTCTAGCAAAAATGTCAGGCTAAATTTATCCCTTATCTGTAGGTTTGGGAAATGTAAAGTTAACATACAACTTTACTTTTTGAAATTGTCACCCTTAGGAATAAATTCCTAAATTCGTAATTCTAAATTTTCAGTCCAAATGCCAATGTTATAAAACTCATTCCAGGGATATAGAAAAAAGTAAGCTAAGCTTGTAAGAAAGATACCACTAATCTAGAAATTGTGGGCACAACCTCTAGATTATTATTATAATAATGTAGAACACTCCAGGCTCTGTCTTCCCTGTTGGGCTGACAGAACAAGGGCAATCCAGTCTCTTAGAAGGACATTGGATCCTTTAGATATTTTATCTGAGTTTACCAAGTACAATGAGGAAATTAAGTAGGAATACTAAATAATATTTAATTTAGAAAAAAAATAGGACACATTAAAAGACATCAACAAGGAACAGAGTAATCTCACAGATAATTGGGGTAGGTATATTCTATCAAAACCCCATAGTCAAGAGGCCTTTTGTACATATAACAGGTTCAACAGAATGGAGACTCAGCTCATGAGCCAAAGAGACCTCAGAAAAGGTTTTTTTATTAGGTCTCTTTTTTGGGGGGAGGTAAGCATATTTGGGAGATGATCCTGTGGCTCAATTGCAGCTGTTTGACAAGGTTGTTCAGAAGCCATTGTGACCTGGCAACTCAGAGACCCTGGAACATGTTAAAGCTGCCTGAGAAATGAAAAACAAAATCTTCCATCTCTGTTTATAATCCCCAAGGACAGTAATTGGTGAAATAAATACCCTCACTCCACTCGCTCCATCACAGACTCCCAAGAATGGATGGGTCAAGGCTCAGAGATGGGATAAAATAACACATGGGCTTAGACATTTTTATTGTGTGTGTTGGTTTTCAACTAAATACATATACACATGATTTTTGCTTTCTGACAAGGTTCTGTAAAAATGGCTTCTGAACCTAACCATCCCTGTTTTTTACACTATAATAACAATCTTCATCTTCAAGTAAACACAGAATTGTCTTTGAGAAAGGAAAACTCTGTGTTTTTCCTTGCTGTGGGCAAGTCAAATAGATTTTAGAGGGCCGTGACAGTTACTTGAGAGTTTTCACTTCTGTGGCTTGTTCTTTTGAAACAAAGGAAGGATTATAGCTATAGACTGAGGGGTTTTCATTGGATTAAGTAGATGGCCAAGGCTGGCTCTGCTATAAGAAAGGCATACAGAATTGAGAGAAAAGGTTCTCTTTTGACTGTGTAAAGGGCTTAGTCCTGGAGTCCTGAGAAATTTGAGCTTATAGTCTCAAATTGAAAAAAAAAATATTTTCTTTAAATGTAACTTTTAAAATTCATTTTTCCATAACAAATATTAAAATCAGAGTCTGATATATTTTAGTACCAATTCAAAGAGATGATTAAAATCAAAGAGAAAAGCACACTTTCATTTATTTTGACACTGAGTATTAATAGAAGAATAAGTATTTGCAGATCAGTCATTTTATCTACCTCATATAGTAATTTTTTTTTCATTTTAGTTCTGTCAATCTTGCTTACCAGTCACAAAAATGAGTGTATAATTACATTGGAATTTTGCATAGAATTTAAAACAATTGCATAATACAATTTTGGTTTTAGTATTCTATTAAAGTCCTCAATTTTCATCCATGTATTTGGAAATATTCATAGGCTAGGCTTTATCAGTCAACTTTTTACTTGATAGAGATAAGAGAATGGGGCCACCAACTTCCCACCCTATATGTTAATATATGTTTCTTTGAATACAAATTCTTCCCCAACCTTTCTTCCCTTTAAGTCATCATTGTCTCTGATGGTACCATTCCTAGGCCATGCAATGGGTCCCTGTTCCCTGTCTTCCCACATACAGTCCATGCAACACACAGTTGGGACTACAATGCAAATTTGATCCTTTCACTCTCTTCATAAGAAAAATGCAAACCCAGGGACAAAGACACACACTGCAGGAGGGGAGACTGCAACAAAAGCAAAGCAAAGCATTTTAGCCATTCACAGACTTGTAGGCATTTGAGAAATAATATTCATTTAATTAAAATCAACTGACACAACTCCAAAAATGTAAAATTCAGCCAAAAAAATTAAGGTGATGTTAAACCTGTAAAGCTCTTCAGCTCATTTCTATGACCTCATAGGATGAGAATCTGTAGGGTGCTCATGTAATGGGATATCTGGACTCTATGTTAGGAAGAATCTTTCTTTTCTGTGGGTGGAGGGCCAAGCAGGGCACTTGAGCCCCTTCCTAGTTTGGACGATTCCCTCTCCTGGGTTGCCTACCAGCTTTAACTTCACCAAGAGTTATAACAGTTTCCCCAAATCATCCTTCTATTTAACACTTCAAAGATCTTCTACATGTTTTCTTTTTTCCCTCTGTAGAGAATTTCCTTACTTTCTGTCTTTGCCTAAAAAAAATGATGAATTCTTCAGAAGCTGGCTCAAGCATCATTACCTCATCTCCTCAAATTCCTTCTTCTGGGTTACCATTTACCTTCACTTCATGCTTCAATATACTTAATGTACTCTGCTTACTTGTTTTCATGACTTTGTTCTGTACTAGACATGATAAGTACTAAAGGATGGACATGAATGCTTTTTCTATTTTGGTATTTTCTTGCAGATTCCCCAGCACAAAATTGGTACACCACTAAATGGAAATTCAGGAAAAATTATTATTATCCACATCTTCTTTATAGCTGTGACTGTTCCATGTTAGTATGTCCCATGACTGTCCCACAATCCATCCCACAGCTGATTATCATTTGTCTTTTTAATTTTGTATTCAACAGCTCATTCCAGGGGAAGATCAAGGCCAGTGCTCTGCATCTTGACTCCAGATCTTAAAAATCCTGTAGCCCTCACTCTTAGGAAAAGCATAGGAGGAGACATTGCTATTGCAATTCAAAACAAAATCCTTCCACAAATGTAACTCAATTTTAGGTGCCCTGGAGTACTGGTGTTTGAAAATATGCAATGGCAATGAAATAGAGAATCAAATTCTGTAGGCAAAAAGCCATAGAACCAATATCCCCAAAATGAACCATTAGTGTCTTCTTTTATCACCAACTGCACATCTTGGGAACATATTTTAAAAATCTGATCTTGTTTTAAAGTATTTTCCAGTGTCTACATTACAGCCAGTTCTTCTTATATTATTTGTTATTGCAGCCTGTCATTGTGATCAGTTTTTTCCACTACTTAACTGAATGTAGTATCATTTCTACTTTTCTACTGCTTGATAGTACTGAGAAATGTAAACTGTAAAACTCCAATCAAGAAATGTTAATAGGGGGTGACCATATCCTTTTACAGTGCTTAAAACTTAAGCTGTAATAATAAAATGTTGGCTTTTATTTCCTGAAATAATCTGATGAAGAACTTGTAGGAAATGAAAGTAAAATCCAACTGGATTACTGGATACTCCTTGAAGAATCTAGTAATGTGCTCATTGGAAGAAATACTCATGTGTATTCAACCAGCTAGCAGGATTGAAGAGAGGGAAGAATGGATTCCTGGTGGTTTAGACACAAACACTAGAACAAAACCTTGTCAGCTACATAATGGTCAGACTAAGCAAGTAGAGAAAATTAATCCTTGACAAGATTGGTCTATGCTTAAAGACAAAGAGGACACTATCATATCCTAGTAATGACAACCACAGGAAAAGTTAAAGCTATCTGGTGCAGTGATTAATTAGTGACATGCACAGTAAAGTATTCTAAATCTAGCACTCAAAACCATGGATAATTACCACATTTTTGAGAATTTGAAAGAGTAAGGTGAAATCTCTTTTTAGTGTTTGACTCAAGAGTTCCCACAGAGGTGTTACAGAATTCTACAAGGTTGCTGAAAGGGGTAGACTTTCAATATGTCTAGTTAATAGTAGCAGAAAAAGTTTAAGGGAACATGTCACATTAGTGTGTTTGTATTAGTCAAGGTTCTAGCAAATACACAAAAATCACCCTGTTCGCGAAAGTTAGCCTTTTACCCATGTGTAACAAATATTCAAGATGCAGAGTATGTCTTGCACTCCTCCCACCCTCAGGAATGCTTCTGCATTAGCTCTATTATTCTGTATCTCCTACAATTATACTTTAAAATTATCTTTCTCTTTGTTTTAGGTATTTCATTTTATTTTGTCTATTAGCTCAAAAATAAGTCCTCTTTTTTCTACAGAATCCATCCTCTGCAGCTTTTCTGAATATTTTTTTTTTCTGGCAACAGATTCTCCTTGAGACACATATACACTATCTCCAGACAAACGTGCTGGTGTGCAAGTGAACACATATACTTTCGGTCACACTCAACTCACACTCGTACTTAATGTTGTGTTTACCATTCTATGGGTGCATTGATCACATAATTCCATCTGTGGACACCAAGTTAGGAATTCTTGCTTGGCTTGTTTGTGTTGTTCTGGTACTAAGACAAAGTTATTAAGTAGAAGTCTGCCTCTGGTTCATCTTGCTCCTTTTCAGGGAACACTTACAAAGTGCCAGTGAGATGCGAGATTTAACTTTAGAGTATAAAGACACAGTCTGCTGCGATTCTTTTGTTCCACCTAATTTCAATGTCTTAGAACTCCTCTGTACTTCTTTTCATTTTGACCCAAATGATCTTTAGTGGTAACATTTTAAACATTTTATATAAGTGGCAATATTATTTTTTAAAAATCACAGGGTTTGAATTTATTGCTGAGCAAATTCCTTACCATAAAATCCTTACAAAGTAATGATCAAGAGATAGAAATACAGATCATATCTGCATATTTATGTATTAAAATATCATAGTGCATCTCATAACTATGTACCATAAAATTACTAACTACCCTGATTTGAAATTTATGCATCAAATTATCAAAGAGTACCCCCTCCAATTAGTAGAGTTAAAATAATTCTTTTAAAAAGACCCTTACTGTTAGTAATGGTTTTTAGTGGCTTTGAAGACTGTAGCAGGGTTACCTGGCAAAAACAATTCTTCTTGAAGTTTTGCTCTGGCCTTCCGGGAAAAACATCTTTTCTTCAGCCAATCAGCTTCAAATTCACTGCAATGCTCATTCGGCCATGTGATATTCACCTTGTAATAGAAAGAAAATATCACCTAAGTTTACATTATACTTCCAAATAATTGTGTCCTCTCTGATTGCATCATTTCTCAATGCTATTTAAGGTATTCAGGGAATGTAGTTATCAGTTGCAAGTGAATGCAATACATCTGAGGATGAGTCCACCAAAATAGTTGTGCAAGAAGTAGAATTTGGCTTGACCCAAAGTCCTTTTTCTACAGTCTCTAAACTTGTGATCCCCAAATATTCTGTGAAGATTGAAGTTAGATAGAAATTATGATTCCCGGCAAGGGTATTAGAAAGAGTAATGATAATGAGACAGAAATAATATTACTAATAAAAGTGAGAACACCTGGTCCTCAGGTTGAGACAAAGATAAAAGAATGGAAAAAGGATGCCCTTTCTGCTTAAATCTTCCCTTCTGATAAGAATTCTGATAAATTTGGTTATGTCTCATTTTGTTTTAAGAGCTATTCTTTCAGGGAAAAATTTTATACAACTACTAACTAATAAAAAATACAATGATAAATTTAAAAAAAATCATCAGTACTATTTTTTTTGAGTGTCCACTGTATGTTGAGCAGTATGTTAAACTATTCTTTTTTTAGCCATTTTATCTCATTGAGTCCTGACAGCATTACTACGAACAAATTTTATTAGAATCCCTAGTTTACAAATGAATAAACTGAGGCTCAGAACCACTGACATAGTTGTGTCTTCAATGCCATTCATGGAAAGAATAATGAGCAAAAATGCAGATTTTATTAAAAATGGTAGAAGTAATCATAATAGCTTATACTTTCATTTACTGAGTATGATTAATTTGCATTGAGCACTACAATTAACATGATTCTATAGTTGGAATATACATTTAAACATAAAAACAAGTTATTTGACTTATTTTAGACTAGCCCCTTTATTTATTTGGAAGAGAAGGAAATGATTCTTTACAGTTATTACCTTTTTGTCAAACTCCAGGTCTTTAATACCAATGTTGACATCAAGGGTTTCCAGGAGAAGTTTCCATGCTTTTGCAGAATCCAGGTAGCAATGGGAACACTGGCAGTTGTCTTGCAGCCATACAACTGGGTAGAGAGACTCTGTCCCATCATTCCAGAGGATTTGCATCAATTAATTCCCATCTACTGCTTCTGCCTTTTGGATGGCACAATTCATGTTTCTGGCGTTTGAGGGTAAATCCTGTTAGTGAGCTGCTGTTAAACCAGAGTTAAAAGGAATAGTCAGATGGAGTGGATCTAAACTTGACCTCTGTGAATGTGCACAGTTCAAGTGGACTCTGGCCTCTGCTAGTCACCTAGCTGCATGAGATTTGACTTACCAATTCTGGGGACTTTGTTCTGATGGAGCATTTCAGATGCTATAAACAGAAACACAGTGGCTAAAAGTAAATAAGATAAAAAGAATTCCTTGTTTTTCTCACAGAAATTTAAGATAATAAATTCAGAACCAATGACATACATACTTTTATGTTTGAAAAAGGCTGTGAAATTTGTTTTTAAGAGAAAAAATGCTCCACAAATTGGTAGTATAACAATCGTGCCTTTGCTATTTTAACTGACGCTCAATTGTATAAGGCCTTTGAAAAAAGATATTTTCATAATACTTCACTAGGAAACTTATTTTAATGAAGGGAATATTAATGTAATTTAATTTAAGGCATACTATAAGTTAGAACATAATGTTATCTCTGCTCTCCCTCTCTCTCTCTCTCTCTCTCTCTCTCTCTCTCTCTCTCTCTCTATATATATATATATATATATATATATATATATATATATATATATATATATATATATATTTGGTACCATGAATTGGAACCCAGAGGCACTCAACCACTGAGCCACATACCCTGCCCATTTTATTTTTCTATTTTGAGACACAATATTTGCTAAGTTGCTGAGGCTGGCTTTGAACTTGTGATTCTCGCCTTGGTCTCCTGAGCTGCATGTCCACCCCACATGGTTTATTATTTACTCTTTTTCTCATGTAGTACATTGGCTCAATGAAATATTTTCAACAACTTTAAGGTATGCAAGGAATTTGTTTGTTTGTTTTTCTCTGAAACTTTCAGCTTTGGTATAAATCAATAGTGTGCTTTGATATTTTGGTTAGCTTATTCTGAACATTTATGGATTATTTTTATGTACCTTCATCTTAACTGAGAATACATGACTTTTTAAAAATTAAGACATCCGCTAAATTTGTAGATATGCATATCTATGGGAAAGAAAATCTAGTGCAAGTGAGCCACTGTAGTGTTATAGACTTAGCACCTCAGTGTTGATCCTGATTCCATTAATGACTTTATACTTAATATCAAAAAACATGACAGTGCCCTAAATTTCACTTTCTTCATTTTTATTTTCCAGAACTCATAAATAAGGATTAGAGTTTATATTGAAAAAATATAATTTACATGAAAGACAAACGTCTCAATCTCCCAGGTAATTATCAGTTAGTCATTAATAGAAGGTGATGTGAATAATAAAAATGAAAACTCCATTGCCTTTGAGATACATGTGTTTCTCTCTCTCTCTCTCTCTCTCTCTCTCTCTCTCTCTCTCTCACACACACACACACATACACATGATGGAGATTTGTAAAATTCCTTCCATTTACAGCAATTAGGTTGTTCAACACCAATAAGATAAAACTGATCCTTGTTTTTCATGAACTTCTGGCAAAGATTTTATATAACATTAAAAATAACTTTAAAAACACACAATATTAAAATAAAGCAACTTTAGTTGACTGCTACACATGTTCCTTCCACATCATTAGCTCTAATGTTTTAGTCAGGTAATGGAAGAACGTCAAGACAAGGAAGATTGTTTTCTTTATTTAACTCACTACAGCTATAATACAATTCACTGGGTCTTGGGTATATTTCTACATGGGAATTCCTGTTTGTTTGTTTTTTTAATTTGTATAATGACATGACAGAACTACTACTTAAAATCATTAAAATTATAATTTAGTTAAACTCTGAAAATTTAGTTCATGAGTTTAAGTAAGGGGTTTTAGGCAAGTCCTAAAATTAATTTCTCTGTGAAATGGGTAGGCAATTTGTTTTTTTTCTGATAAGAAGAGGGGCAGTTTGGAATATTTTCTCACATATACAGTTTCAAAGAACAGTGATGATTTCAATAGAAATTCTGGGATAATATAATCAAATCCTTAAATAACATGTCATAGATAAGGAAAAAAATAGAAACACAAGATTTCTGTTTTTTAAAATATATGTAAGGAGTTGCTAAATACTATTTGTAAAAGGAAAGATAGTACCTTTTTTTTTAATTTGCAGGGTACATACAGTTTCTGTTGCATGTTCTTATTTTTTTAAACCCTATAAGAATGTAATAAATATTGTGAGCTCACGGAGTGCACAAAAGCAGCCTGTAGACCACATCTGGCCCATATATTGTAGTTTCCCTGTCCTTGATCAAATTATTCAATTCATGTTTTCAGCATAGTGGGATATAACCATGCCTGGATGCATGTTTTCTCTTTTTCCTCCTCATATATAAAATTAAACTTACCATTAAATACACAATAAATATCTCCTTTGTGACACTGCACTAGAGGGTACAAATTTGAGCATGAAGTTCTAATGATAAGGGACATTGAGATGGTTATGAAAGTAAACAAAAAATAATACTGGAGGAAAATGGTGTTGATACCTGAGAAGCTCCAGGACACCCCAGTATAGAAGATGACTACTTGAGTAATTCTTAAAGTTATAGAAGCATAAGAGGGTAAATAGCTATATTTCCAGTTTTTTCTCTAGCTAAGATGTATATGTATGATGTAATTTTGGCCAAATTGATGAAATATGTTTGGAAGTTTCTGGGCAGGAAAACATTTTAAAAAAAGGTAGACTTGGCTTCCACATGCTATTTTCCCCTACTTACTTCCATTCCTTTCTTTCTGGATATGAATGTGGAAATGGTACTGGGAACAGGGCTGTCATTTTGCTATCAAGAGGCATCAAAAAAATATACAAATCTACAAAGAAGTCAGGGTTATCCATGTTTCTGTGAAATCACATTACTAGGAATAGATGGTCACATCTAGATCTCTTTTAACATGAGAAAAACAAATTCATTACTCATTTAAATCTAATTTTGCCAGCTCTGTATCAAAAGAGCAATAACTGCAATCTATTAAAGATAACAAGAAATACAACACAGAAGGCAATTGTTCATATGGACACCGAGCAGTGGATATCTTTGCTACACCTGTATGTATACCAAGTTTTCTTTTTTATTTCAAGGTTTTCCAGTTTTGCAAGTTTTTCAAGCAGACAGGGAAAATTCAGGTTTCACAACAAATAATTATTAACATAGATGATGGCAAGCCCACAGACAAAATAGAAAGAACTAAAAAAGTTATATGCATGTATGCTAGTTTGTGTGTCTCATATCCTTTTGGTCTTTAACCTAATCTATTTAAGTTGTTGGATTATTCATTTACTAAAATTAGTTGATAAAAACCAAAGGCTAAAGATACCTAAAAGTAACAATGCACATAAAACAAACACATATGGCTTGAAAGTTTATTATCTTTATGATAATCTTATTTGTAAGAAAATACTTCAAAAAATACATCTCACTTATTGGTTCTAACACAGTGTTTGTAAACAACATAAGATGCATTCATCCCATAATAATAGTGCTTCTGTTATTGAAACTGTTTTAATGTGCCCTCTTCATCTTCTTTCTTATCTAAGATAAATAAGTACAGCTTTTCTTTTTTTCAAGAGATGTGACATTTAGATTCTACACTTTCCAGAAAGCTCTCTCGTAGTTACCTTCCAGTTTACAAATTTTGTTTAAAATATGATGTTCCAAATTTTAAAGGATACCATTAATAATTTGTAGAATGCAATATTTATGGAATGGAAAGAATGTAATATTTTCATTATAAAGACCAAAAAATTAGTATTCTGTTTGAAGGAAAAGTAAAAACAAAACAAAACAAAAAAATCAACAGGTATTTATTTATTTTTTCTAAACTTGATAGTTTGGCAGAATAGTGGTAACTGCTTATGGCATCGTATGAAAGAGAAATTGACTTGGTGGTCAAACAAAAATATTTGTTTAAAGACTTACCCACGTGGAACTAGTTGTCAGGGATACCCCAGTGAAACCCTGCAAGAGGCTGGCCCTCATGGATCCCTTCAGGTACTTAATCAGTAATCATACACTCAAACTTATCCCAGTCTTGTGAAACCATTTTCCAGGCCCACCTGGCTAGTCACCCAAGGACAGCCAGCCAGAAGACTTCAGCAGCAAGGCGACCTGTCCAGTGGCTTAGTTGTCCCACCTAGACTCTCTGAATGGACCTGTTAGCAAAGGACTTCTCTTGCTAAATCCAGTCTTCAAAAACTGGAAGAGGTACTGACTTAATACATGGACACAAAAACAAGGGCACAAGGATTCTGAATAATAAAGACAATATGACCCAGAACAACAACAACAAAAAAAGCACCAGGTATTGACTCTAAAGAAATTGAAATTCATGAACTTCCTGAAAAAGAATTCAAATTAATCCAGTTAGTTCAAATTAGGCAGCTTTGAGAGAATACATAGAGATAATTAAATTGTATCAGGAAAATGTGTACAAAATTAGACATCTGATGAAGGCATGTGAAGCATAAAAAAGAAGCAAACGAATTCTGAAGATGAAGAGCAATGACTGAACGAAAGACTTCACAGAGAGTTTCAGGTCATTTGAAATACACAATCAGAAAAAGGTGGGAAAAAAGAATGAAAAGGGATGAAAAAACCTTATGTGGATGATGTAATACCATCAAGAGAAACAACACAAACATTAAGAAAATTCAAAAGGAGCAAAGAGAAAGAATAAGATAGAAAGTTTACTTAAAGAAATAATGACAGAAAATAATGGAGAAGGAAATAAATTTCTAGATCTATATAGCCCAAAGAATCTTAACTAGATAAAGTATTGAAGAAATTTGGACCAATATACATTATAATAAAATTGTCACAAAATCAAAGTCAAAAAGAATTTTGAAAGGAGCAAGGGGAAAACAGCTTCTTACATACAAGGAAACTTCTATATAGACATCAGATTTTTCAGTAGAAGCCTTGCAGACTGGGGTGATATACTCAAAGTATTGATGGAAACTGCTAAACAAGATTATTTTATCTGAAAAGTTGTGTTTCAGAAATGAAAGAGAGATTAAAAAAAAACATTCCCAAACAAGCAAAAGCTGTAGGGGTTTATTAGCACTAAAAATTCTAAAGGAAGTTCTTAAAATTCAAGCAAAAGGATACGAACAACATGAAAATTCATAAGAAATATTTAAGATATAGTCTAATTTGGAATACTCTAAAACAATTATGATTATGCATGAATCACTTTTAACTATAATATGAAAGATAAAGGTATTAAAATTAGTATATTTTAGTAATTTTAATGAACACACAATATAAAAGTATAATTCGTGATATCAAAAACATGAAATATGCAGAGTTGGAGCTAGAAACCCCAGTGACTTGGGAGGCTGAGGCAGGAGGATAGAAAGTTTGAGGCCAGCTTCAACAATTTGGCAAGACTCTCAGCAACTTAGTAAGACTCTGTCCTAAAATTAAAATAAATAATTAAACACAAAGACTGGGGATGTATCTCTTGGGTTCAATTCACAGTATTGTGAAAAAATTCAGGGCTGGGGATGTGTTTTTTAAAGCTATAGTGAGTTACTTGTAGGCAAAATACATTTGAGTCTCATCTTTTTTCCCCATTTGGTTAACTTATGTGTTTTCATTGCATAATTATCGATAGGTCAAAAATTTACTATTATCATTTTATTAATTTTCTTTCTGTTGTATAGTTCCTTGATTGATTCTTCTTGTCTTGCTGACATCTTTTCCTATTTCATATTTGTTTTTGTAGTGATATGCTTTAATTTCCATTTATCATTACTAAATCAGTACAGGCTTTTTTGTGGGTATACAATAGTTATCATGATACTTATACAAAACATTTTGTAGTTACAGTAGCTTTTTTTAAACAATTTTAATATGATTTTATTTGTAGAAATCAAATCAACACAGCACTTTTCTGAAACATTTATTGACATTAATTTTTAATAATTTAGAAAAAACTCACATTCTTTCAAACTCCAAATTTCCAAGTGGGAAAGAATAAGACTATTTTGATAATAAAGCCCCTTTTCATCTCTAAAAGAAGAATTATGAAATGTCCACTGAAAAAAAAATCAGGATTTAAATGAACTTAATCAGGAGTTCTGGCGTGAAACTACTACACACATTAATTCACATAACCTCCTATCTTGAAAACTAATCAACTGAGCAGGTAGACATAACTTTCATCCTTTCTTTCTTCCTGACAAGACCCGTCCTCAGACTGAGTCCCCTCCACCCCTCTGCACAGTATTCCTCCTGCTTCAAACACTTCCTTTCTTAGTCATCTTTTCCTGCAACTACTCCTATTAAAATACTAAAATAGGGCCCCTGTTCTTGGAAAACACCGGTCGGTGTGAGAAATTGCTTGATTTTGTTTGCTTAGGTTTTTACTGTCTCTTCAAAAAGAGGATCTAAATTCTTGGAAAGAAAGGATCCTGCCTACTGGTTTTCCCAGCACTTGTTCTTTCTTGGGATACAGTAGCCCTCTTTAGATACTTACTGAGTACACGGATTGCAAGGGGCACAAATAACGACTAAAATGTATCACTTCTACGAAAAAAAAGGGTGAGGAGACAGAAGAAACCGCCTGGAGCCAGCGCAGGACGGCCTGCCTCCACCGTCCAAAGCGCCAGGGACCAGCGGTCACCGAAGGCTCCCCGCCACCGGCCCAGCCCCTCGGGTCTCTCCCAGGACACACGCACCACCGTTCCCATTTCGCAGGCGAGTAGCGTGGAGCACTGGGCCAGGCAGTCGGCCCTGGCCGCGGAGGGGGTCGTCGCGATGACCACTGGCGAGTGCCTCTCTGGGAGCCAGGCGCTGAAAAAGAACCGCCGCCAATAGGTTGTTGGAGAAGCAGGAGGGAACAGCTCAGCCCCGCCCCGGGAGCGGCGAGGCGCGCGGCAGCTTCCCAACCCTGGCCCCCAGCCTCCAAGCCCCGCGGCTCTCCAGCGGCCCCCAGTCCCCCGCCCACCGGCATCGATCTTACCGACCCCCGCCCGCCGCGATCCGCCCAGGCCGGGGCTGACAGGGTGCAAAGTCCGCAGTCCTCCCCTCCCGCGCTACTCCAGGAGAACACTCCCGAATAGATCGCCGAGGCGCTACCCATTCACCTCGCTTTGAGTCTTCCCTTACAGTAGCTTTAAGAACATATATTGGCTGGAAATAAATTAATGTAAAAAGACCAACCAAAAGAAAATAATAGTGGTTACTTGCACCAGAAGAAATGGACTCAAAGTAAAAAACTGTAACAGGCAATAAATCAATAAATCAATTTATCAAGAAGGTTAACATATATATATAATGTTATGTGGGAGACATATGGAAGGTTGAATACTAAAGAATAAAAAAAAATTGAACAGATTACTAATGTGTGTGAAATTGAATCAATAATCAAAATCCTTCAACCACAAAAAAACCAGTATCTAATGGCTTCATTGGTGATTTTAAAAAAACATTTAAAGAATAATTGACACAATTCTTCTCAAACACTTCCATAAAAAATAAAAGAAGATGGAACACTTCTAAACTCATTTTATATAGCCAGTATTACCCTTAAACCAAAACTAGGCAAGGGCTTTAAAAGATTAGAAAATTATAGGCCAATGTAGATGAACATAGATGTAAAATTCCTCAATAAAATGCTAGAAAAATTAATTTAGTGCTTAAAAAGATCAAATACCAAGATTAAGTGTGATTTTTCCTGGTATAAAAGGATTATTCAATATAAGTAAATAAATAAATGTGATAAACTGCATTGATTGAATGAAGGAAAAATATCATAACCATGACAATAAATGCAGAAAAAGTCTTTGACAAAATTCAACATCCTTTCATAATAACCCTCTCAAGAAAAGAGGTACAGAAGGAATGTCCCTTAACATAATGAAGGCTATGTATGGCATGCCCACAACTAGCATCACACTAAATGATAAAAAGTAAAAAAAAAAAAAAAATTCTCTAATAACAGGAACAAGACAAGAGTGCCCACTCTGACCATTTCTATTCAACATGATATTGGAATTCTAGGCAGAGAAATTAGGCAATAAGAAGGAAAAAAATCATAAAATCTGAAAGGAAGGGATAAAATTGACTCTGTTCATTGATGACATGATATTATAACAGGGCACCCTAAAGACTACAGGAAAACTTTTAGAAGTAACAAGCAAATGTACCAAGGTTTCAGGATACTATCAACATTCAAATACCACATTATTTCTGTACAATAATAATGAATGTTCTAAAAAGGTAATAAGAGCATATGCAATTTACCATATCATCAATAAAACACATAGAATGCAGTATAACTAAAGAAATGACAGATCTACACACTGAAAACTCTAATAATTCAATAAATTGAAGAAGTAATTGAAAATTGAAAATACCTTAGATTCATAACTAATTGAAATACCTTAGATTCATGAATTTGAAGAATGAATATTGCAATTTCTATCAAAATGCCAAATACATTTTTTCAAAGGAACAGAAAAAAGAATCCAAATTTGTATAAAACCATAAAAGTCCCAAATAGCTAAAGTAATCATAACAAAGAAAAGTTAAGTTGGAGGCACCGAGTAACTCAAAGTCCACTACAGTACTATGGTAATCAAAATAACATAGCACTAGTATATTAAAAAAAACACATAAACCAATGGAATGGAACAGTTAAGATCAGATATAAATCCATGTATCTAAGGTTAATTGGTCTTTGACAAAGTTTCCAAAAATACTCAATGAAGAAAAGACAGTGTCTTCAATAAATGGTGATGCCATACTGTATATCTCTGTTCAGAGAATGAATTTGGACCCTTCTCTCACACCCTAAATAAAAATCATCTCAAAATGGAATAATGATTTAAAATAATAGACCCAAATGAAAACTACTGGAATAAAATATAAGGAGAAAGCTCATGATATGGGGACAATGATATTTTGATATGGGCAGAAAAGCACAGTAAATAAAAAGCAAGAATAGACAAATGAGATTACCTCAAGCTAAAAATCTTCTGTACAGCTGAGAAAACAATCAACAGAGAAAACAGATGATCAACAGAAAGGGAGAAAATATTTGCAAAAAATATATCTAATAATAAGTTATAACCGAAATACATTAGGAACTCAAATAATTTACTAGGAAGAATATAAATTACCCCATTAAAAACTGGAAAAGGGACATGAATAGACATTTCTCCAAAGGGGATTTACCAATGGCCCAGAATGGCCCAGAAGGTCTGTGAAAAATGCTTAATCAAGTTTTATCAGAGATTGGGCACAATGGTTCTTACCTGTAGTCCCAAGTGACTCAAGATGCTGAGACAGGAGGATTATAAGTTTGAGGCCATTCTCAGCAACTTAGTGAGACCCTCAGCAACTTAGCAAATGTCGCCTCAAAAAGTAAAAAATAAAAAGGACTGGGGATGAAGCAACATGACAAAGTACTCATATGTTCAATCCCCAGTGTATATATATATATATATATATATATATATATATGTGTGTGTGTGTGTGTGTGTGTGTGTGTACACCTTATTGTGGTTTGGGTTTGTATTTCTATGATATATATGCATATATTTCTATGATATGTATGTAAGTACATATATATTATAGAAATATAAACCCAAACCAAAATAAGATACAATCTCACAACTATTAAAATGGCTGGGATACAAAGACAAAAAATAAGTGTTGTTGAAGCTATAGAGAATGGGGAAGTGTTGCACACTGTTAGAGGGAATGCAAAGTGGTACAGTTATTATGGAAAACAGGAATAGGATTCCTCAAAAAATTACAAATAGAACTACCATATGATCAATCAATCTCACTATTGGCTACCTATCCAAAAGAGAAAAAACCAGTATGTTGAAGAGATAGCTGAAGTATCATGTTAACAATAGTATTATTCACAGTAGTCAAGGTATGGAATCAACCAAAGGATCCACATGTGTATGTGTATATGTATATATGTAATGGACTTTTATCTAGTCATTTAAAAGAAGGTACTTTTGTCATTTGTAACACCATGGATGAAGGATGTTATGCTAAGTGAACTAAAAAGGCACAGAGAGACAAGTACTGTATGATCTAACTTATGTGTGGAATCTAAAATTTTTAACTTATAGAAACAGAGAGTAGAATGGTGGTTTGCAGGGCCTGGGTGTTGGGGAAAGGAGAAGATGTTGGTCAAAGGGCAAAGAGTTTCAGTTATGCAGGATGAATAAATTTTGGAGCTCTAATATAGTATAGTTAATATAATTAATACTATATTAGGTGCTGGAAATTTAATAAGAGTGTAGATTCCAAGTGTTCTTACTACATACACAGGCATGCACAGGCATATTATGTGAGGTGATAGACATTAATTATTTTGATTATGGTAATTATTTCACAATGTTTACATAATCAAAATATCACATTGGGTACAATAAATGTATAAATATTTATTTGTAAATTATAACAACAAAACTTAGAAAAAAATAAAAATAATAATATGAGTTTTAATTACCTAGACACTAGGGTTACAATAGTAGTAATTGAATTAAAAGCAGCAGTGGTTATAGTAGTAGAATTAATAGTTTGCATTTACCAAATGCTTTCTTTATGCCACTCAATGTTCTAAATGCTTTATATAGAAACTCACTGACTCTTCACATCAACCCCAAGAAAAATTGAATGCAATTACCCAAGAAACAGAAATAGAAATAGGCTAGGAAATAACATACAGATGATAGTAAAATCCATCTTGAGTTATCTTAACATTAAGACAATTTAAAAATGTCATTTATTTTTATCACTCATGTTCCAAGTGTATATATTCTAAACTCCATTTGCTTCAATAACATGCTTATTAATAGATTTGAAAGTTTTCTCGCTTGAAAGAATTTTTATGCAACTTGAAATATGAAACACTGATACTTAATGGGTGCACCGTTTAAAGGAGGTATTTTCCACCATGATGAACAACATTCCTGTATTATAGATGTCACTGTGCCCATGTCACATCTGTTGAAGTGATCCCAGCTGTAGCAATTTGCAACCGCAAACACTAATCACATTCCCAATTGTTATGACCTTTATATGTCTTTCTTTTTCTGTCTAGGCCATTTGAAGTGGAGAGGGAAAAGCACATTTCAGTCACTGGGGAAACCTGAGACTCTTGCTCCAAACCATCTGATCAAAAAAGAGGTGGAGACATCAGGATCTTCCTAATGTGAGGCTGCCTGAGGCACATGTGGTATGTGGAAGAACTAGAAAAACTAGGGTGCTGATCAAGTTAAATTATTTAGGTATCTATGCAGGAACTTGGCAGGTCATTTCTATTCTTCATGATCTCTTTCTTAGCCTTATGACAAATGTGAATGGTAATCCAAACAAAAACATGGTAAAATGGGAGAAATAATTTCCTTCTTGAACTTTCTTGGTTTATTTAAAGCCTTATTGGAGCAAATATAATCAAAAATCAAAAGGGAAAAAAATCAAGTGTCATCAGTATTTAAAAGCAAATTCTTTCAGAAAATTTATATATGAGGATGAGTTGATGTCTATTTTTAAACTGAACCCACCTGAATTGAGTCCAGTTGAAGCATCATGACAAGGTTTCATACTTTATTATTTTGCTGCTTCTTTTAGTAATTTCATTCATAAAATATCAGTTTGGTTTTTGTGGGAAGGAGTAGTTTTGCCTGTCTTGTATAAAGCTCTGGGGTTTGGGCAGTGTCCTATCTGATGGGATAATTGCTTTTTTTTTTTTTAATTTCATAGCATCAATTGGGGTATGAGTGTGTGTTTTTTCCTTCCTTATCAACCACCATATTTTTCCTCTTCAGAGTTATAGACTTTATCTCAAACTTCTGTTTGGCACAACTAAATTGTTTCTGAGATTATTCTGCTTCAGTGATGGGTGTGATTTTGTGGGGGTTTTTTGTTTGTTTTCTTTTTCAAAATTTTATAAAGTTAATTTGTCACCCCATCTCTCCAGCATTGTTTGAAAACTTAAAAAAGAAGCTCTGGAAATTGCCTTATGCATTGATCTTAGTAAGAAAAGTAATTTGGAACCAGAACTCTTACAGCCAGAAAGAAACAATCTGTAATATTACTAGGTTCAGTGCCCTCATCAGATACACAGGGCAAATAGAAGCTCAGAGATTTTGGATGTGATTAGTCTAAGCCTACCTTCTGGTTAGTGGGAGAAGTGTCTAGGTAATTAAAACTCAAAACTAGTTTTACCAGCTCCCTATTCACACATAAAGTCAACATTTTCTAGTATTAATAAAAGAGAGTGCAGAAGTTTTGCAAATGTTAATTTTAACCAATTTTAAACATAATCTTTGGAGGGGAAAGCTAACTAATGAAAACTGCTACCCAATACCATTAAGTTTAGAGATTTTAATTTTGTTTTTTTCAATTTATTTTATTTTTATCAGTATTTCTTTTATTGATGTATGAGGCTTAAACCTGTGTTGGAACAAGCAAGCCCCATAATAGCACCATAGTTAGACTCTAGCCTGCTTTTCTAAGCCATCATTTTACAACTTTTTTTTTGAGAAAGAGAGAGAGAGAGAGAGAGAGAGAGAGAGAGAGAGAAAGAGAGAGAGAGAGAGAGAGAGTTTTTAATATTTGTTTTTCAGTTTTTGGTGGACACAACATCTTTGTGGTGCTGAGAATCGAACCCGGCCCATACTCATGCCAGACGAGTGTTCTTAAGTGCGCTTAAGCAACATCCCCAGTGCTTAAGCAACATCCCCAGCCAATCATTTTACAACTTATTAAGCAAACAAGGAATCACATGTCTTTCATCCACCTGATGTTATCTTTTTATAAACAATGCTAATAAGTCCCACGTGGAACAGCTGAAAATCTTTCAGTAAAAGCTTTAAAGATGATCTCATTCACTCAGTTTAAATTTTACCAGTTAAATCAGGTCAAATGTAAGAAACTCAAATGATTAGTTGCCTAATCAGAGCCCATTATTTTTAAGTCACTACCTACTCCCCCCAACCCTAAAAACAACCTCTCAAAACTCCACTTAGACTCAATTATTGAAAACCCATACATAACCAAGTGAAAAGATTAATTTTCACTCCACAACTTCTCAATCCCAGGTTTAAAAAAAAAACCTATCTAAGGAATACTTACCAATACCAGATTGGAAAATTAAAGCCTGCATAGTTATAAATCAGATTTGTCCCCACTACAACCAGATTGCATACAATTACAAACTGGTTCTGTATATACTCTAGAACTGACCTAGAGAAAGTTTAGAATAGAAAAGCTGTAAGAAGAAATAGATTCCTAACTACAGAAGTTACAATTTTCAAAATTAAATTCAAGACTTTTCTCCCTTTATGTTCACAGAAATATTTTCTCTGTAAAAATATACACATTTTACAGACAAATACATTTACAAGCTCTTTCTGTCCTAAAAATGAGAATATTCCACATTTGTAACTAAATGAGCCTTAAGTCAAGTATTCATGGCTATTACTATGCTAATGAGACTCATTCAAATCAAGCCAAAGTAGAACAGGCATAAAAGTCCTGAACACTTGGGTCTTCTATTCAAGAAAATATACCCCGGGAAGCTAATCACAGAGGAAAAGCTTCCCTTCACTGGTGCACAGTAATGAGGCTTCTAGTCATTGCTCAATTACTTGTAGCTTAAATTATTCTTTACAGATCACTGGCATCGTTAGTGCTTCTCTTTTTACACTATGGGAAATTAATGAATTTGGTGGGCATATTTAATGAATTTTATGACTAGCCTGGCTACTGACCACTCTTCTGGTTCTAGACAAGGAAATTAAGTTTTTCCACTAAATCTAACAGTCCTCCTCTGTGGCCTCCCAGTTTGCTTGGTGCTGAAAGTGAACTTTGCTTCTTTCATACAGTGAACTCTTCAAGGGGGACTACTTTTCCCATGTATTTATTCTTGTTAGACATAATCCTCTTGCCACTTGCTTCCTGGCTAGGTTGCTAGAGTGACACTCTTGGAGGTTACAGCCTGGGCAGCTTGAAGTCCAACTTCATAAATACATTTGATTTCACAGAAGTTTTGGTGGCTGGAGTTGGTCAACAGTCAACTATTGCACTTACAAGGCTATCTTATTAGATACAACAAAAGCTGCTCTCCTGGCGGGGTGGCGCCGCTGTGGGCCCCCAGCCCGGCGCCCCCGCAGTAGAAGTTGAGTCCCATGATCTCCATCCTCTTAAAACAGAACATCACATGCCACCGCCACAGTTTCAAGTCCATGCCAGACTACGGAGACCTGGACTGCTCACTCAAAGGAGGTGGAAGTAAGGAGTCAACAATTTATTTTTAACTAGATGTGATAAGTGGCTGAGATACATAATACTATGTGAATATATTCTCACGTAGATAATAAATTCTGGAGAGCTATTAGCATTCTCTTGAGAAGTTTCACCATTTTGCCTATCGTCTCATTTTAAGCAACAAATTTTATGCAAAAACTTTCTCCATAAATTACAAAATGGGAGACACTAGTTTCACTCCAGGGGAATTACAGTGTTTAGACTAGAATTCTAATTATGAAGGCATTTGTTCATTGATGTAATAAAGAGTAGTGGAAGATTTTTCAATTCTTTGAACCAGACCACATATATATTAATCTTGATAAATCTGATGTTTTTAATCAATCATTGAACTCATAGAAGCAGATGGTAGAATGGTGGATGCCAGAGGCTGGAGATTGGGGTGAGGAGCTAGGGAGATGTTGATCAAAGGTACAAAGCTTCATTTACATAGGATAAATAAGTTCAGGAGACCTATTATAGAGATGACTATAAACTAATAATAATGTATAATGGAAAATTTCTAAGAGAATAGATCTTAAATATTGTCATAAGAAAAAATTGATAACTGTGTGAGGTAATGTGTACATTAATTAGCTTGATTTAACCATTTCACAATGTATTCATATAGCAAAACAATACATTGTATTCTGCAAATATATGCAATAATTATTTTTAAAATATACCTTAAAATAAATAAATAAGCTTCCTTAAAAAAAAACCCTTTATTTATTTTTATGTTGTTCTGAGGCTTGAACCCAGCACCTTGCACATGCTAGGTCAGCGCTCTACGCCTGAGCCACAACCCCAGCCCTGAAATAAGTCTCCTTAAGACTGAAGAACATGAAATGAGGCATTTTCTGAGGGCTCTTCCCTGTTTGTGGTGTAGCCCTTTACAGTCTTCTGCTTTCTTTCACACATGGCTTTCAGTGCACCATCCTGAGTAGCAATTAGTGCTAACATTGTGGATTACAGGTGGAGGAAATGAGCCCATAGTGTCTCAAGAAGTTTACAAGATACCAACACATGTACAGGGTAGCATTCGTTTTGGAGCCAATGTGCTTACACTCTGCCCTTGTGTTTCTAATTCTCTGATAAATAATGAAAGTGCTTCTGTTATGCATGGTGACAGGACCCTGATCAAGGAACATGATCAGGCCAGAATTTTCAAAAGATTCATCTGGATAGATGAAAGGAGCACTTTCAATGAGTGGTAAGCTGCCCTGAGGCCATCCAATAACAAGTATTTTATGATAAGTAAATATTAGCATATAACATAACTCTTTTATATTATTGTAAATAATATAAATTATTGCTAACTAAAAGTAACAACCAAATTCTAAATTTTAAGCCATTCAGTCTTGAAGAACTTAGTAAGCTCTGAGAGCTTAGGCAAGCCATTTTTCTACCAATTAATCTGTTCTTTATATGGTTCTTGACTAAATGAGGCAGTTCACGTGAAAGCATATTACACGGTTCTTTGAACTTTGTATATAACCAATAAATGTTGCTGAATGAATAATAGACATTCAATAATTTTTAATTTCTTTTTATTATCCATATTTAGTTTTTAGTTTCTTTTTATTATCCAAATCTGAGTATTTTTACTTTAGGCTATTCTTAGATGTTTGTAATTTTCTGCTGTTGTCTTGAGGTAAAGTCAAATGCCCATTTTTCTCAGGGTTTTTCTTAGAGAACCCTTGTGATCGACATCTCATTTTCGTAATGTTCCCAAAGGAACAATGCTCACACTATGTTACTCATTTTTGAAAGTTTGGTAAAATTCCATTTTGGCTGCACATCTTTTATCTGGGCCTAGGAGAGGGAAGTCTATGTTTTATGCTCTGACTTTGTTCTCAGCTATATTTTGCATCTTGGGATAGTGGAGAGAAAAATGGCTTTGATTTAATACTTGAGATTTAGTCATTCCATATGTTGTCCTCAGCGAGGAATGTTTTGAGTTATCAAGATGAATGTGTAAAAAATAAGGAAGCACAAAAAATTCAGCTTTGGGCTTCTCTCACTAGCTGGGCTAATGGAACAAAGCTTAATGAGGAGTGGTAATTTTTATTCAAAATTGTTGTAACTCAGGAACATATTTCATTGGATGGTAGTTTACACATTTAGTATAAGCATTTTTTTTTTCTTAGTAATTTATGTTAGCAGATGTTTTACCTCTCATGGGTTTTTTTCTTCCCTCTCCTAGTATGTATTTTAATGTTGCTACCATGCCTAAAATGAGCCTTCTCCCCCTCCTCAATATATTCTCAGCAGTTAGATTTTTTTGTTTTCTTTCTTTATTTTTTTCTACTTTGTAGTGCCACAAGTAGCTTTTGTTTTACCTACTATTTCCCAAGAAAAATTATTTTAACTGAGCATTGTTTTTAAAACTCAAATGCCTAAGAAAGAACTTCTTTTAAACATAGCAAAGACCTTGTCTGTGAGTCTTCCTTTATACTATAAAAAATGCAGTCCTTTTTCCAAAAGATTTGCAAAAAGGAAAGTCCTATGATCAGATGATAAAAAATTGGAAATTCATCTGAATGGGCTACTGAGTGAAAACACAGATTTGTCAATATGGATATCAACTTAAAGACAGATCTCAGGAAAATCTTCATTAAATTAGAAGTATAAGCATAAATGATAGAAGTATAATTTGTGAGTTAAAAGAGCTGTGAACATTTTCTGATTTAATTTTCTAGATGGTGAGCATGAAATACTTCTAAGTGAAAGTAGAACTGGATATTACCAGGGGACAGTCTAGGTATTTTTATCTTTGATATTAGTCAGAATGAGTTAGGAAATGGTACATTAGTAAATAACTGCAAATGTCAGTGCCTTAAGACAGCAGTGAGTATTTTTTTCACATATACCACATGCCCATCATGGATGCTCTATGAACTTTGGGATCAAGATTGATGAAGCCTCTACTCCCTGGAACATCACCAGATGATGTGCCAGAGAGAAAATAAGCATGACTCATGATGCCTGGAATTTAAAGTCTTCTACTGCAAGTGTCTCATAATAATATTACAACTTTTTTTGTTAGTCAATGGTCATGCATCCCTTCAAGGGGGTAGGACTGCAATCCTATTGTGTTCTTTGAAGGAGGAAAACTGGAATATTTTGAACAGTCACTATGTACGGATCCTTATTAGTCATACAATCATTGACAATTTTTAAACGTGTCAACTCATAGACTCTAAGAGTAAACATGGAATACACACAAAGACCTTTAAAAATAAGATGCTTTAAGGATCCAATTATAGAAAATACATTCAGAAAATTACCATGAGACTCAATGGCTGAAAAATTTCTCCCACCCTGGAGACCAAGCTCTTGTGAGATAATGATATTAAGATGTCTAAAGAAAGGGCAGGTTGGAATGTGAGAAAACGTTGATTAACAGCGTTTGGAGGAAGAAAACAGCATCCCTCTTGTACCAGCCCAAGGATTTTGCAGTACACCTGACAAAGAATTAATTTCTACAGCATGGATCCAATAATATTTGAGACCTGCAAATACTTTTCCTTGATCAAACTGTTTTTGAATCACAATTTGATTTTCATGATTTTTTTTCCTAGATGGAGAGAAGAAATGGATCAGGTCAATATGAATATTTTACATTTGTAATTTAGAGTTCTCATGATTTAATAAATTGATCTCTAGATTATATGCTTTAATTAAGATGATGTGAGGGAGTCTCAGTAAATGTTTTCAACTCTAGGAGACTGACATTTTATGTGTATGCATGGATAGTACTTGAATGTGGTAAATACACAGAAGGTGCTATTCCCTAAGTCCTTCTCTTTATCAGCCATGTAACTTCTGGCACAGTCTGACTTCTATCACCTTGCAAAAGATAGTTCTTGCGTGCTTTTCTGTTGATAAAGTTATTTCCAAGCATAATGTGAAGAGTACTGGTTATCTTCTTAATGAGATCTCTTCTCTGCCCAGAGAAAGCACACCAGTGGTACCTAGTCCCATGGCTAGCAAGACATGGCATCTCCTTGTTGAGATTCAGATTGTCCTTGAGATCTTTTCAGATGCAAACATTTTTTGGGATAGGCATTACTTATGTCACTGAGGTTTCTTGAGCATTTATTATAGCACAGATACTTGCAAGTTAGTATCTTGTGCTTTATTTTGTCTAATCTTCACAAAACCCAGTAAGGTACATATGTTTGTTCCTACTTTACAGATGAGGAGAATGAAGCTTAGAGATGTGAGGTAATGCACAAAGAACATTTTATTTAGAAGCTGGAATTCAAACACAGTACTGACTTTAAAGCCTGAGCTGTTTATCATCATTCAACATTGATAAGATAATTTCAGTTAGTAGAATGCTGTAAAAAAATACTAATCAGGGTAATAGGATAGATAGAAATTTAGTGAAAGGATATTAGTTAATTAGGGTTTTTTGTTTTTTTTTAATGAAGAAGATGCTCATGCATAGACTTGAAGGAAAAGGAGTCCATCTTTGGGAGAAAGGGAAAAAACATTCAGGCTGAGAGGATGCAGGGTTAAGAAGGGGATAAGAACATTTTTAGGCAGAGGAAGAGCAACACAAAATTGTTTGAGAAAGGAGTCAACTTACAGACAGGCCACTGTGAATGCACACAGAGATAAAGGGAAGAATGAGAGCAGATGAGGTTAGACTGCAGGAATCAGATTATCTAGGGGCCAGTAGAACATGAAAAGAGGGGACCAACATCTCTGTGTGGATTTAAATATAAAGTGTAAGAGGAGAAATTTGAGGAATCTCCGAGGATAGAAGCTTTTTTCTTCATACTTTTTTTCCAAGAGCTATCCATGCTCTAAGTCATTTTTAACTTTTACTTTCCTCAAGATCCAGTGATTCAATGGAGTATTTTTCAGCCATTAAGAAGAATGACTTTGTGACATTTTTTCAGTAAGTGGAGGGACACGGAGACTATTATTCTAAATTAAACAAGAAAGTCCCCCAAAATCAAAGGTTGAAGGTTTTTGCTAAATTATATCAAAATGGATGGTTCTGTCATGTATAACATGTATTTTAAAAAGCAATAAAAGAAAAGAAAAAGACCAAGTGAAATACAGATCTGATTGTAGATATGTGAACCAACAAGTTCTGTTAAGCACCTGTTGAACACAAGGTAGGAATTTTTGATAGTGTTGACTGCTGTTATGTCAAGCACACATTATCAATCACAGCTGAACCTCAGCCATCTCCACCATCTCCAGAAGTGAGTGTTTAGAATTTCTACAGCTAGAAAGATGTGTAATTAACTGTTGGTGACTGAGTTTAACTCAAATTCTGGAAATGGAGCAGAACAAATGTTATCTGTGAATTTGAGGGTACAATCTGATGCTTCCCTACAATTATCCAGTGGTTTTCAAATCAACATTTTTAACATTGGTCTAGATCCTACAGATCCTCCACAAAATTAACTGATTTCTTCTTATTAATCTCTGGGAAAATTTTAGGAGATCCAGTGGGACTCAAGGAAACTTTGCAGGCAGTTTTCTTGTATCTGCTGTATGAAGCTTTGCTGCAAGACAGCAGTCAGTTGACTTCAAAAGAGAAGCAGATAATTTGGTTTGCTGCTTTACTGTTTAGCAAATGAAGTACTCTACAGGCTGTTTTGTATTTGTGAGGTATATTTTGACTACTAGAACAAGTGACTTAAAAATATGCCTGGGAAAATGGGTTTAGGATTGAATAATATGTTGTATTAGACAAATTTAGAATAAAACTGGAAGAAAATATATATTCTATATTGAGATCTCCTCAAGAACATGGCCCAACACATGCAATTCTGTGGGAAATTTTATCATTTGGAGAGAGTATATTTAAGTTATTTACTCATTTGAGCAAATTTAGCTAGAGAGAGTGTATTTATGTCATTTACTCACTTGAGAAAATTTAAGTAAATCTTAAATCTCACATAGTTGTTTTATCCAGATGCATTTATAAGACTCCCCCACCCAAATACTGAAATTGAACCCAGTGGCTCTCTACCATTGAGCTATCTCCTTATGTCCTTTTATTTTGAGACATTGTCTCCCTAAATTGTCCATGTTGGCCTTCAATTTGCAATCCTCCTGTGTCAGCATCCTAAGTAGCAGGGATTACTGGTGTGCACCACTGTGCCTAGCTTACAATATTTTAAATTTGTTCTTAGCTTTCAATGTTTTTACAACATTCTCCATTTTCTGCTCATGATCATTTTCCCAATTAGTACCAAAAGCTCTGATTTCACTGTTGCCATAAAGAGGAAATCTCCTTACTTACTACACAATTTGCATGTGAGAAGAGAATAGTATCATTCATAAAAAGAACTTGGGAAAGGAATATTATCTTCTACTGGGATGTGTGGGGCTTGATGGGGGATGTGTGGGGCTTGATGGAGGTGGTATGGCTCTGGATTAGTTTGCATAGTAAAGGCATAAACCCAGCTGAGTACTTTTCTATCTCTAAGAATTGTCAAGTGACAGAAGGGCAGCCTCTATCCAGCCAGAAAAAAAATTAATATGTTAAAACATCATAATACCCAAAAATATAAAAAATGAATATAAATGACATAACACATCACAAATTATAACTACAATTTTAGGTAAGGAATATGAACCACCTATAAAAAAGTTCTAAAACAATTTTTTTTTCCCTTTTAGTTTGAACTTAAGAGTGCAGGGTTGGATTAATTAGATTAATTAATAGTGCTTTCATAAGCTACTCCCATAACTAGCTCACAAATTATTTCCCTTGTAATTTTTATCTACTTGTTCATAATTATTTACTTATTTTCTAAAATGTAGTAAACACTTGAGGACCCAACACTCAATATAAGAAGTATACTATTGTTTGGGCTCCTGTTTGCCTACTGAATAATAGGGTAAAACATAATTACCTAGCACAGCCAGATCTTAGATAATAAAGGGAAGACTCTGCCTTTTGGGTTTTAAGGCTTTTATTTTTAATTTTTTTTTCATTATTTTATTTGTTCTTTTAAGGTGTAATGATGTAGAGTGTATTTTTGACATATTATACATACATGGACTATAACATATTCTAATTAAAATCCCATTCTTTTAGTTGTACATGATGTGGAGTTACACTGGTCATGTATTCATAGGAACATAGGAAAGTTATGTTCATAGGAACATAGGAAATTTAGGAACATAGGGAAGTTATGTTCAATTTGTTTTGGTAATAGGATTGAACCCAGGGGTGCTTAGCCATTGAACCACACCCCCAGCCCTTTAGAGAAAGCTCCAAGTTAGGGCCTTGCCAAGTTGCTGAGGCTGGATTTGAACTCACGATCCTCTTGCCTCAGCCTCCGGAGCCACTGGGCTCAAAAGCGTGTGCCATTGCACCCAGCTACAGCAGACCTTTAATGGGTGAAGAACCACTTACTACATATGCCTGGCAAAATTTGAAGCCCATTTCACTTGCCCACGTTGAAGATGTAGTTGTGCTACTCTTATATTCCCTAGAACTAGGCACACTTACCACCCATAGCCTCAAAATGTCACCAGCTGATCAGTGGCCAGACAGAATTTTCACACAAGCCACCTAGCCCCCCAGCACTGAAGTCAAGCTGTCTAGCCAGCAGTCACGAGCTCATAAGCTCTAGGGTGGTATAAGATGCAGAGTGTTCACACGCAGGAGTGCTTGTTCCTGCTAGATTATCTAACAGGTATCACCATATATTGAGACGAATAAAAAAAATGTTTAAGCATATGTTAAAATAAAGGTAAGGCCCAGTGGACATACTGCAGTACTTTGACACATCCTTAATGAACTAGGATGCTTCCCTAGTTGTAGTTTCCAGTTACTATGCACCTTCTCAAGCAGTGCTAGTTGTTCTGTGCACACGAGACCACAGTGGCTACTGGGATCTGTGTCTGCCCTGGGGTATTGCAGGCCATTCCTGCTAACCTCAACCAGGAGGTAGTCCAGTGTCTCTCTGGCCACCCGAGAGCTCACAGTCAGAACATTA